>NC_135538.1:136601373-139086998 GCF_045843805.1 Urocitellus parryii | reverse complement strand
GCCTCAGTCTGAGAGGCAGCCTGCCTACCCTTTCCAAACTGTCTTGACACTTCGATAAGGTTCTTTTTGTAAGCTATGACAAGGTCTTGCTAGTGTCCCTGGAAGGACCTGTGACCAGTGTCTGCTTTTCTGTTCCCACTGACTGACGTGGGGCCAGCACATCAGGAGGCATGAGACAGCCTTCCCGTAAGACCAAGGAAGGAAGATTCTAAAGAAAGCCTGTCACCATAACCCATGACCCTCACGTGCTTACGTGGACTCAGCCATACCATCACAAAGTTTTTGGGGGAGTATGTCTATCTTGACTAGAAACTAAAATAATAATAATAATAATAATAAAAAGTGTTGTAAGATCCTTAAAATAGCAAGATTTTTTAAATGAAGAAATTTTTAAAATGATCTGCCTATTGCATTGTAAAAACAGTAGCTCCACTGGGGGCATGGTGGTCACACCTGTAATCCCAGCAGCTCTGGGAGCTAAGACAGGAGGATCCTGTGTTCAAAGCCAGCCTCAGCAACTTAGTGAGGCCCTAAGCAGCTCAGTGAGACCCTGTCTCTAAATAAAATACCAAAAAAAAAGGGCTGGACTCAGTGTTAAGTGCCCCTGAGTCCAATCCATGATATCCCCCAAAATAAATACATAAATAGTACCTCCATCCATGGGGGATACATTCCATCACTAGTAGATGCCTGAAACTGAGGAGAGTATAGAACCTGACCTATGCTATGTTTTTCCTATACCTACAAACCTATGATCACTTTTAATTTGTAACTTACAGTAAGAGACCAACAACAATAACTACTGATAAAAGAACAATTATAAATAACCCTATATGAACATTTAGGTAAATGTGGCCTCTCTGAAATTATCATAATTCCTCATTGCCCTGTAGTAACATGTTCAGACTGTGGTTGATCATGGACAATTGAAGCTGCAGAAAGTGAGACACTGGCTAAGAAGGGACTGCTTTAGATAGCACAATGCACTTTACTTCAGCAAAATCTTTGCCCTCATTTTGATTCCGGATCATTGGGTAGTTGGTATACAATGCAGCCTCTGTAGAGGCTGCTCAAAATTGTTTCCTTTGACAAACTCAGGAAAGCTCTCTAAATTGTCCTCTGTAAGAGTGAAAGTTTCCAGTTGGTTTCTGGGATGGACTCCTAATGTTCTGTCTCCCAAGGTTTAGCAAAGTTTTCCTAATGGAGATCTATAGGGTATGTAAGTCTGGGTAGAGGGACCACTGACCATTTGGGGTCTAGTGAGTCACCCTGGTGTGTTGGGGACAGGCTCCAACTCCAGCATGTAAAGTGAGGGGCTGGGAGGGATGTCCCCTGCCTTCCATAGGACTGGAAATTTCTACCATGAGGATGGCGTGTTTAAGTGGAAATGTTGGCTTTGAAAGGTGCAGCCTAGAGGGAGCGTCCTGACGTGAGCAGTCTCTTCTCTGCGCCTGCAATGATTCTTCCTTCTTCATTCTACCAGTGTGTCTTCCTCAAAGGGAGTGTTTCTGTTCATTTCTGGCCCTTTACACAGCGTCTCAGCACTGTTCAGTGCTGTAAAGGACGGTTGTGATTGATAGTGGGGCAAAAAGTTTGGAAAGTCAAGTTGGGAATGTAAGGAGGAGGGACTCGGAGGAAAATGGCAATATCCAAGTCAAACACGACTACCTTTCGTCCTTTTGACCACGGCTACCCTTTTGCTTATGATATATCAAAAAACCACATTAGACATATGTCTGCTGAGCATTATGCCTGGTACAGAGCCCTTACCTTCATGTGGACTAGAGCCCAAAGTAAGAAAAGGTGAATAGCCACAAAACAACCTCCCAAGTGCTGTGCCCTGCCCCATGTGGTACACCAGGATGTCAGAGCAAAGACAGGGCCACCAGAGGGGAGAGGGGATGTCTCACCAAAGTCAGAGTGAAACCTGATCCACTCCTTAAAGAGCAGCTGGAATTCCACGGATTGACCAGGGGAGAAAGGGGTATCTCAGCAAATCATAAGCACACGCAGAATATAATAATGTCAAAGTCCAGCCTGGGTCTATCCCCTGAGACCCACCGGCACATTTAACTATCCTTCGGACATCTCCATTTGGAAGTACCATAACGCCTCAAAATTAACCTAACCAGAGCTGAGTTTCCTTCCCCCAACCAATTTTCCCTCCCATATACCTTTCTCAATGAGTGGCACCGGTGTTCATTAACCCCATTGTACAAGCCATAAATTTATAGTCATTCTCTCTCTCTCTACCCCCTCCCCTTTCTGCAACACCAAACCTATCATCCATTTTTTTAAATGCTACTTCTTGGATATGCTCAAATTCATCCATTTTCCTAGTCCTGAAGGTCATCATGAATTTTCACCCAGGTTGTGGAAGCTGCTCACAAAGAATTTCTCTGAATCCACTCCTGACTGTCTCATCTCGGGCTCATTTTCCACAGTGGGAAGGGAAACACATTTTGTGTAGAGTCCTCATATTTCCACATGGTCACGAGGCCTGTGTGACCAGGAGAGTGCTTCCCCACCACTGTGACCCTGTGAACCAGCCCTATGGAACTTTGTTGGGTCCTTCCACTGCACAGGCTCTTTCTTGCTTGAGAGCCTACATAAGTGATTCTCTCTGCCTAAAACATTTGGACCCACTTCCTGCCATGTCCTTCCTCCAGACTTCCCAGATACCACTTAGCCCCCAGGTAGCAGCACAGACCTCACCTGGACCACGAAGGCATCCTTGACTCTCCCGTTGCGGTCAGGAGCCCTCCCAGGGCTTCCTGGGCACCCCTGCTTCTCTATCCCAGCACTTACTACACAGTTTGCAATTCATCTCTGACTGTCTGGATTCTCCACTTGAGTTTGAGCCCCATGAGTTTTGCTCATTGTTGAACTCCTAGCGCTTGGTACATGACAGGTTTTTAATACATACTATTGATGCTCCAAAGACAGAGAGGAAAATGTAAGAAATAAACTGCTTTTGGTAGACTGAAATGACTCTAGTAATGAGGGCAGGTAGAAATAAGGAGATTAAATAAATTAGATTCTGGCTTATGGATGGATGACAGGGATATATTTAAGGTTACAGAGAGCTACAACTGGAAACTTGCAAACATAACATGTTGCCTTCCATTCAGGCTTATAATTCTCTGAAAAATTAACATAAAACCCACAGGGAAGACCAAACATACAACTGTTGGAGAACTTGAACACAAAATGAGAGAATAATCAAGTTTAAGAGGAATGCATACTGTCAGGGCAACAAAAGTTCCTAGCCAGGAGCTATTGGCATTTGAAGAATCATGGCAGGAATGTGACTTGGAGTAGGGCATATGGCTTAGGAATAGGAACAGTGCATGATAAAAGTAATAATAACAGCAATACTTACAACAAATTTGATTGAGAACCGTGTGCCAAGTATTATACCAAGTTCTTTCATAACCACAGCTCTGCGAGGTAGGGTTAGGTAAGGTACCATTGTTATCCCCGACTTCATAGCTAAAACCCTGTATATTGGAGGAGTCACAAATGGTTGAGCTACTTCTTGAACCCAGGGCTGTGTATCCACAAAAGGACATAAACTCACCACTGGGCCACAGTGCCTCTGGTTTGTAGCTCATAGACCTTGCTAACAGATACATCTGAACTTGAATCTCAGCTCCACCGCTGCTGTAGGATTGGGGGTAAGTTGCTAAACTCCTCTGAATCCTGAAGTGACAACTTATCCTATCTCCATTTTAAAGACTTTCCCAGAATCCCCCAATTTGCAAATGGGTAAAAATACCACCCTTTCAAACTTGCTTGAGGATTCATTAGCGGAATGCTTCTGAATCCCTAGTGCAGTGTATAATACACCCGAGACTCATAATACACCATAACTGTGACTAGAATAATTTGACCAGTGGATTACAGTGGGCAAGGAATGCACTATGAACTAAATGTGAGAGATACATCTTCATGCAAAGAGAAGATAGCTTTCTACCTTATCAAAGCAGTGGTTAAAGAAACATGCAAAAATTCATGGTGCAGAAAGGGCTAAAGGCTGAGAGACTGAAGAAGACGTAGAAACAAGACCAGATCTATGGGATATTGTGCAAACCAAGATAAATTGATGTCTTAGTCCATCCAAGGTGCTAGAATAAAATATCACAGACGGGTGGCTTATAAACAACACAGTTCAAGTGGCTAAGAAGTCTAAGATCAAGGAGCCGTCAGATTTCATGTCTGATGAAGGCTACCTTGTTGCTGTGTCCTTACAGGGCTGAATGGTCAAGGCAGCTCCCTGGGGCCTCTTTTGGAAAGGTACTAATTCATTGATCAGCCTCCTGATCCAATCACCCACCAAAGTCCACATCTACTAATACATCACCTTGAGGATGAGGTCTCAAAAGCATGGACCCCAATATTCATTCTCTAGCCAGCTAGCTAAGAGAATTGACCACCTGCAGAATCAAGCACCAGAGGTCAGTGAAAACAAAGACAGAGAAGAGGCCACTGTGTATGGTAGCAAGCTTGTCACCAAATCAGGCTTGTTTTGCCCACCACACAGTGTTCCAGTCACTGAAACACGTCTTGCAAAAAAGAAAGATTGTATGCAGAAGGCTGCCAGTCAAGAGGAGGCAGGAGACCTAGGTCTCAAATCTGCCTCCCTGAGAATGAGAGCTTAGGAGTGTTTCTGGAAGCAGGGCAATTGCAAACATGGGGAAGAGTGATTGGAGGTGAAAAAGTCAGGGCTCTGCATATGCATCATCAATTTCCTGGTTCTCTGTAGGAAACACGTTCACAAAACAGCAGCATTAGATGACCAGAAGTAGAGTTTGGGGTCCTCAGAGGTAAAAGGTCACCTAGTGAACTTGCACAGGTCTCAAGTGAAGAGTCAGTGGTTTCAACTAAAACCACCTAGAGTCCCTGAAAAGTAACCTAAGCAACTGTTACCATCAGGACCCCCATGCCGGAGGTGTCCTGAACAGCAGAACCCCTGGGTTCTGCTTATCGTGTGACCTCCAGAATTCATGCTTTTAAAAATCACCCAAAAGCAAGTAACCAGAAGCAAGTGAAGCAAGAAAGTTTATTCAGATTTTCCTTTGGCTTAAAGACTTCAGTCCCATTTCAAATTAGAGATGCAGAAATCCTGTTGTGGGGGGGGTCAAGAAGGGCACAGGAAGAAACCAGACACAGTGATGGGTCAGATCATGAGTATGTAACAGTTAAAAACAAAGGTGGAATTCATGTAAGGATGTAAATTTGGAGGAAACCAGGTGTTTATGTCCAAACCAGCTGTAACACGTGCCTAGGTAACAGGAAAAAGAGCTATGTTCTTCTCCCCCTAGCTTCGTCCTTGAGTGGGCTGGCAAGCCCAGTTGGAGTTTATAATTCCAGACACGTGGCATGAGTGTCCTGGGAATGCATTCACCTGGGTAGACCTTCCCAGGTCCCGCAGAAAGCAGCTGAGCGAGTTTCCTGTTACTATTCTGACCTACTAGTTTTAATAGAGTACCTGGCATGATTGATGTCTATGGTAAGGACGCAGGGCCAAGAATCCAGCTTGTAGTATCTTGTAGAACTAGGTTGCCTATGTTATTCTCAGCTTCACAGAAAGCAATATGTTTCGTTAACCAACCCACTATCACCATCTGCAAATGAAACCAGGAAAGAAAAAATACATTTTAAAGGCCCACTAGCCAAGAGATCTTGGGAGTTTCTTTCTCTCTAGGGCATGACTTTCTTGTAGGACAGTAGAGTCCCAATCAATTGTATATGATTTAGATGTGAGGTATCCCCAAAAGCTCACGTGTGAGACCATGTGAGAAGATTTAGAGATGAAGTGATTGGGTGAGGAAAGCCATAACCCCATCAGTGAATTAATCCCCTGATAGGGATTACCTGAGTGGTAACTGTAGGCAGGCAGGGGGTGGCTGGAGGAGGTGGGTCCCTGGGCAGTACCTTTGGAGTATATGTTTTGTCCCTGAAGAGTGGAGCTCTCTCTCCACTTTCATGTTGTACTGTCCTGAGCCACTTTCCTCTGCCATGATGTTCTGCCTGACCTTGGGCCCCAAAGAATGGAATTGGCTCTCTATGGACTAAGACCTCTGAAACCATGAGCCCCAGATTCACTTTTTCTCCTGTATCTGTTCTTGTTTGATCTCTTGGTTGCAGCAGTAAAAAAAGCTGAGTTAAACAGTATTGTTTGAACTCTGTGCCATTGGACCAGAGAGTTCTGCAATGTGCGTGGGAATCCCTGAAGGCAACCGGTTTCCAATGTGGCAGAAGTCTGCAGGTGGCAAGGTGGCCAAAGCAAAAGCAGGCAAACCCCCACAGTTGGGACCCCTGACCCTCATGCCGGTGGAGCTATGACTCCAGGCCAGGGCGACAACTTCCTCTTTCAGCAATCCCTATTCATCCACCTAACCAAAAGTATATTTCCCCCCACATTTTTACCATCTTGGAACTTAAGTGAGTAAACTTTCCTCTTGCTTTGAGTTTGACAAACTAGTACTGGAAACCTGACATACGGCCAACCTGACAGTGATGCAGGAAACTAGACAGGAGCCTGTGTGCTGGTCACTTAAAAACACAATGATTCAGTCCCCTCTCTGCTAAGATAGAGATGCCCTAACTGTGGACCTGTGAGGAATAACTAACTAGGTTCTTCAATGGGCCAGGTTTAGTGGGAGGAAGGTTACTTATTATTAAAGGACTCTCAAACTTTGTTATATAGAAGAACTGACATCTGGCTTCAAATGCATGGTCTTTACTCGGGAAAACAAAAAACTTTAAAACTTTCCAAATCCCTCCAACTCACTTCCAATGGGGGGTGCACATCAGCAATGGAGGCTACATGAATATGAACTCCTATGGGAAAGGGGATAGGTCCTGGGAGATGGTGCATTCGTTGGAGGAAATTATCAAAATAAATACCTAGCAGCTCACTATTGCTGTTTGCTTTTCTAGAAGGCAATATCATGTTCCCAATGTTGGAATTCACCTTCAGTTTCCAATATTTAATTTGAACATCAATGTTCAAAAATAGTTTTAACAATTTATTGAGCACCTACTAAGTGCCGTGTCCTGACAGTTATAGTCTCTGTCTTTATGGGACAGATTATCCATGGGATGGATACTATATACTATATTCAGGAAAAGGGCCTGAAGCCTTCAGTCTAATGAAGCCCCTGGAGCCTTCAGTCTAATGAAGGAGATTGACAATAAACTCATAATTACATAAATAATGATTAAATTGCATTTGTGTTTAATATTATGAAGGAAACCTACAGAAGACAATCAAACTTTGCAAAGTGGAGATGCATTTCTTTTAGGTTTGAGAAGACTGAAACTCATTTAAACTTAAAGTCATTGAAACTGAAACTCACAGGAGTAGGATTTAGGATAGTGACTGGTAAATAAGTAAGGACAAGGGTATATACAAGGAGATATAATAGTATTCGATGATGCAGGTAGGTCACATGGGATCTTCTGGGCCAAAGCAAGGACTTTGGACATTGGATAAAAGGGGGAAGTTTAAAGGAAAGGGGTATTTAATCTTTACATATTTCTACAAGATCATTCTAGTTACCAAGTGGGGAGGGGGTGTGTTCATGAAATCCATGGCGATTCATCAGGGTTTTCTTATTAGTCAAAGTGAAAGTGGACAGGTTTGGGGTTTGAAAAGTATTCTGCAAGTAGAATGGAAAAATTTGGTGGCTGGGGGTGGAGATGAAAAAGAATTCAGGGAAGGAGACCTTGAATCTGGAAAGAGCAGGTGAGTGGATGGCTGCTATGGACTGTTCCTTCCAAAACTCATGTTGAAATTTCATCCCCATTGGGAGGAATTAAGAGGGAGGAAACTGAAAGTGACCTGGATGCTTAGGGAAGGGGCCTTTGGGGGTAATTAGAATTTAGAAAGATCACCAAGGTGGAACCCCCACAATTAAACCTTGGTGGCTCTATAAGAAGAGGGAGAGATACCAGAAGACACAGACACAGACACAGACACACACACACACACACACACACACACACACAAGCTCCTCACCTCTTGCCATGTGATGCCTTTCACCACCTTGGGATTCTACCAGCAAGAAAGCCCCTACCAGATCTGGCGCCCAGGCTTAGACCAGAACTGTGAACCAAAATAATTTACCCAGTCTGTGGTATTGGGTTTCTAGCAACAGGAAAAAAAAAAGATGGTTTGCATTAAAAAATCAGAGATGCTGAAAGAGTAGGCTCAGTAGAAATATCGCCAGAATATATCACTCAGCCATGGGGGCAGAGCAACCTTTTTACAAAAATTGATGCACCTTTAGATCATGACCAAATTAATATTTTGTAGGCATAGAAAAATCTTTTTCCCTGTTTTAAAATATTTTAAAGATTATGATTGCATTTTACCCTGGGGATGTCTGATAAAGACTTTGAAAATTATAGTAGTCCCCCCTTATCCATAGTTTGCTGTCTGCAGTTTCAGTTACCCACAATCAACCAGAGTCTAAAAATATTCAATGGAAAATTACATAAATAAAAAATTCATAAGCTTTAAATAACTTTTATTACAGTCTATTGTAATGTTTTATTATTAGTTATTGTCGTGAACCTCTTATAGTGCCTACTTCATATAATAGGCTTTATATAGATATGTTTGTATAGGAACAGAGTGTACACAGCGATGGGTACTATTCATGGTTGGGGCACCCACTGGTCTTGTAATGCTTCCCCAACAGGTAAGGGGGTACACTGCATCCAGTACCTCTAGGTAAAGAGCTTTCAAATGGCAAAGATGATTGATTAATAAAAACACAGAATATTACATAAATATGGAAGGTGAGAATACATAACCCCCAAATTCTTCCCAACCAACGTTCAATAATTATTTGATATGCTTAATTCAAACTTGTCGTAATCTGACCTATTTAAAGGTTGGATATTGTCCATAATTGAAAAACTTGATAAAAACCTCTCCAACACTGGATCCAGTATATGGTTTGAATCTACCATACATTGGTAGGATGAACAAATAGGTACAAATAAAGGCAATCAAAAAGTGCTTCAACAACAGCTCTATGGAAGCATTTTCTATCAAGCATAGATAATTCGTATTATATATTTCTAGCTATGCTGGTACCTTCAAATGAAGAAGGTACCAGTGTAGCTAGAATGAAGTTTATAAGATACTATATAAAAAAAACCATAGATATACAGTTTAAGGACTTGGTGGATATCTCAGGACAGTTCTAGACAGATTTGCTTTCACAATAAAATCTTGTGATTTTGATATTTTTTTTTCTGTAGAGGGAAAACAAACAAACATGGATGTTATCACATACCTCAGCAGGAACAATGAACTTCTCAGTCATCACCCCTCCCCCTTAAAAGCAATTTAATGCACCACTGGAGGTTGCCTATTAATTGGAATAGAAATAAAGTAGCCTGTGAGAGTTGGTCAGGAAAATGTGTGTGAGTGTGTGTGTGTGTGTGTGTGTGTGTGTAATATTTCACCCACAAAGTAAACATGCAACACTAGTACGTCATTTTCTAACTACAAGGCTGTTTCATAAACTGTAAATGCTAACTTGGGAGAGGTAAATCATAGCAATTTAATTAATAAAACAGTTTAGACACTTAAACCCATATGTGCACCCCGAGGGGTATCACATCAATAATAGAAGCTTGCAGGCATATTTTAGAAATTTTATGCAATCATTTGCAGATCTTGTAGTCAATAATTGTTACAAACTGCATTAACTCTTCTCTCACCACACCCCAGAAGTGAATTTTCACGTGTGAAATGCTCTTTTCACTTCAGATGGTCTCTTGGGGTAGCTAGGACTTGGGGAGCATGGGGTTACTTTCTTTGAAATAGCAGGAGTGGACGAGATGTGACAGCACCTCTACCCCTGTCCCTCATTAAAGATGAGTCATAGAAGATAATTAATGCCAAGAATGAAAATTTGACATTTGAATTTGTATCTTTTAGATACTTTTTCTCTTTTGACCTTTTAAAATTATGTCTGTAGAACCTTCAAACATTGTTGGTGGGAGTATAAAAATGAGGCAGTCACTTTGGAAAAAAGTTGAGCAGTTTATTTAAAAGCATAAATATAACAGTGATATTACAACATTGCCCATTCTCTCCTGATCCGCCAACAGGAGGAATAAATCCTGGTGTTATATGGCCCATAGGGTGAAGATAATTATCAATAATGCATAGTATAGTCCAAAATAGCTAGAAAAGAGAATTTGAATAGATTTATCATAACTAAATGATAAAAAGTTTTAAGGTGATGGACATGCTAATTACCCTGATTTGATTATTACCCAATGTATGTGGGAATCTAAAAATCACATTGTACTTCCTAAGTATGTACATTTATTATGTGACAGTCAAAAGAAATAAGTAAAATTTCAAATTTTTTAAAGCAAATTTATCATATGAACAACGCTTTCCAATGAAAACATTTGCCCACCCAAAAATATGTGTGTGTGTGTATTTCACCCACAAAGTAAACAACAAACAATACTACTATGTACTTGAACATTCATAGTGAGATTATTCATAGACGTAAAAGGTGTATATAACTTAAATGTCCATCATTCTTGAAAGGAGAAAACAATGTGGTATGTCCATGCAATGGAGTGTGTTCATCAATACAAAGGAACAAATATTGACTTGTGTATAACGTGGGTGAATATCAAAAGCATTTACTGAAAGAAGTCAGATACAAAAGTTCACATATTATATGAAACATTCAGAAAAAGCAGCCACAGAGGTAGAAAGTAGGTTAAAGTTATCTGAGCCTTGAGTAGGATCTGAGGATTATAGGCAGAGGGGGCTTCTTAAGAGTTCCATAACTCAGTAAATTTAATTGGATATGTAAAACTCATTTAACTGGTTGTGTAAAATGAGTAAACTTTATTATATGGAATATGCTTTGATAAAGTTGATTTAAGAATTATGCCCATAATGTTATTGATATTCTTTATCATTACTACCAAAAACAAAAAGGAAGCCATATTGAATTCTGTCTATTTTAAGAGAGTCAGTGAATGTGAAGTGTTTTGTCACCATGTGACCCTAGGCCTACACAACTGTTTTTGTTTTTTTTTTTGTAATAATAACTATCATTGGTACAATCTGCATATATTCAGATCCCCAGTTATAAAGCATTAGTCTTTTCCCCTCTGTACTTTCCATCAGAGCAATAATAATAATCACTTCTTTTTATTGGTTCCTTTCTAAGTGCTATGCCTGCTACATAAGCATTAACTAAGCATTAATGATTTAATCAGTGTAATATTCCTTGTGTGATTGTGATATTTTTACATCCTCACTCTCACCAGTCAACTGAATCAAAGAAAAGCTGTATCATTTGCCCAAGTTCTGCAGTAAGTCATGACGCTGGGTTGTGAACACAGACAGTGGGCTCCTGACTGCAGACTGTTTTGCTAGATCCTCACTAGTAGGGGCTGAGTTCTTTCTTGTGGAACCTGAGATTGGTCATCCCTTGTTCCTGGCAGCTTTAAAGGAAGTGAGTGTAGATGACCTAAGTCTCACTCAAGGGAGCACGGAAATAGACCAGCTGGTTGTCAATGTTGGCTGCTTTGGGGAGTCATTCAGCAGCAGAAGGATGTTTTGTTGTTGTTGTTTCTAGTGCTGAGAATTGAACTCTGGGCCTTGCACATGCTTGGCAAATGCTCTACCACTGACCCACACCCACAGCTCTGGCAACTGAATTTGTATGCACAGGCCTTTTGTCACTGTTTGGCTTATTATAATTAGCGCATATTATTCTTGTAATAAAAAGTAAGCTAAAAAAAAGTAATTATCAGATAAAGAAGTACAATCAGCCCTCTGTGTTTGCAGATTCTGAATCCTCAGATTTAACCAATATCCAGCTGGAATAGGAGGTAACTATCTGTAATTAACATATACAGACTCTATTTTCTTCTCATAGTTATTCCCTAAACAACCCTGTGTAACAACTACTTACATAGCATTTACAGTGTTCTAGGATTAAGTCATCTAGAGAAGATTTCAAGTATTCAGAACTATGTGCACCAATCATTTGTAAATGCTGTACCTTTTTAATAAAGAGACTCAAGCATCCACGGATTTTGGTATCTTTAGAGGCCCTGAGACTGATCCCTCTTCTATACCAAGGGGTGGCTGTGAGCAGTTTCTTTCTGGGTACAGTTCCTTCTAAATTTACCCAGTACACCATCTTTAGAAAGAAAAATTGAACAACTGTTTTAATCATGTGGCCTATCATTCCCAGAGGCATCAAAGCCTAGAAGAAATCAGACCATGAATAAAGAAACTTAATTTTAATAGAAATGGAAAATTCTTCCTGTGTTGTGAGCCCTGTGCTCCTTCAGCTCCTGGCTGCTCTCCCTGACAGGTAGTTCATTGCTATGCAAAACTCTATGAAGAGCTGTGCTTTCTGGCTATTGGGAGATTTCTTTAAATGTTTGTGAGGATCTTCTGAAAATTCTTTGCAAATCTATGTTTCTGCATATTTAAAGAAAGTCTCCATTTGCAAATATAGTACAAATTTATTCCAAACAGTTATTTATGATCTGAATGGAACATACTTGAATGTAGGAGCATTAACATAAAATAATACAGATTTTCCACAAAGCCCTTATAGATGAAATAGAGAAGTAATATGGACTGGAAAATGGTGGGGAAATCATTTGTAGTGCCAATAATTAAAAGAAAACGGAAAAAAAAATTAAAAGTATTCCCTAAATTAGATTAAAGGCTCACAATTGAAGATTGTTACCTGAATCTGCTTTATAGTGAGGTGTAATATGAATGTCCTTTCTGTTATCACACATCCTGTGAGTCTCTTATTTTCTCACCTGTACTGAATCTTCTCTTCTCCTCTCAGTCATCTCCAGTCCTATAATCCTTCTGAACTTCGTTCATCCATCTATCAGCCAGCCCGTCATTTATTCATCCATCCTAACCTCCCCTTACAGTGTGGGCCAAATCATTAGGCTCTTTAGCTTCACCAGCTTGAAACCCAAGGCCCCAGCTATACAATCATAATTGGTGAAAACAGATCTCAAGATCTCTCACCCTGTTGTCCTTCTGCTGTGCCCCATACACTATGGGCACCCAATAATTAGTTGTTGACGGACAGGCTGACTTCCCACCTTTCCACTATCTGTAGATGGAGAAAGTAATAAAATTATCTTTACTGAATCCTGTAAAGTTTTCTGCAAACTCCTTCCATTCAACTCCAGAGGACTTGAGGCTGGCTTTCTAAGAAGAGCAGAACACACTGACACTCAACCCTATTTGATTAAATAAACAACAACAACAAAAAAAACACCAGTCCAAGGTTCCATTCCACACACATCAGTTATTAAACCAGAAATATCTTGAGGTTGGGACCAAAGCCTCAGCATATGTAAAAAACTCCCCAAGAAATTCTTATGTGTAACCATGGTTCAGAAATCTGAATTTTATCAGTGAGTAGTGAGGGAAGCCAGATTAGTTTTTTCTTTGCTAAAAAGGAGATTCCAGATTCCTCAAATTCCCTCTGTATATCAGTATTATAAATTATAAATTCCTCAAATTCCCTCTTTATGCCTCTTTATTATCTTTTTAGAGCAGGAAGAAATGAACTTTTTTTTATTTTGTAAAAGGCCATCTGATAAATGTTTTAGGATTCCTGGTCAAGAGGCAAAAATGTAAAAAAAAATTCTTCATTTGTGTATCATATGGAAAGCAGGAAGCAGCCATGCTACATTAGCCTGTTTTAGAGTCAATGATGTCAAATCCAAGACCTGTTTTTAATGTTTTCTACCCCTTGACCTTCTGTACCCTTGAGCCAATAAGCATCCTTTCCCTCTTAAACTTGACTTTAATAACATGAAAGTCAAGCTTTATCCTGTGCCACATCTAACCAATGCCTTCCCTATCTCATTTATCAGCCCCTGTATTGTGTGTGTGCATGTGTGCGTGTGTATGTCCCAGGAGTTGGACCAAGTTGCTTCTATGACTGTGTTGTCAATCAAGCTGGAGATACAATTTTTTTTTTAACAAGTTGCAAAGCCTGACAATTCTGGCCCCAACAGCTCCACAGATACACTGCTCTCAAGCTGCACCGCTCCTGAAAAAGGTAGGGAAGAAAACTCCGCCTCCCTTTATTAGTATGGAACCTAAGGCTGCCTGACCCAGGACTCGCTGCTCTGCCTAATTGAAAACCAAGGCCCCAGCTATACAATCATAATTGGTGAAAACAGTACAGCATCTCATGTTTCCATAACACCCCACACTGCAAGAGTTTATATTTTACCAAGGTCAGTTGAAGGAACAAAATTTATTTTCCTAATGTGAAAAACTGACATAAAATGTGTACCGAGAATAGTTGTCAGTTGCTCAATATATTCAAATCTCTATTCAAATGCCATCTCTGCCTCAAAGAGTTAGTAACGGACAGCTGTTCAGGGGAAACCACTCTTCCATCTGGGAACAGAGCCTAGGAAAGGACTCTTGCCTGATTTTGAAACTACTAAGCATTCTAATGAAGTTGACTTGATTTACATTTTAACAATACCACACAAATGTACTACATGGCACTTTTCCAATAACCACTTCGACATCATTCATTTTGACACCTCCCATTGTTATATAAAGCAGAAGGAATCAAGCAGAATTCTGTAATAAGGTGCATGGGGAAGGGAGACGGATTTCATTTTATTTTCAAATCAGGTAACAGAAATTCCATGATGTGCCTTCCCTGTCTGCACACACTCGAGTCCTGAGCTCTGTTGCCCACTGCCCTCTGGGTCACCTTGACTCTCTGATCCATGCTGGGAATCATTCTTGTCCTACTACCTCAACAACAGTCTGCCTTGGTTAAATAAACACACACTTTAGAATGAAATGACCTGGTCAAGGCTTCTGCTCCTTATCTCCATGTCCTATTCAGAAAACAGAGGCCCAATAGGTTATTCCATATAGGCAATGTCCAGATCAGTTTAAATGTGATCAGTGAAATTTTGTTTACATTGGTGGTGTTTGTGTTAAATGGTGCTGAAATGAGATCCTTCTAGATCTTTCTTCTATTCTCTCTCCAGTCCTAGAGGAAGAAAGAGGGTTGACTCATCATACCTGGAGGTATATCTATGAGGATGTTCCCAGGGTTTAAAATGCCAAAGGCCAAGCTCAACTTCAGCCAGGACACCACAATCAAAAAAATTTCCCATCTATGATTATCAGTGAGGATGGAACTTACGACTCTTCTTTGGTTCATCCTTTCCTCGGCAGAGCTAGAAAGGTAATGTCTGTGCACTGGCTCCTTGTTGACTAGCTGGGTCATTAGGTCCACATAAGAAGGGACATGGTGGGGTTGAGGTTGGGGTTCAGTGGTAGAGCACTTGCCTAGCATGTGTGAGGCATTGGGTTCAATTCTCAGCACCACATATGAATAAGTAAAATAAAGGCCCATTGACAACTAAAAAATATTTTTAAAAAAAAGAAAGAAGAAGGAGGGACACGGGTAGGTGACCTGGTTAAGCCTCTACTGCATTGATCTCTGCATTGTCATCAGTAAGTAGCTGTTCCACTTGTGCATCTGGTACCTCCAGCAATGACAAAGTCACTGCTCTGTGAGGTGTTATTCATCATATTTCTTACAGTCTTCATATGGAAAAAATATTTCCTTTCATTTATATTTTTTTATAAAAACAACACAAACACTTCGACGTGTTTTAATTAAATGAACATCAGAGTCAAGGAAAACTTAGGTTCATGTTTTACAAACCCATGACACAGACACATGACTTGGCAAAGTGACATCTTTTTCATCTTTAAAAATACCAAAAATAGCCTTATTATTATTATTATTATTACTTATTTCATTCATTTTTTCCACAAGTTTTGATGAATATCTAATATATGCCAGTGACCCTCTTTGATACCAAGGACAGAGAAATAAACCAAACAGAAAACAATCCCTGCCCCTATGAAGTTAGCATGCTCTTGGGGGCATTCAGAAATGAACCAAATAAAAGAGCAAGTCACTGAGTAGGTTAGGTAACAGGAACTATGCAAAACTAAATAAATACAAATATAGAGAGAGAACATAAGGAAAGAAAACAAAGAACAGGAAATCAATATTTAAGCAAATGTTTGAAGAAGGTTAAGCCTTCAAAATCTAGCTACCTAAGGGAGAGATCCTTATGGTAAAGTAAATGGGTTCCTTTTGACAAAATTATACACATTAGGAATTTGATTTCAATCCTCATTCCCCTCCCTTCTCCTCCCTCCTCCCTCCCCCAGTTCTCCCTCCTCTATTCTACTGATCTTCCTTCCACTCCTTTATTTAATCTGGGTTGATTCCATAATTTGGCTACTGTGAATCGTGCTGCTGTAAACACTGCAGTGACTGTATTGCTGTTGTATGCTGATTTTAGTTCTTTTGGATAAATACTGGGTCATAGGGTGGTTCCATTCCTTGTTTTTTGAGGAGTCTCCACACTGCTTTCCAAAATGGTTGTATTAATTTTCAGTCTCACCAACAACGTATCAGTGTACTCCCCCCATCCCCACCAGCATTTATTATTGTTCATATTCTTGATAATTGCTATTCTGACTGGAGTAAGATGAAATCTTTTTTTTCCCCCCTGGTGATGCTGGAGATTGAACCCAGGGCCTGTGCATGTGGGGCAAGCACTCTACCAACTGAGCTATAGCCCCAGCCAAGATGAAATCTTGTGTTTTTTTTAAATATTTATATTTGTAGTTGTAGTTGGACACAATAACTTTACTTTATTTATTTATATGTGGTGCTGAGGATCAAACCCAGGGCCTTGCATGTGCGAGGCGAGCACTCTACCACCGAGCCATAACCCCAGCCCTGAAATCTTAATGTAGCTTCAATTTGCATTTCCCGGACCACTAGAGATGTTGAACATTTTTTCATGTATTTGTTGGCCATTTGTATTTCTTCTTTTCACGTGTTTCCATTTAGTTCTTTGCCCATTTATTGATTGCGTTATTTGGGTTTGGTTTGGTTTGTTTCTTTGTTTGTTTTGGTGTTAAGCTTTTTGAGATCTTTGTATATTCTGGATATTAAATATTAATCCTTATTCAAGAAGTTGCTGGACAAGATTTTTTACCATTCTATAGGCTCCCACTTCATGCTTTTAATGATTTCCTTTGCTGTGCAGAAACTTTTTAGTGTGATGGCCTCTTGTTTTTATTTCTGGTGCCTTGGGAGTCTTGTTCAGGAAGTCAGTACTAGCACCAATATGATGGCGTTTTGACCCTGTGTTTTCTTCTAACAGTTGTAAAGTTTCTGATCTAAATCCTAAGTCTTTTGGTCCATTTTAATTTGAGTTTTGTGCAGGGTGAAAGATGAGGATCTAATTTCATTCTTCCACATAAAGATATCCATCTTTGTTTAAATTCTGTCTTTTTTTTTTCCAAGGATATTTTTGGCACCTTGGTCAAGTTTTAGATGTCTATAAGTATGTGAGTTTGTTTCTGTGTCTTCTATTCTAATCCATTGGTCTTTATGTCTATTTTGATGCCAACATAGTGCTGTTTTGTTACAATAACTCTGTAGTATAATTTGAGATCAGGCCTCCTGTGTATTACTTTTCTTATACAGAATTGTTTTTGCGATCCTGGTTTTTTAATTCTTCTAAATGAATTTAATGACTTTTTTTCTAGCTCTATGAAGAATGTCATTGGTATTTTGATGGGAATTGCAATGAGTCTTATATTGCTTGGCTAGTATGGCCGTTTTGACGATGTTAATTCTGCCTATTCAAAAACGTGGGAGATCTTTCCACCTTCTGAGGTCTTCTTCGATTTCTTTCTTCCATGTTCTACTTCTTTTCTTAACCCAATGGCAGCTTACTCCTGCAGCCTGACTGCTCCTCTTTTGAAGGCTTTATTTGAAAGGAGAAATGGGATAGTAGCTGGAGGGGAAAAGTGGGATCAATGCAAAATTTCCTTTCAAATGGGAGAAGTATTGAATGCTTAAATAGTGACACAGGTGAGAATAAATGCACGGGGAATGGATGGCACTAGGGGGAGAGAAGGGAGTGTCAATTGTTATAGTGATTATATTCAATGGGGTACTGTTCACCTTAACTGGTTAAGTTCCAGGTGCTAGGTATTATGTGAAATACATTAGACACATCATTCCATTTTAATCTACCTGCAGTCCTATAAGGTAAAGTATTGTTATTCATCTTGTGAATGCTGCTTCTGAGACTAAGCGGGTGAAATAATGTGCCCAAGGTCATCTAAATGGCAAATGGTGAAGCTGATGTCCATGGTTGCTGACCCCACAACCTCTCTGACACATACTAGGTTGCAATAAATGTCTTTTATTGCTCTCTTTATCTCTCCTTCCTAGGTAGTTATGAGCATGTGGTGCATAGAGTAAATGCCCAATAAATGTCTGCTAAATGAATTTTTCTCACTGAAGAGTTTATTTTAAAATTTGAGTATAAATATTCAAATGTTTTTCACCCAGTCCTTGAAATACATCCTGTAATTAAAGAGTTTGCCCTAATTTTTATCTTCCTTTTATAAAATTAAATTGAGGAAATAATCACTTAATTTTGGTAATTTAAGTTACGTTCCTTAATATATTTTTTATATTCAACAGCCATGCAATTTGATATTTTAGAGAGCCAATTGTTAGTATTTATACAGCAAATATTTGTTCACAATAATTGGGCATCGGGGAATCTGGCCAGTTCAATAATATGAATGAAAATTTCAGACCATGAAGAAAATAATTTAAAAACTATCCTTAGCTTCAAACCTCACCTTCAGATGGTGCTTTAATATCAATGAAGTATTTCATGGTTTCTTTGGTGTCTCAGAGTTGAGGTACTGGAAACAAATTATTATCATGAGTATCTATGAACAAGAAGTCTATTTTCAGAAACTTCCTGGTTTTCTGATTTTTGTTTCTTTCAGTGCTGGATCTTGTGCATGCTAAACCAGAGCAGAATCACTGAGCTACCTCCCTAGCCCCTGGATTTCTGAATTATGAATCCATGGAATTCTGCACTGATGTCAAAGAGAGTTTTGTTAGGAAAAAAAGACAAGAAGAAACCATTGCAGGTTGGAGATACATTGAAAGGGTACCACACATCATCCCAAGTGAACTTCATGAACCCTGGGAGTCAGAAGTGGCCCAAGGAGCAGCAGACTTCCTGGGTGGACATTTCTACCACGTGCCCACTTGGCAATTCAAAGTGTGGGAATATGTCAAGTCATATTCTCTGTAGTATCCATAACATCACAAAAATAGCAATAACTTCTGTGGCATCTCTATGTACATACTTAAGCATTTCTAATAGTAATGCTAGGCCCATAATCAGCATCCACCTTAACCATCCAGATCCATCCAGCAATGTCATCCTGTTGAAACTTGTCCATCTTTGTCTCACTCCCAAGCCAATTGTGCTTTAAAGTTTGAACCTGAATAGTCGAACTATTTTTGAGTTACATATATGAATGTTGGGAAAAAAAGCCTACTTTTTCCCTTTATTAAAACAGAAATTTGCCAGGCACAGTGGCACACACCTGTAATCCCAGGTGCTCAGGAGGCTGAGGCAGGAGTATTGCAAGCTCAAAGCCAACTTCAGCAAAAAGTGAGGTACTAAGCAACTCAGTGAGACCCTGTCTCTAAATAAAATACACAATAGGGCTGGGGATGTGGCTCAGTGGTAGAGTGCCCCGAGTTCAATCTCCAGTACCAAAAAAAAAAAAAGAAAGAAAGAAAGAAAGAAAGAAAGAAAGAAAGAAAGAAAGAAAGAAAGAAAGAAAGAAAGAAGAAAGAAAGAAAGTCTGGAATCATTCATTTCTTTTTAACTATGGCATTATAAGGCAGTAGCACACTTGGTTGAGTTTAATTTTTTTCTAATTTTTACATAATTTTATAAATTCACTTTTTAAAAAAATTACTTGAAATACATGCTAAGCTGTTCAATAAAGTTAATTTTTAATGATATTCAAGAGATTTTTCTTCGGTTCCCTAGCCGATGTCAGTGCTCCTCAATGAGGAAGGAAAAATCAATTCAATTATCAAAGCACGGTTAATTGCTTTCAAGATTAGGGTGATTTAAAGAGCAGCAAAGTATTTTATCTGTACTCAGCAGTTTTGGCTAAGAATATTCTCCTAAGTACACTAGGAAGAGAAGTTTAAAATTCCATTCATTCACTTATTACATCCTTCCCAACTTTCCCCAGGCTGGTCATAACAGAGCTAATGACAGGAACTCTTGTTATTTTCAATGAGTATTATCTGGTTTATCTCTGAGAAAACAGACATGTTTAGGCCTTGGTACTTGGTGTTCCAACTATTTCAATATTTAGCTAAAGTAGTTTCTTGAACATGTATAGAAGGGAAAGAAAGCTCATGCTAAGGAATGTCCCACCTTATACAGTCACTGATGGCTAAAGTCTTTCACCAGTGCAACTGGAGTTTAATCCAGTTTTTGAAGTTTGTGTTATGTTGGAGGAATGTTCTAGAAGCTATTAAAATGAAGATGAGTTAAGAGTGACTCCTTGGGGAGTTTACTGTCTAGAAGAGAAGCTAGACACAAGCACAAATCACCTCATTTCCTATTATAAAATACAGTTGGGTCCCAGGGAAGTCTACACCCTGGGCTACCTTGGGGAGCTGGAGTCTGCTCTGGAGTGGAAGAAGGACGGCAGGTAGCCAGGGGGAGGAAGATCATGTGAGCACAGAGACATGGATGTGCACAGAAGCTCCCTGCTGGTTACTATGAAGGCTTGAGGTCCAGGTCAGAGAGGGGAGGGAAGTAATACAAGAGCAGGTCTCAAACATCAACCTGCAGCCACAGGAAAGCATGGGCAGGCTTACATGAGTGAGGACAGGATGTGGCAGATGCAGTTGGAGCATGTATTGAATCTGAATGTCTTTTTAGGAGTAACAATATGTGATTCACATGAAATTTGGAAACTAGGGAAATTATAAGAAAGAAAATAATGATGTGCAATCTCACTCCTCAGAGGCAACCAGCATTAACTGTTCCTCCTGTCTTTCATACATATGAGTATATACACACACACACACACACACACACACACACACACACAAAGTATAGGTTCATATATAATGCAAATGTGTTTTGGGAGTTATTTTTCCTAACAATCTTTTATCATCTACACATATGTATCATACACACACACACACACACACACACACACACACACACACTGTGACTAAAAGATTTGACCAGAACAATTTGAGGGGAGGGAAAGTTTATTCGAAGGCTCACACTTTCAGAGGTCTCAGTCCATAGACAGTAGGCTCCATTCCTCAGGGCTCAAGGTGAGGCTGAATATCATGGCGGAAGAGTATGGCAGAAGGAAGCAGCTCACAAGAAGATCAGGAAGCAGAGAGAGACTCCATTCATCAAACCCCAAATATCTACCCCAAAGGCATGGCCCCAGAGAACCACCTCCCCCAGCCACACCCTACCTGCCTACAGTTACCACTAAGTTAACCCATTCGGTGATTAATTCATTGAATGGGTTAAGGATCTCAGAACCCAATCAACTCTCCTCTAAACCTTCTTCCACGGTCTCACCCATGAGCTTCTGGAGACACCTCACATCCAAACCATAACACTTATTGATGGATACAAGAAAGCCTCAAGCACTGTGCTATGGAAGAAGGAAGGGGCAGAAGAGGAAGGTCAAAATGAGCAAAACTCCCAGGATGTGTATTAACCTGGGATTATTAAGTGGTTTTCTGTGTGATGTAAACCCACTCTCTTGCCTTGAACTCTCCTGAGTAAATAATACATGGTCTATTCAGTCCAGGCTTACATACCACTAAGGTTGGGAGGGGGCATTATAGAAGAAAACAAAGACCAAAAATATGACAGTATACTATTAAATATCTGGGTAAAATCTGTACAAGAAAAGGAGTTATATTGAATTCTTTCATTGGTGAAAGGAATATTCTCTGATTTGGGAAAGTTATATATATATATATATATATATATATATATATATATATATATTTCTTATTTTAAATTAGAAGTATACCTAATTTATCTAAAACCCACATTTAGACTTTTTAATTTCTAATTATCTGTCCAAAATGTGTGAGATGAGAACTTAAAAATTTGTTTTGTGCACCTTATCCCTCCACTTCATGAACTTCCAGTTTTTATTATTATAACCTGGAATTTTAGACATAGATAATTTTTCATGTGTTAATTGCATAACTTCTATTTCAGGAATTATTTTTATACTTAAATTAAGTTTTCTAAATGTGTTGAGAGTAATTGTGTTTTCTAGTATTATTATTCAGTTTTCATACACATATTTGTAAATATACACATGTGTAAATATAGGCATGTTCATATACACAAGTGTAAATATAGGTATGTGCATATGCACTTTTCCATACTAGAATTCTTTATTTTGATTAGATCTCTATTAACTAGATGGTGAAAGAGGTGAAAGAGAGGTGAACAATGATAACTGATTTTACTGAGCACTTAACTGTGTGCTAGACACTATTATTTGTAGTAACACATTTAATGTATGCAATAACTCTTTGAGGGAGGTGCTACCATCATTTCACTTATACAGATGAGAAAGCTATGACGGAGATGGCAAGTGGCTCTTTGTATCCCACAGCTCTCAAGTGGCAGAGCTGGTATTTAAACCCAGGGCCAAAATCTATGTGCTTAACCCTTCCACTTCGCTGTGTGGTATAACTTAGGAACCCTCACCTGACAAAGACTTTCATTATTAACATTGCTTTTAAACAGTAGATACAGTTAATTAAAATGAGAACTGAAACATTTCTTAGGAATTTGTCAATTAGGAATCATCTAATGCTAGAGTTATTTTCAGAGGAGTTACAGAGCTTTAACAGGCTAGAGAGAGCTGAAGAAGAGAGAGAATTCCGAACTAGAGTGTGCTATAGGAGGTTCAAAGAAGAGAATCAGTTTAGATAATTAAATATGTCTGTCTGTCTGTCTAGTCATTCACTCACATATCTACGTATCCATACACCCATCCACTCATCTACATATTTATCTATCCATCCATCCATTCATATATCCGTCCACTCACTCATCCACTCATTTCTCTGATTTGTCTGTCTACCCATCTTATCCATCTACCTCATCTCTCTCTCTCTCTCTCTCTCTCTCTCTCTGTCTGTCTCTCAATGTGTGTGTGTGTGTGTGTGTGTGTTTGAGTGTGTGCCATATAGAGGGCACCTTTCCTTACAGACAGATTGAGAAAAAAGTTATAGGTACATAGTTGGAGAGAGCCTGATATGTTTAAAGGCTGAAAGTATAAAAGGAAGTTAAGGAGAAATGTAAATAATTGAGAGTTTAAGCCCCCAGAGAAATCAGGAAGTAGTGGACTGGACAGATTAAGCAGAGAAACTGGCTTCAAATAGAAAAGATCCTCCTCCGTGGAACATGGTTCAAAGACGTGGCTTAGGTGGACCCAGGTATAATCTGTCACTGAGGATGAACAGAAGCTGGGTAACAGCCCATAGCATGAGGTACCAAGTTTGCCTGTTGTGGGTTGGGAGAGGTCTCGAGAGGAATGGGGAACACTTGGAAGATATTCTGGGGAGAATGGGAGATTCCATCTCATACCATATATGCAAGTCATGTTGTAAGCTTAGTTGAAATTAGAGACCAGGTATTTGGGGGAGTCTTTTTTTGCCAATGGGAGTCTGTAGTTCTGTTATTATTATTAATTATTATCATACGTGAGATTTGGAACTAAATACTTTTAAGGCAATATTTCAATAACAACTCCATGAGACTAATTATTTCCATTTTAGAATAATTACTTCCATTTTTGAGAAAAGGAAACTGAGGCGTAGGAAACATAAATTATATCCTTAGCTATTAATAATAGGAGAAATAAAGTAAACCATGAAACTTCTCAGTACCTGAAGGATGTTAAAAATCAAAACTCCTTGAATTCAAATAAATTGTAATTTAATATACGTATTAGTCAGCTTTTGATTGCTGTAACCTAAATGCCTGAAAAGAACAACTTAGAGGAAGAAAAGTTTATTTTGGCTCACAGCTTCAGAGACTCAGCCTATGGTCAGCAAGCTCCAAGACAGAAACATCATGGCAGACGGGCATGGCAGATGGGCATGGCAGACGGACATGGCAGAGGAGTTTCTGCTCAGCTCATGGCAACTGGGAAACATAGAGAGAGGAGGGGAAGGAACCAAGGACAGATATAGTTCTCCTATGTTGTATCCCTAGTGACCGACTGCCTACAGCCGTGCTCCCCCATAGTTTTCACCACTTCATAGTGAATTCATCCAAATTATTCATGTATCCAATGGGTTAATCCACTGATGAGGTCAGAGCTCTCATGATCCAATTATTGCCTAAAAGCCCAACCTCTGAACCTTGCTAGGTTGGGGACCATGCTTTATGGGGGACATTACAGATCCAAATCATAATATTATATCTATCAGAAAGAACCTGTGCTAGGAAACAGCAGCTGAAATCAAGACAACAGGATGTGCTAAGTCATAGGGCCATCTTGTGTCTTTTCTAACAAGAGCTCCTGGTTGAACTTCTAATGATGGAGCCCTTCAGTGCCAATACAACTATAAATTAACTGCACATTTATGTGATAACAGAACAACATTTTACACATGCACCATGCAGGCACGTTTTCCAAGAGCTTGCTCAACCTGGCCTCAACATTGCCTCCTGCACTCACTCACTGAATACTGCTATTCTGGTCTTCGCCAGGCTTTATCCAAAACGCTGGAGACCACCAACAGTTGAGATCCCATCGAAAAGGATGAGTCAATGTCATATTTAGAACTGACTTTTGAAGGTCCCTCAATTGAGCTGTCTGGCCATCTGGATTAGATAATTAGGAGACTGTGTAAGCTTGTCATTAGTGGCTCTGTTCTCTGTGTCCCTGTAATATCCTGTGCCACAGCCCTATTTCAGCACTAATTGCGTTCTTTTACAGCTCTTCTCCTCAACTAGTGCAGGATAGAATCTCTTACGATTATATTTATGGGACCAATTTCAATATCAGCTCTACAGCACTGTTCATGTTTAAGGAATGAATAAATGAGGAAAAAATGAGCAAGCCAATTTTGAATTTTAATTGAACCAAATGTGGAGGCACAGGTGACAGCATAAACTCATAACTAGTCTAAGTTAATGAAGTATTTTGAAATACAGTTGTATAATGTATGAAGTACAAATTTAATGGATGACCAAGTTTTGCGAGAGTTTGCTATAAAGAAGAGTTAATTCTTTATCTCAACATTTGAGGTCCTGCAAGATTTGACCCTATACTACTTTTCTTACATTGTTTCTCTATATTTCCCTTAAGACACCCATCAGTCTCAACAACACCTATTCACAGCTTCTTGTTTAAGCCCCTATGAACCCATGTTCCTCCCATGGCCTGGAGGGAGCTTCCTCTCTATATCTGGAATTTAAAATCTTCCCAAGTTCAATGGTTGGTCCCCACCTCCTTCTAAAGCCAACTTACATTGCTGTGGTTAAAAGATATCTCTTCTTTTACCTGTAGTCCCCTAAACCCAACCCATTTCACTTGGTGTTTGTACTCATTGTTATATGGACAAAGCCTAGGTCAATACTTGAATATTGGCTCAATCATTGATTAACTTTGTGACCTTAGAAAAATTACTTTGTCTCTCTGAGCCTCATAATCTTCATGTATAAAATGAAGAAGAAATAAATGTGTTGTGAACACTTCAGTATTGAATATTTTTACTTAATATTTACCTAATGTTTTACTTAATGACCTTCCTTGTTCTTCTTAAAATTGCTTGTGTTTGGGGAAGCATCTAGTATACTAGATGCAACTTCCTTGAAGGTGGAAGTATTCTTTGATGAATCTTCACAATACTCCAAGTACCCAATACTCCCTAGAAATGAAAGTGAATATGAAATCTGTGTCCTTTTTATGCAAATAGAGACTATGAAGGGAATTAGAAATAGGTTGTTTTCCTTAGTTGTGTTAGCTGTTTTGTCCATAATCTTTACCAGTGTATTTTTTTTATCAAAGTTACTCTTTTAAAAAACAAAACAGAAACAGAAAACAACTACACTGTAAATAATCAGTCACTAACTCTGCATTTAGTAGTGCTTCATTGATGAGATTTGTATTTTTTTATATCCTCCAGTGTCAATACAACTATAAAATATCTGCATACTCATGTGAGCACATATTTTACATAATATATGCATAAAGAACTTAAAACAGTGCCTGGTGCACAGTTACTTAATCAATGTTAGCTGTAATTATAGTTAGCAATTTAGAAAAAGATGATCAGGAATGTTTTCTTGGTTGTACCATCTACTTTCTTTGAGTGTTAGCAACAGAAATTAACTTTAGTAAGAAAACGAGATATATCGCAATGATTACTTATGGTTTATTGTTATGGTTTGGATGTGAGGTGTCCCCCAAAAGCTCATGTGTGAAACAACGCAAGAAGGTTCAGAAAATAAATGATCGGGTCAAGACACCCTTAACCTAATCAGCGGATCAATCACCTGATGGGATTAATTGAGTGGTAACAGAAGGCAGGTGGGGTGTGGCTGGAGGAGGTGGGCATTGGGGCCATGCCTTTGGGGTATATATTTTTTATTTGGTGAGTGGAGTCTCTCTCTCTTTGCTGCCCGATCTTCATGTGAGCTGCTTCCCTCTGTCACACTCTTCCACCATGATGTCCTGCCTCACCTGGATCCTTGAAGAATAGAGCCTCTGCTGTCTATGGATTGAGACTTCTAAAACTATAAGCCCTCAAATAAACTTTTCCTCCTCTTAATATTGCTCTTTTAGTCACATCAGCAAAAAAGCTGACTAAAACATTTATAAACTGAAGGAAGAAAGGAAAACTCAGAACAGAACTCTCAGTGGCCTGGTTATTTGGACTATCTCCTGAGGGCATTGTCATTGAAGGACCAAGCCTCTAACTTCTTGCCCAGAACAAATATTATATCAAGAATGTTTTTCCCTACAAAACAGAATCTGTTTGACTTCCCCTGGCTTTTGCTCCCACCCAGGAGCAAGGGATCGTGATTGGCAGCCCCTTCGGAGCCAAATATTAGGAAAACCAACAGGCAGTGACAAGGAACCTGTATACCCCAGGAAATCTAAATAGGAAACAACTCATCATTATACGATGCTCTGGTTTTGTGAATTTTTTTTTGGACTCCAACTGTGTTTTTTAATTACCACCTCCCAATTTATGAGAATAAAAATGTGATGAAGCATAGACGACAAATACTAACTTTTTCTGACTAATAAATAATTTTATTCAATGTTATTTAACTACGGATAAGAGAGTCTAAAGCTCAAAGCCACCCCATACAGGTTTTAAGCAGAGACGGTCATGCACAATTAATCTCATAAATTTTTTTTCTCTGCATTTGACAATTAGACTTTTATTGGTTATTGTCTGTGGCACAAAAGTTGTGAGGCACAGTTTGTTCGGCCAGAGACAAATACTAATAAGAATGAGTTCCTTTAAGGCTCATTCATTCAACAAAGGCTTATTGCAAACTCTGAGCTTGAGATGGGGAAACAAAGGTGAGGAATACTTACAGACCAAGGATGAGGAGAAAACACACCCTTCAATACACACGCTTCAATACACACGGGAGTACATGGCTATCAAGGAGGATCAATTATATGAAAAAAGGTAAAGTTCTTGTGAAATATATGAGTGGAAATTCTACTTCACGTGGAGTCATCAAGAAGGATTTTTCTTAATAAGTGAGGGATGATGATAGTGGTGGTGGAATTTAAAAACATGGATCCAGGATACATTTTAGGGAGTAGAACCTGTAGGACTTCATACAAGTTGATCACAACAGGGTGACTCTCAGGTTTCTCATGTGAGAAACCAGGTAGATGCTCATGCCATTCACTGAGATGCAGTCACTGGGGTAGCCATAAATTACACCCAGAATAGATGGTGAAGTGTTGAGCTTGTTAAATTTAAGAGGCTACATGATATTCAAGTAGAGATGTCAGGCAAGCAGTAAGATAGGTAGGTCTGAGCATAAAGGAGTCTGGATGAAGATATAAATTTGAATGTTGTCACATACACGTTCTTCAAAGTTATGGGCAAGATGAAGAGTGGAATATCAAACAGGGGCTCAGAGCTGAGCACTGGAAAGCGCATCTTCAGGTACTGAGTAAAGGAGGAGAGACATGAAGAAGAGATTGAGAAAGAGCACCCCAAAACATGTGGCTTAATACACAAGATCAGATACAGGGGAACCCCATCAAAAGGACATATCAAGTAGTATGGAAATTTAAAGGAGAGAAAGTATGTCCATCATGCATTCGCTATAAACAAATTGTTTTAGAATATAACGACTCTTTTCAGCCCTTCTTTCCTAGCAAACGGTTTCACTGAAATATAAGTTGTAATAAGTTGCTTTTATTGAACATATTGGTAGCATTGGAAATCCTGGGAATCCAGAAGATGAGACAATGCCTCTGGATAACAAAGGATCAGAAATCTCTCCAAACTCGTTGAGGGACATGATTTTGGGGGTCCACTTGTGTAGACAGGTAACTGGGAAAGTTAGACTCTCTTTGTTAAAAGGTGTCTCTCTGCATTGGGCTTGGAATGGGCCTTTGTCACCTCTGTTGGATGAAGAACACAATATGCCCTTATATTGTCTTAAAATTCAAAAGGCAATGACCCCTGTGGAAAAAGAGGGTGGTTCCTATTATCCATGTCATCGACATGACAGAGAAGATGGCACAGGAGCTGAGATTTGAACCATGGGTAAACTGGACCAGCAGAAATAAGAGGAAGAAAGCTGAGTCACAGGTGAGCACCTGAGGGCAGAAGGCAGAGCAAGATCACAGGAGGGAGGAGCAGCTCACAGTGGCTGCAGCTGGGATGGCCTGAAGGGGAGCAGAGGGACAGAGGCACCAAACTTGTTCAGAGTCTGGTTAAATCCCAAGCTGGGAAATGTGCCGGTGGGAAGCAGAAGGGGAGGGTTGTTTTTCGGAAGGGGACTGGATTTCGTTGTTGTTATGACTGTGGTTGTGATTGTGATTGCTGTTGCCGGATCTGTATTTTGCTTTTCTCTGTTGCTACTGCTTGATATGGAGAGAGAAAAATAGATCCTCAGGCAAGGCAATGTCTGGGAATGAAGCTTCTTGGAGGTGGGAGGAAGGAAGGAAGGACCCTCGGGACACAGCAATGTAGCGTAGCGAGAGCTGGTGGCAGGGGGTCATCAAGAACTTCACTTGCGAATCCAACATGGCGGCCGGCGAGGAAGCAGCGTCTCCAACGTCTCCACTTTAACGGGATATGAAAGACTCATCGAAACAGCTGCAGCCTAGCTACGGAGGAACTTCTACCATAACTTCCTTAAGAGGAGAGCTGCCGTGAACTGGTAGGTTTACTCGAAGTGACAGGTTGCCCCAGAGAAGTGGATCTTGGAAGGCCACGCGGGCACAGAGGTCTAGTCCCCCAACCATCAGCCGCTCCGGCAGGCGGCTCCCCCTGGAGGCCTAGCTCTCGCCCTGGGAGAAGCGGCCCCACCCGCCCGCTTCCTAACCTGGCAGCCACAGCTACTCAGCGATAAAGGTGCCCACGTGGCGGGTGCAGAAGTTAAGTCCTGTAGACGCCAGCCACCTTTGCAACCCCCGGGAACCCTGAGTGGCTTGGCCCGCCCCGCCCGAACCGGCAGTCCTCCGCCATACGGGATCCCCCGGGAGGCCTAGCTCTCGCCCTGGGAGAAGCGGCCCCACCCGCCCGGTTCCTAACCAGGCAGCCACAGCTACTCGGCAATAAAGGTGCCCACGTGGCGGGTGCAGAAGTTAAATCCTGCAGACGCCAGCCGCCTTTGCAACCCGCGGGAACCCTGAGCGGCTTGGCCCGCCCTGCCCAAGCGGCGGCGGGTGCAGAAGTTAAGTCCTGCAGACGCCAACCGCCTTTGCAACCCGCGGGATCCCTGAGCGGCTTGGCCAGCCCCGCCCGAACCGGCAGTCCTCCACCATACGGGCTCCCCCGGGAGGCCTAGCTGTCGCCCAGGGAAAAGCGGCCCCACCCGCCCGGTTCCTAACCAGGCAGCCACAGCTACTCGGCAATAAAGGTGCCCTCGTGGTGGGTGCAGAAGTTAAGTCCTGCAGACGCCAGCCACCTTTGCAACTCGCGGGAACCCTGAGCGGCTTGGCCCGCCCCGCCCGAACCGGCAGCGGGTGCAGAAGTTAAGTCCTGCAGACGCCAGCCACCTTTGCAACCCGCGGGATCCCGGAGCGGCTTGGCCCGCCCCGCCTGAACCGGCAGTCCTCCGCCATCCGGGCTCCCCCGGGAGGCCCAGCTCTCGCCCTGGGAGAAGCGGCCCCACCCGCCCGGGTCCCAACCACGCGACCGCAGCTACTCGGCGATAAAGGTGCCCCCGCAGCGGGTGCAGGAGTTAAGTCCTGCTGATACCAGCCGCGTTTGCAAGCCGCCGGCACCCAGTGCGGCTTGGCCCACCCCGCCTGAACCGGCAGTCGGCCTCCACCATCCGGGCTCCCCCGGGAGGCCTAGCTCTCGCTCCGGGAGCAGCCCCCTCCAAGCTAGGGGAACCTTTGACCCATCGGGAGGTTAGGCCCAGCAACCTGCGGAGTGATAGAGGTGCCCCTCGTACCTGCTGGGTAGGCGGACCTTTGACCGACCAGCAGAGCAGACCTAGGGCCTCCCAGCGTGGTAGACGGATCACACCAATTGGAGGAGGATCACAGCCACTACATGCCCTGCAAGGGTGATTATTCAACTATACAAGAGCAATATAAATAAATAGAGGGAAAATTTCAAAACACAACAGTTTCACCAAGCAGAAAGAAACGCCAGCAGTATGAAAAGACAAGGAAAGAAAGGACCACAGGCAATGCAGGTCAACTCAACTTTAGAAGAGGTAATAGGTGCAACAGATGGAATGTCAGATAGAGAGATCAGGATATACATGCTTCAGATGATCTGGAGTCTCAAGGAAGACATGAGACAGCAAAATCAGATAATGAAAGATCACATTGACAAACAAATCCAGGAAGTAAAAGATCAATTTCACAGGGAGATAGAGGAAATAAAAAACAAACAAATAGAAATACTAGAATTGCAGGAAAAAATAAACCAACTTAAAAACTCAATTGAGAATACTACCAGCAGAGTAGATCACTTAGAAGAGAGAACGTCAGACAATGAAGACAAAGTATTTCAACTGGAAAAGAACATAGACAGCTCAGCAAGTCTGCTAAGAAACCATGAACAGAACATCCAAGAAATATGGGACAATATCAAAAGACCAAATTTAAGAGTCATTGGGATACAGGAAGGCACAGAGCTCCAAACCAGAGGAATACACAGCCTATTCAATGAAATAATACGAGAAAACTTCCCAGACTTGAAGAATGAGACAGAATCCCAAATCCTAGAAGCCTACAGGACGCCGAATGTACAAAACCATAAGAGATCCACACCTAGACACATTATAGTGAAGATGTCCAACATACAGAATAAGGAAAGAATTTTAAAAGCTACAAGGGAAAGGAAGCAGATTACATTTAGGGGTAAACCAATCAGGATAACAGCTGATCTCTCAACACAGACTCTGAAAGCTAGAAGATCCTGGAATAACATATTTCAAACACTGAAAGAAAATGGGTTCCAACCAAGAATTGTGTATCCGGCAAAATTAAGCTTCAGGTTAGAAGATGAAAGTAAAACCTTCCATGATAAACAAAAGTTAAAAGAATTCGCAGCTAGAAAACCATCTCTTCAAAAAATCCTTGGCAAAACATTGCAGGAAGAGGAAATGGAAAATAACATTGAAAACCAACAATGGGAGGTAGGACAGTAAAGGGGGGAAAGTAGTCAAAGAGGATAACAAATCAGGTTTAGTAACATTAACAAACAAATATGGATAGAAGTACAAACCATATCTCAATAATAACCCTAAATGTCAATGGCTTAAACTCACCAATTAAGAGACACAGGCTAGTAGAATGGATCACAAAACAAGACCCAACAATATGCTGTCTGCAGGAGACGCATCTGATAGAAAAAGATATCCATAGACTGAAGGTGAAAGGTTGGGAAAAATCATACCACTCATATGGACAGCGGAAACAAGCAGGCGTGTCCATACTCATATCTAATAAAATAGATTTCAAGCCAAAGCTAATCAAAAGGGATAAAGAAGGACACTTCATACTGCTCAAGGGAACCATAAACCAACAAGACATAACAATCATAAATATATATGCCCCAAATAATGGTGCAGCGGTGTTCATCCAGCAAACTCTTCTCAAGTTCAAGAGTCTGATAGACCACCATACAATCATCATGGGAGACTTCAACACACCTCTCTCACCACTGGACAGATCTTCCAAACAAAAGTTAAACAAGGAAACTATAGAACTCAACAACACAATTAATAACCTAGACTTAATTGACATATATAGACTTTACCACCCAACATCAAGTAGTTACACTTTTTTTTCAGCAGCACATGGAACCTTCTCAAAAATAGACCATATATTATGTCACAGGGCAACTCTTAGACAATATAAAGGGGTAGAGATAATACCATGCATCTTATCTGATCATAATGGAATGAAACTGAAAATCAATGATAAAAGAAGAAAGGAAAAATCAAGCATCACTTGGAGAATGAACAACAGGTTGCTGAGTGACATATGGGTTATTGAAGACATCAAGGAGGAAATTAAAAAATTCCTAGAGTTAAATGAAAACACGGACACAACATATCGGAATCTATGGGACACATTGAAAGCAGTCCTAAGAGGAAAATTCATTGCTTGGAGTTCATTCCTCAAAAAAAGAAAAAACCAACAAATAAATGATCTCATACTTCATCTCAAAATCCTAGAAAAAGAGGAGCAAAACAACAGCAAAAGAAGTAGAAGGCAAGAAATAATCAAAATCAGAGCTGAAATTAATGAAATTGAAACAAAAGAAACAATTGAAAAAATTGACAAAACTAAAAGCTGGTTCTTTGAAAAAATAAATAAAATTGACAGACCCTTAGCCATGCTAACGAAGAGAAGAAGAGAGAGAACCCAGATTACTAGCATACAGGATGAAAAAGGCAATATCACAACAGACACTTCAGAAATACAGAAGATAATCAGAGACTATTTTGAAGCCTTATACTCCAATAAAATAGAAGATAGTGAAGGCATAGATAAATTCCTTAAGTCTTACGATCTGCCCAGATTGAACCAGGAGGATATAGACAACCTAAACAGACCAATAACAATAGAAGAAATAGAAGAAACCATCAAAAGACTACCAACTAAGAAAAGCCCAGGACCGGATGGGTATACAGCAGAGTTTTACAAAACCTTTAAAGAGGAACTAACACCAATACTTTTCAAGCTATTTCAGGAAATAGAAAAAGAGGGAGAACTTCCAAATTCATTCTACGAGGCCAACATCACCCTGATTCCGAAACCAGACAAAGACACTTCAAAGAAAGAAAACTACAGACCAATATCTCTAATGAACCTTGACGCAAAAATTCTCAATAAAATTCTGGCGAACCGGATTCAGATACATATCAAAAAAATTATACACCATGATCAAGTAGGATTCATCCATGGGATGCAAGGCTGGTTCAATATACGGAAATCAATAAATGTTATCCACCACATCAATAGACTAAAAAATAAGAACCATATGATAGTCTCGATAGACGCAGAAAAAGCATTCGACAAAGTACAGCATCCCTTTATGTTCAAAACTCTAGAAAAATTAGGGATAACAGGATCATACCTCAACATTGTAAAAGCAATATATGATAAGCCACAGGCCAGCATCATTCTGAATGGAGAAAAATTGAAGGCATTCCCTCTAAGATCTGGTACAAGACAGGGATGCCCTCTCTCACCACTTCTGTTCAACATAGTCCTCGAAACACTGGCAAGAGCAATTAGACAGACGAAAGAAATTAAAGGGATAAAAATTGGAAAAGAAGAACTTAAATTATCACTATTTGCAGATGATATGATTCTATACCTAGCAGACCCAAAAGGGTCTACAGAGAAGCTATTAGAGCTAATAAATGAATTCAGCAAAGTGGCAGGATATAAAATCAACACGCATAAATCAAAGGCATTCCTGTATATCAGCGACAAATCCTCTGAAACGGAAATGAGGACAACTACTCCATTCACAATATCCCCCCAAAAAATAAAATACTTGGGAATCAACCTAACAAAAGAGGTGAAAGATTTATACAATGAAAATTACAAAACCCTAAAGAAAGACATAGAAGAAGACCTTAGAAGATGGAAAAATATACCCTGCTCATGGATAGGCAGATCCAACATCATCAAAATGGCGATATTACCAAAAGTTCTCTATAAGTTCAATGCAATGCCAATCAAAATCCCAGCTGCATTTCTTGTAGAAATAGATAAAAGAATCATGAAATTCATATGGAATAATAAAAGACCCAGAATAGCAAAAACAATACTAAGCAGGAAGTGTGAATCAGGCGGTATAGCGATACCAGACTTCAAACTATACTACAGAGCAATAGTAACGAAAACAGCATGGTACTGGTACCAAAACAGGCGGGTGGACCAATGGTATAGAATAGAGGACACAGTAACCAATCCACAAAACTACAACTATCTTATATTTGATAAAGGGGCTAAAAGCATGCAATGGAGGAAGGATAGCATCTTCAACAAATGGTGCTGGGAAAACTGGAAATCCATTTGCATCAAAATGAATCTGAATCCCTATCTCTCGCCTTGCACAAAAGTTAACTCAAAATGGATCAAGGAGCTTGATATTAAATCAGAGACACGGCATCTGATAGAAGAAAAAGTTGGTTATGATCTACATACTGTGGGAGCAGGCTCCAAATTCCTCAATAGGACACCCATAGCGCAAGAGTTAACAACTAGAATCAACAAATGGGACTTACTCAAACTAAAAAGTTTTTTCTCAGCAAAAGAAACAATAAGAGAGATAAACAGGGAGCCTACATCCTGGGAACAAATCTTTACTCCACACACTTCAGATAGAGCCCTAATAACCAGAATATACAAAGAACTCAAAAAATTAGACAATAAGACAACAAGTAACCCAATCAATAAATGGGCAAAGGACTTGAACAGACACTTCTCAGAAGAGGACATACAATCAATCAATAAGTACATGAAAAAATGCTCACCATCGCTAGCAGTCAGAGAAATGCAAATCAAAACTACCCTAAGATACCATCTCACTCCAGTAAGATTGGCAGCCATTAGGAAGTCAAACAACAATAAGTGCTGGAGAGGATGTGGGGAAAAGGGCACTCTTGTTCATTGCTGGTGGGACTGCAAATTGGTGCAGCCAATTTGGAAAGCAGTATGGAGATTTCTTGGAAAGCTGGGAATGGAACCACCATTTGATCCAGCTATTCCCCTTCTCGGTCTATTCCCTAAAGACCTAATAAGAGCATGCTACAGGGACACTGCTACATCGATGTTCATAGCAGCACAATTCACGATAGCAAGATTGTGGAATCAGCCTAGATGCCCTTCAATAGATGAATGGATTAAAAAAATGTGGCATTTATACACAATGGAGTATTACTCTGCATTTAAAAATGATAAAATCATAGAATTTGGAGGGAAATGGATGGCATTAGAGCAGATTATGCTAAGTGAAGCTAGTCAATCTTTAAAAAACAAATACCAAATGACTCCTCTGATATAAGGGGAGGAAACAAGGACAGGGTAGGGACGAAGAGCTTGAGACGAAGATTTTCATTAACAGGGTTGAGAGGTGGGAGGGAAAGGAAACGAGAAGGGGAATCGCATGGAAATGGAAGGCGATCCTCAGGGTTATACAAAATGACATATAAGAGGAAAGGAGGGGTAAGACAAGATAATTCAAATGGAAGAAGTGATTTACAGTAGAAGGGGTAGAGAGAGAAAAGGGGAGGGGAGGGGAGGGGAGGGGGGATAGTAGAGAATAATACAGACAGCAGAATACATCAGACACTAGAAAGGCAATATGTCAATCAATGGAAGGGTAACTGATGTGATACAGCAATCTGTATACGGGATAAAATTGGGAGTTCATAACTCATTTGAATCAAACTGTGAAATATGATGTATGAGGAACTATGTAATGTTTTGAATGACCAACATTAAAAAAAAAAATAAAAAATAAAAAAAAAAAATAAAAATACGTAAAAAAAAAAAAAAAAAAAAAAAGAACTTCACTTGCTAAATCCCCAGACCAACCACTGCAGGTCTGAATCATTTCCAGATCTGACCATTTGGGTGCCTCTGGCCTCTGGACCCCGAAGAGAAGGGTCCTGTCTAGGATATTTGCTTGGCTTTACTGTTTTGTTTCCAGTTCCCCTATTCCTTTCTCAAAAACTCAGGGAGTATTTTGGGGTAAGGAAATGATATGGTTAAACTGAGTGATGGAAAAATTACTAGGACAGTAGCCCCCTTACCCACAGAAAGACCCTTAGTGTGAGCCTGAAATCGCAGAAAGTGCTAAGCCCTATTTTCCTGAACATGCCTATGATCTGTGATAAAGTTTAGTTGTAGCCACAGTAAGATTAGCAACATTAATAAAATGGAACACTCATAACAATAGAGTGTAGTAAAAATTATGTAAATATCCCCCCGCCTCAACTGTCTTGGGGCAGGTAGTAGAGAGAGTGTGGATTCACTGGACAGAGTCATGATTCACCATTCACACCCCAGGGAGAGTGGAGCAGATGGCATGATATATTATCACACAACTCAGAATGGTAATTTGAAGCTTATGAATTGTTTACTTATGGGATTTTCTTTTTAATGTTTTTGGGCCAGAGTTGACCATGGGTAAGTGAAACTACAGAAAGGGAAAACAAGAAGAGGGGTGACTACCACGGTGGATCTGAAGTGACCAAGATAGGTGACCTGGAACAGAAAGCTGGATGAGGAGGCCATCACAAGAGATCTGGTAAGAAACAATGTAGGCTAAATAAGGAGGTTGCGACAACAGTTTCACAAATATCATGGAACTGGAAATTTAAAAAAAGTGGGCACATAATTGCATATGAGATCAGGAAAGAATGGTGAACTGGGCAAAAAAGCTGATCTGGTGTATCAGGGACACTTGTGGGATTAGTCCTGCTTCTGGGAAACCTGTCAATCTCAGACAAACCAGGATGACTTGTCATCCTAGGAGGAAGTGAGGTGGTAAGATTTCAGTTCTAGGTAGCTTTGCAGAATGACTGTGACTTTAACAACAGTAGGAGGTACAAGAAAAAGGAAGACTAGAGAACAAAGATCCCCCCAATTAGGACTGCAAGTGTGTTACGTTTGAGGCTCCTGCAGGACAAGCAGGTGTTGGGACCCCAGCTCACAGCAGACAGGTCAGAGTTAGAGGTACAGGGGGGCAGAGACGCCTGCATGGTATTTTCAGGGAAGCTCTATTAGTTCAATTTGTCCAGGAAGAAGCTTGAAAGAAAACAGGAATAAGGAGAGCACTGGGTGCTTGAGGGCCTTCATTTCAACAACAAGGAAAGGAAGGGGAACTGAAAAGACGGAGCAAGGAGGAGCAGAGAAAGGAGCAGAAGAAAAGGCAGATGGAAAGAGACTAAAAAGAGGATATTCTTCATATTCAAAGATTAAGGAGTAAAGATTAAGAAAAGAAGATTGCAAAAGAAGAAAAGGCTTCTGGATTTAGTGATTAAGATATTATTGATATTTCTGATACTCTTATGTATACTCTGAAAAATATCATTACATACATCAACTGGTTAGAAAAAAAGATGACATTGATAGCTTTGGAAGTTAGGACATAGAGGCACAAATAGGGACTTTCAAGGAGGTTGGTGATGAAAAAAAGATGATGAGCAACTAAGTTCTGTTTTAGCATTGCACTGACATTTAAAACACTTTTATAAGCCTCCTTCTTGAAGAAAGACATTATAAAAATTATTAAAAAATAAATAAATACATACACACACACACACACATATGTCAGGAACTATTTATGGGATGTGATGAGCCTACCCCAGTCCATTGGCCCCCTAGATCTGTGGACAGATAACTGATCTCAGACGTTTTCCAAGGCTTCTTGAAGTACCACTGGACCACTTTCCAGTACTCTCATCTATGAGTCAAATGACCCTTCTTCTGTGATGCAGAATTGTGTCTTTGGAACTCCAAATGGCTTGCCCCAAATCACCGAAAGCCACATTTTCCAGTAGAATTTTCCATGAAAATGGAAATGTTCTATATCTGTGCTGTCAAATCTAGTAACCCATAGCCACATGCAGCCCTTGGGTACTTGAAATGTGGCCAGGGCAATGGATGAACTATGATTTCAATTTTATTTCATTATAATTAATTTAAATGTAAAGAGTCACATATAGCTGGAGGCTACTGCATTGGAGAGTGCAGCTCTACACAATTAGGAAATTCTCAAAAATTTTCAAACCTAAATTAATTTCAAATAATCCTATACCATGTGCTGTGTGTGGTTATTAGTGGGACTATGAAACAGACTGCATGTTAGCTGCCCAAATGTTTTACCAAATGGACACAGAGTGAATGAAAGCTGTGTTGGCTACTACTGCGGTAGCTGTCTTGCAGAGACGGGGTTTCACCTCCAAAAAAAAAAAAAAAGTGCTTCTGAAAAGATTAGCTTCATTTTCTGTTATAACCAAAAGTAGTTCCAAAGAGAGTTAGAAGAAGCTGGCTGGGTCCAGGGAGAGGGGCTTGGAAACTTGTTAGAAATAGATACTATGTACCCTAGCTGGTGTGTGTCTAAACTAGTCCTAATTGGTTAACTGATTTAACTGAAGAAAAGCTATGACTCAAAGCAAAACTTACTAATGTCACTGAAAGTTGTCCTTCTATTGGTCACCCATTGGTCACCCAGCTTCTCCATTGGTCACCCATCTTGGCTCTGCATAGCAATAAAAACTATGTATGGAATTCCAGGGAGAAAAGGATTTCTGTTTTTTAGCAAGTCAAGGTATTAACTAGGTAAGTAAGACTGTGTGTGTGTGTGTGTGTGTGTGTGTGTGTGTGTGTGTGTGTATGTGTTGGAGAGAGAGAGAGATTCCATTCTGATTTTACTGCAGATAAAGACAAAAGCAAGGTTGGGATTTAATAAGGTGCCAAAGTGAGAAATCATGACTACCATAGGTTTTTTTTTTTTTTCAAATTTACCTTTTATTTGTGCATTATAATTATACACGATGGTGGGACTGATTATGCTGTATTCGTACCTGCACATCACTGACCAATTTCACTCCCCTTTTCCTCTCCTTCTCTCTACCCTGATCCTCTTCTTGTTCTACTCTACTGATTGTTTTTTCTAGTATTATTAATAATTATTATTTTCATTACTGAATTATTATATACAAGCAGGATTCATGGTGGCATATTTACCCACGGACACAGCATCATTTGGTGGATTACTTTCCCCAGTACTTCCCCAGGCCCTCCCCTCCCACAGCAGTTTCCTAACAGCAGATATGAAAATATAAATCAGTGCCCATTAATTCATTAGTGTCATCCTTTTTTAACTTGAATGTGAAAGGAGCATTTTTTTTAAAGCACACCAAATTAACCAGTGTTCAGAGGTGGGGAGCAATTGTCAAATGATAGTGGGTTCTATGGTTGGGATGTGGTTAGCCCCCAAAAATTCATGCACTGGAAAAATGGTCCCAGGTTTGGTGGAGTTAAGGCAGCCAATCTTTAAGAGGTGGGTCCTAGTGGAAGGTAATTAGGTCATAAATAGATTAGTTCTGGTCTTATAGAGTAGATTGGGTCAAGCAGGAGTAAGTTAATTCTCACAAGAGCATGTTATTATAAAGAAAGACCACTCTGTATGCCTGGTCTCTTCTGATCACAGCTATTTCTTTTCCCATTTTCCCACCATATTGTGATATAGTCAAGGGGACCCTCAACAGGACACTGGTGCTGTTCTATTTGAACCTTCTGGTCAAATAAATCATGAGCCAAATAAACCCCTCTATTTTATATATAAAGTTTCCAGATGCTGGTATTTTGTTATAGCAACACACAAAAAAAATGTACTAATACAGTCAGTAACATCATCGCTGATTGCTCAAATGGTTGGAGAGACTTTCTGTCTACAAGTTACAAACCCTAATCTATCACCTCGGTACTAAAGACTTTGTCATAAGCAACCAAAATGGATTGCTCAGATCTAAAATTGCCAATATGGTGAAAACCCAAAAAACAAATTAGCACATGCTAGAGCATAGTGTAAATGTCATTGAAGTGGTAGACTTGGATTCTGTTCCTGACCTCAGCATTTGTGAGACAGCTAACCTCTCTGGGCTTCAGCTGACTCATTTATAAAATGAGTCAGAGTATAAATTAGTAGCAATAATCACGATGATGATTACAGTAGGTCCTGAGGTGCCCTAGGCTGGTTTCTGTTGAGCAGGCAGCCTATCATGTGCATTATACTCTCCGTCCTCTGAAGAAACGTTTGCATGTTCAAAGTGGCTTCCCAGTTTGGCAGTTCCTTAATAAGTTAATCAGAGAACAATCGTACGACCCAGCATTTCCTCTTAAAATAATTAAGAACAGATATTCTATCAAAAACTTGTACAAGAATGTTCATACCATCACTATACATAGTAGCCCAAAGGTGGATAAATAGATTGCAAGTTATTCATACAGTGGGACATCATTCAACGCTATGAAGGTATGAAGTGTGGCCAAGCTACAACCTGGATGAACCATGGGAACATTGTGCTAAGAAGCTAGACACAAAGGCTACACACTGTTCGATTCCATTTATAGGGGTTGTCCACAATAATCACACCCACTCAAACAGGAAGCAGACCCCTGTGGCTGGGGCTGAAGGAAGGAGATACTGAGAAGTGGTTGTACAGAGTTTCATTTTGGATGACAGAAATGTCCTGGAACTGGACGGTGATGATGTTTATACAGCATCATGAATCTACTAAATGTCACCGTCATGTACACTTTCAAATGGTAACTCTGATGTTATGTATATCATACTGCAAAAAAAAATGCTATAAAAAAGTGAAGCCACTAGTTTGAAAATTGGTTAAACTGAAAAGAAAAACAAAAGGTTCTCAGACACACTAGTATCTTTCAATCAGTTGTATGAAAAAGTCAAAACACCATCCAGTAGTTTGGAACTGAGTATAACCTACAGCCCGTCTTACCCATGAGGAAGTCCCAAACTCAAAATCTAGCTACCTGGGGGGAGATCCTCAGGGGAAAAGTGCTTTGGAATCATTCATGTGAGGCTTCACTATGAAGTAGCTGTAGCCCATAAGCACCTTAGATGGTTTCAGAATAAAGTCAGGCCAGTTTTCTTAAAGCGTAGAACACCATGACACCATCACCGAGAAAATTAAACCAATGTGATTCATAGACCAATATGTTCACCCAGGTATGTTCAAAGACCTACAAGAGGATTTAAGAATAAACTTTCCTTCCCACTCACTGAAAAATCCAACAATGAGCAGACCACAGAGGGTTTTCGTAATTCCTAGCAAAGATTTCCCTGGCTGAAAGAGAAGAAACAGTAGATGAGACCAAGACCCTACAACCAACTCAAGCAAAGTGGAAGACACAGATGAGTGGAAGGGAGAAGAAGATCTTAGAGGCATCATCAAAAAAAAAAAAGACTCAGAAATTTTGCCTTATCTCTGAGCTCTTTTCTATAGGAATATTTCACTTTTCAACGTGTGCATCTTTTCCCTCAAGTACAGCTTGCAGTAAATGCTTTACCATGAACACAAGCCGGGCATCTTTGAAAATGTCTCGCACCTCTTTTAATAGTAAACAAAAAAATCTCTAAAAATGACCTGACATTTTTGTTCTTGCAATATAGCTAAATTTGTACAATTTTCAAGTAGATGATTAAATTCAGAAATACATTGCATTCCCTAATCTGACGTTAGAGCTTTTAGATTCATACATGCCCTAAAACTGCTTTAGGGAATTTGAGAAGATTATGAACACATTCTAGGCCCCAAATAGACCTTCAGTCAAAATGAAAGTACTCAAAGGATCTGAGAGAGATCAGAATCTGTTGCATGATCCTCTTAAAGTTGTAAAGTCTTAATGCAACATTTTTTTCCATAGAAGAATTAAGCATACACAAGATGCATTGAAAATATTGATTTGGGTGAAAGATGTGTCCTATCCAACTTTTCCAATTTGGAAAACCATGATTTCTCCATTCATGAGAAAATCAGATTTAGAGACAACTGCAAGCATTCCTGTATTTTCGAACCTTCAGTCAGGGAAGGGAGACATCTACTGGTGGACAAAATGAATAATATAGAAGATTTATATATATGATATCTATATGACTCTAATCGCATAAAGTACTCAAACAAAGACATTTTGTAGATATATAAAAAGACACAGTTAAATTGTACTTTCTTAATATAGATACCATGACCTGAAGCAGTAAGATACAGAGGAATGATATAGGCAAGGCCAGTTGGTTAATGTGACACAGAGAGAATAAACTCAGAAGCCTCTGCTGAAGGATCAAGTCATGATGCAGTCTGTTTCCCATAAAAATTTCGACTTTGTAAATTCTGCTTTTCAATGCGATTTATTTTACTCCAACAGAGTAACAGCACTGGATCAGTATTTTCATTGTTTATTGCTGGCATTGTTCTGGGTCATTTGTAAATTCCCTTTTGGTCTCCATCTATTTAAAGCTTATTCTGAATTTTCATTTGTTTGTTTCCATTTAATTCAAGACAGATAATGCTCGTTTTTCCTAGAGGGGTATCAAAGCGCATCACTGTGCCTGTCCAGGCGGGGTGTCCAGCTAGGGTCCTTGTCATCTGCTGATGATCTGTGAAGAGGAAGAAGAATCTCTCCTCAACATGCCAAGACCCCATACTTTCTTGCTATTTCTCTCTCTTTTCTAAAAAAGAGAGGAACAGGGAAAAAAAATCCTTTCCCCAATCAGCAGTAATCTCTCCAAAGGTCTTTTAATTTCAAAAGTCATAAGTGTTAATTAGCTATTATTAAGTGCCCTCTGTATAAATTAACATGATTGATGAAAAAATCAAGGCTAATGAAAAATGTAGCAATGCATGTATTTTTAAGTGACTATATTAAAAGATGGTGGTCCCTCTGGACAGAAACTAAGGCCCTCTGTTCTGTATCCTGACTTTATTATTATCTTATCTCTTCGTATCTTTTCCTTTTTTTTTTTTTTTTGCACTAGGAAAAAAAATGCTGAATCTTTGACTTCGACTTTAATTCAGTAGATTTGCAGCATTTTTGTCTTTTTTTTTAACTCGAGACACTAAATTTTATACCTTTATTTAACATTATCTCGTGGGATAAATGTCCCGAATTTTTAACACTCCAAATGGTAGTGAAAGGTTTTGTCAATTTAGGAAAGATCAAATCCATCTCTCCAGAGCAGAACTGGAAGGCAGTAGATGTGGCCACCCTGCTGGGTCCCCATGCTGTGGAGCAGGGCTGGGAGACCTAGGAGTCACTATCTCCCCCCTTGAATTTCCTTACCTCCCTCTTTTGAGTATTTGGGACCTAGTTCAATATTAACAAAAGTTTTCCACAAAAATTAAAGCAGAACCTACAAACCTACACCTTCTGTTGAAAGTTAAATACTGTCGATTCTGCGCCTACAATAACTAGATTTTTTTTTTAACTAAACCCTGTACATTTTTATAACGATGACAGTTCTATGATTAGAGATTTGGGGCAAATGAGGACCATTTTGTGACTGATATTGATGGGACTTTTCAAGAATAAGATGTGCTCGAAGTCATAAAGTAAAATGACCAAAATGTACAGAAAGAAATAACTGGTCAGTTGAAATCACAAACAGATCTTTCCAAAGGAAGCATGAGATAGATTTTTCACCTTCTACAGGTAATTGAAAAGGATGGTATAACATGTAATCCTGATTTTTAAAAAATTGAAAATTATCACACTTTTATCCAGTGTCAAACCTTCCCTGAGAAGGTAAAAATTCCTGCATCCTATCTTAAAAAAAAAAAAAAATAGAAAAGCAACTACTTTGTGTTTTTTTGCATAAGGATTACATACTTCTGCAAATTTGAAAACCTTTATAAAGACATGAAAATGACTTTAGACTTGGACCTCCAAATTCCCTGGCATGGTTGTAAACAGCCAAAATGTTTTCAGAATGTCCCATAGTCGTCTGTTATTCCACATAGGCAATAAGCCAGTTAGCTGGGCTGTCTGCCGGTATTAATGGCGTGGGCAGGCATTTGCAGCTTCTCTCTCAATTTCTCTCCCTGCCTCCTACATCAGTCTCTCTCTCTTTATGCAAACTTAAGAAGACAGCCATGGTGAGCACTGGCCATGCCAGAGCTGCCCTAGTGTCTAATCTTTTGGCCAACGTGCAGCTCAGGGTACTGTAACTCCTTTTACTGTTTCCTTCAATATTATTATTATTATCATCATCATCTCTGTGCTTTCTGTAGATCATCGTCCCATATTCAAAGATGTCCTAACAAGCATCCAGGGGTGACTGCTGCAGATGCTGTGGAGGTGACTGTGTTAATTAGCTCACTGCCTTTTCAGTGGGAGGATGCTCTGCAGCTGAGAGCGTGCACTTATGAGATACATTAGCATATTGCTTGCAGGGACAAAGGGAGGAAAGAAAACAGAGTGGTGGGAGACAGAAATGGGTCCCAAATCATGTCCACAGTTATTGACTGGTCCAGTCACACACATTGAAGACGCAAGGACATTCAGTGTCAGAAGGATTGGATGGTTGGTGCCGGCCACTTTGACCAAATGGAGAAGAGAAGCCCCTCGTTAGATGAGGGCGCTAAATAAATAAATAAATTTAACAATATCATTTGGGAAACCAAGTAATTTAGTGCTATTTCTGGTTTTATTTGATTTATAAAGTCTGTAGATCTGTAATTGTGCATTTTTAGGAAAACAATAGGGCAAGATTCATGTGAGGTGAACTAAGTGTCTTTCCTGCTTTACTAAGCCCTTAAGAATAGAAGCACCAAAAGGAAGATTTTGCCTTCCTTTTATTTATTAATAATAATCATCATCATCACAATAATAATAATTATTATGATTATTATTTTTTAAAAAAAACACACTGGCCATATTGTGACTTTGCATATGAATCTGGGGGAAAACAATCCTTCTAAGTGCTCCCAAGTATTTTCATTACCATTTGCCCCCACCGAGACTCATAATTAAGTGATCAATGTTGTCACTTTATTGCTACCTGAAAAAGTGGGAGAAAACCTTCCAGAACAGAAAAATGTACTTTTGCTAAATTACAGATAAGCATATTCCAATAAAATGAAACCTAGCAAAAGCTCAGGTTTTTAAAAATATTGCATTCGGTAAATATTGTGGAGAAAGAATACGTCAAATCAACTAAGCAAGAGAAGTGTTTGTCTCCTGGCATAGCTGGGTAGAGCCCAATGCAAAGCAGAAATGTCCCTTTCTTTTACATTCATCTTTTATATGATACTCGACTTAAACTGGTTTGGTCAGCTCTTTGGGTCTGTAGTTTCCACAAAACATGTATCAAAAAATATTCAGAAAAATGTTACCTCTGTAGTCAAATATATTGACATTTCTCATGTCATTATGTACTAAACAATGGAACATACAATTATCTACACAGAATTTACACTTAAGAGATATCACAAGTGATCTGGAGATGATTTAAAATGTCAAGGATGACGTACAAATTTTATACATGCCATTTTTACAGAAGAGACTTGTGTATATCCTGGGATTTTGGCCTCCACAGGGGATTCCCCCCAAACATACCAAAGGCTGACTATATTCTTATCTAGTACTTTTCAGTGAGTTTGTTAAGAGATATTTGTCAAAAGTTGGGAAAAAGAAACTCCTGTGCTTTCCTATTTTACCCCATATACAGAAAACACCTCTCTGGTCAACCCAAGGAAGCCATCTGCAGAGGCTGCGGCACATAATGGGCGTGATTAGAATTGCCATGAACTGTGGTCCAGGAGCAGAAGCCCCATCATTGCTGGAACCTGTCGGAGATGGAAATCCTTAGCCCACACCCCAACCTGACTGAATCAGAAACTCTCAGGGGGCAGCCCAGACCTCTGTTTTCACGAGACCTCCAGGTAATCTCGTGTTCTCCAGTTTGAGAACACCTGCTGTCAAAAGACTTGAAGAGAGGAGTAAACTGAGACTATTTCATTTCTGCCATCAGCTCTAAAGCTGGGGACTAGGATAAGAGGCCTCGAAGGCGCGCCTCATGAGGACAAAGGACTGTCTATATCTCCTTAGCTCTTATTCGACAGAAGAATGCTGGCCAAGTGTGTAGGTCATAGATTTATTTTTAATTTGGAAAGTAATATAAAATCCCCCTCCTTATCACCCAGAAAGACAATAGAAAAAGAAAGAAAAGAGAAGTGATATGCAGATATGCACCTGGGTCTCACCATCCTGTAGAAGCCTTTTTTTTTTTTTTTTTGGTACTGAACAATTGAACCCAGGAGGGTGCTTTACCACCAAGCCACATCCCCAGCCCCAGCCCCCTTTGTTTTCTATTTTGAGATAGGGTCTCGCTAAGTTGGTGAGGCTGGATTTGAACCTGTAATCTTCCTTCCTCATCCTCCCAAGCCACTGGGCTTATAGGCCTGTGGCACCACACCCAGCAGTAGAAGCCGTTTCAATGCTGGGAGCCAACTGCTCCCACTTTCAGGGCTGTGCTTGCCAACTGGAGTGACCCCACCAGTTAAGAGGGTAGAATGTGGTGTCCAGGAAGACAGAGGGCCTACGTCTGCCCTCCTGAGCTGCTTCTGGTTTCCAAAGGGCATCCTATGGGGCTTATGATACTGGATTGAGGGCCAAAAGGCTCTCCATGGGCCTGTAGGGGCAAAGAACAAGATGACCCCCCAAAATGAGACATGGTGGCTAGTCTAGGACACGGCAGTCACTTAGAAGGATCTGCAGCATTGCTAAGGCCGTGGGCAGGTTGAATCCATAGGAAAGGTCCCAGGTCCTGACTTCACACCAGGACAAGAGGGACCTGGCCTACACCCCATAGTTTGGTGGGCACATCCTGTCATAAACACCCAGGAAGATACATCAGTTAAGTAAATAATAAAATATTCAGAATGAACTCACATAAAATCATTGTTAATAACATGCACAACCAAGCATATGTAATTATACGGAATACAGGAACGAAAAAACACAAACATGGGAATACAACTCATTCTTCCAACGACACATTTCAAAAATAGGCCAAGTGCCTATATGCACAGTCCTGCAAGATAAGAAAACAAGAGTTTGCCCATCCCATGGGATCCAGAGTTCAGGCCTGAAGCATACCTCCAACCTCAGTGACCGCTCTTGTGACAAACACCATTCAGATGGCCAGGGAAGTACTGCACATGCTTTGTCCTGTGGTCCCCAAAAGTACTGCAGCTCCCCAGGACTGCTGACTTTAGAGATGGACATCACTTCACAGCAGGGAGACTAGGCACAGGGTACTCTCAGTGTATGAAATCCTTCCTTTCAGCAAGAATACAATAGAATTTTCCTGGAAATACTGAGTCCATTTTCTTCTTCATATTCTGATTCAGGATCCCAGGGCTGCTCAAGAACAAGCTCATTAATTACTCTCAGCAGATGCTTGTCATGTGCAGGAGGCAGGGCTTCCACTGTGTCAGAGCAATGAGAGTCTTTGGAACAATCACAGGTTCTGGGCAATATTTTTTGAATGGGCCAAGGGAGGCGGCTCTCCATAAAACGTGTTAATTTGATCTTACAACCACTTTAGTGAGCACACTGTTAAGTAAACGAAAACACAACTAGAGAAAATGTCCAAATGAAGAGTGAACTGTGTTCTTGCAGGAGAGTGAAATTCATTTTCAAGGCATAGTTTGTAATTTTATTGTTTTCTATAATGATTAATAAAATGAAAACCTAACTACTAACTTGAGTGCTTTTATTTTATTTCATTTCATTTTATTTTTGGTACCGGAGATTGAACCCAGAGGCACTTCAATGCTGAGCCACAACTCCAGTCCTTTTTATATGTTTTATTTTGAGAAAGGGTCTCCCTAAGTCTTTAGGACCTTGCTAGATTGCTGTAGTTGGTCTCCAACTTGCATTCCTCCTGCCTCAGCCTCCCCAGTCTCTGGGATTTCAGGCATTTGCCACCATGCCCAACATGATTTTATGTTTTTAAAGTTTTTTTTTTTAATTTTAGAAAAATATAGTTTCCCTAAATTGAAAGAAACTGCATATGGAATATACCAAAACTGTGACACTTCAAAAAAAATATTGAAATAAGGAAACAAAACTATTCACTTGCTTGTGAAGATTTATCTAGAAATAATCTCCAAACTATTTCTATATAGAATGCTGTATTTTGGCCATTATAGATCAAGGTCTAGTCTCCTGCAATAAGAGGTCTGAACCTATTGAACCAGGCTTAGTTATGGTCACTTTTAAAAATACCACTTCTAGCCTGGCGCAGTGGAGTATGTAATCCCAATGTACTCCCAATGGCTCAGGAGGCTGAGGCAGGAAGATCACAAGTTCAAAGCCAGCCTCAGTAACAGCAAGGCACGAGGCAACTCAGAGAGACCTGTCTCTAAATAAAATACAAAAATGGGCTGGGATGTGGCTCAGTGGTTAAATACCCCTGAGTTCATTTTCTGGTACCTGTCCCCCTCCAAAAAAATATACCAATTTCTAAGAATTGAAATTTTGAAAGAAAAAAATCTTAAACAGTATGGAAGAGAAGAGCTAATGATGACTATGAATTATATATAAAATAATATTCACATGATGAAACTGATTAATTTATAATCATTTCTTCAGCAACAATTATTATGCACACTTCCCCATTACAATGCTTAAATGTGTAAAAAAATAATCATGGGTTAGTTCCAAATTTAATATATGCTTTAAAATTTTTATTGACAATTTTTGTTGCTACTCCTTTAGCAAAGCAAGATTTTTCCAAACTGAAATGAAGGGAAAATATACAAAAATTATAATAATTTATGAAAAGTTATCTCATTTGATAATGATGTAGTGTCAATGGAACTAAATTGTGAAAATCTTGATCATGATTTTGATCATAATTTTAGTTTATGATTTTGCTAAAATGAAATCAAGAAAAATAAATTAATTCAATAATGTATTAAATTATGTATTGATATTATTAGTTACCAAATATCATCAACCCTCAATCCATCTACAGAACACTCAGATATGTACAATATAAAGAAATTTGTCTGATATTTTGCCACTTTTCAGATGTATAAAAAATCATATTTTTAATTTTATCATTATTAAGGTATATGTGCCAAGGTAAAAGAATAAAAACATATTTAAAAGTGTGTTAGCTTGATTTATAACTTTTTTGGGGGGTGGATATGAGGACTCTTGACCACTGAGCTACATCCCCAGCTCTCTTAATTAATTTATGTATTTTTTTTTTTTAATTTTGAGACATTTTCTCACTAAGTTGCTTAGGGCCTCACTAAGTTGTTGTGGCTGGCCACAAACTTGCTATCTTCCTTCGTCAGTCTCCCAAACATTGGGATTACAGGCATGCACCATGGCATGTGGCTCTTGATGTATAACTTGTAAATATTCATACACATGGTAGTCTTGCCACAGGCCCTACAAATGCTAAGACCAAGCTGACCAGGCCCTGTCCAAGTTTGAGAAACAATAGACCATGAGATTATCAACCAGAGATGTTACTGCTGGATACCATCCCCAAATGAGCCAGGTATAGGGGCACACCAAACCTATCCCAATGTCAACCAGAAGGCACCAAGAACCAGCACAAGAACCAATGGCCATGTCCTCCAAGGCCGAGAGTGATCACAGGAGCTTCTCCCTTCTCTCATCCAAACCTTATTTCCTGTGCGCCATCTTGGAAAATAGCAGAATGGCACCTCAAAGACTGAGAAATGGTACTAAAAGCCAAAGTTCAACCTTTAAAAAAAATAATTATAACGATAGTATCAGACTAAGGGTTAAATTGAATGGTTTCAAACGTGTTGACTTTTATCTCCATCGTCAACAAGAGCTGATAAGGAAGGCCAGGTCACTGAGAAATAAAGGATATAGAATTTATTACACATCCATATGGAATTGTGTACAGATAGTGGTACTAAAGGCAGACCTGGATGGCAGGTAAAGGGAAGGTACCATCAGACTGTCATGGGCTCTCCCCTTAGACTCCATCAGACAACTTCTCTTGTTTCGGACACCCAGATTGGCCTCCAACCCGCTACCCTTGGTAATTGACAGAAAGACCCTCTACTTCCCCCCATCTCAGTTTAGATTCTCTGCTTCTCTGTGTTCCACGCCCAAGGTCACTAAACATGAGCCCAATCAGCTCATTCACTGAGCTTTTAAGTTGTGATTTTCTTTTCCTCCTAATGTGAGCATATTTCCCCTCTCAGGTGATCTGTTCCACAAAGGAACACAGGACTCACCCCAAAACATGTTCAGCAATGCATAAGCGCTCCCTCCTAAATTGTTACACAGTGCAGGGAAGCCCCATGAATGAATTTATCAGTTCAGCAAGATAAATTAAAGATTGATAAATTGCATTTAAAAAATAAAAAGCTGGGAAGTTTTTCATCTGAATTTTGAATTAGAAAGTGTATCTGCCACCCTATCGGGAACATAATAGGAGATTCCTAATGACGACCAATCTTTTAATTGCAACAGGAGAACGTGTGCAATTGGAGAAAAACAGTAGGTAAAAAAACCCCTATGAATCACAACACATAAGAGGTCCTGTTCTTTCCCTACTTAAAATAAGTAAATAAATAAATAACTCCATACTGCCAAAGAAATGTCTCTGCAAAGCAATCTCAAACAGAACTTTGGCTTAATATGCTCCTTCCGAGGGCTCCACATATAATAAGCAAATGTGTTGACAGGATATGGCTCTCATCTTTTTCTTTTCTTCCTTCCCTTTGCTGCCTGGAAATATTTAGAAATCTAGCTGAAGTAATAAACAAACAAACAACTAAAAGCAGCCATCTTCATTTTTAGTTCTAAAAATTTAAGCCCTGAACTTTAAACACAAAAGAAATCAAAGTGAACAAAAACAGACTGTGTAGTCAGGCTGATTAATAAACAGCTTAGTACATAACGAGGATGGAATTGCATGAATCAAATCCCCAAGATAGTCCAGAGTGCATTCTTTCAATTATAAAATGGGCCTTTAAAACAACAACATATGTGCTCATTAAAATGGCTTATTATGAAAACAGCATCCAAATGAGTTTCAGCATTTGCTTTTTAAAAACTTAAACTAACCACAATGCTAAATGGTGGTGTGGGAAGAGCTTACAACTTTGATGTAATAATAATGTTTATCTGGTTTTCTTTCAGACTTCTTTTAGGATGAAATATTTTAAGAAACCATAACTCTACAGAGGAGCTAGATTTGGGGAAGAAAATTGGGAAGAATTAAGAAATCTGGGGACTGTATTATGCTAATGGTACCTATTAAAATCCTAAAGTGCAGAGAATTCTGAAAGATCCTAATTAAGCCTTTGCAAATTACAGTTTCTCTGGAGGAGGCAAAGAGCAAGAAACAATTGATGTGATTTTTATAAACAGCTTTTTAAAAAGAGCTGTGAGCAAATAAAAAACAGGACCACATCTGGAACATGGAGCAATGGAAGAAGAACCAAAATAGGAAAACGCGTTCAAGAAAATCAATAAAGCTAAGAGATGTCAGTGGCAGAAATAGACATGGAAATACAAAGAGGAGAAGAAAAATGACATCCCATGAATGGACTTAACATTTGAGCTCCCCTGAATGTTTGTGGCCCCCTAATTCATATACTGAAATGCCAACCCCCAAGCTGCTAGTATTAGGAGGTGATTCCATCAGGAGAACCAAGCCTCATGAGTGGACTAATGTCTTTCTAACAGAGACACCTGAGCTCTCTTGCACCTCCACCTCCACGTGAGGACAGCACCAGAAGGAGCCAGCTTCTCATCATCCGAGGTAGCAGGACCAGAGCACATTGCCAACTCTTGGACTTCTCAGAAGCCTCCCGAATTGTGAGAAATAAATTCCTATTGTTTATAAGCCACCTGGTCTGGGGCGTCGTATTGTCCAGTGGACTAAGACAATCCATTCATGTTCACAACAAAATTTATTTTTATCATGAAGCAATGGTTTGCATGTTGCTTGAGCCTCTCTTAGTTATAATAGAATGTTCCTAAAATTGGTTTTCTAAAAATACAGGAATCTTAGTAGGTGAATACTGAATGGATGCTGCTGTGCCAAGCAAGAGAAACGCCATCAGCTACATCGGTATAACTAAAAAGGTATAACTAAAAAGGGCAATTTTTAAAAGGACTCATCCCCACTTCCTTTCATGCATTTATTTGTGAATTGGACAGAATATATAGACAGGACCCTGGGTACCACTTCTTGATCTTCCATCAATCTACGCTTACCTTACTTAGAAGCTCACCTTTTCCGGGCCCCTAACACAGACCTGGTACCCATGGAGAAGTGGAAAGAACATGTGTTCTGATTTATCAAATGTAAAATGTTGACCTTGGCTGACATCTAACTCTCCGATTGGCTGTCTGCATCACTCAAGGTCAGAACTCCGCTTTTCGGTCAGATTTGGGTGTTGAACAAAGTAAAGTGCGCACTCTTCCAGGAGAGCCAGAGCTCTGCTCTTATCCGTCGGTTGCTCCTTAATATAAATGAGCTTATCAAATTGTTTGCTAAGTGCAAGTTTATAAGAGGGAGGAGACAATCTGGGAAAAATGGACAGCCATCTAAGAAGACTAGGAGGAAATTATTGAAATAAAGCAGTATGGAGATTTCTTAGAAAATTTGGAATGGAACCACCATTTGACCCAGCTATCCCTCTCTTTGGTCTATACCTAAAGGACTTAAAAACAGCATACTACAGGGACACAGCCACATCGATGTTTATAGCAGCACAATTCACAATAGCTAAATTGTGGAACCAACCTAGATGACCTTCAATAGATGAATGGATAAAAAAAAATGTGGCGTATATATACACAATGGAATATTACTCAGCAATAAAAGAGAATAAAATCATGGCATTGGCAGGTAAATGGATGGAGCTAGAGAAGATAATGCTAAGTGAAATTAGCCAATCCCCAAAATCCAAATACTGAATGTTTTCTTTGATATAAGGAGGCTGATTCATAGTGGGATGGGGAGGGGGAGTATGGGAGGAATAGATGAACTCTTGACAGGGCAGAGGGGTGGGCAGGAATGGGAGGGGACATGGGGTAATTAATGATGGTTGAACGTGATGATCATTATTATCCAAAGTACACGTATGAGGACACGAATTGGTGTGAGTATACTATGCATACAACCAGAGATATGAAAAGTTGAGCTCTATCTATGGAATAAGAGTTGTAATGCATTCCACTGTCATATATAAATTAAAAAAATCCCAGCCCCTGAAAAAAAGAAATTATTGAAAGTGACAAAAATGCCACTATAACAAAACTTCTTTCAATTTTGCACAGACTATAAAATACTCTCGTGACTCCTTACGTATTGCTCCTTAACCCATCCTCCTAAGAATGTGTCGCAGGAAAGTCACTGTGGATTGATACCAACGGAGGGCACCGGTCATAGGTACAGCGGGGGAGGCAGTGAGTCCCAGGATTCCCAACCTCAGAGAGCGTCACGGCCCCAAGGGAGGGATGTAAATTAAATTAGCTACAAAATATAAATGGGGTGGGGGGGAAGAGCCAAAGAAATACATTCTGGTCATCCCTGTGGGACTGTGATACTCTAAAATTCAATAGGTGTGACATAGAAAAATGAACGGGGTAGGACCGTTCATTCTTAAGAATCCACTCTTGGGTAGGAGATGACACCACATGCTTAGAGATTCCAAGAGGTATCAGAGATGGAATTTCATTATAAAACCAAGAATGATTTTAGGAAGAGGGAGAAATCACAGATAGCTGGTGGGTAGTGAGGCCGTGCAAGACCATTTAGGGAAACCAGTATCATCGCTGGGATCTTCCCCTCAAGCATAAATCTAAAAAAGATTTGTGAGCAGCTCAGAAAAAAGACACACATATGACCTTTAAACACAAGGCAAAAATGTTCAACCTGATGCATAATTTCTAATCCACATAAAAACAATACCACTATCAATTATCTGATTGGTCACAGTCCAAAAGTGAGGTAAACTATATGACAATATCTGGCATATTTATTATAACCGTGGCTGACATGTAGACTAGAATAATCTTCATGGAAGGAAATTTGATACTGTCGAGATATTTCTTCCCCACAATGATCCCTTATCTTGCCCTTTAAGTCACATCTTGTTCTCTACTCTTCCCCACCCTCGTAACTCCTACAAATACTGATCTGTTCTTTAGCTCTATAATTTTGTCATTTCAAAAATATTATATAAATGGGTTAATATAGTAGTAAACTTTTCAGATTGACTGTTTTTAGTCATCTTAATTCTCTGGAGATTCATTCCATGTGTGTGCATATTAATAGTTTGCTTTGTATCCTTTTTATAGTTGTTTTTCTTGCTAAGTAGTATTCCGTGGTCTGAATGTGACAGATTTTCTAACCAATCACCCATTGAAGGATATATTGATGGTTTACAGTTTGGGGTATTAAGAATAAAGGTGCTATAAATAATTTAATTCAGAATTTTTTTTTGTGACAGTATTTTTTCATTTCCCTGGGATAAATATAATCATTCAGTCATATGGTCGTTGCATGCTTAGGATTTAAGAAACTGACAAATAGCTCCAGAGCGGCTGTACTGTTATGGGCCAGGCTATATGAGCAATGAACAAACAGAATCCATTTTACCCTGATATTCCTTGCGTGTAAGAAATGCTTCTCCCAAGGAAAGCCCCACCTCTGTACCCATACACAGGTGCTTAGCAAAGCATGTTTGGCAACACAAAATGGCAATTCTTATATTACGTAAAATTGTTCTCTCTTTGGTTCCCATTTTTCTTGAACAATGTACCCTGTCAGAGTTTGATTGTCTAGACATTAGTAACCATTCTTTAACATGTACTCAACTAGGATAATTTTGACCCACTTTCCCTTCTGCTTATGATTTTAGATCTCATAATGTTTGTTTATGGTTTTGAATCCTAGCAATAGCCACTTGTGATTAATATGGTTTTGGACTATTAAAGTTGGACTCAAACCCCAGGAGGGGGTCGAAGGGTGTAGACTACAATCTGCCCCATAGCCCGCCAGCTGGTGGATCTGGATTGCCCAATGGTGATTAAAAGTTCTATCTCTTGCTTTAAGATCAACTCAGTGATCTGTTACAATCTTGCCATAACAGTACTTTATATTCCCACCAGCAATGTATGGGAGATTCCATTTCTCTGTACCTTCATCATCACTATGTTTTATTTTGACCGTTGTAGTTTTAAAACATCATGGTTTTAATTATGCTTCCAAAATTGCTAGCGATGTTGAACAGAGTTTCATGTACTTATTCACCATCAGTATATATTCTCTTAGGTGAATATTTCTACCTGTCTTTTACCCGTTTCCTAAGTGAATTGTTCCTGTTGAGGTTTGAGATTTCTTTATGTATTCCAAGTACTAATCCTTTGTTGTGGCTTCAAAGTATTTTCTCCCAGTCTGAAGCTTGTCTTTTGTTATTTTTTTTTCCTTTGGAGTTTTTAGATTTTATTTATTTTCTTATTAGAGCCTTATAATTATACACAGTAGTTGATCAGTTTAAGAGAGACTTTTTGCAGAAAAGTCTTTGATGTAATAATAATGTTTACCTGGTTTTCTTTCAGACTTCTTTTAGGATGAAATATTTTAAGAAACCATAACTATACAGAGGAGCTAGATTTGGGGAAGAAAATTGGGCAGAACTAAGAAATCTGGGGATTGTATTATGCTAATGGTGTCTATTAAAATCCTAAAGTGATGAATCTTAAATTTTGATGAAGTCAAGTTTACTATCCTTCCCTTAACGGATTAGTTTTTGTTTTCAGGTTCTAGAAAAAACCTAGCCCTAATATCCCACAGATTGTCCTATTATTTTTCCCCAAAGTTTTGCAATTTTATATTTTACATTGAAATCCATGGGTTTTTTTAAAAATTAATTTTTATATAAATTAGGAGGCTGAGGTCAAGGTTTTTTTGGGTTTTGACTATGGCTGTTCAATTGTTCCAGCGCTGTTTGTTAAGTGGCCCCAGCCTTTCTGCATTAAGTTAGTTTAAAAACTGTCAAAAATCAGTTGGGAACATTTTGGTGATCTATTTCTGAGTTCTCTGTTCTGTTCCACTGATTGTCCCTCTGCCCATGACACACAGTCCTGACTGTTGTAGTAAGTCTTAAAATTGTTTAGTCTGATTTTTCCCACTCTACTCAAATTTTAAAAATTATTGTAGAGGGGCTGGAGTTGTGGCTCAGGGGTACAGCACTTGCTCGCATGTGTAAGGCACTGGGTTCGATTCTCAGCACCATATATAAATAAATGAATAAAATAGAGGTCCATCAACATCTTACAAAAAAAAAAAAAAAAAAAAAGCTCTCTTGTTCCCCTTGACTGGCAGAATCACAGCTTCTGGGATAGGAGTCCCCTGTGTATCTCTAGTAGCAAAGCAATAAAACATTTTTAAAAATTACTGTAGATATTCTAGCTCCTTCAAATTTCAACATGAATTTTAGAATAATCCAGTCTATATCTAGCAATATTATTGTAATTTTAATAGAAATTTCAGTAAATCTATAGTAATTTGAGAAAAATACAAATATACAGTAAATATATATTAATTGTAGAGAACAAACATCTTTATTACACTGAGCATTCAAATCCATAAACATGGTATTTCTCTTCATTTATTTGGATCTTTTTGATTTATTTCATCAATATTTTGTACTTTTCAGTGTACATATCCTTTTTATGTTTTGTTACTTACACCTAAGAATTCTCTATTTTTGGTTGTGATTGTAAATGATGCTGTATTTTTTAATTTGGTATCTACATAATCATTGCTAGCATACAGAAATCCAATTGATTTTCATGTATCTTGTATGCTACAACTGAACTAAATTAGCATTTATGGGTGTTTTTATGAAAATTTCTTGGGGTTTTATATAATTATGCAATCTGAAAATAAAGACATTTTTATTTTGCCCTCTATAATATTAATACATTTTGTTTCCTTTAGTTGACTTATTGCATTGTCTAGAACTTAAAACTGTATTGAATAAGAGTGATGAGATAAAATATTTTTGTCTTATTCCTGTTCTTAGGGAAAAAGCAGTCTTTCACCATTAAACATAGAGTTATCTGTCAACTACTGCACATGCTCTTTATCAAGCTAAAAAACTCTCCATTCCCAGTTTTGTAATACTTTTCTCATGACTAAAGTTGAATTCTGTTAAATACTTTTTTCTGCATCAATTCATATGAGCATGTGATTTTTTTCTTCAGCCTATAAATATGATAAATCACAATGACTTTCAAATATTGAAGCAGTAGTGCATTCCAAGAACAACTCCATTTGATCATGGTATCCTTTTTGTAAACTGTTAAATTTTATATGCTAATATAACGTTAAGGATGCTTATTTCTCTATTTATAAAGGATATTATTGGTCTATAGTTTAATATAGTGCCCTTTTCTAGGTTTGATATCAGAGGAATCCTGCTTGATTAAATGAATTGGAAAGTGTTCTTTCCTGTTCTACTTTCTTGAAGTGATTGTGTCGATTTGATATTAATTCTTTAAACATTTGGTAGAAATCTCCAGTGAAACCATCTAGTCCTGGGAAATTTTTTAATTATAAGCACAGTTTCCTTAACAGTTGCAGTGCTATTTAAATTATCTATTTAAACTTTGGAGGAGTTGTGATTGTTTAAGCTTTTCAAGGGATTTGTCCATTTTATCTAAGTTGTCACATTTATGTAATAACTTGTTCATATTTCCCCCTTATTTTCTCTTTTATATCTTCAAGATTGGTAATAGCATCCTCTTCTTTTTTCTAGATATTGGTAATTGAGTCCCCACCCCATCTTTCCCCCTGTCTCTTCAATTTTTTTTTTTTTACAGGCTTGTCAATTATCTGGATCTTTCTAGAGAACCAGCTTTTTGTTTCTTTGATCATCTCTATATTTTTTCCTGTTTAGAATTTCACCTATTTCTGAACTTTTCTTCATTCCTTATTTCCTTCTATTTGTTTTGGGATTATTTTAATCTTCCTTTTCTAGGTTCTTGAGGTAGAAGCTCAAATTATTGATTTGAGACTTTTCCACTTTTTAATCTAAGCATTTGGTATTATAAATTTCCCTGTTAGTACCGCTTTACCTACATCCCACAAATGTTGTGGGTTTTGCCATATGTTTTATTGGTCCATTATCATTATACACAATAGTGAAATTCATCGTTACATATTCATACATCACATGATATAATAATATATTTTTGTCAGTATTGTTCCCCGTATTTTCTCTTTTATTTCCCACAGCTCCTTCCCACTACTCTACTGGTCTCCCTTTGATTTTTATGATATGCTCCCAAAACACATCTTTCTTTTCATTCTTCCTCTCTAGCTTCCACATATTAGAGACAACATACAAACCCTGACTTGAGTTTCCCTTTTTTTCTTAACACAAGTCTCTCAATTCCATCAGTTTTCCTATGAATGACATCATTTCATTTTTGTTTATGGCTGAATAAAACTACATTATATATATATATATATATATATATATATATATATATATATATATATCTCACATTTTCTTTATCCATTCATCTCTTGATTTTAGATCTCATAATGTTTGTTTATGGTTTTGAATCTTGGCAATAGCCACTTGTGATTAATATGGTTTTGGACTATTAAAGTTGGACTCAAACATTTAGTGTGGTTCTGTAATTTGGGTATTGTGAATTGTGCTGCTATAAACATTGACATGCACATGTTTTTATAGTATGATGACTTTAATTATTTAGAATAAATACCAAGGAATCGGATAGCTCAGTCATAGGTAATTCCATTCTTAGTCTTTTGAGGAATCTCCGTACTGATTTCCACAGTGGTCGTACTGATTTAGAATCCTACCAACAGGGTAAGTATTCCTTTTTCCCCACATCATCTCCAGGATTTATTATTTATTACTGTTTGTATTCTTGATGGCTGCCATTCTTACTTAAATGAGACGAGATTTCAGTAAAAATGTTGAACTTTTATTTTATATGTTTGCTGGTCATTTGTATTTCTTTTTTTAAGTGTCTGCTTAGTTCCTTTGCCCATTTATTAGTTGAGTTATTTATTTCTTTGGTGTTTTTTAGTCTTTTATATTCCATATATGAGTTATCTGTCAAAAGAGTAGCTAGCAAAGGTTTTCTCGAGTTTTGTAAATTCTTTCTTCACATTCTTAATTGTTTCCTTTACTGGGCAGAAACATTTTAAGTTTGATTTCATCCCATTTGTTAATTCTTGGTATTATTTCCTGAGCCTAAAGAGCTCTATGGAGAAAATCATTGCCTATTCTTACATGTTGGTCTGTTGACCCATTATTTTCTTCTAGGAGTCACATAGTTTCTGGTCTAATTCCTGGTTCTTTGATACATTTGGAATTGGTTTTTGTGCAAGGTGAAAGACAAAAATCTAGTTTCATTCTTAGACCTACAGATATCCCATTTTCCCAGCACCAATGGTTTAAAAGGCTCTTTTCTTCAATGCATGTTTTGGCACCTTTGCCAAAGATAAGGTGACGGTATGTGTGTGGGTTTGTCTCTCTCTTTCTGTTCTACTCTGAGCTGAATGGAAGCCCTTGTGTGGGGAAAAGAAGCAGCAAAGCAGTGGCCCAGGTGGACTGGAGTGTGGGTATGAGCACTGGCCACTGCAGCAGGAAGCCCACCATGCCTGCGTGCATGGCCTGGGGCATGGTGAGCCAGGACCCAGGTGAGCCAAGGTGCCCCAACCTGTCACACCATGGTGGCCCAGCCCAGGCTACTTCTGACCCCCTCTCCACACAACAGCCTTAATTAGCTTCAAACACTAAAACAGGCTCTCTCAACTGCAGAGGACTGCAGCTTACACACAATCTCACCCACTAGCAGAAGCAGAGAATCTAGTTTCATCTCCAACGCTGGATTCAGTACCATTGGTTTATGGGTCAGTTTTTATGCAGTTTTTGTTATTATTACTCTGTAGTATAATTTGAGATCAGGCATTGCGATGCTTCCAAAATCACTCATTGCTTTGGCGATTCTGGGTCTTTTATTCTTCCAAATGAATTTTAGGGCTATTTTTTCTAGTAGTATGGAGAATGTCATCCATATTTTGCTGGGGGTTGCATTGCATTTGTATATTTCTTTTGATAATATGTCCACATTAATAATATTTTCTCTATCCATAAACATGGGAGATCTTTCCACCTTCTGGTGTGAGCTTCAATTTTATTTCATCTCCTTGGTTAGATTAATTCCTAGGTATTTTTTTTAGGCTGGTGTGAATGGGATTGTTTTCCTGATTTCCTTCTCACCTATTGGTGTAGAGGAGAGCTATTGATTTTTGTATGTTGATTTTATATCCTGTGCATCCCACAAATTTTGATATGTTCAATTTTCATTTTCATCAAGTTAAATGTATTCTTCATTTCTCCCGAGATGGACACTTTTGCCGTGGATTATCCAGAAATGTGTTTATTTCCCAAGTTAAGAGATTTTCACGTTATCTTTCTGTTGTTGAATTCTAGTTGGATTTCATTGTGGATAAAGAGGATAATTCTGTATCTTTTCAATTCTTTAAACTTATTAAAACTTGTCTTATCATCCATGTTCTGTCTTAAAATATGCTCCATAACTGCCTCAAATGAATATGTATTCTTTTGCTGAGTGGAGTATTTTACAAATATTAACTCAATTCTGGTGATTTATGGTGTTATTGAGTTCTTTGATAGTCTTGCTGATTTCTATCCAGTTATTTCATCAATTACTGAGGGAAGGATGTTGAAAGATAATTAAAGATTAGTCTGTTTCTCTTTTACAGCTCTACAGTTAAGTTCATACACATTTAGGATTAACACATATCTTGGTGGTTTGACTCTTTTGTCATTTTACAATATCTCTCTCTGTATTTGGTAATTTTCTTCGTTCTGAAGTCTAACTTATATTAACAAAGCTACTCCTGCTTTTCTTTTTCACATTTTTATTGGTGCATTATAGTTGTGCATAACGATGGGTTTGTTGTTACATATTCATATATGCACACAATAGAGCAATATAATTTGGCCAACATCACTCCCTAGCACTCCTTCCCTCCCTCTCCACCCCCACTTCTGCTTTTTAAAACTGATGTTTGCATGACAAATCTTTTTTATCCTTTAACTTTTAAACAACCTGGATTATTCATTTAAAAAAAAAAGAGAGAGTGAGAGAGAGAGAATTTTTAACATTTATTTTTTAGTTCTCGGCAGATACAACATCTTTGTTGGTATGTGGTGCTGAGGATCGAACCCAGGCCGCACGCATGCCAGGCGAGCGCGCTACCGCTTGAGCCACATCCCCAGCCCAAGGATTATTCATTTTGAAATGAGTTTCTTGTACTCAACAAAAAGTTAGATCATGTTCCTTCCTTTATTCCATCTTTCTAAACTGTCTTTAATTGGTATATTTGCACCATTTCCATTCAAAGTAGTTGTTAATAGTTTAGGACTCAAGTTTGTTCATTTTATCATTTGGCTTTCTGTTTGTTCTCATTCTCTCTCTCTCTCTCTCTCTCTCTCTCTCTCTCTCTCTCTCTCATTTTTTTTTTAATTTTGTGTCTACTGTGGGTTATTTGAATTTTGTTTTAGAATGACCTTGGGATTCACCTTGTGTTTTGAGTGTACCTTTTTGCCTAGCATTTTGCTGATTTCCTAGGTGTTGACATTTTACCAATTCAAGTGAGGTAGAAAGACCTCAGTTCCCTTCATGCTCCATGCCCTCTCCCAACACATCTTTCTCCAACATTCCTCACCCTACATTTGGACCACTTCAGACATAATTTTTGATTCAATTGTCAAGCGTAATTTAGAAAATTCAAGAAGAAATATAATATGGGGGTTTTTGCCCATATTTTTCTCTTTCTGTTATTCTTTCTTTTTTGGTGTTTCTAAGATTCCTTTTTTGAAAAAAAAAAAAAAGGTTGTTTTCTTTCTGTTTAGAAAACTTTCTACATTTTTGTATGAAGGGAAATAACACCACTACCAACTATCTCCAAACATTCAAAGTGTAAATGGGCCAGAATATGGGGACATCTGGCATATTCATTAAACTTTTGGCAGACATATACGTTGGAATACTCTTTATGGAAAGCAATTTGAAAATACGTATATAATTTTTAGTGTACATATGTGCAGTGATATTCAAAAACTTCATTTCCAGAAAATCGAGTCCAAATAAATATTTACGCATGTTTATAAGGCATATGTATCCAACTATTTATGATAACACTTCATTAGAGCAAAACTGGAAAAAATATTAAAAATAAAAATTTATATTAATGGAAACCTTACTAAATAATTTCTGGTTTATCTGCGTTAGAAAATACAATACTGTAACTTTTTTTAAAGAAAATGGAATAGAAGGTTATGCACTAATATAGAAATATTGCCAAGATAATACTGATGTATTTGTCTAGGTCCTTTTGAAGCTTTAAATATGCTAATTTTGCTAGAGACTTAGAAGTACCAACAACTATCAAAGAAAATAAAAAGTAAGTCAAAGAAAGCTGAGAGAGCTGTCAGACCACAATGCAACAGTAACTCCAGGTGAAGGAGAAAGTAGAGAAGATTGGATAGAAGCATCTTAGACTGCAGTGAAGTTCTAAAAAAAAAAAATTAGAAAAGCTATCAAGCTAAGGTAGCCTCTCTCCAAAATAAATCAGATTTAGTCACTGACTAGGAGCAGACCCTGGGCAGTGTGGTCTTTGGGTGTATGCAATAATGGATAGAGAAAGTCTAAACACTAGGAAAAAATAGGAATAAAAGGATCATACCTCAACATTGTAAAATCTATATATGACAAACCCAAGCCCAAGATCATTCTAAATGGAGAGAAACTGACATAATTCCCTCTAAAAACAGGAGCAAGACAGGATGTCCACTTTCACCACTTCCATTCAACATAGTCCTTAAATCTCTAGCCAGAGCAATTAGGCAAAAGAATGAAATAAAGGGATAAAAATAGGAAAAAGAAGAGCTAAAACTATCTCTGTTTGCCAATGACATGTTCCTATATTTAGAAGACCTCAAAAACTCTACCAGAAAACTTCTATAACTCATAAATGAATTCAGCAAAGTAGCAGAATACAAAATTAACACTCACAAATCAATTGCTTTTCTATACACCAGTGATGAATCAGCTGAAAGAGAAATTAGGAAATCCATCCCATTCACAGTAGCTTAAAAAAAAAAAAACCTCCCTGTGAATCAATCTCCAAAAAAGGTGAAATATTTCAACAATTAAAATTACAGAACACTAAAGAAAGAAATCAAGGAAGACCTTAGAAAGTGAAAAGACCTCCCATGTTCTTGAATAGGCAGAATTAAGATGGTCAAAATGGCCATACTACCAAAGGTACTATACAGATTCAATTCCACACCCATCAAAATTCCAATGACATCCTTCATGGAAATAGAAAAAGCACTTATAAAATTCATCTGGAAAAACAAGAGGCCCATAATGACCAAAGCAATCCTTAGAGAAAAAAGCAAAGTAGGAAGCATCACAATACCAAAAGTAAAATTATACTGTAGAGCTATAATAACAAAAACAGCATGATATTGGCACCAAAACAGTCAAGAACAAGGCACCGTTTGACCCAGTTATCCCAATCTTTGATATATATCCAAAAAAAGTTAAAATCATCATATTTCAGAGATGCAGCCATATCAATGTTTATAGAAGCTCAATTCACAATAACTAAGCTATGGAACCAACCTAGGTGCCTCTCAATATATGAATGGATAAAGAAACTGTGGTGTATACACATAGTGGAGGATTATTCAGCCATAAAGAATGACTTTCTCACATTTGCCAGCAAATGCAAGGATCTGAGACTCTCATGCTATGTGAAGTAAGCCAGTCCCCTAAAAACAAAGGTCGAATGTTTTCTCTGATAGGTGGAAGCTAACCCACAATAAGGTGGGGAGGTGAGAGGAAGAGTATAAGATTAGAGAGTGGGGAATGGAGTGAAGGGTGAGAGATAAGCAAAGTAATAATAGTGGAATGAATCTGACATAATTTTCCCATGTACATATATGAAAACAACACAGAGAATTCCATCACCATATGCATCCATAAGAAGGGGACTCTAACTAGAATAAGATATATTCCATGCTTGTATAATTACATCAAGTGGATTCTGTATATTAAAAAGAATCAATAAAAAACAGCGAGTCATCCTGCATAGAATAGCAAATATACTTAAGGACTAAGTATCCAGGGTTAGCAGGAATTATATTTATAATTATGTACCCATTTGTTCTATTTGAACCACACATTGTATTTCCCACTTAAGAATATGGAAAGATATAAACAAATATAGGGAAAATGGATATGTTACCAAGAACTGTATAAAAATATGTAATATTGTGAGGAGAGGTGGCCCTTCCTGAAATCCCAGCAGCTTGGGAGGCTGAGGCAGGAGGATGGAGAGTTCAAAGCCAGCCTCAGCAACTTAGTGAGACCCTAAACAACTTAGTAATACCTTGTCTCTAAATAAAAATAAAAGGAATTGGGTTGTACTTTGGTGGTTAAGTGCCCCTATGTTCAATACACAGCACCAAAAAAAATGTATACTAAAATACCAAAGACATTAAAAAGGCACAGAATTTCTCTAAACCTGGCTTTCTTCTTCCCTCTCTCACTTCTCCATTTTATTCTTTTTTAGATTTCATACCCAATGTCAAATTTTCGAAGATATTTTCCCTGACCCCCAGACCCTGACCCCCTCTTGTATGCTGTATTGATCACAGGTCATTGACAGAAGATAGACTCTACTGTGACACCATGTTTTCAACAGATTTCCATGGAATTCCAGCTCTCTGCAAAGTGTTTCCAAGGATTTGTTAGAATCTTACTGAACAAAATAAACACCATATTTAAACTTGAAATGACATGTGACTGACACTTGGAATGACAGGCAATTATCTTTCAGGATCCTACAGCTAGTCATGGTAGGACCTTGTTTAAGTTGAGTCCATTCTCAGTTGTTGACCAAAGTGTGGGGGTGCAGGCCATTGGTCCTCGACAAGCAAGTGCTCCGTGGAGAACAGAGTAATAGGCTGTTGAGCTGATGGCATCAGTGTTTCTCTTTCAAATCACCAACCCAAACTCCCTTAAGTGCCTACAGACAAGTGGTAACAAACAAGCCCTGCTCATGCCATTAAAACAAACTGAAATTTTTCTCAGAAAAAGAGAAATTTTAGGAGCCACCCAGCATCTTCCTCCTCTTCTGCAATTTAGCTTTCTTTGCAAACACTGTACAGTAATGTGAATACGCTAAGAAGTGAATTGTAAAGGTTTTGTATTATTTGCAATTTTAAGATTTATTATTGTATTCTTTTATTTTATATTTTATTACCATTTTATGTCTTACATGCATGTCTAATTGCCTAATGTGGCAGTATTTGAAGATAAAAGGAAAGACAGAAGAGGATTTCAGGTCTAGGTGTATGAGCAGTTCAAACAAGGCTAATGGTATAGAAATACAATAATCTGAGTCATTCCATTGTATGAAGGCAAGAGACACTGAAGAAGTTGCCTCTACAATGAAATCCACGTGTCGATGGTTTTGTGCGGGCTGGTACTCCAAGCCCTCCTATTCCATCCCACATTGTTCATGGCAAATAAGTTTACAAAAGAAATGCAGCACTTGCCCCAGCAGAATTGGAGGCACTTCACCATAAGGCCTAGTCATGTGACAAGCAAAGGAACCAATTATGTCTAATACGGCCACAGGGACCTCAAAAGAAAAAGTAGAGCTTGTGTTTAAAAAAAAAAATGCATTCAGCCCAGCACAATGGCACATGCCTGTAATCTCAGTGGCTCAGGAGGCTGAGGCAGGAAGATCACAAGTTCAAAGCCAGCCTGAGCAATTTAAGTGAGGCCCTAAGCAACTTAGAGAGAACCTGTCTCACCCTGTCTCAAAATAAAACATAAAAAAAGGTTCAAATCCTGGTACCAGAAAAAAAAAAAGAAAGAAAACTAAAATGAAATAAATTTTAAAAATTGCATTCAGTGAAAATCTACAGAAGCCAGTTATTTAACATCAAAACTCACTGCCTAACAATGAAAAAGCCACAAAGCTGGTGAAAACAAATTGGTGATAAAAAAGAAAAAAATTCTACTCTTAAAAAACATGTCAAGTTGATATATTAGTGACAGATTTCATGAAGCTAAAGAAGAACCATGGAAAAAAACTGAAAACTAATAGCTCTATGTGGGTCAATGCATCAGCACATTTCACCAATAAATGCCATGATGCAGCATTTGTAAGATTTGTAAATGGCAGTGAAAATCAAGACAACTTTTTTTGCTGCAAAGAGGTTTCTGATCAAGGATTGGTCAAAATATATTCAGTGTTTGGTCTTTCTATTTGGAACCAAAAGGTTCGACTTAGAGTAATGATGTTGGCAATATGCTTGGTGCCCATCAGCAGTTAATTCCCAGAAAGGTTTCATCTCTCTTGAGAAAGAAAACCCCAACGTTATCACAACACATAGTCTTCCTCACAGATGCAGGATGGTGTTGGAAAAGCCCTGGGCATTCTACTTCTGGAAATGAAGACAGGTAGATGCTACAAAATTTAACTACCAAATGAAGGTTCACTCATTTAAATATGTCTTAAAAACTGCTTGCTGACCCAGACATAATGAAATGTGGTGGGTCATGGAGAAAAAGTTCTCCACTAATGTTTAAGTTAAAACAGGAAGGTCAGGAATATGTCAAGGCTATGCATATCTAATACCTCAAACACTTATCATTTCTGTATAGTGAATACTTTCAAAATACTTCCAGCTTTTTTTTTCTTATGTTTTCCATAGTGGCTGGACTAATTTACATTCCCACCAGCCATGTGCAAGCATTCCCTTCTCTCCACATTCTCACCTTGCTGGGGGTATTGAAGATGAAGACTGAGTGGGGAAACTACCTTGTTAACAAGCAGGTGTTTTCTATCACAAGAACTAGTAGGGAAAAATCCCTGCAAAGCCCCTGGAATAATATTTTGACTTCAAGCATTGCATTTTAAAGGAAACAAAGCCCTTGGGAGAGGAAAAATAAAACATATTGCAAAGAGAAATCTTAAAGTGTTTCTATTGCTATTTTGGCTTCAAAATGAGGGAGGAAATCATCAAGTCTCAATTCTTATGAAACCAACTCAAAGAACTACAGAACAAAACTGAACAACCTTCTCCTTCCCTTCCAATACAAATACATAACTGAATGAGAGATGCCTCTCCAAATCTTTTGCTCAACTGAGAACTTGACTTTGAACAAAGAGGAAGAACTTGTATGGGGCAAAACTGTATATATTCAAGAAAAAATTAAGCAACATTGTCCCCCAACTTGCCTATTTCTACAAAAGGAGAATAAGCTGCCATTCAGGAGAAATAATTTGCTATAGTTTTTAACTTTTTACATGGGTGAGCAAAATTTTTATTGCTTCATAAATATCAAGAATAAAGACAGAAATCATCTCACTTCAACTTAAAATGAAAATCATGTGTGTTTATCTGAAGTTCAACTCAGAATTCAGTATTTGCACCACAAAAACCAAACAAACAGGTTTTACAAACGAGGTGTAAATTTTATTCTGTATTTTCAGTTGCATAAAAAAAATGATTTACGCATATGTCTCTCTAAATGAGATGAATACATGCACAAAATTGTCTTGTAATGTCTGGACCTATATTTGAGCCTGATCACAACACTCATTTTTAAAAATTTTTTGAAATTATAATATGAAATTATATCTGAAGGCATATTTTTATCCACATTTCTTGGCCTTCTGACATTTGAGCTTTACTATTTGACAGTTTCAATAAGTTTGCATGTTGGAAATAACATTAGTAAAAATAAGCTAACAAAATTTATTTACATTAAATTTTCCAAGCCTGCAGTTGAAGAAGTTAATATCCAGTTATTTAGAAGAAATTTACATTGCTGATACGAAAAAAAAAACAGATTAATTATCTCTTGCCCAATAAATATTGGGGAAAATTATATTTTTTATTTAAATAGGAAGAAAGAAGTACCTTATATGTCATACCTTATTAGCATTCTGTATAATGCAATCAAAAATAATTTCTTTTTCAGGCATACCTGAGGTTTCCTCCACCTGTATTGATTCATAAGAGTTAATACCCTCCCTGTATGGGGAGAGGAACCACATGAAAGTGTAGAGTAATACCTCAGCCAATATGAACGGATCCATGGTGCTGGGGGTGGGGTGGGGGGAACACTTTACTCAAGAGATGGACAATTATTATTTAGTGGTTTGATCAGAAACTGGAACTTACTGATCTTGGCGATGACTCCATGGGGGGATTTCTGAGCTCTGAAGTTATTTTAAGGCGTTTTAAAGGCAAATGATTGAGAAAGGGTGTCTTTACCAATACAAACAAAAATGAATTTATTATACCATATTAAGTGGCTTCCAAAGTTGTGGGAAGACTCAAAAAAAAAAAAACAGATTAAATATGATGAATCTTGCAGAACAATTTCTGCCTTGCAAGGGAGCTGCTGCCCCTTTTAAGACTGACCAGCCCATTCCAGAACCCGCCTTCACCAGCACCTGAAGGAAACGGCTACTTCTGCTTTCACCTCTAGTACCTGGCCACGCCTGCTATGAAATCTGTTCTCCCCAAAGAGAGGCTGGCTCCTTGATGCTGAACCAACAATGCTAGTGACTGAGAGCTGGGACCTCTAGTACATGCAGAGAAACCACACTGCCACCGTGACAGCGTTTGCCATAAAGAAAACCCGAGCCGCCTTGAGTGTTCCGAGCCCAAGTGCACCTAATCGTCAGAACCTAAATTGCATTTGGAACAAACACAAGTACAGGGACGGCTAGGAAATATGCCTTCACCTGTCTCCAGCTCACAGGGAACTCTAGAAGGATGGGTGGATGTTGAGAGCCAATCCCACACCAACGCCAAGGCTCCTTGAGCCGCGTCCCACCTAGTGAGTATACATTGAGATGATCTGCCTCTCTCTTTGAAGTTCAACAGCTGGACTCGGGTTTTTTTTTTTTTCCCATGCATAAATACTCTAAAACAGGGCTAGCAGCAGCCCATGCGTTCTGTTTGGGTTGTACATTTATTGAGTGGGACACTGGACTTAATGACTTCCAATTGTCCTTTTACCTTAATGAAGCAGGGATGTTGCAGTGTGTGATTTTACTGCCTTGTACTCAATGTCTAGTCTTGAAGTAATTAGGAAAAATTGAAACCAGGATAATCCAGATCCATTTGCTCCTAGATCTTCCCTTTTTATTTTTTAATGGAGATAATTCATCTGAAATCCCCCACATCTGGCTTTAAACTTGGTGTATTAGTAATGCACAAATGCATTGGGAATATGCCCCCTATCTGGGTGCAAGACAACTTCAGCTGTGGTACCTACCTGGCCCTAACAGGAAGTGGTAATTTATTCATCAAACATTTCCTGAGCACCTGGTGTGTAGCTTATGCTGTGTGAAGCATTCTTCGTTTCCTACACTCACTTGTGTGGGTTCTAAACTCAAAATCCAATATGTTTCCAGCCATAACTTTGGCTGGAGAATTGGTTAGTTGGTGCTTATTTGCCAAATGTAAGTCAGAGAGATTCTGCAAATCTTCTCCTACTTAAAAAATATATATTTAACTTCACTTTGCTCAGTTCCAACAGCATAAACTAACAGTAACTCTAATAATACCATGTTCAGAACCTTAGAGCGTGTCCGGATCTCCAGGGTTATATCACTTCTCCAAAATAGCATATCTTCAAGTCACTTGCTCTCATTATCTCTGGTTCAGTCAAATCTGGACTTGTGGATCTCACAAGGATGGAAAGATTCTGGAGTCATCCTTGTTTATTTACCAAAGGCCTCCAATATTTTTTAGTCTGATGAATTCCTTCCCATTTAATTTACCTAAGCCATCAAAGTCCCCACATGTAAGAGAGACAAGCAGAGAACACCAACAACAAGCTACCTCGCTAAAGGACAAACTGAGAATAAATCACGAAGTGGCTGCCAATAGAAATTTAAAGCACAAAATTTTATTTTCTTTTTAATCTGTTGCTATAAAGTATCAGCCATCTTCAGAAACAGAGTGACTCTGACAGGTTTGTGTTGATGCTCCCATTTCCCATCCTAGACACTTTCCTGTCTGTCCCGAAGCAAAAATAAATTTCCCTTTTTAAGCTTTTGATGATAAAAATCTCATCTGAAGCCTCATAAATGATCCTTTATTATCTATATTAATAATGGATAAATGTCTTTTGAATACCCCTGATCTTTCCCATTAATAGCAGCAGATGTATTATAGATAACCTTTTGATTTAACAGCACAAACTCTGAAATGATATTAAACACTAAAGGACTGAGCTTCTGGAGTTACTGAGGTCAAAATTATACACATTTCTTTAAGGTCTATGTGTCCACGAGTGACACTAACACTTATCAGTATTTATTTTTTGAATGTGGGTGTGTATCTGTATGTGTAAGAGAGCGCCCTAGAAACCAAACTCATAAATTTTTATTTTCTGCCGTTTTTTAAATTTTCACACATTCCATCTTCCTTTCCCGATTTTTCTTTTTCTAGCAGGAGCTGAAGTGCTCAATGGAGACAGAATTTAAAGCTGCCCTGCAACCATCTGCTTCATTTCTTATCTGTTTTTTTAAGTAAAAGTCATCTCTTATTACTGTATTTCCGGTTGAAAAAAATACAGTTGGAAATATTCTAATGCATATTATATTTTTTTAAAAAGGGGAAAAAAGGTATGGATCACTAGTGAGAAATGTATTTCTTCTTCAGCTGCTGGCCTCAGTTTCAGTGCTCATCTATTACTACTGTGCTCCCACTCTGTCACAGACCCTCATGGAGTGCCAAAGGACACAGTGGGCTCTGTCTAGTCACAGAGCATGCCAGGGCAGAGCCTCAGCAATAACCCAGATTCTTCATTCAATATCAGTTTTCTGTATTTGACTTCAGGTTTAAATCCTTCCTTATGACTCCTTTCTTGGACTGGGAGTTGGAATACTACAGAAAAAAAGTCATGCATTTGTGAATTGCTCTGGGGAAGGAGAACAAGGCAGAGAAGGGAGTAGGGAAAAAGAAGTCACACATCCCCTCTTGAAATGTGTGCCTAGCAAGTGGCCTGACGTTGTGCAGTTATTTACAATGAAGAACTTTTTTTTTTTAATGTATGTCTCCTTCAGCTGACTTTCATTTATTCAAAGTCCAGGATGCTGTGTCCACTATCCAGAAGTATAAGTTCTAAAAACACCTGGGAAGCTGATTTTTTAATATGTATATAGAGAAAATGTACAATATGTATGTAGAGAATGAAAATAAGCACAAGGCAGGTGCACAAACAGACAAGAAGCTTCACAGATGTGGGAGCACTTGGTACACAGATGGAAGAAATGGTTTTGGGGGTTAAGCACCTATTAAAAACTCTGCAGGATTCCAGGATCCAGCTTAGATAGGATGGGATTCATCTCCAGAATGTTGTATACATGTGGTGGGGCAGAGAATGGAAAGGGGAGCAAGTAGAAGCTCAGCTTGGTGAACACTCAGGATGTAAGAAGTTCCAAGGCCCAGGGCGGTTGGAGAGTAGTGGTGCAGGCAGGCGCTTAGGGCTGGAGAGCTACAGAATTCTGGAGTCCAGTGGGGTGGACTTCTGGACTCTAACCATGGGGAACGTGACATAAATCCAAACCCAAATGGATGAGGAAGACTTTTACATATTCCCACCAGACTGGCCCTGGTTTGAGACCCCAGATAGAGGCCAATAATGGAATACCTTTGAGAAAGTAGGGACAAATGGAGAAATAGCCACCAGTACTATCTAGGGCATCGTGGATTGCCCTCAACATACCATCACATCTTTATTTCTTTTACCTTCATATATCTTCTCATTCAATATTAGCCAAACTATATATATATATATATATTTTTTTTCCCGGTACCAGGGATTGAAGCCAGGGACACTCAACCACTGAGCCACATCTCCAGCCCTATTTTGTATTTTATTTAGAGACAGGGTCTCACTGAGTTGCTTAGCACCTCTCCGTTTATGAGGCTGGCTTTGAACTCTCGATCCTCCTGTCTCAGCCTCCAGAGTCACTGGGATTATAGGCGTGTGCCACCCAGCCCAGCCAAACTGGGCTATTAATAGTATCCAAGCATCATCTCATTTCCTAACTGTTCTTCCATTTTCTTCGACTGTTTCTGTCTTATCCCCACAATATTGACAAAGGAAATCTTCCCAGCTCCACAAGACTGACCTCAAATCTCAGGGCCTCATGTAACCTTTCTGGGTTCATCACATATGCAACACACACACACTTGAATAGAAATGGAATCTCTCATCCCTGAATTATCACACAATTTGTTTCATGTTTCTCTGAATCCACTTAATATTCCACTTTATGATAGTTTACATCTTCAAGTTAATAGTTTACTACAACTACCTGAAAACTTACTAAAAATCAATGAAATATATATTTTCCTATATTCTGTCCCTAATCACATCCTTTCCACCAATGTGGGTTATTTGCCCCGCAAGGATTGAGAGACTCACTAGGTGACTCTAAGTGTGGGCACAGTGTGACAACCAAATGTGTGTGGACTAATTCAGCTTTGGTGCTTTGCTGTTTCTTTAATCCCTGTCCCTAACATGTTTTCCTGGATGAGGAGTGGGGGTGTTCCTCTGCCTTTTTGACCTTACCCCTTCTCCCTGATCTGCACGCTGCGTGACAGTTCTAATAGGTGTCTCGGGCTTGCTGGCCGCCTCCCACAGTTCCTTCCCTTCCTCCACATTAACCTGCATTTTCTGGGTAATGGCGCAGTCACCGACAGCATTAAGTCTCTCCAGTCTGTTGGCATCGCTTCCCTCTCCTTGTCACGCTCCCAGTGGGACTTCAACTTCACGGGAATTAGCCAAGGAGGAGCGCAGAGGTGAGGCTGTTTCTGCACAGGCAAAACCGAGGGAAAAACAGACCCAGTCCAGGCCTTCGATCTCCATGTCTAACGGAAAAACAACGACATGGGCCCAAACCGGGGCTTGTCTATGTGAAGTCCCTGAACCTGATGGACTCTTGAGGATTTCTATCTATGTCTGAAACCATGGGAATAAAATCCCTTGATCAGCACAATGTACACTATAAACAAAGTCATGGAGAGACATCAACTCAAAATCAAAAACACAAAAACACTGCTTTCCTATTTTGGCAATCTTAGAATCCAGAACAACTTTTTCATTCAAACATCAAAATGTCTGAAGAAAACATATTGTGCACAGGCACATGGTCATCTATGTTAGTCATAGAAGGTGATGATTGGTTTCAGGAGTGACCAGAAACAAAGGGGAGATGGTGTTGGCATTCTGAATTAAAGAGGTAAATTTTAAGTAATTTTGAAAACAAATCAGACTAAGACCTTAGAATCAGAATTCAGAACTCTCCATTCATACATGTCGACTGGTTACAATAGGAACAGCTGTGAGTCATACAGCAAATGACAGAGCAAGGACTTGAGTTTACAAAGTTAAGGTAGGTGTACTTTCATATGTGGGTCACTGAACAAGCATTCAGAAGAAGAAACAGGAGTTCCTACTGGGATTATACAAGTTTCACTTCATGGAGGAGGCTGCTTGCCCACCATCCAAAGGAAGAAAAAAATAATAATAAGCTAATTCAGAGCTGTGTTTTTCACTTCTTGCAAAGATTTCCTGAGTGCAAAAGAGAAGCTGCTCCTCTAAAGTGCCCCGATGCATGGGATGATTGGACAAAGGGAGAAACCATGAGCAGATGTGCTTCTTGAAAATAAGCAACCAAGGTGTTCGGAACAAGCAACCCAGTTGTTTGGAGGTGGCAACAACGAAAAAGAGGGAACTCTTTTGGAGGCTCTTGCCATCTCCAGCTTTTAACCAGTCACTGAACTCTACTTCTCTTTCTGTCCCCACCCCGAGGCTATGGAGTCTGTGATTGCAGGATGGCATTAGCCTTGTTGGTTGCAGTTTGCATAGCACATTGGGAAAACAAAAGACCTACTGAACAAGATTCGGTATTTAAGATGAGAATCTGAGAACCGCTATAGAGATGGCTGTACATGAGCTGTACATTAGATAAGTGGAAGAGAGGAAGGAATGATGCTATTTCCCTGCTGTAATGAATCCAGGGATGTGATATGATCAGTTAATGGGGGGGGGGAGTATGGGAGTATACATAGCAAAGAAATGATCAATTAGATTCAAAGAAAGGGCTCCATGTGGATTCTGGGGAGCCTGAAGTTAACCAAGCCAAAGGCTGGCCCTAACCATCACCAGGCAACGTAACCCCAAGGCTAAGCTCTACTCAGTAAAGTACTGGCTGGAGCAGCTACAACCAGGTGGGTCAGTTAGGGACTGAAAATGGTCATCAAGGATAGGTTCCAGGTGTCAATTCTAAAGTATAAATGAGAGGCTATAAGACAAGAAGAAAGCCCTTACCCACCCCCACTAAATCAACCCTTTGTACCATATACAAAAATATAACTCAGAAAAGATTATAAATAAAAATGTAAAGCCTAAAAGTATAAAACTTCCGAAAGAAAACATAAGAAAAGGTCAGGCACCTTGGCTCATGCCTTTAATCCCAGTGGCTCAGGAGTCTGAGGCAGGAGGACCCTGAGTTTAAAGACAGCCTCAGCAAAAGCAAGGCACTAAGCAACTCAGTGAGACCCTGTCTCTAAATAAAATACAAAATAGCAGTGGAGATGTGGCTCAGTAGTCAAGAGCCCTTGAGTTCAATCCCTAGTACCAAATCATCATCATCATCATCATCATCATCATCATCATCATCATCTGTGTTTGTGGCTCAGTGATTAAGCACTCCTGGGTTCAATTCCCAGTAGAAGGGGAAGAGGAGAGAGGAGGAGGAGGGGGGGGGTGGAGAAAGGAGTGAGGAGGAAGAAAACATAAGAAAAAATTTTGACCTTAGGCTAAGCAAAAATTTCTTAGACATGACACTAAATTCACAACTCAAAAAAGAATAAATTGACAAATTGGACTTAATCAGAATTTAAAATGTCAGCCTAACCAAAAGAATAAAAAGGTAAACCACAGACTGGGTGAAAAATCATCGCAAAGCATGTCTGATAAAAGAGTCATATGCAGAATATAGAAAGAACTCTCAAAACTCAACAAGAAGAAAACAACCCAGTCAAAACATGGGCAAAAGATTTGAACAGATACTTCATCAAAGAAAATATGTACCTAGCAAATGAGGGCATGAAAAGATGTCTAATTTAGGGAAATACAAATTAAGGCTATAATGAGCTCTCACTCTGCACTTACTAGAAGAAGCACAATTATAAATACTGACCATAGCAAGAACTGGAGAGAATGTGGAAGCACTGAACTCTCATCTCCCATAAGCTGCTGGTGGAGACATAACATGGTACAACCAGTTTCTTAAAAACGTAAGCATTCCTCTGCCGTATGACCCAGCTGACCCAACTATTTCACTTGTAGATATTTACCCAAGAAAAGAAATATACCTACATACAAATACTTGTCCACGAATATTCATTATACTTTCTTTTTTAATACCTCAACACTTATACAACCCAAATGTTCATCAACAGGATGAATCTCAAAACAATTATGCTGAGAAGCCAAACCAATAATAACAACAGCAACAACAACAATGCATCCTATATAATTTCATCTTACATAAAATTCTAAAGAATGCAAACTAGATCAGTGGCTTTACAAAATGGGAATGTGGTGGGAAGATACAACAGGAGGGATTTCAAAAGGGCACAGGAAACTTTGGTCTGTTGGACATGTCCACTGTGTGGATTGTGGTGGTGGTATCATGGGCATGGATGTACCTTTGTCAAAATTCACCAAATTGCATGTTTTAAATATAGGTAGTTTGTTATCGGGTTAATTATATCTCAATAAAACTATTATTGTTTTAAGTGGGAGTAGGGCTTCAGGACCAAGGACCTGGAACAGATCAGAAAATAGAAGGCAAAATTGTTGAGCTGGGAGAGACCCCAATGTGAGCTGTAAGACAGGTGTTGGCAATGAGTTTTTCTGGCAAGTTCAGTGGCTGTAGCACAGCATGACTCCCAGCTTGGGCAGGATAAATAAAAAAGACAGAATAGACTAGTATCAAGCTGAGTCCTAGGGATTGGGGGAACAAAAGAAAAGTTGGAAAGGAATAATGAATCCACATGGGGGACCTATTTTGTTTTATTAGTGCATTTTCATGGGTATGCATGTCATTTATTATATTAGTATTTACACTGAGATCAAAACACAGTTTCAAGTCTATGCAAGAAACCAGAAAGTCACTGCAAAGAACAGAAACTCACGTCAGAAAGGGAATCTTCTCGTCCGTGTACATCAGGTCGTTGATGACTCCAGTGTGTAGTGTCACTGAAATTCATTGGGTTGTGTTTAGAGGGAAACACCAAGTCATTCTGAATTCTTCCTTGAGTTATTCGATGGAGGAAACAAATCAACAAAGAAACAAGAGAAGTTCCCAAAGAGACAGCCATTCATCAAGGAGAGAATATACTGAGGCCACTTAAATCTTAGAAAGAGAAGAAGGAAGAGGCCCCGGGACTTGACAAGAACAAGCTGTTGATCAGCTCAGCCAACGAGGTCTCGATGGCCACCAGAAGACGAGGTAATTATGATCTGAATGAGTGCTCTAACTAGAGACACTTCAGAAGCACGCACGGACAGACATCATGGCCAAGTTTGCTCTCGCCACTCCTCCATTCAACAATGTTCAAAGAGTTGCTAACATGTTTCCGCTGATTGCTAAGCTCCAGGGAGACCGTGGAGCAAAGATGGACCCAGCCCTTGGTCTCATATTGCTCACGTTCTAGGAAGGAAGATAAATAAATGACTGAGCCTATGATCTTAAACTGTGGTCACTGCTAGAAAGGAATTCACCTGGGCAATCAGTAGATAAGGATCTCTGCTGGTCAGGAGTAGGATACCAAGAGGTGACTGAAGCATGACCAGAATCTCTGAGGGGAGGGCAGAGCAGGAGCATCAGGAAGTCCAGAACTGAGCTCAGAGGACTACAGCATCCCATGCCCAGCCCTGACAGTCATGCTGCCAAGGACCCAGAAGGAGCAGGCCAAGATCACCTCTACTGAGTATGGTTCAGAGGTCAAAGGAGAGGAGATCTAAAACATCAGCTGATTTAGTGACACTAAAGAAGATAGACGACAAAAAAGCATAGGAAAACATGCTCAGCATCATGTCACCAGAGAGCTGCACGTTAAAATACACCTATCAGAACGACCAAAATATAGAACACTGATAACACCAAATGCTGGTGAGGACATTTAGCAATATGTTGGGGATACAAATTGGTACAGCCATTTGGGAACACACTCAATTTCTTACAAAATTAAATATCCTCTTCCCAAACAATCTAGCAAGCATACTTATCAATATTTACCAAAATAAGTTGAAAACTTATGTCAACACAAAAACCTATACACTCACGTTTATAGCCACCTTGTAATTACTAAAAGCTGAAAGCAAACCAGATGTCCTTCAGCAGGCACACAGACAAATTCTGGTATAGCCAGGCAATGGAATATTATTCAACACTAAAAAGAAATGAGCTCTTGAGTCATGAAAAACAAAATGGAGGAAAATTAAACGCATAGTATTAAATGAAAGAACTGACTATGGTTTGGTTCTTAAATCTCCCCAAAAGCTTGAGTGTTGAAGACTTGTTCCACAGCTGATGGTGCTATTGGAAGGCAGTGGAAAGAGTTGGGGACCTCATTGTATGAAGTTAGATCACTGCGGGCATACCCTGAAGAGGTGCATTGGGACCCTGTCCCCTTCTTCTCTCCCTCTCTGTAAAAAGATTAGTGGTTGCCAAGGATTGAGAGAGAGGGGGATGACTAGGCAGAGACAGAAGATGTTAAGGGCAGGGAAACAGTTCTCCAGGATACTGTAGTGGTGGATGTCTTTATAGGTTTCTCAAAACCCATAATGTACAACACTTTGTGTGATGACATGTCACTAAAGTCCATCCGTTGTAACAAAAGGCCCACTCTGGTATATGACGTTGACAAAGGTGGAGGCTGGGGTGGGGAGAAGAGGCCTGGATGGAGTCTCTGTACCTTCCACTCTATTTTGTTATGAACCTAAAATTATTGAAAAAAAAATAAAATAAAGTCTATTTTAAAAGAAAAACTGAAAAGAGAGGTCAATTCCAAAATAGGATAAGGGCAGTTCTGGAAATTGAGAATGAACCCAATCCTGAGCCGCTCAATTTAACAAATGCATAGAATTTGTATTTCAACAAGTGAAGAGGAGGTCGTGGTTGGTGAAGATGAAAATATGAGAGCAGGAAAGGTGGTCAGTGGTTCCTGAGGGAAATTTCAAGAAATGTCTTTCCAAACCTTCCTAACAATAGACTCTGAAGCCTTTGACCTTGGAGAGAAAAGACCCAGCTCCAAGGTGCATGGAAACAGCAGGTCTGGGGCTATAGGAAGGAGTGGCAAACTAAATGTCATCTGATTACTATTCTAACTCAAGACTTGGTCTTTCCCAGGTAGTAAGTGAGGCCACCGTGCAGACCTCAAGGGTGTTATTTTGTAAAATACGGGCATTTATGGCTTCAGTAAATAGGAGTTATTGAAGGCTTGGGGAAAAGAAGTAAAGGTGTGTAAGGGGTTTATTCTAGAGTGGGGTAGCATTTTAACTTTGATTCCATTACAGAGGTTTTTACAATTGTCATTTAGTAACACAGAAGTCAAAACCTGCTTGGTGACCTATGAGATGATCATAGCGAAGGCTTCACTCAGGTGCTATGAGGACTGTCTGATACTTTTGTGAATTCCCAAGCAGTCTTTAAACCCCTCTGCCTTTTCCCACGGCCGGCTGGCTCTCACCAACGTATGCTCACATGAACATATAGTACACGATCGGCCACCTTTCTGCATAAATGAGTGCAAACTACTTAATAAGTCTTTTACTTCCTTTTCCCCAGTCTCCAATAACCTGCTATAATTATTTCTTAATGGGCCAACTTTCCACTTTACCATCTGCCTCCTGAAGACATACTTACAGAAACCCATTTGCCCAGAGAAATGTTTTTATCCTGTTAAACGGAAGCATTTCTTCTTCTTCTAATTATCCTAATAAATATTTCTGATCTTATTGCCTCTGATGTGTTTCATATTTCTGGACTTTGGGCTCATGTCTCATTGGGGTGGGATTAGCTTCAGATTCTGAGAAGCTCTTTAAGAGCGAAGGGTAAACACAGGAAAACATAACACGCTGCAAGTTGCTCTCTATGTGGGTGATGAATTGAGTCCTCTATGGAAGACTTTTTTTTTTTTTCCTGAAAATGTAGATTCTGAAGGAAGGTAAGGATAAATAGTGGAATTGTTTTTTTTTTTTTTTTAAAAATGGTGATTCCAGGATAGAGAGCCCACAAATAAATCCACGTATCTACAGTCAACTGATCTGGGACAAAGGTATCAAGAGCACCCACGAGGGAAAGGACAGTCTCATCAACCATGTGGTGCTGACAAAACTGGATATTCACAAAAAGAAGACTGAAAATGGACCTTTATCTCACTCCTTAGGCAAGAGTCAACTCAAAATAGATTAAATATTTAAACACATGATCTGAAATGATAGAAAAAAAAAACTAAGGGAAATATCCATGACATTGGTCCTGTTGCAGATTTCTTGGAAACAGCCCTAAGTGCACTAAAAATAAGCCAATGGGATTGTATCAAACTAAAATGTCTCTGCACAGCCAAGAAAACAACAGTGAAGAGAACAACCGAGGGAAAATGTTTGCGAATCACGCATGAGAGAAGGAATGAATAATATCCAAAATACACATGGAACTCAAACTACTCAATAACAAAAAGCCAAATCCCCTTACTAAAAAAATAGGCAGAGGCCCTGAGTAAACATTTCTAAAAAGAAGAAATACAAACGTGAGACAAATGTTCAACATCTTTAATTATCAAAGAAGTGCAAAATAAAACCACAATCAGGTATCTGTTCACACCAGTTGGATGGATTATTATCAAAAAGATGAAAGATGACAAGTGTTGTCAAGATGTGGAGAAAAGGAAACCCTTGTACAGTTTTGGCAGTGTTGCAAATTAGCCCAGGCATTTTGGAAAACAGTATGGGGGTTCCTCAAAAAACTAAAAATAGAGTTACCATATGATCCAGAAACCCTGCTATTGGGTATGTGCCCAGAGGAATTGAAATAAGTATGACAGAGATGTCTACACTCCATGTGCATGGAGCAAAGATGTAGGAACAACCCAAGTATCCATCAATAGATGAACAGATTTTAATAACACCGTGATACACAACACAGTGCTACTCAGCCTGATGTAAACAGGAATTTCTATCATCTTCAGCAGCGTGGATGAACCTGGAGGGCATTATGTTATGTGAGATAATCGAGGCTTGAAGAGATGAATACATATGACCTGACTTTATATGTGAAAGTTAAACTTAGAGCAGAGAGAGGGGAACAGTGGTCACCAGAGATGGGGTCCAGTGGAGGGTCAAGGAAAGAGGGATGTGGTTCCATGAGTACAACGTTATAGTCAGCAGGGACAAGTTCCGGAGCTCTATTGCACAACAAGGTGACTATAATTAATAATCATGAATTATATATCTCAAAAAGGCTACAAGAGAGGATTTTAAATGTTCCCAACATAAATGATAAACATTTGAGATAATAAATATCCTAATTATCCCAATTTGATCATTCCACATGTAACATGTATCAAAACATCAAATTGCACCCTATAAATATATACAACTGTTATTGATCAATTAAAAATAAAAATGGTGATTCCTAGGCCCCAGCCACAGATCTCCCATCCCATAATATAGAAGAACTAAGAACCTCTTTTTAAATGAGAAGAGTGAAAGATTCCGATACAGGTGGCTCCTGAACCATACTGGAGAGAAATTCCTCAAGATAAACCCTGGTGCTTAGCAGACAATGCAGTTATCCCCAGGTCTCTAATTTGTAAAATTAGCTTTCAGGCTGGCAAAATTCTGCACTTCCAATCTCTCTGCTCTGATATATTTGTCTAAGCTTGCTTGGTCCTAAGTTGGTTTCATCAAATAGCCATCAAATGGTCACAGTGCCAGATGTCACATCCAAAAACAACAACCCCATAAAACCCCTATCAGTCCTCAGAAGGACTCCAGAGAAAAAATAATGTTCTCGGTTGTCATGGAGATGAGTGATGAGGCTGAGAACCCAAGTTCACGGGTATGGAAATCCATCACCATGTTAAGTGTACCCCAAACTCCCTTGCACATACACATGTATCCACAGGCATTCATGTGTAGACACAGGTGCATGCATATTTTAACTGTAAGATTTCTACTCTAAGTAGAGGAGAAAAGACTAAAAAGAGAATGAATTGCTATGACAAATGGGATTCATCCCAGGTGTTGCAAGGCTCACACAACATTCAAAAATCAGTTAATTCATCACAGCAACAAACGAAGAAAAAAAACCCACAGTATCATATCAGTAAGTCTGGAGAAGCATTTGACAAAATCCAGCACCCACGGATAATAAAAATTCTCAGCCAACTAGGAATAGAGGCTTCATGTAAAGATGTACAGAACACCTACAGACTAATGTCATATTTAATGGTGAGAAACCAGGTATGTGAGTCAAGAAAGCAATAAAACAAGAACATGGAATAAGAACTATGTTGATTAGAAAGGAAAAAATAAAACTTTCCTTGTCCCCTGATGACATGCTTGTTCATGTATAAAATTCCAAAGAATTGACATAAACCTGGATGGCCAAATGCATAACAATGACACTTTAGATACAACTCAAGGCATCATGCATGAAAGATGAAAGAAAGAACAAATAAACCCAACGTCATTTCAACTAAAAGTTGTGTTCTGCAAAAGACACTATCAAGAGAATGAGCAGACCAGCCACAAACTCGGAGAAAATATTTGCAAAAGACATATCTGAGAAAGGGCTGTTCTCTAAAATAGACAAAGTGTTCTTTGTCTATTTGTATATATATACACAAATAGACAAAGTGTTCTTTATTTATATACACACACACACACACACATATAAAGTCTCAGTAAACATAAATACTTCAGTTATTTTTTAAAAAATACCAATGCAAGTAATTTAACTACATCTATCTATCTATATATACATATATATGTGTATATATATATTTAGCTGGGCATGGTGGCACATGCCTGTAATCCTACCAGCTTGTGAGGCTGAGGCAGGAGGATTGCAGGTTCAAGGACAGCCTCAGCAATTTAGCAAGGCTGTAAGCAATTAGCGAGACCCTGTCTCAAAATAAAATGGGCTGAGATGTAGCTTAGTGGTTAAATACCCCTGGGTTCAATCCCAAGAATCAAAAAAAAAATATATATATATATATATATATATATATATTTTTTTTTTTTTACTTTTGATGTGCACATAAGAGTTTACTTTCTGAACTTTGTACCACTTGTGAATTTTGGTGTGAAAATTTTAATTTGCAATTTATTGATTCATTTATTATCTCCAACTATGATAAAGAACATGATTCTTTAGATTCCTGTTATATTCAACATGAATCTTCAGGCTTCCTTTAGACTTGCATTCTAGACATTAAGTAATACATTTTCACATCAAATATTAGTACATTCTCCAATGCTTTACTAGAATCTCTTACTACAAAGGCCTTCTTTGTTTTCTCTATGAATTTGACAGTAGATATATTTCTAACTCTTTTACATACATTTTATAAGGTTTCATCAACCTTTGATTTTTATCTAACTCTTTTACATACATTATATAAGGTTTCATCCACCTTATAAAATGTATGTAAAAGTTAGATAAAAATATATCTTTCATTAAATTTCTCTTTTTAAAGAATGGTTTATAACGTTTTCCTAGATTCCACTTTTTGTAAAAGATCTTCATCATTAAAATATCTCAAGAAATTCAGAACTTCTCTTACTTTGACACTTAGGGAGAGATCAGCAGAGTAGTTCGATGACAGTACTGTAGAGTGACCCACTTTGCCTAGGTCTGTCCAGTTCTAAAACTGTAAGTCCCATAAGCCAGGAAATGGGGAAAGTAAGGCCAACCCATTTAAGTCCATCATGGCTGGAGAAGTATAAGGACCAGAGTTGGAGGAAACAAAAGATCTCCAAGATAGCAAACAACTTTAAATAGCACAGAAGGAAACTGATTAGTGAGTGTTCAAAACTTCCATTGATAATTTGTAGGCAATGTTCATATTTGGTACAAATACCCATTGACCCAGAGATCAACAAAAATAAGCATTTTTCAATCAAAGGCAAAGACAAATTTCAGAAAATAACAGGCTTCTCATTTTATTATTTAATGCCATTTAATTAAATTCAATAAGTGATTTTGGGGGCACCACCCTACAGAGATTCTAAGTCTCTGAAGCTCATGACCACTTATGAAAATAAACATGTTAGTTAAAAAAAAAAAAAAGAATGAGCTACAAGCATTGAAGGCAGAACATTGAAGATACCATGATCAGTGAGGTGAGCTAGTCACAAAAGGACAAATTTTAATGATGGCTCACATGGGATTCTTCTAGAACAGTAATACTGTCAAATTCATAGAGAAAAAAATTAGAATGGTGGTTGGCAAGCCTGGGAGGAGGAAGAGTAGGAAGTTAGTGCAGAGTTTCAGTTTGGGAAGATGGAAGAGTTCTGGAGGTGGACGACAGTGAGGGAGGCCCACCCATGTGGATGTACTTAGTACCTCAGAACTGTGCACTTAAATATGGTTAAAATTTCATTATGCATATTTTATCACAATAAAAAATATCAGTTCCCTAAGATAAAGGCATGCCAAATAATCCCATTAGATTCTTTTGAGTGAGTTGATGGACTGGGAACCAGAGGACATTTCATAGACATTTATCTTGAATTCAGCAGAGCATCTGACAATCCCTCCCCGGAGACCAGAAATGAAGACTTAATAGCACATCCTGGTGGAAATGAAACTAGTTGAAAAGCACACAAGGTCACTGTTTAGCCTTTGTGTTTTTTTCTCAACCCTCGATGAACATTCCAATCACTAGATGATTAAAAATAAAATTGCCCCAATCCCAACGCATGTGTAAAGTTAAGTCTCTAGTGGAGGGGTCCGGACCTCAGGTATTTTAGAAAGTTTCCAGCTAATTTTAATGTTTCAATTTGCTTTATTGAGGCATGCTACAAATACCCAAATACCTTCCTCAAACTGACCCCTGTTAAACAGTTGTCCCTTAGGTATTTGGGTATTTGTAGCATGCCTCAGTTAAAGCAAATTGAAACATGAAATGTTTAAAATTAGTCAACCTGGGCTGGGGTTGTGGCTCAGTGGTAGAGTGCTTGCTTTGCATGAGTGAGGCACTGGGTTCCATCCTCAGCACCTCATAAATAAATAAAATACAGGTATTGTGTCCATTTGTAACTAAAATTTTAAAAACAAATTAGTCAACCTGGGTTTGAATTCCAGCTTCTCCATTTCCGCAGTATAGGCTCCAAAACCTCTGGCAGATCTCTGAGCTTTGCTTGCTTCTATGGAAGAAGCATTAGTAATGCTTACCTAATTTCACATAATGTCCTTAAGATTCATCCATGTCGACACACATTTAAGAATTTCCTTCTCTTTTAAGGGAATGGCATCCCACTGTATGTATCTACCACATTTTTTTCATTGATTCATCTATAGATAGACACTTAGGTTTTTCCCACCTCTTGGCTATTGTGAACAGTGCTATAATGAACAGCACAGATATCTTTGTCATACTGATTTTAATTCATTTGGATAAATATTCAGAAGTGGGATTGCTGGATCACATGGTTATCTTATTTTTTAATTTTTTGAGGACTCTCCATTTAGTTTTTGATAAACATTTTCCTGTATATAAGAATTTTCATTTTTCCATAATCTGGACAAAACTTACTAATAGTCTCATTCTTTTTTTTTTTTTCTTTTAAAGACACCCTGGCAGGTATGAGGTGATATCTCATTGTGGTTTTGGTTTGGGTTGGACTTTATGCTAAGTAAAGAAAACCAGTCACAGAAAGACAAACACCACAAGCCTCTACTGGTCAGAGGGTTCGAAAACAGTCAAATCCATAGGATGGAAGAGTGTGATGGTGGTTTCCAGAGGTTAGTAGAGAAGGAAATGAGGAGCTGTCAATCAAAGGTCAAAAATTTTTAGTCAAAACAAGATAAATAAGCTCTGGAGATCTGCTGGGCAGCATCATGCCTATAGTTAACTATATTATACACTTCGCAATTCACCAAGATACTACATCTCATGTAAGTGTTCCTCCCACAAGAATATAAAGAAACATTCCCCCTCACACACCAGTAATCCCTGCTCCTCAGGAGGCTGAGGAGGATCACAAGTTTGAGCCTCACCTGGGCAACTTAGCAAGACCCTATCTCTAAATGAAAAATAAAAAGAGCTTAGGATGTAGCTCAGTGGTAGAGTGCCCCTGGCTCAGTCCCCACTACCATAAACACAGTACACTTGCCTTTGTTTATTTATATACATATATAATTGTATTTATTTATATAAGTAAATTCATACATAAATTTACATTTATTTACATGTATATAAATATAGGCAAATATTTTTTTTTTAAGTTAATGTAGACTGCAGCAAGGAGAGAGGGTTCTGGGAGACCTAGGCAAGGTCTTACCTAGGGCCTTGAATAAGTGGATGGTATGTGAACAGGAGTGAATCTGGGTCTCCCAGCCTCAGCAGGGAGGAGGTGACAAGGAACAGGCAGCAGGATATAGAGTGACAGTATTACTTGGATGTGTAACACTCACAGTCCACCTTCTGGGCAGATCACAGAAAACCATGAACGGCAATCTGGAGAATTTAAATAGAGGTGCCTCTAGCTGCTCTGCTGAGCAGGTTCCTGAATGCTAGTACCTCCAAAACCAACTAGAGACAATTACAGCTGGTGACACTGGCACATTTTCCCGGAGTCACTGAGAGCCAAGCACTTCGTGGGGAGCTTCGGGAAACAAAAGCCGGGAATGGGCTGATCAGTACCAATGATCATTTTCTGGGCAAATAAATAGGTGAAAATGAATTTGATGAATAACCAATATATCCAGGCAACAAAGGCGAGGTTAGTGCAGGGGAAGCAGCTGCTTGGGAGTCCAAGTTTAGAGAGTCAAGGCACTGTTTATTTTTTTCAAACTATTTGAAAACTAATTGGAGCTGGCGGTGTGGGCAATACTGTTCCTCAACAATTAAAACAACATACGGATGTTCCTCCGTTTACAGTGAAATTATGTCCCAGTTTACTCCCACATATGCAGAAGACACTGTAAGTGGCAAATGCATTTCATGCACCTACCCCACGAGACATCCCAGCTCAGCTACACTGCACACCACAGAGAGTTGGTGGCTCCCCCTCCTGATCAAAGGACAGACCAGAGATATGGTTGCAGCCACTGCCCACCATCAGGAGAGAGTATCAGACTGCATTTTGCTGTCCTGGGAAAAGGTCTAAATCAAAATTCAAAGTATGGTTTCTACCGATGCCCGTTTCTTTCCCACCATCGTGAAGTTAAGCAATCTTAAATCACACCAGGGTAGGGCGGAAACCGTCCATATGATGAAATGAAATAACCATCTGAGTTCAATCTCCAGTACCAAGCCAAATAATATAGCGTATGCCTGCCATCCCAGTGGCTGAGGAGGCTGAGACAGGAGGATCATGAGTTCAAAGCCAGCCTCAGCTTTTTGAGTTCTATATACCCTAGAGATTAGTGCTCTATCTCATGTGTGAGAGGTAAAAATTTGCTCCCAAGAAGTAGGCTCTCTATTTACCTCACAGATTGTTTCTTTTGCTGAGAAGAAACTTTTTAATTTGGATCCATCTCATTTATGGATTCTTGATTTTAATTCTTGCATGATAGGAGTCTGATTAAGGAAGTTGGGGCCTAATCTGACAGGACGGAGATTAGGGATTACTTATTCTTCTTTTAGGTGCAGGGTCTCTGGTTTGATTCCTAGGTCCTTGATCCACTTTGAGTTGAGTTTTGTGCATGGTGAGAGATAGGGGTTTAATTTCAGTCTGCTACCTATGGATTTCTAGTTTTCCCAACAATCTATTGATGGATATAGACCCATCCCTCTCCTGGGTCTATACCCAAAGGACTTAAAAACAGCATACTACAGGGACATAACCACATCAATGTTTGTAGCAACACAATTCATAATAGCTAAACTGAGGAATCAACCTAGATGCCCTTTAGTAGAGGATAAAAAAAAATGTGGCATATATATACAATGTAATATTACTCAGCAATAAAAGAGAATAAAATCATGGCATTTGCAAGTAAATGGATGAAACTGGAGAGGATAACAATAAGTGAAATTAGCCAATCCCCCCCCCCAAAAAAAATGCCAAATGTTCTTTCTGATATAAAGAGGCTGATTCATAGTGGGGTAGGGAGGGGGAACAAGGTAGGAATAGATGAACTCTAGACAGGGCAGAAGGGTGAGAGGGGAAGGGAGAGGGCATGGGTTTAGAAATGATGGTGGAATGAGATTGTCATCATTATCCAAAGTACATATATGAAGACATGAATTAGTGTGAATATACTTTGTATACAACCTGAGACATGAAAAATTGTAATATGAATTTTAATGCATTCTGCTGTCGTATGTAAATAGAACAAAAAAAGCCAGCCTCAGCAAAAGCAAGGTGCTAAGCAATTCAATGAGACCCTGTCCCTAAATAAAATACAAAATAGGGCTAGGGATGTAGCTCAGTGGTTGAGTGCCCCTGAGTTCAATCCCCAGTATTCCCACCCCCTGTCTCCCCCGCCAAAAAAAAAAAAAAAAAAACTGGCCAAAATACAGCCTCAGCAACTCAGCAATACTTTGTTCCAAAATGAAAATTTTAAAAGGCTGGGAATATAGCTCAGTGCCGAAGAGCAGCTCTGAGTTCAATCCCCAGTACCAAGCCTAATAATAATAATAATAACTCAAAATCACGTTAGACTTCTCTGGCTTTCTAGATTTTATTATATTGTCCAGATTATTTAATTTAAAAAAACTCAAAGTGAACCTTCCATTAACACAATGATTAAATAAATGTTAATTAATTTAAATTTAACAAATACAAAGACCTTAGATGTGCTTTCTGAAAAATTATATGATAGTACCTATTTTCTTATCATGGTATGATTATGATCGTCATGAATAAAACACCCTATCAACTCATATTAGTCTTTCTGTGACAAGAAAAAGGAAAGAGGGAGAAACAGGAGGGACCAATGGCATCAGGGAGAGACTGATGGGTTGATTTTGTGTACGTTTTACTGAAACTAATATAATCCGTAATTTTCAGCATGAGAAGAGAAATCAAGGGCCCATCAACACGGCCTTTTCTAAAGACCACCAGTAAGTCAAAGTGTTTTCAAAATTACATTTTCCACATCACCTGAGCTCATATGCCAGCACTACGTGAAAGACTATAAATTTGACTTTCAAAGTTGGGGGGGGGGTGTCTCAACCAGCATTTTTTGTGTGTGTGGAAAATTAAGCCAATCCTTTCGAATTGATCAACCGCAGAAAAGAAATCTGTGGGGGAAGAGGATATATTTCCTGACTCTCTAAGCTGTTCTTCGAGGGAATATATTTTCCATGTCCTCTTGGGAAGCCACGATGAGGGTTGTCATTACAAAAATTAAACATTGCATTTAGTTTCCTATGCCATGGTTGCTGATGAACACCTGATTTTCATTGGGGCATCTGTCAGTTCCTTTGTGGCTATAGGTGGAGGCATGTGGCCTTTTGTTTACTGGCTTTGAATTTGTTGGCTACAGCAATGTCACCATGATCCATTAAGTGTCCTTCACCAGGCACAACATAAAATGCACACATAACAGATACTCATTAAAGAAAAAGAAGGGGAGGAGGATTGAATGTAACGTTGAAGAAAGAATCACCACTTTGTTTACATTTTTATTTTGCTTCTCAATATACTCACTCTATAGCTGTCCCCTGGCTGTCTGGGCGAAGGGGCATCTGGAATCTTCTGTTTATCCATCCACATTCTAAATAAATGTCTGTCTTCAGTTTCCCAAGGAATAAAAGAAACAAGTCAATACCTTGGTGAGAAAAAAAATATATTACGGATTGTTTCCCAAGAAGCAAGAATGTTTTGTGTGATTTTTTTTAAAGGAGCAAATGGTCCTGACATCTCTACCTTGATCACCCATTTGCAGATTCCAGCCGGGCTACCCCACAGACCCTAAGCCTAGGAAGCAGTCCTATAAATGTTTAAGTGGGGACGGTTTCTCCCTTCCCCCATCCATTTCCCTTTCCATTTTTTTTTTTTTTTTTTTTTGCCCGCCATGGGCATTATTTTAATCACCTTCAAGAAGGTTTGGGGACAATGCCATAATTGTTCTTAGACAAAGGCAGAGGAGGACGAGAGAGGAAGGAGAGTCAGAGAGAGGACAGGCCTCATCTGTAATGCAGGGCCTGGCGTCCCCAGATGTTTCAAAGCACCATCATCCCTCCCTGCAAGAAAAAATTGGATTAGTCACCGTCTTGTCTCCTAATGGACACACTCTGTGCTCTTTAGAGCTTCATTTGCTGGGTTAATAGTGCTTTGCCTGAGTTCCTTTGCCATGGAGAGAAAAAAAAAAAAAGAAAAGAAAGAAAGAAAAAAAAAACGCTGTAAGAAGAAATATTCTGGGTGCAGTTCACAACCACTGACACGAGTAATATCGTATTCATCACAGACAGACCACGTATCTCATTACTACTGACGAGCTGCCCTGCAGGCATCTGAGCTTGGCCAGGCCAGGCCTCTCATGCGGAACCGTTCAGGTATATTGTGAAATGATTTAATGCGATAATAATGTCCACTTTGCGAGATAGATTATGTTTTTTATAGTGGCTGATGGTTAATGAATGATACATTAGCAAACATCACTAAAACATCGTTGGGAGATGCAGATGCAGGGACCGAGTGCTTTTCCCTGCTACTTCTGGGCTGTCTCCCCAAGTGGTCCTGCCACCACCCTCCCAACCCCCCCCTTCCATGCCTAGAGATGGAAAGCAGAAGAACTTACAAGAATCAGAGAACTTAATTTATTTAAAAGGGGGAAAAAAAATCCCAGCTGTGTGTCCCACCTCTCAGCCTCTCCTGACCAGGAGGAGGCATGAATACTAAAAAAACATTCAAACATGACCTGAAATATCTTTCCTTAAATCAAATGAGAATCAATGAAAGCGCGAACCTGAACAAATACATTATATGTTGACCCAGTTTATTAGATGAAGCCGTTTACCCTGATTTGATTTATCTGGCAATACACAGCTCAGCTGTGAAATGAGATAAGCCGAGCCCATTCACCTTATTTACTATATCATCGGAGCTCTCTCGAGCACCACCACAGTTAAGGGTCTGCCAGCCTTTCCATCACAAATCCCTATTTTCAACAGCTGCAGGCTCTACTTCCAGCTGCTATGAGGCAGGGCTGACCCCCACCCCAGAGCACAGCCTCTGGATAGAGGGATGTGATTCCTTTGTATTATTCACCATCTTTGCAGTAAGGAGGGAGGATGTGCATGTCCCTGTGTCCACGAGGCTGGTTCCTACCTGGTGAAGAGAGCAGGCGAGCTCTCTTTTAGATTTTAGTTTCATCCCTCCCTCACGGATCTTCCCTAGTACGTCCAAAATGTTTTGCTTTTCATTCTCCTTCATTTTGGATCGCAAAAGCCCATCTGTTTCCAGGACCGAATCCCACCATCAGCAGATCTTGGTCCAGAAAGCAATGAGGGGCTATAATCAGGCAGGATAAACTGTAGGGTTCATGGGGGACCTGCTCAGAGACAGGAGGAGGCACCCTGTTATTCTGAGGTTTTCAGGACACACCTACAATCCAGACGCCCAGATCCGATGAAGTTATTCCAGATACACAGAAAGAGAGGCAAGGTGAGGGGGCTTGTTATCCTAAGAGGTTCTGCTTAAAGAGCAGTGAGAACATGTTTTTATCTTCAGTGAGCCCCCACTATATGCCTGCAGACCTTGGTGTGTGGCACACCAGTGCACAGCAGAAAGCATGTGCACAGGAAGTCCCAGGGAACCAGTGGTCAGCACAGAAGTCACCCCTGCCAGGTTTTGTGAGGTCCCCTCTAGACTCAGACATGTCTCAGGGTATGGCCACTGGGCAGAGAAAACAGTTGAATCTGAAAACCTAGGGGACAGAGGTGACATGGCACCCTGGCCCCAGGTGTCAATCCTATCCTCTCCTGAAATGCCATGAAAATAAAGAAAATGGAATTGGAGATGGGGGTGGGGAGAAAAGGCCCACAGGGACCAAGAGAAAGAGAGGGTGCATCAGCAGATGGGTGGGCTAAACCAATTTAAGGCAACGAGTAAGAGAGGAGAAGCCTAATCACAGACAAAGCAGAACAGAAGAAACTGCTCTGCAGCTGGAATATTCAAAATGCCTCCCTGTGATGCAGCCCCCCCCCCCAAGTAGATGGCGTAGATTTCGTCTCTGAGTAAATTCACCTGGAGGGCTGCAGATGTCAAGCACAGGAGGTGGGTGATACCATCCTCAAAGCAGGAAGGTAAGTGCTATAGCTTGAATATAGAATGTGCCCAAAGGCCCATGTGCTGAAGCTTGGTTCCCAGGCTGTGGTGCCATTGAGAGGTGATGGAACCTTTAGAAGGCGGGGCCTGGTGGGAGGAAGTTAGGTCATTGGGGGTGTGGCCTTGAAGAGGATGTTGAGACCCCAGCCCCTCCCTGACTCTCTGTTTTCTGGCCACCATGAGGTGAGCACTCCCCCCTACAATGTTCTGCCTTGCCACAATCAATGGAGCCAACCAACCCTGGATGGAAACCAAAGTGGAAATAAATCTTTCCTCATTTTATACTGATTTTTCTCAGATACCTGTCACAGTTCTGGAAAGCTGACTATCATGGTTTGCAAGTGGACAATAAAACAGTCAGTCCCTTCTCCACACTCTGTACCCAAAATGCTGGTAGAGGAAGGGCTGGGGCTGTAGCTCAGCGGCAGAGCACTTGCCTTGAGTATGTTGAGGCACTAGGTTCCATCCTCAGCACCACATAAAAATAAACAAATAAAATAAAGGCTTGATGTCCATCTACAACTAAAAAATTATTTTAAAAAATGCTGGTGCTGGGACATGTACTCTTAAGGCATATTTCTTTCCCCCAGGATTAATAGAAGAAAGAGAGAGAGAGAGAGAGAGAGAGAGAGAGAGAGAGAGAGAGAGAGAAGCAAAGAAAGAAATGGGGCCATATATTAATTCAAGGAAAGCCAAAAACTGCAAGGAAAAAAAAAAACCATAAAATCACAGTTTACAGTTGGATCAGCAGTGGGTGACATTCGTCCACTTGATGAAGATGTGACAATAGCAATGAGAACCATGTCAGTGATAAGGAGAGTGAGGTGGGACAGTGTAAGGATGCTAAGTTCTCATCTCACAAAAGCAGGGCCAGAGAGCTTAAAAGTGGTAGATGAATGAATAACAATTTGTTTAGAAATGTGGGAATAAAAAGAAAGAAATAGCTTAAATAACTAAATGTAATTAATTGCTCAGGAATGAGGGAGGCAGGTAGGTCAAGGTTCAAGTTGAAGTAAGGATATCCTGAATACTGGATAGAATTATAAGCCTTGTAGTATTCATAAACTCTTTAAAACAATATGAACACACAAAAAGGTGAAAATGTAGTTAAAAGTAAAAAATGAAATCCCAATATATGAAATCCCAGCTTTCTCCTTTTCACTTGATTTATCTCTAAACTTGAAGATGGCTTGGATGTGGGAGCTGTAAGGGGAAAGGATATTAGAATATTTCTCTGCTCCCTCCATCTCTGCACCCTACTATGTTAGTCAGCTTTCTGTTGCTGTGACAGATGACCAAGATGGACATGTTAAAAAGAAGAAAGGTTTATCTCAGTTCATAGTTTAAAGGTTTCCATCTATGGTCATTTGGTCCCATTACTTTGGGCCCGTGACCACAGGATACATCATGGCAGAAGCACATGGTGGATGGAGGAAGCCTGTTCACCTCATGGCAGCCAAAAGCAGAGAGAGGAAAGGACTGAGGTCCCAATATCCCCTTCAAGGGCACACTCCCATTAACCTAACTCCCACTGGGCTCCACCCCCTAAAGATTCCACCACCTCCCAAACTGCCACAGGCTGTGGACCAAACCTATAGCATATGGGCCTTTTGGGGACATTAAGTGTCTAAACCATAACACTGTCCCAACAGCATCCCTCTCTCCACAGCTGCCTTCTCACTGGGACCTCCTCCCACTGTACAATCCATGTCACGGAGCTTTTGCACCCACCACTCTGTCTCCTCAATGTACTGTTTCATTGAGGTTATTTTCCAAGACTTCCAGTAGTTGCCTGAAACCAACCCTCTGGTTTTTTTTTTTTTCCTGAACAAACATGATCAATTTATAAATTAGGTATAAGAGACTAACAAGAATCACTTATAATGAAATAGAGCAATTACAACCCTACACTATAATAAAAGTTCTTTAAAACTTGTAAGTGGTTTGTTTCTGGAATTTCCCACATAGTATTTTCATACCCCAGGTAACTGAACCTGTGGAAGGTGAAACCATGGATTAGAGAGAGGTTTTACTCTCCATTTCTTCTCCCTTCTTCCCTCTCTTCCTCCAGCTCTCAGCTCAAAATACCTTCTTCAAAGAAATGTAGGCCAGCCACCCTCAGTCTCACACCTTATCATCAACTCTCATGTGATCATGAACTACTCTACAAAGTGCAATGTCACGGCAGCTGCACTGTGTTCCTGGGAGCCTTGGATTAGTGTCTCTCTCCAGTGTCCCCTGTAAGCAGTGGTGTCTGTATGTTTTCTTTCTCCTCACAATTCTGACACTCTGAGTGGTTTCCATAGAAAACACCAGGTATGTGCTGACCGAGGGCCAGGGGTGCACCTCCAATGGTGGAGGGCATGCTGAGCATGCATGAGGAATGCTGAGCCGGATCCCAGCATCCAAGAGAAGCAAGAAAAAAAGAGTGAATGGCCCAAGAAACACACCAAGGGATTAATGCAGCTGACACACTTTTAATGGAAAAACTTGAATCTTTCAAACTCGTGTGTATCCAGAAGAACTTTCCCTTGGAAGTGTATGCTTCTCAGCCCTGAAGCTCACACACAGTTGAGTGAAAAGGGACACTCCCTGAGTCTGTGGTTAAGAAATGTCCTTATCTCCTCAAGACCCTTCCTCACCGGGGAGGCATCTGCAGCCCCCTAATAGCTCAAGGAACTGAGAGTCCGCAGCAATATTTAGAGATTCCAGTTCAGAACCTGGGATTTCAATGGGATTTTGTATTCTCCAATAAAAGGAAACCTTCAGGAAAGAGCTCAATTTGCCTATTTTAAAGGCAAACACCATGATTTGCAGATATGTTTTATATCATCTGAGATTATTCCTAACAATAAATCCCAAAGCATAAAACTCATTGGTTTTGGAGCCAGATCTTTCGGATTTAATGGGATTCAGAAGTTTGGTAAAACTGTGGATGGTTTGCTAGTTTTCCAACAACACACCAAATCCCATTGATTTTCTTCTCCCCCAGGGTAGTTAGAAGGTAACATTGACTTTCACTACACTTGGACTCTAATGGTAAAATTTGAGACCTTTGATATTTTAGACCACTTCACTCTTCTCAGCCCAGATCATGAATTTTTTCCCAAGCCTCTGACCATGCAAACAGAGCAGGCTGTGAACCAGAGAGCAGCAGTTCAGATATCTAAAGACAACTCCAGAGAACCAAGGTGTCTGGAAACAGATGGTCCATCAAATTGTATCAAAGTCAAATAGATGTGCTTCATTCAAAATTTCTTCCATATTGCTGGGTCATACCAGGAAAGACCTGCAGGAAAATCTCTGGCCTTGGAAACAACACACACACACACACACACACACACACAGTATTAAAATTGATGCTTGAGATGAAATCTGGAGCAAAATGCACTATCAGATATTCCCTGAATTTAAGACTTAAACATTTGAACACCTCATTAAAACATAATGCTACTAAAGGACATAGCACCTGTCTTCTGGGAAACATTTGGACTCCAACACTGTATTTAATCACCTTTACCCATTACTGTTTTCTTATTTAAGGTTCTTCAAGTTCATCGTTAAAAAATACATTCTTCTAATACCAAACCAAGCTATTTTCTACTTGATGATTTCTTTTCCCTTTCCATTTACAACTGATAGAAATGGCCCAAGAGTTTATTTTTAACATCTGCTCTGCATTCAGGGGTCTGCCATAGTATTTGGATGCAAGAAAATTCAGTTTGGATTGTTTACAGCAGCTGCCCACAGGGCTGTAACACAGATTCAGATGCAAACTACTCTGTATCCACTGTAGAGGCAACAAAAATGTCACTCACAGGACCCAGGAGCCAAAGTTACTACCCCCTGAGAAGCACAGCATTCTGTGGCCAGGACAGAAGGGCCAGTATTCTGTTTCAATTTTCCTTTCATTGTAGAACCACCAACATCTTGTGCTTTGAATTACTTCTCTCTACCAGGCAATGTTCTAACTTAGGAGAAAATGGAGGAAAGCCTCTCACATTATTACAGTTTAGATATGAAGAGTCTGAAGACTCGTGGGTTGAAGGTTTTTAAAGGTCGTCAATGCGGTTCAGAGGTGGAGCTTTGGGGAAGTGATTGCAACATGAGGACCCTGCCCTCAACAGTGGATTAGCCCATTGGTAGCTGAACGGATGATTGGAGGTGACAGACACTGTAGGCAGGTGGGGTATGGTATGCCTTTCTTTCATGATTTTTTTTTGCCTTAATGCAGGTCCCAACAAAGGAGCCATCTGAGCATGAACTGAAATCTTTGAAATGATGAGCCAAAATAAATCTTCCCTCCTTTAAGAGGCTCGTGTGGAGCATTTTGGTTGCTACAAATGAAACACTAACACACACACACACACACACACACACACACACACACACACCAAGCTTACTTTCTCTACTGAAATCCAAACAGGTTGGCACAATATTCAGAAAGTATTAAATATTTTGAAACTAGATCCATCAGGATTTCACGCCTGGCTAAGTTTGAACAAGCTTCCTAAACCTTCTGAACTGCAAGGATAAGATTGCCTGCTTCGTAGGTTTGAGGGAGTATACTCAACGAGTCATTTATCATCTTCACTGAAATATAACACAAGAACCTAAGATATGTCCTAATTTAACTAGAAAAGATTTTAAGAGAAAGAAGAGTTTCATGATACAGCTAGGAAATTTAATCTAATGATGTTTTGGAGAGGAGAGGCAAGACTCCTTTAAGGTTGATACGTTCATATTAACAGCTTTGTACCATGTACTGAATGAAATCCAATCATGTGTCAGAGACACATATCTGGTCTTTTCCTAATTCTCATGTTAGTTCTGTCCACATTAGTTTGTTCTTTTTTCACAGTAATGCAAATTCTGATTTTTGGATATATATATATATATATATATATATATATATATATATATATACCTAAATATATCATATAATATATATATTATATATACATACATACATACACAAATACTCTAAATGACTGAATGGTCAATGGAAAACCCGTATGTTTTCTTGACCTCTTTCAGAGTGAATTAAGCCAAAATATTTATATTTTCCCACCACATTATGGTTTTTTGCTAGAAAAGCAGTGACATGCGAAGCAGCTTCTAGGTAGCCCCTTAGAAGGGAGCTGATTCATGTCCACTATTGCTTCGTCCACCTCCCTTCTCCTTCCTGGTGGCTGAAACCCAGTTGCATTGGCTGGAGTTCAGAAAGTCTCCTACACCTTGGGCCACCAGAACGTGCGTAGTGGATCAATGGCACGGGGAGAGAAGAGAGCGTGTGCATTGGACCCCTGATGATCTAGAGCTACCAGGCCACAGTGTATGGTCTAAGAGCCCTCGGGTCCTTTTATGGAGGGGGGTGGGGGCGGAGACAATCTGGAATAAGACACTATTTGGGGTTTTCTGTGACATACAATTGAATAAAATCCTATTAGTTACATGGCCATTTCCAGTTCCCTTCTAGGGGTAGAATTTCCTAAATTGAGATGTTCTCAATGTATTTGACTTTTTCCATGTTTTTGGTTAGTGACAAGAACAAAATACCATTCTTCCTACTGATATCCATTTATCATTTACCATGAGTCTTTAGAGGGTCTGTCTAATGTTGATGTGTGAATTTCACTAACATTGTAATCACTTTTTGGGGGGTACCAAAGAATGAACCCAGGGGCATTTAACCCCTGAGCCATATTCCCAGTGCCGCCCTCCCCAACCCCCCACTCCTTTTTTTTGAGACAGGGTCTCACTAAGTTGCTTAGGACCTTGCTAAGTTGCTGAGGCTGGCTTTGAACTCTTGATCCTCCTGCCTCAGCCTCCCAAGCTGCAGGGATTACAGGCGTGTGCCACTGTGCCCAGCTGTGATAACTTTTGAATCTTGAGTTATAGTCACAAAAACATCATAAAACATTATGAGAATAACTCTAACCTTACCATGTTTACAAAACTCTCATTATGTTGTCATCTGAGCTGAGTAGCTCTCTTTATGGGGGGGGGAGGGTCACTAGACATGGGAATTTTTAGATGCTTTCCTTGGAAGGGGTATTAAAGGAAATACATAATTTGAGCAAATCATAATAATGTAAATAAAGGGTCTGGTAAAATGCCTGGCCTGTAGTCAACTCTCACAGAAAAGTGCAGGTGTATGGTAATAGCAGTAATTCAACCAGGACCCTAAGCCTTTTCCACCAGCTAGAGAGCTTGAACTCTGCTAGAACTGCCAGATGTGCAGTCAGTGGTTGTCACAGAAGAAAAGGGGTTCCACAAGTTTCTGACCAGAAAAGAATCCCTTACCCCAACAATTTCCAGAGGTGGTATAAAAGCTTCACCTTTCTTATTGCTCTTATGTTGTTATGATTTCTTAAAGGTCTGGTGATGGCTCAGAGAGGGTCAAAGCATTGCACTTTCCAGGGGCGGCTGTGCATACCCACATACCTTGGAGCAGGTAAAAAGCAATTGAGCCTCTCAATGTGGTGAGTCCAGCCTGTTTGTTTTTGTGACCAAAGAGCAGGTCCCTATTATCCTGACGGCACTATTCCCCACTGTAGCAGCAAATTAAAAAAAAAAAAAAAGTATCATTTGAAGAGCTTCAAGACATCCGCCAGGGTACAGTGTGTGGGGCTAATGCAGTGACCCCCATCTCAGCTCCATCTCTAGTCCAGATGCTTCAATGCTGGGACACCTGTCGAGTCAGCCCACGGTGTGAGATCAGCATGCTTCTGCAAAGATGAGAGAAAGGCAAGAGAAATGGGGGTGGGGACTACTTCTTTATGTCCTTGCATTTTGTGTCTATCCGCATGAACCTTCTCTCAGCTGGGAAGAGAGGGAAGGCCAACCCACAGTCTGAGCTCAATCATTGACTTAGCACAGTGACTTTTCTCAGGTTCCCTTTCCTGTTAATAATAATAAGTATAATCACAATAATAAGCTGAGTGACAGGATCTTTTGAGAATCAAAAGAAACAATGTGTGAGAAAGTGCCTAACTGACTTCCAACATCCACCCCTCCGACAGTGGAGGGGAGAATCAAGTTTTCTGAGAAGCTACCATCTAATCTGTCCAGTTCATAGCAGTTATTAGGCTCAGCCTGAAGAAGACAGCAAACCAAGCTCCCCTATTTTGAAACCAGTTTTTCAATGAAGATTTGTTGGTTTTTGCCAGGGTGCCTACTATATCGCTGGTCATGGTTACTGATACAATGTCGGTCTTCTAATAGGTTTGGCAGAAATACTATAAAGGACTGAATAGTCAGTGGAAAACCTGTATATTTTCTTGACCTCTTTCAGAGTGAATTAAGGCAATGTGACTTTGGATTCCGTCAGGAATACAAAAGATTCTATATCACTCTGTTTCTTATGTCAAGCTGATAAATGCTTTTACCCATCACAGAACCAGGATTTGGGTAGTCAGCAGATTGAATCAGCTTACAAACATCCTGCTGATCCACAGTCATAAGGACATGAGTGTTCAAAGCATTCTATCCTGAAACGAAAAGATGGACACAAAGTCCCTGAGACTTTTTCCATGAAGAAGTGAGGTTTGTGTCTCCTCCTTTGAATCTGGGCAGGCTCTATGATTGTTTTGCCCAAGCCTTGTAAAACTGGAAGCTTCCATTTCGTCTCTTGGAACACTTTTTCTGAGAGCCTTGAAATCCCATAAAAGAAGTCCTAGGCCAGACTGCATGCTGTAGAGACCATGGCATCTCTCTTGACAATAGTCTGGGATCGATTTTGTCTTCAATTGCCTTTGCTGTACTAGCTTCTTAGGGCTCCTTATACAAATTGCCACCATCTTGGTTCTTATAGCAAGACATCCTTGTTTTCTGATACTTCTGGAGGTCAGAAATTCAAAGTCAGTTTCACTAGGCAGGACCAAGGTGTCAGCAAAGCCTTGCCCCCTCCAGGATTCTAGAGGAGATCTGTTTCTGACCTTTTCCAAGCAACGAGAGCTGTGTTCCAGGGTTTGCTTGTTTCTTGCCCTCTTCCACCACCTTCAAAGCCCACAAAGGAACATCTGTGTCAGTCCTCACGTGGCTGCCTTCTTTGCTGTAGTTAAATCTCCCTCTTTCTCTGCCCTCCCAAGGTCATTACTGATGACCTTCAGGGCCCACCTAGATAACTTCAGATCATTTCTCCAGCTGATGATCCTTAGTCACATCTGCAAAATTGCTTTTGCAATATAAGCTAACACTCAGGAGCTCCTTTGGATGTGGATATCTTGGGGGGGCCATTATTCAACTCACTGTACCCTCCAAGGTACCAGACCCTTGAATGAAGCTGTCATGGATCATCCCAATTAGCCCACCTGCCAACTGAATCCACCACCACCAAGTAACCAGTAGGTGCCATGCATGACAAAAGAACCATCCAACCAAGCCCATCCCAGACTCTTGACCCACAGAGTCACGAGATATAATAAAATCGTGGTTGTCATAAGCAAAAAGTGTCGGATTATTTGTAATGCAGCCAACTGGAACAAGCACCCGTGGAACTCTCTGGGTTGATCTTTTCCACTGGACTCTCTCTGCCCCGGTTCATCCTGTGATAGAAGCACCTCTCTGAGATGGCCATCAGGGTCAAGAACAGTGGGAGGATTGTTCTGCACTCCTCCAGGACCCCTGCAAGAGAAGGGACCACAAAGGGGTTTGGTGATTCTACTCTGTGAATGGGATGGGTTCTAAGCAGTTGAAAACCAGGCCTCGGCTTCTTTCCCATTTGCTCTCCACCTCTACTTTTCTTCACTCTTTCCCTCCATGTCTGAAGTAGCGGCATAGGTCCGAGGACAAGCCATTTAGTTTCCCTTCATTCCTTACTTCATTCTCAGTCACAAGCAGGAACAAGTTGATGACATACCTGCCGGACAGCTGCCACCACAGCAGATCTTCCCACCCCCAGCTCCAGCGGGTCCCTCTTTGGGCCTGCAGGAGCCTGTCAGGGTGTTTTTAATATTGTAGAAGATGAGCTGTCCTAATAGCCTTTGCCCTCCCCGTATCGCTGTGGGAACAAGGCATGCTTTCTAATTTTCTTGTTTGGAAGACCGAAATCCTTGATGCGGACTCGGAGACATGCTGTGTTAATAAACACTCCTAAACACTTTAAACCACTCAAGAGTCTGTTAAAAATTACACAGGACTTTCCAGATGAATGACCAAGTTTGTTTATTGGAGCTGGACTCAGGACAACTTGTTCCCAGTAATGCACCCCATTTCTTCATGGGCACAGATCATACATTTATTTATTTAGAGAGACATCATGTCCCCATGAGTGTACAGGAAAAAGGGACGTTGGAGTGGAAGCTGGATGTCAGTCATCGCAGCCTAACCCTGGACACCCTAGGTATCCTACTACCTATAGCCCTGTCCCCTGGAGCCTTCACTATCCTCAATCTGCCTTCAGATTGGCAGCTGATAAGAGCTTAAGGCAATCTCCTACCAGAGTGTTTGTATCTGCATTTACTTAGATGATATTTGAAATCTGAAGAAAGTGAATATTATTTACTAGTGCACTTGTGGACAGGAAACTCCTAATTTTGAGGATGAGCATAAAAGAGTACTATCTGTTGAAGGAACAAATGGAGACCCCCCACACTCGGCAAGCCAGACTCTCACATTGTCTTGCCATATGTCCATAGGTTTAAACCCATGTACTGAATTTCAAAATGAAAGGTTGGAAGCAAACCGCAGAAATCATTTTGAAGAGTGGGTCTTAGTCACATTTTTTCCCTCCTCAGGTAAAGTCTGATGAGGTCAGAGGGACACTGAGGACTAAGAGAGAACTCCCTATCTATCTACTTTAAAAACTCCTCAATTCTGCTTCCTGCAGATATTTGGAGCAGGCCACCTGTGCCAACCTCAGAGCTTGACTTGTGGGTATGGTGCCAATCATTCTGGGGCTGAGGTTTCCCAGGACACTGGACTTGCAGTTTGTTAATTGTTTAGATGCAGTGTGCCCCAAAAGCTCACGTGTGAGACAATGCAAGAAGGTAAGGAGGAGAAATGATTGGGTCATAGCCTTAACCTAATCAGTGAATTAAACCCTAATGGGATTAACTGAGTGGTAACTGGAAGCAGGTGGGGTGTGGCTGGAGGAAGTGGTTGGTTGGGGGCATGGCTATGGGGTATATATTTTGTATCTGGAGGGTGGAGACTCTCTCGCTTTCTGATCATCAAGAGAGCTGCTTCCCTCTGCCACATGCTTCTGCCTCACCTGGAGCCTTAGGGAATGGAGCCTGCTATGGATGGAGAGGTCAACCATGAATCCCTAAATAAAAATTTCCTCCTCTACAGTTGTTCTAGTCAGGTCCTTTAGTCACACAGCGGAGGGGAAAAAAACTGATTAAAACAGAATTGTAAAACCTGGGAAATCCAGGCAAACTGGGACAAGTGCGTCACCCCTCTACCATTCCAGCATTATTGGTAGCAAGTGGAAAATGAATAAAAAACATGGATTCACAGCTGTGAGTCATGCTGCGAAAACAGGAGAAAGCTGCTCCACTTGGAATGGTTAAAGAAAGTTTTCCCCAAAAGAGACACCCAGGTCAATATTAAAATAATCAGTAAAATCCAGATAATAATGCACAAGAAAAAAAAGTGTTCTAAGGAAAGCCATGAGCATGTGAAAGCTTTGATACTAGAAAGAAAACATGATTCTTCCTTAACAACTAGAGTCCAGAAAAGAAGAAAGATATTGCCTCAGGACAGAATGTGAAGGACTTTGTACATAGTACAGTTGTTCCTTGATAGCCACAGGGCATTGGTTCCAGGGCCTCCACAAATCTGTGGATGCTCAAATCCCTTATATAAAATGGCACAGTATTTGCATATAACCTACCCACATCCTCTTGTCTACTTTAAATCATCTCTAGATTACTTAAAATAGCTAGTACAATATATAGTACAAATATAATGTCTAATACAAGTGCTGTACTAGCTGTTTTATTGTATTGTTTAGAGAATAATCACAAGGAAAAAAAGTCTGAGCATATTGAATATTTAAAAAAATGTTTGGTTTTTTTTTTTTTGGTACTAGGGATTGAACCCAAGAGCACTTTACCACTGAACTACACCCTCTCCCTTTTCTTATCTTATATTTTGAGAGTCGGTCTCACTAAGTTGCTTAGGGCCTTACTAAGTCGCTGAGGCTGGCTTTGAACTTGCTATCCTCCTGCCTCAGCCTCCTCAGTCACTGGGACCACAGACCCGCACCACTGTGCCCAGCTTAAAAAATATTGTTTTATTTATGGTTGGATGAATCTGAGAATGCAACACCCAGTCAGTCATCTGTATTACAGAAGCCATGGGAAGTCATTGAAAGGCTTTAGGAAAGAAAATAAATGCCACATAACGATTAGGTTTTGCTAAAGGACTCTGTAGCCAAGCTGTCCATTTTTGAGAGGTTGCCAACTCTACTCCACACTTGTCTCCGAACCAGAGCCCTTTTTCAGACACAGTGAAGCAAGCTTCTCCTCTTTTTGGTATCAGCATAGTTAAAATGTGTGGAAGGGAGCCAGTTTTGGATCCGCATGAACTGCGGTTGCACACTTCGTAGCTATTTGAGAGCATGTGGGAATCAACCTGCTCATCCCAGATCCTGAGAAGGCTGAACTCCCACTCTGGTGCTGCACATCCTGAACCCCAGGTTCCCAATTATTTCTCCACATTTACATGTCTTTCTGGAACCTTCCACCATGGACAGGTTTCCTTCATCCTCATCCTTTCCAAATGGGTCAGTCTAATGGAAGCCAAAATTCTCTTAGGTCCCTGCTTCTCAAAGTGTGATCCCAGCACATCAGCATTTGAATCACCTGAAAGCTGGTCAGAAATGTGAACCCTTGGGTGGATTTACTGAATCAGAACTTCTGGGATGGGGTCCAGACCCTCCAGGTGATTCTGATGACACTGGTGTCCGAGAAACACTGTCCTGGGCAAAACATTGCCCGTGGCTCCTGCAATGCACACAGCTTGCTCCTCATCGCACAGATCACGAAAAGTGAGGACCACTCCAGATCAGGATTCCTCTCCACATCCTCCTCTTTCTGAGTCCTTCCCTCACCTTGTGGTCAGCTCTGGTCCATTGGCCTCACTCACTGCAGAACAGCTGGCCTCTCCTGAGCTCACCTGCCTTCCCACTTGATCAACAGTCTGCATTTAGCCTCTCCTATCAAAACTCCAAATTCCCTCCATCCCTTGACCTTTCACTCGCTCCACCTCTCCAGTTCTGATGTAGTTCCACTTTCTCAGCCTCAATCCCAGACTGCTGAGCTGCATGCATTACAGTAAATCACGTAACTGGCATTTAATTGGGAGCCACCACTCTACACCCAGAGCATCCTGCACCTCTTCCCCTCCTCCCTTCCTTCCTTCTTTTCTTCCTTCCTTTTCCACACTGGTTGGCTTCCTATTGAATTCTCTCCATTCAAAGGCCAATTCCTCCTGGAACAGACAGTGACCAGCTCCCCCACCCGCCAAAGCTTATTCTCACTCAGTCTGAGATGGAGGATTTCAATCATTTTTCTTGCAGGCTAAAGGCCTTTGTGTTTTTCTTGCCGTGCTCCTCAGCAGCTTTGGGTTCTTCATTTACCCTTTTAAAATGTGCTAGCCTTTTAAAAATCTTTGCCAGGGTCATATTTCAGTGATCCTTTTGAGTTTCTTGCAGTTACTCTGGGTGAAGGGCCTTTTCTTTCCAGGTCTATCACATTTGGGAGATGTCCCTACTTCTTGGTTAAATATAGCTACCAGGATGTGGCCAATCCTTATAATTGGTCAAGGAATTTTCACCCCAAATGCTCTGAATTTTCAGAGGGCGAGACCCAAGAGGTTAGGACTTTTAAAGTTGTCTTGGCAGTTCTGTCAATCAAGAAGCTTTCATGCACCACTAGCCCAAAGTTTAGGAAAAACTTTCGGCGTTGAATTCCAGAAACTCCCTCTATCTCAAATAATCAATTATCCATTCAAAGATGACAGGGGGGAAAAATGCCAAATGAGAACAGAAATTTTCTTTGATATATAACCAGAAAATGAAATCAGAATATTTCTTTTTTGGTTCATTGCCCCAGATTATAGAGTTTCTCAAGCCTCATGGTATTTTTAATGTGTAATTTCAAACAGAAACATAAGTAGGCAAACAATTTATTAACACATCTTATCTCATTTAAGTAGCATCACAGGAAAAAAGTTATTTTAAAAACATTTTGGGCTAGATGTTCTCATATCTCAACCAAAAAAGAAAAAAGAAAGAAAAAACATTGCTTTGAAGTTATTGTTAAAAATCCATCTTTGGGATTTTCGATGGGGAAATTCTCTTTTGAAATCTGTCCCTAGTATAAGAACCATTTCTTGCTGCTTTTCCTCATCAAAGTTAACTATAAATTCTAGAAATAGCACAAGAGACAACCAAGAAAGAATTCTTAAAAAAATGGAAAGATGAAAGTCATATGGTTTGAGGCCCAGAACTGGAGGAACATCTCAGGGGCAGGACATCTGAAGTCCCATCAGATACAAGAAGGCAATCCAAGCCCAGGCTGGGTCCCAACTCCAGCCTAGCAACAGAAGGCAGCTAACACAGCCCCACTCCCCAACAAGGATGAGCAGAAGTCACTCCAACAACTGCAGGAAAATAGCCACCATCCACCACCACCACAAAGGGATTGGATCCCAGAGACCCACTAATGATAAGCCACCAGGAGGGATGCTCTTCTGTTCTGCATGGCTTGAGTCTCATCTTCTCCATAGAGAGATACCACAGCTGCCCTACAACAAGTCCCTGCCCACAGAAGCTCCCTCTCCACCCCACACTGGAAACTCTCATTCCTCCCAAGGTCTACGGCAGAGGAGGCTCACCTAGGGAAGTTGCTCAGCCCCAGATCTGGCCCCAGCAGGCACCAGTAAGGGTCTTGCTGGCAGCATGTAACCAAGTAGATATTAACTCAGCAAAGACTCAGAAAATTAGATGACCACTGCAATCAAATTAAACAAGGTGCTAGGAACTAACCTATTCTGGGTGACGACCTACCGAAGTAAAACATTTCAATCAGGCTGGGTGTCATGGTGCATACCTATAATCCTAGAGGCTCAGGAAGCTGAGGCAGGAGGAGATCAAGTTCAAGGCCAGCCTCAGCAACTTAGCAAGACCCTGTCTCAAAATACAAACTAAAAAGGGCTGAGGCTTTTTAGTGCCCTGTGTTCAGTCCCTGGTATTTAAAAAAAAAATGATTTAAATGAGACCTTGAGCCCCTTAAGATAATAGCCAAAATAGAATATAATAGAAAGGATATAATAGAAAATTACCTGTCACACCAAGAATGAAAAAGATAAGACAACCAACTCACAACAACATCCAATGAATTCAATGTTGGCATCACTTGAGAGGATTGTAAACCAGCTGTCATAAAATCACTTCAATGATAGATTTTACAGATTCTCTTAAAACAAATAAAGAATCAGAAAATCTCAGCAAAGAGATGGAAGTTACTTTTGTCAAACCAAATGGAAATTATAGACCTGCAAAATAGAATGAACACTAACATCTATCTAGCTGCCAGATATCCAAGAAAAATGCCCCCCTCCATTTTCATTTTTCATGATGCATTTTGTAGCTCCAGCTTCCAGTGCTCAACCAAGCTTTCTAGATGAATAGAACCCAAATACTTCAACTTTTCTCTGGAATTCTAGATTCCAGAATTGTGCAACACTCCAACAAGTGGTATATGTGAAGATAAGGGAAACCTTTAGGGTGGAAATGGAGTAACTTCTAAAGCACCAATGAACAGAAATTCTCTCTACACATTTTTCAAGGATTCTGAACCTCACCGATGGTCATCATGGTTTGGGTGAGATACCTGTCACAACCGCAGAGACCAAGCCCACACCAGCTAATTCTGGTCTGGTGTGTCTCCCTTGGGCCCTGAGCTCATATGTTCAGCAAGTGTCCCCAGGAAAATGGAGGAAGCCATTCTGTGGCTTGAGGTGGGAGAACCAGACTGGAGAATTCCATCATTTGTGGATGGGAGTCTCATCTTTGGTCCTTTGAACAAAGCCACCCCTGTGAGTTCTAAACGCAAGATGCATTAGTGACCTTCACTGGGGTCATCACAATATTGTACTCTATACCTCAAAAGCTGGAATTAAAGATTTTGAAAGTTTTCCTACTAATAATATGATCAACCTTTGAGATGTGTTTAATCTGATTGAAATATTGCATTATGTATCCATGTCTCCAAACATCACATTACCCCGTTGACATGGATAGTTTTTATGTATCAGCTAAAAAAATTAATGTAATTTTTTCAAAAAGGAAAGGGGAGCAAAGAAAGGCCTGATGAGGGAAAACCAATCAATAAATGTGTTAAATATATGAACCAAAAAAGATATGGCAATCTCAAAAGTTATATAGCATATGCTTTTTTGTAAGGCACATCAGAGGACAGTTACCTGTGCTGTGGACTTCTCCAAATCATTTCTTTAAAATAACAGGTTCTGAAATAGCAGAAGCCTAATAATATGGCTATATTACATTGTACAAGGTGACTAGAAAAACATATTTCGTAGCACATTGAAATTATTATTTCCTATACTCTTCAGTGATATTTCTCTCCAAATTTAATCATAAGCCCCATATTTTAACAACTTAGAATATGTTCACGACTAACGACTAAAAATGCATGCAAAATATTGGGACTGTAGCTGTAGTCTATAGTCAGTGGTAGAATGCTTGCCTACCACATGTGAGACACTAGGTTGGATCTTCAGCAGCACATAAAAATAAATTTTAAAAAATAAAAGTGTCGAGTTCGTCTACAACTAATTTTTTTAAATGCTGGCAAAATATTAATTTGAACATGCATGCATTATTTGAGGGATAGTGGAGTCTTTGGACTGGACCTTGATCTTGTGCTAAACAATTGTTTAGCTCTTGGACCCACCTATACCTGATCAAAACCACAAACCCAATTTGAGAGGGTTCTCAATTAGCAATCCATTTTCATTTTCATCCATCAACCTTAGTAAATGGTAAATACAGAGGGGCTGCAGCACCATTTTATAGACTCAAAATAGAGCCGGTAAGACCTTTTCAGGTCCTCATTTCTCACTTTATAAATGACTCTCTTCTTTTAAGGGGAAAAATAGGCTCTGGTGGCTGAACAAATTTCCAAGAAGGTAAATGTCTGATGGAAGGATGCTCCTAAATAACATGTTCCCAGATTTGATCAGCTTGTTTTGTCTGGCAAATGAATTATGTAAACCTTATCCACCAGAAACTGTTTCAAGTCAATTAATTGTTGTAATTACTTAAGATTTCTTTTTAATGAATATGGCTCTCCGGGGATTCGATGATATCCTGTCATCTGTAGGGCCTGATAAATGAAATGTGATTTGTGGCTTGCTGCAAACTGAACCCTTGTACTTGGGCAATGTCTGCTTCCTGCGTGCTCACTAAATGGAAGAAATGCCCTTGATGGAAGCAGGGACATTCTTTACCAACAGTTCCCAGTTACCGGGAAAGCCCAGAGGCTGAATTGCCTGCGCTCACCTCTCCTCCATCCCTTCAGAAAGGAATTGGCCACGCCCACATGGTCTCTGTGAAGCTGTGCATTCTAATCATTATCAGCCATTTCATCTGTCTCCGTTAGGCTCAATAAATTGAGGTCTCAACAGCTATTTGGAAATGTTATCGGAAACTAATACAGAAAGGGAAGGATTTTTTTTTTTTCCAGCGGTCCTCTCCCCCTCCACTCTCATATTTTTAAGAATTCCTCTCTCCAAGAGTTCACAAAATAGGGTCTCTCTCTCCTCTTTCATGGATGCCCCAATTGCAAATGATTTGTAAACTAGATTACAGGCTGTAGATAAAGAAATCTAAAATAGCACAAGAAAGTTCTTCAAATCAAAACCCCAATTTTCTGAATACAGGCACCATCTGCGCTAGCAAGTGAAATTCCGAATAAGGCACGATTCTTACACTTATCTGTTGTCTCTGGTGGTTTTATTTTTCCCCAGCAAAATCCCACCCCCAATAAAATAATGTTTTTCTGGGACATTTGTACTTGTTAAGCAGCACTATCATAAAGAGATTTCTAGCCGAAATATATAAAGAGGATTGAAATAAATGAACATTAGTGAACCCATAAAACTCAAGGAAAACAGTTCGCTCTCTTCATTGTCTCAATTTAAATATTTAATTTACAATTGAAACCAGTCATATTGGGAATGCTGCAAGTATATGTTTCTTTTGAAATCTATCAATTTTTCTGAAATTTATTTCACTGGATTTTGTGAAACTGGATTACAATGCCTATCTATGAAAAGTGTATCCACCAGAATTCTGGGAAGTAATCAATTACTTCTCCTAACTATTTAAGCAACGTTTGTTGATTCAAGGTGAATTATTGTTATCTTCTTTATTGCAGGCTATTATCTTTTCCTGACAAATTCAGGAGTTCTAATCCAAACTTGAACAGGAAAGATGGTGTTGTGAACAAAATTTGATTTAAGACTATGAGACTTTCCACAGCAGATTATATTAAGATACTTTCTTGATACAGCAGAGTACCTTAAAATCGTGAGTCCAGGAAAATTTAGAAATATCATAAATGTGAGATTCAGAAATATACGAAAGCATTCATTCAATCCATAAACACTACTGAGCGGCTTATGACGAGGTAGGGACTTAGCTAGACCTTTTGGTCACAAGGTCAACCATAACATTGATAGCCCCATTTATTGAATGCTTATCACATGCCAAGCCCTGTCCTCAGTGTTTTGCAAGCAAACCGGTCCCTAGCCACAAAATCTCACTGAGCCTTTAAATTTCCCTTTCTTAGAATAAAGATTAGGCAACAGGAGAGACCAGCTAGAACACAATATGCAGCTTCTATTGACTGCCTGTGTGATAGGGGCACCCAGATTCCTCTCCATCTATTCTAATCCAGATGCAACAGTTATTTATTTATTATCTATCACCTGTGCTGTCATTTATTATCTTTTCCCATTAAGAACCCATTGATGGGCGTTTACACAATTAGTATGCTAATTGCAAAGAGCTGTACCAGTTCTGGTCTTCATATCAGCAGTAAATAGCTGTGTGACTTTTGGTTCATTATAGAAAACTCCTTATCTCTGTTTCTTCATCTGCCAAATGCAAATAATCCCCCCAATGATGATGATGATAATGGTGGTGGTAATACCTACCTCTTTGGATTTGTGTGAAGAAGTAAATGGCTTGATCCATTATAAGCATCTTATGCCTGAAACAGAATAAGTCATCAGTAAATGGTGTGTTGCTGCTGTGTTAACATCCCCGTCTATGAAAGAGTTACTATTTGAATTTTACCAATGAGAAAATAGAGCCACAGATAAGTTAATATTCCCAATAATATGTGGCTAGAATAGAACTTAAATTCAGGAAAGAATTCTTTATCCAAACCGATGACTGCTTCTTTGATAAACAGTTGTGAAAAATTCCGTAGCATATCAAGAGGAGGTCTTATTTATTTATCAGTTCTTTTCCTCCTCCTCCTCTTCAACATCATTATCATCCATAATCACAGGCATGAATTGCAATCCCAGGTGATGTGAATACACTAGGAACATGGGATTTAATATTATTTTAGTTAAATGACACTTTTCATTCCTAGAGATTACAGAAGGATAGAGAGATGGTAAAAAAAAAAATGATAATCCTTAAATATTTTTTTTAAAGTTTGTATTACTGGTTTAGATGTATGATCGAATTGATCAAATAACTTGCCTAAGGTCACACAGAAAAATGGTTAACTAGGACCTTCTGTTTCTCAAAATCTTGTTGGAAGGGTCAATGGGCTTTTCCTTCTCCCTATTATGATCTTCTAAGCCCCTTTTGACTGATGGCATCTACAGTTTCATACAAGTTCCCTCTCATTTCACTTCTCTCTAAATGTCCTTCTGAGACCTCTCTCCCTCCTTGTTTTTCAGACACATTTCAAAGTTTTGTTGTCAAATCCACAGAGTAAACTTGCATTTTTAAATTAAAATTGTATTAAGCCTATAAATTAAAGAAAATTTAACATAGGTATCCTAAGCTCTCAGTTACCACCCAACAACTTTTTCTTTCTTTCTTTTTTTTTTTAAAGAGAGAGTGAGAGGGACAGAGAGAGAGAGAGAGAGAGAGAGAGAGAGAGAGAGAGAGAGAATTTTAACATTTATTTATTTTTTATTAGTTCTCAGAGGACACAACATCTTCGTTTGTATGTGGTGCTGAGGATCGAACCCGGGCCGCACGCACACTAGGCGAGCGCGCTACGCTTGAGCCACATCCCCAGCCCAACTTTTTCTTTCTTTTGTCAACTTTACTTACCTTATTATATGTTTTTAAATTTTCTTTAGGTAGAGCCTGAACATTTCTGGTTCAAAATTTTCTAGGAAGTTACTGGAGATACTTTACTATTGTAAAGTTTTCATTTTCCATTAGATTTTCTAACTGGTAACTACCAATACTCAGGAAAGTATCAATGCTAATTTCTTAAAAAAGTTTTAACCTGAAAGCCAGATTTATAGTTGTCCCATCCAGTATATTCTTCCCCTTTTCTTGGTCACATGACTACCCAGATTTCCCAGCTTTGGGGCTGAGGTTCAGACCCTGGGAAACATATTCAGGAGCCTGTCAGGTAGAAGAAGATGGGAGGCACAATGGGGAGAGTAGATCTACTTTATTTGGAGGCAGCAACAGCCTATGGCCCCCAGCATTCAGGCCCCTTTTCCCTCTGCATACTTCAATAGGCCTTTTTCATATGGAGGCCAGACAAAAAAGGCCAGCAGGTTACATAGGTGAACCTGAGCGCACAAGCAACTGTTTTATGACCTTGAGTACATAATGACTTTGACTATATACTTCAAAAAAAAAAAAAAAGAAAAGAGCTCACCAGAGTCCTTGGAGAGGGAGCTATATCTAGCCATCTTCAGCCTGTCCAACACCAGCCCAGCCCACTTTACAGGGATGTCGAGGCAGGTAACACCATTCTGCTGATGGGACATGAGATAGACTTGGTATATGCAACTTCTGAGACATCTTCAAAATGTTTGTGTTTTTCTCCTGAAACTCAGACTTCAGAGGAATCCTCTTTATCCACAAAGAAAGAAATAAACAGTCTCAAGCAAGAGTTAGCAAAAATGGCCCATGGGCCAAATCTGACCTGTAGCTTGATTTTTTTTTTTTTTTTGTATGTCCCTTGCACTAAAAATGGTTTTATTCTTTTAATTGGTTGTGAAAAGATAGAAAGAATCAAAGAGAAGAGAAGGAAGAAAGAAGGAAGAGAGGGAGGGAGAAAATATGAAAGAAAATATTGCACAGACTGTGCATTGGAATGCCTAAAATACTTACATATTTACTTTCTGAACCATGACATCAACTCTGTTTATGTCTGTTCTGAAGAACTATTGGACAGAAAGCTGAAACAAAGTGTCTTTGTTTCCCCATAGAGAGCAGAGCAGTTCTAGAATTCTTAACCACTAACCTCTGGACTGTTGTGAGAAATAAAAATAAATTTCTATTTTATTTATCTATTATATTCAGGGTCCCCTTGTAAAAAAAAATCATTAATCAGTCAATTAATCAACTAATCTAATTAGTTTTAACAGCACTTAAATTGATCTCTTGCAATTTTTGGACTATCAATAAATTTTTTTCCCCACAATCACAAACATACTACCTCTTAGTATCTTTGTTTTCCTTCCTTTAATAGTTGGGACTTTCAGGACAATACAAACTGAAAATGGCAAAAACATTCATGTTTTATTCTTAATTATAAATGGCAAAACCTCTTTTAACTGCCTCATATAACATTGCTTTTGGTTATAGATATTTTTTATCCACCTTAAGCATATTCAGAAAAATTATTCAGTGGTTTTTCCCCCTTTTTGACTTATCTTTTTCAAATTTGAGTATCAAGGTTATTAACTTTTGTGAAAGGAACCTGAAAGCTTTTCATCTATGCTTAGAGACTGTGAAGCCTGGGAACAAACTATGATTTGAAAATATGACAGAAGTTTTGTTAAAAGAATCTAGCATTTTAGTATTTTATTTATTCTTTTAGAGAATCTTTAAATAACATTTCAAAAGCTTTTTAAACCTCATCCATGATTATATTCAGTTATATCTATTTCTTGGATTACTTGTGATAATTCATATTCTCTTCATTCATTTTGCCAAAGCATTCAAGTCATTAGAGACTATATGATATGTCACATTCTTTTTAAATAATTTGATTTTTCTCACTTTTGATCAAAGTACCACATATTTTGTTTCTTTATCTTCACTTGTTTTCATTTTGCTGTTGTTTATCAGAATTTTCAGAAATTGGTAGATTCTTAATTTTTTTTCAAAGGGCATGCTTTTGGATTTTATAATATATTTTATTTTTGTTTTCTAATATTTATTTTGTGTGTGCTTATCTGTATACTTTTCTTCTACTTTTATTGGGTATATTTGTTTCTAACTTTTTAATGAATAGATTAATGCTTACATTTTTCTTTGTTTCTTTTCTTTTTTATTAGTTGTTCAAAACATTACAAAGCTCTTGACATATCATATTTCATACATTTGATGCAAGTGGATTATGAACTCCCATTTTTCCCCGTATACAGATTGCAGAATCACATCGGTTACACATCCACTTTCTTTGTTTCTTAATAATGAAAACTTTTAATGCTACAGATTTGCTTGAGACTATATTATTCACATCCTATAAGTTTCTATTTTTTGGTTTTGTTTTGTTTTGTGTTTGGCATCGGTGGTGAACTCAGGGTCACTTAACCACAGAGCCACATGCCCAGTTTATTCTTTTGTAATTGTAGATGGACACAATATATTTATTTTTATATTTGTATGTGGTGCTGAGGCTCGAACCCAGTGTCTCACACATGCCAGGCAAGCGCTCTGCCACTGAGCCACAACCCCAACCCACCAGTCCACTTTTTATGTTTGTTTTTGTTTTTGTAATTTTGAGACAGGGTCTCACTAAGTCCTTAGAGCCTCATCAAGTTGCTGAGCTGGGCCTCGAACTTGGAATCTCCTGCAACTTCCTGAGTTGCTAGGACTACAGGCATATGCCCTTCTTTATTTTAAGATAATGTGTGTTGTAGTTTGAGTTTCCCTGAAAGCAAACATTGAGCATGGATTAGGGTGTAGAAAGTTATCTGTGATGTGACCTGGGCAGTATAAGTAAGCAAATGGGTTATGGTACTGGGCAGGGGGAAAACCAACCAGGAGTGAGCTATCAAGTGGTTTGATACTACAGGCAACTGGATTCCATCTGAGAAATTGTTTGGAACATGTCCTGGAAATGTCCCATTGAGGAAAGGGGAAGCAGGGATATGTATCTGTAAACACTCCCGAGGGTGCTTACCCCTCAGCGATTCCAGGCAGCCATGCCTGTGAGCTGTGCACTCTGGGGAATCCTGAAAACGGAGAAAACATGAAGCCATAGTGGTTTGAGGCAGAAAACCATCACCACCCATGGATGCTGTTCATCTCAGTGACAAGTGAACTTGGACAAGGCTGAGGGGCTAGGATGGGCAGCCAAGCATGGCTTCAAGGTGTATCAGAGATTCGCTTTCATTTTTATAAATAAAATGTCCCCAAGTAGCTTGCTAAGCCTTAATTTTTGAAATGTATATGCTTTTACATTTTAATAGAATCATTCATAACACCTTAAAATATGCACAGAGCTGTAATATATAAGTTGTAAATGGAAGAAAGTAGAATAACCTTTAGGAAGTTGTACATTTCAGAATAATAAGCGTAGTTTGTTTTGTTGTGGTGGTGGTGGTTGTTGATGATGATATTTTAGTACAACTGATTGATGAATTTTCTTCTGCCAATTTAATTAGCATTGAATTAGAATCTACCCTGGTGTTATTGATCAGATCATTTAATATTTTTATAATCCCTTCTTATTTTTTTTTATTTTGACATAATCTCACTCTTACAGAAAAACTGAAATAATAAGAGAGAGAACTACTCAACAAACTTCACCTGGCAACATGGGTCTTTTTCTTTCTTCTTTTCCCTTGACCTATCTGTCTATCCTTTGGTGTTCAGCATGCTGTCTTGATAATCAGAGCTACATGTTAAGTCTGAAGGCCAGAAATTATAAGTCATTCAAGTTTGCTATTATTTTTTAAAAGTTGTCTTTTCCTTTTATTTTCTTTGATATGTAAAAGTTTCATCAGTGCATTATAATTATACATCATAGTGCAACTCCTTGTGCCGTCTTTATACAGGCACATAACATAATTTGATCAGTCTCCTTCCCCAGTATCTTCCCTTTCCTCCCCTCCTTCTTCCCCTGATCCATGAGTTCTTCTCTACGGACCTCCCTTCTATTGTTATCAATGTGTTAATTATGGCATTATAATTCTATACCAAATCAGCCTTCATCGTGGTATGTTCTTAAGTGGATATATCGTAATTTGGTAGATTTCATTCCCCAGTATATCTCTAGACCCACCCCCCCCTCCCTCCCTCTGGATCCCCTTCCTCTACTTTTTTGCTCTCCTTCTATTTTCATGAGAACTTTTAAAAATTTTTCTTTTTTTTTTCCTTCTAGCTTCAACATAAGAGAAAACATTCAGCCCTTTGACATTCTGGGTCTGGCTTACTTCACTTAGCCTGATGCTGTCCATTCCCATCCATTTAACAGCAAATGACTTAATTTCATTCTTCTTTATGACTGAATAAAACTTCAGTGTGTATATATACTGCATTGTCTTTACCAGATTGTTTGCTGACAGGCACCTGGACTGGTTCCATGACTTGGCTATTGGGGTGCAGTAAATATTGGTATGCATGTAATCATTATGGTGTGCTGATGTTAGTTCTTTTGGATAAATGCCAAGGAGTGGAAGAGTTGGGTCCTATGGTAGCTCACTCCTAGTCTTTTGAGCAAACTTCATACTTTGTTCCCAAGTGGTTGTTCCAATTTGCAGTCCCAACAATGTATAAGTGTACCTTTCCTCCCACATCCTCACTAGCAATTACTGTTATTTGTATTCTTGATGATTCCATTCTCCATGGAGTGAGATAAAGTCTCAATGTAGTTATGTTGCATTTCTCTGATTGTTAAGGATGTGGAGCACATTTTCATATATTTATTGACCATTTGTTTTTCTTCTTTTGACAAATATCTGTTTAGATCTTTTTTCCCATTTCTTGATTGAGTTATTTATTTATTTATTTACTGGTGTTTAGTTCTTTGAGTTTTTTTACATATTCTGGATATTAACCCCGTTTTTTGGAAGATTGGCTGGCAAAGATTTTCTCTCATTCTGAAAGCTCTGTTGTTTCCTTTGCTGGACAGAAGCCTTTTCATTTTTATGCCATCCTATTTATCAGTGCTTGGGTTTATTTCAGGAAGTCAGTGCCTGACTTGGACCCAATGACATTCTTCATGGAACTAGGGAAAAAACAGTCCTAAAACTTGTAAGGAAGAATAAAAGACCCGGAATAGCCAAAGAAATCCTGAGTAATCCTGATCTCAAATTATACAACAGAGTTACAATAACAAAAACTGTATAATACTGGCATAAAAACAGACATAAAGACTGATTAAGTAGGGAAAAAAAGACATGGAGTAAAATCCACATAGATACAGTCATTTGATCCTTGATGATGGTGCCAAAAACATAATGCTGAGAAAGGACAGCTTTTTTAACAAATGGTGCTGGGAAAACTGAATATCCATATTTGGAAGAATGAAACTAGATCTCTGTCTCTCAACTTAAAATCAACTCAAAGTAGATCAAAGACCTAGGGATTAGACCAGAAACACTGTAACTGCTAGAAAAAAGCAAAGGATCAACAATCTATCAAATAGATGTTAACATAAGGATTCAAAGTTGTAAATTTCCTTCTAAGCTGTATCTAACACATTTCAATATATTGTATGTTCATTATGTGCAATTAAAAATATTTTCTAATGTCCCTATGATTTCTTTTTGACCTTGTGATTACTTAGGATAACATTGATTGATTTCCAAATATGTAGAGTTTTATAACTATTCTTAGTGTAATTTCACTAGAGAATTGTATGATTTCAAATAATTTTTAAATTTATGGAAATTTATACCACATAGCATGTGCTAACTTTTATGACATTGTTGATCATATCATATAAATTTGAAAATTATATGAATTCTGGATTGGTTGGGCATAGTGTTCTATAAATATCAATTAGTCAACATGGTTGATATAACAGGGTTGTTCTGATACCCTATGACTTAATTAATTTTTTGTATAAATGTTCTATTGATTGAGTGCTAAGAGAGGCATGTTACACCTTCAAGTTTTTATGGTATTGAATAGTTCTCCATTTAATTTAGAAACCGTGTCATCACACTTAAATACGTGTATGATTATTATCACTTCCTGACAAACTGGGGTTTTTTTTTCATCATAAAATGTCCTTTCTTTACTAATCCTCTCTGTCTTAAAGTCTGCTGTTTCTAATATTAAATCCACTCTACTCATCTTGTGTTTACTATTTTTCATTTTCTATCTATTTATTTTTGTCCCATCTATGTCTTTGTATTTAAAACAAGTTTTGTAGATAATGCATGGTTAGGTTTTACTTTTTATCCAATCAGATTATCTCTGCCTTTTGATTGACATATTTTGTCTACTAATATTTAGTGTACAGACAATGCAATTAGAATTAGAACAACACAATATTTTACTGTTTTTTGATATTGGTCCTTCTTTATTTTTGAACCCCATTTCCTCTTTTCCTCTTATTTTAGATTCTTTGAATATTTCTTTTTTTATTGATTTAAAAAAAACAGCAGAATGCATTATAATTCTTATTACACGTATATGCCACAATTTTTCATACCTCTGTATGGAATATTTCTTAAGTTTCATTTTAATTATCTATTGTCTATTGAACATCATCACTGCTTTGCATATTTTAAATGGATTTTATAAGGAGTACAATATTTACCCTTAATATTTCAGAATTTTTTAATCAAAACTGTACTTTTCCCCATCTCCTATGCTATAGTTGACATATGTATTACATCTACATGTAATACACACCACCCCAAAATGAAAGTGTATAATTATTGCTTTAAATAGAATTATATTGTCTAAAAGAAAACAAAAGAGGAAAAACTTATTTTATATTTACCTGGATGTTTACCATCTCTGATGGTTTTCATTTCTTCCTGAAAATATAAATTTCCATCTGGTATTATTTACCTTCAGTCAGAAGAACTTTGTGTTTCTCAAACAGGTCGCCTGTTGACAGATTCTTTTGATTGCTTTTAATTTGAAAATGCTTTTCCTTTGCCTCCATTTTTAAGGGGTATTTTCCATGAACCTACAATTGGGGGTTGATAGTTTTTGTTTTTCCTTCAGAACTTTAAGGAAACTATTCCATTCCTTTCCAGTTTTCCAGGCTCTCTGATGAGAAATCAGTGATTATTTGAAACGTTGTTCCCATGTATGTAAAATGTCTTTCCCTGGTTAACATATTTTATTCTCATATGGGGTCTACTTCAAATGCCTTTTCTTCCCATTCTTATGTTTTTGGTTTCTGAGTCTCAAATTATACCTATACCCAACACTTTGATATTTTCCATGGTTTTGTGGGGGTTTATGAGTTTTTTGTTGATGTAGATATTTTTGACTCTTTATCCTATAGACTGCAAAATTTTAAGTCAATTACTATTTCTTCTATTATATCCAGTATGCTGTCACATACATACAGTAGTTTTTAACATTTTAGATATTATATATTTCAATCATATAATTCTCTTTGTTTTGTAATAGTTTATAATTCTCTGCAGATATTTCCTATATCTTCATTCATTTTAGGCATATTTTTCCCTGAAGCAATAAATTATAATAGGTGCTTTTAAAGCTTTGTTTGCTAGTACCAACGTCTGGGTCATTTTGAGACCAATCTCCATTGATTTCTTTCTTTCTCGAATATGAATCACATTTTCATTTTTCTTCACGTCTCCAAGTTGTCAGTTGTATTCTGAACATTAGGAAAACCATCTTGCAGAAACTATGAATTCTATTCATTTCTCTCAAATGTATTTTTGTAAGCAAGCAGTTAACTGGTTAAACTCAAGTGCCAACTTGAAACCTCAGTTTAGTTCTTTTGGCTTTGGTTAGGCTGCTTAATTCTGTCCTTCAAATGTGTTCAGGAGTTACTCAGAGATTTGGACAAAGCTGTTACTGGGATTTGGAGTTTCCACTTATCTTTGACTGTCCTTTCTTGAGTTTCGATCCACGTCTTACAGTCCCACATGGGTACCGACTGGGATTTGCCTCCAAGCTGAAAGTCTTAGAAACATGAACCTCAGTGCCACTCCCTTGGTCTGGTTTCAGACGCCCCTTTAGTGTTTGCCTGTTCTTCAGTGATTCGAGTAGTTGATTTTTGTTTTTAAATATTTGGTTCCAAGGTGACAGTCATTGTGGTTTTTGTAAACTGAGGACACGATACAACCCAATGGTCACCATGAAAGTGAGCATTTTACAAACTGAAGACAAAAACACAAGTATTATCAAATGAGAAATTATAACCCATTTATGTATGATATATCAGAGTACATAAGTGCATTCTACTGTCGTGTATAACAAAACAAATAAAAATTTTATAAAGTTAAAAAAAAAGAAACCCAAGTATCATGAAAATATATACCCTGAAAAAAAACAGCTTTCTTTTACATGAATATTAGCCAAGACAACCAAAGAGCATAGCCCCAGTAGAGCACATGCTGACTTCAATACTGTCGCAGTTATAAAACGTCACATGATTTCTGTGTTGGTCAAAATTTTTCACATTTGAGTAATATTCATGAATAAAATATTTTCATTGCTTTTCCCTTGTATCACTCCTTTTGCCTGTGGACACCTTGTAAACTACCTAAGGGTATCAAAAATATGAAGGGAACACTTATAGAAAAACTTCTATCTATAATATATATATATATATATATATATATATATATATATATATATATATATATATATACACATTACAGCCAGGACCAACAATCCAGCCCCCTGCATCTCAATTATCTGCTTTCTGGGTCCCCTGCTTTGATGTGTACATTTTACTTCCTTTATAATCCATATAATGCATTTTCTCTAGATACTTTCCCATTTCTGAATACTGAATGGTTTTAGAGTACCATCTTTCCTGCCATTATCTTAAGTTCTTAAGTAAATTTTTAATGAATTACAGCTGGCAGGAAGACAGAGGGATGGATAGACAGATACTGAAGTGATAGGATGATGATAGATAATAAATAAATGCACAAATATTCAACTGGAGAAATATTTTAAGTAGATGCACAGATATATGTATATTCACCTACAGAGATTTGCCCTTGTTAATCATCATACACATGGATTTGTGTATATCTAAAATATTTCTTCTGTATAGAGTACACTGAATAGAAATTGAAATGATAGAAGGTTGTGAAAAGTTATTCTGGTTCATAGAAAAAGGGCTCCTACATCTGCAAATGGTCCTATAAACCATCTCTACAGCATGCCTTGGATTCGAAATCCTCTGTTCAGCCTCTGATCCAAAGCTTGCTAATGTCCTGTGGTGTCTCCAAACCTACTCTAAACATCCATATGGACATCTCAACTCTCCTACCCTCCAGATTTAAATTCACAACTCCTCACGCTATAAACTTTCTCTTTCAAAGATTTCTAAGATCCATTGTCTCCTCTTTCAAACATTTTCTCTGCAACCTCTTTCTCCTTCAGAATACATATACTATAATTAAACCACCTCCGTGTTTACCCTCAAATGAACTGTACCAGGGATTGAACTCAGGAGCACTCAATCACAGAGCCACATCCCCAGCCCTATTTTGTATTTTATTTAGAGATAGGGCCTCACTGAGTTGCTTAGCACCTCGATTTTGCTGAGGCTGGCTTTGAACTCGTGATCTTCTTGCTTCAATCTCCCAAGCTGCTGGGATTACAGGCGTGCACCACCATGCACAGGAATGACTTCCTGGTTTGTGTACTTTCTTCTCCTCAATGCACAGTATCCTCCTGATTCTCCTTCTTTCCTTCTTTCTTTTTGTTGTTATTGATGGTTGGTTGGTTTCTGCTACTGTTTTGGTACTATTTCCTACCCATACCAAAACTGTTATAAAATAACTAGGCAACTCTGGTAATTATAAAGAAAAATCATATAAGCAATGTACAGCAAACACAGACAAAACAGGCAAATTGACTTTTCCCTTTTTAGCCAATTATTTGTGGATAGAAATTTTTATTCTCTGTTCACATATAAAGTCTTTATTTGCATTGAGCCTGCATGGCCACGTCTGTTAAAATTTGTAGAGTGTCATATTTTATTACAATGATTGTTGTAAAATAGACTGCTGATATCTTTCTCCCCAAAATCTGTCAGAGGTATTTTAGGTATCACTGCACCACTAACTCAAGCTGTTCATATAGAATGAAAGTAATCAGAATTGAGAGGGGGGAAAAAAATAGGAAAGAAAATAAAAACCATTTCCCAAAAGTGCAGAAGCACATGAAAACTTGCCTAGGCTAATCATCAGGAGTGTAAAATTTTTATTTCTCAGTTAATAAGCACCACCTGTGTTTATAAAAAGTCTCTGATGACTTGTTGTTCTGTGTCTCACAAAGAATATAAAATGTTCTCCGAATGGATTCTAGGGAATATGTGTGAATTAATAATATCGTTTAAAGTCCCTCCATGTGACTCACATAGCTTTCATTATCCTCTTTCTACTCCATAATCTACACTTTCTTCTTTACTTTTTTTAACTGAAATGATATGATATAAAAAAAAATCACTGACTACATATAAATCAATTGTCTGTGACATGTTACAGGGAAAAAGAAAACATCAAGATTGCCAATAACAGGCACTCAGTCTCATAAAACTTGTAATCAACTTCCAAGCCAAGGCGTAAACTGTAATATATTGCTACAAACCTATAACAATAATAAACAATTTGAATTGCACCTTCAGATTCTGAGTCGTTAATAACAAATAAGCACGGAAAATTTTTGACAGTCACTCATTTTAATAGCTGTCTGCTTGTTTATCAAATTGTGTCATCTGGCTTTATGGAACACAGCCTTCTCCTTGGAAAGGCATGAAGAGAGAGAGGGAGGGAAGAAGAGAGACAAGGAGAGAGAGAGTCAGTCTACACTTTGGAAACTACAGACAATGAGAACTCCACCCATTAGAAAATTCTAAGAGCAACCTATTATTGTTTATGTCCACTCAAACCAAGACACACCAAGTCTTTCTTTGACCCTAAATGAAAATTAAAAAAGCAAGTCAACAATTTGAATAATTCTTACTGTTGGGATTGGTGTCTCCTGGACACCAATTGCTACCTAAAAACCACCTCAAAATGGTGGTTTAAAATAGCAATGGTCATTTATTTTGCTTACAAATCTGGGAGCTCACTAGCCTCAGCTCCTCGGTTCTCTTTTGAGGTTTTTCTTTAACACAGTTGCAGCTGTATTGGAAACTTTTTCCTCTTTTTAGCACGGGTCTGAAAAGACCAGAAAGACCAGAACCCCAGCTGGATTTTACTGGATGCCTCCCTCTCCTCCTCCTCCACCATCTCCTCCTCCTCCTCCTCCTCTTCCTCTTCCTCTTCTTCCTCCTCCTCTTCCTCCTCTTCCTCCTCCTCCTCTTTTTTCTCCCTCTCTCTTTCTCCTGCCCACACACGCTTTCTCTCCTGATTTCTCACATGGTGGGTGAAAGCCTAGAGCCATTGTTTGGAGAAAGAGCAGTTAGAAACCGGATCACCTCTAGGACCTCGCCTCACAAATCACACTTCCTCTGTGCTCTGCTAGTCCAGACTGTCACATCAGCACAGGTTCAAGGGGAGGAAACAGACCCCACCTCTCCATGAGGACTCCATATGTTTCCTCTTTGATATGGACAACTATGGGAGATATTGTTACCATGCACCATCCACCCCCTGGACTTTTGGGACACACTCCAGTCCAGACACACTCCCCCACTCTTGATAATGGTTGATAATGATATTTGATAATTAGTTGATAATGCAGTGAAACACCCTGAGGCTAACATCGCAATAATCCCCCCAAATTTCCAAAGTAGAGCCGTAGTTAGCTTTTAGAAGACTGTCCGACAAATAAAACCACCATGTTACTTAGTAGAAGATTTCTCAATAGATTTCTCAATGCCGTTAATAGACTCTAGGACAGAAAGAACCTATAAAGCCTGGTTATTCAAAATGTGGTTTATGGACCAGCTGCATCACATCCTTTGGATGCTGGTCACAAACACAGACTCAGAGGCTCCATGTGGACCCACTAGGCCACCATCATCACCCCCCTCCCCGATAATCCACACGTGCATCACCCTGGAGACACATGGTCTTAAAGGACTTGTAGGATGAAGTCTGTTCTGAGGCTGCAGAAGAAAGGCCACTGCTCAGAGGGGAGAAGGGCATTCTCCAAACACATTTGTCAGTGTGTCCTGTCCACACCCGGAGCACTTCCCTGGGTTTACTGGGAATTCAGTTTGGGACCTAGGAGGTAGGAATGGTCTTAGGGAGACACAGCCTTCCCCCTCCATGCCCTACATGTTCAACAATCTCCCAAGAGAACCTCAGGGTTCTACCAATTTCCCACCTCAGATCCCAGGCCTGAGATGAGCAAAATGAAACCTCCTCCCCCCCCCCCCACATATTGTTCTCACTCCCTCTTCTCCCCCTCCCCACAATCTTCTGGGCCTTGGAGAAGCCGACATTTCTCTTGGCTCTCTTTCCTATCTGGTTGGAATTTCCTCTACATCATAATCTCATTGATACTTTGCTTCCTTCTATATTGTATCCCTGTGCCCACAATGATCCCTGTGCCAGGAGGATGGGAGGGACTCGGTCAAAGCCACAGAATGAAAGGAGAGATGAATGAAGACCATAGCCAGGGAGCAGAGGAGGAAACCAGCTTGTGAGTTATGGGAGCACAGGGCAGAGGGAAAAGCATCTGTGCTCTCTCCAGGTGCATCTTCTCTGTCCCTCAGAGAGGCCACAGCCCCAGAGCATGAGGCCAGTGGCTCACTCAGGAGGGGGTTCTCCAGGTAGCCGCTCTGCAAGGGAACAGTGATCCATCTGTTCATCCACAGAGTCAAGGCTGTGTATATTCTGGTGACCTTTTCCACAGCTCTAAACCCATCTTTCACCTCTTCTGGGCCCATATAAGTCAAGGTTGCTTTACTCACAAGAAAGAAAAGGAGAAAGCCGGGCACAGTGACACATGCCTGTAATCCCAGCAGCTCAGGAGGCTGAGGCAGGAGCATTGCAAGTTCAAAGCAAGATGAGCAACTTAGCAAGACCCTGAGCAACTTAGCAAGACCCCATCTCTAAATAAAATATAAAATGACCTGGAGATGTGGCTCCATTGTTGAGTGACCCTGGTTTCAATCCCTGGTACCAATAAATAAATAAATAAAATTAAGGAAAGAAAGAAAAGGAGAGGAGGGAGGGTTGGGTTTCCTCCAGTGGAAGTCTATTCAGAGGCTGCAGAGCGGAAGCCACTGCCCAGAAGGGGAGAAGGGCAAAGGAACCCCCAGCTGAAGGGAAGGCTCTTGCATCATGGTGTGCCCCCTGCAGGGGGTTGCAGCTCAGAAGGGCCCCTCTGGGGAACAGCACCAGCTGGTACCTTATGGCCCTGCCTTAGAGATGAGTGACAGCTCTGGGGAGGTTCTCTGGGGTATGTGATGCAAGTAGTCTCCAAATGACTTAGAATTTTGTTTGAGCTTTTTAAAAAAATAATTGATGCGTAAAAATTTGAATTTGGCACTGGTGGGCTTTTGAGCAAAAGGGTCTCAACCCACAGTCAAAAAATAAACAATGTAGGGCCCTAAACACAGAGGCCAGCAAGAGCTCATTTATATAAGGCATGGTGCAGGGCGGGGATGTGAAACTGCAGAACATGCCACTGAGGGCGGAAGAATCCGGAGAGGTGAAGGGGATGGAGAGGTTTTTCTCAGACACTAGGAATAGTCATTTCCCATGGAGTCACCCACGTGGGCCTAATTTGTGCTATCCTGAAGCAGCAACTCACAAATCCCCCAAATCTATCAACCCACCCAGAAACACAGACTGATCTCATTTAAAACTTCTTTAGGGGCTGAAGCTCAGTGGTAAAACACTTTCCTGTGGGTTCCAAGCCCAGGACCACCCCCAAAAAAGTACATAAATAAAATGTCCTTAGGAATGGAAGTACCAGGCTCGATTCTATGGAAAAGTCACTAGGCTCGTCAAAGACATAAGATTCATTTACTTTGGCTTTATCCTCCACTATAAAATCTGAAATGTCAACCCAAATCTCTCTGCGCATGAAAATCATGTAGTACCTGAAAGTGGTTCGTGTGTGTGACTCAGATGACACTGTGGACCGGATTTCAGTTATGCTTTTTTTTTTTTTTCCAACAAGAAAGTCATTTTAGTAGAGTGTGTGTGTGTGTGTGTGTGTGTGTGTGTGTGTGTGTGTGTGCACGCGCGCGCTTTGGGGCAGTGTCATTAGTCGAATGCTCAAACTGCATAACCCTTCTTACAACGAGCTCAGTGACAAGGAACCATGTAGATTAGAAAAAGAAACAGGCTACTGCACACCGGTAAAAGGCTCCTTTGTGGAGGCACGGGGGGGGGGGGGGGGGGGCAGAGGGGCCTCCATCTAGATCAATCAGCTTCAAACACAGGATCAGATATTATCAAAACAGATTTAGTTCAACTCGCCATCAACTCACATATTCAGCTATTTTCTAAAATACACTGAACTTTCCATTAAAAAGGCCGATGATCGGCAGCATTCTTTTTTGTATGGAAAACGACCATCTCAGAGTGTTCCCATCAGACGGAAGGAAGGAGCTTTGCCATCCAGGTGCCCTGTGCACTCGGAGAAAGATGGAGCCTTTCATGTTGGAAGAAAAATAAACCAATTTTTAGTGCTCGAGAATACAATAGCTGTTTCCTTTTCAACCTGGTGGTTTGTTTACACTTTAGGGACCATTAGAGATCTCCTGCCAGGCACATGAACTGGATTACATTTTTTGCTCTTATGATCCATAATAGCTGCACCACGAGAAATGGCAATACCCTTCTACATGGAGTTATGCTAAGTGAGGATATAACATGAGTGACTTTACACGAACAAGGGAATTGTATAAATGAGTTGTTGAGGTGAAAACCGCTGCTAAGTTAAGCTACCTATTTTTGAATTCACAAGGGTTGAACCCAGAAAACGCATTTGCAGATGCTGGGCAATTTGATACAAGGTGACCTGGTATTGCTTTTTGCTCAGAGAGACATATTTGTTACAAATGAATTCTCCTTTTAACAAACTGCTGACTTTGAGGACGATAATTTTATCTAGTAGCTTGTGAAATCAGTTGAGGATAGACAATGTAGTTTTGTTGTTGTTTCTGAGAAAATAACTCACCATTTGGAAAGATTAGTGAAGGACTCAGAGTCTAGTGGTTAAAACCACGAGGCAGTCCTAGACAGCTATTCACTTACTAAGCCATTCAAGATGTGACTTTGCTGCCCTGTGTCCCCAATCCATCCCAATGCCCCCTAGGACAAGCTAGGAGTGTTTCTGCAAGGTTAGATCTTCAGTCTCTCAAGCCAAAGCTTTCTCGGGTTACTTCATGGAAACTTATTTATATTAAAAATGAGAAATGCTTTTTTTTCCCTGAAGTCCTTATGAGATAACTACATCACTAAATAAAAGCTCAGAGCAATTCTGACTTTATACAAATACATACACCAACACAAATGGAAATGTTAAAACAGTTTCAAAAGTGCAATCACCTGGGTGCAATGGCACATGCCTGTAATCCCAGCTGCTCAGGAGGCTGAGGCAGGAGGATGGCAAGTTCAAAACCAGCCTCAGCAACTTAGCAAGGCCCTAAGCAACTTAGAGAGACCCTGTCTCAAAATAAAAAAATAAAAAAGGCTGGGAATGTGGCTCAGTGGTTAAGCATCCCGGGTTCAATCCCTGTACCAAAAAAAAAAAAAAGTCATTATTATACACCTTCTCAGAAAGCAAGGAAGAAGAGAAAAATGGAGTGAGGGATGTTCTCATGCAGCATGGTTCTCACCCATCTCCAGGTGTGAATCTCTGAGCGTGAGGAAGTCCGTCATGCAGGCTTGTTCCCTATACCTGCCGCAGTGTGAAGCCACTCCATTTCTGGCCCCGAGGAAAAGTTCTCTTTCCTTGCAGCAAGATAATGTTTTAAAAAGCTGACTTTTAAACCTCTTACTGAATTTTTTAATGGATTAAATTCATCATGTCACCAGCTGCTGTGCAGCTAATAGAGCCATAAAACACTGTATTAAAGGATTACCCATGCAAAATTTCCTCTGGTGCTAATGTGAATTTTAATACTTTTAACATTTAGTTGAGATGGGAATGTCCGAGAACAGCTTGTTCAATAGGTTGTTCTATAAAATTAAGTTCCTCGTCTCATCAGAAATGCCAGGACTCCATTAAGTTAAAATTTTACAGAGAGGCTAAGATGATTCACTGTGAAGCATTTGTGAGGAGAGAGACAACATCTGCTTCTACATTAGTGCTATAAAAAGAGAGAGAGAGACAGAGAGAGGAAAGAAAGATAGAAGAGAAAAGCCAAACAATCATGAATCCCATAAGTTCACAGAGCTGGGTTGAACAGAGGAAAATGCTCACTTCAAGAAGGTCAATTTCCACAACCCCCAAATCATGCTGGTTATTGGGGATGCCTAAATTTATGTCCCCATGAATGTCATGTGTCAAAAGGTGAAAATGTCTTAAAATACACAAAGTGGTTGAGTATACCAAATCATACAGATATCATGTTTTGCATAATGAAAAATGTGATTATGTGAATCGAGATGACAGGAAAGAGAGCAGAGGAGAAAGTGAGAAACAATCACAGGAGAACACTGGAAATGATGTAGCTCACCTTCTTTGGTGTAGAAGGCAATGCTGAGATCCGGAGATGGTCCAGCTTGCCCAAGGTCACACTGCTAATCAGCAGCAGGTCAGAGAATAAAACCCAGATCTCCCAACATCCACATAAAGTGACCATGAGCCTATCTTGCACCCTATCTAAAAACACAGGTATCGATTTTGTCACTATGAAATGGCTTACATATTAAATGACAGTAAGAATCGATAAATGCACAGTGGTAAGGTCAAAATCCTCCTGTGGAAAGTTTATAAGCTAAAAAAACAAAGCTGTCTACATTGTATATTGTTTCCAGAATAGTTCCCAATCAGACCACCTTCCAAATATTTAACTTGAAATTTTATATTCTCAATTTTATCTCCTCTTCATTTTAAGAATGACCCTTTGAATCCTGACTATAACTCTCTCTCCCCCTCCCCCCTCTCTCTCTCTTTCTCTCTCTCTCTCTCTCTCTCCTTTCTTTTGGTACTGGGGATTGTACCTAGGGGTGCTTTACCACTGAACTGCTTCCCCAACCCTTTTGATTTTTATTTTGAGAAAGCATCTTGCCAAAGCTGCTGAGAGACTTGCTAAGTTGCCCAGGCTGGCCTTGAACTTGTGATCCTCCCGCCTCAGCCTCCCTAGTCACTAGAAATTGACCTTCTTGAAGTGAGCATTTTCCTCTGTTCAACCCAGTCTCTGTGAACTTATGGGATTCATGATTGTTTGGCTTTCCTCTTCTTTTCTGTGTTTCTTCACTGTAACTCTTATCTGTGCATCTAAAACACCAAAGCATTCCATCCCTTGCTGAAGAAATCGCATCTCACAAATGAGGATGTAAAATCACTGAAGATTTTTTCTTGAACGTTTATCAATAATGGGTCTAAGTGTAATCCTCAACAGAAGCTGCAAATTCTCACCACAATTAAATCAGCCATTAGGATGTGAACTGTGCCTTCTTTGAAAATACAACCCAGGGACAATCCGTTTTAATGGAAGTTCTCCAGGTTCTTTACCTGGGTGAATTTTGTTCGCAGCACCACATTTTGTACTGTATGTATTACTGCTCTGAGAGCTTGTCATTTCTTATCAGAATGAGAAAGGCTAAAGAGATAATATTTCAATAACATACTGGCCTGATCATAAAATAACTCAATGGAAATGTGTATCTGCCTCAGGCAGCCCGGCAGGGTACTCAGCAGTCAGATGATTTCTATTCTAGGTTTTTTTTTTTTTTTATGGTTACATTTTCTGTTATATCAGACATCCCCTCAAGTCTTAGTTATGCTTTTATTCAAAAGGGGGAACCCCAGTGTAAAGACCTACAAAACTTATTATGATATATTACTATATAGAAATAAAAGTAGCTGCCACAGTAGCATATTGATAAGGACAGGCCTGCCACATTAATTGACCTTTTTCCATCTCGCCCACCAGGGCTGAGGCCTGAGTTTCTCGGTTGCTAGGCAACGGGGGGTCACCATTTCCAGGTCTTAAATGCACAACCTAGTCAAAAAGAAGATGTGATCTTCAGAGAGAAAGCAGATACTCTCCGCTGCAGTAAGAATTGCAATACATACAGAGGTTTTGTTTTTGTTTTTGTTTTTTTAATCATGCTGAAGGCTTTACTTTTGTCAAAAGATTGTGGGAACAGATTCTTAAGTTCTGGTGATTAGAATCCATTGCTGAAACAATGTGAAGAAAACACAGTTGAGCTTTTCTTTGATAAACGCACTGACATATGGCTTAGGATCGTAGCTGCCGGTGGAAGGATGATCAAACTCTCTTTCGGAACGCATGCACACAGACGTGTCAAAACACAGAGTGAACTTGGGAGATGGATTTGGGGGACTGTGTGGAGATGAGGTATTGGGGATTTTTTTTTAACATTCTTTCACCAACAGACAGTGCTGCAGACAAGCACCAGAGCCCCTAAAGGTCAGCTGTGAGAAAGCTCATTCACTACCCTTCCTCCATCTCGAAGCCAACACTTCCTTTAAACTTTAATAAAGGGCATTAGAGAGAACCAATTTCTCAACCAGAAAGAGATCCTGCACCCTATGTGATTGCATTTGACAATAAGCTCCATAGGAATGTATTAAACTTCCGTTATATAACCGTAATAGCTTGTCAATCAAGGCCACTTTTTTTTAAACATAAAATTTGGTAGATTTAAATAAAGAATAGGCAAGGGAAGGCTTTTGGATTTCCTATTCCATGATTTATTTGAATATTTTTGCCCTGGTAAAAGAGCAGCTACGGTGATTTCAATACTCAGTGCATAATGATAATAATATTGGGGTGAAGAGACATAGTACTTAACTCCTAATGTTTTAATTTGTAATTTGTTTGATGTGATGTTTTGGAGGGAAGAAGAATAAAAATGTGTGTGTGTGTGTGTGTGTGTGTGTGTGTGTGTGTGTGTGTGTGTGTTGGGAGAAGAATGACTAATTATAAACTACAGATGGATAATTTGGAATCCAGACTTTAAAGAGATGGATAGGAGGGCTTCCCGGTTTCTTTCACTCTGGGCCACATCTAAGTTCTTATAGATCCCACGTGATTTCAGCCCTGGCCACTAGATAGACATCCCGGCTCATATAAATAGCAATGAGATAGCCAGGGGGCAAGTCATGTGCCTGGAGACTGAGGCTGTCAGATAACTCTAATGATTTCTTTGGCCCTTCAGGGTGAAAAATTTACTTCATACTTTTTTTGTCTAATATTTGCCATTTTCCTTTCCCTGAAGATAACTGTCATTTTTAGATATGTCTGCTGCCTTTTCCAAGTTGTCAGCCTCAAAAGAACATAAAAATGAGGCGGTTGGAAGAGACGCAGACCCCGCTGCACTGAGCCACAGGCACTCAGGAGCTGAGAAAGCCTGAGCGAGAACCTTCTCCATCTATGCCAAGTGTCCCCCTCAGAGCCCTGTGCACCCGGTTCTTTAAAATTCGCAGATACTACCCTTTGTTAAATCTTGAGCATGACTTCCTGAAACTCACAGGTCACAGGGGACAGGAATGGGGAAAGTCACCTTTCAACAGAGTAGTCTCCTGTAGTCCTGAGGACCCTGGACGGTGGTCTGTTCTCTGTGCAGAGACTGTCTGGCTGGTCTCCAAGGAGATACAAGCAGAACAGAAAATAAGAACTTAGAAGCTTCTACCGCAATAGAAAGGAGTCACTGTATGCCTGATGAATCTAATTTAAAAAAAAAAAAAGAAAGAAAGAAAACTTGGACCTGTATTTTGCATATCTTTTTCTATTGAAATGTTCTAGTAATTCTTTTTCTTAATAGATTTGACAGAAATATGGGTCCACAATGAATTGGGATGGTTTTAACACTTTTAGCCTTGAGAAAGACCCTCCCATGTTTACATCATGATATCTGTTAGTGGACATGCAAAACTGTGATAGATCAAACTTCCATACAAAGGAGGAAGGAGCCCACTGAGGATCCCAATGGGGACTTTCTGCCCCAAATATGTTTGTCTTAAGTGCCACGATGCTTGCAAATTATTTCTTGGACTTGGACAATCTGTCCCGGAGTCTCTGAGAGACCTATCAATGCAGACATATGGATACCAATGTGGATTCACTGTTTGACTTCTTTTCTCTGAGAAAGAAAGAAGATGCCGAGTATCACCAGAGGAACATGTTTCTTAAAAATTGAATTGAGCGTGGGGCTTGATGGGGAAATCCACAAATCTTGGTTCTGAAAGGATCTTGTGCCTGCCTCGTAGCTTTGACCAACATACTCCAGCTGCCTTCTGTGACATCGCATCTCCCAGAGATCCTCCAAGGGAGAGGTCCTAATCTCAAAAATACTTTCTTACACTGATGCAGTTGACCAGAAATTCCTTGGGAGGACAGCTGGACTCTGTCTCAGATGTGTCCTCCACCCTTCCCTGCTTGGCTCTGGACCACAGGAATGAATGGTGGTTTCCAGAAGGGCCCGGCCCTCCTCTCTTCCTCAATTCCCCACTCCAACAGGGAGACTGTGGCAAGAGATAGGAGCACGTGAGGATGGGGAACCAAAGCTTTGCTCCTTCTCTCTCTACTTTGATGGGCATCGCTAGTAGCCACCACATCTGTCCAGGATTGCAGCTCCTACCAAATGGCACCCATTGTGGTTCTAGAACCATACAAGGAGCCAGCTATGGGGGTCTGATAACACCATCTTTCCCTATGTCCCTCTTTTTCGTCCTCAGGTTGCTAATCTCTCAGTGTCTCACTGTCCTATCACACGTCAGTTCTTCTATCACCTATGTCACCAATCCCCTATCTTAAATTCCCTCTGTTTGAAATTCCCAGTGTGATCATTATTCCCTGAAGGTATGTGCTTGATATGCTTATGGTATGGGCTAATTGTATGGGCAATTATTACATAACGAATACCAGACCTAGATTGGTCAAAATTATTTCTGCTGTGGAATATGTGCATGTTAATAATGACTGCAAGCTTCTCACTGGACTGGTTGGAAGAAATTTCTGTCTTACTCATCACTGTGTCCCCAACACCTAATGTAGTGCTAATACATCATTAATACACAGTGAATAGCACCTGCATATTTTGACTTTCTAAAAGATAAGCAAAGGGATATTTTATGCAAACATTTTTAAATAAAGGAAAAAAACATGTTTATGTTACACTAAGAAAAGTAAGACTTAAAACCTTCATTTAATGTTTTTTAAATCACAGGAATCCTTGATATTCTGGAGTTTGACCAACCACTGGTCCATTATTTTAGCGATGCAATGACCCCAGAGGAACATAATTTTCCAGTTAGAAAAAAAAAAAAAGTTAATCAGATTTGCCTTCAAAAAGGAAGATGCTGTTTCAGTGGAATTCCTTGCTGAAACCTAAATTTAACTAGTCAGTTTCTACCTGGGCAAAGTGTACTTACCTGTAAGAGGTAAATTATCACATCATAAAACTGTCTAGTAAGATTCTAGCTGTTTGAGGTGTTAAATACCTATGTCACCTTCAAAGAAAACCACTTTTGACATTTACTTCTTGGAAGAAAGGCAGGAGCTAAAGTAGGCAGGACTAGCCTGAGGCAATATTGGGGAGCCAGGGAAATTGTTGGTTACCTGCCTCACTGCCCTGGTCCACAGGTCCCCTTTCACCTCTCTCTGGAACTCTCTGCGACTCTCTCACCCACCTGCCAGCACAGGTCATGCACTTCAGCTACAGTAGTTTAGAAATTTGTTTCTCTTGTACGTTTTTACAATAATCGACTAGATTAGATGTTTCTCAAATTTTATCTGGAAGACTATCAGAACCCAGATTGCTGAGATTTTTCTTAAGGTAGTTCCTGTTCAACAGTGAAGGAAGTTTGAGTGAGGCAGGGTATTTGTTTGTAGGAGGCAATATCATGGTGACTTGGTGACTTTGGGGACAGGGTAGGGGAAGAGTGATGAGATGGCATGAAATGGCTAGTATTGTGTACATTGATCAAAACTTCCACTCTGAATGAAGCTCTCCTATTTGCTTTTTTTTTTTTTTTTTTGGTACCAGAAATTAAACTTAAGGGCACTTTACCACTGAGCCACATCTCAGCACTCTTTATTTTTTATTTTGCAACAGGCTCTCACTAAGTTGCTCAGGGCCTCGCTAAATTGCTAAGGCTGGCTTTGAATCTGTAATCCTCCTAGTTACTAAGTTTACAGGAGGGCGCCATTGCACCTGGCTCCTATTTACATTTTTAAAAATAAATGCCCAAGCGATGTAGCTGCTACTGTGTGGGGAACACACTTTGAAAGAACCACTGTATTAGTGGCAGGTGCCCACTAGGTTGCCTGAAGCAGGTTCAGATCATTCTAGATAAGATGGTTGCCTGTTTCTGTATTTCCAAATGGGTCTGAGCATTAGAACTTTAAAAATAAACTAACAGGTTTCCAAATATGCTTTTAAAATACAATTTATCTGTCTTTACCGCCAAGATTCTAATTTATGAGGACTATGGTGGGATCTGGTTTGTTTCTTTCTAAGTTCCTGAGACTGCAGCCTTGGGGAGCCCTCCACAGGATGCCAGTGTGCAGAGATGGTGCTATCTCTTACACCAGGCAGACCCCAGTCCATCCCTGCCCACTACTTACCAACAGTGGAACTCCGGATAAGTTGCTGAAACTCTTTAAGCCTCAGTTTGTTCATCTCTAAAATGGAATCTTCATCTAAAATTGCATCTGTCGAGTGCCTACCTTGAAGGCAACCCTTCATTCTGAACTCTCTAAGGAGAAAGAAGGAAAGACACTATACCTGATGATGAAAAAAATTCAAATTGGGAACACTTGATAAAATTTCAGGAGCAAGAGGACAAACCATCTTAATCTTTCTTAGTAGCAGAAGGAGCACTTTGCTCGCAAAATTGCTTCCTTGCAAAGTGTTGGCTGCTTAGGCAATCCTCATAAACCATTTTATAGCTTCTTTAACTAAAGTAGAGTTTATTTTGACTCACTACTTTTAACCATGGGCTCGACTTTTGTCACTGTCCCCCAACTAGTTCTACATATATTTTTTAATTGGAGAAAAAAAATCATCAAGAAACTGAGAAAAGGGAATTAGATTCATCCTTCTAAACATGTCAGATTGATTAATAGATTTTACAGTCCCCTCTTGCCACAAGAAAATGAAGTGTGACTTAGCAGTTCACTTAATTTGTTCAATAAACAATTGCACAGTGCTAGACACGATGCCTTTGCAGACAAATAAGACCAACCCTTCAGAGTTCTCGTGGTCAATGGAATTAACAGCCTTTGAAGCAGACCTCTCCAATAAAATGTCACAGGTGCCTGAATAGGTACATGCAGAGAGTCCAGTGCCTCACTAAAGAGTATACACCTGATAACCACAGTGCTGAACGTGTTTTTAAAAATCACCAGCAGTTCTATGAAGGGGAGAGTGAATGATTCTTGCCTGGACACAGGAAGACCATTGCTTTCTGAATTCAAGCATGCATAAAAATCATCTGGAAAAATTCATAAATTTAAAAAAAAATCTGGGTCTCTCCCCAGTTCAGCAAGTCTGCAGGAGGTACTTTGGGGGGACTCCAGAAATGTATCATTTTTAAATTTTTTTTTCTTGATGCTTCCTGTTTTATATTTTTATTTTTTAAATTGGTCATTTGTTTATGTTAATTACATTGAATATAGATCTATCAAATAGTTTGGGGGCTTTTATTAGAGCATGATAGCTATGCATAATAGTTGGGTTCATTTTGACAAAAGCATACATGCATGCAATGCTTTTATTTTACCAGGTTCCCAGGCAATGTGATCCCCACTTAGCATGTCAGGGAGTGAGGGGCGAGCTGAAACCGTGCTGGCAAAGTGTGTTGATCAGAGCCTGGAAGGATCACTCACAAGGCAAACGTCCAGCGGCACTAACACAGCAATGCTCATTATCGGGGGCAACATGAAGATCAGGAGCATCATACCATAAAGAGGGAAATGAGACGTGGACTTAAGACTCATAAACCTGAGTTCAAATTCAGCTTTGCCACTTACTGCCTGGCTGATTTTAAGCAAACTATCCTTTCTCTTGGGCAATTTCATCATCTTTAATAGGCACAGAACCATGCCAAACTCTCCGAGTGTTTACAAGATTAAAGGAGTGATCCATAAAGGGGACAGCGTCTGCTCTTATCTCCCAGAGCCAAAAGGTGAAGACAGATGTTTAGAAAAGTAACTTCCCTGTGAGGATGATCAGGATTTAAAATCAAGTTGAGTAAAGCACAGGTCACTCCCCCGTAGTTACCTCACAGGGAGATTTTGAAGGTGAAATGAAAAAAAAGTTCCCATTATTATTTAATAGATCCTCAGCTACGTTGATTTCTTTTTCCATCCCTCCCATTAAGTCTGAGATTGCTAGACAAGTCTCGGGAAGTATAGGTGCAGATCAGAGCAGAGTTTGCATTCTGCTAAGCCAAGGTTTTGTGGGTTCCCCTAACATCTTAAGGGGACAATCGCCTGTCAGATGGCCCTCCATGTGGAGAGCAGCCCTGAGTGCTTCCAGACCCCACGTGTTCGGCCCATAGATCACAAGGCATTGTTATTTCCCACTAATAAATCCACCCTACCACCAATGGCTCCTGTTTCTTCTGTGTGATGAAAGGCAAGGGAAAACCTGCTGAAGTGTAACATTTAGGATCAAAAACTTGCAAATGCTTTTTAAAATTCTATCGGAACGATCATGAAAGCCACTTTGGTCAAACTCACGGTGCATGTAAAGGGCTTTTTGAACTTTTTACCTTTTGGTGATGCTTTTGATCTGCAATGTGCCAGATCTCATTAAAAGCATATTATTTAGCTTAAACTTCGAACACTTACCATTTTTCCCAGTAGCCTGGGGCTCAGGGCAGTGTAATGCAGTTCATGCGAGCTTTATGTCACGGCAACATGTCATGAAGTGTCTGCGGAGATATTGCTACAAAGCTGAGCTGGGGAGGGCTGGATTCTCCGCTCAGATGCTTGAGACAACTTTGCAAGGTGAGGTCAAAACTCGTCTGCCAATGAAGTGAATCCTAATTACTCAGGAATGCTCAGCCTGGGCTGGCTGCCACCCAGGGCAATCAATCTTAGCAGAAGAGCCAGAGACACCTGGCTTTCAGATCTCGATGACTTGCCTAGGTTTAGTTAAATTAATCGTCCTGTTTCTCAATCCTCATACCATCTTTGGAGGAAAAGTACAACTTAAATTATGAGTCCAAATGCTGAATCTTGGTGTAGCTTTTCTCAGTGAAACGAAAGCGGTTGTGGTCTTAGGAGGTAAAGTAAGTGATTGTTAATGTGAATAGAATGCCTAGGTGGAATCGCTCCCATAGTTTTCATTATATTTGATAGAACTTATTCTGCCTGATTCTTTATATACCCTTATGTGATGGGTAGAAATTAAACAGAAAATAAAGCCCTCGGGGCACAGACATGACAGACTGATTGAGAAGCAAATCAAGGCAACACCAGACAGCGCTGGTGCGTTCCCACAGGTGACGTTCCTTTCTCTGTGTATGTCAGTCAGCCCCTTTCTGCTTCAATAATGGGATTAACTGGGGGGAGAAGACATAGTCCCTTTGATGATGCAGCTCAAAGTCAAAAACTAAGTAGGACCTGATATAACACCATGTTCAGAAGTTGGATGTTCACACCATAATTTGTGGGCAATGATGGGAAGGATCAAGACAGACGCCTATCTTTCCTCCCTGTCATCCTGCTGACGTGTAACCTCATGCCGTTTTGGACATGATCTCCCAGGGAGAAGGGAAGGGCAGAACAGGAAGGCGTGGTGTACTAGTGGGGGCTCTCCAGAGACACAACAGACAGATCCCTAGAGGGACTTGTATATGGCGATGCATGCTGCGTGTTCGAAACACGTGTTGGCATTTTCTTCCTCCTGGCTCACATGATAATGGGTGCTGAGAAGTCCCAGCTTCTGCCTGCTGTCTACAAGATGGCATCCCATAAAAGAATCACAAAGACCCCAGAACTAGGAGAGTCCATGTTATTATTCATTTGGATCTAAGATGAGCCATGGGGAAGGAAAAAAGGGGCAAGTTCTAGCTTTAGCCATCTTTTGTTCTATTCAGGCCCTCCACGGATTAGGTGATGCCCACCCACACTGGGGAGGACAGTCAACTTGAATGAGTTCACCAATTCAAATGCTAACCTCAGCCAGAAACACCCTCACGGACACACCCAGAAATGTTTAGTATGAATGCACCACGAACCAGTCAAGTAGACACATAAAATTAACCACCACAGGTGGTATCTGTCCTGATGTCTTCTTCTTACTTACCATAGACTTCCTGTTGTCTTGTTGGCCATAATTAGGACCCATGGCCAAATTCCTTTACATAAATGCAAGGGAAACTTGAAATTTAGAAAGGAAGATGATTATAATTGCTTGAGCCAATCACCATCTATCCCCTGAAATTGGACTTATTGCCAATCCAAACAAAATCAGGGCCCCATTAGCCAGGAAGAAGGGGGAAATTGATATTAGATAAGTAACAAACAAAGGCTTCTAATACTTTTCATTTGAGGATATGGGAACTTCCTGATAAATTTCATAGATGAAATAAGACAACGGGACTCACGGGTATAAATATAACCTCATAAATATCTTGATATGGTATGACAAGAATTTGAATTTACTGGGTTTGTGAGTGATTCCAGGTGTGAGTCTGGTTTTGAAAGAAGATCTTTAACTCAGAATCATGCCACCAGCCTCCTCGTGAGACCTCAGCTTTGATCCCAAGTTCTGGGGGGTGCGGGGGAGAGACTACAAATAAAGAACAAGGCTGGTCCTCTTCCCTGGGCCTGTGCATAAGCCCTGGAGGGCACAAGATCTCTACCAAGCTCTCATCAACAGCAAGGGGCCTCCCAGCTTTCTCATAAGCATTATTTTCTTTCCTTTCTCTTCAGTTCTTGACCCGCACCTTTCCACCCATCCCAACTTCCCACTGACTCTCAGCACAAGATGCTCTCAAAAGGAAACCTCTAGAACCATCCAGAAGAAATAGCGGTCTGGCTTTGCTCTTCAGAACCCCTGGCACTGTGACCAACTCCTTGATTCTCACACAGGGGTGGGTAAACTTATTTACATGTCTAAGAAGCCATGTGGATGGAGGATGTGACCCACCTAGTGGATTCCAGTGCATTCCCTCTGATAAGTTACCTAAAAATGATCTCAGGACCCCTTCCCTCTGAAGTCTCATGTGGTGTCTGACTCATAAATTCCCCAAGTTCAATGATTTCCCAGTAGCACCATCACTCAGGAGTTGGGGGGGGGCGACTTCACAGTAAATTAAGTACAATTAGCAGAGCAAACATCAGTACCACCAGCCCAGGGAAGAAGTAATCACTCAGCCTTCATTCTCGACACTCACTAAGGCTTGAACCATTTCTCAAGTCAGTGATCTAAGTGATCATCATCATGAGCACACTCCTAAATTAGGGAATCCTCATTAAGGGGTACCATAAAGACATTAAACTTCAGCCTTTGCTTGGAAGTAGAAGTAATAAAGCTTTCTGAGAAGTGATAGCTTATATTCTTGATCCAAACCATAAAAAAAAATAGCTAAGTACTTTCTGATGCTTTGATAAGCAAGGCTTTTTAAAATGTTCTTTTGAGAAACATTCCCTTGGATGATGGACATAAAGAGCTGCAAGGGACCTTTGAAAGCATATATTTCTGCTCTTTCATTTAACAAATGAAAAGACTGAGGCCCAGATATGTCAGATCATTTGCTCAACGTCTTATAGCTAGTTGGTTGCAGAACTAGCTTAACCTCAGATACAGCCAGAAACGAACCTCACTGAGACAGAAGTCTCATAAAAGTATCCCTACTTCTCTGTTTTTGCCAGTTCCAGTAGACACCAGGAAGAATCTGGAGTCCAGGTGAATGAGCAAAACTATGAGTAGGAACCAACTTTGCTGAGACCATATTCTCAGGCCTCCAGCCTCCAGATCTGTAAGAGAAATTTCTGTTGTTGAAGTCCCACAGTTTTCTGATACTTTGCTATGATTTTCAAGTAGGTTTCAGGTTTAGAGAATAAAAACTGAGGCCATTCAGTTAAATCTGAATTTCAAATGAACAATGAATAACCTTTCGGTATTAGTATATCCCATGCAATATTTGGAACATACTGATTCTAAACATACATGTGTTCTATCTGGAATTCAAGTTCAGACAAGCATCCTGTACAATACCTGACAATCCTAATTCCAGCTCTATGAAGATGATAAAAAAGTAGCATTGAGAATTGCTAAACTTTTAACATTATATCCGACTCCTAAGGCTACAGTAACAAAGTACCTCAAACTGGGTGGCTAACAAAAGAAATAACATTGTCTCACAGTTAGAGGCCAGCAGGTTGAGATCAAGGTATCAGCAAACTTCCTGCCTTCTACAAATCTGTTCCATGCTTCTCCTGCCCGTGGTTTGCCAGTCATGTTTGGGGTTCCTTGGTTTGTAGACAGAATTTGGGCCCCAAATTCTGCCCAGGTGTTCATAGGACTTTTTCTCGGTGTCTGCTTTCCCCCCTTTTAATAAGGACATCAATCATATTGGATTACCATCCCCCCTAATAACCTCATTTTAACTAATTACATCGGCCGTGACCCTATCTTCTCCAGACAAAGTCACATTCTGAAAGATTAGGGACTAAAACTTCAAGATATGAATGGGGACACTATTCAACCCATTAAAAAAAAATAGCAGTGAGAACTACAGATGGCTTGTGACACACTGTCAAGGACAATAGCTCTTAAAGATACACACAAGATACACTTGGTTTCCGACCTACAATAGTTCAACTTGCATTTTTTCAACTGTACACAGCACAAAAGTGATACACATTAGGTAGAGTCATATTTAAAATTTTGATTTTGGATCTTTTGCTGGACTCCTGATAGGTGGTCATATCATCTGTCATGAGACTGGGCAACAGCCACGAGACACAGCCTCCATCAGCCTTGCAGCCCTAAAGGGAAATGACCAACACTACGTGTGCTGTGTTGCTGAACCAGGGTGCTCGGTGGGCTAGGTGGAACAGGTGGATTTTTGACTTAATCACATTTGCAACTTAAACATGGGGCATGGGGCATAACCCCATCACAGGTCAAGGAGCATCTGTATTTCCAAAGGAACCTGGATCCTCCTCTGCCCTTTGCTGTTTCTCTCTGTGTCCTTCTTGCTACTTAATACCTATCACAGGATTATTCTTAGACTTTGCTCTCAGCACTGCTCTTGCCGTCAGGGCTGCCTTTCCACAGAGGACTTTGCATCCCTACAGTATGGTGTAGCTGGTAGCCAAGCTCTTCTCCCCAGACAGGTAACTGTGGGACTCAGCCTTGGTCTCTTCCCTTTGGGAATCCTCATCCAGTTTCTGTGTCCACTTGTGTGGCCCTATCCTTTCTGGGCATATTGCTTGCTGAGTCGTGTTAGCAATGACAGAGAAGCAGGAAAGACCTTTTGTTAAGAAAACTTGCTTCCTGCTTAGAGCTTCAGCTGAAAGTGGATTCTAGGTTGGGTGTGGTAATTGCTATTTAATAACTTCATGCCTCAGATTATGAGGGCTTCAAAAGGAGCCCAGATTTGTCAAGAGATGGCTCAATGTCTTTCAAATAGGAAGTTACAGAACTAGCTTAAAATATAGGAAACAAATACATTTCCTATATGTTAAGAAACAGAAATAAATCTCTTTCAGACTGAAGCCTAAAAGCATTTCTCCTAACAGAGTTCACTGCTATTTCCTGAAAAATCAAAACAGGTAACTGATCTTACTATAACCAAAGGAGGCTGATTTCTCTGATCCGTAATGACTTTGAACAATGGTTTACACATGCCTAAGTTAGTTGTAATGTTTGCTACAACAATTGCACCCAAAACTGTAGGCACTACTCGCTAGAATGCTCAAATGTTTGGCTTGATACAGCAAAGCTCAGAAAGGAAGGACTTATTACAATATAAAACAGCATTATGCACTTGATATGTCATTCCATGGATACCATTCTGTAGGAAACACTCATAAATTAACAAAATGTTTTCTCTTTGACTTGAGATGGTGAAATGAACTCTGAATAAAGAGCATTTTAAATTTCAAAACCAGAAATAAATCATATTACCTGTTTTGCTACACAGAAGAGAATCATTATTTATGATATTTTTAAGTAATCAGATTAATGAAATTTTCTCTTTATCTAAAAGTCTGCTTCATTTTCTACTTGGGCGGAATGTGAGTGTCATTATGCAACTTCTGAGATGATAACCTATTCAAAAGCTTTCATAATCTCAGAGATCCCAAGGAACAGGATGGGTTAAAAAAAAAAAGAGTATTGTTGCTTAAAGGCCAAAGACTTGTACAAAACTAGTGCAATAGTTTTTTTCTAATTTTTTAATTTGTTCTAATTAGTTATACATGATAGTAGAATGTATTTTGACACATCATACATAAATGGAGTATAACTTCTCATTCTTCTGGTTGTACATGATGTAGAATCACACTGGTCATGCACATAGGGTCATAATATCCAATTCATTCTACTATCCTTCCTACTCCCATATCCCATCCCATCCCTTCACTCCCCTCTGCCTAATCCAAAGTACCTCTATTCTTCCCACCTTATTGTGAATTAACATCCCCATGTCAGAGAGAACAATTGGTCTTTGTTTGGGGGGGATTAGCTTATTTCACTTAGCATTATTTTCTCCAGTTCCATCCATTTACCAGCAAATCCCATAATTTCATTCTTCTTTAAGGCTGAATAATATTCTTTTGTGTATATATACCAAAATTTTAAAGATTAATTTGATCTTCACAAATGTCTGAAAGTTTCAGACAACACAAAATTAAGATTTGATTGGGATTTTAAAAATATATAGCCAGGCATGGTGGCACACACCTATAATCCCAGTGACTTGGAGGCTAAGGCAAGAGGATGGCAAGTTTCAGGCCAGCCTCAGCAAATTAGCAAGGTCTTGAGCAACTTAGTGAAAGCCTGTCTCAAAATAAAAAAATAAAGAGAGAGAGAGAGAGAGAGAGAGAGAGAGAGAGAGAGGAAATTATAAAGGGGGGTGGGGTATGGCCCAGTAGTTAAGTGCCCCTAGGTTCAATCCCTGATATCAATAAATAAACAAAATATGTGATTTCAAATTCAGTTTAATAAAGACAAATTCAGAACACTATATTATCAAGTCAACTGAGTTGCACTAAAATTGTTTTACTCTGATTTTAAAGGCAATGTTACAAAAAAAAATAAAACTAAAGATATGCCCAACCAAGTCTATGACAGTAAGTAAATCGCCATTTCTGGAGTTTTTCTTCAGTGAAACCAATTACAATATCCCTTCCCCAATGAAACAAAAAAAATCATAATAGAAATATTTAAAATCTTATTCCTGGCTTGAGGACAGTACAGAATTATATCACTGGGATAGATTTTATCTTCCATATATGTATGTACAATGACTATACTATAGTCAAGAATATAAAATCTTATCTGGACTTGAGAAAGGCAAGATTAGCTATCAAAAGCAATATTTGATAATCACTGTTGTTGTATTCTACCAAGTAGCTAAAATATATGCTCAGAGACCAAGCATTTGACTGAACATTAAGTTAGAAAAATCAGGGTTTGTTTGAAAAATGAACCAGAAGTCCACAGAGATTACAACATTTTTGGTATCTTGTTGTAAAGCCTCTCCCAATTCTGCAGCTAGAGATGACATCATTTTTACATATAGTTCTTGGTGGTATCCAAATATAATTAAATGCCATTGTAGAACTCAATGGCCCATGTCCATGGATATATAGGATCTAAATGGTGCATTGAAGGGAATTATTTATTTTAATTTTTTAATTATTTTTGACATTAAAACAGAATAATGGCACTTCATGAATATTCTTTAGAATAAGAAAAAATATCTTCAAGGAGGAAAGACTTGGTAGTTAAAGAAATGCTAGGATGCTTTTAATTCCATTAAAACTCTCTAGATTCATCTAGAGTCTGTGGTGCCAACACCCCGGGGACCACCAGGGGGCACTGTGCTGCTTTTCCTCCTCCATTGAATTTCAGAAAAAGAAAAGGCCATTGGAATATGTTGGGTTTGATTTATTGTTTGTTGTTGTTTAATGTGAAAAAACTCATCAAAAACAATTTAGCACCATAAAAATATGAATCTACAAGGGAGTCTCAGCTTTAATATTTTTATCACTCTCACTAATATTACTATTTTGTTCTGCCTTGTCATTAAGCTTTTAACCAACAAAACGTACTAATGAACAGAAATATCAATAAAAATCAGCTCACTGATTATTCTTTATGTGGAAGGAGAAACAAGTGAGGAAATAATCTTACCTTTTAGAATACTCAAGCAAGAATTACTGGAATATTCTACCCTTGCATTTCATATTTGCAAGACATTGCTGTGAATTTGTTTGCGATCTAGTTAAAATTCTGAAACATTGTAAAGGTTTTGGTAGGCTTTCCCAACACTTATTGGCAAAAGAATCAAAATCAGCCCAATTTGCTAAATATTTTAATAGAATTCTCCATTTATACTTGAGATTCAGAGATTGTCATACTGTCTACAAGTAAGTATGTCTTTCACTTCAATTTATGGGAAAAGGTGCCCTTTTTGTTTACTGGGGTATATCAAACACACTTTGGATTTACCCCAGTTGACTAAGCACTGACAATCAGTGAGTTAACTGGCACTTTACACTGAACTTTTAATGTCCATTGATCAGTGAGCTGCACAAATGGGAATTTTTAAAGAAGTTCTAAAGTCACAAGGCAAAATGAGGTGCCACCTTGAGCAAGTGAGACTCTTTATACCTTCTTTCCCTCACAGGAAAAGCTAAATCAAGTAGATCAGGTCTAAGATGCTGTTTCACTTATAAAACAGGATGGTTTTATTTTTATATTGGATTCTGATATCGTGAAGCAGAATAAAGCATTTCAGGGTGATTGAGAGGACAAACTAGGAAAAGTTCATAATACAACCACCAGTCTCAGCAATGGCAACAGTATGCAGATGCCTTCTAATCCTCTCCCTGACAAGCAGAACCAAGAGCTCTAACCACACAAAGAAAGAGCTCTGCTTTAGAACCTATTGGCTCCCTCTCGCTAATTGGTACTTATTTACCTCCTTGAGCTGTTTCTGTAGCTGACTTGAAGGGAATCTTCAATCGTGTAGAACTACTTATTAGATTCCAACTCCGAGAACCCACAACTTAAGCCTCCAGTCATAACAAAAGCCACAAATTCACAAACACGTGTGATCATGTGTGGAGTAACTTTCTAGGCAATGATGAACCACATATGCCACAGTGGTCCCATAAGATTATTAAGGCCTGGTAATTATTAAGGCTGACTCTCTGTGGTGTTCACACAAGGACAAAGTCACCTAATGATGCAGCTCTCAGAACCCACCCCTATCATTATGCAGTCCATGACTGTATGCATTATGCCCCTTTAAATTGGTCCTATGAACACTAACCCCCTTTTCTCATAATGTATTCTATATTTAAAGGATCAAAACTCAAATTATTTCTTTACGTTTAAGTGGCATTGCATTCTTTATACTGAGGTTACAAAAGCAAAAACTTCTGAATTCCTCAAATACGAGAATGATGTTATACATACATTTACTGTATACAAACTCTACAGAGTGAATGACTTCCATGTTTTTTTCTTACTGACTTGTATTTTATCACTTTCATAATACAGTAATTACCAAATGGGTTTACAAATGTATCCAAGAGCCACATTTCATGGACTAACCCTGAGAGAGAGGGTGTGTTGCTTTGCTTTTTTACCAACCAGGGCTTCTTTTCTTCGTACTCTGTACTTCTGACTGTGTTTCTTAAAAGACTTTCACGAGGCATAGGTCCTTAATTAAAACTTTAAAATGAGGACAATAAATACATTTTATTGCTATTAATACCTTTTCCTTTATTAGAAGGACAACAGACTGCTAGTTAACTGGTCATGAAATATTAATTAAAAAGAAGAATATATGGTCGAAGCAATCTCATGGTTGATGCAAAGTCATTTCCATTGAATAAAGTCAAAGACACATGAGCTCATCGTGTCACCCGTAGGGAAACACCAACTGGGCTTATAGCTCTTGCCACACAGTGACAACAAGCTATGGAGTCTGCTCTTCACCAACATTTGGGCCCCATAAAGGAAGCCCGGGACAAGCATTCTTGGCAAATCTGCCTCTGCCCTCAGCACCAGACCCACCCACAACAATATGTTGAACACAGCACTTCTGCACAGAACGGTTCAGTCCCCACCGAGCACTGTGAGACAAGGAGAAGTCTTTGTGCCACAGGTACCTCCCTTTGCTAACTCAAGCCTTCCAGAAATTCTGATTAAATATCACATCTCCTGCTGATTCTACTTGTTCCCATACACATCAGCCTGTTCCCCTCACCTGGCTAGGAGATAACTTAACACTTAAATTTAAGAGAAAGAGTAGACCTATCAGGATGGTGGGGAGAGCAATCCTGAAACATGGCCTGTGATATTTAAAATGGTGTTAAGAGACACTTCCTTGGGCAGCTCTAATACTGGAAGGGATCATTTTGCTGGAAGGGATTCTACAAGTGTATGAAAATATACTCACTCTCAACTGCAGGAACAACAGATCTGTGTGTGCAGGTAGCCACCCTCAGCAGAAGAAGGATTTACTTGAGACCTCAGCAGCAATCTGCTTAGTAACCTGTCATTCTCAAACTTTCATGTGCATTGGAGTTCCCTAGGGCCATTTTGCTAATATGTGGCTTCTGATTCTGCAGGTCTGGAGTGAAGTTGTTGCTGGGGGTTTTCAGCCTTCCCAGGACTTAACCAGTGCCTTCTGCTCTCTGCAAAGCTCTGAACCAGACTGGCCTTGTCCAGGAAAGCAAAGGAGGTGCAGAAGCCCGACTGAAGCCTATAGGATTTTTAAAAATGCAAACATGATCTATTATAATAAGGTGATATCTGGTTATTTTTAAAATTTTTCTCTTACTTACAACATCATTTATGTAATAAGCAATAATAATTTTAAAAAATTTTTTTGAGACAAAAATAGAAAACAAAAAGGTTTTTGAAACAATTTTTGTCATAATTGATAATCCCAAGGTCCTGTTTCCCTTTCCAGAATTTTCTTAACTTTCATTATTGAACAGGATTGAGGGTTTGTTTTTCTCCTGATTAAAAATTTATGTTCCTGTTGAAACTATCTTGCAATAAAATTCTTTTTTTTTTCTTTTGGTGTGCTGAATTTCAGCACACATACAGATTTGTGTAACCACCAGTGTAATTGGGACAGAGAACAGTTCCATTACTCAAAAAAAAAAAAAAAAAAAAAAAAAGTTTGGTAGAATTTTGCTTCCCAAATTTTTACAGCTCTCTTTCCTTTTCCTCGAGTTCCTGCTTGTGCTTATTCATTTGTATAAAACAATTTTAAAATGAAATCAAGTTTTATTTTCAGATTTTTTTTGAAATGTTACCTTCTCCTTGAAGTAATAGAAGACATGGTAGTTGAGACTTCACTATGGCAGAGCAATGATGGTAACCAAATCTGGGTTAGAAGTAAACACATTCTCCTGGTTGGTGATTCTAAGCAGGGACAGGTTTGCTGAGGTTCAAGTGTGTTGCTGCTGGGCCTTTGTGAGTGTGCTAGCCAGTTTTCTATTACTATAACAAAATACCTGAGATAATCAACTTAAAAGGAGAAAGGGTTTATTTTGGCTCATGGTTTCAGAGGTTTCCATCCATTGTCACTTGTCTCCATTGCCTTTGGACCTGTGGGGGCACAGTACATACAACATAGCAGGAGCACATGGCAGACCTGCTCACCTCATGAGAGCCAGAAAGCAAAAGAGAGAGAAAGAGGGCCAAGGACCTGATACTCCCTTCAAGGGCACACCTCCAGTGGCCTAACTTCTTGCCACTAGGCCCAGTGTCCTAAAGGTTCCTCCCCACAGTGGCATGGGAAGCCAAGCCTCCAACACACGGATCTTTGGAACAGCCCAGATCCAAGCTGTGACAATGAGAATAGGAGATCTCTACAGCAGTCTCTTTATTGTTCTGCCAGAGTGGAGCCCAGGAGAGTCCAAGGGGTCTCAGAGCCAGCAGTGCCTATAAACTCTAATCCCCAAGGCTACAGGGCAAACACCCAGCCACAGGGAGTCACCGAATCGGTCACAGGCAGAAGGCGGAAGGCAGGAACAAGTCAGGTAATTTCTCCTATTTCAGCTTTTAGGGGAGTGGGAACTGTTAGATCTATACCACCCAAAAGTTTCAAATCACAGAAAAGCTCTCAGATTATTCAATTATTCATATTAACAACTACAAGTGAAAGAATAAACCTTCAGGAGATGACAGAAATGCTTTAATTTGGGGGCTATTGCCAGTTCCTGTATATTTTTAACTCCATTCATGCCACATAACTAAAGTCTTGTAATATTGCCTTTGATTTACGGAAGGGGAAAAAAAAGATGATATTACGGAAAAGACCCATTATTCTTGTGCCTCCTCATGTAGTTCAATGTTAAGTACTCTACAAAACGGAATCCTTGGTGGAATGCAATTCTGTAATTCAATCGAGAGATCTTGCTAATGTCCCAGTCTGCAAGAACATAGCTTAAGGGTTTAGGTTTAGCAGGAAACCTTGCAAACCAGAGACAGAATTACAGCCTGCCTCTTCAGGGGAGGGATGAGTGAGGGTCGTTGGCAGTGGAATATTAAACAATTATTAAGATTTTTTTTAAAGAAAGTGAAAGGAAAGTTCAGTTTGTCTCTAAGAGAAGGTACAGAATGAGGAAAAGATCAGACACTAAATGGACAAAATGTCAATTTGCTAATGAAGCTGGATGATTGACACATAGATGAGAAATAAGTATCCTAGTCTCTCTACTCTACTGTATGTTGGAAAATGTACAGGGAAAATAATGATTCTTAAAAGTCAGAATTTGTAGGTGTTTCTCACTTTAAGTATTAAATGACAATATAAATAAATATTATGTTTAAGTTTTGCAAGATTATGGGTCAATTAATCAGAGTAAATGGAAACTTACTGTCATAACCAGGGTCAGATGCCTTCTCAGGTACTAAAGGAGTTCTCTTACATAATGAAGCCCATGGACTTGATCATTCATTTTTAATATTCACACACCCATCATGTAATATCATTCACATATTTAGATTTTTCAGGTAGGAATTTAAGATGCTAAAAAATTGGGAGAATTGATTATCTGCATCACAAAGTGGGCATTGCCATATTCCTTTAAACAGCCATGCATACTGGTAATATCGCTCAGTATTTATCTAGCAACCTGTTTCTAAGCTATAGCTGCAATTTGAAAAATACATATTCCCAGGCAGTGAATCTAGCTCCCAAGATGATTTTAAAATACATCCAGGACTGAGGGGTACTGGACTGCTACTAAAGTTAATTTCTTTAAATGCATAACTAGACAAATAATTAAATCGTTATTTTAATAAAGTAAGTTGTGTTTGCTGCAGGTTATAAGATGAGCTTATGATCACTCTGCTAGAGTCCTCCTCTTTTGCTCTTGACTTGAGGATCCTTAGAATTTGTATTAATGGGGAATGGCGTTATGGCTCAGCAGTAGAGTGCTTGCCTAGCACATGTGAGGCACTGGGTTCCATCCTCAGTACCACATAAAAATAAATAAAGTTATTGTGTCCATCTATAATTAACTTTTTTATAATTTTGTATTAATATGTGAAAAAAAAACTAGGTTAAACCCAAAGTTCATTTAGGGGAGGGAGGGATTTCATCAGCACAAAATAACCTTGTTCTGATGCTGTCTTGTCTTGGCTCTCAGCCAAGAGCCCCCAACAAGAAGCGATCCCTGAGCCCTTCCAATTCTGCCTTCTAGTGGCTTTTCAGTGATATCCCTTTCACTTTGCATGCGTATGGTTTATGTTCATGTCTCTGCTTTAACTTTCAAAAACATATTTTTCGTGCTCACAGAATCCTTCATTTAAATGCTGACTCCTCGCGCTGCAAGATCTGAGTTATTATCTCACCTGCAGGTGATATCATAAATGCTGGGTTCAGCCATAATGCCAATGATCACCCTGCAAAATTCCCTGCTCTCTTCCCAACCCAAGATTGAATGTAATCTGCCATATAAATTAGTCCTAATTGGACGAAAAGGTTAAAATGTTTATGAAAACCCAAATGAATTGTCTTTCCTTTTTGGAAGCCCAGCTTGCATCACCCAATTTTTCCAGCTGCTTAAAAAAAAAAAAATTGTTCTGGTCACCTAACACCATCCATGTCAGCCGCTTGGAATTTAATATCAGAGCAACTAAAGAAGTGCTGGGGAATTAAGCCTCTTAGCTTGGAAAGAAGACCGGCTTGAAATCCTGCTTTTTCCTCTTATGAACTCAGACATCTTGGCCAGGCTACCTACTTCTGCTAGCTTTAAAACATGGCTCAGTGGGAGAATGAGATGAGATGGACACTATGTGATCCCCACTAATAGAAGCCATCAGATACTGGCATAGAAGTATAGAAATGCACAGAAACACAGCTAGAAGTCTGTCCCTCCAAACTTGGAGACAAGGGATTGGGTTGGGATGTGTGAAGCAGAACTTTCAAATCTTATTCCATACATTTGTGCGGTACTTGAACCACTTTGAAGACTGCAATGAGAATATATTCATTGAATCCTTTCCAAAAGGACAGCCTGCCTTGCTCGTGTTGTCAAATATAAAACCAAACAATTTGTTAACACGGCTGCCGAGGAAATGAAATAAGCAAGGAAAAAAATAATATCCTGAATGATGGGGAATTGGTGACAAACTGCAGACCTGCCAGGACAATTTGAGAAATGAGAGAAATGCAGATATAATAAAAAGATCTGGAGAAGATGGCCTTCATAACAGGAGGGGGCTGGGGGGGGCGGGGAATATGCCAACTGGGAATTTACAACCCTACCCTTCCCATCACAGTGGCAGACATCATGTTACCGACAACACCAAACACTGGACCCAGAGCCTGTCCTAACTCCTCTGGGGAAACTCGACTCCTATGGACCTGGGTTTGATGGGATTTGCTTCGCTTGTTGGTTTTGCCTAATTTCAGAGAGCACAGTCTTTCCTGTTCTCTGTCCCCAGCAACAACGCTTGCTCAGATGAAAAGGGTGACGGGGACAGTTTCTATTTCTTGTCTCTTATGCTCAAGGCTGTCCTTTCTCTCTCTCTCTCTCTCTCTCTCTCTCTCTCTCTCTCTCTCTCTCTTTTATGGGGGAGGTGGGGTACTGGGGCTTGACTCAGGGGCACTCAACCACTGAGCCACATCCCCAGCCCTATTTTGTATGTTATTTAGAGACAGGGTCTCACTGAGTTGCTTAGCACCTTGCTTTTGCTGAGGCTGGCCTTGAACTCACCATCCTCCTGCTTCAGCCTCCCAAGCTGCTGGGATTACAGACCTGCAGCACCGCGCCTAGCAAGGCTGTCCATTCTTAACCAACAATTTCGGCACATGGTATTGAGGCACGACCACCACCCCAGGTTAAAACCCCAGGGGAAAGCTTGTCTTTGGCTGCCTGACTGGAAGGCCCCGCTCACGCCTGGTGCACACACATTCTGTTGTCACCCCTGGCTTCCTTGAAGACCCTCATGTCAGTCAACCCCCAAGGGTTGTTTTGAACCCAAGCAATTTTTTTGCTTTAAGGAACAAGTACAAGAGAAACTCAGGTTAACAAACACATCAAACCAAACTCCCCAGATTCCAAGTGCAAACAAATAGAAAAGCTATATCTGCTCACCATGATCCCATTAATGCTTTTGAGGATCTGTTCTCCTAGAACATCAATGCCGCAAGTACAGAAATGATGACTTAAACAGTACTATAGTATTATCACAGCTAAATTCAAAAGGTTGTTGCCAGAATACTTTAGTATATGAAATTTATTTGGTGCTTACAAGTATAATTTATTTGATCCTGTTATACAGGTAAGATATAAGTTTTATTATCCATATTTTACATATGATCAAACTGAGGTTCAGAGAGATTGTGGCTATACACTCAGTAAGTCAAATTTTCTGATTTCTGATGAGTGCCCATCTTATCAGATCTGAGTTGCCCTCCTTCGGTGTCACAATTTAGCACATACCTGTAGTGAACAAAGTGAAAAAAAACTGGATGGATGCCGTAGAGGAGGCGAGAACAAAAGGTGTCCTGTGTTAAATGGGTAAGTTTGGCCCATGACTGTTTCCATACTTGAGTGATAAAATCTGGCCTCAAGCTGACTCCATATGTAGTAAACTGCAACCTAACTCAGTATGTAAACAAACTTCAAATTAACTAAGAGTATTCTTATACTGCAAATTAACTAAGTGTATTCTTATAACAAATATTCTTAAACTGAAAATTAACTAAGTGTATTCTTATAACAAATATTTCAGCCTCAGCCAATCATAGCAGTCCAGCCTCAGCCAATCACAAGCTGCTATGAGATAAAGAAAATACTTCATCACACCAGGATCATACAACGCAAATGCTCACCAAGCCAATCAGGTTGTTCCGGCAGCCGCTTCCTTTACCTGGCTATGAACATAACCTGACATGGGGGTGGGGGGCGGGAGGGGGAGGGCATTCTGAGCCAATTTCCATCTAAACTGCTGCCCAGTTCTAGAAACTCTTTCTTGCTCAAATAAACTTTGTTAAATTTAACTCATCGCAATTTTTTTTTACTTTTACAGTTTAAAATCCAATAGGGAAATAAGATTTTTCTCAAAATGAAGAAAAAAAAAGAGAAAGAACTACAACACCATTAACATTAATAACTATTGGAAAATAATGAAAATAATAATAAAATCCAGTAAAATCAGCAAAAGATATAGGTCCAGAGGCTTCTATCTGAATAAAAGGGTAGTTTTTCCCAACAAATATTTCTTTCACAAATATTTATTGAGCACATACTATGTGTCAGGTGCTCTTCTTCAGTACTGGAGACATTGGTGGATGTGGAGAATCTGGGTTGGAGAGATACTAAAGAATATCCCCCAGTGATTTGTGAGGGCCCCAGGGAGCACATACTTATAGGATCTTCTTTCCAGTACTGGGGCCAGAAGTCAGGCTGTCATGCAGATGGCTCTCTGATGTCCCTACCTGATCTTGTTGAGAACGCTGTGCCTTGATCGAATCACAGATAAAACAATCATGGGACCACCTGTCTTCCCAGCTTACCTACTCACACATGCACACTTTATTTTTCTGTTTTTCTGGGGAAGTTTCTCCAACATCCCAAAGAAACTCTTAACTCCCAAACAGTAAAGCCTCTAAGTGGGTTTGTATTTAATTCAATTAAATGTTATCAAATTTAACTAAATAAACTAAGAAAAGGCCAGGTGCGTACTATGTGCCATAAATTGCTTAGAGAAAAAAAAAACTGATCGTATTTGTTAGACAATCATTCTTAAAATGATTAAATCCATTTTAAAAGAGGGCTAAGATAGAAGTAATTTAGAACCTTTTCCTAGTTATTACTGCCTCCATTTCATAGCTATGTTCCACTACCCCACAAAACCTGCCAAACTGGTCTCCTCATGAGGCTACCCCCTTCACAATGCCCTCAACCTCTAAATCCTGTGGCCCATCATCCTGATCTGAAACGTTCCCCCAAACATATATACTCCATTTACTCTTGAGGGCCAAGACAATTCCTGAACCCAGTTAAAAGTTGTCTTGGTTATTCCAGTCTTCAAAGTTTTCCCTCTCCTCTGAACTCCTTTGTAGGGCAATCGTAAGTATAATCTGTACCATTTCTTCAAAAGAAAGTGTGTGAGGAATTTGGTGACTAGGGCCACATCTTATATTTTGTTCCATTCACAGTACTGTGCACATACCAAGTGCTCAATAAATACCTGACTGAGAAACTCTTTGTAAACCAGTCTCCTGTAGGATTAGAGATCCTAGAAAAAAAAAAGTAGGTCTTACAAATGTCTATTTTTCAGTAAGTCTATTTTTATTTTTCTGTTGGAATTTAGTGAATGAATCTATCTCCTTCTTACATTTTACCTTTCGACACATTTGCCAAAAAAATTTAAAAAAATAAACAGCTCAGTACCAGCTTATAGTCTGTTCTTTTCTCTGTCCCCTTTTCTCCATCAATAAAATTTGAACCATTTTCATCTCTCAGACCAAAATGCAAAACCTGAACTTAGTGATTTCGATGGATCTAAGCGTTCTTAATAACCAGTCAGGGATTCTTCGTGCAGGAACAAAAGTCTTACAATGCATAGAACAAACCGGCCACTTCTACTGTTACCCTCCCAGGCATATCTCAGCTACAATCAGAAGCCAGTTGTCTTTGCTTCCTTAGAAGTGGTCTGCTGACACCCATCAGATCTGTGGATGCACACACAGGGTTAGGTCGGCCAGGACCTGGAAGGTTTCCACCCGCCACTCTGTGTAGCAGAACTATACACGATTTTAAAGATCTTAACCCACCTCTCCTCCCTGCCCCCAGAACTAATCTATATGCTAATTTGCACTTGATAATGCCGCCCCACAATATGGTAATTGCTGTAATGTTTTCCAGGGAGAGTGGGGGAAAGTAGAAATTGAGCCCTGGCTCTATCACTGAAGCCTGTGTTTGGAGCACCTCTGCACAAAGAGCCAGCAATCAAGAGGGTGCCCACGTCCAGCGGTTTGTCACACTGTGGCCAGAGGGGAGTCGCTCTGGACAGATGGGAAATGCTGTCTGAGGCCACACTATTTTGAAATGACCCTCAGAAACGTGGTGTGTGTATCCCAGGCGGTAAGCTGGAGCTCAGTGTGGACAAGTTGATCGCGGCTGCCCACTCCCGCCTGCCAGCTCGTCTAGATTGGCAGGAAATCCCAAACCACTGCATGCCCACAAGGACGGCCAGGTCTTCCAGGGCCTCTGGCTTCTCCATGCATGTGGGTCCTTTGCAGCGTGCCTATTTTCTTTCCTGCATGCGCTCTCCAATGCTATTAAGATATCAAATGCAGAAATGACAACAAGAGAGTCCTAATTAAACAGCAGCAGCGTGTGCCCTCGAAGGAGCAGCCTGAACCCAAATAAGAGAAGCTTGGGACTGAAAAGGGGGGAAAAAAGACAATGGGGGCTTTGAAATCAGCTGGGCTTAAAGCTGCGGATTTGTTGTGTGTATTTAAAGGGCGAGATGACACAAAGGGTTCCCAGTGCTATCAGGCCAGAGACCCAGCTCTGGAGTCACCCAGACAGAAGGGGAAATAGTCACCGAGTCCTGTGACCAGAATCCAATTGTAATTGGCCTCCGAGATCACTTATGGCAATCAGGGAAGTAATATGCTTCTGAATAATTATGAATAATTAGGCACATTTATGAATAATTACACTGATAATAACTATCTGACTCATTCCATTTTAAAATTGTAATTCAGTCATTATAGATTGGGGAGTCGTTGTCCCGCTCTCTGCATATTCATGGCCTAATCCATCTGCCAATCTGATAATGACTGGGGTCCCTCTCCAGGACAGCACTGGACTCACCTTGGGGACACAGGGACACCCTCGTCCTCGGGGTTGGAGCTTCATATCCCCTTGATTGATTTGAGAGGACTCCAGACGGCAGAGAGAAGCGGGAGGGATAGAGGGAGATATTTGCTTAAAACACTGGAGCTTCGCCATCTAGTGACTCATTTATCAATATGCAAATGACTTCAAAGAGGTGACGAGGAGCTGATTTCGGCTTTTAGTGTAGGTGGAGAAAAGAAGCCATTGTTTCCGCATGTCCTTGTAAAGAATTCCAGGAAACTGTACAACAGCAACCTTTTTATAAGGTCATCTGATTGGTATTGGGCTGCCTCGAAGATCGAAAGTCCCACTTGGAAGATGGAGTCAAAGAGGATATGTTCAGAGTGTAGCACAAACCCTGCCCTCACCTCCTTCTTTTCTTTTCTGTTTCCCTCTTTCTCTCTCTCCCTCTCTCTTTCCTGCTCTTCCTCTTCCTTTGCCTATTTCTCCTCACTTTCAAGCCTCCTGCTATTCTAATCCTAACAACCACAATCATCCAAGTCAGCTTAAATTTCCCCTGTTCCCAAAGGGATGTCTGTTCCTTGTGAATTTTGGAACCTATCAGAGGGAGAAATTTTAAAAAGAGAGAATTTTAAAGATCGATAATTTCCGAGAACCACTATTAACTTGTTATCTTAAGGTGTTCTATTTCTGTGCATACTTTAGACAACTGAGATTTTATGGCAAAAGCAATTTTGTACCCTGACATTTCCTTTAACATCAGATCATTAAAACCTCCTGTTTTAATGACCGACACCAGTCCAGGTGCGATGGTGCACGCCTGTCATGCCAAGGCAGGAGGGTGGCAAGTTCAAGGTCAGCCTGGGAAACTTAGTGAGAACCTGTCTCAAAATAAAAAGAGAAAAAGGGCTGGGGATGTAGCTCAGCGACAGTGCACCTGTGATTTCAATCCCCATACTAGGGAGGGGGGAAGGGAACTGGCAACAAAACCTGGTAGGCCACTTTTGTCTTCTGATAGCTTTATACAGACATGCTCTAGTTACTTTTGATTTGTATCAATTGTTAAAAATAAATTATTTGGAAGTGGGAAGCTGGGGCGGGGGGATACATGGATCCCAGGAGTTTGAGATCAGCCTGGGCAACATAACAAGACCCCATGGGGCGGGGGAGAGAAGTGGGGGAGGAAAAAGAGGAAATTTTTGGAGAAACTGGTGAAATCCTAAATGTTCAATGGCCACATCATAAAAATGTAAATATGTACCATAAGCAATTCCCCAAATCTTGGGCATCCCTGTTTCCAATTTTTGCTGTGCTACCTTTTTATCTTGTGGAGTCTTTCTTTGTTCTTATATTTTACCATCTTATTTTCATATTCTCTCCTCCTCCTCTTAAATAACAGGGCATAAAAAGGCATGAGGCATCAGAGTAAGTTTGGGGGATGATCATTAATACCCTATAGTTTAACTAGAAACCAAACCTTTTATACAGAATTAACCTTAGCTGGGTTCCATCTTGAACTCAGCCCAAGGGGCCCCCATAACTAAAATACATTATAATGTTTCCTTCAATTGATGCTTCAATTCAGTAAATGGGGAGTGAGGACTGAGATCAGCTAGTGCTGCATTTGCTTTGCCAAGACGCCTGACTTTATGGAGGAGCATGGTGGTTTACAAGCAGATGAACATCGGGGTCAGACAGACAGAAGAGAAAAGGTGACGCCCACGCACGTGATGAGGACAAAGGCAGCACTCCTGAGTCAGGGTGCAGAGCAGTGACAAGAGAGGCTATTGTGGTGACCCAGAGCACTAGCCAACACATAATGACCACGCGCAGAGCAAGGCAGTGCACAGGGGAATGGAGCAGTGGACCCAGGAGCAAGGCAGTGCACAGGGGAGTGGAGCAGTGGACCCAGGAGCAAGGCAGTGCACAGGGGAGTGGAGCAGTGGACCCAGGAGCAAGGCAGTGCACAGGGGAATGGAGCAGTGGACCCAGGAGCAAGGCAGTGCACAGGGGAATGGAGCAGTGGACCCAGGAGCAAGGCAGTGCACAGGGGAATGGAGCAGTGGACCCAGGAGCAAGGCAGTGCACAGGGGAGTGGAGCAGTGGACCCAGGAGCAAGGCAGTGCACAGGGGAGTGGAGCAGTGGACCCAGGAGCAAGGCAGTGCACAGGGGAGTGGAGCAGTGGACCCAGGAGCAAGGCAGTGCACAGGGGAGTGGAGCAGTGGACCCAGGAGCAAGGCAGTGCACAGGGGAATGGAGCAGTGGACCCAGGACTGCTGTCTGTGGTAGAACCAATCAAACAATGTGACTGTCGGATGTGAGGGCTGGAGGTCCAAGCCAGGACCACCCTCCATTATCTGACCTGGATAAAGTGATGGGGGACCAGCCCCAGATCTTGCGCTAGTTAGGTGGGAGGGGCTGGAGTGACAAGTGACAGGGCCAGGATGGATTCACTTGGAAACTGGGAACAAGCCAGAAAAGAGGAAAATACTCTTTTTAAAAAATCCCTTTCTAGAAAGAAAATGTGGAATGAATTTGACAAAATTATGCTCTGGGCATGTATAAATATACCACAGTGAATTCCATTTTTATGAATACCTATAAAGCACCAATTAAAAATAAACCGAAGAATGAGTGAGGAAGGAGAATGGGGGAAGGGAGAGAGGGAGGGAAGAGGGGGATACTGGGGACTGAATCGGAGTACATCAAATTCCATGCATGCATGACTCTGTCCAAACAAATCCAAATAGTAAGTAAAAACTACAATGCAGAAGATTAAAAGTAAAAGAAAAAGAAAGTACCTCGTGAATTTCATTTGGGTTTTGTAATGATGAAAATGAAGGATTTGCTTCCTTCCTCCCATTTGGTTTTTTTTTTTTGTTTGTTTGTTTCTTTTTTTTAAATAATGTGGTGTAATAGCCCTGCAGAGAAGCTAAGGCCTTTGTGAACTGTCAGCTTCCTATAAGGAAGAAAGAGGATCTTCCAGTAGAAAAATGGTCTCAGAGTGCAGATACTTCCTATCACCTGCATGAGGTTAAACAAACAAACAAACAAAAACTGTCACTCTCTTTCCCCAGGTAACCGAACAACTAACTCAATCACACTCCGGTTGTTGGCCTCCACAAGATCTCTCCCTGGAGGATCTGGTCATTCAGTCCTTGCAGGATCAGGAGACTATAAATATATCTAATGTTCTGGTCTCTGCTTCCCATCAGGATTCCTGCAGACTTGGGAAGATTTGCTATCCAGAGGAAGAATTCACCACCAATCCCAGGAAGGAAGCCCAAGGACTGCTCCTAAGGATACGTCAATCTAAGAGTCCAAAGAATCAAATGTTTTACTTTTTCTCAAAAGAACCAATCAGTGTTTTGGTTTGGGGTTTGTTTCTGGTTTTGTCTGGGTAGTCTACTCCAAGGCACTGGGGTACTTCCCTAACTAAAAGAAAAACTACCCAATATTTCAAAGGATGAATAAAAGAGAAAATTCAGGGTTTTTTTCTTTTCTTCTTTTCTTTTCTTTTTTGTACCAGGGATTGAACCTAGGGGAACTTTACCACTAAACTCTGTCTCCAGCCCTTTTTGCTTTTTATTTTGAGACAGGGTCTCACTATGTTGCTTAGGGCCTCATTAAATTACGAGTTTGGCTTTGAACTTGCAATCCTCCTGCCTCAGCCTCCAAGCCGCTGGGATTACAGGCGTGGCCGCTGTGCCCTGCTCAGGGGGGATTTTTCAGTAGATTTCTTCGTATTTCAATTCTAATATCTCTTCTACGTGAAAAAAAAAAACAGAAATAGTAGGAAATATGTGTTGATATTATAAAGCCATTAAAGATCATAGGGATATTGTTGCTAGGGCTGTAGCTCAGTGATTGAGTGCATGTTCCACCAGGATCTGGGTCCAATGTCAAGCACCAAAAGTTAGATAAGTAAATACGGTTATACCGATTGCTTAGCAAGACAAGAAAAGCTTAGCCAAAAAAAAAAAAAAAAAAAATTTTTTTTCAAAGGAACCAACTATGAAAGCTAATATTCACCATCATCAAAATTATGATTTTAAGGTACTGGAAAGAAATATTCACAATGGTTTTCTTGTCTTCTTAATCATGAATTTTCCTTTCATCATTTTATCATTTCCTTATTACATGGTTATATTTAAAAAAAAAAAAATGCATTCTGACCAGAGAAAGAGAAACAAAAGAGGGGAAATTCAGAAAGATGAAGAGTCAGACTGTAAAGCAATTGAAAGAGCTAAAAAAACAAAAAAAAAAAAAAATGAAGGACACCCTTAGGGAGAAGATTACACACCCCTTGGATGGAGCAATAGGAAAATGTAGCCTCACCAGAACGGAAGGCATTTTTTCTAACACAGCGATCCCCTTTGATGGAGGCTCCTGTTTGGAGAGGAGAAACGTGGTCTCTTTCAGTAGTAGACCCACAGAAAGCCCCTAGGTCAGTGGAGTCTGAGAGCAGAGCCCTTTCTCCCTCAGCAAAGGGCAGCCCCAGCCCCCAGCTCAGCTGCCACACACACCAGCCAAGTCCTGGAGGAGATGGAGCCCAGGGTCTCCGAGAGCCCTTCTCCCCCCGATGTCACTCTCCTGCCTTCTCTCCTGACACTGAACGGCCATTACCATTCTGTGTAGCAGTTTTACAAGGCGATGGGATAACCATCCTGCTGCCTGTCCAACCGCCCCAGCCTTACTTACTGCCAGATAAATTCCAATGATTGATGAGGGAAATACTTTAAAATTTTGAGATGGGGTTGGGGGGACTGGAGGGGACAGGGAAGGGGGACATTCAGGATGAGGAATGAGGCAGGAGGGGTGCTGCTGGAGCACGGGGGACATTAGGACACGTCAAGGCTGGCAAATGATTCATTGAGTAAATGATGATAAACACTTGGTCTCTGAGCATATATGTGCATTTTACCTAACGATCTCCAGCGTCCATAAGTGAAGAAAGGCTCCGAATCAATCATGTGAACAGGCCCTAAATGGGAATCCCTTAGGAATGGGATCTGAATTGTAAATGCCTCCCCTGGAATTTCACACATCAAATTACAATAAACGGAATGATATTTTAAGCAGCTCGGTACTTAAAGGGTACCGCGTGGAGTCCTGAGGATTTGCTTCTACTTTCGGAATTTTTTTTTTCTTTTTCTTGTGCTAGTTGGAGCTGTGCACATCTCTTGTTAATTTGGTTGTGGATTCAGACACAGAGCAAAGAAGAGAAGTTTTCCACCTGAAAACTGCTTAAGTAACAAACAAACTTACCCATAATCAGGCAAGTCCTCCTATTGCTCCAACTTAGATCCTCTCAAGCCAGGTGCCTTTGCTCTAGAGAATAAAGGTGGGGGTCGAAAATACAATACAATCCACAGTCTACTGTATCCAGCCTAGGAAACTAACTCCATTATCTATAATAGCACAATTAGCCAGCCAACTACCTATCTACTAGGCTGATTTAGAGGATATCAGACCATCATGTCTATCAATCCATCTAGGAAACCAAACAATAATTCCTGTAACTATGAGCCCCAAATGTCCAGGACTTGATTAATAAACAAAATATCCCCTAGTTGTTTTTTCCCCCATTTCCAATTTAGGAGCAACTAGAAAAAGCTAACTGTGCCCTCAAACCAATCATATGGGATGATCATGTCTTTTCTCATTCAGAGTACTGTAACAAAATACTTTAGACTGGGTAATTTGTAAATATATATATATATATATATATATATATATATATATATTTTATTGTTCTAGAATCTGAAGGTGCAAGATTAAGGTAATAGCAGATTTGGTGCACTTCATAGATGCCCTTCTCAAAGAAGGTCAAGGCTGATCCTTTTAACTAACCTCTTTTATAAGGGCCCTAATCCCATCCACAAGGGCTCCGCTGTCATGGCTTGACCACCTCCTGAACGCCTCACCTCTTAATCCCATCACATTGGCAGTTATTTCAACATATGAATTTTGGGGAGATGCAATCAGACCACAGGGCCCTGCTTCTAGCAAACCCACCTCCAGCTTCCCCACAGCAACAGCGGCTCCCTCTTTTGTGATCGCAAGCCCTGCATAAATAGCCATCAGCCCTGCTCACTGGGTTGGTCTCTGTTTATTTCCACATGCCCAAAACTTAAACTTCCAGGACATTTTAAAGAGAAACGACCAATCAAATCTGTCTTTGAGGAGCCCATGGACAGGCTGCAAACCTGAGTCTTAAACTCCAGGGACTTATTGAGCCAGAAGATGCCCTATGATGACCACCTTTGTGACCTCACTTGTCTCCGGGCTGAGTCTTGGAAAATGGCCCTCATGGAGCAACTGGGAGTGGCAGCCTTAAAATGTTTTTTTGAATGACTAATTGACTTGGTTCAATGAGCACCATAAAATAGTCGGATTATTCATAGCAGCTACGGTTCACCTCTCATTTTTTTTTAAATATCATCATCCTTTATCATTAGCATCAAGCCCACTAAAGAGAACTTGAGTATTGAGGATGGTAATACTGTTCTTATATATTGTGATTTTAAAGGTACTAGGAAGGCTACTGTGAGCCCCCCCAAATCTCTCCCATTGGCCTATCATAGTGCCTGAATTTTCTTTTTACTGGAATAAGCACTCCTACTCTTTAAAGCTAATAGTATAGCTAGCTGCACATCAGAACCACTTGATAAGCTTTAATAAACCTGAGTATCTCAACCCTACCAGCCCTATACGCTCTCCCAGGGCATGGTGTGAGAAACTACATTTCATGGGCACATTATTATTCTCCTTAGTAGTGGGATTTTCATACTTGGACACAATGAGAACCTTTTTTATACTCCTTTTTTTTCATTTGTTTCTTTTAGATATACATGATTGTAGAGTGTATTTTCACAGATTACACATACATGAAGTATAACTTATTCTAATTTGGATCCCATTCTTGTGGTTGTAAATGATGTGGAGTTACACTGGTTGTATATTCATATATGAACATAGGAAATTATCTCTCGATTCACTCTACAGACTTTCTATTTCCATCCCCGATCCCTTCCCGTCATTTCCCTTTGGCTAATCCAATGAACTTCTATTCTTCCATCCCTCACCTTATTGTGTGTTAGCATCTGCATATCAGAGAGAACATTCAACCTTTAGTTTTGGGGTACTGACTTATTTCTGGAAAGAAAGAGAGACAGTGATTCTCAAAGTGCTGTCCCCAGACCAACAGCATCCACATCATCTTTCTTAATGGTTAATTGTTGGTGTCAACTTACTTGAGCCATGGGGTGCCCAGACATTTGATTGACATCTGTGAGGGTATTTCTGGATGAAATGAGCATGTGAGTCAGTGAACTGGGTGAAGCAGATTACCCTCCCCAGCATGGTGTTCCTCAACCAATCCAGAGAGGGCTTGAGTAGAATCAAAGGCTAAGACGTGGGAGGAAAGGAGGAACTTTAGATAGGACAAAGGGGAGGGAGGGGAAAGGAGGGGACAAGGGGTAGGAATGATGGTGGAAGGAATTTGACATCATCACCCTCAGTACATGCATAAAGACATGAATGGTATGAAAATACTTTGCGTACAATCAGTGACTTGAAAAACTGTGCTCTGTATATGCAATATGAAATGAATTGCATACTGCCATCGTGTATCACAAATTAGAATAAATAAATAATTTAATAGAAAAAGAGAATAAGAGGCTAAGAAAGAATTCTTTCCCTCTGCTTGCCTGCCTTCAAGCTAGAACGACCATCTTCCCCTCCCTTCCAGCCCAGATTCTGGAGCTACACCATTAGTACCAGAACCACTGGAACTTAAAACATCCATTTTCCTGGTTCTCAGGCCTCCAGGTGCAGACGGGGCTACGCCATTGTCTCTCCCTAGTCTCCAGCTTGCTGACTGCAGCTCTTGAGACTTTACTATAGCAAGTCAGAGAGAGAGAGACAGAGAGAGAGACTGCAGAAGAATTACACCTTCAGGAATTTGCTCAAACAGCAAATGCTTGCACTCCACTTCAGATCTACTGATTCAAGCATTTCTAGAGTATAGTTTCAGTCTCCTCGAAGTAATTCTGGAGCATGATAAAGTTTGACAGCCATCGCCACAGAACATGCCTCAGAATTGAGGCTGCTCCAGGGGGTCCTCCCTGGTACCCTTAGCCTACCCCATGCGGGGCTGAGAGAAAGCCCTCTGCTGCTCAGCGGGAAGTGGTGGCAGTGATCATGGAAGGGCAGAGGAAGGACAACCACAGCACCCACATGGCCCCATTGAGGAAGCCTTCCTCCTTTTCTCAGTTGTGTAGATTTGATTTCAAAATACAAGGAAAAAAATGGAAGTCAGTGGTGATCATCAACACTGTTCAATTATTTCCAGTTTATCTTCCAAACATATGATGAGAAAGAACCTCCCCCATCATGTGGAAGGTAGGTCTGAGCATATGACTTGCTGAGAAGGTTATGAAAAGTAACAAGTGACCTGTGTCACTCCTGCTGTGGCAATCATGGTATCTGAGTGACACACAGAATAGAGATAGCTTAAACCATCCAGCATAGTTATGTGTTTGAAAATTCCAAAGGACCGGCATACATAACATATAAATAAATATTTTTCAAGGATTAGAATACACTATAACATACGTATCTGAAACACATTTTTCTTTTAACAATGGAAAGCAATTTAGGATTTTTCCAATGCTTTGTGATTATTATCATTTTGAATGTCACTCATTTTAGGGTTTTTAAAATTTTTCTGTGATAAAGATTTCTAAAAAAAAATGTTTCATATAGGAGGAATACAATATAGCTTTCTTATAGGAGGAATAGCAATAATGATAATGAACATAACACTAAGGAATATTATTACTACCAATCACATGCCAAGCACATAATTCATTTTTTCCTCCCAGCCATTCCAACAGTCTTTTCTTTGATTCTTTTTACACTTGAATGAAGATTTCCAGAGCCCAGGAAATCAACTGAGATCATGCAACATACAAACTTGAACCCTGACATATTTATCCCCCAGCTTTTTTATTAAAAGTTTTTGAGCTTCCAGAGCAACATTCAACATGCAAAGAACTAAGAAGCCATAATAAATCTTCTATTGATAAGCAAGTAGAAGATAGCTTATTTTATAAGAGGAGAATCTTAAAACTTCATTTTTTTTTCCGAAGGAAAAAAACTGTTAGAAGAAAGTCAAACTATAAGTCAATGTTAGAAAAGGTATTTTAAAATCTATTAAAGACTTTATAAACATACTACATAGAGTCCATTTTCAACTGATATGGAATCTATAACCTTACTTTCTATTATAAAATTATATGTGAAAGAGTGGGTAGAGGCTCTGCAAGTTGATATTTCTAATGTAATGGCTAAATTTCATTTTACTGTTACATTTATCTTCCTATCTCCAGAGACTGATGGGAAAGGATGAATTAAATTTGATGGGATCAGTAGAAGCTTGAAAAATGTAAAATAAAATGCCTTATGTGTTGTTTCTGTTCTAATTGTGCGGCATCTTATAGACTTTGGTCCCCACCAGAATGATCAATCTGTCACTTGAGTTATTTGACTATTGATTAATTTTCAGAAATGTGTTGACATAAGTCTCACTGTAAAAAGAAAACCTGTTCCCCTGTCTCCTGCCACCGGGACTCTGAGTCACACGTCTTTGCCTTTTTGCATGATTAATGTTGGTCTGAACCTAAAGAATCAATAAACATTTTCTGAAGCAGAGATATCTACATCCCTAAAGAGGACTACCTATTTAGTTTCACACTCGGTTCACAAAATGCATTACCCTTTGGAATGGAAGGGGTCAGGCTTGGCTGGTTGATGAGAATCAGGAATTTTGTTCTGGTTTGTTGATCCATTCAGTGTAAAAAGGTCATGTGTTGAACAAGTATTCCAAATAGTGCTCCCCCGGTGGCCTGGAGGAGTAACTACACTTATCCCTTGAAGGACCCAAGTTAAACATTGGAAGGATCCACCCATGAGGAGGATTCTATGTTGAATGCTCCTGATATTGATAAGGTCTTGTAAAGAGAATAAAAGTGTAAGATTGTCTGTCTGTGTCTCTGTCTCCCCCTCTGTTCCTCATGTCTCTCTTTCTCTGTCTCGCTTTCTTACACACACACACACACACACACACACACACACACTTTCTCTCTCTTTATATAGGATTCTCTGGAATAGACATCACCTGAAAGTGCTTAGAAATTCACCTTGTTCCAGGAGATGTCATTCACTGAGATTAAGAAAAGGCTTCTCTACGGAGAACATGCAGGTTGGCTCTTCTGCCTCTTAGTAGGGAAGGATTTGAAGCATCCGAACAGAGTTGTGCCCAACCCACAGCAGTCACGAAACCCAACAGAGGTCTCAGAGCAATACTTGTGGAAGAGACAAGAGAGGGATGGTGTCACCCTCCACGTCATTACCTAGAGTTGTCATGAGGCCGATGCCATGACTTCAAGACTTGCCAAGGTGAAGGCTCCTTGTAAGTTATTTCATTCATTGCAGTTTATCCAAGTAAAATAAATGCAGTAATTTGAAGGCAAGATTAATCCTTTTCTTGTCACCCTGCCATCCCCTGCTCCTAAACATATGCAGTCATACCCCCCACACCAAGGAGCGTGACAAGAAGGTCTAAGCCTGAGCAGCATCTGACACAGAACCATCATCCCACTCCATACTGCTCCGGGCCCAGGGAGGGATAAGGAATGATTGATGAGTCAATGCAGGGCTCAGCCCTTTGTCCAGTAGAAATGGGACTCTTGTTGTGATTCTGGTGTCCTGAGTGAGGGCTGACTCGCAAAATAAAGCAAAACAGGGGGACATGATCCGATAAGCCTGGGAACAACTGCCAGTTCTGCCAGTTCATTCAGGCTGAATGGGGTCCCCGCGGGGACCTTGTCAACACATTGAATTTGAGCTCAAGAGTTCCAGGAAAAGGCTTTTGCTGTCACTCTGTCTTGGGTCACCAGCTTACTGAGGAAGAATGGGAGACTTAATTTTCTTAAAGAGGATGCCTGGTGAGCTCTGGTTTTAGCACAGCAATGATTCCAAAATCAGCCAGCTTCTGGGGCTATTTGTGGCACAAATCTTCCGAGAGAATCCTCTCTGTGCCTGGAAAGAATAAAAATTAGCAGTCCAACCATGTCATTGAACCAACCTGGGACATTATTTAATATATCTAATTACATGAGAATAATTTCATTAGCACCAGCTTTCATTTGAATATGCTGCAAGTGGTCAAAAGAATTTATATCTCCTCCCTGGAACACATTCATAATGAGATCCTGTGGCTGAAGATTTACTCCATATGACAAATACAAGGTACCAAATTCTGAGCTAAATGAGCACATGAAGCAACTAGGCAGTACTTGCTGGGTTTTTAATTATCATTATTTACAAAGTATTCTTGTAAGTTCCAGGCGAATATCATGAAAGCCCTAGGTTCAGCTTTATGGAGAGGATCTAAGAGGCACATTTGCAGAGCCAGGGATCCTGGCTCCTTACTGCCATCCATCTGTGAGGGCTGGGATTCAGAAAAGCCTAGCGCGTCCTGCAGGCCTGGAGGAGTAACTACACTGATCCTCCCCTCTTGCTTTTGCTCTCTCTCTCTCTCTCTTCTTAGGCAGCAGTGACCCCAGTTTTCTGCTTTGGACAGACGTCAGATAAAAAGTGACCACATGAGGAAAACAGGGCTCTCCTTTTCCTTTCCTCCTTTCTTCCCTCCAACCTGTTATGCTTTGGATATGAGGTGACCCCAGAAGCTCACAGGTGAGACAGTGCAAGAGCATGCTGAGGCGAAATGACTAGATTAGGAGACCTGCAACCAACCAATGGCTTAGACTATGGATATGGATTGACCCAGTGGTAACTGTAGGCAGGCAGGCAGGGTGTCCCTGAGGAGGCAGGTCATGGGGGTGGCCTTGGGTTTTACATTTTGTCCCAGGTGAGCAGAGCTCTCTCTGCTGCCTGTTTGCCGTGTGCTGAGCTGATTTCCTCCATCATGGCCTTCCGCCATGACGTTCTGCATGACCTAAGGTCCAGAGCTAAGCAGTAGGCCATCATGAACTGAGACCTCGGAAACCGTGAGCCCCCAACAACCTTCTCTTCCTCGAAGTTCTTTTGTTTGTTTGTTTTGTTTCTTGGTTTGTTGCTGTTGTTGAGGGGTTGGTTTGTTTGGGTTGGATTTGGTTTTTCTGGTACCAGGGATTGAAACCAGGGGTGCTTACCCACCGAGCCGCATCCTCAGCCGTCTTATTTTTTTGTCTCAAGACAGGGTCTCAGGAAGTTGCTGAGTCTGCTCTCCACCTTGCGCTCCTCCTGCCCCAGCCTTCTGAGCCATGGGAACTCTGTATTGCTGCCTTCCTGTCTTCCCTGTCCCCTTCCTCCATCCTTCATCCTCTCCTCCCTCCCTCTCTCACCTTTCTCCTTCTCCCTCCTCCATCACCATCTCCCTCCTTTCCTCCCCCTCCTTCTCTCTCCCTCCTCTCTTCCTCCTTCAGTCTCTCTCCTTCCCCTCACTTGTTCTACTTCTCTTCACATTCTCCGCTCTCAAAACCACCAGGAAGTTAAATATTTAATAAAGAATAATATAGTAATAATCTTACTACCTTATAATTAAGGCATTCTGATTTTAATTCTGACCCAGACCAGTCTTTGGATATTTAGCTAAATGTTATTTATAAACAATTATGCCCTCCCTCGACACCTTAAAGGTTAATGGTGAATACGTCAAGGTTCAGCTTAAAGGGCACCAATTGCTAGCCCAGAAAGTTGTCATTAACGCCTTGTTCCATGAACTTTGTACGACTTGGCCAAACTCTCCTCTGCCTCTTCAGCAACCCGTGCCCTCTGTGTTTTATTTTTCTTGGGCACCAACTTAAAACATGCATCCTGTAAATTGCCACCAGGTCCCCTAATTACTTACCCGCATCCTGCACTCAGTAGCAACTGAAATGTCATTCTGTTGCAAGCCGCAGGAAGAGGAGTGCAGTTACAGATGAAAGCAGGCCACCAAAAAAAGAAAATTTAAAAAAAAAAAAAAAAAAAAAAAAAAAACCTCATGAATACCTTTAGCTTTAGAGAAAGAACAGGAGCAACGGCCGTGCTTCAAAAATGCCAGACATCTGAGATGACAAATGCAGCCTCCTGCTCTCCTAGCCCCACTCCGACCCCAGCCCTGCACAGATTCCAACTAGGTAACATTTTATCCAGGTGGAGAGAAAAAGCAACTCCCCAAAGAGACCCACGGAGGAAAACCACACGGGCTGCCGTCCTTGTCCCCATCCGTCATCTCAGAAGGGAAGAGCAGCGGAGAGCTTGAGGTGAAAGGTTACCTACATTTATAATGCCAGGCCCTGGGCCTGCCAGGTAAAAGGTAAATGGTAATTTTATCATTAGCATGCCTGACCCCACGGCTGCGCCATATCTCACAGGCGGCCTAAGAAGAGCTCACCTGTCAAGACACAGAGCTTAAAGGTCAGGGCACCCAGAAATCTTCCAGAGCTCACGACCGAATTGCTGACACCTTTTATTATTGCCCGCTTAAATAAATGATTCTGGGGCAGGACGAGGGAAGACTGGCTTAATGTCGAGATTTACATGAAGGATTCTTGTGGTTTTCATTTCCAAACCCATAAAAATAAAATCTGCACTGTGGGTTTGAAGGAACAGGGAGAGCTTTGAAAATCCATCCCTGTTCCTGGACTTCAAAGATTTTCTGTTTTTAATCATCTGAAAATGAACTATCAGTTTTTTAATAATTTAGTAGGAAATTTTCCCTCTGGGTTTGCTTTTTATTCCTCATAGAGACAATTTCTGCTTTTCTTTTCCTCCCTTTTTATTGGGAGTGCAAGGGCAGAAAGAAGGGAGAGTTATATAGCAACTTGTGAATATTCCTCAATTAGATCAGAGAGATAGAGATTTGAAGGCTCGCTCCATTTATTTCTTTCCAACTAAAATCACAGGGAAAATATGTCACTATTCGTGTCAATATGGCAGTCCTTTAAATGGTTAAACGTAGGATTATCAGCCAACCATGCATTATTACTTCTAGTTATACACCCAAGAGGATTGAAAGTAAGAACTTGAACAAATTCTTATACACTCATGTTCAATAGCAGCATTAATCACAGTTAAAAAAGTGGAAGACACTCAAGTATTCATCATCGACAGACAAACAAATAAACAAAAGGCTGTCTATATGCGCAGTGGAATACTAGTCAGCCTTAGAAAGGGACTACAGAATGGATGAACCTTGAGGATATTGTGCAAGGTGAAATAAGTCAGTCATAAAAGGATAAATACTGTGAGGTTCCAGTCATATGAAATGTCCAGAATAGGGAAATCTATAATGTCAGAGAGTAGATTAGTAGTTAGGGCAAGGATTGAGAGATGATGATGGTTCATAGGTTCAAATTACTATCTTGAGCTAACGAAAATATTCTACAGTCAATTCTGGTGATGGATGCACAACTCTGTGACTACACTAAGAACCATTAAATTATGCACTTTAAATGGGTGGACTGCGTGTCATATGAATCATGTCTTCATAAAGCTATTTTTAAAAGTAAACATGATATATTTGGTTGGAAATGACAATATTACTCATGGTATGAAGACAGAATTGACAGATAAAATACTGGCCTTTTTATTTGCTAAATTTCATGACTCCAGGGGAAAAGCCTTTAATATTGCAAAATATACCTTGATATTACAATAGTATTTATGTCATCACTGTTTGACTTATTCTCTACCTGGACCAGAATTTTCTCCTCTGAACTTTAGCCTCCCTCCATTAGCTGTTGAGAGCCCCTCTGAATCTGGGTCTACAGCCCTCACGTTCACACAAGCAAACCATGGCACATCCTGCTCTCTACTGCTGCTACCAAGGTGCAGCCTCTGGCTGGGAGTCTTTGCAAGTGCTTCCGGGGATCCTTAAAATGTTAGTCAGCTCTCCACCCATGCAACGAGACACCTGATCATCAACGTAAGAGGGGGAAACGTTTGTTTGGCCCACAGTGTCAGAGGTTTTAATCCACGATCCCCAGACCCTGTTACTCTAGGCCTGTAGCAGAACAGTACATCATGGTGGGAGTCCTGGCAGAGAAGGTCTTCGCACCTCCCAGTGACCAGGAAACCAAGAAAGACAGGAAAGGAAGCCCAGGTCCCAATGTCCCCCTCAATGCCCCCCCCCGCCTGTGACCTCACTTCCTCCACTGGGCCCCACTTCCTAGAGGTTCTGCCACCTTCCAAGAACCTCACAGGCTGGGGACCAAGCCTTTTCCTGGATGCTTTGGCACAATGGAAAACTGTTCATCGCCCTTTGACGCCTTCCTCATCTTGCATTTAAACAAAATCTTACCCCCTTTCAAGGTACTTTTCCACAGCCCTACTTCTGTGCCCCTCACATTGCCGCAGTGTCGGGGGGACAGAGGCCATGCTGAGAACAGGATCGCCAGAAGGCCAGGCAGACACAGAGGCTGGTCATTCAGACATTTATATTTTAAGTTTCAAAGGACCATAAAGATGGGCTCAGGGAAAGAAAATACAGGTGGAAGGGAAATCTACAAAGAGTCTTCAATATAAAGTCATTAAAATTGACTAGTTGTCAATTTCATAATTTTATCTTGGAAAAAAACAACTTCAGGTCCCAGTGAAGATGGAAAAATAGAGAAGGTCGCTTTTCTGACTCCTCTGTGGCATGAAACCAAGAAAGCAGACAGGCAGCTTCTCAGCAAGGTGAGTGACCCCCAAAAAAAAAAGGTGGGGGAGGGGACTTTATTGGAATTTAAAACTGGGCTTTCAAAGCAGATTGGGGACTCAGGAGGTTGGCTATAATAAGGAAGAAATCCCCAGTATCACAGCCACTGCCACAGCTAGAGTCACCAGCCAGGGTGGTCCCTCTGTGAGCAAAGTAGAAGATAAGGGAATTAAGAACCCACATTTTTAAGAACCCCGAGGCATGGCCAGGTATGGAGTTTACAGACCAAAGACACTGCCTGACTAAACTGAAAGGCACAGCCCTCTATATCCTTCTGCAGAAAAGAAGCCGCCATCTCTGCAGGCTGCCTGCAGAGGACAAAAGGAAAAAGCATTTTGCAGCCAAGGAGCAGGGGCTGGCAGCTGAGGGAGCCAATTCCTGGCAAAGCCATGTTTGACCTGAAATTCAGGCCTGGCAAACCCACACTGCAAGACCTATAGCGTGCCTAAGTGACCACGAGGAATCAAACATGGAGAGGACTACCCAGGGGAGTGCTGTCTTGGGGGGTTGGTGCATTCTGGACCCATAGCCCCTGGAGCATCCCATGTCCACGGAGAAGTAGCTTGTCCTCCCTCAGCCTGCAAGTGTGCCATTTGCCATCGAGAAAGATGATCTCTACTCTTTTCATTTTATATTTTGATAAACACTGAAGATCTGGAGCTGTTAAATATGAATAAAAAAAGCTCAACACTGGTTTATTTGTCATATCAGAACTTTACTACTTTTAGTACACAATGAGTAATCAGTTTTCTGTACACTTGTTTTCATTTTCGTCTCCATGAACTGGCACTGTAATTAAAGGTATTAGGATGAGTCTGTATTAAAAATTATACGTTTCATAAAATTTGAATTAAAAACTCAAATCATATAAATGCCATGTATGTCAATGTGTTTTAATCTCATTTTTTTTCTTTTGTTTTCTGCTGAACTCTCATATAATCTCAGATCTTTTTCTCCCATATCACATTCCAACCAGTATCTATAGCCTAGAATACATCTTTGGCTTTCTTCATTCTTAAATAATTGTGTGCAATCATTTATTTACATATTTTTATATAGAAACATATAATCTAGGCATTCTGATCACTGGGCTATATAAAAACAGGTGATAGGGACATAGATTATAGTCTGATTTGATCTGATTTTAGGATTTGAATGAGGAAATTTATCCATACCCACGGCAGCAGTCACAGCTTCACCAAGCATCAGTTTGTGCAGAACCATGGTCTTCCCTGGGCAGCCCACCAAGAGGATCCACATTTCTTTCTGCCAAAAAGACTCTCAAAGTGGTTTGTAAATATATTCCCGAGCTGTGGACGGGAGGAAGCAACCCCAGCCTCAGAGACCGCAGTGGCGGCCAGGTGCTGGATTCACTTCTGCAACAGACGTCTCTCAGAAATCTTCTCGATTTTAAAATTCAATAATGATGCACATCAAAATTCTAAAGAGAGAGATTTTGGCTCTTTTATATACAGGTGAAATTCCTGCCATGGTGGAGTCTGCCCTACTGCACAGTGACGGCCTGCCCTCTGTGACTGTGTCTAGAACTTCTTTTATGTGTGGGGTCCATGAGGGTGGAGCTGTGTTGTACTGCTTCCCCCTAACATGCGTGGTGCCCAACACAGGGTGTAGACAGCTCAGGGCACTCCCAAGAATCATCATTTCAGACGAACAAGGAGACAGGTGGATTATTCCACTTCACTGATTAAAGGAGGATCCCCATTCTGAGACCACAGTAAATTAGGGACATAGCCTACCCATTGGAGGGGTTTAAAACAATATTTTTACTTTTCTAATTTCAGGTGGGATGGAGATAACTGCTGTCTTGATGTAAGAAACAAAATCATCTGACAACGCAAAAATGAATAGAAAAGAAACCTCACTTGCCTTTTGGACCCATGAAAATTTCTCATTCACCTTTCCTTCCCGAAACAATCTCTGTATTCAGTGTCATGAAAAATGCTCAGAGGTGAGGTGAATTCTCAGGAATGCTTTTTCCTGTCACAGAATAGGAAATGGAAGGTGCAATTTCTGAATCTGTACCCTTGGCAATCAGGCAGGACTTACGCTCTGCCCTTAGCATAGATAAGGAAAAATATGTAGCCTCCTTCGAAGCTGCTTGTTAAAGAACTGTTGAATTGCAATCATCTCCCCATATGGGTTGTGGGTGCCCATTTAATGAGAACCTCTTTATAATTTTCTAGCAATTGTTAATCCACAAGAATTTATGTCATTAAGGTCATTAAACTATGTTATTTGCTATGGGCTATTAAAGAGGATGCTAATCATTTAAACTTGCTTTCTGATCCAGCCAAACAAGTTCATCTTGTGCTGCATTTCATTATGCCTTCATTCTTGCCTCAGAAAAGCCAGGCATCCTTATCTCCAATTAATTTAATCTTCCCTCCAATAGTCACATTTTTTTTTCTTTGTAAAAAGCCACCATTTAGCTTGGGGAGACCTTCAACTTCAAGGAAAAAGTCACCCAAAACACAAGTCAGACTGTTTTAGTTCACTCCACTAATTGTTGAGAAGACGGCATTTGAAGCCCTGTTCTTGTCTCCTCTCTGCCTGCGAGAGAATGTGGCCTCATCAACACAGTGCACAGAAGCAAATACGTTCATCTCTGCTGGATCCCATGGGCTTCCAGGGTGATTCAGACAGGGGACATAAAAACAGGGTGACAGTTTCAGAAGCCACTAAAATTTTATACTGGGCTTTGTGACCAGGATTAACGCATTTTAACAAAGCTCCATAAGAAAATCCGGTCTCTCTGCTGTCTGCCGGTCACAGCCATGAAAACTCCCCAACCTGTCAGGCTTCCTCATAAACAGCAAGTGTATTGTAAAGCTGTTTATAGCTGTTATAAAAATATTTTGACTCTTATACCCAGCCACCTGAGTAGGACACCTGATACTAGTTAAAGGAGGGAGGAAATCCCATTTTCAATTAAATCATTCTAAACAGGAGGGATGGGGAGCAGAAAAGAGAAAAGTTACTTTTCTATTCAAGTGGTTTGCAGCTCATTGACAACAGGGCTTTCTGGATGGCTCATGAAACAAAGTATCTTTGCTCCTCAGGGTCTTGATTTCCTATAGCAACAATATCACATCCAGCTCCGGGTTTGCATTTCAGAGAGGTCGAATTATCAAAGGAAATAGAGAAGCCGGCTTTCCATATGGGGCATCTCAGGGCGGTCCCTCAATATCCTGATCTTAAAAAAGAATAATAATAATAATAATAAGTGTCCCTTCCTGCAGGATCTGCAGTCTTTAGGAGCAGCAGCTGACCCCACGCTGGCCCTACAACCCAGTGCTGCTGGAAACACACGGCACAACTTGTCCTTGGACCTTTTCATTCTGCATTCAGTACATCCTGCCCCTTTTCTACCCCTTATGCCTGTGCACTTATCCAACAGACTCTTCTTAATTCTAACCAGAAATCCAGAAGCTAGTCTTTCCTTCATGTATATGGACTGAGCGACTAATGACCAGATCATGTGTAAAAATAGAGCTCTGGCCCTCAACAGGAGCCAGCCAGGGGGCCAGTCGGTGCTATTCAAGGTGGACTTGTAGCAAGCCAGGCACTGTCCAGTCACAGTCCTGAGACTCAGATCATAACCCGTAACAACTGGCCCAAAAAGGACAGGACTTAACCACTGTCAGTTTCCCTGCTTCTATTAGAATCAACCAAAGAAAGTCAAATGTGCCCACACTAGCACTCCCTAGCACGCCCCACCTCCACCTGGGCACCTCCACAGCAACAGCCTCCCTCAGGACACACTTAAAGCCCCCCTCCTTTGTAAAGATTCCCCACTCTGCTGCCCTGCCTTTGAGTCTCTGCCCAGACCCATGGGCTGGTGGCTAAGTCCTTGCTCTAGCTCTGAATGAATGGCCATCGCCCCTTCTCATTCGGTTGGTCTTCGTTTCCACAAAGCCAAAGAATTCTTCCCCAATAATGAATGCCAGGCACTCCTTCCAGGGCAATTCTACCAAATGAAGAGATTCAACTTCCTGAGAAACAGCCTGGTACCCACTGCAAGAAGAAATACATGACAGCCACATTGCTTTGGAATTTGGTCAGCGGACTCCGTGGGGTAAGTGACTTGTTACACTAGATTGTGGAAAATGTGGAGAAGCCAAGAGAGCAGAGTGGACGTGTCGATGTGACAGCATTACCACCCGGGACGTTTGGCTAGTGTGTGAGCCACCTGAGTTCATTGCCAAGCAAGGTCTTCAAAACTTTTGTGTTTGGGTCAGAATTGTGGGGGTTACTGATTTAGAAATGTTCTTACTCCTGCTCAAAAGTCTACCCCAACTCCAGGAGTCATATCAAGCTCCATTTCTTATAAGAGAAGAAGGAGGAGAAGGAGGAGGAGGAGGAGGAGGAGGAGGAGGAGGAGGAGGAGGAGGAGGAGGAGGAGGAGAAGGAAGGAAAAAATCGTCCCGAGCCCTTCCTGAAGAGAAGGTCGAATGCCAGCCTCAGCCCTCACACTGCCTTAAGTCCAGCTATCCTCGTCCAGTCTATGTCCTAAACTTAAGCTCTTCTCTCTTCTCGAATGCCTTTTCCCAGCCCTGAGTGTTCACCCTCTGCATTCAAGGCCCAGGTGAAATGCAACCTCCTCGCTTTCTCTATCCTAACTCACCCAAGAAAAACCACTTGCTCCCTCATCTTGATCTGCAGAGTGGAACGTGAGGCTCTCTAACCCAGCTTGCCACAGGACATCATTGTCTCTATGGCCAGCTCCTCTGATGGACTGAACCTTCTCAGGGGTGGGAACTGTTATTATGCATCATATCTCTAAGTCGGGTGAAGTATACAGAGGAAGGAAGGGAAGAGAGAGAGAGAGAGAGAGAGAGAGAGAGAGAGAGAGAGATATGAAGGCAAGAAGGAAGGAGGGAGAGAGTAGAAAAGAGGGTAAGAAGGAAATAAATGAGAAGGAAAGAAGGTAAAGGAAGGAGGGAAGAGGAAGGAAGGCAAATTTTAAGAACTGCTTAGCTTATAGTGCTTTAATCACATCCTTCCATTTTCAACAGAAGGCTCTATTTCCCGGTGCCATTTCTGTTCGTGTACACACCTGATAATGTTGTAGCTGGATTCTAGAATGTAGCATTTCCTCATATTGTTAGAAAATTCATGGACATTTCCAAAGTCAGCAAGCTATCAACCTCTTTTCTCAACCCAGTGGATGCCAGATGGATTTAGTTCGAATCTCAACTCTGCCCTTCTCTGGCTCTGCGCTCTACTCCCTCAGTTCCCTGAGTCTTGTTCTTTGCCATCTGTAGCATGAGGACAATAACCCCAAGTCAGAGGGCCATCCCCGCACAACTAAATGAGACAAAAAGGTGAAATTCCTGAGACATACACGGAAGCCAATGCGTGTTCACTTCTGTTACTGTTTGGATCGAGACCCCGACAGCTCATGTTGAAGTCTTGGACCTCAGGGCAGCAATATCCAGAGCTGGGACTTTGGGGAAGTGATTGGATCATGAGGGTTCTGGCCTCATTAGTGGATTCATCCATTTAATGGATAATACTTTGAATGGACTATGGGGAGAGGTAGAAACAATGGGCAAGTGGGTCATGACTGAGAAAGGAGGCCACTGGAGGTGTGCCCTTGGGGACTACACCCTATCCCCGGCCACTTCCTCCCCTCTATCTATCCATCCATCTATCTATCTATCTATCTATCTATCTCCCCTCCCTTCAGGCAGCCATGAGCTGAGCATCTCTCTTCCGCCATTCCACCAAGCCCTACACCATGATGTTCCTGGGGCCCAGAGCAGTGGATCCAGCTGCCCATGGACTGAACCCTCTGAAACTATGAGCTAACACAAACTTTGCTTCCTCCAAGTTGTTCATGTCAGATATTTTGGTCACAGCCACAAAAGGCTAACACTACTCCTTTCTCTACTTTGATTTTCTCATCTTCTTTCAGGCATCCGAGATCAGAATTCAGTTGCTCCTGATTCCTTCAGGTACCCAACCACACAAGTGAGTCACTCTTCCTCCCACGGAGCCCGGATTTTCAAAGCTGTGATATTTTTGAGAAATGCTTGTAGAACAGGAAGTTACATTTTCAAGCCAATCCATCTCCCCCTGGTGACAAAAGGGGTTTCCAGTTTCAGAGAGGAAAGCACGTGCGATGTCATTTTCTTAGACTCCCATCTCTTCCTCCGGACTCCGCTGATTCTGTCTTGGTTCCTGCTCTGGAACCCTGCCTCCGTCTCAGGGTTACACAGATACCAGCCTCTGCATGCAGTCAGCCTCCAAAGAGCTCCACTTTCCAGGCAGCCAAACCACAGTGAAAACAAGAGCATTGCCCCGAGGTCAGGATAATGGCAGAGAGATGCTGGGCATGAACCAGGCTGTCCACCTGCCTCCTGACGGCCAGCAGCACTCTCCGCCTATGGCTTCTGGGACTTCAGCCTGTGGTGGGATACCTGCCACCACTCTGGCTTTATTTATAGTGGTTTTATTTATAGTGGTTTCTCTCAAAGCAAAGAATAAAAAAATGGGTTAGGCACTGGGTGGGGAAGGAGAGTAGGAGAGAGAAAGGAAGGAGATTAATAGAGAGAAAAGGAATTAAAATTGTATTAAATAAGACAGTGCAATTCTACAAGGAAATAATGTAAGTGAGGGCCACGGAGGACTCCAAAGAGAAGCCTGATGTCACCTGCTAAGCTTCCTCGATGCCTTTTCCCAAGTTGCCGGTTGGGAGTTATTACTCAGGGATCGTGCTGAGCTGGGCAGAAAGAGCTCCAAGAATACAAGAGGCAGGTCACCAAAGGTGGCATGTACCACCCTGACATCCACACACCTGAAACCTGAGCTGCAGGTGCATGTGCAGACTTCTTTCAACACCAAGGATGTGGGTATGGGGTATGGAAGGTCAGCTCCCCTCCTGGTGACTGTCATTCTCCTCCAGGAGGTCAGTGTGGTGGTGACGCAAGCCCAGCTGGCTCACCTGACATTGGCTGGGATCTGGAATGTCCTTCAAAGTCACAAGCATTCAGAGGTGGGAGTCTTGGGAAGTGTTGGATCAGGAGGGCTCTCACCTCCTCTGTGGATTAATCTATTGATGGCTCAGTGGAATGCTGGAAGATGGGACCTAGCTGGAGGAAGCAGGTCATCCTGGAAGGTTGTCCCCACCCCCTTCTTCTCTCCCTTCTCTCTCTCTCTCTCTCTCTCTCTCTCTCTCTCTCTCTCTCTCTCTCTCTCTCTCATCTCTTGCTACTATGAACTAAGCAGCCTCCTCCCCACACATGCACAATGATGTGCCTCACCTTAGGCACAAATGAATGGAGCCAGCTGACCACAGACTGAGAGACCTCTGCAACCATGAGCTAAAGTGAATCTTTCTTCCTCTGAGTTGTTCTTCTTTGGCATTTGTCACAGTGACAGAAATCTGACTCACACAGCTGACTCTGATTGCAGAATTTCCCTTAGAAAGATGTATGTGGGGATGGGTAACCCAGCAGGCTGGGATCGAGCCATCTGAGTTCCTTGCCAAGCAAGGTCTTCAAAACTTTGTTTAGGTCATAATTGTGAGAGGTTGTGATTTGGAAATGTTCTTACCCCATCAGACTATATATATATATATATATATATATATATATATATATATAGAGAGAGAGAGAGAGAGAGAGAGAGAGAGAGACGGGTACCATGCCTTATTTTATAATGTCAGCCTAATATCCTGCTAGAAGAGTCGGTGGCCTTGAATTTGTCCAAACAACACAAATTAAAGTATACAGACTCATGAGCATCCAGGAAATCCCTAGGCCTCACCTCCTAGGGTCTGTCTTGACTCCAGCAGAACTTTCCCTCTTCTGTATTCCCACAATGGTAATCTATAGCCTTATGATCCTACGAATGACACTTATAATAATCTATACCTCTTCATCCATCTGCCCAATAGACTGTGAGCTTCACAGACTATTCTTGCTAATTCCAGACATAGCACAGTGCCTGGCATATTACGGATATTCAGGAAACATCCACTATATACATGGGTTAAACTGAACAAAATCCAAAAGAAATCAGTCCTCACCGATAGCAAGCACAGGTGGAAGCAAGCAGTAAGTAATTAACCCAATTTTCTACTTCCACCTGGCAATTCTGGTTGTACTTATTAAGGAAACCAACGTAATTTTTTTTGAAGTAAACTTAGTAATGATGACACTTAGGAAAGATGTAGCAAATAATTCCCCTTACATGTGTCTGTGTTGTCCTCCAACCTGGCTGGGATTCCATGAACTGTAATCAGGAATTCCGGTGATACATTTCAAATCCAAGTTTCTGCTCCTTCTGGGAGGCTGGTCCCACTCTCAACCCCACAACATTTGTATGTTTTTTAACAAGATGTCTGAGGGGTTGTTAGGATCCTGCACATTCAGATAGAGTTCTCAGAGCATACTAGTACTAGAAGAAGCACAATATTCAAAGTCAGAAGTCCTGGGGTCTGGTTTTTGTCATTTGCTAGATGTATTTTTGCGCAGTCATTTAACTGTGCTGAATGTATTTCTTCTCTGTAAACCAGTGAAAATAATTTGTCTGCCTTCCTTACCTGTCAGGGTCGTTGTCAAGATCAGAGGCAAAGCTATAAGAAAGTGACAATGTGCTAGAAAAGTGCCATTATTTAATGACACTGCCTGAACCCTGTCAGATTTATTCACATATGAACCTTCTTGTGGCTCCAAGACGATGTAGTCTCAAGGACAAGAGCAGATGGACTTAGCAGTCAGGAATCCCCCCAAAAATCAGAAATGAAATCATTTCCAGAGACTCTGACAATGTGGAAGCAAAACTACAGATGTGACGGGTTTTAAATCTCATTATCACGTGAAAGGGACCCCATAAGCCTGGGAATGAGAGGTCTTTTTTTTTCTAGAACTTTCCAATGAACTCAAGAGTAACAATCACCAAACAATTGTTAGGTGAAAGATGAAGGACCACGGATGTCGAGAAGGTATTTGAGGGAAGGGAGAGATTGTGTCCTCTGTTTTCACAAATCAGCCAACTCTGGTACCACTCTATCAATGAGTCATTCAGTGGGTTAAACCACTTCCTTTAGTTAGGCAAGGAAAATGAAAGAGAAGGGTGTCCTGGTCCTCTGCTTGGGTTTTAATTGTGTCAGTATCCACTGTTGTGATTCGTGCAATCTTGCATTTCTCGTGAAGATCTCCAAAGGCTGTTTCAATTGCTTATTCGTAATTTTGCAAGCCTGAGCCTGACACCCTCTGGGGGTGAGGGAGGTGTGGCACCAGGTCTTCCAGCTGTGAGGGTTCCCTGGAACAAAACTACAGAGACAGCTGGAGGCCCCAAGAAAACCCTGTCCAGCCAGAGCGCTTTGCACTACACCATCAAGTGCAGGGGAAGGGGAGATCCTGGGAGGAAGTGGCTCCTACAGGGTCAGCTGTGAGGACTAATTTATAGTCACAAGGTTTGCCAGATTCAGAAAATAAAAACACGGCCCACCCAGTTAGATTTGAATTAGCAAAAATAAAAATGTCCCACATCCTATTTGGGACACATTTATTATATATATATTTAGAAGACAAATGCAAATTCAAATATATATATATATATATATATATTGTTGTTAATATATATATATATTCACATACATAATAGTAATAGTAGTATTACTATTAGTAATACTATATAATAGTAATCGTGCACTCTCACTATTTCCCCATAATAGTAATTGTGCACCCTCCCTATTTCCCTTGTGTGGTGATCCTCAGCCTTGGCTGCCCATTAGAATCACCTGGAAAGGTTTTAAAACTCCTGACGCTCAGACCACTTCCCAGGCCAATGGGACAGACTCCCTTGGAGTTTTGTGACTCTGAGTGTCAGCCAAAATTGAGAACCATTGTCAGGCTTGGTGTTTTAGCTGATAAAGGAAACTGGTAAGAGCGATAGTTATGTGACCGACAGTAGATTTTCCAGACATTGGGGTAAAGCTTTAGCTTCTCATTTGACTCAGTGTTTCCATGAAAATATGATCTATGAACTCCTCAATAAATAAATATCTCTGGAGCACCGTCCCAGGCACCGGAGGAATAGAAGTAGAAGAGATGCAGCCCTTGCTCTCAAGAAGCTCATCCTGGGGTGGACTTCCATCATAAATCCTTCCCAGTAAAACTCTTTCTCTCCAAGAAAGAGCCGAGGGAAGCGGTATGGAAGGGGTGATGAAGAATGATGTCCCAGTGCCTCTGTGGACACTTCTTTAGAAGGTGCTAGAAAACAAGAAGGAAAAAGTATCCAAAGAGAAAGGAAGGGGGGGTGAAAGGGGAAGGAAAAGGAGGGAGGAAGAAGAGGGGGAGAAGGGAGGAAGGAAGGTAGGGAAAGATCTTTTTAAGCAGGACATAAAGAGCACAACCATAAAGGAGAAGATTGATAGATATGACTGCATTAAAATTAGGCACATCTGATCTCCAAAAGACGTCAACAAGAAAGTGAATGGGCCAGGCATGCTGGCACATGCCTAAAATCCCAGGGGCTCAGGAGGCTGAGACACGAGGATAGCAGGTGCAAAGCCAGCCCCAGCAATGGGGAGGCACTAAGCAACTCCAGTGAGACCCTGTCTCTAAATAAAATACAAAATAAGGCTGAGGATGTGGCTCAGTGGTTGAGTGTTCCTGAGTTCAATCCCTGGTACCAAAAAAAAAAAGAAAGAAAGAAAATGAATGGGTAAGCCAAAGAATGAAGAATTCATATCTTGTTCATATCCTGAATATATGTCTATATGTACTTACTTATTTATGAATATATTCATATATATGTACATGTATATATATAAACTCTAATGAGTCAATGAGAAAAAGACAAACCACCTACTAGAAAATGAGGAGGATACCTCAACAAGAACTTCACAAAAGAGGCTCTATGACATATCAAAAGACTTATGAAGACATGTTCTCCTCATTTGTAAGAAGACAAATGCAAATTCAAATCACTTTGAGATTATTGCTCTATGCCCTCGAGAAGAGCTTAAAAAATAACAACATGACAATAGAAACCAGAGTGCCTATCATGAGTAATTCCCATACCCTCCTGGAAGGAATGTAAATTGATAACGATCTTCTGACAGACATGGTTTGCTTCCACTGCTGATAATAATCTGTCATCACCTACTAAAGATGAGCAAACGTACATCCTAAGACCCTGTGGTTCTTGTTCTAGGCTTGTGTATAACAGATGCACCTACATAGGGACGTGGAGACTTGTACAAAAACATTCCTAGCAAGGAAGAATCCACATGTGCATCCACAGAAGAATGGGAAAAAGATTGAGAGACGTTCATACCATAGCCTACACAGTAATGAAAATGAGCCACGAACACCAACAACAGCCCAGATGAGCCACACAGACATAGGGTTTAGGGAGAAAAGCCAGATGCCCAACCAAATAAGCAAAATATATATAGATATTGTAAAAGGATAAAGTTAGCAAAACAGTGGCCACCATGAAAGTGTGAAAAGCAATCACCTTTGGAGAATAGGGGTGAGGGATGGTTGAAAAGAGAATTCAGGAATCCTGGGGCTCTGACAATGCTTAATTTCTTTCCTTCTTTTTTTTTTTTTATAAGTGTTGGCAATCTTTAGTTCAATTATATAAAAATGAAATGTTTGAATATAAATAGAAGACTAGAAGACAACAACTAAAAGAGTAACAGTAATAGCATTAGTTAAAAAAAAAGGTAGGATTAGGAGGGGTTTTTGATCTCATTCTGTGATTTAGATTTTTTTTGTAAGGCTGGAAGTATAGTTCAGTGATGGAGCACTTGCTTAGCATGCACAAGGCCCTGGGTTCAATACCTAATCTCATGAAAAAAAAAATTGTTTTTCAATCATGCACACACATTAATTTTATACTCAGGAAAGAAAAGTCAATGTTTTCTTTAAAGCTGAAAATTTCTGTTCATATTTTTAACATTTTACAAAAACATCTTTTGTTGACACTCGACTTACGATACCATCCAATAATGTCCTTATCTTTTTCTTCTTGTGAAGACTGTTTATATATCTTTTTAACTTTAGAAATATTCATTCTTTCAGGAAGATTTTTCAGAGAAATCAGGTGACCTTCTACTTGAGATATTAAGTGTGTTTTTTACTTGTTTTTCTCTCTCTTCAATGTGAACAATGAAAATGGAAGTGTCATCTGCTGAGATACCAAATTTCTTCAAAATCTCTGAAATACTGTTGTTGTTTGGGGAGAGGTTGAATATGATTTCAGTGGACAGAGTTCTCATCTTTCTTTTTCCCAGTTTCTAGAGATGAACTGCTTTGTTGGCTGCCACAAGTATCTGAAAAGGATCAACAATCACAGCATTTTTTACATCTTTAAATAACAGAAGGGTCACCAGGCTGGTCCTAGTCCATCCAGAAGATTTCCCCCACAGAAACAAACCCCTCAACTCACAATGCTCAATTTCTTGACCCCAGGGTCGTCACTGAGTGTTTTCTTTATAATAGTGCACTCATTTGTACTTTTATGATGTGTGCTATCTCATGTCCTTGCCCTATATGACAAAATTGCTAAGTTTTTTTTTATGATGACCAGGACCATTTTATGAATCTTATATGAAAACTTCTTGCCCCCTGTCCCCTAGGAAGTTTTATAAAACCCTAACTCTAAAGTATACAGGGCTCCCTCCTGGATGGTCATCATCTGTATCCTACAAGCTCCTGACCCATCACCTTTTGCCCCCAAAGGTTTTTTAGGTAACTTCCAATTCAATGTGAAGTCATCGAGAATGCTTAAAAAATTCAAGTCGAATCATGTCACATCTTTGCACAAGAGCATCCCAGGGCTTCTCGTGCCATTTAGAGGACAGCCCTAAGCTTTCCCTGGCCTCCAAAACTTTGCATGTCCTGAGAGCCCACACCAGCCCTAATATTCATAGCCCCCGCCTCCCCCCGCCATGCACTGAAGGTAAATTCGACCTGGGCAGGAATTTTTGCCCTCTGAGTTCACCATTGAACTCTCTGTGCTTGGAAAAGAGTTCAGCGTGTAGTAGGTGTTCAATAAGTGCATGTTGAGTGAGCAAGAGAGAGAATAAAGCAATATATTAAGTTCAACCTGGAAAAAGTTAAGGAAAATCACTGCCACTGGAGAAACAAACTGCAAATGAGGTAACAGGAAGGTGAAGATTACCCAATCAGCCACAAATGAATCAGAGGTGCTGGTCAGTATGGAACTTGAGTGGTCATTCTGAGGCCACGGTGAGCCAGAGGCAGAGGTACAGTGTGGAAAGGTCTAGAACCGTGATACAAGCTCTCCAGGTCCTTCTCATTACACCAGAAGTTCTCCAGCTTCAATGAACCTGTGACATCGCTAAGCGGTCTGCAGGGTTCGCATCACTCACGAAAGAATTCCATCTCTCAATCAAGATACACATCTTTCCATGGATGATTTGTGTGGGGTATTGCAGGAAGCCATGCTCCCAAAATGTGTGCATTTCATATTAATTCAGGATAAGTGATCCCAGGCCATCAGGCACATCCTGATAAATATGTTCCAGAGATAAGGGCTCACCTGCCGGCAAATACCACTGGTTCATTTCCCAGGAAATCTGGGAATTAATTACCAGGTTTATGTGAAAAGAAGGTGGAGACCTGACTCTTCTCTTTCCTGAGGACATTCCTCTGTCCCCGTAACCCAGGACTGAGAAGAGAGAACAGATTAGAGCACAGCAGCTTCATTCCTTTCTTCCCAGATACGAAGGAAACCTAAGAGGGATGGGAGTGCAGTTCAGTGGTAGAGTGCCTGCCCTGGGTTCCATCCCATAGCACCACGGTTGTCAATCAGTCCATCATAAATCAGTCCACCAAGGAACATAGGATCAGGGTCACTAAGAAACCATTCCCAGGTCGTATGAAATTTTTTTGAAAAAGTGGTAGAAAAAAAAAAATGCAACTGGATCAAGTTGATTGTGTCGCTGGGTCTTCTGATGGATTCTGGTCTAATGTCTGGCCCACCCCCACCTCCTTCCTGTGGCGGCCTGTGGCCTCACTCTTAGAGAATGAGGTCAAGGGTCGTTGCTGCCAACAGTTGTGCCCCAAGGATGGCTCTGGATTCTCACTCCCCAGAGCAAATTTTTTTTAATTAAATGATCATTTCAAAGCCTCCCAAAATTACACACGTGTCTGCACTCTAGACATACCACTCTTGGCATGTTCTCACAACGCGGATACTAGAAACCAGGAAAAGGCTAACATGGTACCAGGAGATGACCTCCAAAACTCTCTGTTTGGGGTCGACAGAGAATCTTGGAGGACTCCAATTTAGAAATGTCCCCGACCCCTCAGATGATAAACATTTGTCTCATTTTCCATTGTCTCCTGAACTATTGGCAGTGTTTGTTGACACATGGAAGAAAAAAAGCAAAACTTCCCTGGGTCAACAAACACAGTCCTCTGGTCTCCAGGCACAGGCTCACAAGTCTTGGACCACCGAGTAGTGTTGAAATGAGCTCAGGCTAGACCCAACTGTACCAAATGCATTAATATTGCATTATAAAGAATGGCTCATCTCCATATGAGGCACTTCAGGATGAAAGTGTCCCTTAGAGAGGCCCAGATAGGAGAATTGGTTGGAATAGAGTCAAGATTATAGCCAGAGCAGATGACGGGCTCACATGAGCCTGCTACCGACAGGTCTTAATCTATTTTGTGTTGCTATAACAAAGTACCTGAGGCTGAGTATGTTGTAAAGAAAAGAAGTTGTTATCTTTTGTTGTTGTTTTGGCCTAGTCTAAATACACCATCAGACAGCTGCATCTGGTTAGATTCTAGTGAAAACCTCATGTTGGGTCAGCTCACGATGGAGAAGCAGAAAGGGGAAATGGACATATATGAAGGGAACAGGTATGTGTGCGAGGGAGAGGGAAAGCTGACCCAGTTTATAACGACCTAGCCTCCAGATAATTAATTCAGTACTGGATCACCTAACTTGCTCCCCCCAAACCTAATCCAGTTTCAAGAAACTAATCTCACAAGGGAGGCATTAATTCATGACCAGTCACCTCCCGTTAGGATCCACGTCTCCATACCATTACAAAAGGGGCCCAGATTCTACCACACGAACTTTTGGGGTACAAATCAATCCGAACCACAGAGCCATACAAATCCCTAGATACACTCCACTAACGATGAAAAATCTTTTTCAGATCTCAGAGGTTCTAATCAAACCAACGCAGCACCCCAAATCCTTCCCCGTGTCCCAGTGGGTGCGGTGAGTCTTCATTTCTATGGGATGAAGCATTCATTGATTTTGCCAAGTTTAAAAGACCATCTTTCCAGGGTAACGGTTTCATCCTGACAATCCAGTCTAAACTTAGCCCATTTTTTAATCTTCTCTCCTGTTCATGTTCCTAGGAATCAGTCCTAGCTGGACCTCAACAGAGGTGACACCGCTTACCTGGCATCCCAGGACCAGGTGGGTGGCCAAACCAGGACCAGGCCTCTGGCTGCTTCCTTGTTCCTTCTGGAAGGTTCTTCCTGCCGAGAATGTCTTGGCTTTGATGTAAATAAGTTTAATGAGGTATTTCCTAAGAGCAGAACCAAGGGAGACGGGAGACGGCAAGTACATGGGTATTGGATTCCTGAAGTAGGTGCGGAGGTGCAGAGAAAATGAGTAGACCCAATTCACCAATTTTGCCTAGGGCTAGACCTTTACACATTTAATATACGGTGATAATAATAATAGATCCACTCAGTCGTTCTTTTCTTCCAAGGGACCAAATCCGCCTGCTCTTCTCGATGGTCAGAGAGGAATGAAATGCGGGGCGATGACATTCCATAGACATCTTGCCCTTGAGGTCCCAGGGCGCCCCATCCTTGAGGGTTATAATTCTTTAGCTGACTTGAGTCTACTCCTGGTTCTCACACCAATGACTTACACCCAAGAGTGTATATCTATTATAATTGCTACCTAAAGAGAATAAGAATTACAGATAAGTAATTTTCTTTTTCTAATCTAACCCCCTGGAGGTATTTTAGCAGCTAATACTGGTGATGACAGGCATTTCTGCTATAATTTATACAATTTCATTTTTCTTAATCATGGATTTCAGTTCTCTTACATCACCTGCTTGAAATGGAAGCAGAATTTTTTTTTGTCTCTGTTTTTACACGTACAGTCCTTCTTGCAAAGGTGTTTAAAATGTCCACACACAATTATGAGAAATTCAGATTATCATCTTCTCTGAAATGGCTTTCCGCTAATTGCTTGCAAATCCTCTTAAAACAATTCATAAAGCATGAATTTAGGTGCTTCGGTGAGACGCCGTATTTTGAGTACTTAAGAAAATATGAAAATTTAATAAGAGTATCTTTATATCGCTATTTGCCTTGGCAGAGAAATTGCTGATTAAGAAGGCACACTTAAAATAATGTGTGTGGCACAGCACAGAAGAGAATTTAGGGTATGTCAGTGGTGGGTTTGTGTAATTTTTTTCCTTTCTTGGTTCTCATCTAATGCAATGCTTGGTACGTGAACAGATGTCGGTTAATATTGGTGATTTGCATTAAGTATAATTAAGAAGTCATCAAATAACGCAGTGTGCTGAGCACACCATTTACCTCCCCACCCTCTCCTTCAAAGACTGCTGGCTTTAAGGAATCCAAGTCAAGGAAGTGTCCCCGGTCGAGAGGGTCTGGACATTCTGATACAGCCCAGGATCATCTGAGATCTAGAACAGTAGTTGGTAATGCCACGAATGGATTTTGACAGTTTAGGGCTTTGTAGGAATTCAATGGAATGGAATGGAATGGAATGGAATGGAATGGAATGGAATGGAGTGGAAGGGAACAGAGCACTTCTTCTTTCCTAGGACATGAACTCTTTCGTGAAATTCCTGATCTCCCCCGTGAACAATGGGCCTAAGTTACACTGTGGAATGTATTTCTTCTGTGATTCAACAAAAACTTTGAAAGCCTTGGTAGCAGCTTGAATAGAATCTCCCAAAATGATATGTCCAAATCTTTATCGCTAGACCCTATGAATGTGACCTTATTTGGACAAAAGAATCTTTTTGCCTAAGTAATTGAGGTAAGGATTTCAAGCTGATGAGAACATCCTAGAGTACCTGGGTGGGCCCCGAATCTGACGACAAATGTCCGTGTAAGAGAGAAGCAGAGAGAGATGGAAGACAGATTGAAAGAGGAGGAGGAAATGGGACCACATTTCCCACGAGGTTGGAGTACTGTGGCCACAAGTCAAGGGCTGTCCAGAGCCGCAAGACACAGGAAGGATTCTCCCCTGGAGCCTCTGGAGATAGCACAGCCCTGGAGATGCCTGGATTTCAGACGCCTGCCTTCCAGAACTGAGAGAGAATTTCTGTTTTCTTAAGTTCCCCAGGTGTTGGTACTTTGTTATAGCAGCAGCAGGGAACTAATACAGGCACTGATATAAAAGATGCAAAGTTCTGGGAGTTTTCAAGAATACCAGAACCAACTTGTCTCTACTCAGTCTACACAAAAGTCCCAGGTTGAAGTTCATTTTAGTCCTTAGTTCACCAACATTCTTTTAAATCCATGGGCTTTTATGAGTAACCCAACCACTACCCACTTTGTGGTATAGACCCAGGGAAAGAAAAAGAATTCTACACACACACTCACTCACAGTCACCCCAACCAATAAAGATGGTCCTCCTGGTCAGGAAATGTAAGCAGCTTAATTTATTATAAATTTATGATAACAGCTATGCTTTCTCAAACTTAAAGAATATTCAGAAAAATCACTATTTTAGACTTCTCCCTAATTCACTAGAGCCAGTCAAAAATAAAAAGGGACTTTCAGGGTCTAGGTATGTAGCTCAATGGCAGAGTAAATGCCTAGCGTGCAGGAAGCCCTGAGTTTAATACCTACCACTATTAAATAAATAAATAAAAATAAAGGAATTTGGCAAGAATGAGAAAAGAGGGCTAACTTACTAACAACATAATTTGTGATTCTGTTTTCTTTCCCATTCTGGCCGAAAGAAGCCCTGTGTCTAAGGATGTCCTGTGATGACACATCAGTCACCATAGGACATGGTGCATTGCTGTTTTTACCCACGGACCTTCAGCAACTGTAAGCTATCCATAGAGGATATAAAGTATATCCAGAGACTCTGTATTTTAATTAGAGCATGACTAATGGAATTATAGGTGCTTATTACAAATCCATTGTGCAATTTGTATCAGCAGTAATTAGCACTATGAATTGCCAAGAAGCTACTGTAGCTTAAAGCAACTGACCTTCTTTGGCTCTTCAGCTTTCCAAGAGGACTGGGTGGGTGTCATTCCAAGTAACCAGCATCTATGGGGGAAAATACAGGAGGCAAGACATCCGGGGTCACATTCGTTCACTTAGTCGTCATCATCTCCCATCCGGACTTGAAGACTGTACATTAGTGTTAGGACACTTAGTAGGTTGCACATAGTAGTCCCTCCATAAATACGCCCAACCCGATTGAAATGAGAAGGCAGCGAGCGCTAGAGGTTAGGGAAAATGATCGAGAGGGGAAAATAAAAAGGGTATAAATAGGAATAATTGTGCCAACAATGAGTCACTGCAATTCATGACCTTTCCCCTTCATTTTTAGAAAAGAGGAAGGAAGAGAGGGAGGGAGGGACGTTTTCAAACTGCCAAGGTCTCCGCAAACAAGAAGCTAGTGAAGGTCAAAGCCTCTCTCCAGCCCCGATCCCCTGGGTCCCCAGCAAGGCACAGCAAACCGAAATTCTCTAGAGACTCCTGGGCCTTGCAAAGCCACGCTCCATCACGGCTGTGGCACCATGTCAAAGTGATCTGTGTACCCCAGGGTGGCCGTCCAAGCTGTCATGAGAAGCCCCCGGCGAAAGAAGACAAAGGGGAGCAGGAGATGCTGAAAAGAGTCAAGGAGCTTGCACCGAGTAGCTGGGGTGGGGACATTCACCGGGCATCGGTGGCCCCAGACAAAGCTGCCTTCACAGGTGGCTGAATTTGGTGGAGCCATTCTATGGATTGATTGATTGATTGATTTTGTGCAGGGTCTCACACAGGCTAAGCACATACTCTACCCCATGCTCCTGGAGTCATTTTTTCCCATCAAAATTCTTTTGACTTTTTATGCCAATAGCAAGAGAAAGAAAAAAAAGTTATGAAAGCAGGCCTAGATTTGAAGACGACCTGCCCCGATGAACTCTATACATAGTCAACTCTTGGCCTCTTGACCAGGTGACATGACTTCACTAAGTGCTGCAGTCTGGCTGGGCACAAAACAACCGAGCCACCACAAAGCCTTGTAGATTCAAACAGCAACTCTTTATTCCTGAACTCTCACCGACACTCTACACACACGTTCTGGGAAAATACACTGCCTCCACCAGGCTGTGCGTATCAATTCTCTCAGAACCCCGAGAGAACTCAATGGGAACTCCAGGAGCAGGCGCCTGAGGCAGTAGGATACGCCCTAATCCCAGCAGGATCTGCCCTAAACCTGGAGCCACCTTAATCCCTGAGCAGGGTCACCTTTCAACCCCAAAATGCCATGCGTCATTCCAACTTGGCTATGGCTCTCAGCAACTAAGTCCCAGTTTTTCCTTTTTGTGAAATGAACACCAAGCTTCCAATTGCTGCAATTATTTATGGAGTTCCTGTCCGCTAACATGCTTACCACAGTAATGGATGGTGCACCTAAGAAAGTTTCACCATTTTGTAAGTGCAAACTTTTCCCTCAGCTACCCAGGGTTCACGGAAGCCCAGGAGCATCTGTATTATAGGTTAAATTTTCCTTGGACATGCCTTAGCACACTGCTTCAGTGGGGATAAAACTGATAAGTCATATTTCCTCCAGCCCAGCCTGCCTGCGGCCACCGGCTTCCTGACAAGTATTTCATCCACGGCCGTTCAGCAGACAGGAAAAAGTTTGGATTTAAGAGTCAATTGAACCTGCTAATTAATACGTGGCAATCTCTAGCGGGTCCCTTCATTTCTCTACACCTTGGTTTTCCCATTTATTAAGAGAGACAATAACACTTTAGAGAAAGAATAATAACAAAGTGGAAATAACAGCTTTTGGGGGAAAGTTGCCTTAGGGATTGAAAAACATGACAACCTCTAGAGCAACCATCAGTGCCTACTGCAGAGCAACTGCCCCAGGCCTTCTAAGGCGTTCTTCCTTGTCCAGCCTACTCCAAACCTCCCCCGCCCATTCCCTATTCCAGCTCCAAAGGAGGCCTGCCCTGTGAAGCCCACACCACCTCTCCTGGACTTACTGTGTTTTCTGCCAGAGGAGACTTTTCCCATCCCTGCATCTCCAAATCATCCTTCAAGACTCATGTCAAATGCCATCTTTCCCCAAAAACCACTCCCTGCCCTGCAGAAGGTCCTCCTCCTCCTTCCTACCTCTGTCCCTCTCCTCTCCCTGCTCCCTCCATCTCTATCTCTGAGTCTCTGAGCTTCCTAGACCTTTGTCTTTGACCTTCTTAAAACCTCCACATTGTTTACCATCACTACCAAGTATTTCTCCAAAACAGGACGTTCCCTAAGGGTGTAACTAACAGTGATCCACTTTATGCTTTCAATATAACCCTTGCTGCTCTACCTCTGCGACTTTTTCTTAAAATAGACAGTTTCTTTCTCTTCCTGTCTCCCTGCTCCTCCCAAATCTCTCCCCCTCCTTAATCTTAGGGAAAATGGGATTACCTTTCTCCCCCATCCTAGGCAGATTTATCTGTCCTTGGGCACACACACACACACACCATAGGAACTAGGTATCCAGATTTTGGGGATAGCACCAGAAGATCTCAGAAATGACTGTCTCCCAAATTAACAAGTGAATTACAACTACAACAGAGAGCACGTGAAATGTAGCCTTTGAATCACCTCTTTAAAAGCCCTCCTGCCAGATGGGCAGAATCACAGTCTCTGGGACAGGAGTCCCCTGTGCTTCTCCTTTGCTAGCAAAGCAATAAACCTTTTTTTTTCCTTTTTCTCAAAACAGTGTCCTCGTTATTGGAGTGGCATTGGGGACAAGGACTGAGCATGTGGTAACAAGGGTATAGTCTCCAACTCTGTCTTCTTCCGAGTGTCTCCCAGGGCTGGCACAGTTCAAGAACTTGAAAAATATTTGTTGGATGAAAGAATCAATAACAAATTATATGCATTGAAAAAAAATTTCATATAAAATATTATATTAACTATATTAACAAATGTAGGTTAATCCTTTCTACTAAACTGGAGACTCTGTCTTCCATTTTATTTTGCAAATGTAAATAAAAGAAACTACATGTGTTTACCAGCCAACTTTAAGTAGATTTTCAATGTCTGCCTTCAATATTCCAAATAGTTTGGGCCCCCATTTCCTGTAAAGAGCAAATGAATTTAGCTGTGCTACTCTCTAGCATTTGACAGCTCTGGGGCTTTGTGTATGAGGAATCAAAGTAATCAGTTATTTCATTAATTTGATGCTGGAAAAATGTGTCAAAAATATCACCTGTCTTTGTGTACACTGGTGAATTGCCCAATTTTTTTCCTTTCATTTGTTTGGGGTCATATAAATGACACAAGAAACACAACTAATTTATCCAATTTCTTGAAAATTCATCTCGATGAATCCTTTAAATTTTGTTTTAACTTTAAAAAGCATCTTTTAGCACTTTTTTTTTAAAAAAAAAAAGCTAATCAATGCAATTTTTTTTTAAGTTGTGAATGGAAAATAGCACTGTTCTTTTAAGACATCCAAAAAATCAAGAAACTCAGCCCATAAGCCAGTTTCAACTATCATAGAGAAAGGCATTTCCAAACATCTCAGGTCAGTGGAACCAACTTTCCCACCATGGTATCCTCCAAAGCATCAGAAGCAAACGCTCACCCAGGACAGGTGGAGAAGGAGCCCATCCTGTGCAAGGACAACAGCGCTCTTGTTTTTGCTGTGTCTTAAGATACTTCACCTTTGCCATTCCTTCGAGGTCTTAGAACACAGGAACTAAACCTAGTGCACCATTAATCCTGGCCACCCCTTTTTTCAGGGGTTAGAAACAGTCCTCTGATAGAAAACCATGGAACTGTGGAGTTCTTCACAAACACACCACGACGCACGCACCCTGCATGTGAGAAGGTTGTCACTGACTGATCACGGAAATGTGACCAGCCTGAAATCTCACCCTGCCTGGTTCTGCAACCTCTAACACATCCTTACAACCTGGTAGTGCTTCTCTTGACATCCAGGACATCGAATTTTTCATTTTATGAGAATCTAGTGAAAACTCATCTTTTGTTTTTCTTTTAATATATAGTGTTTTAAACAAGAGGGATACTTTTATTGTTAAATCTCTGAGAGATTTCATGGCTAATATCAGTTTATGAATGCTGTTCTTCAGGTTTTAGAATGCACCCAATCTCTTTTTTGGTGATAATGTCTTTTCTGTGAAACACACTTGATGATTACTAGACACGAGAGACCACAGGATTAGACTCTACACCTTTATTAAATGAATCCTGTCATTTACTCTTATTAAATTATGAAAAGAGAGACCAGCGATATGCCAGACTAAGAAGCCCCAGAACTCTATGGAAATACAAGACAAAACAAACAAACAAAAAACCAACAAAAACAACATATAGAAACTAACTCAAAATGACTTTCTAACAACTCTGAAAAACAGTCAAAGATCTAAGCAAGCAAGCAAATGATCAATCAAAAAATATTCATTCAATCAACCTAGTTAGCCATCGACATGTGAATAAATAAAGAAAATGTGGTTCATATATATATAATAGAATATTACTCAGCCACAAAAAATACGAATGAAATTCTATTATTTGAAAGCAGCATGAAAGGGACAGAAGGGTATTGTTTTGAGAGAAATAAGGAACAGGAAAATAAGTACCACATGTTTTCACTCATTTGTGTGAGCTACAAAGGTTGACCTCAAAGAAATAGAGAGTAGATTAGTGGGCTTCAAGATCTGGGAAGGGTGGAGGGAAGGGACAGATGGATGGAGGCTGGTAAATGGGTACAGGGGTGTAGATGAAGAAGAACTTCTAATGTCCTACTGAGAAACTGATGTGACTCCATTTTTGAAAATAAGTAAATAACAGCAGCTTCTACCTCAAAGCCTATCCTAAGGAAGGGGGCCTTGTCCTTGGAAAAACCCACAGAGCACTCCTAAGCACATACCCACCCTGCTGAGTTGTTTGTCTGTAAACAACAGGAGAGGTCTGTGCACCAGGTGTCCCTGACTCACTTAGGCCTGGTGAGGACCCATAGCCACCCCCTAGCAACCACCAATCAGCATGAGACAGGGAAAATACCTGGGATGCCAGATGAGCCCCCAGTAGTTTATGGTGGTTGATAACATGTTGGGAAACCATGGAGTTTAGCACATACTCCCCTCGTGGCCTAAACCAATCAGTTCAAAGGAACCCCCATCTTGTACTAGCCAATCACCCCTACCCAACTTCTTCCCACCAGTGAATGTGCTAATCAATGTTAAGAGTTGTTGTTTGACTTTCCCACAGTATGGATGATTTACTGTATGATGTTGTGACGCATAGAGTATCCCCCCCAAAACCTATAAAATCTCACTGGACAAAGGACCAAGACTCACTCCCTGGGACCACTGCGTCGGGATCAGTTGTGAGTCCAGGCTCGAGCTTGCAGTAAAGACTCTTGTGTGATTGCATCAGATTCAGCTCCTGGAGGCCTATTGGGGGTCCCATGAATCCGGCATTACACTACAGCACAGTAGGATACCTGTGGTTGACAACATTTAATTGAATAGTTCAAAATAGCTAATAGAGAAAATTTGGAATGATCTCAACACAGAGAAATGATAAATGTCTGAGTTAATAGAGCTGCCAATTACCCTGATCTGATCATTAAGTCTTGTATACATGGTATTGAAATGTTACACTGTACGCCATAAATATGTGCAATTACTATGCATCAATTAAATATTAAATTGCATTTTTTAAAAGTTTTTTAAAAATATCTTTATTTTATTTTTATGTGATGCAGAGGATTGAACCCAGTGCCCCATGCATGCTAGGCGAGCACTCTACCTCTGAGCCACAACCCCAGCCCCCTAAATTGCATTTTTAAAAACTTAATAAAACATCCTTTGTCAAATACAGACAAGAGAAAGCCAGTGTGGTGCCTCTTATGCTTGTTTGCTCCTTTCTCTCCCAAGAGCAACACAGGGCTACAAGGATCAGAGCAGAACTAACATTCTAAACTGTCTGTGGTCTACCTACAGGACCGTCTCAGCTAAATCAGAGTTCATAGAGAGACTGGCAGCATTCTGCATATCTCAGACTGGAGAAGCAATGGAAGATGGTGTTTGAGAGCTGCAGAGGCACTGCAGACCTGGACATATCTAAATGTACCAGCAGAGGAATAGGATAGGACATGTCAGCCTCAAGGGAGAGGCTAGGGTGAGACGCTCTAGAAACTGAAAATATTTAAGTGTAGCTGTGCATATGGAGGAAATTTAAACACACACACACACACACACACACACTCAGATACACACCTAGAACAGATTTTAGAAGACCAAGTCTTCACTGGCTGACCCCAAGGTTCAGCACACACCGCACTAATTAGTGAAGGCCTTTCACACCAGTCTACATAGACCAAGAAAGGTGGCTCTTTGTCTTTAAAAAAAAAAAAAAAGTGTGTGTGTGTGTTTAGAACTTTATTTTATTTATTTATTTATATATGGTGCTAAGAATCGAACCCAGTGCCTCACACATGCTAGGCAAGTACTCTACCGCTGAGCCACAATCCTAGCCCCTCTTTGTCTTTTAAATGCCCAATTTTCAACAAATGATTACAATTGAAATGTTACACTGTATGCCATAAATATGTGCAATTACTATGCGTCAATTAAATGATTACAAGAAGTGACAAAGAAACAGAGAAGCATGGCCCATTCAAGGGAACAAAATAAATCTCCAAATACCACCCCTGAAGAAACACAGGCATTAGACTTGCTAGGAGAAAACTTTAAAACTGTCTCAAATATATTCACTGGGTCTTCAAAAAAATTAAAAATTGAATTACCATGATCCAGCAGTACTATTTCTGGGTATATACCCTCAAAGATCAAAAGTACGGACTCAAAGAAGTCTCTGTACATTCATGTTCTTAGCATTTTTCACAATAGGCAAAAGTTTAAAGCAATCCAAGGGTCTGTTGACAGACAAAAGGCAGAATACGCTAAAATGGGACTACACAGACCACAGGACATGATTCAGTGTCATAAAGGAAGCAGACCCTGCTACACAGAAAGGTATGAATGGACCCCAAGGAGGTGATGCAAAATGAAATAAACCTGCCACAAAAGGACAAATACAATATGATTCCACTTATGTGTGGTTCTAAAAGTAGTCAAACTCACAGAGATAGATTGCAGACTAGTGGTGGCCAGGGTTGGGGAAGAGAGTGGAATGAGGAGTTAGGTTTCATGGGTACAGTGTTCCATTTTAGAAAATGAAGAAGTTCAGGAGATGGATGATGGTGATGGTGGTGCAATAATGTGTGCTTAATGCCATAGAACCCTACACTTGGAAATAGCTAGAATGAAAAAAATAAAAACTATTAAAGAAAGGTGCATTCAGACTATCTGAACCCTTTCCGCATTATCAAAAATACTGGATATAAAAATACTGTTGTTGAAAGAAATTTTGTGTTGTAACATTAAATACTCCTTAAAAGCTGAGCGTGTGCCCCGACTCTCACACACAGTGGTTTATACCGTTCTTGGATGAGTGTGGTTCAGTGTCTCATTCTGTTCCAACAATGGCCTCACCTCCGTGGATTCCTCCTTTTATCAAATATCTTTTATTAAACCATGAACCTGAAGTCCAGAGAATCCAAAACCTAGATAGGTTGGAATTATGAAAAGCAAAATAAATTTTCAGAATATTCACTAGATGGAACCACATCTTAAAGCACAAGAATCGAGTAAAAAGTCAGCCCTAAATAACAGGAAACTTTACAAAGAAAAGATAGAATCAAATTTTAAAGAATGTGACTGTTTTTTTCTGTGATGGTGGCAATATGTACGTGAATCTGTATATGTGTTACGATTCATAGAACTATGCACCAAAAAGGGAATTCATAACATTTTCCAGCAACACAGATCTCCATGTTTCGTTTAATTATTTCTATCTTTATTCATTTCCTCTCAATCATAAAATCCATATCTTAGTCCTGTCCATTGGCCACTGTAGTGATACTTGTCCTTTCAGAGGATGAGAGAGGATTAAATAGCCATCGTCCAGTGATGAACAAATACCCAACAATAATTTTAAGCAACTGAAAGAAAGTCCAACTGAATTAGAGGCATGATGAAATCTTCCACACTGGGTCTCTCCTAATTCCACTATTGATCTTGCCCCAGCTTTGGAAGTCTGCACCCAGTAAACATTAGCCACCAAACACAGGCCAGCAGCTCCCCTGTTGCAGAATCTGCCCCTTGTCATCTCTCCCTAGGAAATAATCAGACCTACACTTAATATACTTGTACCCGTAGCCAAGTGCCTCCGGGATATGATGCGAAAAATACAAGTCGGAAATCATTTTTGCTTTATTTATTATGCTGTCGTTTACTGTCATGTGGTAAAGGCCAAAGAATCTAATTCCCTTCACCCACTGGATTACAGCAGCTTGTCTTTTTTATGCAGATTTCATATTTGAACGAGACTTAACTGAGCTTCCACTGTAACCTGATGCCACTGATCTGGTCTTTCCAGTGTCCAGATACAGTCCCAAGTCCTCACATGTTGAAAAGGAATCCATTTCATCGGCCTGTTGTTACCATGCCATTTCTTTTGGGGGTCTGCCTGAGATAAAAACTAAAAAAATATCATATATTATATATTATATGCACATTCTTACATTTATGTCCTTCATTATAAGCATTTGTGAACTTATTTGTGTTATGTAGATGTTGGCAATGCCACATAAAGACGAGAGCAAAAATTCCTAACACTGATCCTGTATGTAAAATGCTCATCTTTTCTTCATCATTGATGTTTTGGTCAGAATTTTATTTTTAAAATATTGCCTTAAAAGTTTACTTATCTTAATTACTCAACTTTTCAGCAGCCCTTTAAATTAGGTCCCGTTTGTCTCACCCAAGTTCCAGATGACAGTATAAAAAATGTAAATGGAAAATAATGTAATTTCCTTAAGAAAAATTTCAATAGATTGATAAGTATGGCTTCCCAATTCTGTCATTTCAAGCTGTGTTTTTTTTCTTCTGACCACATTAGGATCCTGGGGCTGCCATAGTAAAGTACCCCAAATTGGGTGGTTCAAACAGTGGACCTTTATTCTCACCGTTCTGGAAGGGCCCAAGGTCAGCAGGGCCACACCATTTCTGAAGGTTCTAGGGAAGAATCCTTCCCTGTCTATTATCAGCTTCCCGTGTGGCTATTAATCCTAAGGACAAGTTGGCTTGCAACCACATGCTGCCCATCACTGCCTATCACTAGCCGCCTCCCTATGTACCTTCACATGACCATAAGAGGACACCAGGCTCACTGCATGAAGATCTCACCCTGCTCTAGTAAGATCTCTTCTTTACTAGTTCCATCTACAACAACACCATTTCCAAAGAAGGGTGCATTCCAAGGTACAAAGGGTTGAGACTTCAACATATGTTTTAAGGGGACATAAACCAACCTATAACACAATCCAAAATACTTGAAAATTCTTATTCTAACTTTTGGATTGATGGCACATCAAATTGCATCTGTATGCAATCTGGATGGATTTATATGGATGTGGCCCTGTACTAGTGACGAATAATGGTAACACTCTACCCTTTTCATTGACCAATACACTCCCATCAGACTCCCTGCTATTCACTTGATTCCCCTTCTCTTTCTCCACTTCTTCTTACCACCTATACTATTGCCCATCTTCTTTCACCCTGTTCTAACCCACAGCACAGGTACTAATTTCCCATCTCTTGCCAGTTTCACTTTGATTACACCCAGATTCAGTTGGAAATGATGCTGTCCACCATGAGGCTCTCACAGAGGTTGAACAAATGAGACTACCTGATCTTGGACTTTCAGTTTCCAAAAGTGAGAGCAAAATAAGCCTCTTTTCTTCAAAGGTTATCCATCCTCATGCATTTTGTTATAGTAATGGAAAATGGACTTATACAAATTTGGAACTCATGGAGAAGGATGTCTAATCATCATATCATTTTCCTACTGGCAGAATTCCCTTATTGTATGGGGAAAGTCTGCAACTCTCCTAATGTGAGCTACTATTCAACTTAAGATTCCATGCAGGGGGGCTGGGGATGTGGCTCAAGCGGTAGCGTGCTCGCCTGGCATGCGTGCGACCCGGGTTCGATCCTCAGCACCACATACCAACAAAGATGTTGTGTCCGCCGAGAACTAAAAAATAAATATTAAAAAAAATTCTCTCTCTCTCTCTCTCTCTCTCTCTCTCTCTCTCTCTCTCTCCTCTCTCTCACTCTATCTTTAAAAAAAAAAAAAAAAAAAAAAAGATTCCATGCAGGTAGAGAAGAGCCGGAGAAGAGAGGGCAAAGACAGAAAATGCAGTATTTGTCTATCGACCGCACACGCTGGCTCCGAATTCTTCTTGGGCAGCCAACACCTTAGAGCAGTAAACCATTTGTTTAATCACTTTGCTTTGCCCTGTCTGCTAGTAATGAAATGCCGTACTCTCTAAAATAATTTCCTGACTATTTGCTAAGATTCATCTCTGACATTTCATTAAATATGATCATTTAACTGTACAAGTACAAATGCATTTTTAATTTAGCTTACTGCAGATATTACAGATGTGGGGAAATGAATTCATATTACTCTAGGGCAAATATATCATTCACATATGCATGCCACAAAAGAACAAATTATTAAAAATTACTGAAACTTCCGCGAAGATTTATATTTAACTTTTCCATATTCAATCTCTATGTCATTGTGAAAACATATAGTGTGTCACTCTGTCAGCCCTGATTCTATGAAGAATGTGTGGGCGGTTCCACAAGGATCTTGATCAATAGCCTTCACCTCGGCACTGACATCCTGTGTGGTCCTGAAACATGGAGATTAAAGTTCAAGGATGAAGTTATGAAGTTAGCAGACTAATCTCTAAGTAGTAGATTATTTGCCTTCTCTACAAAAGAAAACAGCAATAGGAAATGTGTCTTCTATCCCGCGTCCTCTAACTCCAACTGTAATTCATGTTAGAGTTTTCTCTATCCTCACAATGTCAATCAGCCTTCTAGATTGTCTTCTTGGTGCATGTCATCATTGGATTCAAAACCAACGGATGAGATAATGAGCTTGGTTTTTGCCCTGGAGTTACGAAATCGAGAACTTACAAGTTATGAACTAACAACTATTATCTCATATGGCGGTGTTAGGTGTTTCCACAAATGTATTTTGATTCCTATGGAAAGAAAGAAACTTAGTTTCAAAGCTCTTTATGGCATTTCAGACAGATAACCAAAGCAAGATAATAAAGTTTCGAAGCAATTACTTAGAAGAGAATTCATTCCAAATGAGGAAGTAAGAAACTCATCATTTCTAAGTATCCAAAATAAAATAAAAAATAAATGGCACTAAGAAGCAAAAATTCTTCTCCGCCTATTTTGTGTGCTTATGTCCATGTTTAGCCCTGGAATTCAACAGGAAAAAAAAATCTGTTTGGTTTTCTGTGAAGTTTGCACATCATCTATTAATTTTAAGATTTGTAGTTTGGAAGAGACCTTTGAGATTACTCAGGTGATGCCTAATTCAGGAGTTTTACAAATAAGAAAAATGAGGCTCAAATAATTTGCACAGATTCACAACAAACGGGTGGCCAAATCCAAATTAAAAGCCAGGAGGCTTGATGGCAGGTCAGCATGTGATCCTCAGTGGATTCCTATAGGCCCTATGGACAGGGAACAAAACTTCATTTTGCAAACCCACAAGCCCAGCATGCAGACGAACAACTGGACATGACCTAAGTGACATGAAGCCTACCCACTCACAAAGCATAGATGAAATAGCAAGGAGATGACAGCTCATGCTAGGAATTTGCCTCTTTGACCTTTTAGACGCCCCACCTCTCAGACCTCCTGACTCCCACTTTAGCACTTGGTCAGCAGCCGTCTGTCACGGTGACCTCCTGAGTCAGCTTGAGTGGGCCGTGAAGTGTCAAGACATTTGGTCCAACATCAGGATCCCACTTGTATCTGAGAAGGTGCTTCTGAATGAGATTGGCCTTTGAATTGGTTGACTGGGTTCCTGAAACAGATTTCCCTCCAATCAGTTAAAGACTTCAACAGAACAAAAATGATCACCTTCCCCAGGTAAGAGGGGATAGCTCCTGCCTGGTGGCCTTCATCAAGGACATCGCCTCTTTCCCGTCTTTGGACACAGGTAGAAACAGCAGCTCTTCCTGGTCCTCAGGCTTTGGTCTTAGACTGGAACCACAGCCCTGGCCCTCCTGGGTCTCCAGCATACTGACTGCAAATCCCGGAACGAGAGTTGATTGCTTATCATAAATCTGTACACATACATGTGTACACATGTGCATGCACACACACACACACACACACACACACACACACACTGCTGACTGTTCTCTGGAGAACCCTGACTATTACAATGTCTCTGGCATCTTTGAATTTCACACTGTTTATAATTGCTTTTTAAATTTTTAATTCTCTCATGCATGAGAAACTTTAGCTCAGGCAAGTGTGGTAGAAAACTCAAAACCCGAAAGAGCTTACGGAAATTTAAAAAAAAAAAAAAACCTGCATGGCAGAGCTCCTGGATTATAATTCTAAAATAGATGCCACATAAATATCACACATAAAAATTCACACATAAAAACCCAACATAAAAACATGTCACAAGGAAAAGGCTGCCATTCTCCAGGCCCCAGTTGAGTGTCACCCTGACTGACTCCATCATCTTGGCTTTCTCTTCAGAGGTTTTGAAATATCACACTGAGCAATCACACCACCTGCAAGATTGCTGGCATTATTCCAGTCACTCATGTTTGATTTATATTTTCTGTCTCCTAATGAATAAAATGTCTTTCTCCCCCAGCAAGCTGTGAAGGGGAATGTTTCTAGGTACAGTGTGGGAAAAATACAATGGGTGAGAAGGGGTTGCAGAGGTTGCTGTAACAAAACACTTGAGAATGAGTAATGTAAAAAGAAAAGAGGTTGATGTGGCTTACAACTCCAGTGATTGGAATTTCCAAATAACATGATGCCAGTGTCTGGTGAATTCATGTTGATAGTAACAATGATAATACATGGCAACATCTGCTTGGTAAGGCAATAAATGCTATGAGAATCCAGTGGAATCACCTCACCCTCCAATCCCCAAATATCACCTGGGACGACTTTGGGTGTGAATAAAACATCTCCCAGTGGAGAACTTGGACCAAAGCAGAAGGGGAAAGCAGGTTCTGGTACATAATGAGGATCCCGAAAGGCATTCGTGGAGAGAACAGAGAGAGCAAACTTCTCATGAATAACTGTTATTTTCCTGCATCCATACTTGGTAAAGGATCTTTCTTCCAGTTCTGCTTGGAAATATGTTGATTACGGAAAGGTAAGAAGGAACTATTAGATGCTATTTCCCAATAAAAAGGAGAGATATGCCCACAGAGCTCTAGAGTGAGGTCATCTCGGGGTAAAATTGGGAGTTCATAACCCACTTGAATCAAACTGTGAAATATGATGTATTAAGAACTATGTAATGTTTTGAACGACCAACAATAAAAAAAAAATAAAACAAAAAAAGAAAAAAAGAAAAAAAAAGAAAAAAAATTAAAAAAAAAAAAAGAAAAGAGAGAACTTTCCTGGATCCAGATAAAGTCGAACACCTTTTCACGTATCAAGGTCCCCGGATCACCCAGGAGACGGCCACCCCAACCTTGCCATTGCTCTTGTCCAAGATCAGATAATGAAATTGATTTCATGTTCACAAAAATTACCAGGATAACAAATTTTAATAAAGTTGCTAATGGGGTTGAACTGTCCCATTAGTAGAGACAACCGATTCCCTTTTCTAAAGTACATAAAATAATGTCCTTCCTCCCTGAGTTCTGTCCCCCAAAATTAGAGGAGTGATAATGATATTCTCCTGGCCCTGCTCTGATGAAGTGGCATTTGTGGATTTCCTTCAGTTCTCACACTTAGGGGGGGAAAAAGTGTTGATGTAAAGACAGTGTTTCAATTATTTTTGCCATCTGAGGTCTTGTTTGTTCTCTGCTCAAATTTTAATATGTTACTTTTACTGAATGTTTTGAGTCTCACTTGCCTCAAATTGCGTGACTCAGAGCGGCAGGACTATGACGATTTTCCATGTTTATGGCATTCCAAATGCTACTCGGCAGACACACAGTAACCCATGGTAAGAAAAAAGAAAAATGAGGATAATTCTGATGAAGATGATGCTGATTAGCTGGGGGACAGTGATTAACAATCATTCCTGACTCTTCAATAACTTCTGAACCTGATAGAATCCATTTTTTATGGCTTCTGAATTTCTTCCCTTCTTTGGTCATATCAAGTTTCACTAAAAGGTTTTTATTTGCTCTTCAGGATGATCCGGTAGGATGAAAGAAGGTAAGAAGTTTTCTATAACTCAGAACTCTTGCTTTATCACAAGGGAATTCAACCATAAAATATGTCAGGTGTTATAACACAGAGCTTGCAGAAGAAAAATAAATCACAACAAGCCTCCAATGACCTTCTCCAAGGAGGAAGACTATTAAAAGAGAACAGAAAAATAAATGGAAGAAAGTGAAGTTTTGCCAATAGCTGTCTGAAACTTGAGCACATCTTCGGCCATGCAGGGGGGCACAGATGCCACCGATTAACAATGCTTGGTCTGAAAAGGCAGGTCTAGGTCACCTCTTCCCATCCGCTGAGCCAGAGCTGATTGCCCCTGACAGGTAGCTCTGAATAATTGCTCTAATCGCTCCAGTGAGCTCCTGACCTCGTCAGAGCAAAAGAGTGATGTCTTAGCCCACTTCAGAAAAGCCGGGCATCCCTAAATCTGACATCCCCAACAAAGATGCATTTATTTTCACGGAAGCATTATTTGATGTTGTTTATCAGAGGAGAGGTTGGGAGAGAGTTCAATAGAGACCTCAAAGTTGGCCATAGATAAGGGTCTCATTAAGTGGTTTGGGAGTTTGTATTTGCAGATTGACTTGATGATGACCAGTTAGTGGAGACTGAGAATAGCAAGAAAGGCACAAATACGTCACCCAGAATCGCATTGTGGACTCAGCTCTTCCAGAGCGTGGAAGATAATTAGGGCCTCGTGTCATCAAAACTTTTCATGTCAACTAAGGAGCACGCTCTCTCTAAACCAGAAACTGTCGGATCTGCTTAAAGCTGTGCGAGACAGGGGCTCTTTCCAACCTATACCTTCTCCTTGGATATGCCAACTTATTTTAGAACATTGAGATGAGATGCTTCATTTGGGTCTTTTATGCATTTGTTGATCTGCTACAAAATCCAACAAATGATAAAATTTTTTAACCCTTGAGGAAATTGAGTATCTTATAGCTTACCCTAATATAAAATCATTTGCCTCCCTGATCAGATAATTTTTACGGAAGCCAAAATATGTCATTCTTTGTCTGAGCATTAAATTATCCCAACTGTCCAGCCAATGGCAAGGAATTTTCCTGGGAAAATACTCTGTGGGAAAACTCGCTGTACATACTACAGGGGCACAGCCACATCAATGTTTATAGCAGCACAATTCCACAATAGCTAAACTGTGGAGCCAACCTAGATGTCCTTCAGTGAATGAATGGATAAAAAAATGTAGCATATCTATACACAATGGAATATTACTCAGCAATAAAAAAGAACAAAACCATGGCATTTGCAGGTAAATGGATGGTGCTGGAGAAGATAATGCTAAATGAACTCAGCCAATCCCCCCCACAAAAAAAATAAATACCGAATGTTTTCTCTGATATAGGGAGGTTGACTCAGAGTGGGATTTGGAGGGAGAGCAAGAGTTCTGACTTACAGAAAACTTCTTACCTTCTTTCATCCCACCAGATCATCCTGAAGAGCAAATAAAAACCTTTTAGTGAAACTTGATATGACCAAAGAAGGGAAGAAATTCAGAAGCCATAGAAAAATGGATTCTATCAGGTACAGAAGTTATTGAAGAGTCAGGAATGATTGTTAATCACTGTCCTCCAGCTAATCAGCATCATCTTCATCAGAATTATCCTTATTTTTCTTTTTTCTTACCATGGGTTACTGTGTGTCTGCCGAGTAACATTTGGAATGCCATAAACATGGAAAATAGACTTAGTCCTGCCGCTCTGAGCCATGCATGGGAGGAATAGATGAATTCAAGATAGGGAAGAGGGATGGGAGGGAAAAGGAGGGGGCAGGGGAGTGAGTAACAAGGATGGTGGAATGTGATGGACATCATCCTACAAAGTACATGTATGAAGACTTGAATTGGGTGTCAACTTACTTTATATACAAATACAAAAAGCATGGTATGTATGTGTATTAAGAATTGTAATGCAAAAAATATATATAATGTTACCTTAGAATGGGTAGAGGGAAGAGAAAGGAGGGGGAAGGCAGAGGATGTGGGGATAAGAAAAATAGTAGAATGAAACAGACATTATTACTGCGTGTAGGTATGTGACTGCATGACCAATGTGATTCTCAGAAAAATTAGAAATTATACCCCATCTATGTATGATACAACAAAGTATATAAGTGCATTCTACTGTCATGTATAACTAATTAAAAAAAACTCGCTCTAATGTGCTAGAGACTAATGGAGCTCATGGAGCTAAACCTAAGTCTCCCTTCTAATGTGACAACATGGGACACACAGCCACCAATGTGCAGCCTTTCCTCTGTTACAGGATTTCGCATATCTTGTTAGAGATATTTTTTGTGTCTATTTTCCCACATGAAATTGAACTCCTGGAGGGCTGGCACCTTTTAATCCCAGGACTCATGGGTGCTCACCTTTCATCCCAGTATCTGGTACTTAGTAGGTGTTAAATAAATGAGGTACTACCAATTTTTTTAAAAAAATCCTGAATTAATCACTTTGTTTAGCATAATACTAAACAATCATTTTAACTAACATTGTGTATCCAAACTAATTTTCATGTCATGTTAATACCATTTCTTTCCTTTTTTTCTTCCCCTTTTTTCCTCTTTTTCCATTTTTTCCCCACCTTTGTTCATTCCATCTCATTGACTGTGAGGCTAATGCAAGCTTTCCTTAAGGAAAGAGCATGCCAGAGAAGAAACTAAAAAGGAGTGGGGTTTATTGGGTGACTACTATATATTTGATATGATTTGATATGATGCTAATTGTTGTTCACATATTAGCTCATTTAACCCTCAGAAAAACACTGACAGACAGCTTACATTATGTCACTTGAGGAACCAGACCTCAAAAATGAAGGAACTTTTCCCCTTATCCATTCTAACACTAAATTGCATGTGCTTTTCCCCGTACCAAACTGAGAGGGGACAAGAATACAAAAAAAAAAAATTGTTAACTGGAGTAAAATGGAAAGTGTCCCATAAAAGTCCCAAAGTCCTAAAGGATTTCCTTATTATTTATTCAAGTAATAGAACCAGCTCTGATTTTTTTTTACCCAAATCAATTTAATTTAACACTGAAAAAATACAAACAAATCTTGGCATGAGAAAACATTATAAACATGAAAATCAATACAGACACAGATAATTTTAAAAAGTATGAAATCTATTATTCAGTATAAATACACAACCAGCAAAACCCAATCCCACTTCTCTAAGGTCAGAACCACCAGGTCATCCTGCCATTTCAGCGTCTCCTCTGCCTCTCGCCTGGCCCTCAATCAAGTCCACCTTTGGTGCACAGGCTTATTAAGGCAGGCTGTAGAATTAATGTATACTAGGTGTCTCCTGTAGAATTAATGTATACTATCTGTAGTGGTGAGAAAGAAATGGAGAAATTTTTCTTGGAGTGATTTAAAAGTACTAGTAATAACTTTTTAAATCCTGAAGCTTGTGATAAAAAGGGTCAAACTCAGAGATGCCCTTCCTGCCTCTGGTTTCAATGGGTCCCACAGTACCCGAAAACCTTATGAGGACAGATCTCAACCAGTACTTAAAAGTCTATGAGCTCCCTTCAGTCAAGTGTGAAGGCTAAACCACCAAATGTCATGGCCTTTAAAAAAAAAAAAAAACTGTTCATAGGCTTTAAACTCTGAAACAAAAAGCTATGGCTTGCCAGGGGTTTGTTTATGGTAAAGGGGTTGTTGTTTGGAAACCTTTTTATTTTAAGCTCACAATACCTAAATTATGTTCAATAATTTAAAGGTAAAGTTTAAATCTGAAAGAATTCTAAAATTAAGAGGAAAAAATAACAAAACAACAACAAAAAAACCTGGAATATAAAAATAACTCTAAGGAAGTTTTCCTCCCCTGAATGATGTTAGTCTGTAGCTGTGTTGGCAACCGAGTGATTTCTTAATTCGGGTTTCCTAATATTCTAGTAGTTTAAATTTCAAACTTTCCAATTTTTTTCATGAGTGTTTGTGTTTAACCTACTTGTGCTTAGTTACCAGCTGACTTTTTTTTATACCTTGCTTCTGAGGAAACTGGCCAAGGCTCTTCACATGTGCCTTCAGCCTTGCTGACTGTATAAATGTGAAGTCAAAGAGACGGCTATGAGGAAGAAGGTTGTGGAAAGCTTCTGCCCTTGTCTCCAGAGAACTCTTATGGAGCGGAGGGAGACAAATGGTGGAAGGCGTAGAATCCACACCTGTCTTCTAGCAAATCTCTGGACTGCTGCAGAACACTCCCCCAGCTCCATCCTCTTCAGTACTGCCAGGTCATATGCCCACAAAGCATATGACCTTCTGAGCCTTCTGTGACTTCCTGTGGTTCTTAATCTTGGAAGTCAACTTGACTCAGTGGAGAGACACCCAGAAAATTGGTAAAGCACACTTCCGGGTGTGTCTGTGAGGGTGTTTCCAGAGGCAATTGGCATGGATGTCTGCAAACCCTGCATGTGGGTGGCATCACCCAACAGGCTGGGGACCAGGATAGAATGAGAAAAGGAAGAGAGAAGCTCCCACATGCTGCAAGCCCCAATGTTCTGGAGCAGGTGTGGATTTTTGTTACAGCTGTGGTCTACAGGCGTCAGGCTCCTTCTTGAGCCTTGGAAGGAGGACTCACACCAGAACTCTCCAGGAAGCCTCCAGCCTGCACCCTCAGCCTGGAGCTGCATGATGGGTCCTTTTCATCTGAGGCTTCCGGCTTCTTGAAACTGATTTCCCTGGCCCTCCAACATGCAGATGGTCATCGTGGGACGATGCAGCCTCTGATCATGCAAGCCAATCTAATCAACCCGCTCTGATCATTACATACACAATCTGTTGTTACTGTTTCTCTACGGAGCACTGACTGACACTTCCTATGCTCCTGGAACTGACTGGCTATGGTGGCCATGGTTACCGTGGTCACTACAGACCTTCTTACCTGGTCTCACTTTTATTCTCCAGCCCTATCTTTTGATGCTTCCAGTTCCACCCATGTACATCTTACCCTTAAACCACCTTTCTTTTTTTTTTTTTTTTTTAAGAGAGAGAGAGGAGAGAGTGAGAGAGACAGAGAGAGAGAGAGAGAAATTTTAATATTTATTTTTTAGTTCTTGGCGGACACAACATCTTTGTTGGTATGTGGTGCTGAGGATCGAACCCGGGCCGCACGCATGCCAGGCGAGCGCGCTACCGCTTGAGCCACATCCCCAGCCCCCTTAAACCGCCTTTCAGTTACTCAAAAAACAAACCAACCAACCAACAAACAAAAACTACCATCAGGGCCATCTCAGATGCTCTTCAGTAGTCCCCATTTATCTGTAGTTTTGCTTCCTGAAGTTTTAGTTACCCATGGCCAACCACTGTCTGAAAAGATTAAATGGAAACATCAGAATTAAATAATTATAAATTTTAAATTGTGTGCCTTTCTGAGTGAAATTTCACACCATCCCACTCCTTCCTACCTGGAACCTAAAGCATCCTTTCATCCAGTGTATCCACATTATATAAGCTACCCGCCTGTCAGTCTCTTGGTAGCCATCTCTGCTATCCACCAACTGTGGGGAGACTGCAGTGATGGTGTTTTTCAAGTAACCTTTATTTTACTTAATAATTGCTCCAAAGTACAAGAATAGTGATGCTGGCAATTGGATATGCCAAAGAAAAATCATAAAGTTCTTTCTTTATGTGAAAAGGTAGAAGTTTCTTGGCTTAATAAAGAAAGAAAAAAACATACACTGAGGTTGCTAAGATCTCCAGAACAGAAAGATATTTTGCAAGAAATATTGAGAGACAACACATTCACATAAAGTTTATTACAGAATAATGTTTTGAGTGTTCTATTTTCTAACTTATGATCACTGTTCATCTCTCTACTATGCCTAAGTTACAAATTAAATTTTATTGCAGGCATGTATAAATGGGGGAAAAAATAGCATATATAGGGTTCTTACTAGTCACAATTTCAGGCATCTGCTGGGGGTCTTAAAATGTGTCCCCCTGTGAATAGCAGGTGACTACTGTATTCTCTGCCTGGTATATTCCCAAGAAGGGAATGGAATGGTGGTATGGATATACCAGGCAGAGAATACAGTAGTCACTGCCTTTGGTCTAGAAAGTTGTTTCCTTCACTTTCTTCAAGCTGCAGCTGGAGAGCAACTTCACAGGAAACCCTTCTCGGGAACCACCGTCTGGACTCGCACCCCTGGTTTGTACACTGATGCCCGGGAAACATCAGTTTTCACCCGCAAGTCACCAAGGTCCCAGCAACAGCAGATCAATCAGTTTCCCAAGTTTCCATCTTTGTAGAAATGGTGGTGAATACCTGCCTGCCTTGGCCGAAGCTCTTCTTAGGCTTCATGCTCACTTGAATTATCCGGCTCCTTGAATACACTTCCTAAATGAAAATAAGGGAACCAATGGCCGGAGGAGACATTGGTCTGGGAGCAGACCAAAGGGACCTTAGAGTCCAGGGATGACGGCATCTCAGCAGACCCTGGGAGGATGCCCAGCACCCAAGCAGAACCTACCACACTTCAGCACTTCCCTGGGCAGGATGCAAAGTGACCAGGAGGGCCAGGACGTCTCAGTTCCCAAGAGATCCATGAGTCTGGAAGGTCCTCCTTAGGGGCAGAGATAGGGAATTTGAAGTTTATCAATTGACCCAATTTATTTTTTAAAGAAAAATAAAATGTTATCTTCAGTTGTCAAATTTAAGTCTTTCTGAAATCAACGAGAATGAACATTCACATGTTCAGGTTTAAAACAATGAAGAAATTTCCTGTATTTCTTGTGCCACTACATTAGAGTCTATTAAATTGGATCCAGTTTTACCAATGCAGCAAATTGTCAAGACCTCTGCTCAAATTATTATGGATGGACATTATAGATGTTTTGAGAATAATTAAATGATACTTTTAAGAACTATTCAATATGCTTTATAAAATATTCCTTCATTGTGATCAATTCATGTGATATATTTAGAATTATACAATGGATGATATTTATACAGTCTATAACTTCTCCATGCAAGCATTCTCATGTTATAAATGAAGAACTTGAAGGAAAGAACATCACATAGGTCACCACCCACAGTGGGCTTTAAGCCATTCTATGGAACTACAGAGCCCATGTATGTTCTATTTTTCTAAAACTTTGTAACAGGAGCTTCTTCCTTTAAGGCGTGACATTTTTAGTAAAAAAAAGAAAAAAATCTATAGTGCAAGATTTAAAGTTCTAAAGTTCTATAAATATGAAAAGTCATTTATACAAATAAGTAGTATTATTTCCTTAGAAAGATGAAAATGTAAGTTTTGATTTTAGGAATCCAAAGTTCAGCTCTTCTATTGATACCTGTGTTAGTCAGCTTCCCATTGCTGTAACAAAATACCTGAGATAAACAACTTAAAAGGAGGAAAGGTTTATTTTGGCTCACAGTTCCAGAGGTTCTAGTCCATGGTTGCTTGGCCACATTGTTTTGGGTCCTGTAGCAAGGCAGCACATCATGGTGGGAGCACAGGGAAGAGAAGGCCTGTTCACCTTATGGTAGCTGCAAAGCAAAGAAAGAATAGGGAAGGGCCTGAGTTCTAATATCCCCATTGTCTCCAGTGACATAACTTCTTCCCACTCGGCCCCACCTCTTGAAGCTTCCACTACCTCCTAACAGCACCACCCAGGGGATCCAGTCTTGAACACAAGGACCTTTGGGCAACATAGATCCAAACCGCAGCAATGTCTACGTGACCTTGGGCATGTGGTTTAGCCATGTTGAGCCCAGTGTTCCCTCAGTTGTAAAGTGAGAGGAAAGATACTGACAGTGAAGGAAGTGCCTCAATGTCTACTGAACATTTAATGAATCTGAAGCCCCTTCACTCCTTCTTTTCCCCGTGGGGAGAAAGATATTACTTTGATGACAATGGAGGTGAATTTTGCCTATTAACTCAATGGCTTCTTCCAATTGCATTACACTGTAATGTTCAGCTGTTGAAAATGTCTGGCGTTCCCATCAGAAGGACAGTCCTTCCATCCCTTCTGCCCTCCCTCATTCCTCTTCATCTGGAAGATCAGCAGAGATGGACAATTTTTCCCAACGGTTGCTCTTCATTGATGCCCGCAGGGCCAGAGTAGAGCTTGGCTACATGTCCCCAGAATTAGAACTAAAACGGAGGCCCTTCTCCGTGAGCTGCTGAGTCTCCCAAGAGCAACGACAGCTCCATACCCGCTGACTTCTGATCCTTGAGTACCAGGATGCAGGACCAGAGAGGGAAGACAACACCCACCAACGCAGGACAGTAGAGCAAATTCACTGCTGATCATTTTATGAATTAAACTTCAGCTAACAGCAAAGTGATTTTATTGGATCATCGTTCGCTGTTGAGAACATTCTTTCTTAAAATTTTGCATCAAATTAGGCTAATGCTAGTAAGTTGTGCATATGATATGAACCCCATCTAGGCTACTGCAAACACCTGTCCTGCTCTTCAGTATGGCAGGTTCTGCCCTTGGCTAGAATCCCATCAACTGGTGTTGATGGAGGAATGCAGAAAGAGGGAGGAATTCTTTTAAACAACAACAAAAGTCACTCTTCCAGTTAAATTAAGAAACCACATTTTTTCATCAGTAATTTAGTGAGGCCATAAGCAACTTAGGGAAACCCTATGTCAAAATAGAACATAAAAAGGGCTGGGGATGTTGCTCAGGGTTAAGCACCCCTGGGTTCAATACCTGCTACGAAAACACACACACACACACACACACACACACACACACACACACATTTTTTCCTTTAATTAAAATGAATCATCAAACATTAGAATAAGGAGTATAAATGACATGTTATTTTTATCTATATTGTTTTGTTTTTAAATATGCACGTCCTATTCCAACACATAGTAACACTTTGCCATCTAACATATTTTTAAATTAAAATTATAAGGTCATTCAAAGAAATTAAACATAAGATATAATTCTCCTGGTTCTAGAGTTAGAGAATTAGGGAACAGCTGGGTGCAGTGGTGAACACCTATAATCCCAGTGCCTTCAGAGGCTAATGCAGGAGGATCACAAGTTCAAAGCCAGCCTCAGCAACTTAGTGAGACCTATCTCTAAATAAAATACTAAAACATCTGAGGATGTGGTTCAATGGTAAAGAAGCTCTGAGAGTTCAATCCCTAATAACAAAAAAGAGAGGGGGGTGGAGTTAGGGAACAAGTTTTCCCTGAAAATGTATTTGACTTTGAGAAGATAAATTTGATAAAAAATTATAATAAGAAATAAATAGAACAACAATAGCAACAAAATTTCCTGTTAAGTGGAACAACCTGCCTGGAAGGCAGGGTAAGTGCTCATAATTGGGATGGTTTAGGTTGTCCCACAGGTGCCTGCGAGGGGCCGACAGTGAGGCAGACATCAAGTTCTTTATTTAATGCTTCTGATCTAAAACCCATTGGGAAAAAATATATATAATAATAATTTATTTACTCAAGGCCCTGATCCCATTTAAAATGCAGAGCATTTATGAAGGAATACACCTTCAGCTTTGATCAGTCACTTACCACTTCATATATATTAGCTCCTAAAAGTAAATTTTGGAAGCACGAATGTGTAGCAGAGGTAAGGCAGACAAAAAGATGGGGTGGGAATCAAAGACACTAACCGGACCCTTATAAGTCAATGTCTATAGCACTAAGGAGAAATTTACCCAAAATTATGTTTGACCTCCTGAAGGCCAACTGCTCTTATTTCACAATTTTATCAAGAACCAGTCCTGATATTGAAATAATTAAACAATTTCCAGATAATTATATCAAGAGGCATCTAAAGTCCATTTACTGGTATTCATTTATTTCTTTCAAATGTGGCTTAAAAGCTTGATTTTTGCCACATTGTATATGACTTTTTTTTTTTTTGTACCAGGGATTGAACTCAGGGTCACTTGACCACTGAGCCACATCCCCAGCCCTATTTTGTATTTCATTTAGAGGCAGGGTCTCACTGAGTTGCTTAGTATCTTGCTAAGTTGCTGAGGCTGGCTTTGAACTCATGATCCTCCTGCCTCAGCCTCCCAAGCCACTGGGATTACAGGCGTGTGCTACGGCACCCAGCTGTATATTACTTTTTATTAGTGGGCAGAGAAAGTGGAAGGAACTGAATAGGTAGGTAAGGTACTGGGTCAGTGCTCCATCAAATGTTATCCTGCAGAGGGCTGATGCTGTACTCAGTGCCAAGCACAGACCTCCAGGTTAAATTCTTCATGGACTGGCCACATGAATGGATACCGTAGGACCGTCACTCAGCCTCTGACAAACAAGGAGGACAGCTATCATTTGGAAACTGAAGCTGAGGGAAGTTGAAGAATTCCCATAAACTCAAGCAGGAACTTGGTAGGAGAACCAGGACCCAAATACAGGTGTTCCTGCTTCTGCCAGTAGGCCCAAGGTCATGTCCCACAATCCTGCAGACCACTTCTGTCTACCTGGGTTCCTCCAAGTTCACCTTGAATTTATTTGAGTCACTTAGCACCATCTGATGTGTCAGTATATTTCATAAACTCTCAAATTTGACATGTACTACTATTTTATATCCACTGAGGGAAAAACCACTCTTTGAACATGCTTCCTTATTTAGACAAGCCTTGCATATTCACTAAAAGAGTTTTTAGACTTGATTAGGCATAAATTATATCATGTATCACTCTTATGCACACGTCTTTATGACATGAAATGAATCAGTTAAGATAATCCTGAATTTTTTTTTTCACAGCATCTCCCCTTCCTGAAACAATTTCCAACTGAGAGCTGTTTTCTGTTTACATTTTGGCACACGGTGTCAATTTTTTATTTTTTTGTAACTTAAGGTCCTTGATCATGCAGCTTTTCTTAAATATCTGTAATAGACCATAAATCCTCCTGCATGATACATGGTAGGCCTACTGGACTCTGTCTTCCAGAAAGGTGCTACAGTCCTAGGATTGTCACTGCTGCCATTCCACGCCACATCACTGATTGTAGAGATAGAAGAGCATTCCCCACTGTCACTGGGATTTTTCTCCCAAATTCTTGATGCCCATTTTGAAGTTGTTTTCAGGCAGTGATGCTACAGGCTTACAGTGACTGTAAGATGCATCCCAATATCAGAGCTGTTTACAAAACATATACGCCCTGGAATCCAAGGAAATGCAGTGTGCATTGAGATGCTATCTGCCATCTGTGTCTCCCCTCTAGAATGTGAGTGAAAGGACTTGGTCTATTTTATTTTATTTTAAAGAGAGAGAGAGAGAATTTTAATATTTATTTTTTAGTTTTTCGGCAGACACAACATCTTTGTATGTGGTGTTGAGGATCGAACCCGGGCCCCACGCATGCCAGGCGAGCGCGCTACCACTTGACCCACATCCCCAGCCCCCTTGGTCTATTTTGTTCACTGCCCTGTCCCCAGGATGAGATGCAACATGCATCAAGATGATTGAATTAATTGATTTATACATAAGTTATTAATTGAAGAGACTTTTTCTTTTCAGTTAAAACTTTTTTTATTTGTTAAAAAGCATTATTCAGGGGCTGTAGGTGTAGTTCCTGGTAGAGCATGTGCTTAGCATGGATGACACCCTGGGTTTTATCCCTGGCACCAAAAAAAAAAAAAAAAAAAGCAGCACTTATGCTAGGTTTTGTTGTTGTTGTTGTTTTGTTGGTAAAATATGCTTAAACCCAAAGAGAAATAAAGATAATTTATGTCTGCCTTTTCTTTCTTGTTCACCTTCACTTTCTAAATTTTCTAACATGAACATTATTCTTGTTATTTTATAACAAGTGCATATTATCTGCATATTATTTTAATGCATGTTTCCTTATTTTTTAAGTTGTAAAATATTAAAGCTCTCCATACTGCATAGAAAGGCTATATTATAAATTCAATTATGTTTGTATTGACTCTTTTCAATAAATTAATTTTTGAGCATGTTGGTATAACAGGTTCTTTCAAACGCCTATCTAACACTTAAAGATAGGCAGAAGGAGACCAAGTGGATCCTTTGGGATCAATCAGAAGCTCTTTCCAAAGCACAGGCTTGACCCAGCTCCTGTGTGTTTAAGCCCCAGGGAGGTTCTGGACATCAAAAAGAAATTCTCTGTGATCTCATGATTCTGAAAAGGGGCTCCCAGGCTGCTGGCTGTCTGTACGAGGCTACTCAAAACAGCATAGAGAAGTTAAGAAAGTTGGAGGACATATTGCAGCCAGATAATCAGCCTTCTGGACTGGACAACTTGTCTCTAGGCACATGAGGGAGGTGGGATGGGGGTTAGGGCTGGAACAGTGTTCCCCAAAATTCATAGGTTTGAAGTCCTAATACTAGTAATTCAGAATATGACTGTTATTTGGAGACAGGGTTTTTAAAGAGGAAATTAAGTTAAAATGAGGGCACTGGGGTGGACCCTAGTCCAATCTCTTATAAAAAGAGGAGACCAAGTCACAGACAGAGGGAAGACCATGTGAAGACCCAGGGAGAAGACAGCCTTGATCATGCAAGCCAGGGAGAGGGGCCTCAGGAGAAACCAACGCTGCCCACACCTTGACCTCGCACTAGCAGACTATGGAATCACAAGGAGGTCAACGTCTACAGTTTAAGAGGCTCCTCGCCCCAGGTGTAGTACTTTATCATGGAAGCCCCGTGTGACTACAACAGGGGTACGCAGCTAGGAGCCCTGAGTCAGCATTGCTCTTAATGGAATTTTGAACTCCAAGGTGTTTCTGATCTCCTGTGACCTATAAAATATGTACATGATTTACAGGAGAAATGCTTCCACTTGTGACTAATCCAAAACTCTTCTTAGCTCCTACCTCAATCTTCTCCTCTACTAAACCTCCATGATTGCTGAAACTTTGTACCCAAGAGATGGATTCAAAACCCCAAATCCACCTGAGATTCTTGGGTAGTCCAAATAGTTGAAGGACAGAGAATGGAAAAGTGTGAGCCTGAAAAATACACCAACAGGTGAGTCAGCCCTTTACAGAGAGTTCTGAGTTCATCATACGTAACAAGCTGGAAGTGAAAGTTTACAGCGTAGGAAAAAGGAACCGAAGGATGATTAGCCTGATAGTCTGCAGTTGCTAAGTGTAGATCATAGATTCATTACCTCAGCCTTCCTCTCCTTAACAGTATGGGTTTGATCGCCCTCTTGCCTATAGGTAATTCTCCATCAAAATTAAATCCGTCAGCTAATTTTCGATTTCATAAACTATGCAGGCAGGGGAGAGACAGGTTGGGTGGGAGGGAGGTTATCTTTCCCAGGGCTACAATGTCAATCCCAAGTTTTTCTAAACCAAGATCCCTGGATATGTCCACATTCATGGTCCCATAGTGACATCAGCTGGTCAGACTCCAAACAACAGCCTCAGCGGGTAGGAAATGGCTCATCTGGGCACACTGTGTTCAGAATGACATCCACGCAGCCCTTGTATGCCAGCCAGCTCTCCTGACTGTGCCTGTTCTGATTTAAATAATATGTACAGCAGGAGGCATAAGTAGGCTCATATGTTTATAATAAATACATAAAAGTGCATGGATACTTTGGCTTTTACTGACTCCTCCTCCCTTTCTCAAAATCAACATTGTTGATGCTTAAATGTCAATCCTTTCTCTCCCTAGCAACCACACACCCAGATCCATCACCTGGACTAACTTAGGAGAGGTCCTCGCAAATCTAACCATGTGAGGGAAGGTGCAGCTGTGAGAAAGATGGCGTGGTCTGAAGTTTGGTTTCTATGTGACAGATGGGGAAGGCTAATGTCTAGATTTTTCCATTAGTTTCAGAGCTGCTGGATCTCTAGAGCTGCCCTCCCCCGATTTAAACAGTTCCTTTTCCCAAAAAGGGCCCAATGGATGCCTTTCCAGGAAGGTTCACTTTTGCTCTGATGTTGTACTCAGAATCTTAGTCTTTTCTGAAAAGATGGTGCCTCAAACTGTACATGCTTCAGGCTCCATAAAACTGAGACCCATACCCACAGCGCTCTATGCTCTGGGCTGTTGTTAGGTGCTAAGTATTTGCTCAGCACTGTTCCAGGTGCTCTGGCATATGTGGGGATGGGAAAGGAAGTCTTCCAGGAACTTGCCGTTTAGTTAAGGAGCCACAGTGGCCCATGCAGCTAGTCAGCAGAGCAGTCTTTGATTAATGGCCAAGGTGCACAATCAAGTTTCTGAACAGAGTAGTCTAGAAATGGAAGGGGGAAAGTTAGATGCAATTAAAGAATTGGAGCCATCTTGGAATGTTTCATTGAACAGGTGTGTTTTAAGTAGAACCAGAAAATAACGAGCAAGAGATTTTTTAAAAAATTTATCTAACCAAGGGGGGAGAGTGAGTGAAAGCTTCAAGGTAGGAATGAAGCTAATTTTAATGAGCAACCACAGAGCATCTTGGTGGAAGCCCAACTGCATATGGAGAAGCCATGGGAGCATTGGCATGAATGAGGTGGGGCAGGGATTACAGAGGACAGATGAAACCTCTTGGATATTTATATTTGATCAGCAATATCAAGTGAGAAAAGCTGTGCAGTGGCATCTTACACAATCCTTACATGCTTCTAATAACTTGCTGAAAGTAGAATCAGCACAGTGAAGGGTACTATTGTTATTCCTTGGGGTGGTCAAGACAGTACCTAATCATTTTCTCCACCTGTAGCAATAGCACCTGAGTCCTGTGGTCATAACTGATGGATCAAATCATTAGCTCCACTTGTGCTATTCTGAAGAGCCATAGCATAAAATGACTGGTTGGTTTCAGACCAGGCAAAGTTTAGGATACAGAATTCTTCCATCAAATTCTTGCATTCACAATACGCATTCCTCTTTCACTGCCTAACTTCTTGACTCTAAATATTCCAGCTTCCTGCTGTCTTTAAATTTCTGTAGTATTTGTAATACCATATCTTTCAAATAGGTAGATAAGGCCTCACATGCTACCATGTAAATGTTTTGAAATAGTCCAGGAAAAGGTCAGTATCTCTTTTAGTAGCCTAACAAATGCCAGAATTCTCAGTACTTGGTATTATTTCCTGTGGATTAATCCAATATCACTGTCAGAAATTCTGTCATTCCCCCAGCACATCCTGTGCAGAACAGTTGCCTAACACACAGGACGTGTTCCATAATGTTTGCGGATGGACCGATAGATCTGTGAAAGAACACATTTAAACAAAATAAGAAACTGGAAATCTGCGTGGCTTGATTCTGGACCCATCCCACTGATATAACGATCATTAAGATCACATTGAGCATTAGGATCACAAAGACATTGACCTACAAAGACATTGACCTATAAAAAGAAGAGGAAGGCTATCCAAAATTGATGGATTGATGGAGAGAACAAATACTACAAAGGGAGAATGATGTAGAATGACTTTACTTCTCAAATTGTCCTGGAGCCAATCCTATTGGCAAGAAATGCACTGGATAAAACCTCAGCTCCATCAAACCTCCTTGCGGATCCACCATGCAGCTCTGAATGCACCAGCAAATCCATGCAGGGTGCTCAGCCACAGTGGGGCAGTCTGGCCAGATGCTACCTACTACACATTGCTAACATTACATAGCACTATGTAAATCACACACACACACACACACACACACACCACAGAGTTTGTCCTCCATATTGGAGGGATCCACATCCATGGATTCAACCAACCATGAACTGGAAATATTCAGAAATAAAACAACTGGGTCTGTACTGAACCTGTACAGTCTTCTTTTTCTGGAAGATTTATGCAGCATTTCCATGGCACTAGGTATCGTATATCGTAAACAATGTGAAGATGGTTTAAAGTACAGGAGGGAAGCCAGGTGTGGTGGTGCACACCTGTAATCCCAGCGGCTTGGGGGGCTGAGGCAGGAGGATGGCAAGTTCAAAGCCAGCCTCAACAATGGTGAGGCGGTAAGCAACTCAGTAAGACCCTGACTCTAAGTAATATACAAAATAGGGCTGGGGATGCGGCTCAGTGGTTGAGTGCCCCTTAGTTCAATCCCTGATAAAAAAAATAAATAGGTTGGCAGATAGATAGATAGATAGATAGATAGATAGATAGATAGATAGAGTTCAGGAGAATATGTGGATATTATAGGCACATACTGTACCATTTAATACAAGGGACTTGAACACCCCTGGAGAGTCCTGGAACCAACCTCTCTTGGACACTGAGAGATGACGGCATTAACTCCTTTGGTCCTCATGAGTAACCTATGAAGGGATTATATTTTAGAAATATCCCACTTTACAGATTAAAAAAAAAAAACTAAAGCACAGAAATGAGGAGTAATTGACTCCCAGGCTGTGTTTCTAATAAGGAAAAGGAGTAACATTAAACAAAACAGCCAGATACCAAAAAGCACCTACTAGCAGCTAAGTGGAGAAAAGCCAATGTGTTGAATCCACACTTAGCCAAGAAAAAGGAACTAAGTAAAGATACATAGAACAGCTTGGGTGAATCTCCAAATAATTGTAAGGAGTGAAAGACCAAAAAAGAGTAATTTCACATGATTCCACTGACATCTAGAAAATTCACACAAATTTATAGTGACAGAAAGCAGATCAATAGTGGCCTGGGGAGAGTGGGGGTGGGAGAAGGAGGGGGGAGATGAGTGAAATTTAAGGGTGATGGATACGTTCATTATCTTGATTGTGGTGATGGTTTCATGGGTGTATTCATGTCAAAACTCATCAAATTGCATCCTCTAAATTCGGCGATTTATTGTATGTCATTATGCCTCAATAAAGCTTTTTTTAAAAAGATACCATGTGATTATGTTTCTATAAAGTTTCAGCAACAGGCAAAACTAATGTGTGGTGTTTGAAGGATGGTGGCATTGCTCTTAGCATGAGTAACTGGAAGAATTACAAGGGGTGCAGGAGATGTTGCTTTAGTGAGCCAGGCACTGTTAACACAGGTGTGTTCTATTTGTGAAATTTCACGGAGCCTAACCTTTGCAACTGATGCACTTTTCCATATGCAAGTTATTCAACAATCAAACTTTTTAAAATGTGCCGTTTCTCTTTTTTAAAAAAGTGCTATTAGGCCCCTTAAATTATGAAAAAAAAAATTTGCAAATTATTTATTTGTGGCCAAAAAAATAGTAGTTGTGTGATTGTATTTGTTCACCATGTTCTTTTGAATCTCAAAGGTGATAAGTGGGTTTTTTTCTTGCAAGTGTATGTGACAGTGAACAGAACACAGGGCTTGTAGGCAGTGGACATGGGAGGGGGAGGTTGCAGCGACTGTTGGAGAAATGCATCCACATGCCCACCATGGCTCCATGTCTACCCCCAGGGTCTGTCTGTGCAAGTGCTCCTGCTTCTGTGCTTTTTCCTGTTCTTAATTTGAATCACTGTTCCCTGCAATCTCTTCCTACAAGGAGGCGTGGAGGGAGTCACATTGGCCCAATGGAACACAACCTTGAAAAAGCAGAGAAGCTATGTCCACCTCCCATGGGGAGGATTAAGCTACTGCAGACAGCTGACCTAAGATAAGAAATGGAAACTCCTAGATGCTTTTATGAACCCATCAACTTTACCACTAAATACGTATTTTAAAAACCCTATTCCCATTGATTGATTAAATTAATACATAGATAATGACTTGGTGATTCTAATAGATTAAGTTTTCCTTACCTGCAAAAAGAATCCTAAACAAAAGGAATCTTTCCAACAACTTCTCCCACACTGAGAGAGAGAGAGAGAGAGAGAAAATCATTTTGAATGTTGTTATTTTATAAGTAATTTCCTGTTCCTCACAAAGGCCCTAAAGAATATGAACAAATTATAGTATCAAATTGTATGCTAGAGTAACTTCAAAAGAGAATACTTATAAATGTCATTGATCTTTTATTAAAAATACTACTCTTTCCTCATTCATAAAACTTTAACATTCCCCACTAGATTCCAAGAAAATAAAAATAATCATAATACCTATGCCCATTTAAGATGGGAAAAGGCAAAAAAAATAACCCTGAAAATTGAATTCCACTAAATTCCACATCAAATAGTTACCATTTGATATTTGGACTATATAGATAAACAACGGCCAGATTTTGGTACCCAGAAGTGGAGTGCTTCTCTTGCAAAATTCTATGCAAGTGGTTGGAAGTCCCAAGGACCTGAACAAACTACTAGCAGAATCTTGAGGAGGCCTGTAGAAAGCAGCTGAGGAGGACTTAAAGCAAAGTGAAGAAAACATTATCAGAAGCTGAGGGGATACTTGTTCTGCAATAGCAAAGGATTTAGTAACACTGTTGCCTATGCAAACAGGGAAAGAGAAAGCACAGTTCAGAAGGGAAAATCCAGCAAAGATTTCCAGGCAGAGTGTTGACAGTGCTGCTGGTCTCTTTACTGCTTGCAGTAAAATGCAAGATAAACTAAATAAACTAGAGAAAGAATGATTACTATAAGGGAGCCAGATCTTGCTGAGTTTAAAAATAATTTCTCACTCCCAGACTTTTCAGATAGAAAACAATGCAAAAATCAAGAATTACGTTACAGCACCCTCAGCCCTCTAAAACCAAATCCAGACTATTATGAGGAAAGGATGGGCTAAAGATGAAGGCAAGTGTGTAACAATAAAACCTTTTGCTAAGATCTCAGAAGTCACTTCCCAAGGTGGGGGTGGGGTGGGGGGAGTCTCTGTAAGATTAGCCTTGATGTCACTGTCCCTTGCTGCCCTACAGTGAGTCTAACCTAGAGCAGAGTTAATGGAGAGTTTTGGGGTGTATCTTTTTCTACTGGACTGGATTACAAATCAATTCACAATCACACACATGCGCACCTTTAACATTTCAAAGGAGTTGCATGTTCTAGATTCAACGAAAGCCACAGAGAATATAAAATAAAATGAACTTTCAAATTTGAACTCTCCTATTTCTATGGACAGAAAACAGGGTGAAAAAATTACTCAGTTCCAAACAGGGCCATGTTTTCAGGGAAAAAGAAGGATATTTCAAAAGATGGGGCTAAAGACCACAGTGAATCATTCCCAGGCATTAGAACTGAGCCCCAGTCATGGATCAGGCAACACACGCTGGATTTCAACTTGTCACTTGTGCCTGTGACTGCTGTGTGTCTTTATCTTTTCTTTTAAATCTTAAGAAACAGCTCTATTGATGTGATTGACATAAAAAGTATAAAACTTCAATCATCCCATTTGATAGGTAGCAATCATGAAGTCATCACCACAATTAAGGTAAAGAACTTGTAGATGGCATAGTGTGTTCTTCATGAGTCCTGGTCACAAAGGTGCCACATTATCCTCTTGCCCATGACAGCTTGTTCCTATCTTCCTAGTAAACCCAAAGAAGCCTCATAATCCTTCCTGAAGTATCCAAGTCATTCCCACCAGTTGAAGGTCATCCCCACCAGCCCAGCTGCAAAAGCTTCACTCAGCCCATCCACCCATCAGAGAAGTTCTTCCAGGTGAATGAGTCCACTGCTGGAGGGACAGGAGGAGGCAATGCTTCTTGCCCCACCTCTGCATCCATGTGACAGGTGAGCCCACAGGGGTCGAGTCCCCACTTTACCATGGGTCAGTGCAGTAGAAATCACACTTTCGAGTTTTGAATGTGGCTCTCTTCTAGGAGGGATCTACTGTCCCATCCTCTCTCAATGCTGGGCAGCAGCAGTGGGCTGCAGGTCCCCGTCAGCCCTAGGATCCTGAGAGGATACCACCAACACTCAGCAGTGTGCTGTGTGCTCATCTAAGAGGGTCTAAAGGTTAATGCACTTTCAAATTGCAGTATTTTTAATGTGTTGGTATATTGGGATACAGCCCTCTAGGAAGTTGAGGAGCATCTGTATCTTCAAGTTGAACAGCTATTTTCAGGAGAATGTGGCTAAGACCTTCACTCCCTCATGAAAGGGCTTGAAAACCACATAATGACTGAAATTTACTTTAGTTCTATTCCCCCCCCCCTTTGGCACCAGGAATTGAACCCGGGATCACTTGACCACTGAGCCACGCCACACACACACCCCCAGCCCTTTTTTAAATGTTTTATTTGGAGACAGGTCTCACTTGGTCCTTATGGCCACTCTAAGTGGACGATGCTGGTCTCAAACCTGCAGTCCTCCTGCTTCAGCCTCCTGAGTCGCCGGGATTTCAGCATACACCACCATGCCTGGTTTAGTTCTAGTCTTCACCTGTGTTAGTCAGCTTTCCTGACTAAAATACCTGACCAAAAAATCAACTTAGGGGAGGAAAGTTTTGTTTTGGCTCATGGGTTCATAGGTTTTAGTCCGTGGTCAACTGGCTTCCTCGCTTCTGGGCCACAGTGTAGCAGAACAGAGGTGCTTACCTCACAGTAGACAGGAGGCAGAGAGAGAAAGGGGCTGGGCGGAGGAAGAGATATTGTCCCCCAGGACCCTCTCCCTTCAACTAGGCCAGGGCCACCAAGGATCCTTTCCCTCAATAGGCCCCACCTCTCTCACTTCCCACCACCTCCCATGGTCTGTTCAATGATGAGCCTGCCAATGGATTAATCCACTGATGAGGTCAGAGCTCTCAAGGTCAAACCAACCACTCTCCCAAAGCTCCACCTCTGAACATTTCTGCATCAGGAACCAAACTTTCAGCACATGAGACTTTGGGGGACATTCTAGATCTAAAGTATTCCGTCACCAATGAACCACCAAGGGTATTTCCTTCCTTCAAAAACATCGAATCAGAAAACTCTCTGCATTTTTCTCCTGTGGTTTCACCCAAGCTGATCCAACCTTCATTCCTGGGGGAGGGCGGCAGGCAACCAGAGGAGGGGCTAGGTTTTAGTTACTTGCTGCTTCTAACATAAAACCTCTCAATGTATGTATTTCCCTTAAAGGGTCCCTTTGCTCTTTGTGAACAGGCGTGTCTGCAGTGGACATCCCACGACTATTCCACCACTGTGTGTTGGCAAAGTGGAGTCCAGGTGACTCATCACTTAGCTACAGTCTTCCCATCACAAGAAAGTCCTTGAGGACTTGTTCTCAAGGAAGGAATTTTGAAAACCTCATCCTCACCTAGACCTGACTTTTTCTTTTACCCTAGGGCTGGGATCAAACCCAGGGCTTCGCACATGCGAGGCAAATGCTGTACACCTGAGCTGCTCTCCTGACCCTGGATCAGTTGTAAGTGATGAGACACTGGAGATTGAGTTGGAGCCAGTCATAGAAGATGAAGCTTTAGGGCAGGTGTATTTTATTTTTTATGGCCAGAGGTATCCTGTAGCAGACTGCACGTTCCAAAAATGCATGTGACAATAATTTTATTCCCTGTGCCCTTCCAGAACCTTGCCACATCCCTTCAAGAGGAAGAGTTTATTTCCCTTCCCCTTGAATCTGGCTGGCCTTTGATAAATAGAATATGATAGAAATGTCACCATGAGACCTCCAAGTCTGGGTAATTTTAGAAGTACATTTTTTCAAAATGTCATTGATCCATATGAAAGCTGCAACTCTGTTCTCATGCATAAAGCTTTAAGATTCTTCCCAGTAATCCTCATCAGAAAAGAGAAAAAAATTATAATACACAACCATGACCATCGCTTGAAATATAAAAGGGACAAAATAAAGAACTGGGAATCTGAGTCAGCATTGGTTGTCTGCCACTTATCTGGTGTTGTGATAAGACTGGAAATACACAGCAAAATAACAAATGTAGTTTACTAGCAGGCAGAGCAGCCATAATATACAAGCCATTAGTATGACAAAATATGGTGACTTCACTCTAGGAAAGATGTCTTCATACAATGCTCCAGACAAGAAATAGGAGAGCAAATAATTCTATTACGGAGAAGACAAAAATAATTATGTGAGGTTTTTATTTCAGTATTAAAGAATGAATAAGAATTTGCCAGATCGGCAAGAGAAATAAGTAGGACTAGATTGGGTTATATATGGGACAGAAAAACCATCAAATGCGCAAGAATCAATAACTGAAACAAAACAAAATTTTATTTCTCTATTGCATAGAGGTATCTGAAGCTGATGACCAATCTGTAACTCCTGTTTTTCTGCCGTAATCCGGGGCAGCTCCCTACTTGTGGTCCAATGTGGCTGTTCCAGTTTAAGCCAGTCTGCAGAAGGAAAAATCAAAGAGGGGAGCATTCCTTTGCATGACACTTTAACTGCAATCCCACTAACCAGAATTTACCCACACAACCTCACTTAGACACACAGGAGACTGGGAAATGGAGTCTTTGTTTTGGACAGTCACGAGTCTACCCAAGAAAAGTGTTCTATAACTACCTGTCATTGTGCCCTACCATCCTCTCTTCAAAGGGCTACCAAAGTGACATTTGAAGGTAAAGATTCTGAAGACCTTCCCCCCACCAGTGTGTCTGAAATAAAACCTAAAGGCACCTGTGACGTCCTGGTCCTTCCACACCACTGTGACCTCATCTCCTTTTGCTCTCTTCGAACTATTTCATGAAGTTCTGATGTACTTCAGGATATTGTGCTTCCTGTACCAGAGAAGACTCTTCAGAGCTGGCTCTTTCCCATATTCAGGTCTCATTTGCATAATAAAGAGAATATCACTCTTTAGAAAAGCTGTTCCTGGATCCACTTCCTGATAAATCTCTATTTTCTCAATAGTAATTATAACCATTGAAATCATGTGAAGTATTTACTGTTTGCTTGTTGATTGTCTCTCTCCAGAAGCCAAAGACATGCTCCACACAGACGTACTTATCCTTTCAAGAATGAAATTAAATGAAAATATTTGTTTACTCTATTTCAGAGATTCCATTAATGGATAGAGGTGACATGCTACTTAATCAAGGCTTTGAGTCATGAATTGCTGAAAAATGAAATCACTCCTTTCTCTATAAAGTCTTCCCCCAGATTGTTAGAATGTACCTTAGCTAAGAAACTCATGAAGTCATTTCAAAGCTTGCCATTCATGTGGGGATTTACAGAGGTGAATCATAAAGAGATGTTTGCTCAGGAATGAGCCTTTTGCAAAATTCCTGTAGATAGGGCAAAATAAAATCGGGTTGCATGGGAGGTTATAAAAATGGAACATTTCTTTGCATAATAAAGAGAACTGCATTGGATGGTAACAGGGTGGTCAGAAAAATATTGCTCTTTTTGTGGGTTTTTCATCTGTAGACACAAATTCAGGTGGCTAAAGGAGCCAAGTGAGAAATAGAAATAGTAGAAATGGGCTAATGTCCAGGACTGGATGGATACACAGCCGAGTTCTACAAGACCTTTAAAGAAGAACTAAAACCAATACTCTTCAATTTATTTCAGGAAATAGAAAAAGAGGGAGCACTTGCAAACTCATTCTATGAGGCCAATATCACCCTGAGTCCAAAAACAGACAAAGACACATCAAAGAAAGAAAACTTCAGACCAGTATCTCTATGAACATAGATGCAAAAATTCTCAATAAAATTCTGGCAAATCGAATACAAAATATATCAAAGATTGTGCACCATGATCAAATGGGATTGATTCATCCCAGGGATGCAAGGTAGGTTCAACATACAGAAATCAATAAAATGTAATTCATCACATCAATAGACTTTAAGATAAGAATCATATGATCATCTCAATAGATGCAGAAAAAGCATTTGACAAAACACAGCACCCCTTCATGTTCAAAACACTAGAAAAACTAGGGATAACAAGAATATATCTCAACATCGTAAAGGCTATCTATGCTAAGTCTCAGGCCAACATCATTCTAAATGGAGAAAAATTGAAGGCATTCTCTCTAAAAACTGGAACAAGACAGGGATGCCCTCTTTCAACACTTCTATTCAACATAGTTCTTGAAACACTGGCCAGAGCAATTAGACAGATGAAAGAAATTAAAGGAACATGTATAGGAAAAGAAGAACTTAAATTAGCTCTCTGGGAATGGAACCACCATTTGACCCAGCTATCTGTCTCATTGGTGTATACCCAAAGGACTTAAAAACAGCATACTACAGGGACACAGCCACATCAATGTTTATAGCAGCACAGTTCACAATAGCTAAACTGTGGAGTCAACCTAGATGCCCTTCAGTGGATGAATGGATAAAAAAAATGTGGCATATATATATACACAATGGAAATTTACTCAGCATTAAAAAGAACAAAATCATGGCATTTGCAGGTAAATGGGTGGAGGCATTGGAGAAGATAATGCTAAGTGAAGTTAGCCAATCAATCCCCATAAAAACAAATGCCAAATGTTTTCTCTGATATAAGGAGGCTGACTCATATTGGGGTAGGGAGGGGGAGCATAGGAGGAATAGATGAACTCTAGATAGGGCAGAGGGATGGGAGGGGAAGGGAGGGGGCAGGGGATTAGTAAGGATAGTGGAATGTGATGGACATCATCATACAAAGTACACGTATGAAGGCTTGAATTAGGTGTCAACATACTTTATATACAGAGATGAAAAATTGTGGTATATATGTGTATTAAAATATGTAATACAAAAAAGTGCATGTATAAAGGCATGAATTGGCATGAACAAATTTTATATACATAAATATGAAAAATTGTGCTCTGTATGTGTAATAAGAACTGTAATACATTCCACTGGTGTCATGTATTTAAAGGAAAATAAAATCAATAAAATATTTAAAAAAAAAGAAATGGGCTAATGTAAGATAATAAAGAGTAACTAGTACCTGGGATACTAGAAAAAGGATGAGGTCTATATCAAGCAACAAAAGGATTCTTTCCTTCAAAGGAGAGCTACTCCCTTGGACCTAAGCAGAAATGGTATTCAGCATTGCCAGATTTTCCTACTTCTCAAGGAAAACTAGATATCCGGGGTTTTATGTTAACTCTTCTGATTTTAAAGGTTGGCAGCTAATTCAAATTTTCTGAACTGTGTAGGCCAACATCATATTGGCTAAACAAAACACATCTACAGATTGAGTCTGGCTCACTGGCTACAATTTTGTGGCTTTGGTTTCAACTATACAGCCTGAGCTAAGAATTGAAGTTTGTCCTAGGAAATGGGTGTGTTTGCTTTAATAGTTGCTCAGTGAACAAAATAGAGAGTCCAGGGGATAGTGGACACACTGGAGAGGACTGGACCAGGAATGAATAGTCGTTTCTTCCTGAATGGGTCTTAGGACATTCCAATCTTCCACAGCATTGGCAAGGCAAAACCAAAATGCTGTCATTCTGGAGCCCTTCTCCCCAGAGAGGGCTTCCAGACTGAAGGATTCAGGCTTGCAGAAATGGGAAGAGAGAGACCAAGCCCAGGGAGTATACCATGGGGTTTTCTGAAAGATCAATGGACATAGCCCATCACGAAAGTTAGAAAAATAAAGAGCACCTTTGTGAAATTGGGTCAATCAGTGGACACAAGAAATGAGGTCAGGACCTGGGAATGTCCATGAGAGGATCCCTTAGGAAACAGAGCTTCTTGAATGGGAACTAGTTCTTGAACCAAATAGTTAAATGTGAAACAGCATTGGTTGACATTCCTTATAGTTGATTTGACCCACGGGTGGAAGAAAACAAAGGGTGACAACAGAAGAGGCAGGTGGAGCCTGCCCCATTTCCCCCACCCACGGGGAGGGAACAATATTTACTCAGGAATTTTATCCAAAACTACCTGAGAATAACAATAGAGAAACAAGTAGCTGTCCCCAGCAGAGCTGGGAATGAAGATGAAGAAGACAGATGAAGAAGAGGACATCTCAGGAGGTCCATGAATAAGAACTTCTTTCAACTTACATTAAGAAAATGCCACTTCAGTGTCCATTGGCAGATGAGGGGGTAAAGGAAATGTAATGGAATACTATTCAGCCATTAAAAAAGAAAAAGAAATCCTGCCATTTGTAGCACAATGAGGGAGTTTAGAGGATATTGCGTTAAGTGAAATGATTCAGGCACAGAAAACCTAATACAGCCTGATCTCATTAATATGCAAATGTTTAGAGCTGAACACATACAAGTAGAGAGTAATATATTGTGCCAGGATCTGAAGCAGAGGGCAGGGAATAGGTAGGGAATAATGGGATAACAGGTACCAAAATACAATTAGATAGGAAGAGTAAGTTCTAATATTCTACAGCCCAGTAAGTAGGATATAGTATACAGCACCTAAAATTTTATGGAGAAGTAGAAGAGGGGAGTTTGAAGGCCCCAAACACTAAGACATGATAAAAGTATATGGAGGTAGAAATGCTAATTACCCTGATTTGATCATTAGACATATATACATATATTGAATTATCACAGGGTACCTTGTAAGTAAGTAAAATAATTATCAATTAAAAAGAAAAAAATGTTTTTTTGGAAAGCTGACCCTTATGTTGCCTATAAGATAAAATTGTGGGATCTTCAGACATCATCTAATTCAGTAATTTCTAAATCTCTTTTTAGAAGTAACACCTCCTTTAAAAAATTTTTTATAGTTGTTGAAACTGGGGTTCATTATGTTATTCACTCAATTTGTGGGTATGTTTGAAATTTTTCATAGTAAATATTTTGAAAGAAATATTACATTGCAATTTAATATTTAAACTAGATGGAATGCATGCAGTTAAAAAATTGCCAAAGTATTCTTTCAATATTTTAAATACTTGCTAAGAATCATTTCCAAGGAATTCTTGGCAGATGATTTGCAATTGCTAAAATACTTACAAGGAACATTCTAATTTTGAGACAGTGATAGCTCTCTCTGTTTATGAGAAAATATATGTTTATATTTATATCCAAAATATGTTGCCTTATGACTTCAAGTGAGATCGAGACAATTTCTACACCCCAAAAGTATTGTTATCCTTTTTAAGTTATCCACTGCCTTTCCAAATAATCCCAAGCAACCGGCAAAGTCTGGTATTCTGTATCACATTAACACACATGCTACAAAGTCAGCTAGAGAGATGCTAAGGGCTGTTTTCCTCCTCTGGGTTAAAAAGATGTGAGCAAAATATTTAAGTAAAATTAAGATACCTACAGGCAAAACCTGACAAAGGGTTGCACTCTGTGCTACATAATAGATTGAGATTTTTTTTTAAATATCATGATCCTCTCCATCTTCTCCTACCTGTCAGCTCCACATCAGTTGTTATTAATTTAACACCAGAGATCCTGGAAAGAGCTGCAAGCCAGCAAGAGCACACAAATCAGGAACAGAGATCGCAAAACCTCCTCGGAGATTCTTGTCCACAAACTTTATGGGAATTTGAAAAATGCCCTTCAATGTAGAGGGGATGCTTGATATGAAATCAAATAAAGGATACATACAGAAGTTTCAGTGGCCTAATTTCAATGCAGTAACTAAGTAAGGCATAGGCAGGGAGGTCATTTACTGAATTCCAAGCAGCTCTGTGGGAAGGCAGGCCTTTCTCCCCACTTTCTTTAGCTCCTGCCCCCTTGATTGAACAGAGCCTGTTCTCAGCATTGGCAGATCTTAGGACACAGACAGCCATGTGTGTCACAGCAGGGTGAGTAGAAAGGGTGTGTCTAGTTTGCAGGATGATTGTTACAGACTTGCACACTAATGCTCATTGGGGCCTGCTGTGATTTGAAAATGGATAGCATCCCCACACAGGTCCATGTCTTAAAAGTTTAGTTCTAAATGATGCTATTGGGAGGTGATGAGACCTTTAGGAGGCGGAGCCTAATGGGAGGTCCATAGGTCACTGCGGGTGTGCCCCCAAAGGAGGTTATGAAACCCGAGACTGTGTGATCTTTCTCTCCCCCCTCTCTCTCTGCTTCCTGACCTCTGATATAAGCAGTTTGCTCTGCCACATTCTCCCTGCCAGTGCCATCCAGCGCCCTCGCCAGAGGCCCACAGCAATGAATCTTGGACCGAAATCTCCAGAACCATGAAAAAAAACAAACCTTTTCTCTTTATAAATTAATTGCCTCAGCTACATCATTGTAATAACTCAAAGCTGACTCATACAGGCACTACACTGAAGATTTTAAAACATGCTTGTTTCCTATTAGCTAAAGGCCAATAACACCTGAGTAGCCTCTATCTCAATACATGTCCAAATGCCATTCAAATCCCAAAAATGTTTTAAAGCAAAATGACACTTCAGCCTCAACTGTTTGATAAAGATCCTTCTCTATTAAATTTACTAACACCCATATACATACATGCAATAAAAGATGTGAAACATATATCCATATCTGCTGAAAGTGAAGATAAAATTTAAAGGTTGGCATTGACTATAATGTGACAACAAATTAACAAATGTTCACTAAACCTGTTTCATCTTCTTCTGGTGCCAATCAAAATCCTTGCAGGAACAAAATCTTTTTTTTTTTTAAATATTTTTAGTTGTAGATGGAAACAATACCTCTATTTTATTCATTTATTTATATGTGGTGCTGAGAATCGAACCCAGTGCCTCACACATGCCAGGCAAGTGCTCTACCACTGAGCCACAACCTCAGCCCCTAGGAACAGAATCTTCAAGAAACTTTAATGGAAGGACTATATGCAGAGGCATGGAAGGGATTAAGACAATTAATAAGGAATGTCAGGTACTGTGCTGTGCAATTCTATGACCACAGTACCTCACAAGAACAAGTTAGAGGAGGAAAAAAGTATTTTGGATCATGATTCAGAGGATTCAACCCAAGGTCAGCTGACTCCAAGGCAAAGGGAAGGGCATGACCAAGGAAAGCTGCTCAGTTCATGGTGTCTTTAAGGCAAAGAAAGAGGAAGGAGCCAAGGGGTGGGGGGACACTTCCACCACATGCCCCCCTGACCTACTTCCTCCAACTAAGTTCCATCTCCCAGTTGTCCATGCAGCCATCAATGGATTAATCTCCTGATGTGATCAGAACCCTCATGATCCGAAAACTTCCCCAAAGTCCTACCTCTGAACACATAAGACCTTGGGAGACATTATATATCTAAACCATAAGAGAAACTTAGGTATGAGCAAGAATAGAAAGCCAGTAACACCTCTAGATTACCAATCCTTATTAGATAACATGGCCTGTTTTGTGACCATCCCACAAATAAGAGATGGACTCTTCCCAATCAATAGGTTATACATTGAGACCAATGATATTTCTCCATTGTCTTGGTCCATTTTCTGTGCTATTACAGAATGCCAGAGATTGGGTAACTTGTAAAGAATAGAGGTCTATTTAGGTCACAGTTCTGGAAGCTGAGAAGTCTATAAGAGCATGGCATCGGCATCTGGTGAGGGCCTTCTTGCTAGTGGGAATGCCCTATAGGTTCCCAAGACAACACAGGGCATCACATGACAAGAAGGACCCTGAGAGATGGTCCAGCTGGTTTTTATTACAGACGCACTCTCAAGAGAACCAACTCACTCCCTTGATAACCCACGAACCCATGAAAAGATTAATATACATTTGTGAGGGCAGAGTCCTCATGACCCAGTATACACCCAGATATTTCATTTTCCAACATTATTACATTGGGGACCAAGTTTCCAACTCAAAAACTTCGGGGGGACATATTCAAATTATAGCACAAAAGCCAAAATAGTTTTAAAGCAAGTCTATTACTTACACACAAGGGACTTCTAGGGCAGGAAGGGCAAATGAAAGCCTTCCTAACTGGAGAGAACAAAGAGCAGAGCCAGCAGGGTATGGTGGTACCTAGTTCAAGGCTAGCCTGGGCAACTTAAAATAAAAAATAAAAAGAGCTGGGGATATAGCTCAGTGATAGATCCTTCCATGAGGTCCTGGGTTCCATCCCATCCTAAAAACAAAACAAAACAACAACAAGAAAAGAAAAAAAAAACAAGAGCTCAGGAGCTGTTGGGAAGAGGGTCCTTTCACAAAGCACCAGAGGTGTTTTACTTGCATTCATCATCATCTGAAAGGTAGCACCAAGGACATGTTTTACCCTTGAGCCTTTCTCCAGATAGCTGGGTGAGATGTGCTGCTGCTAAAAATCCTATTATTTCAGACAAGGAAGCCTAAATGCTGTAGGCTGTCAAATATCACAAATGAGCTCAGCTCTTTTTATTTTTTATTTTGAGACAAGGTCTTGCTAAGTTGCCCAGGCTAGCCTTGAACTTGCAATCATTCTGTCTCTGTTCTAGGTGCCACCATACCCCGCTGGCTAGCTCCTTAGCTCTTCAGGCACCAGGAGCTTTGAACCCCCCAGGCCGATCACAGGCATGAGAACCCTTCTCCAGTCAGACCCCCTATCCCAGGCACTATGAAGGCCAAACCCAGACAAATGTAAGGAGGGAGCAAGGTACAAACACTCTAGACTCTAGCTCTCCAGTCTGCCCTCTGTGCCTTCCACATTGACCCTATCTGGAAGCCAAAAACAAAAAAAAATGAGAGACCTGGGTGATGTCATCCACAAGGTAGATTTTCTGAGGCACTGAAAGAGTTGAAGAGAGCAGTGGATAGAAGTGGAGGCAGATGCAGAAAAAAATAACCAAGAGACAGACATTTCTTGGTCTCCTTTCAGCCAGGGGTGGCCTTCTGACAAAGTTCTGGCCCTTGGGATGTGGACAGAAGGATACACAATATTTTCAGACTTGGCCCTTAATACTTGGCATGGCCCTCCATACCCTCCTTCTTTGTACAGTTCAAATGACAGAGGGGACTTACAGAAGGATAGAACTATAAAACCTGGGTTTCTCAATGAGTGTCAATCAGAGACTCACGCCGACCAGTGGCACAGGCAAGATGTAAACTTTTGCGTGCTAAACTTCTAAGACTGTGGAATCCTTTGTTGTATTATTCTAACACACGAATATTATTAAGGAGAGAGAAAGTGCATAACAAACCAAAGTTCTAAAATATAGCAAAATGAGTAAAAGATTCTAAGAATAAATCTCAGTTTCATTCGTAGAATGCTTGCCCTGCACATAGGAGACCTTGGGTTCCATCTCATCCTGCAGAAGGTCCAAAAGTGGCCAGAAGGCAGTCTGGGTTCAGACATAGATCCACTCTCCCCTGAAGCTACCCTAAGATTCATGGAGGGTTAATCCCCCATGTGTCCCCGGAGCTTATTTTAGGGCCTGGTGCATAGAAATGTCTCCATGAACTGGTGGGGCAGATGCAAGGCACACATGGCCAAGTGCTTTCTTTCTCTGTCACAGACCTGTTTGCCACACCTGTTTGTCAACACCCTGTTTGCCACACATTGGATATCAGTTAAACCTGAGTTGAAAACCCCAACATACTCTGAAATAGAATGATACACTCCCCTGAAACCGCGCATTTTCAGCTGATGGCACCACTAAGAGCAATTCGATACACTAACAGCTTCTGGCCTGTGCAGCTCATTTTAACAGATGCCAGTAAGACACAGAGAGCTGTCACGTCTGCTCCAGAAAGGAAAGCCACCCAGTCCGTGTTCTGCTTGCCAAATTAATTTCATCTGACGTTTAATTTGAATCCTAAGGTACTGTGGACTTAGAACTTGACTGTGCTATCAGGAGACTGGAGAAATGTTCTATCCGACAAACTCAATTCCTCGAATTATTTTTATTATGAGTTAGGCTGTCTTGATACAGACATCTCCAAAATCAAATATACAGATCACCCCAAATTACATTTCCCTTCTTCTCTCCTTTCCTTCATTTTTTTCTTTCTTTTTGGAATTTATTTGTTGACACAATCAATTATGTTGATACCCTTGGAGTGTCCACTTGGGATCTTGACAACCTGAATAAAGAATCGAGCGAAATATGTGAAAATAACAGGCAGTGTTACAAAGATGGGGCCTTCGGAGCAACAGAGGTAGTGTGAAGGCTGCCCACTTCAAACTCCAATTCTTGCAATCAAGTCAGAAAGATTTCAGAGAAGTCCCTCAGAGTAATAGGAATGAGTTTATTGAAGGGATAGAAAAAGGGAAAGAGGACATTCTCCAGGGAGAGAAGGGGGCCCCTCAGAGAAGAGGACAGCATGTCTTCCCTGCACTCGAGATTTATTGGGGATCCTAGAGAGGTTTCCAGAGAGTCTCACTCAGGTCCACCTCTCGGCTTTTGACTGATGGCAAGATGATATCGGACTTTCAAGTCCCCACTGCCATGACAACTCCAGGTCACCTTGGCCCATGCTGACCAATCTTAATTGGATTCTTAACCCCATATTTTTACAGATTTTATGGTTAGGAGGAACCTTACCTCCTGGAGCTTCAAAAGTCTCCCCACTTCAGGTAACCTGGGTTCCTCTCACTGACATTATCTTGGGCCTGCATGTCTCCTGCAGATAACTGGTAGTTTGCTGAAGAAAGTGATATAGCCTGCCCAGCTAAGCCAGGAAGGGCTTCAGGTAAATCATCTTGTGTAGCAGAAAGTGAAGAAATCATATAAGGGTGACGATGGATGTCAAGGGATAGGATAAGATCACTTTGGGGGTCAATAAGAATAATTACAATGAATTAAAATGCTTAAAATATATTTAAATCTATCAGTTTCTTGGAAAAAAGAAAGCATGTGGGGTCAGCACAGTAGACCCATTTTATAGATTTATTTTTGTAACCTTGGGTTCCCACCATCCTCATCTGTGTGTTCCCTAAGAGCAGCACATAGATTTATGAAAAGTAAAAGTAACACCCCATAGAGTAGAGTGGAGTGGGCCTAGCTAGAGAGAATGGCTCAAGGCCCTGACGTCTGGACTAGTCTGGTCTTATATGCAGAGCTGTGCCACCTTCTGCCCTCCCTACAGACCTGATTGAAGACTTTGCTCCATTTGTTCCCATTGGTTACTTTATTTTCGCCTAACTAAAATGTAGAGCCTGTGGTGAGAGTTGCCACGGGGAATAAGCCCTCAGCAGCAGTCTTCATGGTAATGAGAGTCCTGTAAACAGGGACAGGAAGACTCATCTGTGCATCTTGTACTCCAACAGCACTTTTCTTGTATCCTGCCTCTGCTATTTTGATGCTCCTAAGCTCCTACCTCAATGTGTCATACAGCATTTTCCTTGGTTTAGAATGAGCTCTTTGCATCTCCATGGAATCATGTAACATGATCTTCTTTCCCATTGTGATTCGCTAGAAAGTTGGCATTAGATCCAAAGTCTTGATCAAAATCGGATTCGTTTGTCCAGGATACTTCAGGGGCAATGAACAGCTATCGGTGATCATAACCTAGGTCCATTATTTCACTGGACGATGCAAAACAATGATATCCTGCTTTCTGCCTTCCTTGATTAGCTGGAATACCTCTATAAAGAGACTTCCCTTCATCAGTGCTTGATGTCCCTGAAATACAGCTTGTATAGGATGATTAAGACAAATGTTGATTTCTTTATTTGTTCTCTATCATTTTCAAAATAATAAGTTAGATCTCTAGTGTCTTCAAAAGGTGACCAGCAAAGGTTGTTTCACGTTTGGTCTTATTTTTCTTTTTCAGCATCATAATAAACTGATAGACTTAAATCTATTTTAAGTGTTTCAACTCATTGTAATTATTCTTATTGACCCCAAAGTGATCTTATCTTATCCCTTGACATCCATAGTCACTCTTATATGATTTCTTCACTTTGTGCTACACAACACTATCCAGGCCCAATTCAGATATTTTCTGCTCAGGTCTGGAATTTGCCAATCTCCAAAATGTTTCCAGTTTTCTAGGCATTTTCCTTTTGGTGAGAAATAGTATCTGAAAGTAGAACCTAGGTGCTCAGGGGTTCTTATTGCTATTGAGTGGTCCTTGTTTTGAGGCCTTTTTAAATAAAACAGGAAGGAAATATTTTTATTCTTCTTAAGATAAAGCCATTATGAACTCAGATTCAAGTTCAGGACTGAAGAATTTTGATTTTGCTTTACCTAAGGTACATCTACTTCCTTTTCTGCAATGCCAAAGCTCCAAGTTCCACAATTTTTCTTTTGTTTTATCCCATATATATGCATGTGCTTTGGAATAACAATACCAACACTGACACTGCCAATATGCTCATCAAACAACAACAGTAAAAAAACCAAAAACTTTTTTCACAACTTCATGTCCTTAGAGTATAGAATATTCTCACAAAGAATGTGTGATTAAATCATTGTGTTTTGAAGACATGAAAGACTTCTTACTGAAAAGATATAGTTACAAAATTCTGGTTTTTATTTCTGCTCTCTACATACTATTCCCTCCCTCACAAGTCATATTTTTTTCTTTTTTTCTTACATTTTTGGTATATAATTCATTTTTAAATGGAAGCAAAAATGTGTTTATATTTGTATCACCCCAAATTTATTAGGTGAATGATAGCATGCCATAAACACTTTCTTTGCTTTGCTTTTTTTCTCTTAACATATCCTAGAGATCATTCCACACCACTGCAGAGAGAGGTTCCTTATTCTTTTTTAAAGCTGCATAAAAGAATCTATGGTATGAATTTACTGAGGCTCATTTTACCAATTCATTATGTAGGAATATCTGTTTGCAATTTTTATTATCACAAACAGAACAACATTCAATTATCTTATGCATGCATATTTCTTTTTTGGTATTTTTGCCAATATTCTATGGGATGGACTGTATCATTTGACCTTCACCTGAAATGTAAGCAAGTTCTTGTTTCTGTGTAACAGCCTACTTGAGTATGCTGTTATCCCTTTGGATTGTTGCCAGTCTGATAGATGACAAGTTGACAATTATAGATATGCTTGTAATTGCATTCCTCTAATTATGAGTAAATCTGAGCAACTTCTTATACCTTTAATAAGACACTTGTGTAACTTTTTTGTTAAATTTCTGTACATATTTTCATTCATTTTTCTATGCAATTGGTCTAGTCTTTTTCTTCAGAATGTTTCATACATTAAGGATATCTGATTTTTATAAGTTGTGTTACCAAGCTTTTCACCTACCTTTTTAACTTTACACTTTTTTTTTTTTTCATACAGGGGATTGAACCCAGGGACCCTTGCAAATAGTAGGCAAACATTCTACTTTTGAGCTGTGTTCCCAGCTCCTTTATTTTTATTTTTTACTTTAAGACAGTCTTACTAAAAACCTCTAAATTTTCCTATTAAATAAAAAATAAACTACTTCTTTTCCTTTTTTAATTGTGTATTGTTAACATGACTGAATAGTAAATGATGTCAAATGACTTCTGATTCTGTAGAAATGATTCTATGACTTTTCTCCTTAGCACTAGTAACAATTTATATTAATAGATTTCCTAATATTGTACTCCATTATATTCTTGAAATAAATTTCACTTAGTGATGATGTATTATTTATTTTATGATTTTTTAAATTTACAATTTTAACTGACATCGTTCTTTAGTTTCATCATTGGTAGAAATCATTGGTAGGTGTTGAGATCAATGCTTCTACTCTATAGAATATTTTTTACTCCATATTTATTTCTTCTGTGATCCGTAACAGTTTCATGAGCATTAAGATGATTTGATCTTTAAAGATTTGATATACCACTCTTTTATTTATTTATTCACTTACTCATTTATTTGGTATTGGGGATTTAACCCTGGGGTGCTTAATTACTGTGTTATATCCCCAGCCCTTCATATTTTTAATTTTTTTTTATTTTCAGACAGGGTCTTTCTAAATTGCTTACACTGGCTTTGAACTTGGAATTCTCCTGCCTCAGCCTCCCAAATCTTTGGGATTATAGGCATGTACCCTGGCACCTGCCAAAATTTGATCTACTACTCTTGTGAAAACATCTGGAGTTGGTACTTCTTATGAGAAAATTCTTTCATTACTTCCTTTATTTCTACCATAGTAATTGATATAATTAAAATTCCTCTCCCACCAATGTCAGTTCTATTAGGTCGCATTTTTACAGTAAATTATCCTGAAAAATTGTTCTGAAATGCTCCATCTGAGTTTACACATTTATTTACATAACTTCTGAAAAGTAGGTCTCACGATTTTCTTTTAATTTCCTTTGCTATGCTCACATTTCCTTTTTTTCACTTCTAATTTTGTGTATTTATGCATTGCCCCCTTTTTCTTTCTTTCTTACCTTAGCAATTGCTTTGTTAATTGTAAATTTATTTATTAATTTTCCTTGTTTCCTTATAGTTATTTTTATTACTTTTTTGCTTTTGCTTTTTGTCTTATTTTAAAATTCGTTATTTTCATTTTTATTAATATGAATATTTTATAGTATAAATTTTCTCCTATTACTATATCCCTCATAACAGAATTTGCAATTTCACCTTGGATTTCCTTTTTGAACAAAGAGTTTTTTACAAGAAATGTTTTTGTAATTCTAGATTTCAAAGGCCTTTAACATTTTTATTTTATTATTAGTTTTTAATAAATCATGTATTTGTCCTTTAGAATCTTTGTTTTCTTCTAGCCCTAAGATACAAATTCATGAATGTTCCATGTGTTCTGGAAATGAAGGTCTGGAAGCATCTTAATCTCTGGAATCTGTAAACGTGATTTTTTTTTTTTTTAAGGAAAAAGGACCTGTAGAGATGTGATTGAGGATTTTCAGGTTTTCCAAATCACCCTTACATCACAATTAAAGTCCCTGTGAATGATGTTATAGGTTAGAAACTCTTAATGGACTGTGAACTCCTTACTATCAATCTTTCAAATCCAGACCCCTGAGCCAAACTACTCATTATATTCGAAGTCTCAGGCTGCCAAATGAAGTACCTAGTTAACTCTGGCAGCCAGGCCAGCAGCCTGCCACTCAGATGCCGGCAAAGACAGGAGACTGCAGCAACCCAAGCTCGGATCTGCTGCTCGCTCTACCTGGAGGCGAAACTCGGGAATGGAAATTGGCCATCACGGCTTCACCGGTCCCACATCCCTCCCTAGACCCCGCCCCTTCGTTTGGCCACGCCTCTTGCGTTCAGGCACGCCCTCACGCTCCCCTGCGCGTTCAGCCAATCACCGGTGACGCTTGCCTTCCGTCTCCGCCAATGCAGGAGGCCTTTGCTGTCCTGGTTCCACCCCTCTCAAGAGCTGGGGCCGGAAGATGGCGGCGGCCGCGGAGTTGAAGCTGCTGGAGAAGTCCCTGGGGCTGAGTAGGGGAAATAAGTACAGTGCCCAGGGCGAGCGACAGGTGAGCTGCAGAGGCGGCGCGGAGGGGAAGGAGCGGACTGGAGCGGGGCCTGCCGAACCCGGTGGGGTTGGGATGCAGCTCCGCCGCTCCCACGTGTCTGCGTTCGAGCCGCGGTTCGGCTGGTCCTCGCTAGGCATCTGTCACTCTAGGTCCTGGAGGGACGAAGGGGAACCTGCTCAGGACGGGCTTGGCGTGAGCTTTACCTCCAGTGACATTCTCAGCATCCCATTCAGCCATCACGAAACCATTTGAGGGAAGGCACAAAAGACCTTTCGATGGAGCAAGGTGGAGGCCAGCGTTCGCCTTCACCGGCTGCTCTTGCCGAAATTGCATCTTTGGTTAATTGCGCAACCACTCAGGTCAGCGCGAACCGGGACCCGGTGTTACTGCACTGGGCCTGGGGAATTCTGCGTTGAATAAAAGGGACACGCCCCCTCCCCTCTAGAAGCTTGCTTTTTGGCTGGGTGGACAAACTTGGCAGTGATTTAAATTATAGTAGCAGAAAGTGCTACTTTGACGCGGGTATGGAAAAGGGAACATGTGCTGGGGTCTTGGCTGGCTCTGGAGGATTCAGGGAAGGCTTCTTTTTTTTTGAGGCCAGTAATCCCAAATTCGGTTTGTTTTGTGCAGAGAATGAGGGAAAGTTACAGGGTGTGAGACTGACTAATGAAGCATAAAGACTCAGATTTCCCAGGGTATTGAAAAGAACATTTGTGTTTTATGAAGGTCATTGTTTGCCGAGGAGCGAATGTATTACAGCAAAAAAAGTGCCGTAGAACACTACTTTGATGCATTCTGATGTTTCTGGCCCCTTTGAGGTTTTTCCAGACTAGTGTGTTTTGCCCTTAACTTTTTCTTTCCTTGGTTGATGTTAAATCTTGTCTCAATAGTAGCAATATTTTAGTTTTTACATTTAAAATAACTCGAAGCCTGGTGAGGTTGTGACTTGCCTAAGATGGGCCCTGTGATTAGTTTTTACACTTAAAATAACTCGAAGCCTGGTGAGGTTGTGACTTGCCTAAGATGGGCCCTCTGATTGGTGACAGAGTAGGCTAGGCATTGGCCCTAAGGTGGCCTGTTTTTTCTTTTTCCTCCTCCTGGTACCGATTCCTTCTGGTCAGCCACTTTTCAATATTGGTTTATATTTTTTAGAAAACACTGGGAACACTTAAACCTTTGTCACCTGGTATGAGAAGCAGCCAACAATAATTAAATGAAAGCACGACAGATATGTACTAATGGAAGAAAACATTAGTGAGAAATGTGGAAGAGGAAGTTAATTCTGACTTGAAGATGGGTTTATACTCTTCCTGGAAAAGCTGGCGTTTAAGGGATTAGGTTTTGAAAGATGTGCGAAAGCAATAAATGATGAAAGATTGGAAAGTCTGGAGCAATAAGTAAAATCAGTATGGGGAGTGCTTGCAATGCAAGGTAAACCCAAAATCATAGTTGAGGTCCAACTGTAAGGGCTTTCCAGTTCAAAGTGTGGTGTTTTATTTTATTTTGATTAAAAAAATTTTAGCACTGGGTAGCTATTGAAAGTTTCTGTTTATGTGTTTAGAGAAAGGGTTGGGCATAGCAGATAAGTTTCAGCCATTTTTTTTTTTGATTAAGTAACTGACAGCAAATAAACCAGAATTAAAGCTCTCTGCCACATATTCCAAAATAATTTAAAACTGAAAACAGCCTAGGGATTAAGCTGTAGAAGAATGGTTCCTTAAATTATGGTACATCAGGGATAGGTATGTAGCTCAGTGGTAGAGTAATGTTGAGACCCTGAATTCTATCCCTACCATTCCCCACCCCCACGCTCCCAAAATGTACATTACCACATTGGAATATTACTTATGCAGCCATTAAAAGTAATTGCTTTGAAGATCATGAACTGTAAGATTGATGTGAGAGTAGTATGTGTTCCATGTTTGCAACCACATAAGACTAGCAGTTGTATACTTCAGGCTATATAAAGAGAATGGACTTCTGAGCCAGTAGTATTTTATTTGAACCCTGACTCTGCCATTATAAACCAAGTGACCTTTGTTCTTCTTTTTTTTTTTATTCTAAATTGATTTTATTTGAAAATAGATCTTAGGTAAATGAAATGCATGTCACTCTCAGAAGTTGGTAGTTGCAAAGGCATAATCTTTTCCAGAATCAGAGAATGACAAAAATCAACATTTTCTGGGACCAAAAAAGTGAATTAAGAGAAAGTTTTGGCTGTGAGATGTATGAAATAGTGACAAACATCACTTCCACGATGGAAGGAGCCCAAATCTCTGGGCTACACTTCAGTTACTTTGGACCTCAGTAGACTTTGCTTAAGTCAGAAATGAGCTTATATTGGGCAAGCTAAGAGTTTAGGTTTTGTTACTGCTAGTTTACCTGGATTAGCACTGTTTGAGTAATCTGTGTAGATAATCTTGATCTTAAAAACAAAGATTAATCTGTGTAGATAATCTTGATCTTAAAAACAAAGACTATGGGAAAACCAGCTGCATGATATAGTGGTTACTAAGAACTTATAGTCATGATTGATGGTCTTTATTTTTTTAATTTATCTGAAGAATTTTTTTTTAAGATTCCAGTTCTTCAAACAAACAATGGTCCAAGCCTAACAGGATTGACTACCATAGCAACTCATCTAGTCAAAGAAGCCAACAAGGAGTATTTGCTGGGGAGTACTGCAGAAGAAAAAGCAACAGTTCAGCAGTGGCTGGAGTACAGGGTCACTCGAGTAGACAGACAGTCCAGTAAAGAGGATATCCACACGCTGTTGAAGGTATTGTGATTTGTTGGAATGCGTGGACTGTAATAAGCTGAAATCTCTCCCTTTGGGTTCCAGACCTGGGAATAGGCTGCCTTTACCTGTTCTCTTTTGCTTCAAGGTATGCAGACCTCCAACTTTGGCTGCATTTTGCCTGTTGTCTTTTAGCTCAAGGTAGCTTGCACCTGTTGTGACCTCTGCCTGGAGCAGGCTGTTCTGTCTCTAGTTGGGAAGGTGAATGGACTGCAGTGTGCTTTTTCACCATACGAGCACAGGAAAAGGAAAGGGTTGTTGTGTTTTTGTTTTGTTTGCAACTGTGGTGTTTCAAGATAGTGTTGTTAATTTTAAAGGCAGTCAATATTTGTTACAGAAATTTAGGAAATATAGGTAAGCAAATGTAAAACATTTTAAACAACCATTGTCCCATGATCGAGAGTGAACTGTTAATGCTTTCGTTCAGTCATCATTATTAAATCCTTTTTATGGTCTTCCCGTGCATGCGGGACTTTTTTAAAAAGTGGGCCATTACTGGACACAGCAACCTGCTGTGGCTTATTTTGCTCTGGGAGTATTGGAAACATTGTTTCATGTCCGTGTATGCTCTTTGCTTTTGATAACCTGTGTGTTCCAGCACAAAATGGTACCACAGTTTAAATTATCTACCCCCAAGTAGTTACCAGCTTGTTGCTAGATAATTGAACATGTTCCTATTTGTTTCATAGGCTAAATTCCTACAAGGGAGGTTGCTAGAAGAAAAGCCTTGCCTTCTTTTTCTTCTTCCTGAAAGTTGCCATTATTTTTTCCTACCTTTTTTTTTTTAATTGGTACATTGTAGTTGTACATAATGGTGGGATTTGCTGTCACATATTCATACATGCACATAATATAATAATGTAATTTGGCTAATATCACTCCCCAGCAATTCCCACCTTCTTCTCTATCTCCCACTTCTTGGTCTCTTTCTTCCACTGATCTTCCTTAGATTTTCATGAGACATCTTCCCTTCCCTTTCTTTTCCTTTTTCCTCTGTAGCTTCCACATATGAGAGAAAATATGATTCTTGATCTTCTGAATTTCTTATTTCACTTAACACAATGGTCTCAACTTACATCCATTTTCTTGCAAATGACATAATTTCATTTTTCTTTATGACTGAATAAAACTCCATTGTGTACATTTACCTCATTTTCTTTATCCATTTATCCACTAATGGACACCTAGGCTGGTTCCAGTTTAGCTATTGTGAATTGTGCTTCTATAAACATGGGTATGCATATTATCTGACTTTAATTCTTTAGGATAAATACTGAGGAGTGGTGTAGCTGGGTCATATTGTGGTTCCATGCCTCGTCTTTTTTGAGGAAACTCCATACTGATTTTCATAGTGGTTGTACTAATTTACAGTCCCACCAACAGTGTAAAGATGTTCCTTTTTCTCCACATCCTCTCCAGCATTTTTTGTTGTTTGTATTCTTGATAATTGCCATTCTTACTGCTGTGATATAAATAGTGTAGGTTTGATTTGCCTTTCTGTAGTTGCTAATGATGCTGAACATTTTTTTTTTGTATATTTGTTGACTATTTGTATTTATTTTTTTGAGAATGTCTATTTAATTAATTGGCCCTTTGTTAATTGGGTTGTTTTTTGAGTTATTTATATATTCTAGATATTAATCCTTTGTCAGCTAGCAACGTTATTGTTCCATGCTGTAGGTTCTCTCTTCACATTCTAAATTGTTTACTTTGCTGTGCAGAAGCTTTTTAATTTGATGCCATTCCATTTATTAACTCTTGGCATTATTTCCTGAGCTTTAGGGGGTCCTATTGAGAAAGTTGTTGCCTGTGCCTATATGTTGGAGTGTTGACCCTGTATTTTCTCCCAGGAGTTGCATAATTTCTGATCTAATTCCTAGGTTTTAGTTCCATTTTGACTTGCTTTTTGTGCAGGATAAGAATTAAGGGTTTAGTCTTTTTCTTCAACATATGTATATCCAGTTTTCCCCATTTGCTTACAGAAACAGAAAAGAAGAAAAAAAAAAAGATCTTTTTTTAAGGCTACATGTTTCCTGTGGACTCCAGAACAGTGTAATCTTACAATATGTCAGTATATGAAGTGGCCTCTTCCACAAAACAACATCGGGTTTTTCCTTTTTCTCCATCACCTCCCCAATTACATTACTAAAACAAGCAAGCCAAAAAATTATTTCCCTGTTGACATTGTGTTCATAAAACTTTGTTGTGGCATTTTTTCATAATGCTCATGAACCATTTTTATTTCTAAAAGTTTACTTGTATGTATTTTTTAACCATGTTTGTACTGGGCTACCTTATTATTTAATTTTTAAATCTTTTGTTCTTTGGATATTAAGAAAGGATTTAATTCTTAATTGTCAAATTTCCATTTTGGTGCTAAAACCACAGCTCTTAAGAGTAAATACTTTAAGGTAATATTTTTTTTAAAAAAATTGTGAAATACTAACATTGTTTGACTCTAGATGAATGATATATATAGTTGTCTATTGTGTTTTTTCAACTTTCGATTGTATGATGTTTAAAAGTTTAATAATAGCTCAGAAGAAAAAGAAAAATCTGGTGGATTTCTAGAGGAAATATTTTAGCAGGTTTGGCAATAGCATCAGAAAGACTTGTTTTTAAAAATAAAGAAATGTTAGACATTTCCCTTCTGTGACTATTTCAAGTGTGAAATTCTATTTGATAGGAAACCTTTTATGTCACTAATTAGGAAAGTATTTCCTATTCATAGTTTATGAAAACTACATTTAAGACTATCTTCATAGCTAAAATATAGTTATGAATTCTGATTTTAGTCACAAAAAATAGATAGTTTTTGATGTTCAAAGTCTAATCTTCTGTATATCCAATGACAAAACGGTAAAAAAGCTACCCACACTGGGAGAAAATATCTGAAAATTATGTATCTGATAAGTTGTGAATATTTAGAATACAAAAAAAAAAACTCAACAAAAAACTAATAACTTGATTTTAAAATGGGCAAAAGACTTGAGTAAACATTTCTAAAGACTATATGCTAATTGCTAGAAAGTATTTGAAAAGATGCTGAAATTATTATCACTCGTGAAGTGCAGATCAACTCACAATAAGATACCATCTTCCATTCATTAGGATGGCTGCCACCCACTAAAACAAATCCCATTTTAAAAAAGCCAGAAAATAACAAGGATTGGCAAAGATGTGGAAAACTGTAACTGATACTGTCGGTGAGAATATTTAAAAAAAAAAAAAATGCAGCTGTTAGCAAAAAATAGGACAGCACTTACTCAAGACATTCATAGAGTTGCTCTATGATCTAGCAATCCCGCTTCTTGGTTTATACCCAAAAGAATTCAGCATTGCCTTGAAGAGCTATTTACACACTTGCATTCATAGCAGCATTGTTCAAACAGCTAGGGCAGGGTAGACAACCCATGTGTCTATTGTGTCAATAGACAAACAAAATATGGTGTATACATATAGTGAGATATGTATACTTCAGCCATTTAAAAAGAAGACAGTTTTGATGCATGTTATAACATGGATGAACTTTGACGTTATACAAGTGAAATAAATCCAGTCACAGAAGTATAACTACCCCATGACTCCACTTATGAGGTATTTGGGGTAGTTGGTCACAGAACAAAGTTGAATGGTGGTTGCCAGGCTTGGAGGGGAGAGTAATGGAGAATTGTTTAATAGGTCATAGAGTTCTAGTTTTGCAAGGTGAAAAAGTTTGTAGATTGGTTATGCAGCAATGTAAACAACTCTAAACCTTACTGAAGTGTATGCTTAAAAATAGTTGGTAAATTTTGTGTTATGTGTAATGTATTCCAATTAAAGTTTTAAAAATGTATGTGTATGCATAAAGTACACATACATATACACAAATGTACTGCAAAACCCTGTAACTTGGAATTCTCAACTTTTTTTTTTTTTTTTTGTACTGGGGATTGAGCTATAACCCCAGCTCTTTTTAAATTTAAATTTAGGATTAAACTCAAGGGCACTTCATCCCTGAGCTGCTGGCTGAGCGATTTCCCCCATTCTTTTTTCAGATTTTTTATTTTGAGACAGCATCTCTGTAGTCTGCTGAGGGTCTCACTAAATTGTCAAGGCTGACCTCGAACCTGGGATCCTCCTTGCTCAAATTTCTGGGTTTCCTGATTGCAGGTGTGGTCTACCATCCATTGCCATTCTTAGCCCTTTTTATTTTTACGTTGAGGCAGGTCTTGCTAAGTTGCCCAGGCTGACCTCGAATTTTTGAACCCCTTATCTTAGCCTCCCAAATTATTGGGGTTGCAGTCTTAAACCACTATGCCCAGCAAAAAGGTAGAGATTGTTCAGAAGTCTATCATTTTCTAATGTTTTTTAAATATTCTTTCATTTTTTAATGTTCTTTAAAATCAAATGAGACTAATAATGTTCATTCAGTGTTTTTTAATGATGTGACTGGAGTCTAATTGTGATTTTGAGTGAATTTTTGTCTTAATATCGAAGATTAATTTTAACTTATTAATTTATTGAATTAATTAATAAATAAATAAATTTATCAATCAGTGACATAGCATTTGTTTCGTTTGCATGTGCAAAGCCCTGAGTTCCTTCCCCACCACTGAAAGAATAAATGAATGAATGGGTGAATTTATTAAATATCAGTATTTAATTTCTGATAGCCATCTAAATGTTTTCAAGTTAATACTGTTCATAAATGTTTTACTGTTTTTTCTAGGATCTGAATTTGTATCTTGAAGATAAAGTCTACCTTACAGGATATAACTTTACTTTAGCAGATATTCTACTGTACTATGGACTTCATCGCTTTATAGTAAGTATCTGGATACTTTCTGGCTTATTTTCTGTAAAGTTCAGAATATTTTTTGAGAATTGTCTTAAATTTAATCAGATTTGTATTTTCAACTATCAAATAAAAATGAAAGGAGTTTTTTTTTTTTTTTAATACAAGGTGTGCTGTACAAAAATTCCTTCTACGTATCTGTTTAACAGAGTTACATCCTGTTCCTTGACCTGCTTGCTTCTCAACCTTTGCTTCTGCATTTTTTAGAAGACCACTTCTTTAGCCACCCTCTGGACTTTCTGGTCTTTATCCAACTCCACCTCCAGTACCCCTCTTCCACGCAGCCTCTTATCCTAGCTCTTTTGATCCCTAAACCTATAGGATGTAGTCAACTCCTTTTTCCAAATCTACAAACTTTCTTCCCTGTTCAGTTTAGACACCCTTCTTAACTTCAACTGTATCTTCTTTTAGCATCTTCATTTTCTTTATTATCCTGAATAGTCACCACCCTTTCCCTGTGAATCCCCAGTTCTTGACTAGTCCAGATGAATGTCTTTTTCTGTCTGTAAGCCGAGCTCTGTGGAAAAGTCACAAGACTACAGAGTTGCTGCCAGTAAACTGTTTTACTGTGTAATTACAACTGGGCTTGCATACTGGTCAGCTCTCTGCTTCCTCCTAGGGATACTTTGAGACCCTTATCACTTTTCCCAATCCTTGATCCCCCCACCCCACCCCTTTGTCTTCAGTAGTTAACATAGAGCCCTCCTCCTCTGTCTCCTCCTCTTTTCACTAGAAAGTGGAAACTCTGTTTTGAGTACTTATCTTCCAGCCTGCCTGCTTGCATATCCTTATTCATTTGTCTCCTTTTTCAGGTCACAAAAAGGATTGTCTTGCTTTTTTTTTTCCAGCTAATCCATTCATCTGACCTCTTAGCTAAACTTCCTCTCCTACCTGCTTTGTGGAACTTATTCCAAATTCTTTTTATTTTCTTGCTCATATCATCAGTTTTGCCTTTTAACTATCTGGTCAATCTCTTTATTTTAAATTGTCTCTCATAAAATTACATAAAATTATATGACACTCTCTACATTCTTGGCACTCTTCTTCATGCTTTGTAAATATTGACTCCTTTAATCTTTAAAACAGCCCTATGAGGTAGGCACTATTATTATCAGTTCCATATTATAGATAAGAGCTGAGGCTTAGGAAGGTCAAGTGTCTTCTTTGAGATCACCTAAGTAATTTGCAGAATCAGGTCCATAACCCAGGCAATTTGTCTTCTGAGTTTGTACTTTTGCATATCTATCTACTTAAAAACTTCTCTCAACTTTTTACTCCAGTGCCCATCTTCCCCCTATAGAAAAAAAGAACCCATACATTTTTCTGTGTTCTGCACTTCATGCACCCAATCAATCAGGTTCTGATGTTGTAAGGTCAGCTCTTCGTACACATCGAATAAATTTTAACAAGTGTCCATATACTTTGCGAGGAATTTTATTTTTTACAGTCTAGGTCATAACCATGAGGAAGATAAGATTAGTATTAATATTTTCCTTTTACAGAGACAGAAACTAGCTTAGGAATTTTGAGTGATTTGTCAAAGGCACAGAATTCATTTTTTGAAGGGCCAAGAGAAACCTTAGTCTCCTGAATCAAGTATCTTCTTAGTGTGTGGGGAAACTCTTTGTAAACTATAATAAGAGACTGTAATAATGTATGATACAGTTATAGTCAGCCCCCTACTTCTGTAGGTTCCATGTCTACAGATTCAACCAACTGCAGATTGAAAAGGCTCTTTTAAAAAATGGCATCTGTACTTAACTTGTACTGACTTTTTCTGGTGTTCATTCCCCAATCTAGTATCATATGTAGCATCTGTATTGTATTGAGTGCATTACTAACCTAGAGGTGATTTAAAGGATACCAGGAGGGTTGTGTAGAGTCTATACTTAACCTATGCTGTGTTATGTGAAACTCTGTGGATTTCAGTATCCCTGGAGGTGGGTGTCCTGGAACCAGTCCCCTGTAGATACCAGTAGACTACTGTATTCTTAATCTCCCCACTCAATCTATAATCCCATAATTTGGATTTACTTCACCTTATAAAAAATTGTTCCTCAAACATTCCTAAGTAATTGTATTCTATAATAGTATTATTTCAATAGGCTAGTTTGATCCTTAATTTAGCACAAAACTCCTTGTTGTTATGATTGTATTTAAATTATTTCCGGAGAGCCTACTGTGTGCCCACCAGAGAGGGATATAAAAAAAACCTATAAACTCAATTTTCAAGGAATTATTAATCTCATTGAAAAAATAAGACTTTTACTTGAAAACAGTTAATTAGAGAAAACGGAATCTAGTGATAACTTCTGATCAGAATATAATTTGATCATTTAAAGAGACAAGTAAAGTAGGATAAAGAATTATAAAGAATACATACAGTGTTTGGATAACCATGACTATCCAGGGGAATTTTCACTGTTTAGAAAGCGTATGAGTTGGACTGTAAATATTGCTTGTAAGTAGTACGACCATATGATTTCTCATCCCAAACACTTGGGCCATAAAAGAAAGCCTACAGTCACTAGCAGGAATGAAATGGGATGAACAGTCCCCATACTTACAAGGAATATGGCTCAATTTTAAGCAAAATAGGAGACCAGGGAGGATCCTGTCGTTTCTCTTTGTGCCCCTTCTGGCTCTTGGCCCAGTTCCTTGTACAGCTCTGGGCTTTTGAGATTAGCAATATTTCACAGTCTGTGTCTATTTGTAAAGTATATTAGCTTGAATATCTGTAGTGAAATGTAATCTTTAGTTATGTTCTTCAGTATCATTAAATCATAATAATTTTATTTGAATGTGAAGAAAATGTAATTGGAGCTGAAATACATTGATCACACCAGCCTCTTTTTATTCCGTTCTAGGTTCAATATATTTTAGTAGCTTTTTGAATTTAGAATGATAACATGGCACCTACCTCATTTCAAAATGAAAAAAAAAGCCTCCAAGGTAAAGAGGATTTGCTGTTAAGGTATCTAAGCATCTCTCTCCTGGTGGCAAACCTAGTCTTTCAGCTTGGGGAGTCCAGAACTTGGCTTGAGCGAGCCTGTGCTACTGACTGTGGTTACTTTAAAAGCTTAATCTTAGGAAAAATTGTGGTGACTGCCAGCAGCTAGTGAGCATCTATCAGGACTCAGGGTCTGGCTTCCTGCAGCATTGAGCTGTCATTAAAGAGGAGAACATGTCTCATGTAATTAAAAAAATAAATAGATGAGAATGAAGTCACACTCCCCTGCTGGGTACTGAGGCACTCAGTCACAGAAATGTGGCAGAGCTTTTCCCACCTTTCTTGGGTTCTAGGGTCAGTGTCTCATGCATGGGTGTGTCTTGCTACAGCTACGCTCACCTGTTCCTTTGTAATATAAGCCCTTGCCCTGTTTAGGATAGAATCTTCCATGGAAGTGCATTGTGTGTGTCCCCTGCTCTTACTGTGCCCTTGGGTGTGGCCTACCCAGGTGTCAGTCAACCTGCTGACAGTGGACATCATGAAGATAGACTCAGCCCCAGGGGGGCTGACCCCTTGCCTCATTTGAAAAGCTTCTCCTCAATAAAAGAGGTCAGCGCGTGCTCTCTCTCTCTCTCTCTTCCTGCGGACCCTTAAGGTCAAAAAAGGTATTTGTGTCTCTTGTGTGGTTATTTTGCGCAGCCCAGTTAGCCCAGTTTTCCTGGAGTGACCCCTGAGCCTTTTAGTCTCAAGAACAGAAACCTGGCAGGAAAGGAAGGGCTCTGAAAGGGCAGCAGCTTGCATTGCCTTTCTTTGCCAGTAGAGTGAACACGGTCAGAATCCCAGGATGCAAATATTTTTAGGCCCAGCTGCAAAGTTATTTAATTATGAGTCTGTGTGCCCTGGAGGGCATTTGGTTTTCAGACAGGTTAGGAGTGTTTCCTCTAGTTCTGCATATTGATTGACATTAGGGTTACTTTAGCTATATTTTAACCATCTGTGCTTATTTATATTTCTATTTTTGGATGCACATCCTTTTTATATATGGTGTTGAGGATTTATGATTAAAGAAGTTATGCCTCTTTCAAAATGACTGTGAGTGGAATACTACCTATGTCGTCCTGCTGACCATCTCTTTGGGTTCAAACCATGGGTCCCAGCATCTCTCTCACCACAGTCCAAGTATAGGCAGAATACTCCGAGATCTAAAGACCTTCTTAAAGAATAGGCCTCACAGACTAAAATCTACACACAACAGGATTGCTGTGTAGTGTTGAATAACATCCCTGTTAAATTGGGCATAAATATACACAGGTGAGAAAAAAAGTGATTGCTAGATATTAATTCAGAGACATTCAAAGTCTGGATTGGCCACCTGCTCATAGTCATCAGGTTCTTCAGCTTTGTTTGCTTTGGCAGTGTATATATTTTTGCCCTTACTTATTGTGCCTGTATCGTAAAATAGATCATGTAATTGAAATTGTTGGTGTAGATTAGAAAATGTGCCTTATTTTTTCACATTGTTAAATACTTAATAATCAGCATAGTGTACAAAACAGCAGTCATCAGTGATACCGCTGTATTTTGTTTCATTGTGAGCCCAGTCTTGGTTGGCTGAGATACTCCAAGATCTGATCTGTCCTAATCCCTCTGAGGAATATTATATTGTGCCTTCTTTGTTTCAATGTCCCTCAGTGTGGCTGTTGATAACACCAGTGACTCACTGCTTTCTTCCAGTGATTTCACTAGTAGTCCCTGTGGGCAGACTGTTAATAAGATGATTGAAATCCTTTGTAATGTTCTGTGCTGCTTGACCATAAGATTGTTATCAGCTGAAGTACTCGAAGTTTGGAACACCAGCAGAGTATATGATTCTGTAAAAGAAAAGTAAAATAGCTACAAAATAGTCCAGGAACACCGGCCCTAAAGAATGTCCCAAAGGCCTCCTGGTGCCAGTTGTAGGGGAGCAGATCAGTCTTGCACACTGATCTGGAAGGGTTCACTTCAAGTGTGTCTTACATGTCTTCATGGAAAATTAGTGATTCAGAATATTATCTGTTTGGCTGTAAGGTTTAAGGTAATTAGAGTGCCAGTATAAACAGAGAGGACCGAGCAGGGAGAAGGAGCCAGGCACAGCTAGACACACTGGCATGTAGACCAGCAAGAAGCAGGAAATGGTAACTAGAACAATTGCATGGTGTTTCCTGTTATAAGAAAGGAAAAAATTGTTAGCTAAAGAGGGGTAACAGAAAATCAAAGTGAAGCAGCCCAGGGGATTCCATCAAAAATGTTCTAAAAAAAAAAAGTACATTTGGAAAGGGAAAGTTGTTTTGTTTGTTTGTTTACAGTAATTGCATATGTAAAATGTCTGCCCAAGGAGGAGAGGTAACTGATTGAGGTTCAACATCATTTTCTCAGACTAGCAGGGACAAGTTCCAAAGTTTAAAAGAAAGTTAAAGTGGAACCCTGAACCTTTCAGAAAAGCTCTGTGTATCTAGCATAACTTTGTGAGGAAAAATGAGTAAATTTACACTCCTTAAAGTAAATCAACTAAAAATATCGTAAAGTAGATCATGTAATTGAAATTGTTAGTGTAGATTAGAAAATGTTACAAGCTTTAGAAGGTCTTAGAATAAAAATTACTGTGTGTGGGTGTGTTTATAGTCCTTACATTAGAGACTCTGTAAGGTTTTTTTGTTTTTTGTTTTTGTTGTGTGTGGTTGTTTTTTTTTTTTTATGGTGGTGGTGCTGGTGATTGAACTCAGGGCCTTGTGTATGTGAGGCAAGCACTCTACCAACTGAGCTATATCTCCAGCCCCATTAGAGACTCTGAATATGAAATTTTTAAGTTGGAGAATATTTATTTTGCTGCGTATTGAATGTTGTTCTCGTTTTAAATAATAGGTCTGCTAGCAACATATGCCAGTATTCTGTTTAAGCAAATGTCATTCTAAAATATTACTGTTCGCTGTATATTGCCCTTTTCACTTGGTTCAAAATCAAGGGGCACAATTTGAACATAAATCAAACAATTATTAGTACTTTATTGGCAATGCTTTACTCTCTGTGTATTTTAGTACACAGAATACTAAAAAAATAGCATCTCACAAAATGGCTACATGGAGACTTTAAAATGAAAAAGCTCTGAACTAAAATTTAAAGAAGTCAGATTTCAGCCGACTGATTCGAAGTCGAAATGCAGTAAAAGTTACTTCTGTTTGCTTCAACTATCAGCCAAAGAAGTTTGCTAAAGTTGATTTTAAATTATATTTATCTGTTCCCTCTCCCCTGTGGATTGAGCCTTTCATCCTTCCTTCCACCGAAGATGGACTCTTGCTGTGTTCCCTGGGCTGGCCTCCAGTTCTCAATCCTGTTGCCTCTGTCTCCTGACTGGCTGGGTTTATACCAGACTTGCATCACTGGGCCTGGCTCATTCATTCAGTTTCTTGTAAGAAAACTCAGACCCATATCCTGTTAGATTTAGATTTGTAGCTGTGTTTTCTACTGATTAAGGTTTTTATTTATTCATTTATTTATTTGAAGTCTATGGTAAAATTTACATGTCATAAAGCTTTGGATAAGGACTAAAAATTTAGCTCTTTACAAAATATTTTTTTAAATATTTCAAAATACAGACTAACACTCAAGATTGTTCCACACATGATTGCCTAAGTGCCTTCTATGAAAATGCACCAGGCAGGTGTTTTCTTTTGACCTGAACATGAATTCTCTTTTAATAAAAATTAACTTTTATATTTAAAAAAGACATCCTTGATCAGACTTCTTGACTAATATGTTAGCTTTTTGGTTTTGGGTCATGGACTTACTACTGTATTGTTGATGAAACATGTATAGTAACATCTCCTTAGTTACAGGGCACCTCAAGCAAGATGAACAGATTTTTATAATTTGCTACAGCCGCCTGTGTGTAGGACTTCAGTGTATATTGCTGAAACCTGAAACTCACTTGAAGTAAGCTGAGCCACAAATGAGTTCAGTTACTCGTTTATTGAAAAAATACTACCTTTTTATTGTTAATATTAATTTGCATTCTGTAATAAGTTTTGAATAGTGAAGTGATTTGTATTTCAGTTTTATTAGCAAAACATTTACTTGCAGCATAAGTATATGCTAAATTGTGAAAAGCCACAGGACTCTATCTTACTAAAAGTATCTCCAATGATAGAACCTCTGATGGGTTTGACTCCCTCTTGTCTTGACTGGGTTTTTTGTTCATTTTCTTTGAGCTGTGGAGATTTTGGAATATCTGTTAAATAAATGTTGAATCAACAAAGGAGAAGGATTATCATACTACCAGTGCATACTACCACCCTGCTGGCTTTCTTTTTACCTGATGACTCTTAATAATTCCAAACTTTGTCTTAGAAGAGTCCTAAGAGTTATCTACTTTGAATTTGAGTCCAGTGGAATGATAGGCACCTATAGTTTTCATTGCATCTTTCTATAGCCACATCTCTGGGTACTCATAGCTTGAGAGTAACAGGTGTGAACTGCTACATCCACAAGAGTTCAGCTTTATTGCAGACAAAATGCAGAAGGTATATTGTTCTTGTGTGTTTACTTGGTGTCTTTCTCTAATTCTTCTGTTAAGCAATAATCTCTTGAAATTAAGTGGGTCATTGTCTTGAGTGAGGTTTTTCCTCAGCTGAGTAGCTAGGCGGTAATATTATACATTATACAGCTATTTCAATGTGTGTGAATATATGATTGTTTTCTTTAACACAGTGTTCGCTTGTTAAACATGTTGATATTTGTGAACCTCTCCATCTTTTGAGTTTTACTAAAAAAATGTTGGAGAAAGAATTATGTCTTAGTGTTTCAGAAGCTGTTATCTTCCCTGTCCCATCTTCTTTTCCAGTAAAGTAAAAAACTTTGAGTGCCTCCCAGCCCTGGATTCATATAAATTTTGCATTTGTGGAATATGTGATATTTCATTAGAAAGCACATCTGGTTTTGAACTAAACATAAACACATTTAATAAATGGATAGCTTTCCCAAGTGGCTAAATACATTAGATTTTGAGGGAGAACTCTTGGTTTTTTTCTGAGATTTTTTTTTTCTTCTTTCTAATTTCTAAGAAGTATCTCATGATATTGATAGCTGTGCTTATGTCTATATTATGTATGTGTGTTTTCAATCCTACTTAGGTTGACCTGACAGTTCAAGAAAAGGAGAAATATCTCAATGTGTCTCGCTGGTTTTGTCACATTCAGCATTACCCAGGCGTCAGGCAACATCTGTCTAGTGTTGTCTTCATCAAGAACAGACTATACACTAACTCCCACTAGAAGTCACCACGCCACACACGGTGTGATTAAAATGTTTTAAATGGAAAGTGCGTCTGGACCATAGTACTAATGTAAATTGATATGCTGTCATTGTTTATTTGTTGAAGTTGGTAGAATTTTTGAAGTATAAACCTGTGTCTGAATGTTTTATTTGTTCTTTAGTTGAAGTTTTGCAAATTTTGATGTAAAAAAATTCAACTGCTGTCCAAAAGAAAAGGTGAAATCAAGTTATAAATTACCTGGTTTTTAAAAGATTAAATTTATTTTAATAAAAGTTGCAAATCAGTGGCTTAATCTTTTTTTAAAAAAGGTAGTGTTTTCAATGGTTGATGTATTTGGCTATTTATTAACCTCTCTTTCATATTTTAAAATTCTTTTTCCTATGGATATTTACCATACTTTGTTTATTAAAAACTGTGATAACTTATACCAAGGATTGAGAAAGGGAAGACAGATGTATTTGTTTTAAATATTTATGTGAGCTAGTAAACGTGGCTGAAAAACTCCCATTTTGTTTGTTCATTCTTTCCTGTAGTCGGTATTCATTGGGGTGAAACTAACTACTGAGCTGCCCTTAAGGGAACTGGAATAAGATACATTCTTCTTGAATTAACGACTTTGATCTGTTGTTGGGTTCACTGGAATATGCAGTGGCTAAAAGAGATGGGAAATTCTTACTATCCCTCTCATTTTGGACTTAAAATTACTAAATTTTTTTCTAAATAGAAAGCCAGCTCTCTTAGAATCAAAGCTGCTATTGAAGCACTGTGTGAAGAAGAGATGTTTTAACGGATCTATAAATTTTATGGCTTTTACTAGCTGAGTAAATAGCAATCAATCTTTCCAAAGAAAGCTCTTTATCTTTCCAAATAAGAAAAGCAGAGTCTTTGGGTCCTTTTCTGGTTAATACTGTGCATACTTTGGTGCTGACCCCAGGCCTGACTTGTATACGATTCAGAGTTCCAATGGGAAGAGCAGGTACTTGAGAAAATGTACAGCGCTTCAGTCGAGCAAAGCAGTGAACCTTATTTTTTAGTCTGTAAAAGTAAATGTGTAAAAATGAATATAACTGTAACTTAGGCAGTTGAAAAGGTTACTTACTGTACAAAAAAAAACATGGTAGAGCCCATGGCTATTAGGAAATGTTAGTTTCCTTTCTTATCTTCAGGCAGATGGGGATTTTTTTGTTTATAAGGAAATGAGGACTTGTAGGAACCCCTCATTTTTGCCCTTCATGTCCCCAAGTCAAGAGAACTAACAGGCCAAGTGTATGAGTATCTTACAGTAGATCAAGACAGTTTTACAGGGTTGAATTGAATGAATCTGGATTCATTGCCCTTGGGAGCATTTTTAATGTTAGAAATTGGCCTTTAATTTAGAGACTGGAGACTTGGTGTTTGCATATTCAGAGACTAGAGAGGCTCAAGCTAATCATGTTACAAAGGGCACTGTCGGCGCAGGCTAGCCGATGTACCTTAGGTGCCAACCATCATACCACCTGGACGTTTCACTGCTACAAATGACCCTTCCTCTGGCATTTCACTCTTGTCCCCCTGGAGAGCAGGAAGAATGGAGGAGGACAATAGGGTTGGCACAAGAAGAGTGCCCAGCCTTGCTGTCCCAACCATTGTGCCCTCTTCCCTCTTTAAGCTGTGAGTCTTAGCCCTCTGAATCTTTCCACCTGCTACTCGGTTCTTTCTTAAAGGGTACAACATAGATGCAGCAGATGTCCTGCTATGTGCTAGGACTTCCCACCAGTAACTTGGGTCCTAGAGGATGGCAGGAAGATAAAGACCTGGCTGGCTCCCGTGGCTGAGAGCTGGATGATGCTGTCAGTGTCCCTGTGGAAACTCCCCATGTTCTGGTGGGATTGCAGTTGTGCATCATGGTCATTTCTGTCTGATAGTGCTCTGCCCCAGATGCTTTCCTTTTCACCGAATAGCCTCTTTAGTATTCAATCCTCTTCCCTTGCAGATCCATCCCTCAAAACAGTGACTGGTACCCACTAGAGGTGCTCAGTATTCATCTAGGTCCATTTGAGCTGAACCAAAAAGTATACATTACAATTAGGCTACAACTGTATATAGCAGGAAAACCAAGTAACATCAAAGAGGTTTGTTTTTATCTCATGTGAAGGTGGGAGATGGTCTGTAGTTGGTGTAAGCACCCAGCTCCTGTCTCTGCTCGATACTCAACAGGCAGTTTCCATCCTTAAATTCAACTTAAGATCCAATATTGATATCAGAGCTGTAGATGTCAAGTCTGGTTAAGATCCAAAGGGGGAAAAAGAAAGGCCAAAGGCTCTTCTGCCAGTTCAGTCAGTCCACTGAAGGACCTTTCCTGGGAGCCTTGTTCATTTGTATCCATTGACACTGAAAATAGAGAAATGCCACTAATAGTTCTTTAGTGGGGACATTGCCACCCAGAATAAAAACTCATCTGTCAGTGAGGAAGAAGGAAAAAGAGGCATTAGAGAGGCAACTAGCTACCTCCACCATGGTGAGTAGTGCTTATATACAAAAAAAAAAAAAAAAAAAAAAAAAAAAAAAAACCTTCTGAATGCCAAACGGTCAATTTTAAAAGAACCTTGTAAATTGGATCGCCGATGTACTATATAACTTTTCACTGAACACAATTGAACTCTCATGATTCAGAAGCTAGATTCCAGATCCTGCGATATGCAAAGTTGTCATTATGAGGATCTGTTGATGCCTTTTTTTTTTTTTAAGTACCAGAAATTGAACCCAGGGCTGCTTAACCACTGAGCCACACCTCCCGCCATTTTTATTTTTTATTTTGAGACAGGGTCTCACTAAGTTGCACTGGGTCTCACTAAGTTACTGAGTCTGGTCTCGAACTTGGTGATCCTCCTGCCTCAGCCTCCCAAGTTGCCGTGATGATAGGCACGTACAACCGTGCCTGGCTGTGCACTTTAGTAAATGTTGTGCTATGAGAATTATAGCTCATTAAAGCATTTTGCGCGGTAGGGGCAGGGAGTGTCAAACATACTACCCTTTCCGTATATCCATTTTGAGACACTGGATAATTAACTACCCATGAAATTCCTCATGAAATGAGTAAAAGATGACTGATATTTCATTTGCATGGGAATTATAAAAATCACCTAGCCTGGTGTTTACTACACAGAAAATCATCAGTGAAAGACAGATTGTAAAATCATAACCTAACCTACAATTTTATTAAAGCCAAACTCTTTGGTCTTTTTATTTGCCATCCCTGAAATGCCACCCTGCTGAACAGTGAGCTCCTCTCAGGGCATGTGATGGCAGAGAATGTTGTCATTTTAGTAAAACATGAATTCATATTACTTGCCACTTCAAAAATCTGAGCCTCATTCTTTCAAGCTTTTGGGGGAAAAAAGGTCCATTTTTCTTATTTTGCTTGTAAAAGACCAGTGAGATTCATCTAAAAGAGAATGTCCTCATCTGCATGCTTTTCCTTCTGAAAATGCTCCTTTCCAACCATTTTCTTTCTGTAATTCTCCGAAGCTTACAGCACTGACCATTCAACGACTGCCTCTGAATTTATTGAGCACCTACTATGTAGCAGACATTCTGCTAGGCCTGGAGATAACACAATTAGATCCTCGCCCTCGTGGGGTTTATAATCCAATGATCTGTGAACAAATTCCTGGGGCAGGGTACATGAAGCTTTCTCTGGGAGGCTGCCAGCTTCCAGATTCTTTGAAAGTGAATAAATAAATATAATTGGACATCACTTACCAGTGTCTTCTGTGTTCTGGGCTCTGTACCGGCCACTTCATACTATTAGCCTTTTGTTGATTTTGGTGCTAGGAGAACAGACTAACTCTCCTAGAGGGCAAAAACCTCCAAATCGACCTCCCTTAGGGGCTGAAATGAAATTGTATGACTTCAGGGTTGGAAGACCTCCTGTCACTGTACTGTTCACTGGACTTGATTTGACTGCCTTGAATTAGTTACATGTCTCAGTTCCACATGCACATTTCAGGAACATTAAAAATTCCAAATAGGGATCATCCTTCAGCTGAGGATCCATACAGTTATTCATTAGTAAAGAGTAAATACTAACTTTAAAAGATGGAAATAATGGATCTGGAAGCAATAATAAAAAGCCGTTTGTCTCTAGGCTCAGTTCTACCCAAAGCATCCAAGATATCCTGAAGTATTTTGTGAGGTTTGTGACTATAAATCTCAGTGACTGCTGTCCCAACATGGGTGACATAATTTCAAGAAAATCATTCATGCTTGATGTGACTTCCCAGTTAAATATCCCTTCCCCATCCAGTATAACAAGAAGATCATTTCACTCAAGTTTTTAAGATAATTATCTGCAGGGGATTATGCACTAAGATCCCCAGTCAATTCCTGAAATGACAAATAGTACCAAACCCTGTGTACTAATTTTTTTCTCTGCATACACACCTATGTTAAAAGCTTAATTGTAAGTTAAGCATAGTAAGAGATTAACCATTAACTATTAAATGGACTAGTTCAAACAGTCTCTTGATACTACGCAAGTGAATCTTATAACCAAAAGAACTACTAAGTGGTTGGTGGGCAGGTAGCATACACAGCATGTCTACGCTGGACGATAGGATGATTCATGTCCAGGGCAAGATTTTATCATGCTACTCAGAACTTGCACAATTTAACTCATGAATTGTTTATTTCTGGAATTTTCCATTTAATAGTACCTACAGTTGACTGTACACAACTAAAGCATTGAAAAGTAAAACCTTGGATTGGAGGAGGAATACCGTATGTGGGAATTCTCATTTTTACTCTCTGTTAAACACTGGTCTTCCAATGACTTCATTTATACCCACAATCATGGTTCACCACGGTCATTAACAGGTACCTCAGGTTTCTCCCAAGGACAAAGGCAGAGACAGTGGTAGAATGAATGGACAAGATTGCCCACTGCCAGCGCATTGACCTCTGTGTCCCTCACAACTATATCTAATTCATAAGAGCCCTGCTGAAAGTCTGTCCAGAATAGCTTCAAGATATGTTGATAAAAATTTCAGCAGATATATTCTTAAGAAAGAATAGGACTCCCATTATACTCAGGTCCACGTACATCACACCCAAAGATAAAATACACAACGATTTGACAGGTAGTCAAATGAGAATGATTGTGAACTATAGCTTTTTCATTTGTATTTTTTCCCTAACATTTGACTTCATTCCTTCCTTGGAAAAAAAAAAAAAAGTCCGATGTTACATGAACTTTAATATTAATCTAGCTTTGGCAGAGATGTGGTGGTTTAATGGATTAGAGCATTTAGCTTTTTACCCCAGAGAGCAATATTTCTTCTTTCTCCCCATAATTAGATAATCTGCTGCTACCCATTACCAGGGCACTAAATTTCAAATTCTCCATACACCTGAGCGGGCTGCTACATATCTGGCCATCTTAATTTTAGTCTTGATTTATTGAAGCTGAATTACATTCCTAACTCTTCCTGGAGCGCTGGGTGAATTTTTATTGCAAAAGCAATGGGGAGAAAGTTACCATCATATATCTCTCTTGCTGGGCAGAGCTTTTAGATACACAAGGGGCTCCATATCCCACGGTTCCATGTCTTGTATGCTGGATTTATAACACCGAGAGGCCCAGCTCTAGGGTTACATACAGGCATATCGGAGATGAGATGGGGAATTTGATTTTGCAATAATGATTACTTGTTACGAAGCCCACATTCCTGCAGGCTCTGCCTTTATTCCCAACACTGCTGGTGAATAAAACTAATTCCAACTGCTACCTAATCTAGCAAAACTCATCTTTCACATACAGGAGAGAGGCCAAAAGAGGGTGAGATGGGAAGTCAGGAGAATTTGAGATGTTGCCCATTTTTGCTATTAGGTTCCTAGGACCTCTGTTTCCATTATCATGATTCCTTTAGAATCTTTTAATTCTCTAAACTTTTGCTTCTTTGTTGGGGGGAATGAGAGCTTTGCATCTTTTCCAGCCCGGTGAGTTAATTTGGTGGCTCTCTCGTGCTATCTCTTCCACTTCAATGAGGCCTGGTCCCTAGGGCTCGCCAATTGTATTATGGATCCTGCAGATTTGGCCTGCCGTTCCTGCTGAGTGTCATCTGTCCTCACGGTCTTGCTGTGGATAATTTTTGCCCTCCTTCACATCATCTGCTTGAGAAATTTGTGCCTGGCAGGCCTGTCTGTCCAAGTTAAGCTTGAGATATTGTAGCCATACAACTAATTTGACAAGGCATAGCTCTAAACAATAAGGCCGCAGGCTTGCTTTGACCAAAACGAAAAACTTTCCAACCACCTGATTACAGATTCCAAAGCTCCTCTGGGGTCGTCCGTGGACTAGTCTGTTTGCGTAATACAAGTTATCCTTCTCCACTGCCTCATTTCTTCCTCGCCTTCTGCATCACATACACACCTTGTCTTAAAGGTCCTTAGGAATTTTTAATTTTCAGACTGGCCTCATCAGATTTCCAGTTCCTGACTTTTCCTGATTGGACTTGAGCCATGTCCCTCAGGTAAATGAACTCCACACAGCAGCCCCACTTACGCAAGGAGGATATGTTCTAAGACTTTCAGTGGATGCCTGAAACCCCATATAGTAGTTATATTAATCAACTTTTTGTTACTGTAATAAAATACCTGAGATAATCAACTTAAAAAGAGGAAAGGTTTATTTTGGCTCAGAATTTTGAAGGTTCGGTACATAGTCCAGCAGACCATTCTTTTCAGGCCTGTGGTGAGGCAGCGTATCATGGTGAGGAACATGCAGTGGAGCAAGCTGTTCACCTTATAGCAAAAGGATGAAAGAGACCAGCATCCCACAATCCCCTCCGAGGGCACACCACTGTGACCTAAGACCTCCCACTGGGCCCCACCTCTTATAGAGTCTGTTACCTCCTGTAGCACCACTCTGGATAACTAGCTTATGGGCCTTTGGGGACATTCCAGGTCCAAACTATGGCAGTACCAAACCCTACAAAGACTGTTTTTTCCTACACATTTATACCTACAGTAAAGTTTAATTTATAAAGTAGACCAAGTAAGAGATTACCAATAACTAATAATAAAATATGACTATACTGTAATGAAAAAATGTTTAAAAGTTAGGATGTGGTTATTTCTGGAATTTCCCATTTACTATTTTCAGAGGCAGTCAACCTCAGGTTACCTGAGATAGTGGGGAGCCAAACTGGATAAGGGGAATGACAGTGCTCAACTGTCATTACCAGATGTCTAGGGAACAGGCAACATCCTGCACGCAAGCAATGGGTCTCAGCCTTTAGCATGCTTGGGGATCACCTGCGGCTTCTTCAAACAGGTTTCTGGCCTCTGATTTAAATTTCTGATTCAGGAATGTTGGGGTGGGACCTGATATTTTGCATTTCTAACAAATTCCCAGGTGATTCTAATGTGATGTCTACACTATAAGAACTCCTGTGCTGCACCTATTAGAGCTCAGGACACGGTAGACTTGGGAGCTGGCTGCCTGCATCCGAGGATCATGCTTTTTGCCCAGCTGAATCATTCCACCTGCCAATGGGGTGGCGCTTGTCACTGGAGCAGTTTGTCTTCAGTAGCTCTGGCAGGAAGGCACTGAAGGTGCTTTCCAAATGATGTCTTCACCAGAAGCATCTCTAGGGGGAATAGCAGGATTTGGTAGAGGAAGACCACTGATGCTAATTCACAGTGCACTGCTCCACACTAAAGGGACATTCATGCCCAGTGTGTCACATGACTCCCTAAACTTCAGGGAATTCATATGCAGTGATATATAGTATCTTACTCCAAGAGACCCTCTCATCTTTTCCCCTCTCTTGACTTCATCAATTTTTGCATTTTCAATTTTCTAACCCTCTTCCAAAATAGGTTAGGAAAAAGGGAGATTAAAAAGCGGTGCCAACAGAAAATGTCCCAGGAACATAAGCATGACAGTGAACGAAACCAGCGCAGAGTTTTATTTCTCCCATGACCGTGGGGCTGACCTGCATATTTCTGGGGCCATGCGTGGGCTTATGTGATTGCATTCAGCTGGCTGATGGCTGGGTTGACAGGTTCAGGAAAGTCTCCTTCTTATGTCTGGGCCAGGTTGCTTCCTTCCTCTCTCATGCAGCCTCCGTGTGTGTGTGTGTGTGTGTGTGTGTGTGTGTGTGTGTGTGTGTGTATGTGTGTGTATGTGGTCTAAACTAACAGGAGTTCTCCGCCCCACAGCATCACTTCCTGTGCTTCTCCACGGGAGGAAAGCTATCAACTGGCACAGACATTTTTCCACTGTGTTCTGTTGGCCAAAGCAAGCGACAAGCCCAGTTCAGATTCAAGGAGAGGCGACATGAGCCCCGTCTCTTGACAGCGCAAGCAGCATGATTCCTGTGTGTGCAGGAAGGGGAGGAACCACTATGACCATCTTTGGAGATTTTACCACTGTCCTTGACCTGCTGTTTCTTTATCTGAGAATGGCCCTCTTCACCAGTCAGTGGGTTCTTCATCTGGGAATTCAACCAACCACGATGAAAGTATCTTTTAACATTATGACTGACATGTTCCATGTAGGTAGGCCGATGATGGTTGTGTTGGAACATATGAAGACTTTTTCCCTTGTCGCCATTCCCTAAACTATACAGAATAACAGTTTTTTAAAATATGTATTTTTTAGTTGTAGGTGAACACAAAACCTTTATTTTTTTATGTGGTGCTGAGGATTGAACCCAGTGCCTCACACATGCCAGGCAAGCACTCCACCTCTGAGCCCCAGCCCCAGCCCGTAACAATTATTTATATAGTGTTTTCATCATGTTGGGTATATAAGTCATCTGTAGGTGATTTAAAGTCTACGCGGAGAATATGCATAGCTTCTATAAAAAATTAACTTTTATATAAGGGACTTACCGATTTGGGTTTCAGAGGGAGTTCTGAAATTGATCCTCCTCAAACCCTCTATTAAGTTAATGAGAGGATTAGGAGATATATGGCATATGATATATGATAGCATTTTATACATTTCCAAGTGCTAAGCAGGTAGGAGATATTTTAGTGGTGGGTGATTAGAAGAATTGGAGCAGCAATTCACAATAGCTAAGCTAAGGAACCAACCTAAGTGCCCTTCAACAGATGAGTGGATAAAGAAAATATGATACAAATACACAATGGAATAATACTCATCTGTAAAGAAGAATGAAATTATGGTATTTGCCAGTAAATGAATGGAACTGGAGACTATCATGCTAAGTGAAATAAGCCAATCCCCCAAAACCAAAGGCAGAATGTTCTCTCTGAAATTCGGATGCTGGTTCACAATAAGTGGGGGTTGGGAGGAATAGAAGTTCACTGGATTAGACAAAGGGGAATGAAGGGAAGGGAAGAGATGGAAATAGGAAAGACGGTAAAATAAATCAAACATAACTTTCCTATGTTCATATATGAACTCAAGACCAGTGAGACTCCACATCAGTACAACCACAAGAATGGAAGTTACACTCCATGTGTATATATATATGTCAAAATACATTCTACTGTCATGTATAACTAAAAAGAAAAAAATTAAAAAAAGAATTAAAGCAGAATATCTAGCACTTTAAGAGTGGGCAGAGGAGGTTACTGTAGGTAAAAATATTTGGGGGTTATTTACTATGTTCCAGGAATTTTACTAACTGCTTTAAAGGTATTATCATCTTTAATCATCACAACAACCTGACAAGGTGAATATTTTGTTGCCATTTTACAGAAAGTAACTGCAGCTAAGTGGTGAGCTAGAGTTTGAACCAAATTCTGGTTGATTCTCAAGTCTTAAGCTAATGCAGCCAGAATTTCTTTTATCACTTGTAACACAATCAATTAGCAAATTTTGGAGATGAAATCTGCATTTTTTAAAAACATCCACAGTAACACAGGAGGAGCACCCATCCTTACTGAAAGCCTTCTCAGGTTTTTCAGTAGTTCAAAGACACTAAGAAGACAGCTTAAAAGTCATTTAGATTTATAGGAACAGCTGGGTGGGATGGCCCATGCCTGTAATCCTTGCAGCACAGAGGCTGAGGCAGGATGCCTGTAATCCTTGCAGCACAGAGGCTGAGGCAGGAGGATCCCAAGTTCAAAAGCCAGCCTCAGCAACTTAGCAAGACACTTAGCAACTCAGGGAGACCCTGTTTCTAAATAAGAATTAGAAAGGGCTGGGGATGTGGCTCAGTGGTTAAGCACCCCTGGGTTCAATCCCAGGTACAAAAAAAAGGAAAGAAAAAGAAAAGATTTGCAGGAACAGGAAAAAAAAAAAAAAAGCTTGACTAAGGAAATTGCCTAAGTGGAGAGAATACCAAATGATGGTAAAAAGAATTAGGCTCTTTAGAGATTGATAATAAAGGTAAGGAAATGAAAGTAAGAACTGAATGTTTAGAAGTCAGACCCAATTATTACCAGTTAACTAAGTTAAGATTTTTTTTTTAATTAATTCATCTGTTTGATGTCCTTTCTGTTTGGGCTTATCGTGTCTTCTGCTAGGAAACCCCAAGTTCCTTCTTTACCTGCCCATCCCACCCCATCCCAGATGCCTCTCTTTAAGGCCTGGGAACCAAGCTTTGCCTCCTCTGGGAAGCTTTTTCTGACCTGTCACCCCAGTGTCCTGCCGTGTGTGCCGCACCTTCCTCCACCTTATCATTTGTTCATACGCCTTTATTGTAAATGTTGGCTTATATTCCTTCCTCAGCACTAGACTGTGAGACCTTTTAAGTTCAGGACTATTTAGGAAGATGGGAGAAAGAAAGGGAGAGCAGAGATGATTCTTAGAACCACTGGATAACATGGGAAGTAAAGAAACTCCTGGAAAGTTGCACGTGGTTCTTGGGAAAGCATGAAGACTTTTTTAAACGACAAGATGTGCATTATGGAGTTTATCAAATGGCAACAGCTAGGTACATGGCAATCCTGTGGTTTTCTCTTCACTACATCAATTCAAAGAAGCCTTGCAAACCAGTCCTTTCCATAATTATACATAGTTTATCTTACTCCATTTAAAAAACGGTTGACATTTTGCAAATACAAATGCCAGAGAATTTTTTTCACATGGCATAAGTGAGCCTGACAAGGAACTTGTGCAAGTCACTTAACCCCTAACCCTGTTACTTCATTTGTTATAAATTATAGGTGTTTCCCCGAATGCCTATGATGACCAAATGTGACAGCGCATGCCAAAATGTTTTCTAAAAATTGGTGGCAGATATTAATATAGGTAATATATTTATACTACTATTAGAATTACGCCCTAGGTGCCCTCCACTGTCCCTGACACACAAGGAGCCCCAGCGATTTCAGGGAGAGATACTTTCAGGCACCTTCTATTCCAGAAGCATATGCCCTAGTCCAACATGGCGGCACCCGTTACTGCCAGTACGTCCCTGGCTATGCTACCTAGCCCCGTTTGGGAACCGCCCACTGAGTAGACGCAACTCCGACGCCTTTTGATGACGAAAACACCTACGCGCTCTTCCAAAGCGGACCATATAGGTTTGCGCAGGCGCAGCGAAGTAGGCGGAGCCAGTCGGGATGAGTGGCGGAGGGACAGAGGCCCTTGTGGGTTGTGAGGTCGCCCCCGGCGGCGGCGGCAAGAAGAGGGACTCGCTGGGGACTGCGGGCTCCGCACACCTCATTATCAAGGGTACGAAGTGACAGGGCTGTCGACCCTGGGACGATCCCAAGGCAGCCCGCCTCCCAGGCTGCGCCCTCTGACCCGGGCCGCGCCCCAGGCCGAGCCCAGCTCCCGGCGGGCGCGCGTGCGTTAGAGTGGGGCGGGCGGGAGTGAGCAGTGGTTGGTCGCCGCCTGTTTCTCCCAGCCAGCCGCCTCCGCGTACCCAGCCAACCCACTTGCTCGTCCTTCCTCGCTTTCCTTTTCCAAAGCCCTTAGCCACCAGGCCTGCCTTCTGTCTCTTCCCCAAGCTCAGCAACCCAAAGAAGGGCAGCGTTATTGTGGAGAGTCTCACACCGACCTGTAACGCAGAGGGCACCGACCTGGGAGTTGGGAAGAGTTTGGGTTCCCAGGCAATCACTTAGGAGTTGTTTTAGGAGTCGGGTTATTCCCTTTACCGACCCTGTCTGCTCCTGGGTCATGCCAGGAGTAAATGACATATGAAAGCCTTCCGAGGAAGGGTTTGCACAGGGCTTAGGGTCAAATGATATTTGTGTGCAATCAGTGAAATATGACTTTCAGTTGTTTTATGATGATAAAATAAAGAACGAATTTTATCCTCACAATTTTAGAGTGCATAATTCAGTAATTTTACATTGTTGTGCTACCATCACCACTAGACAACCAGAGAACTCTTTCCACCCTGTAAAATTGAAACTTTGTATCTATTTAATAGTAACTTCCATTTCCTCCTCTCGCCTTCCCCGTCACCCAGGCAACCACCAGTCTACTACTTTCTGTGAATTTGTCTAACTCGTATGAGTGGAATCATAAGGTATTTGTACATTTGTGACTGACTTTTTCATTTACAGATATCCTCATTGTTCATTCCATGTTGTAGCACGTACCAATTTTCGTTTTAAGGCTGAATATTAGCCTTTTGTATGTATATACCACACTTTGTGCATCTGTCTGAACGCTTGGGTAGCTTTCATCTTTGGAGATTGTGAGTAATACTGCTGTGAACATGAATGTACATATATCTTTTTGAGGCTCTGCTTTCAGTACTTTGAGATTTATATCCAAAAGTGGAATCGCTGGATCTTATGGTAATTCTATTGTCGATTTTTTGGCGAACTGACATACTGTGTTCCATGTGTTTTACCTTTTCACCAGCACAAGGCTTCTGATTTCTTCATGTCCTCACCAACACTCATTACTCTATCTTTGGTAGTAGACGCCTGATAAGTGTAGGATGGTATTTCATTGGGGTTTTGATTTGCATTTCCGTAATATTTAGTGATCATAGGCGTGTTTTCATGTACTTGTTTGCCATTTATATATCTTCTTTAGAGAGATGTCTATTCAAGTCCTTTGCTCATTTTTAATTAAGTTAGTTTCATTATTGTTATTGAGTTGTAGTTCTTTATGTATTCTGGATTTTAGCTCCCTTGAAAAGCAGTTTGCAAATATTTTCTCCCATATTGTCAGTTGTTCTTCATTTTGTTGATTGTGTCTACTTTGATGTATAGTACAGAAGTTTTTAAACTTTGAGGTAGTGCTTTTTTATTTGTATTTATTTATTTATTTTTGGTACTAGAGATTGAAGCCAGGGGTGCTTAACCACTGAGCCACATCCCCTAACCCTTTTTATTACTTATTTTGAGACAGGGCCTAGCTAAGTTGCTGAGTCTGGCTTTGAATTTGTGATCCTCCTGACTCAACCTCCCGATCCACTGGGATTACAGGTGTGCACCTCGGTGCCTGGCAGTACTTTTTTGTTAAAAAGGTAATTCAGCAGGGCCTGGTGGGCACACCTGTAATCTGAGAGCAGCTCAGGAGGCTGAGGCAGGAGGATCTTAAGTTCAGAGCTAACCTCAGCAACTTAGCCAGGCACTTGGCAACTCAGTGCTACTCTGTCTATAAATAAAATACAGTAAAGGGCTGGAGATGTGGCTCTGGTTGAATGCCCCTGAGTTCAACCCCCAGAACCAAAAAAAAAAAAAAAAAAAAAAAAAAATCCAGTCCTGTATTGTGTTCTTGAAACTTGCTAAGACAATAAATAAATCATAAGTACTCTCTCCTTTGGGGGAAAATGGTAGTTATACGTATGAAGCAGTGAATGTGTTAATTAGCTTAAGTGTGGTAATCATTTCACAATGTATATGTATCAAATCATCACTTTCTTACACCTTAAATGTATATAACTTTTGTTGTCAACTGATACCCAAATAAAACCAGGGTATAAGAGATAAAGAATAAAAGTTGAGGATGGGGGATATAGTTCAGTTGGTAGAGTGCTTGCCTCACATGCACAAGGCCCTGGGTTCAATCACCTGCACCACAAAAATAAACAAATAAATAAATAAATAAAAGTTGAGAGAAGAAAAAAAAAATTCCAAGGAACCCCCCACTCCATTTTTTTGCAGTGATAGGTATAGAACTCTGGGCCTTGCATATGCTAGGCAAGCACTTCACCACTTAGCTATCTATCCCCTCTATCCTCTTGATTTCTCTCGTGAGACCTTTTCATCTTGAAAACAATTTTTAGTCCATCTCATTTTAAGACTATCAGTTATAAACAGTTATTTGTTGAATATTATTGCTGGATTTTAGTGAATATGTAAATAGATATTATGCCCTGGGTCTGTGAGAGTTGCCAGCAGTTGGTTGGGAGTAGGAAGAGAGGACTAGGAAACTGGGGAGGCTGCTGGAAGATGAGTGTCTGGTCTGGGTCTTAAAGAATGCAGTGTTGGGGGGTTGAGAAGAAAGAGGATTAGTGTTTGGGACTTAGTTTGGAACAGCATGAGCCATGCATGGAGTTCTGAAATAGGCTGGTGCATTTGGGAAGCTACAGATATTACTTCGGTGTGACTGAGAGGTGAGGCTAGGGGAAATCATACCATAGAGGATTTCTTACATTTTTAAGGAAAATGAGATTTTTCTTGAATAGCAGGAAACTATAGAACAATGTTAAAGAGCCATGTGGTTGGATTTGTTTTTTAAATATAGTATTTAGTTACTTACAGCCATCCTCATTGAATTCACTTAATTGCTAAAACAAACTTGTAACTCCGAAATCAATATTGGTGGTGATTTCAAGTTCATCTGCAATGTCAGAGTTTGAGTCATCTGATTTGCACGTTTCCCAGCTGAGGTCAAAGTGATGCTCTACTTTTTATCTCAGTAGTCATATTGTAAGCAAGTCTCTTTTTCCACTTTCTGGCTAGTGCCTTATTTTTCACATTTTGAGACTTTTCATTGGTGCTTTCTCTGTTTAAAATGACTTCCAAAGGTAGAGAACGATTAGCAAGTAACAAGTACAGGGATACAATTGGACATTAGGACTAACTTCTAGTGTCGTGTAGCACAGTAGGATAACTATAATTGACAACTATTTAATATTTCAGAAAAGCCAATTGAGAAGATTTTGAATGTTTGAGGTGAGAGCTATACTAATTAACCTGATAAATGAATATGATGATACATATTTTTATTTGGATATTCAGTTTCTCCAGGAATTTTGTGGTTTACATCTTAAACTATTTGTTACTAAGAAGAATGAGTAGACTCACCAAAATCTTTGAAAATTCAGAACTTTCTTACTTAACTATGACTTTTTCAAACCTTCCAAAAAGTAAAGATACTTATAATGAACACTCACCATCCGCCTTAATAAATGATTAAAAGACCCACTGTGCACCCCCCTCTAATTACATTCATTGACTTCCCCCTCTGAAAAGGTTACCACTATCCTGAATTTGGTGTTTATTATTCTTCTGCGTGTCTTTTATTTTTATTGCTTCTGTGTGTCTGAAGTATTAGTGTACATATTTTTAAAGTTTGGGTAAATGCATTTAATCCTTCTGAAACTTGCTTTTTGTTCAACATTATGTCAGTGAGATTTATCCATGTTGTTATATGTAACTTATTCATTTTTTACTTGATTTGTAGTATCCCACTGTGTGAATGTTTTTAGGATGCTCTCTTTAATTTTTCTTTTGATAGTATACCTATGCATAGTAAACAATTACAGATGGATTATTCGTTTTCACAAGATTTTTTTCTTGCATGTATATCTTGGCATGAAATTGTTAGATGCATATATTTTCAATTTTATTAGATATTGCCAAGTTGCTTTTAAAAGTAGTTGTACCAATTTTGTACCAACTGGCAGTGGATGAGATTTTCTCCTAATACATAGTCAGAAGTGGATTTTTAACCTACTTTCTCATCTATTTGTGGGGAAGGGGAAGAGTAAAACAAGCTAGAGAGTACGTCATTTACCATGGATTAACCCAAAATTTCATTTTATCTTTTTTAGATCTTGGAGAAATTCATTCAAGGCTTTTGGATCACAGACCAGTTATTCAAGGTGAAACTCGTTATTTTGTAAAAGAATTTGAAGTGAGTATCAAAAGCTTATTTTGTAAAAATACTACCCTAATCATTAACATGATACTATACAGAAAGGAAATTCCTCTAGTTTTATTTCAGGGGCTTACAAAATATACTGAGTAGAAATTATTATTATTATGTACAAAGAGGTGAAAATATTTTGGTGGGAAAAGAGAGTGCTAGGGATTGAACCCAGGACCCGGTGCATGCTAGGCTACCATTAATCTATATACCCAGCCCCCAAAACTTACTTTTGTACTTTGATTAGTACAAGACCAGATAGCAAGAGACTCAGGTTCAAGTTCTAGTGCTTATTCTAAGGTATTTAATGCCAATGGCTTGCAGGGGTTTTATCTATAAAATGACATATAGCCCAAAAAGAAATTTTAGGGCTTGATGGGTCTGAATTTTCCAGGCTTGTTTTACAGAAAATGAAAAATTTTTTATAGCCAGTGTGATAGCGCACACTTGTAATCCCAGTGACTCTGGAGGCTGAGGCAGAAGAATCACAGCCTCAGCAACTTACCGAGACCTTGTCTCAGAATAAAAAGGGCTAGGGATGTAGCTCAGTGGTAAAGCACCTCTGGGTTCAATCTTCAGTACCAAAAATTTTTTTTTTTTTCTAGAAAGAAACTTTCTACAGAGAATTCTTTTTTTTTTTTTTTTTCTCCTCAGTTGGGGCATCAGCACTCACTGACACACTTAAGTTGAAATCACAAATTCCCTTGAGGGCCCATATCCAGTGGGCAGGTCTTCTAGATGTTACTGAATTCCAGTTCCTTCTGACTGGTGTGCCTGTTATCTCAACCAAGTCAGATCAAGATTTTGCCTTGCTACTACAGTGATCTAACATTATTTTACTTTTTAAAAGCCTTTGATAAGTATTTGTTAGCTGCAGGGTGAAGTCCAAGCTTTTCCACCTGCCACTGTTCACCTTGCATTTGACTACCAGCAGTATGCTATCTTGTTCTTCTTAGTTTTGCACGTGTATAATCGACTCATTGTACATTAGATAATAACTTCCCAAGCTACTGTTGGACAGATGATAAATGGCATTACGCTATTTTGTGACTCTGTGTATATTGGGGTTCTCTTTTCAAATGAGACTTCAACCAAGTAGGGTGTCTAAATCTGCCAAAAGCCGAGACTCTTTAATAAACCCTTAAAACTACAGGAAGCCTGTGTTACTGAGCACTCAAGATAGACTGAGCTGTAGCATTAGACAAACATTTCTTAGTTCAGCAGACTAACTCAAAAACTATCATTTCCTTGTTCCTTCACAAGATAATGAAGATTAAAGATGTGTGAGTGTGTATGTCTGTACACATGTGTGTGTATCTTAGAATATTGTGTGGTACCTAGGAATAACCATCAGTTATTTTCATTGTCCTTATAGGAAAAGAATAGGTAGGACACACCGAAAGCTATCTTGAGACTATTCTTTATATGCTGTGTAAAGATTGTCGCCAATTCTTTGTGAGAATATAATAGAAATTTCTTTTTTTTTTTTTTTTTTTTATTGGTCGTTCATAACATTACATAGTTCTTAATACATCATATTACACGGTTGATTCACGTGGATTATGAACTCCCGCTTTTACCCCGTATACAAATTGCTGTATCACATCAGTTTCCCTTCCATTGATTGACATATTGCCTTTCTAGTGTCTGATGTATTCTGCTGTCTGTCCTATTCTCTACTATCCCCCCTCCCCTCCCCTCCCCTCCCCTCCCCTCCCCTTTTCTCTCTGTACCCCTTCTACTGTAAATCATTACTTCCATTTGTATTATCTTGTCTTGCCCCTCCTTTCCTCTTATATGACATTTTGTATAACCCTGAGGATCGCCTTCCATTTCCATGCAATTTCCCTTCTCACTCCCTTTCCCTCCCACCTCTCATCCCTGTTTAATGTAAATCTTCTTCTCAAGGTCTTCGTCCCTACCCTGTCCTTGTTTACTCCCCTTATATCAAAGGAGTCATTTGGTATTTGTTTTTTAAAGATTGACTAGCTTCACTTAGCATAATCTGCTCTAATGCCATCCATTTCCCTCCAAATTCTATGATTTTGTCATTTTTTAATGCAGAGTAATACTCCATAGTATATAAATGCCACATTTTTTTTATCCATTCATCTATTGAAGGGCATCTAGGCTGGTTCCACAGTCTTGCTATCGTGAATTGAGCTGCTATGAACATCGATGTAGCAGTGTCCCTGTAGCATGCTCTTGTTAGGGCTTTAGGGAATAGACCGAGAAGGGGAATAGCTGGGTCATATGGTGGTTCCATTCCCAGCTTTCCAAGAAATCTCCATACTGCTTTCCAAATTGGCTGCACCAATTTGCAGTCCCACCAGCAATGAACAAGAGTGCCCTTTTCCCCGCATCCTCTCCAGCACTTATTGTTGTTTGACTTCCTAATGGCTGCCAATCTTACCGGAGTGAGATGGTATCTTAGGGTAGTTTTGATTTGCATTTCTCTGACTGCTAGCGATGGTGAGCATTTTTTCATGTACGTGTTGATTGATTGTATGTCCTCCTCTGAGAAGTGTCTGTTCAGGTCCTTGGCCCATTTATTGATTGGGTTATTTGTTATCTTATTGTCTAATTTTTTGAGTTCTTTGTATATTCTGGTTATTAGGGCTCTATCTGAAGTGTGTGGAGTAAAGATTTGTTCCCAGGATGTAGGCTCCCTGTTTATCTCTCTTATTGTTTCTTTTGCTGAGAAAAAACTTTTTAGTTTGAGTAAGTCCCATTTGTTGATTCTATTTGTTAACTCTAGCGCTATGGGTGTCCTATTGAGGAATTTGGAGCCCGATCCCACAGCGTGTAGATCATAACCAACTTTTTCTTCTATCAGATGCCATGTCTCTGATTTAATATCAAGCTCCTTGATCCATTTTGAGTTAACTTTTGTGCACGGCGAGAGATAGGGATTCAGATTCATTTTGGTGCAAATGGATTTCCAGTTTTCCCAGCACCATTTGTTGAAGATGCTATCCTTCCTCCATTGCATGCTTTTAGCCCCTTTATCAAAAATAAGATAGTTGTAGTTTTGTGGATTGGTTACTGTGTCCTCTATTCTGTACCATTGGTCCACCCGCCTGTTTTGGTACCAGTACCATGCTGTTTTTGTTACTATTGCTCTGTAGTATAGTTTGAAGTCTGGTATCGCTATACCGCCTGATTCACACTTCCTGCTTAGTATTGTTTTTGCTATTCTGGGTCTTTTATTATTCCATATGAATTTCATGATTCTTTTATCGATTTCTACAAGATATGCTGTTGGGATTTTGATTGGCATTGCATTGAACTTATATAGGACTTTTGGTAATATCGCCATTTTGATGATGTTAGTTCTGCCTATCCATGAGCAGGGTATATTTTTCCATCTTCTAAGGTCTTCTTCTATGTCTTTCTTTAGGGTTCTGTAATTTTCATTGTATAAATCTTTCACCTCTTTTGTTAGGTTGATTCCCAAGTATTTTATTTTTTGGGGGGATATTGTGAATGGAGTAGTTGTCCTCATTTCCGTTTCAGAGGATTTGTCGCTGATATACAGGAATGCCTTTGATTTATGGGTGTTGATCTTATATCCTGCCACTTTGCTGAATTCATTTATTAGCTCTAATAGCTTCTTTGTAGACCCTTTTGGGTCTGCTAGGTATAGAATCATATCATCTGCAAATAGTGATAATTTAAGTTCTTCTTTTCCTATTTTTATGCCTTTAATTTCTTTCGTCTGCCTAATTGCTCTGGCCAGTGTTTCGAGGACTATGTTGAACAGAAGTGGTGAGAGAGGGCATCCCTGTCTTGTACCAGATCTTAGAGGGAATGCCTTCAATTTTTCTCCATTCAGAATGATGTTGGCCTGTGGCTTATCATAGATTGCTTTTACAATGTTGAGGTATGATCCAGTTATCCCTAATTTTTCTAGAGTTTTGAACATAAAGGGATGCTGTACTTTGTCGAAAGCTTTTTCTGCATCTATCGAGATGATCATATGGTTCTTATTTTTAAGTCTATTGATGTGGTGGATAACATTTATTGATTTCCGTATATTGAACCAACCTTGCATACCAGGGATGAATCCTACTTGATCATGGTGTATAATTTTTTTGATATGTATTTGAATCCGATTCGCCAGAATTTTATTGAGGATTTTTGCATCAAGGTTCATTAGAGATATTGGTCTGTAGTTTTCTTTCTTTGAAGTGTCTTTGTCTGGTTTCGGAATCAGGGTGATGTTGGCCTCGTAGAACGAATTTGGAAGTTCTCCCTCTTTTTCTATTTCCTGAAATAGCTTGAAAAGTATTGGTGTTAGTTCCTCTTTAAAGGTTTTGTAAAACTCTGCTGTATACCCATCCGGTCCTGGGCTTTTCTTAGTTGGTAGTCTTTTGATGGTTTCTTCTATTTCCTCTATTGTTATTGGTCTGTTTAGGTTGTCTATATCCTCCTGGCTCAATCTGGGCAGATCATAAGACTCAAGGAATTTATCTATGCCTTCACTATCTTCTATTTTATTGGAGTATAAGGATTCAAAGTAATTTCTGATTATCTTCTGTATTTCTGAAGTGTCTGTTGTGATATTGCCTTTTTCATCCCGTATGCTAGTAATTTGGGTTCTCTCTCTTCTTCACTTCGTTAGCATGGCTAAGGGTCTGTCAATTTTATTTATTTTTTCAAAGAACCAGCTTTTAGTTTTGTCAATTTTTTCAATTGTTTCTTTTGTTTCAATTTCATTAATTTCAGCTCTGATTTTAATTATTTCTTGCCTTCTACTTCTTTTGCTGTTGTTTTGCTCTTCTTTTTCTGGGATTTTGAGATGAAGTATGAGATCATTTATTTGTTGGTTTTTTCTTTTTTTGAGGAATGAACTCCAAGCAATGAATTTTCCTCTTAGAACTGCTTTCAATGTGTCCCATAGATTCCGATATGTTGTGTCTGTGTTTTCATTTAACTCTAGGAATTTTTTAATTTCCTCCTTGATGTCTTCTAAAACCCATTGATCACTCAGCAACCTATTGTTCATTCTCCAGGTGATGTTTGATTTTTCCTTTCTTCTTTTATCATTAATTTTCAGTTTCATTCCATTATGATCAGACAAGATGCATGGTATTATCTCTACCTCTTTGTATTGTCTAAGAGTTGCCCTGTGACATAGTATATGGTCTATTTTTGAGAAGGTTCCATGTGCTGCTGAGAAAAAAGTGTAGCTACTTGATGTTGGGTGGTATAGTCTATATATGTCAATTAAGTCTAGGTTGTTAATTGTGTTATTGAGTTCTATAGTTTCCTTATTTAACTTTTGTTTGGAAGATCTGTCCAGTGGTGAGAGAGGTGTGTTGAAGTCTCCCATGATTATTGTATGGTGGTCTATTAGACTCTTGAACTTGAGAAGAGTTTGCTTGATGAACACAGCTGCACCATTATTTGGGGCATATATATTTATGATTGTTATGTCTTGTTGGTGTATGGTTCCCTTGAGCAGTATGAAGTGTCCTTCTTTGTCCCTTTTGATTAGCTTTGGCTTGAAATCTATTTTATTAGATATGAGTATGGACACTCCTGCCTGTTTCCGCGGTCCATATGAGTGATATGATTTTTCCCAACCTTTCACCTTCAGTCTATGTATATCTTTTCCTATCAAATGCGTCTCCTGTAGACAGCATATTGTTGGGTCTTGTTTTTTGATCCATTCTACTAGCCTGTGTCTCTTAATTGGTGAGTTTAAGCCATTAACATTTAGGGTTATTATTGAGATATGGTTTGTTCTTCTATCCATGTTTGTTTATTGATGTTACTAAACCTGATTTGTTATCCTCTTTGACTACTTTCCCCCCTTTACTGTCCTACCTCCCATTGTTGGTTTTCAATGTTATTTTCCATTTCCTCTTCCTGTAATGTTTTGCCAAGGATTTTTTGAAGAGATGGTTTTCTAGCTGCGAATTCTTTTAACTTTTGTTTATCGTGGAAGGTTTTAATTTCATCTTCTAACCTGAAGCTTAATTTTGCCGGATACAAGATTCTTGGTTGGAATCCATTTTCTTTAAGCGTTTGAAATATGTTATTCCAGGATCTTCTAGCTTTTAGAGTCTGTGTTGAGAGATCAGCTGTTATTCTGATTGGTTTACCCCTAAATGTAATCTGCTTCCTTTCCCTTGTAGCTTTTAAAATTCTCTCCTTATTCTGTATGTTGGACATCTTCATTATAATGTGTCTAGGTGTGGATCTCTTATGATTTTGCACATTCGGCGTCCTGTAGGCTTCTAGGATTTGGGATTCTGTCTCATTCTTCAAGTCTGGGAAGTTTTCTTGTATTATTTCACTGAATAGATTGCTTAATCCTTTAGTTTGGAGCTCTGTGCCTTCCTGTATCCCAATGACTCTTAAGTTTGGTCTTTTGATATTATCCCATAGCTCTTGAATGTTCTGCTCATGGTTTCTTAGTAGACTTGCTGAGCTATCTATGTTCTTTTCAAGTTGAAATACTCTGTCTTCATTGTCTGATGTTCTATCTTCTAAGTGATCCACTCTGCTGGTAGTATTCTCAATTGAGTTTTTAAGTTGGTTTATTGTTTCCTGCATTTCTAGTATTTCTATTTGTTTGTTTTTTATTACCTCTATCTCCCTGTGAAATTGATCTTTTACTTCCTGGATTTGTTTGTCAATGTGATCTTTCATTGTCTGATTTTGCTGTCTCATGTCTTCCTTGAGACTCCAGATCATCTGAAGCATGTATGTCCTGAGCTCTCTATCTGACATTCCATCTGTTGCAGCTATTACCTCTTCTAAAGTTGAGTTGACCTGCATTGCCTGTGGTCCTTTCTTTCCTTGTCGTTTCTTTCTGCTTGGTGAAATTGTTGTGTCTTTGATATTTTCCCCCTCTATTTATTTATATTGCTCTTGTATAGTTGAAAAATCACCCTTGCAGGGCAGGTAGTGGCTGTGATCCTCCTCCAATTAGTGTGATCCGTCTACCATGCTGGCAGGCCCTAGGTCTGCTTTGCTAGTCGGTCAAAGGTCCACCTACCCAGCAGGCGCCAGGGGCACCTGTGTCACTCCATAGGTTGCTGGGCCTAACCTCACGATGGGTTGCAGGTTGGCCTAGCTTGCAGGCACTGGGGGAGGGGCCGGTTCTGCTCCTCAGCAGGCTTTGGGCCCGCTCTGCTGGTGTTCACAGTCCCCCGCCTACCTGCAGACACTGGGGGAGGGGACGGGCCTAGCCCTCAGCCATCTGCCGGACCTGTCCTAGTGGGTCTGGTCTGCGTTCCCCGCCGGCGCGTGTAGCTGCTGTCACTTGGCTGGTTGCTGGGCCTGACCCGCCTGCCCGTGGCTTGCAGGTTCGCTTCGCTTGCAGGCACTGGGGGAGGGGCTGGTTCCGCCCCTCAGCAGGCTTTGGGCCTGCTCTGCTGGTGTTCACAGTCCCCCTCCTACCTGCAGACACTGGGGGAGGGGACGGGCCTAGCCCTCAGCCGTCCGCCGGACCTGTCCTTGTGGGTCCGGTCTGCGTTCCCTGCTGGCGCGTAGCTGCTGTCACTTGGCTGGTTGCTGGTCCTGACCGGCCCGCCCGTGGCTTGCAGGTTCGCCTCGCTTGCAGGCACTGGGGGAGGGGCAGAAATTTCTATGGAAACTTGCTATGTTCCTTTACAGTGTGTTGTATAAACATGTTTTAAGAATTGCATTGAATGTTTCAGATAGGAATTGTGGATTTAGTTATACTTAAATGTGAGAATTATAGTTAACTCAGCAACTACATGATCAAGTTTACCTCCAAAACATACCTTAACTCTTCCTACTTAGTCCACTTCCCACTGCCCCTACTGTTATCCAGCCCACCACCAACTGTCCCCTGACACCTGCCATAGGTTCTGCCTGATTTTCCTGCTTTCAACCTGAGTGGAGTGTTTTTCACACACTAGCCAAATGGTGTCTACATCTGACACCCAGGTCCTCTCTTCACACTTAGAGTAAATCTAGCTCCTTCGCTGTGCTTAAAAATCCTGGGTGATCACAGACTCCGACTTGTCTTTCATACATTATTACACATAGCTATGCATTTACTGTGCTTCTGCCACATGTTCTTTCTTTCTTTAACACATCTTGATTGTCTTTGCTCCCACAATTTCATCTTTCCTAAATGCTCCTCTCCATTTTTTGTACAGCTTGCTATTTTTTGTTTAGGTTGCAGGTTAAATGTCACTTGGTCCCTTAATTCACAGCAGTCCTTAAGGCATTCTATCCTCTCACCCTCTGTGATGCTATTCTTGTTTTTTAATGCCATGTAACAAATTACCAGAAGTTTGGTAGCTTATTTCAATTTGAAATACTGAATAGTTTTTATTAAAACAATATTTATAAATATGCCTTTAAAGATCCAATTTATATTAAAAGAAGAATAGCATTTGGAATTAGGTTGTTTTCGCTAATTTAAACCTTTCACCTCATAGAGACTGAGCCCAAAATTAGCTCAGAGTTTTCCAGGTCAGAAATGTGGTCACAGCATGGCTAGGACCTCAGCTCAGGTTCTCACAAAGCTAAAATCAAGGTAGTAGCCAGGCTGTGTTCTCATTTTGGTTTCAGAGTTCTTTTCCCGACTGACATGATTATAGAGGGACTCAGTTCCTCAGCTTCCAGAGGACACTTATAATCCTTGCTACATAACCCCTTCCATCAGCAAAGCCAAAAGTGAAGAGCTCCCCCCTCAGAAAATTCCTCTCATGCTTCAAATCTTTCTGGCCAGGAAGAGCTCAGTCCTAGTTAACTACTCACCTGGCAAGACAGGTACACTGAAGGTAATCTGTCTTTCTTAAAGTCACCTGATTTGAGATTTTAATTACACGTATAGAATCCCTTCACCATAGCACTAGAGTTTGATTGAGTTAACTGGAAGAAAGTGTGCCTTAAAGGTGGGGATCTAGGGACCATTTAAAATTTTGTCTGCCACAAGCACTTATTGTTTTTATTTACTATTTATTGCCTGTCTTCTCTCACTAGAATGTAAGTACCATAATAGTAGGGGCTTGTCTTTCATATTCTTGTGTTCAGAATGCTTAAAAATACCTGGCACATTGTAGGTGCTTAATATGATTCAAAAGAACAAGCAACAGAGCTTGGATTTAAATTTGGGTTTTCTTGACATTTAATATGCCCTTTCTTATGAGTCATCTTTTTGTTAATCTGGTCAATTTGTAATACTGAATAGTTTTTATTTTTATTTTTTTAATATTTTAATATTTATTTTTAGTTTTCGGCGGACACAACATCTTTATTTGTATGTCATGCTAAGAATCGAACCCAGTGCCGCACGCATGCCAGGCGAGCGCGCTACTGCTTGAGCCACATCCCCAGCCCCTGAATAGTTTTTATTAAAACAATATTTATAAATATACTTCTGAAGGTCCAATTTATATTAAAAGAAAAATAGAATTTTGGAATTAGGTTGTTTTCTCTAATCTAAACCCTTCATCTCATAGAGACTGAGTCCAAAGTTGGAGAGCAAAAAATAAAAAGTCGAAAAGCTAATTGATTAGTGTCTGAGTTGTCCTTAAGATACAAGTGTCATTATACTTCTTTTGGTGTTCTATATTAGTGTAAAATAGGACTGTAAAAACACTATAAAAATAAAACATTGAGTCTTGAATGGAAGAGGAAAGAAATGTTCAAGTTTACCTCAAAACATACCTTATATATGCTTTGAAATATGTTGTATTCAAGATGGCTTCTCGTTGAAGCCATCACCTGTTTAACTGAGCTGGAAGATAGCTGGCCAAGAGAAAATAGGCATGTTTTTGAGAAGAGATGCATTATCTGCTATGTGAGCTTTTCCTCACTATGACAAAATACCTGAGAAAAACCACTTTCATAGTAGGGTAGGGAGGGGGAGCATGGGAGGAATAGATGAACTCTAGATAGGGCAAAGGGGTGGAAGGGAAAGGGAGGGGGTAGGGGGTTAGCAAGGATGGTGGAATGTGATGGACATCATTATCCAAAGAATATGTATGAAGAAACAAATTGGTGTCAACATATTTTATATACAACCAGAGATATGAAAAATTGTGCTGTATGGGTGTAATAAGAGTTGTAATGCATTCTGCTATCATTTATTTTTTAAAAATCAATTAGAAAAAAACTTGAAGGAAGAAAGATTTATTTAAACTCAAGGATTTCAGAGGTTCCAGTCCATAGTTGGCTGGTTCCATTATTTTAGGCCTGAAGTAAGGCAGAGTAAAACTCACCTTATGGCCACTGGGAAGCAGAGAGAGGGGCCCCAGGGCTGGGGTCGGGGGAAGGCCATGGATAAGATATACACTTTCAGGGCATGCCCAGTAACCTGTTACTTCCTCCAGCTAGGCCTTACCTCCTGAAGTTTCCACCACCTCCCCCAGAAACTCATCCACCTATGAATCCGTCAATAGATTAATCCACTGAAGTCAGAGCCCTCTCAACCTAGTTAGTATATACTTAGAGACACATCTCTGAACCTTGTTGCATTGGGAACCAAGCCTTCAGTATATGAGCCTTTGGGGGACATTCCTCATCCAAACCATAACACCTGCACTCTGCACTAATAAGTCCTTCAAAATCTTTTTGAAGAGGAGGCACTATAGAAGGGTAGCAAGAATATAGGCCTTAGAACTTGACGTGTCCGGATTCAAATCCTGGTAATTATGATTACTTGGTTTATAAGAATCATTTTCCTTGTCATTAAAATGAGAACAATAATATACACTACAGAAGTTTTTAGTTTTTATGAGGATTTAATGATCTATCATTTTAAAAATCCTTGGTATATAGATGTTAGACAAATGTTTCTACTATTAAGAAAAAGATTGTAGGGCTGGGGCTATAGCTCAGTGGTAGAGTGCTTGCCTAGCATGCATGAGGCACTGGGTTCCATCCTCAGCACCACATAAAAATAAACAAATAAAATAAAGGCATTCTGTCCATCTACAACTACAAAAAAAAAAAAAAGAAAGAAAAAGATTGTAACAAGTACAAGCAAACAAAAATGTGTTAATTCAGAATTTGCAATAACTTAAGTGAGTTTAGGTCCAGTTTTTAATATCTCAAGGGAAAACATGGTTTACCTGAACTAATGGCATAAGCATTGTCTTAGAAAATGTTTACTGAAGAATAAAACTTTCACATTGGCTGTGATGTAAAAAGCTTATTCTATAGAGTAAAACAAAAAAAAATATTTTTATTTTGTAAGACATAATGTCAGGACCCAAAAATACATTTGTATCCTATATGAAGGAGCATTCTCGTATTGCTTTGAAGAAGGGTCTCTGTCATTAAGGAATGGTCTTGATGGGCTCTGAAGTTCCTGGTCAGCTGTGTTTGAGTGCTCTTCTTCTTCTTTTTTTTTTAAAATATTTATTTTTTAGGTATAGGTGGACACAACACAATGCCTTTTTTTTGAGAGAGAGAGAGAATTTTTTTAATATTTATTTTTCAGTTTTCGGTGGACACAACATCTTTATTTTATGTGGTGCTGAGGATCGCCCTGCGCATGCCAGGCAAGCGAGTTAGTGCTTGAGCCACATCCCCAGCCCAAAATGCCTTTATTTTTATGTGGTGCTGAGAATCGAACCCGGTTCCTGCCCATGCTAGGCTAGCACTCTGCCGCTGAGCCACAATCCCATTGAAGAGTACTTGATCTGGGCTTTTCACACAATTGCCACCCCAGTTGTTCTTTCCCAGGCTTAGTGCAGCATAGAAATTATTCTGCATATGGGGCTCAGCTCCCTTTTCTTTTGTTATCTTCTCACATTTCCTCTAAAATTAGAAGGGAAAAGCTGAGAGGCTTCAGGTTTGAATATATATCTGCAGTATTTACACATTTTTAAAACTATTTTGGCCCCAACAATAATATCCTATATTTAATAAAAATGTCCTTTGTTCAGAGTGTCCTGGGGGACAGGATAAGGTGATGAAGCAGGGGTATCAGTACTTCCTGGAAGTTTCATCTTCCTTCTGCCACTTAAATGTAGTTCACTTTAAGAAAAGTTGGCTAGCATTTAAAACTAAAATTGTTTATATATTTAAAAGATTTAATGCATATGGCAACAGTTATCTTTTCCTTGATTAAATCTTACTTGTAGAAGAAAGAAATAAGTGCCACATGGTGGCAGCATTACTTAAATTATTGAAGTACTTGGTAGTGTGAGCTCTTCCTGTATTTTCATTAGTGTTTAAGGAGAGTTGACTGTCTTACTCCTGATTTTCTGCAAAAATTATGTACATAAGTTCAGAAAGGTCTTTCTTTCAGGTGGAATCCTATGAGTCAGGGTGTTGTCCTCTGTGCCATTACCTTTCTAGCTAGCCTTTCTCATGATGCTGAGGAGAGATACATGTTAGTGTATGAGTTTTATGAAATACAAATAAAATAGTGCTGTTCAAATCCCAGTGTAGTTTTTAGCAAACCCCATACACTTAGTGCTTTCTTGAATAGTTATTGAATACTTAGGTATATCAGTAAGAAGGTGTGTAGTTGTTAGTAGCAGCTGAAAAATAGAGGCTTTTTAAGAGGTAGGTTTTACAATTTGAAATTAGGCTGAACCCCTTCCTTCTAAAAATGGAGGAAACCTAACTTCAGTTAAACCTGCACAGAAGTCAAATTCCATAGAAATTTATTAGAAGATAAAAGAGCAGAATAGTATCCCTCAAGAAAATAAAATAAGAAAAATAACTACCCTGAAAGATTAAAAGCTATAAGCTAATACTTCAAAATGAGCTTAGAGAACATAAGAAAATTTGGGAAGTAAGGAGAGAATGATGACATAAGTGAGAAAAACTCTATCCAAATGATTGCATAGAATAGAAATGGGAAATAAAAGATGAGATGAACGAATTCAGGAAAAAGAAAATTTTAGAAGTATTTTAGAACTGAAAACTAAATGAAAAAGAAGACTGAATAAAATGTCCTTATGTGAAACTGAAAATAGGTTTAAAATCAAAGAGACAGGGATAAAGAGATAAAGACTCAAAAGGAAAGAATGTTCATTGGTGATAAATACAGACCATCCAAGATTATGTGTGATAATGAGCTCCTAGAGAAGAAAACCAAAGCAATGTAAAGGACAAATGTAAAAACAAGAATTCAAGAAAACTTTCCCATATTAACAATACTATTGGAATTGTATTGAAGGGCACACTGCTTTGTGTGAAGATTAACCTGGTATAACCAATACAGAGACATTTGCAGATAAAACTGTTGGGTTTTATAGGGAAAAAAAAAAAAATCCCCTGGGCATCCAAAGTGGCTAAGTCCCTTATGAGAGGAAGAAAATCAGTTCCTTAACAGATTTATCTGTGTTATGCTAGAAGACAGTGGAGTAACAATAGGGGGTTTTATATTTAGCCAAACTGATTCCTAGACATAAGGACCACAGACACACTGTGAAAGTCTGCAGGACTCTGGAAATACTGCTCAAATGAGCATTTCCAACAGAGTGAATTTCAAACAATGTTTGGAGAGACTCCCTCGTAAAATGAATTGGTAAGGGTTGTGGCTCAGTGTTAGATCGCTTGCCTGGCACGTGTGAGGCCGTGGGTTCGGTCCTCAGCACCACATAAAGTAAAAAATCCACTGGCGACTAAAAAATATTTTTAAAAAGTGAATTGGTAAGCATTAAAGATATGTTGAGCTAAAGAATTAAGACTGAATAGTGTAGAAGAAGAACAGTGTGACATGCAGTGGCTCTGTGTTCTAACAGTGAAGACGCAGCATAATTATCAGCAAATGGAAGGAGATGGGAAGGTGTATGAAAAGCAGGATTCCCTTGCTGGTTGCCTCATAAATATTAACTGAAAATATTAGTATTAGTCAACTTCCCGTCACTGTGGAAAAAAAATACCTAAGAAAAACAATTTAAAGGGAAGCTTTATTTTGGCTTACTATTTCAGAGGTTTTAGTCCACGGTCACTTGGTTCTTTTGGTTCTGAGCCTGTGTTAAGACAAAATGTCATGGCAGCAAGCACATGGGTGGTACAGAGTTCCTTACCTCCTATCCACCAGGGAACAAAGGGAAAGGGACAGATAGGGGCTGGGAAAAAATACTTTTCAAAGGCACATCCCAGTGACCAGCAAGGCCCCATCGCCTAGAGTTTCCACCACCTTCCAGTAGCTGGAGATGAGGCTTCAACACGTGGGCTTGTGGGAAGACATTTAAGGCCCAATCCATAATAGACAGTATTTCAAATTAGATCCTGAGGAATAAGGAAAGACTAGAGAAAGAAAAGATGGTCACCTAATATATTCTTTATGTAGAGAACAAATAAACTATAGCTGAAAAAGTGGAGGTATTATATACAAGGTTATTGCATAAAGAATTGGTATATACATAACCATGAAAACAAAAATGCTGACTTAAAAATACAGTCTCCAACTTTAAGTAGTTCAGTTTAGATTTTTCACCTTTATGATGGAAAAAAAGTGATACACAGCCAGTAGAAACCATTTTTCAAATATTTTGAATTGGATCTGTTCCCAGGCTTGTGACATCAGGTCCAATCCTCTCACCATGTGGCCAGTACTTCAAACCACAGCTCCCAGTCAGCTACACAATCATGAAAGGAAACAAACAGTACTCACCAGTGTATGTGTTAAGTTAGAATGTTGGTAGATTAGATGAATTAAGTGCATTTTGACTTACATTATTTTCAACTTACATGCATACACATGTGTAATGGATGTATATATCCTTACACTAAAACAGTGGTTGGATACATTTTTAAAAATAGTTACCTGAAGAGAAAGTGATAGAGGACACAAGGTACAAAGCATAAAGATGAAAGCTAGGCTTCTTTGAATTTTTTGTTTGTTTCACAGATGTAGTTTTGGAGCCATGTAAGTATTTTACATAATTTAAATCAAAATTAAACTTCAAGGAACAATCTCAAAACATCAAATTAAATGTAGAGAAATAAATCGTGTTTTAGAAAGAAATTATTCCTAATAATGTTAAAACACAGTGATTGGATGATACATTTCTTTCTTTCTTTCTTTGGTACTGGGGATTGCCTGGCTTAAATATACATTTCTAATGTAATATACTTTCAAAACACATAAGTTTTTAAAAAATATCAAATTGTTTTTAGTAATCATTTTGTTAATGCTAATATTTAGTGTTTTTATTTGATCAAATTTATGATAAGGTAAATGGGTTGGTGTTTTGAAAACCTGGAAAGAAACAGTTAAAACAGAAGAAGGTAATTTGAAATTCTGTAGTCCTGGGGAATGCTGTGTCACACCTTGTAATCCCAACTACTTGGGAAGCTAAGACAAGAGGGTCCATCACAAGTTCAAGGACAGCCTTGGCCACTTAGGGAAATCCTGTCTCAAAAAATAATAAAATAAAAAGGGCTGGGAGTGTAACTCCATGGTAGAGTCACTGGATTCAATCAGCAGTACAGGGCAGAAAAAAATTCTATAGTCTGAATTTGTTTGTCAATATCACCTCATGGTATTTCTTTTCTTTTCTTCCTTTCTTCCTTCTTTCACATAGCTCCCAGCCTTGTCTACTGAAAGGTTAGAAATAATGGCCAACCGGTAGCAGCCAGCAGCCCTTGTGCTCAGTTTCTGAATTCCATCTCTTGGTGCTGGTGTAGTGGTTAGAGAACTGCTGATTCTGGAGCAGATGTATAGGATGAGTCTGAAGCATCAGGTTATACCAGAAGGCAAAGAGAATGACAAGAGTGGAATTCTCTAAAAAGCCTCCCACAGCCAATTTGAAGAGACTTCCACTAGACAAAGCTCGGGACAGTCTTGAGTATCACTGAAGAGCAATACTGAAATAGGTTGGAAAATCCCAAGTAGGCTTAAATCTATAAGCTATAGGATGTATATAAACAAAAACTCTTTCTAATCATCCCTAGAGAATACTAAGGAAGTAACTCATTATTTTTTAAATTGGTAAATAAAGGGAGAGAAAATCAAGGCTGGTTTTGTTGTTGTTGTTTTGTTTTCCTTCATATGTGAACATTCCTCAGAGTAACCAAATAGTGGAGGAAGGGCAGTTTCTCTTTCATAGAAGAATCCCTGCTGATAAATGAGGACGGAATGCCAACATCCTGTTGAGAGTGCATAACCCACCTCTGAAAAATTAATACAAACAAAAAACAAAACAAAATCCTCAATCTGCTTGAACCTTTAGTTCTAACTACTAATTTACAGGAAAGGGAAGAGACAGTGGAGTATGTTAAAGTACACCACAGGGATTCATTCATTAAAAAACAGACTATGGGAAATTGTGCAGAACAAATGACTCACTTTATTTCAACAAACCGCAAGGAAAAAATATGATAGAGGAGAAATCTGTAGATTAAAAAGCACTTAAAAAATGTTAACCAGTTGCAATATATGAATCTTAATTTAGGTTTTGGTCCAAACAAATGGAGGGATAAGAAAGAACATTTATAGGACATTTGAGGGAATATGAGCACTACTTTGATATTTAATGATATTAAAGGATTGTTGACCTTGTGTACAGTATGTGTGTGTGTCTTTCGGGGGAGGGGGGAGAATATGCGCCTTTATTTCTTTTCCTAAGAGGAATCTTTATCTTACAAAGATATGTTGAAATACTTACAGTGAAATGATACACTACCTAGGATTTTCTTCAAAATGTTCTAGGGGAATCAGTGAAGTATTATAAAGGGAACAAAATCAGTCATGAGTAGAGTAGAGAATTGTTGAAGCTTGTTGACAAGTACACGAGGGTCCATTATATTATCCTTTCTCAACTTTTATAAGTTTTTAATTTTTCAATGAGCTTTTTGTTTTGTATTAATTTTGGATTTGCAGAGATAGTATAGAGTTCCCATATACTTCTCACCCAATTTTTCCCATTACTGATGTCTTATATTACCATGCCACATTTGAAGAAACTAAGAAATCAACATTGGCCCATTGCTATTAATGAAACACCAGACTGTATTTGGATTTCATGAGTTTTTCCATTACTGCCTTCTTTCTGTTCTGGGCTCTGATCCAGGGTACCACCTTGCATTTAATTATCATGTCTCCCAAGACTTCTTTGGCTGAGACAGTTTATCAGTCTTTCTGTTTTTCTTGACCTTGATAGTCTTATACTAGCAAGGTACCCTATAGAATGCCTCCCAATCTGGGTTTTGGGGTTATGGATTTGAGGGAAGAAAACCACAGAGTTGAAGTCCCCTTCCCATAGCATCACATTAGGGCTACATGCTATGGACATGATTCCACTAATTGCATGAACCTTCATGGCCCAGTTGAGGTCACATTGGCTAGGTTTCTCCTCCCTATAAAGTGAAGGGTTTCCCCTTTCCCTTGTCTGTTCTTTCAAAGCACTTCACTAAGTCTAGCCCACCCTCAAGTTGGGTGGGGAAGGTAGTTAAGCTCTACTTTCTGGGGGGTGGGTATATAGCAGGATCCCCAAGACTCTCCCCAGGCTGTGATTCATTACAAGAGCTCACAGGACTCAGCTACAGTTGATCCAGAGCAAAGCCAGGAAAGGGAAGAGGTGCTGAGAGAAGTCTGGAGGGAACCAGGCAGAAACTTCCAAGACTTCTCTCCCAATTCCACGGATGTGCCTGACTCCCCTAGCAACAGGTTGTGACAACACGCACAGAGTGCATTCTATTGTACCTGGGTGTCCAGGGTTTCTACTTGGACTAGTCAAACAGGCATCCTCAGCCTAGCGAATACCAGAATTCCATGCGCCAGAAGGAAGGTGTCAGTGTTAACCGCAGTCTTTGTGCAAACAGTTTAGGCACAGTGAGCTGTTTTATAATTTATGGAAAGTTATACCAGTGAAGGACACTGATTACTGGTCAGGATTCCAGTCCTCAGCCAAGGACAGCCTCGAAAGCAGGCTTTTCTGAGGACAGCAGTCTCAGTCTGTTGCTGCTCGTTCTATTCTATCAGGGGAGTTATCTACATATCATTACTTTTACCACCCATTTTTATTATTGAGAGTAAAAAAAAATTGTAAAAAAATATAATGCACAATGAAATTTAAAGTCAGATCAAAGTGTCTAATTTCTTCCTAGTGAAATATGTGGTACTCTTAAGTCTCTTGTTCTTTTAGTATTTCTCTTGCCCATTTTCAAACATTGCTATAAAAATATTACTCATGGCAATTTTTGGAGCTTTTCATAATTAAAAAAAATGCCTCCAGGTTATGACCTCATTTATTGCCAAATAATTAGAAGGCTGTAAATTTCAGTAGTAAGTAATAACATAACAACCAGAACTTGAGTGGAAAGCTCAGAAAATAATTATTAAGACTTCAGACACAGTAAGTACTAGTCATTTACTTCCTTTTAATAGGAAAAACGTGGTCTTCGAGAAATGCGAGTTCTTGAAAATTTGAAGAATATGATCCATGAAACAAATGAACATACTCTTCCCAAATGCAGAGAAACTATGCAGGACAACTTGAAAGAAGTTCTCCAGAGATGTAAGTTTTTTATTTTGATTTCAAATTAATGCTATGCCAAATTTATTTTCTGAAGTATTATGGTGGGAAAGGAAAAGAAGAAACTTCTAATCAGGACACATGAAAGTGGTTGTCTAGTGACTAATGCAAGTTGCCTTGATATTAGGAGCATGCATCTCCAAAGCAAGATGTGTGCAAGGCAGTCCTTCTAGCATGCAAGAAAATCAAAACAATTTTACCTTTTAAAAAGAAAGTTACTGGGCTGGTATTATGGCTCAGTGGTAGAGCACTTGCTTCACACGCATGAGGCATAGGTTCAATCCTCAGCACTACATAAAAATAAATAAATAAAATAAAGATATTGTGTCCATCTAAAAATAAAAAAAAATTTTTAAAAAAGTTACCTGTAAGAAAATGTTTGATGACGTGGAATTAGGAGAATATGAAGTGGAAAGTTTTTAGTTCCGTTCCCCCCCCCAAAAAAATAATCCTTTCATAAATGTTTGTATTTTATCACTTTTCTTTATTAAGTGACATATTCTAATGTAGAGTGATAGTTGATCAAAAGATTATTTATTAGTATTTTTAATATCAAATCATAACATAGAGAAGCTTTATGAGTAGCTGATTTTAAAATTAGCAGTATATCAGAAACTTAAGGCTTCTCAGATTTATATTGAGAACATTTGAGGTATGATATACTGGCAAATAATGATGGGTTACTGAAGTACAAAATGGAAAAGTATCCTTGATAGTAGTGGGGACAAAACTGGCCTATAATAGAATGGCCGTGAAGGAGATCAGCAGAGACCTTGGTTCATAATGGAGATAAATGGCTTTGTGTGGAACTAAGTCCAGGCTGATGTACTCTATCTAATACTAAAAGAGGGTTGGAAGGATAAATTCCCGAGATCATATTTGGCTTGAGTGGGACAGCAAGAAGTCTATGTTTGTACAGAACCCAGACCCCAACAAACGTTCCAGTATTATGCTAAAAGGAAAACTGCAATTGTTATTAATCAGAATGTTTATATATGCATCTGATATGTGCCTATAACTCTTCTTTTCCACACTTTGATTATATAAAAGTAAATTGGGTGAAACTCAGTAGAAAACAATGAATAGCTATTTTGACTGGTTGCCTTCTTGGTCTGAAACTCTGAATAAAGGACAGCCTTTTGAAAGTAAAGTCTTCCCAGTGAAATAGAAAAATATTAACTGACAGTTTGGATACTGGACTGAAAATATATTTTCTTGAATGGATGAATTAAAACACAAAATGTGAAGTTAATAGGGTTCTAACATCTGTGAAATACTTTGGTCTTGTTGGCATTCGAAACCAGGCAATGGCTTTTGGAGCTGTTTTTCTGCTAATAGCAGGAAAAGCTTCTTCAGTTGGGCTCCAGCATAAGAATGTCCTTGTGCCTATTATGCTGACTGTCAACAGTTACAATGGAGATAATTATCTGCCTTTAAAGTTGATGTAGTTTTAAAAATTAGTCTGGACTTGGCTGTCATTCCTAGCAAGTTTTATTTTCAAAAACTTGACATTCTAAATTATATGTTAGCTTATTTATTTTCAGTACTGATTGATCAAGGAGTTTTGCAAAATCATGTAAGCAAGCTTATATATTGAATATTTTCTAAAGAGTACAAGACTAGTGATGAGTTTAGTTTTGTGCTTATTAATAAAGCCATGTCTGTATCTTCCTATACATGTTTGAGAACATACAGGGGATTCAGTCCATTGTCCTCCTAGAACCCTGCAGATGTGGACCATACTCCACTGGTCTGACATTGTACACAGAGCAGACTGTGGAACAGGAAGCCAGGGACCTCTAGGAGTCTCCCAGTGGAGAGTTGGGCCAGAATCCTCAGCTTGGCATCGTTTCTGCTTTTAGCTGCATTACTACTCACTTTGCAGAGTGTTCTGGGATTGGGTGAGCAGAGATTTTAGGCCAAAACTCATCCATGGTTCCTTAAAAACCACAAAAAGTAAATGAGTCTACCAGGAAACAAGAAAGCAACCGGGAAGGTAACTGGTCATCAAAATATTGCCTTTACATATTCTCATTCTGAATACATCAGTGGTGTCTGGGTTCCACTTATTGGTTATTCAATAGGCTTATAAATTTCACCAAGTTTGAGGTCAGAAGATCTTGCCTCAATGTCAAGGGTCCTTGATTTTAGAGAGTAAGGAGGACAAAAAGCTTCTAGGTTGTTCCTCAGATAACCTTACATGGCCAAAGTTGGAGAATATTCTCTCCCCTTCTCCCTCTCTTTTTAAGTACAGTGATTTTTCTTATTTTTAAAGGATCTTTTTAAGTGATAAGAAACGAAGAAAAAATAAATTCTTTCTCCCTTTCTCTCTTTCTCCCTCCCTCCCTCCCTCCCTTCCCCCCTACTCCTGAGTTAAACCCATGGCCTCACATATGTAAGCACATGATTTACCCCTGAGTTATACCTGCAGCTAAGAAAGCACATCATCTACCCCTGTGTTATTACACCCCTAACTGAGAACTTTTTAAAAGAAAGAAAGAAGAAAAAAAAAGGAAAACAATAAATCCCACTAAATAATTACCTAAAAATAACAAGTGCTTTTCAACTTTGGTGAAGATCATTCCAGACATCTGCTTGTTTAATCCAATAGAAGGATAGATGGAGGAGCCATCATTGGATGAGTAGATAGGGAAGGATTGAAAGGAAGAAAGAAGAAAGGACATTTGGCAAGAATGAGATTGTATAATTTTTAAATTGAAGTATAAATTTTTTATTTCATTTACATTTGACAACAAAAATCTAAAGAAAACAGAAGGCAATACCTTAAAACAAGTGTTTTTACTATAAAAGATAGTAGTTACTAAAAAATCATTCTAAGGAGAATAATTATAAAAAACATTTAGAAGGTGCAGTGTTGTTGCTGCTGTTTATTTTTATTGTTTCCATTGTTGGCAGCATGAATGCACGCCTCCCCAGTGGGAGGGTGGTGGGGCTGTGTCCCCGTCCTCTCACTTCTCTCCCCCACCCTCTTACTACTAAGTTCCCCTTTCCATTTATTGTATCTGTAATGGTATTATAGTTCTCAGTTTATTTACTTAGCAGTCTCACTTTTTATTTCATTCTGTATTTTATCATCACATTTGATTTCTTTCATTAAACTCATGTTGTTGATTTGTATGGCAAAGGACCTATCAAGAATTTTATTAGGTTTTCTTTCAGAATGGATGCTCTCACATATCATGTTCCTTTTCCCCTCCCTCATCTATTTTCTTGACAAATGAAAGTACATTCGAATTCTAAGGGCTTTGGCAACTTCTTTTCTCTTTCCTATTTTGACTTTTGGGGGATGAGTTGGATAGATGGGATTTTTATTCTTGATTCTTTACTAAAATCTGTGTTCCTATTCTTGGCCACCACTTTTCAGTGTTTGTAGTACACAGTCATAATTTTTTCGTATTTACTAAGGGATGAATTTTTAACCTTTTTTCAACTTTTTTATACTATTTTACTATTAGAATTTTCACCTCTTTTTTTATTTAACTATAAAACCCAGTAAAATAAATATTTATTATCCTCCCCACTTTATAGAGGAGGAAACTGAAATTTGTAGTGGTTTAACACTCCTGGTTCTATGGGAGGTTCTAGGAACTATAGTGCAAAGTAAATTCTGCTGACTCCAGAGCCCAAGTTCAGCTTCAGGCCGTCACCTTCTGTACAGCCAATAAAAGTCCTCCTTTCCTCTGGGACATCACTCTCTCTCTCGGATTCCCTTCTAACCCAGGCTCCTCCTTAGCTTTGTAGTTCCCACTTAGAGCTTTGACTTTAACATTGGGTTACCCCAACTGCCATCCTATCAATACTTCATTTCTTAGTGATCTCATATAGAATCATAGCTTTAAATGTCAACTGCATGCCAATCAATAATGCCATATTTTTGTTTTCAGCCTAGGCCACTCCTCTGAATTCCATATACAACTGCCTGGTCTGATAAGCATCTCACTATAACATGTTTAGAACCAAACTTCAAATTATTTTTGTTCAATTTTGAGACTAATTAGAATCTGATCATCCTTGCTACTTCACCAACTGCTACCATTCTGGTTTAAGCCACTCTCATCCCTTAAGTAGATTACTCTAGTACTTCATACCTGATCTCTTTACTTCTTCTTTTTCCTCCCTATAGTCCATCCTCCACAGAGAAGCCTGAACGATCCTTTTATATAACTAAGTTCTTGTCATAACTGACCTCAGAATCTCCTCATCTTGCATAGATTAAAAGCCCAAATCTTCATGATGACCTGGAAGTTTCTACATAATGTCCCACATTCTGACTTTTATTTCTTACCATTTCCTTTTCCCTCCCTTCATGCCAGCCACTGGCCTCTTTCACTTTCCTCTGATGCACCGAGCATACTCCCTCCCTCCCTCAGCATCTTTGCACTTACTGCTCCCTTGGAACACTCTTCTCTCAGATGCCTGAGCACCCTCATTTGCTGTAGGTCTCTGCCCAGGTGCTAGTGTGAGACCTTTCTTGGCCACCTCTTCCACTTGGCATTCCCTGGCTTCTCTGCCATGCTTTGTTTATCCATATCATCCTTCACCAGCTGACATGCTGAATGTTTACCTACATGTTGCCTGTTTTCCATACTGAAATTCAAGTTCCTTGAGCTTGGGGACTTTTTGTTCACTATAGTCTGACCTATGACTGTGTCTAGCACTTTGTAGCTGCTCAGTAATTATTTTTCATTAAAATGAATGAGTGATCCAACATCTGCTTCTAACACCAAACCAAAATTATTATCATGATAGAATTTCTCCTTTATGTTGGGAAAATCGGGACAATGCTAGCTGCATGTTTGGCACAATAACTCTATCAAGGTGCTAACTTCCTTGAAAAATCTTGGTTAAGAGAAAGGCATCTGCTAAATTCCTGACCTTTTATTATTTAAGTCAACATAGCCTCCTAAAACAGTGAGACAGCCGGGAAGTTTCTTTGTACTGAATTAGGTAGAGCCAGTAAGAGATGTGGAAGTGATAGGAAAGTTCCTAGAAATGAACTTTTTCCTCTTGGAATCAGTAATTATGAAGGAAGAGAATGTTTGGTGTAGGAAGATGATTTTCTTAGATTTTACAAAAGCATATTTCAGAATTCAGAAAAGAAACTTTATCTGTTGGGTAGCTAATGAGTTAAAATGTGTTACTTCACAGGGGCTGAAATTTCGTAAAATGGATGTTCTATCCAGACATAAAGAAAATTCTGTTGAGAAACAAGTATGCCTTTGTCAGATGTGTCATAACTAAAGGATGTAACAAATGACAAAATAAGTGGCACAGTCCTGTAACTCTTAGAGTAAGCTCAGAATGATCTGAAAATGGCAACCAACTAAAGACAGCAAGTTGGATTTTTAAGTTATGTTCACAGAGCCAGGAAGGGGGGAAAAAAACAGGAAATGATAGAACCACTGCCTGGGAAAGATGATGTCATCTTAATAAATGCTGCAGAAAGGAGGCAGATCTAATCAACTCCTATTTTGTTTTGTTTTCATCTTTTCTTTTAGGGAAAAAACAATGATTGGGAACCTAATTTTCAGTCCTTAAATATTGTCTTTGATAATAACTAAAATTAATGGTTGCTGATAAAAACATAGCTTTTTGAAAACAAATTCCTCCTCTTTTACCATATTCCCAGAGGGAGAAGCCTAACATTTTTCTGAAAGAGGAATCACAGTCCCTGCCCTGTTATGGAACTTGTGACCTAGTTGGGCCCAGCCTGGGGTGGGGTAGGAAGGCATAATTGTAAAACAATTAGATCAACCTCCAGTTTAAGCAAATGCAAGATAAAGTGGTAGAATACACATACACGTGTATCTGATGAAAGAATTTCAAATCAGGAAAAATCTTTATAGAGAATAACTAATCTAGGAAGGCTTTGTGAAGGCAATGACCTTAAACTCAGCTTTTGAAACAAAACATTTTAAAAAGAGGAAAGGAATAAAGAAAGCACTTTCAATAGGGTACTGCAGTAAATAGAATAATAGTAACAATAACATTTTGGGACTAATGGCTGTGTGCAAAGAGCTATTTTGGGTGATTTTATTAGTAGTATTTGAATTATTATAAGCATAATGTCTGCTGTTATCTCATGTAACAATCATGTCAGTCCTGAAGTCCTATTATTAGTTGTTATGCTCATTTTACATGCACATGTTAAAATGTATAGCCAGTATTCTATAAGATAGTTATTCTGCTTCTCAATAACAGAAATGCTCCTTGTGCCTCTAGTAACAGACTGCTTTATAGAGCATTTCAGCTTCTCTGCCACCTCCAAAAAAAGCCACCTGATGCTCACACAGCTCCATGAGACCACTACTTTCCTGCATCTTTTGCCCTTGCATAGATTACATTCCTTCCCTGCACTATCTTTCTTATCTTCTAGCAACTGAATTCTTATTTACCAATCAAGGTCAGCCTTGAATGTCACCATCATCCTAAAAAATTATTCCTCTGCCAAATTATACAAATTTCTCTGCAACTTGATCACAGTTCTTACTCTCCTATATTGTATTAGTTTCTTGACTGCTTGCTTTGTGTGTAAAGAACCATTGTAAGTGGTTTATTGTAGTAGTAGTAGTTATATTATGCATATCTGGTATAATTATCATGTCAGTCCTGAAGTCCTATTATTGGTTGCTATGCTCGTTTAATAAGTGAGGAGGTAAGGTGTGAAGGGAGTAGGAGCAGCAACAGGAACAGTGCTGGTACATGGTGAATGCTCAGTAAATATTTGATGAATGAATGACTGAGAAAACATGTCCAGGATCAGCCACACAACCAAGGGCTCAAGCCTGGATTGGGCTGACCAAGGCTTCCTCAGCCTGCATCCAAACATCTTTATTTGAGTGAAGTGAGAACACCTGTAAACAGAAATAATAGATCTGGTAAATGAAAAAATTTGAATGACTGAAGAATTGAAACTGGTTTCATTGATGAAATATTAAGAGGCAGTAAAGTATGGAGCCAAGTCTTTTGAGAGTCAGAAAGATTTGATTTGAAATGCTGTTTCCTGTTCTTATTAGTTGTATGATCTTCTTGAGTGACAGGATCACCTCTCTGTTCCTCAGATGTGTCATCCATAAAATGGGATGGTCTGTTTTCTAAGAGAAAAATAGGATTAAGGGGATTAAAGCATGTGAATTTCATTTTTGAATACCAAGGATTGAACTTAGGGGTACTCGACCACTGAACCATATATCCAGCCCTATTTTGTATTTCATTTAAAGACAGGGTCTCACTGAGTTGCTTAGCGTGTCACTTCAGCTGAGGCTAGCTTTCAACTGCCTCCTGCCTCAGCCTCTTGAGGTGCTGGAATTACAGGTGTGCACCACTATGCCCGGCAAGCATGTGAATTTCTTAGTGCAGGTCTTGGCACATAGTAAATATTCAAATAACTTCAGTAATGAATACATGAGTATCCCTTATCTGAAATGCTTGGTAATAGAATCGTTTTGAATTTTGGCTTTTTTTCTTTTATTGATCTCAGAATATTTGCACATATGATCTCTTGGGAATAGGACCCAAGTCTAAACAGGAAATTCGCCTCTAATTCATATATATCTTATTCGTATAGCCCAAAGGTGATTTTATGCACTAGTTTTAGTATGCTTGCGTTTTTGCCTGAGACCTACTGCGTAAAGTCGATTTAGAATATCCCACTTGTGTTGTCAGAACTCAGAAGGGTTTTGTTTTGTTTTGGTTCCAAGGATTGAACCCAAAGTCACTTAAACACTGAGCCTCATCCCCAGCCCTTTTTGTTTATTCATTTTAACTTTGAGGCAGGATCTCACTAAATTGCTTAGGGCCTCAGCCTCCCTAGCTCTGAGATTACAGGTGTGCATCACTACACCCAGGTAGTGCTCAAAATGTTTTGTTGAATTTTGGAGCCTTTTAGATTTTGGATTTTCAGATTAGGGATACTCATCCTGTACGGGCAGTTTGGGTTCTTAAGAAATGGAAATGACTTAATAGAAATGATCTGGAGAGTTAAACTTGTACTGGCTGCCAGGATATATTAGAAGACAAAAGAGCAGGGGTGAGAAGAATGGTAGAAAGTTGTTGAAACTATCTAGAGGTGAAGCACTGCCTGCAAGAAAATGGTGGTGTGGGTGAGGAAGGGTGGGAGTCATCGAATTGGAGAGATGAGGGAAAGCCATAATTCCTCAGAATGCAGCGATCAGAGAATTCTGAGGTTGTTCTTGACACTTGTCATTGAAGTCAGTACACATATGCCCTTTGGCTTGCATATCTCAATGCTCAATGATGATGGTCATTCTAATTACAATATCCCAAATATATTGGCAAAACTTTTTTTCCCCTTTAGCCACCCACCAGCCATCAAAATGATCAGTTTTTTTTGTAGTTTCTTGAGATTAACAGAATCCAAGTCAGTCTCTCCTGACTAAAGGCTAACAATTGTAAACCAACTGTCTGTTTTATTTCAGTGCAAGCAGCTAATGACTCCGTCTGTAGACTCCAGCAGAGGGAACAGGAACGAAGAAAGGTAAAAGTAGATAATGAGCATGTGATTCATGGATGTTTCTTTTCATTTTTTAAATTTTTTTGGTACTGTTGATTGAATCCACACTACCACTGAGCTATATCCCCAGCTTTTGTTTTGGGGTGAGGGGGGTTTACTGGGGATTGAAGTCAGGGCACTCAACCTCTGAGTTAACATTGCCAGCCCTGTTTTTTATATTTTATTCAGAGACTGGGTCTCACTGAGTTGTTTAGCTCCTTGCTTTTGCTGAGGCTGGCTCTGAACTTTCGATCCTCCTGTCTCAGCCTCCCAAGCTGCTGGGATTAGAGGCATGTGCCACCATGCCCAGCTAAAGAACTCTTTATTTTTTATTTTGAGACTGGGTCCCGCTAAATTGCTTCAGGCCTCTCTAAATTGCTGAGACTAGCTTCTTCCTGTGATCCTCCTTCCTCAGCTCCTGAGTCACTGGGCTTACAGGCATGCACTGTAACACCCAGCTCTCTGGGTGTTTATTATCATCATATCATTAGCAGTTGCTTTTGATCAGAAAATTCTCTGAATTATTTTGATTTATACAGTGAGTTAAAGTTAATTTATTGAATATGGGTTGAGGAGATGTGGTCACATGGTCACACCATCAATATTTTTATAATTCAAATTGCAGATCTCTTTTTTATCTTTTCAGCATTTTCACCTTTTCCCTGAAAGTGGTATTTGTCTCACAAAGGAGAGAGAAAATAGAAGTTTTACATGTAGCAAAAAAATACCCACCAGATTGGAAATATAAATCTTTCCTTTGAGCCTTAAGCATAGACTATATTATGTATATTTCTTCTAGAAAAGGAAGCATTCATGCCTGCAGATGGGTTATTTAATGAATAGTCATAGGAGTATGTGAATCACTTGATGGGCGGTGCTTTGCTTATTTGAATTATATCTTAATTAAATTCAGATGTGGAAAACAGCATATGAATTTAAGTTTCTGTGATAATTTGGTGTTTTCACTTGGACTTTTCATAAAGTGCTTTTGTAACTTATTCATCACTCTAAGTAAAGATACACCTATAGTTACATTAAGAGATGTGAAAATACTAAGTCACTCTGAAAACAATTCCTTTTTGCGTGTGTGCATATCAGTAAATGTTACTATCTCTATCTCTTTGGAAATGTTGTAGTTAATCCACAGTACAAAGTTCAGATCTGTTACTACATAAGTATATAATGGAATGAATCTTTCCAGGGCTTTAATTTCTATACTCTGTACTCAATTCCAGATGTAAAGTTTGAAAATTCAACATTTGGATGATTTAAGTCTTACTGAAAGGACTCAACTGATGGGAAGGCTGCCCAAGGGTAGTAGGGTCCCAGCAGGCAGGGTCAGGGAGCACAGCCACTGCTGAGCACATGGATGAAATAGCAAGTCACAGAGCCATAGTTGGGACTGTCCATTTTGGGGTGTAGTGCCAGCATGATGCTCCAAAAACTTCGAAGGCAGGCATGGGGGCTTGAGTGGGTCATACCAGGCTGGAGAGCAGATGATTTTTTAATCCTCTTCTTGCTAGGTACCACTGTGTATGAAAGTTTTTCAATTTGTTAAGTTTAAGACAATCGCTACACTCAAGGAGTTAAAAGTTGGGGGGCTCCAAACCCCTAAAGCTAACACAATGTAGGATAGTAAGAACTGTGATCAAGTTGAAGAAAAATTTGTGCAATTTGGCAAAAGGAATAATTTATTAGGAAGATGGTGACATTCAAGCCTGACCTTGATCAGTCAATAAGAATTCAATTGCTGGATGATAAGAAAGATAGTGCAGGGAAGGAATGTAACCTATGCAAGGGCAAAAGATGCAGGAAAGCAGTGGTCTCATAGAGCTGGTGTGTGAGCATCAGGTGGTTATTTCTGGAGGTATTAGAGGAGCCAGCCAAAATGCTATATGAAGCCATCTGTTACTGGAGGCACTAGGAGCATTTCTGTTATTAAGAAGCAGAATAACTGTCTGATAGAATACTGGCTATACATTTTAACATGTAGTTCTCTTGGCTTTCAAAATGGAAAAGCATCCTGTGCCTCATCTACTTCTCTGACACGTTGCAATGTGACTTAAGCAGATTAGGGTGAGTTTGCACTCACACCTGAGTTGGTCTTTCAGACATGTCAAAGCAGTTACAATTCTGATAAACAGAAATTCTTTTTATTCTTGAGTAGGATGAACCCTTAAACCATAATTGGAATATTTCCTCTTATCACTTTGAATTATATTCATATTTAACATATTAGCCTTCTCTATATAGGAAAAAAATGACCAGACTGCATAAAAAAAAAATCTGGCTTCTTCTGTTTGTAATGATTGGTTCTTTTATTAGCTGACTGTAAGCCCTTGGACAAGTCCCTAAGCTTCAAGCACATGGGAGACTGAGGCAGGAGGATCACTTGAGCCCAGATCAGTCTGAGCAACATAGTGAGCCCTGTCTCAAAATAAAATAAAATAGAAAGGACTGGGGGTGTAGCTCAGTGGTCAAGTGTCCCTGAGTTCAGTCCTCATTATAGAGAAGGGAAAGGGGGCAGAAGAAGCAAGAAGGAGGACCAAAAAAGGTGGGAGGAGGGTGGCTCAAGGAATTAGACCAGTATATTTCTTAACTGTCTTTATGTCTGAGAATGTTGTTATACTAATTTTTGTAAAATACTAAAAGTTAATGTTTTTAAATGTACTGCAAAGCTGAGTTTCACTGAGAATTACTGTAGAGTATGTGAAACCTCTGTTAGTGAGGAACCACCCTGATTTTCTTCTCTCAAGATGGTTTAGTAAAATTAATCAGCTTAAAGGTAAGGTATTAAAGGGATGCATTTTCACAGCCCAGCAAAAAGTGAAAATTCTTTATAGTCTTAGTGGGACAATGAACCTTGTGTCTTAAATTTTTATTTTTTTTAATGTTTATCTACTTACTAGAACAATTTGAAGTATGGATCTTTAGGATTTTTTTAAACTGCCATATCTAGCTTTTTCTGAAATTTTCACATGGCAGGGTGTTGGACTATATGTACAGTCCACCTCCACCTCCATGTGTGTGTGAGAGAGAGAGAGATAAGTATGTAGAAGACAAAAATGACTTCTATTTGCATTTTACAGGCTAATGTTAATTGTTGCTTTTGCTTATCCTGTTGGCCACATTTTGTATATTTGAAAGGCTCTCAAAAGCAAAGAAAGATGGGAGTAGTGATGGAATAAAATAGACTATTGCCATTAATCATTACTTCTTTTTTGCCAAGACAATTTGTGGAATTCTGCCGGAAGTAAATTGATAAGCATCATTCAGCCAAATCACATTTCCCACAATTGATATCTAAAAGTATATTCAGAAGAACAATAAATGCACATTCCCTACTTATTTAACATGTCTTGAGAACTGCCACTAATACAAAGGTTACATTTTGGGTGCTAGCACTAAGTAGTGAATTGAAATGCAATTGGTTTATAAAGTTCACTAGCTCTGAAAAATAGGCCATTAGGAGACAGAAGGTGATTGATTTTGTCAATAATTTAAATTTAGGTTCATGTGCAGCATCCACTCTTGAAGCGCTGTCCAGCCACCCCAGAGACAGTGAAATAAATGTAACTGTTTCGATCTTGTCCACAGATATTTATTAGATTTGGTTATGTTTCTTCATAATTTCTTTTCATGAGGGAGATGAGATCATATAAAGCCATATTCTTGAAAAGATTTGGAGAATACTGAGAAATATTTTCTGCTCTTTAAAATAATTTTTGGCACTTGTACTGATATTTCTTACCAAAGTAGATTTTTCTGTGCCTGGGTAAAGTGTGTGTAAAATTAACAGCACGTATATTGCTGACATATGTTCCAGAATACTTTTTAAACCTTAGTTGGATTATTCAGAATTGTTTCTTACACCAGCATTTTTCACTTCGATGCTGTTGACATTTTGGACCAGATAGAAAGGTCTTTGTTCTGTTGCTGAGGATTGCTGCCAGTGCACCATGGGTTGGCTGCCAGTAGCTCCTCCCCTGACCTCTGTTACAATGACCAAAAATCTCTGGAGAAGGAAGCACTCCCCCCACCCCAGTTGAGACTCACTGATTCTAACTAATGTGAGCAAAACTATCTTTATTTTGTATTCCGGACTTTATTTATTGAACTGGTTCTAGATATAGTTTAGCTTCAGGATTGGTTTTTATTTAAATTTATCTTTTATGGGATATAGATAGATATAGATAGGTATCTCAGTATATTATTACTATTTCTTTCTCTGTTGTGACTTAATTTGTACAATTTACTCATTGCACAGGCTAATGTTAATTAGATATAATACCATTGCCGCTTATGACTTCTGCTACATGTTGTAGCTCACTAATAAACTTCCTCTTCATTTTCTTTTAAACTTAGAATTTTCTCAGTTTATCCCCAAAAGAAAGCAAATATATCCATTTAAGAATGCAATTGTTTTCATCTGAAACTTGATTTCAATTTTTTTTATTGTGGTAAAATATGTACAGCATAAAATTCACCTTCTTAACCATTTTTTCCCCCTAACCATATTTTTAAGTTTACATTGCAGTGACTTTAAATATATTCCCATGGTTATATCACCACCAACTCTCGGTAAAACTCTTTGATCTTGCAAAACTAATGAGATTCTGTATCCACTAACCATCAACTCCCACTTCTCTCTGCCCACACTCCTCAGAACCACCATTCTACTTTCTGTCTCTGAATTTGGCTGCTCAAAGTGGAATCATAATATTTTGGTTTTTTGTGACTGGTTTGTTTCTTTAGTATTATATCATCAAGGCTCATCTGTGTTTGTAGCATGTTACAGACTTAAGTTCCATTTTAAGGCTGAAGAACTATTCCATTATGTGTATAGACCACATTTTGTGCACCTATCCACCTGTCTATGGGTGCTTGGGTTGCTTCCACCTTTGAGCTGTTGTGGAAAATACTGCTGTAAGCATGAGTGTGTAAATATCTGTTCACATTCTTGCTCTCTGTTCTTTGGGGTATGACCTCAAAGTGAAATTACTGAGTCATGTGTGATTCTACATTTAATGTTTGGAGGAACCTCTATAATATTATATAGCTAGGTTTACAAAAAAGCCCAAGTTTTTGTCTTCCTTAAACATGGAGCTCTTATAGGACTTTTAAAAACTGTTTTGGATGAAAATCTTTAAAAATATATTCTGTGTTCTTCTATGCATAAATTTTATATCATGGAGAGAGAGTGGGGTTGGGATCAGAGAGAAAGGATTGTGTTTCTATACCAAATGCCTTCAAATACTGTGCTTCGGGTTTTTCTGTCTCCTCCTTTGCCGTAGGCTGACTATCATTTCTTCATATCTCATTTATCAGCTCTTTCTTATTTGTGATTTTTCATATGGTGTAGTCCTGAAAACCAGTTAACTAGTTAGAATTGTGATAGGCCAAATAGGTTCAGAATCTTCTGAAAACAGCATTCTTGCCAATGGACTTTGTTACATCTTTTTTTTTGTTGTAAGCTCAAAGACCCTGCTGCATAGTTCCTCAGCTAAGTCTCAAGGGGATGTTCTTCCCGGGTAGCTGAGTTTTATATATGTGAAGACTGCAGTGTTGTCAATATGGAAACATACAGTCAACTTCTCTGTTTTTTGTGTGTGTAATTTTTATGAAGAGTGCATAGCAATTATTATTATTAATGGTGAGAGACTAAGAAATTAGGTCAAGTAGACTGACCTCAGGAACTTCAAGAGAAGAAAGCAAGACTGGGTTTTCATTTGGGGCTGGGGATTGTCAGCTTTCAACTTGTCTCCTGGACTTTGAGAGAAAGCAGTGATATAACTGATGTGGGAAGGCCACTTGGATGTGTATGTCTTTAGTTATAATGTTCTGTAGTACAAAATGGAGACACTGATTGTTGGCAGCCAATTCATCAGCAGTGGCTATATCCAGGAGGAATGCAGTGAATATGAAAAATGGGAGGGGCAAACTTACTTTATTTGCATTACTTGTATGCTTCAATTTATTACAAGAATCTATTGTTAAATAAAGTAAAGGGGCTGGGGATGTGGCTCAGGTGGTATCGCGCTCACCTGGCATGCATGAGGCACTGGGTTCGATCCTCAGCACCACATAAAAAAATAAAATAAAGATATTGTGTCCACCTAGAACTAAAAATCTTTTTAAAAAAATTTAATTAATTAATTAAAGAACAAAAACTTCACTACCCGGGGATAAAAAGTGGAGTGATCTGCCTTCTAGATGCTGTGCTTGTGATTTCTATAATAATATTTAATTTTTCTTAAGCACCTCAGGTACTGAGCTAGGAAGTTGACATGTATTACCTCTAGTCTTCATAAATATTATTTATTTTTGAACAAAGTAATATTTTTCTCATTTTTAGATTAAACTTTAACTTAGTGTCTTTAGACAACTGGCAATGGGTGAGTTAGAACTTGGAAGTGAGATGCATATGGTTCCCAAGTCTGCTGCTCTGGATAAAAAGTGCTGCCTGATAGGAGTAGGCACCCAGGCCATCAGCCAGATCAAAAGAGCAGCTAAGCCAATTATGTCTGTGGCACATGCCTGTAATTCCAGCAGCTCAGGAGGCTGAGACAGGAGGATTGCAAGTTCAAGGCCAGCTTCAGAAACTTAGGCTGTCTCAAAATTAAAAAACAATAAGGGCTGGGGATGACACTCAGTGGCTGAGTGTCCCTGGATTAAATCTCCACAACCATAAATAAGTAGATAAATAACAAAGTAAATAAGTAAGTTAAAGCAAGATAACTATGTTGATGAAGTTTTAATTTTTATTCTGTTTTTAATCTGTGACTTTTCTGTGAGACTATTAATAGTTTTTGGCAGAAGTCCTACCAAAAAATTAATTAAACTCTTCATGTATTGTCTTTTTTTTTTTGGGGGGGGGGGGAGTTGAAATCCATAAGGCTGAGAAGTTAAAAAGGAGTGTGCTGAAGTTGTTTCCCTTCCCCTGGTATATGAACCCTTTCTCACCACCACTCTAGTACTTATTCAGATCCCTACTACTAATATACAAGCTTCAGGCTCCAGCCTCTGAGTGGCCAGTCGAGTCTCTGAGCCCACCAGGTGTCCCTTTCCATTAGAGCTCTATGGAGTTAATATGGAGGAATCAGTTGTGATTTCAGATGCATTATAGGCTTCTGTGGTTTGCTTCTGTCACAGTTTCCCTTGGTTTGTTTAAAAGAACATAGCGGGAATCAAAACCACATCAAAACTTCTAACATGCATGTAGAATACTTGAAGAAAATATAGAAAGTTACTTTTCATACCCTTTTTTTAATTTAATTCTTTGTTGTGTGTGTTCAAAGATAATAATTGAAGTTTTTCTTTCAGGGTAGAAAATTAAGTTGCTGTTGTTTTTCTACAGTAGTATTCCCTATTTGTTGCTGTAGTGCTCCAAAGAAAAACCCTTTTATCTTTATAGAAACTTTAAGGACCATCTCAAGAAGAATTTAGATATTTGACATATTCGACCTTAAATATTTGAGAAAACACTAATTTGCCTGTTTTGGATGTTGATTTGCTTTAAGGGCTAGAATTGAACTGAAGAGATTTCTCGATTTCTCCTTCAGTAGCTAATGATCTATGATTCCTTCTAATGTACTCAAAACATATTATGTAAGACAGACATTTTAATTTCTTATGATTGTCTTAGCATATGTTCTTTAAACTTGATAAAGTATATGTAATTTGGAACTTGAGAAAAATAGAGGTATTAAAATTACTTGGATTTTTGTCATTTAAGGATACTAAACACCTATGAATTTTCAAAAATGTGAGTACTCATGTTCAGTTATAATTAAAAAAGCCTTCAGTGTTTCTAATGTGTCCTATTCTTATTGGATGTTAAAATGATAATGTAATTTTTCTTATTGTGATTTATAGTTGATCATTACAGAAACCAAACATCAAGCAATAAAGTTACATTTGTCTTATCTGCATATAGAAATAACTGTATAGAAGATCTTAGGTGATTTTCACATTTTCTTTTCTCAGATGTATCATGACCACTTAATAGCTACTGAGAAACAGCATCAACTCCAGTGGGAGGATTTCATGAAAGAACAACCCCGCCGTCAGGCTGAGGTGGATGAAGAACACAGAAGAGCCATGGAAAGGCTTAAAGAACAATATGCTGAGATGGAGAAGGGCCTAGCAAAATTCTCAACTTTTTAAGAACTTGAACAACAACATTCACAAATGGAGGAGAATTCATTGACTGCTCCACAAAATACTCCCACCAACATTTAGCCTCTGCTTCAAGCTTAGCAATACCTTCAGTGGCACTCTTCGGTGGCACACGGAGAAACTGCAGCTGGAGCCTGACTGAATGGCCAAGAGAAGAAGAGTGCTCTACCATTCCTGTTTCAAGTGCCTAAATATGATTATTTGAATGGGGAAGAAGAGGGGGAAAATGGGATGAATTTACTCTTTGTCAGAATTTGATTTGTTTTCTGATCATTAGCTGAGAGAACTATAACTACAGACTTCTTAGAAGGATCATTCACCTCATTCTCATACAGGGTTGATGTTAATTACTGTAGCTTAAAAGGCAGGTAGCATAGCTGCCTCCCACAGCTTCCCTGGCTGTGAGAGACCTAAGGATGCATGAAGTGTTATTCCAAATGAGTAATGTAAACAAACAGCTGGTCTTGGAACAAAGATCACATTTAAAAGAGGGAATGATCAAAGCATTGTCTCCACTATGACAAAGATGGCTGCGATGGTGCTGGCACTGTCTGTTGGGAAAGATCAGATTTTGCAGTGCAGCAGAGTGCCGTTCATTTCCCTGGAGGACAAGACGTGTGTGTTAAGTTTGTGGCCTTCCAGCTCTTACTATTTTCATCTTTTGAAACATGCTTAGGAGGAAAAGCTTACCAAAAATATATGTTGGCTTTTAGCCTTTTTCCAAGAACCACAATCTTGCCCGTAGTATTTACCTCATTTTTGTGTCTATTTTTCTGTGGGTAAGCTTTATAAGATAAATAACATCTATACATGTTCAACTGTTTAATGAGTAATTAGCAAATTCTGCCAAGGAGTCCCTCTGGAACCATATAAGCATTCTGGCTCTGAAAGAACCAGAAGTGTTTGTCCACGTGGCAAATGATCCATGTTAAATGTAAATCCTTTTTAATGTTCACGTCTGTTCTCATAAGCAGGTGTATTATGATGAAACATGTACCAATTTTGTCATCACTGTGATTCTTAAAATTCTGCATTTAACAATTGAATTGAAGAACTAAGTTGATTTTGTTTGCCATAAACCAAGCAAAAGTAAATGCAATAATTTCAAGAGAATTATGGAAAATTAATTTGAGGTATGGCCAAATCTTTCTAATAGTTTTCATTGCTTTTCAGTCAAGAAAGGTACAAGAAAGAAAATAACTTTCTCATCTTATCTCAGTGTTGCGACTGCAGAAAATTGACAAAGCTTGACTGTGTAAACTTATGGCTTACTGTCAAAGCTTCATTCTTGGCTGCATGTTGAAAATGTGATTAAAGTTAATAGAGGAGATGAAATAAGTATTTGAGATTTCTTTCAATAACACTGAACTTCTGCCAACTTTCTCTGTCTGCTACTGTAGGCTTGACAGGTTCATCAATCATCCTCTGGTACCTGGACTAAAAAGAGTACTTGCTGACACTAAGGCATGCTGGAATTTTCTTAATTCTCTTTCAGTGGATGGAAAAAAAAAAAAAAACTTCCAAAAATATCCCACACATAAAAAGGGAGGGGGGCCTTAAATGAAAATTCCCTTTGTATCATAGGCACTTTACGGAATGCCATTAATCGCCAACACACCATTGAACAGATGCTGTAGCCAAGAACTCGGGATTATATGTGTGAGTGGGAATGTGCTCTGTGGTTGCTCAACTGGCACAGGAAAACTTTTCTGATAGTTTTTGTTAATCTCACATGAATAAATACTTTACCTTGTAAGTTTGTATATATTACACAAGTGTCTAAGAGACTTTTAGACCAAAACAAATTCAAGGGGTTCTTGAGCTTTAAACAGTAAGATACTCAGTTCTTTCTTTGTAATTTTGTTATTCAACCTGACTTCTAAAAGGGCTGGTTCGTTTACCCTCCTTTTGATATTTTTAGTGCTGAACACTTTTGCTTCTGTTTCCCAGTTTTCCAAACTACTTTTGTTATGTATTTATTTTATGTAAAAATTGATATTAATGATTTCATAATTTACATTTCTGCTATGTTGAACAGAAATACTGTGGGTCCTCTGAAGTTCACGGGATTATGATTATCAAATGAAGTAATATTTTGTGATTTTAAAGCACTATAGAATTATTTAATTATTTTAAATTCTAAGTATTTTCCAGTATTCATTATGATTTCTTGTCTGAGTGCAGGAGGCTTTTTCCCTTCATTTCCTAACAGATTTTTAAATTCTGTTTTGATTATTGATTCTTTAATGGAATTATAGAGAATAGATACATATAATACTGATCTGCTGAAATTCGTTGATAACTGCTTTAAGACCTAGACGGTGGTCAACTTATGTAAATGTTTTTTGAAAAGTATACATATTTTCCAGATGTTGCTTGTTCATTAGAACAACATTTTTTTTTGTATTGCTCAAATTCTCTATTTTACTGTTACCTTTTTTCCTTCTACTTGATCTCATATTCTGAAACATGTTAGAATTTTCTAATGGAGTTACTAATTTCAATAGCATCTATTTCTAGTGATGCTTCAGTTTGCATTGCCTTAAAACATAAACTAATTTAGTATTTATATGGGATTTTTATCCTTTTGTTGGATTTCTCTATTAGGTTTTAAGTAGGTCTCTTCAAAACTATAAATGGCTCTGTCTTTCCCTCTGGGTTTTCATTTTATTTTCCACACTGAAGCCGAGAATGTGATGGGATTAGGTACACTACTTTCATACATGTCAGCATGGGGTTCCACTGACCTGTAGAATTTGAGCTGTTCCATGACCGAAGGTGCCAGAGATAAGCATTGAAGAGCTTGTACGTTGAAGGTACTTTTCTGAGATAAGTTCCTGAGTAAGGTGCTTCACTCTGGGAACACTTAGGGCTTCTTTACAGTAACCCTGAAGAGGTTAGCCGAGATTCCAGGTTACCTCACTGGGCCTGTAGAATTCCCAGGGAATTACATTAAAATATCAAGTTTGGGTGCCAAATTTGTGGCTTCCTCAAACCAGAACTCATGATAAACTTCAATATTTTCCATCACTTCATTGAGTGAATACAGTTCTGCAGTCAAATTACTTAAAAGTGTAATTTTCTTTTTGGTTATTTTTTAAATTGGGGAGTTTAATCTATTTACATTTGTTGAAATTACTAATTTTAGGGATTATTTTGTGGTTTATTTTATTTCTTGGTTTCTGTCCTGCCTTTTCTGTTTTTTCAAAGCCCTTTTTCTTGTCTTCTTTTAGATTGAGTTTTGTTATGTTAACTTGTAATAGTTTATATAAGTTAAGTATTCAAATTTTATCTTTTAGTGCTTATCAGGAAATTTAACTTGCACAGTTAACAAAATCTAAAGTTAATATTTTTACTCTCTTCCTAAACTTTTAATTAGAGACTTTAGAACTGTCTGATAGTCTCCCCTAAATTTACAAATACATTATTGTCTAGAATTTTAGTCCTGTCTAGGTTTAACTCCAAATATAATTATTTTATAGAGTCAATGTTTGTTTAGACTTACCTACAAGTTTCCATTTTATTGTTCTCAAAAAAGCTAGCTGGAGGCTGGGGCTGTAGCTCAGTGGTAGACTGCTTGCTTAGCTCGTGTGAGGCACTGGGTTTGGTCTTCAGCACCACATATAGATAGATAGATAGATAGATAGATAGAAGATAGATAGATAAAGGTATTGTGTCCATGCACAACTAGATAAAATATTTTTTTAAAAAAGCTAGCAGGGTGAACACGTCTAGGTTGACAGCTGTCTTCTCTCTGATATTTCTCCTCCATTCTCTTTCTTCAGTTATTCCTTTGCTTCTGAAGGGACAGCTGTCGGTGTGACTAATATTCTTGTAGCTACTCTGTCTTCTCTCCCCAAGTCATGTTTAAGATTTTTGTCTTTGGTGTTCCACAGCCTTGTTTCATCGCATCACAATGTGTTTAGCTAAGGCTTTCTTGTCATCATCCCAAATTAATGCTTAATTTAGGCTTTTTGTGAATTATGGAAGATTCTTAGCTATTATCTCTTTGAATTTTTTGTCTCCTGAGTTCTCTCTATTCTGTCCTTCACGAAATCAAATTAGCCTTGTGTTTTACCTTCTCCCCGACTTCTCCAAATCTCTAAATCTTGGTTTCATATTTTCTACATATTTTTCCTCTATTTGTTGAATTCTGGATAATTTCTTTAGATCTGTTGTCCAGTTCACTAATTTTGTCTTCTCCCTCCTCCTCTCCACCCTCTCACCTCTTTAACTTCTCTTTTGCTATTTTTTAGAGTTATTGTGGGTTTTTTTTTTTTTCATTTTTAGAAGGGTTGCCTTGGTACTTTTTCCAAACTTTCCTTATAATTAAGGATAGTTCTATTAGGCCCTTTTTTCTTTTCTTTGAACATACTAAATCCTTATTTTGAATTCTGTGATAATTGTAGTATTTGAGGGGGCGGGGTGTATGTAAGGCATTTGTGTGTCTGAACCTATAGTTTGTTGCTGTGGCTGATACAAACTTATGGTGACTGGTGACTAGTGTCTTAGTGTGACTGGTGATTGTTGGTTGTGAGTTCATAGTCCCCTGGACTTTTCTGTGTACTACCGATACCTTTCTCAGAACACTGCAAACCCCACGCAGCTTCAATGTCAATTTCTCCTTGGTGCCTTGCCTCTCCAGTTCCAGTGCTGTCTATGAATTTAGACCTAAACAGATGTGACTGTGTGTGACAAGGCTTTCCCAGAGGACTCTCTTGCGCCCCTTTGTAACTCTTGTGGTTTATTCTTAATCCTTCAGAAATGTTTTATAATTATTTCACTAGTTTCAGTTCTCATAAAATGTGAACATTAATATTTTCTCTTGGTACAGCTCATAGTTATTCAGTGAACAGGGAATAGAAATCAGTCAAATTACTGTTTGCCTGTTCTTCCTCATTCTGCTCATTTTAAAATTTTATTTATTTGTTTTGGTATCAAGAATCAAACCCAAGGGTGTTTAACCACTGAGCCACATCTCCAGCCCTTTTTTGTATTTTATTTAGAGACAGAGTCTCTCTGAGTTGCTTAGGGCCTTGCTAAATTGCTGAGGCTGGCTTTGAACTTGCCATCCTCCTTCCTTAGCCTTTCAAATCACTGGGATTACAGGCATGGGCCACTGCACCTGGCTTGCTCATTTTAAAATTTTAACTCCCCCAAATAGTGCTTTCTTGTGACTATTCTGGCAGCCACAGCAAAGCAGTATTCTGATATTTATATTCATGTTCCACAAGCAAGAGAATACAAACCTACGTTACCAACATTTCAGTAACTTAATAAATGAACTAATATTTGGTCCTCACAAAAACTCAGGGTCCAGATCTCTGAAGAAATAGTCAACATAAATGTAAGGTATTTAAACACAGTGCATATGTTTGTATAATGTAGCTTGCAAGTACTTTTAAGTGCCTTATATATAATTTCATCTTACTTTGTTCTTGTAACCAAGTAGTACCCACTTGGCCCTTTTAAAGAAAAAAACGTAGGGAAACATGAGGAATATAGTGTTTTACCTACCAACAACCCATTGCATGACTAGATGAGACAATACTTTTATGCTTTTTAAAAACTTTCCTAGGTGATATCATAAAGATCCATAGTACAGATGGATCAAAAAAGTTTTCCATAGCTTTCTAAAAAGTCTTCTGTGCTACAAACATTAATAAATGAATACATAAAATTTTGTTTAACCATTCACTAGGTCATCAGGCTGTGCTGCAAGATAGAATAGAATGTGAGGTGATGGATATGGTAATGAGCCCGACTTGGTCTTTCCACAATGTATATGTGTATTGAAATATCACATTGAATACCATAAATATGTACAGTTATGGTTTGGCAATTTAAAAGAAAAATATATTGATCATGACCAGGTTAAGAAGCAGTTAAGTACCCCCCTGCAGAGACCAGTGAGTGACTCAAAGCTACTTGGAACCAGCCATGCTAAGTGAAGTGGCACCCTGGCGCAGCGCTTACTACTGCAGCAAGAGAGGAGGGCATGGGCTGGCAAGGACGTGTCTCTCATGACCAGCAGCTCCACGCTCAGCCCCAATGCGCTCTGCAGAAAATGAAGGTGTGTGCCTTTTCATCGTTCCTGGAGTAATCATTTTTCTTTTTAAATTTCAAAAAGAAAATGTGGTGAAACCAGACAGGAATCAGAGTCAACCTGCAGAGCAAATATTAGCACCATCTACGAGTGTGAAGTTTGACTGTGAGAGAAAATTGTGTAAACTGGCTAGAGAGGGCTTTAATTGGCTCCATGTGAATCTGATTCCTGATATTTACGAAATCACCCAGATTGCTACCATAATTCTTCAGAGAAAAGATTCTGTAAATGTTAAGATTTAATATAATTCTTACCTTAAAATAGAAGTGGTGAAGAGTTTGAAAAGAAAATCTCAGGTCAATTCACTTTTTTAAGTTTTATGTCATCAGAAATACTTAAGCACCTGTTTTGGAAGTGTATTTTTTTTTTTAAGAGAAGGATTCATAAAATTACAGTAAAAAAAAAGATTACAGTAACATCATTGTCACAAAGGAAAAAAATCTGGTAAAGTGTATACTAAACAACTTTGTTTTAAGATTACTTATACATCAAATAATTTATTAAAATGGAAAACATTAATATTTATTTTACTAAGAAAAATTCTGACTAAATGATCTAAAATTTGTAGCTAAATACTCACCAGCAGGTGTCACTACGATAACAGATTTTTTTTTTTTTCCCTTTCTACTTTCTAAGCAATTTTGTGTAGTGGGTATATTACATTTGTGGACAAAGATGTGTAATTTAGCAAACATGCACAGTGTTCCCAGATGGTTTTGATAATTGTATTTTTTCTTACCTTTATTCATGTCTCAAATATACAGATTCCTTTATTATATAGTTGAAGTGATGGGTTTATTGGGAATAAAAACAGTTTAAAAACACAGTTTTTGGATTTTATATGGATATACAGAATAGTACACAAATCACGAGGTTACCATTTGTATAACCAACAGTATCACTAGTATTCCCCCGGCACTTTGTACTCCTAGGAGATATTAGGGCTGAAGGGTGCCTCAAACTTATTTTTTGCCCTTATTTTGTCAAAAACGCAACCAGAGGGCTGGGGATGTGGCTCAAGCGGTAGCGCGCTCGCCTGGCATGCGTGCGGCCCGGGTTCGATCCTCAGCACCACTTACAAACAAAGATGTTGTGTCCGCCGAAAACTGAAAAATAAATATTAAAAATTCTTTAAAAAACGCAACCAGAGATATTCCTGGCAAATCCAAATCAGAAACTATTTCCAATGTTTTTATATAGAATCTGAAAACCTCCTTATTCCTTTCTTGAAAATTAAGATGGAGTCAAAAATTTTAAATCAGCATTTAGAGACACAAAAATATAACAACCAGTGGAAAATAGCAATAGAAATTCAAAGCTAGTATTTGGGTAATTTTTCCCACCTAGTGTGGAAGCAAAAAGTAGAATTGCATTTGTTTATCAGAGCCCTGAGCGGGGTCAGTGTTCTAAAAGAAATCCAGGCAGTATAGCCCTCTATCCTGAAGGACTTTACAATCCAGTTGTGCACATACAATAATAAAATTGACAACCAAGACCAAAAATGATCTGAATATTACATTGAAGATCATTCTATACCAAGCATAACAGTACATGATTAAAATAATTCCAGTGGGAGCCATCTCTGTGACTCATGACTAGGAAATCATTTGTAATAAAGACAAAGAATTCATTAGGATTTGGGTAATGGGAAGCTGGCAGAGTATTTCCGATTGGTTTAGTTTAGTGAGCACTTAGGGATCACCAGTATTCCCCAGCACTTTGTACTCCTAGGAGATATTAGGGCTGAAGGGTGCCTCAAACTTATTTTCTGCCCTTATTTTGTCAAAAACACAACCAGAGATACTCCTGGCAAATCCAAACAGTAACTCATAGACTTCTTGATGTCCAAACAGTGGTAGATAAGACCAGAAATTGTAAAGCACCTCGAGTTGAGAATCAGAGCCTTGCATTTTAGCCATGTTTACATCACTAAATTTATACAGGGACTTCAAAAACATCACTTGGATGGTTCTCACATTGTCCCCAACTTCCATAATTTGTGCCTAACCTTCAGATAATGAGACTATTAAAGTAAGAGCCACCATAGAAATGTTACAGGAAGGTTGCTCTGTGGATTCAGATGAATGACTGATGGATCAAAGAATTTGCCAGCCCACATAGGATTTTTCAGAATGTAGCTGAAAATAGCATTTCCTAGACAGACAGGGGTAGAGGTGAAGATCTTAGTTTGTAATGTAAGATTATGGGAATTTTAATACTCATATTTAGATACGTCTGTGTACTATTTATATTCCTTACATTACTGGCACAGCCTGGGATTCAGATAATCTGCCCTATTTTCCTTGTTATGTATATTTATAATTGTTAGTCCCCATGACTGAATTTTTGAAAACACCACCACTACAAATTAGGAAAATCAAGAAAGTTATTAAAGCTATTTCTGTATGTCTTTGAGAGAAATATTTTGCTTTTATCTAGTTGGTGAGGAAATACTATGAGGTTTTATTAAGCCGCTACTCCTATTTAAGGATTTCCCATTTCCTTTCCCAGAAGACTAAATTGTTCAAAGACAAAGAATATTTTATGAGTTTTTATATCCCATGCTTCAGATATGCATTGACTATGTATTTTAAAAAGGGAAGTTCACATTCATTATAAGGCCCATCAAGAGTGTGGTTAAAAAAGATTTTAATTATCCTTACTATTTACATTTGTGTGGAATATGAAGAAATACATAAAGATTAGATGTGTTTCATTATTTTTAATCTATACTGTCAGGTTTCTAAGTAGTCTTTAAGTCTTTGATCACCTCGTTGAAAATATTTGCTGTTTCTTTCTGTAAAGCTTTTGTTTATTTGTGAAACTGGGGATTGAACCCAGGGATGCTGTACTACTGAGCCTCATCCCCAGCCTTTTTTTTTTTTTTTCTTGAGACAGGGTCTCACTGAGTTGGCCAGGCTGACCCCAAGCTTGCCATCTCCCTTCCTCAGCCTCCCAAGTAGCTGGGATTATACATCTGCACCATTGTACCTGGAAACTTCCTGGAAAGGTTTATTCTGATGTTATTGTTTTTAATATGTTTTTTATTTTGAATGATTATTATGATACAGTGAACAGGTTGGCCAGGTAATTGCTAAGACCAACATCCATCTTGAAAGCTGCATGATGCAATTCTTGTTCAAATATTCTGCTTCAGCCATTGGTTTTACACATCACTGTATGAACATGCCACATGCAACTCTTAGCTGATTGGCTTAGCATATAACTGTCCCCAGCCTGGGTACTCTAGAAAGGAACTTCTGGATCTAAATGAATGGAAGTTTCTTGTTGTTGTTTGTTTGTTTGTTTATTCGTTTTAAATCTCTGGATTCGTGGGGCCAACTGTTTTCTAGATGTACTTCACTGTAGAATGATGAGGTAGGAAAGTGGTAGCCAAATTCTGGATCTGCTCACTTCCTAGCCAAATGGTTGAGGATTTATTTAATTCCTGTTGGTTCAGTTCTTCATCTGGAAATCTGGAAAGTTTTTAAGGTAAATTATATACAGCTAAAATAGAAACTTGAAATCTTACTTCTTTGGGAAAAAAACAATTACCCCCAATTAACAAATAGTTTATTTTTCTAAAACTTCACTTAGGTCATCTGTTTGGAACTCAGACTGAGTCTCCTAATAGAAACAATGATGTCCTTGGTGATTAGGCTCTTAGCTGGCCCTCAGAGACAATCATGTCTCAAAATATTACAGCACCAGTAGCAGTCTGTAATGCTAAAAGCTCATAATCAGCCACTACATTTAATGATTTTTAAAAAATTGATCCACAGTCTTGCCTAGTAGGAGCTGGATGTAGGCTTTTGCTGCAGCTGTGAAAGTAACATTGCCAGGTAGGAGCAGAGGAAGCAGAATCTCTTAGTTCTGGTCACTGAGGGAGGCTTCTATTGAGGGTCAAGTCCTCTTTGGCCCCAGCCCTGGCCTCCCACCAATATACTCCCCTTTCTGTTGCTACCCTACTGACTCAAAACAGTTCTTCATCTCAAAAAAAAAAAAAAAAAAAAGGAGTCTCAGTTTCCTTCTTAAGTGATGCTAAAAGAGGTTTTTGAGGTTTATAATATGATTTCTTGAGAATAAGAAGTAGATGAGAAGGACCCCTCTCCTCACCCCTAACACAAATACCCACATTTTTAAGTGTGTGTAGTTGGCGGTCATGCTCTTCAAACCCGTCACCAGGTCAAGGCATCTCCACCTGCAGATTCAGTGAGCTTCCATAACATTGCAGCCGGGGTCTCTGATACTCTGAGGTGCTGACATTGGCCATGAGATTACTGCCTACAGTCTTACCCTGGGGCTGGAGAAAGAACAACTGAGGTAGGGAGCAGCCCCCCAAGAATTTCACTTCTCTTCTTGTCTACACCAGCCACACCTGTCCTCACAGACATGTGAGTCCCACATGTGGCACAACATTCTCCGACCTTCTGTATCTGATACTCGGGCCTATGTGTGTCCCTGGATTGATGTTGAGTTACTGTCTCAAAATCTCACGAAGGTATTTTGTTAAAGCCACAGAGTTCAGGCCACACTTGAGTCCTGGAGTGAGGGGACATCATTAATGTTAATGGCCTGAGGAAACGGTGAGTTCTGAGAGAGGCCCAGGCAGGTGTGAGGACCTGCCTCCGTCACACCCTCTCCCTCTCCCCACCTTCCCTTCTCTCTCTCCCTCTTCTTCCACGGGGTGGAGATTCAGATGACCCCTGCCACCTGGAGGTGGACTGTAGTCTGCAGGCCTCGTCTGTGTAGGAGTACCCGGGACAAGGATGAGTGATTTATGCTTTGTAAACCAGATTCTCTAGTTTTATTTGTGGCTGTTTCCATTTTGTAACCCCCAAGTCCTCCATGAAACCTTGCTTAAATGTTCCAAGATGATCTCAGCTGTGCAGAGGGAATTAAGAAAGGCGCTCTCCCTCCACATCAAACGTGTGGGGCGTGACGGCTGGGAGGGACCTCTGAGGACAAGTGGGTGTCGGGCCTGTGAGCTGTTACCACTCTCCATGGCGGATTCATCTCCTCACCCACAAGGGGCAACTACACTGGATCTCAGCAAAGAAGAGGTCAAGTTCCCTTTTCAATAGTGCTAGAGAAAGCAGAACTCCAGCTAGCCCCTGAAAAGTAACTGGTCAACTCAAGGTTACCGTGGCCCCGCTGACCGGCTGAGCCACGTCCACACAACCATTTGTATGCTACCTCGTGGCTCAAAAAAATAATGATATTCTGTACAAAGATTAAATGTTTACAGGAGAAAAATATATTTCAAACTGTTATCAACTAAACTAATTTTTATTTTCATCTTTTTAGGAGATGAAGAGAAAGGAAGTTAGAGATTATTTTAAAAATCATTTAACATATCACAAGTGTGGTAGAAGTTGCCACTCAAGCCCAAGAAGCCCTCCGAGGCTCCACATTTGTCCTTCAGTTAGGGCCCCAGTATCTGTTCGTGTGTATAGCAAAATGTCTGGGAAGAGCTGCCTCCACTTACCTAACTCCGTGTTCTCCCCTGACCCGTTTATAACCCACTTTCAATTCCACTCCTCCCTAAAACCAATCTCATCAGGATCACCCGCATCCTCCGTGGAGCACACCACTTTCTTCACTTGGCTCTGATTGCTGGATATTCCTGGCTTGCCTTCTGCCTCGAGCTCACCTCCTCTTTTGACTAACAAGCCCTAAGGACAGGCCTCTGGCTCCTCTCTTCCCCACGGGCCATTCCCTGCAGCCAGTCCCCCGGCTGTGGACTCCCAGTTGACACCTCTAGCCTCACTTTCCCCTCTTCCTTCCCTGCCCCAGCCTTCCCCATTTCAGTATGTGGCACCACTGTTTACCCACTGGCTTGTGCTTGATTCCCCCTCCTTCTCCCTATCTAACTCATCAGCTAGTCAGGTTGACCCTGCCTCCTTCCCAAATCAAGCCACCCACCCCCACCATCTCCCCGGCCCGATTCTAGGCCGTGCCTCTTAACCAATCCGCTTTTATGGTTGCTCCCACTAGCTATTTTTAGAAACAGCCATGTCTTACAGAACACCGGCCACGCCATGTCATTTTCCTCCTTAGGACACTGCTGACTCTCCCACACAATGAAACCCACAGTCCCTGCCTCGGCCACCCATGTCCCGTCTGTCCCATTCCTCACCTCCCACCCCTGGCCCTTGCTGGGTTTCATCTAACCCTGTGGCCTTCTTGCTGGCCTTCAGACATGCCCAGGCTCCCGTCCACCGGGGAGCCCCGCCTCTCTGTTCTTCCCTCAGGTCCTGTCAAGACCTCCTCTCACTTCTTCTAGCTCTCTTCAGACATCACCTCCTCAGAGAGGCCTGCCCTGGTCACCCAGTCTAAATAGTGCCTTTCTATTCTTATTCCATGTCCCCCCACTAAAACATAAACTCTGTGACAGCAGGACCCTTGTTCACCTCATGTGTCCTGTATTCCCAGAGCCTGGAATATGGAATGTACTGAATGGAGGGACTGGTGTGTGGTACAGTCGGGGGCTCTTTGCATCTGGACTTTCTCACACTTGATATTGAAAATACTTAGATTCTAATTAGAAAATATTTAGAGCCTCGCTAGAAAATTTCAGTATGTTCAGTATCCTCTGTTAAGATGTAACCATTGTCTCATAACTGAGTCAAACAAAATTGTCTTCACATCATGAGAGGTGGCAGAGCAGAGGGGATAAGAGTGTCACCAGAGCAGATCCCAGCTGTGTTCCTTGCTAACTAGGCAACCTTGGGCGAGTTACTTAACCTCTCTGTGCCTCAGTTTCCTCCTCAGTGAAGGAGAGATGCAAAAGTACCAATACTTTCCTCGTAGATTTGTTTGGAGAATTAAATGAGTTCATGTATATAATGTTTAAAGAACCTGACATGAAAGTATGGCATTTAATGTTTGCTTTATAGCAATTTCAGCGTCATCATCATCATTGATTTGAGATGTCCCTTGGGGAATAACTCTGTGTGATCAGCCATAAAAAGGTTGATAGGTTCTGATCATAAAAACTTTAAACTTCTTAAATTGAAGTCTGTAATGATTCCCCTTGGAGCATTTAGCTGGATTAGCCTGCTTTCTATGGTCTTAAAACAAGCATGAAAGGCAAAGAAGTACTAGTTTTGTAAATCCTTCAATGGCACACCCATCCAGCTGGTACCACAAATGATGTCACATTTCAGGAAGATCGGCTAATATATTCCATGGAATCAAAGGTACTTCTTGGGATGAAATGAGTTCTACTTCTCGTTCCCAGGCTGGTTTTGGATTTGGACCCAATATGGAGAAAAGTTGACCCTTTCCAATAGACCCCTGCTGCACCCATTTTGATAGCATTTAATTGACCCAAGTTACTCATGACCACATTTAGTAATTTTGGTGATCTCTCTCATTTCTCAAAACAAGACATGCTTACACCCTTTCCAAGGAATGTGATTGGTATGTGGGTACGTTGTCTGGGGCCAGCCTCTTATCTGGAGACCAGATTCAAAAAGTCTGAGTTCAGCGAAGTGACTTGGATGGCATGCTCTGTTTTGTTTTGCTTTAGCATGCATGTACGGTCCTGCTGCACCCCCCCACACCTAGGAACAATGCCGCACACATCATTTCCTGAAATAATGGAGTTGGAAGGCAATTATCTGCTCACAAAACAGGCTGAAACAACAGTTCCTGATATTCTTCTCAAATACTTTAACTTCCCAAGGAATCCGGAAAAAATAATTCCATGAGCCGGTGTTGTGAATGAAGGTATGAGATTCCAATTTCCTTCACTAAGACCCAGTGACCAGAGATAATTAATTCCACTCAGTGTCACTGAGAGGGGCTGTGGTCTGTGAACAGGGTACTGCCTTCTTACTCCTGCAGGGTTGGGGGTCCAGGTACCCGAGGATTACTTGCAGTTTATTCCAGTTAGACTTATTTTAGGACTTTTACTCTGAAAGGGGATTCAGGACTTCTGTTTCAGACTCTCCAGATAAGAAATGTACACTTTCTAGAAAGAATGCATATCCATTGCAGCCGAGCATGTTGGGTCGTAGTGGGAGAGCTGCTTGAACCCCTGGGCTCCTACATTGTGGATGTGAATTAGCAGACGTTCCTCAGAACTGTCTGTTCTCCAATCCTTAAGAATCTAAACATCACCAAGGCCGCTTTGCGGTAGTCATGGTGGAAAAGAACAAGAAGATTGCTACTATTGAGATGTTGTCTTCTGGAATTCTCATCTGAAGGGAAACTGGTACATCAGCCGGGCACATCCATTCTTGGTATCTTGAGAAAAACCGTGGGGACCCCCCCCCCCCAGCAGGATGAAGAGAAAAGGGAGACGCTCTCTGCAAGGATCCTTAGGGAGGGTGGGCGGCTGGCTCCAGAAGCTTCCCCAAAGGCTGGCTGCCGTTCTCAGTCTGGCTTATTTGGGTATTCAGAAACCTTATCCCTTTTTGGAAGCCCAGGCTATTGATTTTGACTTCTGATGCACCAGAATCAACTTGTCTGACATTTTCTTGAATGAAATATATAATTGTTAGAAGTATAGTATGAAATCTGCAATTAAAATTGCTTAGTTTTTATTATATCAGAAACCAACCGGTTCCCATAAGTCGTAAGCAGAGCTGCTGTGGTATGGCTAGGTGTCCCCCCAGAGGCTGGGTCCCCTGGATGATCCTGTTGGGATGTGGTGGAAACTTAATAGGTGTGGCCTAGTAGGAGATCCTCAGGTCACTGCCTGGGGACTGGGGGACCCTGGTCTCTTCCTCTCTCTCTCTCTTTCGCTTCCTGGCTATGAGGATGAGTGGTTCTGTTCCATCGCCCACTCCTCACCGCAGGCCCAAAGCAACAGGGCCGACCAACCAACCATAGGCTGGGACCTCCACACTGAGCCAAAATCAATCCTTCCTCTTTATAAGTTAATGATCAGATTTTTGTGACCCTGATGGAAAGGGCACTGACCTAGAGTCACATTGAGGTTTTCTTCATTAACATCTCTCTCCAGTTAGCCCTGCCTTTGCCTGATGGGACAGTGTGGCTGGCCACATGTGCTCTGTAGACAACTCCTTCCCTCTTGCTTCTGTGTCCTTTGAACTCCCACCGACTCACATCCATCCAAGAAACTCAAATGGAGAAACTATATGTGGAAATGGGTCCATTTGCTTCATTAAAAACAGCCCTAGGTAAAATTCATCACATCTGAAGGGTCAGTGACAAAAGGTAAAAGCAAAAGAAGGGCTTGTGTGACCTCGCACAATGGATACAAAGTGGACCACGGGCAGCTCTGGGGTTGGAGTTTAGCTAGTTTTTCAGGATGGTAAAGGACCAGACGTGAGGCCCTGGCATCTCACTCATTCTGGGGAATATGCTGGAACCTGATTCAGGCCTCGTTAATAATTCCCCAGCAATGAACTGCGTCTGCAGCTAATCCTGCAGGCTCTCGTTTGTATCAGTGGAATCATTCCTGGCGTTCCTATCTTGGCTCATTCCCAGGACTGGCTTAACACAATAGTTAGCCAACTCTATAAATTACAGTTCCTTACTGGTCTTCATAACTCACTCCAGAGGGAAACACCAGCCATGAATAATCAGCATGTCTGTGAAGCACTTAAATCTTAATAGGCTGCCATATACATCGAAGGTTGGTGGACACATGTTTTTTAATACAGATTATTTTTCTGGTAGGACAGCAGTTCCGGAAGATACAGTATCACTTTTTAATAAGGAACCAAGAGTCTGTTAGCCTTCAACAGCTGGGTACATCATAGCCTAGGCTATCTACAGGTAAGAAAGTTAAAACTCCTTCCTGGTTTTTAATTCACCCTTTCTGGATAATTTACCCTTTTGGGATAAATGGTAGATTATGAATCTACATTTGCCGTATACCTACTTATATGCATTTCTAGCAGGAGCTATTTTAAATGACAGGCTGTGTCGCTAAGCCAGTCAATATTTATCTATTTCTCACTGTGTACTTTTCTAAGTACAAGAGATATCAATGAAATGTAAATGTGGCTACTGCCCTGTAAAAAAACTTTAGTTGAGGAAGTAAAGGCTAAAACCTAAGTGAAATAGTTGGAAAATGATTTTACACTAAGTCTTGGCACGTTTGAATTTTGTAAGAGGAAGAAATCATCATAACCAGGCACGGTGATGCAGGCCTATAATCCCAGCAGCTCAGGAGGCTGAGGAAGGAGGATTGCAAGATCAAAGTCAGCCTCAGCAATTTAGTGAGGCACTTAGCAACTCAGTGAGACCCTGTCTTTAAATAAAATACAAATTAGGGCTGGGGATGTGACTCGGTGGTTGAGTGCCCCTGAGTTCAATCCGGGTACCAAAAAGAAAAGAAAAAAGAAAGAAATCACTGTAGGTCAATAGGTCATTCCATCTTCCAGAGAGGCTGCACAGAAGAGGCAGATGTGAAAGATGTTTGGCGAATAACTGAGCAGGAACAGAAGGAGACTGCAACATTCATGGAGCCTCTTGGAATGCCATCGTGTCCATAATCCCATTAATCCCACGGAAGCAGACATTCACATCCCTGTTTATCCGTGAGAATGTCAAGGATTGGAGAGGTCAAGTAGCTTTGCTCAAGTCCACAAGCTCATGAATTCCTGGCAGGCAGCAGTTGAGGTGATTGGCTCCATATCCCAGACAGCTCTGCCCCTGAACAGGCTTGTAAATTGTTTCTTTGTACTTCAATCTTTCATCTGCAAGAGATGGAAATAATAGCAGCTACTTCAGAGGTTTATGTGGTGCGTAAGCATTCAGGGAGACAAGGCACTTAGCACAGTGACAAACTGGGAGCACTCCACAAATACCAACAAATTACACAGACCTGTGTGTGTGGTGTGAGTGTAGTGTGTGTGTGTGGTGTGTGTACTGTGGGTGTGTGTTTTGTGGTGTTGTGTAGTGTGTGTGTGGTGTGCGTAGTGTGTGTAGTGTGTGTAGTGTGAGGTGTAGTGTGTGTAGTATACGTGGTGTGTGTGTGGTGTGTGGTGTGTATGTAGTGTGTGTGTGGTGTATGTGTAGTGTGTGTAGTATATGTGGTGTGTGTGTAGTGTGTGTGTGGTGTGTGTAGTATATGTGGTGTGTGTGTAGTGTGTGTGTGGTGTATGTGTAGTGTGTGTAGTATATGTGGTGTGTGTGTAGTGTGTGTGTGGTGTGTGTAGTATATGTGGTGTGTGTGTAGTGTGTGTGTGGTGTGTGTAGTATATGTGGTGTGTGTGTAGTGTGTGTGTGGTGTATGTGTAGTGTGTGTAGTATATGTGGTGTGTGTGTAGTGTGTGTGGTGTGTGTAGTATATGTGGTGTGTGTGTGGTGTATGTGTAGTGTGTGTGGTGTGTATGCATTGTGTGCGTGGTGTGTGTATAGTGTGTATAGTGTGTGTGGTGTGTGTATAGTGTGTATAGTGTGTGTGGTGTGTATGCAGTGTGTGTATGGTATGTGTGTAGTGTGTGTAGTATATGTGGTGTGTGTAGTGTGTGTGTGGTATATGTGTAGTGTGTGTGGTGTGTATGCAGTGTGTGTGTGGTGTGTGTATAGTGTGTGTGGTGTGTGTATAATGTGTATAGTGTGTGTGGTGTGTGTAGTGTGTGTGGTGTGTATGCAGTGTGTGTATGGTATGTGTGTAGTGTGTGTGTAGTGTGTGTGTGGTGTGTATGCAGTGTGTGTGGTGTGTGTGTAGTGTGTATAGTGTGTATGTGGTGTGTGTGTGTGTATATGTGGTATGTGTGTAGTGTGTATGTGGTGTGTGTGTGTGTATATAGTGTGTATGTGGTGTGTGTGTGTGGTGTGTGTGTAGTGTGTATGTGGTGTGTGTGTATAGTGTGTGTGTGTGCAGTTTTACTGAGGGTCAGAGCCACACCTTGTCTGACTCCGGTCCTCTCTGTATTCTGTCCTCTGTTGAAAGATCAAGTAGAAAATCGCAGACAGAGAGTAAGCACAGGCCCAGGGTCTGCCCTAGAAAGGAGACTGGAATAGGGAGGCTGGCGAAGTGATGGGAACTTTCGATAAGGCAGATGGCAGCGGGGACTCCAGACCAGGTGCCCCAGGGACCGGGCTCACCAGCCAGCTCCTGGCAGCTCCCGGGTGGGAGGCCCGAAGAGGGTGGCTCTAGGCAGCGTGTGGGGGCCGGGTGCTGCAGGTCCCCCTGGGAAGCTGAAGTGCGGGTAATGTGGCCCTGCGCTGGGCCGGGGAAGGACAGCAAGGCCAAGCTGTCCTCCTGCGGGAGGGGCCGGCCTGCAGCCTCAGCCGGGGGCACCACCACAGGCCTCCTCCACCTCCCACCAGGAGCCCCGCACAGTTCTCTGTTACACACGGGAGCCACAGTCCACCTGAAGTTCACCAAGAGTGAGTCTGTCTTGATCAGAGGGTAAAATCAGTAATGTTTTACTCTAAATAAATCACATAGTAAAATGAAAGAAAAACATGGCACACTCTGGAGTGTCCTAAGGGAAGAGACCTCAGCCTTGGCAAAGCTCCCACTGTTTCCATCATCAGTCCCATTTCTCATGGGCCTGACATTTCTAATTCTATATGCCATCCCTCCTTTCTTCACCCAGTGACGTGTTTCCAACTTGAAAGCAAGGATGCCCAATCCTTTTTCTCAACAATATAGGCTGGTGCTTATAGCTGCTAGGTCACAGAATTAACTGCAGAAGTTTACACCTGAATATAAGAAAACAAGTAGCCTCTATTAACTGAGTGACTCCTGAGCAAATCCTTTGTTTATGGAACTAAGAGCTTAAGTCATGCTAACACATAAAAGAGCCTGAGTCAGACAAACTGTTAATTATTATGATGTTTGCCCATTCGCTGGAATTAAAATAAGCAAGAATGATAAACACAGTAGTAATCATATCATTAGTTAGGAAAATTGTTGACCATAATGATTAAGAATATGGAGGCTGGGTGCGATGGTGCACTCTTCTAATCCCCTCTGCTCAGGAAGCGGAAGCAGGAGGATCGCCAAGTTCAAAGTCGGCCTTAGCAAATTGGCAAGGCTCTAAGCAACTTGGCGAGACCCTGTCTCAAAATAAAATATAAGAAAGGGACGTTGCTCAGTGGTTAAGCACCCCTGGGTTTAATTCTTGGTACCAAAAAAAAGAAGAAGAAGAATTTGGAATTGAAACCATTAGTCACGAGGTGCTCTCCTAACTTTGCTCCTCACAGGCTGTTGAATTTAGCACATGACTTTAGGCTCCCTAGGCCTCAGTTTCCTCATCTGATTGTTAAGAGGAATAGTTGGCATCATCTTTATGAGGCATTTAGAAGAATATCTGGCACTTTTAATGTTCAATAAATATGAGTACTTAATTGTATCACCTTATAGTTTTTTTAAAAAAACTTGCTCATATATTCATTCCCTTTGATCTTGTCACCTCCATGAAGTGGGCAGGAAATGTGTTAATATTCTTACCTGATGTTAACTGAAGTTTGAAAAGAGGTCAAATAACTTAATGAAAGTCAATTAGGGACAAATCCAAGACTCAAAAATCCCTCTTTCCTCTAGATTTCCCAACTGCACGTATCAAAAACAAGACTGTAGCAAGAGAGGGCTCCTGGTTGAAGTCATTGTCCAAGTGCGGATCCAGGTACGGCCATCCCATGTGACACAGTTGTCCTGAATGTGTCATTCAGATTCTCAGGCTGGATGGCACGGTGAGGAAACGTTGAATCCATCCAGCTCCAAGAAGTGCCTTTTATTCTCAGGATGTAGCTTTCCTACTTTTGGGTGTTAAAATAAATTATGCAGTGACAACAGAGAAGAACAGCTGTTTTGGGGTTGATATCTCTGTTTTACATAAGAGAACTTTGGCAAAACCCAGGTTGAGTCACAAATTGTAGTCTGAAATTTGAGAATCACTATTCTAGAGTGACTTCATTATTTTATGTAGATATTTTACACTTAAATTATTTTATAGTAATTTTTTATTTTTATTATTTTATAGTAATTTGAGTGTGTAGTGTTATTTAGTTTATCTACACAAAACCATAAACTCATGCATTTGGATTTTTATCCATGTCATTTTATCTCTCTCTCTTTTTTTTTTAATCTCCTAGATCACTGGTTCTTAGCTTTTTTGGCAGAAATCATGGACTGTTTTGGAAGTCTGATGAAAATTATAGCACTTTTCCCCGCCTCCACCCCCACAAACACAGACTCAGGCAGTTGCGGGTGCAGACTGGCTGGTTGGCATTTTTGGTGGCACATAAGCCTGGGGACCTACTTGTAAGTGGCTCTGTCTGGCTGCTTGTTTTTTTCATCTCATTTATTTTGTTCTGTTAGATTTCAGCGTTTATGAGATGAGATTGGTGTGAGAAGAGACTGGATGGAAGGCTCAGAGTCAGGACCCAATTTATAAAATTTCTTATGAGGATCAAAACCAGGGCCGCACCCTTGTAAAGTATGCGCTCCACCCCCTACACAGGACTCAGGTGTGTTTGTTTTAAATCCTCACACCACACACAGGAGGGTTTTCAAGCAGAACTGCATATGATAGAAAATTGAAAAATATAATTAGAAGTACTGTGTTTACAAAAAAGTGGAAAGGGCTCTTCCTATACTGTTGGTGACAGTTTAAATTGATATGACCTCTTTGGAGGGCAATCTGGAAATAGCTATCAACATTTAAAATGCACATACTTGCATTTGTATGTTAAGACCTACAAAGATCTTTGTTGGAGCTTTTCATATACAGACAAAACACTGGAAACAACATACATTCCCATCAATATGGAACTGGTTGATTCAAACCGTGGTGCATTCAAACTGTTATATTAGGCAGCCCTGAAAGAAGAATGAGGCAGCACTGTCTGTGGAATGATGCGGAGTAGTCTCTAAGATGTGTTGATATAGAAAAGCAAGATACATTTTAAAAGGAGGAAATGCACACATATTTGGATTTGGGAATTTCTTGAGCACACCCCAGCAGTTGGTATTATTGCCTGCTTTGGGGTAGATCAAGATTCTGCAAGTCTGAAGTGGCAGATATGTTTGCTTTTTCTATTTATTGTGGGTCCTAAACATTTCCAATCAGTTCTTTTTGTCACTCAGAATTTTTGGAAAAAGTTTAAAAACAGTGTTAATTTTTTAAATTACTATTCAATATGAGAAAAAAAAGACGTTAGAGGATATTTAAATGGTCTCTCTGAAAGGAATGATGGAAAAGGAACAGAATGCCCCCCCCCCCGTTTTTCCAATGTGAGAACAGGGGGTGCCTCATGGAGTTAAGAACTGGTAGAGGAATAAATCAGAGGAAATAGCCTTTGCCACAGCATGTAGCCAGTCTAAGGAATTTACTGCCACAGTCATGGATTCAAATATTGTGGAGGATTTTTTTTTTTTTTGGAAGTCTGGTCACTATGAGCAGTCATAACATTTGTAGTTATGCAAAAAAAAAGATAAGGATAATCAAATCTGATGGTGCAGGATGTAAGCTGATCACTGCAAAGGAAGGAATTTCTCCCAGCCTCCCGTCTTTTTTGGCTTCTCCAATGCCTCAGAATAACATTACACAATGAGCTGGGTCTGCTTTGAAGAGCTGACAGTATTTCCTCTGAATCACCAGGTCTCCTCCACGGCCCAGGGAAGGAGTCCAAGCTGCCAGAGCAGCAGAGCCATGGCCCCTTGGGTTCCAAGTTCAGCGTTTTGGCAGCTGAGCCTCCTGCTGCTGGGCTCCCCCTGCCATCCCCAGGCGAGAGCATGTTCAAAGGGCAAGAACAGGCTTCGCGTCTCCTGGTGAGCTGGCAATCACCTAGAAACAGCAGATTATGGGGGGACAATAGATATTCAGGAAATCATGTTTCCATCTCTTTCCTTCTTTGGCTTCAACTGGTAATGAATCCCTCCACCAGGGGGTGGACAGAAGCCATCAGAGAAACCAGCGCTCCCCAATGTCATGTAGTCCCAGTTACAGATTTGACATTGTTTTAGGCCCTGGTCATTCACGGATACAATAAGTACTGCATCCATGTCCTTCTGTCTTATGTTTGAAAATCAAGTGCAGCATGTGTCAAACTGACTTGGATTTGAGCAAGTAAATGCAGCACAGAATTCATGCCTGTCAACAGAGCAAGATGAATTGCATTAGCTGCAATCAACTGCAGAGTGACTTCATCCCGTGCCTCCCATGTGACTAGGTCAAGGGAGAACTTCAAAGTGTCCAACTACATGGGTAAGAGAACCTTCTTTTTAAACAGACTCTCACCCACGTGATGGAAGCCAGTAGCAGACAGACAGGGTGTGTTTGCATGTGTGCTCGCATTCATGTGTGTGTGCGCACAGTCACAGGGCAGTCGGTGATCCCCGGCCCACCTGGTGGCTGCACACAAGGGCACAGCATCTTGCAAGTCCCACAGACCAGATTCAAGACACTCAGATACCCACACACCCAAAGTGCCAGGAGAAAGTTTGCATCGCTTTTCAAGGTTTAATTCCATGTTAAAAAGTTTCATCTGCAATTAAAAAAAAATCTCTTATTTAATTGTATTTTTTCATAATTACTCGTTTTTGCTAACCACACCCATGCAGCCCTAACTTTCAGTCTTTTACTTTTTTCTTTTTGGTACTGAGGATTGAACACAGAGGCACTGAAATACATCCCAGTCCTTTTTAGGGTTTTTGTTTTGCTTTTTGAGACAGAGTCTCTCTAAGTTGCTGAGGGTCTTGCTAAATTGCCGAGACTGACCTCAAACCTCGTGATCCTCCTGCCTCAGCCTCCCCAGTTGCTGGGATTACAGGTGTGTGCAGTGCTCCTAGCAACTTTCAACCTCTTTATGGGACCCATTCCATCCCAGTATGGCGTAGTGGAGCTTTCTGTGGTGGCAAAAGGTGGTAGAAATGTCCTGTCCCTGTGCTGGCACTTGGACGTGCCTACCGTGACTTGGTTTAGTTAACTTGTAAATAAGAACGCCAGCTGAGCTTTGGCATTCCTCACGTCACCAGCCCAGTCTGACTTTAGCATCTAGCAAACATTCAGAACTGGCAGGACCATTTTCTTCCTTCCTGAGAAGAGTGCTGGCTGTCTTTATGGTCACTAAGATCTTTGAAAACAGTTCCAAGGTGTCATTTTGCTGTTTTCCCAGTTTTAGAAAAAGCAGCACAGGCTGTCCCTGTGCAAGGCAGTGGCTGTGCTCAGATCCCCTCCATCACAGGGGGGCCATGTGTACCTGATACGCCAGGGGCAGCCTCAACCTGCTACACCAACGAGGTCTTTTTCATTCTCCAAGTGGCATGGCCTATAATTTTTTATATAATAATAAAAATTTTTAATCTACTTTTTGCCTAGCCAAGAGCAACATGGGGTATTAGGAAATTCCATCAGTAATCCAAACAACTTCTTGGCAGCAGCAATCATGTCTTTTATCTGTTTCCTTAGTTCTTAGCATAAATTTTAATAAGTGCTTCTCAGATGGGTGAATTAGTGTGAGCCTGGATGAATTAGCGTGGCTCAGGAGTGATGCTAATAACATCACACTGGAGACAGGGCTCCTTCAAGTTTCTAGCCCCCTCGAAGTCGCAGGTGCCTTTAGGGGCAGAGACGTACGGAAATACATTTCCGTGTAAGTCATGGTGCCTTCATCTTACACAACAGCTAATGCAAAAAGACTGCAAACTCATCCAAGACTAGTTTGCTATTCCACAAAACAAATGGTGCCCTATGTTTATAAAGTGTATGGGTTCAAAAAACTCCATTTTCCACAAAACGTTAACTTCTGTTACATTTCCCCACTGCAATGGACACCATCCTTTCCTGCCATTCCTTCTCATCTTGTCCTGCTTCTTATCACCACCCTGGTGGACACACAGCATGATCAACCCCTCCCTTCCATTATTGCTGCCTGGTCTGACCATTATTACAGCCAAGACCCCCAATTTCTAAGGATGTTTGACAGGATACCCCCAACTCTTCCTAGTTTCTGTCTGCTTTCTTCATTGTTCATCTCAAAACAATCCATCGGTGATTTCACCTGATCACCCCATGCCTACCCAAGCCTTCTTTAAGTTGTACCTAATTACTAGAATGCCCTATTATCTCAGGTTCTCTCGCTTTGCCTCTCTCTTAGTATCAAAAACACTTGAACCCCCAGTTCATGTACAGAAACTTTCTCTAACAACAAAACCAACGTGTTGTAGAAGAAAGAACCTAAGAGATCTAGGAGGTGTGATAACAGGTTTTAAAGTCCACTCTTGCCACTAAGTGGTTGTGTGATCTTGGACAACTTATTCAACCTCTTTGGGGTTCAGTTATTGTCCCTGTAAGATGAGAAGGGAGGGTAATTCAAATAATCTCTCCATACTCTAAAATCTGTGGAATTAAGGAATAGTGTTTATTCTTTACCATCCTGTCAAAAAAAAATTGTGATAGTGTTGTGCTCTCTGATTATCAAATAATGCTTGGAAATAGCTTTACACTTAATTTATGAAAAATATTATGTGTACGGCTATGATCAGCATACTATTAACATGAATGGGTAAGTATTTAATATGTAAATGTAAGAAAACATTTACAGTAGGGATTTGCTTCTATTCATGGCAGTGTGGTCAATTTAGACCAACCCTCCTTGGAGAACAAAATTTAAAACATATTTTTTGTTTGAATATGTTGATATGCAAACAGGTTCGTGAATAATTATATTGCCAAGATCTGGGAGAAGAAAGAATTATACAAACGTGAGCATTTGGGCCTACTTTTTTCCCATAAGGACTGTTTCAGAAGAGGTAGCTGTTAAGATGATAAGCTGAGCAGAGATTTTAACAAACTCGGGAAATTAGAGAACAAAACTTTGAGTTAGGATTTGACACAGCAGTTAGCAAGTAAGACTTTAGATCAGAACCCTGAGAGGCTACACAACAGGAATAAGTGTGGACATAAAAAGATCATCCCTCAAAGACATTGTGGTGCAACTGTAGGGTTAAGGTAATTGAGATGGTCAGTGTCCTTAGACATCTATCAAGAACAAATTTATATTGCTCATTAGAGGACTATGACATCATCTTAGGTCTTAAATTCTCCCTACACTTTTTCATATACAATGTGAAAAACTCAGCCAAATATAATCATGTACATGAGGAGTCCAGACAATGTGATTGAACGTCAAGATAAATAGGAAACAATAGAAATCAACATGGCCAATCCTGATATTGGCATTCTTTTTTGGGCTGGGGGCACTGAGATTGAACCCAGGGGTGCCTAACCACTGAACAACATCCCCACCCTTTTTCATTTTTTATTGTAAGACAGGGTTTCGCTAGGCTAAGGTTGTTGTCTTTGAACTTGCGATCCTCCTGCTTCATCCTCCTGAGTCGCTGCGATGACAAGTGTGCACCACCATGCCTGCTGATATTGGCATTCTTATACAAGCTTTAAAATAACACTGACAACTATATTTGCAGAAATAATGGTGAGCCTAGGAAGTTCAGCAGAGAATTGAAAACTCTATAAAAGAACACAAATAGGGATTATATAACTAAAACAGGCAACTTCAAATTAAGAACTCAATGGATAAGATTTAGAGCAAAATAGATACAGCTGAAAAGAGAACTAGAGAAGTGAAAGAAAAGACTGAAGAAAATATTCAGGTTGATACAGGGAAAACTAAAGTTTAGAACATACTGAAAAGAGAGAAAAGATAGAAAATGGAGTAGAAAAACATAAAGTGTGTTTGGAGTCCTGGTAGGAAAGAGGGAGAAAATGAGACAAGAAATATTTGAAGAGACAATGGCTGAGAGTTTTTCAGAACTGATGAAAGTCATAGATTCAAGAATGATTATAAACATCCAATAGGATAAATACAAAAAAACAAAAGTTATAGTTAAATTCTACTAAAAGACAAAGACAATAAGAAAAATCTTTGAAGAAACCAAAGGAGATAGCAGATTCCCCGCCCCCTCAAACCAAAACTGACAGGTAACTTTACAGAAATAATACACCGAAGAATAATATCTTTGAAGTTTTTAATTCTACCTCCCAAAAAATAACCCTCAAAAAAATGACAAGGAAATCAACAACTGAGAGAATCCTCACAAGCAGAACTGAAATAAAGGAGATATCCTTTAGGTAAAAGGAAAACTTTTACAGTTACTTAAAAATGAAGATGAAAATAAAGAGCACAGAAATGAGTTAAATAAATGATTAAATCCAAATGAACATTGTTCTTTATAATATAACATTAACACTATATATTGGGATGTAAAAACATAGAAAGTTTGTTTTTAAACTTCAACAATAATCAGGAGGGGTGTAGTTGGAATATTCTAAAGTCCCTTGCATTTAGAAGCAGAAATGTTAATGATATTAGCTTTTGATAATTTAGCAATGCATGGTATAATCTCCGCTGCTAAAAAAAATAATAAAAAATTGGAAACTGCCAAGTTCATGGGAGAAAATGGTTTTAAAACAATGAGTCAATTCAAAATCAGACAAAAAGAAAAACGGAAAAAGAATAAGGGGTTGGGAAGTACCTAGAACAGGCAAGATCAGCACAAAGCTAATTGGCAGATTGTAGATTTATGCCCAAATATATGAAGAGATTTAGTAACTGTAAAGCAACTAAGTATCTTCATTAAAATGATAATAGCCGGGCTTATTTAAAAAAAAAGACTTCTAATATTTTGGAAAATATGCATTTGAATTATGAGAATACAGAAAGATGGAATGCATAATACTGTGCAAAAACTAACCAAAAGAAAACTAGTGGGAAAGAACATTAGGCAAGAGGTCTTCCTAAAGACATCGAGAGAAACTATACAACATAACTAGACAACATTTACTTCATCAATTAAGAATTCTAAATTTACAACAAATGAGAGCTTCCTCAATAATTGACAGAAAAGACACTTTTAAAATTAGTAAAACTATTGAGGATTTGAATAAGACACTTATTAATTAACAAGCCAAATCAAACTGAACTACATAACAATGCACTGTTATCCAATGTGCAGAGACATACAAATTTTAAGGACAGGAATATTTATAAGAAGGTGATCATACTCTGTACCATAAAGCAAGGCTCAACAAATTTCACCAATGTTAAGATCATACAGCTCTGTAATAGAACTAAGCTAGAAATTAATAACAAAAAAAACTACTAGAAATAATTCAAATATATTTTAAAATAAATCATGTGCCAAAGGATAAATCCTAATGGAAGTTAGAAAATATTGTTAACTGAAAGAGAATTAAAATATAATAGTTCAGTGGAAAAAATAAAGTCTTTTCAATAATTGATGCATGGTGAACTGGGTATCCATATAGAAAACTAAAATAAAAATTGATCTCCATCTTCATACAATGCAAAAAGTTGACTCCAGCAGAGTGTAGATGTAAATGTGAAGGATAAAGTTATAAGGCTTCTGGGAGAAGATTTAGGAGAATATCTTTAAGAGCATAGAAAAGGGAGAAATTTCTTGCATAAGACACTAAAGTCCTTCAGCATAAAAGTCAAGTCCTATATGCTGGAATTTCTCAACATTTGGAACTGTTTGTCATCAGAAAAGAGCATTAAGAAAGTGAACAGGCAAGCTTTGGATGGAAGCACATTTATAACATCTGTAACTCATGGAAGGTGAGTCAGAAGGCCCTGTAGACGGTATGGGCAACGCATCTGAACGGAACCATGGAAGACAGCATCAACGTGGACCTTGGGCACGTGAGAAGGTACCCAGTCTCATAACCATAGGGAATGAGGCTAAAACCATGGTGCGTTACTGTCACATACACACACACACACACACGCACCCCCATACCCGGAGGGCTTCAATCACACAGACTGATCACTTGTTGGTATCTGAAGCTATAATGCCAGCACATTTTGGAAAAGTTTAGCATTATCTACTAAAGCTGAGCATTGGTCTGCCTAAAGACCTAGCACGTCTCCCAACAGAAATGTGTGCCCACATGTGTCACAGGAGACATAAAGGACTATTCAGAAGAGTACAACATGTAAGAACCCCAGATTGGAAAGAGCCCAAATTTCCATCAGCAATAGAACAGATCAATAAATTGGCATGTTCTTCCCGTGGAGTCCCATTCAGCTCCCCTAAGGAACTAACTCTGCTCCCTACAATGACATGGTGATTCTCATGAAAATAATAATGAACAAAAGAAGTTGAAAATAAAATTAAATATTCTATATGCTTCCATTTATATAATGTTCAAAACAGTAAACCAAATATCTGGTTGTGATAAAAGGGAAAATAGTGTCTATCTTTGAGGAGGTAGAAGAACAGAGTGGTCAGGAGGGGCTCCAGACAGGGGTGTCTGGGATGCTGGTCATTTTTAAATTCTTGACCCAGGTGATAGGTAGGTTTATTCTCTCCAGGTAACTCATTTCATTGGGTATTACACTTTTTAAAAAAGATTTAAAAACATTATTCAAACTATGATTTAACATGTATTGAACTCTGGTAGTAAATGCTAGACTTGAAAAGGTAAGTCAGAGATGGTGTCTGGCTTCCGGGAATCCAGATTCTGGCTATCAACCAGGACTTAGAGGGGAAACAGCTTTGGTTTAATGCTAAATGTCCTTTGAGAATCGATATGCAGAATGAGAGTATTTACCAGTCCCCATAGGAAGTGGATTGGTTTCTCTTGAGGTGTTGACATGTGAACAGGTCTTAAAGTACAGTTGCCCTTTTCACAAATGAAGAACATGGAGAGAGATGTTTTAGGTCAAATGCACACAAATGTGAGTAAAGTTTAACAGAGCAGGCTTGTCCACTTAGCTGCTAAATAGATAATGAGAAAGCTCAGTACTTAATAAATTTTGCATTAGTGCTAAGGACTGCTAACAGGACTGCCGAGAGAATGGTCTCCCTCCAGTAGACATGAGTAAAAATAGAATCAAGGAAATGCTGCTGGTTGATCTTAAACTCCATACCAGGTGCTTAGGACTAAATGTTTGTGTTCCCCAAATTCCTATGTTGAACTCCTAATCTCTGTGCTCATGGTATTATGGGAGTTGGGAACTCTGGGAGGTCATGAGGGTGGAGTCTCATGAACAGGATTAGTGTCCTATAAGAGAGGCCCCAGAAGGCTCCCTAGTTCCTTCCACCATGTGAGAACACGACAAGAAGTTTCCATCTACAAAACAGGAAACAAGCCTTCTCCAGACATTGAATCTGCCGGCCTTGATCTTGGACTTCCAGCCTCCAAAACTGTGAGTGATGATTTTTCGGTTGTTTATATAAGCCTCCAAGTTGTGGTATTTTGTTATAGCAACCCAAATTGACTAAAACACCTGGATCTTAGCTTCTTTAGCCTGGATCTGTTCAATATGTTTGGTAGTGTCCAAGTACTAATAGAAACAAATGTTATATTTTAAAAAGTGTGTATATCCTTAGGGAGAAAATTGTTTCCACATCCTTGCACTGGGCCCTCCAGATGTTGATCGTGCTCCCCAAAGCACAAAGAAGTGTGTCTACCACAAGGTTTTGTGGATTTCCATTGGCTCAGACTACCAGTGCCAACATGACACCCCAACTGGGACCTCCCCCAGGCAATTCTCCACACGCATGAGCAACTCTCTTCACCACCCTGCAATTGAGAGGAGGCCCTGAGGTCGTATCTTGTGCATGCTCTGCTGTCCCTGTCACACAGGGACGTGGTCATCTATTGAGGTATCTGTGTCTAACTAGACGGAGGCCTGTGGTGACCATCATCATGTTCCATCATAAAAGCCCAGCTGGTCAGCAGTCCTCGTGGTGTACCTGTGATAAAAGGGAAGTGGATCCTCGTCTCCATCAGGTGTGGGCTGATAAGTGGGCCATTGGTCACCCAGATGAAGACGCTTGTGTCAGTAACACCCATGTCAGGACAAAACCTGAATTTTCTGGAGCAAACAAAGATTCCCTCAAAATCAATGACCCTGTTGCCTCAGGATTATTATAGGATATCCCTGAGTCACCTTAGGAAGTCCCATCTCTCCAGTGGTGCAACATTAGGGTGTCTAGCGCATGCAGCATTGCTTTTGGACACCCCTGTTGGTTCTAGGTCCCTGGGAGGGAAGGTGGCCCTGGAACTGGAGCTAGCTCCCTCCTCCTATTTCCTCAAGAAGCCTGAGAGTGACACACTATATTTTCAAGAGTGGAGCTCTCCCATCCTGTGGGTCCCTTGGCCTGGTGTTCAGCTTACCACATTGGCCATCTCAGAGACCCCTGTGGGTGCTGAGAGGTAGGCAGAGGTGTGCTTCGCTGCAGGGTGCCCGCGGCCAGGGTTGAGTGTGCAGACTCCTACTGTGTTTGCAGGGGACCCGTAGTGCAGCCTGCTCCCACTCTGCCTCTGCCTCAGGGACAGTTCCTGCCCCCAGCAGGGCTCCCATCCTGCTTCTCTGTCCACCTTAGGAGCAAGCCCGCCACTTTCACCTCGCTGCAGGTACTTCTGAGGCCACCGTCTAGAGGCCTCTCCCCGATGGCACCGGGAGCCAAGCAACATCCTGGTAGACTGAGGATTTCCTAGAATGTGGAGTCTGACATAAAAGAGAGACGAATGACAGGGAGAAATTTGCAGCGAAAAACCGTATCCCTGGCACCACAAAAAAAAAAAAATACTTTCCGTGCTATGTCAGTCAAACACAAACATTACAGCTGATTCACATTTGATAAACTGTTCACTTCCCCATTTCTTTGATAGGAAAGCTGTGGGGCGAGATAAAGCCGGGCTGAGCTCCGGAGGACAAACATCTTGGCATCCAATAAACTTCAAAATGTTTCTTTTTTTTGTTTTCAAGACTGGCTGCTATTTCCTCCATGCCTCTTGTTTATGAACACTCTGGCTGCTCTGGTGTCCAGCACCCTGTTTTCCACACCGCAACGATGGACAAGCACCTCTGCCAAGCCGAGTCGGCCCGGGAGATAACAGCCAGCGACAACAATGGTCTTCCTCAGTCCCTCGGCCAAGAAAACTTTTGGCAAGGAGGTCTGAGAATAACTTATCATCAGTGTCCTGGAAGGCTCTGAAGTTCTGGAAGCACCGAGTGGTGCTTTGCCAGACAGAGATAACAGGCAGGGTGCCACCGAGAGCCAGACATGCTCTGGAAGTCAGGGCCCCACCTGGCAGACAGAAAAGGAAGAAGAGGGAGCAGCCAATTTTTTTTTTTTTAAAGCACTGGGTTTCCTGGTCACCCAGTCCATGCTGTGAATATAGCATATAAGTCATCCAAAAGGGTTTTGTTTATTTCTGGATCCTGTAAAGAATATCGACTCCTTTGTTGTTGTTGTTGTTAATGCAAGAAAGTCATGTGGAAGAGACTGTGTGCATTTTCTTGGAATGAGACACAGGATTGTGTGATCAGGTGAAGCTCTGAGGGTCAGACGAGTGATCCTCTCAGTGGTGGACACACTCTTGATTCTCCAAGGATGGCGGTCAACAACTCAGAGACGAAGCTGTCCACGGCCTGGTGATGGGACTTGCTTCTTGCAAACTGCCAAAGAGCATCTCAAACTAGTATGGGCTGTTCCACCCGCTAGCTCGAGTTTCAGTGGAGAGACGACGATGCTGAAGCTCACAGCTGGAAGGTCCCCCCAAGGTCCATGTGTGCCAGCCTTGTTCCCCAGAGTGGTCTTTGGGGCGTGGAGGGAAGTTTAAGAGGTGGGAGATTTTAGGTCAGTGGGGTGTGGCCCTCCAAGGAGACTGTGGGATCTGGTCTCTTCCTCTTTGTCTATTTCACTTCCCAACAATGAGATGAAAGTTTTATTAGTGTGTCCCCACCCACCCACCATTGCCATCCTGCACCCCGACCAGAGGCCTAAAAGCAATGGATTTGCCCAGTTAAATTGACTGAAACCTCCAGGACTGGAGCCAACATAAACCTTTTTTCTTATAAGTGGATCATCTCGTTTATCTGTTATAGTGTCAGAACACTGATCATACTCACTGTTTTGCAGGCTTCTTCAACCTAGATACCTAGGTAAGCATCATCTTTGACAGTTTCTGTTGTAGACATGTGATAAAAATGCTCCTTATGGTCTCATGGGTCTTTTTAGAATAATAACTAAAACGGTGACAAAGGAATGATTTTAGTCACAAGCTCCACACTGTACTCTAAATCACTTAAACTCTGATGTGCTTCATGCATCCTGTACAGCCATGTCAGTGCTGCTAACCACTGTTACCTGGAGAACAGTGGAAAGTAAGGAAACAAGCTGTGTTTCGTCATGTTTTCCAAAGTCACAGAGTTTGTTCTTCAACGGTGACTCAAGGCAAGTGTCCCAGCCTGCTGAGTGACTGGAATTTTGATACATGATTAGTATGTACATAATGAAAGCACCCATGTCAATGATAAGTGACTTAATCACAGTGTGTATAAATACAGTATGTTCTTTCCCCACATCTGACACCTACTTATTTCAGGCAGGTACTGTAAAATAATCAGCCACCATCTCCACTACTATGTACCAGGCATCTGCCATGGTCTTGTGACAAGTCCTCTAAAGAAAGGCAGAACGTTCTTTCCTTCAGATTTTATAGCCCTCCTTTTACCTAGGATAGATTTGTCATATGCTGATCACTTAAATCCCCTGAAGAGAGGGACCTCATCAGACGTGAGTCCAACCTTCATCAAAGCCAAGTGCACTAGATTTTGTTCATGTTTCAGCAAATATTTTTTTGCAAGTGAAGGTGGGGCTCTGCTGCACTGCTTAGGCCTGGGTGGGGACCACAGTGTTTGGAGGTAGCATTTTTATCACTTTGGTCTAATCAAGATCCGAACTCTTGAGCCAGTTTCTCACACTGAGCAGTTTACTAATTTCATGTAGGAACCTGAAAGAAACTTTAAGAAGGTCAGAAAGACATAAAATCGACTTACTTGTGAGGAGGAGATTTTCATCCTCGGAGTCCTAGAAATACAACCGTGGATCTCTGGATGTTGCCTCCTTTGGGTCGGCCATCTGGAGGACAGGTGGAAAGCCATGGAGTCCCCTGGAAGCCCGAGGGCTGCAGGTGGCTGATGGCCAGGGGACCGGCGGTCTGTCCCCTGCTGTGTCAGGAGCAGGGGCAGCTCTCCTCCCACGCACCTGCTGCCCGCCTGGCTCCATGTTGTTAGTCTACCTTGCCACCAGCTTCTGCCTGAAGGGCTCTCTCTCTGGGTTCTTAGAACCTTAACATTGGTCTCCCCTTCCCCCCTATTTCTGTGCTCATTAAACTAATACCAAATCAACAAGCGTCTTGTTTGCATTTTCTCCACAGAGTAAAACAGCACCATCAGAGTAGAACCTGCTTGCTTCACTAAGGCCTGCAGTTTAGGTGGACACATCAAATGAAGCTGGTTTCTGTTAGTATAGAAAGCACTAAGGTGTGGTTAGGGAAGAATCCTTTCCCAAGATTCAGTTAATGTGAAAATGAAGGATTTAAAAACATTGTCGCGGTCCTTCTTACGGAATGAAAGAGGCTCTTGTCCTATCTCAGCCACTTTTACCCTCAATCTGGATATTTTATAATAAGGACAGATATGCTTGGAGACAGTCATATTTTGGGAACAGAAAATTTTAAGGAAAAAGTAGTTGTATTCAACATATGTACGGCAAATTGCTTGAAAGTTAAAGAGAAGCAAAGACTATAAAATATAAGATGCCCTTTTCCTTAACATTACCTTTCTAAAGTGAGGTAACATGTTATAATGGATCTGTATGTAGTTGGGCCTCCATAGCTGCCATTTGCAAGAGGAAAACCAATCATGGATTGAAAATATTTTTTAAAAATTGCATTTGTATTGGACATGTGCAGATTTTCTTCGTGCACAGTTCCCTACACTATGGAGTATAACAACTACTTACATAGCATTGTATTAGGTATTGTAAGTCACATAGAAATTGACTTAAAGCCTACAGGAGGGAACTCGGTAGTAGAGCATTCGCCTACCATGCGTGAAGCCCTGGGTTCAAGCCCTAGCACCACAAAAACAAACGAACAGAAAGATGTACAGGGAGGATGTTCATGGCTATATGCAAATACTATTCCATTTTATGTAAGGGACTTGAGCATCCATGGCTGTGGACATCCATGGGGGTCCTGGAACAAATCCTATGTGCACAAGGGACAAGTGTACTTCTGATTACAGTTGTATTATAAAGGAGATAGTGTGGGCCAGCCAAATGGGAGAGACACAAAGGGTGAGGAGATCTGGGAGGGTTCTGGATGCAGAGCTTCTCAGCCCTCTTCCTGTAGAGCCTGGTCCTTCACCTTATTAGTATATCAATGTGTTCACCAACCAGGAAGCTCCAGAGTGTTTTCTTTTTTTTGTTTTCAAACTGGGGTTTCATTATATAGATTTGGCTGATTAAATCATTGCTGCATGCCCTCTTTCCTCTGGAGATGTTACTGGCCCCCAATTCCAACCCTCTAATCCTGTGGTGGTTTGTCTGGTGCCCAGTCCCCATCCTGAAGCTACGGAGAGACCCACCAGGGCCACCTCATTAGTATAACAGGACACCCTGCTCACTCAAGAAGTCCGAGTGGTTTTTGAAATCCTGTGCCAGGAACAAGGTCTACATATAATCTCTATTATATAGAGGGGGGAAGTGTATCATCCAGATGTGCAGAGGTTCTCTTCCAGGTCTCCAACTCTTTCCTTTCCACTGACTGACTAACAGAGCACTGCAGTCTCTGCAGGGTGGCTTTCTGTCATCTGAAGCTCAGCAAGGTCAAAATTCTACTTAGCTTTATCTCCCAAATCAGCTTGTCCTAAATTCTCCATAGTGGTCAATATCCACTGTGCTCCCGGCCATTAAGCTCCAAATTCCAGATTGATCCTTGTCTCTCTCCCATTATTAAGGTTTCTTGTAAATATTATCTGATTACATTATTTAGAACACTTTCCAGCTTTTTAAAACATAACCCTCCCCAACAGTATTAAAATCATTAGAGGCAGCCCATCTTAAATTCCATTCACTGGCCACCCCAAATAAACTCTATTTATGGAGAGAGGAAGAGTGGAGGGCAAGGGAGGGAAGGAGAAGTGGGGAGAAAAAGGGAGCCAGAGATTGAATCTCAGCAAGTCAAAGAGCAGAATCAGAGGCCCAGTCCTGAGCAGGCACTTGAGCAGGAAATCAGCATGAGCCCCACCTCCCCCGGCCACCCCAGGTTCTTGAGGGGATGCTCAGGGGGTGAAGCAGGAGGATGGGGGGACTGATCATGTGGTTTTGTTACACTGAACCTCCAGGAAAGGACGTCGGGGCTCTCTCAGAGAGAGAAGGCTTCCCTGATGTGAACTAACACAAAACCAAACTCAATCAATTTTGGCCCAGTGTCTCTAATTTCAGAACTTGATGTTAGGATCAGGAAGTCTTTAGTGGTCCCCAGGCCGGCCTGTCTATCTCCAAAACCCAGGTTTTCCAATACTACATACCCCGGCTTCCTTGCAGTGTGATCCTAAAATTCTCTCTTCTCCCTTTACAGAGGAGGTGAAGTGAAGACTCTAGGAAATGGATGCAAACCATTGAGGTTTGGGTTCAAATGCTGCCTGTTCAGAGAAGCCTTGTCTGAACACCCAACCTAAGTGGCACACAAGGTCACCGTCAGCCAGGGGCCCTCCATGAGGCACACTGCTTTCAGGCATCCTGGTGGGAAGCACACCTCTGGGGACTGACGGGAACCAGCATGTCACAATGAGACCTGAAGACTGTTCGGGGCTGAGCACTCTGACCTTCACACGGTCATGCAGCCCCCAGGTGACCGAGCGCCTTATCATTAAGTCATGAAGGAGGAGGAAAGTCACTTTTGGACTGAGACCGAATGTGGAAACATTCAGTACCGAAGGCAAGTTTCTCAGAAATTCTATCTCACAAGGAACCATTTTTAAAGACTCAAGTCAATATAATTGCCTGGCTTAAAGATACACTTCTATGATAATCCTTAATTGCAATTCCTCCGAAATACATCAATTCCCACTCATCTGCTTTGAGACATCCAGATGAAATGTCTAATCCAAATTAAGTTCCTAGAGTATGAAATACTTTTACAGAAATCCTTGTGTCTCAGCAGGTCTGTAGGTTCATTCTGGCTTCCTTTCCTTTCTCTCCACCCACCTGGGGCTTGCTCTCTCTCCATCTCTCTCTTCTTTTCCTGCCTCATTCTTTACTCTGAAAAATGGAAGTGGAAAGAAACAGAAATCAGCAGAGCAGAGCACTGGTGTTTCCCAGGGAGAGCTGGGATTCTCTACAGGTGTTTCTCCAGGTTCCTGCTAAACTGACGACCATGTCCATTATGAATCTGCAGAGGACATTAGAAAGTCAGCACAGGATTTGACTCTGCAGAGTAAGTCCCTCACTATCCTGTGCTCACTTTGTAAAGACTTCATTAAAAACTTTCCAGGTGTGCTCAGGGATAATAAAAAGTTACCCACAGAGAGAGAGAGAGAGAGCATTACCCCAAGACAAGTAGTATCAATGCTAGAAATAGAAATGCCAGCAAAATTTCAAAGACCTCTCTACAGACAGGGTGCAAAGCCTCCAAGTAGAACCCAAGGTCTCCGGGTTCTTTAGCTCCGGTTTAACACTGGACAGCTCTGACTATCATCTTTCATTTACTGAGCTGGAAATTGCTTCATGTCCAGTGGTGGGGAGACCAAATCAGCCGATTGTTTCTTTTGGTTAAAAATAACTGTTGAATAAATTTGCATAAGGATGTGCGTTTGGACTGGTCACCTGTGCCGGGCCCAACCCACCAAACCAATAGAAGGTTGAATCCCAGTGACAGAGCTTTGATTGGTTGCAGAAGGCCCTGTGGCCAACCGTGTAAAGTGTAACCAATTGGCTGGTTGGTTGACTATGCTGTGCTCAATTGTTCTCTATGTCTCACTTCCATTTTCTCATAAATCCTATCTGATCACGATGTTGGTAGGGATTCTTAGAACCAGCTTTGGTTCTGGGAGCTTCCTGATTTGTAAATTGTTTTTAAAATTTGTTTCTGCTCAGATAAATCTTACTAGATTTAATTGTTCTAAGGAAATTCCCTTTTAACACAACTTATTTGGTTTTTGTGGTGGTGGTATTTTTGCGGTGCTGGGACAGAACCCAGGGCCTCGCACATGCTGGGCAGGCACTCCATCACTGAGCAATAGCCTAGCCCTCCATTCAGTATCCCCAGTTAGCTGGGGATGTGGCTCAGTGGTGGAGCGCTTGCCTAGCACACATGAGGACTGGGTTCAATCCCCAGCACCACATTAAAAAAAGATAAATAAACAGAATAAAGGTTGTAAACATACTAACTTAGGGGGGTAATTTTCATATCAAGTGTTCTCAAGTTCCCTCACCCACCTGCCTTTTCTCCTTCTGGATCCTTTCTAAGGTTTCTCTAAATCATTCTTGTATTAGTATAGGCTAAACGTGTCCTTTGGTATCCTTTCACTTTCTTCCATTCTCTCTGCCCCTTTCATCATGAACCTTTCTGGCCTCCTTTCCTCTGAAGAGACTACAGGGATAGAATCCACTGGGGGCTAGCCCTGTCTGTGAAGTTTGATTCTCTGGCTCTACTTCTTTTATAAAAACAACACTTGTATTCATAAAGACATTAATGATATTTTTTAGCATGGTTGGTAATTCATAGGTATTTCTCCCAGTATTTAGAAGCCCAGGAAGGGCCCACCGTCCACAGGACTGTGGGGCCCCAGGACAATAAACTTCCAATAGTCACAGCCTTACACATTCATTTTGAGGTGTTTTTTTTTCCCAGTAGCCAACGCTGTTCTAAAAGCTTCACATGGATTTCCCACTTAATCTAACACTCACAGACTAACAAGGTAGAAAGGAACCCCGGGCCAGGCATTCAGAAGTTACATGGCTTTCCCAATGCTCTGCAGCCAATATGGCAGCATCAGAATTAGAACCAATCTTTATAACCACTGTGATATTCTGCAGCCATTACTTTGGTTTTTATTATGGTGTTGTCTTGGGCAGTGCCGTGGTTAGAATGTTTATCCCTTCCCCAACTCAAGTTGAAATGTAATCGCCACTGTAACAGTATTAAGAGATAGGTCCTTTCAGAGGTGACTCAGCCATGAGGCTTCACCTCATGGGTGGAGTGGGACCAGTGCTGTTATAAAAGGTGAGTTAGGTCCTCTCTCCATCTCTCTCTCTCTTCCCCCACATGATAATGCAGCAAGAAGACCCTCACAAATGCTGAAACCTTGATCTTGAATTTCCCAGCCTCCAGAAGTGTGAGAAATAAATTTCTGTTGGTTATAGACGACCCAGTCTGATATTCCCTGATGGCAGCGTAAAATGGACTGACCGTCAGTTCAGGCCACCATGACCCCACACCAAGACTGGGTGGCTTTTAAACAGCAGAAATTTAATCCTCACACTTCTGGAGGCTGAGAGTCCAAGATCCAAGCTGCGGCAGATTCAGTGTCTGGTGAGGGCTGCTTTCTTGTTCTTGGATGGCGCTTCTCCTGGGTCCCCAACATGGTGGATGGGGTGAATGAACTCCCCCGACACCTTTTGATGAGATCACTGATCCTAATTATGAGGACTCTGTCCTCGTGACCTAGTCACCTCCCAGAGGCCCCACTTCTTAGTACTATCACACTGGGAATTAGGTTTCAAACTACAAATCTGGGGAGAAGGCACACCCACTCAGACCACACAGCAGGTGTCTAGTACAAATTATTTACCAATTCACTAAGAGTAAGAATCAAAACCTAACCTTCTTCTCACTTTGCCCATTTTGAGTATTCACCTCATTAATTTTATTCAAACTCTCAAGAAATTTTAAAAGGCAATTCATTGGATAAAAAAAAAAAAATCCAAGGATTTTGCTGTGTAAGCACATATGCTTCTTTTCTTCTTAGCAGGGTTTGTATTGTAGTTTTCATAAATACACCAACACTGCATGAACGTCTGTTCTTCAGTAAGAATCATAACAAAGCAGATGCTTTTGTGGTTTTTTAAAAAATAAAATTTATCATAGTACAATAAAATGTGTACACTTAACAGTTGCATAAATATTGACAAGCACATAAATCCATGGAGCATCACCTCAGTGAACATTTCCATTAGTCCAGAAATTTACCATAAGGCAAAATCAGGCACACCTGGGTGGAATCTGTCATATATGGTTTCTTTCCCTTAGCCTGTTTTTTTTTTTAAGATTTGTTTATGTTCTGCCTATCTTTAGTTCACTCCTTATTGTTGAGTAGCATTTTATTGTATGAACACACTGCATTTTTTAATTTATTCACTCACTAAAGAGTTTCCACCTTTTGGCTATTTTAAATAAAGCTGCTATGAATATTCATGAGCCAGTCTTTCACGGCTCTGTGTTTTCATTTCTCCTTTTTAAAAACCCAAGAGTAGATTTGATAAGTCTCATTTTCCAACCAATAATCTTCTGTGCATGCTTCACTTTTTAAGAAATGGCAAACTTTGCAAGGTGGTTGTACCACCTTGGACTCCCACAGCAGTGCATGAGTTTCAGTTGCTCGGTATCATCGCTGACACTTGGAGTTGAGGGTCTTTTTCTTTTCTTTTTTCTTTTTTTTTTTTGGAAGAGTATAAAGTATGCAATGAAATATGGATCAATATTGACAGAGAAAAAATGGAATCTGATCACTGTAATCATAGTAATATAATGATTCTACATTATGGGACAATTTGAAGTCTTGGAAGAAAATTTCAGGTGATAGAGCAATAGCATTAACAGCCTTTTAAAAAGTGCATTTAAATATGTACCAATGTATGCTTTGCCTAGGGGAGTGTCATTGCACAACAGTTGATCTAAATATACAAATAATCTAAATACACAGATAGAATAAAAAAGTGTATGATTTTCCCCAGCCTTTTCCATTTGTCTTCCCTCAACAGAGGGTCCTGACTTCAATCATTTAATTTCTTCCTTTCAGTTACTCACAATGGGCTCCTCCATTTCTTGGCCAGATATTTGGACTTTTTTGACGTTCAGGCAGTAGGAAAAGCTATTGATTTGAGGGGTCAAAGTGGCACTGGAGAGTAGAGCATGACGGAATTAATTTTGAGTCTATTTTAGAAGGAGGAAGTTGTATGTATGTAAAAGTAGATGGCAGAAACACGATTGCAGCAGATTCTGTACCTGACCTTCCCATCATCTAAACAAAAAGTACTCATTTTTTAAAACATTATCTTTCTGTGGTGAATGTGACATATTTTTAACCAGGCATTGCTTTAACAACAAAGGAAGGCTGTGTCCTATCTTCAAAAGGAAATCTATATGTGCACATATTTGTGTTTGTGTACTCTTCCTGAATCAATTGTTTATCATCCTGTAATTCCAGTGACTCGAGAGTCTGAGGCAAGACGATCACAAGTTCAAGGCCATCCTGGGCAACTTAGTGAGACCCTGTCTCAAAATAAAATATAAATAGGACTAGTTAAGTGTCCCTGGGTTCAATCCCTGGTACAAAAAATATTGTTTTTCATCTATGTTCATATTCATACTCTTGTACATATCAATATTTTATACCCCTAACCTTGTTTCAGCTTTAGTAAGCTAAAATTAACAAATTATATATATTTAAATTGAATATGAGTTATGCATATCCAGTGCCTCATGTATTATACTGTGTGTGTGTGTGTGTGTGTGTGATGAGAATATTTAAGATCTACTATTTTAGCAAATTTCAAGTATACAGTACATTACTATTAAGTATACTCCATGGTGTGCATTAGATCCCAAGAACTGATTCATCCTACAACTGCAAGTTTGTACCCTTTAACCTACATCTCCCCACTTCCCCCACTCCCCAACCCTGGGTAACCACCTTTCTACTCTCTGTTTCTATGAGTGGACCTTTTTTAGATTCCAAAAGGGCTACTGGTAGTCTTTTTTTTTAAAGCTCTTCGAGGGTGTGGGTCACAGGATCTCTTTGTGGTTCTCAGTCGCATTTCTTGATGACTAAAGATATCCATCATCTTTTTCATGTTATTTTTGGTCATTTGTGCATCCTTTTTTAAGAAATGCCTATTATGCTATGGTGTTTGTCTCATTATGGCGTAGTAAGAGTTCTTTATATGTCCCAGATAGAAGTGCTTTATTAGATTCATTTATTACCAATAATAAATGAGTTGGCAGTTTATTTTTTCCATAATGCATTTTAGTTCAAATTTTATTTAGTTGCCCCAGTACCTTTACTTCCAATTCTCCATCACACCCTCATTGAAGTATGCATGAGTTTTAACATATGGATGCTGCTGAAACATCACCATAAATCAAGATGATGATCATGTCCACCTGTGCCCAAAAGAGCAGTTCCTTTGGAAGCACAGAAGTTTTTAAATTTGACCAAATCCTATTTATCAGATTTTTCTTTTATGGTAATTTTTATGTTCATTTTAGAAAATCTTTGTTTAAGAGAGCCAAATTTGTCTCCTATGCTTTCTTCTACAAATTTTATATTTTTGGACTGTCACAGAACCATCATAAATTAACTTTTGTGATAGAGAGGCTCATTTTCTCCCCCACATGAATATCCAGTTCTTCAAACACTATGTTGAAAATGCTATCCCCTACCATTACACTCCCTTTGTGATTTTATCAAAAATTGACCATGTGTGTATGAAATTATTTCTGGACTCTCCCTTCTATTCCACCGATTTTACATGTTTAGCCTTACATCAGTACCACATTGTGTTAGTTGCTACAGCTTCATAGTAAATATTAAAATTAAAAATATAACACCTTCAACTTTTCTTTTTCAGAATTATTACATTTTTTTGTAGGAAATTATAGAATTTAGGTCTGGGGTGTGGTTCAGTGGTAGACCACCTACCTAGTATGTGTGAGGCCCCAATTCCATTCCCGACACTGAAAAAACAAACAAAAAATCTTAGAGCTAGATTCAATAATTAAAGAAAAAAACCATCTGCTGGAATTTTGTTTGGACTTGGGTTGATTATGTAGATCAATTTGGAAAGAACTGATATCTTAATATTCCATAAACGTGGTATATTTCTTTTATTCAAGCTTTCCAATTTACTTATATAAATATTTTATTCTCTTAATAATTGTTTGTGAGTAGATATTAAATTTATTCTTATTGTATGGTTTTGATTCTATTTTAAATGTATTTTTTAAAGTCACCACTTGTTGCTTGTTTTACTTATCTTTTGCTTCACTATGACCAAAATACCCAATAAGAATAACTTAGAAGATGAAAAGTTTATTTTGGGCTCATACTTTGAAAGAACTGAGTCCATAGACAGCCAGTATCATTGCTCTGGACCCAAGATGGGGCAGCATGTCATGGTCCAGCTCATGGTGGAGTCAGAAGAGAGAGACAGACAGACAGACACTGAGACTCACAGGGAAGATGCACCCTTCCACGGCTGGTCTACAGTAACCCACCTCCTCCAGTCATACCCCTCCATCTATAGTTACTACCCAGTCGATCCATTTAAACTAGGATGGACTGATTAGGTTACAACTCTCACAATCTATTCTTTTTACCTCTGAATATGCCTGCATCAACAGGAGCTTTTGGGAGACCCCTTATATCCAAGCCACAACATTCTATTCCTGGTCCCCAAAAGCTCAGGTCCATCTCAAAATGGGAAATGCATTTAGTTTGTCTCCAAAAGTTCCATAGTCTTAACAGTTTTAGCATCACCCCAAAGTCCAAGTCCAAAGTCTCATCTGTGCAAACTTTTTGCTGCAAGCCCTTGTAAAAATCAAAAGCAAGTTACATGTATCCAATGCACCATAGCACAGAGTAAACATTCCCATTCCAAAAGGAAGGCATAGAGGCATAGAAAGAAGGGGTGTGCCAAAGGAAGAGCGAAACCCAGCTGGACAAACAGGTTCCCAACTCCACCTGAAGCGTCCAGAACATAAAGGCTGCAGGACGTTATTTCCAAAGGGCTGTGGCAGCCCCGCCCCTGTGTCCTTGCTGGTGGGGGGGCAGCTGGGCTCTCAGCCTGGCTCTCTCTACAGCCGGCAGCTTTCCTGGGCAGACTTTACTGGCATCTCTTAATTCGTGGGACCTCCATTCCAGCTTTGGCTTCACCTTTACGACTTCTCACGTCACCCTTTCAGGGGCATCCTGCGAGGTCTCTGACCCTGTAGGCTTCCCAGGACTTTCTTTGAAATCTTGGCAGAAGCCTCCAGGACCCCCTAACTCCAGGAGCCTGCTTTCCTGGAAAACCAACCCCACATGAATGATGCCACGGTCTGCAGCCAGCTCATGTAATACCTGGTGCCCTTGGAATTAGGACTGAACGTCTGGGTGCCTGAGTACCCTAAAACAACTTCTAGTCACCCCGACACCATGCAAGCAGGGTGCCCCCATGTTCTCTTCTCAAAGAATTTTTTACTTTTACATCCTTGAGCCTATAATGGGTGTGGTCTTGCCAATTCCTGAGATGCCCTTAAGCCATCTTTCCTATGGTCTCTGTGTAAAATATTTAGCAACGCTTTAGTGGCTCTCATCTCTTCCACCACCACTCCTTTCTTGGCCACACTTTTACATGCACTTATCTCACCAAACTGCAAGTTTTTAAAATCCATTGGCACCGTTTTCTGCTTCCAAATTCTCACAGCAATCCTGGCTAAAAGTTGTCCAGAATATCCATGTCACTGTCTGAATGCTATGCTGCCTTGAAATTTCCTCTGCCAGATTAGTCCATCACCTTTAAATTTAGCCTCCCACAAAGTCTCAGGACATCAAAATGTAGCCAAGTTCTTTGCCAGAATATAACAGGAGTGACCTGGAGTCCAAGTCCCAAGTGAGCCCTCATTCCCCTCTGAAACCTCATGAGCACAGTCTGCATTTCTATCAGCATTCTGATTTTTTGAGCTTCAATCTAAACTGCCCGTTAAACTGCATGTACAACATTCTTTGCCAGCTTGCATCTCTAAACTTTTCAAAATTCCTCCCACCTCCAGGCTCCAAAGGCTTCTGAACCACATGGTTAGATTAATTACAGCAATAGCCACACTTATACGACCGCTTTCTGTTTTAGTTATCTTTTGCATGGCTGTGAACAAAATACCCAACCAGAACAACTTAGAGAATGAAGTCTACTGGGGACTCATGGTTTCAGAGGTCTCAGTCCGTAGACAGCCAACTCCATTGCTCTGGGACCAAGGGGAGACAGCACGTTATGGGGGAAGGATCCAGTGGAGGAAGCTGCTCAGCTCATGGTCAGGTCAGCAAGCAGAGAAAGAGACAAGAGACCACAGGGAAGATGCACCTTTGTAGGGCAGGCCCCGGTGACCCACGCCTCCTTCAGCCACACCCCACCTACCTCCATTACCCTCCAGTCAGCCCATTCAAACTAGGATGGACTCAATAGGTTACAGCTCTCATAATCATCTTACCGCTGAATATTCCTACATTAATGAGAGCTTTTGGAAGGCACCTCCTATCCAAACCATAACATTGTTAGGATATGGAAAGATAACTGACTTTTATATATTGAAGTTGTATCCTGTGCCCTTGATAAATTTACTTATTAATTTTACCAAATTTTTTTTTCAGATTTTTTAGGAATTTTTCAATGAAGATGATCACATCATATGTAAATGCAGAGAGTTTTACTTCTTCATTTCCAATGTCTATGCTTTTTATTTCCACTTTTTGCGTTTTTTTACTGGGGGACCCCCTATACATTATTGAAAAGAAGTGGTAAAGGTAGACATTTGTGCTTAATGACTCTTTGGGGAAAATTGGTCAATATTTTACCATTATGAGTCACGCTTATTACAGGTTTTTCACTGATGCCCTTTATAAATGAGTTCCCTCAACTCCATATTTGCTTAGAGACTTTTTAAAAATGAGTAGTGGATGTTTATCTTTGTAAATGACTTTCTGCATTCCTTAAAAAATGACTTTTTCTCCCTTGCTTCATAATATATTAAATTGTATTGATTGATTTTTTTAATATGAAGCAAATCCTTTCATATTTGAGAAAATACTCGTAGAGTCATGATGCATTACTGTTTTTCTATTGCTGGATTTGATTTATTAGTGTTTTGCTAAGGATTTTTGCATCTATGTCTTATCTATCTATGTTTTATTGTGTTCTGTAATCCTTTTGTAATCTCTTATCAGATCTTGGTGTCAGAGTTAAGCTGGTTTCATTATATGAATAAGAAGACTTCTCTTCTATTTTCTGGAAGAGTTTGCTTAGGAGTGTTATTATTTCTCTCCTACATGTTTGATAGATTCCACCAGTGAAACATCTGGGCCTGGAGTTGTCTTTCTGAGGAGATTATTATTATTATTATTAGATTGCATTAGTAGACACAGGACTATTTTAGTTTTCTATTTCTCCTTGAGTGAGTTTTGGAAAGTTGTGTTTTTCAACCCTATGGCAGCTCCTGTCTGGAAATTCTTGTGTAGTCTGATTCTGTATGTACAGTCCTACCCTCAGCAAAGGACCTGCAGGAAACTCTCACACTGATATTAACATCCTCCCCTGACAAACACTCAGACCCTCAGTATCCTCCTCTTCTTTTGTGCCCTACTACCATAGATTCCAACCACTTTCCCGACACTAAATTCTTGATCTCCTGTTCCATAGCTCAGGGGTCTGCCATGTTCCGTGGGGACATCAGCTTCCTGTACTACAATCAGGAAATTGTCCCTGGGAAATAGCCAAAGCAATCAAAAGTGAACCCCATTAATTTCTCTTCTTTCAGGAATCACAGCCTTGAAACTACCTTTAGTCCAATGCCAGAAAGCATTTGCTTTGTATATTTTGTCCTGCTTTGTAATTGTTTGCAAAGAGAAGATTACTCTGGGTTCTCTATAATGGTCAGAAGCCTAAATCACCTCTTGTGTTTTTTTTAAATAACAAGTATTAGCAAAGATACTTGGAACGAATGGCCTCTCATGGCCTGGTTGATCTGCCCTGTATGCTCCAATCTTATCTACTACCACACTACCAGCATTTTATGCTTGAACAATCTGTTCTACTTAAGTTTAATTCTTTATGCTGCATGTACCCATGTAAGCTGGTGTGCTTGCTCCTAAGGACTCTTGACTCTTGAACAAATACTGTCTTTTTTTTGCCTGAGATGTCCCCTTGCCCTTCTCCTAGCTGACTCATGCTCTTTCTTCACAGTTAAAGGACCCTTCTCGAGGTCCCTACAGACCTTCACAATGCAGCATTTTCTCTCTAGGCTTATTCTCATCACTGAATGAGCACAGCACATCAGAACTGTGGTCCACTCTTTCCCACCTCCACTTGGGGGGAGTAACTATTTCTTATTTGTCACTAGATGGAAAAATATCCACAAGCGATGTGCCACCTAGAGCGTCCTTAATAAGTCCTTGCAGAATGACTAATGCACTAACACCACTAATGCACACTTTAACTTAAGGCATATTTTAAAGTGTTTTCTTGTTTGAGATAATAAGCATTATTAACCCTATTGTGCTAGATCATGGAAATAGCGCTTCTTCACGCCCAGCTCCTGCCCTTCAACCCCAGTGAGCCACATCTTTAAGAAGCAGGCATGCAGGGGGAAGGGTGCTATCCCATAGGTCATACGTCATAGCAGCCTGGAGAGAGGTTTGATGACTTGCCACTTTAATATGCTTCGTTCATTTGATCTCTTGATTCATGATCTCAGGGATTGTTTTTTCTCTGGCAGGTCACCCAAGAATCAGGCCACAGTGATGCTTCTGCTGGCTCTGGTGCCTTGGGTTCTAGGTCGGCCACACACTGCATCCTCCACTGCTCTAAGCCCTACCCAACGGCAGGATTCCCTAGCTGGAGAATAGACGTCAGAGAGCAGAACACCAGGCTTCCGTTTTCTCAGGACACCATCTGTTTTTATTCTATTTTAGTGTGCCTTATTTTTCCTATAATCTTTATCCGAGAGGATGTGATTTCTTTCATGAGTGAACTACTTTCTCCCTTTATATAAGCATTTTTTACAAAGGACTGGAATATCTTCTCTCAGAACTACTATAAATATGACATTCTGAGAAGCATATTCTGACACTGAGACTAAAACCTTGTTAGGATTGTCACTCAGCCTGTGGAGACAGCTTGACTCTCTGGAACCCCAAAGTTGGGTCCTTACTCCACAGGAGAAACTTTTTAAGACACTGTGGCAAGATATGCATGACATAGGGGCTGGAGTTGTGTCTCGGTGGTAGAGCACACGCCTAGTCCGTGTGAGGCACTGGGTTTGATTCTCAGCACCGCATATAAATAAATGAATAAAACAAAGGTCCATCAATGTTATAAAAATATGCATAACATAGAATCTCTATTCTTAACCACGTTTAAGCATACAGTTAAATGACATTAAGTGCATTCAACCATCAACAGAACTCTTTCATTTCGTTTTTGGTAATTAAAACTCTGTACCCATTAATCAATAACTCTCCATTCCCCTTCACCCCGGATACTTGGCATCCACCATTCCAATTTGTACTTCTATGAATTTCACTCTAGTACATCATATATAAGTGAGATCATATTTGTCCTTGTGTAACTGGGTTCATCCTAGTTTCAGCATGTGTCAGAATTCCTTCTTTTTCAAGGCTGAATAATATTCTTGGTGTGGATGGCAGATTTTGGTTGTCCATTCAGCAGTCAATAGACACTTGTGGTACTTCTACTTTTTATTTTTTTTATTTTATTTTATTTTATTTTTTTTTATTGGTCATTCATAACATTACATAGTTCTTAATACATCATATTACACGGTTTGATTCACGTGGATTATGAACTCCCCCTTTTACCCCGTATACAAATTGCTGTATCACATCAGTTTCCCTTCCATGGATTGACATATTGCCTTTCTAGTGTCTGATGTATTCTGATGTCTGTCCTATTCTCTACTATCCCCCCTCCCCTCCCCTCCCCTCCCCTCCCCTTTTCTCTCTCTACCCCTTCTACTGTAAATCATTTCTTCCATTTGTATTATCTTGTCTTACCCCTCCTTTCCTCTTGTATGACATTTTGTATATCCCTGAGGATCGCCTTCCATTTCCATGCAATTTCCCTTCTCACTCCCTTTCCCTCCCACCTCTCATCCCTGTTTAATGTAAATCTTCTTCTCAAGCTCTTCGTCCCTACCCTGTCCTTGTTTACTCCCCTTATATCAAAGGAGTCATTTGGTATTTGTTTTTTAAAGATTGACTAGCTTCACTTAGCATAATCTGCTCTAATGCCATCCATTTCCCTCCAAATTCTATGATTTTGTCATTTTTAAATGCAGAATAATACTCCATAGTATATAAATGCCACATTTTTTTTATCCATTCATCTATTGAAGGGCATCTAGGCTGGTTCCACAGTCTTGCTATCGTGAATTGAGCTGCTATGAACATCGATGTAGCAGTGTCCCTGTAGCATGCTCTTGTTAGGGCTTTAGGGAATAGACCAAGAAGGGGAATAGCTGGGTCATATGGTGGTTCCATTCCCAGCTTTCCAAGAAATCTCCATACTGCTTTCCAAATTGGCTGCACCAATTTGCAGTCCCACCAGCAATGAACAAGAGTGCCCTTTTCCCCGCATCCTCTCCAGCACTTATTGTTGTTTGACTTCCTAATGGCTGCCAATCTTACCGGAGTGAGATGGTATCTTAGGGTAGTTTTGATTTGCATTTCTCTGACTGCTAGCGATGGTGAGCATTTTTTCATGTACGTGTTGATTGATTGTATGTCCTCCTCTGAGAAGTGTCTGTTCAGGTCCTTGGCCCATTTATTGATTGGGTTATTTGTTATCTTATTGTCTAATTTTTTGAGTTCTTTGTATATTCTGGTTATTAGGGCTCTATCTGAAGTGTGTGGAGTAAAGATTTGTTCCCAGGATGTAGGCTCCCTATTTATCTCTCTTATTGTTTCTTTTGCTGAGAAAAAACTTTTTAGTTTGAGTAAGTCCCATTTGTTGATTCTATTTGTTAACTCTAGCGCTATGGGTGTCCTATTGAGGAATTTGGAGCCCGATCCCACAGCGTGTAGATCATAACCAACTTTTTCTTCTATCAGATGCCATGTCTCTGATTTAATATCAAGCTCCTTGATCCATTTTGAGTTAACTTTTGTGCACGGCGAGAGATAGGGATTCAGATTCATTTTGGTGCAAATGGATTTCCAGTTTTCCCAGCACCATTTGTTGAAGATGCTATCCTTCCTCCATTGCATGCTTTTAGCCCCTTTATCAAAAATAAGATAGTTGTAGTTTTGTGGATTGGTTACTGTGTCCTCTATTCTGTACCATTGGTCCACCCGCCTGTTTTGGTACCAGTACCATGCTGTTTTTGTTACTATTGCTCTGTAGTATAGTTTGAAGTCTGGTATCGCTATACCGCCTGATTCACACTTCCTGCTTAGTATTGTTTTTGCTATTCTGGGTCTTTTATTATTCCATATGAATTTCATGATTCTTTTATCGATTTCTATAAGATATGCTGTTGGGATTTTGATTGGCATTGCATTGAACTTATATAGGACTTTTGGTAATATCGCCATTTTGATGATGTTAGTTCTGCCTATCCATGAGCAGGGTATATTTTTCCATCTTCTAAGGTCTTCTTCTATGTCTTTCTTTAGGGTTCTGTAATTTTCATTGTATAAATCTTTCACCTCTTTTGTTAGGTTGATTCCCAAGTATTTTATTTTTTGGGGGGATATTGTGAATGGAGTAGTTGTCCTCATTTCCGTTTCAGAGGATTTGTCGCTGATATACAGGAATGCCTTTGATTTATGCGTGTTGATCTTATATCCTGCCACTTTGCTGAATTCATTTATTAGCTCTAATAGCTTCTTTGTAGACCCTTTTGGGTCTGCTAGGTATAGAATCATATCATCTGCAAATAGTGATAATTTAAGTTCTTCTTTTCCTATTTTTATGCCTTTAATTTCTTTCGTCTGCCTAATTGCTCTGGCCAGTGTTTCGAGGACTATGTTGAACAGAAGTGGTGAGAGGTGAGAGAGGGCATCCCTGTCTTGTACCAGATCTTAGAGGGAATGCCTTCAATTTTTCTCCATTCAGAATGATGCTGGCCTGTGGCTTATCATAGATTGCTTTTACAATGTTGAGGTATGATCCAGTTATCCCTAATTTTTCTAGAGTTTTGAACATAAAGGGATGGTGTACTTTGTCGAAAGCTTTTTCTGCATCTATCGAGATGATCATATGGTTCTTGTTTTTAAGTCTATTGATGTGGTGGATAACATTTATTGATTTCCGTATATTGAACCAACCTTGCATACCAGGGATGAATCCTACTTGATCATGGTGTATAATTTTTTTGATATGTATTTGAATCCGATTCGCCAGAATTTTATTGAGGATTTTTGCATCAAGGTTCATTAGAGATATTGGTCTGTAGTTTTCTTTCTTTGAAGTGTCTTTGTCTGGTTTCGGAATCAGGGTGATGTTGGCCTCATAGAATGAATTTGGAAGTTCTCCCTCTTTTTCTATTTCCTGAAATAGCTTGAAAAGTATTGGTGTTAGTTCCTCTTTAAAGGTTTTGTAAAACTCTGCTGTATACCCATCCGGTCCTGGGCTTTTCTTAGTTGGTAGTCTTTTGATGGTTTCTTCTATTTCCTCTATTGTTATTGGTCTGTTTAGGTTGTCTATATCCTCCTGGCTCAATCTGGGCAGATCATAAGACTCAAGGAATTTATCTATGCCTTCACTATCTTCTATTTTATTGGAGTATAAGGATTCAAAGTAATTTCTGATTATCTTCTGTATTTCTGAAGTGTCTGTTGTGATATTGCCTTTTTCATCCCGTATGCTAGTAATTTGGGTTCTCTCTCTTCTTCTCTTCGTTAGCATGGCTAAGGGTCTGTCAATTTTATTTATTTTTTCAAAGAACCAGCTTTTAGTTTTGTCAATTTTTTCAATTGTTTCTTTTGTTTCAATTTCATTAATTTCAGCTCTGATTTTAATTATTTCTTGCCTTCTACTTCTTTTGCTGTTGTTTTGCTCTTCTTTTTCTAGGATTTTGAGATGAAGTATGAGATCATTTATTTGTTGGTTTTTTCTTTTTTTGAGGAATGAACTCCAAGCAATGAATTTTCCTCTTAGAACTGCTTTCAATGTGTCCCATAGATTCCGATATGTTGTGTCTGTGTTTTCATTTAACTCTAGGAATTTTTTAATTTCCTCCTTGATGTCTTCTAAAACCCATTGATCACTCAGCAACCTATTGTTCATTCTCCAGGTGATGCTTGATTTTTCCTTTCTTCTTTTATCATTGATTTTCAGTTTCATTCCATTATGATCAGACAAGATGCATGGTATTATCTCTACCTCTTTGTATTGTCTAAGAGTTGCCCTGTGACATAGTATATGGTCTATTTTTGAGAAGGTTCCATGTGCTGCTGAGAAAAAAGTGTAGCAACTTGATGTTGGGTGGTATAGTCTATATATGTCAATTAAGTCTAGGTTGTTAATTGTGTTATTGAGTTCTATAGTTTCCTTATTTAACTTTTGTTTGGAAGATCTGTCCAGTGGTGAGAGAGGTGTGTTGAAGTCTCCCATGATTATTGTATGGTGGTCTATTAGACTCTTGAACTTGAGAAGAGTTTGCTTGATAAACACGGCTGCACCATTATTTGGGGCATATATATTTATAATTGTTATGTCTTGTTGGTGTATGGTTCCCTTGAGCAGTATGAAGTGTCCTTCTTTATCCCTTTTGATTAGCTTTGGCTTGAAATCTATTTTATTAGATATGAGTATGGACACTCCTGCTTGTTTCCTTGGTCCATATGAGTGATATGATTTTTCCCAACCTTTCACCTTCAGTCTATGTACATCTTTTCCTATCAAATGCGTCTCCTGTAGACAGCATATTGTTGGGTCTTGTTTTGTGATCCATTCTACTAGCCTGTGTCTCTTAATTGGTGAGTTTAAGCCATTAACATTTAGGGTTATTATTGAGATATGGTTTGTTCTTCTATCCATATTTGTTTATTGATGTTACTAAACCTGATTTGTTATCCTCTTTGACTACTTTCCCCCCTTTACTGTCCTACCTCCCATTGTTGGTTATCAATGTTATTTTCCATTTCCTCTTCCTGTAATGTTTTGCCAAGGATTTTTTGAAGAGATGGTTTTCTAGCTGCGAATTCTTTTAACTTTTGTTTATCGTGGAAGGTTTTAATTTCATCTTCTAATCTGAAGCTTAATTTCGCCGGATACACAATTCTTGGTTGGAATCCATTTTCTTTAAGCGTTTGAAATATGTTATTCCAGGATCTTCTAGCTTTTAGAGTCTGTGTTGAGAGATCAGCTGTTATCCTGATTGGTTTACCCCTAAATGTAATCTGCTTCCTTTCCCTTGTAGCTTTTAAAATTCTCTCCTTATTCTGTATGTTGGACATCTTCATTATAATGTGTCTAGGTGTGGATCTCTTATGATTTTGCACATTCGGCGTCCTGTAGGCTTCTAGGATTTGGGATTCTGTCTCATTCTTCAAGTCTGGGAAGTTTTCTTGTATTATTTCACTGAATAGATTGCTTAATCCTTTAGTTTGGAGCTCTGTGCCTTCCTGTATCCCAATGACTCTTAAGTTTGGTCTTTTGATATTATCCCATAGCTCTTGAATGTTCTGCTCATGGTTTCTTAGTAGACTTGCTGAGCTATCTATGTTCTTTTCAAGTTGAAATACTCTGTCTTCATTGTCTGATGTTCTATCTTCTAAGTGATCAACTCTGCTGGTAGTATTCTCAATTGAGTTTTTAAGTTGGTTTATTGTTTCCTGCATTTCTAGTATTTCTATTTGTTTGTTTTTTATTACCTCTATCTCCCTGTGAAATTGATCTTTTACTTCCTGGATTTGTTTGTCAATATGATCTTTCATTGTCTGATTTTGCTGTCTCATGTCTTCCTTGAGACTCCAGATCATCTGAAGCATGTATGTCCTGAGCTCTCTATCTGACATTCCATCTGTTGCAGCTATTACCTCTTCTAAAGTTGAGTTGACCTGCATTGCCTGTGGTCCTTTCTTTCCTTGTCGTTTCATACTGCTCGCGTTTCTTTCTGCTTGGTGAAATTGTTGTGTCTTTGATATTTTCCCCCTCTATTTAATTATATTGCTCTTGTATAGTTGAAAAATCACCCTTTCAGGGCAGGTAGTGGCTGTGATCCTCCTCCAATTAGTGTGATACTGGGGAGGAGAGATATTAGAAGGGGAGGGAAGAAGTCACTAAAGAGAATGAGTGTAGGAGGTAGAATTCAAGGAAGGTGGAATAGGAAAGTTGAAAGAAGTGAGAAGACAAAAGAAAAAAAAAGTGAAAAGAAAGAAAGAAGAAACGAAAAAAAAATAAAAATTTAAAACCAAAAAAAAAAGAAAAAAAAAATTTTTTTTAATGATAGTAAAAAAATGGAAATTAAAGTTTAAAAAATAATAGTAATACTAATAAAATAAAAAGAATTTTAAAAAAATTGAAACCATTAATAGGAATGTTAAAGAACAACAACTACATCAACAACAAAAAGTGAAAATAAAAAAAATACTAATAATAATCATTAAAAATAATAATAATAATAATAAATGCAGTCATATAGCTCGATTAACTTCTCATCCAGTTGGTGGAGCTATGCCCGCTGGGCCAGGCTTCTCTTCTTGATAGGTGGGAACCAATCACTGTGCCCCAGCTCTTCTTCCCAGACTGTGTGGGTCTCTAATCCTGAGTGCCTAGGGCCTTCTCTTGTGGTTCCTCAAGCCAGGCCCCGCTCACCTGTGACACTCACCACAATACTGACTACACGCCAGGTCTGCTGCTCCTGGGAGCCCTGTTTTCATGGGTGCCTGGGCACACCCTTTCTGTTTGCCTCTGTCAGACCCTAAGTTTGTAGGGCTTGGGGCTGAGGGCCCCCAGCGAATTTGTTTGCCCTCAGGTAGCAGCAACTCCCCTGATAGCTGGTGCAAGGGACCTGTTGTCAGCACTGGTGATAGCAATAGCTGGGAGTCCTGCGCCGCTAGTCCTGCGTCACTCCTGATTCCCTGGGTCTGGCTGTGGTGCTCAGTTGGCTTTTACCTCTTTGAGTTCAGGCGGGCCGACTAGTTATTTCAGCGGGATCATTAGTGTTGAGTCCATGAAGCAGGCGAACCTGAGCTAGAATGCAGCCAATTCGGGCTCGGTGTGTTCTGAGAAGGCTAGACCGTTCGCCCGGGGTCCACTTCAGCTCAACCGTGCCTAGTGGTCCTGAGCGAACAGTATTTTGACAGTTTACTTCTCCCTATGCCTGTGCAGCTGAAGGGGTTAGAGACTTGATCTCTCCGCGTCCGCCGCCATGTTGGATCATTTAGATTTTAAATTGTCACTCATCTTATCAGCTGTTCCATTTTACTCGGTTAAGAGTCTGTTCTAAGGTGCTCCGCGGAAAGCGGTGGCGGCAGCGGCGGTGGCTGCAGCGGCGGCGGTGGTGGCGGCAAAGCTGTGGCCTTCGGGACCCCCGTGGAGGGGGTGCGGGCTGGGGGAGGGGAGGCAGCGCCTCGGGGCCCGCGCGGGCCGGGTACTGGGCACGCGAGAGAGCGGGTGGGGTGGGGGAAAGAGATTGAGATCTAGATTTAGGGAGTGAGCGTGGGAGGAGAGATGGCGGGGGAGAAGCGAAGCGGAGAGGCGGAGAGGGGAGTGAGAAGGGGCCCAGGGAGCCCGGCAGCTCGGGGGCTGCAGCCTTACTGCTCGTGCTGAAGTCGTGGCGGATTCACTCCATCTAGGCCCTTTTCTTGACACGGTGCTGAATCCTTGTCGACAGATGTCCTTTGATGATCTTTACTTCTTCTTTTAAGAAGCAGCAACATACGCTGCGGTGGCGGTGGCGCGGAGTACAGAGCAGCTCACTCATTCCCCGCCGCCATCTTCCTACTTTTTATATCTACTATAAATAATGTTGCTATGAACATAGGTTCTCTAGGTATCTTTTCAAGTCTTTGTTTCCAGTTCTTTGGAGTTTATACTTAGAAGTGAGATTGAGAGAATATATTCTACTTTTAATTTTTTGAGTAGTTCTCCAGTGTTTCCCACAGCAAGAATTCTCACCAACAGTGGGTAAGTTTTTCCATATCATTTACTTGTTATTTTCTAGTTTTTTTATAGCAGCCATCCTGATGAATATGATTTATTACCAACTTTAACCTGCTGATACTTTTCTATTTTAATTGCACCTGCAAGCTACTGAACACAACCCTCTGAGAAAGAAACTATAGCAAACTAATCCTTGGAACTAAACTTCATGGAAATAAAAATTAATTTCATTTACAAAATGAAGTTCAATGATTTTTACCATATATTTTTCAAAAATAGCCATGATTTTGTTATTAGTGTTATGCTTGCTTTACAGCCATGAACAAATAGCTCTGTACTTTTTTCTATATTCTGGAAGAGTTGACCCACTGTAGAATATTTTTTTCCCCTATGAGTTGGATAAAATTCACCTGTAGAAATATTAGAACCTGTTGAGAGAATTGTTCTTAAAATTATCTAAATTTTTTTTTCTTGACATTTGGGGTATTCATAATTTCTTTGACTTTAATACCCTTTTTCCAAGAATTGTTTTCTGTTTCAGTGAGTTTGTTGCAAAGAGTGGGCGAGGAGGGGAGGTACTGGGGACTGAATTGGAACAAGATGTATTCCATGCTTTTAATTATCTTAAAATGGATCCTAAAAGAACCATTTAAAAAAAAAGAATCAACAATTATTTTTTCGAAATTGACAGAATAGAAGGAGATGATTTTAAGTTTGTTTTGATATATGATTTGACTCTGGAAACCCAGAAATCTCTAAATCTGGCCTTGGCCCAGGCAGCTCTCTTTCCTGAAAAGACCCCAAAGGAATTCAAAGACCAAAGTGCAACAGACGTGACTCTCACTCAGAGCCGCAGTGTTGAACGACAGGCAACTGAGTGCCAGCTGAAAAGAGGCGCTGGCAGGACGCGCCCTGGTCACTCCAAGATGTCATAACCAGAGCGAGTGAGAGTGTCACATTCCACCAGGAGGATCCAGACACCAACTTCCAGCAGAAAAGCAGCTGGACCCCAGAGAGCATTGGTCCAGCGCCCAGCGTTGAGCTCGCCCAGCTCCCTGCCCCAGGACACTGGGAAGGACTGGCTTCCTGCCCAATTGCTACATTAAAGGAAAGACAGAGAAGGGGGCAAAGAGATGAACAGTGACCCCTGACACAGCCACAGAAGACAGGGTCGGTGCATTGTGCGCAGGGTTGTTGAAGGGGTGTAGACATAATAAGGGGGACATAAGAATCCCCTGTACCCCGAATTGTGCATTGTGTTTTGATATTTCCTATCAGCACAGCTTTGGTATTACACACTCTAGTTTGTCACATTGTTTTGGAAACATTGGAGGTAGCAGTTCCGTGGCTTCTCAGCCTTGCTCTATGTCACTACGATGTATATTTGAAATAAAAGTGGACTCACTCCTTAAATGAGGCCAGCAAAAGAGTGGAGACTTGGAAGGGGAACATTCTGCCACCCCCACATTGCCTTCTTCATTTTTTATATTGCATCTGGTTCAAATATGATCTATTGAGGATGGTAGTGGACCTGAGTCAGGGTCTCTTTTCTTAGAATTCTGAAGTAGAACCCGGCCAGGTGGTGCACACCTGCAATCCCAGCAACTGGGGAGGCTGAGGCAAGAGCATCTAAGTTTTGAGGCCAGCCTCAGCAACATAGCAAGGCCCTGTCACAAAATAAAGAATAAAAAGAACTGGGGCTGGAGCTTGGTGGAAGAGCATCCCTGGGTTCAAACACTTGTCAAAAAACAAAAACAACAACCACAAAAAGTCCTGAGGTAGAAAATTGGACATTTTGCCTTTCGTTCATCTCCATAAGACACGAGAATTGCTAAATGAGACTTTCCCTTGGTTTCTGGCCTGAGTTAAGCCAGCTTTCCATAGCTGTGTCAATTCTGGAGTAAAGGGACTTACCGGAGGACAGATTTCTCTGGGCTCACCTTTTTAGCCCTTGGTCTCTGGCTCCGATGTTTCTGGGCCTGTGGTCAGGCAGAGCATCACGTGGGAGGGCTGGCCAAGCACATCTGCTCACCTCACAACACCAGGCAGCAGGTAGAGAGCTTTGTCAGAGTCCCTCCCCAAACCCACTAAGCCGGGGATCCGTCCATGGATTGATCCATTCACAAGGTCAGGGCCCTCACGATCCAGTTCCATCCCAACCGCCCCTCCTCTGAGCACCACTGCCCAGGACGAACCAGCCTTCAACACCTGAGCTTCAGGGAGAGCTTGGAGACCCAAACCATGAAAGAGACCAGGTGGAATTTTTTAAAGAACCTATACTTTGTTTAATATTATAAATATTCATATAAAAACCACTTCTACAAAGAACAGAGTTATCATCCCTACTTTTTGCTTTGTATTATTAGAGAAAACCTTATAAAATGGGTCCGTTAAAAATGGATTGATAGTTTTCCTAAAAAAACCTACTTGATAGAGTCTCTTATATAATTGTGCCAATTGTCACTCTTGTTCTCTATTTACATAACTTTAAATTTTCTGTTGTACATAAATATAGTTTTCACAAACAGCATTAGTTGCAGCATTTTACTCTGGTGTAGCAAATATATTTATGATTTGACTGACCATAAGACATTTATCCTATGAGGCATGTAAAAAGTTTTCATCTGAGTTTCATTAAGTGAATATTCAGACATTAAGGTTAAATTGGACAGGCCTGCCTTATTGTGAACCAATGTCGTTCTAATTAGAAATTTTTGTCACGTGGTCACTGGTTACTAAGTTACAGAAGATGAAAAATGAGATATAAATTAGCTATTTGGCTATCCAAATGATGAAGATGAAGATGATTAACAGATGATTAACAAAATGGCCAATTTGAAGTCTGCTACCAAGATGTTTTCTTACATTTTGCCTTACTTTTTTTCTAAATTGTAATTATGATATTTGTTTCTCTTTAGCCACTTCTTAGTTGGGAGGTAATTTTTTTAAAGTTTAAGTTGTTCTTTTTGACCAACTTTTCTTACTAAGGTTTTGACTTTTTATATTGAGATTGATAATTTACATATTTATTAATTTATTTATTGTACTAGGAAATTGAACCCAGAGGTGCTTTACCACTGAGCTACTTTCCCAGCCTTTTTTATTTTTTATTTTGAGAAAGGGTCTCACTATGTGGCTGAGGCCAACTTTGAAGTTGCAGTCCTCCTACCTCACCCTCCTGAGCAGGATTATAAGCGTGCAGCACCATGCCCAACTGATTTCATTTTTATATTTTATGAATTTCTTTTTTTAAAAAAAATCTAATTTGTTATGTATGAGAGCAGAATGCATTGCAATTTATATTATACATATATGGCACAATTTTTCATATCTCTGGTTGTACACAAAGTAGAGTCACACCATTCGTGTCTTCATACATGCACTTAGGGTAATGATATCCATCTTATTCCACAGTTTTTCCTACCCCCATAACCCCCTATTTTATGTATTTCTCACATACTAATTTATATTTTTGTGAATTGAGCCATTAAGGTTAATATAGGTAGGTTAATGGGTCTTACAAGTGATTTTTGCTAAATTTTCTTTGCATCTTTTAAATAAATGTTTCTATGTATGTTTTTGATTCTTTATTATCATGAATAAAATATTTATTCTACCTTTGTTACCATGCAAGTTGCTTGTGACCATGGCTTATATTCTCTGAGCTTCACTTGCCTCTTTAATGTAATAATTTGTTCTGTTACATTCACTTTTACAGTTCCTCCCGCCCACCCCCAAGGAAAGGATACAGACTAACATCAACCCAGGAAAGAGACACATAGGACAGAGTCTGGGGAAGTAGCAAACAGAGCTTCCATTGTCCCCCTTCTCTTCAGTGTCAATGTGTGTGTGTGTGTGTGTGTGTGTGTGTGTGTGTGTGTATGGAATACTGACAACCAGAACAAATGACAAGCCCCAATGGTCAGGATTTTTATTTGGATCCCACTTTGTAAGCCTGGTTGATTTCCGTATAGTGTCTCTTGGCTCCCACCCCACTGTTGGTCTTTCTGGTAAAGCCAGACCTCACCTACTCTAAATCATATTATTACATCTGGCTGTTCCAAAGCCCCCAAAGACTTTAAGGAAAGCTTCCCAGAAACTGAGAGCACAGATCTTCTATGTTAAGTCAGCTTTTCATCACCGTGACAAAGTACCTCAGAAAAGCAACTTAAAAGAGGAAAGATTAATTTAACCTACTCCTGTTTCCACCACCTCCCACTAATATTATCCAATTATTAATCCATCAATGGAGATCAAAACCGTCATGATTCAGTCACTTCCCAAAAGCCCTAAACATTGCTGCATTGGGGACCAAGCCTTCAACACATGAGCCTTTGGAGGACATTCCAGAGCCAAACCATATGGATATTAAGTTTGGGGGGTTAGCTCGTTATGTAGAAAGAAATAAATGTCTACTGTCCTTTATGCAGATATTCTGTCATATAATTATCTTTTGATACTTTCTTTACCTTTCATCAAGTGTTCTCCTATATGCTTCATAATTTTGATTATTCCATTTTTTTGTGTGTGGCAAAAACACTGAGCAAGAGATTTTCCCTCTTAACAGGTTTCCAGGGCACATGTGGTCTTATTACCAACAGCACAATGGTATGCAGCAGATCTCCAAAACCTAATCATCTCGTAGAACTGACACCTTATCCCCTTTGAAAGGCATGTGGTTCCTTCTTTTATGACCCAGGGTAGAATAATTTCTGTTTCATGTATTGGAAGGATTAAATGAAATTATTTGAGTGAAGTGGAAGGAACATGATTGGTGGTAGTCATGACTTCCTCTTTGCATGGTGCATATTGTATCAATGGCACTTTTTATTCTACTTAATGCCTTTTGAATTCTTCCTGGGGGAAAATTAATATTGTTGTCTCTTTCTTTTTTGGTTTCAGTTAAGTTGAAACATCATTGCCCATTATTTATATTTATTGTGGTAAGATACATATAGATATGTGTACATATACATAAAATTTACCATTTAACCACGTTTAACTATAAAAATTCTCATCACTGAGTACCTTCACAATGTTATACAACCAGCCCTACTTTAATTCCAGAACATTCCCTCACCTCAGGAAAGCTCCTGTTAATCTATTTTCTGAGTAACTGCCCATCTACTTTCTATATTTATAGATCTGCCTATTTTGGACATACTGTATCAATAGAATCATTAAATATGTGATCTTTCGTGACTTCTTTTCCTTAATGTAATATTTTCAAGGTTTATCCATCTTGCATGTATCAGTGCTTTATTTATTTTTATGACTGAATAATATTCCATTGTATGGATAAGTCACAATTGATTTATCCATTCATTAATTGAATTATGTTTGAATTTTTCTATTTAATTATTACAAATAATGTTTTTATAAACATTTATTTGCAAGTTTTTGTTTGGGTGCCTGCCTGCCCTCACTTCTCTTGAGTAAATGCTTAAGACTGCAATCGCTATATCACCTAGTGACTCTTTCTTTAGTATTTTGAGGAATTGTCAAACTATTTCCAGATGGTTTCATTATTTTACATTCCCACCTGCTGGTAATGAGGATTTCAATTTCTCCACATCCTTTCTAACACTTGCTATTATTTGCCTTTTTGATTGTAGCCATCCCAGTCAGTGTGAAGCGGTATCTCATTGTGATTTGGATTTATATTTCCCTAGGAGGTTATGATGTTGAACATCATTATCTTTCCATGTGGTTCTTAACCATCTGCATCTTTAGAGAACTGTTTTATCAGCTACATTGCCAGTTTTATAATTGGGTTGTTTTTTGGTTGAGTTGTGTTCTTTATTTATTTTGGATACTAATCTCTTATCAGATATGTCACAGATATTTTCTCCTATTCTCTGTGTCATCTTTTCATTTTCCCCATGATGTCTTTTGAAGCAACTTATTCCAATAAAATCCAATTTGTCAAATTTTGAAATCTTGTTGCTTTACCTTCTTGGAATCATATCTAAGAAACCATTACCTAATTCAAAGTCATGAAGTTGTATGCCTATGCTTTCTTCTAAGAGCTTTATAATTTTAACTCTTACATCTTTGTTCCATTTTGAGTTATTTTACATGGTATGAGGGAAGTGTTCACCTTCATTTTCTTGCATAAGAAAATCTAACTTTCCCAGGACTGTTTGTTGAAAAGGCTATTTTTTTTCCAATTAAATTGTCTTGGAGCCTTTGTGAAAAATTAACTGACCATAAATACAAGGAATTATTTTGGGGCTCTTTTTTTTCTGTTCCATAGATCTGTATGTATAACCTTATTCCAGTACTACATAGTACTGGAATAAGGTTAATGTCTGTAGCTTTGAAATAATTTTTGAAATCAGAATATGTATGACTTATGACATTGTTCTTTTTCAATACTGTTCTAGCCATTGAGTGTTCCTTGCAATCTGTATGAATTTTAGGATCATCTCGTCTATTTCTTTTCTAAAAATCTCAATACATTCATACCTACAGACAGCATAATTTGGTTTAACTCATTCCTCCATACATCCCCCTTTCCTCCCCTTCTCCCTCCTCCCAATCCCCATCCTCTACTCTACTGATCTCCCGTCTATTTTCATGAGATCCCTCCTCCCCTTTTCTCTTTAACTTCCACATATAAGAGAAAACATATGACCTTTGACTTTCTGAGTCTGGCTTATTTTCATGAACACAAGGTTCTCCATGTTCATAGCAGCACAATTCACAATAACCAAGCTATGAAACCAGCACAGGTACCTGTTAATGGAAGAATGGGTAAAGAAAATGTGGTGTATCTATGCAATAGAGTTCAACTCAGTCATTAAGAAGAATGGAACTTCAGAAAAATCAGGTGCAATTTAGATAGGGATGGAATTCAATCCAGAGGTAATAATCAAAGTTCGTTCATCTTAACAAGATTATGTCTTTCAATCCATGAATGTGGATATCTTCCATGGATTTAGGTCTTTAAGATTCTTTCAGCTGGGGCTGGGGTTTTGGTTCAGCGGTAGAGCACTCCCCTAGCATATTTGAGGTCCTGGGTTCAATCCTCAGCGCCACAGAAAAATAAATAAATAAAATAAAGGTATTGTGTCCAACTACAACTAAAAAAACAAATCTTAAAAAAAGATTCTTTTAGCAATATTTTGTAGTTTTCAGTGTACAAGTCTTATGCTTCCTTGGTTAGATATATTTGTAAGCATTTTATTCTTTTGATTCTACTTTAAATAGAATCCTTTCTTAATTTTATTTCCATATTGTTCATTGATAGATTATAAAATTACAACTGATGTTTGTATATTGATCATTCAGTGCCATGCTGAATTTACTTAACTTGTGTAGTTTTAGATTCTTTTAGGATTTTCAACATATAAAATCAAGCCTTCTACAGATAGAGTTGGTTTTACATTTTCCTTTCTCATGTGGGTGCCATTTATTTGTTTTTCTTACCCAATTGCCTTCCAGTTCAATGTCAGAAGAACAGAGTCCTTATCTTGCTCATGATATTAGAAGAAAGTTTTTAATGTTTCATTAATATAATATTTGATGTGGGTTTTATGTGGATTCTCATTAGCATATTTCAGAAGTTCCCACCTATTCCTAGTTTGTTGAGTATCATCTTGCAAAAGTGTTGGAATTTGCCAAATGCTTTTTCTGGATCTTTTGAGATAATCATGTGGCTTTATTGTCCCTTTTTTTCTATTTATATGATATATTAATTTTTCATGTGATTTTCACTACTGGCTTGAGTCTCACTTCATCATGGTGTATGATCCTATTTATAAGTTGCTGGATTAGGTGTGTAGTATTTTGTTGAAGCTTTCCTTATCCATTTTCCTATCCATATTCCTGCAGTGTTTTCTTTCCTTCTGATGCATTTATCAAGTTTTTGTTTGAGTGTAATTCTGGCCTTATACAGTAACCTGGGAAGTGATATTGCATCGTCTGTATTTTGGAAGTGTTTGTGAGAGATTGTGCTAATTCTTCTTCAGACGTTTGGCAGAGTTCACTAATGAAGGAATTTCATTATGGCCTTTTCTTTGTGTGGATAGTCATTTGATTCCAATGGTCTACTTACCTGTTACAGGTGTGCTCAGACTTAATATTACTTCTCAAGTCAGTCTTAGTTATTTGTATCTTTCTAGGAATTTGCCCATTTTTATCTAGACACGTAGTTATAATCCATAGCATTTTCTTGTAATCCTTTTTATTTCTGTGAGATAAGTAGCCATGTGTCCCCTTTCACATCTAATTAGTCATCTGAACCTTCTCTCCAAGTTTTTCACTTTTCTTGATCTTAAGTTCAAAGAACCACTTTTTGGGTTTGCCCATTTTCTCTATTGTTTTTCTATTTTCCATTTTATTAATTTCTGCTCTTGCTATTTCCTTCCTTCTGCTCGTGATGCATTAGTTTTATCTTCCCCCCAGTCTCTTAAGGTTATTAATTAATTTCTTTTTTTAAAAAAATGTCAGACGTTTAAAACTATACATTTTACTCTACATATAGATTTTTCTTTCTGAGTTCATTCTAAGATGCATCCCATAATTTTTAAGGTTTTCATTTTCATTTATCTCTAAGAATTTCCTGATTTTTCTGGCTTCTTCTTTAACTCAAGGAGAATGTTGTTTAATTTTCACATATTTATAAATTTTCCAAATTTTCTTTCTTTATTGATTTTTCTAGTTTCATTGCATTGCAGTCAAAGAACTTGCTTTGTTGATTTCAATACTTCTAGCTTTTTAAAACTTGTTTTATGGCATAATATATTATTTATCTGGATATTTCATGTGCAATTGATAAGAGTGTGTATTCTGTTATTGGGTGGAGTGTTTTATAGATATATGTTCACTCTAAGATTGTTCAAGTCTCAATAACCTTCTGTCCATTTTTTAATTCATTATTTAAACTGTGCTAGGGCCAAGGGTGTTACTCAGAGGTAGAGTACTTCCCTAGCATGCATCAGGATCTGGGTTTGCTCTCCAGCACCACCCAAAATAAATAAGTAAAATCAATAAAGTAGGCTATTGAAAGTCTGTACCTATTATCATTGGAATTCAGTTCCAGTTTTTTCCATATATTTTGGGTCTCTGCTGTTATATCTTTTTGATAAGATGATCCTTTAATTTTTGTTAAATATCTTTCTTTGCCTCTCATAACATTTTTGTCTTAAAATCAATTTTGTCTAAAAATAGTGTAGACACTCCATCTCTATTTTTTTTATCAATTACATGGAATATTTTCCCATCCTTTCACTTTGAACCCATTTATGTCTCTGAATATAAAAGATATCTTTTAGAAATAGTATGTAGTTGGGTCATGTTTCTGTTTTTATACATTCTGCCAACCTTTGCATTTTTAGTATTTTGTACTTTTATATTTAATGTAATTTTTGATAAGATTTAAATGTTCATTTTTCTCTTTCTTTTTTACATGTATTATGTAGAAATATGCCTTGTGTCTTCTTTGTTCCTCTATTCCTCTATTAATGTCTTCTTTTGTGTTAAACAGTTTCCAGTGGGCCATTTTTATCTTTTATTAGTATCTACGTATGTTTTAGTTATTTCCTAGGTTTAGTTATTTCCTATTGCCTTGGGGATTGCAATCCACCTCTTAATTTATAATGTTCTTGTGCAAATTCATTCCAGTTGAATTTTAGTAGAGAATAAAACTTTGCTTCTACATAAATCCCTCTTCTTCCTCTGTGCAATTATTTTCACATACATCTTTACCTGTCCTATGCACCTCGACACAGATATGTAATTGTTGCATTTTTATGTAGTTATCTTTTAAATCACATGTGAAGAAAAAGGTTTTGGAAAAACATTTATACTATCTTGCATATTAACCTGTGTTGTTATCTTTGCTGGAACTCTTTTTCTTTTTCGTATTGAATTTGAGCTATCTGCTGTCCTTTTATTCCAACCTACAAGACTCCCAATTTCCAAAGTATTTCCTGGAATAGGTCTCCCAGTGACATTTCTCTCATATTGTAAGGCATGTCTTAATCTGTACTTAGCTTTTAAATGACAGCTTTGTTGGATGTAGAATTCTCATTTTTCTCTTAGCACTTTGAATATGACGTCCTACTGCCCTCTGACCTCCTGGTTCCTGATGACCGACCAACACTGAAGATTATTGAAGATCACCTGTACATGGTGAGTCACGTATTTCTTAGTACTTTTAAGTTTCTCTCTTTAACTTTGACTTCCATCAATCTGACTGTGATATGTATGGATGTGAATCTCTGAATTTATTTCATGTTGTGTTTGTTGCATTTCTTAGATATGTATGTTCATGTTGTTCATCAAGTTTGAAAGTTTCCAGCCAGAGTTTTTTCACTTATTTCTGCCGCAGTCTGGCTGGGCACAAATAACCGGGAGGTCACGAGCCACTTGTAGGTTCAAACAGGAACTACTTTATTGCCAGAACCCAACGGGAACTCAAAAGTAGCAGGCACCCGAGGTAGCAGGAGCCGCCTTATTGCCAGACAGCAGAGGTTTATATACACAACTGAATACGCAGCTTGTTTCAATTTAGCATCATCCAGTTACAGCAATCAGTCAATATCTTAATAATTATACACAGCTTAACTTAATTATCATCATCTTAATGGCTAGCTGGTGTTACTTCTCAACCACTCCTTCTGACAAAATGCCAGGTGCCATCTTGACTTGGTTGTGGCTCTCAACATATTCCTTCTTCCCCTTTCTTTCATATATATATATATATATATATATATATATATATATATATAATATAATATACAAAATAATATATTATATTATATATAATATATAGGAAACATACAGTATACTATATATTATATAAAATGTATTATATAAAAATTCTTATGTATTTATATTATGTATAAGAATATATAAATTGTGTACTATATTGTATAATGTGTAACTATATGATTATAAAACTATATATCACTAATATATAATGTGTAGTATATATGATATGCATGTTATAGTGTATATGATATTCATATATAATATATGTGTGCATGTTATATATAACATATATTTTATATAATATATAATAAATGTATATTATATACTATAGTATTATCTATTAATAAAAATTAATTTAGATTATATATCATTATATATCAATTGATTTATATTAATTATATAATTAATTAATTATATTATTTATTAATTATAATATATGCTATGGTATATAGTATTATATACTATAGTATTATATATATTATATAGTATTATATACTATAGTATATAATATATAATAATTCACACACACACACCATTTCACTCTTATTGACATCCTAAGGGTCTCTCAGGCTCTGATTATTTTTCTTTTTTTTTTTTTTCTTTCTTTTCTTTTGTTCCTCTGACTGGGATCTCAACTGACCTGTTTTTATTTTTTATTTTTTTCAAATTTTCTTGTTTTTAATCTTTATTATTTTTCTACCTCCTCAAACCTGCTGTGGACCTCCTTTAAAGATTTTTTAAGAATTCTTGCTGATGTGCTTTTCAGTTTTAGGATGTCTGTTTTCTTCTATTTTATCATTTCTGTCTCATTGGCGTCTCCATTTGGTAAGACCTCATTCTCGTGTTTTTATTTAGTTCTTTGGTGAAAACACGGGGCCTTCTCAGGTTTCTTCTGAGCATGTGCCCAGCTTTTCAGAGTCCCAGAATTTTGTCCAAGATTTAAAAAATCTCCACAGACATCTCATTTCTCAGCTTCTCTTTCTTTAGTTTTGTGGCCGACCTGCTATTTACTCTAGTTAACTATTAGCCGTGGATTGTTTTTCACAAATACCCCCAGAGCTCAGAGAAAAGACTGTTCATTTCAATGAGCTCTGACACAAGTCAGATAGAGACAAGTTCTCAGAGTCAGCTTTTCCAGGGGACTGCCTCCAGGTCCAAGGGTGGCTCTGTTGTAGGAGCAGAGTCTTTCAGATCCCCAGTCCTGTGTGCCCCCTTAGTGGCTGCCTGGCTGCTGGACCCTGGCTACTGGTTTTCACTGGAATTGTGGCACTGTCGGTTTTCAAGATGACTGTGGAGGAGATAGAGGAGAACAGGCATGCAGCAAATTAAAACATCTCCAAGTTTTGCTGTTTTAAATGAAATTCAGGCATTTTTCTTGAGACAATGCTCTCCAGATTGTTGTAAATCCTTGGTTAATTTCTGGAATTTTGACTTGTACACATTTTGCCAGTATTCTCATTGCTTTTATGGAGGATAGGACTTTCAGTGTGTGTGTGTGTGTGTGTGTGTGTGTGTGTGTGTGTGTGAGAGAGAGAGAGAGAGAGAGAGAGAGAGAGAGAGAGAGAGAGAGAGAGGGAGAGACCCTGGGGATTGAACCTAGGGCCTTGCACATGCTAGGCAAGTACTCTACTACTGATCTCCATCCCCAGTCCTTTCTTTTAAATTTTGTTTTGAGACAAGCTCTTCCTAAATCATTAAGGCTGGCCTCAAACTTGTGATCCTCCTGCCTCAGCCTCCTGGGTCTCTGGGATTGTAGGCATGTACCACCCTTCCCACCCACATCACTCCTTCTAAAACCTCTAGACAGAATTATATCAAAAACCCCTGGAGGAAGCTTCTCTTTACAGTTAAAATCCTAGTCCTTCACCAAGGTCACTTAGGTCCTGCATAATTTTACCCCTGTTGTCCCTCTCATCTGGTCACCCACTGTTCTTGTGTCCCTCCCTGTGCAGCCACCCTGTCCTTTCATTCCGTGAGTACACAAGGGCTGGTTCCGTCAGGTCGTTCGTATCTCAGCTTACTTTCACCTCCCCAGAGGGGGAACGCCCTGCCCGCCTCTCCCTCACCCCTTCAGCACTTCTCCCGACTTTGTCATTCTGTCCTGGGTGTTCTTTCTTATCTGGTCTGAGGTCTCTCTCTGGAGAGTGGCCATAGAATAAGTGGGGGCAGGAGTGAGGAGTCGGGCCTGGGGGTGTCAATCAGGTGGGACACAAAACAGAAATACCGGAGACAGAGGAAATATTGCTCACAGGTCCCCGAGAGTTTCGGGGTGCCCAGAGGACGTCCCTGGGAAGTTCAAAGGCAGCAGCTGGAAGGCGAGAGGCGGGCATCTGTAGGACTGCACCTTCATGGAGGTCCATGAGGGTCACCCCTGGGCTTCCCTGTGGGGGTGTGGATCGGTGACCTGCACAGGGGGACTTACTTAACCGACTTAACCATCTTTGGCGGTGACCCTTCTGCTTTATCACGGCCACCAACTCTAGGGTGTGTTGGTTTTGGGGGTGTAGGGATGATGAATAAGTGAGCTACAGATCACAACTGACCCCACAGGGAGAGAAAAACTCAACCTGACCAAAAATGATGAGTTAGAACTGAGTTTCCAATAACTTACGCATGCCCCGAGCTGGGTGTCAAGACAGCAACCATTCTAGACAAATTCGTGACAGCCTGGCTGATTTTGTTCATAACAATTGGCACTGTCCGATGAGGCTTTGTACCTCCTTATTGTGTATTAACAGTCTCCCTCGATGGACTGCAAACCCCAAGATCAAAGGCGTGGTCTCTGCTGCTTGCCAAGTCTGCCTAGGGCATCCTGGGAACTCAGCAGGTACTCACTGTTGAATCAATCAAAAGCTAAGTTCATACTCTCTGCAACTAAAATGACCCACTACAGTTCTTAAAGAAAATTAAAATTGAGGTTTTCTTGCTTTAAATTTCTCAAATCTATATTTTGTTAAAATCAAAGTCAATAAAATCTCTCTTTAAGGACAATTTTCCTGTTATTTTGTAACACTAAGTGTAGTCTGTCTTAAAAATGCCCAGTGTAAATCCTTAACTCCTTTCATGCCTGACCTCTTCAGACTTCTGTTGGTTTCAGAATTCAACTGTATATATTATCTAATTCCAAAGATCATTTTCCTTCCCTGAACACTAGAAAAAAAAATAATCACAGGAAAGTTTGAAGAATTTCCCTCAAATGGGAAACCCATAAGACCTGAAAGGAAAATGAGCTATTAAAAAAAAAAACATAGAAAGTGAGAACCTGTGGAAGCTTTGGTTGTAAATGAGGCTCTTCAACATACAAATCTCTTCTTTATGCTATCATTTAATAGACTTGGGGCTGAATCGCTTTCAGAGTAACCAAACCAAAACTGAATTTAACAAGAAAACTTTCCCCTGACATTCTCATTTAAGAATCATTATTTCCTCTCATGGCACTGCTTACTGAAGGGAAATCTGTGAGATTTCTCTGCACCCTTTGTTAGTATCCTAGAGGGGAGCCTGCGAGGCGTGGCCTAATAACTCACCTGTGTAACTAACTCTGCTCTCTCCAGGAACTGAGCCGGATCTGTGTGTGTAAGAGCTCCAACACCAGATGTCAGAAAGTTAATGTTTATTTAGGAGAGGGAATATGCATTGAATGATTAACTTCTAGAAGGAAGAGCCAAACTTCCGAATCATCTGAATTTATTTGAAATCACCACTATTCTTCTTCCATTTGTAGTCGGGATGACCTATGAGATGCTGGGCTCTTCAATGAGAAAGCAACCTGGACACCGTCCACATCCTTTTGATGGTTAGTGTGTCAAGTTTACCTGAAAAATTCAGCACCCAAGAACTTCCGGCTCTGGGAGGAGATTTTGAGCCTCACCAGGATTGCACCTGTGTGGATTCTGCTCGTGCACATACTCCTAGAGGACGAACAAAAGCATGCAGGAAACCAGAAGCCAGGATGTCCTGTTGGCTCAGAACACACTCCTCACAAGGTGCTGGCAGGTTGCTCGGTTGGTTCGGCTGGTTACAGCACCATGCTAGTGGAACCCAGTTTGCTCAGATTCCCTGTGGCCACAAGCATGGCCTTTGGCCAGTTCACCTAAACCTCAAACACTTAACATTCTGTTACCCATTCTTGGTGCTATAGAAGGAGACAATGGTAAACAGCCCGTAGAAGTCACTTTCCAAATACGATCTTTCCCCCCAGATGTATTGAGATATGATTAACAGATAAAACTTGTGTATATTTCAGGCATACAACATGGTATTGGGGTCTAAGTTCCTTGTTAATGATTCCCACGAGCAAGTTAATATGCACATGTTTAGCCTGACATAGTTAGAGTGTGAGGAGAACCCTCAAGATCTACTCTCGTAGCAAATTTTAAATACACAAAGCACAATTATTAACCACAGCCACCCTGTTGAACGTGCTGCCCAGAACTTCTTCATCTTTCAACTGGAAGTTTGTACCCTTTGGTTAACATCTCCCTATTTATCCACATCCCAAACCCTTGGCAACCACCATTGTACTGTTGCTTTAAGTTGAATTCTTTTTTTAGAGTTTATATAAAAGTGGTAGCATCATAGTGTCCTCCAAGTTCATCCATCTGTCACAAATGGCAGCATTTTTTTTTTTGAGCTTGAATACTGTTTCACTGTAAATACTATCCTCTTGGTTTGACTAACTTTCAAGCTTATTTCTAAACAACAGGATTTTTTATTTCAGTGCTGGGGATCAAACCCAGTGCTCTACCTCTGAGCCCTCAAGCTCATCTCTAGAGAGAAATGTCTCTCAGTGTAGCAGAAGGTATTTCAAGGGCTACACAGTGGGGCATCCTGCAGATTGCAGAAAATATATTTAAGTATTTGTTAGGCTATTCACTTCACCATATAGAGTAGTTGTTTGGGACCAGTTTCTAAGAATCTAAAGACCAAAAAAGAAAAATCATTCCTGTCTTCCAAAAACTCACAATATAAATTAATATGCAGTTTGAGTTGTTCAGAAGATAGAGACTCTCTGAGGAGGAAAATGATAATCTAAATTCATATAAAATTCAATTATTCTCACCGAAAACTGAAAAATAAATATTAAAAAATTCTCTCTCTTTCTCTCTTCTCTCTCTCTGTCTCTCTCTCTCTCTAAAAAAAAATTCAATTATTCTTACACAGTTCTGCAAGTAAGCTTTTTATTTTTTCCTTTTTTTGGAAATATCAAAATCCTTTCTCCAGCTTTTGTAAAATAAACAGTAAATATCTATTCTGAAACTTTTTTCTGATTAACATTATGCACAGAGAGACAAAATTTTATATATAAATGAATCCCAGGTACTTTTAAAAAAGGCATCTATTGGTTGTTCCATATAAGTATGTAGTTCTGGGGAATAGTGATTTTTTTATTAGTGTTTCATTCTTGCATGTTTATTGTGGAAAATTTAGAATATACAAACCAAAAAAAAAACCCAAAATTATTCAGAATCCTATAACTAAACGATGATCACTATTATGTTTCAGTATATATCTTCTAGCATTTTATTATATATATATATATATATATATATATATATATATATGTCTGTGTGTGTATAAAATAAAGATTTAGTATATATATAACAATAACTCACATCCAGCATGTGGATAAGGCCATCACATAAACTATCTTATTTAATAAATGGGCTCAGATCCTGCATGTGTTTCCTGGAAGTTTTTAAAGTAATAAATAGTATGATATTTTTCTTTTCGCTTAGTATTCCACTAAGATATCATTTTAAGTGGCTGAATAGGATTTTAATTGATCTAAATTTTTTTTTTAGTTGTAGATGGTCACAATATCTTCATTTTATTTATTTGTGTGTGGTGCTGAGGATCGAACCTAGTGCCTCACACATGACAGGCGAGCGAGCGCTCTACCACTGAGCCACAACCTAGGCCCTTGATTGATTTTAAAGAGATGTATCTGACCAAATTATTCATTTTGAAACTGCTTTGCTAATGGTAAGAAATGCCAGTGATGAACCTTTGTTATTTTTCAGAGCACACAAAACAAAACTCAACAAGCAAGAAAACGTTTTATCTCCAAGATTATTTCCTAAGGATAAATCCTTAGATGAGGTTCTGAATTCAAAGGCTTGGACGAATTTTTAGGGGCTTTTAATAGATATTGCCAATGGAGTATTCCTTTTGCAACCAATGTTTATGTTTTTAGAACAAAATGGACTTTTTGATTATTGGATATTTTCCCCTGACGTGAACAGTTAACACAGGACTCAGAGTGAACAGTGTGACTCCTTCCTATAATTTGGATCTGGCCTGTCCCCCAATGTCCTGTGCGTTTAAGGCTTGGTCACCAGGGTGGTGCACCTGGGAGATGGAGGAACCTTTAAGAGGTTGGACCTAGCAGAGGGCCCTTATGCCACTGGGGGACATGACTTGAAGGGAGCTGTGGGATCCCAGACTCTTCCTCTTTTTCACGTCTGGACCATGAAATGAGAAGTTTGCTTCACCCCATGTGCTGCTTCCCTAGAGGCCCCAAAGCCAGAGGTCAATCCACTGTGAACTGAAACCTCTAAAACTGTGATAATAGAGAGGATGATCTCAGTGACCCAGAGCTGACTCACCCACCCTCTCAGCCAGTCCATCAGCAACTTCAGAGATTGAGAAGTTGGAAGCTGGTCTGGCAAACTCGTGGGATGCTTTATTGGGCTCAGGATGCCTCCTTACAACACTGGGGAAGAGGATGCTTTTGTCTTCCTTTCAGTTCGAAGAAATGGATTCTCATCAGTTTTGGGAGCCTAAACACTTGATGAAGGTTTGTACAGGTAAAAACCCACATTGAAAGGGTTTTTTTTTCCCCTCCCATAGCTCCTTCCTAGTACCATAACATCCACATTTTGAGACTTGTGTCTGAGGAATTATAAAGAAAGGATATAGGGAGAGGTACACCTAGCCTAGCAGTGTGGGGATGTTTGAACACATCTTGGAATTTTATTCTTTTGGGTGTCTTGAAACACACAATATCCACTATCAGCTCTACAAAAAAGCCCCAGAATGTTCTGGTTGCTCCCAACATTGGCATCAAAGAAATCACTTATGTATTCTTGCCAGTGTCTTATAATTGTTAAAATAGTACCAAGATCACATGTCAATAGTGAGGATATTAACATACCCTTGCTTAGCCTGTCTTACATTGCTATAACAGAATTCCATGAACTGGGTTCATTATTAACCATAGAAGTTTATTCAGTTCAAGATTCTGGAGGTTGGGAAGTCCAGAGCAAAGTGCTGGCATCTAGCGAGGGTTTCCTTGCTGCGTCACAACATGACAGAAGGTACCACGCAGTGACTTCCTCTTCTCATAAAGCCCTCATGACCTCCTCTAATCCCAATGACCTCCCCAATGCACCTTCAGATGCCACCCACATATGAATTTGACAATGACATTTCCAACACGAGAACTTCTGGGGAACACATTCCAACCACAACAACCCATGACATGAAGGGACATTCTATACATCTTTTAAGACCCAAGAAAATGCCACTTTTGAATACATATTGCATAACTGTAAAATTCCCATCTAGGAAGACAAAAAGAAAAAGTTTGGTCATGCACATTTGACCCCAGACTCCCCCCATTCGTCATCCCGGGCTCCCTCGTGGTTTGGATTTTATTCTGAAAATTTTATTCTGACTGGTATCATTTAGTATCACATTCATGTCTTGGCTTCCTCCCTTTAGGATAAAAAAGTGTAGCATAATTAGAAACTTAAATTTTTTATTCACAAAAATATCATGCAGGTAGGTATTTTAAAAAAAAAAACAACTAATGATTTGAGAATCTTTTTTCTGTCTCTTAAACAATTAGACCCACTATGGATTCTTCAAAAGAGAAATTAACTGGTAGGTGATGGCTAATATAGGTCCTTCCTCTTTGCAGAACCAAGCTGTGATAAAATAGTGAACTACCACCGGCACATTAGTGGGCTTATCAGTACTTTGAAACACTCGGTTCTACTCCCTGTGTTAGTTTACAAGGTGGGGAAGAAACCACATATTTACTTGGTTCTGCTGTGGGTGTTATCAGAGTCCTATTTTGTTCCACATTGTGTTCCTCTCAAGTCATCTATCATGGGACTCCTGAATTCATTTCTACCTACATATTTTTTAAAAAGTTACACAGAGTCGCTTAGAAATATGTTCTTAGGTAATATTTTTAAGGCTAAAAAAATATCTTGTGCTATCAACGTATGGGATGCTATAAAAGTCCTTTGATACATTTGTGGTTTGAAGATAAGTTTTTGCCTTGAGATAGAAATAAATTCATGAATTTAATTTAAAGTAGGACACATTTCCAGCTTCCATAGGGACAGTAAGGCTCAAGGGAATAGAATCCCTGGTATAATGTTTTGTTTCGACATCAGACATTGAGTTATAAATATTGATGCAGCTTTTCAAACAGGGTTTCCATTAAAAAGTGTGACTTTTTCAAATCTGTCTCCTCCTTCACTATGAGTTTTTTTTTTTTTTGTTGCCCTAATCATATCAAAAGTTGGGATGTACCTACACATTTATAAGGAAAGTTAATGATGATAAATTGAGCACAGACTTATTTTCTCACCAATTTTTATAGAAAACCACCAACCATCCCCTTAGGTCAGACATGAATCAGCAGGTGTGAACTTTCAAAATGTGATGTAAATAAAGTGATTATATTTAATATTTAGCAATGGTTATTAGTCTTCAACTTTTTACTCTTACCAATGCCATATTTGTCTTTTGCAATTGAAAACAATGTTTTAAAAAGAAAGCATGATTGGCATACATTCAATAAGAATATTTATCAACCTTGTGTCAAATACTACCCTATGCCAAGTCCTTAGGAATATCCTACTCCGGTGGGAACAAGAGTAACTGTCGAAAAATCCTCATTTGGCCCTTTTCAATGGCGATTAAGCATGCAGCTTTAGAATGACACTTAAAACTGCTTTGGTTATTTGCAGGTACTTCTGTTTCTAAAGACAGCTTAGCTAACAGTTTTCAGGATACATGGAAATGCTTCATGCAGGTTTTCCCAATTCTTAACACTGTCCTCTTAACATCTTTTGAACTAATAAGTCGACTGTGTGCGTGCACACGTGTGCGCTCGGTCTTTCCGTTAGCTTCAGTTCCCCTAGGTTGCTCATGTGTTCCAGGGCTGTGAGCCATGCCGTGCCTCTGGATGTGACAGTGGGGTTGCAAGCACTTCTTCATGAGAGTTCTTGGTTCTCTGATGAATTTTCTTCCAAATTCTCTCCTTTAAAGATACCTACATTTGACTATATAAAACCAGGTGCTGTGGTTTGGATGTTGAATGTCCCCCAAAGGCCTATGTGATAAAGCCTTGGTCCCCGCAGTGCAGTGTGTACTAGAGGTAGAACCTTTAAGAGGCGGGGCCTAATGGGAGGTCTTTAGGTCACTGAGGCCAGACTTTTGAAGGGAATTGTACACCTGACCCCTTTCTCTTCCCCCTTTGTTCTCTTGAAAATGATTTAAGTGTTTTTGCTGCACCATGTGCTCTTGCCATGATGGGCTGCCTCACCACAGGTCCCAAACAACAAGCCAACAGATCACGGCCAACCTCCAGAAACCTGAGCCCAAGTAAACCTTTTTTTTCTGTAGAAGTCGATTATCTCAGGCATTTGTTATAGCAATCCAAGGCTCACTAACACACTAGGACTTGCAAGGACCATGAAGGTAATTGAAAGAATCTAGAATTTTAGCTGGGTGTGGTGGTGCTTGCCTGTCATTCCAACAACTTGGGAGGCTGAGGCAGGAGGATCACAAGTTTGAGGCTAGCCTCAGCCATTCAGTGAGATCCTGTCTCAAATACAAATAAAAAGGTCTGGGAATGTAGCTCAGTGGCAGAGTGCCCCTGAGTTCAGTGCTCAGTACTGCAAATAAATAAATAAGAAAATTTAAAAATGGAGGTGTCCAGGTTTTAGGCTCTGCCTTCTTCCTTGAGTACCTTTCTCTTCTGTGTCACTTTCATGTGAAAACTGCTCATTCTCCATGGTGAGGGGAGGAGGGTGGGAGGCCTCCTTGGTCTTGGCTGCTGTTTCCAACAAGGAAAAGGGCAAGGAGTGAACTAGAAGCCAACTTTGTACCCGCAAGCAAAAGCCTTGTCTTCCTTTGAGATGGGAGCCATGTCACCTTTGTCATTCATTAACACACTGTGTTTTATGGGGGGTTTTCCCCCTTCATTCACACATCTTTACCGAGGATGCCAGAAGGTGTTAGGTCTCAGGGAAACGAAAGTGAAGAAAACAAGATGCTTTCCCTAGACAGCCACAGGGGAGAGCGAGTGAGCGGAGAAGCGTCTGCCCGAGACGAGGAAGCTCAGGAAATCGGGTCCATTCCTGGAGGAAGTGCTCACCTGAGCCTCACCAATGGTCTTGGCCAAAGAAGGAGGGCGTGCTGTGGACAGCAGCCTCCACGAAGAGCTGGCAGTGAGAGGGGCCTCTGCCTCAGGTCGGGGAGCTGGGGGTACCCCTGGGAAATGGGGTGAGGCTGGGAGGTGAAGAAGGCAGAGGCTGGGGATGGGGGGTCCAGATTTTATTCTGGGACAGTGGGAAGGCTTGACCGGTGTCTGGCAAGGCTCTGGTGGAATCCTGACCGTCGAGGTGGACAGGGGGCAAGGCCAGTGGTGGGAGATTGGCTGGAGGAGGTGAGCACCAGCACTGGGGCAGGGGAGGCTCCAGGTTCCAGCCAAGCTAGTGGGCCAAGGGGGGAGCCCAGGAGGCATCTGGGAATCCGTGAGGAGGCTGGGTGGATAGGCTAGGAGCCCACATGGTGCTCAGCCCACAGTTGAGGCTTTCCAGACTACTTGCCCTTGGACTCTTCCATCTTGCCAACCCACATCCTTCACTGGCTCTCCGTCTCCCGAGTTATTCTTCTTGGTGCTGGGGATGGAACCCAGAGTCTCATACACGCTAAGCACGCCATGTCCCACTGAGCGACCTCCTCGGCCTCCCAAGGTATTCTCTCAGAGTGGCCTCCAACCTGGAAACCTCAGGACCCTGCTCAAAGCCTCCCTCTGCCTCCACTCCACCTCCTCCTCGTCACCAAATTTCATTCATGATACCCGAGAGCTTCCCAAATCTGAATCTTCTCTCAAGACGCTGCTGTTTTGACTCAGGTCTTGATTCACCTGTGCTTATGTCCCTTCTTCCTGCCATCTGTCATCTTTAAATGCTTGTTGGCACCAAGTGTGGTGGTGCACGCCTGTAATCCCAGTGGCTCAGGAGGCTGAGGCAGGAGGATCGTGAATTCAAGGCCAGCCTCAGCAACTTAGTGAGAAGTGTCTCAAGATAAAAAAAAAAAAAAAAAAAAAAGAAATTTAAAAAGGTGCCAGGGATGTGGCTCAGTAGTAAAGCGCCCCTAGGTTCAATCCCTGGTATCAAAACAAACAAAGAGGGCCCGGAGTTGTGGCTCTGCAGTAGAGAGAGCACTTGCCCAGCACATGCAAAGTCCTGGGTTTGATCCTCAGTACCACATAAAAAAATAAACGAAATAAAGGTATTGTGTCCAACTACAACTAAAAAATAAATATTAAAACAAACAAACAAATAAATAAATTCTTGTCTGCCCTGATCAATGCTAAGAATAAACAGCTTGGAGACACTAAAACTTATGTGACTTAACTACTTTCAATTCTTTGAAGATGTCACTTAAACAAAATATTAATGATGTTTAGGGTTGATTCATTCCCTTTCATTCTTTCTTTCTTTGGGGCTGGGGATTGAACCAAGGCCCTTATACATGCTAGGCAAGCACTCTACCATTGAGCTATACCTCCAGCCCTGGGAGATTATTATGATTATTATTACTTGTGGTACTGGGGATTGGACCCATGAGAGTTCTACCTCTCAGCTTCATCCTCACTTTATTTTTGCCGCAGTCTGGCTGGGCACAAATCACGAGCCACTCAAGCAGGAACAAACTTTATTTCTGAACTCCACCAGCACACTCCACACACGCTCCCGGGAACTCTCCCTAACCACTCGGCTCCTCCCGGAACCATCAACCAGAAATCCCTCCTCCAGCACTTCCCCAACCAATGGGAACTCTTCAGGAATCCCCGCGAGAGCTCAACCGGAACTCAACAACCGGAACTCAACGGGAACTCCGCGAGAACTCAAAAGTCATCATCTTAATGGCTGGCTGGCATCACCTCTCAGCCACTACTTCTGGCAAAAATGCCATGCGTCATCCCGACTCGGCTGTGGCCCTCAACATTTTTTTTTTTAATTTTACATTTTATTTTGAGACAGAAACTCTCTAGGTTGCTCAGGCTGGCCTTGAACTTGGAATCCTCCTGCCTGAGCCTCCCTAGTCATTGGGATTACAGCCACGTGCCACGGCTCGAACAAGATGATTTTTTAATAAACAATTTAATTTACCATTTTTCAGTTTAGTAAAAATTGGTCTAATCACAGAACTGTTAACAACATTGTCTAGAACACAGTGAGATATATTAACAGTAGTTCCTCCTCTAAGATATCCAATATAGAAGCTACCTGTCCTTCCCTGCCTACCCACTCCTCCCTCAAAGAAAAAGCTAAAATATTTCAATGTCTTCAAAAGACTTGTAAAAAAAAAGTCATCCTGATTTTATAAGAAAGTTATTATGCGTTCTCTATTAAGATAAAATGGTTGTAAGGGATTGCTCTTAAATAAGGCGACTAATTCAAAGATACTACACCATTCGTTTATTCTAAATATAGATTATTAAAATGAGGAGTAGCTTCCTGAGGACAGTATGGCTAATACTACTCTTCAATTGTTGTGTGTGGGTGGGATGAGCTGATACCAGATTCAGTTCATATGTACTCATCTCCTTGTAAACAGATGGCATTTGATACCAGATTAATAAAACAGGCTCTCACCTCTCATGATAACTCTTTGTTCCTAAGCACCTGTTTTTACCTGGCTCAAAGCTGTTATGCCTGAAAACTCTTATACTTCAGAACATATAATTTCCCCCTCGTTATCCATGGGGTGATTGGACTCCTCATGGATGACACAACTCAAGAGGCTCAAATCCCTTGTATAATTGGCATAGTATCATGTAGATTTACAACATATACACAGTTTCGTGCATGCTTTAAATCCTCTCTAGGTCACGTATGCTACCTAATACAATGTCAACGCTACGGGAAGAGTGCTCACACTGTTGTTGAGGGAATAGTGACAAGAAAAAGCCTGTACCTGCCTGTTCAGAGCAGAGGCAATTTTTCCCCCTGGCGTTTTGGACTTGGAGTTGATGGCAGGGTGCAGAGCCCATGGTAGGGAAGGACTGCCTTTATTTAGAAAACTTTATTCTTGTGCAGGAAAGGCCTTCTATATTGCTGACCAGATGTATCTCCGGAATGGGAAGACACAGATTGTGCACCAGGATGTTTACACAGAGGAAGAACAAGAATACCTACCCCTTCCTCTTCGAGACCCAAAATGGGTGCGTGGCCTGCCCTAAGGAGAATGAAATGAGAATTTTAGAGTATGTGAAATGTCTAGGGGAGAAGCGACTGTGGAGATGGCATCTGATGTTATTAAAGTGTCTGAGACCTCCTAGGAATTTGTGAAGCTCCCAGTGAGCGACATCCCTGGCCCTATTTGGTATTTTATTTAGAGACAGAATCTCACTGAGTCGCTTAGTGCCTTGCTTTTCCTGAGGCTGGCTTTGAACTGGCAATCCTTCTGCCTCAGCCTCCTGAGCCACTGGGATTACAGGCGTGGGCCACCACCACACCCAGCAGGAGGCTGCTTTTTAAGTGAAAACTCGCCTAGGCTTCAATGGCCCCTTTTGTCCCCCCCAGACCTAGACATGGTATTAGGAATTTGCTTCATGGTAGACTTGGGGTTGTAATAGCAGAAACGTTAAGAACCTGGAGAGTCAGAACTTTTAGGTTCTTTTCTTCTTTTCCACTCATAGGTTCCATCACATTCAGCAAGAATCTTGATGTTCTTAACTCTGATTTTCCTCACTTCTAAACCCTGGGAATAGTACGTTCTTCCTTCTGTGCCTCCAAAGGTGTAATAAGGAAGGGCCAAGGGAGAAGAGGGAGCAGGTAACTCCTGACCATTCTGTGTGCACAGAGCTTCCAGGTGGCTGAGAGAGTGAGAGGAGAACTCAGGTGGGAGGGGGATCATCCAGGACCTTTGCTTTCTCTTATTTAGTTGGAATTTTAAGTAACGAGCAAGTCTTCATAGGTCACTTGTAAATTTTTTTGAAGTGAAAAAGTACAGACATGAAACTATGTAATTTGTAAGAGGAATTTATGGGAATCTGATGTAAGAGAACGAACTCATTTGTTTTTTTTCCGTTGGAATATTTCTCCACTATCCCTTATTATTCTGAAATCCCAAAAGCTTTGAAAGCAGACTTTTAAAATTTGGTTTTTAGCAAGTTTATTTCATGGTAAAACATACCCTAAACCAGTGTGAAGCTAATTATTTATTTCTTCATGTATCCTTTTCATAAATATACATACTGATAAGTGTTACATAATCCGTTGCACTAGAATAATATTATTTTTGAAAATTTGAGTAATTATATTATTTCTTAACCCCAAAGTTTTCATATAAGGAATGCCATACCTGGATATGCATATGAAATGTATGTATAAAACCAGTATTCTGGTGTCTCTTTCTAGAAATTTAGTCAAGATAAATCTAAGAATCTCAAATTCAGTTACTATTTTGAACATAGAACCAACAGTTACTGATTAGGTTTTTTGTAGGGGAACATAAAGCCATGATTAATGTCCCCCAAGGATTTCATTCTATAGTGGTAAATAGATTTCCATTTAAATTTAATGCAAATTATGTTAAGCTCAGTGCTGTAACAGGACTATAATTAGAGAGCAAGAAGAGAGAGAGAAAAATTGTTTAAAGACCTGATATTTTAATTCTTTTTTTTCTTTCTAAGCAATATAGTGTGTTGTTGACATCCTTTCTGAGTGCTAAGGGGCCCTGTGAAATTAGCATTCCCAAAATGATCCCTGGCTGATGAGACATTGATAGCTAAAGCCCTGAGACCTGGCAAGCCAGTCATCTCTAATGATGGCGGGCAACAATCAGGAGTCCTCCTCACCAGAGGTGGCGCTGTGGCAGAGGGGACTTACTGCCCAGATCAGGGGTTCCCAAATGTTAGTTGTCCCCACTTTTTTGGTGGTTGATGTTGAAACACATTTTGGTTGTAAAGCCAAGAGAATAGAAGAAAGAAACTGATGATTGACATGTAATTAAAACCAGTTTTTCCATGACCCCTTCTCTAGGCTAGACCAAGTCCTGAGAATGAGTTAAGGAGAACACACAGGGATTTTTTTTTTCCCCTCCCACATCTTATTTGTGTCCAGAGTACCTTACGGTTTGGGTGCTGCTGTTGCTTTTGTAATTGTTTGGTTTTCCTTTTATTTCCACTTTTATCTCTATATTTCCACAAAATAGATATAACAGCATATGGAGAATGACGGTGTCTTAGTCCATTTTCTGCTACTACAACAGAATACCTGAGGCTGGGTAATTTATTACAAACAAGAGTTTATTAGGCTTATAGTTCTAGAGCATGGCACTGGCCTATGGTGAGGGCCTTTGTGCTGAGACATGAAGAAGGCAGAAGGTCAGGGGAACATTGTAAGAGACAGCAGAGGGGCCCCAGTTGACTTTTATAGCAAGTCCACTCTTGTGATCAGTAACTACTCCCATGGTAAGGACCTTATTATTTGGGGGAAAACTGTTGCATTGGGGCTGAAGTTAAACACAAGAGCTTTGGAACACACATTCAAACCAGAGTGGATGGTGACTCTAGAGTTGCTGATAGAAGCAGCCCCAGGTCATATAAAGAAGGTGTGTGTCCTTTAGTGGAAGAGGATTTGAGTCTGGAAGAATATGTCCAGCATTCCACCAAACACACCAGGACAGCTGTAGAAGGAGCAGGCAGGAACTCTCTCTTTATGACCCACGACGACCTCAGTCTATACGTAGTGTGGACAAGCTCCAGGGGCCGCTCGGAAAGCCCTTCTGACTAGCACAAGAACAGGGAAAAATTGCACAACAGCACAAATGCACACGCCCTTCCCATCCCAGCCTCCAGAGCCCCACGATGAGAGGGGCTAATAGGAAATGGCCACAGATCCCCCATCATTCCGTGCAAAGGGACCTGTCAATCATGACTCCACAGGTAGTTGTTCCTTGTCCTGGTGGTTATTTCATGGTAGTAGTGGTTTCCAAACCAAAAGAGAAAATGGAGAAGAGAATAGCTTTTGATGAAAAGATTTACAAACTTGTCAACTTAGCTGGAGTTGCATTCCTTCCAGCATATGCCATCCTCTGGGCTGCCGAGCCCGTAACATTTGTGGGTGGCAGGTGATGTCATCTGTAGTCAGCAGCTTGGAGTAATTTCCATTCCCGGCTCTGATCAGAAGCTGAGATGATTGCGGCCACTAGGATCTGAGCTTGCAGATGAAACTCCCACTTTCCTTTTCCATTGAGATCACAATACTCTTCTCTTCAGCGGGATGACAATCGTGCTGTCACCAACATTACATCATGCTGTCTCCCTTGAAATGGCATCATGGAAGCGGAGGAGCACAGCTGTGAAAACAAGGCCTATTTTGCTGGAAGCGTGGTCAATCCTCCAGGCACACACTAATTGGTTTGCTCTTTTAAGAGTAATATAAAAAATGTACTTGGAAGGCTGAGGCAGAAGGATCACAAGTTCAAAGTCAGACTGGCAACTTAGTAGGAGCCTGCCTCAAAATAATAAAAAAAAAAAAGAAAAGAAAAAAAAAGACTGGGGCTGTGGCTCAGGGATAAAGCAAGCCTGGGTTCAGTCCCCAGTCCTCCCCTCTCCACCAAAAGTAATAATAATGTCACAGGTTTCTGCCACCAGTGAACCAGGAGAAGGCTCAGGAGCTCAGGAGGTACCAAGAGATCAGCACTGGACTCCTGTCCTGTTTCCTGTGTGGATCCCCACTGCAAGGCTAGGTAGACAGGGACAGCCCAGGAGAAAATTCCGATCCTCCAAGCTAGTCTACATTTCATCCACACCATCAGGGCTGGCGCTGGGGCTGATAAGCAAGAGAGGTATCGAGTGTTAATTTCACAGTCTACAGACAATATTTACTATAACTATTGTCAAGGTCTGAAAGTTTGAGTCCCTTGAACAACTAGTTGTTAAGAAAACTTCACAACAGATAAATGAAACCAAATGCACAATATGGCTCCCTAAGAGGGCAAAAAATAAGTAAATAAAAAATTCCTGGTATTAGCAATAAGCTCCAGCTAATGCTACACAGGTGGATAGGGAAGGATTGGAAATGACTTGATGTGGATTGAAATATGGACCAAAGTAAGGTTTACTTCCTTTCTTCTTTTTATTTTATTTTATTTTTATTTGTTGTTTTTAGATACACATGACAATAGGGTGCATTTGGACATATTATACATACATGGAGTGCAACCTATTACACGTTTTAAAAATTTTTTTTTCTAATTAGTTATACATGATGGCCCAGTACAATTTTGATCCCATTCTTGTGTTTGAAGGTGATGTGGAGTTAAACTGGTCGTGTATTCATATGTGAGCATAGGAAAGTTACCTCCGATGCATTCAATTGTTTTTTCCTATTCCCATCCCCCATCTGTTCCCTTCATTCCCCTCTATTACAATGAACTTCTATAATTCCCTTCCCTATCCTCCCTTGTAATGGGTTAGCATCCACATTTTAGTGAACACATTTGGCCTTTGGTTTGGGGAGAACTGGCTTATTTCACTTAGCGTGACCAGTTCCAACCATATGTTCCAAATGCCATGATTTCATTCTTCTTTATGGCTGGGTAATGTTCCATTGGGTATATATACACATTTTCTTTATCCATGCATCTGTGTACATGCCAAAACATGTATACAGAATTTACAGGAAATGCACATGTGGTGGTTACCAAAAGTGACTTCACCCATAATTTCTGCACAAAATGTGTCTCCTGAGAGCCCTGGGACACTCGCCTGTAGAGTGTCAGGGTCCTGAGCAGTGGAGGCCTCAGGTGTCTCCTTTCACAGACAGACAGGAGAGTGGCTGAAGCCACTCTCTTAGCCACTTCCATAGGTCTCATTGTCTTTTGTTGTGTTCAGAAGGCTCAGAGAATAAAATAAGAAAAAGTTCACCCTGGTAACAGACCTCCTTCAAAGAGCTACGTATGCACAGGCAGAAGCCATCGGCCAACCTCAGTGAACATCTGTGCCTGGATCCGTGGCTCCTTCCAAAATGGAAGGTGATCTGAGGCCCAGTGTCACCAAGTGAGGGAGGACTTGGCCAGTGGGTTACCTTGGTCGGGCTGTCCTAACAAAGCACCACAGATTGGATAAACACCAGACTTTCTTTTCTTACCCTTCTGGAGGGTGGAAGGCCAAGTTCAAAGTATGGGCAGGATTGGTGCCTCCTGAGGCTTCTCTCCTTGATTCCCAGATGGCCACCTTTTCCCTGTGGCCTCACATGATCTTCCCTCTGTGTGAGTCCCACTGTCAGCCCAAGTGGGCAGGATGGCAGTGATGTGACTAGAATAGACCCCACTGGAATCCCAAGGATGCTTCCATGAAGATTTAGTTGCAGAGCTCTACTGTAGGATTCAGCCAACAGTCCTCTTTGCCTTTAAGAAACGGTTCTTATTATGTTACACAAGAGGCAAAGTTTGAACTGCTATAGAAAGTTCCACCCACCCCCAGGGCAAGAGTGGATTTCTTCCTTCCCTTCTGCCAACAGAAGTTTCCAGGGCATAAGGCATTTCTTAAAATCCATATGAGGTCCTCATTATTGTGTCTATTTTGCAGACAAAAAAGAAAAAAAGAAAAAAAAATTCTGCCAGCAAATCTTTGGCAGAGACAGCCCTGTAACTCAGAAATTTCTGCCTCTTTGAGCCTTGGTGACATAGATATGAGCAGCTATCTCTGCTGTCACATAGCTGTCTCTGGTGGGATCCCCAGCAGCTGCCCAGGTGCATTCAGCAACCCAACACCTCACAATACCTTTAGTATCACCTTTGATACTCAAGGGAGGATGCAGTAGGTCTCAGGTCTGGACTGGACCTGCAGCAACCATGCCACTGTGTTTATGAAAAACACAGGGATATTTTAATTGAGCAGAAAGATTTTTGTTACCGCACTGAGGTTTGCCACCATTAAATACATTCAGCATGTTTTATGTCATGTCCCACCTATGTGTAAGGCTGTGGACGCTTCCACGTTTAAACACTGAGCAAGAATTTATAACTAGGCATTCAGGGCTTATGATATTGGCCAAAAGGTGCATGATTTCACAATTTTTCCATTATTGGTAAGTCTTATGGCCTTAAATTGATTTCATTATCTTAATACAATCACTTCTTAAAGTGGCTTCATCTTTGGTCTTTACACATATGGATTAAAAAGAAAAATCAAGAAAAAGACATAAACAGAAGGGATCAAATATGGAACTAAAAATTTTCATAAGATTTTAATTTCCACGGAGACACAGATGAACTAAAAAATCTAAAGAGAAGAGAATATGTACTTGGGTACGTTTTTTATTCTTACTTAATAATTTTCAAATTTTTCCCTACGGGGTCCTATTTCTAAACAAATTTAATTTCATTGCCTTAGGTACCAGAAATTTGAACTCCAACAAGGGACGTTTGGATGAGCTCAGTAAATGAAGTAGGTTCAAGAGGAATAAATGGATGTTTCCTTACACATGTGAATGCATATCACTGAGAAGTTTTAGTTTGTAGAGATAGTTGCTAATTTACTCTGAATCAGTACAATAAGCAACACAGGCTTTCTAAATCATCTATTTATAAAATTAAAAAAAAACAACAACGGCTTGAACGTCTTGGTTTAAGGTGAACAAACTCTCAAATAGATTCTCTTTCATTGTGTAGGCAATGTCTAATTGATAATCCATCTAATCTGTAGTTCAGAAAGAGAATGAAGGTTCTAATAGTTTAAGGGTAGAACATGCTACTTGGAAGGGCCGAGTTGGTTAAGAACAAAGAAGCTGCTACAGTTACTACACCTGGACAGTGTGCTCTCCTTTGGAAAAAAAAATGTTCTGGGACATAAGTTATATCAAAACCCTCATTCTCCACCAATCCTAAATAAGTAATCTAAGAAATCTAAAATTAGGAAACGCATCCATCTACATGGAAAGCTAAGGAAATAATTCATCAAAACGAGAGATAAACCCTTCCCAAAGCTTGATAAGGTCTCCCTGGAAATAAATGAGTGAAGTTCTGGCCTCCAAGGGGTCTGGACAGCTGAGCTCTGGAGGGAAGGATGGGTGTGGAGCAAACCTGGTGGTGTGGATCGCACGCTTGGGTCCCTCTGGAGTGCAGATGTGGAAACCTCATCACCATGAGCTGGTATCAGGTAGTGGGACTTTGGGATATGATTAGTTCATTAGGGTGGAGCACTAATCCTTGGCATGAGTGCCCTTCGAAGGGACCCCAGTGATCTGCCTCACTGCTTCTGTCATGTGAGGACACTGGGCAAAGGTGCAGTCCATGAACCAGAAAGTGGGCCTCATCAGACACCAAATCTCCTGGCACCTTCATCCTGGACTTCTCAGCCTCCGGAACGTGAGCAAGAAATTTCTGTTGTGTACCAGCTACCGCCTATGTCCTTTTGTTATAGCAGTCTGCATGTACTAGGACACCTAGGAAGTGCCACGTGCAGCCTGTCTAGTTGTGTGGCCTGCTAGGGTCCCATGGTCAGTGCAGCATCCAGAGGTCCAGGTGGCTACAACCAGTGAAGAACTGCGGTTCTGCAGTCCAGAAAAGAAGTTTCCCATGGTGTAAGGTGCTCACGACTGTGGTGATGAGCAGTGGGGTATAGCTGGGCTGGAGAGGGGGAGCAGGGCCACTACCAGAGGGGGCTTCGGGTGGTGGGAACAGCGTCCCTGGATGGGGGCCAAGGGAAAGGGCCTGTCTTTGTGGACACAGTAACAGCTATGTAGAAAAAATGGACAGAAGAGCAGGTTTGGTGGCAAAGAGCCTGGGACCAGAGAGAGCAGCTTCACTGTCAGCAGAGGAGGAATCACAGAGGGACAGAGGCCCACAGTCAGCATGGCCTGTGGCTCGGATGCTCTCTGCCATTGGATCACTGGGCTGATAACCATCCGTGAGCAAGAAGAAACAGGCACAGCATGTTTACCACAAGGATTCTTTATCACCAAGCCATGGTAAGATTCAGAGAAATAATTTGCTTTGGATAACTTTTTTAGAAAACAACAACAACAACAATGAATTTCATACTGCAACTGGTTTTTACTCTCAAGAACACTCCAGAAATAGCGTCTCCATAAAATAAGATGGACTTCAGGATGACAACAGGGATTGAGAGGAAGAGTGACCTGAACCATAAAGAGAAATCAACAAGGTCTCAAAGACATGTTTTAGAACTAAGCAGATGGCATCCGATTTTCAAAATACATTAGAACAGCAGGCAGGATCAATCCTGCCAAAATTAATTCAGTAATACAGAAGATAGCTTTGAAATCATACATGACATATGTGATATACATGCAATATGTGTGTGTGTGTATATATATGTGTGTGTGTGTATATATACATGTGTATATACACACGTATATATACACACATATATATGTATATATGTATACACACACATACATATATACATATATATAATCATAGTACATAAAAAAAAGCAAAAAATAATGTGGGTGATTTCATGGTCATACAACAGATAGCCTACATGTGGATAATTAATATTTTTTAAGAAGACTCCAGAACAAATGGAAAAAAAAAAGCAAAACTTAAAGACATAAAATTCTCTAAAAACCTAAATCTTTCAATTTTTAAAATAGTCCACTGAGCAGTAGACAAAATGAGGAGATTCAAACACCAAAATGTACATGTAAATAAAATTCTGAAATTTATGTATAAATGAAGAACTCTATCAATACCCTAAAAGAAGTTTACATGGAAAAAGAAAAAGCAGGGTGGGGGAGCAAAGGAAATGCAGACTGATCTCAGAATTATAACATAGATGCCCTATTTTTTTTTTAAATAATACCTTTAAAGTTTTGAGAGAGAACACTTGTGACCCAACATTTGTTACATGGCCAAGCTGTCTTTCACCTGTCAAGAGCAGAGAAATATTTCAGAGACTCACAGACCCGTGAATACACCATCCACGTGTCTTCATGGAGGGAAGGGCCGGAGGCAGAGGACCAGTCTCTTGCTACTCAATGTGTGTTCCACCATCCCACGGAGTCACGTCACCAGGGAGCTTGTTGGTAATTCAGCGTCTCCACCTCAGACAGACCGAGTCAGAATCTGCAGTCTAACAAGATCTCCTTGTGATTTGCATCCACACTGAAGTGGAGAAAGGACTGCTTTAGTAAAACAAGCAATCGATCAAAATGTGAAACTCATCAGAGGCCACAGTGGGGGACTGTAGTGAACCTTCCAACCAAGTCACCATGGAATCCAATCTTAGTAACTGTAGCTTGAAGGTCTACAGGTAACTTTATATAACTGCAGGACATCCTGCAGGTGGCCTTGGCCTAATCTAGTTTCTACCCTTTCTAGCTCGTAGCTCTCCAGAGTAACTGTAGAATGTTCTGGAATATCTCTGAGTTAGGGAAGCAATGCCTTGCTCCTTGCCCCTTCCCCAGGTGCAGAAGATCAGTATTCACATTGCATTTGATCTTGGACTCAGAACTCTTTTCTGCCCTTTCTCCAGGGGAAGGTAGTTTTCATTTCCCCTTGCCTCCACTTCTCCGGAGCTCTATCAACCTAATGTTAGTCTTGATAGGGGAGGGGAATCCCATCCGGACTTTGTATCTTTCCTATGTCAGCCGCCCTGTTTGCACCACCAAAGCAGGTTTTCTTGGTCTCCTACCCTGTGCCCCTACCTTGAGCAGCCAGTGGAGGCTCATGCCGAAGATCCTGTGTGTGAGTGCAGACACCCTTCATCTGAACAGCTTTCGGGGATCCTGTTCTCTCAGGCCAACCACACTTGCCATTTTATTAGAAAATTTAGCTGAGGTCTTCCTACCTCCTACCTCATGTGCTCCAAGCATCTCTTCCTTTGGTGCTCTGCCACGGGGGAACCACGGCTTGGAACGCATCTTTCCCTTGGGGGTTCCTAAATTTCCTTGAATTTCAAGATAGTTGGTTGCCCTCTGGTCTCAGCTCATGGTAAATGCATGAGAAATTATGTTTTTCTCTGTTGTTGTTACTCTGTTGTAGTTTATGCCTGACGTTGCTATTGTTAAAGGGGGAATATTTTTCTTGCTTTCCATATCTTGGAGGGAACTAAACATGGTTTTCAATGCCTCATATGTAATAATCTGTTTCTTAAAATAAATCTCTGAGGTCTCTGTTTAACAGATGCAGAAACTTAAATACAGAGACTTTTAACTACTCAAAAGCTAAAGCTGGACTTCAAACCTAGGTAGTCTGATGGTCATGGCTTCCCAGGAACCCCTGAAATATACCACCATGCACATTAAACCTGGTCTAGATATGCCATATTTTTTGACTCAGTCCTCTCCTAGAGGATATTAGTTTGCTTCCAATGACTTGCTATTATACACAATGCCGAAATGAAATTGTGAAGTTATCTTCCAAATATAAGCTTCTGGACCTCTCCTTGGATCCAACAGTATACTTATTTAAATTTAAAATACCCACAACCAAATAGCAGCTGGGGACTATCCTTTAAAATTAAATTTAAAATTTTCTCAAGTAAAAAATTTAAAAAAGTGATACGAAGACATGCTTGTCACAAAAATTGAAATGCAAATGTTAGCTGTGTGTTGTTTGTGCATGCATAAATACTTGTGTGTGTCCTTAGCCATGGTCTACTCCCATCCGACTCCTCTCTCTGTACCAACTGCTGTTGCTGTTTCACATGCACGGTAGGTAGGATTTTGAAAGGCAGAGAAGGGAGGACTTTCAAGTAGAAAGCATTGCCTGAGCTCAGGCAGAGATGAAGATAACACAACATTTGCTGGGGGCAATAAAGAAATAAGCCTGTCCAGGGCAGACTTACATCAAGTAAGAGACAAGTCTGCCAGAGCAGAGGGAGCTAGGAATGTCAAACTGAGGATCTGTGATAGGACATATAATTAGAAATACAGAGAGATTCTGTATCGGGGGAGAGCAGTGACATGATAAGCCTATTGTCTCAAGATGACGACCCTGGTCAAAGTCGGTGCACCTTGTTCAATTGGCAGAACATGGAACCAGGAGTCATGGCCAAGACATAGGAGATAATGCAGGTCAGAAGTGGAGAAGCCCTGAGACACACCGTGGTGTTGGAACTAGAGCGGAGGGCGTGGGGCTACAGACTGAATCTTAAGGGTCCCCCAGTGTTACATGAGTTAAAGGTCTGGTTCCTGATCTGTGGCCCTGTGGAGAGGTAGTGGAAATTTTAAGAGATGGGGCCTCGTGGGAGGTTGTAGGTCACCTCGGATACTCCCTCAAAGGGGGCAGTGGGACCCCAGCCCCTTTACCTCCCAGTCATGCAGTGAGTGGGTTTCCTTCACCGTGGGTTCCTGCCATGAGGTGTGCCGAGGGATGAGGCTGATGAATCTCAGGCTGAAACCTCTGAACTGTGATCCAGAATAAACTGTCTTTTTTTAAGTAAATAATCCCAGGCATTTGCAGTAATGGAAAGCTGAATAATATACATGGAATATGACTTCTCAGTAAACTAACTGAAAAGCGACCCATTGGAAATTATTAACAGATCAAAGAGGCGATGAACTTGTGAAGGGCAGGTATACATAGATATTAAATCTCCTTAAGATAATTGGTTTATTATTTAAAATTTCATTGGCAAATATTATCATTTCCCCCCCTCCTACATATTTTCCCTGTCTTTGTTACCTCTCTTGGTCAAATCACAAGCCTGGCTAAATCTGACTCCTTGCTTGCTCTGTGGCTGAACCACACAGGAGAACATACCATGTAGCCCCCATTGACTTCAGGCCACCAGGCAGTGGCACTAAACTGACTGAGTCCCTTCACTCTCCTACTGTTTTCTAGACCTCAATTGTGTGTGCTCTCCCCAAACCTCCAATACTGACCCCCTCTTCATTTTCAGTTCATGACACTGTTATGCCAGATTCGTGGGACCCCCCAATAGACCTCCAGGAGCCGAATCCAATGCAATCACACAAGAGTCTTGATTGCAAGCTTGAGCCTGGACTCACAACCGTTCCAGATGCAGCGGTCCCAGGGAGTGAGCCCCAGTCCTTTGTCCAGTGATATTTAATAGGTTTTGGGGGGATTCTCTATGTGTCACAACATCACACAGCAAATCATTCCACACTGCAGGAAAGTCAAACAACAACTCTTAACATTGATGAGTACATTCACTGGCGGGAACAAGTTGGGTAGGGGAAATTGGTTAGTACAAGAGGGGGATTTATTTGAAATGATTGGTTTAGGCCACGAGGGGTGTACGTGCTAAACTACATGGTCTCCCAACATGTTATCAACCACCATAAACTACTGGGGGGTCATCTGGCATCCCAGGTATTTTCCCTGTCCCATGCTGAATGGTGGTTGCTAGGAGGTGGCTATGGGTCCCCACCTAGCCTGACTGAGTCAGGGACACCTGGCTGTGTAGACCTCTCCTGTTCCTTGCAGACAATCAACTCAGCAGGGTGGTTATCTGCTTAGAAAGGCTCTGTGGGTTTTTCAAGGACAAGAGTCATGCCCCCTTCCTTAGGACAGGACTTGAGGTAGAAGCTGCTGTGATTTATTTTCAAAAATGGAGTCACGTCAGTTTCTCAATCCTGCTTTCCATTACAGTGATAAAATGGAAGCTGCCCAGAGGACCTTTGCCATCTCCCACCCCCCACACTATCCACCCACCTCTCTGGATCTGTATTCTCCCTCAGCGCCTGCGTTCGTCACAGACAACTGTCCCTTCTCCTTGGAAGGCTAACCTGGCTTCCTACTCACCTGGTAACACCCCTAACACGTGGGGACATCACTCCAAGAATTCTCCCTCTTCCTCTTGTAGCCCCAATATGTTGACTTTTCTTAGTTAGTTGGCTACAGAGCTAGTTAACGGCAAGCAGCCAAAACTGTGTCTGTAAATAAACTTGACATTGGGGTTTGGCTTATTGGGCCAGTACAGGTGCCTAGTCCCAAACTATGGCTTCCTGCAAATCATATTCAATCAACCTAACTCTGTGAGGTACCCTGGAATTATCCAGGGAAAAGCAAGATTTATCAGCAGATTTGAAACAGCTGTTCCTTTCTTCCTATTGGAAACTTTTCTGTGCTCTCTCGTTAGGACAATAGTCACGGGTTTCCTCTAACCTGCCTGGCTTCTCCCTGTCTGTCTCTTTCTCCTGTTCCTCCTCATCTTCTGGTCTTCAAAACAGTAAGATGCCCCGGGGCTCAGCCCTAACCTCTTCTGTACACTCTCCTAGTGATCTCCTCCTGCCTCCTGGCTTTAACTACCACCCACGTGCTACTGACTCTCCCATGTCTATCTAGCCCACGTCTCTCCTCTGGACTCCAATACCCAAGTGCCTGTCCTGTGTATCTGTGGACGATTCTGATGTACTCTGTCCAGTGCTGGGCAGTCAACTATCTCCTCCACGCTGCTTCTTTCTCATCTCAGTGAATGACAACCCGGTCTGCCCAGTTCTCTGACGAAAAGCCTCCAAGTCATCCTTAACTCTTCTCTGTCTCACAACCCTCAGGCCTCATCTGCTCCATCAGCAAATCCTGTTGGCATTTACATCAAAGCAGATGCTGAATCTGACTGCTTGTCACCACCCTGTACCTCCGCCCTGTGTGAGTCACGGCATCTCTGGCTGAGATGACTGTGACTGCTCCCTTACTGGTTACCGACATCTGTCCTCACTACAGCTCTGAGTGACGCTGCTGACATGGAAGCCAGATCATGTCATGAGTCTGCTGACAACCTCCAGCGACAACCCTTCTCATGCATGAAAGCCAAGGTTCTTGCTACTAACTGCCTCCTTCTCTGCCCTTGACCTCTCACCGCCTCTCCTACTGCCCTCCCTTCCATTCATTTGGCTAAGTCCTTTGCCCTTGCTATTCCCTGGGCTGGAGCACCCTTCCTCCAATATCCACATGTGGTATCCCCCCACTTTCTTCTCATCTTTACTCCTAGTCCAATGAGCCCTTCCACACCCTGACCTCCCATCAGAACCCTGATGTTCCCCTGCCTGTTTTCTTCTTAGCCTTGGCCACTGACAGAGCATCTCCTTCATCTTCTTTATTGACTATTTCCCCACCTAGATCTGAAGTTCCACTAGGGCCAGGGTTGTTTATTTAGTCGCTGTTGAATCTCCAGCACCCAAAACAGTGCCCAACACAAACTACATCCAATAAATATTTTTTTCGAGTGAATTACCTTGCAATTAAATATGTAGGAGGGAGATGTTGCAGCTACATAGCAAGCAAGGGAGAGCAGGCGTTTAGACTTTCATGGAAAATAAGACTCAGCCTACACAGAGCAGTTCCCACAATGTTCTTCAGAGCATCTACAACACACGAGCCATCATGAAGAAAAAAGAATCCATGACTAAGTAAGTTTGGATATTTTGGGGTGATTCAGAGGATGCATTCACATATAAAATGCTGAGAAACACTTCAATGAATAAACTTGTATCTTCTTTTTTCTACGCCCATTCCCCCTTTAACTGGTCAACAGCTAAGCATTCTTCAAGATCCCTTGTATCAATATTTGACATTCCTGCTGCTGCTGAGCCTCTCTGCACATCTTCCCTGTGTTTGTGGTACTTCCCACCTAACCTTTCCGAGTTGGAATATAGCCCAGACCACTCTGCCCTAAGGCAGTGAGACTTCCATGGGAAGCTAGTTTTGTGTAGAAGCAAGCTCAGGCAAACCCTATTCCTGCAAGGTTGGTGGCAGGCTGGAAGTCCTGGTAGTTCTGTCCAGTGTCCTATACCGGAAGTGGGACAGACTTTGCACCCAGAAGTAGCAGCAGTGTGGCTCCATCTGAGCAGTATTGTGGTGTAATTTGGGGACTATTCCTGGCTGTTTAACTCAGTGTTCGCCAAACACAAGTCAGAACCCTTCTCTCAGGAAAATACCTATTAACTTCTAACAAAACCCAGAATTCCTTAGCTGTCAACTCCAGGTTTATACTCTTGGATCAAGCTGTGGCCTTCTCCGGGAACACAAGGGACAGAGATCCTGGCTATGCATCAACTACTGCCAGAGCTTATAAGCACTGGGATTCGGGCAAGGGCATCTATACAGTTTTCAAGACCCAAATGGTTCCAATAGGCAGCCAGAGTTGAGAACTGCCTGGTTAGTTAGACCATTTTCTTGCATTCTGCATTTGGAACAGTGTTCTGGGATTCAGGCAGCCAATAAGACCCATGGCCAAGGCCATCAATGCATGGCCAAGAGCAGAGTGGAACTGCTTAGGGAACAGCCTTCATCCTCCGTAGGAAGTCGTCTCTCAGGTGCTTTTCAGGGTGAGCTTCTGCATCAAGCTGTTGGCCCTGCACTACGGACTCTGTGGGAGAAGGACAGAAGAGCTCCCATAACCGCGTCCAGCCGACAGAGCTGGGAGAATGGTGGGGGAGAAGGAGAAGAGCCAGCCCTGCCTGAGCTGGTGAGGAACTAGAGCCAGCTTGCTGTGGACTTTGAAAAACAATACAAATCTTTCAGCTTTTTGGCCACAATCCACTCCATGGAGGAACTCAAATCTCTATCTCCCCATCTGCTGTCCTGCATAGATCCCACATGGATTCTGAAAGCTTTTATCTCCCAAGCACCTGAATCTATTATGTGATAATGTGTTTTTGGGTGCCTATTACTTATTTAGTAAGATGTGTTGTCCAAGAGCTTATGTGGTTAGTGAGTAAATATCAAGTTGCCATTAGCCATTTTAAACTGATATTAGCTCTACTCCCCTGGCTGCCTGGGTGACTCCAGGCTGAGAAACGGCTTTGGTCTTTTTCTTTAGATTTTTTTTTTTTTTCCTGATGAGAGCAATTTTACTCCATTTGCTCCTTCTCAACAATCACATCTGAACAGTCACAGAAGTCACAGAAGTCTTTAGAGGCACCTTCCAGAATGTTCTGACAAAGTTAGAACAACAGGATGTATTTACTTTCAGCATCTGCCTAAAATTAGCATTTTTTAGCCCAATAATAACAACTCAGGATGCACCTGTTAGTGTGGTTCCAACGGTGGCATTTCTGTTTCTGAATTTTCTGTGGGGTCCCCTTTCCAGAGTGATGACACCTCAGGGCTCAGAGTTGTTCTCAGGAGATGGAAAATGAAAGCAGCCATTCTTCCCAGTCAGTAGCGGTTCCTCCTGCCTCGGCTCTCATGATGCTCACGGGGATGCAGACAGCTTTAGAAACAAAGGTCTTCTCCGTTCTCCTCTAGGGCTGCTGTCTAGGGGTGCAGCTCCTTGAAGTGTCTGGATGTGCCGCTGGGCAGTGAGGTGACACTGGGGGGTAAAAGACCACACCGACCCCGACACGGGTTGCGTTATCTGTTTGGAACAGGGCTGTGATTTTGAAGGGGTCTTTCTCAAGGAAGCCACCCTCGGTGGGCAGACATGCGACTTCTGATTCATTCCTTCATGCACTCACACAACAAGCATGTACTAAATACCTGGGGTGTGCCAGACTTCATGTCCCCACCCCTCCTCGCATGGAGCTCACAGGCCAGAGGAAGTTGATGCTTCAAAACAACAACAAACAGTTCTACTAAGAGGAATGGAGAGAACCAGTATGATATTATGAAGGCAGGGAGGCCCAAGCCCTGCTGAGGTCAGAGAAGTCTTTGCTGAGAAAGTTGTATTTACTCCATTGCTATAAAAATTCAGTTGTTTCTCTATTTTTAGTGCTTTTTTTTTTTTTTTTTAAGCTGGAAACTTGGAAACTAGGCTGCTCAAAGGCACGTATCTAAGCAGGGCCACTTGTAGCAACCACCACATGCATATCAGCCTCTTGTGAGGGCTGAGAGTCCAGAGGAAGAGTAGGGTCCACTGAGATGACGCTGGGCAGCGTTGGGAAGAGGGAGTTGGAGGGTCCTGCAGGAACAAAGCACACCGATTGGTCTGGAGAAGGTAAAGGCTGTGTCAGGTAACAGCCCCAAGTAGGTTTGGGAAAGAGATATGATTAGAATGAGGAAGTCCTACACCCAGTGCTTGTTGAGCATACACTATGTGCCAGACATTTGGGTTCTAGGGAAAGAATGGGAGCATGACAGACACCCTCTGGCCTTCGTGGAGCTTCCTGATGGGGAAGAGGACCAATTCACCACCCAAACACATACATCTGCAACAACATGGCATCATAGTATGAAACGGGCCAGGCAGAAACTCAATTGTGCAGTGGTAGAGAAGCTCAGTGGGCAGAGGGAGGCTGCTGCAGAGAGGTGGCACCCGAGGTGATGTGGGGGCCAGAGGCCTGGAGGTGCGATAGGGCCAGCCACAGAAGATAAGGGAGGGGGACAAACAGCACAGCAAGTGCAAAGGGACTGGGGAGGGAAATGCTTGCAGGGATTTCAAAACATCCTACATAACTAGCATGTAGGGGAGCATGGGTCGAGGTGGCACTTTTCCTCGAGGACTTTGAAATCAAGACAAAGAGTTGGAATTCTATTGTATGTGAATAGGAAGCCACGGATAAAAATTGAGAGAAGTGTGATGATCAATTCCAGTGTCTTATGAGGGAAGGATTTGAAAGATTCAACAACTGGGTGACTACCGTAGTGGACAAGAAGCCAGCAGGTGGCAGGAGAAAGGAGTAAGCCATTTGGAAGTGACTGGGCTTGCTGATGCGGGTATTGGGGCCTGGGAGCATCAAGACACTGCATAGGAATAAAGGGGGGGTGGAGGAAATAAGAAAAAGGGGAATAGAGTTTGCATGAAGCTTTCTGGCCTGAACAAACAGTAAGAAAGCAACTTACTGAGGTACAGAAACCGAAGGATGAGCAGATCGCCCTGGGGCACCAAGAGCTTGGTTTTGGCCCAGCCTGTATGGCAGACGAGAGAGAAGGGATCGAGTAGACAGAGCTTGGAGAGAGGCCTCAGCAGATAATTCAAATTGCGGTGTCGTCAGCATGCAGATAATGTTCAAATCCTGGCTATGAGTGGGGGTCACCCAGGAAATATGCGCCTTTGGACTTTGTAGAAGGAGAAAAGTGAGTTGGAGGTTAATCCTGGACAAACAAGATTGACAGGTTGTGTCAAGGAGCCTGGGGAGTGATGAGCAGGTAACAAGTCGATCAGAGAAGCTGAGAGGACGTGGGTTTGGGCAAGGACAGCGCTGATTGGTCCAACACTGCGGAGAAGCCCGGTAGGGTAGCCGAGCGAAGCTTTTACCCAATCTGCAATCGTAGACATCCCTGGTGACTTTTGGAAGAGCAGACTTGGTGCATGGTGCGTCTGGAATCCAAGTGGCATGTGTTAAAGGATAAATGGAAAATAAAATGCAGTTAATTATTGAAAGAAATTTTGCTGGGAAGGAAAACGAATGAATGGGGATAGTAATCGGGTGGGGAGAATGTGAGGTCAAGGGACTTTAAAAAGTTTGGGAGTTGGGATATACTCAAGAATATTTGTGCATTGCTCAAAATGATCCTACAGGAGAGTGTGATAGATGATTCATGCAGGGAAGAAAGGGTATTTGAAGGAGCCAAGTGTTTGGGCCAAACACATACGTCTGCAACAAAATGGCATCATTGGGATGGTGGATTAATGTCCTGTCACTTCTATAACAGATACCTACAGACTTGGTGGCTTAAAACAACCTGCATTTATTCTCTTACGGCTCTTGAGGTCAGAAGTCCAAAAATCAGTTTCGCAGAATTAAAGTCAAATTGTCAGATGCACTGAAGGTCCCTCTGGGTGTTCTAGGGAAGAATCTGCTTCCTTGTCTTTTCCAGCACTTTCCGAGAACAGTGCTCCTGTTTACTGCACATTCCTCCTTTCCCCAATCCAGCAGTGTAGCATATTCAAATCTCTCTGCTTTTGTTACCTTGCTTCTTCCTTTGTAGTCAAATTTCCTGGCCTCTCTCTTACAATGACACTGTGATCATATTTCAGGGCCACCCAGATAACCTTGAGTGTTTGCCCCATCTCAGGATCCTTAATCCCATCTGCAAAGTCTCCACTGTCATCTAACGTTAACAGCCTGATGTGCTAGGAATCAGGATCTGGATACCTGAGGGAGGCATGATTCTGGGGATCTGGTCTTTGCTGGGCAGGGAACACTGACTCCCCTGGGAAGAGGGGCAAGGTAGCCATGGACGTGTGTATAGATCTGGCAGTGGAAAGATGAGAAGACTCATAATTTTGGCTTGGCCTTGCTGAGAAAAGTATGAAGCAAACACTGACGGCTGAGAGGGATGGTGACCTGAGTGGTATGGGGATGGGAGTAGAGGGGAAGCGGAAGCATCCAAAAAACAGTCCATCGAACTGTCTAGGGAAATGGAGTCCATTTCAGGGCAGGGATTAGTAGTGATCCAAGGCTTATTTTATGAACACTGCGATATTTCTGAGCTGAATTTGGCCACATATTAAAACCAGAGTTCACCCGTGTTTCTGGGAAGAACATGGCAAGGCTGTAAGCAAAGGATGAGAACCATGGGATCTAGTTTGTCGACAGGCAAGGGAAGATGTGGCAGCCTGAGGAACTCTGGGTAAGTGGCTGCATCAGCAGCTCAGGTGTCAAGGGAAGGGGTGTGTGCTGCAGGTAAGGTTTCTAGAGCCAGTGAACTGTAAGCCTAGGAGGCCTGGGCAGGCTGGGATGCCTTCTGGCTTCTGTCACTTGAGGTAATCAACTCAAAAAGAGAAAAGGTTTATTTTGGCTCATGTTTTGGAGGTTCCAGTCCATGATCAGCTGGTCTCATTCCTTTTAGGCTTTCAGTGAGGCAGTACCTCATGCAGGGTGTGGAGGGAAGAACAAAGCCAGGAAGCAAAGAAGAAAGAGTAGGGCTTGGGGTTCTGCAATCCCTTTCAGGGGCATGCCCCCAATGGCCTAAAGACCTCCCAGTAGGCCCCACCTCTTAAGGATTTCAATAGTGTCCTCCTGGGGAGCAAGGCTTTAACACATGGGCACTTGGAAGACATTCAAGATCCAAATCATAACACTTTCACTTTAGGTTTTGGAGACAGTGTATCTTCTGGCAGTGACAAATTCTAGGGTTTCCCTTTAAGAAGTTGTTCCTGAGGGACAGATAGACCATCCACCTAGATGCTGATAATTTCAGGAATAAAAACAAGAAAAGTATGGCAAGGAATTTTGAGAGCCAGGAACCACAGTCTTCAGTGAATGAGGGAAAGTGACCTGGAACAATGACCAAACTGGAAGGGCAGAGGGTACCATACTTAATAACATCCGTTTATCAGGAGCTGAGGGTTCGTAGGAAGAAATGGTTTGGAAAGAGAGATGGGGAACAAGAACAGGGACTGACTTCCTTCCTGTCTGGAGGAACTCAAGGTGTGAAAGAACAAGCAGCCAACACTTGAGAGGGTTCCTAGAGCTATGTTTTGTTAAGATGAAAAATAACTTTGGTGCTATAAGAAGAGCATGTGGTGATCCTTTGTTGGAATTTCCCAGTAGCACAATGGAAGGGTGTCGCGACCCCTTGCCCGCAAGGAAGACGCAACTCAGGAATCTTCTTTCAGCAGTTTATTCAGGTCCTTGATACTTTTTCTTCTTTCAGCTGTTTATTCAGGCCTTTGTATTGACATGTCTTTTAGCTTCTACTGCTACTCCTACTACTACTCCTACTGCCACTACTACTACTGCTACTACTACTGCCACTACTACTACTCCCGTGTGCCCCAGCCTTAATAAAGCAGATAAAGCCCCAATGCACAACTGCCACGTGGACTTTTCTCATAGGGTGCCAAGTCACAGCGTGCCAACTCATTCTGATAAGGAGTTGTTTGTCACAGACTACAGGGGAAACCAGCGCCATCTTGTAATGGCGGCCACAGTTCACAGAAACGGCTCACCACAGAAGGGTATGGAGGTGTGAGGTTTAGAGAACATAAGGATTCAAGTCTGGCAATTACAGATTACTGGAGAAAATCCTGGGATTTCTAGCAACAGGTAAGTTCCACAGGAATCCCAGACATGATGGAACCACATCAATAAGATCTTGATTGGCAATCCAAGGAATTTGCACTTTACCCCCTATGCCAAGACCACAGAGGCAGTGGTGTGTTAAGCCCAGTTTTGAGCATCAAATTCTCATGGTTAAAGGCAGACTGTAGGAAAATTAACTTTTGAGCCATGCGAAAGAAGGAGACTCTTAGAAAGCTATTGCAATAGGTCAGGCTTTGAGTTTGTTTAGCATATGAACACTGAGACTGGTGGAAAGAAATAAGCGACACCAGAAATGTGATTTTATTGACATTAGGGATATGGGGAAATGAAGGAGCAAGTTGGAGATGTCTCACATATTTCAAACTTCAGAAGTTTGAAGAATAGGTTTTGGAAGGAAAATGATGGGTTTGTTGTTTGGCAAACCTTGGTTAAATGTTCACTTGCCGAGGAAGAATAAGGTGAGTCAATGGGTGTGTCCCCTGTTGCTAAACCAAGGTAACAGTCTGGGTTTTCCTGGATTCAGGATAAGCAGGGACCTAGCAGGATCCCAGGAAGTAGCTGGTGATTTTCTCCCTAATTTAGCTTCAGATCCTCGGGGCAGGGCTGGAACATTTGATTACCATCAGTCCTAAAGTGCAGTGAGCCCACTGTAGCACTGTACGTGTGGGCGTAGTAAGATACCACAGTAGGATACTGCCCAGAAGATACCGCTCAGCCATCCACAAAGCCAGTCCACCTAGAGCACGGCTGTTGTCATTCATTTTTGTAACCAGGGTGATTTAGGGCACACTAGGACAACAACCAGTGCTCCCAGGAGGAATCCTGACCAGAGGCCTCTTTGGCCTCTTCTCCATTTCACCCTCGAGTTAAGGCGGGGCAGGGATAACAGGCCAGGGGCTCACTTGGGACGTGGTTTCATCACACTTCTGTCTGAGCCCAGGTCCAAAATCACAGTTCAGGTCTGGCCAAGAATCTGACTCAGACAGGTGCAAACCCCACCCACTTTTGCCCAATCCCTGCGTTCTGCTGACAGCAGCTCTTTTCTTCCTTTGGCCTGAAATCCCGGGGTCTTTGTGTGTGCCTAGCACCGTGGAGGCTGACACTGCCCTCCGGGGCTCCCCTGCCTGGCCTTCTCCTTCCATCATGGGAGTTGATCCTCGCTGTGGGTACAGCGGAAAGGCGGGTGAGGGCCCCGGGTTTGGGGAGGGGCAGGAGCCTCGCGGGATGAACCGGAACTTTCCGAGGAAGTGCGGGAGGCCGCGCTCGGAAGGCTCTGCCGGCCCCAGGGCCCCAGCCTCGGCTCGCCGCCCCGCGCTCCCGGCGCCTACCCAGACTCGGGCAGCGGCGCGCGCGGGCGGGACGGGGCGGGGCGAGGAGGGGGCGCGGCGTGCCCGGGGCGTGTCCGGGGCGGGGCGGGCGGCTGGAGGCGGGCGCGGGTGAGGGGACCGGCCGCCGCGGCGAGAGCGCGCCCAGCCCCGCCGCGATGCCCCCGCGCCCAGGACGCCTCCTCCCGCCGCTGGCCCGGCTGCCCGGCCTCGCCGCGCTGCTGCTGCTGCTCGGCCATGGCGGCGGCGGGCGCTGGGGCGCCCGGGCCCAGGAGCCGGCGGCGGACAGGCCCCCCGCGGCCGACGGCGGGGACGGGCAGGACCCGCACGCCAAGCACCTGTACACGGCCGACATGTTCACGCACGGGATCCAGAGCGCCGCGCACTTCGTCATGTTCTTCGCGCCCTGGTAACTGACCGCGTCGCCCTCCTCGGGGCTCCAGCCCCGCACTCCGCGCGCCGGGAGCGGCTCCCAGGGCCGGGCAGGAGGCGTGGAGCGCGTAGGCGCCGCGGGGACCCCGGCTGGGGTCGGGCCGGGATGTGGGTAGCTGGGAATCGCAGCCGTGGGGTGGGCACGACGGGCTCGGGGCAGGAGGCGGGGGGCGCCTGCGAGGGGCCCTGGGCCGGGGGGCGTGGGCGCCACGACTCGGACGCTCGCAGCTGACGTGGCGCTCGGCAGCCGGGGCGGTGCCGAAGGAGGAGGCGGCTCCCGACCCGGGGAGCCTGGAAGAGGCCGCCCCTCTCCTGCCCCTTGCTCTCGAACCTTCCCCCTCCCGTCCCCGGACTGAAGAGCAAGACTGGGGTCCCTTTGCTCAGGGCTGCCAGAGCCCAGACATCACCCTGCCGGTCCCCTGCCCAGCGCCCCAAACTTCCTGTGTCTCCGGACGCAGCGGGCTGCGGGTTGGCTGGCACCCGGGGGACACGTGCACTCGCCGGGAGGAGCCTGTCTCCGGGCCGAGCTGGCCAAGTAGACGTCTGGCTAATCACCTTCGTGAAAGTTTAACTGGAAAATAAAAACTCACCATACGTTTTGTGGGTACGAAGGGGTAGACGGGGACGGCAGACGGGGACTTCTGTACCACGCTAGTAAGGGACAGTCCTGCAAATTCTGAGTGTCCCGCTGCAGCCTGGAGTGGATGTGAGCCCTGCTCTTGCCGGCCCACAAATCCAAGGCTGTCACTTCCTCCTCTCCCTATTTTGGGGGCCAGGTCATTTGGAAATTGTGAGGTGGGAAAGTTGCTGGTTGAAGTTACACCTCCTGCTTGACCCTTACCCCGGGAATTATTTTGCACACAAGCACACCCAGTGCTCTCCTTGGGGCCTGGCTGTGGATTACCCCAGGAAGGAAGTTTCCATAGGCCAGGGCAGAAAGCCCCCAGTCTTAGTGCACAAGTTTGAGATGTGCTCCTGCTGTGCTTATTGCAGAATTTACATTGTTTCCCAGAGCTCAGAGAGGCTTATTAGGAAAAGGGATGTAGGATGAGTCAGGTACCTAAACATGGCTTATTCAGAAATGAAGCCTTTTTGAAGTTGGAAAAACTTTTTTTTTAACTTCATAGTAGTGCTATGGTTATATTTCAGCTCCTTTGGTGTTAAAGCAACTGTTTTGGTTTAGTCTGGCTCATAATTACTATTAATAATGTATATATGGGATACATTGTATTTCAATGTATTGAAAACCTCTTGAATTTTTACAACTATTAATGGTATGGAAAATACATTGTAGCATGAAACCTCAGTTGATGTTAATAGTTACTTTGTGCAGTAGTAGTCTCCCAGTAACAATTCCAATTAAATACTCTACTGTGCTTAGTTGGAGCCGATTTCAGTGGAATAAATCTGGTTTTCTCTATTTTATTTTATTTTTTAGTACTTTTAGTTGTAGAGGGACACAATACCTTTAGTTTGTTTATTTAGTTTTAAGTTATGCTCAAGTTTGAACGCAGGGCCTCACACATGCTAGACAAGCACTCTTACCACTGAGCTACAACCCCAGCTCTTCTCTCCTTACTTTTAAAGAAAAATTGACACATAGACATAGTTGAGTCTCCTTTAGTGCTAATGTAGTTTTAATTTTCAGATCTCTGCAATAAGCACTAGCTAGTCCTGGACTGAGAAGGAAGCCTGTACAGTCTGTCTGAGTAATAGCTAATACAGTTTTCATTGTATGTAGGTTATGGATATCTAGATGGATGTTCTTGGAAGAAGGAACAATTTACATTTTTATTTGTTTGCATCTTACTAAGTCTGTGACAACTGTTTATAGAGGAATGTGTGGGTTTCTGTGATAGCCTTCAAAAGTTAGGCTTTTAAGAGTAACTTGGAGCTCAAATAGAATACACTGTTCCCCACCCCCACACATTTATTTCCCATTTCAGAGGCTGGGAAATGTTGGAAATGTGATCTGGGGGCAAGGACACCATGTAACAAAACATGGATTTGTGTACTTTTGCCCTGAACTTGGCAGCTATAGGGTTGGTCAACTATTGGAGATTTTGTGCCAATATCAGGTCACAGCTTCTCTGTGGCCAGTGTGGGTCACAGTGAACCTGATGACATGGAGTTCAAGATTAGGATCAGGTGCCTTTGCTCTATTACTTGACCACAGGCTACCCTCTGAATGCAGCTGGCTGTTTCAGAGGTGGGTCGATATAGCCACAGGGCCCCAAACCAGAAGTTCTGGCTAGATGGTTCCTGTGGCTTAATCTGTAGCTGCTGTGGGAGTAGGAGGGAGTGGGAGGAGCATGCCTGGCTAGCCTGGTGGTGGCTCAGGATGGTCTGTTTTGATTTAGTGCCCAATGAACTTATTCCCAGGGGTTTGCATATGCTAGGCAAGTGCTCTACAATTAAGTTACATTCCTAGACATTTTTAAAGAATTTTATTTTGAGACAGGATCTTGCCAAGTTGCCAGGGCTGTCTCCAACTTGCAATCCTCCTGCCTTAGCCTCCCCAGTTGCTGGAATTACAGTTATATGCCACTGTGCCTGGCCCAGTGAACTTACTCTTTAAGCTTGTTCTTCATGTTTGTGTTTTCACAAGAAAACTTGTCAAGGATGCATGTCTGACCAAATTTTCCTGGAGTCAGAACTGCCATTGAAAACCCTTTAGGGGTGCCCTGCTGGAGACCACCCCACTGTCCCTCACTAAGTCCTCACAGCCAGTTTTTCTTCTAGCATCAGAGTGGATCATGGCTTTTTAGATTAAGCACCAAATGAACTGGTTGTCAGATCTGTGTCTTCAGACAGCATCACACTCGGTGTGATAAGATGCTCTTGCCATAAAAAGGAACATGCTGGAGCCAGTGACAGCCAGGGAACCAAAATTTCATATCTTCCATTGCATGTACACTTTGGGGGGAATGTGGACCTGGCCTTTTGCCTATCTCCCCCGACCTTGCCAAGCCCTCATTGGCTCCCCAGAAACTGAATCCACAAGTACAGTTCCACTGTGTTTCTTTCCTTTCCTTTTATTATTCATTTAGCTAAGAAACCATCAGGTGCTTTGTGGTGTGTTCTGGGAAGGCCATCAGTGCTTGCTTTCTCGGAACTTGGGCCCCTGATACTTAAACGTTAGGTTTTCCCTCACAGTGTTCTTCTTGAAAGGAAGGAATGATGCTGTGTTTGAAGCTCTTATGAAGCAGGGGTTCTCTGAGCTGGCCAAGGAAGGGCTGCTCAGGGAAGACACCTTTTCTTCATTGGTCCCTTTAAATGTTTATTGTTGGGGTCATCTGCAGAACAGACCAAGAGGCTTAACAGAGTTTACTGAGAAATTATTTTGAGGAAGAACTCACAATTGAAAGGGCTGGGTGTTCTCATGAGCAATTTTTGTTGTTGTTGTGTTTTTAAGATCACTTTAAAAAGCAATAGAGTGAGTGGTTACATCGTAGACAGGAACACCATACTTACTAGATAAATAAAAAATACCCACGTGCCATAATGCCGTGTGATTGTACTTGAAGCTTGGGATAAAGTTTCCAGTGTGGTCTCATTCAGAATTCAAGTGCGACTCTGCAGGCAGCTAAGAATACAAGATGACCATCAGCTGTGTGACTCTGAGCGGATTTAGTGACCGGAAGATACGGATGCTGTCATGGAATGTGAAGAGTGGTGGGAAGCCATGATCCCAGCTAACAGATTATTTTAAATGATAGTCAATTTAAAAATATTTGTATATAACTAAATTCACACAATGAGTATTACAAATAGATGTTTGATTTTTATCCATATTGGAAAATGGAGTGGTCACAAGCTCCTTTTTAAAAAAAAAAAAATTACTAGCTTTTCAGTAGAGAAAATGCAGAATTGATTTGATTTTGAGGTAGCCTTGATTTGTGCATATCTGGCTGTGTAACAGGGAGACCTGACTAATAAAGGAGCAATTCTAAGAAGAAGTGCTCAGCTGCTGCTGTACTGGGAGAGAGGAGAGATTTCCAGGAGACCACAGAATGGCTACTCAGCAGCCTGGGAGGCAGGGTAGGCTTCTTGGAGAAAGTGACTCTCAAGCTAAACCTGAAGAGCAAATAGGAGTCGGCCAGGTGGAGGTGAGGGAGGAAGCATCAGGGAGAGAGAGACGGTACCAGGCCCCAGGGGAAGCCAAGCCGTGACCCTTTTGAAAAAACGGCAAATGCTGTAGTAGGGTTTCGACTGCAAGGGAAGGTGGGTTGGTTCTGGCATGGAGGTCAGATAGGGAGATCTGGGCACGTGCCTTGCTCAGTTTTGATTTAGGGCCTGGAATGATATGGCACTGTCCTGGGGGGAGTTGGGTCCTGGAGTAGTTGTGAGCTGTCTGGCTGTGGCAGGTACAGAAAGGACAGAGGGCCCCTTGCCCAGTGGAAAGGGCCGAGGTGGTGGGCCCGACCCCCCTGAGCTGGTGCTCTGTCCGACTCCTCCTCTTACCCTGTTCCAGGTGTGGACACTGTCAGCGGCTGCAGCCGACTTGGAATGACCTGGGAGACAAGTACAACAGCATGGAGGACGCCAAGGTGTACGTGGCCAAGGTGGACTGCACGGCCGACTCGGAGGTGTGCTCCGCCCAGGGTGTGCGAGGATACCCCACGTGAGTAGGGAGGAAGGGCACGTACCCCGCGGCGCTGGGCTTTCCGCATCTCGGAAAGGGCCGTCTCCCTCCACTCAAGGCAAGGCCAAGTTGAGCTTTTGGTCATTTCCTTTGTAGATCGGAGGAGGGAGGAGAGGCTGAAGTTAAGCAGGCCGCCCTGTGGCTAGGGGAAGATGATATTTGACACGGCGTCTGTTTTAGAGGTTGTTTCTGTACTTTGGAGAAGGCCTTTAATCAGCATCAGGGTCTTCTGCTTATGAGGGGATGTGTTCAGGGGACAGTAGCGGGGTTCTGCCCGAGATCCTGCTGCCTGCGGTGTTCCCCAGGACAGCGTCCACACTGTCACCAGCTTGGGTGTGAATAGTTGGTGACGCTGTAATTCTCAAACACCTTTTCTAGAGTGACATCCCACTGCACAAAGACTGTGTCTGCTGGGAAGAAGGGTGACAGACCAGAGGACAGTGGTCTGACGCTGACGCTGCCCTCGAGGGAGTTGCTATTTACTCCCTCACGGCGGTGTTTTTTGGTTTTATTAAACCAGTTGTAGTTGGCTGCCAGGGTTGGGATAAATGCCTGCCAAAGCTCCCTGTTTTAAAGGCTTGGTCATCGGTGTGCGGCACCTTGGGGGTAATGTGAACTTCTACGAGGTAGGGCCTGGGGGAAGTTAGTTGTTGGGGTGTGCCCTGGAGGGAGACTTTGGGGCCCAGGCTCCTCTTTCTCTCTCTCTGTGTCTCACTTCCCATGAGCAGTTACCCCCCACACACACGGCTGCCCCCGTGGTGTGCTGCCTCGCCGTGGGCCAAAGGCAGTGGGTCCCAGGGGCCCTTGGACCGAAACCATGAGCCCAGTGAACCTTTTCCAGTGAATCCCACTATTCTGCATGGTTACCATGCACCAATTAAAATCAATACCTAAGTCAACCTTTTTATAAGCTCCTTATCTCAGGTATCCATTACAGTAATACGCCAACACAGTGGCTTATTAAACAAAAGACGGTGTCTCAGTCTGTATCCTGTTGCTATAACCAAATACCATAGACTGGTACTTCATATGAAAAATAAAGATGTATTCAGCTCATAGCACTGAGGTCCAAGGCTGGTGGGCTGTGTCTGGTGAGGCCTTCTTGCTGGTGGGGATGATGCAGAATCCCCAGGTGGCCCAGGGCAATCTGCGCTGAGACAGCTTGCTTGTTCACTTGGGTCTCTCTTATCAAGCCACGAATGCAGTGCTGGGGGCCGCACTGTCACAAACTCATCTGATCTTAATCATTTCTTCAGGGTCTTACCTGGTTTTGCCTCTTCATACGTGTAATGGAGACTTCAATTTCAACATGAGTTTGGGTGGGGGCATTCAACTCATGGTAGAGAGGGTGAATTAAAAGGCTGGGTGGGGGGGTGCTCTGACACTCAGCCTCAGGGAAATTGGGGTGTTTCTGCTGTGGCTCCCTTTAGGTGAGTGAACTTTCTAGCTCAGCATCTCTCTGTTCCATGGAAAGACTTGAGCTGTGACTGACGGCCGTGCTTGAATAGAGCGTCTGGTCCAGGAATGGTCATGGTGGCGGGGGAGGCAGGCTCTTGGGAAGATGGCAGCCCCATTCAGACCACACTGGGAAGGCTGGAGGGAAAGGTAGTTCACTAGGAGGGACGATGCTGTCTCCACAGGAGGCGGAAGGGCTGGCCCCTGCAGATCCCTGCGTACTTGCCACAGTCGGGGAATGAAGTCAGTCCTATGTAGTTCTTTACTTAATTGAGTAATGTGGGGGGCCACGGAGGCAGGATGAAACCAGAGCTGATCTCCAAACCTGAGAGGCAGCGTGGAAAAGGGTTCCCTGGACCCCTGGGCTTGAAGACAGAAGCCACGCTGGAATCCCAGCTCCACCCTCACATACCACACAGGTCTGTGTCATTTAGCCTCGGTGGGACGGTGACGCTCATCGCACCCTCCGTTCAGTGTGGGAGTTGAGCAGGATAATGTGCCTGTGAACACTGGTCTGAGGCGTGCTGGCTCAATGCGAGAGGAAGAGGACTCTGGAACTCTGGGTCTTTGGTGCTTGGTAGAAACCCATGACTTCCAAAAGGCAGGGGCAGCAGAGATGGACCCGTGTGTCCAGTCTGACCGAGGGGGGACGGCGTAGGTCACCCACCATGCTACAGGGAGGCTGAACCAGAACTCTGTCCAGGCTGAGAGAGATGCCTTACCAGGCTTCAGAGAGGGAAGGAAAGGCGTCCCCCTGGACTGGCTGGAAACACCATCGACTGCACTCCAGTGGCTCCGTAGATGCTGTTCACAGACTTCACAAGACCCATTTGGGATCGTGTGTCCTGAGTTTGATTTAGAAGATCCGGACTCCCCAGGTTAACCAGGAACTGGTTTTATGTTGTTAAAAAGAAGGAAAAGGAGCTCACCCTATGGTGAGTGTGGGCTGGGAGGGAGCCTCCGTGAAGTGCCCGAGAAGAGGCTTTATTTTAGTTTGTGAGTTTGTTTCCTTCTTTCTTAGCAGCGAGCAGGAAGCACAGCGCTGTGTACGGTGTGTGGTGGCATTGAGGCATTTGTAGGTTTACCTGTGTGAGCATTTACTTTCTCTAAACATGACCCTCATAGAGGCATCCCGAGCCTGAACCAGATGATGAATGTCGATGCCTGGTCCCAGGGTGTGTGTCAACAGCAGCTTTTACGTCATCCTTTCCCTGATCTATTTAACTCGAGTAAAAGATCGGAGTGGGAGGGAGTTTGGGCTCTCGGAGCCTCTAGGGATGGCTGACTCTGCTCAGGAAAATGTTTTCAGGGCTTCTTCTTGAGCCAGGAAAGAATCATCATGTCTGGGAAACCCTGAGCAGGGGCTGGACTGGAGGGGAGTCACACCATCTGCAGCAGTCTCCTGTGGCTGCGGAAACAAAGAATTACACACCTGGGTGGCTGGAAACAACACAGACGTCTTGTCTCACAGTCCTGGAGGCTGGAAATCCAAAATTAAGGAGTCTTCCAGGCCACTCTGAAACCTGTAAGAGACATCTTTGCCTCTTCCTGGCTTCTGATGGTTACTGTGTATTAGCTTTGTGTTACTGTCACAAAATACCTGAGATAATCAACCTAAAAAGAGGAAAGGTTTACTTTAGCTCACAGTTTTGAAGGTTTCAGCCCACAGTCTGTTGCTTTGGGGATGAGGGTGAGGCAGTGTATCATAGCAGAAGTGTGGGAGAGCAGCCTTCTTACCTCGTGGTGGTCAAAAAGCCAAGAATAAGAGAAGAGATGGGGTCAGAGTCTCACAGTCCCCATAAAGGTCACAATCCTTGATGACCCAAGATCTTCCATTAAACCCTCTTCTTTAGAGTTCTAGTACCTCCTGATAGCAGCCCACTGGGAAATGACCCCTTAACATGAGGGATATTCCAGGTCCAAGCCAAAGCAGCTGGTAATCTTGCATTCCTCAGCTTATATGTGGACCACTGTGACCCCCTGTTTTCACACGGCCTCCCTGTGTGCGTGTGTCCAGGTAGGAATTCCCCCTTCTAACAAGAACACCTGTTGGGCCAGATTAGGGCCTACCCTAATGACCTCCTTTGAACTTGACCACCTGCATAAAGATTCTGTTTCTATTTATTTACTTACTTTTGGTACCAGGGATTGAACCCAGGGGCGCTTAACCTCTGAACCACATCCCCAGCCTGTTTTTGTATTTTATTTAGAGACAGGGTTTCCCTGAGTTGCTGAAGCTGGTTCTGAACTTGTGATCCTCTGCCTCAGTCTCCAGAATCACTGGGACTACAGGCACGCGCCACCATTATAATATCAGGTGCATTGTTCATCGCTGGAGGCACATCTACAAATCTAGTTCTATTTTGGCTTTTTTCCTCTTTTTGTCTAAAAGTGCAGATGGTCCCTGACAATTGCATTTGAACTTGGGACATTCTGACTTTCTGACGGGGGTGAAAGCATCCCCATACAACCCTTCTCCCTGCCACGCTCAGTAAGTACGGGAGACATCCAAGCCATGAGGTGGTCTGTCCTTGGTCCTACACGAGGCTGTGTGTCAGGTGATTTTGCTTTCTGTAAACTAGTGTCAGTATTCTGAGCATGTTTAAGGTGGGCTGGGCTAAGCTATGGCGTTTGATCACTTAGATGTACTAAGTGCGTTTTTGATGTAGGATATTTTCGGTTTATGATGGGTTGATGAGGATATAACCCCACCGTAAGCTGAGGGGCATCTGTACGAGCTGCTGTGACCAGGCGTCATTTTTTTTTTACGGGTGGCACGTTGGGGACCTCAGCTCAGCCCCTTCACGTGGTCTCAGGTTCGTGGTCAGGCCAGTGCACACTTCCTCCTTCCGTGCCTTAATGTAACTGAGGTTTTCTTGTGCAGCTATGAGACTTTGGGACTTCCCCTTAAGGCCGTCTTGTCGAGAGAAGTCAGCTGTTTGTTATGGACGGAGTGTTTGTGTCCGCTAAGATGCATAGGTTGAAATCCTAACCCCAGTGTGGTGGCGTTAGGAGTGGGACCTTGGGAGGACCTTGGGAGGTCATTAGGACAGAGTCGTCATCAGTGGGATTTTTGCCTTGATTCACCAGGCCCCAGAAAACTCTTGTCTCACCTGCCATGTGGGGGCACAGGGAGGAGGTGCCATCGATAAGCCAGAAAGCGTCCCCAGGCACTGAGTCTCCGGGCCCGTGGATCTTGCTCTCCCAGTCTCTGAAACCGAGAAACAGACTTCTGTTGCTGATGAGCCAGGCAGTGAATGGTGTTCTGTTGCAGCAGCCCAAACAGGCCGAGGCACCAATTCAACCTCTGTGTCTGACTTCAGCATCCATTGACATCCATTGACTTTTTCTTTAATTTTAATTTTTAATGTGCTTTAATCGATCATCCATGGCGGTAGAATACATTGATGCACTTTGACTTAGCATACATAGCTGGGATATAGTTTCTCATTTTTCTGAGTGTCCCTGTTGTAGAATCATGCGGGTCAGGCAGTCACATATATATATAAATGTCTGTGTGGTTCCACTGTCCCTGCTGTCCCCTCCTCCCGTCCCCCCGCCTCCACTTCCCTCCACCAATCTAGGGTCACGCTATTCTTCTCCATTTCCCCCCATATTGACCTATTAACCTGATTCTAACCTTGGCCACTGACACACAAAACCCACATACGTGCCGTGGGGACGTCGGGTGACCGGGGTGAGCAAGCCTCCCAGCGGATGCCGGTCTGTCCTCCTTTCTCTCTGGCAGTAGCCACGTGTCCCCGACCCTCTGGGCTTTTTCTGTGCAGTTTCCCGTTTGCAGGGAGGGATCCGGGCCAGGAGCTGCCAGTGTCACTTGTGGGAGTGTCTTTAGCTCACCATGAAGGGAACAGCTCCCACGACCCCCGAAGATCCCTCAGAGACCAACCTATGGAGGGGGTCGGGAGCGGGAAGGCCTCTTCTCCAGGGGGAAGTGAGGGAATGGGACTGGATCAGCCAATGTCAGGGGTGTCCTTAGAGGTGGAAACTGGAATTTTCACCACGACTGGATGCTCGTTTATTTGTGGGAGCCACATACCCGCTAAGGTACCTTTGCAATGCCTGTATTGCAAAACAGTGCCGTGTCCACCGTCGTCCTGATTTAGACATACATAACCGCAGTGACCTGCTGCCTGGCGGCAGCCCCTGCGCAGTTCATCTGCTCCCTGATAAGACGAGGCGCTCCGCTAGAGCAGTGGAAAGGCTTTCCGCGTCTGCTCTGCCTGATCCTTCCTTCTTCTTTCAGCCTCAAGTTTTTTAAGCCTGGCCAAGAAGCCGTGAAATACCAGGGCCCTCGGGACTTCCAGACCCTGGAGAACTGGATGCTGCAGACGCTGAACGAGGAGCCGGCCGTGAGTGCTCCCTCCCTCCCTCCCTCCCTCCCTCCTCCTTTCCTACAGTTTTGGGGTCCTGTGTAAGTGGGCAGAGGCCAGATGAGGTGACTAATTAATCCTGCCATTTTAAAGCAATTCTTCATTATCATTCTTTGTTATTGTAGGTAAAGATTAACTTCTTAAAACAGTTTTTGATGGAAATATTCAGATATGCACAAAAGTAGAGAGGAACATCTAACCAGCGGACTCCCACCTTCAGCGGTCGTCAGCGTTTTACCCACCTCTCTCTCTTTCTCTCCTGTCCCCTGTCACTTGTTTGGCTACATTCGTCCTCGGAGCGTGTCACTGGTGAACATTCCAGCATACCATCTCAGACAGGCCCTTCCCACCCTTCAGCATGACCCCTGCCACTCACACGTGGAATACAAGGAGTAACAACTCTTAGGCATCAGAGATGGACTCTTGACCACCTGGGGCCCAGGGCAGAGCGTCTAGCCCAGCTGGCTTGCCACCGCCTCCCTTCTCCCCAGGGCCTTTGACCTTCACCGCCCACAGTCTCTGACTCAGTCCTGCCCCTGCCAACCGTACCCATAGCACGGGTCTGTCCTTGTCATCTCCGTCCTCAGCCCCCACTTAATACCAGTAAGTGCCCTTCGTGTCTCTCTGGACCTCCCTGTATGAGGGAACGACGGGTGCTCTAAGGAGGTGACTAAGGAAATGTGTTCTCCTCTCGTCTGCCTGAGGTCACAGTCTTCCTTTGGTGGTAGGTCACAGTGGTCATCAGCTGTTCCTTCGTGTGTGGTGCTTTCTGACCGATGCCGAGTGCCCAGGCCCACAGAGGCTGGGCTAGACTTTGTTGGTTGGTGCTGTGATGTCAGCAGGATGGGACAGTGGCCCTCAGCCCCTGGCTGTGTGTCTCTGGGGGAATATCAGGAGCATCTAAAGTCATTGAATGTGACTTCAGTGTCACCAGTTAACTTCAGACTGCCTGTGTGTCAGGAGGTGTCCAGAGACTTGAAGGTGGTCTGTGGCCACCTGCAACCCAGCAATCAAGCTCCGCTGCTTATCGATGGCCTTTTCCAGGGTGTGCCTGCGGCTCTTAACTCTGTCCTGTCACAGCTAATCAGAAACTCTGCTGTTTCCTCCACCCTCCCATAGCTCGGATTTCAAACTGTAACCTCGTGGGGAGGAGTGCTGTAGCATCAGGGTCCACTAGAGACTTATCTAATTATAGGAAACGGGAAGACCACAGACCTCTCGGACAGTAAATTTGCATCTTTGTCACGGTGAGAAAGCTGGTGGAGCAGGTGCAACTTTCACACAGATTAAACTTCACATTGTTGCTGTGTGAAAATGTTCTTTGGAGAGGAGGCAGGTATGGGGAGTGGGAGGAGAATAACTTTAAAGAGCACTTAGTAGCCTCAAAAAAAAAAAAACAAAAAAAAACTTTTAAGGTAAACTTTGTACCCAAAAGCCTGTTTTCTGCAATGGTTTTATTTAACAGCCAATGTGAGATGTGCGGGCAATTTTATCTTGGAAAGATGTCCTGCCAGGGCCCGGCTTCCCCTTTGCAGACCTGGCCAGGGAGGAGGTGCAGTGAGCAGGGCTTGGCCTAGATGCTCTGAGGGTTGGTTTGGAGACGCTGGATGCATGGAATTTACCCCTGTCACCCTGAAGCCACTTACCTAACCTCCATGTTTTAGTGTCTCCAAGCAACGAGGTTTTCAGATCATTGCCACAAACAATGACAGTGACAATGTGTGTTATCATGCAAAAGTTAAAGTATGGAAACTTTGTCTAGGTGGAGTACCCCTCACCTAAAATGCTTGGGGCCAGAAGTATTTCACATTCTTTTCAAATTTTGGAATATTTGCATACACATAATGAGATATCAAGTCTAAACCTGAGATGGATTTATGCCCTTTTTTTTTTTTTTGTAACATATACATTATACACACATACACACAGCCCAAAGGTAATTTTCTTTCTTTTTTTTTTTTGGTACTAGAGATTGAACTCAGGGGCACTCCACCAATGAGCCACATCCCCAGCCCTATTTTGTATGTTATTTAGAGACAGGGTCTCACTGAGTTGTTTAGTGCCCCACCATTGCTGAGGCTGGCTTTGAACTTGGGATCCTCCTGCCTCAGCCTCCTGAGCTGCTGGGATTATGGGCATGCACAGCTGCTCCCAGCCCAAAGGTAATTTTTAATACAACGTTTTTAGTGTGCTGGCTTTCTTTTTTATTTTTTTAAAATATTTATTTTTAAGTTTTAGTTGGAGACAATATCTTTATTTTACATTTATGTGCATGCTAGGCGAGTACTCGACCACTGAGCCACATCCCCAGCCCCAAGTGTGCGGCTTTCTGACTTCAACCTGTCATGTGAGGTCAGTGGTGGAAATTTCCACTTGTGTTCTCATGTTGGTGCTCAAAAGACTTTGGATTTTGGAGCATTTTGGATTTGGGGTTTTTGGAGTAAGGATGCTCAATCTGTACTGAAAATCAGAAAGTCTTTTCAATTTTGACTTAGCTTTTTAAAATGAAAAGATATATTTTTAAAGTTCTTAATCTGTACTTATGCCCTAAATAATTTAATATATACATTTTTATATTTTTGCATAACAAACTGGGATTTTTCCCCTTAGTTTTATGATAATATTTCAAAGGAAATTATGCCATTTTTATATTGCACCCTGCTTTTTATATTTCCGTGTTTACTACTCTGCTTTTTAAAAACACAGTTACAATCATGTAAATGTTTCACCCTTTCTATAATGAATATTTTATGTTACTATATCATGTGGACTTGCCATAGTTTAATGCTTCTGCTATTAGTGGATATTTAGATTGTTTATAAAATTCTTCTCTCATCAGAAATGACATAAACAACATGTTAATCTTTTGAAGAGCTTTCTTTCCTCCTCTTTAAAAAATTTTTTTTTATTTGTTCTTTTTAGTTATATGTGACAGTAGAATGTATTTGGACATATCATACATACATGGAGTATAACTTCTCATTCTTGTGGTTGTACATGATGTGGAGTTTCAGTAGTCGTATATTCACATATGAACATAGGAAAGTTATGTCCAGTTCATTCTATTGTCTTTTCCATTGCCATCCTCTCACCCTTACCCCCACTCCACCCTGTCCTATCTGGTGAACCCCTGCTTATTGTGAGTCAGCATCCACATATCAGAGAGAACATTCGGCCTTTGGTTTTTTGGGATTGGCTTATTTCACATAGCATGATAGCCTCCAGTGTCATCCATTTACTGGTAACTACCATAACCATATTTCATTCTTCTTCACGGCTGAGTAATATTCCATTGTGTATATATATCACATTTTCTTTACTCATGTGTTGAAGGGCACCTAGGTTGGTTCCATAGTTTAGCTATTGTGAATTGAGCCTCTATAAATATTGATGCGGCTGTGTCACTGTAGCGTGCTGATTTTAAGTCCTTTGAAATAGACTAAGGAGTGGTATAGCTGGGTCAAATGGTGGTTCCATTCCAAATTTTCTGTCTTTCCTCCTCTTTTTTAGTGATGTTTTAAGAATATATTTCCAGACATAAAATTGCAAAGCCACAAGTTAAAATTTAAAAAAAAATAAGTATCTTAAAAAATAAATGTCAAAAATTAATTTAAAAATATTTAAAATAATTTTTTAAACAAATAAATACACTTGAAAAAAATTATGGCTCTTGGTGAATATTGACGACTGCTTCCCTCAGAGTCCCGTCAGTTTCCACCGTCACCAGCAGGGAGAGGCGGTAGCTGTGTCTGTCATATGTGGTGGTGTCCCCGTGATGGTGGGGACTGCTCTGGTGTCCCCAGGGGGCACAGAAGTGAGCCTCACAGGAACGTATTATTTCTGAAAGCCCTTTGGACATCTCCGGAAGGATGACGACCAGCACGTGGTGTCATTTGAGCTCATAGACTGTCCTCCCGCCATCCTTTGCTTGTGGTCCTTCTTGGCATTTTGAGAGATGGGAAGGGCCCTCCGAGATGCTCTCTGGCTGCAACTCTGCATGCTCTGGCCGTCACCCTGGGGCCTCGCACGACTTACCCTGGATGTTCTTTTCCATATAGAGGTCAGCGGCCAGGTGAGACTGCAGCAGTGGGCACCGTGCGTCTCCGCTCAGGCGTCCAGTGGTCTCTCCCCTTCTGGTCACTTGGAAGCCAGAGTTGTACCTGGCCTCGAAAACAGGAATTGAAATTGTGTAGGACCCTGGTGATTTGGTGGCTCCTGGGGACCAGAACCCCCGCCCCCAGCCCACCTTACCCTTTGGCTTCCTGTGGCTCCTGCTTTCTGTGGCTTCAGTTACCTGCAGTCCAATAATATTAAATGGAAAATTCTAGAAATAAGCAGTTCATTAGTTCTGAGTAACTTTTGCTACAGCACATGGTTCTAATTGTTCTCTCTCATTATTAGTTGCTGCTGTTAGTTTCCTGCTGGGCCTAGTTTATAACTTGAACCTTAAGATAGAGACGTATGGACAGGAAAAACTAGATCTGTCAGGTTGGTACTACCTGCGGTTTCAGGCACCCACTGGGGGCCTTGGCACACACCCGTGCAGATAGTCAGGGGACTGCCGGGCTGATAGGAGCGTCTTTTAAAAAGCCCTTCTGGTCACGTGAGTGACCATCACAGCCTGTGAACCCGACCGTAGGTTCCTCCCTTCCTTCCATTCCCCGGGTATTTTCTTCTCGTCACCTCTTGTCTCTGATTTGTCGTTGACCGTTGGCCTTCCTTCCTGTGTGAGTGAAGGGGAGCAGGCCCCGGCTCCCTGGCATCCTCTACTCTCAGTCCCGTCCATCCTCTGCCTCTGTGTGTTGAGGCGCTGCCCCCGGCACAGGAAGCCCATCGGGAGTTTTATTTTGTCCCCTGTGTGAAACTTCAGGACACATTTCAGAGAAGAGAGCAGAGTTGGGGCAGGACTGTCCTTCAGCCTGTCTGCCTTGTTGGGTGGGTGCTTCAGTGGGGGACAGCTGTCACCGGCTGCCTGGGAGCCTCGGTCCTGTAGGGTGAGGCTGGCGAGGGGCTTGCAGCTGACACACCCAGAGCATGGACGGGGCAGTTCCCAGCCTGGCCTGGCCCAACCCAGTGGCACCGACAGAGGTGCAGGGAGTTGGGAGCCAGGGCGTCTGCAGAGGCCCTAGACAGAGACCTGTCCCCTCGTCAGCTTCCCTGTGTGCACGAACAAGCCCAGTGACCGCTGTTTTGTTTTCTCCTATCAGACACCAGAGCCAGCAGCGGAACCCCCCAGAGCCCCGGAGCTCAAGCAGGGCCTTTACGAGCTCTCGGCCAGCAACTTCGCGCTGCACGTGGCGCAGGGTAAGGTGGGGATGCGGGATTCCTGGAACACTGACCCCGTCACGTGACCCGCTGGCTTCTTTCTGACCAGGGGTCTCTCTCCAGGACCCAGCAGGATCGCTCTTGGACATTCTTTTTCCTTCCGTGTTTGCCCCTGTAGACCTGCCAGGCCTCACGCAAAGCTAAAGTCCTGGGCGCTGAAAGTTGGGGTCACGCATAGGTGTACCCGGGAGGTGCCCCAGCTGCTGGTGCGCCCTGGATAAGTGTTTATATTCATGCTGAGGCAGCAACAGCCTCCCCTACCTGTTAAAGCAGGATTGAGTGGGACCATAATGACCTGCGAATCGAATCAGGTGTCTCCACACTAAAATATCTTTCTGTAGCATATCTCACATTTTGGAAATGGTCCCCCAAAGATCACAGTGATCTACCTGCGGCCTCCCGTGTGAGTGACCACACATCCGTCTGTGTTCACACGTGGCCACTATTCGGGAAAGCCATCTCCATCTGGGTGACAGGAATGTAAACGCAGCCTCCTTGCTGGCCGCCAGGGTCAGGCGCTGCCATGGAGAGAGGTCCTGGGGAAGAGGGTGGGAAACCTCGGGTGAGAGGCTCGGAGTTGATCTGACCTCACAGCCCGAGCCCGCTGGCAGCCGGACCCCTCGGCCACTGCGCTCTGGCTAAAATGACTTAACGGTGACACCTTCGGCCTTCTGCTGTTACTTAAGGTGCACCAGCGCCCCCAGGAGTGGGACCTCAGCGGGTCTTCTCCCGCGGGAGATAAACTGTGGGTTCAGACTGACTCGGGCTCCCTGCAGAAGGGGCTACCCAAATCACCTTGTCCTAGATGGTCCCTTGGGAGCCGCGTCCAGCCTGGCCCTGGACACGTCCCTGCTGCAGGGCGGCACTCTGTAGGCCCCACGCCACACTGCCTCTTCTTGCCCTCCTTGGTTTCCCATCAGGATCCTGATTGGTTCCTGGAGACCCTGCTCCACCCGGCCCCCGAGGTTAGGGATCCACCTGTCCACAGGCTCCGTTCCCGCCTTGCACAGGAGGTGCTCAGTTTCTAACTGTGTGTCGCACCATTTCCTTATGAATGCACCATTGCTGAGCACGGATGTGGGGGAGTCCCGCGGGGAGGCCAGGCCCCCGTCACAGCGTTGGCTAGATCTTCCCCAGCCCCAGCCTGCTTTGGGGTTGGCATCAGCCCTACATCAAAGAACCGTCCAGATAAAACCCTTCAGTGTCTACAGAATGATGTTGTCGGGGGTTTTCTTTTCCTTAGCCAAAAGGGTGGTCCTGTTTTTTAAACCTTCTGTTTTGTGGCAAAATAGAACAGAGATTACAGGAAGCAAACGTGGCGCCTGGGAAACGGTCATCCTGCTGCCCCCGCCCAGGCCCAGCGGCCCAGCTGCCAGCCTCTCACGTCTCCTCTAAACCCCGGCCCTTATCTTCCGCCCTCTTTTCCCCCCTAGGAGGCCCTTTCCCGACTTCTGTGGGGACCGTTCCTTTTCCTTATGGTTTCGGGGATGAAGGGTGCGTTCCCAGGCACAGTAGTTCAGCTCGGTCTTTTTAAACTTCTCCTTTAGTGGCACTGGGGACGGAACCCAGGGCCTCGCGCATCCTCGGCAAACGCTCCACCACTGAGCTTCAGCCTGGCCCTAGTTGGGTATTTTTTTGTTTTTACAGATGGCCCCTGGTTTACAATGGCTCAATTTAATGACTTTTCTATCAAGGGTCCTTTTTGACAGGTTCATCAGGACGGAGCCCCATTGTAAGTCGAGGAGCACCTGCACTTCTCTCTTTCAAGGCTCCTCTGACTGCGCGTCCCCCGACATCTCTCTTTCTTGTGTTCTCTTTGCTGAGGGGACATTTTGTTGACCTGTACAGTTAGCTCCCTGCAGTCTGGACTTTGCTGATTAAATCCCCGTCGTATAGGTGTACCCGCTGCCCTGGTTTCTCTGTTGCCTGTAAATTGATGGCCGGATCTATGTCGATAGTCTCATTTTGTTTTTCGGGGGTACAGGAAGACCTTTGGCAGTTGCCCCCAGTGTCTGGTAGTCCCCGTTCATGGAGGGAGCATCCCCAATGGTCACTGCCTGGACCCACGCACTCACGGTCATCCGCTGACTCTAACTCAGGCATTCCGTCTTCCTTCGTCGATTTATGTATTTATTTTATGAGCAAGAGAGACTCACTCTCATTATTTACTTGCCTCGTCCGTGTTAATAGTTTATAAAGGAGGCAGGCTGGACACATGCCCAATTATTTTCCTTTATGGACAGTTTTCTGGACTGCAGGAGTTGGTGCCCTGTTATCCTGCAAACAGGGCAGATTGGGTTTTATCACCGGTGTCGCTATGAACTCATGGGGAGAAACACGTGGGAGAGTCACTCTAACAGTCCAAGGTTCCGTCCCAACTGGGATTTGCCAGACACGAGGACAGAGATCTGATTCTCTGGGCCTCCGGTCGGGCGTGACGTGAACGAAGGCGCCCCTCTCCCCGTCCCTCTCCTCCTCTGCAGGCGACCACTTTATCAAGTTCTTCGCTCCGTGGTGCGGCCACTGCAAAGCTCTGGCTCCGACCTGGGAGCAGCTGGCTCTGGGCCTTGAACATTCCGAAACTGTCAAGATTGGCAAGGTAAGTGGAGGCCCTTATTAAACTGGAAATAGACCATTTGGGGGGCTGGATTAATTAGCGGAGGAGCCCATTATTCATTCTGTGTGCAAAGTCACAGACCTGATTTATTAATTCCATTGAGTGTGCCACTTGATAATTCATTTCACCTTCACAGATGGCAGCCTGGTTTCGAGTTTGCTGGCTTTTCCACGGCCCCGAGATAAATTACGGCCTTGGCTGCTTTGTTTATTTCTAAGAGACGGCCAATTTTTGAATTGGCAGCCCCAGAGCCCGTTCTGCAAAGATACGGGGCAGAGCCTTGTAGAATGTTCCCTGGACGTCCTTGGAGCTCACCCAAGAGCTCTTTCCTAGAGGGCCCTCGACTCTGTGCTCACTGGGGCTCGCAAAAGACCCTTCTTCACAGCGAGCTGCAGTTTGCGCCGCCGCCTGGGATCCCTTCCAGCCCTTCCCACTTTGTACAGAGGAGCCAGAAGTGATATCTAACAACTTCTGTATAACCGGATTTTCTGGAACTATCCAAAGCAGCTCCTGGGCCATCGAGTCCTTTTAATCTCTTCCGTCCCTCTGGTACCCCCAGACATCCTGCATGGAGTCATTATGTAAAAATCTCATTTTCCTACTTTGCCACGGGTTCATTTGTATACCGAAGTGGTGCTGCAGGTCTGGGAGCGATAGTTAATAGAATGACCTGCTCAGGACAGTGAGGTCATCAAAAGCATGATTTGAGGGGTTGAATACACCTGGGTGGCTGACCTCAGGTGAGACTTCACCATTCCTTCGTCTCCCCATTTGCAAAACTGAGATAGGGTCCGCCGTGTCTGGTCGTGAAGATGAAAATACACGGCTTGGTATGATGTGTGGGTGCAGCACCTGCTCGGGGCATTGTCACCATTTTTATTATTATTAAATGGATCTTCACCTCTGCCTGTTAACTACTTTCAATAATTTGTTGGGATCCCATGTTATGATCCTGATTTTATGTTACTGAACATTTTATAGAAGTGATTATAAAATAATCTTCTTCTACTTTAGCCCATTTCTTATATCCTTGTTTTAGATTATTTCATGAACTCTTATGGGAGATAATTCTTTTTAGTGTATCTTAGTAGAAGCTCCTAGAATAACCAGACACGTGAAGACATCAGCCCAGGGAGCAGGGCGGGGGCCCCCATCTCTGAGTGCACGCGGCTGGGCTAGACTGGACCCTTGGAAAATCTCATCCCCTCCACAGACTTGGCTTGAGGCTCCTTTGCTTCAGCATAACCCATTCACTGCTGTCTCACTACAGACTTATGGCTTAAAATAATATTTTCACCCTATTTTGTTGACATAGTGAAAAACAACTTAGTTCTGCTGCTTGCTGAATTTTTTCGCCCACCAATGCTGGGGATGGAATCCAGGGTCTTCTATACGCTAAGCGAGTGCTCTACCCTTGAGCTACATCCCCAGACCTTTTTCCTATTTTGAAATAGGGTCTTGCTAAGTTGCCCATTGCTGGCCCCGAACAAGTGATCCTCCTACTTCAGCCTCCACTGTAGCTGGGACTACTGGCCTGTGCCACTGTGCCTGGCTGCTAAGCCAACTTTATGCCAATGGAAAATAAAAAAGAAGGGATTCAGAGCAAAATGTTTCATGAAAGTATTTAAAAGATTTAAATAAAAAGACTTGAAGAGCTGAGATCACTGGTAAATTAAGTTTATAGAATTAAGGACAGATTATAATCTTAGTTGGACATCTTAACAGAGCTGCCTCTCTTATGGGCCAGGTACTCCTAGTGAAAACCGACTGTCGTCTCCCTTGCTTTTGTGTGCACGTGTGCTGGGGATGGAGCCCAGGGCCTTGTGCCTGCTGAGGACACACTCTTATCCTGGAGCAGCGTCCCGAGGCCTCCTTGCTTGAGTGAGTGGGAGCAGGAGAGCAGGTTTACAAACGGACACTGAGTTGTCCAGGCCCTGCTCATGGCAGCCTGGCTCACGCCCCCTTCCCAGATGTCAGGCCGGGCCCCGACTCCAGCCGCCAACTGTTCCAGTTAGAAGGCCGCTTCCTAAACGTCGTCATTTTTCAACTGGTTCAAGTGAATCCTGTCTCTAAAGTAAATCTTGTTGCTCTGCTCCATTAGCTCAGGTGTATCTTGGGGTGGCTTCTAGGAAAAGTCTCTCTAAAAACTGCAGCTTGCTGGCGTAGATGCTACAGAACCTGAACTTTAAAAAACAGTCTTTTTTTTTTTTTTAAGTACAAAGTGTCTAACATTCCCTTTAGCCAAAAGGACATGAGGACACTGACCAGGAGCATGATTGTGCTTTGTTTCCAGGTGGACTGCACACAGCACTACGGACTCTGCTCAGACAACCAGGTCCGTGGCTATCCTACTCTTCTCTGGTTCCGAGACGGTAAGAAGGTAGGTCTTGGGTTCCTGGTGAGGAGACCGAGTTCCTCCTGGCAGCAGAGGGTGGAGTTGCTGAGGGGGGTGACAGGTGCGGGGAACGGCCACGGTCAGCTGTTTGGACCTTGGCCTCCAGGAACGTGTCCCATGGAACCCATGTCTTTCTCTTAAGGAGATCTGGAGAGTTAGGAGAAGCCCTTCTACTATTTTGAAGTGTTTCAGGGGCTCAGGTTGTCATGAGAATAGCCCAGAGGCACAGGCTAACTGTGCTGTGGCCACAGACACAGGCCAGGCCTCAGAGCAGGGACAGTGCTGGCTCTCGGTAGGGTTCTGCCCCCTCCATGCCTGGCACGTGGTCATCCTCTTATGGTTCCCCAGGCAGCATGAGGGCTCGCTGGAGCTATAAAGTCTGTCACCAACGCCAAGCTTCAAGTCTCTCCTTTCCCATTAAAGTGGGAGCAGGCAAAGCTTGCTCAGGGTGCACAGCTGAGACACCTGGGGGGGTCCCCATGGGGCGAGTGGGGCCGGGGAGGTCAGTGGTACAGAGTGCTGACATGTGCTGACCACGGCCCGAGTGGCCCTGGTCTCCGACAGGTCGATCAGTACAAGGGAAAGCGGGACTTGGAGTCACTGAGAGACTATGTGGAGTCGCAGCTGCAGGGTCCAGAGACGGGAGCCCCAGAGACCGTGGAGCCCTCAGAGGCACCAGCGATGGCGGCGGAGCCCACAGGCGACAAGGTGGGTGTCCGCACTCTCTCAGGAGGGATGGAGAGGGGCCACGGCCACCTGCCCGACAGGGAGGGCACTCCGACACCGTGGAGCTGGCTGAGATGCCTCTCGACAGGAAGCATCTTCTCCATCTCCTCTTACGGGCTTGAAGGGGTGAAAGCGAACAAAAGCTTCCCTTTTAAAAGACCGAGGTGGATGTGAGCCGCATCTGGGGATGGTGTGGTCATCTAGGAAAGCGTTCGGTTTTGGTGGAACTTGGAGGTATTGGCTGTGGGTCTCGACTGCTTGCCGTTTCCGGTCTCTTGACAACCTGGCTGCAGTCCCTCGATTGTGATCATGTGGCAGAGGCCCCAGAGAAACTGTGGCAGAGAGGTCGGGTGTGGTGGGGCGAGGAGGCCAGCCGCCGTAGGATGCCTGCTTTGTCTGGGCAGCCTCTGGAGGGCCAGCGTGCTGTCCTCCTTCAGACAGTGCCAGGCTGAAGATCCACTCACCCTGCGTTTGTCCCCAGGCCACTTCAGGTCCTGTCTTAGCTGCCAGGGAACAAAATTAAGACCCACTTTGTGCCTGAGAAGGGCACCGGGTCTGTGGGGGAGACAGGACAAGCTGGTGTCATGGACTGTGACCAGTGTGGGGGCAGCCAGGTTAGCTGGAGAGGAGGGAGAGGCGGCTCTGTCTGCAGGAAGGACAGGGCTCCCAGGGCTACCAGGGGAGGCGCCCGGAGCAGAGGTGCGGCTGTCAGTCACCCGGTGTGTCAATCAGCCAGTGTGTTCTGGGTGGGGCCTGAGGGTGCCCGGAGGACTGAGGTGGAAACAGGCCGTGGGTGCACTGGAGGAGGCTCAGGTGAGGCCAGAGCTGGAATGCAGGGGACACAGCCAACTCAGGGCTCCCTAAATTTCTAGGGTGTCCCCACAGTGTTTCAAGCAATTGTGAAACATGGAGAGACAACCTACGGCTGCAGGTGTGAATTGAGCTGTTGCCTTAGGCCATGAAAGATGAGACCCCAACTAAGGTGTGACACCAAGGACTGAGGAGGAGCAAGTATAAGGGTCCTGCTCTAGGGAGCAGCTGGAGGGGTCTGATTTCTGGACCGTCTAAGCACAGATAAGGACCAGAGCAGAGGCGACAGGTTTGGTTTCAGGGTGTTGGTGTCCAGGGCTCGTGTTTAGGTGGAGATGCTCAGTGGACAGTTACCTACAGGACTCCGGAGCCACGGCAGGAGGTCTGCACAGATGAGCGGGGCCATGGGCTGTCAGCTTTCCCTGGAAACTGACGCCAAAGGCTCCAGTGAGATTATTCAAGAGGAGTCTCCCGTGTGCTCCCCAGGGGGTCAGTGCCTCGATTTCCCTGTCGTCTGCCAACACTATTTCCATGGCTCAGCTGCTGGTAGAAAACTAACTGAAGAAAGATGGTACCTTTACTGAATGGGTACCGACCTTTTTCTTGTCCCCTAAACAAGAGTGTCACAACTATTTACGTGGCAGTTGCAATGGATTATTAAGAGTCATTGAGAGATGACGTAAGACACGTATCCCTGACAGCAGCCCTGGTTCACGGAGCTGCAGGATAACTCGCCCCCAGTCTCGGTGTGAGGAGAGGGTCCTGGAGCCATTTTTGGAGACGTGCACAAACCCAATGCTGTAAAGGACAGTCTGGGTAGAATTGCTTTGCAGCGGGCTGCCGTGGGGCACCCTCCCTGGAAATCCCCTGCCACGGCTCCGATGAGCACTTCTCGTTGACCTCACACGTGGAATGGGAAGACGCCGATTCTGTGTCAACACGGCGTTGCCCGTGTTGCTGCCCTGGCTGGGCCAGGTTCCCTCTGTGACAGAGAAGATGAAGCCTCCCAGGGGTGATGGGACAGACAGGAGGCAGCATGTGAGGAAGCCTCAGGTCACCTGGTGAGGGGACAAGTTCGACTCCCCCCGCCCCAGGCTGGGAGGTGCAGTCTGCACCTGAGCCCCGCCCTGGGCAGACTTGGGGGGCAGGACCGAGGTCTGAGGGTGTCTTCCTGGCATTTCCCACCTGTCCCAATCCCTGTAAGACAGCAGCCACCTCGTCATGGCTGCCCCTGTGATGACCTCTGTGCAGTGCAAGTTCCGTGTATATTTCTGGGTGACTTTGGAGCACGCAGAACAGCGTTTTCAAGGAGGGACGGATCTTGTATTTCTGCCCTGCTGTAGCTGAAGTGATGTGTTTCAACTGTGGTTTTGTCTTTCCCGGAAGGTCGCTGTGTTGGCACTCACTGAGAAGAACTTTGACGACAGCGTTGCAGAAGGAATAACCTTCATCAAGTTTTATGCTCCGTGGTGAGTGGCTGCTTCATCAGCACATCCTTCCTCCTGTGTGCTCAAGTCACAGTCTGCCCCCTCAGTAGCAAACCCCCCAGGCTTGACACTGGGCAGATACCACATTGGCACAAAGGTCGTACGGGAAATAAGGAGATGTTCTCACCGTGCCCCTCGATTCAAATACACTGAAGTTCGGTGGCACTCACCATGGTTCATAGGGAAAGAGGTTAATTTAGTTACAGCTCCGTCTACAAAAATGGAGGTGATTTACGATGGCCCCCACAAAACACGGTCTGGCGTCTGGGTGCTTTCCAGACTGATGGTTTTGGAGTTAGACAATGACCATCACCAGGTCGCTCTGCTCCTCTTTTTCTTTCAAACGATGGGATAGAGAGACCCAGTGGAGCTCGGCTCTTGTTAGAGCCATTCAGTATGTGACCCAGTTACCCAAACGTTCCTGTCCCAGGGTCCTTGAGGACCAGAGTTGAATGGAGAGCAAATCATCTGAGGCCAAGACAGCCTGACAGTGTCGGGGGCGGGGATGACAGGAGACCAACCCTAACCCACTGTAACTCTGCATGTCCTTTGACCCCGCGGAACCTGTTTCCTCAGCGGTCAGCAGGGAGCAGTGCTTGGTCTTCACAAGTCAAACACTCCGTCGGGCCAGGAGGGTGGCAGACTCCACCTGGACCTGCACAGGGCAGGGCGCCGATGTCACTTGGCCCGGAGCTTGTTCAGGTCCTTGGGAGGAACCTGAAGTGTCAGGGGCAGAAAGTGAGCACAGGACTCCTCTGACCCATGTGATTTTTAAAGACTAGACACGCTCGTCCACACTGCCCTCAAGAATGCGTTCTGTTTTTAAAAACCCTAAAGCGATACAGATCATGCTTGAGGCAAGAACATCACCTTTCATCCAGCCACCCAAGTCTTGGGAGAGGGTCAGGAAGAAGAGGGAGTCGACTAAGGGGAACAAGGGAGGGTTCCCACTAAACTCTGCAGTGGCCTTTTACAAATTGCTGAAGTGTCCAGGAAGCCTTGAAGTTCTGGAATTTTAAGACCATTAGCAGTCGCATCTAAAATATTCTCAGAATTCAAGTGATTTTTAAGATTCTGCTTCCCTTCCTGTCCAAACCCTTGTGCTCCTAAGTTCATGAAACCAGCTAGCCCCAGCTTCACCTTAGCACGGAAATGGTCTCCAAATCTACACTTTTCACACCGCCTCATTTCTCTCCAGTTATCTGAATTGACGGAATTCCTTGTTCAGCATGGGGGGCAGGAGGTGAGGAGGGAAGAGTTAGTATCACCCAAGGGAGAATTTGACATGTTGGAAGTTTCTAGGCAACTGTTGACCATCTCAGGCAGAAGCAGCAAAGCCCTGGCGGTGAGTGACCTTGACCCAGGGCCTCACCACAGCTCTCACGCTCTGTTCCTAGGTGCGGTCACTGTAAGAATCTGGCTCCCACGTGGGAGGAACTCGCTCAGAAGGAATTCCCAGGTCTGGCCAATGTCAAGATCGCTGAGGTCGACTGCACCGTGGAGCGGAACGTTTGCAGCAAGTACTCGGTGGGTTTGCTGCTTGAAACCGCACCTGGGGTGGGTGGGCCTGGGTGAAACCAGGCCTGGGGCCTCCAGAAGTTGGGAGCCAGTCCCCAGTGGTCACACTGTGGAGTTGGGGGCTCAGGAGATGGTGCCCTCTGCCCTCATCCCCACAAAGCATGGCGAGGGCCCTTTTGAGATGTTTTGCTGCGAGGGGCAGAAGCTACTCTCGGAGGCGAGGGGTCTCTGCCTGGCTTTTGTGCTGAGAATACCAGCGCCACTGCTGGTGCTGGTGGACCCCCGAGGGGCTCTGTCTCCAGACATATCCAGCACCTGCAGGACAGTGTCTGAGCTGAAGAAGTCCTTGAGCCAGGCCTGTGCTGGGGGAACCGTTACCTTCATTCCCAGCTGGTCACACAATCTAATGACCCAGGGGATTTGGGATTTACATTTTTCTTTTGTTGTTGTTGGTGGTGTTTATTTATTTATTTTTTAAGGTTTGGGGATTGAACCCAGGGGTGTGTGCTCGGCAAGTGCTCTACACGGAGCCCCAGCCTCCGACTCCTTTTCTTCTTATTTAATTATTTTTGGTACTGGGAATTGAACTCGGGGCCACTCGACCACTGAGCCACACCCCCAGCCCTGTTTTGTATTTTATTTAGAGACAGGGTCTCGCTGAGTTGCTGAGCGCCTCTCTGGTGCTGGGGCTGGCTTGGAACTCGGGATCTTCCTTAAATTAACATTTGGAGCCTCGGAGGCTTATGACCTCATTAGGTGGACGTAGTGTACTTGTCATTAACAGACGCTAGTTACTTGTTGGGCCTGGAAATTTTTAAGAGAAAAGGGGTGAGCCGCAGCTGGAAAGCGCATGGCTGGGTGCTGCGCAGAGGAGCACGGCTTCCCCCTACACGTTAGGAATGTAGACGCCAGGCCCGGCAGCAACCCGGTGCACTTTAAAGATTCAGAGTCTCCACTTGAGGGTAAAACCGTCCCTTTGACACTAGCCCTTCATGTAATTTGGACTAAACAGTAAGTATGGAGCCCTCCAGGCAGTGCTTTCTTCGACACTGTCTGGTCCTCTCATGGTCTGTCCAGTTTCAGATTCCGGCCATGGAATTTCCCAGGCAGTCTGGTTTTAAGACGCAGTTTGTGTGTGACTCGGCTCGATGGTTTTCAATCTTTCCCACCCCCCCACCCCCCCCTTTTAAAGGTACGAGGCTACCCCACCTTGTTGCTTTTCCGGGGAGGCAAAAAAGTCGGTGAGCACAGCGGCGGTCGAGACCTCGAGTCCTTACACCAGTTCGTCCTGCGCCAGGCGAAAGACGAACTCTAAAACCCGCCTCCGGGGAGTCTCCTGTCCTGCCTGGCCACCCGACACCCGGTGGACAGGAGCGACGTCGTTCGGACATCCAGGGTTCGAGGGATGGTTATCCAGAAAGCTGAATGTATGAACTTGTGGTGTCTTCTTCACGTGTTTTTTTTAAGCCAACTCGCTCTACGGATTCTTAAGTTCCTCTAAGCCAATGTGTCACTCATGGTCACTGTGCAAGTGAAATGTTCTCAGTGGCAATCCACCCCCCACCACCCTTTTCTTGATGAAATTAAAGGGGTTTCCCCCGAGACTAAAAGAGTCAAGGGAAATGAAGTTACTGGACTATTTTGGGCTCCCAAGTGATTTTTGATAAAAGCATCATCCAAAAAAAAAAAAATAGTTCTTTGCACTGCCCCTGAGTTCTGGAGAGGTGGCCTTGTGGCAGAATTGATATTTTCTCTGACCTGAAGGTCACAACTGTCTTGTTAATCATGTGGCTGGTTTGTACCTTGGAGCAGATTTCAACACACACACCTGTCCCCTTGGGAAATACCCCCCTCGTGGCCACTGCTGAGTCTTGTTCTGTGGGGACTGACTGACTTCTCTTGTGGGCGGAAGTCCCCCATAATACTGCAGTGGCACCGTGGGCCGCGCCCCAGCAGTTGTGCCGAGCCCGTCATCCGATGCCCCCCTGGGCAGTTCTCGTCACGGGGGACTCCTGTCTGCTTCACACGGGCACCAGGTTTCATCCGCTCGCTCGTGTGAACACAAAGCCAGGGTCCCTGTGAACATTAGGGTTCCAGGTCTTCCGTACAAAGTGCGGGGGGAGGAAAGTCCCACGCATCTGGTCCCAGCTGCCCTGTCAGCCAGTGGCAGATGCTGGCTGTGTCTACCACCTGGGGCGACAGGACCAGAGGGGCTTTCTCAGGCCTGCAGCTCCACTCTGGAGCCCCTGGAGAAGTGGCTTCTGATTCTGTTCCTCAGTCATCCTCCTGTGAACCTGCCATGTGCTGTCTGCCTTCGAGGAGGTCGGCTTTCTAATATGCCAACGGAGGGACCTCGAGACCAAAGACTGACGTCGGCAGGTTGCGCCGGCCCCCGCGTGCCCAGAGGTCAGGGTCAGCACCCTCCTAACTCAGGCCACGCTTGGCAACTGGACGTCCTTCCCAGCACCCTTGGACATGAGCACCCGTGGGATGGAGCTCCCTTAAGCCGCGGCTCATGATGACCACCTGGCGACCGGCCCCCTCCCCCACCCCAAGCACAGGGCGTCATCCCCAGGTAGCGCAGAGCAGCTGGCGTGGGGACTCTCAGGAGCAAGACCGCGTCTACTGTCTGAGGCAGACGGTAACAAAGCAGCATCTCCGCCAGCCTCTGCCTCAAAGGAAATCTTTATTCATCAGGTGTGGTTCACAGATATCCTTCAAAAAAAAATACCCAACAGCTTTCTAGAAAAGCCCGGCCACCAGGAGTGGCTTTAGCTTTGCATCATGAGTCTTGTATTCAGAGAAAATCAAAGTGGTACAATTTGTTTACACTCTACTTTCTAAATAAACTTTTTTTTTTTTTTAAAGTCTGGTCTTTTCTTAAATGTTACAGCAGAATGGATATAAAATAGGCAATAAATTATAGTTTCTATTTACAAAAAAAAAAAAGCTGTAGGTGCAAACAGTCAAAGGTTATAAATGTATTATTTAATCAGTTTAGTATGAAATTGGTTTCCCGGTACATGATCGCGAAAAAGACATTTAAAAAATATTCTAAGATTTAATCTGAGTCTTAACTTTCTACAAAAGGAAACTGTGATCTCTGTTCATAAACAGCATATGCCCGTCTCCGAGACCCATGCGTAACGTCAGGCGCTCCCTCCTCCTCGGGTTCCCCATTCCCGGTGCTAACCCCGTAACACGGTATCCATAGAGTGAAAGGCAAAGATCCTCGCTCAGGAAGGAGATGGGATGGGAGAGCCAACATTCCTGAAGTTAGCGAGCTTTTCAAAGACCGGTCTGATAAAGAAGAGGTGGGGACTGCTTTCAGATGTAGTTAAAACTCCCCCCCAACTTGCAGCCTCGCCTCAAAGGCTGAGCCATCTCCTTTTGGTTCTAGCGGGGAGCTGGGTGGAGATGGTGTGGTTTCTTTTGACTGAAATAAGGACATCTTCACTCCAGCCAAGCTCCGGCACAAACGTGAAGAGTTAACCATGGAGTTAAAAAGGCACCTTCCTGGAGCTCTGGTTCCCATCCTGGCTGCTGATCCCTTATGAAAATGGGATTGAGATCTATGAATACAGGCCTCCCCCTCCATTCCTACTACCTCTGTGCAATCTACCTTTGACGCCTAATATCCCACCAGCTCATACTTCAGCCAACAATACGCCACTCCTTCAAAAAAAATTTCCCCCTATTTATTCACGGGCACCACAAACAATCTAAAGCAAAGCTAATGTTGGTGGGTTCTTTGTCTTGGCAGGGGGAGGTGCCTTTCAGGGTTAGGTTCCTGCACTTGTCAGACCTCATGCTGCAAATACAGACTCAGCTTCCTACAGACCAACAACTACCCATGGCATTTACGAAGTGAGCGGATTATTAATGTCCTTTTAAAAATCCTCCTAGAGCAGTAAGGCACCAGCATGAGACGGTGTCACGGTCTCGGCTTCCCACTCCTGCTGCTGGTCTTTTTAAGGCAGATGTAATCCCGGGGTCTACAGTAGGATTTGTGCACGCAGCAGCTGGTTTGGGTTAATGGCATCCACAAGCTCTTACGACCATGTTCCTGTATTTTTTCAAGATGACATTGGAGTTGTCATCAAAGTAAAGAACTGAGATGGCATTCAGTTTAGTTGGTGCACAGCACGGTTTGGGGACATACTCGGGATTCATAAGGTGAACCTGTTCCAAAACGGAAAGGGGTGGGGGGAAGGGTCCTGTTAGAAATGATGACTGGTCTGGGTTCCATCCCAGTTCCCCAGGGAAGGGTCTGAGAACTCACCAAGGTCTGTACGATGGCGTGGTTGGTGGCGTTCATGTGTGCATTGAGTGGGAAGGAGCATTCTCCGTCACAGTAGTTGGCGGCGTAGCCCTTGGGTGCGATGATCCAGTCCTTGATTGTAAAGCAAAAGGAAGCAACGGAAGGTGAACACCCCGCAGCACCTGTGCTCCCAGCAACCCCGGGAGGAGGCAGTGCCCGTGCTGCGGGGCTTAGCAGACTGGGGCAGGGAGGCTCAGGTATGAGTCTATGTTCACATTCAGGTGTGAACCTGGTCAATCTGACTCCCAATCCCTCACTCCTTCCACAGGCCCCACAGGACCTCAGCTGCAACCCGCCCTTTAAGCCTGGGATTGCACATGCAGCCAACTTTAGGTAAAGATCCCCTCAATTAATGATAGGGTGGCATCCCCAACAGCCATTGTAGGTTGAAAATAGAAATGGAAATGCACTCAACACCCCCGACCTGCAGAGCACCCTGGCTGAGCAAGGATGCCACCCTCATATAAAAGCCACCTTCTGCCATCCATCACCTGTAACTAAATTGGCTTCCTACAAACTAGTGGTGGTTCTTGGGCGTGGAGCCAAACATAGGTGCTCATCTGGCTGGTTGGGGTGAATCTATTTATAGCCATTGGAGAAGTTAACTATGAGATAAAATTTCCCAACCCCCTTTCAAAACAGCTACACTTTGCTTAAATACTAAAATAAATCTATGCCCTGTAGGCTTTGAAAGGAGGAGGTAAGAGTGTGGGAGAATATGGGCATTGAAACCGAGGGATCACAAAGCTTGGGAACCCAGAAAGGTATCAGTGGGCGCTTGGCCCACCTCTGTCTCACTCCAGAAGCATGAGAATTTGCGAGGGCTCCTAGGACTTCTACAGAGGAGTCCTCTCACCCATGAAGCTCCGGGACTATGGTGATGGCTGCTGGACCTTGGCCCTCCCTGTTGTCCAGAGGACTCACCTGCCATCCCAGGTCTTGGAAGCTCACATACAGCTCATGCTTCTTGCAGGCTGTTTTTAACTCACTGCTGTTGTAATCTGTTGGAGGAGATCAGAAGATGCGCCCATTAACTCATTCATTCCTTCACTTGAAAACTGACACAGAGAGCCTGCGACAGGCCAGGCACTGCACCAGGCCACTGTAGACACACAGGGTCACTCAATGACTCCCTTGGGTTCCCACTTGTTTTCCTTTTCTCCAATCTGGGGTCAGTCCTGGGCATACTCTTGGCTCAAATGGACACTTTAAAGCAACAGATGTATGTGGTGCACCTGCTGTATGCAGGGCCTCTAGAGAGATGTGACAAGATGCCCACTGGACTTGGAAGGCATGGTATTTTCATTAGCAGGTGACAGCCAGGTAGGATTCACTGTGTTTCAAACATGCAGCATCCTGAAGCTGCCTGAGTCTTTGATGAGAGCTGCTGGGCAGGAGGGTCTCCTGAAGGAAGTCTTAGGGGGTGGGGCCCAACAAGGAGGCCCAGGAATGGGCGAGGGGACAGGGAGACACTGTGCAGGGGGCACGCTCTCTTGTTTTGTATTCCATTTGCACTGCCAGGATGGAGCTGGGTTGAGCTCCTACACTGCACTAACACCATGACTCCAAAGCCAGTGCTTCCTGGTGAGAACCTGCCGAAGCTCATGTAGCTGCCCCACGCGATTCAGGAACCTCCAGCCTGGATTGGCCAGCGAGAGGACTGAGCATCTTCACTCATCTAGACCCATAGGAGCAGCCCTTCAGTGACATGCCTGCTGCCTGGCACCATAGGAAGTAGGGAGATAAATCAGACATGACTTCCATCCTCTGAGAACTTGGAGAATCAAAGGGACGGTGTGAGACACGTACACCAGTCGTTCAGATATGACTCAGAACATAAAAGGCATGGATAAGGTCAATGTCAATAGGTAAATACCACTGGGGTTTAGAGAAGGAACTGTTCAGGGTGGAAGGGAGAGGAAAAGTGTAGCTCTGTTGGAATGGATTTGAGGATCTGCAAAGGGGAGTCCGGGGAGAAAAAATTGGAGACATGAGTGAGCCAGATTAAAACACAATGATTTGGATGATGATGATGATGATGATGATGATGATGATGATGATGATTATTTTACCAAGGCACAGCTAGAGAATATTTAGGAGTGTAATTCTAAAGGCTCCATCAACCTGGTAGCTGTGTGTGACAGTTCTAGAGAGGGCAGAGATGCATGGTGAGGGAAAGACATCGGAGAAAGTTTCTGCCTCTGGTATCATTTCAGTGGCTACAGAGCCCACGTCATGGACACGCCACCTCTGCCCTTGTCAACCACGTGAGCCAATAAATCACCTAACTTTCAAATGCCTGTTTGAACTGGATTCTTACACGCATACTCCCAGAATTCCTGGCCCTGAATCAGGAGAGAGCATGCAGATTTCAAGATTTGTAAGGAAAAGAAACAGGAGCAACTCGGGCCGGTCACCTATACAGAGAAGAGACTTGGGCCAACACTTTGAGGTGGTTTGTTATTTCTAAATTTATTCAGTCTTCCCACTGCCTTCCACCCTAACTTCAATGCCAAGCACCTAGGAGATGAAAAAGCAAAACCACACTAGAAGGAAATTTTCACAGTGCAGGGCACCAGGGATTCTCAGTATAAACCCCCACTGTAGGGCAAGACAAAGACCCCCTGTTAAAAATCACCCCTCATTTTGTTGCAAATGGATTTCCAGTTTTCCTAGCATCATTTGTTCAAGAAGCTATCTTTCCCCCAATGTATGTGTTTGGCAACTTTGTCTAATATAAGATAACTATACTTATGTGGGTTAGTCTCTGTGTCCTCTATTCTATACCATTGGTCTAGCGGCCTGTTTTGGTGCCAATACCATGCTGTTTTTGTTACTATTGCTCTGTAGTATAGTTTAAGGTCTGGTATAGAGATGCCACCTACTTCACTCTTCCTACTAAGGATTGCTTTAGCGATTCTGGGTCTCTTATTTTTCCAGATGAATTTCATGATTGCTTTTTCTATTTTAGCAGTAATGAGATTCCTTGGAAAACTGGGAATGGAGCCATCTTTTGACCCAGCTATCCCATTCCTCGGTCTATACCCAAAGGACTTAACAACAGCATACTACAGGGTCACAGCCACGTCAATATTTATTGCAGCACGATTCACAATAGCTAAACCGTGAAACCAACCTAGATGCCCTTCAGTAGATGAATGGATAAAGAAAATGTGGTGTATGTATACAATGGAATTTTACTCAGCAATAAAAGAGAATAAAATCATGGCATTTGCAGGTAAATGAATGGAGTTGGAGAACATAATGTAAGTGAAGTTAGCCAATCCCAAAAAACCAAATGCCGAATGTTTTCTCTGATATAAGGAGGCTGATTCATAGTGGGATTGGGAGGGGGAGCATGGGAGGAATAGAAGAACTCTAGATAGGGCGGAGGGGTGGGAGGGGAAGGGAGGGGACATGGGCATAAAAACAATGGTGGAATGAGACGGACATCACTACCCTAAGTCCATGTATGAAGACACGAATGGTGGGGGATATAATTTATATACAACCCGAGATATGAAAAATTGTGCTTTATATGTATAATATGCATGGCAACACATTCTGCTGTTATATGTAACAAATTAGAATAAAAAGATAAAGAAAAAATAAAAATAACCCCTCAACAAAAAGAGACTCAGCACACAAAACAAAAATAGACCTAAGAGAAGGAAGTTGGAGTGTAAGGGAGAGGAGATGCAGGGACTGCAGGAGTCTGCCTCTGGACAAAGTTAAAAAGAAAGAAGATCTAAAATAACAGGGGACAATCAAAGGGCTAGAAAAAGGACAAGGCAGGTATGCAAAAAGAAAAGGCAGATGTGAAAAAGGAGCAAATAGAACTTCCTAAAAACCATAACCACTGAAAATAAAAATGAAATGAATTCAACATCAAATTAAGTATAACTGGAGAGAGAATGAAGGAACTGGTCAACGCATTTGATATTCAAATTCAGCACAGAGTCAACTGGCAGAAAACATGACTATCTGTAAAGAGATGATAAGAAAGAATGAAAAGTCCAACATATTTTTAACAGGAATTTCTGGAAAAAAAAATAACAAGGTAGAAGTAGTATTTGACACCACCATAATGGCTGGGGATTTCCTAGAACCAAGGAAAGGACAATATCTTCGAATGAAAAGGCACAGTGCATTCTGGGAAGAACAAATAAATTCCCATCCAGCCCCGTTTGGTGAGATTGTTATCAAACACAGAGAAGGTCTGAAAAGTAACCCAGAGATCAAAAGAAAATTACCTACAGAGGAACAGAGAGTGACAGCAACACATATAAAAACACACGTTTAAATTTATAATACCATAAAAATCTTGCCATCAATAGAATTTCACGTTCAGCTGTGGGTGGTCGTGGTGGGCATTGATTATTGTCATCGCCCGGTTTTCAGGAACACTTCTCATTTGGAGGAATTCCTATGTAGGTGGGAATCAGAGCACCCTTTCTCATGACAGATGGCTCTCCTCCTTGTCCCCCAGCCGCTGGAACACAGGCTCATGCCTGCGTCAAAGCCAACCAGATGCCTCCGCCCTGGAGTACATAACTTGAGGAAGCGATCTGAAGGCGAAATCCTGAATGGGTGGCGTGGCAGCCAGGGTCCATGGTGATGGCCCCAGTGCTCGTATCCAACGCATGTTGTCCCTGTAACTCTATCTGAGATGGGCTTTGATTTCCGGTTGGTCTTTCCAGCTCTTTTGTTGACTGGGTGAATTCCCAGGTATCTGTAAGTTGGAGTCAATGACTATTACATGCAATCAGGAGCATGTTTGATTTTGGGTCAACTTGACTGGGTTAGGGGATGCAATTGTCTGTGAGGATGTTTGGGGGGGAAATTAGCATCTGAATGGATGGACTGGGTAAAGAAGACCCACCCTCACCAATGGGGGTGAGCATCAGCCAATCCACCAATGTTCTAAACGGAAGGAAAAAGTTGGAGGAAAGACAGATTCTCTTCCCTTTTGAGATGAGTCACCTGTATTCTGCTTGAAGACATCAGAGCTCCTGGTTCTCAGGCCTTTGGATTCCAGGACTTATACCTACGGCCCTGTTTCATTGGTGTGTATTTGGCCTTGGACTGGGACTCACCATCAGCTGACCTGATTCTTAGGCTTGTGGACTTAGAATGAATGACCCCATAGCTTTCCTGATTTTCTAGCTTGCAGACCACAGGTAGTAGGATTTCTTGGCTTCCATAATTACATGAACCTAATCCTACAATAATCCATCCATCCATCCATCCATCCATCCATCCATCCACCATCTTGGTCCATTTCTCTGGGAACTCTAGCACAAGCCCGATTAGCTAAGTTATTATTTAGTAACTAGAGGAGGAGCACAGGTCAAGAGTGGGCTCCCCATCTCATACAGGTTGACCACTTGGCTTTCTGTTAAGGCATCTTCTACGCAGAGTCCTGAAGGAACCTCGGGAGCAAGGTGAGCATGGTCCATATAGTGGGAATACGAGGTGAAGGCCCTGGGCAAGAAGCCTGTTTGGCACATCCCAGGAAGGCTCTGGTAGAGGCTGCCTAAGTGTGCACTGAAAATCCACCTCCTCTATGCACCTCCTGGGCAAAGAGCCAGGTGACATTTCCCACTGCAGTTAGGGGTGGCTGAATTCTGCCCACAAACATGGGGGAGAAGGGAAGAGTGCCTCTTCCAGGCCTGCTCCTCAGAAGCCCCTCCAGCCCTCCACCCACTCACTCCCTCTCTTGCCTGCTAGGTGCAGGGGCCAATCTGCTGAGGACTTCGAGGGCCTGGTTCCCTTCTACTTTTGAAGGTGTCCTGGATTAGATAATAAATTATATGATCCCCTATTTACAGTCTCATCTGGAATAACCTTGTCCAAACTCATTGCGTTCCCCTCAGATGAGCTTCTCCCAAAATATTCTCTATGCTGGGGACCAAAATCTCCCTGAAGTCAAACTTAGAACTATGAGCCACATATAAAGCAGGGATTTCTATAAAGACGTTCCATCTGAGATCAGGCAGACATGGGCAGTGTCAAAACACAAAGAATAGGTTTGTCCCCAGTGGCTGGTACAGAGCTTTGAAAATTTGTGGCATTTCCTGAGCCATAGAAGGGACTTTTTTATGCCAGTGAAGTCCCTAGACACGTGTCCATGGTCAGTCCCTAGGTAGCTTCAGGACAGGGGCAATGATTAGAGGGTTAGAGTTAGAACTTGGGCCAGCCTTGCCTCTGACGAGAAGACAGGAAGGGACTGGAGACTGGATCCAATCATGTGGCCAATGACTTAATCAGTTGCACTCAGTGATGAAACCCCAATGCAATGGTTTGGAGATAGTTTGTGCTCCCAAGTTTCATGGGCTGAAAGCTTGGTCCCCAACTTAACAGTACTGAGAGATGGGGCCTGGTAGGAGGTCATTAAGTGATTAATGTCCCTCTTGCACGAGAGGATTAGGGCTCTCAGGACTGGATTATTTACCTTGTGAATGAGTTACTCTGAAGCAAGTCCACCCCAGCTGTTTGGTCTCTGCTCTATGCAGCTCTTGCTATTTTTGGATGTGTTTCCACCATATGAAGACATCCACCATGTTATGCCACAGCGTGAGGCCCTCATTAGACGTGGCCAACTGTACTTGGACTTTTGGACCTTCAAAATGGTAAGCTAAAATAACCCTATTTTTTCTTGTGAAGTATCCAGTCCATCCATGGATGAATGGATGATATTTTGTTATAGCAACACGAAATGGACCAAGACACCTTATATGAAGATCTGGACAGCAAGGCTCGGTGGCGTTTCCAGGTTGGTGCACATTTTGATGTTCGGAGAGAGTGGTGTTCATGGAGAGTGTGGAAGTTCTGAGTCTTCATCCCCACCACCTTGTTCAACAGGTCTGTTCACTTGGCTGTTTCTCATGAACAGTTTTATGATGAAACTGTAATCCTAAGTACAGAGCTTTTCTGAGCTCTATACATTGTTCTAGCAAATTCTGAAACATGAAGGAGGGGGGTCATGGAAACCCCCTCATTTGTAGGAAAGTCAGACGTAAGTGTGGGTGGCCTGAGGACCCCTCCTGTGGACAGCCAGTTGGGGACCTCGCTCTTTAACCTGTGGGTCCACACCAACTCCAGGTAGCCTGTGTCAGAATCGGACTGAGCTGTAAGGGCACCCAGGTGATGCTGGAAAATCCTCCTCAGGACACAGACGAGGACAGACTCTTTGTGTCTGGATCTCTAGTGTCTCTCTGGTGGATGGAGAGTCGAAGGACTTTGCTTCCAACTTCCCTGCAGATCTGGCTGTGTGCACCTGCCGCCGAGCTGACGCCCCCAACGAGGTGAGCGCTCTCAGGGAGCGCAGCTCTTTCTGTTAGCACTGTCCTGGGCATTTTTTGTTATGAAGCAAGGACTGGGTCAGAGAGAGAGGAAAGGGAGGAATCCAACTCTCCTCTTTTCTTCCTACAGATACTCTCAGGCCATGCTTAAGTTCCTTATAATTCCATGGTAAGATCTGGCCAAGAAGGTAAATATCCATCAAGGCTGATGCTCCTCGGAAGGCTTGCTCCGGGGGTCAAGGGTGGGTACCCCGGGCTCTCACACTGGGCCACATTGGGTTTTGTTTTGTTTTTGTCATTTCATAGATGGCCAATAGACCTCCCTCTCACCTCCACCTCCCTTGATATTTGCTTAGATGGGGAGTCTGTGTGCACACAAAATTTAATAAGCACACATCCCCTTCGGTGGGAGAAAGGAAGTTAACAGAGCTCTGTCCCAATGGGTGCGCCACTTGAGGGCAGGGCAGAGCGGAAGCTGGAGAACTGGAGAGAAGCCAAAAAAACAAAAACACAAAAATAACTGAAAACTTAGAGCAACACCAGCCCCAGCACCAGTGACCCAATCCCGAGGGCAGTGGTTCTCGTGCCTGACTTGTGGATGGTCTGGGGCCAAATGGTTGGGATCTCCAGAGTGTCATGCTAAACTACCGTCCAGAGCCCCAAGTCGCAGCCCCCGAGTCAGGCTGCCGGCTGTCCAGGGGGGTCTGTGGACATCAGAATGGGAGCTGCGGCCTTTGAGACGCTCACTTGCAAGTGACACCATTACCTCACTCAGATCCAAAGTCTGTCCTTGGACCCTAGGGCTCCCCAGGCATCCCTGGGACACAGCTGCATGAAGTCCCCATGTTGATCTTAAAACAGACTTTCACGGGATCTGGCTTGTTCCATGTTGAACGCAGAAAGAGAAATCTGGCCCTCTGATCATTCCACACAATTGTCTTACGAGAGTGGAGGGCAGGGTGGGTGTCCAGCAGCCCAGTTGGAATTCTGGACAGATTTAGGAGCATACAAGTGGAGTGCCTGAGTCCATACGACAGTGGGGGATGCCCCAGTCACAGCAAACAAAAGACAAAGAGAGACCCTGTCTCCCAGTGTGGACAGGTGGGGGGGCTCCTGATGATGCAAGAGCAGCATCTCCCTACAGAATCCACATCCCCGAGGGCAGCCACGTAACTGCACGTTGTCTGTACCCTGGATTCCTGAGGATTGTATCCCGCAGCCCTAGGGGGGGGCTGTTTGGATTAATTCTCCAGCTTCTTTGTATCCGATCCTCCTGAAGATCCCCACACACAAAGAAGCCACGTGATGGAGAGCTCAGACTGTTGGTTTATCTCCAAAGCCAGATCCTTAGCTGCAGCGAAAGGCTCTGTTTTTCCTGTCACCCAAGGACAGGAAGTCCTCAGGGGCATGAGCCCTGTAGAAGCAGAGAAGGGCACAGCAACCACCCTGACTCTTAAAGCAGGCGACAGGTAGGGAGGCTACACTGCGTGCCCCAGGGCCACCAGGCCCCCTACGTCACGGGGTTGGGGGGAGCTCCAGGAAAGCAGACACACTGAGTCCCAGCAGCCAAAGGCCCAGTCCAGGTCCCAGGCCCCTGGGCAGCCCACCTGCTGTGCTTTCAAAGCAGAGGGGCTACGTGGGCCACCATGGGCTGACCCTTCAGATTCTACCAGCTCAGCAGAGCTGTCCCAGCTCAGCAGGTCACACATGGCCAGCCAAACAACCCGCTGTAACGAGAGATCTCGGGACAAAGTGACATGCTCCAGGCTGCCTTTCTCAGCTTTTCTGAGCTCAGACAAGAAATTCTCCCCAAAGGAAGCTTGTTTTTTTAAAGGGAACAATTGACTACTTTTATTTCTCTCCTCTCCTAGAATAACAAGGGCAAGGACAAAATAGCGGCTGTGAAACTGGCACCTCTGTCTCCACTGGTCTGGCTGCTCTTTCCACATCTCTGGGCCTTATCAGCCCCATCTGATCCGAAACAAGTCTCTGGCTCCCACTGACCCTGCAGAATCAATGCGGCTATTGAGGAACACGAAGGAGGTGCCGGCTCCTGGTGTCACCCACACTAGGGGAGGCCAGGGGATCACACGGGCTGGGTGGGGGGGTGGATTTCTGGTGTCAATAATCTCATAACAGGTTGTGGGCACAGCTTGATTCTCAGAGTCTAGATTTTGTTTTATGACCTGGAAGGTGAGCACTGGAGGCAACAGGACGTCAGGGGGCTCTCGTGAGTCCTAGTGGGACCCTGGTGTCTCCTTAATTTCTGTTGTGATCATAAAATTCTATGGAACTAATCTCCTTAAGGACAGCCAAACACTTCCTATGCAGAGCGGGAGCTCTAAGCCCTGTGTGTTCCAAGCACCTTCTGTTTGCTGTCACTTCCTAGATGAGTTATTACCTGGCCCCCGGACCCTCCCAGGTGCTGGTCATAGTTGGTGAATTATTTAGGCATCTTACAACACCCATTTATGTCTCTTTAAGGCTAAGTCTCCCTTTTCCAGGGTTTAGAACCAGAAGAGTTTCGGATTTGGGAGTCTTCCAGGTTTGGGAACATTTGTATAGTCTTTATCAAGTTGTGTATCCCTAATCCCAAAATCCAGTCTGAAACTTTCTGAGTGTTGGCATGATGCTCAAAAAGTTTTGGATTTGGGGGCTGGGGTTGTGGCTCAGCGATAGAGCGCTCGCCTAGCATGTGTGAGGCGCTGGGTTCCATCCGAAGCACGACATAAAAATAAATAAATAAAATAAGGATTATTTTGAAAAAAGTTTTAGATTTTGGAACAATTTTGGATTTTGGATTTTCAGGTTAGGGATGCTCTTTCAACACTGTAAGTCATTTTCATAATTTCAAAGGATACACCTAGGGAGGAATTAGAAAGGAATGTTCTAGTCCGTTTTACTCCTCTTATTCTAAAGAGGTTTAAGGGTGAAGGAGAGTTTAGTATAATAAACGTGGGGTTTGAAATGATTTTGCCTTTCGAATCGCCAACTCCACATCTGTCCTTTATTTATATCCACGGAGAACTTAAGTTTGATCTCATTTAGAATGATATGAACAAGACTCTATTTCTTAACCGGGACTCTGGGAGGCAAAGCTTCAGGCTCTAAATTTTTAATTTAAGATCAAAATGACAAAGTAAAATTCCCAACTCCTCTGATGAACTAAAGGGTATAATTTGTAGTCTCAAACCATGTCTATTCTTCCCAAGCCCTGGATGTCCATGGTGGGCTGACCCACTCAGCTTTGGCACCCCTAACCCATGGGAGCCAATGACCAAGTACTAGGGACACTGTAAGACTGCGATCCTGTCTGTGGATTACTACAGATCCTTGAAATCTATAGCAAAAGGTTGCATAGTCATAATCAAGTGCATGAAGAGTTCTTCAAGGGATGACTTCCAGCTCTTTCTCACATGGGAAGCATACTGAACATTCCCAACTGGGAATATTAAGGAATAGGAGATGAACTATCAACTAGAAGGTCAACAGCATACCCAACTGTACCAAAGCCACAGTTCTCCCTGGAAACCTTAAAGATACAAGTTTCAGTGGGTAGGAAAGAAATGGGAGAACTTAAGATGCTAAGAAATGCTCCCACGTAGCATCAGAGCAATGACAGACAAGCCAAGGGACACATAGGATTTATTTATTTTGTACCAGGGCTTGAACTTGAGGGTGCTTAACCACTAAGCCACATCTCCAGCACAATCCCCTCCCCTTTCTTTTGAGACAAGTTCTTGCTAAGTTGCTCAGGGCTTCACTAAGTTGCTGAGGCTGGCCTTGAACTTGTGATCCTCCTTCCTCAGCCTCCTGAGCTGCTGGGATTATAGGCGTGCACCACTGTACCTAGCCACATAGAGTCTTGATGGGCTGCTGGTTCCGACAGTTGGCAGAGTTGGGCAGTAACAACATAAACATCAAGAACAAAAGAGATGATTCCAGTTGAACACACTGTTAAAAAAAAAAAAAGTGACAGATAACATCTTCAACTACCATCTGACCAGACAATGACATATTCCAAGTCACAGTGTCAGCAGCCACTTGATTGACACGGCAGAAAACCTCAGCCTCACAAGCTGACTTGAAAAAGCATTAACTACCTCCTCCTTCTCAGAGAAGCCTTGGAAAGATCCTGAAAAGTAGCTTAGATACGAACCTAGAACCACCAAACAGAATCATCCTTCAAGGCCATTTGTCATGGTCCTTGGGATGGATTGGCCGACTGGTATCACGCAGTCACCCAGGAGACAAAATGCTGAACCCTGAGAGAGACCATGGAAGAGGGAGAACAGAGCAAGTAGAGTGAGAACCCAGCCCAGAGTTCAAGAACCCAAAGGTGGGGTGTCACAGCCCAGAAGGCTGCTAAGGACTGGAGGCTGGAAAAGAATTGCCAGGGTCCTTAGCGTCTCCACTGGGCGGCACGGGGCAGCTGGGTCCGGCACTAGTGAAATGCATAAGGACAGTAAATGGTACTGTCCAGAAGCTCTCCAGGCCCTCTGGAGGAGCGCAACTGCACCAGCATCCATCAGTCATGGGGAGCAGACGGCTGCAGGAGGCAAGGACACATGAAAACCACACAGGGAGACGTCCCTAACTCCCTGTCCAGTGCATGTGCCTGCAAAGCCCAGCTTGAAAGCCAGGAACAAATGTTAGAGTAGTTTGATGGGTGGCGGGAGGCAGCAGATGGGCTCTTGGCTACTCCCTTGTTGCAGACCCGTCTGGCCACCCCAAGCCTACACAACTCGCTTCCTAAAATAGCCACTGATCTCCTCGCCATGTTTCACCCCGAGGACAGGCAATTTGAGGAGCGATGTTCACTTCTGTTTCCAGACACGAGACCATCCCTGGTGGGCTTCTGCAAGTGGTTGCTTTGGTGGAGAAGTACCAATTCTCTGAGAGCACACTGCGGAAGAAGGGGGGCAGCAGAGGCCAAGGAATCTCCTCCTTCAACCTTCCAGAAGATTTGCAGGGAGAAAGCCTGTGGGAGTCAGCAGCTTCTCCATCTCAGCAACTTGGTTCACAAAGGTTCAGCAACCTCTGCCCCCACCTTACCCCTGGGGAGCCTGGAATTTCCCCACGCGCAAGGCCACCTTTCTGGAAAACCCTTCTTGCAGTGCAGTCTCTTCCTCTGCACGTTCACTTCAATAATAGAATAAAGAGCCGAACACATAAAATTGCACTTCGGGGGACCAAACGCGAGCGGTTCCTCGGATCATTCAAGAGCGTCTTAGGAGAGAGGAGCTTTTATTGCAGCAATGTTTTCTCGGAGCTTTTACACGTGTGACTAAAGAACCCGACCAGCACAACCGTAGAGGAGGAAAAGTTTACTTGAGGGCTCACGGTTTGGGAGGTCTTAATCCATAGAAGGCCAGCTCCATTCCTCAGGGCTGGAGATGAGGCTGGACATCATGGTGGAAGAGTGTGGCAGAAGGATGTGGCTCACGTGGCAATCAGGAAGCAGACAGAGAGGCTCCAATCACCAGATACAAATGTATACCCCAAAGCCACACCCCACCACTTCAGTTACCACTCAGTCAATCCCAATCAGGGGACTAGTTCACTGATGGGGTTAAAACTCTCACAATCCAATCACTTCTCCTCTGAACCTTCTTGCACTGTCTCACTCGTGAGCTTTTGGGGGACACCTCACATCCAAACCACACCAGGAGGTCTACACTGTCTTGCCCTGGACTTCTGAAAGTAGCAGAGCAAATTTGGAAGTACTGGGTTGGGGGGGTTGGGAGTGAGGAGACCAAGGAAAAAAACAGAGACACTTGCAACTTATTATAAATTAGATCAACTTTAATATCCATGTTTAAATTCAATGCATCAAATCGGGGGAAAAAAAAACATTGAAAGGGACTTGAAAAATAATAATTGGGTGACATTGCTAAAACCCAATCAGGGACAACATGTTTTCTTAATTAAAAAAAAAAAATTGGTGTCTGTATTAGGGGGTTGCATTGAATCAATCAAATGAAATTTTCATTTTAAAGAGTAATCAGCATTTCAAAAGATGCCTCCATGTCTGAGGTCCCGGGTACCAAAGTGACCACAGTTCATGAATGACTTGAAGCCTGCCATGGCAGACTCCGTCACCATGCCCCGAAGCAAAACTCCATCCAGCAGGCCGCCTCTGAAGTGCACAGAGGAGAGTGGGAAGGCGGCAGTTCTTTTTCTTCTTTTTGCAAAACCCCAACCCTGACTGTTTCCAGTGGTAAACACAGGAACACCCATGCTGTGAGATGCTTCCAAGAAACACCAGGATGACAAGAAACAAAATGTCACACCACACTGGGTGGTGGATCTTCAAGTTCCACGTCCAAGCGACTGGGAAAAGAGTCGGCTTATTAGGTCACAGCCTAAAATTTAGGGGACACTTCTTTCCAAAGAAAAATTGGGTACTTTAGGAAAGTGTATTAACTCTTTCTGGGCACTTTAAGTGACATTTGTAAACAGCCACCTGGAAAATATCTATCTATCTTCCAGCAGTGCTTTGCTGAAAGAGATCCCAGCATATGCTCAAAGTACCTATTTCCTTCAGACAGATGTAGCTGATCTTTGAGTGCTAGGATAAACCAGATCTAATATGTTCCATTTAATCCTGACAAATCTACGAGGTATTCGTCATCTCCCCTTCACAGATGAGCAAACTGAAGCAGAGGCAGTTAAGTTAGTCCCAAGTCACAGGGTAGCAATGAGGGAAGTTCAGTTCTCTGGTTGCAAATCCAAATCCTTCTGCACATTTTCAACTTCATGCTTGATTCCGGGGCTATTTAAACTTTCAAAGAAAACCCAGAACTTACAAGACCTGGCTCTCGAGCAAGGAATGTCCGGGTTGGGATTTGACACTGCTTAAAGCCAGGTGACTGGCTGTCGGGAGGGAAGTTCTGCTCCCCCTTTCCTCCAAGTCTCCACAAGTGGAGCTCCATGGCACACCAAATGGGGCAAAGCCTCAGAAGCAACGTTTCTTACTGACCACAGAACTGACACCCGGGCAGTGGGGCTGTTCCCTCTCTTGCCCTTTGGACTTCACGTGTTCTGTGCAGAGTGAGGTTGACTATACCCTAGCTTCAGCGGGAGGGGCACATGGCTTTTTGCAGAAACTACCACAAGAGAGGGACTCGGTGTTTGAGATGGAGGTTGCTAAGGGGGATAAAATCCAGGAAGTGTGTGTCACCTTCCTGGCCAATGTATATAGTGTTTCTGAAAATGTCACCAGCAAAGGAAAATAGAAAACAAGATAGAGTGATTGAGAGATTGATTGATTGCCACGATCATCAGAGCCCCATAGAACCAGCCATGCCTTAAACTAGATCCCCTGTACTTCCCGGTGGAGTGAGCTGATAAAATCCACTGTAAGAAGGCTCTAAGAGCTGACTTCCCATCACATCCAGCCAAGAGCAAGTCCATAGGACACAAGTGAACAACAACAAAAGAAGTTTCTTTGTAAAAGCTGAGCATCCCTAATCTGAAAAGCTCCCAAACTTAAAAAGTTTTGAGCACCAACATGATGACACAAGTGGAAAATTCCACTTCTGACCTCTTATGACAAGTTGCAGTCAAAACATGCACGATCCTAAAAAAATATTGTATGAAATTACCTTCAGGCTACTTGATAAAACTGAATTCTATATTTAGACTTGGGTCCCCTCTACTTGGATATCTCATTATGTATGCACAAATATTCCAAAATTTGAAAAAAAATCTAAACCACTTCTGGTCCCAACATTTTGGATGAGGGATACTCAACCTGTCCCTTGCAGCTCCCAGGTGTGATGCAACTTGAAATAAAAATGGAGGTGCTTCCATGATTTTGATGGGAATCAAAAATAGGGCTGGAGAAGTCTAACCAAACCACAAGAGGCTTCCATGGATAAACAGGCACCATGCCTGAAGCCCGAGTCTCTGGGTAACAAGTGAGTGATCTGCACTGAGTGCCCGGGAACCCACTTAGATATTCCAATTTACCCTCATCCATAGGTCACCCACAGGTCACTCTATCTTCTAAGTAGAAGCTGTTCAACATCTGAGCAGGTGTCACGGCCACTGTTGTCATGAAGGCCAAAGCACATCCCCCAGTCACACCTACCTGAAGCGCTGGAGACCCGCGACACGTCCTGGGACTGGGTGGACCGATTCCGGCTCTGCTGTCGGCGCCGCCCGGAGGCTGACCTGATGGTGCGCACGTGGACCTCGCTCACTTTGAAGAAGGCCACCATGAAGGGCTGCTTGTCGTAAGGGCCATCCCTGCCCACCAGGCCGGCAGCACGGGGGTTGATGTGGAGTCCTTTAATGCAAACCAAAGCACGCCACTCTTCATGTCCTGGAACCATAGCTTCGCAGCTACATAACTAAGGGACCCTTCCCCGCCTCCTGCATGCTAAGAATAAAGAATGTGCATTCTCCAACCTCAGATGGCTCACTGTGGCTGGGCAAAATCAAGATGCTCCTTCAAAAAAGATGACAATCAAACACAGAGTGGAGTGGATGCCCGGCTCTCCCGTTTCTGCTCGTCATTCAACGAGCTCACTCTTTCTTTCCGATCTGATTTCTTTTCCAATTAGTGAGGCTACTGCATGGGCTGGATCAGCAGCAGGGCTCCTAAGCTTTGCTGCAGCAGGAGGAGAGGGTACCTGAAGGGTCCCCCAAGCCCACTCAACAGCTAGCATTTATTTCAATGACAGGTCCTGCCCTTCTTTGTCTCAACGTCCCCCCATGTGCCTCTCCCTGTGAAAGCTGATCCCATTCTGTATCTTGAACCCTGGGGAACATGGCCTGAGCCTGTCTCCAAGCTCTTACTACATGGCAGGGGAAGCTTTGGGTATTTCATAGCAGCCATGAGGGAACAGTAAATGAGGATGCTGGAGCCAAGAACTGGACTAGAAACCAGGGTTCCACCATATCTGCTGGACAAGAGAGGAATGACGAATGTGGGCCAGATTTGGGGAGTAGGACAATCACAGCTCACCATCTCGAGTCACCACGCTCAGCTGAAGCCCCATGTTATGCTGTGGTGTCACCAGCCACAGGTTGCTGGTGGCTGTGATGTCAAATTCCAGCCAGCCTTCTTCGGAGGCCCACACGACACGGGTGTCCAACAAAAATAGGTCAGAGTCTCTGAAAGAAAGACAAAATGGCCCCGTGACTCGAGAGCTGTCCTGTGTAGCTCACTCTGTCCTGTCATAGTGTTGTAATAATAAAAAAAAAAAAAGTGCCAAAGTCATTGGTGTGACACCTTGTAGGATATGGGCATGGTACAATTATGAGAAGCATGACATGGGATAAGGCTCTGCGGGAACATCAGGAGTCACCTGAACAGAGGAGGCCCCTCAACTTCACCGAAAGCCTTCCAGCTGCCGCCATGTCAGATCTTTTCTGGAATTAGGGTAAATTATAAATTGATATCATCTCATTTGTTTCAATATTCATTTAGTCTATGATTGCATTGTTTCATCTATTGATGAAGCTATTTATTAGTTAATAACTTCCTTTATGTCAAATATACTCTTCAGAAAGAAAGTAGGTAGCAGGGAGCAATTGGATTAAGATGAGGTTAAAATCAGGATCCATGTGAGCATTTACAAAGTTGTGACTTGCTTATATTTTTTTTTTTAAATTATGACCTGAAAATCATCACGTGATTGTTATTGCCTATAAAATCCCAATTCTGGGTGGTCATCTGTCCTTCTCTTTTAGTTAACCCCCTAGAATGTTGCAGGGTGAGCACTGAGTCTTTCTGCAGATGGACAGTGTGACTCGGGTATATGTTCAGTGACATTTAAACTCATGCTGGCACAACTCACAGCTGGGTTTCTTCGAGTCCTTTCCTTCCAATGGGTGCCAAAGGGAATTTTAATCTTTTTTATTATTATTTTTGTTTTTTAAAGGAGACAGTTGCCCGAGCTGGCCCTGAACTCCTGGCTTAAGTGATCCTCCCATCTCAGTCTTCTGATAGCCCAGACGACAGATGTGCACCACCACGCAGAATAGTGTTGTATTTTTCAGTTTTCAACTAACATCACTCCAGGGGCTTTGTGACGACGGTGTGCAGTTTCTTTCTTCTCCCCTATTTGTCCTGGGAGGTCAGATTTGGGGGCAGTCATCTTTTGAGTATTTCAGGGATAACCTCAATTTGAGTTCACCTCCTGGGGTCTCTCTCCCACCACAGGGAGGGATATTTGGTCCATGGAATGATTCGAATCCTCTGGTGCTTGAAAGAGTTTACTGAAATATCTTACTATAATTGAGAACAGGTTGACACATCCCTAACCTCAAAATTACAAACTCCAAGATGCTCCAATATCTGAGACTTTTCAATCCATTACATGCACCACATTTGGAAAAGTTCCACACCTGACCGTCAAAACACAGGTGCATCAAAAATTCTGTATAGAATTTAGGCACTTGTTGTCTTGTTGAAGGCCTGCAAATACCTTCAGGCTATGAGTATAAGGTTTTTATGAAATTTAAAAAATACACTTTGTGTTTCAACTTGGGAACCATCCCCAAGAAATCTCATTGTGTAAGTAAAAGTATCCCTAAATCCAAAATACTGGCCCCAAGCATTTTGGATGAGAGATGCTCACCCTAAGCAAAGATGGGCATCACAGTACTAACAGTGTACATTTAAATAAGTACAAAGTGCTTTCGTTTAGTTGTTTTTAATCAGTCCTCCTAAGAATCCTAAAAGCTAGATAGAGCAGTATCACTACCTGATTTTACAACTGGGGAAATCAAGACTCTGGAGTCTCAGTGACAATCATGTGACCAGGTCACACACTAACAGTGAGAGAACCCGGTACAAGAACAAGGCGAGAGACTTAGTTTTGACTGGAAAAAATTTTCCATAATGACACACTGCCTTTTGAGATTACCAAAGACAACCCCGTGACAAAGGAATGAAATTCGTTTCTAGTTTAGCAAACATTTTTGGTAAAAATCTTAGATTTCTAAAATGGGAAACAGACCATCTTTCCTGCTTCTCTGGCTGCTTAGAGTTAGAAGGAAACTCTATTGTCATCTTTCCCAAGTATAAACAGTAGGTACAGCTACAGGGAGTTTACTCAGCTGCTTAGCAGCATTGGTGGGGGTCACCCTCAGGCCTGTCCTCTTTAAAGCTGTCTCTGACATGGATGAGTCACGCCCCCTGTGGACAAATTACCCCCCATGTCTGGGGCAACAACTGTGAGCAGGAGATGAGGGGTATTCATGGAAAACAGCAAGAGGGGATCGCCAGTCCAAAGCTTTGAAGTTCAGATGTGGAGGCACATAAATTCCATTCTGGAAGGTCATTGAAGACCCGCATCCAGAAATAACACAGACATACGAACAGCACTGTGGGAAAAGTAGCCCCAGTCCCAAAGGAAGCACAGGACAGATTCATGTCAGAGGGGCTGAATTTGGCCAGCACTCTCAGGAATCAAGACCCAGAGAGACTTTTCTGATGTCAGGTGCCCCCCGAGAGCCAGGAATAGGCCTGCAAGGAGCTCCTGCTGAGGATCAGTTTTTATTTACAGAGCTTCAAAGATGCAACGGCTTCCTCCTTTTTAAGGAATTGTAATAAGGATGCAGAGAAGTGCAATCCAAATGATGAGTGTGGCCCCGCTAATAAGAAGTGGAATGAACTTTTTTTATTTTTAAAGAGTGAGGTTTAGGATAAAGGAAATGGGAGCCTATTATAGGAGAAACCACCATCCAAAAAGGAGAAAAGCAGAGAAAAGAGAAGAGGGTGTAGATGCAAGACGGAGAACGTGAATCAAAAGTGAAACTTGGGGCAGAATTGAGAAAGATTAATGATGACATGGAAAAAATTAAATCTACAAGGTTTATGGTGACCAGTGGACAGGGGGGAGCTGAGTTTCCTTCCCAACTCTGCTACGGAGTCATGGTGGGGCCCCCAGGAAATCATGCAGTATCCATGGCACACTTTTCTGACTGTACCCTGAGATCATGCCAGAGTTCTCATTGCTTAAGAGACCTGTTAAATGCATGCAGTCGAACAGCTGGGCCTTGAAGGATTTAAACTCTCTGGTTTAATGGCAGCGAGGTGGTCTGAATTCAGATGTCTCAACCCAGGATGCTCAGTTCTTTTGGGGAGGAAGTGGTGCATGAAGTAAGTGGGACAGAGGAACAACCAAGATTTACAGAGTGCTTTCAATCCATGGGGCATGGTGCCAATGGTGTCCTTTACTCCTCAGGACAAGTAGAGAGGGTCTCAAGGTTACACAGGTGTGCGAACTTGAAATAAGCAACCGAGATACGGACTCTCAGAGCTAAGGTTTATTTGGGAATTGTAGGGGATTGCAATTTGAGACATGCACACTGTGGTGGAGCCAGGGTGCATCCGAAGAAGATGGGAAGAGAGGAAGGATTTAAAAGAAATGGAGTAGTCCACTTAAGCTGTTTTGAACCAAAGACCATTGGTTATGGGGACTTTATTGCTGGAGCTGGTGTTAGCTCATGGGCAGAGGCAGCCGTTGTCAGGCAAGTATCCCTGTGCAAGAGGTTTTTCTGGAATACTGCAGTTTACAGGGATTCCTTGTGATAGTTCTTGCCATAGGAATATGTGCATTCGGGCTCCTTCTTCCTGGCTTCCTGGCTCTACTATGTCAGGGTTTGACCTAAGTGACTCCATTTTGTTTCGGACAACTTTCATGGGTGTTAAGTGAGGCAATCAGAAATTAATCAGAGCCCGGCTCTTAGCCATCACCTACATAAATGATAGAGTTAAGAGGTCTATAGAGTACAGGCTGACAATATGGAGCAAGGGCTCAGATAAAGTAAGAGATCAAAACCCACTGCATATAAATGCCAAAGTCAGGTGGACACAGAAATTACATTAAGATCCTCAACCCGCAGGTGAAGGGTTAGAAATCACTCTAGCCTGTGGGAGTCCCTGGGTTCTATTTCAGCACTTCGAAAAAGGAGAAAAAATAATCAGGCTGCAAAGATGATGCATCTGATTGTTCTAAATCACACTTTGGCAAAGGTGAGATGCGATGTTCTCATCTAAGATATATTTCACTAAAATCCTAGTCTGGCCAAATCACCACTACAACTGGACTATTAAGTTAGTATACCATAAAAAAAAAAATTTTGAACAAGAAGATATATATAATTATTTATTTATTTTTGGTACTAGGGATTGAACCCAGGGGCACTCTACCACTGAGCTACATCCCCAACCCTTTTTATATTTTATTTTGTGACAGGATCACCGAAAGTCTGGCTAAATTGCTGAGGCTGACCTCAAACCTGTGATCCTCCTACCTTAGCCTCCTACACTGCTGGGATTACAGGAGAGTACCCTTAGCCCGGCAAAAGAGATACGACGTGGAATGAATTTGTTGATTATTTTGCTCTCAGCTAACTCAAGACCCCATGTCGCATGATGAACAAGGTATCCATCTCCAAATGCAGGGCAGTGTCTTTCAGAGAATGCTCAATGTTATCCCAAATCTAGGGCATGATTTTTCTCATATTGAAAAATCATCCCAGTAAATGAAATTCTTAATAAGCCTAACTGGATAAGATTTATAAAATTTTTTTTTTAAATTTTACCCTATAGCTGAAGTCTACGGACCAGCATGCCACCCACCAAGACTTGCAGAGTTGGGGTTGGGTAGGTGTGATTATCTCAGTGTGCTCCCTCCTGTCACACAATCCAAGGCACCTGCCCACATCGGGACACTCCAACAGGCTGAGAGCACCATGGGCCAAACTCAGTGTGTTTTTGTCTTCTTTGTCCTTTGAGAAGGGCACAGGCACCTGAGCTCTGGTGGCTGGGTTTAATCCTTTGTGATAAAGTGCAACCTTAAGATCATACCACCCTGGGGCTGGGGATATAGCTCAGTTGGTAGGGTGCTTGTCTTGCATGCACAAAGCCCTTGGTTTAATCCCCAGGATCACAAAAAAGATCACACCACCTGGTCAAAATACAACTGTTTCCCGCCTACCATTTTACTAGGAAGATTTATAAGTTTGAAATTTGTGTGAGACATAAATCTCACAAGATTTATATGTTTAAAATCTTAAGAAATATTGGATAAGGTGACTATCTCCTGTTCTTTTTTTCAAAACACATTCCTTTGCCATGCATGTGTCTGGACTCAATGGTAAATTAAGATATGAGACATCATTTATATATTGACGAATATATTTCATTATGCAAAAAGGAAAACTGAGCTTTAAAACTGAAAGTAAAAAATAATTCAAGGAAATGAAATAAATCAAGCTCTTGCTTTTTTTACATTTCCCTTATGTAAGGTATTATAGATTGAATTTAAACTTTTACAACTAGAAAGATACAAAATGAACAGGATGTTATTATAATTATCTTTATTGGTATATATAATTTATACAGAATAGTGGCTTTCATTGTGGCAAATCTATATACACATATACTTGACGGATTTCACTCCTAACACCGGCCCAACCCCCTCTTTCAACCTCACCCCGAATCCCTTCCTCTACCCTAATGGTCTCCCTTCTATTTTCTTTTTTTTAAATTGATTTTTTAAAAAATAACTGACAACGGAATGCGTTATAATTCTTATTACACTTACACAGCATACCTCTGGTTGTATATAAAGTATGTTGACACCAATTTGTGTCTTCATACATGTACTTGGATAATGATGTCCATCACATTACACCATCCTTGCGAATCCTCTGCCCCCTCCTTTGATGGGGTGTGTCCCTTCTACTTTCATAGACTCTGTTTTTCTTCCTGACTTTTTTCTCTCCAGCTTCCACATAGGAGACACCGCATACATCCAAGTCTGACTGACTTTACTCAAAATTATGGTCTCCAGTTCCATCCATGCTCCCACAAATGGCAATTTCATTCTTCTTTATGGCCAAATAAAACTGTTGTGCTTACATGCCACATTTTTCTTTATCCGTTCATCTACTGATGGACACTCAGGCTGATTCCATACTAGGCTGTCATGAGTAGTGCTGTGATAAACATGGGTATGCATGTATTACTACAGTAAGCTGAGTTTAATTCTTTGGGATATACACCAAGGGGTGGAATGGCTGGATCATATGGTAGTTCTATTTCTAGCTTTTTAAGGACCTCCATACTGATTTCCACTGTGGCTGTACGAATTTACAGTCCCAACAAAAACGTATAGGAGTTCCTTCCCAGCGTCCATGCCAACATTTGTTGTTATTTGTATTCTTGATGATTGTCGTTCTAACCAGAGTGAGATGGAATTTCAGGGTAGTTTTGATTTGCGTTCCTCTTAGAGCTAAAGACGTTGAGCAAATGCGGGCCATTTTTATTTTTTTTTTTTGAGAAGTGTGTGTTCATTTGTCCACTTATTGATTGGGTTATTTGGTTTTTAGTGTTGACTTTTTTGAGTTCTTTATAAATTTTGAATATTAATCCTCTGTTGGACGAGTACCTGGCAAAGATTTTCTCCCCTTCTGTAGGTTGTCTCTTCACTCTGTTAATTGCTTCCTTTGCTGTGCAGATGCTTTTTAATTGATGCCATACCATTTATTTAATTTTTTTTTTTGCTCTCATTTCTTGAGATATAAAGCTCCTTCCATTTCAGGAAGTCTTTGCCTATGAAGCATTTCACCCATTCTTACTTCAAACAGTTGCAAAGTTTCTGGTCTTATGCTTAGACCTTTGATCCATTTTACACTGAGTTTTGTACAGGGTGAAACATAGGGATAATCGGTTTTCCAGCACCATTTGTGAAAGAGGCTACCTTTTCTTCAATGCATGCTTTGACACCTTTGTCAAGAAGCAGGTAACTGTAGCTGTGTGGATTTGTCTGTGTGTCTTCTATTATATTCCATTGGTCTCCAAGTCTGTTTTTATGCCAACATCAAGTTGTTTTGTCACTATAATTCTATAGTCTAATTTGAAGTCAGCTATCACGATGCCTCATCTACCATTGCTCTTTTTGCTCAGGACTGCTCTTGCTATTCTGGGTCTTTTGTTCTTCCTTGTGCATTTTAGGGTTGCTTCTTTTCTGGTTCTGTGAAGAATTTCATTTTACTTTAATGGGGACTGCATGAAATCTGTAGATTGCATTTCATGATATGACCATTTTAACACTATTAACCCTTTTATCCACGAACATGGGAGGTCTTTCGATCTTCTAGCATCATCTTCAATTACTTTCTTCAATGATCTATAATTTTCACTGTCGAGGTTTTCACCTCCTAGGTTAGGTTTATTCCTAGGCATTTTACGTTTTTGAAGCTACTCTGAATGGAATTCTTTTCCTGATTTCTTTCTCAGCAGATTTGTTATTGGTATAGAGAAAAGCTATTGATTTCTGTATGTTGATTCTGCATCCTCCCACTTTGCTGAATTTATCAGCTCTTGAAATCTTCTGGTGGATCCTTAAAGGTATCCTAAATTTATGATATCATCAGCAAATAGGGATAATTTGACTTCTTCCTTCCTATTAATATCCTCCCCCCATCCCTCTTCCCTTGCCTAAATGCTTTGACTAAAATTTCAAGTACTATATAGAATAGGAGGTGAAGATGTCTTATTCCTGATTTTAGGAGAAATGCTTTCCATTTTCTCAGTTTGATTTTGGCTTTTATTCTGTCATATAGAGCTTTTTGATATAGGTAAGCTCCTTCTAGCCTTTGTTTTTTCAGGGTTTTTATTTTATTTTCAGGGGTGTGGAATTTTGTTGAAGGCTTTTTCTGTTGAGATGATCCCATGGTTTTTGTTCATGGTTCTATCTATGTAGTGTATTGCATTTATTGATTTGCATATGTTGAATCATTCTGGAATCCCAGGGATGAAACCAACTTTATGGTGTATGATTTTTTTTAATGTGTTCTTAAATTCACCAAATGTTTGCTAATATCTTAATGAGGATATTTTGCATCTTTGTTCATTAATAATACTGATCTGTAGCTTTCTTTCCTTGACATACTTTTATCCAGTTTCAACATCAGGGTGATATAGGATTTGTAGAATGAGTTTGGGAGCATTCTTTCTCTTTTAATTTCATGGAATAATGTGAGGAATACTGCATTAGTTCTACTTTAAAAATCTGGTAAAATGCATCTGTGAATCTATCTGGTTCTTGGCTTCTCTTTTTATTTTTATTTTTTTAAAGCTCTTAAAATTTAGGCAAGGTTTTTATCAGCTATTAAAATGATAATATTACATGCTTTATTTTACCATTTTTTCTTCTACTTTTCATGTTCCTTCCTACCCCATTTTTCCTTTCTTTTTTATTTATTTATTTTTAAAAATTTTTAAATTGATTTTTAAAAAATAAATGACAATTCTTATTACACATACAGAGCACAGGTTTTCATATCTCTGGTTGTAAATAAAGTATGTTCACACCAATTCATGTCTTCATACATGTACTTTGGATAATGATGTCCACCACATTCCACCATCCTTGCTAACCCCCTGCCCCCTCCCTTCCCCTCCCACCCCTCTGCCCTATCTAGAGTTCGGCTATTCCTCCCATGCTCCCCCTCCCTACCCCACTATGAATCAGCCTCCTTATGTTTCATTATTATTGATTTGTTTAGGTTTTCTATATTCTCTTTGTTTAGTTTCAGTAGATCATATGTCTAGAAATTTACCCATTTCATCTACATTTTTAAATTTGTTGGAATTTAAGTTTTCAGAATAGTCCCTAATGATCCTCTAGATTTCAGTTGTATCTGTTTAATAAACCCATTTCATCTTTAATTTTTTACATTTGGATCTTCTTTCTTTTGGTTAGTTTGGCTAGGGGCTTATCAATCTTGTTTATTTTTGCAAAGAACCAACTCTGGTTCATTGATCTTTTGTATTATTCTTTTAGTTTCCATTTCGCTAATTTTATCTCTAATCTTCATTATTTCTTTCCTTCTATTTTAGGATGGCTTGTTCTCGTTTTTCTAAAATCCTAAGATATATCATTGTTTACTTGAGATCTTTTTAATGTAGGCACTCAAAGCTATAAAATTCCCTCTTCTCAGATACTGCCTCTGCTATATCCCAGAGATTCTGGTATAGTGTCTCTATTTCTTTTTATTCTAAGAACTTTTAAATTTCTCCCTTAATTTCTTCAATGACACACTCATCAAAAAAGTATATTGTTCAATCTCTATGTATAGTTTCTGTAGTCTTTCTTGTTGGTTCTAGTTTCATGAATGCAATATGAAGAAATGAAAGATATTATTTCAATTTTTTTTTGTATTTGCTAAGAGTTACTTTATGGCCTAAGATATGACCAATTTTAACGAAAGTTCCATGAGCAGCCAAAAAGGAAGTGTATTCAGCTGTTGCTGAATAAAATATTCTATAGATGTCTCTTAACTTCTAAATGAAAGTTTTAAATTTGATGTGTCTTTGTTGACTTTCTGCCTGGAATGACCTGTGAGTGAGTATGGTGTGGTCTACTGAAGTCCGCCACTATCATTGTACTAGGGTCCTTTTGTATTGAGTAATTTTTGAGTAATATTTGTTTTACATAATTAGGTGCACTGACTTTCACAGCATAAATATGCACAACTGTTACATCTTCTTTTTGGATTGTTCCCTTTACCATTGTCAATTTTTGTTTGAAATTTGCTTTGTCTAATATGAGAGTAGCTATTCCTGCTTGATTTCAGGTTCCATTTGCATGAAATACCATTTTCCATTCTTTCATTTTCAGTCTGAATGCCTTTGCTTGGGTGGTATGTTCCTTAGAAACAATTGGATCTTGTTTTTTTAATCTAATCTGACAGTCTGTGTCAAAATTGGAGAATTAAGAACATTCGTAGTCAATGTTATTATAGAGAGGCTATGTATTTCTTCCTGTCATTTTATTTTATTGCTGATGTTTGATTTGTTATTAATCCTCATTTGTTTATTTACTATTCTAATGAGATTTATTTACTATTCTATGAGATTCCTTTTTTTACTATTTTTTAAACTATTTTTTCTTATTTACTAATCTAATGAGATTCCTTTGTATATCTTCTGCAATGCTGGCTTAGTGGTCACGAATCTCTTTGTTTATCTTTGAATGTTTTTCTTTTCTTTTTATTTATTTTTTTATTCTGAAGAATAGCTCTGCTGAATATAACAATCTTGATTGGTTGTTATTTTCTTTGGGGGCTTGAAACACATCATTTCAAGTTCTACCAGCTTTTAGAATTTCTGCTGAGAAATCTACTATTTTCTTATTGGTGTGCCTTTATAAATGGCTTAGCATTTCTTTCTTGCAACTTTTAAAATTCTTTCTTTGTTCTGAATTTTTGGTATTTTAATCATAATGTATTATGGAAAGGTTCTTTTCTGATCCTGTCTCTTCAGGGTTCTAAATGCCTCCAGTGTCCATTTCCTTCCCAAGGATTGGGAGATTTTCTACTATTTTACTGATTAGGTTCTGTACGCCATTAGCCTGTATCTCTTCTCCTTTCTCAAGATCTATGATTTTTAAACTAGATCTCTTAATATTGTCCCCCAATTTTTGTATATTCTGTTTATAGTTTCTTATGTATATATATATATATATATATATATATATATATATATATATACATACAAAGTTTCTTAGATACATACATACATATGAACCAATCAGCAAAAACAAAGTCTTACTTAAAAAATTAAAAGGACTGTCTCCACTCAGGTGGTTGAAACTGTGGACAAGAATGGATATTCACTCCCTATGCCAGTCTTCATTTCTTTCTGTTTCTTCTTGAGCTATGCACTCCTTAAGGAGAGTAATGGCTAGAGGTTACTAATCCCTTCCTCTTTTTGTATGACTCACCAGGCTGCCATGTGCAGTGACCTGGGATCAAAGCTGGTTCAAATGGCTCTTGGCAAGTACAAGGCAGGATGGACTGGAAAGTACCATCGACTGCTGTTTACTCTGGACAGATAGATAGCTGCATTCCCAGGGCAGGGCAGACATGGAGTTGTAAATGGGATGTTCTGGTGGCTGCCATTTAGTTCTGATTGGAACTTAGTTGGGTGATATCTGTTCTAGAGAGATTAGATCAACACATCCTGGGATGGGCCCATGTGATCTCTGTTGTGTACCTGGTTCTCCAGCACATCCCAAGAACTCTAGTCACAGGGCAGGGCCACCAAGGAGGAACATGGCACACAGATTTGTCCCCCATGTACTCTTTTCTTGCCCTCTCTTCAACACACCAGAATTTCTAGGTCTTTCTGACTCTCTGACTGTCCAATACTGAATTTCAGTAGATCCTCTCAGTTATCCACCTCCCGTCACTGAGAATCAGTCTTCCCACTGCTGTACTTCTGAGCCACGGAGAAACTGGAATATGCAGCTTTCCTCCACCCCCACCATCTTGGCTTCTCTATGAACAGGACGTTGGAAAATAAAGTATTCTGCACCCTGGTAAACTGCTACACACACACTCATGGATATGGGGAGCAAGGGTGAACAAACATTACTATATAACTGGTTAAGTCTTAACTGATTTCATGCCACTTGGCATTACTCCATTTTTACCCCAATGCTCACATGGTTAAAAGATTTAAATATCACCTCGTTATCTAGATTCTAAATGCGATTTCATTTTTAACAAGCCAGTGTAAATCACTTTGTGTTAGGATATGAATGTAGTCAACACTAATGTGGTGTTTACTTGGTGACTATTCCAAGTGTTCTTACATATGTCAACACCTCACAAATACCATATGAGATCAATACTGTTAATACCAGCACAGGTTTACAGGTGAGGAAACTGAGGGTAAGTAGCCTGCTCACTGTCACACAGCTAGTAAAATGCAGAGCTGGGATTTGAGCCCAGGCCATTTGGCCCAAGTGTTATGCATGCTCTTAACCATCATCCCAGTGGTCCTCCAGGTTAGCCTGGTCAGACTCCCCTGAGTGACTAGTTAATACAGAGTTCTGTCTCTCACCTTGGAGCTTCTGGTTCAGGGGGCCTGGGCTGGGGCCTGAGAACTTGCATTAATGCCAATTCTGCTGGTCTGGAAAGCACTCTTTATGAGCTGGGGATTCAAAGCACACCACCTCTTCATTAGATGTGATAGTACCACCTCTCTCTGTGTTTTAAACTTACGGCTGAAAGCCATCTGCTCTCAAGATGTCTTGCTTCTCTCCCTAAAACAGTGCAAACCACCTGGAAGCTGCTCCACAGGGACATGTGTGACATGTGTGACTGGCTTAACCCTCGGGGAGTTATCAGGTTAGGCTAATAAACAGAATCGAAGGAAAGAGAAATCCAAAGTAGCAGTGTTTCTGAAGACATAATTCTATGTGTCCAAGATGGAAAGAGGGGCAGAGCTGATAGTTGCTTTACACATATTCATGGCAACTACCCTAGTGACCAGCTCAGGCTGGGGAAAGATGGCCACCCGGTTTTCAACATGTTACATCCAAATCTTACCTCTGTCATTTCTCCAATCCCACATTTCCACATCCTCGACCAATGAAACAAAAACACTGCTGATTTGTGATTTTTAAGAGAGAGAGAGTGGTCTCGCAAAATAATCTTAACCACGAACATGGGCTGCCTCCCACCAAGCTAGAAAGTCTTGCACAGAGGTGTGTGCAGTCAAAGCAAACTGTTTTCTAGGAATGAATAACACATGGGACACAGTATCCAAAAACCAAAACTTGCTTTTCTGTCATCATAGTTTACCAAGCGGATAAGCGGTTCCCAAAGAATCCTGTCCTCGGTGACTGGCCCACCGGATTCCCCTCCACCGTAAAACATTTTAGCGTTCTTCTGAGTAGTTACATTTTTGGATAACTGGACCTTAGAAATAACAGAACACTGATAAGTGGAAGAACAAAGTTTGGAAGCCTCTTGAGATTTTGTGGGTTCTTTCATTTCTAGGCACATCATTCTGGATAAGGAATATGAAACAAGTTACAAAACCTGAGCTGTGGCTCAGTTGTATCATCCCCTTTTGGGGGGCAAAGGGACAAATGCTGAAATGTTCATTGTTTGTATGAGCCCCACACTGAGGGAGCCAAAGACTATCTAGGAGGATCATAGCTGTGAAAGCCAGGCATAAGAGAAACAGGTGTGGCTGGGCACGGTGATAAAAGCTTTGGTTTTCCTCTCACACCCTGGCTTTCTCAAATTTGCCCTTCCCTTGAAAAAGGAAACCCATCTGAGCTGTCTAAAAAGGTTAAATTTTTATCTCCTCTCCAACAGGTAGCACTGAAAATCCAACTGAATTCAAAGAACAGCCTGTGAACGCTTTTCTAAAGAAACTACTCTCCTAGATCCTGGAACTGGATCAACTACTGGGTCCAGGTCTTACAGAACTACAACATTTGGCTAATGATGCAAACACCAATATTCATAGGAATTTGTTAAAAAAGATTCATAAATGAAAAAAAAAAAAAAACACACACACACAAAAAAAAAAAATTTACTGTCTTTCAGAGACTTACGCTTCTGCCCTGAGGCAGCAAACTAACACTCCCACCAAGAACAACTAAAAATAATGGTTCAGCTGAAAAACAACCACAAAATAAAAACCTGATTGAAATCGTCTTAGAGCAACTGGCAAGGCGACCCTTCATGGGTCAAGACCAAGACCTCTGAGACCAGGGAATGCACTGAGGTGAGCCCTGCATTTGTGGTTGTCTTTTCATTCCAGAGAATTTGCTAATTCCCAGCCTGAGGCATGCACCAAAGAGAAAGAAGCAGGGGCCTGGAGTCTGGAGCAGTATCACTGGCTAGGGATAAAAATTAGAGTTCAAGGCAGGTAGGACACGAAGGGCAAAGGTCCCAGAGGAAAGAGGCTCCACAGAAGCGGATGTGTGAAGGTGACCTCCTATGAGTTGGACTCACTCCTTGTGTGTACCCAAGTTGGGCAGTCCTTTTTCTGCTTCCAGATCTGGTGACCTTGAACACCAAGATTTTCATTTGAGATATTGGCCAAAGATTAGCTACGTATACATGGGATGAGAAGTGGAGAAAACAAGCAGAAAGAAAATGTTGAGAGGCTTCATAGCAGAGTTTTTGGCAGTCCCATGAATCTGTGGAGTGAAAAAGTAGAGTTCAGAGCCCACCAAGGCAGAGGGCTTCTGGTAAGTGTCCTAGACATTCAGCAGAAAACCCTGAAGGGCTAGTCTGGGGGAGAAATGGAAAACCAGAAACAGATGAGCCCATAGCAGATCCCGAAACTTCCAAGGGAACAAAAAGAGCCGGGTGACTTGCCTGCCGTGTATCTGACTTCCAGAAGAAGCATAAATCCAGTCTAGAGAGAGGTAACGGTATCTAGAAATGTTTTATTAAATAATCTCCAAGGTCTAATAAACACAAAATTATCAGGCACGCCAAGGAATAAGATCAAGGGGACAAAAAGATAATGGAAATAGACCTATAGGGGGACCCAAGGAGGAGAGTTATCAGACACAATCTTTGAATGAGTCTTATATAAAACTAATACTAAATCACAAACTGAATTTCTCTCAGGGTTGTGAAATTGGCTCAGCACTTGATAGTCTTTTAATATGGTAGCCATATTAACACTATAAAGGAAAAAAAAAATCAAATGATCATCCCGAAAGGTTCAGAATAGATATTTGATTAACATTTCAACTCAGGGCTAGGGACACAGCTCAGGGGCAGAGCACTTGCCTAGCAAGCATAAGGACCTGGGTTCAATGTCTAATACCACCAACATTTTTCCCACATTATTTCCTAATTTAAATTAAAACTATTATAAAACTAGGAATAGAGAAAAATTTCCTTAATCTAAAAAAGTATCTATAAAGACATTTACAACAATTCATCATCCTTCATAGTAATAATAAATCTACACCCCTCCCCTGACATTAGAAATCTGACAGATATTTTAGTGGATTTCAACACTGTACTAGACATCCTATCCAGGACAATAAAAGAAGAAATTAGAAATTCCAAAAGACTTTACAGAAAAAATCTAGAAATTCCAAAAGACTTTACAGAAAAAAAAAATTAGAATTAACATGAAATTATTCAAGGTTACTAGATATAAGACCAATATACAAAAATCAGTTGTATTTATATATGTAAGGAGAAAAAACTCTGAAATTTTTAAAAATGCCATTTCCAATAAAATTATAAAACTTTACTACCTAAATTAATCTAATAAGAAGGTTTGACACACAAAAAACAACTAGACATTATTGAAAGTTATTAGAGAAAGCCTAATAAATGTTATATGCTTGAATGGAACACTCAATATTGGTGAGATGTAAATTATTTCCAAGTTGAACTCTACATTTAATGTAATTCCAATCAGAATCCCAGCAAGTTTTTTTTTTTGTTTTGTTTCATTTTTTATGGACACTGACCAACTAATTTTAAAGTTTATGTGGCAATATGAATGGTCATTAGTATCCAAAAGAGTCTCAAGAACAAATTTGGAAAACTTACACACCAGATATCAATCCTCATTGTAAATCTAAAAGAATTAAGACAGTGTAGTATTGGTGCAAGAGGAAAAAAAAAAAACAATAGAACAAAATAAAGATCCCAGAAATAGACCCACACCTGGGCAATCACCTAATATAAGATAATGTGCCCTTGAGGTACATGGGAAAAGGCCAGTATTTCCAATAAATGGTACTGAGTCAATTAAGTTTTCAATTCTTGTACAGTAGGCCTATCTAATAATCTACTTCATTATCTCACTTGTGGTCTCAAAACCCTACCATAGCTTTGCTCATTCTGCTGAAATCAAAGTGTCTACATCTTGCTGCCTCTTGGGTGTCCCCACCATGACTCAGACATATCCAAACCTGAACTCATCTTTACTCCCCTTTCTTAACTTATTCCTGCATTCCTTATTATGAATGGCTCAGAGTTTCAAACTAAAAACTCTGTTAAAAAAATGTGTCTTTGACCTTCCATGGTTATTTTCTCTGCTGGGAAAATTATGTTCTATCCATAAAATGAGTCTAAATTTGTGAATTTTGTCAAAAAATTAAGGCAATAAGTTAGTCTAGGATTAATCCTGGGGGATTCAGCAGTCCAGAATTGGCTTGGTTAACCTAAGAAAATCTTTCTACAAGTTTTGAAAATCAACTCTAAAGCAACACTGCCTAACATGTTGATTCTAACATGTGTTTGTTCAGATCCTGAGGATTCTGAAGTTAGGATGCAACATGAAACTTAAAAAAACCCCAAACAACAACAAAAAATGAACACCAATCTGTCTAGCCATCCATCCATCCATCTTTGTTTCAAACAGAGGAGTTTGTTTTGCTTATGCCAGGATGATATACATTTTAAATCTGTAATTAGTTATAATTTTAAATGTCTTTCAAAAAACTGTACCTTGATAGAACATGGAAAAGTTATCACAGACACAGAAGACACCATAAGACCATCACTGCAAAACAACACAACTGCCGAAATACAGAACACAGAATGTCTAAACTAACAGAGGCGAGTATGGCCGATTCATGAACCAAAGAGGACCATGATTCAGAAACTAAACATGCTCTCTGTTAAAACTTCTGGTTGACTTCCAAGAGATTCTCTTTGACTTCTAAGTATACAAAGTTCAGTTAAGAACATTAAAGACCTGCCTTCAAGCAAACAAGAAATGTAGATGAAAATGATAGTCTTTCTAGGCCTCAGGATTGCACCATTCATCTAAAGATGCTGTAGAAAGAAAGGTCATAAGAACATTCGAAGAGCCACGTGGTGCCATCATGCTCCTTCACAGGAGGATGAAAAGTCAAAAGGTATTCGGAGCACTCTGTCCTCCAACTGTGAAGACAGCTGAGTGTGGGAGCCACACAGAAAACTATAGGAAAGAAGTAAGTGGACAGTAGTGTCAGAATCGGGACAAGAACTCAGACTTTGGGGAAAATTTAGTCTTTCTTCCTGTCCACACCCCCTCCTCTAGAAAAGTTGTTACTAGATCAATGGTTGACCAAGGGGACAAAGAATTGCAAAGGTTTCCTGCAGGAAGGCCTCAACTATCAAAGTCCCAGGACCTGAATTCTCACAAACACATTTTAGCTGCCAATGGAATGTTCTCTTGGCCCTTCAGACAGAGACCCCATCGGAGACGTGGAAAACGGAGTGGGAGGGCCTGCCATAGGGAGACTGCTCACCTCTGTGGAACCTCACCTTTATCTTGAGATGGTCCCCACGTCACTGTAAAATCCTAATTTGAGAATTTTAGAGAAGGCTCTCCCCAAACTGTTAGTTCTATGTAAATGCAAATCTTTATCAGCATCATCATGAGGGCATCATGATTTACAATTATCGAAATTGACATCAAACTTTTTTTGTGGGGGTGGGGTGTTCTGGAGATCCAATCCAGGCCTCATGTATGCCAGGCAAATGCTCTACCACTGAGCCACATCCCTAGCCCACCAAACTCATTTTAAAATGGAATTATCACCCAATACCATGGAGTTAAATTTTTTTTTTTTTAAAGAGAGAGTGAGAGAGAGAATTTTTAATATTTATTTTTTAGTTCTCGGCAGACACAACATCTTTGTTGGTATGTGGTGCTGAGGATTGAACCTGGGTCGCACGTATGCCAGGCGAGCGCGCTACCGCTTGAGCCACATCCCCAGCCCATGGAGTTAAATTTTTTAAAAAATAAATAAATAAAATGCAAGGGGCAACTTGGACTTGAACTTAGTGCCGACCGAGGAGTTGATGATCTCACTCTCATCTATGGGGTTGTTTCAGATCTTTCCATGATTTAGGATTCTGTCTAAGAGCTGATTCTCAAATTTTGAGTAAGATATCAAGTGCTTCCCTGATATTTCTAAAAGCACCATCTATTTAAAGTCCTCACTTTAAAAAAAACAAAAAACTTACCTGGTCCCGTTGTCTCTTATCAGTTAAAACACACGTTTCTGCACAGTGCAAAGTGGAGACCTACCTTCTGAGAATCTTCCCCAACCCTCCCTGGGCCAGGTTTTCTGACTGCCTCCCGTGTCAGAAACCCCAGGTCGTCCCCTCTTCTGTCCTCAGTAGAATGTAGGACTCAGCATTGGAAAACCTGACTCCCGACCCCCCTTTTCAAGGATACCAACTATTTTGCCACCCAAACACTTCTTACATGAAGTGAACCCATCAAGGGTTACAGATGTCACTCAAACACAGATTTGGACACACAAGTTTCCTCACAAGCCTGGAAAGGGATTTCGAGCCAAGACACCCCAAGACAGTACAGATGGGGAGATCAAACCAGCCCCCACCAGGAGTCCTGCAGTCAGACCTGGAGCCTCTGGAAGAACACGAGAGGCAGCGGGGGGCCTGGGCTCCCGGCCCACAGATAAGGAAATCTGGCCAACCTGGAACCCTTCAAAAGCAGGAGCGTCTCCCTTTCCCCCAGGATCCCCCTCTCCTGTGCTCCAAAATCAAACAATCCAAACGCCAAATGCTCCCATCCTAGAAGACCAAGAAATGACAGCTCTCTGCTTTGATAGGGAGCCATCCAAGGTGGGGACCTTCGGGTACTTTGTTTTCCAAACTCACTGCTGGACTCGAGAAGTATGTCGCCGCCATTTGAAGCACAAGGCAACTGTTGTTTTTTGGCTCGAGTTCAGTGTAAACCTTACAAAGTTTCTGTTAGCTCCTTTAAAATAATTAATAATAATAATAATATTTATTTTAATAATTGTATTTATTTAATAATAATAATTTACAATTTTAATAATAATTATTATTATTTTGAAAAATCCCATAGTCACTAAACTCCCAGCTTAGTGTTTTTACTCTAATGCTTTTCCCCCAGGACAGAGAAAACCATGTTTCCCAAACAAACTTCTGAACCAAAAAAATGTACCAGTACAAAAGTTATTCCCACCAGAGAAATGTAATGGAATAATTAGATTGAAAAATCTATATGTAAAGCCATTCCAGAGAACTGCTGAGTGCCAATTCTCTCCAAAGTCTCAAAAGATGAATATCTAGCGATGAATAATTTGCTTCCCCAAAGAATCCCCCCCCCCAACAGCAAAGCCATCGAATATGCTTTTATTTAGGAGTGACAATCAGGCTTTGGAAACCTTCCCTTTTCATTCTGATTTTTGATCCATCATAAAGATACCACAGTGGCTGTGTTTAGTCATTATTTAGCTGTCCCAGCTTGGAACTCATCTACAACCCTCAGTGGATACTCCACACCATGACGAATTCCCAGCACCGGCCATCACTCCGTCTTGCTCCATTCACCTCGTTAGAGACTTGAACACGTACAAGGGGTCAATGCTGTTGGTGCTTTCAAAACGAAAGTGAACCCTTCATAGGTCAAGTTCATGATTCCAAGGATTTCAGCATGCACATTTGTGAAAGACCCACACACAGATCAATAAGTTCAGAAGAAACCAAAGTCATTCCTAAATCTTTGGAAATTCTTGGGAAGTCAATAGTCTTCCAAGACCAAAAGCAAGAATCTGGATGCATGTTATAAAACCAAAGGTGACAAATTCTTTAGAAAGCCTGTAAGTGCAGGGTTCCTGCCCTCCAATACACTGTTTTTCTTTCTTACCTTTTTATCTACCATACAATTGCCAGAATATTATGTCACTGGCTTAATTTCGACCTTGTGCACACTGAGAACTATACACAGTGATGCTAACCTATGCATTATGTGCTTGATTCTCCCTGGACTGAACCCTTAAGTACCAAGCAAAATCCAAAGTCATTGGCTGCTTTTCCGTGCACTACAGATTTGAACTACCTGCTGCGACACTTTATCCTTCTGCCCAGTTCTTCAACCATCACTCCATGGAAGTTATTATTATTATTATTATTATTATTATTATTAGGCAGCTCCATGAACATATGTCATTGCAGCTTTTTTTTTTAAATGGTCTAGACTCATTTTAGGAAACAAGAATAATACAGACACATTGGGGAAAAAAAAAAAACTATCATTCCCTTATATCCAAATGGTAAAAAATACATTAAACCCACTTACTCAAAGGTGAAATCATGTGTGTTTATTAAATGCACAAACAGATAACCTTGTTGTCATCTGAATTAGTATCATTTATAAGCATCATTATATGAATTTAATGTGTGCATTTATTTTAGCCACCCCTGCCCGTCATTCAACGTGGGGACCAAACAATAATGGAAAACATTTTATCCCCAATTCTCTCAAAAGGTGCTTAGTAAGTCCTCCTAGCTGGCTTGCTCAGGAAAAGATAAGTACTTGGGAAATCAGCAATATTATTGGGGGAAAAAAATCTTTTCGGCTGAACATCGCCCTGGAGAACACCCACCTCCTCAAGTTCACGGGCTGTCCCTCCACTGCTAAGCACCTTCCACAGACACACTTGGGGCCATGTGACGACGGAGGGTGAGAAATGGGGCCGGGCCCACCTTGGGGGCTTCCTTGAGCCTTCATACCTGTGCTGATGCTCCTGTAAGACTTGATAAATGCTGATAAGAAAAGTTTGGTTTTTAAAACTGCCCACAACACAGTCCTTGTAGATGCGGAATTCTGCAGCCGTCACAGCCTCACCCTCAGGAATCTGGGATAAGTTGAACTTGAACTCTTTGTGGTGTCGCTGGCGAGGGGAGAACTCCTTGTCGTACTCCACTATAGGATTAAACAAGAGAGAGTGACAGCTATTGTTATTGACTAAGGGCCACAGGCTCGCCTCCTGCCCGGGGTCGGGGGAAGGACGCTGGCTACAGGGTCAGACAGCCCAGCTCACCCTCACCGCAGCCCCTCAGCACCACATGAACTTCTTGGGCCGTTTGCAGTTTCAACACTTTGGTTTGAGTATTGGGTACGATGAATTGCATGACAGCTAGTTCTTTAGGCCCTCGGCTTCAGGGTCTAAATAACTAACTGTCATGCAATGACTCTCCACGAAAATAGGGAGAGTCTGACTTTGTGGGGAAAGGTGGAGAATGAATGAACTCCCATCCTGACCGCCACACCCTCCCAGCCCGAGTCCCTCCCAGGGCTTTTCTCTCCTCAGTTCTGTTCACAGGTCACCATCTGCCGCTGGCATGACCAAGGTGGCCCTGCATTGAACTTGAGTGGGGTGGCGTGAGAGCCCTGGGTGGGGGGAGAGGGCAGCATATTTTCCCCTGGGCCTGAAGGTCAAAGGAGACTCAAATGTTGCCTGCTATTCAGTGGAGACTCTTACTGAGGGTAGAGCTTTGTAGAATATGGCTCCCTGCCATCCACCTGCTGGGGGAAGCTGGGGGTTGAATGATGGTGGGGGGGACCCTCTGCCCTGGTAAACTGTTGGAACCCCGATTAATCTGTGAGTAGATCCCAAGCAGAACGAGTACGTGTGAGGGAATCACCAATGGTATCGTTCACTATTTTCTAATGGTTTACACTGAAAGAAATCCTTTGGAAAAGGATTAGGTCTAAAAGTAATTTAAATTATTTGAAATGATGTTAGTTTTCCAACCGTGGATGAATGGATATGTGGTGTAGGCACAATGGAATACTACCGAGCCATTAAAAAGGAAGGATATGTGCTGACTGTGACAATGTGGAGGACATTATGCAGACAGAAATAAGCCAGGCTCAGAAAGACAAACCCCATAGGCTCTCACTGATGCATGGAATCGAGGAAAGTCAAGCTCAAAGAAAGAAGCAGAGGTGGAAGGGTGGTTGCCAGGGGTTAGGGCATAAGGGGAGGGTGGGGATTTGGGGAAAGTGGGTTGGTCCAAGGGTCCAAAGATCAGTTTTGCATTAATTTCACAGATCTATTTTATAGCATGGTGACTAATAATACCATAATGCATACTTGAAATTTCTTAAAAGAGTACATTTTCAATGTGCTCATCACACACAAATAAAATGAAAACATCTTATCTCTGTGAGGGGATGGAGACCTTACTTAGCTTGGCAGTGGTGATCGTTTTACAATGTATGTGTGTATCAAAACACATACATTTATATCCCTTAAATACATATTTTTTTGTCAATTACACTTTGATAAAACTAGAAAAATAAGTTTTTTAAATGAAATCTTTTTCCCGAATGAAAAAACCAACACAGAAATTTGCAATGACTGATTTATCATTTTTTTGAAGTCAGCTTCAGCTCTCAAATGTTTACATAAAGTCCCGTGTGAGAGAGAGACGACATGAAACCTCAGGGTTTAATTCAGAGTCATTATGAAGGGGGAAAAAAGGTGGGTTCTGCGACCACTAGCCCTGACTCTGTCCCCTGAGTCGAGAAACGCTCCCGCCCCTCGGTGCCTGTTAGGTTTTTCTCAGTGGCAACCGGGAGGAAACCTCATGAGCAGATCCACCCTGGATGGCAGAGCCTTCCTGGGGCTCGTGGGCAGAAAACAAAGCTAAAATCATTGGCCACCTTGAACTTTCGACTTCCTCCCCACGTGTTGTTTCCTATCACGATCAAAGAAAAGTTGTGAAGATTCAGAATATTTTTTTTAAAAAATCCGAAACACCTAAGAGCTCTCAAGAGGACCCAACGTCCTTGATGGCATTTGCAGAAGCTAAGGAGAGAGGAGCCTTCTATGGGGACAAGATTTTAAACAGAGAACTTCTGGAATGGACATGTCATTATGCAACGATTCTTTAATGTTGGGATTTCCTTTTTTCCTTTTTTTTTTTTTTAAATTTTGGGGGTCAAAAAAGAACAAGCTTTGGCTTCTGCAAGCACTTGAATGTAAAGTAAAAAGAGGTCCAACCAGAGAGTACACACCCCAGTTCAGCCCCAACAGGACAGCAGGTTTTCTAATTAGTGGCCGAGCATGAAAAGCAATATTGTTAAAGAGTTCACCCAAGGACGCGCACATGGGACACTGTATCACTTTCCCCAAAACTGATCTGCCTTTTAAGTCTGATATGTTATCACTGTTGGTTAAAAAAATTGAATCAAATCTGATTTCCCAAAGAGTCTTTCTTAGACAACAAACAAACAAAAAAAACCCAAAACCCAGAGCTTTTCTATAGAGTCTTTTGGATACTTAATTTCAACATTGCTACATGAAAATACAGAGAGCATGTATAAGAAGTCTTTCAATCTCTCTTACTATGAATCAAGAGTTGGAGAAAAAAATACAGATGTGAAGTGAGACAGAGGATAGTAACTAAGACTTTTCAGTTACAAAGATTCAAGATACAAAAATTTCCATATATGAGGAATGTGGTAGCTAGTTTTTGACAGGTGCACCTCCAAGAATAAATCACCCTTCCCTGTGTCCATACACTCGAGTGGTCCCGTAATACGATCCATAATCTGCTTTGGACCATGGAATGCAGCAACAGTGGAACTCAGCCATTTTCTAGGTCAGGCTGTAAGTACTGAACTTCCTTCCACACTTGTGTGAGAAAAGATGGCGGCCATGTAAGAAGCTGGACTACCCAGAGACCTCCATATTGTGAGGAAGCCCAAGCTAGCCATGTAGAGAAGTGCATGGAAGGAGAGTGAGAAGGGTTGAAGGAAGAGAAGAGAAGAGGAGAGAGAGAGAGAGAGAGAGAGAGAGAGAGAGAGAGAGAGAGAGAGAGAATATGAACGAACACACCACAAACTGGCCAAACACTTCAGCAGAGGCATCAGACATGTTATAAAAGGTCATCTGGGCCATCAAGTCCAGTGGCCATCTGGTTCCCACCATCTGATTGCAACTACAGGAGCAACCTTTCTCAAGAATGGCCCAGGTAAACCCATCATCTCAGAGGACTGTGAGGGATGACAATGCATCGCTGGTTTTAGCCACTTTGTTTTGGGGGGATTTGTTTTGCAGTCACAACGGGATAACACAAAAAGAGAAGAGATGACAGGAGAGGCTAAGAGAGGGAGCAGGAGAGCGCAGGCGCATCCGACCATGCTAGGAAGGGGAAGAGTGTGTGCAATTCTTGAGGATAAGGATTATGCAATGCTGGAAGGCAGTGTGTATGACTAAGGAGGAATCCTGGCAAATTCTCACAGATGCAAAGAGATAAAGATCCTAAAAATGTGAAAAAGAGAAGCCCAGTTCAAAGCATTCATTTTATCACAATGCGAACTAGAACCCGCTGCCTTTTAAGGGCATTTTCCCATTTCTCCTCTACCAAGACAGTCTCAAGGCATTCTGCACATTCTTTTCTTGGATCCTTCTTGGGGGACGCTTATGATCTCTGTTGCCCCTCGCGTCTCTGATTTCAACCTACCCCTTACTCTGGGTCTTCTGAATGCCCCGTTGGTGTCTCTCAGCTCCCAACTGAAGGCCTTCCCCACTCTGCCAGACAACTCAGCCACCATCCCTGAAGTCTCTCTGGAACTTCTCCTTTCTCCCCTACTCTTTTGCCTGTGGTAGGATTTGCACAATGCATTTGCGAATGTCTCACGGGGATTAACACAATGTGGTTAATAGAAATATACACAATGTGGTTACTACTTCCATATGCATCTGAAGGCCACAATGGGAGAATGGTAACATTTCCAGTGAACTTAGCAATTCAAGTTATAGGACTATGGATTCCTTAAATGTCAAATAGTTCAGTAAGTAGGAAAACAAGGGAAAGAACAAGGGCCAAGTTTTGAATTCAGTCTTAGTACCTAGCTGTAACCCTAGTATTCGTCTTTTCAATGGTGGTGCCAATGTGGTATACAACCAAGTAGGGACCAAGATGGTAAGGAAGTGACAAATTGTGACACTTGTTTGGAATTCAAGCTCCCTTATTTTTTTCCCCTTTATGTATGTGATATTAGTCAAAAGTTTCAGGGTTAGTTAAGTGGGAAGAATTCTGAAGAATACGTGAAACATTCTACATCAATAGCCCGTGGCATGGCATAAGTGCTCCATAAATGACAGTTGTGATAGCCACTGGCTGTTATTTGAGAATCTAGCTCCTCTGGACTTAGAGTGCGCCTTTGATGAGCAATTCAAATTCACTCCTCAGTCCACACATCCAATTAACACTTTCCCTAAACTGGCTTTGGAACAATGCATTCTGCAAAACGCACAGTGAAATCTCGGCATTGTTGGTGTTCAGCTAGTGAACGGTGCTGCTGCGTTCTCTTAGGCAAGAGTTCCTAGAATTTAATTTCGAGGACAAGTTGAAACACTTTCAAAGAATGGTGATGACCTCATACAAGGTCACTGACATCTTCTGTCTGCTCTTTGTAAGGACAATAAAACAACAAATGGCATTCCTTTAGCTATGATTTCATTTCTAGAAATCCTTTTAATACCAAATAAAACAGAAAGGACCTAATTGAAGAATACACTACCACCCTCTAAATTGAAAAAAACACTTGGCTTTATAAATCTCCCTTTCTCTTTTTGGCTTCAGACCCTCCCTTCCAGTTGAAGTTTTAGGTCAGTCCTAGATCTTTGGCCAATATGTAGGAACTGTAGGCCCAAGGAATCAAAGCTACTGGTTTAAGATGGAAAAGGTAAATTATGTAACATCATACATACAAAAGTCTCGCCGGGGTCCCATGCAGGGGGTGGAAATGGGGTTCCTCCTGGTGGAACCGGCTGGCTGAGAAATAAAAACTAAGAAAAATAGAACAACGAAAAAAAAAACACACACATGACACAGAAAGTAGTTTCAAAAGTGGGGGCAGGATGGGCAAGCCCATCTGACCTCATATGGAGCTTCTAGACTCTGGCAAAATGGAGCCTGGGCCTGCTTTATTTATATTGGGAAATATCAAAGACCTTCCATAGAATGTTCTTCACCCAAAAAGGTTAAAGGTGGGCTGTTCAGTTCCCAACGGGTTGCACCCATCTCCAGATCAGTATCTTCCTAGCAGAGTAGAGGTATAGGTCACGTGCATTGGGCAATCTATTGCCACGGGAGAACCCCGGACAGTGCACAATGCCAAACCTAAATCTCCCTGGCTACCATACCGAGAGAAGACCCTCATATAATTCACAGATGGCTTCCCTCACAAAAGGTACTGAGGATTAATAACTCATCTATACATGGTAGTGGACTTTGCTGCGGCATGTTCCCAGGTACATAAAAACGTAATTTGACCAATTTTACTCCTAAATACTTCAGATGACTATAGTAACCGGCACTGAGCTTCAACACCAGAACATGACCTTCCCTCTCCATCCCCTCCCGCCTCTGCCCCAAAGCTACCTTGTGTCAAACAGTGTTGATCATGACCTTGCTTTAAAAAAATGAATAGTTCTACTACACGCGTGTGAATCACTAAATTACAGTGTGTAGTTTTTCTGTTTTCCTTAAAGCCTCTCCTGGGCAGGCGCGATGGGAATTGTTCAGGCCCGTGTAGAAATATAGGCGTGGTCACAGAGCAAAGAGGGAGCCCTCAAGGCCAGCCAGGCTGCCCATCAGGTTCAAGTTCCATGGTGAGCGGGGCTGCTCTGCAAATGGGGGTGACCTCTCAGTCCTCGCCCATCTTGAATATTAAAAATATGAGTGCTTCCTCACAAGCGTTGGTGAGGAGGTGGAGAAACTGGAACACGTGTGCATTACCGGTGGGTTTGTAAGATGGTTCAGCCACTGCAGAAAACAGTTAGGAAGCTCTCAAAATACTAAGCATGGAATTACCTTATCTTTCTGAATGTATTTGCAAAAGAACTGAAAGCAAGTCTTTGAACAATCTCTATACCCACATTCATAGCAATATTCATAGAAGCCAAAAGCTGAAAGCAACTCAACTGTCCACCAATAAAAGAAAGGATAAGCACAATGTGAGACACACACACACACACACACACACACACACACACACACACATATATATATATATATATATATATATATATATATACAACAATGGGATATTATTTGGCCTTAAAAAGGAAGCAAATGATGACATGCTGCATCACAGATGGACCCTGATGACATCATGCTCAGTGAAATGAGCCAGTCACAAATGGACCAGTATGGAATAATTAAATGAGGCACCTACAGTAATCAAGTTCACATAGACAGAAAACAGAATGGGGTTGCAGAGACTGGAGAGAGGAAACAGGGAGTTATTGAATGGGTACAGAGTTTCAAAGTGTGAAGATCAAGTTCTAGAGATAGATGGTGGTGCTGCTGCAGAGCAGTACAGATGGATTTAATACTGTTGAACTGCTCACTTAAGGTTGTTAAAATGTTTTATGTTTTATGTTATGCATATGGACCATAATTTAAGAACCTGTTAAAAATAAACAGTTTTTAAAATATGATTGTATCTAAGTTAAAAACAATTCTTCACCATCCCCTAATATCCAATCCATCCTCAAATTTCCTGAAATATCTCAAATATCATCTTTCTATGTTTGGTTTAGTGGGATCAGGATCCTGATCCTAATAGGGTTGACCCATTATATTTGGTTGTTTTTGTCTTTTAAGTTCATTTTTATTAGTGCTTGTTGTTTATACAGAACAGTGGGTTTGTTGTGGCAAATTCATAGGTACCTAACAATATAACTTGATCAATCTCTTCCAAATACTTCTGTCCTCCCTTCCTGTGACCCTTCCCTCATCCCTAACCGTCACCCTTATACTTTCATGGTCCCTTTTTCCTTCATTTCCCCTCTAGTTTCAACATATGAGAGAAAACACATGGTACTCTTCTGAGTCTGACTTATTTCCTTCAAAATTATGTCTCTAGCCAGGCACGGTGGTGTATGTCTGTAATCCCAACAACTCGAGAGGCTGCGGCTGGAGGACTGCAAGTTCTCAGCCAGCCTCAGCAACTTAGTGAGGCTGTAAGCAACTCGGTGAGAACCTGTTTCAAAATAAAATATAAAAAGGGCTGGGAATGTGGCTCAGAGGTAAAGCACCCCTAGGTTCAATCCCCAATACCCACCCCCCGCCAAAAAAATTACATCTCTAGTTCTATCCATTTTCCCTGAAGTCTCTTTAAACCTACCCAATCAGAATTTTTTTTAAAGAGCTCCATTAGCTCCAAAATAATAAAGAACCATACAACTAACAACATTTTTAATGATGACCCATTCAAACCACTTCAAGCTGCCTTTAAAACCTGGAGACTGGTTCAGTACTCCAAGACGGACAGGAAGGGGCAGGTCCCACAGCTGTGGGCCCAGGAAGCAAGCTCAGTGGCGGCTCCCTTGACTGACCGTGCCTTGCCTGTTCTGCCACCTTTCATCTGTAGGTACTCTTGGGACTTACTGCCAGGGACACAAACCCCCCGAGTTGTCGTGAGGCTTCGAGTTAGACTTGCTTCAGGAATCTATTGGGGACTGGTCCTCTCATATGCTTTTTTAAAAAAATTATAATTAAATGCAATAGTGGGATCTGTTGTTGCAACCCCTCTCTTTTCAAAAAGTGATCTCCGTCTTCAAAGTCCAGCCAACTTATCTGTCGAATCATCTGAGTCTGGTGTTTGGAGGAAGATTTTTAACGATTCATTTATTTTCCTTTTTTTAAATTTTTTTTTGTTTTAATTAGTTACACATGACAGTACAATGATCTTGACCTATCATACATTTGAATCAAATGGGGTATAATTTCTTATTTTTCTGAGTGTACAGGTTGCAGAATCACATGGGTCATGCAGTCACAATACAGCAATACTAGTGTCTTTTTTACAGAAATAGTCAAGCTATTTTTTTAACTCAGTGTGCATTATCTACAGGTTTCTCAATATTGGTTTAATTTTTCAAATTTGTTGCTATGAATTTTTTCCATAGTATTATGCAATCTCTGCTCTGTCAATGGCTATTTCTATTTTCCATTCCTAATAGTATTTACTTGCATATTTCCTTTTTCCTGACTGATCTTCTTGGGGGGTCGCTTTTTTCCTCACTATTGGTTGACTGTAATAAAGGCATTATAATAGTGGTATTTTACTAATAGCATTCCATTAAATCTGAATTATTTCAACTAATGTTGTCTAGAGGAAAATAAAGACACCAACTATTTAAATTGCAAACACAAAAGAGAAAATAAAAAAGGAAATGAGAAAGGAGAAAAAGAAGCCAAAAATCTACTTAAAACATTTATTTTATTTATTCCTCATTTACTAGACTACACTCTGGGTAACTTGGTCTAATTAGCTAAGGCAATTATATTAATTCCCAGTAAATTCTACATGTTACAAATATTTTGTTTCTCTGACGGTTACACAACAAACTCAAAACTCTTTTTTAAAGTTCACTCCATTGACCAGTGTGAGCAGTTTTTCACATGACGGCACAATTCATTTAATTTCAGGCAACAGGACAATTCAGGTCATTCTTCCAAGGGTTGTACCAACAGCTGCCTTTGGACTTTTAAACTGTACATGCACACGACCTTGAATAGCAAGACAGACACTAAGGGGAACTCTCCAACTCACTTTTCAACCACAGTGAGATAAGACTTCACTTTCTGGGGTTCACCAAGTGCTTATCAATGTTCATATTTCGTGAGAATCAAAGATGTCAAGAATCTATTTCCCTGGATGATGTACTCCAAATGACTTTTTAAATGCTTTACTTATTACTTTTTAAAATTCTTAAAAATTTTTTATTTGTTCTTCTTAGCTATACATGGCAGAAGAGTGTATTTTAACATATTGTGTACACATAGAGTGTAACTTTCCATTCGTGTAGTATGCTTTATGTTTTATTTTATGTAATTATAGACCCCCAAGTAGGTGCAAAAAGAGTCAAGCGATGCCTTCAGGCCAGCTTCCCCAGATGGTGACATCTTACGCAACAGAGTGCAACATCAGTATCAGGGAGAGAACATTGGCACGACACCTTCACCAGGCGACACGTGCTCTGATTTCACCAGGTTTCCCGTGTGCGTGCCCTGGTCTGTGTGTATTCTATGACATCACATGACCGGTTCATGTGACCACCACTGACATCCAGATCCAGGACCCTTCTGTCACCACAAAGGAATCTTTTGGGCTCTACTTTTATTCCAATGAATTCTTCAGACTAGATGCAGTGCATATATGATAAAGAGTCTCAGGACTGACATTAAGCATTTGCATATTGTCATTAGTAATGGGAGTAAACCAAGTCATTTATTGTTTTTAAAACATTTTTAAAAATCATTTTCATACCCAAATATAGTTACTAACGTCATTTCATGTTGGAAGGTGCTCAAGAGCTAACACTATACGTGTCCTACTGGGGAAATGAGTAGCTGATCTCAGTGATCATCAAAGAAGGCATTCCATATTTAATCAATAAACATACTTCAGGAAGAAAGACTTACTAATCACAGAATGCAACTAATGTCCAATAACCACATTTTTTGCCCACTTACAAAGACTGAGATAAAGGAGCAATCGGACCACATCTGATAAAAATCAATATAGTTAACATGAATTTTTTTTCATAACTGAGAAAAAGTTATTAAAACATCTTTGGTCAAAACACAGATGGAACAGCCCAAAAGCAAAGCACAGACTCCCTCCCCACAACACCCATTTCCACAGCAGACCATAATGGGCAGAACGTCCTCCCTGTGAGGGAGAGAAGAAACTAAACCCTGCTCACGACTTGAGACTGGCACTTCTTTTATACAAAATATCCCAATTCTCTGAGTGATCTGATAAGGTGGCTGTCTTTGAGATGCTGCAGCGTGACAACAACACACCCCGTTGCGTTTCTTTTCATTCATCCCACCTGAATTATGCTATAGTTTTGTTTGTGGATTCCTACCTTGTATCAATTCTGGAAAATTCTATCAGCGCAGTCATTATGGCCTCTTCCCCCATTCTCTTTAATGCCTCCTTTAAACATGACAGTGACATGCGTATTAGACTTTCTAACGTCCACATCTCTTCACGGCTTGTTGGCATCATGTGTCTCCTGGTCACGGGGTTGGAAAATTTCTTCAGGTGTGTTTACAAGTTCACCAATTCTCTCTTTCACCATGTTTCATGTGTAGTTTAAGCCATCTATTAGGTTTTTTTTTTTTTCATTTTAAAGATTTAAATTCTTTTTTAATAGTTCTACTTCTTATTGTTAGGTCTTCTTCATAATTTTTAATCCCGTAGTATTTGTTATACTATTATCCCTTTCTGTATTTGTACATAATTGTCTCACTTTTTCGATCTAACTTGGTGTCTGTTCTCGAATATGTGAAACCCTTGGGGTGCTTCAGCCCTGTGGCTTTACTGTCCCTCTGATGATGCTCATTTGGGTGGTGTGTTTTCTTGAGTGTTTGGGGATTTTTTTTGTTTTGTTTATAGGTAATTTCTGATTGATATCCACCCTTAATATTTAAATCAGTGTTTCTTTGGTTAAAAAAAGAAAGAAAGAAGAGGAGGAGGAGGAGGAGGGGAGGAAGAGGAGGAGAGGAGGAAGGGGGGAGGAGGAGGAGGAGAAAAAAAGAGAAAGGGATGAGGAAGAGGAAGGGAAGGGGGAGAGGAAAAAGGAGGAGGTGCAGGAGGAGAGGAGAAGAAAGAGGACTTTTGCCTTCGTGAGGAACACTGCCAACTTGGAATCTCTTGATCCTCTTGCAGAGTCTCAGCTTCATGCATGAGCCCCGGGGCAGTTCCCCCACTCATCCCAGGCCCTGAGCTGGACTCAGGATCCACAGCCTTGGTCTCTGCACCCAGAAACGCAGCCTTTGTGTTTGTTTGCTCCTGGGAACCCACTCAGGGGTGTCTCAGAGACTCTGGTGCCTGAGGCCTGTTGATCCTGGATCCTGCTGTATTCTAGCAGGAGGCCTCCTGGATTATCTGCTCGGCAGTGCTTCCAGAATTCAGTTTTTATCTCTTATGTTTGGGAAACAACATTTGGGACACATTCCTCTCAACTCCTAAAGATACTGGAAAACTGGCTTAATGTCCGAAGAGTTTACAAAGCAGTTTCACACACGTTATTATCTCATCCGTTTCCCAGAACAGTCCCAGAAGGTGGGCCGGGCAAGCAGCGCCAGATCAAGTCAACGGGAACCTGGCCAGTGGCAGTGGTGTGGCCTCCCCACGCCACTTACCTTGATTCCAACTGTTCTCTCTATGCTGATACCTCCCCAACACCCCGCTCCAGCCCACTGCTCTTTCTGAAGATACCCTTCCTCCTCCAGAACCCCTGCATTTGAGGACAAAATCCACAAAATTAAACGTGCTTTCTCCCTATCAGCCTGTCCCTGTAACTCTACCTCTGTCCACCTGCTACTCCAAATTGTCCAACTCATCACCAATTCCTGTTGACTTTACCTTCTAGAACCTCACTCTCCAATACAGTAGCCAGAGCCTCATGCCATTACTTAAATTGAAAACTCAGTTCCTCACCATCGCCACATTTAACTTTTTTTTTGTCTTCCGATGTCCTAAAAACTGAACACAATCGCGTCATGAGTATTATGAGAAATCAATGTGAACAGTCAACTTTTTATTATGCACTTAAATTCCTTTGCATTTCTTTTTATTTTTATCTAGTTATTCTTTTATTCATTTATTGGTGCTGAGGATCGGACCCAGGGGTGCTTCATCACTGAGCTGCATTCCCAGCCCCTTTATATATCTTATTTTGAGACAAGGTCTCAGTAAGTTGCTTAGGGCCTTGTTGAGTTGCTGAGGCTGGACTCAGACTTGTAATCCTCCTACCTCAGCCTCCAAAGTCACTGGAATCACAGGCATGCGCCACTACACCTGGCTTAATTTTATATTTTGGAGAAGTTTTAGGTTTCTAGAAAAACTACTCTGAAAGCACAAAGAGTTCCCATATCTCCCTTCCCGATTCCCCGTTATTAACACTTTGCATTCATGCAGGAGCACATTGTTTACAATTGAGGAGTCTACACTGATACATTTATTAACTAAAGTTAATAGTTTACATGAGGGTTCCCCTTTAGTGTGCATGCCATGAATTTGGACAAATGTATGACAAGTATCCAGGATGACGACATCATACGGGGTACACTGGTCACATCTGAAGTGCTTGATAGCCCCACGTGGCTGGTGGATACAGTTCTGAAGAGCAAGTTCTCCTGGATGGCGCTCCTCTAGAAGGGTCTCAAGCTCACCTGTTGGGCTCTCTCCACTACCACTGTCCTTGGGCAGAGCCTTCAGAGAAGCCCTCGGGGTCCACGCTCCGCACCTCGCCAGCACCACAATAAAATACAAAATCGGGCTGGGGATGTGGCTCAGTGATCAAGTGCTCCTGAGTTCCATCCCTGGTATCTAAATAAATAAGTAAATCGCACTAACCCTCTTCACACACCCGACTTGAACTGTGGCCACGCAGAGCCCTTTAGTCTGTCCTCTGAGCATCTCCAGGGTCATCACATCTTTCTTGCCTTAAATTCTATTTTGGGGGGACATTAAACTGCTCTATTTTTCTGGCCATACTCCCCAGGACCTCATGCCTCTGTATTTCTCAAACAATCCAATCTACTCGCCCTTTAGATGATGATGATGATGATTTGTGTGTGTGTGTTTGTGTGTGAGTGTGTGTGTGTGTGTGTGTGTGTGTGTGTGAGTGTGTGGTGCTGGGGGATTGAACCGGGGATCTACACATGCTAAACATGAGCTCCTGGACAGAGCTATGCTCTCAGCCCCGTGGGTTCTCTTCTGAAAGGCACTCACCCTTGGCCAGGTGCAGTGGCGCACACCTGTAATCCCAGTGGCTTGGGAGGCTGAGGCCGTTCAAAGCCAGCCTCAGCAAAAGTGAGGTGCTAAGCAACTCAGTGAGACCCTGTCTCTAAATAAAATACCAAATAGGGCTGGGGATATGGCTCAGAGGTCAAGTGCTCCTGAATTCAATCCCTGGTATCTAAATAAATAAATAAATGGCACTAGCCCTCTTCATCAGGGTTCTGCTCTGATGGCCTGATAACCTTCTACCACCACCACACTGGGGATCAGATTTCAACATGTGAATTTGGGTGAGAGGGCACCAACATTCAGTCTGTTTCAGTAATACAGTAATATTTTAAATCTTCCCTTAAGACTGAATTCCAGGAAGTCTTCTGCTATAATTTGAATCCTAAGTGTCCCCCAAAAGTCCCTGAAGGCTTGGCCCTCAGTATGGAGCCACTGGGAGGTGGTGGGCACTTTAAGAGGTGGGGCCTAATGAGAGGTCTTTAGGTCACTGAGGGTGTGGCCTTCAAGGGGATTGTGGGACTCCAGCCCCTTGGCCTCTTTCACTTCCCAACCCTGAAGTGAGGGATTGTGTCCTGCCATGGCCTGCTGCCCTGCCACAGGCCCTTTCTACCATGTGGCCCTTGTGAATAGTGTTTTTATGGACACGCATTTACATGTAATTCAGTTTGCGGCACTGATCTCTTTCTTTCTCTTTCTCTTTCTCCTGCTCTTCTACGTCTCTCCTCAGCAATTAATCCCCAGTGTCAACCTAAAGTAGCTGATGGCTACCTCAGAGTCTATGCATGGTCTCCACTAAACACAGGGGCGATGAGCTGCACCCTCTTCCCAGGGGAACTGCCAAGACACCTGAGAGGATGAGGCTGGGAGTTGATGTCACCCAAGAACAGGCCGAGCATCGAGCCCCGTGGCCCACACACAGTAGGCTCCTAGTGAGAGTCAGCCGAACCTGCATGGAAATGAGGTTAATCCAGGGGAATCACAGAGAAGACTCAGAGAAGGAGAAACGGGCATTGCCGACTGATAGTGGAGAGGAGAAAAGGATACCCCAGATCAACACCGTGGGAAGGGTGACAAGGGAGGCCAGAGATAAGCAGGGACAAGAGAGGGCACATCCTGCCAAAAGAAATCCTGGCACAGGTGAAAAGCAAGGAACTCTAATCAAATAGCTACTGTCTTTTTCTTTTTTGGGGAGCCTAGCATGCAGGAAAGACTCGGGACCAGGAGGCTGAAGATGGAGATCAAGAGGCAGCACTAACTCTTCTTAGCCATGTCCAGTGACATTTTCAGTCTCTTGAGGTGGCTACAGAATGGCCATGAAATCTGGGAATGAAGTTAGTAACAGTTTTATCATGTTTTGGGATATGGCACCCACAACCCACTAATCGTGGATTTGCCTGTGTTTACTGATGCTGTATCTTCACCTGGGTCAAGAATATCCACCTGCAAGGTAACAGAAGCAAGAAGATCCATGCTTCCTTTTAGTAAGAGCCTTACTGTGGCCGGGCGTGGTGGTGTACACCCATAATCCTAGTGGCGTGGGAGGCTGAAGCAGGAAGATCACAAGTTCAAAGCCAGCCTCAGAAACTTAGCTAGACCCTAAGCAACTTAGTGAGACCCTGTCCCAAAACAAAAAAATAAAAAGGGCTGAGGATGTGGCTCAGGAATTGAGCACCCTGAGTTTAATACCTGGCATCAAAAAAAGGGGGGGGGGCTTACTTATCAGGCTACCTGTCATTGAGGTTTTTCTTCATATACCCTCTGACCTGCTGATAAATTTCACTGCTTTCATGAAACCTCTGGGGACAGAGGAGGGAGGAAAAAAAGAATCCTCAAGATAGAAAATCATCCCTTGAATAATTGAGAGTTGAGCTATGTTGGGCAACAGTTTTTCTCATTGGGTGGCAGCTTAAATAAACACTAAATCCTGCCTTTTTTCACAGTGGACCTCTGACCATGACAATGGAACTATTTGGTTTAACGAAACATTCAAGTTTTGAAAGTTAAAAAAAAAAAAAAAAAAAAAAAAGGAACCGAGAGGCCAATTCCTTGCTTTGGTTCCCAGGGTTACCAGGGGTTCATATTCCTATCAAATTACACCGCATCAGATGACCTATTATTATTATTCGTGGCACAGCACCGTGTGTGCCAAACACCGGGATGTGGGGAGAGCCGATTCTCATGATCCCTTCCAACCTCTCCGGGTGATGGTGGGAGGCCGGCTGGAGCTCCAGGGAGCAGGCCAGCATGACACCCCCAATCAGAGGCATCTGGTACGTGGCGCCCCCAACCTCACCTCCACACACTCGCACGAGTGCCTAGTGACAAACGAAACCCAGTCATGCTCCCACTGGGGGCTGGAGCTCCCCTCCAAGACCTGACCCACAAGAGCAGGGAATCTTATTTCATGCCCTCATGTGGCCCAAGGGCCCCCCACAGGACCTGGCACAGAGCAGGTGGCTAGCGTGCATTTGTTGAATGAAGGGACAGCCACCCCTGGAGCCACACAGCTGCACTTATCAAGTACTAGCCTGCGTGGCAGCAGCAGGGGACAGACACTGGAACCTTTCCTGGTCAAACTAAGACCCACATTTCTAATCCAAGATAGGACCAGGGATGTGGAGGGCCGTGCGTGTGTGTTCATGCCCCGGGGGGCTAAACAAGAGGCTGGAAAAACACCATGGGGGTGGTGCAGATGTCTCCCCAGGAAAGCCGTGGGATCTGAACACACAAGCAGAACAGGCCCATTCCTTTCCTTTAATAGGAAAAACTTGGATCCCCAGATCCTTGCAAAAACACAACAAAATGCTTCTCCCAGCACAGCTCTCAGAGCACATCCGGCCGTCTCCGGGGCAATAAGGCCTCCTGGTCCCTCTGAGCCATAGCTGAGCTAGTGCTAGTTGAGCCTTATTTGATTCTAAGTGTTTATCTGAATAGTGATGCTTCCTAAATTACAAAAACCAAGCCAAGAAACTCACCAGGCCTGAGCGCTTGAATGTACGATTTGAAACAAAACAAAATACAAAACACCTACAAAGAGCTTAAAAGGAGTGGGGGAATCATGTCCATTGCTTCCATCTTTCTGTTCTTTCAAAAAAAAAAAAAAATGGAAAAAAAATCGTGACTACTGAGTTAACCAGATCATCCCTACCCGAACCAGGTCATTCCTTAAACAGTCTTAATTTATATGGCCCCAAATGACGTTGCTCTATAGGGTACTTTCTGGTGTTTGAACTCGTCGCTGGGAAACTTTCAAGTGTGACAGATTGGTGGTATGCACTTATTTATATTTTTCATTTGGTTTTGATTTACTAATTAACAAGTGGGGCAAGGAAAACATATTTGGGTTGAGTTGGAGGCGTATGCTCTCAGAGGTTCCTGGTCTCCATTTCCTGGGGCCTTCGGTGAAATAATAGTCTTGGATTTGCTGCTCGGCAGTAATTTCCATGTCTAACGTGGCCTTGTCATTTCAACTGCAGGACTGAGTTTAGGGAAAAGCAGGCTGCAGCAGAAAAGCCTTATCCAAGCATGTATCTTAGAAAGGGGGGGGGGCAGCCAAAGCCATAACAACCAAGTGACCGGCGAAGGCTTCCCAGTTGTCTTCTCTCCCTCCTCTAATTCAAAACACGATGCAGTCTTCTTGGGGCAGCACCAAACAGCACATTCCTTGCTCTGGTGATTCACTTGGTTTTGCTGAGAACACAATGGTAGGGATATCTCCATGTGAAGGGACTGATCTGCCTTCAGATGAAGACCAAGCTAAACTGCCCACTCAATGTTCCCTTGTCCCCCATCCCCGCCACCCTCTGCTGCAGCTTGCCAGGTCCACAGAGGGCTCCGGGGGTTCCACTTGGTGGGTGGCTCTCCAAGTCACAAGATACTGCATCTTCCAGGCTCTCAGATCCCAGCTGGGTGACATCAGCAAGCAGGCGTTTCCGCAGGTTGGGGAAAGGAGGGGAGAGAGGCTAAAGACTTGGGGGAAGGCATTGGCAGCATCTGCCTCTGTTTTTCAGGTTGTGATGAATCAGGGTCGAGGTTCCAGCCTCACAAGAGCACCAAGTGTTAAAAAGTCATGACTCTGAGGGCAAAAATAAAATAGGCAACGGAATCAAAGGGAGAGCAAAGGGAAAGGGGGCTGCTCACGATGCCAAGGAGCATCCAGGTAGGTCAGAAGCATGGTATTAAGAAAGACATCCACTATGCAGCTGTGCACAGATCAGCAGGCAGGCAGAGGCTGGAGCCTACTCCCCACTTAATGAGCAACTGCTGTAACTTCACAGGTGACAGGGTGGCCTGTGTATGCTTGGTACTGCATCTTTGCCTGCAATTCTTGGTCCTGCCTTTCTCTTCCCGTCTTGTATAAGCAATGAGCCGTCAAGACAGTAGGAATGAGAATCAATTACAGATCATTCTTCAAACTACCTTTGGCCATTACTCTCACCCACAGGATTTTCCAGCAAAGCAATTGGTAATCAGTGCAACTGACTGAGTTTTCGTTTTTCTCTTTTCAAATGGCCCGAAGTTGGCAGGAATGAGCCCTCAGCAAAATAAACCATGAACAGCAGAACTAGCCCTCGGGTCATTCAGAGGTCGACAGAAAGGGTTTTCAAGCCCCCTCCCCAAGGTGTGTGATGAGACTGCCCTTCTGCTCAGCTGCATCCTGACAAGGAGAAAGGCCCCTGGGAGACCCACTCAGCAAAGGGGTAGACACACGGAGCAGTCGGAACAAGAAAAAGGGAGGATGAGACCTGAGGAAAGGACTGGACTTGGCTAGAAGTGACCTGGTGGAAAAGAGAAATCTGATTCTGACAGCCTTTCTGAACCAAGGAAGAAGCCCCCCAACCTAGGCTTGGACACAGTGACAGGTGACGGAGCATCACCACCACCAGCCAACCCAGGCGTAGCTGCAGGTTATAGGAGGACTGTGGTCCCAAAGTCCAGGATAAGTGGGGTCCACTTCATCCCTACAGATCATGCCCAATCCTGCTTTTGGCTAGAGACCTTATGTGAGTGACCAGGCTGGGCCCAGGATACAGGGACCAGAGGTATGCAACAGAGGAATTACCTTAAGAGAGTCTGAAGTTACTTTGCCTTTGTGTGTGTGGGGTGTGTGTGTGTGTGTATGTGTGTGTGGGGGTGTGTGTGTGTGTGTGGTCTCAAACAAAATGCTGACAGGGCAAAATGAGCAGCCTGGGGAATATTCTCTCTGATGGGCTGCCACCTGATCACAGTAGAGCCTCTGATCCGTGGGTGGAAGAAACAGCATGTCCTTCAGATAACAACTTGGAAAACACTCAGTTTCTTTAGACCACTACAGTTTCTGTAAGTTACCAGAGAGAGCCAGATTTTATCCTGCCATAATACTGTCACCAAAGGCCAGCCAAAGAGAAACCTAGAAGGCGAGGGTGGATTAAAGTCTGCCCACTGAATCCAGACATGAACGCCTGTCACCCCGTCAGAGGACCTTCCTGTGTGATGGGCCCAAATGGCTTGGTGAGGGGTCTCCCTTCTTCACGTTTTCAGAAAAATACTGCAAACTAATTCCACCTGGAAGCGAGCTGTGACCCTCATCACAATATAAGAAGGAAAATTGAAAATGCCAAGGAGAGGATCCAAGATGGTGGCTAGAGGGAGGCTATATTCCTTGTCGCTCTGTGACCTAGGATTTAAGCATCAGAGTACAGATTTCTCTGAGAGTTAGTAGAGGACTCCTGACAGCTGCTTCTGCACAAGACACCCGACTGCTGCTCCTGTATGAACCCCTTCCACCAACATGGGGCTCTCCCAGGGGCCTCCATCTTGGGACACCTTCAACTGCTGCCATAGTCCCCTCCACGTGGTAGCCTGCACCTGGGGACACCTGACAGGGTTTGGAGATAGCTGCCCGTCATAGCACTGCACACCACTGAGCTGCATCTCCAAGCATGCCACACAATGCCACTGCCTGGCCCACCCTGATGCCCCATCTCTGAAAGCAGCTGCCTCCATCTTGGGACACCTTTGTCCCCATCTTGGGTTATCCTCTCTACCACCATCGCCATTTTTAGTTGGTGCAACTCCCAGCTTGGGACACCGGCTGGGGCCTAGAAGCAATATCAAGGTACCTAGAGTCCCCCAACTCTCCCGTCTCCCTCACAGCCACTAACCCAGCACAGTGCTTGAAGCTACATGCCAGTCCATAGCTCACAAAGCCTGGTCCTGACCTGCTGGATGCAAAACAGCTCTCTGTGACAGGTACAGAGGACACAGAGTGCAGCCCACAAGACCTCCAGAGAGAGAGGTCCCTGACTGGGAAGTAGAAAGGGGGTGAGTGAGATACAGTTTAGAGACCAGGAATTGTGAGGTCTACAGGTGATATACAGAGATAAGGCCAGGTGCCCACATCACAATCTTCCACCAGAGACCGGCAAGTGCTATAGCCCACCTCTAGGAGTTCCACCTCCAAGAGCAACCCTCCCATCCTATAACCTTCACCATCCTGAGGGTGACAGACAACCCCACCTACTGGATGAGAAGGGAAGCAGGAAAGATGCTGAACTCCAAGAGAAACAGTCTTTTAAGATTTTTTTTTCTTTTTCTCTCTCCCACTGTGCCCGCCATTACATCTCCAACATTTGTAAAACCAAGTACTTTTCATGCATTAGGCTACTGAGGGCTGGGATGTCTGAATAGTATATTACAGTTGTGTTGTATATTCTTTTTTTATTTTTGAACTTTATCTTTTTCTTAATTTTTATGTTTGTTTTTGTACGCTCTCTGTTACCTTCCCATTTACTGGTCTCCCCAAAATCTCTTTCTCTATTTTCTCCTACTACTAGCCAACTTCTTTTGATTTCTCTTTAATGCTTCCTAAGATCTAATAAATCTATATCCGCACCTCCTACCTTCTTAACATTTCATCCTACAACCCACCCCAACCCATTCTCTCTTTGTCCACTATTAGAAACTGTAGACCTTTTTGCAAACCTACTATGTATATTGTAGATAAAAACTGAACTCACTATTTCTGTCTATTGTGACAAAACTGTGAACAACTTAATAGGAGCTATCTGGTTTAAGGCTGCCTACTGTTTGTATTGGGATCTGTTAATATTGATTTCCCTCTTAAAGGAGAGGTATTGGAACCCAGCACTGTAAGTCTACAGGGTAAAAACTGTAACACCTTGGATCCTCAGTGCTAGAAGGGAAGACACACAAACAACATGAAAAAACAAGGGAAGAAAGTGCCCCAAGCAAACCAAGAATTATTAATAATTATAATTATAATTATTAATTAAATTAATTAATTATTAATTAATAATTCTACATTATTAGAATCATGGCTAGCATAGCAGAAGAAATTTCAGAGAAGGAGTTCAGGATGTACCTAATTAAAATGCTCTGTGAATTAAAGGATGATATAAGAGAGCAAACACAGGCAGCAAAAGATTATTTTGATAAAGAGCTACATAAGCAAACATAGGAAGTAAAAGTTTACTTCAATAAGGAAATGGAGATTCTGAAAAAAATCAAACAGAAATCCTTGAAATAAAGGAAACAATAAACCAAATTAAAAACTCAGTAGAAAGCATCATCAAGAGATTAGATCACTTAGAAGATAGAACCTCAGATAATGAAGACAAAATATGTAATCTTGAAAATACCGTTGACCACTCAGTGAAGATGATAAGAACACAAGAGCAGAACATCCAAGAATTATGGAATAACATGAAAAGACCAAATTTAAGAATTATTGGGATAGAGGAAGGCATACAATTATAAGCCAAAGGAATGAACAATCTATTCAATGAAATAATATCAGAAAATTTTCCAAACCTGAAGAATGAATTGGAAAATCAAATACAAGAGGTCTACAGGACACCAAATGTACAAAATCACAACAGATCTACACCAAGGCACATTATAATAAAAATGCCTAGCATACAGAATAAGGAGAGAATTTTAAAAGCCATAAGAGAAAGAAATCAGATTACATATAGGGGAAACCAATTAGGATCTCTGCAGATTTCTCAACCCAGACCCTCAAAGCTAGAAGAAACTGGAATAATATATACCAAGTTCTGAAAGAAAATGGATGCCAACCAAGAATCATATGCAACAAAATTAAGCTTTCAATTTGATGATGAAATAAAAATGTTCCACAATAAACAAAAGTTAAAAAAATTTACAACTAGAAAGCCTGCACTACAGAACATCCTCGGCAAAATACTCCATGAGCTGGAAATGAAAAAATGACAATGAAAATCAGCAAAGGGAAGTATTACACAAAAGGAAAAGCCAATCAAATAAGAAACCAAGTCAAGTTAAAAACCAAAAATAAACAAAAATGACTGGGAATACAAACCATGTCTCAATAATAACCCAGACTGTTAATGGCCTAAACTCATCAATCAAAAGACATAGACTGGAAGATTGGATTTTTAAAAAAAGATGCAATAATATGCTGCCTTCAAGAGACTCATCTCATAGGAAAAGATGTCTCCAGAGTAAAGGTGAAAGATTGGGAAAAACCTACCACTCACATGGACTACGTAAGCAAGCAGGGGTTTCCATCCTCATATCAAATAAAGCAGACTGCAAGCCAAAGTTAATCAAGAGGGATAAAGAAGGCCATTTCATACTGCTTAAGGGAAATATACATCAATAAGACACAACAATTATAAATATATATACCCCAAACAATGGAGAATCTATGGTCATCAAACAAGCTCTTCTCAATTTCAAGAGTCAAATAGACCAAATACAATAATACTGGATAATTTTAACACACCTCTTTAAACCCTGGACAGATCTTCCAAACAAAATCTAAAAACAAAACTATAGAAATCAATAATACAATAAATAATTTAGACTTAACAGACACAGAATATTTCATCCATCAACAAGTGAATACACTTTCTTCTCAGCAGCACATGGATCCTTCTCCAAAATTGACCATACATTATGCCACAAAGCCACTCTTAGCAAATACAAAAAGAGTAGAGATACTACCCTACATTCTATTAGATCATAATGGAATGAAATTAGAAAACAATGATAAAATAAAATATAGAAGCTACTCCAACACCTGGAGACTAAATAATATGCTACTGAATGAACAATGGATTGCAGAAGACCTCAGAGAGGAGATCAAAAAATTCTTAAAGGTGAATGAGAACACTGATACAACATATCAAAATCTCTAGGACCCTTAGAAGGCAGTACTAAGAGGATAGTTCATTGCATGGAGTTCATTTCTTAAAAGAAGAAAAAGTCAACAAATAAATTTACCTACCATTACATCCCAAAGCCCTAGAAAAAGAAGAACAAATCAACACCAAAAGTAGTAGAAGACAGGAAATAATTAAAATCGGAGCTGAAATCAATGAAACTGAAACAATTAAAAAAAAATGACAAAACAAAAGGTTGGTTCTTTGAAAGAAATAAATAAAATTGATAAACCCTCAGCCACAATAATGAAGAGAAGGAGAAAGAAAACTCAAATTAGTAATATCCAGGATAAAAAGGGAAATATCACAACAGAAACTACAGAAAAACGGAAGACAATTAGAAACTATTTTGAAAATTTGTACCCCAATAAAATAGAAAATCTTGATTATATCAACAAATGTCTAGAGACATATGACTCACTCAAACTGAATCAGGATGATATGCATAAGTTAGATCAATTTCAAGCAATAAAATAGAAGACGTCATCAAAGTCTACCCACCAACAAAAGCCGAGGACCAGAGGGATTCACAGCTGAGTTCTACAAGACCTACAAAGAACTAACACCAACACTCCCCAAATCATTCTATGAAATAGAAAAAGAGGCAACACTTTCAAAATTATTCTATGATGTCAATATCACCCTGAATTCAAAACCAGACAAACACACATCAAGGAAAGAAAACTTTAGAACAATATCTCTAATGAACATAGATGTAAAAATTCCCAATAAAATTAAGGCAAATTGAGCATTCAACAAAATACAGCATCCCTTCATATTCAAAATGTTTAAAAAACTAGGGATGATAGGAATATATCTCACCATTGTAAAAGCTATCTACGCTAAGCCCAAGGCCAACATCATTCTAAATGGAGAAAAATTGAAAGCATTCCCTCTAAAAACTGGAACAAGACAGGGATGCCCTCTTTTATCACTTCTATTTAATAGAGTCCTTGAAACTCTACCCAGAGCAATTAGAAAGATGAAAGAAATTAAAGGGATACGAATAGGAAAAGAAGAACTCACACTATCATTATTTGCCAACAACATGATTCTATACTTAGAGGATATGAAAAATTCCACCAGAAAAACGTCTAGAACTAATAAATGAATTCAGCAAAGTATAAAATCAATATCCATAAATCAAATGTATTTCTGTACATCAGTGATGAATCTTCTGAAAGAGAAATTAGGAAAATTACCTCATTCATAATAGTCTCACAAAAAAAAAAACACTTGTGAATCAACTAAAAAGGGGAAAGACCTCTACAATGAAAACTACAGAATGCTAAAGAAAGAAATTAAAGAAGACCTTAGAAGGTGGAAGGATCTCCCCTGTTCTTGGATTGGCAGAATTAATATTGTTAAAATGACCATACTACCAAAAAGCGCTATTCAGGTTTAATGCAATTCCAATAAAAATCCCAATGACATTCCTCATAGAAATAGAAAAGGCAATTATGAAATTCATTTGGAAAAATAAGAGACCCAGACTAGCCAAAGCAATCCTTTGCAAGAAGAGTGAAGCAGGTGGCATCACAATACCAGACCTTAAACTATACTACAGCAATAGTAACAATAGTAACAAAAACAGCATGGTATTGACCCCAAAATAGACTCACAGACCAATGGTACAGAATAGAGGGCAAGAGATCAACCCACAAATCCCATACTAAGCAAAGGTGCCAAAAACATACCTTAGAGAAAAGATAGCCTCTTTAACAAATGGTGCTAGGAGAACTGGAAATCCATATGTAGCAAAATGAAATTAATCCCCCATCTCTCACCATGGACAAAACTCAAAGTGGATCAAGGACCTAGGAATTAAAATCAGAGTCCCTGTGCTAATAGAAGAAAAAATAGGCCCAAATCTTCATCATGTCGGATAAAGCCCCTCCTTCCTTAATAAGACTCCTAAAACACAAGAAATAGAGAAATAGGTAAAGAGACAGCCTACAGAATGGGAGCAAATTTTTACCACATGCACATCAGTTAGAGCACTAATCTCCAGGTTTTATAAAGAACTCAAAAGTTAACAACAAAAAACAAATAACCCAATCAATAAATGGGCTAAAGAACTGAATGGACACTTCTCAGAAAAAGATATACAACAGATCAACAAATATATGAAAAAATGTTCGACATCTCTATCAACTAGAGAAATGCAAATCAAAACTACTCTAAGATTTCATCTCATGCCAGTCAGAATGGCAGTTACTAAGAATATAAGCAACAATAAGTGTTGGCAAGGATGTGGGAGGAAGAGGCACACTCATACATTGCTGGTGGGACTGAAAATTGGTGCACTCAATCTAGAAAGCAGTTTGGAGATACCTTAGAAAACTTGGAATGGAACTACCATTTGACCCAGCTATCCCACTCCTTGGTTTATAACAAAAGGACTTTAAAAAGGCATACTGTAGTGACACAGCCACATCAATGTTTATAGCAGCACAATTCACAATAGCTAAACTGTGGAACCAACCTAGCTGCCCTTCAATAGATGAGTGGATAAAGAAACTGTGGTATATATACACAATGGAATATTACTCAGCATTAAAAGAGAATAAAATCATGACATTTGCAGGTAAATGGAAGGAGTTAGAGAATATCATGCCAAGTGAAATAAGCCAATCCCCCCAAAAAACCAAATGTTTTCTCTGATAAGTGGATGCTGATCCATAAGGGGGGTTGTGTGGGGGGGGGAGCATGGAGGAATGAAGGAACTTTGGATAGGGCAAAGGGGAGGGAGGAAAAGGAAGGGAGCTTGGGGGTAGGAAAGGCGGTGGAATGAGATGGACATTGTTACCCTAAGTATATGTATGAAGACATGAATGGTTGTGACTCTACTTTGTGTACAACCAGAGACATGAGAATTTGTGCTCCATTTGTGTATTATGAATCAAAATGTATTCTGCTGTCATGCATAACAAACCAGAACTAATTAATTAATTAATTAAAAAGAAAGAAAATGCCAACGCTCAGTATTCAACCCCAAATCACCAAATTTGACAAATTTTACTGAACATCCTTCTCTACCTATACTAGCCAGCTTTTAGGATTACCATATCAACCTCCAGATGATGCATATTTGCACATGAAATAATTTTAGAGGCCCCTGGTGGACCCTTAAAGACACCCCAAATCGAATGGAATCAGGCTACTTGGATATTCTAAGGCTTCCCCCAGGTCCTTGAAATAAAGTAAACAATAAAACAATAACTTACCAACTTCCCCCCACTATTGTCAACCAGTCAGGATCAATAAATGTCTGTGGTCAATAGGGGATTTGAGCCCTATGGGGTGACACACCTTTGTAATCCCAGTGACTCAGAAGGCTGAGGCAGGAGAATCACAAGTTCAAGGCCATCCTGGGCAATTTAGTGAGATCCTGTCTCAAAATAATATTTTTTTTTAAAAAAAATATTTTTAGTTGTGGATGGACAGAATGCCTTTATTTTATTTATGTTTTTTATGGGGTGCTGAGAATCAAATCCAGTATCTCACCTTTGCTAAGCAAGTGCTCTATCACTGAGCCACAAACCCAGCCCAAAATTTAAAAAAAAAAAATTTAAAGGGCTGAGGACGTAGCTCAGAGGTAGAGAACTACTGGGGTTCAACCCCTAGCACCCCAAAAGAAAAAAGACTGGGTTAGATAGAGGGACAACAGGAGACACTCAGTTGTAGACTCACCATGGCCACAGGGAGGAGCCGTGAAGCCAGGTGAAGACCCTGCTCCCCACTCACCCCTGCACAAAGTGTTCTGGAAAGGTCTCTAGGGGACCTAGGTCAATTGGAAGGTCCAGACAACTCAAACTGATTCTATTACTTCTTAAATGTTTCTGAGCTTAAAGTCTTCCTGGATTCCTCTCTCCTCTCGCAGATGCCCCTGTGACACCCGCAAATCCTGTTTGCTGTATCATCCAACCTGTAGACTCCATTTGCCCACCATCTCCTCTGCACACGGTGCACCAAACCATTGCCATCTGTTGTCTGATCTGTTGCAATAGCCGCCTAAGTTGTGTTATTGAGTCTGCCCCATAGCCTATTCTCCACCCAGCAGCCAGAATGAGTCTTCTAGTATATAATTAGATGATATTCTTAGTAAGCAACCTTCAAATGCCCTCCCTTCTCAAAGCAAAACAACGTTAACAATCATGGGCTGCAGAGATGCTTAATGCTTAAATGAGATAAAATATGTGGAAGCTGGGCCTGGGGGTATAGCTCAGTTGGGAGAGGGCTTGTCTCCCATGCACAAGGCCCTGGGTTCAATCCCCAGCACATCAATCAATCAATCAATCAAATAAAATAAAATATGTGGAAGCTTTTAGAAAGTATAAAGTACAATATGATAAAAGTGAAAAGCAGGATTCATCCCCTTTCCCCCACCTGCCTGGGATCAAAGCAGATTTCACAATTGCCATCAGCCTTACCCTGTACAAGATCCCTGAATGGTTGTTCAGGAAAACACGGGTTGAGCCGCATCATGGTGGCAGCTGTGGTCCCTAACTGCGAACATTTTCCATGGGCAAAGAAAATCGGGATGTGAGAGAATCTAGGATGAAACGGGCTGTTACGGAGAATGTGAGCAGCCTGCTGCGGTATGTGATTCCATATTCAGAAACTGCCTAGTGGATCCAAGCCACAAACAAGGGGGAGGCGGAGTCCCTGGAACCAACACACACAGAACCCATCCCGCTGCAGTGCTGAGGTGCCCTTGCGGCTTTCAGAACCCGATGGCCTGGAGGAACTAGTTGCTATGGCTTAAGATTCCATCAAATCAGCAGCGTTCTGAAGGCGGGCCCAAGGACTCCTGGAACTGGGGCTTTTGAAAGTCACACCACTCCTTGGGTAATTTGTACCATTTTGTTTCCCTTTGTACTTCTGTTCCCAGGGGAGTGGGAACAATGAGGAGGGGGAGTCTGGGAGGTGGTGGGAAAAAGAGGCTTGGGGGTTGTATGACACAGTGAGAAGGGAGGATCTTAGCATCGGGTGGGCCAGGAGGGAAGGGAGGGGGATGTTTCCATGCAGACCCCCCCCCCCGGGGGGGTGTAAATAAAGCCCCTGGAAATCAGTCAGCAGAGCAGCACTGAGGCAGGCCGGGAGGAGGTAGGCAGGACCTAGGCTCCCGGGTGGCAAAAGTTTTCACAGTCAGAACAACACGAAGTCAGTTCCCAGCTTCTCGAGGTGGATGGAGCATGGATGGCGGAAATGCATGACCTCAAATCTTATTTCAAGTTCAACCTCATTCCCAGCAACTTCCTTCCCCAAATTCCAAACAGCCAAAGTCCCTTCACATACCCCTTCCTAATGTGCACAGCGTTGAACATTCTTCGAGAGCAGAGAATGTCTTGCTTCGGGTGCGCTGAGTGTAAGAGCGTGGCTGAGTCTGCAGTGACATGCATGCATTTCCATCACAGTCGCGGGTGGTAGGGACTACTGTTGTGCCCACTGCCCAGTCGGGGAAACTGACTCTTGAGGAGGGAAGAACTTGCTCAAGGTCTTGTGATTGATGGGAGCAGATCCAGGACCCAATCCTCAGACCTATACAGTGATTATTACACACAGTGTCCCCAGGAGGCCACAGGAATCATGCCCAGAGCACCCAGGACAGAAGATGGCTCCTGGCTCAGCATTCTTGATGTGCACGGCTCAATAGCCCTAGAAGAAAACTTCAGGTCTCCTCCTCAGACCAAGAGATACCATTCCTTAGATGGAGACAGGAAAGAAAACATAGGGTCCCACATCCCAGTTCTTGGCTCAAATGTGAAAGCTGCGTGGAATGGAGGGCAGAGAGCTCCCCAGGGCACGTGTCTTGCTCTGCTGAAGGAGGCTGAAGTGACAAGGGAAAACAGGAAGGAACCGGTGGAGAAATGGCCCACAGACAGGTGGGGGTCACGGTCTACAGGCAGATGCACCAGAGGAAACGCAAAAGACAAGATGGAGCAACTCCGAGACCAGGGGAGTGAGCTCAGCCTCCTCAGGATGGTTTCCCTGCCTGAGGGATGGACAGATGGCAGATGCAGGGATGCTCAGGGTTCCCAGGTTAAAGCTACCAGAGAGCTATCAAAGGTCCAGCTAGGGTCCTCTTGGTGCAGAGAGGAGGCCATGTGAAGGAAAAAGAGAGGGTGGTGGTCATCAGCAGGTCCCAAGACCCAGAAAAGCACGCTTCTGAAAGCTTTGGACTTGTGTTTTAATCACAGCACGTCCAACCACTTCCCAACTCGCCACACACCCCCCTGGGATGGAATCTACCACCTCTAGGCAAAAGGCTGCACTGGACTCTCTGCCACATCCAGAGCCATCCTACATCACAGAAAAGCAACAGCCTTTAAAGGCTGTCTACAGCTGTCCCTTGGTATCACAGTGGATTATTGAGGATGTCCTCTTAGATGCCCAAATCTACACCTACTCAAGTCCCTTAGGTAAAATGGCTAGAATTTGCACACCCTCTCACGCTCTTTCAATCACCTCTAGATGACTTTAACACCTAATTCGATATTAAGTGCTGCCAGTAGTTGTCAGACCATGTCGTCTGGGGAATAATGACAAGATAAAGAGAGTCTGCACGTGGAGAACACAGACTCAATTTTTTCCCCCAATATTTTTGACCTACAATTGAATTCCTGGGTGCAGAAGCCACAGATATTGGAGCTGGGACAACTGTATTCACAAGATTGTGTTTAGGGCAATACTGCTTATATGCACATGGGATTATTTAAAAGTACATATAGTTATGTTCTTAAAACCTGAAAAGATATACAACGAAAAAGATCTGGTTAGCTGGGATGATAGAAGGATGACGGATAATTTTTCTATTGTACTATGTTTTGTAATCTCTACAAATCACCCACAATGCGCTGTTTATACTTAAAATAAACACATTTACATTGTTTAAAATGAAAAAAAAAATTTAAAAGCATATTGCTTAAATGGGCCTCTAATGGCCCCAACCGCACCAACTCAACTTTGCCTCTCAAAGGAGTTGTTAAATACTCTCAGATGACCAGGAGCATAGTTGGAATGCCTCTTTCCATCTGATTAAAAGATTACTCACTGTAGCCCAATTTATGGTAACTTTGCTACAAACAACAAAAGCTGAGGCTTCTGTTTGTGCCTGCAAATCACAGTATTACCTCAACTCCAGCTGGAAGGCAGAAAAACAGCACTGGGGATCGAGAGACCGTCTTCATTTACATTCTGAGTTTGGGAAGCATATCGTTATTGGGGGGGGGGGCGGAATTAAATACCACGGACAAGGTTGTCCAGATCACCTTCTTGGTGCCCACGGCTGAGCTCATGCTGGCCTGGTACCGTTGCGGGACCTTCCTGATAGGCCCCAGGGGACTTCCCCAGCCCTTCCCTGTCTCCCCGTCTCTCCCCTTCACGTCTCCTTTTCATTTCTCTCTTTCTCCCTGTGTTTGTTTATTTCAGCTTGCCAAATTCAAATTTAAACAACTTTTTTTTTTCTTTCTGGATCTGATAGTCCAAAGTCCCGTTGCCAGGCACGCAATCCCTAAAACATTAGCACATAAACCGACCTGGATGGACTCCAGCCGCTCACTGTGAGTAATGAGACAATGACATACGCATGTAATTATACCCTGTACACTCAGGTTTGAATTTCCCCTGGATCCCGTGCTCCAGCTGGATCTTAAGCGTGACCCTAAATAAGATGCAGGGTGGCCAGTCATCCTGTTTTGCCCAGGACTGAGGGGTTTCCCAGGATGCTGGCCCCTCAGTACTAAAACCAGGGTAGTCCTGGGGAAAACGGGGACAACTTGGTCACCCTACTGCCACACCACTACTACTGTAACAAAACCCCACTGGTGCTAGCAGATACCCAGATTACAGGACAGGCAAGGGACACACCTGCCCACACACAGTCACAGACTCTCACGTGTACTCCACACCCCCAAATACCACCTTAGCATCCCATGTGACATCTCCTCCTCTAATTATTGATGTCCTTGAGTCTTGGTGTGCTAGGCTGTGGCACTGCCCTCTCTGAAGTCTGAAAATGTCACCTGGCCAAGTTCTTGCCAACATCGGCTCTAGTTCCCCAGATCCTGATGAACTTTTCCTTGGTTGGACAGTGCTACACTTTGGGTAAGTGTTTCCCAGGTGTGAAAAGGTAGGTGTAACCCACGTGTTAAAGGCTTGGTCCCTAGCCCATGGTGCTACTGGAAGTTGGTGACATCTTTCAGAGGTGAGGTGTAGTGGGAGTAAGTTGGTCCCTGGACTATGCCCTTGAAAAGGATATGGGAACCCCAGCCCCTTTCTCTCTCTCTTTTCTTCCTGGTCTCCACCAGGTGAACAGACCACCTCTGCTTCATGCTTCCACCATGATATTCTGTGCCGTCACAGGCCCAAAGCCACTGGGCCAACTGATCATGGATGAAACCTCTGAAATTGGGAGCTAAAATAAACCTTGACTCTTTTTGAGCTGATTATCTCAGGTATCTTGTCATAGTGACAGAAAACCGACTAGTGTAGATATTATGAATGTACCTGATAAAGTGAGCCTCTGATCTGGAGAGGGGAGACCCTGAGAGTTGAATGGGATTTGGGCCTGATAATTATAAGCTCCATTTGCTCTGATAGAAGGGCTGTGGAATGGGGTTCTGGGACCCCAGTCTCTCCATGAGGGCCCTGGGTTTGAGCCAACACTCTGGCTCTGTCTGAGACCAAGACGGTTAGAAGCACCTCCCTTTCGTCTGTGATTAAACTACTAGAACGAAAATCTAAAAGAACCAGACCACAAAAAAGGACTTGTTCCACTTGTGTGTTGGACCATGTGGGACTTGAGACAGAAAGTCCCACATTGTCAAATACACAACTAGGGGTCTTTGGGACAATCTAATGCCAGTCATGGCCTACAGTTGCTACCAAGGGGGGGGGGGGTGGATGCGGGACAGGGGTGAGGGAGGCAGAGAAACTCTTCAAACCAGAATTAGAAGTGCTGAAATAGTCCTCGAGTGGCTACAGCATTAAATAGCATTAGATAACATGATTCTCCCGTGAGTGTTAAAGACTTCAAAACCTTTTCTCCCTAAGTCCACTCCAGCAGGGTGAGACAGAACATGTCCCACGACTGTGAACCAAACACGTGTTGCCACCTGTTGTACAAGAAAGGGAGAAATGTTTAGGAACGCTTCTAGAGCGGTGAGATTAGGAAATCTGGAAAGCTTTCCTGGCCCTGATTTGTACGTATCTGCTTATTTTTTAATCCGCTGCAATTCTCTGTATTATGTAAATTCTGAGAAAATTCAGCAGAACCAAACAGTCTAAGCCATGGATTTGGTCTATTTTATGCTTTTGAAACATTTTCAAGGAAATGATCCAATTAAAAATGTGTTTTTTAAAAAACAAAACAATGTGTGCACACAGAGATGGCCGTCCACCTGTTGGACCCACAACAGGATCACCCAGACCAGGTGGGACTGGCTGGCTGGGCCACGCTGGGCAAGTGGCTCACCATTACTATCCAGGCCTCAGCTCCTTCAATGTGTGATGTGAGGTGGTTGTGAAAGAAGATCCCCAAAGCCCATCCCCACACTACGTTTCTAGAATCACAAGAGGTCTTTGGGATCATCTGATATTCTGGCTCGATGAAGGTTAAATTAAAGAACACAATGCACCTGCAATAGTGCTCTTAGTTCAGCTTTAAAACATGACACAACTTTCTGTCTCCATATTTGTATCATCACATCACTCTCTACCGGTTGAGTATTCCATGGAACTTCAACGTCAGCACCTATTGACAAAGGAGCTGAGAGGTGATCAAAGGTGATCGCTAGAGGCCTGGGAATGCTAGCCCCCTCTCAAAAACTGAAAAAAAAAATCAAATGAGCTCACTGACACATGTCAGAACACTTTGCACACTGTGAAGTTTGAAGATAAGGCTTTATTCCTGAACTAGAATAAGTGCTTGCCTCAAGGATCTACCTAAAAGTTGGTTTCTCCAAAGTGAATATGGTGATTGATGAAGAGACAGGGCTGGGTCCTTGTTTACCTTTGTTTCTGAGCTAATTTATCTCCTTCTTCTCAAAGTTGAGTTCAGAACAGTAAATAATCCTGGTTAACTGAAGGATCTTCTCTTAGTAATTGAACTATTGCCCTAATAAAAAAAGATCCATCAGCTAAAACCCATATCAGAAACAGTAGAATATATAGTTTTTGCTGATAGAGCACTCTATAGTTCTTTCCCCTAGTGTCATCATAGTTTTTTAACCTGTGAGTCAGCTTTCCATTACTACAACAAAATGCCTGGGAGAATCAATTTACGAAGAGAAAAGTTTGACTTTGCTTCATGATTCGGAGGTTTCCGTCCATAATCAGTTGGCTCTGCTGTTTGGGGGCCTGTGGCAAGGCAGTAAATCATGGTAGGAGCACATGGTGGAGCAAAACTGTTCATCTAATGGCCAAGAAGTAAAGGAGAAAGAGACTGGGGTCTCAATACCCCCTTAAGGGCACACTCCTAATTACCTACAGCCTTCCTAGACCTCACCTCTTAAAGGTACCTTTAATAAATGGATCTCTGGGGAACACTCAATGCCCAGAGTACACCATGAGCTGAGAGGTACTGGAGGCTTGGTAGCCCTTAAGAGGTGTGGAGCATTAATGGTTGGGCCTATGGGGAGCAAGTTAGGTCATGAAGGAGGACAGCAGTGGGACTCCAGTCCCGTCTCTAGTTTTCTCCCAGAAGCCATGAGGTGAGTAGCTCTGCTCTACCACCTGCTTTCCACCATGATGTTCTGCCTCGATACTGGCCCAGAGCCATGGGGCCAACTGACCATGGACGGAAACCATGAACCGAAATAAAACTTTCCCCCTTATAAGTTGATTTCCTCAGGTGTTTGGTCACAGTGACAGAAAGCTGACTAACACAGAAGTAAAGGCCAACCCAGGCTTTCCACTGGAAGAGGATCTCTAGAATTTTTTTTTCACTTCATCTGCCCCACCAGTGTCCTGGCTGAAGTATGGATTTACTTTCCATATTATGATTTACTTTCAATCGGGATTCAAAGTCATCTCGGTGGAAAATGCGTGGGCTTTGTGATCCTACAGACCAGGGTGCAGATTCCAGCTCCACCACTTATCAATCAGAATGACCTTTTAGAGTTATTCGTTTCTGAGCTGTTAAAATAGAGACGGGCTTCTGTTCTGTGGACGGCTGAGGGGATTCAACGTCAAAGAAGCCCCGTGTGGCACACGTGTGAAGGCCTCCTCTTCACCCACTTGGAATTATTTCTCTCCTTTTCCCACTACTGACCCCTCTTCCCATCTATTTGTTGGGAACGACATTCTTAAAGCTGCCTGGTGGTATAGATGGGCACACAGCCTCTCTAGCCATTTTCCCTCCTATGAATTGATGGCTTTGCAACCCAGAGGGCAGGACTTCCTCAAGTCCTTGCCCGTGTGAAATATTGGAACAGAAGCACCATCACAGGGTCAGATCCTAACAATTTTGCCCGCGAGCACTGATTTGGCCCTATCAATACGCACACGATCAGCAAAACGCCGCCAACAACTCCTTGATTTCCAGCCAGAAATACCAACTGCCGTGCTCACACACTCTGTTTCCTCTTGCTCTATTTTTGGATGAATGGGTTGAGTTAGGAAGTCCAGCAACTGGACACAGGAAAATGTTACCACTAAGCCCAGCTTTTCTGTTGGACCCTCATTGTTAATTATGAGAGGAAAGAATGAAGCCGTTTTCTTCCCTCCCTAGACGGCCTCTCATCCGTGTTCTCTGTGGTTCAAAAGTCAGCATGATGATTCCACTGTGTGACCCTCCTCCGATCGTCTGAACCTTTGAGATTTTCTCATTTATAAAGTGATTTCAGCCCCAGCTAAGGCTTTGCCATGAATCCTAGTGGCAAAAGTAACAGTAGCTGCTATTAATTAAACACTCACCCGATGCCAAACACAGGGATGATCTCTGTGCAAACATCTGATTCCTGCCTCACAACTCCCACTATTATCCTGATTTCCCGATGAGAAACTTGCCCCAATTCCTGAAGTTTATCAATGGCACAGCCAGGATTTGAGGCCAGATTTCTTTCTTTCTTTCTTTTTTAATCATAAAGTTCATGCTAATAACCACCTTGATATCCTGCCACCAGAGTAGTTACCACACATTTAAAAAAATACCTGGAGAGTGGGGCTGGGGTTGGGACTCAGTGGTAGAGCGCTCCCCTAGCACGTGCGAGGTGCTGGATTCGATCGTCGGCACCACATAAAAAATAAGTAAATAAAATCAAGGTATTGTGTCCACCTACAACTAAATAAAGAAAAACAAATAAATAAACACTTGGAGAAGTTCATCAGTTTATCGGAACTTAGGTCCTGCAGGTGCCCATGGAGATCTGCAGTTCATAGACTCCTGGAGACATTCTGAGTAAAGGTTCTTACAGTTTGGTACAACTGATCCCTCGAGTCACCTTGCAAAGATGTAGCAGCTTGGCACGACATAATCTCAGTGTTTTCAAAGACATGTAAATCAACTCGTTTTATAGTTCAAACAGGTTAAGCAGGAGGCACGTTAGTTAGTACAGACGAGGAAACCACGGGCCAAAAGATGGAGCTACAGACTCACTTTAGGGACAGAACTGGAGCTGGTGTGTGGGTCTCCAGGCTCTTGGACCATTATGCATCCTCCCACCACCCAGGGGCCTGAAGAACACGAGATACAGTGAGGGGAAAAGAGGAAGGGAGAGAGAGAGAGCTTTTTGGTTACTAGTGAAGAGTTCAGAGATGGCAGAAAAGGGTAACAGAGGATATGAGCTCCTCATGTGAAAGACAAAAGTCCATCCCGAACTAAAACTAAAAACCCGCAGAAGCTAGTGACCAAATACAAAGACCAAAATGGAGAACACAATAAATACAACCTTAACAACAAAGAAAAGCTAAGAGTAATCAGCCTCCAACGATGAAGGCAAATTTCCCAAATGGACATCGAAGAGTTCTTACCCAGAGCACTGTATTACACTCTGATTATGTCATATTACATAGCAAAAGTGATTTGAGTTGGTAACCAGTTGACTTTGAGTTAATCAAAGGGAGATCATCCATGTGGACCTAATCGATTCCCAGGGGGCTGGGAATTTGAATTTGTGCCACAGTTTGAATTTTAAATGTCCCCCAAAGAACCATGTGTTAAAGGCTTGGTTCCCAGCCTGTGGCACTACTGGGAGGTGGCAGGACCATAACAGGTGGGCGCCTAGTGGAAGGAAGTGAAGTCCTTGGAAGTCTTGGAAGTGTGCCCGGAAGGGCTGGACTCCAGCCCTTTCTCTTCCCCTCCTGGGTGCCTGAGGTGAACTGTTTCCTGTGCCAGGTACTCCTCACCACAGGCCCAAGGCAATGGAACCCACCAACCATGGACTGAAGCCTCCAAAACTGTGAACCAAAATAAAGCTTTCTTCCTGATAAGTTGTTTATCTCAGGTATTTTGTCACAGTGACTGAAAGCTGACTAACAAACTGGTCCCAAAAGAATGTGGCAGAGACATTGCAAGGATGATGAACTACTTATTGGCTCTGAAGAAAGAGGGGGACACTTGGTAAGGAATATGGATAGCTCTAGAATCTGAGAGCAGCCCTGGCTGACAGCCGCAAGAAAGTGGAACTTCAGTCCTACAACCACAAGGAACGGAATGATTCCAACCTGAAAGGAATTGGGCTAGCTGCATTCCCCCAAACTCACCACCAGGGGGTGACACCATCCAGGAACAGCTGAGTTTTCATTCTGAATCTCTGGGTAAAGTAGAAGAAAGGGAGTCAGGGAAGGGGTATGGGGTATGAGGATCCGTCTAGGGCTACATGTACATGTGGTATTCAGAATCAAGGGCATTCCCAAGATAAACCGAAGACAGACACTAGGGCACACACCTGTAGAGGGTTTCAACACAGACATGCAGACTTACCCTTGACTTCATGACAGTACAAAGGTGGTACGCCTTCAGTAGAAACTGTGAATTTTGAATCTCAATCTTTTCCTGGGCCAAGTGATTCCCTGCTGGTCTCTTGATGCTGGACAGCAGCAGTGGGCCGCAGGTCATAGTCAGCCCAGAGATCCTGATCCCCAGGGGCAGCCACAGAGGCTTGGCCCTGTGCTGTGCTGCCAGGCGAGGTCAGTGGATTCAGTAGGCTGGGAGGGTCCCCTGCCATCTAGACTCATGGTTTCAACTTCTGAAGAGTCTAATGGTCAGCACTCCACTGTGAGTGGGGGAGCGTTTCTGTATGATTTATATAGTGATTCACTTCAACCCCTTCCAGAGAGACTGGAGGTGTTTTCCAAAGTCAAACCAGGTAGAAATTAGTAAGTGAGGAAACTGGAGAAGAGGAAAGAAAATGGAACCAGGAGGAGCAGACCCTGTATAATTAAGACCCTCTACCCACGCCCAGGATGGTTTTCAACCTTCCCAGCAAGCCCCGAAAACCAGGGTCTGTGGCCAGTCACCCAATTCAGAGAAGGTGCCCAGGAAAAAAGCCTAGACTTGGGAGAAAGTCCTTGTTGGGGTTGCTTACAAAAGGGACGCCACACTTTTGTGAATGAGATCTTTACAACAGTGATGATCCTAATAGTGAAATTCACAGAGGACGGACAATGTACCAGACATTTACTTTTCTTCTCAATTTTTTTTATGTGTTTTGCCTATTTTTAATTCAATCTTCATATTTTTCTTCTCAACTTGCATAGGCTCTGGACATAAGAATAGCTTTTTGCCATGTTGATTGTCTATCACATTTTTATCTATGTATGTGTGTTGCTGGGAAACCCAGGGCCTCTTGCATGTTAGGTAAGTGCTTCACCATTGAGCTCTACCCAGTCCTATTGTCTGCCATAGTTCAATAAATACACCAAAGGGTTAGTTAATGTCACCAATGTATTTAGTGTGACTTTTTTTTTTTTTTTGCAGTGCCAGGGATTGAACCCAGGACTTCCTACTTACTAGCAAGCACTCTACAACTGAGCTACATCCCCAGCCTAATTTTGTTCATATTTAGACATGATTAGATTTTAGTTATTCATCCAATCTAACTTATGTGTCTATATATTCCTGATACTACATAATACAGTCTATGATTGTACACCCAAAATGTATTTTTCAATCTGAGGCCAGTAAAATAATCACCTTTATTTTCTTCCAGTTTGCAATGGTTTAATTTTGTAAATCTCTCAGTTGCATTAACTATTGAATTTCAAAATGCATCTGAGATTCAAGCCAACATTTATAAAAATCAAAATGGAGTTGTTTTGTTTTGTTTTGTTATGTTTTGTTTTGTTTTGTTTGTACCAGGGATTGAACCCAGGAGCATGTAAACACTGAGCCACATCCCCAGCCTGTTTTTTTATCTTTTCATTTGAGACAGGGTCTCACCAAGTTTTGCTCAGGGCCTCGCTAAGTTGCTGAGGCCAGCTTTGAAATTGTGATCCTCCTGCCTCAGCTTCCTGAGCTGCAGAAATGACAGGTGTGTGCCACCACACCCAGCAAATGGAGTGCTCTGTATGCAAACAAAAGGAATCTTCTTCTAAGATTGAAATTTTAAAGAATTATATGAAATGAATTCTCCCCCAGTTTGGAGAACAAACAGACAAATTCCCTCTCTCCAAGTCCTTCCGTTTTCTCAATCCAATTATAACACAACTCTATCAAAGTACGTAAAATGTCCAAGCCTTGATTTAACTCAACCCTTAATGAAAACAACTACCCCAATGTTGAATTTGGAAATTTGGTGCTGGGATTGCCACCCCTCCTGTTATCTCCATTTCCACACCTGCCTGTGTTGACACAAAGTGCTGAAGGGAGGCCCTACTCTGTCCTCTCACCACCGTTGGCAGAGCACTTTCCATTGTGTTAAGAATACCGGTTTAAAAACCATATATATATATTTTCATCACGGGGGCTCTGATTGCCCAAAAAGAAAATAAAGTGCTTCCACCACAAAAGTGATCACACCCTGGCCTCTCCAAGAGTTTAACTGGAAAAGTTGAACCCAGGGAAAAAGGGAACCCACGTGCGTTTAATAAAGAGGGGCTGAAGGTGTGTGCCACGGACAGGGACGAGGCCAGGAGTCTGTTAGGGCAGATGAACCCCTGGGGTGCACGGCAGAACCCCTCCTGTCGCAGTCAGGGGGAAGAGTGGAGGAGAAAACTGCCCTGCACTCACACCCCGCTGCAGAATGCAGCTCCGTCACCTCCATCTCCCAGGTCCAGTCCGTGCAGGGAGAGGGTCGGTCGGGAGCTCCCCCTGCCAGCTCTTCCCTCTGGGGAACATACATTTGCCCCAACAGGGGTTTACTCCCGTGGCAACTAGAGGAAAGCCACTCGTTACCATGGCAACGTTTATCCCTCCAAATCAGACCTTCCTCCCAACTCTTCTGCCCCATCTCCTCTTCCACCACGGGAGTCTTCCTCTGGCCATTTTGTCCCCTGAGCGTGCGTTTCTGTCTTCGTGATCTGATGCTCTGAGTCTTTCCCCCAAGGGTCTCCATTTTCAGCTGACTTTTGCTCCTGGAACCCAATCCTCGGGACCCCCAACTTCACACCCCTGACAGGAACCCGCGATGCCCCCGCAGGGTGTCCTGGGTTCCTGGAACCAGGAGTTACTGGGCATGGAGAGCGCATGTCGGGCATCGTGGCTACAGTGACGGAGGACATGTCACAGTCGGGTTGACCAACTGAGCTTCGGCACATTTAGCAGGCGCTTCCTAATTTACCAAACGGAATTATTATTCAGGCCCATGATGTGAGCTGTCCTGAAGTCACCACATACATAGAAGGTCTTCCACGTGGCATCTTTTCCGAAAAGGGGAAGAGAGTTCAAAGAGGACTCTGTTTCAGTCCCAGAGTTTCCAAGTATGGCCATGGCAGAGTCTGACTCCAAACTGCTTTCCCATAGGAATGCGCGGTTTAAGGATGTTTCTTTTCACACATCCTATCAACAGGAATCAGCACTTGCCACGATAGCAAAACGAGAGAGAGAGAGAGAGAGAGAGAGAGAGAGAAAGAGAGAGAGAGAGTTGAGCCTCTCATTCTCTGAGATTTCCCTTCTCTGTAGAATAAGTGCATTTTAATGCTTTATAAACCCTGAGTAAGATACAATGAATGCCATCGTTAAGAACGAATCCCCCAGAAAACAGTCTGAAGGATCCTAACAGACCTTCTGCTTAACTTTCATGTGTCAGAAGCTCCCAGTTTGTCACACAAGGGAGACAAAGAGCTAAGACACACAAATATGAAGAGCTACTCAAGAAACTGGGCGCAGTAGTGCACATCTGTCATCCCAGCAGCTCGGGAGGCTGAGGCACCAGGATCGCAAGTTCAAAGCCAGCCTCAGCAGCTTAGTGAGGCTCTAAGCAACTTAGTGAGACCCTGTCTCTAAATAAAATATAAAAAAAAGGTCTGCAAATGTGGCTCCGTGGTTCAGCACCCCTGGATTCAATCCCTGGTACAAAATAAAAAAGAGCTACTCAAAGACGTGGATTCTCTTTTTTATTTATTGTTTTAGTCTTCAAATGCTAAGTGCTAGGAACCCAGTGAGTTGCCATAAGAATTTGGTGCATGCAAAGTGTTCTTTGGGAAGGATGTAACTAGAAAAAAAAGGACTTACACTCCCTCATTTTGACTGTGCTACCAGCTGCCTCCGTGACCTTGTGAAGGCCACTTAGGCTAAGTCTGAAATACTGAAATGGATATTCTCTAATGTCCCTGGAGCTTGAAGAATCCTGTGATTTTCATGTAGCTGTTTTCTTAAACTTTGGGGATCATACAATTTGTGGGGCAGCACTTTGCTATTTATGGCCTGGAGAAAATGTTCAATTCTTACCCTTCAGAGAACCAAATAGAATTGAATATATAACATTTATCAAAAAAAAAATCCCCATCAATATATACAACAAACTAAGAAAATAAAATTCCACTATAGGAGTTTGTAAGAGTATGGACACACATTTCTTTATTTTTAAAAGCAGCTTCAAGACTTTGGGCTAATCATCTCTCACTTTGCATAGAGAATGTAGACAAACGCATGCCTAAGAGGCTCTCTCGGTGGAAGACATTTCAGTCCATTTTTATGATCAAATCCAGTTTCCCTTAAATCTGCTCTTTGATAATGCTTTATTCTGCTAGGAGATTTCCTAAGCCTTCAAACCTCGGAGGGACTCTGGACATAGCAAGTCTTTTTCTCAAGCTGAATGTAGCACGGATTCAAACACAGTCACACAGTGTTCACCCACGGGGATGCCAACCCTAAAAAACTGACAAATAGTATCTGCAGTAATAACCGTGTCTGTCTGTTTCACAGAGTCAGAAGATTTCTACTGAATGGTGGTGGGTGGAATGCGGTCAATGGTCAGGAGTATCCCCTGGATTAAATGTTTTCTGGCATTCCTCAGAGGAGGAGAGCAGTTAGTCTGCATTTAATTTTTAAACCGCATTTCATCTTTTTCCGTCTCTACAGAGCCACACACAGGGGGGAAAATCCTGTTGCTCATGCTACGCATTCTTTTTCCAATTCTTCGGGGCTGTTCTTCCATTTCTGTTTAGAACAGCTAATCTTCCACAAACCTGGACTGAGAGCAAGAGGCACATTTTGCACATCCCTAATCACCATTAACCCTTGCACGGCAGCTCTTCCCTGGCCATGGGTCTAAGGAAGGAGCTCGGGAGACAAATGATATCTATTTCCCACTCATTCCAGTGAGTTGACTACAGGTTGCAGGAAGCTACCAGAAAGTTCCCTGCAAATCAACGCAGGCCAAAACTTCTTAAAGGACAAATGTTTATGCCACTGTTTCTAAATTTCTACCAATCTAGACAGTATAGAGGGGTATATATCTGTACCACATGCCCACTGGGAGAAATGAGGCCCCGGCCAAACAAAGCTCTACGGTTTAAAAAATTAACCCTAAACTTTCCTGACAGTCACAAGATTTTAGGAATCTCTAGGCACCAAAGTGCCAATGGGAAGTGGATGCCGCTGATCAGAGTGGTTGAGCATTTGTTATTGTTGTGTTATTTCTTTCAGGGTCAATAAAATCTGACAAATCTGGTGTCTATTGGAAAGGAAAAGGGAAGAGGGTTACAGAGACCATCCAAATCTACTTTAGGCCAGGTGCAGTGGCACACGCCTGTCATCCCAGCAGCTTAGGAGGCTGAGGCAGGAGGATTGTGAGTTCAAAGCCAGCCTCAGCAAGAGCAAGGCACTAAGCAACTCAGTGAGACTCTGTCTCTAAATAAGATACAAAACAGGGCTGGGGATGTGGCTCAGTGGTCAAGTGCCCGTGAGTTCAATCCCCCGGTACAAAACACAAAAACAAAACAGTATGCTAAATCTACTTTAGATCTTCCTAACAATAAGTGCAAATTTTAAAATTCTCAACTCGGCTTGCGGTCTTGATAAGTCACCCGCAGCACAGCAACTCCAAGGCAACTGATTTGGTAAGTGTGCAGTGGTTTTCCCAGCAGCCTTTGAGCAGATTCTGGTAAATGAAACGTGAATGTTGGTTAACAGGTAGATTTCAGAGGTCCTTCCCTATTTGTCGGTAAGCATTCAATATTCCGAAAGTTCTTCTACCAGCCAAAAGCACAAGCAAAGTGTAATCTCTTTGTATGCACGTCTATTTTCTTCTCTTTCAATTTTTAAAGACTTTTGGTTAGTAACCCAGAAAGAACTGGGATCATTCACAGGCGCGCGGTGTAGGACAGCTACATTCCACGGCCGTCTTCCCAGTGCACTTGATGTGCATGAGGAGGGAGAAGCCTAACTGTGGTGGTTTGATCTGCTCTCTCTTCTTGGTAACTGATCTCCTCAACTTCGGATATAGAAAGGTTCTCAGTCTCAGCACACATCAGAATCCCCCTGGAGAGCTGGTAAAAACACATATTGCTGGGCCCCATCTCCAGAGCTTCTGATTCAGTGGATCTGGGGTAGGACCCCAAACTCACACACTTAGCAAGTTCCCAGGAGATGCAGGTGCTGCCTCGTTGTGAATGGCACTTTGAGAACTGCTGCCCTATGTGTATCAAAAGGATGGAGATGGGAGTATGAGGTTATGGGATTCTCCCCCAGTGACAATCCTAAGTAGAGTATTATGTAGGACAATACCTACTGCTTAATATTTCTAAGATTCATGGAAGAATCAACAAACTGGAGCAAGAGATGTTCAGATGTTTGTAGAGTTGTTCAGCATTGACTTGGGTGGTAGGGTCAGCAGAACCCTCTTCCGGGAAGTTATTAAAATAAGGAAACTTTTAATTCAATGGTGTGACTTAAACTGGACAGGGAATGTTAACCAGTTCACTTATACCCTATGAGAGCTGAATTTTTTTTTTTCCATTCCTACCTACCTACTAGATTTTTCCATTTCTACTAGATTAATTGGCTTCTTGATAAAGCATGGAACTTCAATCCACAATGACATTTTCTTTTAAAAATTACTTAATAATCCAATGCCAGCTCGAGAAAGTGAACTATTTTAAATTTGAGTGGAAAATATGAATTTCATGAGGATGCAAAAAATTCAAAGTCACCTAACCTAAAAAAAGAAAAAAGATAACAAGAAAATGTAGACTACCCTGATGGGCTCAATTTATTCAGAATACTTTGTTAGCCAGGCATGGTGACACATGCCTATAGTCCCAGTGAGTCCAGAGGCTAAGGAAGTAGGATCACAAGTTCAAGGCCAACCTCAGCAGTTTAGTGAGGTCCTAAGCAACTTAGCAAGACCCTGGCTCAAAATAAAAATCTAAAAAGGACAGGGGATGTGACTCAGTAATAAAGCACTCCTGATTTCAATCCCCAGTATCAAAAATAAATGATTAGTTTTCTCATTGTCTGGACCAACAGAAGTATGGGTTCCTCAGAAGCAGAGAAAATACCAAGAGCCCAAAGAATATATTCTTACAACCATAACAGCCATATATTTGCTTGTAAAATTCTTTCCTATGTGAAAGAAGTCACAATTTACACTTAGAGCTACATAAACCTTCATGAGCATAATGTAAGGGAGTGTAAAGATGTCTTTATATAGGATAATGCCCTGGTTATCAAACCTAGAAATGGGACACAGGGAATTTAACTTCGAGGCTGTCCATTTGCTATGGGAAGTGATCAGTAGCCAGAGAAACCGATTTCACCAAGTTGCACTGGGTGACAATGTATGTGTTCCCTTCATTTGAAGACCTGGCTCTCTCCCTCATGTGTGAGGTCCATGGGAAAGTCCTTGAGGTGCTGGGAATCCCAAGAGCAGTGCTTGCCACATGTCCCCTGGGATGCTGACCCCAAGGGGTTCGCTGGATGTGTTGAGCTGGTTTTGTGGAAACAAGTTGCAGGCTAATCCTTCAGGAAGCATCCACCCACACCAGCCACCCCCACACCTCAGAAGGCAGCCAGGCTCCTCACGTGGGAGAGAACGACACCTTCCATAACTGGATGTGACTAGGGCCACATGTTATCCCAACTGGACAGATTCAAAGGCGGTCTCCACAAAGACCTAAGATTTTAAAGGCGTTCTGACTTCTGTGCTGGGAATATTTTATGATCTCTACTGACCCTCGATGTGCTCTTTGTGGAGTTTTATTTCAACTCACATGGTCCCACCAGGGCTCTTTGAAAACTGCCGAGCTCTTGAACCCAGTATTGACAGTGGTTGCTTTCCCCAGTAGTGGTGAAATATGTGCTCCCTGATTTCCATTCGTTCCTGTCACCTGAAACCTCTCCAAAACGCTAACGGGGCCAGATCTGGTTTCCTTCCTGAGTAGCTGATACGTCTACACAATTAAAATTCCATCCATCCCCAACCATTAAAACAGATAGCAGGGCAGACTCGGATCTTTAATCAAACACAACGGAAGACCACAAAGAGTGTGAGCATCTCAGCAACTCAAAACGATACAAGTTCATTCTGCTTTTTAAAAGGACTGTAACCAAGATCCTAACCCTGCGTGTGTGTGTGTGTGTGTGTGTGTGTGTGGTAGAGATACAGATCACTTCATATACCTGTATGTCAGTGTGTTGCTTCATCACCCAGAATACAGCACGTATGAACGCCACATTGCTCAAGGAATCGACAGTGAGCTTCATGGTTATCTTTGGCTCTGGGAGAATGGCAGATGAGAGACCAACAAAGTGCTTTCATCTGGAAAAGGCCCTCGATGGGATTCATAATTCTTTCTAATGCTATTTGTCTAATAGACAGACTAATGGAATCTTTATATTTGGGGTAAAAAAAAAATGAAATGGGCAAATAAAATGTACATCAGCTTGACAATAATATTGTATAAACAAGATTGAACTTCAAACAACACAAGTGCTTAGAATGTAGTAGTATTCTTTCTTTGAAAGATTTTATCACTCTGGCATGAACTGGGAGTAAGATTTTAAGCATGAGGTTGAGGGGAAGGGGCAGGCAGTATTTCAGGTAAACCTCTCCGTGGAGGTCAGACTCTGGTAATGGCATGGTTTGTGTTTGTGTACCCACATATAAAACACACACAGAGAGAGATATACACATAGATGTATGAATGTGGCTACATATACAAAAAGCATAGAGAAGGAAAATAGCTTTTGGACCATCCAGTTTAGCCATGGAAATCACATAATTTAAATCCATCTGGTCCAGAAGGTGGTCTACATGTTTAACAGCAGTCCTAGGTTAGCTTTTCCTCTCCCTGACTCTGCATATACACCCATGAACTCCTGATGTATAGAACACGAATTAATGGAAGGGAGGGACCATGTCTTTGTGGGTTCCCTGAACCACCACAGCAACCAACGCATGGAAAGCACTAGATGCTTGTTGGGTGAAGATTCTCCAACTGTAGGGAAAAGGAGGCTTCTGTATCACCCGTGTGTCTTGGTTTATTGTGAAGTTTGTCCCAGAATTTTGGAAACGGTTCCCAGTGGTCACAGAGCTGTCACAAAACTGATCTGACAGTCACCAGGAATAAACCCAGGACCTCTGCAGAATAATAAGGAACAAAAGCCAAGGGGAATGGAGTACTGAAGCCAGTTTACACGAAAAGACAGCTAGTGGGAAAAAGGAGGTAAGTTTTTACACAATCTGTTTAAAGTGGAGGGAACCAAGGAGAAAATTATCTAGAGTGAGCACTAAAAAATAAAAGAAAGCTACATGAAGCTCTGCTTTCATTTCCTACCTTGGTGGCTTTGCCTCTAATTTGTAGGCCAGGATAATCCCTAAGAGGAGATCAGCATTCCTTAGCTTGGCATTTGGGTCACCCCCCACCACCACCACTCTGGACATTTCCATCTCTTCTAAAGCTCCAATTGAGTCCCTCGGGTCCAGGTGGAAAAAAGTCCTCCTTGTCTCCTGCACTAGTTTTCTCCCCTCTGTCACTTTAGATGCATTGTGTCAGCAAGTGTGCTGAGCTGGGGATCCAGAGAAGAGTAACAAGCGGTCCCTGAGCTCAGCGTTCTCATTTTAGGAGAGAAAAATGCAACTGTACTGATTACCACATAATGCCTAGTGGAAATTGATAATACTGGACAATAGGAAAATGGGTTAATAAAAAGTAAACCTCTCAGTGGAGGTCAGACTCCGGTCTCCTCTCCAGAGTAATCCCTCTTATCTATGTGTCTTGTATATCCTTTCCGGGCCATCCTATGCATTGATAAGTTTAAATTATGTATATATATTTTAATTTTAAAAAGTAGCATTCTAAAAAAACCATGCATCCTGAAATCAATGAAATAGAAGGCTATTTGTTAGTTACAAAGGGGTGGTAGAGAAGTAGGTCACTGAGAGAGACCACAGAAGAAAGAGAAACTTAAAGAAAACTATGGAAGAAAGGCCTAGGGAAGGGTTGCCATGGGAACGGAGCCTGGAGGGGTGGGGAGCTTCCTATAACAGGTGGACAGAGTGGCCTACCCTCGAGGAGACCGAGTATAAGGAGTAGAAGTTGACTTTAGACTGGAGCTTCATTTGCATGATGGGGAAAAAAACGAAAGATAAGACAAGTTGGGGGGTCCTCAAGATTTTCACGTCGTATCATGACCCATAAAGACCGTGAACCTGGTGATGGTATCTAGGGTAATGTCACTGTTCAAACCCTTCTTTGCAATTCAAGTGGCACCAAATCCAAACTCTTTTCCAACAGAGGCAAAGCCTGTGAGGGTCTGGCTGCCCCCTCCCTCTCAGCCTATTCCACCTCTTCTCCTGCATGACCTTGGACATCCAGCTGCACCTGAGCTGGCCCAGGTCCCTCTTGCCTCGGAGCATGCTGCTCTCTCTTGTATTCTCCTCAATATTCACACAGCTGGCCCTTCCACCCTGCCTAGATCTGGGCAGCTCCTTAGAAGGAGGGACCTGCCCTGGCCACCACCACCAAAGCCCATTATTCTCCTTTTTAGCCCATGATCGACTTCTTTCCAAGCACCCTTCACGGCTCTGAGCGACGTTTTCAGTTTGTCTTCCTCCTTTGAAGAAAGTCCTTCCACATACCAACCACATCTCTTGCAGGTTCTGGTGTGTCCCAGCCCCTTGACGCCTCTGGCACAAAGCAGGCGCTCAGTGAGCATTTGTCGGGTGTCCCCACTCTTCCCCTCCAGCAGACACAGTCTATGTCAGTGTGCCAGGCAGACTCGGTGTCACCCTCTGGAAGGAAGACACGGCCTAAGAATGTCCCTCTGGGTTGAAGAGAGCATGAGGACTCTTGGTCATCAGGTGACAATCCAAGAAGTCCTATCAGTTCCTCTGAGGACACGGCTGCCGCCCTCCCCTTTCAGCAGCCTTGCTCAGGAGGACCAGGTGGCAGTGGTGGCCGGGGCAAAGGCCAGTCAAGTGAATGCCTTGTCCTTCCCTGTCCCTGATGGAGTCTAATGGGAGCTGATCAAAAGTCTTCTCCTATCTCAGTCAGGCACGTGAGGTGGTGTCACAATTGAATCCTGACTGCCTTATGAAAAATCCCTTGTGACTGTCACAACATTGGAACACCAGAGTCCAGAAGAAGAAGAAAAATGACCCTTGAGGCTATCCTCAGCCTCTGCATGAGGCTCCGTCAAAGGATGCCACAGGCTGTGGGAGGACAAGGACACACCTGTTCAATTCAGCATGGGACAGCCTGTGCTGAGAACACAGAAACATTCAATGAATACTGACTGATGGGTTGAATGCAAACTTTGAATAAGGTACTTTCCCCCTGAGGCTCAGTAAGAGGATCAATCACAGCTTCCTCTTAAATCTAAAACATTGTCGAACATGGGAGCTGATTCTTTCATATCTGATACAAAGGGATGGACTGAATTACAGTAGTGAATTAACTGGTTTACCCCAGGTTCTTCTCCAAACTGCAAATCACTTGAGCATTTCACCTCCTAAATGGCCTCTTCACAGGTCCTCTGTGTCTGGGAAGCTGATGTAGAATGTATCCTCTGGGTCTCCATCCAGTAAAGGGCACTCCATATCATCCTGAAAGGGCCATCTAGAGACCTGGGTGCAGGAAATGTCTCCCTGACCTGGATCAAACCATCTTGATTCATCAGCTTCTGTAGAGAACCATCTGCACCCCACACTGCCCAATACTGGTCAGGCAGGCCATTGGCCATTGCTGTTGCTGTCAGCAAGGACCTGCTTAGGAGCCCACTGAATCATGACAGGCACCTCCATGTCAAAGTTCTCCACAGACCCCACTGAGAGAGAGAGAGAGAAACTTCTCTGAGCACTATGCATTCTGCAGGCCACCCAGGCTTCTCACCTACTCTGGTTTGCTATGCACTTCCCAAGTTGGGAGGGGAAGCTTTACTCTGACTCTGTGCTATTACCTGGACAGACCCCTTCAGTCCCTGAGCTGTCCTGAAACCCCCTGAGGTCACAGAAGGTGGCAAGGCTGTGGGGAATACATGACGTGGCCACACATAACTGCCCTGGGCCTTGGCATTTGATCACTATAGACCTCAGAGTCCCGTGTTAAGCAGAAGGAAATGATTTCCTGTTCACCTGGGTTTGTTCTTAGGGACGGATTCAGATCCAGCCTGGCAGAGCCCACCCAGGGCCTCGCTCTCTGCAGGTGCTTCTCTATCACATTTCTCAGTGCGTCACCGCTCGGTGATGAAGAGCTGGGTTGAAGTCCAATGCTATCAGGCAATGCCAAAAATAAGAGGACTGGTCTTCAAGAAAACAATCAACAGAGCAGTTTGGAAATTTTGCAAGAAAGTTTTCAAATGCTCTAGTAAGAGGTTGATGCTAAGCAACCCAAATGAAGGAACACTGTTTGTGTGTGCAGGAGAGGTTGTCAATTTAGAAATATTTTGCTTCATCATCTTTGCCTTGATTACTGCATTCCAGAACTGTGAAGCATTTCTTCTTCCAAATTAAGTGGTCAGATGAGAACTGTCTCCATTCTGAAAAGCTGACATACAGCTCCCTCCAACCCAAGGCAAGCGCTTCTTTTCCATGAAACTGAAGGAAATACAGTCGAGGTTGACTAACCCAACGGACTGTGGCCAAGGTGACTTGTAGTCACCTCTGCTTTGCTTTGTTTTACAGCCATGACTAGAATACCTAACCCTGACCAGTTTGGCGAAAAGAGTCACTGCCACCAGAAAATGTGAGTAGAATATGCTTAATGAAGTTTTGTCAAATCAATTTGATCAACTGGTTTGTAAAACAAAGTCAATACAATAAGAGCTTCTATGTGCCTGGGTAATGGGAATAAAAGAATCCCATAATAACTAAAAGTGTGTGTGTGTATGTGTGTGTGTGTGTGTGCGCGTGCGCGCACATATATATGCATATATATATGTGTGTGTGTTATGTATACATAATAATTAAAAGTACACACACACACACACACACACACGAGGAAAAAAAAATATTTCCTTAGGACATGAGGGCAAGCTACCATCAACCCTCTGGAGCTTAATAAGAACAGAATGAAGAGATCCTGCCGCACAGACATGGTTTAGACCTGGCTTCCCAGACTCTGCAGGCAAGGCAGAGGGCAGGAAAGAGCTTGTTCAGAGCATGAATGTTACAGATTTTATGGGACATTTGGGATATGGAGACATGGGTCAACATGGAAGAGAAATGTGAGATCAAATGTAACATTTTACAAACATAATTGATCATCTACAAAGTCTTCCACTGGAATTACTGGACTCTACGCTTTTTCAAATCTGTATTTTTTCTGTTCTCTCTTTAAGATTTCAAAGAATGTTAATATTTATTATCTCATTTTTCTCCACCAAAGTAGGACAGATAAAGATTATCCCATTTTATAGTCTAGGCATCTAAGATAAATAATTGCAGTAAACCTGACATGTTTGGAGGAGATTATGTGGGGATAAGAAGAGATTAGTAACCACATCCCTCAGTGAGACTTTTAGGTAAAACAATATCTACTCACACCACCCCCTCCCTTTATTGTGATAACATTCATCTCTTGGTAAAACATAGAGAGAAGATCAAAACAGAGTAACTGAAAAACCATCATGTACCATCAGACATTTCCATCATTACAACAAAATACCTGAGAGAATTAACTTACAAAAGAGAAAGGTTTATATTTCACTCCCAATTTTGTTGGTATCAGTCCAAGATTTGGTGGATCCATTACTTCTGGCCTCTCGTGGGCCCTCTGGTTGTAACGGCAGGGAGCAGGTGATGGAGCAGACTAGTACCTCAAGATCAGGAAGCAAAAGGCAGGAAGAGGCCAAGTCCCACAGTGACCTAAGGACCTCCCAGTAGGACCCACCTCCCAGGAGCACCAGCCTGGGGGGCAAGCCTGTAACACATGGTCTCTGAGGGAAGTTCAGCATCCAAACTGCAGCCTGCAGAGGACCTTGACAATTCAGGGCTTCATGAATTTGAAATGGGTATTTAGTAACATCTGACCCTTCAGAATTTGTACTGACTGATAAACAATCAGTTCCTTAAACAAGTGGAGTCGAAACCTACATACAAGAAGTAGCTTAACTCTTAGTAAGGGTGGAGACTAAAACCAAACATCTTCCAAGTGTGAAAGATTCTGCAACTGCAGGCTTTCAAGCACTGTGGACTTAAAAAAAAATAGTGTAACTACATAGAAGTCAGAATACACCTGGGTTGGTGGTTTTGTGAACCATGAACCATGACTATCTATTAAATAAGCTGACTGGTGGGGATTACTTGACTTGCTCGTTACAAGTTGCCCTTGGTATTTTCAAATAATCGTTCTGTGCTTTTATAGCACGTTGGTATTAGACAAGACCTTAAAATTTCACTGTAGTCTATCCTCCTTATTTACATGGAAAAGCTGAGGCCTAGAAGACACAGGTAACCGTATAATAACAATGAACTAGACTCAAACGGCTCTTCTTCGGGAGAAAAAAAAAATCTTAACTTTAATGTCCTCAATCATTTCAACAGGGCCTTCTCTGAAGTAATCCAAGCCACTAGTGTTTCTGTGAGTCCTGCTTTATATACAATTACTGATTTAGCATCTGACCTTGTCCCCTGCTTTGATTGGCTGGGACATGGTGACTATTGAAAAATCCAGCGCATAAATAATCCTTGAAATGGATAATTGAGAACTAAGTGTGGTAATTTTAACCAATTAGCTTGGCACTCGGGCCTCCAAATGAGGTTACTCTGTTGAGAAAGCTGCCCTCTCCTCCCTGTCCACTTTGGACTCCTGGCCAGATTTTGCCATCCAGAAACCTTGGAATCCGCAGTAGCCCAAGTTTTTATGCTCTAGGTTGGAAAGTTCGAGTAAGCTTGTTACTCTTCGGCTACTGACCAATTAAAAACAGTACATGCTGTGGTGAGAGAAAGTGAGTGAATGAGGTCAAGAGGTAATAATTAAAAGTGATGTAATGAGATGATCCAATCTCCCCAGGCCTGCCAGCAGGCCCAACGGCGACCACGTTCCGAGCTTCCCTGTATCACTCTGGCGTCTCCCCCATGGAATCTGCGAAATAAAAATCACTTCTAACCCTGGCAGGGATTTCCTTGGTTTCTGAGCTGGTTATTACAAAGTCTGAATCCAAGGGAACTTGTTTATAGATCATCTCCTTAATGCCACATGCAGTATGGAGGCCAAGGGCTATTTTGAAGGATCGCTGATGAACAGGGTGACTATCTGTCCTTATCCCCTGACCCTTACCAAACTATGTGGCCCACAATGGTGCTCAGGGAAGAGGTGTGGGATGTCCGAGTATCAACCACCCTTGTTATGAGTGGGGCTGACAAAATGCCGGTGGCCTTGGGAGCGGGGAAATACTGACTGTTGGGAACGTATAAAACTTGAACCCTTAGTTGGTGCGTGTTTGCTTGTTCACAACGATGGGGGATGTTTGCTGAGAGCTCTGGGGACACGGTACCAGGAGGATTTCCAGGCTGGAGAGGTGGTCAGCCAGCACCAACTTTAAGAGGCCTGGTAACACTCAGGGACCTCAACCTTGGCCCTGAGTTTATTTTCTTTAGGGTGAGGGCAGTGACCCAGATCAGCCCTGAGGTTCCTGCAGGGCTCCCAGTCCTCACCCTCTGGTCTTGCATCTGGTCCAGTCAACCCCAAGACTCATAAGAAGGACTGGGCCAACTTAGCCTAAGGGCCAAGTAGTACCTGGGCTATAGGCCATGTAGCCAATGGTCTTCACATAGAAGATGGATGGACTCTACAGTGACATACACTTCCGTAAAAGGTAGGGTGAGGGCTGGGGTTGTGGCTCAGTGGTAGAGCACTTGCCTAGCAGGTGTGCGGCACTGGGTTCGATTCTCAGCACCATATATAAGTAAATAAATGAAACAAAGGTCCATCAACAACTAAAAAAATATATTTGAAAAAAAAGATGAGTGAATTTTGTCATTAAATTCTTCAATTTTTTGGAACTTCATGCAGTAAAACAAGTCAACTAGTTAACATACCAAAATTAGACTGTCAGAGAGTTCCAGAAGCATATTAGCTGAAGAGAAAGAATAAATGAGAAGCACAAGATCCACAGTACGATAGCAAGCCAAAGTCACCCTTTCCCAAGAGAAAGATGGACCAATGGATACACTGGATCTTTTCAACTGCCAGTCTCTGTGTTTCTCAACCTATCATAGTGGAACAAGTGATCATAGAGAAGATGATTTAGTACCAAAGAAATATATATATATATATATATATATATATATATATATATATATATATTTAAAAAGTAGAATCTAAAATACATCTTTTCATGTTGAGGTTCTCTAACACTCAGGTTCATCCACTTGTTGTTCTTGTTGTTGTATTTAATAGTCAAAGTCTAAGAGATGAACCAAGCCATCTCCCGCCCATGGAATCTACTACTCATGCAATTTTCACTCCAAGAAAGAGATTTACGAACCCAGGGAGAAAAATAAATCAAAGGTACACTTGTGAATAATGTCCAGGGAGAACACTGGTGTGATGAAATGTCACCATTTGCAGTTTGATGGTTTATTAATCCCTCTCAACACCCACTCTCGTTTCTTACCTAAAACACGATTTTTACATTGATATAATTTATAAGCATCAGTTTGCCAAGGTCAATGGCTAACCTTAACTTTTCACTCGATGAATTCTTAGGTGCTTATTAAGATTAAAATACATCACCTGTTAGAAGACTAGCTTCTTAGCTTGAAAAACCAGAAGAAAGCTGAAATGACTATACACTTCATGGCTTGGGATCTGAACAGACCATGTTTTTTATATGGTGGATGGAAGAGGGGGTTGCTGCCCTCGCTAGATTTATTTTGGAGACTGAGAACTTAGGGACACATTAAATAGAGCATACATTTAAAAATAAGCACCACCTGAAATTTCCAGCGTGTCATCTCCACAAAGAGCCGGATGATGTATATTTGTTGTAGTTACTGCAGTTTCCTGTTGCTTCACCAAGTGCTCTGTGTTTTTGGATTGGTTGGTCTACATTAAAACATATTATGAATAGTCAGCACTTAAAGTATTCTTTAAAGGAGACACATAGATCCAGGATATAAATTTGTATTGACAAATAATAAAAATAATCCCCAACCCACGACAAAAAAAAATACACTTGGAGTACTGTTTATGAGCCTCAGACTGTGCTGAGAGACTTGTAAAACAGAACCAATTATCCAAAAAAGACTTGGATAGTCACGAATGATTATTTTCTGCATTATATCACGTGTGTACCAATGTAAAGCTTTCATTCCATTGCAAATCCAGCAACCTTCTTTTGTTTAAAAGAAAAAAAGAAAGTCGGCTTCAATTTGCTTGCAGAATAAATACTGGCTGAAATGCAATGAAAACTCCATTATGTAGTGATGATACTAAAGCAGTAGAGAGATTGAGTCTACGAAAACAACAAGAGAGAAAATGTTATTTGGAAACCACTATTTTTTTCTGGCAAAATAAAATCTTCTTCACTATGAATTCTAGGCCCTGTAAAAATTAAGACATTCAAGACACACAGATGATAGTTTTCTCTAAATAGACTCTGTTCACTATATGCCAAATAACAATTTCGGCGAAAAAAAAATTAGTCAAGAAACCCCAGCATCAAGACAAAAGCCATAACTAATATCCCCACGTATGAGAAAGGAAAACACTGCTCAGCCTGCCTTAGTGCCACATTGTGGGGACAGGACGGAAGAAGTATCGTCTCCACCAAGCACAGATGGGACTTGCCTACAACAGATCGAACCTTCTTGGCCATGAGGGCTGCATTCTGGCTTTATTGTCACTAAGTCTGCCCAAAGGAACCTCCCTTGGGCCAGCAAGGACCTCTGACAGTCAAGACAGCATTGTCTTTTTCTTGCAAGACTCCTCTGCAGAATGGGGTACTATTGAGCCCACTGACCTTCATTGCTTTGGGATTCTGCACGTTTCTGATGACAATCCACCTCCTTCCCAAGATCCCTTCCATCCCTTGCTTCTTAGTCTATCCCAGAAACAGGTACATTGTCCAGCCCAGATACCACCCCCATACATACACACACACACACACCCCAAGAAACCTCTCCCACTTTTATGGTCTGAACCACCCCTTCAGGCTGTAGATTCCAAATCCTACACCTCCAGTCTTGACCTTTCTTATCAATTACAGACCTCATTCCAGGCGCAACTTGATATTCCCCAAGGGTAGTCAAACCTGACTACCACAAACAGACCACATCATCTCACCCCAAACCCGACTGCTCCTCCTCATTCTCTAATTCATTCGGAGGCACTGCCATCCACCCCGACACTGAAGACAGGTGCCTGGGAGTCTTCTCTATTACCTCACTCGCTGCCATCACCATCCTCTTCCACTTAGCAGTGGGCTTCCCTGGCATTTTTAAACCATCTCTGGCTCTCCACCTGCACTGTCATTATCTTATGCCATGTCCTCATCTCTCTGCAGGGCAACAGGATGGCTTCCCAGCCCCAAGTACTCTCCCATCCGCTCTCCTCTCTGTCACCCAGTAGTGTACCACAGAACACAGTCAGATTGAATTCCTTCAGTGGCTTGTCACCACTGGATCCAAATGGCCTCATAACGAACCAGTCCCTACATGTACCTTGCCTCCTGGACCAGACACATCCCTGTATTGAAGATCTGTGAATGTGAGGGCGGCTGTACCTCTCCGTAGCCTTGTTCCTCCATCTCTTCCACCTGGAGCATGCTCGACCACATCCTCTAGGTCATCTGCCCTGGCTAGCTCCTCTCTCCTTAGGACTTGACTCTGACCTTGAGAATCCAGATCAACCATCTCAGATCAAGTCAGGGGCCTTCCTTGGGCTTCTGCTGGCTCTGTGCATGCCTCTTTCCAAACGTCAGATTGTGTATATATTAAAGTCACATGCCCCTCTGCTTGTCCCCATGAAAGTTTTCAGACACAGGGACGATGCCTCATTCCCACTGTGTCCTCAAAACCTAGCCCCCAGAACATGCTTCATCTTCAGCCCTTGACAAAGAGGTTAAAAGTGCTCTGTTCCCCTTTAATAGAGTAGCTATTATGATATTTTTCAGTTAAATAAACACTGGAAAAAAAATGTTTCCTGAACAGTACTATTCTGCCTCCCAGGACAATATTGGGAACCTGAGGTCTAGAAATTTTCCTCTGTAGAGTAGGGAGGGCCCTTCCAGAGGTAAGAAATACCACAAAAGGTTCTCTCCACATTGTGTCAGGTGGCCCTTGGAAAATGGTTTCTTTTTATGACATAGTGATGTCAGACCAACCTGTATCCAAATCCCCATCCGTGTGCTTGTGACCTTGGCCATGTGTGATGTCTACTGAGACCCCGCATCTCATTTCCTCATCTTCCACCTGGAGGGGAGAGTACCATCTCCTCGGGTTGTAAGAGTGGCAGTTTCATGGTGAGGTCTCCGCTGCGCTATTACTTTCCCATGCCCCTTCACATGATTCTCTTTACCCTTTGACTCTCTTCCATTTGGGCTACGAGACACAAAGCAGCCCCTGATTCCAAAGGGAAATCATTAACCGCAGAACAGGAGAACCCAACAGCCCAACGAGGGCCTTTCAGTCTCCAAAGTCAGGACCCGTCCATAATTAATAGCTTTGATTAAGCACGCGCAGAGCCAGGTGCACCTTCCTCTACTCTCTTTCCGACATCTGAAAGGAAATGAGTCTCTGTGTCAAGGGACCACCCAGAACAAGAAAGAGCCACGCTCACACGGGGCGCCGAGGACGAGTCTCACCCTCAGTCTGAGCTTGGGAATGAAAGTAACAGAACATCAAGATAGGTCTGTGGATCCTGTCCTCCGAGCCCCGGGAGACGTCAACACCCACACAGTTGCCACAACACGAAGGGTCAGAGGAGCAGAACAGAAACGGCTCTCTGAGCAACTGGGAAAGTCACAGAGAATGGTATTTTCCCCCATAGAGTCAAGAATGAAATTAGCTGATAAGGCAGCAGATTCTGGCCTGGACTAGTGGCTAGGGTCAGGCAGAAATGCAGGCTGCTATGGTCTGCGTGTGGTTTGTCCCCCAAAGGATCATGTGTGAGAATCTTGATTTTCAGTGTGGCCATGCTGAAAGGTGACGAGACCTGTAAGGAGCAGGGCCCTGTGGAGGTGACTGGGGTGCTGACCTCGGGAAGACGTTCTCATGGGAGCACACTTTGTTACAAAAGAGTGGGACTGAATTTTCCTCTTGCCCTGGCTTTTTTGACCATGTAATCATGTCCCCAGGGGCTCCCACCATTATGATGCTCTTTGTCATGATGTTACACAGCCCAAGGGGGCCCTCACCAGAGTCGGAATTGATGGAGCCACCTGATCTTAGACTTTTAGCTTCTCAAAACTAAATAAACCTTTTTATAAATCACCAGTCTCAGTAGTTTGTTATAACAGCCCAAACTGGATCAATATGCAGAAATATCAGCATATCAAGGAGGGAGATGACAGGGCCTGGGACCAGATCGGAAAGGCAACATCCAGATCTCCCACAAAGATGGCAGCCAAGGACAGACAAATCCTCCACCTGACCTCTCTGAAGTCACGTGAACTTGCCATAAATGAAATGCAACCCCGTGGAGCATGACTAATTTTTTTTTAACTAGACTTGATTTGTTAAAGCACTTTCAGACTCATAGTCATATGAAAAGAAGGTACAGAGCTTTCTCATTACTCCCTTCCCCACACAGGTCCAGTCTTCCCCATTAGTGACAGTCCCCACCAGAGTGGCCCATTTGTTGCAGTTGATGAAACCTATATCAATGCATCATTGTCACCTGTATTCCTATTTCATGTGGGCATAGGGTGGATAAGACACAGTCCATTGGGTACACAACCCATTTCAACACTGGAACACATCAGTACTATAGGAACATCCAACCAGAAGAATCCCGATGGTCAGTTTGATGTGTCAACTCAGGCCAGCTATTTTGCTAAGAAAATATTCTGCAGATAAAGTTAACATCTACAGTCAGTGGACTCTACAATCAAGGAGATTGCTCTTGATGTGAGTGGGTCCTATCAAGTTGATAGTCTTAAGAGTAAAAACAGAAGTTTCCCAGGGGGAAAAAAATTCTACCTCAAGATGATAGCATCAGCTCCTGCGTTTGCACCCTGCTGGCTACCCTACAGATTTGGAACTGTCAGCCCCAATCACATGAGGCAATTCCTAAAAATAAATTACTGTGCATCTACCCATCTATTTGGTTCTACCTCTCTGACTAATTCAAGAACTGAACCTGCTGCAAGGCCAAGATGGTATTCCAGGTTGTTGACATTTAAGTAGGAGGTGAAAAGGTGAGAGAGGATACAAATAAGTGTGTAGATGCGAAATATACAAAGGAGGCAGAGTTGATATAATCGGTGATTGAAATGGGTAGGGAAGAAGAAGAGAAAGGAAGGAATCCAAGATGGTGCCATTTTGATTGGCTTGGAGATCTGAGGACTCAGCTTCACTGGACAGAGAATTGAATTTGAGGAGCTCTCAGGATGTCCAAGCCCTGATGTTCAGAAGGCAGTTAAAGAGGAGGGTCTGGAGAGAGAGAGTGAGTCTGTGATAACAGACACAGGTCAATGACTAATTGAAGTCCTGGGAGGAGGCGAGACTACCACGAAGATTGAGCACCAAAAGGCATGGCCCAGAGAATGCCAATGTTTGAGAGTCCAGAAGCATGGCTGTGAGAGGTGATGTGGTCAGGGCCCGGAGCAGGAGAGGGCAGAGGAAATGCAAGAGTAGGGAGGCACAGAAACCCAGGAGGGTGATGCTCCCACGCAGAGCAAATGTCATCATGAGAGCTATCACTAAAGTGGTGGGGCAAGCACAGAGGTGATGGACAGGACTACTGGAAAATGCTCTAGAACTACCTATGGAAGCCAAAATCAGTGCAGAATATTGTGGAACAAGGCATGACTCCCTGCTGGGATGATGTAAAAGCTGCAAATTTTTAACAAAAAGAGAAGAGAAAGCTTTGCAACCCCCTTCCTCATGCAAATAACCACTGCCCTCCACCCTCTGATGGGGATAAGTCAGAGGGCAGTGGCAGCTGAGGAAAAGGCAGGAAGAGTGACTGTAGAAGAAGTGTGAATTTTACCTAAGGGGACGTGCTAAGGGCGGGAGGGTCAAGGGAGGTATCTGCAAAAGGCAGAAGTGAGCCGGTTCCAGTTCTCAAGGGAGGGGTCTGTAGAACAGGTGTTTGAACACAGAAGGAGAAAAGAGATCAGTCCATTTACAAGTCAGGAGGAAGCAGGAGCAGGAAGTGGCTCACAGAAGGAGTATCAGCTCCTCCACTGACCAGAACAAAGGAGGAAAGACGTTCCTTTAGGGAAGCTTGGGAATGTGGTGGGGGGCAGCACCAGCTGCTGCAGGCACAGGGCATGAGGGTGACAGAAGTTGGTAGTTGGTGCTGGATTACTGATTAAGGCCTCAGGACCATGACAGCTGCCAGGCCATCAACACTAATGACACACACTCTCGCCAGATGCCAGCAAAATCACCAAGTGGAAGAGGCAGGTGGAGGACCCCTGAAAGCAAACCTGCACACGCACACACACACACACACACACACACACACACACACACAGACACACACCGCTTCATCAAGCAAGTGGCCTGGTTTTCAGAACCAACTGAAGTAATGGGCAAAATACAAGCAGCTCCGGGGAGGGGCACCAGGCACAGGGCAGGATGTCACTCAGAATGCTGGACACGAGGGACGGCCCGAGCAACAGCTTAACGGGCACCCCAACCAGGATCCGTATCCCTGAGAAAGAGTCACCTAGGGAGGACTTCAGGGCTGGCCCTGCTTCTGGGCAGGTGGAGGGTGTGGAAGGCAGCTAGCCCCCTGAGCTCTAGGGCTCCCTGTGGGCTGGCCAGGGTCGTCAGAGCCAAGAACCTTCATCTTGAAAAGATAGGAGGGCCATTTTTATTTTTTGTACCAATGATTGAACTCAGGGGCACTCAGCCACTGAGCCATATCCCTAACCCTATTTTATATACTATTTAGAGACAGGGTCTCACAGAGTTGCCTAGCACCTCACTAAATTGCTGAGTCTGGTTTTTGAACTCATAATCCTCCTGCCTCAGCCTCCCCAGCCACTGGGATTACAGGAGTGTGCCACCGTGCTGGGCAGGAGAGCCATTTTTTTACTAGGCCAATCAAAGGAATATCTTTAAGAAGGACCACCAGCTGGGCAATGATCAGCATCCAGGTGTACTTCCAGAGGGAGGCTGACAAGACATTCTGGAACTGGGTGTTTAGGAGCAAGTGACCCCCTTCCCCGAGAGCACCTGCTACCCTGTGAGACTCTCTCTCCACATCCCCTGGACATCTCCAACTCAGCCATCTGTGTGAACCAAGGTCTCAGGGGTCTCCTTCTCTCCATTTTTCACTTCCCATCGATACTTTTCATTTCGTAACTAATCAAAAAAATTTCCCACTGTCTTTGGGGATGCTCTTCCTTGACATTCCCCTCCCCCACGTGTGTCTGGTAAGAGGCATGCGATCCCAATCAGTCACCTCCGACCTGGCACACGCAACCACCGAGGGGTTCACAAAGACTATCTGGAGTGGATACTACCATGGCTGGTGTTGAAAAGTCCATTTTTCTGGAAACTCGGTGTTGTATGAACCCTTTCCTGTGTTGGAGCCCAGAAAACAAAGACCCCCACACACACAAAGTGAAGATCTCAGAAGCAAATTTTCTCTCTGACCTTCTCCTGCCTTCCTGGCTTTGGCCCCACATTCTTCCCCAAGTAAAGCATAGAAACCAAAATTTCTTTTCCCCAATGTGGGTCAAAGAAACCAGTCTTCCCCGAAGCCAGCCAAAAAGCCTAAAAATATTCCTCTAACTTTCCCCTTGCCTTTGCGTATAACAACTGGCCAGACGGAAATTCTCTATCTCCATGGTTCTACGCCAGCTCATAAGGGCCCCATTCCAGGCAGGGAAATGCCCCACAAAGAGGAGGAAGAAATGCTACCACTGAAGGACAAAAAAGTAACCAGAGAGGTCAGGCTTGGCCTCCCTTCTCAGGTCACTGATGTCAGCTCACACCCTTCTGTCCAGGTGTACTTCGACACAGCCGTCCAGGCTTCGTGGAATCTAACCAGAAAAACGCACAGTTGGCCTTGGGTTCTCAGTCTGAAGGTTCCTGTAGAATTTTAACTCATGAAATCCCAAGTTTTCGGTCTGTAAAATGAAATTGACAGAAGTCTGCCAGTCGTGGTGGCACACCCCTGTCATCCCAGCTACTTAGGAGGCTGAGGTAGCAGAATTTCAAGTCTTAAGTCCAGCCCAGGAAACTTAGCAAGACCCTGTCTCAAAATAAAAAATAAACATGGGCTGGGGATGTAGCTCAGTGGTGGAACACTTGCCTAGCAAGTGCGGCTCCTGGGTTCAATTCCCAGTACAAGGAAGGAAGGAAGGAAGGAAGGAAGGAAGGAAGGAAGGAAATTAATTGATACAGGTGCAATATAAGAACTTGGAAATCAGAATCTAGAGCTTATCATATAATTTATTACCATTATTAATATGAATGAATATTATCACTAGTCATTTACCCATTTTCTCAAAAGAACTCTAAAACCACTAAAAACATTCTTATTTCAAAGTAATGATAGGTGGCGTACTTGTTGCTCAGTTTCAGTATTTTTAGATGTCTCATGAATGGGACAATGAGGCATAATGGGTTGAAAAGGTTGTTGTGCTTTTCTCTTATTATCTTGCCTTCTGTTACCAAGTTGTCAGCCATGACCCTTCTGATGGGAGAGATGTCACCCCCTTTTCTCTCCTCCTCCTGAGACAGATGAGCCTGAGATGGTGGTTTCTGCTTTTCCACCTCCCCTAGTCCCCTCCCTAGAGGGCACTGACCAGCATGGAAAAGTCTTGGGAGATGTGGAGCAAGGGGTGTGAAGTCTCAGCCATGAAGATGAATACATTCTGGAGACCCAATGTACGGACTGGTGACAAAATTAATTATATTGTACTGCGTACTCGAAATTGGCCCAGAAACTAGATCTCAGGTGTCTCATCACATACACCCCCCCCCCACACACACACAAGGGTAACTGTGAAGTGATGGACAGGTGGCTCAGCCTGACCACAGTAAATACTGCCCAATGCATATACCTACGTCAAATCAATTGAACGCTTAAAACCAATCCAATTAATTGCCGGCTGTATGTACCTCAATAAAGCTGGGGGGCGGGGAGAATCCTCTTGGTGCCAAACACAAGAAGTAATTGGAGAGCACATTCCTGAGGAAGGCCTGGGAGAGCAAAGCTCAGAACATTTCTTCTCAAAACAAATAGAGATGTGCTATCACAAGGGGTGGGGAGGAATCCTCTCTGCCAGGCGACAAATCCAGGGCAGGGCCTTTGCTTTTTCTCTCTATTTTAAAGTTTAAATACAGAAGTGAGATGGTGGCTGGGGGATATGTGTTAACAAGTTTATTTAAATTAGAAAAAAACAAAAAAGTAACAACTTCTGGTTTGCCTGATGTGCTTCCTGAGAACTGGCTTTGCCACCAATTGATGGGTGTTTTCCCCAATAGGAAGGAGAAAACCCCATAACTTGAACGTTTGGATGAAGCTACCCTTAAGGCATGACCACGGTGTTACCGTCTATAGGATATCCTGCACACTCTCTAAAACTATCCAAGTTCATTTTAAAAGACCATTAGTTCTTGACTTAAAAGCACCGATGGGCCCACACTGAGCTCACACATAGAGATAATTTCTGGAGACTCATTCCCCCATTCTGTACCAACATAAAATAGCATATGCCCGTGTTTCTTCTTTGAGGTTGAAATTGCTCCTGGTATTTGTAGAGTATGGTTGGGAGAACTGATATTTGACCCTGCTATAGTTTCTATCTTAAGTGTCCCTCAAAGGCCCTGGTGTTAAAGGCTTGGCCTCCAGCCCATGGCACTAACGGGGGAGGGTGGAGTCTTTAAGAGGTGGGTTCTAGTGGGAGGCTTTGTGGCCACTGGAGGTATACCCTGAAGAAACTGTCAAAGGCTGGTCTGTCCTCCCCATCCCGACCCACTACCTGACCAGGAGCTTGCTCCTTCATGAACTCCCTACATGATGTGCTGCCTCACCACAGCCCCCAAAACAACAGGGCCAACCAACCCTGGACTGAAGCCTCCAAACTATAAGCCAAAATAAACCTTTTCTCTTTATTAGTTAATTCATTTCCGGTATTTGTTATAGTGGCAGAAAGCTGACTAACACAGACTCCCATTTCTTTCCCTTTGAGGTACCTAGGAGGACTCTTCTTTGGTTTGAGCTATACTTCTAATTTAAGGTCTATCACTAATGCCCTCAACTGATTACAACCAATACTTTGCCCAAGAATACTAGGGGGATCTAAATTTATTTAATTAAGCCCCTGGCAAGATATGATTAAGGACTACATCTTATTCCAGTGATTCGGGAAGTAAATTCCAGAGTTGTGCAGACTGCCCAATCATGGGGGACTGAACCATTCTGGTAACTAGATGTAATTATCAGTTTGTAGTATCTCCAAGAAGTCACATTTATCAACTGTGAAGCCATAGGTAAAGCGATATCAGATTAGAATGCTTATTACACCAAATGATTTGCTTTAAAAAAAAAAAAGCCTACACAGTCAGCAATTTAGAAGGAGGATATATTATGCAAAAAAAAAAATTGTGAACCCACCCATCAGTAGAAAGGAAGGTCAGTTCTAGAGGGCAAATGCCAAGATCAAGTGGCTTTGTAGGATTCTAAATAAGAAACCTTGCTATTAGTATAACGAAAGTAATAAACATTCCATAGGAGTTAAGAAATAGGCATTCCAGAAAAGTAATACCAGTGTCTCATATCTACTCCATTGAGAGTCCATTCCAAGCTAGCACAAAAATATGCTAGTGCTGAGTGTGACCTTGACCCTCTGGGATGAGGCAAGCCATGGCTGAGAAGTGGCCAAGTGCACACCACACAAAGTGAATGGCACCTGGGTGTGCTAACGGCAAGGCTGCAAGCAGAGAGACCCCCGCTCAGAGTGAGGAGTTTAACAGATTCCTCCTAGAGCTTTTTTGCAGCCTGCAACAATTCATCTGTCAAAAAAGTGCATGAATGGGAAAAATCCAGCATCGGAGCCAAAGACTGTGTTGCAACTGTCTAAGATTTTTGAGCGCTGGCCAAACACGCCTTTATGGATTGTTTTCACTCTCAGGGCTTCGCAGCACCTCATCCCTAAATATTTGATAGCTGTATTAGAGGTGTGACTCCATCACAGACGCTGACATGCTGAGGCCCTTCCAGAGAGATTCACACATTTTCCAGCCCAGATGGTGCATTTGCATTGGCAAAAAAAAAAAAAAAAAAACGGGGGGGGGCACATAAACACATTTTCTTCGACTCAGAGTTGATCAACACTTAGTTATTCAAGGAATGACTTCCCAAACCTTCTCGACCCTCCCGGACGCTGCTCTCTTTGATAGGACTTTTACTTCCCTCCGATATTTTTGTCAAGAGGATGAATGCAACAGGACTAAAAGGAGACTCAACTCCCAACTAGTCAACGTCGGTCCCTACAGCAGGTCTGGGGGAAAGGATTCCCCGGGACAAGGGTGCGGGAATCATCTCCAAGATTTGAGAGTTACTCATGGATCTTAATTCCTCCACTCCCTGCCTCTCCAAGTTCAAGGTTATCCACATCTGGCTGCTTGCTGGTGAAGGCTGAAGGGAAACAGATGGCCAGCCCAGGGTACAGTCAGGCACATCCTCCCCAGGGCACCTAAGTCACCTGCATAAAGCTTTCCTATCTGATGCCCCAACTGAGCATCTTCTCCCACTGTCTGCATTGTTTCATGAAACACTAGGTAGGGCTCACTGGTCACTGGGGTTGTTTCTTGGGGGCCCCTAGAATCTACAAGTTTTGATACCCACACACAAAATTCTCAGAACAGCAACCTGCGAAATCGATGGCCTGCCCCCTTAGTAACAGGTGCTCATCAGGAGCATGTCATGGCTGGAAGTGTTGCCAAGGATGTGAGTTGAAAGGGTTCCGGAGGGATTTTATTGAAGAAAGAAAGAAAGAAAGAAAAGAAAGAAAGGAAGGAAGGAAGGAAGGAAGGAAGGAAGGAAGGAAGGAAGGAAGGAAGGAAGGAGGAAGAAAGAAAGAAAGAAAGAAAGAAAGAAAGAAAGAAAGAAAGAAAGAAAGAAAGAAAGAAAGAAAGAAAAAAAAACAGACGAAAGAAGGGAAAAACAGCTGTTTGGAAATAAACTGTAAAACATCTGTAGCACACGACCAGAATTCTCTAAGCGTGACCATGAAACTTTACAGGGACCTCATTTTTCAGAAAGAGCACTCCCAGCAGACACCATGAGTGATAACCCCCTCTCGGGGTTCCCAGTTGGGTACAAAAGAGGTATGCCCAGAGGTGTCATCATGGGGGACTGTCCAGGGCTCCTGGAAGCCACTGAGCACAACTGTCCTCTGTCACCATGGAGAAGGGAAGAAAGTCAGAGAAGCTAGCTCCGAGGTGTCCTTTTCTCACTGTGGATGGAGTTTAGAGAACCCAGACCACGTGGACCTGTTCCCCCTCTTCTGGGCTTCTGCCTGAAGCACTTGAGACTCTTTGGGGGTACATTTGTTAAAGAAAAAAAAAGAGTGAAGGAACATTCTGCATAGTTTCTTTGGCTTCCTTTGCATCACTGTAATAGAATTCAGAGATTTTTTTTTTTTTTAAATCAAGGTTCAAGGGTCTAAGTAGCTCAATTTATTTTTCAAGTAACTAAGTTACCAGAAACTTGTAGCGTGGCTGTATTTATTTTCTGAAGGAGGCTCCAAGTTGGCAGAAGGGTCCTCGGAAGGACATATTTCTTCACGTTCTCTTGATCTCAGTGTGTGGAGATTCGCTTAACAGCTGTTTTATGTACAAGTGTTTTCTCAGCCACGTCCTCCCCCTCCACCAACAGACATTTTTTTTTTCTAAGGCAAAAAAAAGTCGGCAGGACCCAACAAAATATTAAACTGCTCTCCAGCAGACATGGTAACACTTGCAGGGCCTACATGTATGGCTTCAATAGTTTGAGGAGAAACTGGAGTTGAAACACAAAAGAAGGTCCTTCTCCCACAACGTCAGGCCTTCCCTCGCCTGTCATGGCTCAAAAAGACAGCGGTGACATCAAGTCATATGGCACATGGCAAGTCACTTCTTCCCAGTAGGGACAGTTCTGAATTTCACACAGCAAGGAACTCTCTCTGACTTACCACAAAGGAGCTGACTTGGAGCATTCAAAGTTGTCACACCGGGAAAGAAATGAAGGCAACAAGCAAATTAACCATCCCTCTCTCAGCTCTATGGATTTATCCAATTGGGCAGTAATTCCCATGCACTTTTAACATTCCTTTTTGAAGAACACCTGACTCAGTAAGACCTGTTATCTTCTTTCCCTCCTATAGGTGTGTTTGTGGGTACAAGATACATGCTAGTCACCATTTTACTAAATACCAAAAGAAGATCCCCACGAAGAGCTCTCCAGGGTGACTTTGTGGTTAATTTGCTACAGGGGGACTCTTGATGCTTAGATTGGGTATAGGAAGGGGTTTTCTCCAGAATTCACCCATGCTTTCTTGTCTCCTTGACGGCTCTTCTTGGTTTGCAAGTACATGTTGAGCATTCCTAATCTAAAAATATAAACTCCAACATCTTCCAAAATCTATACCCTTATGAATGTGGGCCACAAGTGGAAAATTCCACACCATGAAACTGTTTTCATGCACAAAATTATTTTTTAAAATGTTGCTTAAGATCACCTTTAGGCTATTTGTATCATGTGTTTACAAAACATAAATTAGAATTTGAACTTGGGTCCTATCCCCAGGATAAATCACTGTTATCAATGCAAATATTACAAAATCTGGGGAGGAAAAAATTCAAAATTTGAAACACTCTGGTCCCAAGCATTTCAGAGAAGGGATACTCCATTTTATGGTACTTGCTAAGTAGGGAAAGTTCTAGGGGGATTTCCCTTCCTGAAAAAGTGAGCCTCAGCCTTAACGAGACCCTATCTTGAAATTAAAAAATAAAAAAGACTGGAGATATAGCTCCTGGATTCAATCCCTAGTACAAAAAAAAAACAAAAAACAAAAAACAAAAACAAAAACAAACCCCAGAATGTAAAAAATACAAATCCCTCCTTCTCTTTTGCACCATGCTCAGGAGCCCAGATAAGAAGAGAGTCCTATAAGTCCTGGGTTAGCATCCAACTGAGACAATGACTTCCAAGTACTTGGTCCAAGGTCAACTTACTGCCCTTCCTTTTCTTCGTGCTTCATCTTCTCTGTGCTCATAAAAAAACACTATTATTGAAAGTCCAAAGAATTTTGAAAAAAAAATTTCATCAAATGTGTCAATTTTTTTAAAAAAGCTGAATTTTAACATAAAACTTTATCCCAGCACAAAAAGAATAAAATAAAACCCTGTTTTGTAATAACACCTGTGAAAACAATGCAAACACTTTACTCACTTTACTGTCACATGATGGGAACACACACACTATTCATAGAGACCCATTGAGCTCTATTGAAGGACAGCCAATTCATTCTGAAAGAAACTGACTCTAGCCAGGCACAGTTGTGCATGCCTGTAATCCCAGCAGGTTGGGAGGCTGAGGCAGGAGGATTTAAGTTCAAGGCTCGCCTCAGCAACTTAGTGAGGCCTTAAGCAACTTAGGAAGACCCTGTTTCAAAATAAAAATTAAAAAGGACTGAGGATGTATCCCTGGATTCAATCCCTAGTACCAAAAAGACCAAAAAAAAAAAAAAAGAAAGAAAGAAAGAAAGATAAACTGGCACTAAAAATTCCCTTCATAAGCCTTAGATAAATAGAGAAGATGGATTTAGATAATAAGCAAGAGGTATGAGAAGATAAATCATAAACAATGATGCAATAAAAAAGTCAATAATCACACACAGAAATGGGGAAGACAAAAAGAACCCTTTGGTTTCCATGTGACCTCTAGAATAAGCAGGCTAGAAATACAGCACCTTCTGTTTCCATAGAATATACAAGAGGATATAACCAAATCCCTGAAGAATATTTATACCCACTTAAGCAATAAAAAAAAATATTGAACTTTTAAAAATTCAGGATGTTATTATAAGAAGTCACTTTTCTATGTAAGAATCAAATAAAAATAGTTAAGCTTTTCAAACCAGAAAGATGGAACTTGGGAAGGGATCCAGGAAAAACATCCATTGTCACAGAAGACAGGAATACCAGCTGTTCTGGGCACTTGATGTGTTATCTCAGTTCTTTTTCTCAATCATCTCATGAGGATGATATTTCCAGTTTTAGGCTCTTGGGCTTCTAGTGGATCTGCTACAGTCAACCCCTCCCTCTCAACTGGATCTCTCCCAGGAACAATCTCAACATGCTAGACACCTCCCTTCCCATCTAACCAAACTCCCCCTCGCCCTTCCATCCTCGGCAGTACTGACCTTTTCCTCTCCTCACCTTCCAGCCAGATTTTGTGAAAGTTACCTCCACTCTGTCTGCATATCCTCACCTCTCGTTCTTACACCAACCCCTGGCAATTGTCCTTTGACTACCTCTCTCCACCAGTGGATCCCAATTATTTATAATCTCATTGTTGCAAAACGTGATAACCAATTTCAAGTCCTTATGCTGATGGTTCATGTCTGAATTGAGCATTCCTAATCTAAAACTCCAAAATGCTCCCAAATGAGCAACTCTCTGAACACTGCCAGACACCCCCAAGTGGAAAATTCCACATCTGATCTCACACGATCGGTCACAGTCAAAACGCACTTCAATGTACAGAAACATTATTAAGTGCACTAAATTATTTAAAATATTAAATAAATTTATCTTTTTAGTTATAAGTACAAGGTGTACAGGCAACAACTGAATTTCATGTTTAGACTTGGATCCCACTCCAATGATATCTCATTATATATATGCAAATATTCCAAAATACAAAAAACCACCCCTCCTTCTGCTCAGTGCTCCTTTTTGTTTTTCCTGCTACCTCCTCAGTTTCTTTGGCAGACCCAGTCCTGGGCCTTCTCTCTCCTCTATGTCTGTTGCTTTAGTTACTTCGTACGTACCAAGCCCTTTCCCTGCCCACTCCTCTCCTCCAGCCTGAGGAACTCCACCGACAGCTCCAACTCAACCTGAGCATGATTAAACTTATTATTATCTCCCCGTGAACCTGGAGTGGGGCTTCTAGAGTTCTCCATCTCAGTGAAGAACACTCTCTTCCAGGTGTGCAAACCAGAATGCCTGGCATCAGGCTGTGCACATGCCCTTGCATCTGATCTGCTGTCACATCCAGCTAAATCTCTCAGATTCATCCACTTCCCTCTTCCCACCATCACTGAAGACACCACTATTCCCTACCCCTACCCCCCACCAGCTATTAAAGCAGCTTCTTAAAGGGGAGCCCTGTCCTCCTCTCCATCCCCTCCATTCTGTGCTCTTCACACCAAACCACAGTGGTCCTTTTCCAAATGCATTTTGGGTCAAGTCAGGCCCACCACCACTCCTCCTCCCTCACTCCCATCCCCTTGCTTGGTTTCATGACTTCCAGTTACATTTTACACATGAGAATCCCAAACATAAGACTTCCCATTTAGTGCACCGCCTTCCAGTTCTCCAAAAGCAACACACTCCTGGCTGACACAGGGATTCTGTGGGAGCACCACACATTCCAGAACACCGCCCTGGGCTCCCAGTCTTCGCCAATGGTTTTTCCTCCTTTAAATGCAGTTTTTTATTATATTTAGAACTATGACTATTTGGTTGACACCTGTGTCTGTCTTATATTTAATTGCACCCCTGCACAAAGTTCCTGATACTTGACAGGCACTTGATAAATAGCTGTTAGTTGAATAAATGAAAGAATGAGAGACTTGGTTAAGTAATGTGCTAGGCCAATAGGTAACAGGAGTATAATTCGGGGCCAGACCTAACAAATGCAGAAGGCCCTGCTCCTACCTCTGCACATACTGCCCCCATAGCAAGTAGTACTCCCTGGGTGTTTACTGAAGTCTGCTCTGTAAGACGTTGAAAACAGACTAGCTCACTATGTGTTGGACCACATCGCCAAAGAGCAATCTTGAAGCTGACAGAGAGTAGCATGGAAACATATGAGGGGGTATGGGTTCCATCACTTACTGGCTAGGTAAACTTCAGCACTCGATCTTTCTGTACCTCCGTTTCCTCATCTGTAAAGTAGCAAAGTAACAAGAGTACCATTTGAGTATCCCTTACCTGAAAAAACTGGAACTAGAAATCAGGTTTTTTTTTTTCTAGATTTTGGGATATTTGCATAGACTCTACTGGTTGAGCACCACTAATCTGAAAATTTTAAATGCTCCAAAACCTGGAAACCTTGAGCTTTGTGTCAGCACTCAAAACATTTTGGATTTTGGAGCATTTGGGATCCTCAATCTGTACCTACAGAAATTTGGTAAGGATTATGTAGAATGCACATAGTTTCTTGGTTATTGAATTCCAAGCATTCGATGAAAGGAAGCTAGAAGTAACTGCGGAAATAGCTTTAATGATGGCATCAGGACTAGTAAAAGATGGTAACATGAAGCATTGTACTGTCTGGGGATTAGAAAGTTCCCAAAAGTTACAGATTAAGAAACAGAATCGGCTTGCTCACCGTTAACAAAGAGCCATCGATCCCTTACTAAGTTAGAAGCTATTGGGGGGCATAAAGAAGAACTTGGATTAATTCAAAGATTAAGGAAAGCACAGAGTTTGAAGAATCTTCCTTACTTTTTAAAAAGACTTAGAAGTGTCATCATGGCAAGGAAACAGTCTGGAACCAGCAACACCCACCAGCAGGTCAAGAATTAAATGGGTCTCAGAAATACAAGTAAGAGAACATCATGGTTCTCCAGAAAAAGCCAAGACCGATTAGCACCCCAGGTAAGTGGAAGGAGACAGAAATAAACAGCTGGGTGTGCACTATCTAGATTCTCCTTAATGCAAACACACGCTCAACCACACGTGGCCCATGAAGTAAGGTAGAATGAGGTGAACCAAAGCCACAGATCGGTTCTAAACGGTGGCCTGTGGTTGAGGGAGAAAGACCATAAGCACCCAAGCCCTCACCAGACACCACAAAGACACAGCCGGCCCCGAGAGGGGCCAGTCAAAGGTTGCTTCTTACTAATCCCTTCTCGACCTCAGATGGCACCTCTTTGCTATTTCAGTACCTTCTCTTTCCCTACTTTGGTTTTCTCATCTCTAAAATGAGGCTAATGGTCCCGGGAGAGCATGGAGCAGAGGACCTGAAGAGTGTACCTGAGGACAGTTGGGAACCTGTAAAACTCTATGGAAGAGGATAACTTTTTTTTATACCAGTCTTAATGAGTCCACCCTTTGGAAATTACAATTTCATTAGAGATGAAATCCACCCAGGTGAGACGGTGATCATGTGAGCATCCAGAGGGTACCAGGTCACCTGGCATTTGGGACACCACTTTTCAGGTTTCTGAGGCACCTACTCCAATACCTGCTGGGCTAGCCCCTGGCCCTAGGGCAAGCACCAGTCTTCTTACTTAGTTCCTTAGGGAGACCTGAAGGGATCTAAAGCTTGCCAGCCAGATCGAGGGGTGTAACTCATTGGTAGAGCACTTACCCAGCAGGTACAAGGCCTGAGGCTCCATCCCCAACACCACAAAATAAAAATAAAGCAAACCAACTCAAACCAAAGACCTTGGCAAGATGATCCATCCAGCAGTCCTAGAGCCAGACAACAGGACTTTCCCAAGCTACCCAGTTGTATGACCTGCCTACGGCAACACTAAAATCACAGATTCAAGGTGGCCCTCCAGAGCTGAAGCCTCCCCACCCAGAGTCAACCACAGAATAGGTGGAAGATATTGGGGAAAAACTGCATTTGTACTGAACATGTTTTTTTTTCTTTTCATTATTCCCTAAACGACATAGAATAATAATTATCAACATGGTGTTTATATTATTATTAGGTATTATAAGTAATCTAGAAATGACTTAAAGTACACAGGAAGAGGTCCACAAGTTAAATGCAGATTTTATATAAATGCCATTTTATATAAGGACTTGGGCATCTATGGATTTGGAGAAAATCATCAGAAAGGCCGGAAGGTGACTAATACCAAATGGCTAATGGAGGTAATAGGAAGGACAGGTAATGCCCCCGCAAATGGATAAGATAAAGGCCAGATGGCATCCGTGGGAGTGGGGTGCCACGCCTAATTCAAGTTCTGCCTCCAACTCAGTGACTTGGGAAAGTCACTTTGTAGAACAGTGTGAGGGTAAGATAAGATCATCTCAAACTCTTTTCTAGGTCTGAAATCCTAAGGTGATAGCATCTGTTCCCATTTCCCCACTTCTTTCAAGTCTATCTGGAGAAACAAATCTTAAAATCTGACAAGTTTACAGCAAAACTGAAACAATGTCTCTACGAAGAGCTCCATGTTTGCTTATTTAAAGAGAGGCAAATTCCTCCTGGGGCCAGAGATGGGATTTAGGGTCCCAAAACACCTGGACTGTCCACAGCTGGCTATGTGACCTTCAGCAAGGCACTGCCAAACTTCTTTAAAACCTCAGAGCCTCAGTTTCCTGATCTCTAAAATGGGAATAATTGCAACGATAACAAGGATTGAGGAAATCAAACGGAAAACACACTTCAAGAATGGAATATATCCCTGAGTGCATAGCAGGGACTCAGTACAGGCTAGCTGTTATGAGTATTTATGTTTTTATCTATATACTGGATGGGCATCCAAAAATACAAATTCCAAAGTGCTCTGAAATCCAAAACATTTTTTTTTTTTTTTGCAGTACCAGGGATTGAACCCAGGGGTGCTCTACCACTGAGCTGCATCCCCAGCGCTTTTAAATTTTTTTAAAAAACTTGAAGACAGGCTCTCACTGAGCTGCCAAGGCTAGCCTTGAACTTACCATGCTCCTTTCTCAGCTTCCTGAGTCTGAGATCAAAAACCAAAACTTTCTGATGCTCAAAAAGTTTCAGATTAAGGACTGAGGGTATATAGCTCAGTGGTAGAGTGCTTGCTAGCCCATTCGAAGTCCTGGGTTCTCTCCCCAGCACTGGAAAAAAAAAAAAAAAAAAAAAAAAACCCTAACAATTCGATTTTGGAGTTACCTAGGCCTGTGAAATCTAGGCAAATATTCCAAAATCTAAAAGAGTACTGGCCCCAAGCATTTTGGATGAGGGCTACTCCATGAGCAGCTGTGCTTTTGTCTGGTGGATTGCCACTGCTTTGAGATGAGGATACTAAAAGACACCACAAGACTTCTATGATACATCTCCTCCCACAAAGGTTCATATTGTGCTCTAATGACCAGTCAGTAAACAGTCATTTAAAATAATTTCCAAACGTTATGCGTGCACTCCCTAAGGAGATGCACCTCTGACGAGGAGGATGTAACCAGACTTCTGAACTAACAGGTAATGTCCCTTATATAGAACTTGCTAGTACTCATTTAGGGACAAGGAAAAAAGAGTTTTTAAAAACACCAGAAGGGTAATGTTGTCACTACTTACCAGTCCTTAAGCCAAAGAAAATACCAACTAACTAATGTATGCGGCTGCATCTCGGGCAGGGCCCTGAAGAGTGTTTGGAAGAGTCACCCCTGCCCCTTAAGCAAGCAACCTCTGGGAAAGGTCTCTCCCCAAAATGGTTCCAGCTCCAAATAGAAAGGTTTGTTTGCACAGAGGACTAATTTGGTAGTTCTGATGTGTTTACCAGGGTTTTATTTATACTTTATGCTTTACTTTCAGCTTTTTCTTCCTTGTTTATTTATTTTTTTAAAAAACAGAATGATGCTAGAAAAGATAGAGGTCTTCATTCAGTTTATGTGTTTGTTTTAATGTTCACCTAAGTTCCTTCCCGGCTCCATTCCCCAGGCCCCCCCTTCTGCCTCCCTCCCCAGAGCTGCAAATGCCAGATGTCTTCTAAGAAACAGGGCACTTCCTTTGATTTCCTCTGCATCACTCCTTTTTCCAGTGCATGCACTGAAGCTGGAGAGGGGACACTTCTTCTTTGGCACATAGTTTCTCTGGAGGAGCTTGAGACTTGCCTGAAGAAGATGCTCTTGGTAAAGCAAGCGTTCACGTAGCATTTACATCATTTTTAAAGCCACAGTGAGTGGCACTGTGCCTGGCTCCCTCCCTCGGGCCTCCATGGCTGCCTGTTTGGGGTATGTCCATGTGTGCATGGGTGACTTATGCACACGTGAAGTGTTAATGGTCTTGACGGCTGAGGTGCAAATGAGAGCCACCTGCGGGCACCCAGGGCTGCCCTGGCCCTCTCAGCCAGCTCTTCTGACTTCCTTCACTTCACACGTCCAGGGACCCAGAAGTCACCTCCAGTTCCTTGGGGGGAACCTTCCCTAATGGAAGACTTCCTTCTTTGATCATGGCATATGAACTTCACTTCCCTGATGGAACCCCTGGGGGAGGCTGTAAGACCCACACCATGAATAAATCTCCAAATGCACCTCCTCGCTGTGGCAACGTGGATGCCTGATCTTCAAGGAGAAAGTTTGGAACTAAATATTCTAGTGGCAGCCAGACTGTATTCCTAAGGACTCAATGCTCACCCTACCTTATTTTGGTGCAGCCTGCATAACCACTCATAGTAATAAAAAGGTTAATATACAGCATCTAAAAAATAGTGCACTTTTAAAAAAATTTTTGATTTTTTTTTAAATGTCCAAAGTGTTAACTCTTTTGATAGCCACCTATAGTAAAGTTGGGGAATGAGACATCAGAATAAGTTTTGGGGAACAGGCAACTGAGGAAACAAGCCTAGTGACTAGATAGTTGACCAACACCATGAACTTCTTCACCCTGGAAGACAGGCCTCGGGAAGGAGGCTTGCTGTTTATGGAAGATGGACAGGTTCCTTAGTGGCCACCCCTTTTCCTGGGCCCCAAGAAAGAAGTTCTACCAGTCTACCAAGCCTCGTGTTACTCTTCTGTTAATTCATCTTTTATTACAGGTTGAGTAGCCCTTATTTGAAGAACTTGGGACCAGCTGTATTTTGGATTTTGGTGGGGGCAGTGGATATTTTCATAAACTGACTGGATCCCTTTCTAATCTGAAAGTCCAAAATAGGAAACATTCCAAACTCTAAAACCATTTTGAGCGTCATGTTGGCACACAAGAGGTTTCAGATTTGGGAGCCTTCTGGACTTCAGGCTTTCAGATGAGAGGTGCTCCATCTGTACGCCAAACTTGCTACACCATCTCTTGAGATGTTCCAGTCCAGGCTCAACGGGTTAACGCTCATAAACCAAACCAGAGGAAGGAAGGCAGTGCGAGAATTCTCAGTGCCTTCATGTATAACTTAGGTAATTATCTCAACCACTGAATTCTTTAGGTATGGCGTTGAATTTTGCTTAATGACCTTGGGTGATCACCCCTAAAATGTAAAACCATCTCCAAGCATCATAAAATTTACCTTTCATTTCCTTCCCAGGTCATATAACAAATTAAGGTCATGATCTAGAGTTGTTTTCAAAGTGTAGAAAGCATTGCATCTTAAGTGCTATCTCATCTTAACATAAACAAACTAACTTTACCAGAAATAAATACAATTTCCCTTAAAAGATGACAGAAGGATGCCGTCTTTGCTGCCTCCGATGTTTGATTTTGGAATCAGAGATCATAAATACTGAACTAAGTTTTGGGGAGGGGAACTGAAGCAGAGCTGACCTTGCCCGACTCCTGTAACCGGGGACATGAACTAGTCCCCTGACTACCACCAGCAGGGGGGCAGTCTCACAGGCTAATGAGCACTTAACATCTTCCTGGAGACTTAATTTTGCTCATTAAGACATAACTAAAAATGTTAGTTTTTGCTGTTGGCAAAAGCAATATCTGCACAATGCTTTGAGGAATGTAAGGACGGGGGGACCACGGTGGCAGAATCCTGGTGGCAGCTGTGGGTACTCGGGGCCTTTCCAGAGCACAAACTTTGTCTCCAGAGCCATAGGGCTGCTTGCCCTGTGATCCTCAAATTTCCCCACCAAGGTCATCTTTGGAGCAAGTGTTGAGAATTTAGAGGTCACCAGCTGAGTCAAAAGTCCACAGATTCTTTAACATGTCATGCTTATCTAAAATAGTCAAGTGAACTTCCACTTTTTTCCATGATATATCCTTGTTTGTTTGAATCAAGGGATAATGCCTTGAGATCTTAATCAATGAGAAAAACTGAGGGTCCAGGGAGATGTGCTGTGTTGACCCTTATGCCTTAGGAACTGCTGTTTCCAATGTCTCCACCAGAACTCATGTTGAATTCATTCCCCTTGTAAGGTGTGAATAGAGTAGAAACTTAACCCAAGTTTGGAATCTGGAGGTGGGGCCTTCTGGAGGTAACTAAAGGTTAACACTCCATAAGGGCAGTGCCATAATCCATCAGGTTAGGAGAAAAGGAAGAGAGGCCTGAACTAACACCATGTGATGCCCTGCACTGCCCCAAGACAGTACAGAATCCCCACCATAAGAAGGAGCTCAGCAGATGTGGCCACCAGATCTGAACTTCCAGACCTCCAGGGCCATGAGCCAAGTAAACCTTTATTCTTTTTAAATTACTCAGTCTGTGGTAGTTAGTTACAGCAACAGAAAATGGAGTGAGACAGGAGCCCTCCGAGGATATGTTGCCCTGTTTTAGCAGGAGAAGCTACCGTAGACTGGAAGGGGGAGCCTTGGGCTCTATTCCCCCCACTGGCCAGCTGTGGACCCACTGCCTTTTTGGACTAGATGAACTCAAAATCCCCACCATCTCCAAAGCCTTCTGATTGGAATCACACCTCCACCCTTCCACTGCCCCGCTAGGGGCCTTCTCTGATTCCACGAGCAATTAGCATCGACTGACTGGACCTGTTTTGTTCCTTCCTTCTTCTGGTTTTTGTAACCCGAGAGCCAGCGTTATGAATTTCACATGCCACTTAATGTGCAAAGACTTTAAGTCTCGCAGTCAATAAATCTTTTCAACTGTTTGGAATCCTGTTTTGAAAAAAAAGAAAGAAAAGTATAATCTCTATTAATACAGCCGCCGTAGCTTTGCAGCACACGGTTTAGAAAGTGGCGAGTGGGGAGACCTTTTCAGGACCCCTGCGTCGGCCCTGCCCTCCCCACCACTGTCACAGCACCGGGGACAAGTTGTGATCTCCCAGGTGGCCGTCCAGAGGGAAGCAGGGCTGAGACAAGGGGTGTGAAAGGCTCATCCTGCCATGACCCGTCCGTCTCTCGCTCTTGTCAAGGCAAACAAGGATGGTGGGATTATTCCGCCTCCTCCGGTGCCCGCCAAATGCCTCTGGTTTCAGTGACACTCGGGTCAGCTGGAGGAGCCAGGATGCTTCTCCTGGACGTGCACCCCGTTTGGAGGTGCCCTAAGAAGTACCGATTGGCATTTCCCTTTTCCCTCGTCCTCTAACCCCAGGGACCCAGAGCTTTACCTCTCCTGCCTCCCCTAGCAGAGTGCCCAGCACCTAAAACACGCCCAATAATTATCTGCAGGATAGATAAGGGATAAATGAATGAATGAAAGTGCAAAGTAGCACTTGAAACATGGGCACTTCCACGCTTTGTCCTTCATTGGGACTTATCCTCCCAGCAATTACGGTAAAGATCCATTACAGAGGCATTGCTCTCCCGGGATCTCAAACTCTTGGTTCAGGAAAAAAAAAACAAGGAATCAATTTCCCCCTAGGATCAGGAGAAAGCACAAAGGTGGCACTACACATTACTCTTTAGGGGCCACACAGTGGATTTAGGCCAACTTCAACCTTTCCAACAGACAGCCTGAACTCAAACTCAGTGGGGACTCTTCTGTCATCAGCCTGTGACAGGGGGTAGCATCAGAAAAACGCAAATTCCACACGCACAGGGAGACTTCCTACCAAAGGTTCTACCCAACAGCCCACCCAAGAATAAATCAGTCAACCCACACGATGAGAGAGTGGCAGCCACCAGGGTCGGTCATAAATACAGACGGAGACATTTAAAGCCAGAAAGGAATCCAGAATGATCCACTCAACCCCCATCATTCAACAAATGAGAGCGCCAAGGCCAAGAGTTATTAAACAGCAACTGAAGGTTTAGGGTTTCAGAGCTAAGACTTAAGTGGAGCCCGTCTGTGTCCAAGTCTGATGTGTTTCCTAATACAGCAGTCTGCTCGGGCTTTGCTTAAATTGTCAACCTGCCGCTAACACTCTCCTACAAGTGTTGTGAAAGAGTTTGAAGCCATTCTTGGAAGCACGCACTCGCGTTCTTTCAAGTTGTCGGAGAACAGCAGCAGAGCTCCGGAGCCACCTCCCCACTGCATCGCACAGGTACCCGCTGTTCACATCCTGCTGCCGTGACTCATTGCCATGCCCACACCTATTTCATTCCTGCCTTCGTGCAAAATTATCACCAACAAAATATCAAAACAAAAATCAGATGAGCAGTTTCACTGATGTGGCTTGAAGGGAGACACCCACCGTAGCAAGAAACGCCCCCTGAGGCTCCTGCTTCATGCACATCACAGGGCACCGACACAAGCTTGGGTCTTTGCGTAGATTCTAGTTCTTTTCCCCAGTACTTTGCAAACGCCTTTCTTGTGATGGAAAGATGGGAAGGCAGATGGCACTTTCAGGGTGGGCTGTTGCAAAACACGTACAGCTGCTTTAAGTTCTTCAACCCAATGGGTTCAAACCATTTAAGAGACTTCATAGCTTTGTTAAAGTCTGAACTTATCTCAGTTTTTAAAACTTTGTGTGTGGGTTATGTGTGTGTATGTGTGTGTGTGTGTGTGTGTAATATAAAGAAAAAGGTAGGAAGAAAGCTGGGGAGAAGAGGAGGAGAGAAGGTGGGAACAGTACCATGAGCCCCCATGCTCTGCTTGTCTTGCAATCCAAGCCAGGAGACTATTGGGGGACCACCATGTACTGACTAGTCTGTATCATTCAGAGTTTGCAGATAACAAAACTTAGTGGGCTGGGGGTGTGGCTCAGTGGTAAAGCCCTTGCCTCGCACACTCGAAGGGGTTTGATCCCTAGCACCACAAAACCCCAAACTTAAAATAGAAATGATCTTTTATATAAACCAAATGCATACATTTTAAAAGTTGTGCTGTGTATTTGTTCTTTGCAATTTCTCAAATTCTTTGAGGCAAGGATACAAACTTATCCTAACGTCTCCATCCACCCCAGACGCACACAATCGAGGTTTTGGGGATTCTCTCATCTATGCCTATCATATAATGCAAACCTTGCAAAAGGATGCAAAAGCAGGAACTTATCGTTCCTGAAAGAATGAGTCTTGATTTATTTTCTTACTCTGATGAGCTGTTGACTATACAGAAAATTTCAGCCCCCGTATCTCAGGTTCTTAAAGTACCACAGTAAGTCCAAAGCTGCCAGGCCCCTATTCCTGCTTCTCTGGTCCCCAACTGGTACTCTGCAGTAGCCCAGAAGCTTCAAGAAACCTGGAGACCAGGCTCTAGTGATCTCCCTACTCCAGTCTAGAAAGAATCTTAATTTAGGCAACTGGATTCTTACCAAGTCCTAGGAAGTACTAGAGACACACACTTGAGGCTGGTCCTCCAATAATAGTGCCCAGTACAACACTCCAGGAGTGACCTCCTCAAGGAACAATTCTCTAAACAGTGTGGAAACCACTGCCCTAGCACAGACCCCAGGACCCCATGCCATCTTGGGCACAATCCAGGAAACAGGAAGCTGATGCTGGGTTTGCAAGATCAGCACCACCAGCACATGGGTGCTCAGAGCACCTGCCTTTCCCCCACTCTCCAAGGTGATTCCAACTTCAGCTCTTCCAAAGACACCTCTGATTGGAGAAATGTGAATCATACCAAGACCTGGAACTGGCTGGAGGCTCAGGATGTGGCACCAGGAGGGTGGAGCAATGATGAAGGAGCCAGCTACTGTACATGCTGCATCCAGAGACCAGAGAGAGCATTCCAACCACAAGGCAATCCTTCAGCAGGCAGGGAGCAGGAAGTCCAATCTTACCCTGAATCATCCCCACTCTAGGGGATCCAGTGTGAGTCCAAGCCATCTTCTGGTTCCCCAAATCTCCACAAAATAACCACTATACCAGCTGTCTAGCAGCAGTAAGCTGAAATCAAATCTGGAATGCCCATCACTCCAACCATGCCACTCTGCCCAGGAAAAGTCTCGTGACAATGCTAGCAACTGTCATCAAATGTACGTTCTGTCCTTCCCCACCTCCTCTCAATACTGACACTTTCTTAATCTTGCTTTTGAGATAGATCCTGCTCTACTCTCCTGTGTTAGTCAGCTTTCCATCACGGTAACAAAATGCCGGAGAAAGATCAACCTAAAAAGAGGAAAGGTCGATTTTGGCTCACAGTTTCAGAGTTTTCAGCCCGTGGTCACTTGGTCTGGTTGCTCTTTAGAGTACACAGAGGCAGAACATCACAGGGGAAGCATGTAGCAGAGCCAAGTTGCTCGCCACATGGCAACCAGGAAGCAAAGAGAGATTTGATCACAAAACCCCTCCCCTAAAACCCAGTAAGCTATGAACCCATAATTGATTAACCCATTCCTGAGGTCAGAACCCTGGTGATCCAATCACCTCCCAAAGGCCCCATCTATAAACACTGCTGCCCTGGGGACTAAGTCTTCCATGCATAAATATTGGGGGGACATTTAGGATCCAAACCACAACATCTCCCTGTTCAGAATTCCTAGGAATCCCCCTTCATCCTTGAAATGAATTCCTTCACCAAGTGAGCCGGCAGCTCTTGGTTAATTTCAGTTGAAAGAAACGGGTGTAAATCCTGGCTCTGCCACTGACAGCTAGAGGAAGCCGAAAGAGGAACTTCACCCGGCCGGCCGGGCTTTAGTTTTCCAATATGCATGAGGGTGATTCCAGGATGGCTCAGGCAGGGGCGGAGATGGAGTACACTCAAGTTCCCCGGGGGCCAGGCTCATGGCAGGGAGGCAAATGGTCCCGCATTCTCTGACTGGCTTTGGCTCAGAGCCTTCTGCTGGCTCCCAGTCTTTCTTGCCATCCTGCGCTTATCCACTGCCCACCTCTCCAGACCTCTCTCGCTGCCTGTAACTGAGCAATGAGTGGCCTAGGTCACAGCCCCCTCTGGGGGACCTCCTTCAAGCCAGCTGTTTTTCAACCACAGGGAGGCATAATCAGATGTCATAAAATATTTCTGTTTACCAACAATTTACATTTTTAAGATAAATAAGAATTTGAAGCTGCCCCTATATTAGCACCAGCCTCACCCACCTACTTACATTTTGATATGATTACCCAGGTGGGAGGGAAGAGCTGGAAAGAGAGGTAGCAAGTTGAAGGTGATCTCCATCACAGACCTAAAGGAGCTGGGAGTAGACTGCACACCATGTGTGCCTCTTTGTCAAAAAAACAAACAAACAACAACAAAAAAAAAAAAAACAAACAAAACCAGTGTCTTAGGGAACCTTAAGCTAGTCTGCAAGGGCCATTTCAGGTTCTACCACTAACCACCCATCCACTCCCCACCCTGGCTCAGGACTAGCCCTCCCTTGGACTGAAATGATGTCGAGCCCTCTGGAAATAACAGATGTGATGGTAAAGAGCATTCAGAGCTCCTGACCAATGATAGTGCCCAGTACAACACTCCAGGAGTGACCTCCTCCAGGAACACTGACCACTTTGTACATTCCTAGGAAACCATGACCTCCCGGTAAATATGCTAAAACCCCAGATCTCCAAAGAGCCCCAAGAAAAGGCTCTCTCCCAAGGAGAGAAATGAAGCGAGAGAACCTGTCCCTTTAACTCCAGCCTAAATATGAAGAGATAGGAAACGAGGCGCAATTCCAACCTATCTACCCAGCTGTTTTGACAAGGTCACGTGCCCACGGATAAGCTAAACTAGAAGGCTCCCCTTGGAATTATCTAGTATGTAAATTTTTAAGTCCTATGCTTAAGTTTAGCCATGAATCAGATTTCCCTTTATCACCATTCATTATAAAACCTTTGGCTTTCGGGTGCTTTTCTGCAAGTCTCCAAATACACGTAAGTACATGTGGATGGAAATAATCCAGCAGGCACCTTCTGAAGTCGTTCTCAATAATTTGCATGTTCATTCTGAGTACGCTGATGCATGGTGTAGTGAGGGTCCCCTACCTTGCCCTGCTCCTGATCTTGTCTGATAGATACATTGCATAGTGACCCCCCATTCCCCCTAACTTCCTAGATCCTTGTCCAGCCACCTTCTCTAGGAAAATGCATTGGGGTGAGTGAATCCTACTAATTCCAGATGTTGCCTGTTCTTCTGTTCCTTCCCTGATTCCCTTTGGAATTTGGGAACACCTCTGGCTTTGCCTAAAACACCATAATCAATAGTAATACTGCTTTGTTGCTGGGATGAATCCGTGTGGGTGCAGAGGCAAAGGGCAGAGGGAGGGTCACACTGGGGTTTTCCATGCCCTACTCAGGAGCTCTCATAGCAGAAAGTACAGAAATGGCATTTGTTGGACAAAATCCCATGAAAACAGGATCCGTTAGGTTCTCCTATGTATTTTTCTCTGTCATTTTCCTGAATGTTAACAGCACACGGAAGCTCTGGTGAGGAATCCCCCTCCAAGAAACTAGAAGTAAAATTGCCTTTAAAAAATTAAATTTTTCTTCTTTGATATAAGGAGAACAACTAAGAACAGAGCAGGGAGGAAGAGCATGAGAAGAAGATTAACATTAAACAGGGACGAGAGGTGGGAGGGAAAGGGAGAGAGAAGGGAAATTGCATGGAAATGGAAGGAGACCCTCATTGTTATACAAAATTACATATAAGAGGAAGTGAGGGGAAAGGGGAAAAAAATCAAGGGAGAGAAATTAATTACAGTAGATAGGGTAGAAAGAGAAGATGGGAGGGGAGGGGAGGGGGGATAGTAGAGGACAGGAAAGGTAGCAGAATACAACAGTCACTAGTATGGCAATATGTAAAAACGTGGATGTGTAACTTATGTGATTCTGCAATCTGTATACGGGGTAAAAATGGGAGTTCATAACCCACTTGAATCAAATGTATGAAATATGATATGTCAAGAGCTTTGTAATGTTTTGAACAACCAATAATAAAAATTAAAAAGAAAAGAAAATTAAATTTTAAAAATCAACGCATAATGAACCCAATTAAGACAAGCTAAGCCAACATAAAGAGATAGATTAGTACCCAGGCCTGCAAAGCATGAGAGTAAGCAGATCAAGTGTTCCACAAAATATCGAAAGAAGGAATGTGCTAATCAGCTAGAGAAGGGAGTACCGGTCACCTGTTGGTCACTGGACCTTAGGAAGAGGGTCCAGATACTAATAGGAACCAGTTCTACCCAAGCACTGTCTAAAGTTAAGGAGAATTAACCTCAGGAATTCTGAGCAGAAATAGCTGTTCTGTGTGTCTGTCTGATCATTTCTTGCATTCTAATCCTACTTTTGCCTAACCACCTCCCAGTTAGGGAGCTGGCGAGTAGCTGACATCTGGATTTTACCAGCAGTAATCAACATTTACTGAATATTTACTATGCGTTACATACACATTTGTTTTTCTGCAAAGGTTTAACTTGGTTAACCAATGTATTGAAGCAGAATTAAATCCGGGACAAGGAAGCGAAAATTAAAAATCAGAGTAGATGAAAAGTCTCTGTGTCTTTCCTTAGTATGCAAAGACACAGTCCACTTGGTTTTAACCAGTCTTGACTCTCCAATGAGCACAGGAATCAAAAAGTATCTCAAAGACTATCGCCCAGACCTTGTATACAACCAGAGAGCTGAGAAATTGTGCTCTATATGTGGAATAAGAATTGTAATGCATTCCGCTGTCACATATAAATAAAAAATAATAGTTTTTTTTAAAAAAAAGACTATCACTCAGTTCTCAGGAATTCTAAAAAGCAGTGGCTCTCAATAATGGCAGAACATTTAAAAAATTCTGATGCCCAGCACCCATTCCCAGAGATGGATTCACTTCATGTGGGGCAGGGCTGGACAGCCGAATTTTTAAAACTCCCCCAGTGATTCTTTTCAAGGCTGGGAACCCCAGCTATCATGGACTTTAAGATATTTTCACAAAGGACTTTGTTCCCAAGCTCCTCTAATAGTCGGGGTCACCTGGGGTAACTGCTGAACATCAGAGCTGCAGCCCCCTTTCCTGGAATCTCTGAGTCTGGAATGGGGCCCAGAATCTGTAGGTTTACAAGCACCCCAGGTGATGTGTAGAATCAAAAATTTCCAAAAACAAGGAGCATATTTAGGGAAGTATGTGGGTGATATCATAATCCATAGGAAAGTAATGTTGAGAAGATGACTCAAGTCTACATATTTACATTCATTGATCTGGAATATCTCCCTTTGGGTTTTGTTCCAGTTCCATCCTAGGACCAGGACTTAGATGACAGGCAAAACAGGAGGAAAAAAAAAAAAAGACAAAAAACAAATGTATGTGTGCATGAACACACACACACACAGACACACACAGGGACACACACAGAGACACACACAGATAACCCAGGTTTGAGAATACCCAGTCCATACTCAGTGGGCCATAATGCCCGGGGAAAGGGGAACCAATTGTTACATATGGTTTCCATCCTTCCTTGCTGGTCACTTTTTTTTTTTCCCCATTATTTGAACCAAACCACCAGGACCTAGTATTTAACAATGATGTCAGCTACGTTCGCATCACTGAATAAGCATTTAGCTATCGATTCACTTGAAAGTATGTTCAACCACTTAAAAACAGGATGTGGCTCTCTTTTTTTTCCTATTTTAAGTAAGTTTTATACTGTGTTATTTAAACAGTTCCATGGCATTTTAAAATAAAGAAGGGCAGAAAGCTTCCAAGATCATTCTTTTAGTGGACTCTGTAAGGGGCACTAAAATGCCGCAATTGGACAAGCATAGGACAAAAAAATAAAGCAATCTCATTTGACTACATCCAAAGATGCTAAATATTATTTATTAAAATAATTATATATGACGACTAGGGGTTTATTCCAGGATGCAACAATGATTCAACATTAGAAAATCTGTTTACATAAATCACTACTTTCAAGGATGCCCATGGTCACTATTATTATATATTTAACAGAGGTCCTAGACAATGAAAGACCAGTTATGCATGTTGGAAAGAAAAAAATGCCTGTATTTGTAGAAGATGGCAGACCATAAAAATCCAGGGAAATCCACCTCTTTGCATTATTACATGTTGCAATCATTTTTCCCCACATATTTTCCTCTGAAATTGCAAAACTCTGGTGGCAACAACTATAAGTATTTTCCCATATGTGATATCTATGTGATCCTACCAGTTAGGTCTTTATTTTTCCATATTGGTGCATTAGAGTTGTACATAATGGTGGTATTTGTTGCTACATATTGGTCCATGCACACAATATAACAACAGAATCTGGTCAATATCTTTCAGATAAAAGGCAGAAAATGAAGAACAAAAACCTTGCAGAGGTCATGTGAAGAACATCAAACTCAAATACACCTGTGCTGAACTTGACCCCAACTCAGTACACCTGAATGCAAAAGCCAGTGGTTCTCAAACTGCTGTAGAGGAGAATCACCTGGGAAATCTTTAAAGATTCTGACATTCAGTTAGCCCCCTGACATGGCACCCCCCCGTCCCAGGCATCACAATTGAATTAGGATGGGGGTCAACATTCATGGGACTTTTTAAAGCTCCCCCAAGTGATTCTAATGTCAAACAAAGTTTGGGGGCCATGGCCTAAGCCATTCCCAGTTCCTCGTCACTTTGGAAGTCTAGTCTATGAAGAGCTAGCTGGTCGGCCGAGCTTCATCCTCCCCGCAGTCAGCTCCTTCCCTTTACATATTACCCACTGACTGGTATTTACAGTGTGGGGTGGTATACACCTTATCTAGTTTCATCTAGCTGTATAATAAAGCTGCTATACGATAGTTATTGGATGCCATGTGTTATTTCAGGCAAGAGGCATCCCAGCCACGAGGACAGCCCTGTCTCTGGCTTCCTGGTTTTATACTTTATGGTAGGAAAGGATGGCAGTAACTATAAAATGACATAACATAATGAGGTGTGATGAGCACAGGGAGAGCACAAATCAAAGGTAAGGGGAACTCAAGGGAGGGAGAAATGTTTCTTGGACCCTCGAAATGCTGATGCAGGGTAAAGTAGCACTAAGTGGGTGAGCTGCTGAAATAACAGAAACCCCTCAGGTCCCATTGCAGCCTGGACAGATGTCACAAGGTGACACCAGACTGGTTGGGGTGATGACTTTTCAAAGGAGCCACTAGAGTCAACAAGAACGGGGGCAGCAGTGGGCACATACACAGAGGGATCTGAGGTCAAGCCCAGGCTGCAGCCCTCAGCTCAGAGCAGGTGGCAAACCCCAGAGGACAACCCAGAGGAGCAGGTGCAAAAGCAACAGAACCCAGTGGGCCTGCTGGGTTCTGGAAAAACCCAGGAGACCCCGTCCCGACTAAGGCAAGCACCCAATGCAAACGCAAGTGACACAAGTAATTTCCATTCTGGTTTCCAGTCCAGCAGGTGAAGCCCCGGCAGGCACTCTGCCTTAACATTGGTCTATATGTTGCTGAAGCATTTGTAATTAGCTGAAGGTACCTGCTATGGTGTGAAGGTCCCCTCAAAACTCATTTTGAAATTTAATTGTCATTGTAACAGTATAAAGAGGTAAGACCCTCTAAGACGGAGGGCTGGATTAATGCCCTTATCAAAGGAATGGGGAAGTTATGGCTGGGATGGGTTTGTCTGGCCCCTCTCTGGGTCTCTCACCTGCTTTCTCACCCTCTGCCACGTGGTGTCAAATCTAGAAGGTGCTCGCCAGATGCTGGCACCTTGTTCTTGGACTTCCCAGAACCATGAGCCAAATAAAGTTCTATCAGTTTAAATTTACCCAGTCTTTGGTATTCTTCTATAGCAGCAGCAAAGAGGCTACCAGAGTACTTCATTGTTCTTGTTTTTCACTTGACTTTTTTCAGTCTTCAAAATGGAATAGCAAACTCACAATAGGACGGGGGAAGGTATCTTAAATGTCTTCATGTGGCCACAAAGACATAGAGGATACGCCTTCAAAGTACATCCTGCTGTTATTTCAAGAGCAATTCTTAGAATCAACAAGTCTACATTAGGAAACCGTCTAGGACCTTGGAAGTCATGGTGTCTAATAACCCACTTCATCTAATTCATCAGAGGTAGACTGCGAAGTCACTCCGAAGATGTGCAGACCAAATGCTGTCCTCAGAATTCTCCACAGGATCTTGAGTCTATCTGCTTCAAACACCAACCGGAAACACACACCAAATGCACAAAGAACCTCCCACTGAGAAACTACAGGTCACCATAAAGACCTCCAGAATAGTGCCACCCGAGCTTATCTCTAACCCCACAAAGGTGTCCTCTCCCAAACCCTGGGACCTGTGAATATGTTACCAGAGATGACAGAAGGGACCTTAGGCAGGCAGACTTAAGTGGTGGAGTTTGAGATAGGGACATCCTCGGGGACTCTCCAGCTGGACTGAGTGCCACACAAGAGCTCTTATCAGAGAGACAAGAGAGGGGGAGGAGAAGTGAGGGGGGAAGAGGAGGTGAGAGCCAGGGAGAGACGGAGATGCCACACTGCTGGATTTGAACATGAAGAAAGGGGTCGCCAGACAAGAGATGCAGGTGACCTGTAGAAGCTGGAAAGGCAGGGATGTGGGTTCTTCCCCAGAGGTCCAGCCCTGTGGGCACCTCGACCTTCATCCAGTGAGACGCATGTCAAACCTCCGCTCTGCAGAATTGTCATCCATTTGGGTTCTCTTGTGGCAAGTAGTCTGTGGTCATCCATTGCAACAGCCATCAGTAACACGTTTGGCATCTAGCAGCATGTGCTAAAATGCAGTGGCTGGTGTGCTCATGAAGGGACAGCAATCAGGGATGTCCTTGGGAGGTGATACTGTGGCACAGTAACAAGTATACATTGGCCAGTGTGGACTTTCGATGCACTTACACATTCATATCAGTGGTAGGTATGGGAGTAGACACAGTCAACCTAACTGGACCAAGCAAAGAGCAGCCAAGTTCAAGAGCAAGGTCAGTCTTTTTTTTTTTTTTTTCTTAACTTGGAATGGTGATATTGATGCCATCACATGATGACACTGTCCTTCCTACCATGCAGAGGCAAGCTAGGCTTAGTGGTACACGTCCACAGTCCCCACACCTCAGGAATCTTGGGCAACATAGCAAGACCCTGTCTCAGAAAAAGAAGGGTGGGGGGACTGAGGGTGTAAGCTCAATAATAGGGCATGTGCCCAGCATGCACCACACCCTGGATTCCATTCCCATTTCATCAATGTGAAACGGCCACAAAAAGGAAATAAAAGAAAAAAGAGAATATAATCCTGAGACAGCAAGTCATAAGTGTGGTCAAATGAGTTGGGACTCCCCATCCCTGGGAAACTTGAACTTTTTCTAGGGAATGAATCCACAACCCTGTTCATGAGCACCCCTGTGCCAGCCAACCACCCTAAGCCATCAGAGAGACAGACGTACACTAATCATGGAGGGATTCAAGGCCTGCAAATCTTAAGAATGGACCACACCAGGGCAGGGATCCTTTTTTACTTTTTAATTGAGACCTATTAGTTGTATCTATTTGTGGAGTACAGTGTGGTAACCTGATACACGGACACAATGTGAAATAACCAAATCAGGGTAATTAGCACTTCCAGCTCCTCATCATTTCTTTCAGTTTGAGGCCTTCAAGGGAAGGGTTTCCTTGAAAATGACATTGAAAGGAGGAAATAGAGAGGAAGATCATTGGAAATGAACAAACTCAAAGTCTATCGCAAAACTCACACGACCGACAAAAGAGCTGGCCATGAAGGCACTGATTACCTGTATGCAGTAAGTACTTAAAAAATGCCTACTAATACTGAAGACACGAATAGACTCCTTGAGTCATCAATTGCCAAGGTAACAACATTTTCATGCACAAAGCCAATCCCTTCTTGCCTCCCCCGCCCCCCCCTCCCTTGGGCCTCCTGCTGCTGCAGTGGTTGCTGAGGAACCTGCCATCCCAGCAACCAGAAGCCTGAAGCCCACCACAATGCAGAAGTCTCACCTTCCACACAACGTCATCAGTACAAACAAACAACATGCCCATGATGGACCCACGGTGCCAACATGCTCTGGGCCTATTCTCAATATCGGAAACCTGTTTCTGCCGCACTAAGAATGAAACAGGCGCGTGGCTGGAGAGGAATTCTTAGCAAAAAAAAAATGATCCGTCTATAAGCCACTGGGTCGACGAATTCCTCAGGTTCTTTATTTGAAGCTGCAGATTGTCTTAAAATAAGGGGTGAAAGAAAAGTTCCCTTCCGTCACCTTCAGAAGAAGGCGGCCGAGGCCTGAGATGAGACCCCAAGGTTTAATCAGAGGAGAGCAGATGGCTTTTCAGACCTCTTCTCCCTCACAGCCTTTCCACCCTGAACTCCGCATCTGCCTGGGCTGGAGACACAGACGCAGCTCTCCTCACCCCAGCTCATCCTGGAAGACAGAGAGAGGACCAGGAACCCAGCCTGGGCGCCCCGCCCGCCCGCCCCCAGAACAAGCCCCCCTGCTGCGGTCCCCTGGCAGGGCAGCCTGTGTTTTCACCGTGGCTCAAGATGGGTCCCTCACTCAACAGCTGTGTTTGTTTACAGGCCCAGAAATGAACACAAGACACATGCACCCGAGCCAGCGGAGCTTTCTTTTGGCATCTGCCCCTCCAGACTACACAATATACTAGTCCTCATAGCCCAGTGAGAGCTTGCCGCCACGGGGAGCCAAGAGCTGGATAGGGAGAAGGTGGCCGTGCAAGGGAATCTTGGATTATTTACTCCAAATGCTATAGACGGACAGATATTTTTTTTTTCTTTTTGGCAGGGCCAGTGGCCACACCTGCATTCACCATCTGCACCTGCATTTGCTTACAAGGAGGGGCGGTGTCCCCACATTGCAGACACAAGGGGGAAGCCCCACGAGGAGTCCTGTGGAGTCCATCGGAGGTTCTGCCTGGACATGACACAGTCGACTTGGATGTCAACAACCACAAACCACGCTTTTGTGTCTAGCACATTCTCCTTCTCTGCAGCAGACAATTTTTTTTTTTTTTTGCACAAAAATCCATCAGCCTCTTTCTTTTAAATCGGTGTTTAAAAAGGACAAGGGTCAAGGTCAGTGCACAAAAGAAAATAGGGATGTTTCCTGGGAGGGTTTTTATTTATTTATTTATTTTTTCCTGTTTAGAAAAATACTTTTTCTTCTTGCTTTGTTTTTCGTGTCTTTTTATTCTCCTAAGATTGCCTCCCGCCTAATTTTTTTTAAATAAAAGTAATAAGAGGATTAATACTGTTACAAACAAAGAGAGAGAAAAAAAATTAGCATTCTTTAAAAGTGAATAGGAACAGTGCTCTTGTTTCAAAGTGCAGGCTGTCTGGAGTTTTCTTTTCTGTGAGATCTCTTTTGTGTTACTCCTCCCCCAGGGTTGGCCACAAACAGCCAAGGCTAAAAATACTGGAGAACTTTCTCCAAGTTCTAAGCTTCACTTCTGAGAGGCGTGCTTTGTACTTTAAGACACAGGTTTCTAAGAGCGAAACCTGTGAGTTCCAGGCTTGCAGAAACCTCAGGAGCACCAGCCGAGAATCCGGAGGCGCACAGGCACAGACATTCAGCGATCAGGTGGAAACCCTGGGCCTCAACTGCACCGTCCGATTTCATGAGCTGCGGCTACATTGCTTAGCGGGCCAAAGGCCCCTCCCCAGTCTCCCAGAATGCTGTAGCTGCAAAAATGGAACTCACTTGGCTGCAAACTGTGTCTCCAGGCAGCTGCCACACCAAGCCAACCATCAGGGCCCAGTTGCCATCATATTGCTAACTTCGCTGAAGGAGAAATGCAAGAATCAGGTGCATCATCAGTATGTTGCTAGGACATATTTCAGTTTGAGTATCCTTCATCCAAAATGCTTGGGACCAGAAATGTTTGGATTTCCCCCAGTTTTGAAATATTTGCCAAATATTGGAGATATCCTGGGAAGGGGACCCAAGTCTAAATATAAAACCCTTATATGTCTCATAGGCACTGAATCTATGTAGCTGAGAGGTAATATTGTCAATGTACCTGTATTTTGACCGTGCCCCGTCACGTGAGGTCAGGTGTGGAATTTTCCACCGGGGTCACCACACTGATGCTCAGAAAGCTTTGGATTTGGCAACAATTTGCATTTCTGATTTTTCACATGAGGGATGCTCAACTTGTGAGGCCGGCCACCGGAAAAACACTTAAGAAATGTGGGTACACACATTTGGGACAGGCACACTGAGCTGCATCTACTTATTAAATCCGAATCTGAGCATTGTCACAGATGAAAGCAGCCACAGAACAGGAAAGTTAGTTCAGCTATGGACTAAGTTGACATTTCTATAGAAAGCGCTCAGTATTTTATTCTGTGAACATTTACAGCATACTTATGTCATGTCTTGATTCCAAGAGGGCAAGGATTACCACCACACACACAAAAAAAAGTTTGAATTACCCCACACTGTGCCTTAGCCATAGCAGGTGCCTCATACGACGGTGGAAGATGATTTGTGACTAAAGCGAACCTTCCAGGATCCACCCTGTAAGTCATCATCAGCTGGGCCTGGCTGTGTCCTCGGAAAAATAACACTGACACACAGCTACTCTCATCTCCATAAAGGTACAACGTTTTTCCTTATAACATATCCAAGGTGAGTAAAAACACATTTCCTGTCCTCATGGAGGTTACAAACAAGTGGGGAGCCATGAGACAGTAAATGACAACCGTGCCATCAGAGAGTACCAATAAAATGCTCCCAAGACTTGAAGGAAGGGAGCCTGGGCCTACTTTGAAGGTGTCAAGAGGTTTGCCTTGAATGAGGTTGCCTTGGAATTTGGCCGAGAGCCAATAAAAGAGAATCTGTGTCAGTGTGACCCTAAGATGGAGGGACAGTCACAGGCAGGCAGGGCTCTTGGCTCACCGTTTCAGAGGCTCCGTCACTGTCTTCTGCCCGGGCCAGTCCATTCCTCCGCCTGTGTTGGCTGCACAAAACAGCAACCACTCGAGGCTTGGTTATTCCCCCATCCGTACTAGAATTTTTCTATGCCATTAATAGATCACACTGAGTCTAGTACAGAATATCGCATGTCCTTCTCAATCTTACAAAAAAAGAGAGAGAGAGAGAGAAGCCCTTGGAATTCTATGCTAAAATAATAAACTGAGCTCTTTCTGTCTACTGCCCAATTATATTCCGTTGGAACACTCAACTGGAAAACTCACTATCATGACCAGCCAAGTGCTGAAGGGCATAATGTTTTGATTGTCAAACAGGTTGTACATGATGCAAATATATGACTTAAGAAGTGATTTCACAAACATTTTGGTAACAGTAATCTGACTCATAAACTCCAACATAGTCTCATAAAACAGCTGTGTGTATAAGTAATCCAAAGATAGTCTTTGAGAAATGTTACATAGAACAGCATTAAATAGGAGGAGAAAGTTGGAACCTTTGGAAGAGGATATTGTTTCACACTGCGACTCTGGGGTTCAATATAAGACAAGGGCTAAATCAGTTTTTTTTCCAACAAGGTGTGCCCTGCTGTCCAGATCTGCTGGAGCTGTGAATCCAGGGAGACGGAGCCATGTAGGCAGAGGCTCAGTTTACGAATCAGATGGACACTTTCAACCCACGAAGGAAGGCCCTGGGAAAGGAAGCTCACTTGGGATGCCCCTCAAGATAGCAACACACTTTTTCTACAGAGAATTTTGTGATGCACCTGAGACTTTGACTTTTTATTGTATTTACCAGGCACCCATTTTTCCATGTGAAAAGATGATGGTCTAAGAGAACTAAGTGGCTCACTTGAGACCAAAGAGCAGCCAAGTGGAGGCGAGAAGCCTTGCTCCTCCCTGGACCCCCACCCCCTCCCTACACCCCAGGCAAACAGACAGGGACGTCCAGAACAGGGGCCTATGCATGATACTTCATGTTGCCATTTCTCAAGTCTATCATACCAGCTATAAAATAAATAAATAAATCGAAATTCTGGCTTCTTAAACATATAACCAAGAAAAGAATCAGTAAGTCTTTTAAATGTATTTCTTTCAAAAATATATATATTTTTTTACTTCACTCAAGTTGTTTAAATTGGATATGAGCCAGGTGCAGGGGCACATGCCTGTAGTCCCAGCTACTTGGGGAACCTGAGATGGGAGGATTCCAGAAGTTTTGGGGCCAGCGTAGACAACATTGGGGGAACCATCTCTAAAATAAATAAAATTAAAGGAATAAATAAATCTGAGTTGTGTAGTCCCATAAGGTGTCCGTTATTTAAAACTCAAAATGGGCCGGGCGTGGTGGTGCATGGCACAGGAGACTGAGGCATAAGACTGTCAAGTTCAAAGCCAGCCCCGGCAACTTAGGGAGACCCTGTCTTAAAATAAAATATTAAAATAAAGGACTGGGGATGTAGCTCACTGGTTGAGTAGCCCTGGGTTCAATCCCTGGTACCAAAACAAACAAAACAAAACAAAAACCCTCAAAACAGGTTCCTGGCAAGAGTTTAAAGCTAGAAGGGTCTTAATGAGCATGTCTTTCACTGATGAGGGGACTGGAATCTAGTGAGGTTAAGTGACTCTAATGTCACCACGTTGTCAGTGGCAAAACCAGGACTAGATCCGGTGTGCGCTGGATTTCTGCAAACGAGGTGGTGGTTGGGGACCCTGTGGGGAAAGGCCTGAGTTCCAACGGCCAAAGTATCACTTGCTTTTTCTCTTTCCCCACTCCACGTCTTCATGGGTCCCCTCTGCCTGGAGCTAACCCACAGACCCAGGTGGCAGAATTCACACCTCATGGAATTATTCTGTGGCAATGTCTGAGCTTCCTAGGGCTGGTGGAAAGCAGAGAAGAGCTCATGGTAGTCGATGCGGGCAAGTCTATTCCACCTGTGCCCCTCGGCTGCTCCTCAAACCACAAGTGGGGACAAGACAAGCACCCAGAGAAGGGGACACGGGCTCCACCTCCTATGCATGTGAGCACATGGAGAGGGGTACAGGGGTGTGTTCAGGGCAAAGAAGACAGGATGGCAAAATGGCAAGGCACCGCTTGACCCAAGGGCCGCACACTTTTCTCCTGTGCCAAGTGTGGCCAGCAGCCTCCTGTGACTGGCCCCTCTCAGGCATCTTAGAGCTGCACCGTTAGCTACCACCTCCACAGCTGTTCAAAAGAAGGCGAAATGAATACGCAAAATGCCACAAGGTCCTGTAGGGAAGAGAGGGGCTCTGTGGGGCTGGTTTCAAATAGGCTTGGTTGCAAACCCTAGTTGTCAGTCTGGTGCTTTTCCCAAACACGGATCTAATGAGGTTCTGCAAAGACTGAACAGAAACCCAGACGGATTTCTTTGGTCTTTAAAAAAGTGCCTGGTTTACTGAACCTATTCCCGAGGCTGCCAGTTCTCTCCAACCTTGAATGAGAATCTGTTTCTTCATGCAACAGTGAATGAGAATCTGTTTCTTCTCTGCAAGTGTGGCGGCTACTTGACCTGCATTCACCTTCTCAATAGGAGCTCACGAAGACACTGGAAGCTGTGTGGATCGTCACCTTTCCACAAAGAAGCTGAGCTATAACTGTGCGAGGGAATATAGGAAGTGTTTGGAACATGGCATCCATTTGATCTCATCTGTGATCTCCCAATGTGGAGGCTTGCTTCTCTATCAGCAAGAGCGGTCTCTCCTGATTCTGTTCCTTGTCTGCTGAGCTCTGATGTAGAATAGGCATCATTGCTAGGGAGTGCATCACAAAGATAATCTGAGGCAGGATTCTAAAATATGTGAGCCCTTATAGAGCGTCCCCCATTAGCGGGGTTAAGGAGTGGAGGAGACTGGCTGTCGTCATGACTAAGAGAATGGAGGGGAGTGGGACAGCCTCCCTGCTTTGAGGTCCAGGGGTCTCCAGGGCCTACCGGGAAACAGACATTCCTTATTTACGAACATAAAGCCTGGGGTGCATTGAGCAACTGTAAAAGAACACCGAGGGATTGCTGGGTGGGGTGTGACGAGGGGAGAGAGCTGGAAATGAGGCAGGCAGCATATCAGGAACGAGTCTTGTTTCTGCCTAAAGAATTTCCTTATCAAAGGATCAAAGGAACATTGGGACTCATAGTTGCCAACATGTCCTGGGTCGAAGAGTGTCCTCCAAAAATTCATGGCCTTCCCAGAATCTCAGAATGTGATATTGGGAAATAGAGTCTTTGTAGGCATAATTAATTAAGATGACATCATTAAAAGGGATGGGCCCTTAATCCAACGAGACTAATGTCCTTAAAAGAGGAGAGAAAGAGACACAGAACAGACATATGAAAAATGCCTCGTGATGATGGAAGGAGATGTTGAGTGATGCTCCCACAAGCCAAGGAATGCCAAGGGCTGCCAGCAACATCGGGAGCTAAGAGAAAAGCGTGGAACATATTCTCTTCTAGATGCTTCAGAAATGGCACAGCCCTGCCAACACCTTAAAAGTTTCAGGCTTCCAGCTTCCAGAACTAGAAGAGACCTTCTAAAGCCACCATGTCTGCAGTACTTTGTTAGAGAGGCCCTAGGAAACTAAGAGACCATAGTACACACTTTGTAAATGAAACAAGATTCACACAGTACCGTGGTCAATTTGACCTCCTTATCCCACACAGTGGGACCTCCCCTTCTGTCCAGGAAGGACTAGTCATTGTGGAACTGCTTTCCTGCCATACACAATTAGAAAACTGTTCAAGCTCATGAAATAAGTGACTTGAGCCCTGGTGGTCGCTCCAGACGGGACGGCAGTCTGTTCAGGCAATGGCCCAGGAGGTGGCTTCCAAACAGAAACCCATCATTTCACCGAGTTGGGAAGATAGAGTTAAGAGGGGGCCAGGGCAGCTACACCTCAGAGTTGAACCCTGAAAAGGGGGAGCTACACCGAGAGCCCCAAAGATCTGCAGAGGACCCTTCTCTAGTCCTTAGCTAAGTTTGGAACTGCTCACATTCTAGAAAAGAACTATAGGAAACCCACTGGCAAAAAAGAAAAAAAGAAAAACAGTCTACACAGGCTTGGGGAAAGTTTGGGTGCCTGAAAACAGTGCATAGGTACCTCGTACTATACGGAACATTGGGTAGAGTCCTTGAAAAAATAAGGTAATCCTGGAAGAAGGACTGATCTGGATCCATCATAACGAAGCTTACAAGTAAACCTCTAAAGCATCAAACTGATCTAAAAGTTCCTTAACTACCCACCAGGATGAAATCCAACTTTCTTTAGAGAGATATAAGAAAATCCAGCCACAGCATGCCACCAAAAAACTAACAGGAAGACAAAGATATGGGACAATATAATCCACCCACCAAAGACAAGTCGATTGACAGAGACAGGCTCAATAGAAATGAGAGAGGTAACAGAATTCGTAGACAAGGAACTTAAAATAACTACTATGAATCTTAAAAAAAAAAAAAACGTGTTCAAGGATTCAAAGAAAACCACAAATGTGAGGAGGAACTATATAGAAGACATTGAAAGTATGCGAATGAAAGATCTAGAAATCAAATACACTGGGTGGAATTAGTAGTGATTTATATACTGAAGAAGAAAATAGGAATGAATTCAACATTGTAGAACTTACTCCAAATGAGAGTACTGGGAGGGGAAAAAAAAGGCTGAAGATGAATGAACAGAGTTCAATAAACTGTGGGATATAATGCCATCCAACATTCCCAGCCGGGGAAGAAAAGAAGACCGAAAGTGATTTGAAGAAGTAATGGCTAGATTTTTTTTTTCTGAATTTGAAAAAAAAAAAAAAAAGCCATTAAACTCAAAAATGCTAGGAAGAAATGAGGTGTAGCTGCCCCGGCCTCTCCTAATTCTAAAGAGCTCCAAAACCAAGGTATGTGATAATCAAATAGTTGAAAACTAGTGATAAAGTCTTAAAAATCAGCAGACAAAAGAAGACCCATTATGTACAGAGGAACAAAGATTCAAACTTCTTATCTGGAGGTTCCGGGCAGATGTCAAGGGATAATATCTTCAAAGGATTAAGAGATTCTAGCTTAGAACCAGGTAAAACCTTTCCAAAATGGAGATAAAGACTTCTCCGGACAAAATGTGCAGTCCTGAGTCCAGAGGACTTAGCACCCAGCAAATGGGTATTCAATGGAAGAAGGAAAATGGTTCTGGATGGAAATTTAGAGGCACACAGAAGGATGAAAAGCAAAAAGAACAGTGAGTAAGTAAATAAATACAAGAGAATTTTCCTCAGGTTGGGGAAGAAGTGCTTTCCCAGAAAACAAACAGCAAGATTTATACCCAGCCATTATCAACACAGTCACATTAAATGTAAAGGTTTTAAACCTTCCAATCAAAAGTCAAAAATTACTAAATTGTTAAAAAAAAAACCCAAGACCTAAATATATGATATACACAAGAAACCCATTGCAAGCACACATACACACATCAATCCAAAGAAAGCTGGGGTCTATTAATTTCAAGCAAGGATGACTTCAGAACAAAGCGTGGGACTTTTCATAATGTTTTCCTAAGTTCAGTTTCTCAAGAGATGCATCTCTCCTAATGTGTCTTCCTTATTAAGGGAGCTTCAAAACACACACAGGAAAAAAAAAGTGATACCACTGAAAACAGAAGCATGTTTATAGTCAGAGACTTCAATATTCAGTAACACAAAGAGCAAGGAAAAAGAAAACCAGTTCCGAAGCCTGAGCCCAGGTGCACTTCACCATTCAGCTGCCTCCCTACCCCCTCTTGCTTAAAAGTCGTGAGACGCATTTTGTGAAGCTTCCCACACTAGCCTCGAACTCTCAGTCACCTGCTCAGACCCGAGTAGCTGGATAACAGGTGTGCACCACCACACCCAGCAAATAATTTTTAAGTGCTCAGGAAACAGTCACAAAGATAGACCAGGGTATGGCCCCAAAACAAGATATTTAAAAGACGGAGATCATATAAAATGTTCTCTAATGACAGTGGAATTAAACTGGAAATCAGTAAATCCCCAGAGATTTCAAAATTAAGCAGCATACTTCTGAATAATCCACAGGTCAAAAAAGAAATCACAAGGGAATTATTTCCTTTTATTTGTTCGAATTAGTTATACACGATAGCCGAATGCATCTTGATTCATTGTACACAAATGGAGCACAACTTTTTGTTTGCCTGGTTGTACCCAAAGTAGAGTCACACCATCTGGGTCTTCATACATGTGCTTTTAGGGTAATGATGTCCATCTCATTCCACCATCTTTCCTACCCCCATGCCCCCTCGCCTCCCTTCCCTCCCCTTTGCCCAATCAAAGTTCCTCCATTTTTGCCATGCTCCCCGCCCCCAATTATGGGTCAGCACCCACTTATCAGAGAGAACATTTGGCCTTTAGCTTTTTGGGGATTGGCTTACTTTGCTTAGCATGATATTCTCCAACTCCATCCATTTACCTGCAAATGCCATAATTTTATTCTCTTGTAATGCTGAGTGGTATTCCTGTGTATATAGACTACAGTTTCTATATCCATTCATCTCTTGAAGGGCATCTAGGTTGCTTCCACGGTTTAGCTATTGTGAATTGTGCTGCTATAAACATCAATGTGGCTGCGTTACTCTAGTGTGCTGTTTTTAAGTCCTTTGGGTAGAGACCGAGGAGAGGGATAGCTGGGTCAAATGGTGGTCACAAGTGAGTTTTTTAAAAAATATCTTGAACCTGAATGCAAAATGGAAAGTACCACACGTCAAAAAAAAAAAAAATGCTGGTGGTTTGAGGAAAATCGATACCATCTGATAAGGATTTAGAAAAGAAAAGCACACAAAGAAGAGCAGTGAGAGAGAGTACTGATCATTTTGGCCTCAGAAAGATTCCTTTTTGTAGATCTCTGAGATGCCACGGCCAGCCTGGCTTCTCTCCCCAAGTAACTCTCTATAATAAGTTATGATCCTTGAAAGAAGAGCAGTCCACTCATTCCTTTAGGAAAAAAAAAAAAGAGAGAGAGAGAGAGAAACACTCTTTGTAATAGCAGCGTTTCTGAAACGAAGTTAGCCTTGTGTCACCTTAGTGAGAAAGGAAGGCTGGGAATTAGATCCACAGTCCTCAGACCTTAAAGTGCCTATGAGCCACTTAGGGGTCTGGTAAAAATATAGATTCACAATCAGAAGGCACAAGCTGCCTTCCTAACACGCTCCCTTGGGAGGCAGACGCTGCTGGGGCACAGGCCACACAGAGGCAACCGGCTACCTGAGCCTTGTTCTAACCAGGAACAGCTTCTCCCACCAAACCCAATCTTCCACTTCCTTTTGTGTCCTTTCCTGTCTCTGGAGAAAATGTTGAGCCAGGACCAGTGGGTGGCTGGGGTGCACTGACTTAGTACAGAGACACAGGGCTTCCCAGCAACCATTCAATCAATTAAATAGCAGGTGCTGGGTGGAGGTCAGGGCTAGCTTTAGCAACTTACTTAAAATGTTCTGAGACTATATTTTTTAACATCTAAAATGACTTTGGACTCACTCCAGTAATTTTTAAAAAAAAAATATCTCGGCAGTACCCTTACCATATATGATGTGAAATATTAAAAATGGGGTTGGTTCTGTGCTTAATATTACCTGCTCCTGCAACGTGTAGATGCTAACTCCTGGCTGACCCAGTTTCTTGATCCCCTGAGCTAGATGTATGTGTTTATTCCACCCAATGGAGAGCAGTCTGGCTCTGATATTGGACCTAGAGAAGAAGCCAGTCAGGAAAGAAGAAAACCACACACACCACGCTCCGTGTGGCCATTCTATGTGTGCATCCAAAATCATAATCCACAGTTCTGAAAGGATGAATGTATTCAGAACCACAGATACAGTTTGCGCTTGGGGGAACGCATCTCCAAATTGCCAGCTCCCAACCAAGAATACCCAAAAATGTAACTTCCAGAGAAGTTACAGTTTCCTGGCATGAAAACTTATACAGCATAAAAATAACCCCTTTTTAAAAAATGAGATTGCATTCCATAATAATAATATGCACATTTAAAACATCAGATAATTCCAGTTGCAAACTCACTCCTATGTAGGACTTGCTCTGGTTTGAATGTGGTAAGACCCACCAACACTCATGCTGAGGCTTAATTGCAGTGGTATCGAAGTGATGGGGGTCTTTTGTGGTTATGTGGGATCCTTCATGAATGGATCAATGTTCTTCTCTAGAGATTGGGTTAGTTCTTTTAAGACTGGGTTAGGTGTCTGGGGACTGGCTTAGTTACCCAAAAAAGCAGATTTTATAAGCAAATTCGGTCTTCTCAGCTTGCTATCTTGTTTTCACTTTCTCATACGTGTGCTCATTCCCCAGATACATGCTCATCCTCCATGTTGTCACACAGCTAAGTGCCCCCACCCTGTCAGATGCTTGGGGCCATATGTTTGAACTTTCTAACAATCAAAATCACAAGCTTTTCTTTATAAAGTACTCAGCTTCAGGTATTTTGTTATAGTAGCAAAACAGACTGATAAGGACATAGCCAGACACTGTGGCACACACCTGTAATCCCAGACACTCAGGAGGCTCAGGGAGAAGGATCTCAAATTTGAGGCGAGCCTCAGCAACTCAGCAAGATCTGGACTCAAAATAAAAAATTAAAATGGCTGGGGGTGTAGCTCAGTGGGAGAGCACTGAGTTCAATCCCCAGTACCACCAAAAAAAAAAGTGGGGGGGGGACATAAAAATGTTATAAGATTAATAGAAGGGCATTAGGTGGCAGTATCCAAGCTGCTCTTAGATGACTGATCTCAAAGGCCTGGGATAAAGGGGATGCGTGCACCACTCAAAGGGGTCTTTCCATCACTTTGTGAGATTCTGCATCATTTCATTCTGTCAATTTGCTCCGAGGTCCAGATTAGACTTCTTGTAAAATAGTTTCACTTGTCTAACCAAGAAAAACATCTTACATTATCGATAAAAAGAAGCCTAAAAGCAAACATGCATATTCAAAAGGGGAATCCTGCATATCTTCTGGTGGCCAGTTCTATAATTGGCCCACAGGAGTGACTCTCCTGGACAGAAGCCATGTCTAATTCTGTGGCCATTATAGTTCTTAACATGCCACGATTGTTCCTCAGGGATCTGTAAACCTAATTTAATGATGTCTCTGTGTAATCCAGATTGCTAAATCTTTCCCCAATCTCATAGAGAAGGCAGAAGCACAGAATATATCCTCAACCCAATTATACACTGAAATAACCTGCTGTCCTGTTAGAATCTTGTAAAACAGCGGTATTGTTTTAAATAAAAAATGAAGAAATGAAGTAAGGTGTAAGCGGTAAAAGATCTGTCATTGTTTTTTATTTCTTATCCAAATTGCTTTTATAATATAACAAACTAAGGGTTTTTTTTTTTTTTTTTGGAAGTTTCCCATTAAAACGTTTCATGCGTCTATTGCATTTTAGTTAGGGAGCCCCAAGAGATTGATCTGAGCTCCATTTCTTGGCCAAGGGAATGCAGTTTGCGATTCTGGAGCCAATCCTTCCTTTGACCGATTTGGCTGGGTTTGCAGGTAGCACAGCGAGCTCTCTCAGAAAGACGTTCACTTTTATGGGGTTGGCTTCCACCTAAACATCAGCAAGAGGCACTGCCATCTGGTCAAGTCTGCCTGAGTTACATCAAAGGCCCCCGGAGCTCAACGTGGCTGAGAGTCATCCAACAGCATGCGCAGCGCTGGGTTGCAGCAGACACTAGGAGGCTGAGACGCTCAGCTCTTGCTCTGGATTAGAGCCCCTTAATTAGCATCCTGAGGCAGATCCATCTACCAGCCTTCACAGCCGACACCGGTGAGGATGCAAGGTGCAGAGGATGGGAACCCAGACATTTGGCTCCAAAATGGACCCAAATGGAGTGGAGCCCACATGTTACCTGATATTGAACCTTAGCGTATTCTATGACCATGGAAACCAGACTTCCAAAGAAAGAGTACCCGACTTATTAAAAAAAAATCATGCCATTTTTAATCTCTCAAATAAAGAATGTTCACTTTGCTTTCAAAGAATGGCAGGATGAAAAGTCAAAGGCTTTTGACTTAAAATTTAAAAAAAAAATTTTTTTCAAGTTCCAGACCAGATGGAAAAAAATCTCAAGATACATCTAGTCAAGACTGATAGATTTATTTAGTTCATTTAATATTAAAAGGGGGACTGGTAAAACAGAAAACTTTCCCCCCAAATAAAATGTTATTGCTATTGCAAAAGTCACTGTGGGAATCTCACGCTAGACCATGGCCTGGTTCAACTCCAGAAGCTCAGAAGAACAAAAGTCTCTGCTCAACTTTCAGTTTTGCAACAACTCTTTCTCCTGGCTTCTCTGGCTGCCCCTGTCATTTCCTAGTTGATGTGTCCCCAGATATATTTCTGTCCTGGTACCTGCTATAGGGCACAAGTCCAGAGCATCTTCATAGTAACCTCATCCTTCTGAACAACACTCTCCCAGAAGAATGTGGCCCATATATTTTCGTACCTAAGCTGGTTGCTATGGTTTGATAAAAGGCCCCAAAGGCCCATATGCTAAAGGCTTGTTTGCCATCCTGTGGCACTAGTGGGAGGGGGTGGAGCCTTTAAGAGGTGAGCCCTAGTCGGAGGAAGTTAGGTCACTGGAGCTATGACCTTGAAGAGGATATGGGGACCTCAGCCTCTTCCCGTCTCCCTCTTGCACTTTCCTGACTGTCATGAAGGGAATAGATTGCTCCACCACGTGCTCCCCACCACAAGCCCAAAGCAACAGAACCAAATGACCATGGCCTGGAACTTCAGAAACTGTGAGTTTCTAATAGGAAACTTGTCCTCTTTTTTAAGTTGATTATGTCAGGTATGTTGTTACAGTAATGGAAAGCTGACTGACACATTGGTACACTGAAATGTTTTCAGTTTAATGCTTCGGTGTTTAAGTAGGTATGCAAACGGCATTGACAGTGAGTGAAAGAGCTCTCCACATGCATGGTATCCACCCTTAAGCCTGTGTGTGTCACCCATTTTGCCCTTTACCCATAATCTAAACCTTTGTTTCTACTAGGAATATCATCTAGAGCATGTAACTTCTGCCTCTTTAAGTCCCATCCAATATTTACTATAGTACTTATCAAAATCCTGTCCACAAACCACTTGATTAAAAACCATCTAAGAAGATTCTTAAAATGCAGATTCCTCCATCCCGCATTAGATACACAGAATCAAAACCTTTGGGAGCAAAGCCCAGTACTGAGAATTTTTAACAAACTCCTTGATTGATTCCGATGTTCATTAACCATGGTTCACACTTTAAGAATGTTTAATGTCAAATCAAACCTGGTAATGATGCCTTCACAGTGAACCAACCAGGTGACATCAATTGTCCCATCAGCACTCTGGTCTGGGTATGCAGGTAACACTTAGCAAAAGACCCCAGCCTTACGCTCATACAGGGTACAGGCTCATCCTTAGACAGAGGTCCCAAAGGCATGTCCTTAGAGGCAGACACAGGACCCTTTGCTCTTCTGACAGCAGACAGTGGCTTCTTTGACAACTCATTATTGATCTTGAGCAGTAATTTGTGTCTCCCCTGTCTCCTTCTGAAAATAACCTGAGATAACTTATAAAAATAGGGTTTTACAGAATAAACGTCAAGCAGGTGTGGAAATAGGAATATTCCGTGATTGCCTTCTGTAGATGAAACATGCAATAGATCATGAATATCTATAGGAAAGTTCTAGACTCTTTTACTGAAGGGTGGAATATCTCTCAACGTGGGAGAATAAATGGTGGTGCAGACTGAGCATTCCCAATCTGAAAATCCCAAATGCAAAACATTTTCATTGCCTGTAGAAAATTCCATACCATGAAAGTTGGCTTCTCACACAAACTTATTTCAAATATTTTATAAAATCACCTTCAGCCTATGTGTTTAAGATGTATATGAAACATAGATTAATAATATCCCCCCAAGATCTCTCATTATATTTATGGAAATAGTCGAAAAATGTTTAAAACTTTGAAATCCAAATATCTTCTGTTTCCAAGCATTTTAGATAAGGATGCTCAATCAGTACTAGAGATTTTGTTTCCTCCTTTATTGAGACACCTAATTTGACTGAAGAGCGTATGGATTTTGAGATATTTTGTTTTACAAATCCTTCCTGTATTGATCCCAGGATGAGGATATATTATCATAACAGCCCACTTGCAATCACAGAGTTGAGGGTCATTGTGAGATGCAAGAATATCACAGGGCTGTGGAAATCATGGGAGTATGGAAATCCAGAATTACGGGACTGTGGGATTTTATGAAATTATAAATTTATAATTTTATAAAATTATAAAATCATCTCAGCACACGATGGTTCCTTGGACATCAACAATGAATCTTCATCATTCAGCTCAGGAGAACTTAATAATGGCAAACGAGTCAGACCCAGCTAGAAGCTGTGTGTAGGAACTGAGCTAAATCTCACGGTGTCTGTGGTCCCAACTGTGGGTCCCGACCACCCCACTTTATCTTACCTTACACTGATACAGTGCTTTAGCTTTAGAAGTTTCCCTCATTACCTACTCAAGTTCCAGAAGTGCTTTCCGGAAGAACTTAAGAATAAATAGTTACTGCCTAAAAGTTTCCCAATTTCTTTTTTGATGGTTTCCTACCCTCAGCCTAAAAAGACGGTGTGTTAAATAGTCTGACAGGCAAGAAACACGAAGGTATTTTGAAACGGCCCCTTACTGCAAACAAATCTAGTAAGAGCTTATAAGTCTTGAGTACTTAAGAGGTGCCATGCGTTGGAGTAGGCTCTTCACCAATACTATCTGAATCGATCCTGGCAACCCCCCTGAGAACCAAGTGCAATTACTATTTCCATTTTCTGGGTGATAAACTGGAGCACAGTGAAGACAATTTTCCTAAAGCCACACAACTTAGAAGAGATGAAGCCCACATTTTTCTTCCTCTTCTTGTTGTTGTTCAATTTTTATTTCATAATCATAAACTTAACTGCAATCTGGTGAGATTTGGAAAGAAGTAAAGAATCCAAAGAACTGCAGCATCAGCACAAAAATCATGGTCGATGGGAAGCAGGTGGGGCGGAGGGGTGCTCTCCTGAGCTACGGAAGGAATGTCTGGTGGGTAAGATGGGACACAGGTCACACGTATTAGAACTGCTCACTGTGGCCAGCGGTCATCTCACTGGCCTGCCATTCGGGGACCCCCAGGGCTCCACGGCGTCTGTGATCTTCATGTCTTTTTTTCACCTTTCCAAAGACTTCCTATGCTTGCCTTCCAAGCGCCCAGATCTGGCAGTGCCCATGAAGAACTAGGAGCCATTGTGTCCAGTCCAGCATTCATGACAAACAAAACACCAGGATCTGTCTACTCCGGGGTGAAGTTCTAATTAGCACATTTCTCCCAGTCAGTGAACTGGCCACCATTAGGGCATGAGAAGTCACCATGCCGGCACACAAATCCTGGAATAACTGTAGAAGCAGGATCCCTGGTAACCAGGTCCTTTTGCTCTCGTGATCACAGCGCCAAGGTTTTCTGCTGTCTTTGGAACTCTGTCTGCAAACAGCTCAAAGGAGATGCGGCCCCAGGGCTTGCAGTCCATGAGAACAGAGTGGGGCTGACCAAGACTGATGGCCGCCAGCCCCAGGAGACAAGGGTGTCTGCAAAGCCAAGCCCAAATTCTAACACAGGCAGACTGATTTGGCACGTGCGGGTTTTAACCTCTCCAGAGCGCCACCAGCTCAGATCACCCTCCAGGTGGGGATCCAGAGAGAACAGACCCTGAATAAATAACAACACTGAATTCATTTTTTTTAAATTGCTGCCTTCACAAGCTTGCAATTTAAAACAACACAAATTTATCCTCTCAAAGTTCTGTAGGTCAGAAGCAGCCCAACAGGGGTCTCACTGGGTTGAAATCAAGGTATCAGGGCAGGATGACCTTCTTTCTAAGGCCCCCAAGGAGAATCCATTTCCTTGTTCACTCAGATTGTTGACAGAATTCAGTTCCTTGAGGCTGCAGAGGGGGGTTCCCCTGTCTTTCTTTGCTGGCTGTCAGCTCAGGGCCATTCCCACCTTCTAGAGGCCACTACCCTTGGTCTGAGCCCCCTTCTCCATCTTCAAAGACTGATGCTTAGGATCTCTCTTGCCTTTTTCTTCCACCTGCGCCGTTTGACTTCTTGGCTTTCCTCTCTTTTTAAGGAACTCTAAGATGATGACTAATCCAGGATGATCTCCCTACTTCAAGATCAACTGTTGAGCAATCATAATTCCCCTTTATAATACAGCTTACGGCCTTGCTAAGTTGCTGAGGCTGGCTTTGAACTTGCAATCCTCCTGCCTCAGCCTCCGAAGCTGATGGGATTACAAGTGTGTGCCATCATGTCTGGTTTTGGACTTTATTTTGTAGATGGTGAGGAGCTGTTTATGATTCTTTAGTAAGACTTTGGAATGACTGATGCGTGTTGGGGGAAGATGTTTCTGGTAGCAGCATGAGGAAAGCTACCTCATTACGTAGATACCCCCTCCATTTAACTTATATTTGCAGCAGTTGAGGGTCTTTTTGAAATTTAAAAATAGTTTGCATTTTTCCTTTCCTGCAATTAAATTTAGAAGGTTTAATCAAGAGGAGAAATTAGGTGATGAATTTGTGAATAGCACCCAAGAGATTATAACTTGTGGAAAAACTCTCAGTTCCAGTAACTAAAATCTGAAAAGTTCTGACTTAAATAGACATTTAAATAGACTTGTCTTCCGGGAACTCTTTCTCTCATTTCTCCTTACAATTAAAAACACCCATTTGGGAGCTGGTTGCTTAGAATTAGCAGTGTGTTGCAACCTTGGTCAAGGTGCAGAGAATGTTCCTGGCTGTGAAGATAATTGGTCCATGGAGAGACTTCATTCGGGATCCGAGTCTCGTTCATAATCTGCTCAGCCAACCAAAATGACCCAACTGAAGGTCACTCTCCTTTTCCACCTGGTTTGTCTCTGCTCGGTTGGCAAACCCACACTGGTCCCAGGTAGTATAAAAGGTGGGTTTCATCTCCAGGAGCTGGATTTAGCCAGTGGCAACTAAAGCAGGTGACATGCTTGCCTCCTTTCTACCTTTCAAATTAATCATGCAATGACTTGCTCCTATGGAATATTTATTTACAGAGTACAATTCTCAAAACTTGGTTGCCTCTAGCTACAAAGCAAGGACAGCCGTGTATATGAGAGATGACAGCAAGAAGTTCAGACACTCATGAAGTATTATTGTTGCCGAGGTCAAAAATGCTTGACCTCAGAGGGTGGTATTTGCAGTCGGCAGGGTTCCAGCCCCTGCATCTTTGCTCCTTAGTATTATGTCTGTGAATAGTTACTTTATATTATAAAGGAGGGTGAGATTGCTTTGTTGGGGGACATGACCTTCAGACTGAGTGTGGAAAGAGAAGTTGAATTTCCGCTGGTACATGGGGACAGGAAAGATATTCCTTCCTGAGCCAGGGAGGGATGCAGAATCACTGAGCCACATCCCCAGCCCCCCTCCCCCCATTGTTCAAAATTTTAAAAATGGGGGGAGGAGGGACTGGGGATGTGGCTCAGTGTTTAAGCACCCCTGGGTTCAATCCCTAGCACCAAATAAAATAAAATTCAGAGTTCCTGGGCGGGATTCTGCATCCCTCCCTGGCTGGTCTTAGCCTGCCTTTCCAATCTCTTCCCTACCTGAGTTCTCTGCGACTGCCAGCAACAGCTCATCCTGGGAACCACACACCTGAGAGTGTATCATTCCCCAAGACACGTGGCCATGGCCCCTGGTGCATTCCTCAGGCAGGAATATCTCTCCTGTCCCCATGTACCAGCGGAAATTCAACTTCTCTTTCCACACTCAGTCTGAAGGTCATGTCCCCCAACAAAGCAATCTCACCCTCCTGAGTGCTCCTATAAAATTCTGGTTTTATCTGTAGTATAAACACCAGCATGTTCTGTGGTCAAGGTCTGGTCCATGCGTTTGCCCCCTCTCAAGCCATCATCCACATTTCCCTGTATTTTGTACCCTCATCTTGCTCCCTTCTAGCTACAGCCAGGGTCTACCCTCGTGACTTGAAAGGGCTCAATAAACTCTGGACAACTAAATTAAATCCATCATGTCTAATATGGAAAACCTGCCTGAATTGAAGAAACATCATTTTCAAGGTGTGTTAACTAGTGCCTCCGATTCCATTTGATTAGAGACAGGCTGTTACTTTATCTTCTGGAATGTGCAGTAACAGAACCTCTATCCTGTTTTCTGCATACATTAGGTGAAATCATTTTATAAATAAGATGCTGCTCAATTTATGATGGAATCATGTCCTGATAAACCCATTGTGAGTTGAAAATATCCTAAGTCTGCAGAGGGGGGTTCCCCTGTCTTTCTTTGCTGGCTGTCAGCTCAGGGCCATTCCCAGCTTCTAGAGGCCACTACCCTTGGTCTGAGCCCCCTTCTCCATCTTCAAAGACTGATGCTTAGGATCTCTCTTGCCTTTTTACCACAGATACTAGCTTAGCAGCACAGCATACTGTAGAGCGTTGGCTGTGTCCCCTCATGATCGTGGGGCTGACTGAGAGCTGCAGTCACTGCTGCTGCCCATCAAGCATCAGCAGATACATATCTCTAGCCCCAGAGAAAATCCAAATTCAAAATTCCAAGTATGGTCTCTACTGAATGCAAATGGCTTTTGCACCATTGTAATGTTGAAAAACTCATGACATCAAACCCTTCCAAATAGAGGACATGTATAGATCTCTTGTGCCTTCTACACACAAAAATCGTTAAGACATTTAACGGGACTTCATTTTTGATAATGGGTGACAAGATCCTACTGGCCTGAACCTCACACAAACTAAAAAATATGAACTCTGGTAAAAGCAATAAACACACACACACACATGAATGCTCCAGAGATTGACCAAGAACAGGCAGATTCAGAGGGTTGACACTTAGAAAAAGGAAACAGCATGGGATGGGTCTCCCCATTTCCACGACTTAGAGTGTAAAGTGTGCCCGGTTGACACTGTGAGGCCCAGCTGGATCACCAAAGGAGTCCCACTGTCTTTCTGCCTGGAATAACCACAAGTCGAGGGAGGGAGACGTCCCAGAAAGGGAGGGGACCTCAGAAGGGGAGGCACAGAGAGGTGAAATCTGAATTCTGTGTGATCCCTGAACCACCCATACCCAGGGCAGACAGCATGCAGCCTCAAGGAACTTTCTGGGTGCTAGTAATGGTCTACATCTCGATAGGAGTTTGGGTTGCATGGGTATATGCATTTGTCAAAACTCATCAAATGGAACATGAAGAAATGTGCACTCCATTCTATAGAAATTTTTCCTAAAAAAAAAAAAAAGTGTGGGCTGGGGATGTGGCTCAAGCGGTAGCACGCTCGCCTGGCATGCATGTGGCCCAGGTTCGATCCTCAGCACCACATACAAAAGATGTTGTGTCCGCCGATAACTAAAAAGAAATAAATATTGAAATATTGAAATTCATTCTCTCTCTCTCCTCTCTCTCTCTCTCTCTCTCTCTCTCTCTCAAAAAAAAAAAAAGTGTATATTGAATTTAATCATCCGAGCAGAAGTACTGAGAAGACAGTGTACTGGTGCCTACAACTTACTTCAAAATGCATCTTTATAAAAAGAAGAATTGACCAACCAGTAAAGAGGTGGATAAAGAAAATATATCTGTGATAAAGCAGATAAAATAAACCATTAATGGTAGAATCTAAGTTGCCAAGTCAACAGATATTGATTCTAAAATCTTTCATTTTTTAATAGAGTTGATAGATATCTACATACAAGTTTTTCACAATAGTATGGAAAAAAGTTAAAAACACATTGCAACTTGAAATTTTCTCCTCAAAGAGGCATGAAAGTAAATCACAATATTTGCAAGAATTGGGCTAGGGATATTGCTCAGTGATAGAGTGCTTGCCTAGCATGCACAAGGCCCTGGGTTCCATCCCCAGTGCCATGAAAAAAAAAAAAAAGTTATTCACAAGAATCAACACAAAGGAAGCCAGGAATTCCTTGTGGAATTGTAAACAAAAAGCACTTAGGTAAGAGTTTGTTAAAACACGTTTGCTGCCCAATAGGAAAAAGCATGTACCAGAGTTGACCTTAGAGAATCATGGAAATATGTTCCTCATCTCCGTGAAATGTTCTGGTGACATGTTTTATTTTTGTAGTGTTACAGGGCTACCCCGGTAGTCTTGTGGTTAGTGATGTTAGAGGGCATCTCAGAAGTTTCGATTCTGAATTCAGCTGCATTGGAGCAGGCCCTAAGGACCGGACAGGCCATGAAGATCTAACACTGGACCAGAGAGGGCAGCACTCACAGGCCAGAGGAGGAGCCAGGGTTGAAACCGGCCTGAAGGGGCTGCGTGCAGCTCAGTGGTTAGAGCATGGGTTTAAGCATGGGTGAGGCCCTGGGCTCAGTCCCCAGGCCCTCAAAACAAAAGGATCAAGAAAAACTGGCCCGAAAACAAAGACCTCTGGATCAACAAGAAGTCAAAGGGATGCTCAATCCATTTGTTCCTGAAAACAAGCATCTCTCGTATCATCCAACACGGAGAGGACAACAGAGTGCTGTGGTTGGCTCACCTCCTACAGACACAAGATAAATGATCCCAGCAAGAGCCAGCCAGCTAGAGAACAGGGCCACAGATATTCCAACAACAAGACACATTAACCTTGTAAATACTGGACAGTGCAACACTACACACGGTTACTTGTTGCTAAATACAGCCCAAAAATAAGAAATAAAACAATGGTAAATCCTATTTGGGGTAGGTAGGAAAAGGTAAAGGGAACACACCTTGCACAATGCCCCTTCCTCTACATGTACATCTATTTTAAAAGTATAAAATACACAAAATAGGCTGGGGGTGCAGCTTAGGGAGAGCCCACGCGTGGCATGTGCCTCACGTGTATTCCATCCCCAGCACAGAAAAGTAAGGCAAAATAAAATATGCAAGATTATCGCTTGATAGGACTTACAAATATGAGTCTGAAATTATTTCCATATTCCCCTTCCATTTGATTTCCATATTCCATTTCCATCAAATAAAATGTGAAAGACATCTGGACTTGTTACTCCTATGACCTGTGTCAACTCCATCCCCCTCTCTCCTTCTCTCCATCTCCCCCAACACACCTCTCCCCCACCCCTCTCTCATTCTTCTCTCCATCCCAAGGCTAATACATATGCGGAGGAGGGGTATCTCAGCCCAGCCCACACAGCTTTGATCCGTTTTCAGTTTTTAAATGCTCTCTGCTGCCTGGTGGGACGGTAAGTGGCTTTGCTTCAAAAGACATTATGTCACCCCCTGACCCTTATGTAAACATACTGTCTAACACCTCCACAATGTGAGCCAAGTGAGCCAGCCCCAAGCAAAGGCTGACAAGATAAGTATTTTGCATGTGCACCTGCAGAAGGACTCCGTGCCTGCCCGCATGCACGCCTTCTGCCTGGCACAAGCAGGAAATTTAAATTTAGACTCAGCAGCAACCACTGACTCCTATTAATTCTTACTAAAGTCATCATGACATCAGATAGAAGGGAAATAATATTTTTTCTTCCTGGAGATTTTTTTTTTCCAACCATCACGAAAGTCACAGACCATAAGCCCCGAAAGGGGAAGGTAACCTTATTTTTTTTAATAACCATTGGTGCACACAGAATCCAATAAGCATCTCTCAAACCTGCCCAAGGTGTTTCACAGTTCATGATTCTTTCTTCCAGATGTTTGATGTTATTTGTGACAAGAGATAAGACTAAGACAGCATATACCGATTTAATTGAGTACTTATTGTGTATGAGTACCTTTGTAAGGAGTACTTACTGTGTCTCGACTAAGGTATGATGCTGGGTACTTTAGAGAGGGGAAAATGTACCAAAGATGGATAAAACATTAGAGGATAGGAATCGGAAAAGTCAGCATTGAAGGGCTGGCCCAGTGCACACAGTGGTGGGTAGCAGAGCCAACCAACAGAACTCAAGGCTCCAAGCTCCTTCCTCTAAGCCACCCAGAGGTCATCTGCACACAGGTATCTGAAGTTAGAATGTTGCTCTGTGACTTTCTGCATAGGGAAACGTCCCTTGTCATCTGGACCCAGATGTTCTTGCAAAGAGTAATGCATGCAGATGAGCAAATGTCAGACAGGCTTCCTCGAGCGCTGGGGGTGCAGCTCAGTGCACACTCACCCAGTGTGTGCAAGGCCCTGGGTTTGAACCCCAGCAACCACAAAAAAAAAAAAAGAAAGGAAGAAAAAGAAGGGTTTCCCTGATGAGATGGCACTTGAGCTAAGAATCGAGTGGAATTGAGAGCATTGAAATGGAGAGTTTCACAAGATGGACGGACGAAATCACGGAACAGAGTCAGCTGAGAGAATAGGACGTGTTAAAGGCGAGCGGAGGAGAGGAAACTGAAGGATGGAAGTGAGAGGCCTTTTGGCTTCATTCAGTAGACCATACGGATCCAATGAAGGTGATGGAGGGGGATAACAGATCACATCTGCACCACAGAGAGACAGAGCTGGCAGAGATGCAGGGTGGATTAGCAACAGGGAGGCCGGTGCAGAAGTCAAGGCCAAGCATCACAAGGAGCTCATCTAGGGAACTTGTGGAATGATGGAGGAGGAGGATGGGAACGTGGGAGTGGGAAATCCTGGAAACGGTAAGTGTGGCAATTCACTGGATGTAGGAACAAGGGCCCAGATTAAGTTTAAACCTGAGGAACCAACACTGGGTTCTCAAACGTCAATCACCCCTCTCATCAGCAAGACAGCTTGTTAGAACGCAGATTCCCACACCCCGAGCCCCCACCCAGGTCGGGGGCAGATCCACGTTAACAGATCCGTGCTGATTCATAAACTCTGATACCTAGGAAATGGAAAGTGTTTAGATGGTTCTGATGACAATTTCACGAACAAATGTATACAAGTGGCATCTAATAATTCAAAGCTAAGGTTTGATTTTGTGTGTGTTTAGCATTTTGCATGTCACTATTCTCATAATTCATTTTTTTGTCAATTTTTCAAAAGTACAAGTCTGTAGAAATTTAAATTTTTTTGAAAACAAAGCAGTTTTTTGCACTGAGACACAACTGTAAGCGCTGCACCGCATGGTTCTGGTGCCGGACCACCCTTGGGCAATAGTCAGAAAAGACAGGTCAGTATAAGAAAAGGGAATCGAATGTGTGAGCCGATGTTCCAGCTCTATCCAAACATGCTGACCGCTAGTTCCATATAACTGCACTGACAGTCCCACCAGCCACCAGCCTCCATGCTGGGTCACCTAAGAGCCTGTAACTGCCCACCATCCTGCCTAATGACCACATCTCTCCACTCCTGTACCTAAGAGTGACCACCCCCTGCCCTGGTCCTCTCTGGCCCCCGTATGGAAGTTTCCCGCCACCTGCCCACACTTCTGAACCTCTCGCTGTGTCTCAGAAACTGTCCCCCCAAATAACAGGCTGGCCAGCTGGGGGAAAGGAACATCAGTGTGATGGAGGCTGGTGGAGAGGAGGACAAGGACTTGGGACAGTCACGAGTTGCCTTTAATAGAGCCACTTCAGCAAAGTGAGGGGGACAGGAGTCAGGTGGTAAGAGACATGGAAAGGATGTAGGTACATCCCTGAATGACAGACAGGTGGGAGATGGCCACATGATTTTGAAACCTACGATGCCACTGGGTGCTATCTGAAACATTCATTTCACGGCACCTGAAATATTTGTTCTCTTGTAAGACTTCCAAATTCTCCCCTAACTTCCTAGCACTCACTGTATATTTGCAGCAAGAAAAGTGTTTGCCTTTCTGAGATAACAGGATGAGTGACATCAGTCATTCTCTAAGGCAAAAGGTCATAAAGAAATACAATACTGATGCTGTCTCGGGGAGGAAGCAATATCTACTTAAGCTCACAGAATATTTGGAGAATGGGGAACATAGGGGAAATGTTGGGAATAGGTTGGGATTTACTTCCTTAAAGTTCTTGGACTGGTGCCCTACCAATATTGCCCAAATTTAAAACAGAAACCCGTGAAAGCATCTTTGTGCTCTTCTCCAACAGAATCCAAGCTTCTCAACTTGAACATTTAGAAACAAGATGCCAAAAGGGTCGTTTGGTTCAAAAATAAATGTGTAAAGTGAGATACAGAGTTAGGGTCAATCACAACTGCAAAGAGCAGGCTTGACCCCATGAATACTTGACCTTATGGTTCTCTGATCCAAGAAAACCATTCACAAACATCTACAGCACATTCCATTCTTAAGACAGCCAAAGCCCTTAAAGATAAAAGCAAGAGAGCAATGACATTGATGAAAGCTGGGACTTTGTACAGCTCTTCTCTGTGTTTGGGTGGAAGGTCTCATGCCCTCACACGCACAATTGCTTAGAATAGCTCAGGAGATGTTCACTATCTTGATTGCTCAAATGGTTTCATTGATGCCTACCTATGCAAAGCTCATAGAACTGTGTGCTTTCAATAAGTAGCTTATTGTATGTTGATCATACCTCAATAGAGCTGTTAAAAAAGAAACAAACAAACAAACATTCAGAAAAACACAGAAAGGAACAACCCTAGAATTGAGTTCTGAGCATTATCTTGTTTGAGTTTCTCAACTGTGTTCCAGGCAATTAGGAGGCTAGAGTTTCAGAGTCTGCTATAGTTTATATCTAGAATATCCCCCAAAGCCCCGTGTGTGGAAGGCTTGGTCTCAGCTTGGCACTATTGGGAGGTGTGTCTGGTCGGAGGTTTTCAGGTTATTGAGAGTGTGCCCTTAAAGGGGATAGTCAGACCCCATCCCTTTTCTCTTCTTCTATTTCGTTTTTCAGCCATGAGCTGAGTGGCTTTGCTCTACCATGTGCTCCCTACCACGATACACTGCCTTGCCACAGGCCAAAAGCAACAGGGTCAATCAATCATGGATTGGAACCTCCAAAACTGTGAGCCAAAATAAACCTTTTCTCTTTAATAAGTATATTATCTCAGATATTTGTTATAGTTATGGAAAAATGACTAACCCAGGGTTCAAACAGGGAAAAGGATCCCTTGCAAGTGTTTCCAACACAGGGTATTTAACGCGGGGAGCTGGTGCCACAGTAGTGGGAGAAGCAGATCACGGAGTGGTAACCCATGAATTAGCAATATCAGGAAGCCATGCTCCCCCTTAGGAAGGGGGGCAGAGGTCCCAGGGTTCACCAATGGAAGGTGAAACAGGTGACCCATCCAGAAAGAGCCGGAGCCACAGAAAGCAGTGGCATCTGGAAACGCAGACTGTCCTACTCTGTAAGAATAACCAGAGCCAGAATGGGGGCAGAGAGGCCAGGTCTGACCCAAGAAGCTTCCAGCAATAAGGGGTTGTGAAGCTAAAGTAAATTCAAAGAAAACTATTACAACAAGTTAGCAATTTCTCTCCTGCCAGTCTTTTCACAGCTCTAATATGCTGATAGACATGTAAATCTCAAAGACAAGAATAGAATATTAAGTGCTTCCGTGATCTTTTTGGAACATTTTGGAAAAACAGTGTTCATGAGACGTCTTCTGGAAAATGCAGATCTACTGCACATATTCAAATTGTATAGATAAAGAAAGAGAACTAGAAACTTGGTTGAGTGTTTTGAACTGGATATTATAAAAAGGATGTTACTACCACTAGAGGTTCAATTTAAGCTTCCTGAATTGTAATCGAGTGCTCATTCCTCCACTCTATACTTAAGCACTTTCTAGAACCATCAAGAAATCTAACTACTTAACCATAATCGTGGAGGATGACTCATTCCTGTGGTATAGAACTCAATGGGAATGTGTATAATCTGCTCTGCTGGTGACAGAGACACCAAAACTAGGGGTAAAGAACATATGAAAAAGGAAATGAATGTGTTGAGGTTGCCAAATTTGTTAAACAGAGAGGGAAAAAAAGAGAGAAGGCAATGAAAGCCAAAGAAATAGAGCAACTCACATCCACTGGGTACCACCTACATCCCTGTCACCATGTTGGACTCCACATCTTATACAATGACACACATGTGTATAACAGGAGAATCAAACAACTTTGATTAAGCAAATGAAGTAACTAAGGGGCCATATGTGTTGGAGGTGTTCCCCATGGTGCTGGAGGGCTCTACCCTAAATTGTCCCCCTAGAAATGCAAACCTGTTCCATGGCCCTGTGGGAGAAGTACAGGTAACCAAATATCTCCACCTCAAGGCCCCTATGACCATAAGCCTTTGCCCTGTCCTTAGGTATCTTTTTTTTTTTTCTTGACTAAACTTCCAACACTCAGATGTATTAAACCACAGCATATTCCAAGTCAGATGTACCGGACAAGGTTGAATTTCTCAAGCTCACTAATACTGCCCTGGCCCCAGGCTACTCCATAAGAGATGAGCAAGTGAGAAAGGATCTCTCTATGATGGGTAGTTAACACAGAGAGGGGAGAATTCACAAAATGTGTCACCTGTATGACATTCATCCAGGAACGCTCCCAAATCACCAACATATCTCACAGGAACTGACAGCTATGTGCTCAATAGCACTTTTTAGAGTTACCGTGTTTCTTGTTCATGCTCTTGTATTTTCTTTTTGGATTACCATTAATCCTTGTCACCCTTTGACATGGGAAACAGTTCAAAGGAAAATAAGCCTTTTTTATATATTCTTTTACAAAGACCTCTGAATTTATGGAATCTCAATTAATTCAGTTTTACTCAGTTCTCAATAATCTCTCCGAGGAAGTATTTGAAAGTTCCCTGATCCTTCCTCTAGGATCAGTAAGATTTTTTATTTTTCTTTTTTGATAAGTTTCTCCATCCTAAAGGCACACCATTTCGATATGAGTTTTCCAAAAGGAAGGAAATATATTTAACTCTTCCCCTAACACCCACCCCTCTCAATTTCAATAATTTACAAGCACAAAATTCCAATAATTCTTGTTCCTTCTTCAGGCTTCTCTATTTTACTCCCTCCAATCCTGCCGAGCATGGATCAAACGGGCACAAGCCAGGGAGAAATTTAATCACTCATGTCTCTGCCTGAGGGATTGTCTAGGTACTATGGTGACAGACACCTCACTGGAAGTATGTAGGGGAAAAAAAAAAAAAGATTTTTAACTCCTAGACTTTAAAAAAGAAAGAAAGGAGGATTTCTGATGAATTTGTTGTCAACACGTAGAAGCACTATAAAATAAGACCCTACATTTTCACAGGCGATCAAAATTACTTCTTTATATACCACTGGGGTAAAATTCCAGAAACAAAGTATGATTCAACAAAGGAATTTTATTATTCTTGCCCCCAAACTTTGCATATTTTCATGGATTTGGTTTTCCCTGTTAAATGGACAGCTTCTCCACAGTGGGTTTTTAGGGCAGTGAAATTACTCTGTTTGACACTATGAGGGCGGGTGCATTTGTCCAGACCCACAGAATGAACATCCAGAGTGAAACCTAATGTAAACCAGAGTCTCCCAGTGATCGTAATGTATCAATGTAGGTTCACTGATTTTAACCGATGGGCCACTCTGGTGGCAGAGGTTGATAAAAGGAAAGGCTAAGCATATGTAAGGGTGAGGGAAATGAAAGGGGAATCTCTGGATAGTAGAATGAATCGGACACGACTATCCTATGTGCATATATGATTGCACAACCAAAGTCATTCTACATCATGTACAACCAGAAGAATGAGAAGTTATACTGCATATATGTATGTCACATTTTATTGTCATGTATAACTATTTAGCACAACAAAAAAAGAAACCTCTGTAAACTTCTGCCCAGTTTTGCTGTGAACCTAAAACTGCTCTAAAAAATAAACCTAATTTTTAAAAGCATACAGCTTCTCTGTTAACTCATTCTGCTATGCTAGTAGGCAAATAAATCTGTTTTTTAAAAAAATCAAGTAAAAAATTTTAGTCCTTCGTTTTCGTGATTTACAAAAGTCAGACTTTGGACTATCTAAATATAACTCATCGATTTAAAAGAAGGGAGGGAAAATAACTTGTCTCCGAGAATTAGCGAAGTCAATTATTATTATTACTATTATTTTTAAATCTCCTGTTCCTGTGGACACGTGAGAGCTCACACCCACAGATGACATGGTCGGCTCATCCTCTGACAAGACACAAATTGGAATTTTTTTTTTCCCAGCCCATGTTCATGTACAGGAAACCCACAAGCCTGTAAACACAGGAACAACAATCGACAGACGCAGATGTTGCAGGCTGGAAGTCACTTTCAGGACAAGGTGAAAGGGTAAGTGGAAACAGAGAGATAATAAGGAACTTGGGGGATGACAAAGGTCAGCTTGGAGGGGCCCCTCCCCCCAGGGCACTGTCCCCGCCTGCTGTCAATCTACACTCCTCCCCCTCCAGGGCAGAACTCTCCCGTGATGAGAAAACAATCTGAACACAAAACCTACACTGAGGAGCAAGGACATTTCTTCTTCGGGCCCGGGACAATCCCAGCCTCTCCAGCAGGATCAGCAATCAAGGGCGTATGCCCATGAACTTGAAAGTCAGGAAGCCTCTCTCACTCGGAACCAGGAACCAGAGCCTCATTCTGCAAAAATGTTTGAAGAGATTCTTGGACTCAGTCATCTGGGACTGCGTTTGAGATAACAAGACCGTGGGGAGCCATCAAGGAATTACCTGATGCAATTTAGATACCATCTCTATTATGGGCCCAATCTCTTAAATAATGGAGATGGGAAGGGCAGGAAGAGAATCGGTGCCTGTGGATATCAGTGGAACAATTGCCACTACAGAGCACAGTGGCTTGCAATTCAGTTTCCAAGCAGAAAACAATTCACTGGGGTCAACAGCACTTCGGCCTACTGAACAAGAGGATGTTTATAGATATACATAGCATTTTCTTTTCTCAAAGCCACTGTGCTAGGAGAGAATGATATCCACTAACAAAAACAACAAAATTTCAGAAGATTTGGATCTCCTCACCTCTTTTCCAGGACTGTGCTCTGGCATGCTTTTGTAATTACTCCTTAAGTATTCACTCCTGCCTGACCAAAGGCCCTATTGTTTTGATGCAGGAGGACCTCTTGGCAGGTCTGTGAATGGTCCTTCAGGGGAAAATGACCTGAATAAATCTAACAAATTCAACTGAAAACACAAAAGATTAGATGATATGCAAAAACTTTTCAAGCTCGAAGTTCTATGAACAATATAAATTCACCAATAATCCCAAACGAGGTCAACCAACAAACCCAGAGTGGGTTATCTGTTGCTGGACATGTTTCTCCAGAAAAAAAAAAAAAAAAAAAAAAAAAAACTACCTTGTGAATGGTAGCTGTTTTCCCAACCAGGCCCTGGCATCTAACTTTATCCTTAGGGTGCTGAATACTAATATTTATACTGAAAAAAGAAACTATAGAAAACAATACCTTCAAAATCCTGGTAGCTGAACCAAAAAAAAAAAAAAATTCCAGTAAGTTTCAGTGATTAGCAATCAATGGGTAGATTTCTAATGCTTGTGATAAGCAGACGGAACTCAGATTCTGAGAATTCCTGGTGCTCTCAAAACTTGATAGCCCTGGTTCTTTAATAACCCTAAATCCTATTAATGTGATGATGGTTTTTCTTCTCCTCAATACAACCATCTTCACTTTCATATATTCCAAGAGAGACTGGGACTATTTTTTGGCTCACAAACCTCCAGAGGGCCAGAGATCAACAGAGACGGGTGTTGAACTGGAGGTTAAGGAGATTATGAAAAGAGATGTGCTTAAATAAAACCAAGAAAGAGGACAACAGAGTGCACTGCTTCTGTGTAAGGAACACAAAAAAGAGGGTGCTTGAAGTTCCCCATCTCAGCCCCTGGGTGACAGTCTGAGGCCCAGGCAACAGGCTTCCTGGCAGGCACCGGGGTCCTTGGACTGCAGCCTCTGAGGGTGGGACAGAAGAGTTAATCTGTAACACCTGTTTACAAGCATGAAGACTTTGTAAATTGACTGCTCATATCTGAAGGAGGTTCTGTATTGATTACTACTCCTTTTAACCAGATCCGCATGGAAGTTTCTCATAAAAAACACAATTATCTGATTTAAAAATATCTCCTCCTTTTCTTTCTACTGCTAGAAGCACCAATGATGGTGAATTGACTAAAATTCAGGAAAAAAAAAGAAAAGAAAAGCGAGGTGGGGAATCAGGCTCCATGTGGAAAAATTAAACCAAAATGACTTTATTCTAAGTATAAAAGTCAGCATTCTCCTGAAAAAGTTACAAAGAGCTGATTCATTATCCAAGAAACTGCATCCTCTTCGTTTTCCTTTTCTAACTCAGCTTCTTAGAGACAAATAGTTCGGAGCACTTATCTTAGAGTCTGCTAAACTACCTACGGCAGGTATTCCCAGCTCCCACCCATATTCATGTAAAATACTGATTTGGGGCTGCAGGTGTAGCTCAGGGGTGGAGCTTGGGCTTCGTGTGCATGAGGCTCTAGCACAAAAAAAAAAAATGAAGTCTAACATATAAACAGAAAAACTCTGAAGACACAGAGATGTGACTTAGTTATCATATGCTAAATAAAGTGCTGAACTTTGTTGTTTCCACTTAGATTCTCTTATCCCTGGGGAGCCCTCCTCCAAGCTAATCAGAGATGAGCTCTTAAATAGAGGAACTAACCATGATTCAGCACATTTAAAAAGGGACTTGTACCCATTCTTAGAAGGACAACCAAAGGAAACACCATCTGAGGTCTAAACAATGGTATCTGCTTACCCTTTCATCTTAGTGTAAGAACACATTGTACGAGGTTTTTTGTTGAAATAAAACTGAATTTCACATTTAAATCTCTTTAGCAGGATTTCTACTGCTTCTTTGAACAGGGCTCTTGCAAATTCTCCAAACTCTTTTTTGCTGTGAGTAGCTTGCAGGCATGGATTTATTTTCTGCTAATAAAAATCTTCATTTGAGTACAGGCAGCTCAAATGAAAAATAGTACCTACTGATACTGTGTTGATGAGGAAAACGACAGTACCATGGATCTGGTTAGAAATATGAGTAGGGAGTATTCAATTTTTCTTCTAATTTATGTTTCCCAGGAGTAATTTTGTCAAGAACATTGCCAGTATTTTTAGTACAATAAGTTTCTTGTTACTTGTACGAAGACATACTGATTCCCTTTTCTGAGCATGATTGGAGGGTTTTTATTATTATTATTATTATTTCATTTAATCCTAGCATCTGGAGATCAACACCTCATTAATTCAAAGTAAGTAAGTGAAGTCTAAAATACAGAGGTTTAAAGAAGCACTGTTACATCTCTCTCATGTAATGCATAAAACAAATTAATACACACTTGGATATTTAATGAAAAAAGAGGCAAGTTAATAGAACATTATGATATGCATCAAATGCCATGAACCTCAATGTTCTACATGTCTGAACTTCAGACTTTTTACTCAATAAAAATCAGACATGGTATTTCTAAAGAATCAGATCTTCTGTATTAAAAATATGGGGTATTGCCTCCATTTTCATTAATTCAATCTTTTTAAGCACCTGCCACGTGGTCAGCATTATATTATGTGCGCAGGCTATAGTGGTGGATTGGTGAGACTTCAGCCTTTGACGGATGACAACCTAGAGGTGACACAAACAAATGAGTAAGCAAATTCCAAAAGAAAAAAGAAAAACTCCTTGTGATCAGCAAAAGGAAGGAAATAAACAGGGTGCTGGGGTGGTAAAGTCCAGGATGGAGCAACCCTAGTTTAAGTAGAGGGGCAGAAAAAGGTCTCTCTAAGAAGGTGAATTTTAAGCTAGGACCTCAAGGATATTTCAGGACACCTCTCCAAGGTCACCACATTGGCAGGCTTGCTTATTAGACTGCCAAGACATTTTTAGCAGAAAACAAACAGAAATGGCATCTGTGGCCCTGATTACATGCAAGTTCACGAGCTCACGGGGGAACTCTGTAGACCAGTCTCAGTGGCAGACTATTCACCCAGATGGAGTTTTAAGCAGGCAATATAAACAACAATGAACTGGTCAAATGACCAGCGTTTGGACTAGGAGAGATTCATCCTGTTGATTCATACTTCCTGATAGTTCTGCTGATGACAAAGCTCAGGGTGTTTTAAACGTATTTCATGAGTAAATTATTCCTCCAGTCTCAGAGAAGAGGAATGTTTACAACTATGTAACACTTTCCCTTATACCTCCAGGGTTCAACTTTCTCGGCCCAGCAGATAAGAGTATTTCTAAATACAGTACTGTAGCGTTTGTCTTTCTGCAGGTTCTTTAATAGATGAGCCCTGTAATACAACAGTTAACATGACATTGACACAAATCAGGAAATCTGTGGAATTCTCCCCACATCCTTATTCAGAGAATCCACGCTACTAAGCAATTACTTTCTTCAAGTGAACTGTCCTTCTTTTGCTCAGAGTCATGGTATCAGATTTTATCACATTTTGTGAAATGTGATAATTTCCCCTTCTCACTTCTAAGTGGATTAAGATGAAATAGAACTGTTTGATTGGCAGGTGGCATGGCTTTTAGGTTGGATTCTACTTACTTAAAACAGGGTTTCTTCTTTAATTACCCACACGGGAGTCCAGGACTAGACCTATATTAGGTATTACTTATAGTCACACAGCCCAATGATAGGATATAAGGGGCTTAGGTCAGAGTTCCATGACAGCCTGTCCCCTGGATCTGAAATTGCACTATTGGTGAGTTCTCCTGGAACTTACATATCTTTAAAAATCTTTTATGAAAAATGTCTAATGTTCTAAATGTCTGAACTTAATATCTAAGGATATTAAGATAATATCCTTAAGGAGATACTATGTTAAACCACCCCATTGGCAAGACTAGTTGTCAACCAGCTTCAAACAGTGTGACTCAGAAGGAGTGTGTACCCATAGACCACAAAAGGTCAGAAAAGCAAGGAACCAGAGGAATTTGGAAGTCACTAAGCACAATAAACATGACTGTACTTTACAAACTTGCCTCAAGTCCATTCTTGAAATTTCAAATACCACCCAAGGCAATGGTTCCTGAATCCTGGAAAGATTCTGGCTTTTACCCTCACACATTCTGAGTGAATTGAGATGGAATACAACCTGGGCATTAGGATGTTTTAAAGCTCTCAGGTAAGTCTACAGTCGATGTTTGGAAGTTTTGCTCTTCATTTCTGGGAATGATACATAGATTTTCCTCAGACATCAAGATCTTCTGTTCCAGAGATTCTTGACCATGGTAGCACATTAGAAAAATCTATGGCACTTAGGGGAGAAAAAAGAAGGAGGAGGAGGAGGATGCCTGAACCCCACCCTCAAAGATTCTGAAGTAATCTAGGAAGCCGCCCCAGAACCCCAGAGTTCCTCAAGTGCCCTGGGGCAATGCTAATGGGTAGACAAGGCTGAAAACCAGGGTCCAAGGTCAGGAACTGTTTTCTCAGAGACTGTAACATGATGCTCCATGAAGGAACCAGTCTTCCTTACCCAGGTTAGGTCTCTCCCGCTAAAAGCAATAAAACATTTCCCCAAAAGTTGTCAGGAAACATGAGGGCGTGGGTGGGTGGGTGGGTGCGTGAGAGAATAGGGGTTAGAATTTATTAGGTAAGAAGAAGCAGAAAAGTTAGAATAAGAAACAGCCCTAATCCTTGGCGGCCCCTCCCCATTCCATCCCAACCCCCATCACCACATTTTATTGACTGGCATGAGAGAGAGTTTCCTTAGACTGCTTCCTGGAGGTGGCTCAACCTTGGATTTGCTTCCAATAAATTGTGAAAATTTTTTTGTCCAATCAGATCTCCTGGCAGTGCAAGTAGCCAGATTGGCAGGCCCTGCGCTTCCACTCCCTGTGAGATTCTGTTTCATGAATTTCCCAGGAGGATTTTTGCACCACTTGGATGCCAATCTTCCAGCCTCTTCACCCTCCCCCTCCTCCTTCGCTCCTACCCCTCACTTTTTATCGCTCCACCCTCCCCCACCAAAGCTCAGGGGAATTGAGAATCATAGATACGTTGGAAAGAAATCGCCCAGATATTTTACACGGGAATCATTCAAGTAAATAAATGCAATTAAAAAGCGGATGTCTCAGACAGGGCTTGGAAACCTGTGTGCTACTTTACCAAGTGTCTGTTAACCCACTGTGGGGCCTTGGGCATGGTCACGCATCTCATGCGGGACAGGATGCTCGTGGAGACTCACCCCACAAAGCTACTGCACCCACTTGGGGGGTGGATGCTGCCTCCTCAGTTCTCCCTGAGAAGGATGCATCCCCTATGTCCCTCTGCCCACACTAAACTGAATCAGTTTTTGAATGAATAGCACAAATAAGAAGCATTGATTGCAAAGCGTCTTCCTCACAACCTTCACATTTACAGATGAGAAAACTTAAGGGCAAACAAGGCGATATGACTCTGTCCGGGTTGCCACAGAACATTTGTGGCACAGCCCGATTTAGCCGCCCTTGAATTTCCATTCCGTTGCCTGGCAACGGGCTCAGACCAGCTCAGCGCCCAACCCCGACCCTACCCCCGCACCCTTTCTCGTCCGTGTAGATTTGGCAGCCTTGATTAAAGCTTTAGCCTTTGGGGTCAAGTGAGCGAGGGCACCGACTGGATGACCCCAGTTGGACTGGGATTCCGGATCGCCCTCCGCGGTCTTGCAGAACCTTCCTCTGGAACCAAAGCGCTACCTTCCCAAGTCTGTGGATTCCTCTTAAAACACTCATGTCAAGTTTTCAAAGTTCTCAACTCCTCTCGGATTCCCTAAAAGTCGCGGTGGGAAAACTGACACTCCAGAAGTCAAGGGGCCTAAAGCAGACAGTTCGGAGGGGAAAGTGTGCTAAACAAGAGCCTTCAGCTTCCCACGGAGGCCAGAGTCGGGTTAAAGTGGTCCCAGCCAAGCAGCAGTGAGAAAAGCGCAGAACGTGCCCGGGCCCTGGTGAAGAGGAGCTATCCAGGGGTAACACTCCCAGAGCCCGGCACCCGCGCGAGCCTAGTCCCGCCCCCAGTCTCTCACGGCTGCAGATCGCAGCCTGACCCAGGACCAGCGCGGAGCGCACGTGCCTCCTACTGCCGCGCAGGTGGCAGGAGCGCAGCCCGCTGGTCCCCGCATGCCCGCAGTGCCAGGCGGGATCTGCATGGTCCTCCACCCCTTCACACCCACCACCACCCTGGGCCTGGGAAACTGGAAAGGAGGGAGATGTTCTCGTAGTTACGTTACCCCAAATTCTTACCCAGGTTCACAAAGCTCATGACCATGTCCGCGTCGTTGAGGAAGGCGCTGTCCTGCGCGCTTGTCAGTGGGGACGCGCCACCGCCTCCAGGTCCAGGGGCCAAGAGGCTCTTGTGGTTGAGAGTGTGTGCGGCGCTGGCAGATGGCTGCTGGAGCTCGGACAAGCTGGCCCCTCCGTGGGGCCCAGGGTGCCGCCTGTGCCCCTCCGACGCCCCGTCCTCATCGTCGTCTGCAGAAAGGGCGTTGTACAGATCCAGCATGAATAGGGGCGCGGACTTTAGCCGTCCTGGAGGTGGCTCCCCGCGAGGCGTCTGCTGCTGTGGGAACGCTGGGGGCTGTGGCTGCTGAAGACCGTGCAGCGGCCTGGGGCGGTGTGGGAGCCCCAGCACCGACAGGATCTCCTTCTGCATCTCACGTTTCTCGTGCGTCTTGAGCCGCCGGTAGAGGAAGCCGGAGGAGGAGGACTGCGGTGGTGGCGGCTGCTGCTCTGCACGGATAGGGCTCCCGCTGTCCCCGGGCAGTTGACCCCCAGCAGCGGCCGCCGCGGCTGCGGACAAGGACGACCGCAGTGGCGGGGGCCCGCAGCAGCTGCACAGCAGCCCCCACCACCAGCACAGCCACTGCGCCCTCCGTCCCAGCCCCGGCATCCCCGCCCGGCCGGGCTGCCTCCGCGGGCCCCGCGAGGCGTCGAGCGGCTGTGCGAGGCTGGAGAGTGGCCGCTGTGGCCCTTGGAGAGAACAGCCCCCGCCACCTCTCAGAGGACTCGCTTCCCCTTCCTGGCCTTCAGTCCTTATCTCTCATGGTCGTCCGGGGAGCCCCCAGTAACTGGAGGGAAGGCGAAGGAGGGATCACTAGAGCCCCGCACTCCGCGCGGGTCTCTAGAGACGCAAGTCTAAGCCAGGTGTGCCCAAGTCAGTATTGCACTGCAACCGGCGCCCCAGCCCCTGGGCGGGTCACGGCGCGGTCACTCCCGGGCCTCGCTGCCCGCACACGTGCGCTGCCCCGCGCCCTCCGGAGCCGGTGGCTGAATAGGACCCCGGGCGGCAGGGAAGCGGGGCCTCTCACGAGCTGGAGGCGACGTCGCGCATCATCCCCAGCGCACGCCCCTCTCCGGTTCGCAGGGCCACGATGAAGTTTCCCCCGTCGCAGGGCCCAGGCTGTGACGACAAGGCGTCCCGAAACGCCAGTCTTCTCCGAGAGGCTTAACTTCCTTCTTGTTCACAAACTCCGCGCCCCTCCGCCTGGGCACTGTCTCTCCCCCTCAAAATCGCGCCCCTCTCGCCTCCCCAAGCGGAGGCGGCGAGGATCTTGCTTTCCGTTCCGTGCTCTCCCAGCTGCCCAGAAAACCCCGCTGGCCGAGGGGACGGGAGGGAAGGGGACCCGTGCTGGGAGCGGCTGCTGCGACGTCGGCGCTCGGCATTCGCAGTCTCCCGCCTCTCTGAGCAGCGCTCCCCGCAGCAGCCAACGTGGGCTTTCTGCTGCGCGTCTAGCTCAGGTACCGCACTCCAGCCCCCGGGACTCCCCGCCCTCCTGGGTAACCGACAAGCTGGCAGCCAATGAAGAGACGAGTCTCTCGGGCTATTTAAATAGGCCCGCCCCTTCTTTCACCCTCCCCTCCCGAGAGGCGTCGCCTCCGCGGCGGGTAGGTTTCAAGTACAGAGAATTCTTGGAGGCGCCCGAGGAGCTGCGAGGTACCAAAGGCAAAGAGGTCACCGTTAGTAAGAGTGCTTTAACCAACTCCCCAATCCGAACCTGTCTCTTTTAATGTCATGTCAAAGACCTAAGTTGTATTAAATACAAGTAAACACAGCTATTAAATCAATTATTCCTGAAATAATTGAGGAAGAAAAGAAAAATGATCGTTTTCCCATTCCCTCCTTAGTTTCTCTTATTGATGTAATGTAGGCGTTTAGCGGACACGTGGCTTTCAAAGGCAGCTGCTGCAAGTTGGGACACACCCTCCAACGGAGCTGCTCACAAACTGGCCGCAGAGAGGGCCAAATATAAGCCAGACCAGTGTCCTGAGGGTTTGGGGTCGAATATTTTGACTTATCTCTTCGTTTGGGCTTTCAAAGAGGGTGTGATCTGCTAATACAATGGAAAAGCTACCCCTAACTTCTTGGAAATGTCTCCATGCTTCTTCAGTTTGTCTGCTAATGTTGCATTTTAATTTATTGAAATACAACACAGTTACATAGTGCAAAATAAAACTTGAGGAGTGGTGAATGAAGATGAGCCCAGTAAAGAAAGGGGCTTGGCATGCATCCTGAATGGGGGAGTGGTGGAAGGCCCTGAAACACAGGGTGCTATGAACTTGACAACACCAACACTTACCAAAAAGGCTGCAAATTCACTTGCCTGCCCATTGTCCAAGAATACCCAGTCATCTGTGGATGCTAGAGGTAAATTCCCTTTAAATTATGTCCTTTTACCTGGTTAAAAAGTGTGTGGATTAGAAACAAAAACTGCAATTTGCTGATTTGGCAGCCTCCGCTCACATGATCCAAGGTATTTGGGAGTGAGACCAAATATAGACTATGAGATTCATGGACTTATGAGGTCATGGGGTTTCTGCTGGTCCAAATCTTACAAACATTCCTATCTTATTTCAAAGAATCTGTTTTGAGTGAGCAAGGGTCTTAACCTCTAACAATCCACTGGATTCATCTTTCTAGTTTTATGTTGGCACAGGCACAGTGGTCATTGAGGACAGTCTATAATTTTACAAATGTCCAACAGTTGTTGATATGAGGCCACACAACTTCAGCAATGCTGAAAGTAAGTCTTTAAACATCTACAGGAATTCTTTTCATCCTGAAAGAGAAAACATCACTGCCTGGTCTGGATGCCAAGACTCTTAGAATTCAAGAGACTGCATCATTGCTTTCTTCTATCCAGGACATATTACAAGCATAAAATCATGGCCATGCTAGCCACAGCAGACACAAACTCCATCCAGAAGATCTGAGATCCCAGCAGGTATATCTAGGAAGAGGTATCCCCTCCAGGGCAGCCTCCTTTTACAAAACTTAGTTGCACTCTTTTCATAAGACTTCTGGTAAAATATAAGCAAGTAAAGAAGCTCCAAGCTGTAAATGCAGTGAGGGAAGCTATGAAAAATTTAAAGATTCTTGACATAGATGGGGACACTTTAGTAGAGCTATGCCATTAGAAACACAAAATCAGGATGTGACCCACCTGTTACATATGCATCTATGGGGATAAATCTAGTGCAGAATACATACGGATACACACACCTGTGCCGTTTCCCCCCTCTATTTAGACACTGAATTATAAGGAGAAAGACCCAATGCCATTTAGTGATACATTATCAATTAAGCTCTGATGAGAAGCTCTGATTCAGGTCTGGTATGGGCTGCCACCCTCACCAAGATGGACTTTCAGTTCTTGTTGAACAGTGCTAGAGTAAAGAGGAATGCTACAATAAGGCGGGGGGGAGGGGGCTTTAAATGATGAACATCTCCCTTAAGAACCCAGAAGACTGAAAAGTAGGTTAAGTGGGACAGGACAATGATCACGAGGATAGAGACATGCAACTAAGAGATGTCTTCTGATATCCTCACTATGCGCTCCCAACCTGTACACATCACGTTTGTCAGCAAACATCCAGGCAAACCTTTATATCCATCGGGGACCAAGGGGATGGGTAAAGAGGTACAGTTCTAAGATTAGAATAAGCTCAAAATTGGACCACTGCTTCTCCAAATCAACTGGAACATGGGGTGGGTGGGAAAGGAACCCCTAATCCTCCATCTCACTCACTCCCTATTGACATCTCAGTGCTACCCAGAGTTTTTAGAAGAGGGAGCTAGAGAAAAGATACATGTGATGAGATGTGACAGATTTGAAGGGAGAGGAGAGATCTGTCTTTGGAGTTAGCTAGAATGTGTGAACCACCTTAAGAAAATCAGAGGTAATTTCGCCCCCTGCAGGACACCAAAATATTACTGCCCCTTCCTCTGGGAGCTCTGGACAAGCTTCATTAAGTTCTCTGTATGTGTCTCTAAAACATCTGGGGGGGAAAAGAAGAGGAATTTGTTCAAGGAGCCAGATGTGGGAGCCAATCCATAGCAAACATCTGGTTGCTTGGCTGACATTTCATGCAGATGGCCTCCAGTTTCTGGAAATAGGTCGTCTGTCCCACCCCTGCCCTACCTCTTGAAGAAGTGAGGAACCTTCATGTAGAGGCACAAGCCACCACAGGCCTACAGTGGTGCTGGGATCAGGGTGGTAATCCTGTACCCATATGTTATTAAGCCCAGTAGAATTCACATATCAAATTCTTTAGAATATAGTTGTCCTTGCTCCTTATATCTTATGGAGGTTTTCGTTATACATTTATAGCACACTTGACCAAATAATTTCTATTTTGAAAAGATAACTACTTATTAATTTGATATGATAAATACGTTATACCCTATACTTTCCTGTGAATTATATCATTAGCAGTAAGCTACAACTGCAGTTTGACTTGATATTAAATTACACATTGGTCTCATTCAACTAACTTTCCTAAAGCTATTAAGTTGCTGTTTTAGAATTAATTTAACATAAAAATGTATAAACTATGTGGCCATAAAAAGTCTGGGGTTGGGGCAGGGGACAGTCTGGCCTCCTTGAATCCTCAGGAAGCTCCACTCGAAAATGAAATTTACATTATGACAATTAGCATAAGGAGTGGAATATATTGAACATTAATTTCAAAATATAAAAATTGGCCCAACTTTGAAAAATATCAGTTCAGAGTTAAGTGAAAAGGAAATATGTTAAGTAAATGTTTGCAGAGTATGAGAAATAAAAATTTGGAAGTTAAATAAATAGTGCTTCTGAAAGCTACACCTATAAGGCAATCTCCAAAATATGTGTCTTATTCAAAAGTCTGAGGTACATTTACATTCACTACCACTCTCCCTTCACTCTCTATTCAAAAATGCTGGGCATTCACACTTCAAAATAGCCAAGCCATCATATTTTCCTACTCATGAAGGACATCTGGTGGCAGAGTGAAAAACTAATACATAAATCTGTTTCCAGAGATTTTTTTTTTTCCACACTGTAACCCAAATAGCAAATCTGTTACTTGTATAGGTTTCAAACTCTTCACACAAGCTCAGATCTCATGGATTTAGGCTGTCTACATAATATTAAGCAGCAAAGTATTTCAAGATCCAAATGACTAGATCATTTTTGAAACTTTCATTGGACAATTAACATATGCAATCTGTCTTCAATCTTTTTTTCCTTTTCTTTTTCTTTCTTCCTTACTTTTTTAACTGAGCAAAACAATACTTAACACATTCCCATGGCTAGTTTTACTATCCCTAAAGACCTTTGTTCCAAGAAAGCATTGGACGCTTGGTTGGGCTGGGTAAGACATGAGGCTGCCTGGGCTTTGCTGGCCTCTGAGTTTTACTCCATTCTGTGTCCAGCCCTGCACCCTTGTCCCAGATATGTCTTTATGTCAACCAGGAGGTCACATAAAAATATGACATATTGTGCTACCCATCCCTTTAACTAGCAGATCCATAAACAGTGGCACGTGGGCCAGGTTAAACCACACTGAATAAGAGCCAGTTAGGATGAAAGTCATGGGCTTTCAACTTCCAAAGAAGAAAAAGACTAATTGCTCAGTCTGTGTGTATGCATGCATGCATCCATCCATCCAACAAGGAATCTGAATGCCTACCAGGTAGTGCTCTGAGTTCTGGAGACTTGAACAGTCAGAGACCTTGCCCTCCTAGATTCTAGACAGGATAATGGACAATAAGCAAAATAAGCAAATACACTGTGGTAGGCAGGATATTGGCCCCCATGATTTTTGCCCCAGGTGGTTTCACCTATAGAACTGGGATCTTGTGTTACAAAGGGGACTTCACAGATGGAATTAAAATCGCTCAACAGGTGATCTCAAAATAGGAAGATTATCCCAATTATCCAAGAGAACCCAACATAACCACAAGTAAAGTAAAGAGGAAGGCAGGAGAAATGCTTAGCCCAAGAGAGACTTGATTCAACTTGCTGGCTTTGAAGATGAAGAGGCCACAAGCCAAGGAATGCAGGTGGCCCTAAAAGCTGAGAACAAACCCCCATGACAACATCAAAAGAACACCAATCTGGGTCATCCTTGCAAATTCTGGCAACAGCCAGAATGAGCCTGGAAGGAGATTCTTACCCAGAGTCTCTGGAGGAGAGTCCAAGGCAACAGACCCTCAAGCTTTGGCCTGGTAGAGCCCGAGACAGAGAAAGGAGCCTCATCTATCAGACTTCCCACCCTCAGAACCATGAGAAGAGCAGTTTGTGTCATTATATGACTCTAAATTTATATTTTGTTTCAGCAGCAAGATGAAACTAATACATATTTAGTGCAATGGCAAGTACATGGAGAAATTTCAAACAAGGAAAGGGATTATGGAGCTTGTGGATGGTCAGGAAAGTCTTCATGAAGAAGGAAGAATTTGAGCAAAGACCCAGCAGAGTAAATAGGACCAGCCATGAGGATATCTGGGGAAAGAGCTTTTAGGCAGGGGAATTAGTCATTGCAAAGGCCCTGCCTCAGTGGATGCCTGTTTAATCTGAAAAAGGGAAAGAAGGCCAACGAGGTCAGAGTTAGGAAACGGGAGAAAATAACAGTAGGAAATTCTATTGGAATACTAACAGGGCCAGGATTTAGAGCCCTGGACATCCTGATGAAGATTTTGGCTTTTATAAAACACAATGTAGGAAAATCACAGAAACATAGCATTGGGTAAAAGAAGCCAGACGAGAAAATATATACCCATAATTCCATTTATATAAAATTCAAAAATAGTCCAAATGAATCTAAAGGTCAGGTTAGTGGTTCTTTTTGGAGAGAAGAGTGGGAATAACACTAAATGAAACTAAGTGGGGGCTTCCTGAGAGTTAGTCTGCTTCCTTGTCATGGGGCTGGATATACAAGTGAGGACAGTTTTAACAATTAGGTGAGTGGTGTTCATGGGATCCATACGCTTTTCTGTATGTTGTACTGCGATTGACATGTTGATTGAAAAGCAATTAAACACAGGAAAAACAGGAGCCGCAAAGAACTAGGAAACGGGGGGGGATTACTGGATGGTTTCAAGCAGAGGATGGTCAGGGTGGGAATGGACTTTGATTTTAACAGCATCTCTCAGGTCACTGGGTGGAGAGTAGACGATAGAGCTGCCAGGGCTGAATCCGGAAGACCAGTTAGGAAAGTCTTGTTCACAGTCAGACAGGAGATGATGATGGTTCAGAGTGAAGCAGAGGAGGCAGAGAAAAGTGGTTGAATTCTGGACACATTTTGGAGGCACAGCCCCTTGCCCAGAGAATGTGCTAACTGCATGTAAGAACAAGCCGGGCTAACAACCTCTCCCCCCCCCCCCGAAAAGGGCCAGCAAAGCATGGCTCCCCCATTGCACGGAGCCTCAAGTGGTAGTATGAATTGACTAAAGGCCAAGGAAGGAGTGTTCATGCCCTGATGATTATGGGCTAATTCACTGATCGTGCCAAGGAACAGCAGAAGGCCTTTAGCTATAATCTCTATCAGGGCCCAGATCTCAAAAGCTACTCAAAGTAAACAATCAGAGGTTAGCTATGCAAGAATAGCTTCTCGAAGAATTCCTCAAGGCATTAAGAGAAATGCAAATCAAAATTACCTGGAGACTACATCTCACTCCAGTCAGAATGGCAGTCATCAAGAATACAAATAATGATAAATGCTAGAAAGGGTGCGGAAGAAAGAGGACCATTTTCACACTGTGAGTGGGATTGCAAATTAGTGCAGCCACTATGGAGATCACCGTGGAGGTTCCCAAAAAGACTAGGCATGGAACCACCCTATGACCCAGCTACACCACTTTTTGGTATTTAGGCCGAAGAATTAAAAGTCACCATACTACAGTGACACATGCATACCTATGTTTATGGCCCCACAATTCATAATAGCCAAACTGTGAAACCATCCTAGGTGTCCATCAATGGATGAATGGATAAAGAAAACGTGGTATATACACACAGCAGAGCTTCATTCAGTCATAAAGAGAATGGGTGGAACTTGAGACCATTATTTTAAACAAAATAAGCCAAGCTCAGAAGGGCAAGGGTCATATGTGTTCTCTTTAATGTGAAAGGTAGAGAGGAAAAAGAAAAGGAAGGTGGGGGGTTGGATCTCATGAAAATTGAAGGGACATCAGTAAGGAGAAGAAAAAGAGCAGGATTAGGGAGGAGGAGAAGGAAAGGGGCTAAATTATTTTGTTGTAATGTGTGCACATACAAATATTGAACAGCAAATGCCATCATTATGTACAACTATAATACATGGACTAAAAAAAATGGATAAATGGTCTGTTTCTTAATAGCCTGCGTGTGTGTGTGTGTGTGTGTGTGTGTGTGTGTGTGTGTGTGAGAGAGTTAGGAATTGAACCTAGGTCCTCATGGATGCTGCATAAATGCCCTCCCACTGGCTAAACCTCCAGTCCCTTTAAGAGCCTTCCCACAAGATTCCCTAGGTGGTAATATCCTAGTTCTGTTTCTGAATATATAATCTCCTCCGTGATATGAAGTTTGGCCATTAAGAATTAGTTTAAAGAGGACTCCTATAAGCTGGCTCCCTGGTGCTCACCTGTAGCTCCAGTACTCAGCAGGCTGCAACAGGGGCATCACTGGACTCCATGAACAGGAGGCCAGCCTGGTGAGATTCCATGTCAAAAAAAAATAAAACCAAATAAGACTCCTATAAATGTGGTATCCTAGAGGGGATATTGGAGTAGGCAGAGGTTTCGGGGGAGAATATTAAGGAAAAGGATATTGAATTCGTGGAATTTAAATTGAGTTCAGTTTTAAAATAATGTATTAATATTGTTTCACTGGTTGTGACAGATGTACCATAATAATGTAAGGCAGTATAATTATAGGAGACACAGGCTTGAGATATCCAGAACTCTCTGCACTATCTTCACAACTTTTCTGTAAGCCTCATATAGTTTTGTTATTGTTGTTGTTTTAGTATCAGAGATTGAACTCAGGGGCACTTGACTCTGAGCCACATCCCCAGCCCTTATTTTGTATTTTACTTAGAGACAGAGTCTCACTGAATTGCTTAGCACCTCGCATTTGCAAGGCTGGCTTTGAACTCGCAATCCTCCTGCCTCAGCCTCCAGAGCTGCTGGGATTACAGGTGTGAGCCAAGTTTTTTGGGTTTTTTTGTTTTTAAAGAAAAAGTATACCATAGGCCATGTGTTGCACTGAGATCCATTCCAATCCAGGCAGTGACCCAGGTTCCAGCCTCCGGCCCCCTGAGAAGAGGGAACATCAGGTCTCCCTCGAAGTAGTTAGGACTATGGCTCCAAAATCTCATTCTACAGGCAGCAGGTGGACATGCCACCCAGAAACCTGTTCAGCCCAAGCAAGACCAAGACCCACTCCCTTCCATGACGCCTCCCAAAGACTACCAGCCCATCCCTGGAACTGAGAAGGCTGATGACGCTGTGAAAGGAGTCCGGCCTTTGAAAGTGACGCCCCAGAGAGAGGAGCTGAAAATCAAACAAAAGCTTTTTTATAAACAAACTCGTGGCAAACACCCAGAACACCAGATCCCAGGAAGCTCCAATGGTGATCCTGACCATCAAGATCCACAGTTATGAAGAACACATGCAGAATAGAGGATAGAGACCACTAATGCTGTGTGCGGATGAGCAATGACCAAAAGGAAAAGATGCTCACCAACCTGCACAGGACAGCCATGATGGCTTTGAGAAGATGGGTGGGGAGCTAGGGACCGCCTACACCTTTACTGCTCTGAATTACCTGGCTGCTCTGCTGCTTTGTGACCACAAGGTCTCTGTGCACAAGGTTTTCTAGGAGGTGCAAAAGCTGAGCAAGCCACAGCAGCCCAAAGCAAGGCTATGGGAGAACCCAGAGAGCCCTCCTGAAGCCTGACCAGAGGCCCTCCAAGAAAATCAACAGAATCTGTTAAAAATGTTACAAAGAAAAAGCACTCCTTTGGCTTTAATCTTAGGATGTAACAATTAAGATTCCGCCTTTGCATAGAAAGTAATACAAGCCTTTATTCTGATTAGATTAGTAATGGCTACATTGTATCACTAAGCTTTTATTCACTGTTTCGTTTACTTATTGGTATTTAATTATTTGTTATTAATCCAAAGCCAAGCTTCTTGACTCTCCAATCTACTGTTCCTAACCCAAGTTTCAGGTCAGTCTCTGTTGAGTTCTTCCAGAGTTCATTTCTATCTCTACATTATGGGATTTCCTGGGAATGCCGAGTTTACCATCCACTTTTCCTGCCTTCCTGTGTGCTTCATGAACTTCTTTAGGATTCCTTTGTGATCAATTTGTTCGTGACATTTTTGAGCAATCTTTTTGTATAGTATTCAAGGCAGTTGTTCTGGTGACTGACAAACATGTGACTTATCAGTTCATTAGCATCATCCTTTTTCCACTTTAAGTGAGGTGTGAAGATCTTACTCCTATTCGGTCCCCTCTGCTTTCCAAGTTTTCTCTTTATTTCTTTGTCCTGACTTTTCATTCCCATAATCCAATATGATTTCTAGAACTCATAAGGAGATGGACAGTCTGTAGTTTTACCAACTTTTGGCTCCTATTGTTATTCTTTCTTCCTTCCTGATGCTACATGATCTTTTATCATTTCCTTTCTGTTTGAAGAACTTCCTCTGGCCATTCTTTAAGGGTAGGTCTGCTAACAACAACTTCTCTTAGTTTTTCTTTGAGAATTAGTCATCCCTCCCTATCTACAGTTTCTGCATGTTCACATTCAACCAACCAGCGATCAAAAATAATTTTGAAAACGTATGTCTGTAATGAACATGCAGAGATGTTTTTCTTGTCATTATTCCCTAAACAATACAGTGCAACAACTAGCAATGTAGTATTGACGTTGTATCAGGTATCATAAGTACACTAGAGATGATTTAAAGTATACAATAGGATGTGTATAGTTTTTATGCAAATATTACTCCATTTTTGAATCAGAGACTCAAACATCCAAGGACTCAAGAGTGTGGGGGCTGGAATTAACAACTAATCCCTCAAAGATGCTGAGAGACAGTGTATTTTTATTTTCCCTTTATTCCTAAAGGATAGTTTCAGTGGATGTAGAATTTGCAACTGGCATTTTTTTTTCTTTTCGGTCACTTGTGTGACTTCCTGCTGGCCTCTTGGTTTCAGATGAGAACCTGCAGTCATTCAACTAGTTTCCCCTGTAGGCGACAGGCTGCTTCTCGCTAGCTGAATTCCAATTTTTTTTTTCCTGTTGACTTTTAGGTGTTTAATTATGATGAAACTTCAAGGGGATTTCTTTCAGTTGACTTCATCTGGGATTTTCTTGGTTTCTGAAATAGGAAGGTGTGGGTCTTCCAAGCCATATGGAGAGTTTTTTTATCCATTACTTATTCATAATCATCTTTCAGTCTGACTCTTGCCTCTCTCTTTCTGGGACTCTGATGATAAAATGTTACATCTTTCACACGTTGCTGAGGTTCTATTGATTTATTTTTCACCCAGTCTATTTTCTCTCTGTTTTTCAGATCAATGCGTATCCTGAAGTTCATTGACACTATCCCTGTTACCTCCACTCTATTATTGAGCCTATGTAGCAAGATTTTTTATGTCTGTGATTGAATTTTTTCAGTTCTAAAATTTCCATTTGGTGTGTGTGTGTGTGTGTGTGTGTTTATTTTTTTAAAAAACATTTATTCTTAAGTTTATGTAGACACAATATCTTTATTTTACATTCATTTGGTGCTGAGGATCGAACCCCGTGCCTCGTGCATGCTCGTCGAGCACTCTACCACTGAGCCACAACCCCACTGTGTGTGTGCTTGTATCTTCTATTCTTTGCAAAGATTTTCTATTTTTTCATTTGTGTTTGGAGAATGTGTAATTGACGGTGGAAGCGACAGCTGCTTTGAAATCCTTGATGATTTGGATAATTCGGGATGATTCCCACATCTGATTGATCTCTGTGTTGCTGTTAGTTGATTGTCTTTTTTATAACTTTGTTTTAACGAAGTTTTAGATTTCTATTAAAATTAGAAGAAAGGTATGGAAATTTCCCATATACCCTCCACATATGCATACCCTTCCCCAACCAGAGCAGTACTTTTGTTACTACCCTGATACATCAAGACCACCCAAAGAACATAGTTTGCCTTAGGGTTCCATCTTTCATATATATATTTCATTACAAATACGTGTGCCAGGCAAGCGCTCTACCACTGAGCTACAACTCCAACCCAGGGTTCACTCTTGGTGTTATGTGTCCTGTGGGTCTGGAACAATGTATAATGACACACATTCACCATTGCATTATCATGCAGAGTAGTTTCTTTGCCTCCAAAATCCCCTGTGATCCACCTTCTCATTCCTCACTCTCTCACCCCACCAATTTCAAAAAACCTCATATCTTTTTGCTTTTTTTAAAAAAAATAGTTTTTCCTTTTCCGCATGGCATGTAGTTGGAATTGGGTATTTTTTGTGGGCTTTGTAGACTGGCTTCTTTTATTTAGTAATAGGCACTTAAATTTGCTCCACGACTTTCCGTGGTTTGAGAGCTCATTTCTTTCTGGCACTGAATAATATTTCACTGTTTGGGTGAAGCATTCAGCTCCTGAAGGTGGGTTGCATCCAGGGTTAGGCAGTGATGAACAGAGCCACTGTAAACACCGGTGTGCAGATTTTTGGGAGAATATGTTTTCAACTCTTTGGGGTAAGTCCTTCTCAGACACAGGGAAACTAAGAGAGGTTTTTACGAGAGGCCTACCCTTAAAGAATAGCTAAAGGAATTCTCTCCAACAGAGAGGAAATGGTAAAAGAAAGGATCTTGGAGCATCAGAGGAGTGGGAATATCAGCACAGGCCTCAGCCTGTCCTTTTCATTATGAGTTTTAGGAATCATTTTTAATGATTGAAACAAAAATTGCAGCAGCATCTTATATGCAGGACAATGAGATGATGATATTGCAAAGCGGGGAGGTAGAGGAGACTAAGTGGAAATGAGTTTTTCACCCCTCAGTGGAAGGGGGATGGAGTCAGGCCCTCAGGGGTAAAGAGGCTTCCCTGGAGCCTACATGTAGATACCTGGATATTTGACTATCTAGAGTGAAATGTAAGTGTCATGATGATCTACAGTAAATTTTAGCTTCAGGACGAACACAGCCACTTGATGGGAGTGGTTGTCCTTTCTCCTCCCCTCAATGAGTACAAGCTAATTTTGTTTTTCTTTTGATTTAATAAAATATATTAAATAGGCCTGATCTCCTCCAATAAGATCCGTAAGATATATTCCAGAAGTCAATGGAAACTACTGTTTGGCTTTTATGTGGCATTATTTTCCCAATTTTACTTTATGGAAGCTCGTCAAATTGGCTCTATAAACAAGTGAGCTGGGGCAGAACAAGTGTCAAGCAGCTAGTCTGCTCCGCGCAGGTGAGCATCCACCAACCCCACTCCCACCTAGCCCAAAATCCAGACTGCAGGCATTGTTGTATCCCCGCTCTCAGCACAAGGCCTGGCACATAGAAAGGTGCTGAGTAAATATTTGTTTAATGATGGAGTTCTCTTGCAGGGCCTGCGGGTGGGGAAAGAGAATGTATGGAGGACCTTCTGGGTCACATATTTTCTCTATCAGAAGAAGCCAAAGCATTGAAAAACATGCACCTTTACAAGAGTTAAACTAAATCACAGCCAATGATAATAAATGCTAAGCTATTCATTAAACAGAACAAAAACATCAGGATTTCTAAATTATATTATCCTCTTCCTATACAGACATTAGCATAGGCCGACAGAAACTAATTTTAGCAGTCACCTCTACTACCAAAATGTGTATAAATCACACTTCTAAAAATGAGACTTTCATACAGAAATAAAACTAAAATTTGCCAATACACCTCAGAGTAAAATGTTATTTAAGGATTAGTAAAACATTTATTTTCCTAGCATGTGAATAGGACACTTGTTCTCATAATTTTCCTTCACGTCCCTCACCAGAACTGAATCTTCTGGCATGTAGAACAGATTTGTTCAAATGCACACACATCCACCTGTCTCACATTCAGGCTCCCCAGCACCAGCCTTCCGGGGGACACCAGCAGGTTGGGGCTGCTGTCCCCAGACACACTTTACTAAGGAAGGCATGAAATCTGTCCATGTCATTGGATGTTAACTGAAGGGAAAGAAAAAGCCACTCGACTTAAATTTCTCAAATGGCGGTGTTGTCACTCAAAAGTTCAGGGACCTGTGTGCCCCATGCTAAGTGTTTTTAGCATAATTACCTTTGCCCCATGTCAATTTCTCTTCCCTTTTAGGAAGGGGATTTATCTTTAGGACTCCTGTGTTCTTTCTTACTGCAAGTATGTTTCCCCAAGCAAAATCACAGGGCCTCAAAGGGCACTTCCCAGAGACAAACACTTGGCTTCAAAGATTGCTGCTGCAAGTTCCAGGAGGAGGCACCTAGCACAAGAGTCAGGGGACTGGGTTTTGTTCCTGAGCCAAAAAAAAAAAAGAGCTTCTTTCTTCCCACCTGAGGGCCAGGGAGGGCTGCAAACACTGACCTTCACTCTCACACCATTAGGCAAGCACGCGTCCGGCAGAGACTGTGTCCACTGGGCACTCCACAGCAGGCTTGGGGTTTCAGGGATGAGGAGGCAAAGTCCCTGCCCTCGATGGGTATATGGCTATTGTGGAGATGGGAGTGCAAAGATTTTTCAAATCATCAAGGCAATTGCTACAGGGTAAGTGTGCAACATTTACAAATTATGTATAGAAGGAGTCCCTAGGTCATTAAGGCTTCTGGGCTGGAAAGGTTATTAAGGAAGCAGATTCGAGTTGAGACTTGGAACGTTGACTCTGAGATTGCTCGTTTACTCAACTATGAAGTGCTTGGTGCTTGGGTGTACAACTGTGAACAAAGCAGGCTTGGTCTCTGTCTTCATGGACTTACTGTATAATGAGGTAGGCAATAAGTAAACAAAATGAATAAACCTGTAATTACTAGTTTGGATAAATGCAGGAAGTAGCTAGGGAGGAGGGGGAAATGAAGGAATAGCTTGTGAAAATCCAGGCAGACTTGCCTTTCAGAACTTGGTTCACTTAAGAAATGTTGAAAGCTAATACAACTGATGCACAATAAGTGCAGGGTGAGTGGGATGACCATGAGGTTGTAAAGGACAAGACATATCACACATGGCTGAGAAATTCCGATTTTCAAAGTATAATGGGAGGACACCAGAAAGTTTCAACCGAGGGAAATACAGCTCAATGCCTTTCTAAAACCATTTAATAGGTGGCTTTGCAGAGCAGAAAAGCAGGAAGACCAGTAGAGGGGCAGACATAGTAGATAAATGGACAGACTGGAACTATATTTAGAAAATAGTACTTGGTGATACATTGGAATGGGGGATTGAGGAACAGGAAGAACCAAAGACTCATATTTGAGCAAAAGAAATAGTTGATGGTTCCACTTACTGAGTTGGGGAATTCCAGAGAAAAACAAGTTATGCAGGTAGAAGTTGGGAAGCAGAAGTTCTATCATGGGCATTTGGTTTGCGGTTCCTTTGAGATATCCAAATAGAATAATCAAGTAAACAATTAAATAAATCATTCCACAGTTAGGAGAAAGTATTGACTGAATAATTCCATGTTCATCTACATGGAAGTGCACAGTAGTTCACTCAATCTGCAGTTTTGCTTTCTGCCACTTGAGTTACCTTTGATCGACCATGATATAAAAGTAATAAATTGAAAATTTTAGAAGTAAATAATTCATGAGTTTTAAATTGTACACCAGTCTTAGTAGTGTGATGAACTCTTGCACCATCCTGTTCCATCCTGCCCAGGACAGAAATCATCCCTTTGACCAGTGTATCCATGCTGTATATGCTGCCTACCCTTTAATGACTCAGTAGCTGGCTCAGTTTCCAGATTAACGGGAGCAAAATCTTAGTGCTTGTGTGCAGGTAACCCTTATTTTAGTTAATAATGGCTCTAAAGTATAGAATAGTGATGTTTGCAGTTCAGATATACCAATGAGAAGTCCTGAAGAGCTTCTTTTAATTAAAAAAAGTGAAAGTTCTTGACTCAATAAGGAAAAAAAAATCATATGCTGTGGTTGCTAAGATCAATGGTAAGAACAAATCTTCTATCTGAAGTTGTGGAGAAGGAAAAAGAAATTCATGCCAGTTTTGCTGCCACACCTAAAGCTACAAAAGTTATGGCCATAGCACTTAGTTAAGATGGAAAATCATTAAATTTATAAATGTACATATACAGTACTGCCTACAGTTTCCGACATCCACTGGGGGATCCTAGGATATATTCCCCACGGAAAAAAGGAACTATTATATTTAGGGCTCTGGGGATGGATGAGATCATTTATGGAAAGAGGGAGAAAATGAAGACACAAACTAGGCATCATCAGCATTTTGAGCCTGGATTGAAAAGAAGCCTACCAAAGAGAGTAGAAGGGAGTAACTAGAATGATCAGGAAAAAAATATAGAACTGGGAAACCAAGAGAGAAGACAGGAATGGCCCGCCATGTTGAATCCAGTCAAGAACACGCTCCTTGGAGGTCGCAACAGGGAAACGTTTGGTGACCTTGACAAACACCATTTCCATAAAGTGGTGGGAGCAGAAGAGGTGGAGCGAGGGAGTGGGGATTGTGTGGAGAGGACAGTAAAAGGCAGTTGGTTCCAGGCCTTTTGTAAAAGGCAGCAGAGTCCTGAGGTGACGGCTAGAGAAGGACTAGCAGCCCCTCCAGCCTTTCTCTTTGTGAGAGGGGAGGACAAGAAGAGCAATTGGTCAGCGATGACCAGAGAAAAGAAGGGGAAACTGGCTGAAATAAAGAAGGTGTGAGAATTATATTATCATCTGTTTTCCTGAAGAACTGGAGTCCCAGTATCAGGTGGGACTTGGGAGCACTGGGTAGAGGGAGGGTGGGGACTAGGAGAGGTGAATTGGTGAGAGGTTATGAAGATGTCCTCTAGGGATCCCTGCTCTGGCCTTTTTGAACTGTGTATTCACCTGGATTTGAGTGTGGGCTGAACCTCTCATTTGCCTCTAATGGGGGGGAAATGGTAAAAGTGATGGGATACACCTTCTGAGATTAGGTTATGAAAATAAAAATGGCTTCCCTGGTGGGATCTCTCCCTCCCTCCCTATCTCCCTCCCTATCTCAGCTGCCATGGCGTGAGCTGCCCTGGGGAGAAACACACCTGCCAAGGAACAGAGGGAGGACTCTGGCCAGCAGCCAACATGGGACTGAGGCCCTCGGTTCAATAGCCCATGAGGAACTGAAAACTGCTAACAACCGCAGGAGGGAACTTGGAAAAGATCCTACTTCAATTAAGCTTTCAGATGAGACCACAGCCCAAGTAGCAGCTTGAGACAAACTCACGAGAGACCTGGAATCCAAGACTCCCAGTTAAGCTGCACCCAAATTCCTGACCCACCAACACTGAGAGATAATAAATGTTTGTTATTTTAAGCTGCTAAATTTAAGAGTGTTTGCTGCACAGCGAGAGAAAACCAATACAGAGGAGATAGTAAAGAACGTAAATCAAGTTGTTTAGACTAGTGTTGTTAGGACTGGCGAATCGTGTTAAGTAACCTTTATTAAGAAGTCCTAATTCAGAAGCAGTCAAAATGAAAAAACAGTTCATTATCTGCTTGAATCAAATGTATGAAATATGATATGTCAAGAGCTTTGTAATGTTTTGAACAACTAATAATAAAAAAAATTAAAGAAAATGAAAAAACATTGTAGAATTTTCTCTAATCTATGTATTCAACCATGCATTCTCGAATCCCCATTGCTCAATAAGTTGCCACTCACATTCATTTCAAAAGCTCATAAGTGTGCCTTTTCCCCACATCCTCGCCAACATTTATTGTTGTCTGTATTCTTGATAACTGCTATTCTGATTGGAGTGAGATGAAATCTTAGAGTAGCTTTGATTTGCATTTCTTGAAATGTTGAACACTTTTTATATATTTGTTGATCGATTATATATCTTCTTCTGAGAAGTTGTCTGTTCAGCTCCTTAGTCCATTTATTGATTGGGTTGTTTGCTTTTTTGGTGTTTAGTTTTCTGAGTTCTTTAAATATCCTGGAGATCCATGCTCTATCTGATGTTCATGTGGCAAAAACCTGCTCCCAAAATGTAGGCTCTCTTTTCACCTCATTGATTGTGGAGGCAGGAAAGATGATAGAATGGGATGGACATCGTTACCCTAGGTACATGTATGACTGCACAGATGGTGCATGCAGTGCTACATGGTGTACAGCCAGAGAAATGAAAAGTTGTGCTGCAATTGTGCACAATGAATCAAAATGCATTCTTCTGTCATATATATCTAATTAAAATAAATTAATTTATAAAAATAAATAAAATAAAACCTCATAATTGTAACCCTGCAGTATCTTCTATTAAATGTCTGACTAATATTTTAAAGGAGGTACCCCAAACACATTATTTTGTCTATGGCATGGGTTAGTGGTAGTTTAAACCTTACAATAGTGTTTCATAAACTATATCCCACAGAACACTACTGCTTCTGAGCATGTTCTTCCAAATTCTGCCAAAACAAAACAAGAAGCATATGCTATTTTTATTTTCTATAGAAGACACTTAAAGTATAAGAAAAAAATATGTAACTGCATTATAAAGTTGCATGTTTCATAATTCTTAATGAATCTGCCTTTTAAAAAATGATAAAATGCTGGTAATCAATGAGTGTGATTACCACATGCATGAATACATGGTGTCTAATCTGCTTACTGATGGAGATGAGCACTTCTTAATTCATTATAGCCTTGATTTTTAATGTTTAAATGGATATGATTACATTTGGAATAACTTCTTGAAGGGGCTAATTCATTGGTGAGACAATATTTCACTATATTGGTACAAGCGTACAAAATATTTCATGTTCCTCTGCTAGTCTTGTATTCATTGTATAATTTAGGTATAGTTTACACTTGAGAAAGTCTATGATAGGCTCCTTTATAGAAACTCTTTAACACCAAGCTGGGTATGATGATATACAACTGTTATCCCAGCAACTCAGGAGGCTGAGGCAGTAGAATTGCAAGTTTGAGGTCAGACTCAGCAACTCAGTGAGACCCTCAATAACTTAATGAGACTCTTTCAAAACAAAAAGGCCTGAGGCTGTGACTCAGGGGAAAAGTGCCCCTGGTTCAAATCTCAGTAATAAAAAAAAAAAAAAGACAAGCAAGCAAGAAAGGACTCTCAAACACTAGAATTATTTTATATTTTTCTTCCAAATGTAAATTACACACAATAAGAGATCAACAACAATAGCTAATAATAAAGTAGAACAATTGTAACAATACACTATAATAGAATATGATCTTCCTCCCTGAAAACATTTTTCTTTTACCTTTTCATTTAAAGGAAGAACTGTATTGTTTCTGTTTGGCATATTTGAATTAGCAATGGCATTGTTACTTTTGTATTTTAGAGACATTATTAAGTAAAATAAGGTTAACTTGAACATAAGCTCTGCAATCCCAGACCCATCAATCAGATAACTCAGATAGCTACTAATTGACTAACAGGTGGGTAGCATATACAATGTGGATACACTGGGAGAAAGGACAATTCATATCTGATACAGGACAGAATGAAACAGTGCGAGATTTCATCATTCTACTCAGAACAGGGCATAATTTTAAACTTATGAATTGTTTATTTCAGGAATTTTTATTTAATATTTTCAGATCATGCTTAACTATGGGTAACTGAACTTGCAGAAAGTAAGACCATTGTTAAGATGGGACTACTGTACTTATTGCTACTCTGATCTCCATTTTGGATCCTCAAGTATTAAGCCAAGAAAACAATCAATGTTCCACTTAGTGTGACAAATAATCTTTGAAGGATATTCCAGGAAAAGGGAACAACATATGCAAAAAGGAAGAAACACAAGAGACCGTGGTTGCTGATAAGTGGACCCATTTGCTTAATGAGTAAGAGCTCTGAGACCTGAGTCAAAAGTAATGGCCCTATTGTGAACAGACTTCTATCCCTCTTTTCTTTTCCTTTTTCTTTTTCTTTTTTTCTTTTTCAAAGTACTGGGGATCAAACCCAGGGCCTCATTTGGGCTAGGCACTTTCTCTACCTCCAGTCTTCTATGCCTTTTGAAAGAGTAAAAATTATATACCCCTAGGTGATGCAGAGCGATTGAAGAATTTCTTGCAAAGGACGGACAAGACTTACTTTGCATACTATAATAATAGGTAGGTTCTGGAGACGCAGCTAGGTGTAGGAGGAAATGAAAGGTGGGTGTTGCCACATCTCAGTTCAGGAGTAAAGCCCCCTGGGATGTGAGAAGAGAACAGAGGTGAGGGATGTCGAGGACCTGGACCAGATGGGACTTGGTGATGAGTACGATGGAGAGGAAGAGGAAGAAAGAGAAATTCACAAGGATCCTTTGGTTCTGACTTGGGGGACCTTGTGGAGAGTGTGACATTTACCAAGACAGAGGGCTCAGGAGCAGAAGAGAATGAAGTCTAGATCTAAAGTTTGAGTTGGAGACTCATGAGATAAACTGCCTGTTTAGACTCCAGGAATGGCCTTCCATGACAGAGTGATAAGGGAACCCCGGGACAGGGTTCTAGGGACCTCTGACATATTAGGAGTGAGAAGATAAAGAAGAAATTACAAAAAAAGAAAAAAAGGTTGGGAAGAATTGGCCATTTAGAGAGCTAGGTGACTAGGAGAGACTCATACCAAGCATGGAGTGAGCGAGGGATTCCATGGTGGACCTACTAGGGAGAGGAGAGGGAAGCCAGGAGTCGGCCCTGTGGAGGGTGCAAGCTGGTGTGGAAGGCAGCTGACCAGTGAGGGAAGAGCCAAGTGGAGAAGGCAGAAGGAGTCCCAGGGCTACTGTGAAGGAAAGAGAGAGGATAAAGCTCCGGAGGGAGGCAGGGTCGGGGAAGGAGCTGTGTTTGGGCAAGAGGGGAGCCTGGTGGTTCTACTTACTCCAGAGAAATGGCCAGAGAATGACTCTGAGAGCTCGCTGCAGTTCTGCCCCCTCTGATGACCATGAACTCTAGAGATGTACACTTCTGCACTCATCATAGGACTTACTATACTTTCCCTGACAGTCTCACAGAGTGTGGGACCCTTCAGGGAAACTCAGTAGCCAGAAATGAAATTTACAATGTCTATATTCCACCTCTTTGCCTAAATCTGTGCCTTGGTTCCCCATAAAAGAACCAGAGAGCCGGGCATGATGGCACACACCTGTAATCCCAGTGGATTGGGAGGCTGAGGCAGGGGGATCGAGAGTTCAAAGCCAGCCTCAGCAATGGCGAGGCCCTCAGCAACTCAGTGAGACCTGTCTCTAGATAAAATACAAATAGGCTGGGGATGTGGCTCATTGGCTAAATGCCCCCGAGTTCAATCCCCGGTACCAAAAAAAAAAAAAAAAAAAAACTAGAGAAGTCAGAAATTCAAGTTGGTGCAGCTAAAGTCCTGTGAGTTCAGCTCCCTTTGCTGTATCATATCCACTTCCAGGATGTATCCACTTCCCATAAGCATCTCCAAAAGGACGCCTAATGTATTCATCACCTAAATCAATCTACAACTCTTCCAATATATGCCCAAACCTAGGTGAACCCCAAATATGGCATGGCTGAACACTGCAGGAGGAAAGCACCCAGAGTGCGGGCCCATATTAAGGTCATCTCCACTGTTTCCAAAGGACCTTGCCTCTCGAGCTCTCTCTCCACTTTTACACAATGGTGATATCTATGTCCTCAATCTGCTCCAGCTCTCTTGTTGCCCTTCATTATGACCTTGTTCTGTGCTGCATGAAAGAGAGGAAAGAAATGTCTACCTACTGGGAAGAAATGTTTCCATCCTCCTACACCAAATCTAAAAACTCATCTTCTCTTCCTTCCCCTCTTATCACAATAATGGGAGTGTCTCTCACCCCATCCCAGAAGCAGGGTAAAGTTATATAAAGTGTTACACACACACACACACACACACACACACACACACACACACACACTGTGGTCACATCCTCTTGGGACTTCTCAGGACTTTAGTCCTCTGGTTAACCAACCACATGTGTCTTCATGACACTGACTCCGCACATCACCGCCACCACCGTGTCCTCAATGGTAGATGCCTTTCATCATTGAGGGGAATGCCAAAGTGGGTTCCACTATCAAGATCTTCCCTTTAATCTCCTAATTCTCACCTGGTCTTGGTTTGCTTGGGCTGCGATTTACAAATACCATAGACTGTGTGGTTTATAAACAGCAGCAATTTAATTTCTAATGTTCCAGGAGTCTGGAAAGCCAACATACCTGCACCAGCAGATTACCCATCTGGAGAGGGCTCTGACTCATGATGGTGCTTTCTTGCTGGGTCATATGATCTATTCTATAAGGGCACCAATCCCCTCTCATGGGGCTCTGTCCCTGTGGCCTAATCACCTCCTGACAAGGACCCACCTCTGAAAACTGTCACTTGGGGTTAGGATTTCAACATATGAGGGGCACCAACATTCACACCATCTCACACTCCCTCCAGCTTCTTCTCCAACATTCCCCTGCCCTTGAAGTCTAACTTTCCCTGAAGTGTGGTCTACATATCTGCCTCCACTTGGCTCACCCCAGTCTGGCTTCCACCCCTACCCTGTGGGCCCCTGTGAGAAGTCCAAGAGCTTCCTTGGAAACTTCTCATGGCTCCTATCACTCTTGACCTCTGCCTCATTCCCAAATGCTCTCATCTCTTGGCTTTAATGAAACCCTTCTTTTCTGGCTTTATCTTATCCCTCCTTCTAGTCCCTCTCCCTCCCCCTCCAATCCATTCTTCTTGCAGCAGCCATGAAGATCTTAAGACCATATCCCTGTTCAAAATTTCCAAAAACCCTCTGACCTCTGCAGCCTCCAAACAGTGTCTCTCTCCACCACTCTCGATGCTCTTGTTACACCTGAACTCCTTCCGTCACTCAGGTGTCCCAAGCTCTCTGGCTTAGGGACTTGGCACACTCTATCTGTTCCCTCTCCTCATCTCAACTCTTCACCTGGCTAAGTCCTGCTTTAATTCTTAAATGCCACTTTCTCCAAGAGGCCTTCCCTGTCTACATTAAATTCCTCAGTAATAATCTCTCATAGCACCCTCCATGGTTTCTTGGTAGGATTTATCACAATTTTAACTAGTTTGCCGTCAGTGTCCATGGGTTCTGCATCTGCAGATTCAAATAATGGCAGATCAAAAATATTATAAGAAAAAAAAATTGCCATCTGTACTGAACATGTACAGACTTTTTTCCTTGACACTCTTCTCTAAACAAGACAGTCTAACAATATTGCCATTGTGTTAGATATTAAGATGACTTAAAACACATGGGAGGATGTGTGGGGTTGACATTGCTAACTCTGGGCCATCTAGTACAGGGACAAGTGACTTGAACATCCGAGGATTTGGGTATCCAAGAGGGTCCTGGAACCAAATCCCTATGGATGTGAAGGGGTGACTGTATTTATTCATTTGTGCAGGACTGTTTAATTATGTCTTGCTAATGACTTTGTAACCTTTAAGAGGACAGGGACCATGTATATTTCTCTCTACCCTCTACCCATACTAAACCTAGCATCTTTTGTGAATCCCAGGAGATGCTTGACAAATATCTGTTAAATTTTCTTTTAAAGGGAGCTGAACTGTGACAGAAAATTTAGAAAAAAAAAAAATTGTTAGCTCAGGGATAGAGGACTTACCTAACATGCACAAGATCTTGGGTTCTTTTGCCAGCACAGCAAAATGTGTGTGCTCGTGTGCGTGCGTGCGTGCGCGCACGTGTATGTGTTTTGGAAATAAAATCAATTTGTTGGATACAATAAATTATTATTTTGAAGAAACTTTGTGTAATTCAAAAACAACATTCTCATTTTATCTGTTATAGTCCATTATATCTTTGCAAACATTTGTTTTTCAGAAAAATATTCTTCTCCTTTCTGGTCACAAGACTGTATAATATGGAAATCTAGGGACACAGAGAGACACCTCCACTTCTGCCCTCTGAGTCAGGGTTACCTCATTTCTAAAATAAAAACAATAATCATACCTAACTAATACTAATAGAATTGTTGTAAGGATCAAATAAGGGAAAAAATAGTATTCTTTTTTTTTTTTTTTTGGTGCACCGTAAAATGCTAAGTAAACATAGTTATTTATTTTTTTTCACGGTACTGGGGATTGAACCCAGGGGAGCTCTACCGCTGAGCCTCACCTCAGCCCTTTTTATTTTTTATTTTGAGACTAATTGCCCAGGTTGGCCTAGAACCCCAATTGCCGTGGCTCAGACTCCCGCATTGCAGGGAATGTAAGTGTGCACCACCGTCCCAGCTAAATGTAGCTATTAATATGTTGATGGTCCCAGGTTTAATTCTTTAGAGGCTTTTTTTCCTCTCCTTAGCTTTCCTTAAAAAGAAATAAGCCAATTAATTGTTTAAATACTACAAAAATATACACCAGCCACCTGGGTCTAGTTTACATCCAGTTTTTAATTCCCTTTGAAATACACACGGCACATCCCATGGAGGAGAAATCGTGGCCAGACTCTATTTAAAAGGAGCTTTTTTTTTGATGTAATAATTGAATTAACTTATTGAGGCCATCATGGTGGAATGTGAATTCACCTACATTTTAACTTCAGTAGACAAGAAGCTCAGCTATCAAAAGCTGAATGAACAGATCTCTTGAAGGAAAGGATTCCTTTGTTCTGACTAGACTAAAAAGGTACCCTGCTCCAAAGTGCAGCGTATTTGGAGAAACCGATAGGGCCTGTTTCCCTGCAGGAGATTTTTGAAACTGTACGCTTCTTAAATCCTAAGAGATAGCTACATAAATACACATCGGCTTCACTTGGAGAAGAGCTTAGATAGGAAACTGATAAAAACTTCACCGAAAGGAATTTTTTAGCTAAGCTGCTGATAATTTAGGCAAGTCTTTCTCAGGAACATCATCCACACCTATTTCACTCACGATCTCTGTTTCCCTTTTCTTCAATGGTTTGTAGAATATTCCTGCTTTAACCCAAAGGGGTGGGGGAGGGCATTTGAAAATCAGACTGTCCTTGCTCATCTTCCATAAGCTTTAAAGCCTATCAACTATTTCTCAAACTGTATTCTATACACATTAATGTGCCTAACATCATCCTCTTTCTAAAAAGGGTACTTATTTAGATGTAATTTACTAATTTAGAAAGATTTTCTATCAACCTTATGCATTTAGTGAATTAGGCAAAAAAAAAAAAAAAATGCTAGCAAAGTAATCCAATTGACGAGCATCCCGGTTTGTGTTTTACTAAACTTCTTCAGCTTACAAAACTTTTTCAGCTTCTATGGTTATATAAACCCTCTGACATAGCCCCATGTCATCTCAAGCACTAAAACCTGCTTTGTAACTATCAGATATGTGATAAAGCTGTCAGAAGTCTAGAGGTGGCTGAAAAATTTAGGAAACCAAATTCAAAGTTCTACTTATTCTGTGACAGTATGTGAGTGTTGCAAACTTGACCGCATTATGGAAAGTCAACGCTCCACCCCAACATGTTCTTTTAAAATTTATGCTATAGGAATTTCTTCCAAGAGCTCAGTATTTAACTATTTTGTTCCTATGATGAAATGCTATCCATATTTTTGAATTTTTTTATTACAGTAAAATACGTATTTATAACTCAGTTTTTACAACTGAAAACACACGTATAACTAACACCCAGATCAAGAAACAACACGACAAGCCCCGCAGGTTCCCTCCCAGCAATTTCCAGAAGCTTCCAGCAGCTTCCAGCAACCCATTCCAAGAATGACTACCATCCTGACTTCTGAAAGTTTAAATTAATTTTGTCTGCTTTTGTGCTTCATGTAAAAGGAATCACACAGTGAGCAAATTTGTGCAAATTTTCTCAACGCTATGTTTTATGCGCTTTATTAATATGTCGATAATCAATTTCTAACTTCTCTGGCACTATGATTTTTATTCAATCATTCAACAAATATTTACAGAGTTCCCCTGCGTTGGAGGAACAAATGGATCTTCATTTCCAGACATAACATTTCAGTGTATATTAGTTTATAGAAAATCAGGAAGACTTTGGCTTCGTTAGCAAGTCTTTTCAAGCTAATTGCTTTGCCAAATTGGATTTCAGCAATTTAGAAAATAATCTAAGCCTCGTTGTACACCTTGGGATAGAGGCAATATTTTATTTTTCCTTGAATAGGCACAATTTCCTTTTATGCTAATATTCTCAATAGTCCCAGAGTTTTCTCTCTTGACATTATGCAACCTAAATAATTTGTCTTAGGATTTAAGAATCCAAATTCTTTGGAGCAGTCGTCTACGGACCCATTTGCTCCAATGCAGGTCACAGTGTAGTTCAAAGGACATCCCAAACTCAGATGTGGATCCCAATTTTGCCACAGATTACCTGCATAACTTCAGGCAAGTTCCATAACCTCTCTGTGCTACTTTCTGCATCTGTAAATAAAAAGATAAACCTACATGGTTTCTGCAGTCTCTCCTTTAAAAAGTCTAGTTCAAATTTCTTACAAATAGAAGGGAAAACCAACAGAGTAGAGGAAGGAGATTGAGAGAGAAGGTGGAGGGGAGGGGAGGGAGTACATGTATTGGGGAACAAAATCTACCAAATCATGCTCTGTCCACATACGAATGAACAAAAATGAATCCCACTCATATTTGATTATAATTCATTGATAATAATAATAACGAGGGCTGGGGTTGTGGCTCAGCTGTAGAGCACTCGCCTAGCATGTGTGAGGCCCTGGATTCGATTCTCAGTACCACATAAAAATAAATAAAATAAAGATATTGTGTCCAACCAACTACAACTAAAAAAATCAATATTAAAATAATAATAATGATGATGATGATCATGATGATGATAATAATAATAATAATAATAATAGGACATCAATAGAGTAGAGAAAATAGATCAGGGGGAAAGTACTAGGGAAGGAAATAGAGCAAATTACGTTATGTGCCTATACAAATATGGTATACTGAATCCCACTATTAATATAAAATTATAATGCACCAATAAAAATTGTTTTCAAGTGAAAACTTGCTAAAAACCAGAGGATCAGGCAGAAGGAAGCAGAAGTGCCATCAGTTTAAGTTAAGCAGGTGTAGCTGCTACATAGGTAGAAAACCAGTTCCTGGACCAACCCATGGTGAGACAGTAGAGTGTCCTACATTTTCCCTTACAGGAAGCATTTGAACAGAGCTCCTGAAGGTTTATACACTGCCCTTATGGAAGTAGTTCCCTACTACATCCATAGAAATATTTTCTCTTTCAGGTCAACGCTTTGCTATTAGGTGTTTCAGTCAGCTATCTATCACTGTCACAAAATACCTCAGATAATCAACTTATAAGAAAAAAAAAGGTTTAATTTGGCTCGTGGCTTCAGAGGCTTCTGTCCATGGTTGGTTGGCCCTGTTGCTTTGGGCCTGTGTACATCATGACAGGAGCTCAGAGCTGCCAAAACAAATCAAGGAACTGGAAGAAACTGCAGCCCCAATATCCCCTTGGAGAGCACACCTCCAGTAAACTAACTTCCTCCAACTTGCCCCTGGGGACTTTGAGGTTTCCACCACCCCCAGTAGCACCACAAGCCGGGGACCAAGCCTTGAACACATGGACCTGGAAGGGACATTGCAGATCTAAACTGTAGCAGAAGGAAAGCTCCAGAATGATGTTTTCACCTGAAGTTCTCACATGAGGAGCCGAGTTTAGTCTCGGTGGCAGCCCTTCATATGTTCTCCGCTCGCTAAGTGGCGAGGCTAACCCATGAGCAGGGTATGAAAGCTGGACCCATTTTCTCAAAGAGGAATGCATGAGATGCGCCACCTTTTTCTTTTGTCTTGCAACCCATTTCATGAATGATGGAACTGAGCAAATAACAACGAGATCGACCCCTTCCTACTTGAGTACTTAGGATCCTTGAATCTAACCTCCAAGTTGAAAAGCAGCCCTGAGGGTGCAGCTAAGCAGCTGAGTGTTCGCCCAGCACACATCTGGGCCTGGGTATGATTCCCAGCAATGCAAAAAAAAAAAATTAAAAAACTGAATTAAATTAAAGTCAGTACTTAGTAGATAAGCGATGTCGCTTTTCCTCAATCCCCCTTTCCCGGGCTTCCCCACTTGAGAGAACTGGGGCATTCTTCAAATTAAAGCAATAATTAATAAAATGAAGGAGGGCAGGGAATGGCACTTGATAAGCGCTAGCTTTGCATGCACACTCCATTCCCAGCAAAGAAAAAAAAAAAAGAAAGAAAGAAAGGCAAACATCTACAGGAGGTTGATAAATATATTAATAGGTGAATTTCTGAACCCCATGCCTGTTTTCCACTTGGTGGGGTCTAACCCCATGATTTCATTTTTATTCCTACAGGTTGGGGGAAAAGTAAGAACAAACAGAACCAGGTGATCGGGGCTTTCTGTCATCTTGGTGTGGGGAATTGGGAACGTTTCAATCACTCCCCCCCCATCCTATTTTTGGTTCATTTGAGGGAGAATATATCAACACAGATTTCCTTTTTTTTTTTTTTTAACCTCTGAAAAGTCAGTCACTACTTACGTAAAACAAACACCCCAGAAAGGAAAGCTTCATCATCCTCGACCTGGCAGTGGGATTTGGGGGAGGATTCTGACGCAACTCAGAAATCTCCTTTGCCAAACAACAAACTGAGCTCATCTGTACGGAGGAGCCGGTGAATCTGTGAAGGTAAACTCCAAGATGCGTTGCGTAATGACACCATCGAGGGGAGAAAAAAAAAATAAAAAAGCCATTTCTGAGTTTGCTGTTCTTTCAACTCTTTGAATTCTTGCTTCAGTGGTTCTGTTGAGTCACAGCTGTGATCCGTGTTGGCATAAACCAAAAATAACATGACTAACTGCGAAAGGTTACAGGGTTTTGGCCAGCTTTTCACGGCCACACAGCAGCACCTTTCTGTTGAGTGGAAATGTAACATTTAGCTTGTCAGGGACATCTTTTTCAAGCAGGTTTTTTTTTTTTTATTCGAAGTCATCTTGGGGTTTGCTGAGAGCGGCGATTCTGCCCTGCTGGAAGGGGAAGAAGGGTACTAAGGTATAAAGATGTCGTTTGTACCTTAGGGCCCTCTCCGAGGGATGACTTACTGAACATCCCATTCTGGGACAGGAACACTCATGGAGAAAATGAAGCACGTTACTTAAGCAACATCAAATGAGTCCTACATCTGACTTCCATTAGAAAACATAAACGCTTTTCAGAATCTTTTTTTTTTCCCCTTCTTCCCCCTCCTTCCCCCAAAATGGCACTACACACTGCTTCACTTTTTCCAATCCTACAGTGATATTTGGAAAGTTCCATTTGCTTCCATTAAGAAAAATACAGGGAGAGGAAAAAAATACATAATGGCCATCTATCATGTCCGTAGGTGAGGCTTGCTCATTTATGGGATTCTCCCTCTCCCCCATCAAATACAAACAAAACAAAACAAAACAAGATCCTGTGCGTTATAGGAATCATTTCGGGTTCATCATGATAAGCCCATTTCGCTCTAAAGAAATGCTTCCTCTATTACAGTGATGTTTAGTTTGGGATCTGTTGGCAAGGGTGTGTCTGGCTCCGATTTTCCCTTTCACTCCACTTTGTCCTTGATCCATTTTGCTGGTCAACAAATATTGGCTAACTCCCTGTCATCTTATAGGCACTCAAGAGCCAGTAACAAGGCATGAGATACTGTCCCTGCCCTTGTGGCCAGAAATTCAGTGGGAAAGACTGACATGAATCAAAGAACCACCAGAACAAGTCTGACAACAATTTGAGCTTCTACACATGGGTAGAAATATGCAGTCTATGTCTTTCTGTGTCTGGCTTACTTGACTTAACAGAGTGTCTTCCAGCTCCATCCACCTTGCCACAAATGACAAAATTCCACTCCTTTTTATGGGCAAATAATATTCCAGGTATATGTACGCACATTTTCTTTATTCATCTGTTGACGGACACCTTGATTGATTCCAGTTGGGGCTGTTATAAAGAAATGCTACTCTGATTTGATCACCCCAAATGCTATACTTGCATCAAGTTATCACACTACATACACCCCATGCTGTGTGATATAATAATTCTACAATTATTGTGTATCAATTAATTTATTTTTAAAGTTGACAAAGTAACTGAGATGAGGTTCTTCGCAGGGGGAGTATCTCCCTTTCTAGAGAATATTGACAGAGGGCAGGACCTAAACAAGGAAGACCTTAGTAAGTCGTATTTGAGCAGAGATCCAGAGGCTAAGGCAGAGCTCCCTGGGAGCGAGAGTAAGAAGAGCCATCAAGGAGGAGGGGAGTTCTTTTCTGATTGGAATACCTTGTACCAGAGAGGAGCACTGGAAGAACCAGAAGGAGAATGGGCAGCTCAAGGCCAGAGAGAGATGGTGTGCATCCTGTGGAGAACTGGGAGGAGCCTGGAATCAGAACATGTTAGGTGTTGTTTTCATTTAGCAAGAATCTCTTCATCTGCATTATTAGAGACAAATCTGTATTACTGAATCCTTAGGAAAACAGAATGAGAGCATCAAGGCTGACCTGCTTCCCTGTGGTGTGGAGAGAAAGTATTAAGACAGCATAATGCAGTAGAAAACCTGAGTCTCTATTCCATCTCCAAAACCCACTGGACAGGTGTTGCAGTTTGTCTCTTGGGTGTTTCCCAAAGGGCTATGTATTAAGGCTTGGTCCCCAGCCCAAGGCGCTAACGGGAGGTGGTAGAACCTTTAAGAGGTGGGGCCTAGTGGGAGTAAGTTAGGTCATTGGGGGCGTGTCCTTGAAAGGGATGTGGGGAGCCCAACCCATCCTCTTCCTCTCAATTGCTTCTTGGCTGCCCTGATGTGAGCAGGCCTCCTTGTCACATGCTTCTGCCTTGATAGACGGGGCCAGGCAGGCCAAAGCAGCTGGGCCAACTAACCATGGCCTGAAACCTCTGAAACCAAGAGCCAAAACACAACCTTTCCTTGTTGTAAGTTGAGTATTTCAGGTGTTTTTTCACAGTGATGGAGGACTTACTGACACAATAGGAGACATGGGACCAAAATACCTTATTGAGCCTCATTTGATCCATCCCCAAAATGAGGATAACACACACTTCAGAATGTGGCTGTGAAGGTGAAGCAACATGAATGTGAAAAAAAAAAGAGCTTTGTAAGGTCCAAGATACTATTAAAAAAAAAAAAAAAAGTCGCTGCGCAGCTGTTGCTCCCAGTAACAAGCATCTGCATCCAGAAGGTGGTAGTTTAGGTGTGACCGTGTCAGTCACTGGTCCCATCTTCTTCGGGTCTCCCAACTTTTCCCTCCGCTCCTGTCGAGCTGCCTGAGTTCTGTGGTTGCTTTCTCACCAAGATCTACCTTGGAGTCTAGTCCCGGTCTTCACCCTTCCACTCTGGCTAACCTGAACCCGTCCCCCTCCACCCTTGGCCAGCCTCCGTGTACCCTCCACTAGCCTTCGCCCGCTATACCTCCTGCTGGCCTGAGGCCTCTCAAAATCATCAAGTCCCTCGGGGATGAGACCCTCTTGAAAATTCCCGCTTCTCAAACTGACTGGCCCCAGCCTACACCAAATGAGATGTCCTAAGAGGCCCGACCACTCTCTTCCCTCCTGCTCCCCTGCAGCCCACACAGAGGATCTCCTGCCTGTTTATAAAGCTCTGTTCTAAGTTGAGGAGGAGCTTATAAAACAGTAAATCAGGAAAAAAAAAAAAAAACCCTCTCTGGATTTATCCCCAAAGGTAAGGTTGAAACAACCCGACCCCTCCGTGCCCCCAAGAGAGTCATCCCTGACTTGCCTCCCAGACCTCAGACACTGCCACCCCAACGCGGTGACTCACGCTCCCGGAGGAAAGGGTGGGGCTGCTGAGAGCAAACAGAGAGCAGGGCACCTGAGCCGAGGACCTTGGGAATGTGCTGTCCTGAGAAGGAGGCTCCCTGGCCCCTCTGAAGGTCACCGGTGTGGACATGGAGAGATTCGGGTTTGAAAGAGATCATTGTGGATGGCTTCTCCTTCACGTCGCCAAGGCTTAGCTGCAAATGCTACCAGAGTTGGCCTAGCTCCCTTCAGTTTTATGGCTGTCAAGGAGGATTTCCTCAAGTTTCCATTGGTGCTGTTTAGAGGCGAGCATCCTCTTCTTACCCAGGCCGTCGGCTTCCTCCCCTCCAACACCTCCTCCTCCACACTCACCCTGCAACCTGCGGGGGTGAGCAGGGGATCAGCTGGCAGAAGACGACGTCTTCCTCCTGGAGCCATCTCCCCCATCGACTACCCTCCCTTGAACACCTTGGGGGACCACCCCCTTCCAGACTTCCGAGTCTCTCTTCTAGTGGTGCCTTCGGGGTGCTGACTTACCCTCACTTCCCTAGGAACCTCCGGCCACCAGGTCCCCTGTGTCACCCCACAACCCCACACGGGTGGGTCTGGCAACCTTGCTGTACCAGGATACTCTGCAGATCTCAGGGTGGACGACAGACCCAGGGTGACCAGATTCTCCTGGGAATGAAGAATTAGGCACTAGAGACTGCTAGTCAGTAGGGGAAGGAGGGAGGAGGGAGGGGAAACACAAGGGGAGGGGAAGGGAGAAGGAACCATGGAGAAGGGAGAAGAGAAGAGAGAGAGAGAGAGAGAGAGAGAGAGGAGAGGAGAAGAGAGGAGGTCTTGGTTCCTGGTGGCTCTCTGGTTCTTGACTTTGGCCCCTTCCCCCACCCCCTGCAGCTCCCAGGGGACCAGCCTGTGTCTGTGTGACAAGTCCCCACCCTTTGTTTAAGCTAATCCAGGTTGACTTCTGTTTTCAGCTCTAGCAGGCACTGAGTCACTCCGACCTGTATTTCCCCTTCCAGCAACACCTGGGTTTTCCTTCTGCCAACCACCCTTCCTCAGAGTCCCACACAGGCTCTAGGGGAATGTGACTTCTGAGCACACACGGGACTCAGGCTTAGCTTCATCTGTGTAACCCGATCCCCCATCCATAGCTGAGTGGTGAAGATTCCGGGAACCGTCAGCCATTGAAGCCAATGAGATGGGAGGAAGGAACCCTTGATGACGTCTTCCGGAAGCTTCCAAAATGACCCCCTCAACTCACTTCGTAGGTCCTGACGAAAAAGCTTGATTACACTATGGAAGGCCAAAACAAAAAGATAGAAATGCAGCCTCGTCTTGGAAGATACCACTGACCTGCCAATCAAACCATTCCTAAAGTCCACTCTCCCTCAGACTATCAACAAGGGCCTTTAGCATGATCCAATAAGTCCCTTTCACTAAACATCTTAACTGAAATGCCCGAAACTCTACTCCACATATGTGCTTCCAACTGCGACAATCCCAACCTTCCTCCGAATGTTCTAGAGAATGAAAAATAATACAGGAGAAGAGTGCTCGACAGGAAAACTGGAGACTTCCAAGATATTAATCTTCCCCTGACACTAACTGTCTGTGGAACCTCAGGTCAGTCATGGGCTCTCATTGAGTACGTGATTCATTTGCAGAATGAAAAGAATTTGACTTCCGACGCTAACATTCTATGATTTTAATTGTAGACCCTAAGTGCCACCTTTTATCAGGGTTGTTTATAATTATAGATGTGAATTGTACCAAGTTCTAAAATTAGAAACTAGTAATAATAGTAGCAAAAACCAAAAAAACTCTCACTGTGGGGCCAGAAACTGACTTGGGAGCCTAACACAGAAAGATGGAGAGAGGCAATGGAGGAAGAGCCTTGTTTGCAAAAGCCAGTGCTCTGAACATTTCTGAGCTGTAATAACCAAGGAATTCTAGGGTGGCACTGCTGGTCACACCCAGCAGGGAGACATCCTTCGTTTGAACTGTGTGATTGTGTGGATCCCACCGATGGAATGAGCAACCTGTCCATTGGGCTTCCTAAAAAGGATCTAAGGGCGTAATACTGAATTCGGGATTTCCATTAGTTGGAAAATAGGCTGGACTCTTCAAAGTTTGCATTTGTTATTGATACTATTTTTCAAGACATTTTTGAATTGTGTCAGGGATTGTTTTTTCACTTTTGTGCTATGGTTACTGCTAGGAAAATAAAACCTGTCCCAACCCTGAAACTCAGAACTGATACTCCAGTGTCTCTCACTGGAAAGAATAACAAAAACAAAACCCAGTATAATTGACTTCCACCACAAAGAGCACATACAAAATTGTGTGCATGCACACACACACGTGCTCACAGAGATTCGTGAGGGATCTTGGACCAAATCATCGAGAAGTCAAGCTGAGACTAGACCTGCCATATGGATTTATTTTTACTGGAGATTTCCAAATATTCAAGTTTAGAGCAGGCTTCAGTACCATATTTTTCAAAAAGTCTCTTCTCCCCACAGTTTTAAATATCACTGAGCAAAAGTCAAGTGTGATCTCAAAAGAACAAAGCAGGAAAAGTTCATAGATCATCATTTGGTGAAGTACCAAGGATTATCATGTGACAGGATCAGTATATCAGGCCAAGTTTAAGACTGATGTCTACTCATTCGAGGGAAAATAATACTGGAGAAAAATATAGATCATAAAGAAACAGTGGGGTGTGCATTTCCCAAATGCCTTTAGATTAACTTTGAGAGAAAAAAAAATATGGTTAGTTTGGTTAGCCAAAGATGTATTTCAAACAAAAAGTGTGTCACAATTCTCTCGACTTTTAGACTCCAAATTTGAGACCCAGGGAAAAAAAAAATCATAGTGATTATCTAGTTCTAGTCCAGGCTCCCCATTGGTACTTGGCTATCTATGCTTAGTTGTGTAGAAAATTAATTTGAAATATAGCTTTACCTACTAAGAGTCCTGCCCCAACATTCCACCCTCGACAACCACTGATCTCTTCCTATGATTTTGACATTTCCAGAATGTCACATAAATGGAATTGTGTCCTTTGAGTTTGGCTTCTTTCTCTTATCATGATGAATTTAAAATTAACACATGTTGTTACATGCATTGATACCTTGGTCCTTTTATTCCTGAATGATGTTGTATTACTATGGTTTGTGTATGCATTCACTAGTTCAGAGACATTGAGGTGGTTTCCATTTTGGAATGATTGTGAATGAATGTGTTTATCAACATTCATGTATAATTTTTAGGGGAATAACATTCCTATTCTCTTGGGTAAAAGCCTAGGAAAGGGTTTGCTGGATTGTAAGGCAAATTTATGTTTAAAGAAACTATCCAAGTGTCTTACAAAGTAGATGTACCATTTACATCCTTACTAGCATGGGTGAGAAAGCCAGTTGTTCAACATGCTTTCTAACACATACCATATTTTTAAAAGCCATTTTAATTGGTGAAGAGGTCACTTAAATTCTTCTGAAAGTGTGTATGGTAAATTTAAAATTCAGGAAAAGATTATAGATCTATATATAATTCAGATAATTGTCAAATTACATATAATATAAACTAAACATAAATTACAAAATAGATAATGTATATAATTCTGCAAGCCAACTCAAAGTATTATGCTTCCTTAAAAATAATGACCTGCCTTTGCAAAAGTGAAGATTTAATGTGAATTTTTCTGATAATTGGTATTGTATCTTATATTCTTGTTCGTTTGCATTTCTTTCTATGTGAATTGCCTATTTAGACACTTTTCCCATTTTCTATTCATATTTTAAAAATTAATTGAAAAGATGTCCCTGTGTATTTTGTATAAATCAAACTATTAAATGTAATTATGTTGTAAATAAAATTGTGGTTTTATAAAGTTTTCTGCTATAAAGATATTTTAAGTTTTTAATTGAATAGATGATCATTTTTTTCTTTATGGTTCCTGGGTTTAGGATTATGATGAGAAGCACCATTCTATTAAAAGATTATTAAAAAGTTCATGCCAATGTGTCCTGTTATTTTATGATAATAAAATATTATAAGGATTTTCTCTGTGTAAATACTAGTCCAACTAGAATTAATTTTGGGGGGTCATAATTAAAGTAAAATTAAGAGAAATTAAAATCTGCAGGTAAAACTGGAAAAGTTCTTTAAGATTAATAAAGTTGTTTATTAAAGTGATATTTTAAAGTTAGGTTTCTTTAGTCACTTTCACTTGATGCCACACTCCAGTTTTATAACCTTTTGAAATTTAAAATCTTTTTCATCTTTAATTAAAACTGAAGGTAATAGAGACTTCTTAGTAAAATGCTATATCATGCTATATCACTGTCTATTCTTAGCTTAAATATTTAGAATGCAAATGCAAATTTAAATGGCATAGTTTGATCTTGAATAGCTAAACTGTATCCCAACACTAAATATAAATTCAAATGGCAGTAGTTTGATCCCAATTAATGCAAGTTCAAATGTATGGTGCTGTCCTAAACAGAGAATAACCCCATTGCTGGTTAAGTGAATGGAATCCCCCCAATCTGCAAATCCACCCCCACACACACTGAATTGAAATGCCACCTTTTAAAATTATCTCCATGATCTTTCTGTAAGCAGTTTATGAAATGGACATTATTAATTTCATCACATCAAGCTTCTAAAATTGAAAGGTATTAAACTTTTTTAAAAATTTTATTGTAATGTATTGACAGAAAAAGTATGTGTGTAAGAACATTTAGAAAAATAGTTACAAAGCAAACAAATGGGTAAATAACACCCCCACACCCTAGGTCAAGATGCAGAACTAAAATGAACTTTTTAAAACTATCTCCTACAGACTTCCTATTTTAAAAAAAAAAGTAATATCACCCAGTTCTGAGTTAGCAGACCACATGCTCAGTCATTTAGTAAAAACTTGGATGTACATTGATAGTGGAACTTCCAAAGTTCCAGTAAATATAATTTTGTTATTTTTTTAAATAAGTGGGGGGTTAAATCTCTTTATTATTCTCTGTTATACAAATACAATACCATAATTATTCCTTATATAAAATATTTTTCTGAGTAAGTCAACCATGTAAAGAATATTTAAACTTAAGGAGAAATCATTTTGGCTGTCAAAGAGCATTTGTGTATTTATAAATGGTGTAGGTGCCCAGCACAGCGGTATAAGCCTGTAATCCCAGCAGCTCCGGAGACTGAGGCAGGAAGATCACAAGTTCAAAGCCAGCTTCAGCAAAATCGAGGTGCTAAGCAACTCAGTGAGACCCTGTCTCTAAATAAAATACAAAATAGGGCTGGGGATGTGGCTCAGTGGTCGAGTGCCCATGAGTTCAATCCCTTGTACCCCCAAATAAATAAACAAATGGTGTAGGTCTGCTCCATCCACTATAGCAGCAACCAGCAATCACAGGTGGATATTTAAACTTAATGTGAATTTAATTAAAATTAAATGAAATTTTAAAATTCAGCTTCTTTGTTGTACCAGCTGCATTTCAAATGTTCACAAGCCACATGTGGCTAAAGGCTAGCATTTTGAACAGCACATTTATAGAACATTTCACATCCAGAAAGTTCTGTTGGACAGTGTTAGCTTCCACAATTTGGGTGTTTTAAAACCCACAAATTTGAGGTGTCTTGAAAATGGACAATCTGTGCAGTTAAAACAAATACAGTGAAGAGACATCTGGAATTATGAGAAAAAAAAAAAGAAATGTACTAGGAACTTCTGATATACAACTGAACACTAAATCTTGTTCTAACCTTGTTTCGGGGAAACAATAAACATTCAACAAATCGTATAGTTCTTGTTAAGCAGAAGGGAACCCACACTTCCATCTGGCAAGACATGCTGTTTTCTGGCAGTGATATTTGGCAATCTAATACTTTGGGAAGCTTATGCAGGTTGAATGTCACTAATCAAAAAAATCCAAAATCTGAAACACTCTAACATCCTGGACCACACAGTAAAGTCTATGCAAATACCTGAAATTAAAAACTCTGAGCCAGGCACGGTGGTGCATGCCTGTAATCCCAGCAGTTTAGGAGGTTGAAGCAGGAGGATCATGAGTTCAAAGCCCCCCTCAGCAATTTAGCAAGTGAGACCCTGTCTCCAAATAAAATACAAAAAAAGGGCTGGGGATGTGGCTCAGTGATTAAGAGCCCCTGAGCTCAATCCCTGCTAAAAAAAAATAAGAAAAAAGAAAAAGAAAGAAAACCTCTGAGACCTGAAACAATCTAGTACCAAGCATTTCAGACAAGGAACACTCGACATGTGTCAGCATAACCCCTTGGTGACTCGACCATTTAGATAGCCTCAGCTCACCCTGGGCACACATTGAAGTTGGTTCAGCATTGGGTTACATCAAAAAATCCACAAAACATCATTGGCATGTGGTGTCGATGTTTCAGAAGGTTTTATAAAGGATGAGGTGAGGGATTACTGCACATAGCACGTGGGAAAACCTCATCCAACTTCGTGCAAGGTATCCCCATCCTTGGGGGTCCCAAGGCTTCTTCTCCAGTCTCCCTTTAACTAGGTTCTTTTCCTCTCTTCCTCCCTCCCCTCTGCTCTGATAGCCTCCAAAACTCCCCTTTATCAATCCAAGCAATACAGCTGTGGCCCTGGCATGCATGTGTCACTCAGCAGAGCCAAGAGCTCAGCCGGAAGCCACCGGAAGTTCCAGATTAATTTACATGAGAAGTACTGTGCAACCATTCTGAACAACGCCTTCAATGACAATGTTAGCTTTTTAAAAAGCTAAAATAATGACATTAAATTATAATCTCATCAAAATGATTCTTGGGAGAATTAACCCAACTATGTCCAGATATTTTTTTCTTTCTAGTGAACTTCCCTGAAGTTGAGGCAAAAAAATAAAAATAGACATAGGTTTCTCCTCTGACAAGGGAAGCAGTCAAGTGTTTATGGGAAGACATTTTCTTTACTAGTGACATCTGGAGCTCAGGGGAATGATGTGCCCAGCCACACAGATCATTCGCTCATAGATCCAGCAGAAGAGTATGCTGTCTGAACAGTTCCATACCCTGTTTTCCTTGTCGATTGCAGGTGGGGGAGAGAGTGGTGGCTCCAAACCAGGTCCCATCATAGAGCTCAGTTAGGTCAACGTTAGTCACCATAATGAATTCTTCCAGAGTGACAGTCCTCTGGTGACCCTACCCATTTCAACGAAAGGAGCATCAAAGGATAACCTCATATTTTCTTGGCAAAAGGAAATTAATTAGAAGTTTCTTCGGAATTCTATACTGAAATTATAAAATTGTGGAACAGGGAAAGACTGGGGCCCACATTCTACAGATTATAGTTCCATGTGATAGAGACAGGATCATCAGGGTCCAGAGAAGTTAGGCAATGTGTCTAAGATCGGCTGCAAGTCAGGGACCCGGCCAGAACAAGAACCCAAGACTGCCTGCAGCTCCCATCATGTCAATCAGAAGCCACCAACCACTGGCCCATACCGTTTTTTAATCTTTGCAGTTGTTTACTAAAAAAATCTTAAAATTGGGGAATTTCACCCCAGAAGTTCTGATTTCTTTATCTACTTTTAATGAGAAGACTTGCCGACACAGAATAATGGCTGCCTCCTTTAGGTGACCTAGAAGCTCTCTGTTTCTCCCGGCTGTCAGACATTTCCTACGCACTCCACCTGCTGGGTTCATCCTCTCTTGACCATCCTGGCCCTCATAGTCCTGGCGGTTTGCAAGCTCTTGTTGAGGTGACTGCTACATGCTCTCACCTTCCCCATCGGACGGAAACTCTAGAAGCGTGTCCGATTTGTTTTTGTGATTCCCACAACTAAGAGTGTGTGCCTTGTGATTGGCACTTAATGCACATCAGCGAACGAGTGTTGAATGGAGGATTGGCTTAGTCCATTTCATGTTGCTAGAACAAAACCCACAGACTGGGTATTTTATAGCCATAGAAGTTGACCAAGCTTGCGGTTCTGGAGGCTGGGAAGTCCCATAGGGAAGCAGCAGCCTCTGTGAGGGTCCTTCTTGCTAAGTCTTGACGTGCATCACAGGGCAACAGAGTGCCAGGCACACCAACTCAGGTCTCTTCCTTTTCCTACAAAGCCACTGAGGCCATCCTAAGGGCTCCATCCTCTCGACCTCATCTAACCCTAAGTATCTCCCATAGGCCAGGCCTCAAAATACCATCACCCTATACATTTAGAAATCATGTTTCCAATGCTTGAAATCTGGGGACACCTTCAGACCATAACAATGACCGGCTGACATTTCTCTATGGGAAGAGGGACAGTCTTTCTTGGGCTCACAGTTTTTGCTCTCAGTTGCAAGCCTGGTTTGTGACATTGGCAGCATCCACGTGGGACACGGAGAAGCCTGCCCACCCCATCAGCCCCAGCAACCTCCATCCACTCTCCACCTCTACTCCCTAAGGTCACACCAGAACCTCGGGATCCACTAAATGGCCAGCATCTCCTCTCTTGAGCACAGCAGCGAATTATTAGCTGTGTCACTGGCCTGCTTCTGCTGCGCCAGTCTCTGAACGCGCAGGGACAGGGCTTCAGCCCTCTGACCAGCTGTCTCCTCTTGGCCTGTCCATGCCCCCGACAGCCCCTGGCTGTACTTCATTCTCCAGCTTGCCCACCCTCCACACCATGTCAGAGAATCTCTACATGATTTTTTAAACTAAAAAAAGAGGACAGTGGTCTGATCATTTCAGAACACTTTTCACAGGCACTTCCGGGGTCCAAAATGTGTAATTTGGCAACTTTCAACAAATACCCTACTGTGAGGAGGTTACTGCTCCTCTTGTGGATGTGGATATGTGTGTGCATGTGTGTACATGTGTGTGCATGGGTGTACACGTGTGTGCACGCACGCATCCCACCACATAAAGTAATACGTTAACCTTACTGAAAACTTATTTTATTTCTAGGGCAACTGTTCAGGCGACTGTAACTACAATGAAGTGAGTTTTCCTATCCACTGGAGAAGTATCCCACTCAAGCACGCTGAGGACTTAGAAAGTCAGTTTGGGAGGCAAAGCTATCAACCACAAGGGAAAAACATACAATTCTACTATGTAGTGAATATTGTATTTCCAAATAAGTAAAATGCCACAAGTGGGAAATTCTGAGAGTTAAAAAAAGAAAAAAGATTCCAAATTTCATTAAAATAGCAGTTGCAAACAGAACGGAATTAACTTTGACAGTCAACTTGCATGAAAACATCTGTGCTTGCATGTGTGTCAAGATATCCAAACATCTAAACTGGAGTATGAATGATCCATTGTTTAATCTATAAAAGGGCAGCCTCAGGTAAATGGAAATAGACTATTAAAAAGGCAAAAAAAAAAAAAAAGTAAATAAACCTGATAAAAACTCACATGCATATACGGACACTTTACCAAATATAGACAAGGAAAAACAAAAATCAGAAATAAGAAAGCAGCAAAATGGATTTTTTTTAAAGGCCATTCAGCAGGTCAATTGCCTGAAAACAAAAATAGAAAAGGATTAGTTAAACAGATGGAGCTGGCAGGGAGCCTTGCTCAGGAGTGAACAAGATTTTAACCTTCCAAAATAATCTCTCTGAGTTTCCTACCAGTCTCTCCCTAAAACACCCAGTGTGACACCATGCAAGTCCCTCCAGCCCCTGTATCCAAGATTATTATCCTTATGACCTGGATGTATGAAATTTGGGGGTTGCAATGTCCAGGAGGCATGCAAAAGGCTAGGGATTGCTTGGTGGGGGGAGGGGGAAGCATTTAAAATGGCAGGTAGATTAAAAAGAAGTAAAGAAAACAAAGATGGGAATTTTTGAAACATTACCTTCCCCTGGTCTAAAAGTAATGACCATTGGAGTATCACCATTAGGATAAATTGCAAAGAATAGATAGTGACCCCATTTGCTCCACCAGCTAGAATAGCCAAAAAAAATTTTTTTAAAGCAATTAAGTCAACAACTAAAGTCAGAGGGGGTCCTGGCTTTCTCATTTCCAGCCCTGCTTTATGCTGTGGTATCTCCTGGTGGGAAGAAGGAAAAATAAAAAAAGGAACCTCAGCAGCAAGTCTTTTCAAAATCGTTGCACCCAGACATGTACCAAATTGCTGCTAGATAACTACCTCCACCCCCAAAATATTGGCAATGGGAGATGGGCCAGGAGGGATGCCAAATGTCCCCACCATGGGCTGCAAGAATGAGAGGCTTGGAAAACAAAATGATTTCCAGGATACAGGATAGACCCTGACAAAACAAGCAGACACCTTCAGAAGCATGGAGTCCTAGCACCAATGACCTCCCTTCACCACACATTTATTTCCCAAGTGCCATTTTTACAGCATGATCTAGTGGCTGAATCAGGCCGAGAGTTAGGAAGCCGTCCTACCCTCAGCTCTCCCCAAGGTCTGCCTCACTCAATGGATGTGTCCTCTGACCTCTGTCTCCCTCTGTTTTCTGATTGATCTGTTATGCAACATCCTCTCGTGTCCATCCCAGAAATGCTTAGAATCAGTTAAGGACAGTCTCTGCGTTCTGCATTCAAGAACATCTACAGACTGCCTACACTTAGCCATTTCCATCTTATCTTCCTTCTCCCTCTCTACGTACCCTGCAATCTGACTTGTCTTAGTCCATTCTGTATTGCTATGATGAAATACCCGAGGCTGAATAATTTATAAAGAAAAAGGAGTTATTTTAACTCACAGCTCTGGAGTCAAAAATTAGGTGACTACATCTGGTGAGGATCTTATGTTGCATTATAAAATGGCAGATAACATCACACAGAGGGAACATGGGTGAGAACAAGACCAAGGCAAGGTGCCAGTTCCTATAATGACTTGCTTTAACAGCAACTAATTCAGTACCTGAAAACCAGTGCACTTCCAAGAGCTGGGCATTAATCCATTCATGGAAGCAAATACCTCCATGACCTAATTATCTACCCCAGGTTAATGTTTCTACCATGTCAACACCACCACACTGCTTCTAGCCTATGAACCTTTTGGTGGACAAACTAAATCTAGACCTTCATGCAACTCAAGAGGGACACTGCTCTTTCTCAATACACTCTGGATTTCTTTTCTTGGTGGAGCTCTCCACCGGCTCTGGCAAGATACAAATCCAACCCTTTGGGCCTCTGTCTCATTTAAGCTCTGGGTCCCCTGAAGCTAGTTTCACAGGATCACAGAATGCTAGAGAGAGGTTTTTAAAAAACATCCCAAGGACACTCTTCATTGTGCAGATGAGGAAACTGAGCCCTGGCCAGGTCACTGATTTACCCAAGGACAGGCAACCGGAAACAAAACCTAGTTCCCTAGTCCTGGGAAGTGATAAGGCTTTGCAAAAAAAGAACTCATGTCTACTGAAGAAGTTAAAATGAAACAAAATAAGAAGCCGTGAAGAATGCCCTGTGGCAGAGGTCAGTGTAAAAATGTGTGATCTAGGATGCACTTTAGGATGCACCTCATTATTTAGTTTGTTAGAAGATGGAAAATTTGAAAAGATGAAAAGGAAAGGGTAGGGTGAAAGGGCCAGGTTAGGAGTTAAAATCATTCTTTTGTTCTTCCTTTTCTCCCCCTTTGTTTGGAAGTTGGGATGGCAGTGTAGGTACCCTAGATGTAGATGCCCTTTCTAAACCTCATAGTGTTGGCAACTTGATTTCTATTCATCATCCACATCTGTCCCTAGGATCAGTGTTGGGGAAGTTAAAAGCGAAAGCAGAGAGAACTTAGGCGTTGGTTTAAAGCTGAGACTTCTACTTCAGAAGGTACAGAGGAGAACAAGAAGGAGAATGAGAATGACATTTGCATGAGCAGAGGAAATAGGGTTCGTTAGCAACCAGGCGTAGGGAATGGTCCAAGGCAGGCTTGCTGGGTGGTTCTTTGTGGAATGCTTTCTGCTTTTCTAAAGACAATAAAACTCTTTTAATTTTCAGACTCGGGCTGGGGATTTAGTTCAGTGGTAGAGAGCTTGCCTAGCTCGCCCAAGGCTGTGGGTTCTGTGCCTACTACCTAAAAAAAAAAAAAAAAAGAATTTCAATCTTAAAGGGCATGGGATACCCAGGAGCTGTAGGTGATTCCCCCACCTCCCAAACATTTAGCACAGTGCCAGGACCTCATAGTCTCTCCATGTATTGCTGAGAGATCCAACCATTTTCTCAATAGATATTCTAAAATTAGCATATTGATATCATAACTTAATATGCAATAGGGCTGTCAGAATGTAGCCTTGCACAATACAAATCACCTCCATAAGCCCACATTCCCTCCTTTGTGCAGCCCGACTTGTTCCAATAGCTGACCGTACTCCAAGCACGGAATATCACATGGAGCGTCAGAACTCCGGCCAAGCTTGGGTGGAGAGGGGTGGGCCCGAGACCGTCTCAGTCAGATTTAAAATTTTCATTTCTTCCATTGGCTGGTGTCTGAAGGCTGTTTAATATCAGTCAGTGCCAATTTGGTAACTGACGTATCTAATGTGTACCTAACATGAATCTCATTCTCTATCATAGGTGACATACGAGTCCAGAGGCAGTAAGAATGATCCTGGGGGGTAAACCAACTTGGTTTAATTGCTTAGTTATGGGTTCCCCTCCCTAGAAGTGTTTGGGCTGCTTTGCCCTCAAGCAGAGAATACAGAAGTGGGAGAGACTCTGTAAAGGATTTATTAAACAATAGGAGAAGCCTGATGATGTTCAAAGGTAAATAAATAGGAAACATCAGATTCTTTGATGGATGGGTGTTGCTCAAAAAACATTTTGTAGGGATATAATTTTAAACCTTTTAGATGGAAATTAATTGCCTGTTTTCCTTAAGCTCATAAAAATGTCTTCATTAACCAGGATTCCCCAGAGAAACAATAGAATGCAGATAGATAGATAGACAGACAGACAGATGATAGATAGATGACACATTGATATGTAGGTTTTAAGGAACTGGCTGAAGTGATTGTGGGGGTGGGCAAGTCTGAACCCAACACGGCAGTCTGGAGAACTTCACACCCAAGAAAGAGCTGACATTGCAGTTTGCGCTTGGAGGCTAAAGTTCTTCTTCCTCAGAGGATCTCAGTTTTTGCTCTCAAGGCCTTCAACCAGTTTGTCAAGGACCCACCTATCCTCTACTTTACTCAAAGTCTACTGATTCAGACGTTAACCTCATCTAAAAAATATCTAAATCTGGGGTACATGCACTGCCATCCCAGCTCACCATTCCAAATAGCCAGGTATCATGGTCTAGCCAAATCAACACATAAAATTATCTTATGCACAATCTAAGGTTCTCTACAAAAATTAAAACATTATTATCTTTTGTGTGATATTTTACAGTTTTGTCAAAGCACTTCACAGCATTGTTTGGACCTTCAAGACATATAGCATGAAAATTTGCAACGGAAACCTCTTAGACACTGAAAAGAAGCATAAGTCCCTTGGTTTGAATTTCTAGTACAACAATCATGGCAGTTGGTGCAATGGTTAAATTTTATCTGCTTAATCCATCCTATGCCTGGGAAGTGTAAGACTCGTGGTTCTTTTCTGGATACACCTCATCTTTGGTTGTATCACTGGGTCTACAGGGAAGTCTATTCTTTTGGTGGGGAGGAGGAAGTGGGTTCCTGGAATTGAACTCAGGGGTACTCAACCCCTGAGCCACATCCCCAGTCCTTTTTTTTTTTTTTTTGTATTTTTTTTAGAGACAGGGTCTCGCTGAGTTGCTTAGTGCCTCGTTGTTGCTAAGGCTGGCTTTGAACCCTTGATCCTCCTGCACCACTGGGATTATGGGGACTTCTATTCTAAACCACAAATTGAAACACCATCCCCATAGCTGATAGGGGAAGGGAGGGATGGGGAAAATTGGATCAATGGATACTAAATTGAAGTTAGGTAGGAATAAGGATCTCTGCTGTCTTATTGCACAGGAGGGTGACTACAGATACCAGTTACAGAATGTCTCAAAAAAGCTAGAAGAAAAGCTATTGAATGTTTTCATCACAAAGAAATGATAGATGGCTGAGGAAATACATGGGTTTAACCTGATTTAAGCCTGACATGATTATGCATGCATTGAAACATCACAGGAAACTCCATTATTATGTTTTTATGCATGTGTTAGAGTTCTGTCACTGTAACAAATACTCAAGAAAAATCAACTTAAAAGGGGAGAGAATTTGTTGTTGTTGTTCACAGTTTCGGAGATGTCAGAGATGACTGTGGGTTGCTTGGCCCAGTTGCTTTTAAGCTGAGGGAGAGGTAGAACATTATGGCAGATGCACAAGGTGAAGAGAAGTTGCTTACCTCATGGTGCCCAGGAAGCAGAGAGATCGATTTTATAACAAAAACCTCAAAACCCATTAAGCTATGAGTCCACCAATGGATTAACCCATTGATAAGGTCAGATCCCTCATGATTCAATCACCCCCCAAAGCCCCACGACCAAACACTGCTGCACCAGGAACAAGCCTTTAACTCATGAGCCTTTGGGAGGCATTCCAGGTCCAAACCATAATAATATATTAGTTTAAGATAAAAAATAAGATAGCAGACAAGAAACACCAGAAATAGTCCATCGGTGCCTCCCCGTAAACTAGTTGTGAAATCTGAGGACTCAAGGTGACCAGAAATGGGAAGTGATGAGGCTCTTGAAAACAGGTGCCTGGTTTGCGCTCCACATTGGCATAATTATAAAAACAACCCCTTGACTTTTTGATTAGTTGATATTCTCTAACCTCAGCAATCCTGCAGCCAGGTCTCCTTTCTGAAGGTTCACCCGTCTCTCTACCAGTTTCCATATTGCTTCTTAAGCTCAGCCCATCTGTCTGGACAAAAGTAAAGGAGTTCAGACAGCTCCAAATTCAGATGGTTCAATTTTATGATTTTTTTGACTTTATGATGGTGTGAAATCAATACACGTTCAGTGGGAGCCACGCTTTGAATTCTGCACTTGGAACTCTGCCCAGGCTGGCAGCACGTGGACCAGGGCTCTCCAGAGATGCTGGGCAGCAGAAGGAGCCTCAGCTCCCAAGCAGTGCTGGGATCACAGGGGAGACACGGGGCATCGTGCTGAGCTGCTGAGCTGCTGAGCTGCTGAGCGAGGGTGCCCTGTGCACTGGATGTATTAGATGCCGTTTTGACCAGGGATTTTTCAACTGATAATGGGTTCATCAGAACATAACCCCATGGTAACTCAAGGAGCATCTGGGTTTTACAATGTGAAACTAAAAATATTTGGTTGTGGTGTGAGAATTGGAGTTCTCACATTTTTTTTTTTTACTTTGAATCATAAAAGCGTGGAAATAAGAATAGAAGATTAAAAGAGAGAAAGAGAGATTAGAAGGTCTAACACCATGCAATGGGAAAGAATACCACCATCTCCGCTCTGCATGAGCACAGTTACCGTGTGGCTGGGATGGAGCCACAAAGGGCTCCAAGCTGAGAAGGTGGTGGATTCAAGGTTCTTTATCCACCAAATCCCAGTTACTTTTCCTTTTCTGGGTGCACATTTCCCAGCCTCCTGGCAGTCAGGGAAACCTAACTGGGTGCTACTCACGGGGCACTGGTGGAGGTCATATAATGCATTTTCAGGCCTGGCCAATGACCAACCCTACCCTGCTTGGCAGGACCATCCACCATCAGGTTCCCTTTCTTTGCATCTCTTAGACCACACAGTGGAGATGACAGTGTCATGAGAGAAGAAGACACGGGAGTCCTGAGACCAGCCTGACAGAGAGCCACTAATCAGCAGAGTAGAGCAAAGGGATCGAGGGGCAGGGAGGTGGGGAAGGAAAGGGGATGAAATGCAGAATGAAACCGACCAATTTATGCTAAATGCACATACATCACAATGAATCCCACTTTTATGTATCAGTATAATGCACCAATTAAAAATAAGTAAATAAAAGGAAGACTGGTGGGGCAGAGGAAAAGGATCAGGGGAGGGGGAGGGGAAGGAAACGGAAAGTCCTGGAGAATGAAATGGAGCAAATTATGCCATGTACATCTATGAATATGTCACAATCAACCCCATTGTTCTGGATCATTATAATGTACGATTTTTAAAAAGAATAAAAAGAGCCACTGAAGATAATCTTCTCATCAGCATGACAGAAGCAAGAAAACCCCCTTATGTCAGGAAGCCCCTGAAATCTGTGTTTTATTTATTAGACAGCATTTCTATCCTGACCCAACTGGGCCTCATAGGCATGCGCCACATAATGGTGCTTTGGTCAATGACGTAGCATACAACGTAGTCCCATAAGATAACAATGGAGATGGAAAATTTCTGTCACCTGGGGACATCACAGGTGTAGTGTCACAGGGCAACACACACCTCCAGTGTCTGTGGGGATGCTGGTGTAAACACACCTACTGTACTGCCAAGTTGTAAAAGCAGGGCACTCACAGTTATGTGTAGCACATAACACAGTGACCAACAATGTGACTGGTTTGACTGATCGGTTCTTACTGGTGTTTTAGGGTGCTTTCCTACTTACAAAAAATAAGCCTACTGTACCAGTCTGCTGTGTGAGGCCTGCAGTAGCCTCACAGGTCGCATGCTTATTGCATCTCTTGGTCGCCTCCAGAGCCCGTGTCATGTGATCCACCTAGACCATCCGGGTTTGTGAGCACGTACCCTGTGATGTTCCCACAGCATTGGAATTTCCCAAACAATGCATTTCTCAGAACCCTGGCTTCATTGTTAAGTGAAGCAAGACTGTTCATCACCAAATTCTTGTTATCGGACCACAGGAAACTACATTTCTTTACAAAAGTGTCATATTAAAAAAAAAAAAAAAAAAAAGAGTGTCATATTCTAAGGTTCATCACGTGGAACGCTATGCAGAAGCTTGGTGTTCCTCGTGTGTAGAAGCTTCCTTCACTCAGCCTGTTTCTCGTAGTGGCTAAACTTTTAGCAGATATTTAATTCACTTCTTGGCCTTGCCCTTTCCTCCCTGCCTCCCTCTCCAGCCTCCTCTTCCTCTCCCTACTTTTAGTTCTAGAAATACCAAGTTATTGGTGGTTCCTCCCGTGTACCTCACCATTTCAGGACTATTCACCTGCATGGACCATTCTGTTCCACCTGTCTTTAACTGGCCTGCCCATCAAGGTTCAACCAGAGAAGTAGAATCATTCAACAAGAATGATATCCAGTAAAGGATTTATTACACAATTTGATCTGTCCAATTGTAGAAACTGGCTAAACAGCTTGTGTGTGGCTGCTGTCTCTGCATCTGGGGCCAGGCCGGCAGTCAGCAGGCTGGGCAGCTGGTAAGGAAAGATGAACATAAGTTTGGGAAAGAAGGACAAAGTAGAACTCATGTGGACACCCTGGGAGCCCAGAGGGATGAATGGGGACATGAGCTGGGTACTTATACCTCTAATGACAGGGATGGTGCAGGGAGGGGACGCTGGCAGCTTCCATCACTGAGCTAAGCACACACCTGGCCAGGAGTCAGAGGTGGAGGGAGTCCAGAAGGAGCTGGGGGAGCTGCAGACCAGCCTCACCCCAACATGGGAAGTCAGCAGCTCTGCAGCAAGGTGCATGAGCTACCAAGATGTCTGGTTCTACATTCACATAATGAGCATCAATTTGATGCTTCCCTTCACCTTCCAGGCCTCAAACAGATTTCTCTGGGGGTCAGTTGAACCCAGAACCATACAGCAGAGGGAATTCTGGGAAATACAGTTCCGGCTTCCATTAAGCAGACAAGTCCAAGGTTAGCATTTGGTGCACACCATTTTCATAGCATTTAACATACAATATTTAAATTGCTTATTTGTGTGCATAGCTCTTCAACTGGAATGTAATGAGGGGAGGGCCATCTCAAGTGCAGTGTCCAGCACAGAGTAGGTCTTCAGTGTGAGCAACTACTGCCTTCAAAGATTTACTCCTCCTCCTCCTCAAATTAGGATCCTATTTAGAAACAAATGAAAGAGGGTACCAAAAGTTACTATTATCCTCTCCCAAGAGGGTCACAGCAGGGAACAATCACCCTAACTGCAGGGCTGAGGACTGGTGAGTTTGGAATAAAAAACGATCCTTTGAAATTTTCCTAGGCACCAGGCATGTGCCCACACTCCTCTTCCTTCTCACAAGAATCGGCCAGGAAGCATACAGAGGTGCTGAGCCATCTGCCCACAGCTGTTTCGAATCACAGCTGGACTCCAAAACCTGGGCTTATTCGGCTGCGCTGCATCTTCTCCCCAGAGCCACTCTGGGGGCTGCAGGTGGCTGGAAAGGCCCTGTGACTCAGAGGGCATTTAGACTGGCCGAGAGGGAAGTGGCGCCATCCGCTGGTGCTTATAAACAGTCCTGCCTGAGCGGCCCCACCCTCCTCCCACGGAGGCTCCACCAGGGCAGGGCTGGGGCTGCCGGTCCAAACCCCTGTCCCTCCACACCCGGGCCTTCTCCTCCCCCTGGCCTCTTCCTCCCTCCCACGTTTTGGATACAGCAGAGCCCTCTGGGGAGTCAGGGAGGGGGATCAGGCAGCTGAGATCCCTAACCTCTCCGCCTGGCCTGATTTTCTACCCAAACTTTTCTGCGGGGACTTTCTAGAGGACACTTAAGATGGATTGACTTAGCAAAGAAGCTTGATCCCTTGGAGAAAGGCAGGAGGGCAGGGAGATGAGGTGGTCTTTGAACAAGGATGGGCATGAGAGTGAGTCCTTGTCACGCCACTGGGGCTGTGATCCAGGGCCAGCTGCTCACCCTCTCTGGGCCACTCATATCGATCATCTCCCAAAGGAAGACCACATCCACTCCTTGGTTGGGTCAATAAAAAGGAGGCCGGGAAAACAGCACATGGACAATCCCAGCTTTAACAGCAAGGGAGACACTGGCAGGATACAGGTTGACAGTTCCTGCAGTGTCCAGTGGCACAGGACACTCAGAACAATGCGGCTAAAAGAAAACCACTCCTCTTTCTCAAAGTGTAAAAAAGCAAACACGAGCCTCTCTCCAGGATCGACTGCAATTCCCGAGTTCATTTGAGCACCTACTATGTGTGGAACACTGGGGCTCCCCTGAAGGTGGGGAGGTGCTTACAGAGATTGTGGTGGTTCTCCGCTGGAAAGAGTTCTCAGAGGGAGCTTGTCTTAAGAGGAAGGCATTTGGATTGTGTCAACAAGGGGTTAACAGCAGCTTTTTCTGCCTTTATGCAGTGGCTGATCAACGGCAGTAAATTCTCCTCTGAACTGCACTTGACCCTGTGCACACAATCATGTTATTCATATTCTTATAAACAGCGGGTACGGTATGTATAATTTCCTAGATTTCTGGGAGGGGATGGATCATAACTAAACTCCAACTTTTCCTTTGGAGAAACAGTCCCATTTGTTTGTGGTTAGCTTCAAAGCAAAAACTAATTTTTTCCCTTTTATGTGTCAGTAACTTGAGTGAAATTTGTCACTTGTTTTTATGAAAAATGCTTTGCTATGGCCTTCATGGCTTGAAAGAAAAAAAAAAAGAAAGAAAAGAAAAAAAGAACCACCACCCACCCACAACAACTAACACTCCCGACGTGGTAGAAGGCACTTGAAGCTCAGTGACAGAATGGTGGTGTCGTTTCTAGTCGTGGAAAATAACAGAGAGTCCCTAGGAACAACCTGAAACTCATCCGCCTGTCAGGAATCTATTTTCATGTGCCTACGAGGGGGACAAGACCACTGGTGACATCTTGTTCCAATTTAAGCAAGGTTGAGCTGTGGCTCAGCTCCTTCAAATCATAACCGGCCCAGAAATTACCTCCTACCAAAAAACCACAGGGTTAGACTCTGTAAGAATGAGTCCCAGAAAACTGGGAACTCGCAAGGCCAAGCAGATTTCTGAGGCGATCCCATCAAGAACAGCGTTTTCATTTTCTTTAGTTGGGGGATGTCTTGTTTGTCCTGGGCTGCAGTTTTAAGGGTGGTTGGGGATGATGAAAAACAGCTTTATTTTGCCTAAAAAAGAACTAACTCCTCCTTCATCGCTTTACCTTGAGCCAGAGCTATTTAGAAAATGCTCAGCCTATTTTTACCTTCCTCTATACACACTCAGAGAGACCGATTCATTAGCAAATTTCCAGAAGGCTTGAGCTGACACACACCCTCAGGAGTGACTCAGTAAACAGGATGTCTCTCTAGGAGCACAGTTTTCCAGGGGGGCAGCTTCTCCGGGGAGGGGGAGGACAGTTTCTAGCCTTAGTTCACCTGTAGGATGGAGAAGGTCGTGAAACTTTGGGGAAGTTCATTCATTGTCTCCAACTCTGAACATGAGGGTCCGCGCGGTGACTTTGAACTCCCTGGGTGACCTCTTTCAGTGCAAGGGATCCGTGAGCAGGGGAAGAATTAGGAGTGGTCCTGAGATGATTCAAGTACGTCGGGTACACCCGGGATGGAGGAGGAACATTCGGTTCACATGGAGGATCCAGGAGAGTAATGTGTGTGTCACTGTGGGGAATGACATAAGGGGCAGAGGAGGGAGGGGCGCCCAAGGCAGTGGTCAGTGGTGGCCACCTCCACCAGGGTTACCTGCTGTGGCTCTTAGAGTGGCAATGGGGCTGTTGGTGGTAGGGAAACACCAGGCTCCATAGTCCCTCTGAGGTGGTCACTAGTGCTTTGGGCTGCATTGTGTCACCCCTGAGGTACTGACCACCAGTACCTGAGAATATGACCACCTTTGGAGGTAGGACCTTACAGAGGGGAGGCAATGAAGGTAAAATGAGAACACTGGGGGCCCTAATCCAATCTGACGGGTGTCCTCAGAGATGACACAGGTACACACACGGGGAAGACCCCAGGAGGACCTGGGGAGAAGACAACCATCTACAAGCCCAGGAGACAGGCCTCGGGAGAAGCCAGCCCTGCCCATGCCTTGATCTCAGACGTCCAACATTCAGAACTGTCACTAAGTGCCCCCATCTGTGGCCCTAGCCGATGAATATGGACAGCTACTAGGACTTGCTGCCCAACTTCGGTTATTTGCAAAACTTCCCCTCTATGGGCAAATCAAGAAAAGCCTTTGGGGTTTTAAAATTAGGAAAAGTGGATGGCCTTTGGAAAGCTTTTATGACCTCATTCACTAATTTATTTCTATTTTTCTCACCCTCTCCTGGTCAGATTCTGGGCCTCCACCACTTTGACTCCCTCTCAGGCCCTTTTGAGCCCTGGTTTCATCTTCTCAGCACAACTCTGAACGTCCCCATGGGTCACCAACAGTCCCTGTGAGTCACTTGTCAATGCTTTCTCCATGTCCTTCCTCTAAGGGGCATTTGATAGTCATTACCCCAATTCCCTCCGCCTTTTTTTTTTTTTTTAAGCAGAGGAAATATTTGTTTTCTGTGAAAATTTTGTATGGAGATAAAAACAGAGACCAACCTTTATTTCCAAACCTCAGCCTCTTGAACTCAGTGGCTTTCAAACAGCGCCATTTGCTTGCTCCCCTTCCCCAGGGGATTTTTGGTAACATCTGAAGACATCTTGGCTATTTGACTCTGGGGTGAGGTGGGGCCTGCTACTGCATCTCTGTGTAGAGACCAGAGAAGCTGCTAACCACCTACACCACACAAAGAATCATCAACCCCAATGTCAATCATGCCGTGGTGGAGAATCCCTGACTCAGGGGTAGCATCAAAAGATGTCCTAATCTTGCCTTTCATGGAACACTGTCTGATGTCTCCCTTCTCTGTTTTCTGCTGCTGGCACGTTCGTTCATTCAAAAAATATTTATTGAGCACTTACTATGTACAGGCACTATGCTAGGCATTGGGAACACAGTGGTAAATTTTTTTTTTTAAATACACAGTTCCCATCTTGGAGGTGACAGCTCAGTGGAGGAGACTGACAATTTCATACTCAAATAAATATGTAAAAACATGCTACGTAAAGACATGAAGGAAAAGGGGAGAATTTCATGGCAAAATAACCAGAAAGACTTAATGGAGGCTGGAGGAGTCAGGGTAGGCCCCGCTAGAGATGCAACTTGAGGGATGAACAGGTGTGATGCAGGCAAAGGGAGGGAATGACTTAGAGGGGAAACAGCATGCAGAAGGCCCTGGATCAGGAGCTTGAAGAAAAGGCTGATGTGGATGGACCCTGAGGAACAAGGATCCCCAGGAAATGAGGGAAGAGCTGCTTGAGGTTTTGAATTTTAACCTAAGAAAACACGAAACCTGCCAGGTGCCCTGGCGCACACCTTGATCCCAGAGCCTCAGGAGGCTGAGGCAGGAGGATGGCAAGTCCAAAGCCAGCCTCGGCGAAAGTGAGGTGCTAAGCAACTCAGGGAGACCCTGTCTCTAAATAAAATACAAAACAGGGCTGGGGATGTGGCTCAGGGGTCGAGTGCCGCTGAGTTCAATCCCCAGTACCCCCCCCCACAAAAGGAATCCTATGTAACCATTAGGAATGAACAGGATTTTCATAAAAGCTTTTTTTTTTAATCTTCTGCTAACCGTTCTATGATTTTAGTTTTCTCCTGTTCCCTTGGATGAAATCTAGGACTGGCCCCATGAGTTTACTGATCATTCCCACATGACAAAATGTCCTAACATCAAGTCACAGAACAGACCCATTTAGTAATTAAGAGGCCCAGTGCCACATAAAACTCTGAACTTCATTGAAGCTACCACTTCCCTCCCCAGCCTGGATTGTTGCTGCCTGGCCCCTTACACTAGTCAAGGAGAATCCAAGGGCTTCCTCACTGTGTCCCCACTCTGCCTCCACTGATGTCTTGCTGGTCATCAGACTGCAGGTTGGTCCAGGATCATCTTGGGCTTGGCAGATGTGTGATCTCTCTCTTTCTTTTTCATAGAATGCAATTGAGGGCTCTTCAGACAGCTCGCCTCATTCCTTCTCATTTCTGAACACCCCAAGTGCATGTTCTTCTCCCCTGGTCCCTTATATCTCCTTCTCCAGCCCTAAATATACCTCCAACTTCTACTAGACTTCCTCATCCTTCCAGGTGGCCTTTTTATACAGTGTATCAGTTAGCTCAGGCTGCTATAACAAATGTCCCACTGAGTGACTTAGCAGAAATTTCTCCCCTTACAGTTCTGGAACCTGGAAGTTTGAGATCAAGGGTTGGTTTCTTCTGAGATCTCTTTTCTTGTGCCATGCACCGAATTTTGCTGCTCATCCGACCCTTACCCCCCATCCCCACAAATTCATAGTCAATGCCGAAAACCCCAGTGTAACTATATTTGGAAATAGGGCCTCTGAGGAGGTAATTAAGGTTGAATAAGTTCATAAAGGTGGGGCCCTAATCCAATAAGATTAGTGTCCTTATAAGAAGAGAGAGAGACATCAGAGTGTTCTCTCTCTCTCTCTCTCTCTCTCTCTCTCTCTCTCTCTCTCCCTCTCTCTCTCTTTCTCTCTCGACACATGAGCAGAAAAGAAAGGCCATGTGAGGTCACAAATAGAAGGTGGTTGTCTATACGTCAGGAAGACAGGCCTCAGAAGAAACCAACTCTTCTGGAGCCTCAGTCTTGGACTTCCAGCCTCCAGAACTGTGAGATAATAAATGTCTGTTGGTAAAAACCTCCCAGTCTGTGGTATTTTTGTCATGGCAGCCCTAACATACTAATACATCCTGGTTTAGAGATGCTATCTTTTCCCCATGCCTTCACATGGCCTTCCCTCTGCGTAGGCACACTTCTATGTCCTAATTGCCTCTTCTTGTAGGACACCAATTCTTTTGGATTAGGGCCCACCCTAATGACCTCATTTTAACTTAATCACCTCTCTTAAAATCCAGTCTGAAAATATGGGCACTTTCTGAGGTATTAGGGTTTAGGCATTCAACAAATGAATTTGGAGAGACCCAGTTCATCCCATATGAGGCAGTATTTAGGAACCATGTAGGCATGATTGCAAGGCAAGACACACAAATGCTTTTGTGGATCTCTTTTTCCATGAGGGTCCAGGACTTGGTCTCACGTACTGGGGGTGACCTGAACTTTAATTGGAAAAAGCGTTCCACCCTCACCCTGACTTGGTACAATTCTGACATTTCCTCCCAGTTACAGACATCCTACGGGACCACTGAGGACAGAATCAGCTTGGCATCGCCTTCCCAATCCCAACTCCCTCCTTTGAGGGTGTTGAAGCCAAGAGCACCCCTAGATGGCTTCCCCCACGCTAATCTCCATCTGAGAAGCTGCCTCACAAGGAATCCAACTTGGGACAAGCCAAGCCAAGGCCTCATCTTCTCCTACACCTAATACCAATGTTAGATTCATAATTCCCCTCTAAAAGCTTTCTCCCAAGAAACCCCAGGAATGCGTGCACCACCAAAACCAGAAAAGGAGAGTCCTGGGCTCCCAGAAGCAGAAATCCAGCCAAGGAAAGACCTAAAAGGAAGTCCCACCCCGGTGACATCTGTGAGGTGGACTTAGGCATGACAGGATTATTCTGAAGCTGGAGGAGAGAAATTATCTAGGAGGGATATCTCCAGCAGAGAGGAGATGGAAGCAGGAATCACCTGATGTGCCTGAGCATTCTGAGAACATTCTGGATTTTCCCAGCTCCAGTGGTGAATCTGAAGCCATAAGCCACCTAGGAAATTAAGGAGATGAACCAATGAGCAGAGGAGATAATTCTGAGCATCTGAGAAACCAAATCTCACACAAGAAACGAAACAGAATCTGAGTTCACTACTTGGCTGGGCTGTGGACAGACTGCGCCTGGTTGTCAGAGTACAAACACTAAATATTGATTTAACATAAATATGAAGCTATTGGGAAGACACCAAGAGGAGCAAATTTGTATGTATGGACAGGAACAAGCAAAACCCTACTTTCTGTAGTTGAAGGCCAATGAATCATAGCTAAAACTGAAAAATAAAAGCAAAAATAGGACAAATTGGCTTTTCTGACATACGGAAATAAATAATGTCACAAATGTAGTGAGAGGAAATCCAGGTCAGGACAGAGTGGGCAGGGAGCTGCTCTTTTTGTTGTGAATTCTGTAGAACTATTTGACTTTTTAAAACTACATGCATGGGGCTGCAGCTTTGGCTGAGTGGTAGTGTGCTTGTCTGGCATGTGTGAGGCACTGGGTTCAGTCCTCAGCACCACATAAAAATAAGTAAATAAAATAAAGGTATTATGTCCATCTACATCTAAAATAATTTTTTTAAAAACCCTACATGCATCTGATGTGTGAGAGGTAAAAGTTTACCCCTCACCCAGCAGATAGAGCACTAATCTCAAGGGTATATAAAGAACTCAAAAAGCTAAGCACCAAAAAACCAAATAACTCAATCAATAAATGGGCCAAGAACCTGAACAGACACTTCTCAGAAGATGATGTACAATCAATCAACAAATATATGAAAAAATGTTCATCATCTCTAGCAATTAGAGAAATGCAAATCAAAACTACTCTATCATCTCACTCCAGTCAGAATGGCAGCTGTTATGAAGAAAAACAACCGTAAATGTTGGAGAAGATGTGGGGGAAAAGACACACTCATACACTGCTGGTAGGACTGAAAATTGGTGCAGCCAATATGGAAAACAGTATGGAGGTTCCTTAGAAATCTGGGAATGGAACCACCATTTAACCCAGCTGCCCTCTCCTCAGTCTATACCCAAAGGGCTTAAAAACAGCATACTACAGGGACACAGCCATATCAATGTTTATAGCAGCACAATTCATAATAGCTAAACCATGGAGCCAACCTAGATGCCCTTCAGTAGATGAATGGATAAACAAAATGTGGCATATATACACAATGGAATATTACTCAGCAATAAAAGAGAATACAATCATGGTATTTGCAGGTAAATGGATGGCACTGGAGAAGATAATGCTAAGTGAAGTTAGCCGATCCCCAAAAAAGCAAATGCTGAATGTTTTCTCTGATATAAGGAGGTGGATTCATAGTGGGGTAGGGAGGGGGAGCATGGGGGGAATAGATGAACTCTAGGTAGGGCAGAGGGGTGGGAGGGAAAAGGAAGGGGCAGGGGTTTAGCAAGGATGGTGGAATGTGATAGACATCATTATCCAAAGTACATGTGTGAAGACACTAATTGGTGTCAACATACTTTATATACAACCAGACATATGAAAAATTGTGCTGTATATGTGAAATAAGAATTGTAATGCATTCCACTGTCATTTATTTTTTCAAAAAATCAATTAAAAACACCCTACATGCTATGTGACTTTAAGATAGTGAACACGAATTTTTAAAAGTACAAGAGCTTCATAAATGATTGATTTGTCTAAAGCAGTTCCTAATTACAAAGGTTGGTTCTACTTAGGATTTTTTGACTTTATAAATGGTGCAAAAGGAACATGTGTTCAGTAGCAACCATATTTGATTTTTTTTTTCATTTTGATGTTTTTTCTGGGCTAGTGACATGCCATACAATCCCTTTGTGATGATGGGCAGATGTGGCGACCACGGTTACCAGTCAGCCCTGTCATCACAAGGGATAACCACCGTCACTCTTCAGTGTGCTGGGTTGCTCAGCTGTGATAGCCCGTAGGCTAGAGCAGACAGTGCATTTTCAACAATGATATTTTTAACCTATGGGTTCACTGGGATGGAACCCCTTAGCAAATTGAGGAGCATCTGTATAAACCAATGGATTCTTTCAGTCTCAATAAAAAGTGCCCAGGAATAAGGAGTGAATCCTAGATAAACTCCGCTCTTCTCATGCTGATGTAGCCACAGTCCACCACCTACCAGGCTGAGAACGAGGAAGCAAGCCACCTCCAGGACCCTGAGTCCCCACAGGAGCTAGCAAAGGCACTAAAGCTGGCATGTCAGTTATCTATTTAGAAGCGTTTCAAGTCCAGCCCTTTCATTCAGAAACTATTTTCTTTTTAAAAACAAATTATCATGGACATGTTCAAACATGCACAGAGGGAGGAGATAACCTCCACTTAACCATTTCTCAATTTTAACAATCACCAATATTTTACCTTTTTGTTTTATTTACCTTCCTATCCTTACCCTGTCCCATTTATTTTGTTTGGAAAATTTTGGAGTCACCCCCAGGGATTACGGTACCAGGGATTGAACTCAGGGGCATTCGATCCCTGAGCCAAATCCCCAGCCCTATTTCGTATTTTATTTAGAGACAGGGTCTCCCTGAGTTGCTTAGCACCCCTTACATTTGCTGAGACTGGCTTTGAACTCACGATCTTCCTCCCTGGGCCTCCCTATCTTTTTACTTTTTAACACAATTGCCATGCAGTTATCCCACTCCAAAAAACATTAACAATAATCCTTAGTATCATCAAGTTCCCTATTATTAAAATTTGCTGATTGTCTCAAAGGGGTGAGATTTGCAGCTTCTTCTGTTTGAATCAGGATTCGAATAAGGTCCACACGTTGGATTTCATTGTTATGCCTCTTAGTTTGCTTGTATTCTCTGACAGCCTGTCTGTTGAGGGAGCTAGGTCATTTACCCTTGTAAGATGTCCCACATTCTGGACCTGGCTAATTGCCTCCTCGCGCCATGTAACTTGTCCTCTGGCTCTTGGGTTTCCTGTAGATTGGTCATCAGGTCTGGATGTTTGGGTAGGTCAAGATCAGTCTTTAGGTCAGAATCTTTGCTAGGTAATGCTCTGTACTTTCTGTTGTCCTGAAGCACGAGGCTCATAATTCTGGTGGTCCCATTGTGAGTATTGCTGAGACTGGACCAAAGGCTGGTGTCACATCAACCTAACCTGTCCAGCATGTTCTCCAATCAACTTTTCACCTAAAGACTTCAACATTCATGATACATCCATCAGCAGTTCCCCCGTACCCCTGGCTCCAGAGTCATGGGACATGGTAGGTGACATGTGTCTATCTGGATTCAGAACAGCTATGGAAGGGTGACTGTCACATGCTTCCCTGTCTTCCTTCTCTGGGACAGGAGTGACCACCGCAGTCTCAACACTGCACGTTGTGTACGTGAAGGGAGACAACTTGTCTTCTTAGTTCAGAGGCCTCTGATCAATAGGAGCTGCACTTAAGGACCTGATTCAGATAACAAAATTCTGGACTTCAAGCTGATACCAAAATGGAGACAACCAGAGGAGTGGGAATTGTATTTTGCATGTGGAAGGTATGTGCCTCACTGTGGCCAGAGGACAGGTGGTAGTAGATTTTTCCCAAGGAGAGCCATTCCTCTCATTGAGAGCTGGACTTGATTTCTCCTCCCCCTGAATCTGGATCAAGTCTGTAGCTTGCTTCCTCCAATAGAAGGGGCGGAGGGGAAACTTACAGGTTTAGCCATTAAGAGGCCCGACAGCATGCAGAGTATCTGCCACCTCCTCATGAAAGCCAGTCGCCATATAAAACAGCTTGGGATAGACCATTGAAAGTTCAGAGGCCACCTGGAAAAGAGCCAAGGCTTCCTGTTGACAGCTGGCCCCAAGGCCCCGTAGAAGAATGGGGCCATCTTGAACATCTCAGCCCCGATTAAATTCCCAGAAGAATGTAGCTGCTTGAGTGACCCCATACGATGGTGGCTTGGCATACAGCCATGGCCAAGAATGATCTAGTGCTGACTGTCCCTAGACTCATGAGGGGGTTGCAAAACGTGATTTTAAAATTTCTTCTTCAAGTATTAACTAAAAGTCTGCTTTAAAAACAAGAAGAACTGTCCCCAACAGCTATGTACCCTGGTAAGGTAAATAGAAGAAAGGAAGAGGAAATAGCTGATGTTTCCCTTTATTTATGAATTTGCATAAAATGAATCAGTGCCTGATAATTCCAATTCAACATTGAGGTTTGGGTGTTTTGGGGTTTTATTGTTTTGTTTTACTTTTTTGTCATTATAAAACACTGGACATTCATCTATTTAATGTATTTAAATCCACTGCATTTATCATCCTTGTTGATACTCCTGTTGTCCCCATGTTGGTCCTTGAGACTCTTCTCCAGTTGGCATTTGTACCCCATTAGTCTTTGAGGGTGTCTTTGCTCTCTTGCATGATGCCCTAAGTTCACTGTAGAACCTAGTTATTCTTAATTTATATTCAAGTCCAACAAACTTAGAAATTAAGTTTTCTAACCCCAGATGCTTAGAAAGTGGATTACTATAGATATACACTCACAACTAGGAGAAAAAATAGCTAATAGCCTATGAATTGGAGAGAAAACTGGGAAAAAATCGTGGAAGGTAGACCTAAGAACTCAAAATTTTGGCCATCTGGACCAGCTTCAAATCTGTATTCTCCAAAAAGAGCTCTTCAGTGTTCCCATTTGGAATCTATCTCCTCTTCTAACCTTTCTTTATATTTTATTTATGCAGGTTAAGTATCTGAAATGTTTGTGGTTGGAAGTGTTTCAGACTTTAGATTTTTTTTTTATTTTGAAATATTTACACTTACGTTCTTGAGGACGTGATCTAAGTCTAAACATGAAATTCATTTATGTTTCATACACACCTATACATGTAGCCTGAAGGTGATTTTATATATTATTTTTAGGGCACCTGAATTTTGACTGTGACCCATTATATGAGGTCAGTTGTGGATTTTTCCACCTGTGGTGTCATGTCGACACTCAAATCTTTTCAGATTTGGAAGTGTTTCAGATTTTAGATTTGGGGATTAAGGATGCTCAAAATGTACATCCACTATTATATTTATCAGTTTGTTATTATGGTGCTTTGTGGTTTGGGTCTGTTTGCCTGGATCAGCGCTCCAGAAGCCCATGACAATCACCTAAGGAGTTGTTGGTTGGTTGGTTGGTTCATTAGTTTTAAGAGATATTTAGGTTGGGAGTATAGCTCAGTGGTAGAGTGTTTGCCTGGTACACAGGAGAACCTAGGTTTGATCCTCAGCATGGCTAAAAACAAAAGTGATACCTGGGTTCCAGTCCCAGAGATTTATATTCAACTGGTCCAGAATGAGGCCTAGGCATCTACCTATTTTTAAAACTTGCCAGACATTTTGACCATGAGCCAGAGTAGAGAATCGCTAATCTAGCCCGTGATACTGGGAAAGTAGAAACTTAGTAAGTAGTCCTGGTAACGCTGTCGCAGGGTTATCCAGAACTGCCATTTAATAAATGTTTGCTGAACTGCAGTGCCTAGAAATTCTGAATCAAAAGTGATTAGTTGGGGGCTGAGGTTGTGGATCAGCAGTAGAGCACTTGCCTAGCATGTGGGCCCGGGTTTCGATCCTCAGCACCACATAAAAATAAACAGAATTTTTAAAAAAGTGATTAATTGGGGCTAGAAATGTAGCTCAGTAACAGAGTGCTTGCCTAGCATGTGTGAGGCTGTGAGTTCAATTCCTCTGCATCTCAAAAAAAAAAAAAAAAAAAGACTAATTATACTCAAGGTAACAAAGTGTTCTACCCTCACACCACAAAAGACTGCACCCAAAGTTAATCTAGGAAACTTGACTCTACAGAACAATATATTGCCAAAGGTGTTCATATAACTCAAGTTTCATTTATTTGGGGAAAAAATATGATAATATAATGTAATATAAAAATTATAATAATATGCAGTTAGAAGAATATGTGGGAATGATTCCACTGAAATCCACACATACACAGTACTAATGTGGCATGTCTAGTAATACGGCTTGAAGATAAAGCTATTAGGATGGTTTTGTCAGATTTTGTGTCGCGGTGACCAGCAACCTGACAAGAACAGTGTACAGGAGGAAAAGTTCATTTGGGCTCACAGATGAAGAGTGATTGTGGTCAGCTGACTCCATAGCTGTGGGCCCAAGGTGAGCAGAGCATCATGGCAGAAAGGCAGGCAAAGGAAAGCATCTCAGGACACGGCAACAGGAGTGGGGTGGGGGGTTGCTCTGCTGTTCAGGTAAAAAATGTAAACCCCCAAGGCATACTCCCAGTGACCTACTTCTTCCAGCCACACCCCACCTGCCTACTGTTACTGCCCAGTTCATCCATATCAGTGGACTAATCCACCAATCAGATTAAGGCTCTCATAACCTAATTGTTTCACCTCTGAACATTCTTGCATCTTCTCACATGTGAGCTTTTGGGAGACACCTGGCATCTACACCCCAGCATATGATGTGGCCAGTGCCAACAGAATGCTCCCTAAACACGGGCACGCTGACCATCACTGTGGTTTGGAGGTGGCTTGGGGGTGTGCCCCAGAGGTTCATTTGCTGGAACCTTGTTTCGCAGTGTGGAGGTATTGGGAGGTGGTGGGATTTTTTAAAAGGTGGGACCTAACAGGAAGTAGCTAGGCCATGGGCACCACCCTCATGAATGGATTAATAGTGCTTCACAGGAATTCTGTCTCTAGTGGGGCTAGATTAGTACCACAAGTTTGGATATGAAGTGTTCCCCCAAATCTGTGTTACGAAGGAAGTTTGGCTGTCTCCACTTGCTCTTACTTCCTATCTCACCGTGTGACCAATCCCTCTTGCACATGCTTCCATCATGATGCCATCCACCGCAATGCAATGTCAAGAGTCAGGCAGATGCCAGCACCATGCTCCTGAACCTCCAGAATAGTGAGATAAATAAACTTTTTTTTTACAAAGATGCCAGCCTCAGGTATTTTATTATAGCAACCCAAAATAGACTAAGACAATTAGTCTGTTAAACGGCTTTACATTGCTTCTTAGCTGCCCTTTGTGTGCATGTGGCTCATTGGAACTCTTGACTGAGAAGGAACAAATATATCTTATTGACCATGATTTTTTGTATCCGCTCAGCACTTAGCAATCTGTTTCCTATAATGCATAGTCAATAAGAGAATGTTAAACTTTTTCAGAAAGAGCTGTATACATGTAGCCACCACCTGCCCTCTTATATGAATACTATATCTAACCACAGTTGGGGGCCATGCATTTGTATGATCTTCATTAATATGATACAGCCACAAAGGCATTGGGAATATGATCCATTTCTATTTTAGAAGAAATAAAGAACTACAATCTTCTCTAAAAATAACCTGGATTGGAATTTACTTCCACCCATGAAAGCACTATGATTATGAGCATTCAGTTCCAAGACCCATGTCAACAACATTCTGAAACAATGCTTCACTCTGATAGTCACATATAATAAGCATTTTTTTTTGTTGTTGTTGTTCCTTAAGTTTTCATTAGTTTGGGAAATTTTGTTTCCTTACCAAGCCAAGAGCTCTTCACCACCCACCACCACCATATAACTCAGGCCATATGGTCAGTAGCCACCTTATACGAGAGAAACTAAAAAGTATATTGTGAATAACAGTGCCTGCGCAAGAACGACTTAGAGGAAGGAAAGTTTATTGGGGATTCATAGTTTCAGAGGATTAGTCCATAGTAGACCATGTCAATTGATTTGGGCCCAAGATGAGGCAGAAGATCATGGCAGAAGGGTTTGGGGGGCAGAGAAGTGCTGCTCAGCACCTCCTGGCAGCCAGAAAGCAGAGATGGAGTGGGGAGTAGGTGCAGAGAAGACAAACCCTTGCAGGGCATACCTCCAGAGGCTCCCCTCCTCCAGCCATGCCTCACCTGCCTACAGGCATCACCCCGTCCATTCAAACTAGGGTGGACTGATGGAGATTACAGCTTGCATGATATAATCATCTCACCTCTGAATATTCCTGCGTTAACACCGATTTGGGGGAACACTTCATATCCAAACCATAACAGTCCCCCACCTCCTAAAATTAGTACAGGCCCAGGGAATCCAGAGTCTCAACACAACCTCAGACCTGATCTTGGGGGAAGCCCATTTTTAGTCTAGATGTCTATGTTGAATCCCCATAAGGAGAATAGGATAAACTTTAAAGTCAAGCCTTGAAGTGAAATTAGGCATATGGAGTCCCAGAGGAGATTTTTTTTCTGGGGCAATTGTGGGCCTGAACTAAGGTTTTTACTATCAAGAGCACAAATCACATTTTGTAGAATAAGCAGCTTCTATTCAGTTCCTTGCTCTGTTTATTGATTGGGTAATTTGTTTTTTTTTTTTTTTTTGGTGTTAAGATTTTTGAGTTCTTTGTATATCATAGAGATTAGAGCTCTATCTAGTTTGTGATAAAAATTTGCTCCCATTCTGCAGGCTCTCTATTCACCTCACTGGTTATTTCTTTTGCTGAGAAGAAGCTTTGGGGGTTTTAATCCATCCCATTATTGATTCTTGACTTTAATTCTTATGCTATAGGAGTCTTATTAAGGAAATTGGGGCCTAACCCTACATGTTGGAAATTTGGGCCTCCTTTTTCTTCTATTAGGTACAGAATCTCTGGTTTAATTCCTAAATCCTTGATCCACTTTGAGTTGAGTTTTGTGCATGGTGAGAGACAGGGGTCTAATTTCATTTTGCTGCATATGGATTTCCAGTTTTCCCAGCACCATTTGTTGAAGAGGCTATCTTTTCTCTAATATATGTTCTTGGTGCGTTTGTCTAATATAAGATAACTGTAATTATATGGGTTTCTCTCTGTGTCCTCTATTCTGTATTATTGGTCGTTGGTCTACAAGTCTATTTTGGTGTCAATACCATGCTGTTTTTTTTATTATTGCTCTATAGTATGATGATATACAATCAATCAACAAAATATGAAAAATTGTTCAACATCTCTAGCAATTAGAGAAATGCAAATCAAAACTACTGTAAGATTTCATCTCATTCCACTCAGAATGTCAGCTATTAAGAGTACAAACAACAAAAAGTGTTGGTGAGGATGTGGGGGGAAAGGCACACTCATACACTGCTGGAGGGACTGCAAATTGGTGCAACCAATATGGAAAGCAGTATGGAGATTCCTTGGAAAACTGGAAATGGAACCAACATTTGACCCAGCTATCCCACTCCTTGATCTATACCCAAAGGAATTAAAAACAGCATACTGTAGTGATGTAGCCACATCAATGTTTATAGCAGCACAATTCACAATAGCTAAACTGTGGAACCAACCTAGATGCCCTTCAGTAGATGAATAGATAAAAACAATGTGGCATATATACACAATGGAATATTATTCAGCAATAAAAGAGAATAAAATCATGGCATTTGCAGGTAAATGGATGGAGTTAGAGAAGATAATGCTAAGTGAAGTTAGCCAATCCCCAAAAACCAAATGCCAAAATGTTTTCTCTGCTAGAAGGATGCTGATTCATAATGGGATGGGGGGAATATGGGAGGAATAGATGAACTCTAGATGGGGCAAAAGAGAGGGAGGGGAGGGGAGGGGGTACGGGGGTAGGAAAGAGTGGAATGGGATGGTCATCATTACTCTGAGTACATGTATGAAGACATGAATGGTGTGACTCTATGTTGTGTGCAGCCAGATATGAAAAATTGTGCTCTGTATATGTAATATGAGTTGAAATGCATTCTTCTGTCATATATAACATATTATAATGAATTTAAAAAGAGAGAAAAATTATAAAAAAGAACAAGCAGCTTCTAGTGGAGAATGGGCATTACTTATCTGTTGTCTGCCCCCAGGATTCTTTAAGAAGGTGTATGCAGATTTTCCATGTAAAATAAATCCTTGTTCCTTTAGTGCACCAGTGAGGTGTTTGGGAGGTGTGGGAGCAGTTTGGGCTGTTGTGATAAATGGCAGGTGAGACAGACATCTGTGTAGGAGCCAAGGATGTGATGTATCCTGCACTGTGTAAGACAATCTCCACCCTGAACTGTCTTGCCCAAACACTGGTAGCACTTCTTAGCCTAATAAAGAAACTGATTCACTACCAATTTAGAAATGAAGACGTTAAGACCTAGACTGTTTATTTGACTCTTCTACTACAGACAGGTTGGGATCACCTTTATGGCATATCATTGAAAACAACAGACCAACTCACCTGAAAAAAAGAGATGGCGTACTTCTCTCTCCCACACAGAAGATCATCCATTTTTAGGGTGTACATGCATCATCATCTTAGCTGATGCCACAGATAAGGATTTAGAGACACTCAGGGAATGTAACAGGAATTTCACATTCAGCCCATACTCTGAATTTGAAGATGGTAATAGGAAAAATCTAGAAATCAAATTCAGCAAAATTATGCCAACAAAAAGAAAATTAAAACCAAAAGAAAATCCAACAGTAGGCGAATATAATAGAGACAGTATGAAGCTGTCAGATTAATTAGATGACTGCACAAAATGACTCTTTACATAAAAGATGTTTCTGCAATGAAGGAGTGCCGTAGTCTGGCTGGGCACAATTCAGGAGCCACTTGTCAAAAGAAACTAACTTTATTTTTAGAACTACAAACACCAAACAAAACAGCTCCTCAGGAAAAAACCCTCAGAGCCCAACTGCCACCACCGGCTTCCCCCAAGCCTCTCACCCACACAAGCCTCCTCACCTCCCACAATCCTCCTGCTCTTGAGGCCGATTGGCTGGGTCGTGTGGGCGGAGCCAAAGAAGTCCCCCAATGAGCAGCTCCGTGGTCTGAAAGGGCAGGGAAACAGCCCAATGAACATCACCGCAGAGGAGCCAATCAGCTAGAAGTTGCTAGGGCCGCTGTGAGCCAATCATCAGCTGGCAGCTGGTTGCTGGCAGCTGGAAGTTTGCTGGGGCCCCTTTGGCTGTGGCTCTCAACAAAGGGGACTGGTCTAATTTGTCTTTTTTTTTTTTTTTTTTTGCCAGTAGTTACCAAATTGTTCTGCTCATGAGGTAGACCCACTTGGTTCTCTTTTGTATGTTGAGTTTGCATTTCTTGTATCTAAAATAAGAATGAGTACATATAAAATTGAATGCAGTTGCTTTCAAGCAGTTACAACCTAAAGTGCAAGTTCTGAGACCCAATGCTTTTGAAAGGCCTTAGGTCAGGTCATGCATAAACAAGGAAGTGAGTACACAAAACAGTCTTGGAGTGGGAAATAGAACCAGAATCCCAGATAAATTCTGTGCTTTAAAGTTGTGCTCCCAATTAAAGAAGTGAGACCCATTTTATCTAATGTACTAGATGCCTAAGAATGTTCTAAAAGCCTACTAAAAATATGTAAATCAACACGTCTCCATTTATCCATCAAATTTTGCTAAGCCCTACTACACAACATTGCCATGATTCCACTAGGACTAGAGGTTTTATTCCAATATGGATTCTGGTTCCATAGAGTTGAATAGAAGGGTGAGAGGAGGGTGGGGTAGAGACCGAGAAGACACAGAAAACAGGAGAAAGTGGATAAAGCCAGATGCAGTGGTGTCCAGTGCACCATAACTCAAGTCATCCTTGCAAACAGGGCTCTGGTTTTCAGCAAAGGCAAGTGGCACAGGCTTAACAGTGAGAAAGCTGGTAACATCTCCTGTTTAAGTGACCTCTCCTGTTTCCTGGAACCTTGTGCTTTGAAAAGCTTCTTGGTGTCCTGAAGGAGGGGCTGCAGGTGCAGCCTGCAAGACTAGCCTGTAAGATTCTCTGTTACTGAGATTCTGTCTGATTTGTGCTTGTTATTAATAAAGCTATTGAAATGTTCTCTGGGATGTATCTGGGGATGTGGTGGAATTTCAATAACACTTTCCAGAACTAGAACATACTCTAAAGCCACATTAGGATGGCTAAGATGCTCTGAGAAGCAAAATCTTACATTTATTTACAGCTGACTATGGCTGGAATGGAGACCCTACACAGGGCATGGTATAAGCCATCCTGAAAGGTTGGGGGTCCAGGAAGTAGCACAAAGTTTATGTGTATGTTTCCCAAGAGAATTCAGGGATCAGGAATGAGGCTAACACCCTGGGTCTTCCATTGTTCTAAGTGAAAAGATGACAGTTATTGTAACAAAGGGCACCAGCTCAAATGCAGAGCTTCCAGAAATTTCTGCAAGCAATGATCAATGTTTCTCAGAGTAGGACTATGGCACAAATGCACCCCTGAAACCTGGATTCTCCTTTTCTTGGATATATTTTGTCAGAACCATCCCTTCCTGAATTTCAGGACCCTTGAAGAACATAGAAGAGTATTATCAGCATTTGAAATAGGGACATAAATGCCTGAAATTAGGGGTGGAAGAAGACAGGGAATCTTAAGAATCTCTTGGACTGAGAGGTCTCTGCTCCCCACTACTTCCTGTTTAGAAGGGTCAGAGAAGGGGAGTCATTTAATCCTATGGGTGATACCATACGTTTTTTTCACAAGACACTTTTTATTAAAGACAAAACAACTTTTATGGCAGAACACAATTGCTTTCACTTGTACTGAGGTCATTTAAAAGCAAAAGCTTTCAAACAATTAAGCAAAGAACAAGGGCAGAAAGAAGACACAGTTTGGGGGTGCATCTCCAACCGTAGCAATAACACCTGAGAAGGCTTGGCTAGCAGTGAGAATTGTCCTCACTGTCCATTGGTAAGGAAGTGGCTCAAAGGGTTTGTTCAGGGAAAGATCCCGCTCTAACACACTTGCACATACATGTACATATGCAGTCTATCCTGACTACTATCCCCCTGGTTGATTTCCCTAGGCAAATACCCCAGAGTTAGGTCATTACAGCTTTGCAATTTGCAGGCTTAGAGGCACATAGCAATTGAAGTAATGATCTCATTTGTCTACACCGATTTCATACCCACTTTCCTCTCTCAGATGTATCTCAAAGCCAAGACAGAAACGAATGCAGTCATATCCCAGTATCCATAGGACTCTCCTCATATACCAAAAGCCCTAGGTACTCAAGTAAGTCCTTTACAGATAATGACATAGTATTTGCAAAGAACTTATGTAAAAAAAAATCCTCTTGTATACCTTAAATCATCTTCAGAGGACTTATAATACCCAATACAATGCAATGCAAGTGCTGTAAAAATATTTGTTACATGTACTGTTTAGGGGATAAAGATTGACAAGAAAAAAATTTGTACATACTCAATACATATGTGATTTTTAAAAAATATTTTCAATCCGAGTCGGCTGGATACAAGGATATGGAAATCGAGGAAGAAGGCTGTCTGTGGATCTGAGGATCAGGCTAGCTGCCAGTCAACCGAGCCACAGAAACAACTTTTAAATTTGCAGATTAATTATTCCACACACAGGCACACACAATTATTTACACACCCTGGGGAAGAGACATCCATTAAGTGCTAATTTTTCTAGAAGGAAGGAGCTGAAGACAAAAGCCCACAGGTCATCTTCCCACATTCTGCTGTGACACCTCTCAACTTGATCTTCAGCTTCTCTTAGCACAGATGAGATTTGGGATTCAAAAATTTCAAGGACAGAACTGACCTCATCAACTGGGAGCTTTAGCTGTCCTGGTTTGTCTCGGCTTCTTCAGACGAGGGCAATTAGATTCTCTGGTCACTGAGCACTGAATCCAGCCATGTTTGAGTCTTCGCTGCTTGGAGGATTGTTAGAAATACCTAATCTCCCACTGGTAAATTTTCCTTGGTCAAACCAGCTTCTTTGAGGAAGGGTAGGGACTGAGGTAAATGTTCTGGAACCTTCTTGTGAAGAGTTACCCTAAACCATGTTGTTGGAGGGGTCAGTTTGATAATTTGGAAGAGTAAGAAGATAGGGGCAAAGAGGTTCTTCGATTCCTAAAGAAAACTAAAGTATTCCTGTCATTGGAGACATTCAAAAGGGGAGTGTGGGATTGAATCCTGCAGCTGATGCTGAGCAGTCCGCAGACGTCCCTTTGGTCCACCTAGTCTCGATACATTTTGATGGACACATCTGTGCATCAGGATGTGCCAGAATCCCACACCAAGTGCATCCTTCAGGGTCCCTCTGCTTGGAAGGCTCAGAGCTTTCTCCAAAACTAAAGAAATCAGCTCAGCTTTAGTTATTTGCAATTCATATGGACCCTTGGTTTAAGACCTCTGAGGTTGGCCCTCAAATAACAGGAACCTGGGCCGGTGTGTCAATGTCACAGACTCCCTGTCTTCTGGCAGGGCAATTCTGAGTTGCTTTGTACACAGTTCCTCTGCAGATCCCCAGTGGCACTGGGGATCCTTCCCGTTTCCCTCTCTCTATGACCTTATTTCTACTTCTAAGAATTACCTCCCAAATAAACTACCTTCACCTGAGCAAGAAAATCTCTTTTCAGGACCTCTCCTTCAAGGTACATCCAGCAGCGTGGATACTTGTCCAGAGTGTCCCTTGGAACTCTTCCAGTTGAAAAGTGTCAGACAACCAAAGAGAAAATAGATCGATCAATTGGTGTATATGGATTTATTTACCTAAAAAGTCCAAGCACAGAGTTGATTTCAGGTACTATAATCAGGGATTTAAAAGACAACATCAAGATCCAGCATTGCTGGTGGGACTGCAAATTGGTGCAACCACTCTGGAAAGCAGTGTGGAGATTCCTCAGAAAACTTGGAGTGGAACCACCATTTGACCCAGTTATCCTACAACTCAAAGGCCTTAAAATCAGCTTACTACAGTGATGCAGCCACATTAATGTTTATAACAGCTCAATTCACAATAGCCAAACTATGGAACCAACCTAGGTGCCCTTCAGCAGATGAATGGATAAAGAAAATGTGGTATGTATACTCAATGGAACACCACCCAGCCATTTTTAAAAAGCATGAGATTATGGCATTTGTCAGTAAATGAATGGATCTGGAGACTACAATGCTAAGTGAAATAAGCCAATCCCCCAAAACTAAACGCCGAAAGTTCTTTCTTGATATTTGGATGCTAACACACAATAAGGGGTGGGAAAGAATAGAAGTTCACGGGATTAGACAAAGGAGAATGAAGAGGGGGATGGGAATAGAGAAGATAGTAGAATGAATCAGGCATAACTTTCCTAAGTTCATATATGAATACAAGATCAGTGTAACTCTGCATCATGCACAACCACAAAAATGGGAAGTTATACTCCATGTATGTATGATATGTCAAAATACATTCTACCATCATATATAACTAAAAAAGAACACATTTTAAAAATTCAAAAAAAGATACAGCATTGTCATCATTTGGCTCTGACTTGCTGTTCTTTGTACATTGTATTTGTATAATCAAATACTCCCTCTGTGCTCCCAAGATGGCTATAGATGTTCCAGTTCTTATCTTTTAAGCTTCAATTCCAGATAGAAAGAGCAAGAGCATATTCCCCAGAGTCTAGCAAAAGCCTCATCATGTTTCTTCAGCTTTGCTTGGTTAGTGTACAGACAGGAAATCAGGTGCTCCAAATCCAGTGGTGGATATATAATCAAGAATATTAGGAAGGGGTGACCTCCCAGAGGGAAATTACATATGGTTGTCAAAATAAAGGTGAAGAGCACTGGATGGAAAGGTATAACTGAAATCTGTTGTGTTGCACCCAGAACATACACACCCGTTCTTCCTCTCAACCTGGCAAATTGTCTGCACATTCTTAAAATACACTCACCACTTCTCCAAAAGAAAATGGTCCAAATCTAAATCTTCATTTTGCCAGTCCCTGGCATGCTCAATGAACAATGGTGGAAAGATAATGAGATAACCGGCATAAAGCCACCATTTGGGAAAGGCATGAATGGAAAATAGCTCACGCGGCCCACCAATAGGAAGCACATGTCATGTTCTGCTCAATGGGAATGGCAAGACGCACTTCCTAGCATTGGACTTGGTCCTTGGGTGACCATCTGGATGGCCATGGCAGCCTCCTTCTTGCCCCTTTTCTTCCATGGCCAGTCAAAACCAGACCTTTGCTTACGTGGGACATATACCCAGAATTCATTCAATTCCCAAAGAGCAAAACCTGGCCCAAATAGACTTAGGAAATAAAAGAGACAGAAAGAAAGAAAAAGTAATCTACTAGCTAAGATAGCTGAAGATTTCAGGGGTCATGTTGGCTTCAAGCACGGTTTGCTATAACTGCCCCGCAGTGTGGCTGGTACCATTTCTCTTCATTACATGGTCTGTTGACCACAGCCTGTTCCTTTGTTTTGGGCCTTATGTCCAGATTTTGTCCCTTTTCCTGAGACACATTTTTACAGAGGCTCTAGACTATTATTCTAGGCTTTGAGCTCAATAGGATTTTCATTTTATTTGCTCTGACTGTGTTACTTTTGACTCCCTGGATATCGAACAGCGATATCCTGGTGAGTCATATGTTTCACACCTCAAAGGAATCAAAACCACCTGAAGGAGATGGAATGAAGTTATATCCCCAGATGGATACGGGTGTTTGAAATATGAGGTGTCCCCCAAAAGCTCATATGTGGACAATACTAGAAAGTTCAGAGGTGAAATGATTGGGTTATGAGAGCTTCTGTCTAACTAGTGGATTAATCCACTGATACAGATTAATTGGATGGTAACTGCATGCAGGTTGGGTGTGACTGGAGGAAGTAGGTCACTGGGAGCATGCCTTTGGGTTTATATTTTGTCCCAGGGGAGCACAACTCTCTCTCTCTCTCTCCCTACTTCCTAGTAGCCATGTCCACTGAGCTACTTTCCTTCTCCACACCCTCCGCCATGATGTTCTGCCTCACCTCAGACCAGAGCAATGGAATAAGCCCAAATTACGAGCCCCAAATACACTTTCCCTCCTCTCTGTTGTTCCTGTCAGGTTTTTGGTTACTGAAACATTGGGGGTGGTTATCAGAAAAGAGTGAATGGACACTGGGCAGCAAAACACATCTACCAGTCTGGATCCCAGGCATGGGAATGTTCTGACTCAGGTACACACCAACCAGGCTATTCACCCCACACCCCAGTGTTCCAGAGTAACATTCAGAGCTGCCCAGGAGTTACTGGTGCTGCACTCGGCTGAGAACATCTGAATCAATGATTCTCCGGAGGTCAGTGAGTACCTGAAGTGGAAGCCCCAAGTCAGAGAGTCCCTGAAAACATATAGGTCAGCTGCACATGCCAAAGAATGTTATCATAAATCCAACTGTCCAGAGCTTGTCTGGAAAACTCTTTACCATTCGCCACCCTCTAAGATCTAGAAGAGGTTTTCTGTCCCAAAGCTTTACTCAATTTTACAAAGTCTTGAGTCCTCAAGATTGCTCCAGAAACTTGGAGATGGGGGTCAGGAAGTTATAAGAATATCATTTCCTGCAGTGGCGTTTCTCAAACTCAATGCCAAGAATTACTCAAAGCTAGAGAATAATTGGAAATCATATGACATAACTTTTAGAAAATATTTTCCCCAATAGAAAGTACTTAAAACATTATTTCAAGTAAACAGAACTGGGCCTGGTGATGCACACCTATCATCCCAGCGACTTGGGAGACCAAGGCAGGAGGATCGCAAGTATAAGGGCAACCTGGGAGAGTTAGCAAGACCCTGTCTCAAAATGAAAAAAAATAAATAAATAAAAAGGAGCTGAAGATAGAGTTCAGTAGGAGAATACCCCTGAGTTCCACCCCCAGCATGTACAAATAAACATAAAGTAAAATAAACAGATACATAATAGAGTAGAATGAAAAGTTTATACTAGTTCATAAACTTCAAAGAAATTTTTAAGCTTGCTTTGGACACCAAAAGTAAAAATAACTTGCAAAATAGAGAGAAAAACAACAACGGCAGCCTCTTTTACCCCCATCAGAGATGAGAAAGCATGAACCTCATTTAAGAAGTTAATCCCGTAAGTAGGACATTCAGTGTATTGGTAGGATCTTTAAGTAACCAAGGGACCAACTATTGAGCCTAGTTATTGATCATTCCCTCCAGATCCAAAAAGAGACTGTTTGGAATCCAAGGTGAACAGAATTCAAGGTGAGCAGTAGAACTTGTAGTTAAAGAACTATGGAGGAAAATATTCATGTCTTCCTTTCTGCACGACAATCAGCAAAACAAAAACACACTTCTGTAGCTCACCCTGGTAAGCAGGGTAAGGGCTGGGTTGGCCAGTCTTCCAGGGATTGTGTCATAAGAGTCTGACATAGGATATATGCAGGCCACCATACCAAAGTCCATTGCCTGGACATTTCCAGAGAGCTTGCGTGTCAAAGGCGATCACAGCCTGTTTGTCCCTGAGCCCCTGGGATGTCACTTCTAGGCTGATTGCTGAGACTTTGTGCAGTTAGCTTTAGGAAGAGAAAAGTGTAACCTGAAGTATAACAGTCCCTGGGACAGGGTTTCCCAAATGGCAGGTGAAAAGTCATGGTGGAGCCTAGAAGAAAGATGCGCATGGCATAAAAGTGTGGGGTCCTGGGGGCAGAAACTGCGTTTATCGGAACAGCGCCCCCTGTGGGGGGCTTACTACCTCTCGTACTCGCCCTTCTGCTAGGGGCAATGTCAGCACGTGGTTCTCGGTTCTTCCCAACCGAGGGCCATGTGCTCTTTAGTGTTCCCCCCTCTCCTCCATAAAATCTGATCTACCCCTAAACTATGTGGGCTGTAAAGAGAAGCTCCTGGGAACTATAAAAAGAGGTGGGAGGCCTGTCTCACTAGAGTAAAAACTAAGACTAAGAAGTGAGAATGGCTGCCCAGCTGGCACTCCTGCGGCAATTGTGGGTTGACTCTCCCTTCTTCTCTGGGGAGACTGCTTCCCTCCAGCAGGTGGTCCATGTGCGAACTGAGTGGTGCCATCCCTATGCTCTTGGCCCTAGTGGCTCATCAAGCTGGCCCAGGAGGCAGGCAGAGCAATCAGAATCCGGATGCAGTTTGGTTCAGCTGAAACCGGGAGAAATCCCTTCCTCTCAGGTGGAGAAATCAGGAAGATGCAGGTCCAATGCCACCAGTAGCCATAGTTAAAATCCCAGGGTTCTCCATAGGATAGACGATTTAGGACAATACTGGTGTGCCTGGGCGCATGAAAAGACAGAGCCCTTGTTCTGGGCATCCCTGTTCTTTCCACCTTCAGGAGAGGTCCCCAAATAGCCTTGCCCAGCCAGATCTTTCACCTCCTGCTTGAAATTCTCAGAAAAATTAGAATGTACTAAGAACACTACAGTTTGAGATAAGGAGGAGCTGTCTGGAACAGCCCAAGCTATGTTCTTGTCCCTCCTGGTACAGGATGTCCTGCTATCATTGTTCTCAAGATCCCAGCTTCATTTACAGTATAAAGCCCACAGTGGGGTGCTTTTGTGGGTCATTGAGCCACTGTGCAACTTGAAGCATGTGCAGAGGAGACACTTTTCACCCTAGGCAGCTTTCCTGAGCCTTGAGGAGCTGAGTCACCATAGTCTCTAGGCTTCCGTTCATCTGTGCTGCCTGTCTCTGATTAATGAAACGGCTTTGCCTGACTTCATATGTGATTCTTCTGTCTCACCAGACCCAAGTTATGGGAGTCAATCCATTCCCTTTTCCTAAGTTGGTTAGTGTTAGATAACCTTATCCTGGGCAATCAACATCCTTTCGCACATCAGCACACTATGTCACTCAAGCACACATGTGCAAGAAGATGAATGGCCAATGCCACCCAGGAGCCATAGTTCCAATCCTATGGTTCTCCCCAGGATAGAGAGAATAAGAGCAATGCAGTTGATGGGTTCCAGACCGAGATCAGCTACGAAGGAAGTGGAGCCCAACGTAGCAAAATTGGAACATAGCTCTGAGAAGTCCAAGAGAGCAGGCAGAAGCGGATGGGAGAGATCCATTCCTCCCAATACCGCAGAGGAAAGGGACTTCGTGAAGATAGGAAAAACTGACAGTTTAGCTTTGCAAGTTCTGGACCAAAGTTAAAACCAGAGCTTCTAGACACCTAGACATCTAAAAGAGATCTAGAGACCTCTAGACGGCAGCTCATCCTATGACGAGTGGACCCCACAAGTGAAATGGAATTTTGAATCATAATAAGAACACATGTGGGTAGGAATAATTTCTCAGTAAAAATGATGACAGGCACTAAAATAAAACTCGGGTAGACTTTTACAGCTTAGGAATCAAGCAGATTTGCTTAGATGGATAAACACTGACATTCCTGAGAAGTTACTTGTTAAGAATCACTTTTCAGATATTAAAACCAAGATGCTGAGAAGTAATTCTTTTCCTGAAAATATTCCAGAAAAATTAGAGCTCAGTGTATCTTCCAGAAGAAAGGTAACCAAGGAGGCGGCTATGGATCAAAATGAATCCCTCCAAAACTTATACACCAAAGCCTTAACTCCCAATGTGGCTATTTAGATGAGATCGTGAGGCTGACGTTCTCATGATGGAAATAGGGACCTTATAAGAAGAGGAAGAAACTAAGAGCTTTCTCTCTCTCTCTCTCTCTCTCTCTCTCTCTCTCTCTCTCTCCCTCTCCCCGCCCCTCTCTCTTTCCAAATGCACAAACTAAGGAAAGACTAGGCCAGGACACAGGGAAAGAGCCCCCAACCAGCACTTTCATCTCAGACTGTCAATCTCCAGAACTGTGAGCAATAAACCTCTGGGCTTTCAGCCCCCCCGGTCTGTGGTGCTTTGTTATAGCAGCCTGAGCTGACTGACACAGAGACCAAGATCACAGTTACCGCAACCATGTGCCCCACGTCTTCTGGCTTCCAGTCTGCATTTCCACTCTACTAGCATTGTAGGTAAGGCCCCAGACCACAAGCCTCCTTTTCTTCATGTGAAAAAGAGAAAAGAATGGTCCATCCTTGACGATCTGTATGCAGTCGGCTGTGGACATCTTTATAGAATCCTGAGACTAGTTCTACCCCTCCTTTCTCAATCTAGTGAATACTTCAAACAATTAGAGTTTTTAAAAAAATATCAAGCCCCACTATAGATGATAAGATCCATTTTCAAAGAAAAGGAAAACCCTCAAAACTGAAGTCAGAATCTCCTGGTTCAGAAAGTTCACGGTCACTGGTCTCTTCAGAAAGAGTCAAAGCCTTCCTTATGTTCTAAAAATACATTTTTTTTTATTCTACTGTGGAGAAATGGAAGGTAGATTTTGGTTAAAGCATGAAGTATTTAAAAAAACGAACAAAGAATAAGTCACCTCAGTTAAAAATGTTTTTTGAGACCTGGAATAATTTTAGCAATATTGACATTCTGCTCTTGCAAACTTACTTTTGAGTCACGCTCCTGACCTTGGGTGCTTGAATTGAAATGCAAAAATTATTTCTGAAAATTGGTTGCAAACATATGCAATGAAAGTGTAACCAACCATGTAAGCAATTAATTAAAAGAGCTCCCACTTAGTTCCATGTCTTCTATGGTAAAAAAAAAAAAAAAACACTTTTAGAAAATTGCTCACATTATAGACTCAGATGCACTTAGTTAATTTTTCTAAATCATAACCACATACAATCACCCTAAGAAGCTGGTATTTGTGTAGTGTCGCACCCCGCATCACAAAAGCTAGTTTCCTAAGGGCCTGGGGTATGGTTTAATTTTGAGAAATGCTAAGGCAAAAATAGGGTGGGAGGGAGAAATTATAAGTACACATACGAATGTCATTATAATACTATATTTACAAAAATTAAACATAAAGATAACATAAGAAGCAAATAAATTACCAATGATAGTTAGTTTGATGTGAAAAATACTTACCATGAAATCTACCATATTAATGAACTCTGAAGTATACAGTACAGCATTGTTAACCACAGGTACCATGTTGCAGAGATCTTTGGAACTTTCTCACTTTGCATGACTGCAACTCTATTTCCATCGAATAACAACTCTCCATTTCTCCCATCCCCCAGTCCCTGGCTAATAACCATTCATCTTTCTGTTTCTATGAGTTTGGCTACTCTAGTTATCTTAATAATAGAAACCATGGAGTATGTGTCCCTCATAATGTCCTCCAAGTTCATCTGTATTGTAGCATCTTCTTTTGGCAGACTAATATTCCATTGCATGCCTATACCACATTTTCACTAAGTGACTAATGGACACTGAGGTTATTTCCACCTCTTGGTTCTTGTGTCTAACACTGCAATGAACATAGGAATTCAAATCTCGCTTTACTTCTTTTGAATAAACACCCAGAAGTATAATTACTGATTCAGGCAGCAGTTCTACTTTTAATTTACCAATGATATTTTATGCATATTAAATCTACACTAATGCTCTTATACCATTAAGCTCTATTTCCATTCCCTAAAAACTAGAAACCTTTTGCAATGTCCTTTCTTCTGGTTTAATGAAATACTTGTTCCTTGTCTTTATGACTGATATTAAGCGTGTGAATCATTTTTCATTTTTTTGTTATGACATGGAAGATTTTATTCTTGCAGTGATTCTAGAGATGCAGATCAAGTCGGATGTTTGAGATGCTCAGACTGTATTCTTCTGCAGCATGGGTTAGCAAGTATTTCTTCATACTCTTTCCCAATACTGAGAGTTATACAATCTTGACATGCCCAAGATCATTTCAAAGTGAATCAGGAGCAGCCAGCTCCTCAGTGTCTCTTCTGTGTCTGTCCCTCCCATAAACAGGAGAATATGTTTGAAATCCCAGATTAAATGTTTCCTTATCTTTTTGTCTTTTCCCCAAATTTTAGTGGAACCCCCTTTCTTCCAGGTCTACTATTCACTTATCTTTCTCATTTATGCCCAAGCTCCCAATGTTATCATTCTCTAACTCACAAACATAAGAAATGAAGTTCTTGCAGCTGAAAAAAAATGGTATGCAGGAGTATATTTTTGCATCATAATATGGTGGGAAAGGAATGGCTACTCTCCATACCATGTTTTAAAGAGGTCTTAAATTTGAAAGCAAACAACAGCTGTGAGTGTCTGTTGAGGCTACTTACTAAGTTTTAATTCTGAGTGAAAGATCCCGAAAAATCCATGAAGAACAGAAGTACAGAAATTGGGGCAGATTATATTTTCCAAAGTTGACCACAAAGTCTCACATCCCACTTGCCTTTCTTGAAATGTGACTTTGACAATCGTCCCACACTGAGGTAGATTCCTCATTTCTGATCCCTAAGTTTGGGTAGGCTTGTAGCTGATGAAAAGAATAGTACATGACTTTAGAGACTACGTCATAAAAAATGATATGGCTTATCCCTGGTTTTCTTGAGTCACCTGCCTTTACAACTACCTATTTGCTGAATCCACAATGCTAAGAAGGAGCTTGGACTATCCCAGGTGGAGAGGCTGCATGGGGAGTCCCAGGGACAACATGAAAAAAGAGAGATGTCTGGTCGGCCTCGGCTATTTCAGCTCTGGTCACTGTCTGGCCTTGTCCCCATGAGAAACAGAAGCATGAACCACCCAGCCAAGCTCCTCCTGAATTCCTGACCCACAGAAATCTTGAAAGTTTGGGGATGATTTGTTGTACTGTAACAGATGACTAATACAGAATCATCATTTCTCTTTCTGCCTTTAAAATATCTTTTCCATTTTTCCTCTCAATTTCTTACAACTGAATATTGAATGGATTTGACGTTACATAATTTTTAATATAAAGTTACTTAGATTTTTTTTTTATCTGATGCTAAGGGAATCAAGCTGGATTGGAATTCTAGGTACTATCTGTTAACCACATGACTTTTGACAACTTGCTAAACAAAGTGAGAGCTGTGATTATTTCCACCCCTCAGTCCCATTTTAGCCACCCTCCCCGACTGTGTAAAGCCAGGTAGTTCATGTGGCAATGAAATTCACTCAACTCCATGGGTAGACTTGGTGCACCCAAGGATCCAGTCATGATAATTCCATCCCAGCTGACACAGGGATGATGTCAAGTCTAAATCAATCAGTGCTGGGAGTACTGATGGATCAGTGTGAACCAATCCCAGCAAAGTCAGGAGCTGTTGTGGAAATGACTCTTTCCCTAGAGGTAGACAAGGAAACGCTGATTCTGGCAGAGGCTGCCACTTTGTGATGCTAACAATAACCAACAAGAAAATGAAGCGACACATTGACTTTGGTCAAGACAAGGTAATTGGAGAGAAAATGACCCACCACAATGACCACACCTGAAACTCATGGCTTTTATTATCAAAAATCTGTGGTTTTTTTTCCTGCTTGATAGTTTATTCTTTTTTTAATTTGTTCTAATAAGTTATACATGACAGCAGAATGCTCTTCAATTCATTATGCACAAATGGAGCACAATTTTTCACTCCTCTGGTTATACACAAAGTAGGGTCACACCAATTGTGCAATCATACATGTACCTAGGGTAAAAAAAAATTTCTATTATCATTTAAGAAATTTTGAGGGCTGGGGATGTGGCTCAAGTGGTAGTGCGCTCGCCTGGCATGCGTGCGGCCCGGGTTCGATCCTCAGCACCACATACAAACAAAGATGTTGTGTCCGCTGAGAATTAAAATAAATAAATAAATAAATAAAAAAGAAATTTTGAGTTGAACATTTTGTTACTTAAGCTTTAATGTCTCTGTGCTTCCGTTTTCTATATACAATATGAGTATAATCACGGTATCTTCTTCATTGAGTTGCAGGGAGTAAAGGCAATAATATGTAAGTGTTTAGATCAGTACCTGGCACAAAGAGCTTAATAAAGTAATATGTATGCAAATATTTAGCAAAATCCAAGTGCAACTTTTGCACAACTATAAAATAAAACAAATTTATAAATTGAATTCAAAGCCAGGCGTAGAGGTGCCTGTCTGTAATCCCAGTGACTTGAAAATCTGGGGCAGGAGGATCTCAAGTTCTCAGCCAGCCTGGGTACCTTAGTGAGGCCATTTCAAAATTAAAAATAAAAAGGACTGGGGGTTTAGCTGAGGGGTAGAGTGTCCCTGGGTTCAATCCAAAAAGAAAATTCTTTTCAATTCAATTTAAATAAACATAGGCACTGGAAGTATGTGGCAGTATTTTACTATAATGTAGTCATTCAGGCAATTCAGAAAATGCTGGTATCGATTTTCTTATAAACTCATAGAAATTAACACAGAAAATATGAAATTCTCATAGAGAGCTCTTGAGTCTCCTACAACATAGACCCCACCATAACAGAATCCAAAAACATCAATTTGATACCCATCCACAGCATTCCTACTAAGTGAAGGGGCATAAAAAATGTGATTTTTAAATCATTTCTGGAGAAATTAAACCAGTTAAGGTTTTTGTTTTCTATCCAGAAAACCATTTAGTTCAAAAGAAGACAAAAAAAAAAAAAAGAACTTCAAAAAGTTAAGAGAAAAATTTAGTTTCACACCATATTTCCTAATAACAGAGAAAGGATTGATTAAACTTTAAATAGAGTTTGTTATACTCATCAATTTAACACCATTTTCCCTTATTACCCCAAAAGTCAGGCCCCTTTTAAAGACTTCTTTCATAAGCCAGTTCCTTTAAAGGACAAACTACCAAGCACAATACCACTAAAGGCAGCTTAAACTCCACCAGTGTCCATGTTCCAGAGCCAGTAGTCCTTGCGGTGAATAAAGTTGATGGTCTTTATTTTGTGGTCTGTGTGATAAATATTGAGGGTTGAGTGATGGGTAAATTTTTCTAACTTGTTAAAACTGTTTGTATTCTTATCTACAAAACCGCATTCCACTGGGCTCTTTTCTTTTCCCCAAACTAGAGTTGTACTTGTTGTGAAGATTCTCAGCCTGAATGTTCTCAGACAAAGAAAACTGTGGCATTGATGAGGTTTATGTTTGGTGGGAGATCAACATCACCTTTGTCACCATGGTGATAGTGAAGGAGCATTTGACAGATTGGAGGTGCAGACCTTGGGTACAAGTGAGATACTGGGATCCTGTCTTAAGCCCCGGCTGAGTGCATCTAGATTCAGACCCACATGCTTTGAACTGCTGGAACCTGTCTATTGGAAGTCTCTTTGCAGGGGAACTGAGATTTAGCAAAAAGCACGGAGACTCAGGCGGACAGCTGGGACCTAGACACTGATCTCTTTGAATTTGGATGTCTATTACTCTCCTCTGGAGAGAGATGAAATTAGAGGAACCTCTCTTCTGGGTTGGTTTGCTTGCATGCAGTCCCCACAAATGGACCTCATCAACAGTCACCATGACGGCGTCTCAATTCTCTCCATACTTCCTAAGTATCTGTTGTTGCATAAATAAACCATCCAAAACGCAATGACTTGAATCAACAGTGGTGGCTCACAATTCTGTGGGTCAGGAAGCTGGGAAGGTCTCAGCTGGGAGATTCTTCTGCTCTTTGAGCTGTTGACTTGGGTTACTGGCTGATGTTTGCCTGCAGGCTGAAGGGTCTAAGCAGGCTTCACTCACAAGCTTGGTGCCTCATGGAATGTCCGGAAGACTGGCTCGGGTAGATCTCTTCCTCTCCATTACAGTCTCAGGGCTTTCCATGGGATCCCTCCAGGATAATAGGGAGACGGCTTACTTGGCAGCTCCAGACTCCAAGAGTCGGGAGTGAAGGCCGAAACCCTCTCACAGCCTGCACCTGGAACTGCTGTAGTGTCATCCTGATACACAGTTGTTGGAACTGTCACAGGCCAGCCCAGATTCAAGAAGGAGGAAGTCGAGAAGTAGACTCATGCTGTGGGTAGGGAGAAGGGCCAAAGAAAGAGTGACCATCACAATGCCCTCCCTTTACTGAGAAAGCAGACTAGAGCCCAGATGAAGACTCAGGCACAAGAAAACCTGCACTCAAGGACGGTGAATAGGCTGCAGGTGGACTGGGGTCATGGTCCTGAAAAGCCTGGGGTAAGTGACCTCAGTCTGGAAAGCCTGAACAACTTCAAGCATGCTTTAGAAGTCACATGCTCCTCCTGGACACCTCCATGGGTCGATTTTAGTGCTCAGCCATCTCTAAATCCTTGTTGTTGTTGTTCTCCCCCATCCATCCAAACCTTCTGCAAGTTAAAAAGATCAAGAATCTCTCTGAAGTCCAGCCAGGTGGCACATGAGTGTAATCCCAGTGACTTGGGAGGCTGGGGCAGGAGGATTGCCAATTCAAGGCCAGTCTGAGCAATTTAGTGAAACCCTGCCTCAAAGATAAAATAAAAAGGACTGGGGATGTAGCTCAGTGGTAGAGTACCCCTGGGTTCAATGCCTCATACCACAAAGGAAAAAAATTTCTCTTAGAATCTTTTACTCCCTTAGAGGATTAAGCCATCAAACAGTCTTTAGAATTGCCTTCTAAGGAGATTCACATCTATTCAAAGATGAAATGAGGTCTCATCAGAAAAGCACACTCTTTGACCACCAAAAGGAAAAAAAAAAAAGGAACTGCGTGTTTTAAAATGTATAAATACTTGGTCAGCTTCTGCAGAGAGCTTCAAAGGAAGAATGTTATGTCTGAACCAGAATGTGAACATAAAAGTTGAAACGATAACACAGCAATGCTAGTTGGGCAATCCCATCTTCCAGATGCAGACGAGACAGGCAGAGGCAGGGCGATGATTTCAAGCTGGATTGTAAATGCTTGGCCCTAACGACACGCTAATTTGAAAATGATTTCATGGCTGTACTTTTCAAGACGACATTGGAAATAGCTATCTGCTGAGAATTAACTGGGAAAAGGTTACAACTGAGCATGGAGAGATGCAAGTGTCCATGGCGATTACCTCGTGATGAAGGTGGTTGAGCACTCCTGGGTGTGGGAGGCATCTTTTACACACCCCATTATTTCATAAACTATAATTAATGCCATATGATGGGTATGTGGATATTATGCACCTGGACTCCTCTTTGTAAAACATAAGTTCACTCTTTTAGGTCCTTGCCCTCCCCCCAAAAAAATGTAAGCAGAAACCTCCAGCCTTCACTGGTGATTTTGCTTAAATGAGTCATGTTCTATTACCTCCTTTTCCAGGAGCTCTGAGTTTGCACTGAAATCATCGCCTTGGATCCCCGGAAGGCCCATCTTTTCCCAGCATCCTCCTCTCCAGGGGTCTCCCCAGGGTTGTTCCAGAGACTTTCTTTCTAATGGTCTCAGGGAAGTGACCCCAGAATCAGGGATCCTACCCACAGCTTCCCAGACCTGCTGTTCCAGGGTCTGGTTTCTCTCTCCTTCTACCCTCTCTCAGGTTGCCCTCGCACCCTGGCTACCACCCATCTTAGAGCTTCTCACCTTCTCATGCCCAGGATCTTCCCTCATCCTCACGACCCTCTCTTCCAGAGCATCCCCACCACCCGAGTGTGGTTGTTCCTAAGCGGGATATCGTCGTCTTCCTTCTGTGAACTCCCTCTCCTTCTCAGCATCCACAGGCACTGAGGTTGGCTGGAGAGGAGCCACAAAGCTGAGGGCCGGCCATGCACAGCCTCTTTCCTCACCCGGAACACCTGTACCCTGGTCCACCAACCTGTGCTGGTCACCCGGCCAACACTCCCAGTTTTCTTTCTGATCCACTTCCTGTAGGCCCTGTGTCCTCGCACACATCCCATGCATGTGAGTACAGCATAATAAGATATGGAGAGACCACAGTCACATAATTTTTATTACAGCATATCACTCTCACTGTCCTATTTTACTATAACTCATTGTTGCTAATCTCTTACTGTGCCTGACTTATAAATTGAACTTTATCATATATATATATATATATATATATATATATATATATATGTTTGTGTGGGAAAAACAGTACCTATAGGTTTTGGTACCATTCACATTCAGGTATCCACTGTGGGTCTTGAAACACATCTTGGAGAAAGAGAGATTGCTAAGAAAAATTGAAAGTAGCAACTGGTAATTCATCAGCTGGTAATTTCCTGCAACTGTGTAAAATTTTGACCCATTTCTCTTTTTTCTTTTTGGTACTGGGGATTGAACTGAGGGGCCCTCGACCACTGAGCCACGTCCCCCAGTCCTGTTTTGTAATCATTTTTCTTTTTACCTTTATTTTTATTTTTATGTGATGCTGAGGATCGAACCCAGCACCTCATACGTGCTAGGCGAGCGCTCTACTACTGAGCCACAGCCACAGCCCCACTATTTTGTCATTTTGACCCATTTCTGAGACTCAGTTTTACAAGATGAAGCTCAGTGGGAGAGGTGGCCCTTGTATGAAGTCAGAATACCCTAGCAGAGGAAAAGCCAGCTTCTCTGTGTTATTGTGAGTGAATCTGGGCATCATTTTCCTTACCTGTCAGGGAATGATCCCACTCTCCTCCCTCCTCCGGGGTCTGCAGTGTGAGGAACAGGCTGTAGGAGAACACAAGGGGGGGTCCCAGAATGGAGAGATTTTCTGAAGAATGACCCATTCATTCTCCAGGCACACAAACTCCAGGGTCTTGGGGCCCTGGGCCCCCCAGGGCACCTGCCCTCGGTATCCTTAACTCCAGTTCATGTGGGGGAAGGGCCACATTGAGAGGGATTCCTTTACCTCTTTGCCTGGAATGAGTTATGGGAGGGATCCAGGGGCAAGAGAAATAGACTCTGGGGAATAATCAAGGCTTTATAACAGGAGCATCCTGTGGCTCCTCGGAAAGTTGACACTAGACACAACCTTGTCAGGAAAGCCATGACCACCAGTCCCCATACATACCTTTGGCAGCAGAGAGTCGAGTGACAGCATCTACTCATGCGGAGCATGGTTCAGTCTTCAGTTAAGATTCCTCATTTAGTCCCCACAATCACCACGTGGCTGTCTTGGGATTCTCCAGAGAAACAGCATGACAGGGGATATACAGGCATCCCTTGGTATCTGCAGGAGATGAATTCCAGGATCCCCTGTAGACACCAAAATCCCAAAATCCGTGGTTGCTCAAGTCCCTTTTGTTAAATGGCATTGTATCTGCATAGGACCTGAATATTTTAAGTTATCTCCAGGTATGACATGACATCTAATATCATGTTAATGCCGTGTCCATAGTTGTCATGCTTTAGTTTTCACTTATATTATTTTAAATTGTATTTTTTTCTGAATATTTTCAATCCAAGGTTGGTTTCATGCACAGATGCAGAACCACAAATATGAAGGGTCGACAGAGACAGAGACAGAGACAGAGACAGAGACAGGGACAGTGCTGTATTCTAAGATGACCAGTCAGATGTAGCCACAAGTGGAGAATCAGGAAAAGAAGGATTATTATCCTCACAGGTTCTTTCGTAGTTCTGCACATTTAAAGTCCAAGATCAAGGTCAGGGCCCTCTTCTCGATTGCAGATGACCATCTTTTCCTTTTATTGGTAAGCAACCGAAAAAGAGTGAGAAAGTTTCCTAGGGTCCCTTTTATAAGGGCACTAATCCCACTCCAGAGGGCTTCACCCTCATGACCTCATCACCTCTCAAAGGCCCCACGTCCTAATGCTTTCATCTTGGGGGTAAGATTTTAACCTACGGGTGTTAGGGGAGCATGGCACTCAGCCTAGAACACTGTAAAACATTTTTTTAATTAGTTCATGACTTTTGGGCCCCTTGTCCACATGGAGAGTAGAAGGACAGGGGACGCTGACAAAGAAGGCTGGATGACAAGAGTTCTCAGTGTGCTCCGTCGGCCCCTCCCTACTGAGATGAGATGGGGATCCTTCCTCTCCCCTCGTACCTAGGGAGAAGGGCCTCAGTGACATCACTTGGAAAGCAGTGTGTCCCTTGGGTTTGGGAGAGCCAGAGAACTGGTGTCTGATGCACATTCTCCAGAGGTCACAGGCAGGTTCAGCTGGTTCCTGAGCCCTGGGAAGAGGTAAGAAGAGGTGTCTGCTGTACTGCGTGTGGCCTGAGAAACCTGAATTTGTCACACTCCAGGATGTGTGATGGGCAGAGGAAGGGCCAGGAGTGAGATAGCGTCAGGGAGAGGTTGTCTAAGCTCCCTGAGTAGCAATGGGTTCCCTAATACAAAGAGTGCAGAGGGGCGAGGCCAGACACCCAGGGGATGTGACAGGATTACAGTGGACCAGTGACTGTATTGGCCTTGGTCAAGAAAATGAAGGCGGGGGATCCAGGTAGATGGGAGCTCTCCCAAGACCCCACAAAGAACCCTCAAAAAAGTGCACAGCTTGATGCATCTCCCAAGTCTAGAGCACACCAATGCTAGAGCCCGGAGCCAGTGCCAGTCATAAAGAGTCACACTCCTGCCCAAGCACTGATCCAGGGTCACCAAGATGAGTCCTGGGACACAAAACCTGCTTTCTGATTGCCCACCCCTCCCCCAGAAAAAGATAACAGAGAATTTCCCCAAGATCTAAGATTCTAGACAATTTTAATTTATATACACACATTCAACGGGATTTTTTTTTTTTTTGGCACTTGCTAGGTGCAAGGAACTCATTATTTTATGTTATGACTTTTTTTCTGAAACATTTTAGGCTCATTTTGGAGATGAAGGAAAACAAGACTGTGGAAGGGAGAACTACCTCTATCTGTTCCCTTGGCCAGCAAGACACAAGGCGAGAATCTGAGCGTCAGGAGGGAGCATTTGGCATCTTGCAGCTCTCCAAGGTATCTTCCAAGCTCTCGGCCAGAAAGCACTGCTACAGAAGGGTGGTGTGCCAAAGCAAGGCCTGCTGGGAACGTACCACAAGTGTCAACACATGATCCACAAAATGCAGAGCTGGGGCTCTCTAGGCTCCATTGACCCAAAAGTCAAGCACTTACCAGAGCAGTACCTAACAGTGCCAAGGGCGGATATTTGCACCTTAAGGTCCTTTTCCTTTTGCTAAGCACGGAACATAGTGTCTTATCAGCCAAGAAACTTAAAAATGAAATGACATCCAAGTGACACAGCCCCTGGCCCAAGAATATAAAATTACCTATGAAGTTCTGCTCAAATATTTGGAAGGAGTGATCCCAAGTGTTCATGCTTGTATCTCTAGCTTCCCTTCCCCAGACTGACCTTCACGTTTGTCTTTCTCCCCTCTCCCTCCCTCCCCCCGCCCCTCTCACTTCCTTTCCTTCTCCTCACCCCCCTCTTTCCTTATCTTCCATGATTCAATCATAGTAAATTTTTCTCACATTCTCCATCTGTCTTTGGCTTCTAGACATTCTCCCACCACCCTTCTCAGTCACCAGGCAATCTCCCTTAAACCCCAAGCTGGAGTTAGATACAAACCCCATGGCACATTTTAATGATCAACTTTTTTGTGAGTACTTTATAAGTTTCACAAACTGAATCTTTTCTTCCTCTTCATGCATTTAGCTAATAAATATCAAGTACATTCTCTGTGCCAGCCTCAATTCTGACCTAGCTCCTTGTCTGACACACGATAGATGCCTTCTTCTCATGACTGGTCAAAATGGATGGATGGATGGATGGATGGATGGATGGATGGATGGATAAGTATGTCAGGTAGGAATATGTCACTTAGGAATGTGTTCAGCTGTTGGCAAAAGAAAACCTAAACTATTGCTTAGATAAGTAATGACTGTACTAGACTCACACAACAAGAAGACATCAATGGGCTGTCCAAGGCCTATCTTCCCATTCACCACCTTTAGTGTGTTTTATAAATTAAACTGTGTCTCCTCCCAAATATGTTCAAGCCCTAACCTAGTACCTGTGAATGTGACCTTGCTTGAAAATATAATCTTCGTAGTTCTAATCAGACGAAGATGAGGCCATACTGGAGTAGGGTAAACCCTAAATCATATATGACTGATGACCCAATAAGAAGGGAAGGGACACAGACCCAGGGAGAAGGCCCTGCGATCATGGAGGCAGAGACTGGAGTGATGTAGCTACAGGCCAAGACACACCAAGAATCGTCAAGACCACCAGAAGCCAGGAAGCTGCCAGGAGGATCCTCCTCGGGAGTCCTTAGTGAGAGCGTAACCCCGTTGGCACCTCGCTTTCAGGCTTTGAGCCCCCAGAATTGAGGAAGAATAAACATCTGTTGCTTCAGGCCACCCAGATGGGGGCAGTCTGTCACAGCAGCCCCAGGGCTCTAATACAATGTTTGGTTTTCATCCTCCTCGCTGGAGGGTGGCAATTACATTTCTTGGCCTCACATCTGTGGTCTGGTCAGGAAGAAGGGGAAGGAGCTGAAGTCAAATTCCAGTCGAGTCCACACCTTTAGGAAACTTGCTTGGAATTCCAGTAGTGACAGTCGCGGACATTGCATGGACTGCTTCAAACGGCCACCCTGTAGCTGCAAGAGAGTCTGGCACAGTGACTATTTCAGTTTTCAAATCTGTGTTTGAGTAAGACCATGGGTATGGTACGAGACCTTGGGATTACTGATCCACAAGGAGGTAGCTACATGAAGTATGTGGCTGCCCATTTGGATACCATGTTAAGACACGCACCCTGCGTGTCTTCATTAAAACGAATACTGCCTACATGAGAACAAGCATGGCTGGCAGGTTTGAGTATGACTGTGAGGAACAGGTACTTCTTCATTCATGGTGAGTATGGTTGTGACAGGTGAGGAATGTCCCTACTTGCTCTCTCATCACCATGGCCAAGGCTCGTTCCAGTCAAGGAACACTGCTGGAGAGAGCTGCCAGCCTGCCTCTCACCCAGCTGGGCCACTTCCCCTGCTCCTGAGGTTCCCCTGCCCAAGTGCATCTATCCATCCCCAGAAAAACGTGTCACCATTGAGCCGCATGTGACATTGCCCATAAAACCAGTCAGAAGCACCTGTAATCCCTCCGTGTTTTTTTTTAATTTGTATAATTAAAATTATACAAATAATAAAATCTCTTAAAAATTCAACAATGCAAAGATTTTTTACAGGAGAAATGAAAATTTTTCCTCCACCAGCACCTTCTATCCTCTGCCCCTAACATCATATGCCCCTTGGCAGAGACGACCGTATTAACGGTTTGTGGATTCCTTGCAGTTGCTCTCATCCAAGAACTTACACACACATCATAAACCACATGTAGGCATTTTGTATTTTTCAAAAATGAGATAACACTGCCACCCACTTGTTTCATTTACAATATGTCTTAGTCTTGTAAAGATTTCCTATGATTTACACAACCAATCCTTCACTGGAGGTGCTTTGGGAAGTTAAGTGGTAGAGAACAGACTTGTGCAAGGTGACCTGGGTCACTTAAGGCTGCTTTCTGTTGGCTGAGTGACCTTGAATAAATTGTTCCATTCTATGCTTAGGTGCTTCTTCTGTTCCCTGGCGATGATAAAAAGTATTCACCTACAGGGCTGTTGGGGAGGATTACGTCAGCCTTTGATGCACAGTGTTTCAGAAAAGTGCCACCGCAGAAAAGTGATGATACTTATAAGTATCAGCTCTGATGAACAATCATAGCAGTATTTCCAATTTTTGATATCATAAATCCTGAATAAGAAACTTGAAGGTGGTTCTGCATGACTTGTGTGAGTATCTCTAAGGCATAGACCTGATCCTAGAAGTGTAATTGCTGTGTCAAAGGACACACACATTTTAATTTTCCTAAATGTTACTGAATTGTGTCTCCAAAAGGACAAAAATGGGCATAAAAGTGTGTACTGATTTGCATCTATACTAAAACTTCCTATTACCTCCAACCCTTTATTCATCCATGGGTTGAAATGGCATTTGATGCTTTATTTTATGTTATGACTTAACATAACAGATCACCTTTAAGTAATACCTTCCACATGTTTTCAGCCAGTTCCCACCCTATCCCCTTCTTCTATGGATCCATGAACCTGGGGTTTTGCCCATTTTACCTCTGGGTTACTTATCTTTTTCTTTTTGAGTTGTATTTGCTTGTATATTTATTTTGAGTTGTATTTGAATTGTATTTATCATGGTTACTAACTTTTTATGATTATATACATTACATGTATCTTCACCTAACATTGTTTATCTATTATTAGTCTTGCAAAAGTATCAAAATTTTGGTTGAAAATTCGGACGATCTTTTTCCTTGGCATTTTGTATTTTGCTTATAGGAAAGTTTTTTGCACCCCGACATTATGGAAACAGTGTTCATTCTCTGAGCATAATTCATGCCAAGACAAAGTGGCTTAAAGTGCACCTGACCAATAGATAAATGGAAAAAGAAAATGTGATATATACACAATGGAGTATTACTTAGCCAGAAAGAAAAATGGCTTTATGACATTTGCCATCAATTGGATGGATCTGGAGACTATTTTGGTAAGTGAAGTAAGTCCCCGGAAACCAAAGGTGGAATGTTTCCTCTGAAAGGTGGAAGCTAACCCACAATCAGGGGGAAAGAATAGAAGTGCAATAGATTAGACAATGGGGGTGGAGAGAAAGGAGGGGGGATAAGCAAAGGAAAGACGGTGGAGTGAATCTGACGGTTTTCCCATGTATATGCATGAAACCACACCGTGAATCCCACCACCATGTGGGACTTGGACTAGAAGGAGATGTATTCCCTGCTTGTATAGTTACATCAAGATGGATTCTGCTGTCACGTGTGACTAAAAGGAACCAATTTAAAAAAAAAATAAAATCAAAGGGAGATGAGTAGAGCAAAGGGACCAGGGGATGGGAAGGGCGGGGTGGGGGGAAGTGCTGGGGCGTGATATTGGCCACATTGTGTTGTTACCTGGATGCGCGTAAAATCCGTAACAACAAATGCCATCAATACGTACAACTACAATGCACCAATAAAAAATGTGGAAAAGAAAAAATAAATAAGAAAAAAGTGAACCTCGTTAAAAGAGGGGACATATTTTTATAACCAATAATGAAAAATAGTTTGGGTTGAAAATGTGTCTACAAAAATGGAATTATGTGTTATTAACTTTTATCTGACAAAATTTTTTGTTGCGATTTCAAGCATAAGTTTGTTTCCAAAATAAACAATCAAGAAAGCAAATTTTAGTGTATTATTTCTGATAAAGTTCTATGATAATCATAGAAGGTCACCTCCTTCGTTTTTTATAACACAGTCATTTTTACCAGGAAAAAAAAAACGGCTTCTTCAATTCTCCCACAGTCTCTCTTTCTCCCTTCCTATTTCACTCACTCCATTGGGTAGAATCTCCTCTTGATTTTCTTGCCAATCCTCTCTTCCTCATTCCTTACCTGGGTGGGCTTCCTGAGCCCTGTCTGCCCAAGGCCTCAGAGCTGAGCTATGATCCACCATTATTATCATCGACTTCATGAAAAATCCTGCTTCGGTTGCCAGATTCACCTCAGCTATTTGTTTGGGCCTAGTACCTCTGAGTGTTTATAACACCGGACTGTAATCAGAGGTATTTGGTATCTAGGACAGATGTTCGAGCACAGGAAGATTTTATAGGTGGCCAGTCCTTTAGTGAATACTTTCATGATGTGTATCCTCCTGCATTTGGGTGCAACTGACCCTATAACTTCAGGAACTCGGATCATAGGTGCTGGGATAATGAGGACTCCCTGAACCTACTATTGTACTTAATTCAGCCCAGGCTGAGGGTGTGTGCCGAGCACTGTTCTAGGAATAAGTAAGGGAACCGGTATCCTTATATGCCCTTCATCGGCAGCATCTGTTTTCTTTTTCAAAGACACTGAACAGCACTTCCCCAACCCCATGCAACTGCGTGCTCACACACATCTGCCGCCACCACCAGCCTCCTTCTTTCTAGTAATTTCCATGATAACCCTGAATGGTTATTTCCAAAAACACTGGGGAAAAAAACCTAAACTTAATATCTGTAGGAAAGAGAAATCTTGGTCAGGAAATAAGTTCAGAATGATCTCACCAAGACATGGGCCCCCTTCTCTCACCTGACAACCAGTGGGGTGGGGGTCAAGTTGGGAAGAAAGTGAATCCCTGTTCTCTTTCCCGCTCCACCATCTGTACCTCAGCACCTGGCTGTCCTGAGTCAGGAACGGACTCGAAGGTAGGGCGTGAAACAGCTGCTCTGGGGGCTCTGATCACGCTGGGCTCCTGAGAGCAGGAGGAAAGATGGAAAGGCTAAGACCTGGGCCCTCAGGGATCTCACAATATCATTCATTATAAGTAACATTGCACTGAGGGTCATTCATGAGCATGAAGGGGAGAGGCCGCTGGGGTGGCACCCGGAGGAACTCCTTGGAGCTTCCTTTGGGGTCCCCATGAGAAAGACCAGGCTCCAGGTGGCCTCCCACCAACCTAAACTTTGACTGAAGCAACCAGTGGGGGAGTGGGGAGCATTTTCTGACTTTGATCCCTATCGCCAGCTGGTTGTGATGGTTAATTTTATGCATGACAATGTGGCTAGGACATGGTATACCCAGGTATTTAATCCAGAATTATTTCTACAAGGATTTTTTTTTTCTTTTGGATGAGATGAGCATTGAAATGAGCATACTGATCAGGTTTATATCATGGATGTTCCAGAAGATGATTTGAAGATAAAAAAAATCCTGTTTGTGAAGATTGCAAATCAGTGGTGTGGAGCAGCGGTCAGCAAGCTGCAGCCTGGGCCGGCCCAGTCTGGCCTGTCACCTCTTTCAGTAAATAAAACTTCCCTGGAACCCTTCCACACCAGCTCATCTACCTATTGTCCAGGGCTATTTTGTGTTGCAACCACAGAGATGAGTAATGGCAACAGAAACCATATGGCCCACACAGCCTAAAATATTTACTTTTTGGCCCTCCGTGGAGAAAGTTTGCCAACTCCTGATTTAGAGGAAAGACATCTGAACACAGACAAGCTCAAATATTTGTGCTTCCATGGAGGTAGAGCTATGATTTAGAGGCAAGGCCAGGCCAGTGGCCCAAAACCCCCAACTTCACCCTTTAGTTCATTCTTTCAACCACCTATTAAAATGCAGACCACTGATACCTGCTTCCTACCTGCTCTAGGAGTGCTGGGGGAGCAGCTTCCATCCACCTGGACAATTTCTCACATATATTCCAAGGCTCATATTCCAAGGCATGGTACCTAATTTTATATATATATATATATATTGTCTTAAAGAGGGCTACAAAGGGGAACTGCTCCCAGTTCTATTTAATGCATCCAAGGTAGTGCCTGCACCTGTCCAGCATGGCCTTTGCCTTTGGGCTCCTGAGTTGAAGGACTGTGAGGTCTCCCCTGAAGTGTCCGGTGGTTGTCTCATCCCCACCAGCCAAAGCCTCTCACTGGAGAGCAGGATCAGTCTCTGGCTTTGACAACCCACAGCGAGCTGGTTTGGATGGTTAGTTTTATGTTTTATGTGCTAACTCACCTAAGACATGGTAACCCGATGACTCGACAAAAGTTACTCTATATAACCAGGCTTGGTGGTGCACACCTGTAATGCCAGTGACTCAGGAGGCTGAGAGGCAGGAGGATGCAAGATGGAGGCCAGCCTTAGCAAATTGGTGAGACCCACAGCAACTTAGCAAGACCCTGTCTCAAAATTTAAAAATTAAAAGGACTGGGGATGTAGCTCAGTGTTCAAACATCCCTGGGTTTAATCCCCAGTACCAAAAAAAAAAAAAAAAATTATTCTAGACATTTTTATGAGGATTTTTTTTTGAAAGAGAGAGAGAATTTTAATATTTATTTTTTAGTTTTTTCAACAGACACAACATCTTTGTTTGTATGTGGTGCTGAGAATCGAACCCGGGGCCCACGCATGCCAGGCGAGCGCGCTACCACTTGAGCCACATCCCCAGACCTATGAGGATTTTTTAAAATGAGATGAGCATTTAAATCAGTGGATGTGAGTAAAGCAGATGGCCCTCGCTAATGTGAGTGGGCCTGATCTAACCAGTTGAAGGCCAGAATACAACAAAAAGACACACCTCCTCCAAACAAGAAGGAATTCTGCCAGCAGAATTCTGCCTTTGAATTTTTCCTGGAACACCAGCTCTTTCCTGGGTCTGCAGCCTGCTGGTCCACCCTGCCAAATTTGGACTTGCCATAATTGCATGAGCTGATGTCTTAAAGTAAATTCTGAAATAGATGATTGATAGATAGATAATGTTATTAAATAGATGATCAATGGACTGAAAGATGATAGATATACACATATCCTATTGCTCTGCTTTTTGTGAAGAACCCTAATCCCTTTCCATCCTCATAAATTCAAATCGGGGAAGGAAAAGAAAGGTCCAGGTCCAATCTCCAATCTGGCATCACAGGGCCGGGCACTTTGAGGGTCAGTGAGTGCCCGCCTGGGGCCATTAATACAGTGAATACCCCCATTTGGGCCCCTTGCATTTGTTCTCTATGACTGATGGGCAGAGGGGTGACTGGTGAGCACTTGGCACCCGTAACCCTAAACGTTTATCACAGTAACTTCAGAAAGGATTTGAAATTCATTCAAAGACAGAAGTAAAGCAGCCCGTAGAATTCTTTTTTCCCAGAGACACTTGCATCTCAAAAGGGAACAAATTGTCCAGAGTTTCCCAGTGGTTTTATTTTTCTTCTTTTTTGTGTGAATTTCCCGTATTTTCTTCAATTAGTCGGTATTATTTTTGTATCCCTTAAAATAAAATTTAGACTTAATATGCCTAAATATTTCGTCCTCTAAAAACAAATCACTGTTTCCCCTTGTGCTTGATGTTGAGTTGACTGCAATTTCGCTCTACAGCCAGACCTCAGTCTCTTTGTGGACTCATTCATGGTCATCCCTTGGGATCCCCAGGGGTTCCAGGGCCCCCCACTGCTTGGACACCAATATCTATAGACATGAACGTCTCTTCTATCAAATAATATAGTGTTTGCATAGAACCTGATCACATGGTCCTGGGTGCTTTACATCATCTCTAGATCATGCCTGACACAGTGTAAAGGCTATGTAAATGCTAATTGTTCTGTTGCATGGCTTAGGGAATTAAAGACAGGAAGAAAAGTCTGTGTGCTGTTCTGTACGGATGCCATTTTTATTCTGGATAGTTCTAATCCAAGGCTGGTTGGATCCATGAACGTGGCATCCATGGGCCCGCTGCTACACTTCCTCCAACCTTCGTCCTTGGCACCCCTGTGCTTCCTGTTCCAGGTATTGAAGCCGGGGCTGGGCGTTTTGCAGTCCGGAGGCTGAGTTCCACCCCAGTTCCACCCCTAACTTGTTATTCCAGCTCAGCATGGTCACTTCATCTCTCTGTTTTGTTGGAGGAGAGGTTGTTTTTGTTTGGGGGTATTTTTTGTTTTTGTTTTTGTTTTTGTTTTTTGCTTTTGAGGTATTTTTAAGTCAAAGTGGACAAGCCATTGATGAGGTGGGTTGACCTGGGGTGCAGTTAGGGCAAAGAGGCTCTTGAAAGCTCGAGGCCCTCACCACTGAGACGGGAGCAGCTTCCGAGGAGGGAGGTGGAAGAAGCTTCTCTGCGTTGGTTTCTGTTGTCTGTGCTGAGCCCTGTGTGCTTCTGTGGGAGGTCACCAGAGTGTTACATGACCAGAAAGAAACACCCCCCCAGGAGCTCAGGGCACCAGGCAGTATGGCTTTTAGATTTCAAATTGAAACCGGCTCAGGCCACAGCATGCCAGAGTAGCAGGAAGTTCAATAGCCCCTGCTTGTGGCTTCCCCCAAACTCTTCACATTATCCCCAAACCACACCAGCCTGTTCCTGTCTCCAAGGCCGGTTCCCTCTAGTCACATAAAGCAAAAAAAAACGCAGACAATGTCCTTGGGGGCTTAAGAAAACCACATTCCCCCCTCCCTTGAGAAGGCAGCTGTTCCAGAATTAGTTGCCCTGCCAGGAATGAAAGATCACAAGAGCTACAATTAAGGATGCACTCATCCTGTCTGATTCAGAGAAGCCACGGTCACGACTGTGGGTTTCGAGATGTACAGATTCGTCAAGGTCAAAAAAAAAATCCCACTTTTCCAAAGATATCTCTACAAAGGGAGCTCCACACCCCAAATCAGCCCAGATCTCCGTGGTCCTACTCAGAAGCATGTACCCCACACCAGGCAGGGAGGTGCCCCCACCCAACACTGTCTCAGAACCACTTCTTCACCCATGATGACCTAGGCAGGCCATGGAGCCCAGGTCACAGGGCAGGCTCCCCTGCCCTCATGACCAGAAGCCACAGGGAGATGTTGGAGGTTCCTTGGCCTCTAAACTGCCCCTGCAGAAGCCTACACAGCTTGGAAAAGTCCAAAGAGTGTCCAATCTCCAAAGAAGTAGGTATCCACCCCTTTTCTCTAAGGAAGGGTGTTTGTCAGGTTTGCAGCACCATGACCAAAATACTGACAAGAATACTGACAACTTGGAGGAGAGAAAGTTGATTTTGGCTGACAGTTTCAGAGATTTAGTCCGTGGTCAGCCCATTCTATTGCTCTGGGCCCAAGAAGAGGCAGAACATTGTGGCTGAAGGGTGTAGTGGAGGGAAGCTGCTCACCTCTCGGCAGCCAGGGAGCAGAGGGAGAGAGGAGAAGGAGGCCATAGGGAAGATGCACCCTTCTAGGGCATGTCCCAGTGACCCCCCTCCTCCAGCCACACTCCACCTGCCTGCAATTTCCCCCAGTCCCAGTCTGTCTACTCCAACTAGGATGGACTGATAAGATTACAGCTCTCATGATCCAATCATTTCACCTCTGACTATTCTTGCATTTTGGGGGGGGAGGGGAGGACCTCCCATCCAATCCATAACAGGAAGTTACTTATCGTCCTACACTTTGATGACCACAGTGAAAGGCAGCCTCATCGAGTGACCAAAAAGGCTCAGCCTTATCCCCAGAGTGCAAAGCTGACATGCAAAGGGCTGACATGATCTGTCCAGAGACAGAAGAGCTGACTTGCTCTCTCCATCTAGACAGAGAAATTATAAGCAAAGGCAGCTTCTCTCCATAAAAATAAGTAATTAATTTTAAATTGATTATAGTGTAGCTCAGGGATAGAGCACTTGCCTAGCACACACAAGGTCCTAGGTTCCGTCCCCAGCACCGCAAACAAAACAACGAAGGCTGAGAGTTGAGACTTGAGCATCAAATTTAGTAATGCGAATGCCTTCTTCTGTCCTTAGCCAAGCAGTTTCAACTGTGATTGGGAAGAGACTCAAGAAATAAGAAAAGATGGGGGGGGGGGTGCTGGGGCTCAGAGGTAGAGCGTTCACCTAGCATGCATGAGGCACTAGCATCCTCAGCACCACATACAGTAAAACAAAGACACTGTGTCCACCTATAACTAAAAAATAACTATTAAAAAAAGAAAGAAGAAAAGAGAAAGTATTAAAACTAATATAGAAAACTCCTAGGGGTGGTTTGTGGTCAAGGGGAGCAGAGACATGGGGTGATGACAAGAAAGGAGGTAGGGTTAAGGTAAGATCTTTGTGCTTCATTTTGCTCTGAAATGGATGATCTGTGTCACAGGCTTGAGTGCTGCTGAGAACCAGTCAATAGAGGGAGGGAATTGATGAGGCCAGGTGGAGGAGAAGATTATGAGCAGTGCCTTCGAGTAGGTGAGAGAAGATGGCATCCAGTGCACAAAAAAAGAGGTGGTACACTTAGGTCAATCCATCCATTTTCCCGGGAAAAGACAAACAGGAAAACCCATCAGCCTTCAGAAGGTCCCAGAATTCTGTGTGGGAGTTGTTTTTCTGCTTTTTACCATTAGGTGGCAGTAGACAGCTTCACAAACATCCACCGACCTTTACCTTTGGGAAACTGGGAAAGGTTGAAGTTGCTTTTGATTCTGTTTTTAAGGTCACAACAGGTGTTCTGAAGGACATGTTGCTGTCTCCTGTGTGGCCTCATCTTAAATAGCATCCTCCCAATTAGTTCCTCCCTGACTAGCTTCCCTGAAGAGGGCCACAAAGGCTTTCTGGAATGATACCTGACCAGACTCCTACAGGACATGGTGTTCACACACTCCCAATCATCTTCAAAAGTGGAATTCGTAGAAATAGAGACGAGCATGGTGATTACCAGAGGCTGGGGATGGAGAGGAGGGTGGGGAGACGATCCAAGGGTACGAAATTTCAGTTACAGAAGGGGAATACATTTTTAATGATCTATTGCACCATGTGGTAATTATATAGTTACTAATGGTGCATTGTGTATCTCAGAATTGCTAAGAGAGTGAATTTCAAATGCCTTACCACAAAAAAAAAAAAGTAAATAAGTGAGGATGTGGATAACATGATTAGCTTGACCTAATCATTCCATATTGTCTACATATTCAAAAACATCACATGGCGTCCCATAAATATCTGGTTATGATTCGTCAATTAAAAACAATGAAAGATTTAATGAGAATAGCGTTTTTATATTTATTTTTTAATTGTAATTAGATACAATATCTTTATTTTATTTATTTGTTTTTATGTGGTGCTGAGGATCAAACCCAGGCCCTCGCACATGCTAGGCGAACGCTCTACCACTGAGCCACAGCCTCAGCCCCAGAATAGCATTTTTTTAAAAATGTCCAAAACATACAAAGAACTCTTAAAAGTTAATGATAAATAAAAGATAACCTGGTTGAAAAATGGGAAAAAGGTCCTAACTGACAACTCACCAAGAAGATGTATACATAGTGAATCAGCATATTTTCATATCTCCGCCTCATATGTCACCAGGGAAATGTAAATCAAAACAAGGTGATACCACAACACACCTATTAGAATGGGCAAAATCAGGAACACTACCAGACACCAATCACTGGTGAGGATGTGGAGAAACAGGAGTTCTCCTCACTGCTGATGGGAATGCAAAATGTACAGCCACTTGGGAAGGCCGTTTGGTGGTTTATTACAAAACTAGATACCTTATTGTGATACGATGCAGCAATTTCACTTCTTAATATTTACCCAAAGGGGCTGAAAAGTTACATCTATACAAAAACCTACACAAAGACATTTATAGCATCTTTGTTCATAATTGCCAAAAGTTGGAAGCAACCTTGGTCCTTCAATAGGTGAGTGGATAAATAAACAAGGAATGTTATTCGGTGCTAAAAAGAAATGAGCTATGAACCTATGAACAGATGCAGAGGGAACTTCAAGGCACATTACTAAGTAAAAGAAGCTTCTCTGAAATGGCTCTTACACTGTGTGATGCTGCTCTGGGCACAGACGGGCCTCCAAGGCTCCTCCTTCACCTGATGGTGGCAGTCATGCCAGGAAGATTTCAGACATGTCACTCAGAGTCTATTAGACCAGCTAGGGAAGGAAGAAAGGGGTCACTCCAAAGGGAGATAGCTAATCCTCTCAGAGAGGAGAGGGATGGTGTGTCCCTTCTGCCCTCCAGTATTAATGGGGTCGGGGGGAATATCAGGGAAGTTTCTAGAAAGCCCCACGCAGGTCTGCCTCCTGACTTTCAACTGACAGCAGAAGGACATCAGATTTTCAAGCCCCCACTGATCATGACAACTCTAGGTGACTTTGGTCCATGCTGATGGGTTCTGATTGGAACCATTCTTACAAATTTTATAATTAGGGGGGATTATCCTTCTCTCCCTGAGTTCTAAAATCTGGTCTGTAAAGGGTCACAAACACACACACACACCATCACTTTGGAGTAACTTGTTGTTTTACCAACATTTCAGGCCTGCATTTCTCCTGTGGAGAGCAGGCTATTTGTTGAGGAAGGTAACATATCCTGTCTATTGATCTAGGCAGAGCTGCAGGTAAATTGCTTTTAAAAAGAGAGAGCACATGGGAGTCAGCACAGTGGGCCCATTTTATAGAATTATTCCCTTAACCTCATGTTCCCACTACTCACATCTGTCTGTCTCCTATGGATATCAAGTATATGACCTTGACATTCTGGGGTGGGGGGGGGAACATATACTGTAAAATTGTGGTGGTTACCAGAGGTTGGAGGGAAGACAAAATAAATGTGGAGCACAGAGGGATTTTAGGGCAGTGAAATCATTCTGTACGATACTGTAACGGTGAGCACATGCCATTATACATTTGTCCAGAGGCGTGTACATCACCAAGAGCAGACCCTAATATAATCCATGCACTTTGCGTGGTAAGGCTGGGTCAAAGTAGTCCAGCAGTTATAGATGTCCCACTCTGATGAGGATATTGATAATGGGAGACATTATGCATGTGTTGGGACAGGAGGTACTCGCAAAATCTCCGTACTCTGAACCTATCAGCTCCTGAGAGATAACAATGAAAATTACACTAGAGTCTTTTAAAAATTTTTTGTTTTTTTAAAGGGCTGGTGGTGTGATTGGGGATCAGGGGAGAACGAGGCAGGGAAGTCCAGGCAATTACTTCGGCAGCCCTCACCGGGACTAATCTGAGAATGAAGATAGGCAGAAAAAATCAATGAGGACATGGTGGCAGCAGTGTAGGCAGGAGATGCTCGACCAGAACTAGAGCAGGAGAGTCTGAGTAACTCGGGGATTGACAGGAAATACATATGTGGTCTTGCTTTTGCTCCTGGACACTGCTTCCAAATCCCTCGGAGTCTCTGAAGTGATGGGTCTTTGGAGATGCTCTGAGATGGTTGGGGCTCTTGGACAGCCTTGGTACGGAGTTGGTTGCTAGGGAACCTGTGATTCGAGGGGTGAAACTTCAAGCCCACCTCCAAGGAGGAAAGAGGGGGTGAAAGCTAAGTGGATCGCCAATGACCAATGATTCCACCAGCCATGCCTACATTCCAAGTCTCCATAAAAACCCAATAGGACAGAATTCAGTGAGTTTCCAGATTGCTGAACACGTTGGGATGTGGAGAGGGTGGTACACCCCAACCCACAGGGTCAGATGCTCATGTGCTGGGGACCTTCCACATCTTGCCCTTGATATGTCTTCATCTGACTGTTCATTTGTATCTTATAAAATGTCCTTTGTAATAACCCAGCAAATGTTCAGGAAAGTGTGTCCCTGAGTTCCATGGGTCATTCTTGCAAATGATCAGATGGAAGTGGCCAGCTGGTCAGAAGTGCTGGAAGCCTGGATTTAGGATTGGCACCAAAAGTGTGTTCATGAATGAGCCCTTAACTCATGGGATCTGAGGCCTCTCCAGGCAGGCATTATCAGAATTGAGTTAAATTGGAGGACATCCAACTAGGGTTTGCCTGAACACCAATGGGTGAAGAAAAAAAAAATGTTCACATTTTTGGTCATGGTGTCACCAGAGGTTGAAGGAGTTCTTAAAAAGGGGACCTTGACTTAAGACAAGTGGGATCCTAGGCATATATGAAGGAAAAGAATTTCAACATGTGCCAATTAGACAGGACAGGGACTGGATTCAGGAAAGCAGGGACAATGAACATTCAAAGGAGCATGCGGCTCTCTTGAGAGAAGCCCTCCTTGGTCTGGGTTCTAAAACTTCTAGAGGAACAGCAGCTAGGAACAGGACTGGAGGTGGGGCCAGGCAGAGTAAAGCAACTTTCCAATCAATTTTTCCAGCACTTGTGCAAAGCCTCGGGTTAATTTTTGAAGATAAGCGAATGGGTCAAGGGCTCAGGCTGGGTTGCCCAAGAGTTGCTTGCTCTGTGTTCCGACAGTTGGTGGGCACTTATTTTGAGACTCACTCTATCTCTCTATATATTGAGGATTCGGGAAGACGTGCATTTTTACACACAAGCATGATGCCTGGAGCAGAGGTGGAGGCTGAAGTCATGGGACTTGTCCTTGACAACTTGGTTAAAACAGAAGAGTGGGGGACTGTTGAGAGCCACAGCCAAGCAAACATCCAGATGATTGGCTCACAAGGGCCCCAGCAAACTTCCAGCTGATTGGCTCACTGTAGCCCCAGCAAGCTGCCAGCTGATTGGCTCCTCTGCGGTGATGCTCATTGGGCTGTTTCCCGGCCCTTTCAGACCATGGAGCTGCTCATTGGGGGACTCTTTTGGCTCCACCCATGCAACCCAGCCAATCAGCCTCAAGAGCGGGAGGAGTTGGGGTTGAGAGGCTGGTGGGAAGCCAGTTGTGGCCACTGGGCTCTGAGGGAATTCCTGAAGAGCTCCCATGGTGTGTGTGTGTGTGTTCTAAAAATAAAGTTCCTTTCTGCTTGACAAGTGGCTTGAATTGTGCCCAACCAGACTGTGGCAGGGGACATCTGCTGGGCAGAACACACAGAAGCAGGAAGGACGTCAACCTTGAGGATCATCAATACCCAGAATGGGCACAGGACAAGAAGTTCCTCCAGGAAGAGCAACTGGGAAAGAATCAGGATGTCATGGAGCTGTGGGATCCCAGGGAGCAGTGGGTCTCACACAGGAGAGTGCATCAGTCTAGGGGGGGCTGCCATCTTAAGGTACCACAGCTTGGGCAGCTTCAACAATGGAATATTTTGCCACAGTTCTAAGAACCAGAAGTCCAAGAGCAAGATGTCATCAGGACTGGTTTCTCCTGAGGCCTCTATCCTGGACATTTTCCCTCTGTGTCCTCACACGGTCTTCCCTCTGTGTGCTTCTGTGTCCCGACCTCCGCTTTTTATAAGGACACCATGATGGCATAGGCACCCATGTTGTGATGTCACCTTGGCGAGCCTGCAGTAGTCAGCTATTTGATCATTTCATCATGGCTATGTAGTATGCTTTTCATGTGATTGACATTTAAATCTGCAGACCCCAGTGGAGCAGATTACCTTATCCTCCAGAACAGGGGTGGGCCTCGTCCAATCAGTTGAAGGAACCCTGCCTCAGGACTATAATACAGAAATTCTGCCTGAATCTCCAGACTCCTGACTCAAGATTTCAAGGTCAACACTTACCTGAATTTGTGGGCAGTTGGTCTGCCCTGCGCATTTCAAATTTGCCACCCTCAATAAATATGAGAGCCAACTCGCAAAAGTAACACAGATAGATAGATAGATAGATAGATGATAGAGAGATAGATAGACAGATAGATAGATCCTGTTGGCCTTTTTTTCTGAAGAACACTGAATAATATATGTGATCAACATTGCCCAAGGTCAACAAGAAAGGTCAGAGAGCAAAGGAAAAGTTAACAGGTGCCCTATTACCACCCACCTACCTAAAAGGAGGACAATGGGGAAGAGCCTATGTAGTCTGCACTTGAGGCTGGGCACCAGTTGGTGATGTGGGACCTTGATACTGTGGCTTCTCACCAGTGAAGGAAGGGTGCTGGGGAAGGCGAGAGTCCTCTTTCCAGGACAGCTCTGGGTGTGGGTGGGTGAAGGCTTCATTACATAATTTCAAAGCATCCAAGGAAAATCCACATTGACCATCGACATTGACTCCTTCTTGCAGGCATTCAGAGACTGGTCAGTCAACCCCTCTGAAAGCAGAAATAAGATCTTCTGTGAGATACTACCATGGAGATGGTGCTGTGTTCTTGGCTCTCGTGTTCTCGCATGAGAGGATTTTAAGCAAGACACAAGACTTAGTGAAAGTATAACAAAGCTTATGAGAAGGTAAAGAAGAAAGGGGAAAAGACTCTCAAGGGAGCAGATTGGGTCCTTCCAGAGAGAGAAGAACAACCGACCGTTCACTTTTTTGTGAGCTCAGTTTTATTGTGCAGAAGGGGAAATTCCTAGAGTCCTGCCCAAGCCTCACTCCTAGCTCTTGACTGACAGGTTGTTTCAGATGTCTGAGCCCCCAGACATGTTTCTACCTAAAGGAGACTCTCGGTCATTTGGGTTTTCCGTTAAGGTCACAGAGGCCCCCCCCTCATCCAGTCTGACCTGAATCAAGGTTGCGTGTGTTCTTTTTATTGCTGGAGGGATTTTTGGTCCTGCCTTGCTCAGCCCAGAGAAGGCAGAAGAGTCCTGAACACGCCAGGAGGTAGTCAAGGGTTGTAGCCTACAGTTCCACTTCCAAACCAGGCTGGCTCAAGAAGGCCTCGGGGGAGGGCTTCGGTGCTGAGAGTCAGCAGGCTCAGCCTGTAGCGCTGACCCTTTAAACCCGTGTTCCCACCGCTCTGCTCTACCTGCTCCCTGTCATCTTCACGACTTTCCTCTTTACTCCACCTTATTATGATTGTTTTCCAGGACTGGGAATTGAACCCAGGACCTTGCACATGCTAGGCAAGCACTCTACCACTGAGCTAAAAGGACGCCCCCATTCCTTTTTATTTTATTTTTTTAAAATTTTGAGACAGGGTGTCACTAAGTTGCACAGGCTGGTCTCAAACTTGGGACCCTCCTCTCAGCTCCTGGAGTGGCTGGGATTATATGTGCATGCCATCAGGCCCCACTTTGCCAGCTCTTTTGACGTATAAGTTACATGCAGTGACATGCACCAGTTTTACATACACCATTTCATGAGTTCTGACCAATGCTCCTAATCATACCACCAGCACCACAGTCATAATATAGAACATTCTAGCACCCAGAAAGCTTCCTGGTGCCCCTTTGTAGTCACACACACACACACACACACACACACACACACACAGGTATTAGTGGAATCACATAAAAAATCACGAATTTGGAACACTTCATGAATTAGTCATCCTTGCCCAGGGGCCACGCCCATCTTCCACATCACTCCAGGGTCAGTAACTGTGCTGCAGAAGTGAGTGCTGTTTGGGGTCTAGCTTTTTGCACTTAGTATCGTACCTTTGAGATGCATCCATGTGGTTACAGCATCCACAGTGCATTCTTCAGTGTGCTAAGCAGAGTGTCCTTGTGTGGATACAGCAAACTGCCTTCCAGTTACCCACTGTACATTTGGGTTGTTTCCCCTCTTTGTCTATTATGAATAAGGTTCCTATAGACATTCAAGCACCTGCCTTTGTGTGAACGTGCATCTTCAACTCTTTGGGGTACATACCTGGGTGCTGAGGGCCATTGCCAAGTAGGAATGACGCATCGAAATTTCCTTGCCAGCGTACCCCATGTTAAATGGACTTGCCTTGGAAATTCTCTGTGACATTGCATGTGTGTTTGAGAAAGGTGACCCTGATCAAGGACCAGGGTGGATCCAGGTTTAGGGTGTATCCTGCAGGTTTTAGGAAGTATCCTGCTCCTTGTGTTTAGGGCGTTCCTGGTTTAGAACAATCCAGGTTTAAGGCGGTTCCAGATTTAACGTTATTCCTGCTAGGAATAGGGCGTATCCTGCTGCCTCAGGCATGCCCGATCCTTGAGTTCCCCTTGAGTTCTCCTGGGATTCAGAAAAGTATTTTGGGATGGAAAGCCTGGTGGAGTAGGTGAATTTTGCTGCAGAACTTGGATTTCCCCAGAATGTGTTTGTAGAGGGCCGGTGTGAGTTCGGGAATAAAGAATTGCTGTTTGAATCTGAAAGGGTAAAGTTTCTAAGCTGGAAAGCTTGAATGTAAAAGATTAGGTATTATTAAGTTCCTCTGTTACACCCAGAACCTGAAATTCCTGAGATAGTTAAAACAACGCCCTACTGACCATTTAGCTTAGGGCCCTGTGCAGTTTGTCACAGGGCCCAAACCAATCAGTTTGAATGTGTAACCCGCTTAGGAATGACCAATCACCCCCGCCCGACCTGTTCCCGCCAATGAATGTGCCAATCACGTCTCAGAGTTGTTGTTCAATTTCCCCGCGCCTCATGATGATTTGTTCTGATGTATGCAAAGCCCACCGCCCTCCCCAAAAAGTGTACTTAAGCTCTGCTTGACCTTTGCTCTGGGCTCCGGGCTGCTCTCCCTTCTTGAGTGAGTACGGGGCCCCAGCGCGCTGGAATGGATCCCCAATAAATCCCCTTTTGCCAATTGCAATGGAGCCAGTCTCTTGTGTGGTCTCTTTCTCCGACGCTCCGCCGGACCCTAACAAATCTACAAAGCTGTGAGTGGCTCGTGATCTTGTGCCCAGCCAAGACTGCAGCACCTGGGAATGAGATCAACGGATCACAAAGTAAGTGCATATTTAACTTAATAGAAAATGCCAAGGTGTTTTCCAAAATGGTTAGCTGTGATTTTGAACTTGCAACAGGAAAAAAAGAGATCAATTTTTAAAAAGAAATAAAATCTTGCAATTATTTAGTTAAAATCAACAAGAGAACTATTTAAAGGAAGAAAAACAGTTTGCAATTAGAAGTGGGTTCCAAGTTTAGGTGCTACCCTTTATTGTGGGCCACAAAATCAAGAATTGACTGTAATTTAACTTTTTTGAGTAAATATAATGTGTTACACGCACAATTATTTTCAGACTTCAAATCTGAGTGTGCAAAAAAAATGCATTCTTGAGATATTCCTTAGGTCGAATTAATTTGGGCTCAAGTTCAAATTCCCTGGACTAGAAGGAAACACACCTCAGTCATTCTTAGGGCTCTTTTCCGCCAGGGTCTTACCTGGGGCCATGACAAAGAATGGGGTCCAGCAGTTATCAGCCCTGGCACCTCTGGGGCGCCAGTGGTCCAGGGCCGGCTCATTTCCCTGTGCTAGAAACTCACTAAGGTTTCTCAGCCAGTCCTGGAGGACTGATGACAGCAGGCTGGCCTGATGTCAGGTGTCCTTGACACTCCCGAGATTCTTGGGACACAGGAATGTTAGATAAGACTGGGAATCCCTTAAATCATTCCCCTCTGTGGATTTCTCACCCCTGGGAGCAGGATGCAGTTTAAAAAAAAAAAACAGGAAGGGGAAAGAGTTTAGGGTTAACTTCTACTTTCTGCCCAAGTAACCTGTTAGCTGTTTGAGATGGAGAAGAGAAACAGAAAGATGAACGGAGAGAGAACACACATCAGTGCAATACAGAGTGAGGTGTGTAATGCGCCCATGTGAACGTGGCCAGATTCTAAATGGAGCCCCTGTGGCAAACCCTGATCCATGGAGCCAGGCAAGAGATCTCACTCACAATTGGCCTGACAGCAGGAACTCTCAAGGCACAGTTAGCAGCACAGGGACAGCTAAAGGCTTCTACAAGAACATGCCCCACACATTGACTTGCAAACCCAACGCAATGAAACCAGACCGAGTTTTGCCTGCTAACTGCAACCACTTACCAGGCGGAGCTCATCAGCTCCTGCATAACTCAGGGAGTGCCAAGGACCTTTCTCTCAAACACCTCACATAGTTTGTATTTATTTTCCTAATAAAACCCCAAGCTTTCCTTCATTCCTCAGGCCATAGAGGCCACCCCAACCAGAGGAGGCATGTTCCAAATTGCAATTTGTTTGTCAATTTAAATTTAAAAAAAAAAAAAAAACCAAAGAAATCTACAAAGAACACTGATATTTATTTGGGAATATCAAAGCATTGCAATGAGAATACCCACGTCATAGTAAATTATGGGCACATTCACGGAGGTTGAAGCAGAGAGAAGTTTTTCAAAACACAAATGAGGTGATTATATCTGTTTTTCCCCCCCTGGTATTAGGGTATAACCAGGGGTACTCGACCACTGACCTACATCCCCCATCCGTTTTTGTTTTTTTTTTTTTTTTGAGACAAAGTCTCTAAGTTGCTGAAACTGGCCTCTAACTTGGGATCCTCCTGCCTCAGCCTCCCGCGTGGCTAGTATTACAGGCATTACCATGTATATTTTGAAACAAGGGAGTGGCAATCAGCCCAAGGTGGAACAGACAGCTGCTGGGCAGATGTCCTTGTAGAAGTACTTTATGGTATAAGGTTGCAGTGACCTCTGTGCAAGCCTGTGTTTCTGATGACGTTTTGTGACAATCATTGTCAGGCAATGGTGACAAGGAACGCTTTCTTCATAACTGCTCAGCTTTGTTTACTTTTTTGTTAGGGTGGGTACAAGTGACTCCATTTTGATTCTGACAAAGTTCACACTATTCTTTATTCTCAAATAAAAGTTGCTTTCTTGGAAATCCATCTCTGTATTTTTTTTTATTTTGACAGTTCATAATCATTCATGATTTTGAAAGCTAACAAAAGGAGCACACACAACTACCAGAAATACTGATACAGAATGGATAAAGGAACGCACGTGCTGTCCGCTCATGTTCTGTCGGCTGGAGGACGATGATACCTTTCAGAAAACACTTCAGCCCCCTGAGCCCCAGATGGCTCACCGAGAATCAGCAAGCATCCCTAACTCAAGAAAGACAAAGTCTGCAGGCTGCAACTGGCTGAAGCTGAGCAGAGAATGGGGAGACTCAAGAAGGATGGGAACTTCTAGAAGGGAGAGGTCATCTGTCAGCCATGGCAAACTGGGGTGGGCAATGGGGTTTTCTTCCATGCTAGATTCTCAGCTTCTTCATGCATGAGAGAGTCAGAGAGTAGAAGTGAGTCTTGGATGGAGACATTGAGAAAACTGTGGACGAGGAAATTGCAGGTGCATATACAATCAGAGTGCATGACCCATCGCAGGTGCTGATCATCCAATCCCACATTCAGGAGGTGATCACGCACGGTGCTTGCAATATCATCTCAGTGCACAGTCTGGGGCTATCCCTGCCAAGCACTATGAATTGGTGGCAGTGGAACCTCACTGGGCAGGTGACTTTCAAGGACCTGAGAGTCATTTGCTATTCTACCTGACTTCGTTTAGACTCTCACAGCCCAGGACTCATTACCTCCATCTCGCCAGATCCATGGGATCCTCACCCCCATGGAATCGCTCAGCAGCCCTCCTGGGCAGGTGGACCCTCCTCCTGACCCATCCCTTTCTCTTGGCTTTGAGACAGGTAATCCTGGCTTCTGTCTGCTGGCCCAGAGACCACATTTAACTGGTGGCATTTTGCACAGCCTGACCTTCTTCCAGTGTCCTCCAGGACGGTGACGGAGGTCACCTGCTTCAAGCACCATCTCCTTCCTGACCAAGAGGGCAAAGGTCACTTGTCCTGACCCATTTGCTAGATTCCCCCAGTCAGCAGGCAAGGTGAGGGGTGCAGGGAAATCCGATGGAGCCACAGAGTCTCTTGTGTTCTCTTGCCTCCTTCCTGACCATCAGCCCTTTCCTTCCTTTTGCTCTTTTACAAATTTTTGCTCTGAATCTGGTTGTTCACACTGTTGGGTTTTAGAGGGAGAAAGGTTTCGAGATTAGACTTCCTTCGGCCCATGTTAATCAGCGGTCAGAGACCAGGTGAATGCTCTGTTTGTATTGAAAACGATCTTACTGAAGGAGGACACATTGCTATGTTCTCTCAGAAAACAGCCTTAATATCATTTTCTCTCCCAGATCTTATCCCAGCTTGTGATGGCACATTTTTTTTCTGGGAAATTATTTTTTAATTTTCTTCCATTAGTTGGAAATTCCAACTAATGAAGGCAAAGACTGTATCTGCATCGTGGCAAAATGTCTAACACATGGTAAGTGTGTAAGGTAGGTTTGTTGGATGAATTAGTCAATCAAATGATCAGTCTATTACTGGGACTAGATTATCCTCTCCAGCATATAGTAACCCAGTGACAGTTGATCATGCCCCATCACCATATTGATGTGAATGAGTGAGTGTGTGCATGTGGGTGTGTGTGCATGTGTGAAGTTATCATCAACAGGCCATCGGAGTTCTTATATCAGAAACTCTTTCCTATACCAAGGGGAGGGGATTCAAAATGTGACTCCTTCACATCTTTGTCCCCATTCAGCTTCTGGGGTAGAAGAGACAGTATTTAGTAAGTGCCACTTCAAAAGTACAGGCAAGTTAGCAGGGTGCAGTGGCACATACTGGTAATCCCAGCTGCTCAGGAGGCTGAGGCAGGAGGATCATGAGTTCAAAACCAGCCTCATCAAAAGTGAGGCACTAAGCAATCAGTGAGACCCTGTCTCTAAATAAAATATAAAGTAGGGCTGGGGATGTGGCTCAGTGGTCATGTGCCCCTGAGGTCAAATGCTGGTATCAAAAAAAAAAAAAAAAAGTACAGGCAAATGGATAGTCCTGGTGTTCCATGGCACATAGGGGTTGTAGGGTTGCTATAGTTGACAACATGGTATTATATATTTCAAAATTGCTAGAGGAAAGGATTGAATTTTCTTACAACAACAACAAAATGTAAGCCATGACTACATGTTACATATCCTTGAGTAATTATTACACAATGTATATAAGAACCCCCATAAAAATGCACTATTAGGGCTGCAGTTATAGCTCAGTGGTACAGCACTTGCCTAGCACATGTGAGGTGCTGGGTTTGAACCTCAACACCACATAAAAATAAATAAGTAAAATAAAGGTATTGTCTTCATCTACAACTAAAAACATTTTTTTTTAAAAAATGCACTATTATTCTGATGCCAGATACTAAGATAATGTATTTTTCATCCCTAATATTATTAACTAAAATCATGTGGGAGCAAGGGATGATTGTTCATGAATTTAAGAAAGCTTGGGTAAAAGAAAGGAAAGAAGAAAATCCTTTTGTGTACGTGTATGTGTGTGAGTGTGCATGCACACGCAACTGGTGATTGAACCCAGGACCCCATGCATGCTGGGCAAGCACACTACCACTGAGCTACATCCCGAGCCCAAGTTTATAGAACCCAGGACATCTGGCAACCCTTTGATAACATCAGAGCGTGTAATGCCTGTGCATCAAATAACTCCAAACATGTAACTTGCTGTGATGTTTAACTTGCAGAAAAGTAATGTTTGTCTAAAGAATCATAGGAACTCACCCCAGGACCCCAGGAGGTCAAGGTCAATTGCAATGTGACAGCAGGAGTGGGGGAAACATGTCCTGGGTGAAGAAGGTCCGCTCAGCATGCAGTCTTCTTGCTCTTTGTCCCAGTATAAACATAACTTTCAAAACTAACTCAACTAAACATAACAAACACTATGTTTATCCATCTAGGTCTTTCACCAGCAGAAACCTTCTCTACTTGTTATATACACCTTGTCTTATAAGGAACAAATGAAATATTTCTTTTCTAGACAATTCTTTATTCAGCTACCTCCAATCTCTAATTAAGCATTTGTCTCAAAGATCCCAAACTTTTAAGAAGAAGCATGATGTCTTAGTTTCCTGTTCTTACAACAAAATACCTGGGATTTGGGTAGTTCGTAAAGAACAGAGGTTCATTTGGCTCACAGTTCTGGAGGCTGAGCAGGTCAAGAGCATGGTACCAGTATCTGGTGAGGGCCTTTGTGCAGCGTTACAACATGGCAGAGGGCATCACACAGTGAGGCAGAGCAAGATCCCCAGCTCAGATCCTCCCCTCTATTTTTTTTTTTAAAGAGAGAGTGAGAGGGAGAAAGAGAGAATTTTTTAATATTTATTTTTTAGTTTTCAGCGGACACAACATCTTTGTTTGTATGTGGTGCTGAGGATCGAACCCGGGGCCGCATGCGTGCCAGGCGAGCACGCTACCGCTTGAGCCACATCCCCAGCCCCCTCCCCTCTATTTTTGGTACTTTTACTCTCTTCCTGTTCTGATAAAGCCACTAATGCCATCATAGGGACCCCGCCTTCAACACTTGATCAATGCCTAATTACTTCCTAAGGCCCCACTTTAAGATACCATCAGCATATGAATTTAGAGATGATGTTTCCAATGCATAAACTTTGGGGGGACACATTCACACCGCATCAAATTGAGCGTATTAAAACCTGATTGCTTTAAGCAAGTGAATAAGACTATTATTCTCCAGAGTTGATCTATAAACTAGGACTTGGTCAGCTGCATCCAAATCACCTGGGGGGTGGGGAGGCTGGATTTACGACAATGAGATGCTGAGGCTCTCTGATTATGTAAACATACCATATAAATAAATGTGTTGTGCTCCTGAAACGGGGAGCACTCATTTTGATCAGTTATATATCGTCAGGGCCCAAAACATGATACTCCAAAAAAATGGCACCTTGGCAGGCTGAGGGCTTTGAAACCAAGGATGTTGAGAACGTCTCCGAAGCCAAAGCTTTCTCTCACCCTCCTGTAACTACCTATCTCCTTCCCCAACACAGATCACTGAAACCAGAACTCCTCTCCCCCAGAACCTAGAAGAATCACTCTCTGACCTGTATCCATGGAAGTAGGTCATAAGACCCCCGTGTGACAGCTGTCCTGCCTTGTACCCAGAAGGAGGAAATGCTGTCACCCAGGCCAGGAAGAATCTGAAGGAGCAGGCCTCGCTGAAGATCCCCCCAGTGACTACCATAGATCAAACCCTTCCTGTCTCATTTCTCTACAACTCTCCCTTCTTTGACCAGACTTGGCATAAAAATAGAGTTCTCCCAGGGTCTTTGATTCCTCAAAAGAATCCTCTTTCTGGTGAAACTTTAAATAAATTTCTTATGCTTTTCTTGTGTTAATTTGACATTGATAGTAAATAATCAAAGGCAGGCAGAGAAATGATCAGATAAACTCCAAGGACTTTTCCAGTCATGAACATTATAGAACGTGAGAAAATATTTACTGTGATCGTAAAATTTGTTTAAGCTTGGCTTTTGTTCATACTTCTGAAGTGAAATCCCTCAGGGTTCCCTACAAAAGAGACCAGCGCACTCTTCTTTTTCACTACGAAGTGTTCCTTCTTTAAATTTCATTCGTTTTTATGATGAATTCCACACTGTGACTTGGTGGAACAGGCTTATGTAGACCTAAAACAGAGGTTTTTTGGTAGATGGTGCTCTGAAAATGGGGAGCTCATCTACAAGTTTGCATTCAGCCCCTTTAGACACAATGAATTTTGAACAATACCAACAGAATACACAGCACTGTTGCTGATAGTTACACAGAAACCTTTTTCCTCCTTAACGTCCAATACTTCACTAACACAGAGTCCAAAAAAAAAAATCATCTTCCCATAGTATCCTCTTTAATAATCACTGTTATTACCTATCATTTCCAAATCTAGCTAATTTTCCTTTTAACTGAGCATCTAAATGATCTGAGAAAATCGTACAGATTTGGGCACACATTGGGATCTCCAGAGATTGATCCCCTAGGACCCTGCAGTTACTATATTGGCTGTCCTGTATATTGACAAAACTTTAACAATCAAAGGTCATTTATCCGGTATTGGCTATAGGATCAGGGCTGTGCCAGTTCCACTCAGACTGGAAGATGATGAGACACAGAGGAAAGGTGTCAGTTCTTCTCCTTGGTTTCCTGGTTGGCTAAGTACAGATAACATAGAGGTGTGCACCCCATGCCCAGACACACCCCCGTGCATTGAGCCTGTCCCCTGCACAGGTGGGGATGTGTCTTGGAAGGAATGAGGGCATTGGCCTGAGGAAGCTGCTGGGAATTGAGGATGAAAGGCCTGTGGTCGGACAGTACAGAGGACATGTTAGGATTCAGAGGATGGAGACAGCCAGGCGTGGAACTCCAAGAGGGAGCCAAGCAGCTGGGGATCTAGTATTTTGCCTCCTGCTGGAGAATCAAGGCCAGGGTCACAGTTGTCTTGAAAAAAGCTGGTATGAGCAGTGGATGGATAGTATTCCTGGGCAGTATGCATGGTCAGCACCTCCCCGGGGTCCAGCAGCAATAGCCATGCCAGGGGCACTTGACCCAGTCACTTATGCAGCCAGGTTTGACTTCATCCAGATCAGCCAAAGACGTGACTGGCGAGCCCACTCTGAGGTTTCTCAAGATTGTTTCCATTCACAATTGTTAAGAAATAGCTGTGCCTGAAGTTTGTCCCTGGACATATTTTTACTTGTAATAATGCACCCCCCCCCCAAAAAAAAAAAACGGGCAAGACCTCGTGGCCTACCCGGGAAAGGTTACTTATCTCCTGAGACTCCCATAAAGATTCAGCAGGACCAGGCCAGCCCCACTGGGGACAGAGTGGATGTGCCTGAGTTGAGGTGCAGAAAGCCTAGCACTAGGTCTCCGCAGACCCAGAGGAGGGGACCAGGGTACCTGGGAACATGGCCAAAAATGATCCTACCAGGAAAGCTGTGGGTGCAACTTGGAGGCTCACTGGGAAACCACACATCACACTGGAAAGCCCTCAGGGGCTGTGGAGTCACCCTGGGGACTTGCGACATTGGAGAGGATTCTAGTGCTTCTTTAAAATGTACCCCAGGGCTCAATTTCCCAGCTGGAGTTTCCATCTCAGTCTTGAAATCCCTCTCGGATGCCCGGGTTGACGGCGTCCTCCATGAACACTCACTGCCTGAACTCGGGCGGTCGCGATTGTTGAGAGGCATATTTAAATAAGAGAAAGTCCTTCCTTTGAGTGGTCATCTGCCACCTAAAGCTTCCAAGCACTGAATTTTGTGTCAATTGGTAGGATTTTTATGAAAGTGTGTGTGTGTGTGTGTGTGTGAGTGTGTGTGAGTGTGTGTGAGTGTGTGTGAGTGTGATTATACACACATATCATGCCCGAGCCCTTGACCATCCTGGTTCTAGGACTCTGTGCTACTTAAAGAGGAACCATGTGCAAAACAGAGTGTCTGCAGACTTCCATTAGCCCTGGAGTCTTGCTCCCTCCCCTGCTGCTCAAGCAGAAGTGGACCACCCATTGCCCAGGTGCTGTAGAGGGTGCCCTGCATTAAACAGGACCTTGGACTTGATGCTTCTGCCCTGACCATCTCATTTCTTTCTCTTGCTCTCGGGACAGGCCGACCACTCCATGGATACGGAATGAGGGTGAAGTCGTTTCTCAGGCTCCCTCGGGTCCCTGGGGCCAACCCTTCTGGCTATGGTAGGGAGGAGTGAGGATAGGAGGGTGTCCCTGGGTCCCCACACACACTCGGCTCATGGAATGGTCAGTATACCCAGCCCCCAGCAGACCAGCTTCTGCTATCACCAGATCTGCAGAACCTGTCCAAAGGCCACAGCCAGGATGGTGACAGGCCGATGGCAGGTACCTTGGGCGGTGCCCACGGCAGGTGGATGCCATGAGCTCACACATGGCAAGGACCGGATCCGCCCAGCCCCAGAAGCTGTAGTATAGCCTGGTGTGGGAGGGGCAGCTGGTAGGTCCCCGAGGGTGTCCTGCCTGGTGGGCTCCCTGTGGTGTCCTGCCTACTTTTGGGTGGGCTCCAGGCCCCATAGAAGTTGGCCCAGCGTGGCCACTGGGGAAGGATGCCTAGCAGGTCTATTCCAGGACCACGGACTACAGAGAAGGGGAACCTCACTTCCTCCTGGTTGAACGCAGGTGACAGGAGCCAGGGAAGTGGCAGCCAGAGAGGCTTTGGCCAGACTGACAGCCCCGGGGAAGAGGAGGACTGGGCTCCCCGAACTGGTGCTGAAACCTTCCTCTGGCTGCAACCACCACTGGGGACTCCACTGGCCACCAAAGAGCTGGAGACACCTCCCAAATCATGAGTTGCCCACAAGACCTGTCCAAGCCCTGGGAGTGACAGATCCCTGGGGCAGCTCTTCCTTGAGGAATCAAGGGCTTCCCTGGGGCAGGGGTCCAGTGGAGCCCAGGGAGCCCTCCTGGAGACCATCGGGTGACAGGGGCAGAGGACCTGACGTCTCAGAGAGGCTGTGACTATGGCGTGCTCCTAGGCCACACGGGCAGCAGAAGGCCACACGGGCAGCAGGAGGCCACCCAGCCAGGCTTGGGCAGGTTCCTGGATCCCTAGGCTCCACCTGGATTCCAGGTTCCACAGCCCAGCAGTGGCCCCTCAGGGGGTTCCATGAGGTCTCCCTGCCACAGCCAAGGTCTCCATCAGGTCCCCTGTCACAGCCATACTCTGCAGAGCAGCAAATCCTGGCTTGACCTCCCCAAGACCAAGAGTTGGGAGTCAACCCACCCTTTTCCCTTCCTCCCTCTCCTCCCCCTCCCCCCAGGGCCCTGAGCACAGACAGACTTCCAGTCCAGGCCACAGACAAAGCAGGGCAGGATTCAGGTCCCCAGGGGCTTTCAGGGAAGGGAGGAGGGTGCATCTGACTTTGTTGGCAGAGTCAGAAACTGTCACATAGACCTCATGATTCCAGAGGTCTATGGGCCAGAGAACCGCTCACACATGTTCAGAAGCCACACAGGAGAGAGTTCAAGGCAAAGATATTTGTATCAGCAAACCCTGGAGCAGCCACGGACCCTGCACTGGAGAAGGGATAAAGAGGGGGGGTACACACAGTGGGCAGCAGGGTGAGAGGGAAGGCCAGCAGCAGCCGTGCACGGGAGCAAAGGGGCCCAGAGTACTGTGGCATGAAAGAGCCAGGAGCAGAGGAAACGTCTAGTTCCAAAGCAAGACCACCAAGGGAACGAGAAAGACAGAAGCCAGGAGCAGGCAGGTCTGCAGGGTGGAGGGAAGGAGATGTGGTGACATGGTCAGGGAGGCTTTGACAAAGTTGACAGATGACAAAGAGCTATTCAAGTCTGAGAGACAGAGTTCAGTAAGATTAAAAATCCCAAGGGACAAGAAAACAAGATAATATGTGCAATGCAGTGCTGTTATGATGAATAGAAATAACACATAAAGTGCTTGATATACAATAGTTGTCCTGTAATGGTGGTATTATTATGATTCCTTTATTCAAAGGGCATATGTGTTAGTCAGTTTCCTGTTACTGTAACAAAACACCTGAAAAAAATCAACTTAATAAGAGAAAAGGCTTATTTTGGCTCATGGTCTCAACCCATGCTTGCTTGGACACTTTGCTTTGGGCATGTGGCAACACAGTGCATCAAGGTAGCACATGACAGAGGACATCTGTTCACCCCATGGTGGCTGGGAAGCAAAATGAGAGAAACAGGAAGGGGCCAGAGTTCCAATATCCTCTTCAAGGGTATGCCCCCAATAACTTGCTGCAATGGACCCCCCAAAATGCTGTGGTTCATAAAAGCAAGCTGGGAAGGTAGAACCTGTTACCTGGATCCTGGCTGACAGATAACAAATAAGCAAAGAAGGTAAAAAGGAAAAAATGAATTTACTTGTAGATTTGACTCAAACTGAGGAGAAGCAGTTAAACTGTCTCCACTGGTAGCACACACCTGTAATCCCAGCAGCTCAGGAGGCTGAGGCAGGAGGATCTCAAGTTCAAAGCCAGCTTCAGCAACTTAGCATGGTTCTAAGCAACTGAGGCAGACCCTATCTCTAAATAAAATACAAAACAGGACTAGGGATGTGGCTGTGGTTGAGTGCCCCAGGGTTCCAACCTGGTTTCAAAAGGAAAAAAAAAAAAAGAAAAAAGAAAAATAAGAAGAAGAGGTTACAAATTATAGAAACAGAAGCCAGGAAATATACATTCAGGGATTTAGCTAGGCCGGGCTAACTAGAGAATATATCACAATTCCTGTTTTTCAGCCTTTGTTGGAATAGCCTGGGCTTTGGGAGAAAGTTTTCCCCTTCCATCAAGATGGAGAAAATAATATCCAGGAAGTTGGGAAGAAAAACATTTTAGGGCTCTTAATTTCAAAGGGGCTCTGTTACAGAATGAGTGCCAATCGACCCCACCCACCCTGCAGAGCTTATATAAAGAAACTAGCACAAGGCCAGTCCCCTAGGAAGCCCACAATAAGTTTCCAGCTTGAGGGGAAAACAAACCAAACCAAACCAAAAAAACAAAACAAAAAACCCATGGGAAAAAAATGTTTTCCTTGTTAGCTTAGGAAAGAATTGAATGAAGGGGAAGGCTAACCTCTTTCTTTTCTCCTGGGTGGCTTTTGTCCTCAAACAGGAATGTCTCCCACTGTTATCAATCCAGCAATAACACAGATGGGCTTTTGAAGTTGCTGGCCTGCAAAGTAGCTGAGAAAGTGAAATTCCTACATGAGCAAGCAAAAGAAGCTTCTCTTCAACTGACACAGCCTTTTGCAGCTCTCTGCCGATTCATTAAGGTTGTTTTCCTTCTGCAGATAGAGTGCTCCTTTTTGGTTATTGAAGCCCTAGACATTTGAGAGATTTTATGAAAGGTTTTACCTCTGACTTCCCAAGAGCAATGTTAAGACTCATAATGAGCCTGGCGCGGTGGTGCATGCCTGTAATCCCAGCAGCTACGGAGGCTGAGGCAGGAGGATGGCAAGTTCAAAGCCAGCCTCAGTAAAAGCAAGACGCTAAGCAACTCAGTGAGACCCTGTCTCTAAATAAAATACAAAATAGGGCTGGGGATGTGGCTCAGTGGTTGAGTGCACCTGAGTTCAACCCCCAGCTCCCCAAAAAGATTCATAATGTTTGATTCTTCAAGAGAGCAAGGAGACAGAGGGATTCCTTCATCTAACCAGTGTCTCCCTGCTTACCTCCAAGTTAAGGGGGACAGCAGCAGGGTCAGTCCTGAATTTTTGCTGCAGAGCCTCCTGGGATATGGGTTATGGAAGCAAAGTCTCAAGAGGGGACACATCTGTGCCCTGGTCCCCAGATCTCAATGTTCTCACTTCTGAAATGGAAGCTAAGTGTATCTTCTCTACCAACTTCCCTGGATATTTGAGCAAATTATAAAGTACAAGTATAGATTAAGTACGAATCTCTAAACTTTTTAAAGCAGCAAAATAATTCGCCTCCCCGAAGCTACACCACACCACAGAAGTTGAAGTCCTTGCTACGCGCTCTGTGTTTTTTGGTAAAAACATATTCTTCCTTGTTTTCTCATTCGGCTAGAGAAAGTTTCACTGAGTGGCAGCGAAGCCAAGGATCCTGCCCGGACCCCAGCTGCCAGACTTGCCTACCTGCCCACCACAGAAATAAGCAAACTGGATCAAACGAATAAAATTCATTCTTCCTTTTTCAATCGTTTGCTCCTTTCCCAAGCAGGCAGGCGTTAGAGTCCAGCCAACCTGGATCCAGGCAGGCTCCCTGTTTTGGCTACTGGTAACATTACTATGGCCTCTTTCTTTCTTACCTAAGGAAGAACATAATATCAGACTCTAAAGAGCAGCAGCACCCGGGTCCCATGGAGTCGTGCGATGGCCCTGAGGCTCTGAGGACAGGAGCTGGGTCTTGCTGTCAGGACTGGATTTGTATTCTCCACAACTGGCTTTGAGATCTGTGAGCTGCTTATCTCTCTAAGCCTCAATGGTCTCATCTGTCTAGTGGGGATTCACAAGGACAGTACCTACCCACTGAAGAGGGGTGAGGTCTCTGTTGGAGGGTTGCTCTAGTGCCGCACTCAGATCTTCTTCCTCAGCTGCGGAGTGATGGCTGTCGATCACTTCCACCTGAGACATTCCCCCAACTTGAACTTGGTCAAAGGGAGACTCCACCCAAAGTTGCAAACCTTCAGAGGTATTGGAGGGAGAAGGGAGCTTGCTTGCCTACTTTGAAAGGTAGATGTAGGAGTTTAAAGTCCTGCTCCCTGCTTGCCCCAGCTGGGGACAATTCTGAAGGTCATCCCAGCCCAGAACCCCTGTGCCTTATTAGGAATGGCTTCGGTCTTTTTCATTATTATATTGTAATTAAGCTTCTCCCTCTGGCCGAATTCTACTTTTTCTCTAAATAAATCAAATGAATTCTTTAAACTTGTGGACCGGGCTGGGAAGGGGAGATGGAGTCACTGTTCTTCAAATGTGTATCTGCTGGGTCCCCTTCCCCCTTCCTCCCCAGCACTGACCCACAGTCTCACACTCTATGCCTTTCCTCTCGCTGCCTCAAGTTCTGTTCTCTCTGCTTTGGGGGGTAGTATCAGCAGTAATTGCAGAAAGGGCCACCTGAACTGCCCAGGGGTACCACAGCAAGCCATGAAAACTCCTGCAAGAGACCTGCTTGCCTGCACCAACACCACAAGATAACCCTCCTGCCAGGGGCGGACGCTGCAATGACATACATAAATAAACTCACCAGCATAAGTCTTGTTTCGCCTGGCTTCACACTCTCCAGCCTATCTCCTAGCGTCTTCCCTGGAATTTACTGCCCCTCACCCAGACCCTCTGTCTTGTCATTCTTCCTAAGACGTATCATCCTTTGCCTGGAAGTATTTTTAAAAAATGTTTTCTGCACTGGTCATTTCCTTTCACTCTTAGGAGGATCCCGTGCTCATGTAAAACTAATGGAAGCTGTATGCTCTTCCCCCGTCCATCTGCCTTGTGTCAATTAGGTTCTTAGGTCCAGTTGAAGATCCGACTAAGAACTGGGATGGGTGGAGGGGATCTAGAGACTCCCCTACAATGGATCAGAGGAAAGCCAGAGTTTTTAATTCCTTCCCTGGAGAAAGCTGGGCTTGCCTTTGCAGACTAGGACTCCTGCTTACAGCCACTGAGCCTGGGGTAGTCACCTGCCCTGGGTGTGACTTGTTGAACCAAACCACACCTGACTCCCAATCCTTCCTGTCTTAAATTTCACAGAAGCCTGGCAGGACTCCAATGGCAGACTGGGAATTCCTGGCAGGGGAAGCCTTGCGACTTCATCTTCTTTTATAATTACTGGGATATAATTTGTATACAATTGAATCCCCTAATTTTAAGTGTACACTTTGATAAGTTTCAATAAATGTGTCCAGTATCCAGTATTGTAACCAATAGGACAATGATGATTTGGAACATTCCCCAATGTCCCTAAATAGCTCTTTTGTGCCTCTCTGCAGTCCTTCCCACCGCCCATCGCTCCCCCCACCTCCACATGGCCTGGCAGCCATTCATCTGCTTTTTGTTACCATAATGCTGCTTTTTCTAGAATTTTAATTAAGTGACATCACATAGTATCTACTCTTCTATGTGAGTGTCCCTTCACTTAGCATGCCTTTGAGATTCATCCATGTTGCTGCATGGATACAGCAATTCCTTCTGGAAAGTATTCTGCTGAATGAGGAAACAGCTACGTGTCTATCAGTTCACCTGCCGACGGACACTCGACTTGTTTCCAGTTTGAGGCTACTCTGAGTAAAGTTGCTAAGAATATTTGTGGACAAATCTTAGTGCAAACTTATGTTTTCTATCTTTGGTAACCTGGGATTGGTCTAGGTCCCATGGTAAGCATAGTATAACTTTATGTATGTATTGCAATATTACAGTGTAGTCCATAAACATGTACAATTATTATACATCAATAAGAAAAATTTTAATCATTTTTAAAATATAGTTAAAATAACCATGGGCTAATAAAAATAACCAAAAGTTTTTTAAAAACCTACCAGTTTTCTAAAATGATGATACCTGTCTACAGTGCTATCAGAAATATCTGAGAGCTCCAGTTGGTCCACATTCTCTCCTATACTTAGTATCATGAGTCTTTCTAATTTTGCCTCTTTGATGGTGTATGGTGGTATTTGTGGTTTTAATTTGTATTTTACTAACTGATGATGCTTAGCATCTTTTCATGTGCTCATTTACCATTTGTATATCTAATTTTGTAAAATTTCTGCTCAAAAAATTTTGTCCATTTGGAAGGATGTTTGTAAGTGTCTTAACATATGAATCCTTTTGCTACAGTTTTGTGAGTGCTTTCTCCCATTCAGAGGCTTGCCTTTCAGTTTTCTTAATAAAGTCTTCAGAAAAGCAAATTTTTTTTATTTTGATGAAATCCAACTTATCTTTTTTCCGTTCAATAGGCCTGGCACATGCTAAGCAAGAACTCTACCTCTGAGGTACATACACCCCCATCTCTGAAATCCAACTACTCAATAATCTCTTTTATGGTTTGCTCTTTATAAAATCTTTGCCTAACTCAAGGTCTCAAATAATTTCTGCTGTTTTCTTGGGAAATTTTTTGTTTTAGAGCTTATGTATAAGTTTCTGATTCAAGTTAATTTTTACCTATTTGCATGAGGTAAAAATTCAAGATTCATAGTAATATTCTGTGGTGAGCCGTTTCTGTGTACTGTGGCCGCCATTACAAGATGGCGCTGATAAGCGCCGTGGCCTGTGATAAACAACTCCTTATTTTGGGAGAGTTGGCACGTAGCTGTAAAACACCCTATGAGAAAGATCCACGTGGCAGTTGTGCATTGGGGCTTTATCTGCTTTATTAAGGCTGGGGCACATAGGAGTAGTAGTAGGAGTAGTGGCAGTAGGAGTAGTAGTAGTAGTAGTAGTAGTAGAGAGAAAAAGAAGCTTCCAGAGACACATAAGTAAAGGCCTGAATAAACTGCTGAAAGAAGATTCCTGAGTTGCATCTTCCTTGCGGGCAAGGGGTCGCGACAAGTGGTGCCGAGACCCGGGAACCAGAACTTTCAGCAGTCAGGGTGGTGCACCGGTAAATTCCCAGGTAAGTGGGAATCCGCAAATGAAAGCGGGGTGCTCCTCTGTAAATAAAGAGAGAGCGGGAATAAGTCCCAGGTGAGTGGGATCCGCGATTAAAGCGGGGCAGCTCCTCTGTAGATAAAGAGAGAGCGGGGGAAAAAATAATAAAATAGGTGCTCCTCGGTAGATAAAGAGAGAGCGGGGAAAAAATAATAAATTCCCGGGTAAGTGGGAATTCGCAAATGAAATCGGGACGCTCCTCTGTAGATAAAGAGAGAGCGGGGAAAAAATAATAATATAAAACGCTCCTCGGTAAATGAAGAGAGATCGGAAAAATAATTAAACAGGACGCTCCTCTGTAGATAAAGAGAGAGCGGGGCTTTGTACTTTCACTTTCTTCATAGTTTTGAAAACATTATGGGTGTTAACTCCTCAAGCCCAAAGTCTTAATTGACCTTCTCCAGAATATTCACCATGGCTGATTTTAGGACTCTTAGCAAAAAAAATCTCTACAAAAAAGTTCAATATAGATAAAATTTCCTATTTTCATGTTGCCCTGTTTTACTTGGCCACTGTCTGAAAAAATCAGCACTCCAGGAGCTGGACACTCCCTTATTAGTTTTTCACAAAAATATGTAAACAAGGCCTCTGGCCTTGAGCTGGGCTTCACAGTGCTGACTACATTTCTAAGATAAGGGAGTTACTAATTGGGCTCCATGGTAACAGCTGCCAGGAGGAGGAACTGGAGGGTCGATTAAGGAAGTCAAGATTTAAAGCACCTACGGCCCCGATCGCTGTTGCGCTCCCTCCTTATAACCCCGATTGGGACAAGGACAACCCCAGAAGGCTGGGGGGTGTTCAGTGGCAGCCTAAGAAGGCCCAAACTTCCCAGTAATTGAAAACTTGGATGCTGATGGACAGCCGGCCAGAGTGCATGTTCCTCTAGCCTTTAAGGATATTAAGCAACTAAAGGAGGCAGTTACTAATTACAGACCCCATGCCCCCTTTACATTGACTCTCCTCGAGTCTTTCTCTGCCAATCAGCTGACACCTAGTGACTGGCAACAGCTTTGCATGGCTGTGTTGTCCGGAGGGGATTTTTTGTTGTGGAAAAGTGAAAATCAAGAGAGGTGTTGCGAGCTAGCCCGAGTCAATCAGGATCCCGGCTTCCCACGGCGTAACCTTGAAATGTTAACAGGCTTGGGACAATATGCTATCATAAATAAACAAATTAATTATAATCCTGGGGTCTATGCTCAGATAGCTACAGCAGCCATTTAGGCTTGGAAGGCTCTACCTATTTCAAATGCTAAAACAAAAGTTTCAAAAATTGCTCAAGGACCCTCTGAGCCTTATTCTGACTTCATTGCCTGATTGATGCAGGTGGCAGGGAAAAATATTCCCTAACTTGGAACAAGCCATGCTGGTCATTAAGCAATTGGCTCTTAAAAATGTAAACCCCTATTGCCAAAATGCTATTAAATCTACCAGAGCAAAGAGTGTTGATGACATGATTCGAGCTTGTAAGGATATTGATGGAGCTCATATTACTGGACAGGTTCTGGCCGCTGCCCTCAAAACAGGAACAGGGGCCCGCCCCAAGTTCTACTGGGCAATCCAGGGACGGAATGGTGGCCCCAGGGAGTGGGTGACTTTGTCACCTCCCACGGACCAACCCCTTTCTATCTGTAGACTCCCCAGGGGAACGCCAGGAGGTGCAGGATGTACATGAGCTGCAACCGCAGGTCACAGAGACAGAACAGGCTGCTACCGCAGTAAGATCTTGGCCAGGCGCGAAAAAATGCAGACAAATCAAACAAAATGCAATTGGTTAGGAAAACTTGGAGAACTTTTGCCCCGAAAATGGGCAGCGGACTCCATGTTGTTTGCATCACCATGGTAACCATGGGGTGCCTGGCCGGAAGAGTAGCTTCCTGGTCCCACCTCCCACACCTTTTCGGGCTTCTGATTGGTTCTTCCACAGTCACTCAGACAGAACTTCTAGTCCCGCTTTCCAGCCACTAACCTGTACTGCTGTGTTTCAGGTTTCTACCGGAGCTGCTCAGAGCCTGTATTTTTTTTACAAAAAAATGCCTACCTGTAAATGCTAATGAAAGATATCTTTTTCAGACAAAATTTAATTCCACAGGTTTCTATGTTACAGTCCTAAATTTAAGCTAGTTCTAAGTTAAATAACCTGACTTTTTCTCTATAGTTGTGTTACTAAATAATGTTCTATTGATGAGAGATATCAAATATGCTTCTTTATATTTTACTTTTAATTTTGAAGGTTATGAGGATGCATTTGCTCGCCACAGGAACAAGCCGGCAAAGTTCCTGTGATGACCAAAAAATCCTTATTCTCATTGCTAACTATAAAAATAAAAATGTATACTCAAGGATCTTATTTCAGTTACATCAAGTGACGTCACATAGAAGAGTGCACTCCTAGTTAAAAATAAATTAAAATGGATCCAAATATTTTAAGACCACGTGGTTACATAAAGTTAATACAACTATAAGTCATGTTCTTATTCTTAATATATATATTTTTTTAGATATTTAGATAACCTATATTTGTTAATCTATAAATTAATTAGCACATGCCTAATTGATTAGTTAATATATATTTGCCTAATTGTTTTCTTCAACAGAAAACCCATAATTTATGTTTTATATTTACATTTATCAGATCCTCTGCCTTTTCAGTTACAGATATTTGAGATAAATGTGTTTACTATAAATTTGCTTTTAAGTAAAAATACAATCAAGTAATTTCTACTTCTCAAGGTTATTGTTCAAACTCATAAAATGATAAATTATTATAATTATTTCTCCAAAATATCTAAAGGTTTTAACTTTATTTTCATTGATATTTCTTATCAAAATATAATAATTTGTTTATAGATTCTAAGGTTTTCAAAAATTGTTCCAAAGTATAAAAAGAAATTTAAAAAAAAAAAAAAAAAAAGGGCACACACACATGCCTCCTCCTGGATGAAGAACCTTGGTGTCCTGTGATTTTTTTTTATGTTTTAACCTCAACGTCTCTCGCCAGACTCGGTTTCCGTTAGCCGGACTTGGCATCTGGAGGTCCTTACCGAGATTCGGAAAGCAGAGGTAAGCAGACGAGGCTCACCTTCTAAGGGAGAAGGGGGAGGATTGGATCAAAGATAATTTAAAGAGACAGGGTACGTACCATGGGTCACTCAACAGTGAAACTTCGTCTGGCCAACGAAGTTAAAGAACTGTTAAGCAAACTAGGAACAGGAATAAAAACCAAGACAGCAACTGAATTCGTTGAAGCTATAGCCCAGGCTTGTCCTTGGTTTCTGACAGGAGGCTTTCTTAATAACAGTGATTGGGATTTGGTAAAGCAGGATCTCCAAAAGTTGTTGAGGGACCAGGGTCCAGATAGAGTCCCGATTGCTACTTTCTCTCTATGGAGATTGGTAAAGGATGCTCTTTTAACTGATAAAGTGAAGATTAAGGAGCAGCTTGCTGAATGCAAACAGGCTCTTAATCAGGTCCAAACTGCTGCCACTAATAATCAGGTTATTCAACAAACTTCCAACATACTTGAATCTCAAAGTAAAATTAATCAACATATTTTGTCAGGGATTTTAGCTGCCAACCAAAGAATAGATTTACTTCAGGCTCAGGTAGAAGAATTGTCTGATCTGGTGCTTTTGGGTTGCGTTGACCAACGGGAACATTTGTGCATAACCTCTGTCAGATTTAATAATTCCAGGAATGCTTCCTGCATCATCGGTGCTTATTTGGCCGGAAATTGGTCCATGACAGCGGAAGAGATGATCCAGTCTCAACTAACTCAGATAGCTGCCTTAAACAACACCCGTGTCGATCCAGTGACCTTGAGTCAATTCACCACTTGGATATCTTGGATATCTTCTGCCTTTTCCTTTTTTAAGGAGTGGGTGGGAGTAGACATTTTTGGCACTATGTGTTGCTTTGGTGTGATTCTTTGTTTGTGGCTTCTCTGTCGTCTCAAGGCCCGCTATGCTCGGGATAAGGCTATGATCATACAAGCTCTTGCTGCTTTAGAAAATGGCAACTCGCCACAAGTCTGGCTTGCGCATCTTAAACAGTAAACCTTTGACATGGTGGTTGCACCCCAAGTTATTATAACATTGCACTGGGATCGACATGTCCTTCTTTTGTCACTCTTCTAATGCTGGAACTTCTACCATATCTTTCCTCTGTGCATACCTCTCCTCCCTGCCTTTCTGCACTAGGATCTTTGCTAGCTAATCTTACGGTTCAACTACACCTGCCATTTGATGATGATGGTCATGGGTCCTGTCTATGGAGGCGGTTACCATGACAATGTCCTGTTGGCCACAACACGCTGAGCTGATCTTGTAGTACCCAGTGACGGGCAACTTCCACGCTTGCACTGCAACCTAAGACAGGGGAATGGGGCCTCCCCAGAGACGGGTAAGCAATGCAAGGGTGGTGGACGACCTAAGACAGGGGCTACTTGATTCCCCTTGACTTGCAACAGCAAGAGAGGTTAACTTGCTGGTAGCAAGCCTTCCCTGGCCCCCAGGGCCCAGCCCCCAATTCCTTGTTCTGCATGTCAAGGTGGCCAGCTCACAAGGCCATGACATATGTGCTCCACGGGAACGTCTTGACCTTTATCTAACAATGGCAGATGTCACAACCAAATTTCTCCCCCTCTCTGTTGTCCGTGCCTTTCTCTTAGGGTGTTGCCAACTTAATTTTGTCTGCACTACGAAGACAGCCTCAGCTGTCCCCCTTCGTCCACCATCGTCACGATACAGGATACGAGGCAAGGCACTGCACTTGAGTGATCCTTGAAGTGGACCTCAAGGAGAGCATGTCCTATTGCATGCGGGTTTGACGTCCACGCCCCGCCCCACGAAAAAAGGCGTCGGCTGATATGGAGCCGGATCTGGGGAAGGCGCCTCCTTAGGGCTGGACCATATGCAGCCACTTCTGCACAGTGGGATAGGACCTCTACTCTCGCCTGTATTGTCTTAGTAAAACAAAAAAGGGGGAACTGTGGTGAGCCGTTTCTGTGAACTGTGGCCGCCATTACAAGATGGCGCTGATAAGCGCCGTGGCCTGTGATAAACAACTCCTTATTTTGGGAGAGTTGGCACGTAGCTGTAAAACACCCTATGAGAAAGATCCACGTGGCAGTTGTGCATTGGGGCTTTATCTGCTTTATTAAGGCTGGGGCACGTAGGAGTAGTAGTAGGAGTAGTGGCAGTAGGAGGAGGAGTAGTAGTAGTAGTAGAGAGAAAAAGAAGCTTCCAGAGACACATAAGTAAAGGCCTGAATAAACTGCTGAAAGAAGATTCCTGAGTTGTGTCTTCCTTGCGGGCAAGGGGTCGTGACAATATTCCATATGGATGTTTTATTATTTCAGCACCTCATTGAATCACTTTGTAATTCAACTTCATCCCAAATCAATAGATCATTTGTGTGTCTATTTTGACTTCTGTTTCACTCAGCTGTTTTTCTGTCCTTATGCCAACACTACTCTCTCTTTATATGTCACTTTATAATAAATATTTAAATTGGGTAGTGTACATTTTCCAACTCTGTTCTGGGGAGGAAGGAAGACCTATTTGGACTCTTTTGGGTCCAGTGCATTTCCATATAATTTTTTTTAAGTTCTATAAAAATTTAAAAAGCTGTCTTGCTACAATGTAGATAAAGCTTGAAGGTGTTATGCTGAGTGAAATAAGCCAGGCACAAAATGAAAACTATTGTACGATTCCTTTTACATGAGGTACTCAAGAGTAGTTAAATTCACACAGAGGGAAACAAATACCTCGTGTAAATGGAATTATATTTGTGCCCTCGTGTCTGGTTTATTTAACTTAGCATAACATCTTCAAGCTCCTTCTACTTTACATGGAAAACAGGATGGGGACTCCTCAAAAATTAGAATTATTGTAATTGGAATTACAGCAATCTCACTTCTGGATATGTACCCCAAAGAACTGAAAGCAGGGGCTGGAATCGACATGGACTCACTTCCACACACAGAGGCACAGGTAAATCAAATGTGATATCAACACACATCTGAACACTACTCAGCCTTAAAAAGAAGGGAAATTCTGACACATGGTACAATAAGCCAGTTACAGAAGGACAGAGACTGTCATTTCACTTACATGCCGTACCAAGAATGGTCAAATTCATAGAGACAGAAAGAAGGACGGCTGCCAGGGAGGAGCTGGTGTTTAATAGATTCAGTTTCCTTTTGAGATACTGAAAAGGTTCTGAAATAGATGGTGGCGATGGCTACACCATGCAAATGTACTTCATGGTGAACACTTTGAAATAGTGAAATGATAGATTTTATGTTATGCATATTTTATCATTGAAAAAAACGTTTTATGCTTTAGCAAAAGGGGGAAGGGGGATTTACTAGAATTTCACTGAGTCTGTTGGTCAGTCTAGAGAGAATCCACACCTTAACACCACTGAGGTCTTCTGGCTCATGGACTTGTTATATCTCTTCATTTATTTAGATCTTTCATTCTCGGCAGGACAAACCGTTCATTGTATAGATCTTCCACATATTTTGTTCAATTTATCCCTATGCAGTTTATACTTTTTAGTGCTACTTCCAATCTAGGTCATATTCCATTAGTAACATGTAAAAACAAAATAGATCTTTGTATTTTGAGCATGTGATCTTGCTAACTTCATTTATTAGTTCTAGTAGCTTTTCTTTTCCTCTTCTTTGGGGGAAAATACATTAGGGTTGTCCACATAGATGATCATGTTATCTGTGAATGAAGACAGTTTTGCTTTATCTCTATTTTCTCTCTCTCAGTCACATTATTTCATTGACTAGGACACATCCAGCACAATACTGAATAGAAGTGGTAAGAGAACTTGTTCCCATCCCAGGAAGAAATTACTCAATCTTTACCATTAATAAGATATTACCTCTAGGTTTTTATAGATACCTTCTGTAGGTTGAAGTTTCCTCCCATTCGAATGTGCTATGAGTGTTTTCAATTTTTTGTTTTGTTAATAACATATGGGCATTAAATTTTTTTATATTGGTTGTTCAAAACATTACAAAGCTCTTGACATATCATATTTCATACATTAGATTCAAGTGGGTTATGAACTCCCATTTTTACCCCAAATGCAGATTGCAGAATCACATCGGTTACACATCCACATTTTTACATAATGCCATATTAGTAACTGTTGTATTCTGCTACCTTTCCTATCCTCTACTATCCCCCCTCCCCTCCCCTCCCATCTTCTCTCTCTACCCCATCTACTGTAATTCATTTCTCTCCTTGTTTTTTTTCCCATTCCCCTCACAACCTCTTATACGTAATTTTGTATAACAATGAGGGTCTCCTAAAATTTAATGGGCATTAAATTTTATCATATGCTTTTCTTACATCTATGGCTGATAATGTGATTTTTCATTAGTCCGTTAATATGGTGAATTAAAGTGATTGAGTTTCGACTTTATACCAACCTTTCATTCCTGGAATAAAACTTAATTGATCCTAATATAATTTTTAAAATGTATTTCCATATTCATTTGTTAGCCAAATTTTGCTAAAGTTTGTTAAGGTGTTTACGTTTGTGGGGGATTTTTGTCAGTGGTGACTTGCAATGTCTTTGTCTGGTTTTGGTATCAGCATAATGTTGACTGGGAAAGTTTCCCTCCCCTTCTATTATCCAGAGGGATTTTTTAAAACCTGATTATTCTTCCTTAATTATTTGTTTGAACTTAACTGTGAAGTCATCTGTGACTGGAGTTTTCTTTGTGGGAACGAGTGTGACTATGAATTCAACACATCAAATAGAAGACTGGATCAGGTCAGCTTCTTGATTGAACTTGCAGAAATTCTATGTCAAGGAATTCATTTTATCTAAGTTGTTGAATTTATTGGCATAATGTTCATAAGATTTCTTTTTATCATTTTTAAGTCCATATAATCTATTAAAATGTTCCCATGTTCGTGTGTGTGTGTGTGTGTGTGCGCGCGCGCGTGTGTGGTGCTGGGAACTAAACCCAGGGCTTCATGCAGGCAGGGCAAACACTCTACCACTGAATCACAACCTGCTCCCTCTTTTTTAAAATATATATTAGCAATCTGGGTCATATCTTACTTTTTTTTTCTTACCAGGATCTGGCTAGATTATCTACCTGGAAGCTTAGCAATCTTATTGAACTTTTCAAAGAATAAATCCTTAGTTTTATTTATTTTCTTCATTATTTCTCAGTTGTCCATTTGACTTATTTTTTATATTTATTGTTTCTTTCTATAGTATTTCATTTTATGTATCACCTTGACCAGATCAATGGGGTGTGCAGGTATTTGGGTAAAGGTTATTCCAGGTGTGTCTATGAGGGAATTTGGATGAGATTAACACATATCCATAGATTGAGTAAAGCCAGTGGTCCTCTTTCATGGGATGGGCCCCATGTAATCAGTTGAAAAACTGCATAGATCAAAAGGACTGACCCTTCCCTCAGTAGGAGGGAATTCTTTCTGCTGATGTCCTTTGAACAGTCAGCTTTATCCTGCCCTCAGATGCCAACCCTAATAGTTCTACCTGGATCTTGAGCCTGCAGCCTTGAGAACCACACCACCCTTTCGCTTTCCTGGATCTGCACCTTGCTAATGCACCCTGCAGGACTTGAGACTTGTCGGCTTCCATAAACGTGTGAATCTGTCTATATATCTGTTATTTGTTCTGTTTCTCTAGAAACTCATGACTAACACACCTTCCTTTTGCTTGATTTGGGCTTAATTCAGTTTTCTTTTTCTAGTGTTTTAGGGTGGAGACTTAAATTATTAAATTTGAGAACTTTCTTTTCTAACAAAAACATTTAATGCCATGAATTTCTTTCTAAGCACTGCTTTAGCTATTTCTCATACATTTTGATGTTTTCATTTTGATTCAAATAAAAATACTTCCTAATGAGCCTTATAATTTATTTTTGACCCATGACTCATTTGGAAGTATGCATAGCTCAAAAGGACTGACCTTGTTTAATTTTCAAATATTTGAGGACTTTTCAGGTGTTGGTTTCTAGTTTGTGGTTAGAGTACATACTTTGTGTGATTTCAGTCCTCTCAAATGTATTTGCAGGACAGTTCCTTAGGTGCCCTTAGACCCACCCAGCCACCCCTTCCTTTCCTTATAGTTCTTAGGAATGACTGTAGAATGTGCTGGGAATGCAACGTCCCAAGACAGGGAGAGACTGGCCCTGTCCTAGTCTCTCTCCTCTAGAAAACCGAATGTCTTTCAGCACTTTGGCTCAGCAATGTGTGACCCCTGGGTATAAAACCCAAGATAGGCTGCTTTCTGAGCCCCTCGGCTGAGATGCAAGTGGAGCACACACAGACAAGAATCCATCCTCCTTTGGTAGCTTTTCTGGGCCTTAGAAGCTGGCTCACCCTGAATCTTGGGCTTCTATTGTCCCTTGCTATCTGCAAGTAAGAAATCTGCTTCACATAAATTATGTCCTGATGCCACAGACTCAGACAACTTGGTAACCACTGCACAGTGAACCTGCTTCATTGTATTGAGTGGGGATATAGCTCAGTTGTTCGAGTGCTTGCACAAGGCCCTGGGTTCAATCTCCAGCACCGCAAAAAAAAAAAAAAAAAAAAAAAAAAAAAAGAGTTATCTTGCAACCCACAATATGGCCTATTTTGATGAATATCACAAGTACATTTGTTAAAAAAAAAAATACACCCTATTGTCAGTGAGGTCAAGTTGGTTTATGGTGTTGTCCAAGATTTCTCTTTACCAGTTTTCATTGTGCTGGGAATTACAGGTAGAATTGAAATCTACACCTGTAACTATGACTTTGTCTATTAACCCTATCAATAGTCCTTTAGTCCTATCAATTTTTACTTCATGTATTTTGGACCTCTTTGGGGTGCACAAAAATTTAAGATTATTGTGAAACACATATATATTACACATACTTACCATATCTTCAAATAATGTTTCACTACTTTATGTTTTGTGTGAGAACCTTAGGACAGTATACCTCTACTTCATCCTTTGTGTTATTATATCATGTACGGATAGCTTTGGCTGACTCAACTGTATGTACCTTTGTCTATAATTAATAACCCCACTTTAGAGCAACCTGTACACAGCGCCCCCCCATATATAAGAACAAGTGAGAGGTAGAATGATGAGTCCCATGTTGCTAATGTGTATTATTATTTGGGAGAAGCTGATCCATTGGCATCAAACAGCCACCAACCATCCTTGGCCATGCAGCATAGTTTCCAAGGCCCCCAACTGTGCCAGGTACTGGCTTTTTATTTGCAAAATCACAGTGGTGTCTAGAAGAGGGTCAGGAATTTCTAGAACAAAAGGGAGAGGAAAGATGGGCTTGGGACAGCAGTTATTTAGCAGATTTTTAAAAAAATATTTAATTTTTAGTTATAGGTAGACACAATGTCTTTATTTTACTTTATGTGGTGCTGAGGATTGAATCCAGAGCCCCACGTGTGCCAGCCGAGCATTCTACCTCTGAGCCACAACCCCACCCATTTAGCAGATTTGATGTATTTAACACAGGCATGCCATTCAGGTGTGTACCAGCTATCCTTTGCCTTAGAGGTAGATAATTAAGCATCCCCATACAAACATCTTTTTAGAATCTTTAATGATGTCTGGCATGTTTGCTAATTATACTATAGAGTGAGAGAATTCTTTGAGGGCCCAAGAAGAGGTATCCAGGTTGTCCATAAGCAAAGCTAAACATAGGACCCAAAGTGGACAGAAAAAGCTCACATCTGTTACAAATCATAATAACGGCCATTATTTAGTATTAAGCATGTCACAGACAGTGTTAGGCAAATCACCATCTCTAAACATCACTACAACTCTTTGAGGGCAAATTGTTGTTCTCGATCTATAGTCAGGGCTGGGCGGCAGGGAGAGACTTGATTCACCCAAGGTCACGAGCTCAGAAGGGGCAGACCAGAACAGCATCCAGCTCATCCCTCCACTCTTTTGATCAAGGCTATTCCTTCCAGTATGTGAAGAATTTGTTACTTAACAATGTTTATCTGTCTTAGTGTCAGCAAAACCAAACAAGCCCATGCTCACACTTCCTCTCTCTGCATTCTTGAAAGCTCCCCTAAGGGCCTTTCAGATTCTTGACTAGGAAATGCGGCTTGGAGCTGGAGAACCAATGCAGGTTACTAAAGCCTCATGATTATGATGGGACATTAGCTTCATAATCAGAGCACTCAAGTGGCTCAATCCCAGCTTCCTCACAAGATGTGATCCTCCTACGGAAGGATTCCCTGGAACCTGCAACCCTTCTTCATTTCACAAGATCCAGACAGCAGGTGGAGCAGTTCTGCAAACCACAACTGCAAATTCCTGAGTATAGGAATTTATATTCTATTTTATTCAGTCCTACAAATTCTGTTATAACATATACTATTATTCAGTTCAGCAAATTTCTATATGAATATAGGAATTTATATCCTACTTTAAGGTAGCATACTTTTCTTAGACAACCTTAATGTTTTTTGAATGGGAAAGTGACACAGCTTACTTAGTAAAGATGAATCTAGCTCACAGCCCCCTGAATCTGGCAAATCTCCCTCTCCTCCCTAAAAGGGAGTGCTAGAAATTACTAGTCCCAGCTCAAATATCCACAAGCCATGAAAACTTTCCATAAAACTTGAAATGCTCCATTTCATGACCAGAGCAGAAGGCATAACCACTAATTTGATAAAACAAGTGTGGTTTAAAAGAGCCTTAGTTTAATAATTAATATACCTGCAGCCTCAACTACAGCAACTGAAAAAGCATACTACATAAAAGAAAACTGGTTTCATAAATAAACTAAACCAACTATAGATTTTTATTTAATAAATCTGAGAATGCAACAAAGCTTTGCACCAGAACACTTTGCTGAACTCTCTTAACTATAAAAAGAAAATGTCATATAATTATTGATTAAAAATAAAATTGAAGACACAGGCTATTGGAAGCTGGAGGGTGTAGCTCAGTGATAGAGCACTTGCCTAGAATGCATGAGGCCCTAGGTTCAATCTCCAGCATGGAAGGAAAAAAGGAAGAAAATGTCCTTAGAAGACTGAAGAAAGACATACACAAAATCAAAGTATTAATATTTCTGTACATAAAATAAATAGGTGGTTAAAAATATTCTTAATTTGCTATGAAGCAGGTTTTTAGTTTGATACTATCCCATTTATGGATTTTACTTCTTGCACATGGGAATCTTGCTGAGGAAATCAGTTCCTAAGTCGACCAGGGAAGAGTTGGGCCTACATTTTCTTCTAGTAGGTGGAAGGTTTCTGGTCTAATGCCTGGTCCTTGATCCAACTTGAAATGAGTTTTGTGCAGGGTGAGAAACATAGGCTAAATTTCATTTAACATAGACCTCTGAATCTGGATTTGCCAGATTCAGAGGTCTATGTTATAATACAATTTGTAGAACTGAATAAAATAGAATATAAATACTTATATTCAGGAATTTGCAGTTGTAGTTTGCAGAACTGCTCCACCTGCTGTCTGGATCTTGTTAAATGAAGAAGGGCTGCAGGTTCCAGGGAATCCTTATGAGGATCCCAGCACCATTTGTTGAAGAGGCTATCTTTTCCTCAATATATTTTTGGCATCTTTGTCTAACTGTAGTTGTGTGGGCTTGACTCTGTGTCTTCTATTCTATTCCACTGGTCTTCATGCCTGTTTTGGAGTCAATACCATGCTGTTTTCGTTGTTATAGCTCTGTAGTATGATTTAAGGTCTGGCTTTGTGATGCCTCCTGCTTCACTTTTTTCAATAAGAATTGCTTTGGCTATTCTGGGTCTCTTATTTCTCCAAATGAGTTTCATGATTGCTTTTTGTCTTTCTATGAAGAATGATAATTGGAATTTTAATAGGAATAATTTTAACAGTGTTTTTGGAAGTATGGCCATTTTGACTATTAATTCTGCCTATCCTAGACCATGAGAGATCTTTCCATCTTCTAAGGTCCTCTTCAATTTATTTCCTTAAGGTTCTGCAGTTTTCATAGTAGAGGTCTTTCAGAATGGGAGAAAATCTTTGCCACCAGATAGATACGGTGTTAAATTTCCAAGATACACAAAGAACTCAAAAAGCTTAACACCAAAAAAAAAAAAAAAACCCAAATAACCCTATCAATAAATGGACAAAGGAAATAAACACTTATCAAAAGAAATACAGTCAACAAATATATGAAAAAATGTTCAACATCCCTAGCAATTAAAAAATACACTGAGATTTCACCTCACTCCAACCAGAAAGACAATTATCAAGAATACAAGTAACAATAAATATTGTCGAGGATGTGAGGGAAAAAGTTACACTCATACATTGCTGGTGGGACTGCAAATTGTTGCAAACACTATAGAAAGCAGTATGGAGATTCCCCAGAAACTAGAAATTGAACCACCATTTGATCCAATTATATCATTCTTCGGTAATATACTTACCCAAAGGACTTAAAATCAATGTACTACAGTGACGCAACCACACCAATGTTTAGAACAGCACAATTTGCAATAGCTAAGCTATGGAACCAACCTAGATGCCCATCAATAGGTGAATGGATAAAGAAATAATGGTGTAGATACACAATGGACTATTACTTAGCCATAAAGAATGACTTTAAGACATTCACCAGTAAATGAGTGGATCTAGAGATTATCATGCTAAGCCAATCCCAAAAACCAAAGGTCAAATATTCTAATATGTAGAAGCTAACCCACAACAAGAGGAGACTAGAAGTCAGTGGATTAAACAAAGGGGAATGAAAGGAAGGGAGAAGGGATGAAAACAGGAAAGACAGTGGAATGAATCTGACATAATTTTCCTATGTATACATATGAAGACACCATAGAGAATCTCACTATCATGTACATCCACAAGACTGGGATCCTAATTAGAATAAAATAGTCTATGTTTGTATAAATGTCAAAATGGATTCTACTGTCATGTATAACAAAAAGAATACAAACTTTAAAATTATTTTCCAATGTCAACTTAGAACTATTTGCCATTTGATGACTAGTTCTCATGAAAGTGTTTGAGATTAAATCTCAATCAGCCATACTCAAAAACTGCAAATACTTGGAGATGACTGATCTAATTTAAAAACTGGAGGGATGATGACCACAATGAGTGAGTTGGGCTCTGCACAACCATGTGGCCTATATCTAAATTACAGTCTCAATATTTGAGAAGTTTAATTTCTTTATGCTCATAAAGGCCTCCCCTGATGATTCAGCTTAAACATTGCTGATGGCAGAATGAAACTAAACCCATATCTCCTCCTCCCTTAATAGGGATGAGTAGGAGGAGTTGGCTATGGAGGAGGGGAGTAGGAAGCAGATCTTAGATTTTTCTTTCTCAGTTGATTTAAATTTCATATGTTGTTTGAGATTCCTCCAAGAATCTGGCATTTATCAAGCAGTCTTAATTTTAGGATGTTTGTGAGATCTTGTTTTTGGGGTCATTGTGGAATTTGGCTACCTAACGTTGATTGATGCTATCAACTTTGGAGTATAACTAAGTGGTACCAAGATCCAGTGCGAGTTCATTTGTTGATCAGTGTAACAAAATGGTGGGTGTAAAACATTTAATATTTTGAATTTTATATAGTAGTTCAAGGAACTCTGGTGAACATTGAAACTCCTATGAAATGGCAAAGATTAGCATGTTACTCTATTTTAAAAAGGTTCGCAGTTCATAAACATTTATATAGAGGTTAAGAGCACTAATCTTCTAATGTTTGTTGTATTACTTGTATAATTGGGGAAATAGCTAAGTGGCTCTAAGGTCTTAACTGCCTCATACATAACTATCACTTACATCATTTAAGAAACTATGCTAAGCACCTTGGGGATTCACAGTTTACTTTCAAGCAATACATAAGCAAGGGGCTAGGGTTGTGGCTCAGTGGAACAGCGCTCGCCTAGCATGCATGAGGCACTGGGTTCAACCACATAAAAATAAAAATAATATTGTACCCACCTACAACTAAATATATATATACACACACACACACACACACACACACATATACATATATAAATGTATATATAAACAAATGTGTAGGGGTAGAAATCGAGTGTGGCCCCTGGAGCAGGATGCTGGATTGGAAGATTGGCTCCACCACTTTTTCTGAGAATTAGAGCAAGGTATATCTGAGCCTTTGGTTCCTCATTTCCAAAATGGTGATAATAGTATTTTCACATTAGAATTTTATATGCCCTTAACATTACCATATCAAAAAAAGGGTCCTAAATCCTTGCTTTTAAGACTTTAAAATCTGACTGTTGTATCTTTAGAAATTAAGTACAATGGCAATAACAGAACTACATACTGGCAAGTGACCTATTGATTTCTGATTTATAAATCTGAGGGTGCTCTTCTACACCTGAAACCTAATAGTGGATCTGGTCCAAATCCAATCAACGTGTCAGTTACTCATTCAAATAGTAAGGTGTCATTTCTATTTGGAAATGAAATCTTTAACCTGGGTTTATAACATTCAGACTGTTGCCACTTAGACTTGAGCTGCAAAGTTTCACCAGAATGTTCTAATATATAATACAACTTACTAAAAGGAATGGATTACTAATGCACACAACAGGATCAATCTAAAAAATCTGTGCAGTGGAAGAAGGCAGAGTACATATTGCAGTATTCCTCACATGAATTCCAGAAAAGATACATCTAACCAGTGGAACAAAAAGCAGCTCTTTTGTTGCCCAGTGCTACAAGCAGAGGAACTGAATGGGAAAAGGGACAGAAGAGAACTTTGGGGGACAAGAGATTACTCGACATTTGATTGTGATGATGGTAACACAGGAATACAAATTTGTCAAGGGCTGGGGACGTGGCTCAAGCGGTAGCGCGCTCGCCTGGCATGCGTGCGGCCCGGGTTCGATCCTCAGCACCACATACCAACAAAGATGTTGTGTCCGCCGAGAACTAAAAAATAAATATTAAAAATTCTCTCTCTCTCTCTCTCCTCTCTCACTCTCTCTTTAAAAAAAAAAAAAAAAAAAAAAACAAATTTGTCAAAACTCAATCAAATGAATGCATTTTAATGTATGCACGCAGTATCTCAATACAGCTGATTTACAAGACAAAATAATAGCATAACTCTAATTAACAAGTGAAACATGAATACGTTCTTACTTTGAAAAAAAATTATTATAGATAAAGCTCAGGTTTCCTTTGATTACCCTCCAAATCCTGGTTTCCACCTCTAATCTCTCTCACCTGTATCTCCTTCCCCAGTCACTGTTATGAGTTTGGAATGAATTCTTCTGAACCTTTAAAAATATATTCACATACATTACAACCAAAGGAAATTTTGTAGATATATACATGTAAATATATGTACATGTATATATGTGAAAGAAATATATATATATCTTTTCATACAGCATTGTTTCTGAGATCTGTCCACATTAATACAGATCTAGGTTATTCATTTTATGGCAATGTAGTTTATCTATTCTATGACATACCATAGTTTTATTTAGCTAGGCCATTCCCCTTCCAACAGATATTTACATTGTTTTTCCCTACTATACTTCACCAATGTAGTGATAAAGAGTAGTTTATTTCCAGGGAGGAAATAGGGAAATAAATAGATGTTGTTCTAAGGCACCTTTAGCCTTAATGGTAAGGTTTAATATTTTTTACTATGAGAATGTATTAATATATAATTTATATATTTTAAGTACTGATTTTTAAAAAAGAATTTTATAACATAAATTACCAAAAAGAATAAATCAATAATAAGAAGCAACCCATCTATTAAAATATAAGGAAAGCACAGTTGTAGGGTGGAATAGAAAACTCACTGTTTGAAGCATAAGTATTTATTGAAAAATAATAAGCATTAAACAGATCATATAAACACATTCTCCTATGCAAAGCAATGACAACTAAAATATCAGCACACTGGTTATAATGACATACATAATTAATACATGCACAAATATTTCATTTATATTTTTTGCTTTCTTCTTTTATGACTATGATGTCTTTCCCCATCCCTGAAATGAAAGAAGTATGAAAATAAAGTATTATAAATGACATACACTTATATATCAGAGCTTTAAAATAATAATGTTCTTTCATCATACATAAACCATGACAAGTTAAAACACACATTTAGAGCTAAACAGTAATTTTGAGAGGGTAAAAAGGCAAATCAATGATTAAAACCAAGAGACTGAAATAGGGATAAGAAAAATGGATTTATGCTTTAAAGTTCCGGCTCTAAAATAAACTTTAAAAAGGAATGGACTATAGAAATGACACCTTATTATTTGAATGAGTAACTGACAGGTTGATTGGATTTGGACCAGATCTACTCTTAGGTTTCACGTATAGAAGTTCACCCTCAGATTTATATGTATATGATATGGTAGACAACCAGAGATTCATTCTCAATAGAACATTAAAGTTGGAGAAAGACTTTTAAAATGAGTTTGAGGCCCTACCTGGCAATTTAGTGAAAACCACTGTCTCAAAATTTAATAAAAGGGAGGGGGGCTGGGGATGTAGCTAAGTGGTAGAACATTTGCCTAGCAAGCCATGAGGCCCTGATTTCAATTCTTAGAATGACCAAAAGAAAAAAAAAAAAAATGTCCCCCAAAGTTCCTGATTTCCTTTTTCTGACTCCTGTGTAAACTCAGGGGTAGATATCAAAGATGAGTCTTGCCCTAATAGGAAGTGTTTCCTGCTAATACTCAATTTATCTTCTATAAAGGAAAATTATTTCATGCTTAGATTTAGAGGACTTCTAATGTATTTAAGTCTACAGAGATTGAATACAGATATTAAAAATTACTTAAATAAAAGAGGCACAAACAAATTTGAAAGAAATGAAAGAGCACAATTTCTGATAGGTAACCAAGTTAATTTGTGTTTGCATAAATTATATCACATGAATCAAAAGAGGACTAAATCCTAGCTAGCTCTAAATCTATGAACTGGATGATAGTAAAATAAGCAAAATTACCAATACAGAAAGCTACCAATGGCCCTGAAGAGACAGGACATCATTTGAAAACCTATTATTTGAAAAACACTGTGCTTTAATATAAAACCAAATAAGACATGGACTCTGCCTTCAAGAAGCTCGGAGTACAGTAGGAAAAGTAAAGACCATTAAGTTCAAACACAAGTCTGTGCTAGGGAAGGTGGTGGCAAAATGCAAATGATAACTGGCTCCACTTCAATGAGAACGAAAACCTTCAGGAGATGACAGAGCTGCTTTTAAAGAAAAAGGAAAAATTCAGCAAATGGGCTTTAAAATCAAATCAAGCAGCAGGATACAAGGTGAAAAGGCATAGATATGATGAGGGGCCCTAAGTTATGTAGGCTGCCAGGGCCCAAGTTCCACATTCCATAGGGTCACAATACAAGAAGAAGCAGGAGTCCTGATCCTGCAGCTGGTGAGAGCCACCAAAGTTCCTGATTTCCTTTATCTGACTCCTGAATTTTGCCCTTCAAGAGCTGTAAGAGGTAAATATTCACTCTGACAGAAGACCAGGGATGGATTCATATCAGTAAGTTTACAGATAAGTAGAACAGTTAAGAAAACTACCATAATTTTCTAGACAGACAGCAACAGCGACAGAGTCCTATCTTCCCACATATGAGGCACCTTCAGGTAGAACTGACAGTAATTTAGAACTGACGGAGATGGTAAAGAATAAGGAAGGTGTATCTAAGATGACTGCTTGATTTCTGGCTTAGGTGAACAGATGAGGGTCATCCACTAATCAGAACAGGAATATTGGGGAAAGAGGTGCAGACTGGGGAAACAAAGTTTACATAGCCTGGATGAATATAAAATCTAGAAGGATGCCTCGAAAGCAGCTGGGCAATAAGTAGGCCACAACTGATTTAATTTGTGTATGTGGTGGGGTGGGTACTGAGGACTAAACTCAAGAGAGCTCTACCACTGAGCAATATCCCCGGCCTTTTTTCACTTTTTATTTGAGACAGAGTCTAGCTAAGTTGCCCAGGTTGGCAGCAAACTTGTGATCCTCCTGCCTCTACCTCCTGAGTATCTGGGATTACAGGCATGCGCCAACATGTCTGGCTAAATTTATTATTTTAGCATTAATATGTATTGTTCTCAGCTATCAAAATCACACCAATAAGGCCAAAATGAACTAATGTTAAGGTTTAGCCCCTTTTCTCCAACTCTACACACCCTTCAACTAAGGAATTGGCAAGAAGAAGAATAAGAAAGAACAAAGAATGAAAGATGGTAAGGAACAAGCAGAAGACAAATGTTAGATGCTTCAGAGTTTTAGACTCACCTCTCTTTCCTTCTCCTTGACTCAGAGTTTTTATCCTTATCTTTATTTCTTTTTCTTTTATGTGGGCTCCTACTCCGATCCCTTCTATGTCGTGAACTCTCAGTATCCAAGTAGCTTCCACCAGACTGCCGTGAGTCTACTGAAGCTGATCGCCTTTCTTCATTTCTGAAACAGAGAGGAACAGCAATCAGCTTGTTTTACCACTGGTCTCCCCAGCACACACACACACCAATCTAAAGTGCAATATTTCACATCACGCCAATGATAGATGAAGGCTAAATATGCATAATCTTATATTCCATATAAGAGAATAGTCAAAAATAGCTGCTATAATATGCTTTATTGTTTAACTATTTTACTAATGTGGTTGTTTCCTCATTAACTGTCCTCACCAAGATAGGCAATGTCATAAAATGATTCTAGTATGATTCTGAGAACTGACATTTAAAAACGAGCATTTCAATGATTTATAGTATGCTACTAAGGGTCTTGAAAATACTAAAACATAATAATTATTAGTAAAAGATTAAAATAATAATATTTTAGGATTGGGAGTATAACTCCATGACAGAGCATTTGCCTAGCATGTGAAAGGCCCTGGGTTTAAGCCATAAAAAAATAAAACAAATTTATTTTTTTACCAATAAAGATAATGACATACTTTTCAGCATCATCTTCTGCTTTTTCCTGTTCTTCCTGCCAATGGTTACTGAGTTCTTCCATGTGCACATTTATCACATCCCGAATCACCTTGGGAGATGAAAACACCAAATATCAGATAAGAATATTGTTATAAAAATTACATCTAGGGCTGGGGATGTGGCTCAGTACTAGAGCACCTGCCTAGCTTGTACACGGCCCTGAGTTCAATCCCAACACCGCCACCAAAAAAAAAAAAAAAATTAAGTGCAAAAAGCCTGAAAAAGCTCTGCTAATGATGAACAGAAAATTTACTAAGAGCTATGATATAATAGACTATGAAATGAATGCATTTTAGAGAATATAAAAAGGGTACTGTCTAACTGGATTATGAATGACAGATGGAAGTATTATTTCAATGCTAAATTTGAAGTTGATAACTATGAATATGTAACAAAATAGCCTTATTCTTAGGAAATACATACTAAGAATTTAGGGAAAAAGGACCATTATAAAGGATCCATTATAGATGAAACTTACCCTTAAATCTTTCATTTAAAAAAAAAAAAAGGGCATACAGATAAAGATGGAGAAGGTAGAAAATGCACAGAAAGAAAAAGAGCAGTTCAAATGAGAAATACAGGGCCCAAATGTTAACAATGCAAAGAAAAAAAACTACAGGAGTTGTTTGTACCTTATCTGTATGTTAGAGAATATTTACAAATAATTTTTAGGCCTTCTAGATAAGTCAAGATAGACAAATATAAGACATTACAGTTATGTCACAGACACCTTTCCAGTCAGAATATAAATTCTTACTTTTTAAAAAAAAAATTATTTTTAATTGTGGACAAAATATCTTTATTTTATTTTATTTATTTATTTTATGGGGTGCTGAGGATCAAACCCAGTGCTTGCTAGGCAAGCAATCTACCACCAAGCCACAACCCCAGCCCCTAAATCTCTTACGTTTAAGAATCATTTGGTGGAAGCTGAGGCATAAGGATTGAGTTCAAAGTCTGCCTCAGCAACATGAAGCACTAAGCAACTCACTAAGACCCTGTTTCTAAATAAAAATACAAAAAAGGGCTGGGGATATGGCTCAGTGGTTGAGTACCCCTGAGTTCAATCCCCAGTTAGCAACCCCCAACCCCCTAAGAAAAAGAACCATTTGAAAGTTGTTTTTTTTTTTTTTTTTCCTAGTTTACCCACACCATCAAGCTCAAGAATAGTCGTGGGAGAGGCAAAGATAAAGCTAAACTAGAAGTGGACCTGTCTCTCATTCCTAATTAGGAAAGGTTTTAAGTAAAAAGGTATAGGGGACCAGGCAACCTCAGAAACAAACACTATAGTTCAGACCTGACTGCATTTTTCCCACTTTAGGAAAACTTTCTATTAACAGCTTTCAAAGAAAAACAGGACAATGTCCAATCTCCTTATAAGGCCTTGAAAGCCTCCATGATTTCACTGTATCACACAGTAGAAGCCATCCTTGCCTCATACTAGATAATTCCTCAGAAGCCCTAAGCTCTGGGTACACCGCATTACTAATGGATCTCTGAAACAAACTCTTGAACTTTAGTTGCATTTAGTAATGCTAGTGCTTCCATCTGGGAAATCCCTATCGCCACTTCTCCTCACACTGTATTCTCCTGTGGATAACCTAAGACAAGCCCCAATCTAACCCACTAGGTTAACAAGGTGACACAGACCTGTAGTCAAATTCAAGCTCTAGCACTTTCTTAACAGCCCTACAAGTTTCCTTGTCTGCTAAATCCATATGAGCTCCTTGAAGCCCACTGCATCCACAGAATCCATCATCACAGGTTTGCTTATTCCTTCTCCTCAAATGCACCTTCTCTGACACTCATACCAACCTTAGCTTTTTAAGAAAAATCACTCTTTCCTTCATACACTTTGATTTCACCTTTATTTTTAGCACTTAACACTATCTGTATTTTGAAATGTCTATTTCACTTGCTATACTATAAGCTCCTTTAGAATGGGATCTATGGGCCATTCATTTTTACATACCCCAGAGCAGTGGCAAAAATACAGTATGTAATAGTAACTGTTAGCATGTAATTTTTTGCTGTAATTTGTCAAAATTCAGATTCTAATCAGAGCAAATAAAAAATATGTAGGACATGAATGAAGCTAGGAATGACCAGAGATAAAAAACAAATCACTGAAAGATTTATAAATTCGAAGTATTTACAGATGAAAAATATCTGGGTTCTACTTTCAAAACTACTGAGTGTAGCAGGAGGTGAACAGTGAATTGGGGGATAAATAAAACACGAGGGCCATATGTTGGTAATTGCTGAAGTTCGGTGATGGGTACATAAGGTTCCTTAGGCTATGCCATTCACTTCAGCATATGTTTAAATATTCCCATATACAAGGTTAACCAGGAAACTGTAAAGAAATCAACAGCAACATGATCAAAAGATCCTGAGAGAAGAAACAACAGATGTATCACCAAGTATTTGAATCACCAAGGTAGAATAACATGATCCAAGACCTCTACTAGAAGAGGTGAAGTCTAAAACACATCTCTAGTGACAAAAAAGAATACCATAAAATTCAGTGCTGAGCTGTGTGGTACTGAATGTTAGTACAATAAACCACAAGACTGGGAAATTATCTTCCATGTATGTATAATATGTAAAAATACATTCTACTGTCATGTATAACTAAAAAGAATAAAATAAATAAATAGACTATTAGTATGATAAACCAGTGATTGCTCAAAGTCAACCAGCACTTTATGGAAATGGTGGTCCACACAGTAATCAAGATTTAAGAAGGCAAAAAACAAAGAGCATTTTAGGTGATTAAACAACATGTATTAAGACCTGGAAGTAAAAATAAATACGTATAATCAGACACTGCTTAAGAGATAGCAAAAAAAACAAAAACAAAACAAAAAAACTGCTTGATAAAATGAGGCCAGATAATTACACCACTCCTTGGTGTTTATCCTCAAGATAAAGCCATCATGCTATAGCAACACACACATACCCAATTCATAAGAGCCAAACTTTGGAACCTACCTAGGTGTCCATCAAAGGATAAATGGATAAAGAAGATGTAGTATATATACACAATGGAGTTTTACTGAGCCATAAAGAAACATAAAATTATGTCATTTGCAGGAAAACAAATAGAACCAGAGACCATTATATTAAACGAAATAAGCCAAACTCAAAAAGTCAAGGGTCATGTGTTTTCTTTCATAGGTGGAAGCCACAGAGGAAAAAGGAAAAGAACACAGGAGAGGGGGATCTCATGAATATCAAAAGGAGACCAGCAGAGTAGAGGAAAGGCAAACAGGAGGAGGGAGGAGGAAAGGGAAACACAGGGAATGATACTGGCCAAATTATGTTGCTGTATTGTGTGCATGCATGGATATGTTACAACAAATGCCACCATTATGTACGACAGTAATACACCAGTAAAAATGAGGTCAGATTATAGGTCTCTGTAAAGAAGAATTCTTTAAATAATTAAGAATAATAAAGAACTTAGGGTTTCATGAGGAAAATATTTGTAGAGTCTGGGCAACGCAATTCATGTACCCAAAATATTCATAAACTCTACTCATTTCATGACATCTGAAAATAAATCTAGATACACACCAGACTGATTCATTAAATTATACCAAGACACTCTAAAACCCATATATTTAATAAAGTATGTAAAAGCACATTAAGATTTGTTTTAAAAAAAAGATAACAGCTAATATTGAGAAATTTGTGTTCTTGTGCATCATCTCAATTCTCATAACCCTGCAAAGTTTGTACTATTACAAAATGAAAGAAAATTGAATCTAAAAAGCTCAAATAACTTGTACAACTCACAAAGTCAATAATAAACAGCAGAATCAAAACTGAAGTCAAGGTCCGTGAAATACCAAAATTCCTTCTCTTATCATGTTATAATACTACTTTCTCAAATGCAGCTACTTTTTGAGATTACACCACCTCTTTATTTGTTTACATATCTATTTATTTACTTAGGTATCCTGAAAAGCCTTTGCCTGGTAAAGGGTGGGTCTGAAATTAACAGGGCAAATACACATTAATCGTGGTCACCCAGAAGATACTTTCTTTCAGAAAACCTCCAAGAAATTGAGGAAATCCATAGAACAGATTTAGAAAACCATTCAAAAGAAGTTTTTCTTCTCAACAAAGCTTTCTATATTATATGAAACTTACCTCAGTATATGATTTCTTGGTTATGTGAACATTCTTAGCTCTATAGGACTGGCGTCTTCTTTTATAATCTCTCACTTCTGCCAGGATTTCAAGGTAAGATTTTGGACTTTTTCGACTATTATCTAATGAAAGCATAAAATAAAATTATTATATCATTAAGCGCTTTTAAATTTGTAAGAATTAGCAGGTAGAAACACCACAATCCCATCCATTCATATGTGTGTGTGTGTGTGTGTGTGTATATATAATATATATATATACACACACATGGATGAATATGTGTATTTTTTTTTTAATTACTGGGATCAAACTCAGGGCCTCATACATGCTTAGGCAAGTGATCTACCACTAGCTACATTTCCACATCTCCACCCCTTTTTTTGTTTGTTTTGAGATACGATCTAAGTTATCCAGGCTGGTCTCAATTCATGGTACTCCTGCCTCAGATTCCCAATTAGCTGAGATGCACCACTGTGCCCATCATTATCTTATATTTCATCATGTTTCAAGGTAGAGCACAAAACCCCTATAAATTCTGCAATGTATAGATACATGGGCTGTTTTATATCATTCCTCTTTTCTAACCTTTAATTGAACATAAGAGTGCTTAGATCCAGAGATTAAAGTAAGAGAACAGTGCTCTTACTTTGCTTAAGTTACTGTGCTTAAGTAACTTACAGAAGGAAGATATGCTTAATATCTTCAGTCACAGGAAAACTTTATCTACTAAGTAAATATATTTATTGACATTTTCCAATACCACATGATAAAAAACCACCTTGCTCCAACTCAAAGTGGCATGATAATAAATCAGATTAATAACAATCATAGGATTTATAGGAGGGGGTGGCAAACTGAAATGTAAAGTATGATATTCATCTCAAACCTTGATTAACTTTGGCAGCCAAGTCTACAAAGAGATCACTATCATTTTCAATGATTTGAGAATCAGAGCGCTTTTTCTTTGTCTCTTCGACGACAAAATCATAAAGGGCAAGACGATCAGCTTGGGTTAGATCACAAACAAATCGTTTATGATTCAGAGGAACTTCAACAGGCAATGAAGAATACATTCCTAAAGTAAAAATAAAACCACAAGAATAAACAATACATGAAGCATTATGGACTTAAAATCTACTACTTTTTAATAGATTAAAAATGTGCTATAACAATGCAATATTAATACAAATTATTTTTATATAGCAATCCCTAATTACACAAAATATCAATTTATATGATAAGTAGTAAACAATGACTATCCTAAATGCTACTCCCACAGAAAATATGTATCACAGATGTTTGCTATTCTCTCCAAGGATGTTAAGATAAATCCCATGAAGGCCTGCAGTAATAATCACATACACACACATACACACACATACAAAATTAGTTCATAAGAAAACCTTCTTCTTTCATGTTTATGTGTATGCCTGTGTGTGTTTGTATGTGTGTGAGGTGGGTCTTGCTATGTTGCTAGGCCTCAAACTCCTAGGCGTAAGGGATGCTCCTGCCTTGGCTTCTCAAGTAGTTGAGCCCACAGGTATACACTACCACACCCAGCTAAAAACATCTTTTGCGTAACCATTTCTGAAAGACCACCCATATTACAAAAGAAGATATTACTTTATGTGTACATGATTTTCCTCAGAGAAGTTGAAAAAAAAATGTTTTCAATGGGTAATACACATTGTAGACCCTCTGAAAATAAACTACAGATATGAAAATATGTAAAAATAAAATGTCTTATTTGTTTAAGACATCAAGCTAGATGTTCAATATTCTAAACCCATCCCACTGTGCAATGACTTAGAGCTAGGGATCAAAAAACAATTAAGCAGTAGAAATCCCAAACTTGCTCAGACCAAAGAAAGATCTATTAAACTAACACTAAACTACTTTTAATTTCCTGAGGAGGAAGCATAATGGCTTAACCAAATTAACTGAAATAAGGTAACAGCAGTGCCCCCTGACAATTACAGATCTCTCTCAAATCTGCTCATTAATGAAAAAAGTAAATACAATACCTGGATGTGATGTATTAAAACACTGAAGAAATTTTTTGTTTTGAGATTCAAATGTTCTCAAAGAAATAAAATTATTGTAACTGTAAATAAAGCAATTTAAAACAATTCTTTCTAGACTTCATTATTCACTAATGCAAACAAAGAACAAGTACTACCAAAGGAATACTTCCCGTTGTTTGCTAGGTTAGCTTACTAGGTTATCTTAAAGTGGTAACTCTGACTCAAAGACAATGTCAAATAAATAGCTCTTCCCAGATATGTTAGATAAAATCTAACTTCATTAACTTCTTAGGTTAACAGGTGAAAGAAGGACTCAAGAGCATACTATGAGCTAATAGGCATTATAACAAAAGAAGAGATGCTTTTCCTTTGTCCACAAATTATGCAGAGCTGCATGGAATCTGAGGCTGGGTTTAACAGCTATGGATGATACAAGGCCATTTTTACTAGCCAAGGGATTCGGGTTAACCAGGAAGGTTAACTTTACAAAGTTAATCAATTTTGTTCTAATGTTGGCAGGCACTAGGAAATGCCCCTTTAGGTAGCCAGTTATTAAGACATTTAATTTTATAATATAAAATTGGCTTTGATAAGCCAAATTTCTTTGAATATGGACCATAAAAATCTAGGAGATCAGAAAACAATGATATATTACAAACAAGCTCCTCATAAACTTTTGCCTGTTATCTTTTTAACCAAAAAAAAGTACATAATTTTCTCCTTAAAACATTTTGGAGTTTTCTTTGATTTATTCATCTTAAATTTCTTTACAGTAAAGACTGAAAACTTCTTGAAATTCAACCAAGATTTCAAATTAAAGACTACAATATTGTGACAGCTATGAAGATAAAGTTGAGAAGTTTGATACTTTTAAAAGGATATCATTTGCAAAAAGGATACTGCATATCTTTAAATAAGGAGTATATTCAGGTTTCTAATTCCTCTTTATACTCACCCCAATTACTGAAAAAGAAAAAGTACAGGAAAAGTTAAGCAACAAACTGCATTCAAATCTTTTAGAACACAGATATTTGTGACAAAAGAAAAAAGAATAAACACTTATATACTCTTGGCATGTACATAAAATGTAAATTTTCAAAATGTTAAGCTTCAATATGATTTGTAATTGTCATAATTCTTTTTTTGTAGTTTTTAAAAAATGTGATAAAATAACATAAAATTCCCCTTTTAACCATTTTCAAGTATACATTTCAGAGACACAAGGTACAATCACACTTTTGTGCAACCATCAACTCTATCTTTTTCATCATCATAAAATGAAACTCTACTTCTTATGTAACTATTCTCATTCTTCCTTGTTAAATACTATTGCCATCACAGGGCATCTTAAATATATGACATTAAATATTAGTAAGAGATATTGCTTCAACATTACAAACTTGGAATTTTACAAAAACAATTCCCTAACAATAAAGACAAAAAAAATTAAGGCCCACAGAAGTCAAATGACTTGCCCAAAGTGTCACAGCTGGAAAAGATCTAGTCTAAAGCCATTCTATCTTATCTCTTTAAGGTTCTTTTATACACTGATCTTTGAATCACGGTCATTCTCGCACTTCGTGAAGTATAGCAATTTCAACATTTAATATTATAGAAAAAAGTGAAGAACTAAATATAGAAATATTATTTATGACAGAAATTGATATCTTGGTTATAAAATTAACCACTATAATTACATCTGAAAGTAAGTATGCAGATCTAAAGCCTGTTCAAGCTTGCACAAAGGTTAACGGATTAAAAATTCTGTATCCTGAGTTCAAGCCTGACATAACCAGAGAAATGAAAGTACAGGTGCAACCTTGCAAAAAACTTAGTTTAGTGTATATTAAAATAAAATAATATTTACATAGGGAAGTGCAAAATGTTTCATGTTAGTCATTCTCTCTTCAAAGTATATAAATCAGTAAGAAGATATTTCAAGACTTTTTTTTTGTCTTGTGGAAAAAGGTTTTAAAATATCTAAGACTTCAGTGGGCCACAAAAATAATGTGTTGAGAAATTATAGAACAAAACACAGGATATTAAAAAAAGGTTTAAAAACAGGGGCTAGGGATGTGGCTCAAGCGGTATCATGCTCGCCTGGCATGCATGGGGCGCTGGGTTCAATCTTCAGCACCACATAAAAATAATAAATATAAAGATATTGTGTCCACTGAAAACTGAAAAATAAATATTTAAAAAAATTCTTTAAAAAAAACAGGGTTACAGATCATATAAAAATAGTTCTTCTAATAAAAAAAATCTTAATTTAACATAGTGTTAACAGGCCAGGTAAGGTGCTTCACCCCTATAATCCCAGTAATTTTGGAGGCTGAGACAGGAGAATTACGAGTTTGCAGTCAGCTTAAGCAACTCAGCAAAACCCTGCCTCAAAACAAAAACATAAAAAGGGCTGGGGGTATATAGCTCAGTGGTAGAGTGCCCCTAGGTTCAAACCCCCAAACCATCAAAAGCAATTACAATAAATAAATAGAAGGAGTTCAAACAACTGAAAGTTCTTAATTATGTAATGAAAAAATTCAAAGTAATTCTTCGCTTTTGTGATTTAACTAAACACAATGTCTACTAAATTTGTCTTACTATTCAGTTATTTAAATTTATAAACATGGGACATTTTATAAATTATTCATCCATTTCATTATACTAATATTGCTTTCTCTACATTAATTTTCACTTAGAAAATAACAGCTACCAATGATTTTAACTAGGGCTAGTTTAGCATTTATCATCTCTGTCCCTCTAAACGAACCTATAATTTTATACTATAGATAAGAAATAAAAAAAATTCAAAAGAAGTTGTCATTTGTATAACACTAAGCAGTTAGCTTAAATTCTTTAAACTGGGCTTTCACAAAATAGAATAAATAGTGAAAAGCACTGTTATGAGTATATTAATTTGAAGTTTGTGATATTCTTCCATAATTGGTATTGAAGACCTTTAGAAAGAGCTTGTTTCCTATCTATAACATGCAAACACTGGGGTAGATGAACACCAAGTGCTCTTTCAACTCTAAAATAAATTCAATAAACCTATTAACCAGTTAAGAGTCATATAAAATCTTTTAAAAGTTAACCCCCCCCCTTAAAAAAAAACAAAAAACCTATGCTTTCTTATAGGTCTATTAACTAAGCAAGGACTACAGGTAGAATCAACAACAGAGGCCAAGAAAGGTTTGATGGTCATAGCTCAGTAGTAAGCTGTCCAAGTAAGATGAGAGTCAAATGTCTCCCTCAAAGGTTTTTTAAAAAAAAAAAAAAAAAAAAAAACACCTGGAATTAAGCTTACAGACATGAAAGTGGGATATTCAAAGCAAGAATTTTTAAAAAATATGTTTCTGGCTGTTGGCAGGAACTAATTTAAGATAAATAGGCTAAGGGCAAGATGGTCTCCCTCCTGAAGCTACAGTGCAACTCAGAGCACAATGTTTGGTAGATACCCTGAACACTTCAACTTCAACCAAGACTATGGCCTGGTAAGAAAGAAGAAAAACACAGAGCAAGTAATCTAGAGGATGTTCAAAGACTATAGCTTAGAAATCCTTATAAGAAAAACCAGTCATCCTTTGGTTAGATGTTCATATACCTCAGTCCAAAAATCTAAATTCTTTGCTAGCTTTACTTCTGATAGATAAAATTTTCTTTGATTTCCTAAAAATGTAGGCTTAAAATTTTAGTCTTGTAATCTATTAAAGTCCTAGGCAGAAACTCTTTAATCCAACTCCAAAGCTGGCATGAAAAGATACACAAAACCTCCAAGATTACATGTAAAACATTGTTGGTGCTTTTTTCTGAGGAGGGGATCCCTAGCACTCACCATTTCAAAGGAGTCCAAGATCTAAAAAGACTATAAAATTATACTTAACAGGGTAATGCTAAGGGCAGCTGTATGTGGAGGCTAATCTCTTTTAGCCTAAGCCTTTCCCTTTATACAACATTTTAACAGTCTCCAATGAGGAACTCTCAGGGGCCACAAAAATAAGGGCAAAACCCAATAGAATTTATTTACTAAATAATGACTTTAAAAAAAAATTATCCATAAGGTAATCTCACCTATTAAGTAAATGGGAAATATGTAATAAATGATGTTGAAACAAGGCAGATTAGCTGAACATTAAATGTAAAACTTAACCTTTTCCATGTAACTATTTCACAAGGCTTTTCATGAAGAAAATTAGTAATGTGCTTGTGAGAGAAAAATAATTTGATCCATTAGTTAGCTCAAACTGTGAGGTCACTTACTTTGATTGTAACAATCACCATCTTTTCCAACTGCATTTCTAGCTTGTTTAATTATCTGGAATTGTGAGTCCTTATCTGTCCAAAAAAAAGAAAATCCACACATTACAAATCATCAGTGTTCACAATTAAGAGATTACCTGGTTTCTAGTCTAAGTACTTTGGGCATACTGACAAACCTTCCAGAATCATAATGGATGAAACATCCATATTACTGCCTCCATAATCTGAATACAGAATTCTTTCAGATCTTTCTAGGGGCCAGGAAGTGACCAGACTTCAAGCAATTTAGAAAACACTATAATCAGGCATACAGGAATAGCAGCTACAAGTTTGAGCACCCAATGATATCTAACATTTTTGAAGCTCAGTTAAGTGCCAGGTACTATTTTTACTATATTCACATATAATTTAATCCTCAAAGTGCTTTTGTCATCATCCCTGATTTATAAAGAAATTTAGAAAACAGACGAGTGAATTACCTTACTAAAAGACACACATAAATTAGTGACAAAACCAAGAGTTGAATCAGAGCATTCTATTTATCTTGAGTCCAAGACTTTACATATGCTAAGAGTACCTGGGAGACATTTCCATTTTCACTCTTTTCAATTTGTGTTGTGTACTTAGATTTTTGTTATAACCAAGAAAGATCTATGCCACTGTATAAAGTTTTTCAGAGTTTTTCACTGCCTATTAACATAAACCTGATCTTTAAATTTTAGATTACATGAATGTTTCACTGTTTAACTAATGTAAATTAGTTACTGGGGATTAAACCCAGGGGCACTCTACCACGAATCCATCTTCAGCCCCTTTATTTTTATTCTGAGAAGGGTATCTCATTAAGTGGCCCAGGTTAGCCTTGAACTTTCAATCCTCCTGCCTCAATCTCCTAAGTAGCTGGTATTATAAGTGTGCAGCACCACCCATGATCAATTCTACATTCTCTTAATGTATTAAATGTCCTTCTCAATCATAAGCATGTTCATAAAATTCATCCTTTTGATAATTCAAAAATGAAAATTTAATAACTAGATTTTTTAAGTTATCATCTAATAATTTAATACTTACTCAAAGTAATTGAAGGAATTTTCAGATTCTCATAGAAAAAATCAGGATTATACATTTCATCCTAAACAGTAAAAAACAAAAAACTTAGTGTTCTTGAGGATCAGATAATTGATTATATTAAGATTTGACAAAAACTTATAGTACCATTTAAATATTTCTCACAATAATTTGTAATCTTCCTATCCACAAATAGGCAAATAAGGGCTGATATTTTATATACCTTCTAAATACTACGAATTTATTAATGCACAATTTACATTATGTGTGTGTGTGTATGAGAAAGAGAGAGAGAAATGACTAAATATATTGGTACCTCTTCTTCCTTGGTATAACCCAGTTTCCTCAATCTACAAGATTCCATGTGCTTTGCTAAAGATGATTTTGGCATGTGATGATTGGAATCATAAGGACATATCACAACTTCATCCTATAAAAGGCAAATGAAGAAAAAGGTACATAATATTTTTAAATATTTATATCATTAAATATTTACTACTTGATTAAGTGGTACTACAACTTCTGAACTTCTATACATGCTGGTCATACTTCCTCTGTGCTTCACCTAAACTAATTCTGCTCGTTTTATTTATCAGCTTAGAATTTGCTTTGTTCAGGAAACCTTTGCTGACCCACTGCAGCCCCAAATAACCTGTACTATAGCAATTACATCATAATGCAATAACTGATTTCTCCGTATTCCTCCTCACCACCACCAAACAAGTGTCAGTGTTGTTCACTGAACCGCAGTGTTAAAACATCACAGAAAAGTAGAGCTTAAGTATCCGGAATGCATCTATTCTAAGAGTTACTCTCTTGAATAAGATATTCGATTTGCAAAAGTTAAATGCACACCCACAGCTTACTGTCAGAATATGGGAATTTTACAAAGAAGTTTTAAAAATACAACATAACAATTAAGAATACACACTTCAGAGTCAAAAAACCTGAGTTCAAATCCTAACTGTTGTTTCATACCAATGTATCCTTGAACAAATTACCACCTCTGTTCCTCATTTATAAAATGTTACCAATGAACACTTATGATTAGTAAACAAGGTAACTATATAATAAATAGCATATACAAAGTGCTATTTAAGTATTAACATAAGGAACTCAATTTTACTGCACTGCTGAGTAAACAATGGTATAGAAAGCTTTGGCAGACCCCACTTGATGGTTTCAAATATCTCCCCACATGAACAATGAAGTTTAAAATACTTCCACTGCGTTTTTAACACAATAAACAGTGACTGGTTTATATATAAATCAAATATACTTTAAATGCTTCTGGGGAATCAGACATGTGACTTACACCGCCCCCCCACAAGAGACATCATTATAACATAGTAAAACCCAGAAATTCCTCCACTATGGACCACAACCCTTCATTCTAATCCACCAAAAACAAAGACAAAACAAAGCTGCCTACATTTAAAAAACCAATTCTACCGTTCAAGTGAGTTTGCTAGTTATCATCTCTTAATGACATCCTTTAATAATCCCAGAACCGATGCTGTCCCAAACAGAAGGGTCCAGTTTTAAGGGAGAAAAAGGTGAACAGGTGAACTTCTAGCTCTTCTTTTGGTGCAACTGCAGAATCCTATGACAGATGACAAAGCAAATCTCCAAACCTCCGCAGGCATCACTGAGGCCCATTGGCTTATTTCCTAAGCTCGAGATTTCCCTCCTTCAACCCACAGTTACGCTGGAGAAGAGCCGCAGCGGGGGGGCGCAATGGAGCGCTCAGGTGGCCCTGGTGCGCCCCAGTCCGGCACCCGGGGGCGTCAGGGCAGCTCCGGGCCTGGGCGCCCCCTACGGCTCTGCAAACCAAGGGGCCTCCTACGCCCTTCCCTTCGCAACACCCAGCGCGTTATCTCCCACGGCCAGAGCGGACCGCGCGGGCGGACAGTCCCCGGAAAGGCCCGGCGACCGCGCCCCTCACCTCCGCCGCCTTCTCTTCCCCGGGGTCCAGCTGATCAAGGCTCCAGCCCAGGGACGCCGTCACCTCCTCCAGCGTCCTGCAGCAGCTCTCCACAAACTCGCTCAGCTCCTCCTGCAGCCTCCGTCTCTCCTCCAGGGGAGGAGGTTCGTCCTCCATGGCGTGGCCCACCCGCAAGGAGGAAGTGACCGAATAGTCCGCCGCGCGCGCGGGCCTCTGGGAACAGTGGGCGGGGCTGTGCGCCACGTGACTCAAATGGCCTATAGAGAAGCGCCCCGGGGAAGGCGGGATCTGTCACTTGGAAAGACTGCTCCTGGATGCATGTGCCTCTGGCTTTCCCAGAATAGCATTGCTCCTCTTAAACTTTTTTAGAAAAAAAAAAATTACTTAAACCGACAGAAAAGTTTAAATAGTACAAGGAGTGTTAATATCATATTCCTCCAGCTCATTAATTGTTATTAGCAGTCTACCACGTTTGATTTCTCTAGGTCTCGTTTCTCCACACTCCAAGCCCCACACACTTATTTTTTGCTCATTTCTTTGAAAGTCAGTTGCAGATTTTTCTTCCCCCACCAAAAAAAAAAAAAAAATGTTAATATGCATGTTCTCAGAACATTTTCCTTGTAATCATAATGCATGACTGAATCTGAGAAAATTAATTTTATAAAGTAGTTCTATGCATAGCTTAAATTTCCCGAGTGGCCCGTCTCCCAAATTCCTTTACAGCAGTTTCATTATTTCAACCCAATGAGCTCCTTTTTAAATTACGACATTGAATTTTGTGATGAGCCTGGGCCGGTTGTCCTACAGGATATCCCTCATTCTGGATTTGTCAAATCTGCCCTCCCTCCACACCCCGCTATGGATTAATTGAAGCATTTTTGCAAGAATACTACATAGGACATGCATACCTTTTGCTACGTCCCATGGGGACATATACTTAGATACTTAGATTTTCTTATTAGTAAAGTTAAATTTTACTACTTGGTAAAGATGGTGGCTAATTTTTTTCTTTTTGGGAGTGTGTGGGTGTGTGTGTGGGTGTGTGTGTGCACGCATGCACACACAGGCCAGAGATTAAACCCAGGGGCACTTTTCCACTGAATATGTCCCCAGCCCTTTATATTTTGAAACAGGGTCTTGCTAAGTTGTTTAGAGCCTTAATAAGTGGCTGAGGCTGGCTTTGAACTTTCAATCCTCTTGCCTCAGCCTCCCTAGTTGCTGGAATTACAGGCTAAATCTTTCCATTTTGATGGTGCTTTTTCCTCTTGGTAATGCAAAGTAGTCTGTGGTCATACCTGGACATATCTTGAGACCATGAAAATATCATGTTCCCCAACTACCTTGTATAATCCTTCATTGAATCTATTGCTACATATTATAAATGATAATTCCCTTACAGTGTCATGTCCTCTACATTTATTAGGTGGCATTATTTATACACTTCCATTTTATGGTTTATTTCACCATGGAATCAAGGGATTTCAAATGTATAAGGTTTTCAAATTTAGTGTAATATACTCTATCACCAGAAAATCCTTGTTGATACTCAAATTGTCCTAAATTTGGCCAGTGGAAACCACATTAAGCCACCCCTTGTGCATCTTTGACATATCCCCTTTAGTCTGGGTGCTTTGCCTTGATCGCCTATGCTTTGTAGTTTTCCTTCTCAAGATCTGGAATCAGCTTTTAGTTTTTCTATGTGGTTTTAACATCCAGAACCTAATATTTTTTACATTTTTTTCAAGCCTGATCTATGCTTCCCTTTGCACTGTTTACCTTCGATAAAGGAACGATGAAGGAGACTTTTGAACAATTATTATTTCCAAAGGCAAATAACATAGTTCTGACATTTTAAAAAGTGGTAATAATATTATTGATAGCACCATAAAATGCAGTAGGCCAGTAGCTATAAGCAGATATGGAATAAGAGTTGAGTTCTAGAAGTAATTTTTTTCATACTCTGCCCACACCATCTTTACTTTTTATTTGCATTTCCATAGTTAGCCAAATGATCTGGGAAATGTGTACACTAATTTTGGGTGTGCCGTGATGATTCTAATTGAAAGTGGATGTACTGTGTATGTGAAACAAGTCAAAACAGTCCAGGTCAGGTATTTCCTCTTTTTAGTACACTACTGGTTTTATCTCAAAGCTTAGTGACAGCAGATTAGAAGGAGTGGGAAAGATTTGTCAGCTCTCTGTATTCCTCTCTAGTTACTGTGTTAACCTGGGGAATCGCTGTACATTGATGCTGTTAAGCCATTTAATCACTTTCCTGGAGAGGTCTCTAGACCTGTTCTGGGATAGGCTTGTTATGGACCCAATTTATTGGGTCCTCCTGGCCAAAATCATCTATTGAAGCCCTAATTCACAATGTGACTATATATGGAGATAGGGACTTTCAGGGGGTAAACAAGGTCAAGATGAGCTCTTAATCTAATAAAGAAGAGATACCAGAGCTCTCCTTCTCCTTCCTCTGCCCCTGCCCAGTCCTCTCTCCACATGTGCATAAAGAAAAATCCATGTGGCCACATGTCAAGAAAGTGACCATGCACAAGCCAGGAGAAGAGGTCTCATGAGAAACCAACCCTGACAACACCTTAACTTGGACTTCCGGCCTCCAGAATTATAAGAAAATATAGTTGGTTAAGCCACTCAATCTGAAGTACCTTGGTATGGCAGCCTGAAGTGACTAAGAGAGACTCCTAGCTCTAGCATAAGGAATTTCCTCTTCCACACCCCACAGCATTTACTCTTTTTCCTGTTTGATGACAAGGGCTGTTTTTGTACCATCTGTTCCTAGCGTGCGACCCATGGCTTCTGGCACCATTCAGGATACACAGAACTCAATATCCAGTGAATAAATTCATTTCAATTCCTCCAAATTAGGAGAAGAGATTAAGGGGAGGAAAAAGAAAAGTAAAATAAAAAGAAATGAAAGATGTGAAGGAAAAACAGTCCATTTGTTGAGAATGGAAATAATTTCACCCTAAGTACCAAAAGCCCCAATAACTTAAGTGGAGCTGACTTTAATGATTTTTATCATTCTCCAATTTTAGAACCTCATTTGCTCCCTATTTTTTATCTGTATTACAAGGTTTGTTTAATTTTACTGATATACATTGCTGACATTTAAAAGTTCTGCCGCCGATTGTTTTGTGTGTCTCCTGTCCCCACCCAGACTGCAAATGCCTTGTAGTCGGAGGACCTGTAAATTCTACTGAATCTTCATAGCACCAGACATAGGTATTAAGTCAAGTCATATTAATTTAATGACAAATGCTGGATCATAGATAGTTTCTTCTTGATCCGAAGGAATATGCCTTTATTTCATGGTACTTCAACCAAAGACTAGAACTCTTCAGGAATCATTTTTATAGATTCAGGGGCAATTCTTTCCTCTTGGGGAACAAAATAAAACACTGTCTTTTGTTTTGTTGTTGTTACTTGGGATTGAACCCAGGAGTGCTCAACCACTTACCCACACCCCCAACCTCCCCCCCCCCCCGTTTTTTTGTTTTGTTTTGTTTTGTTGAGATAGGGACTCACTAAGTTGCTTAGGGCCTCACTAAATTGCTGAGGCTGGCTTTGAACTTGTGATCCTCCTGCCTCAGCCTCCCAAGCTGCTGGGAAACACTATCTGTTTTGAAGTTATCCCCAAAAGTCATCTTAGCCACTTAGTGATTTTTCATTTTTATGACAGTGACTTTTGCCAATGCTTCTTGGTACCCACTGTCCAGAATAAGCCAGGGCAGGTTTTTAACTTTTGAAGTGACCTATTTCCACTGGCTTCCTTCCAAAGATTCCACCTGATACACAGCAGGTAAAACGTGTAGAAAGAACTATCTTCAGAAGACCACTTTCTAACAAGAATTGCAAAGAGACATAGAATTGTAATGTCCTTCTTCTATTAGGTTATTTAGTAAACAATCAATTTAGACCTGTTTTATGATAAATATAACGCTGCTGCTAAATGCCCTTCTGTGTACATACTATTGACCGTACTATGAAATCAACACACAAAACTTCCATAGTCTAAATGTTTATTGCCAGATCAGCAAACTTCATAGAGACACCTTTTAAAAGTACATAGAAAACGACCAGCAAAATAAACAGGAAACTCCAACCAAAGAAAAGCAAAGATGGCTGCTATGATGCCCATAGTCAAAGTAATACCAAACCAAACAGGTGCATTAAAGGGTATATGGATTACAAAATCCACATTCTTAAACTAAAGGAAACTGACTCCAAAATGCTTGGGGTGGGTGGTTGGGTGGGGAACGGTGGGAGTGGGAGTAATTTTCTCCTAATACAGAAAATGGAACTATGTAGAGGAGAAACAGAATGATAATTAGCACATCAGAGATGAATTTAAGTATTGTCTCCAAGAATATAAATCTGCCTTAGAGGCCAAAAAAAAAAAAAAAAAAATTCAAGAACTGATCAAAAAGCTAAACACAGAAGAGAAGGAACAAATGCTAAATTCAATTTGTGCTATCCTTACAAGTGATCACCACTCCATATACACTACCATTGAAGTGTACTACGTTAGTTAAGAAGAACTCAAAAGATAAGAAGCCAGCACAGCCTTTATTCCTTGATTTCAACCATGGCTATCTTAAAGCACAGAAAGTTCTATCGCTATACTGCAAGCACCCGGTCTTCTTCTTTCTATCTTTCTTTTTATTATTATTTTTTTTTGGTTTGTTACTTAATAAAATAGACATTCATTTAAATGGATCCAAGGTAGAGCAACCATTTCCCACTGACCACTAGTGCCCAATAGAGCTACTGCTAAATGTGTAGGAATAAGAGTAGGAAGAATTTCCTGTGGCATCAAAGCTTCCCCTCCGGGAGCCACTGCGGGAGCCAGAGCGGGACCCACTTCGGGACCCACTGCGGGAGCCAGAGCGGGAGCCTGGGGCTGAGGACATGTTATAAGGGCTGGGTAAGCCCTTGGACGACACGGAGGCCGCTTCCAGAAGGCGTAACCCTGTGATATCCTCTACCATCGAGCGATTCATGGCATCCTTATAGGATATTTTTAACTTGGTTTTGGGGCAGGTGAGGATTTTGGTGTAGCTGCTGGTGTCTTGCAGCCTCTGAGCCGCTCGGCCGTCGATGAACCCCTTTCTGATGGCTTCTTCGGTGCTTATCCTTCCATGCACCTCGGGGTCCACGAGGCCGCCAGTGAGGTACTGGAACTCCAGGAAGCGCTGACCTGCCTCATAGGGGAGCCATTTTTCTTTCACTGCTTCTGCGGCCGACATCTTCTTCTTCCCCTTCACACCTTCAAAGCCAATGAAGGCCTTCTGGGCAGGCTTCAGCCGGGTGGCCATATCTTGGTCAATTAGACCCTGGGAGACCGCATCCTGAAGAGACAGCTTCTGGCCGGTGGTCGGGTGGATGATGCCCCCAGTGCAGGCCTGAGCTTCCAGAAGCCTCTGCCCGGTGATGCTATCCACAATGCCTCGCTCTATACCTTCTGTGATGGAGATCTTCTCCAGGTTTTCTGTGTCAAAGATGGCCGCAATGGGGCTGGATTCTTCCAGGGAGTCGGAAAAGGAGCTGCTCCTGATGGTTAAATTCCTGACGCTGGAGATGGTGGAAATCTTACTCACCGACTCGTGTCGGGAGCTGCTGAAAACATCATCGTTGACACTGGTGCCCATGCCGCTGCCGCCGTTGCCGATGCCGTTTTTCAAGGAGATCATATCGGCAAACTGGGTGAGGCTCAGGCTGCCCGATCGGTACTGATCAAAGAACTTCCTGTCGACGAGGCCCTTGTCAATAGCATCCTGAATGTCATACTGACTGCCTGTCTTCCTGTCCACCAGGACCACCCTGGTGGAGCCATCTGATCCCGTGATGGTTATTTCTTCCCACTCACATTCCTGCTCGCACAGTTCTTTGAAGGTTTCATAATCGATCAGGCCCTTCTTGTAGGCCTCCTGGACAGACATCTCCTTATTGGTTTCTGGGTCAACGATGACCACTCTGCGCTTCCTGAGGGTATTCTTTTGTGAGGTCTGCACCTGTTTCTTCTTTTCTTTCAGGGGCAGAAGACAGAGCCCCGTCTCTTCATCCTTAATGCATCTTTCTTTGAGTTGCAGGTAGGTAAGGTTTTCTTCAGTGTTGGGATCAAAGAATCCTTTGGTGTCATCACTGGGATCTGAAAGAATCTCACTGAGCTCCTCATTAAAGTAGCCCCTCTTGTACGCCATGTCAACGGGTAAACGATGGCTCTCCTTCGGGTCAATGATCCCTCCAGTGGCGATCTGGGCTTCCAGTAAGCGGATGCCGTGGCCCTTTTCGATGAGTTCCTTGTTCATGGCTTGGAACAGAGAGATGATGTTTCCAGTTTCAGGGTCGTTATAACCAGTGACGGCCCTTTCTGCAGACAGGAGCTTCTCTTTGAACTCTATGCCCACCAGACCTCTTTTGTAGGCTTCCTCCACAGGTAACCTCAAGTTGCTAACAGGATCCACGATAAAGCCGGTGGCAGCTTGGGCTTCCAGCAACTCCAGAGCAGTACCGGGCCGCACCAAGCCGATTTTCATGGCCTCGTAAATGCCAAGCTTCTGTTTTGTGGTCTCATTGTATATTCCTGCTATGCAGCTGGAACCCTGGAGGAAGTCCTTAATCCTCTCACCAACCTCATCATAAGAAATCTGACCTGATTCCAGTTCATTGACAGTGGACGGTCTCAATATACCAGAATCGACCAATTCGGTGACGGTCACGGGCTGTCTGATTCCCTGGAAGGACATGCTTCTCTTCTGTACCGTCAGCAAGAGCAGACCCGTGTGGGGTTCGATTCTGCACCTTTCCCTCAGTTGCATGTAACTGACCTTCTTTTTGGTGACCGGATCCACGAAATTCTTCTGACTATCTCGGGGATCATTCAGGGACCGATACAAATCTCTGTCAATCAGCCCACGGGCCAAGGCGACATCCTTTGGCAAAAAGACACTATTCACGGGGTCGACTACACCCCCTGAAGCGATCTGGGCTTCCAGCAGACGCATTCCCGTTTCTCGGTCGATCAAATTCTTCTTGATGGCTTCTGAAACAGACACCGTCTTGCCTGAAAATGGGTCATCAAAACCAGTGATGGCTTTTTCGGCCGTATAGATCTGCTGGCGGTCATCGAAATCGATGAGGTCCCGAGCGATGGCATTGTCCACGGTCAGCTTCTCATTCCGATGGGGATCAATGATGCCACCCGTAGCCGCCTGGGCCTCCAGAAGCATGACAGTCGATTCCGGGGTGATTAGCTTCTTTCTCTTGGCCTCTACCAAAGAGTATTTTTCCTTAGGAGAAGCAGACGCTCCGGCGATGGCTCCGGCACCCCGGAGGAAAGGCTGGATTTCAGAAGCGACTTCTTCCACCGACTTCTTGCCCTTCAACAGTTTGTCCAAGGTTGCTTTGTCAATCAGCTGGCACTCGTACAGCTGCATGGCCGTCACCTTCTTCCTGAGGCCGTCAAACACCAGCTTGGAGGAGTCGACGGTCCACTCATACTCGGTCTGGGTCTCCCGGTGGGACCCGTAGGGGCGCTGCCTGAGTTTGTCGATCTCTCTCTGAAGCCTGCTGCGCTCCGTCTCCAGCTGGGACTGCGTCTCCCTGGAGGAATCCTCCAGCTTGCGGCGGCACCTCTCTTCAATCCTCTTGATCTCTGCCTGGAGTCTTTCGATCTCACTCCTAAGGCTGTTCTTCTCCCTCTCGCTCTTTTCTCTTTCCGCCTCTATCTTCCGAATCGCCTCCTCCTTGCGGGAGTACTGGGTTTTCCACTGGTTCAGGTCATTCTGGATCTGCTGTTTCTCACTCTCCAGACGCTGCTTCACCCTGCTCTCGGCCTCTAGGGATGATTTCAGACGGTTCAGCTCGTCCTCCAGCCTCTGCAGCCTCGCCTTGTCTTGCTCCAGGACTTTGATTTTCACCAGAAGGCTCTCTCTTTCCTGCACCACCTGAGTGCACTGACTCTTGGATTCCTGAATCCTGTTAGATGCCTAGAATTAAAAAAAGAAAACGGAGAAAAATAACATTTTGATCATATCATGGGACCATCGTCATTTCACTTCCCTTCCTGTATCTTTTTTAACTTGTTTACTTATTTTTCCTTTCTGTGCTTCCCCTGGATATACCGTTTACTCGTAATCTTATAAATTCATGGAAGAGTTCTGTAAATATATCTTGCCACTCTGATAGATGGCTTCGTACTTACTGTTTATTTTCCTTTTTTTTTCCCATAGAAAGAACTAGAAGTTGTAGACCTTACTCTTCAAAGTAATCATAGTTCAAAAAACCTATGGGGAGTTTTGATCCAGGTTATCATCCCTGCTATATCTACTTCTCACCTGCTACAGCTAGGTTAACGTGTTTAAGAAAGCAATAGCAACATACAGATATACACACACACCCACACCCAATCCCACACAAATATTGTCTGCGGAGGTCAAATGTATTAGAAGTCAAAGAAGTTATCTTTAAATAAGGGGTTAAAAGAAGAAAGGACAAACAGAAAGAAACACTAGGATCATGATCAAAAGAGAACGGAACATCATGCACCAATTAAAAAAAAAAGTGAGGCACAGAAGAGAGCAGAAAAATGCATGCAGAAAAATCATCTAAGCAAGCAAGGAAAGGTGATTTTAAAATCGCACAGAAAAATGCTTTAATGTGGATTTGAAAAAAAGTTCAAATTTAAAATGTACATCCCAGTTCACTATCTTACTTATTTATTCATTTTAAATTCTGGTTATTTATTTATTTTAATTTTTTGGTGCTAGGGATTGAATCCAAGACCTTGTGCATGCTAAGCACACGCTCTGCTGCTGAGCTCCACCCCAGCCAAGAGCTACTTTCTAGAAAGCAAAGGAGTACAGTCAGAGAAAGTGATCTTACATGTCATTCTTATGCTCAAGTTTTCTTTTTCTTTTTGGGTACCAGGGATTGAACTCAGGGGAGCTTAGCCACTGAGCCACCTCCCAAGTCCTTTTGAAATATTTCATTTAGAAATAGGATTTCTCTAAGATGCTTAGGGCCTCGCTAATTTGCTGAGGCTGGCTTTGAACTTGAATCCTCCTGCCTCAGCCGCCCCAGCTGCTGGGATGACAGGCATGCGCCACCATGCCAGGCCATGCTCAAGTTCTTAAGAACTGGGCCAAATATAGGCTCCACACAGACTGACAAGTGACGTAACTCTAGGAGGAAGGATGAAGGGCATTGAAATTATTTTAAAGCAGTTATCTGGACTTTGGACAGGTAGCAGTTAAGCCATCAAAAGAAAAATCAGACATTCTAGAAGCATCCACGTCAGTAGCAAGAGCACAGTTCAGGAGAGAGATGACCGTAGAGTGAATCATTTGAGAAAGAGTGAAGCTGTGATCAAATATTTGTGAATACCTCTAAAGCCTGCTTTTGGAATTTCTCAATTTCCTGTCTCAAATTTTCCCTCTCTCTCTGTAAATCATTAATCAGCCCCTGCAGTTCCAGGGTCCGGTTGTTGCTGATCTGCAGCTGGCTCCTGAGCTCCGAGATGGTGGCGTTTTTATCACTATCCGCCTCGCTGCGGCCCCGGCGCAGCTCATCGTATTCCAGCCTCAGGTTCCGCAGTTCTTCCTCCAGCATCAGGTGCTCCTTGGTCAGGTTCTCGGTGAGTGACTGCAGCCTCTCGATTTCTATCTTGCTTTCGTTTAGGCTTCTGCTCTTATCCTCGATGGCCTTCTGGAAATGCTCGTTCCTCACGTGAGCCTGCTTGACGTTTTCCTGCTCCTGGAGCAACTGCCGCCTCAGGGTCTCCACCTCGGAGGACAGCCTCCTCAGCTCCTCCTGGGTCCTCTGCTTCTCCCTGAGGTGGCCCTCCAACACGTCCCTCTGCTGCCGGAGGTCATCCTCGCTCCTTTTCTTGACAATGGACGCCTGCTCCAGCTGCTGGGTCAGGTTGGTGATTTTGATGACTTGCTCTTTCAAAGACCGCCTCATGCCCTCCAGCTCTTCTTCCAACTTCTTCCTCTTGGAAGAGTCTTCGGAGGCCGTCCTCTTGAGCCGATTCAGCTCCTCCTCCACTTTCTGCTTCTGCAGCTGCAGATCCTTCAGGGAGCTCTGGAACCGCGTGATATCCTGATCCTTCAGGGTCCTCTCCTGGGAGACCCTTTCGTAGTCGATTCTCAGGCGCGTCAGCTCTTGCTCCTGAACCTTCAATCTGCTTATGGTCTCCGACGCGCTACTGTTGGCCTTCTGCAGGTCATACTGGACCCTTTGCAATTTCACATTCTCGTCTTCCAGACATTTCCTTTCATTCGTTTCTTTCTCTATCAGTTGTTTTAGCCTCTCTATCTCCTTGTTTTTATCCTGGATGGTCTTGGCAGCGTCGTCCAGGGACTGCTTGTATCTCATGCTCTCCTCGGTTCGCATCTGAGTGACCTGTCTCAGCTCGATCTCCAGCTGCTGTTTCCTCTGAGACATCTCCGAGCCCGTGGCCTTTTGCTGCTGGATGTTTTCTTCAACCCGCCGGAGATTCTCAGTGGTCTGGGCTAAGGTGTTCTTTAGCCTCTTTATCTCCTCGGATAAGCTCCTGTTTTCTCTGGTGAGATTGTCTATCTGGGCCCGGTAGCCACTGGTGTCCTCTTCCTTCTGCATGGTGAGCTGGTGGATGGTGGTCTTGGTGATGTTGATCTCGGTCTCGAACTGGTTTTTCAAGCTAATGATCTCCTCATCGTAACTGTTCCTTACCTTACCCAGTTCGTTTTCATATTCCCGGCGGCGCTTGGCCTCTTCCTGAAAATCGGCTTTGAGCCTTTCGATCTCCTTATTTTTGTCCTGAATGGTCTTGGCGGCCTCTTCCAGCGATTGCTTGTGCCGGGCGTTGTCCTCCGAGCGCTGCTGGATGACCTGCTTCAGTTCGATCTCCAGTTGCTGCTTCTTCTGCATGATCTCGGAGCCGCAGGCTTTCTGCTGAAGGACATTCTCTTCCGCCCTCCTCCGCTGCTCGGTGGTCTGCAGGATGCTGTCATTGAGCCTGACGATCTCATCCTTCAGATCTCGGTTCTCCCTGGAGAGTCTGTCCAGCTGGTTTCTGAGATTTTTGGAATCATCCTCTTTCTGCATGGATATCTCCTTGATGGTGGTCTTCGTAATGTTAATCTCTGTTTCATACTTGTTCCTTAAATTACTCATCTCCTCATTATAGTGGTTTCTTACCTTTGCCAGCTCATTTTCATATTCTCTCTTCCGGGCGCCCTCCTCCTGCAGAAGAACCCTCAACCTCTCTATCTCGTACTCCTTCTCCTTGATGGCTTTCTCAGACTCTAGTTTCTGCCAGCCCAGGTTCTCCTTTTCGCACTGCCTGGCTTTCTGCAGCTGGTCATAGTCGTTCTTCTGTTGGTCGAATCTGTCCTCCACCGTCTTTCTCCGGCGCTTCTCGTCTTCGATCTCGTAGGTCAGCCGGGTGATCTTCTCGTTGAGCTCTTTGATCTGGGCGTAGCACTTGTCCAGATTTTGCTTGGCCGACTTCCCGTCCAGCTCGGCCTGTCTCTTCAGCTCCTCCAGGCTCACGAGCTTCGCTTTGAACTGGGAACACTCCGCCTGGTATTTCTGCAGGTTCTGATCCAGGAATTTGTTCTTGTTGCAGTTTTCCGAGTTGGCATCTCGGGCCAGTCGGAGCTCCTCTTCCAAAACTTCGATTTTGGTGTTTTTCAGCTGCGGAAGCGAAAGGAGAAAGTGAGGTTGCAAGAAAAGCACCTGGCACCGCGAGACAGAAGTAGTATGTTTCCCCTCCCAGACCGATGTACATTCTTCTTGATCTTTACACACCCACCAACACACTCACAGTGATGAGGCAAAGACTACTTAGACGAAAGCTCAAGAAATCTCGAGCCTCTTCCCAATTTTCCCATCAACCTCTTGCATAAACTCAGAATGACAGGTGTTCTTTGAGCCTCAGCTTCCTCATCTATAAAATAGAATCATTTCTTTCAAGATTAAAAGTGTATGATTTCATACGAGGGGTTTGGGATTTTGGGTTTGTGGGGTTTGGGATTTTGTTTGGTTGGTACCAGGGGTTGAACTCAGAGTGCTTTACCACTGAGTGACATCCTCAGCCTATTTATTTATTTATTTTGGGGTGCTAGGGATTGAACCCAGGGTCCTGTGCATGCGAGGCAAGCATTGTACCAACTGAGCTATATCCCCATCCCTTTATTTCTTATTTTGAGACCAGGGTCTTGCTAAGCTGCTAAACATCTCACAAAAGTTGCTGAAGCTGTCCTTGAATTGTGATCGTCCTGCCTCAGACTCCTGAGTTGCTGGGATTGCAGCCAGATGTTCCTTTTATTTCCCCCATAAACTCAATTCCAGTATTAGAAAGGAGGAGTCAATTGAGTAGTTATTCAACATGAAAGATTCAAATCCAGCTAGTCCAGGATGTACTTACCCAAAATTTTACACAAAGAAATAAAGCAAAATCCTTGACCGAACACCTAGAAATTATTGTTGTTTTTTTTTCCAGCAAAATTAAGTGGCTGCAATATTGCAAATATCTAAATCCATTTAGAGGAGCATCGGACTAATCCCAAACTCACAAACTGTATTACATTGAATTTTTACTGGAAATTCAGTTTTATCTGTTTCTAAATCCACAATAATGACATAGTAATAATACCATTCTATTCTATTTTCTTTTCTTCTATTTTTCCTGGTACTGGGATTGAACCCAGGGTGCTGCATCACTGAGCTACATCTCCAGACCTCTTAATTTTTGAGATAGAATCTCGATAAATTTCAGAGGCTGGTCTCAAATTTGCAATCCTCCTGCCTCGGTCTCCCAAGTAGCTGGGATTACTGGCATGCACCATTGTGCCCGGCTCTATTTTATTTTTTTGATACTCCATGGAAATAAAGTCAATACCTTCAGATCTTCCAAACTCTTCAGCATCTCACTTAAGAATCTATAATAATCTCCAGACCTTGTAAGCAGTTCTATGTACCGAGCATGAATCTCTGCAGCCTTAGAGAAAAGGAAGAAAAGGGAAAAAAAAACATTATATATATCATTTAAAAAAATTATATGCATTCTATGCAGGCTGATGAATTTTGCTTTCTAAGATAATGAAATATTGACATTATAATTTAAAAAGTAAATTCCTTTCTTTCATGTATGCTTGTTCCAAAATCTAGAAGAACAGCAAAACAAAGGGTCTAAAACATTTATACTCCATTCTTGTTGCTCTAGGATTTTTTCCCCCCTAAACCATCTGATGGTTGATATTCTCTAAAATCTTTGGGGAAAAGTTGTCTTTTAGAAACTTACTCCCCCTATATATAATTCCCACTTTTTAGAAGTCTCCTTCACCAAACCCAGAAATTTAAATCCAATTTCTGTAAAGACTAACATATTAAATGATATACTCAGACTCCACTGATCATTTCCTAAAATGTGTCATGTATTGATGACTCACAGTGAAGGGGGCATAACCTGCTATGAAAACATTTTTTTTGGTGGATATCCTATAATAGGGATGACTTCAGGATAAACAGGCAAAAAACAGGGAAATGGGAGACAGAAGGAAGGGTGGACTCTAAGGGATCTGTAACCACATGTACCTCTTGCAGAATCACCCCAGATGGGGACTGAACCATGGTTCTCTTGATGGGTATGTTCAGTAGAGTTTCCAGGCCGGAGGTATACGATGCCAGCTGGAGTTCATAATCCTACAGAAGAAAAGTTTAAGAAAACATTTTTCTGGGGGGGAGGGGGCAATGCTTGTGATGAAGCCCAGGGCCTCAAGCATGCGAGGCAAGGGCTCTATCACCCAAGTATACCCCAACCTTAGAAAAACATTCCTAATGGACTCAAAAGTTTTGAGTTGTCACTAATAGCTACAATTTCACATTTAAATCCTCAAATTATTTCTAATCACCCACCCCAAAGACTGTGTTGCACTGTAGGGTCCAAGCAGCTAATATTATGTTATTAAATGAAGCATGTCTCAAGAATAAAGACTAGCCAGTTCCAGAGACAGCACCAATATGCAATGAATTCAAGTTAGTAGATAACAAACTTTTATGGTTTGTTCAGGAAGAGAAAACAGAGAAGTCATAATCACTACCCTCAAAAGTTTATAATCTTTAAAGCAAATAATGCAGCAATAAGAATCCTGACAAAACACCAACATCCCTTTTTTTAAAAGTATTCTTCTTAGTCGTAGATGGACATAATACCTTTATTTTATTTATTTTTATGTGGTGCTGAGGATCGAACCCAATGCATCACGCGTGCTAGGCAAGCGTTCTACCACTGAGCCACAACCCCAGCCCCTACACCAACATGCTTAATGAAACCAACATACCTTAATGGAATTTGCACAAAGTTCAGCGACCTTATGTACTTCTTCTGATTTGTCTCGTTTTCCAGATATTTCATTGTGCAAGTTCTATACAAAGAATACAATTTTATAAATGTTAAGGCATCCAGAGTTTTTAATATAAATGTTCTTTCACTCTTTTTTCCATGGTTACTGGTTTCTTTTTTTTTTCTTTCTTTCTTTTTTTTTTTTTTTAATTATAACTACACATACCAGCCTCTTGCTTTCAGTTACATTTAGGATCAGGAAAATCATCATCATCATCATCATCATCATCATCATTATCATTATTTATAAGGGGTTACTTAAAGCTACTTTATTAAAACATGCAAAGAACAATATTGCATTATTTCTGCATCCCTAATGACACTAGTTTCTAAATACCTCTGTCACTATTCACTGGGGCATTTTTTAAAAGCAAAATGGATTTATAATGTGAAATACATATCATCTCAAATGAAGGTACTGCTGTGAAAACCAGAGGAAAGTTCAGCCTACACCCAATTAATCTCAAAACAACTATGGAATGACAAATTGTCTTATACCTTCTGCTCGTTCAAAAACCGCATGACGGTGTTGGAGTCGGAAAATTTCATGGACTCCAAGGAATCCTGGCGGCGCTTGGCATCGTGTAGCCACTTGCAGAAACTCTGGTAGTTATCACGATAATTCCTTAGTTGTTTGATTTGTTTCTCAAGGTCCCACAATCTGGGAAAAATAGATGGAACAAAATTATTAAGGTCGCTGCTATTATTCCTAAAATAGGTACAGACTGAGCCACCAGCAATTCCACTGTGAACACGTGCCCGCACGGACATTCACAACAGCACTTCCCACGGTATCCCCAAACTGGGACCATCCCAAGTAGCCGTCAAACGACGAAAGGATAAAGAACACGTGGAGTAGCCAAGCAATGGGATACTATCTGGCTATAAAAAGAAGTGAAAAAAGGAAAGAGAGAGAGAAAATTTAAAGAAAAAAAATAAGAACTGGTACAATGTGAATAAACCTTGGAAGCATTTACACTATGTGAAATAAGCCCAAGGCCATATATTGTATGATTCCATTTATACCAAGTGTCCAGAATGGACAGATGTAGAGTGACAGAAAGCAGCTCAGTGATTGTCTAGAACTGGGGACTGGGAGAGAAGGGGAGTGACTATCCCTGGATACAGGTTTCTCTGGGGAGTAATGAAAATGTTCCACACTCATGTTGTAAGGCTGGGGATGTGGCTCAGTGGTAGAGCACTTGCCTACCACAGGCAAAGCCCTGAGTTCCATTCCCTGCACCACCACCCCCAAAATCAGGTTGTGGTCTTTGCACAACTCTGAATATACTAAAATCTGCTGAATTGTGTTTTTAAATGAGTGAATTGCATATGGGTCACAGCTCCAGGATGATTTTAAAAAGCACTTAAAATAAGCAATAAGCAAGGCAATTTAGTAGACCTTTGTCGGTAGATGTTTTTAGACCCTCATTTGCAGTAAGGTATTTCCTTTGCAAACAATTTAATTTTTGGACAAAAATTCATTCAAAGCCACTCCTCCTTCTAATGGTCATCACATGAGTTGACAGGGCCTAAAAGAACTTGTACAATGACTTCTGCTATTTCTTGAAGTCCTTGGAAGGCTATTGGGATCTACTCTCTGTTTTGAGAAGAGCACCTATTAGGGTTTCATTTGTGCACAAGACCAAAGCATTATTTTTGGTAGCAAAAATAAAATGCTTCAAGTGGCATTATCCACTGGCACCACCAGCAGAGGAGAAACTGGGATGGGGTTGGCACACCTGTAGTCTATCTGTTTATCGATTTTTTGCCAGCGATCTGACAGCTGTGTGACTTTTTCACTGAATTTGCCCAGATCCAGGTCATAAAGCGGATACTGCTGGGAGGTCTGAGAGTGTATTTGTTGGGCTTTCTGCAGTTCCGTCTTCATGGTGGCCAACAACGACTTCTTCAAGTTCAAGTCATTTTTTATTTTCTGCAAGAGATTTTTAAAAGAAAAGAAATGAGCACATACAAATTAATCTCTTCTCCTACTCGATGCTACACCACAAATCACTAAATAAAAACAAACAACAAAAAAGTTTGGGGGTTCAGGATGTAGCTCAGTGGGAGAGTGGGTTGGAATATATAAGACCCTGGGGTCAATTCTCAGTACTGCAAAGAAAAGAGAAAGTTTACTGAAGTCTTTATTCATATGTTTTAGTGATAATCAACCCAGGGAAATACATTTACTGAATTTCTGTTTCTCAGGATTTATTCCAGTGATCTAGTTCCCTGTGCTACCCTGGTTAAAAAAAAAAAGAAAAAAAAGAAGAAGAAGAAGCAGCCAGGGTGTAAATTGGCTTGAGAACTGCTAAACATGACATACTATTCCTGAATAATTATAATGCCTGTGAACATATTAAAGGTTCTGAGGAGCTCCATAGTAAAGACATCAGTTAGACTCACTATACCCGAAACCACCCCTCCACAAATTACTTTCTCATAGAGTTCCTGCTAATACACGCTGGGAAACAGAGTTCCAGAGGTGACAACTGGTATCAACATGTGTGGCCAGTGAAAGCCGGGAATGCTCACAACTCATGAAATGGAGGAAGTCTGAATAAAGTATGGACTTCAGTCCATATTAATATATCAATATTGATTCATCATCGTAACAAATATTTTGTACAATTTTAAGATGCTAGTAACAGGAGAAACTAGGGGCAGGATATACGACTCTCTGTACTATCTTGTCAATTTTTTCCATAAATCTGGAACTGTTCTAAAAGTAAAATGCACTTCAGAAAATTAGAGAAAAACAAGCCAGATTGGTGGTGCATGCCGCTAATCCCTGTGATTTAGGAGACTGAGAGAGGTAGACCGCAAGTTTAAGGCCAGCCTCAGCAACCTAGCAAGAACTTGTCTCAATATTTAAAAAAAAAAAAAAGGTTGGGGGTATAACTCAGTGATAGAGTTCACTGGGTTCAATCCCAATATAAACAACAACAACAAAAAAAATCAAAACAACACTCATGGGAACTAGGCGAGGTGTATATTGGGAGCTGGGTCCCCTGTCACTTCCCATGAACTGGGCGGCTGGTATTACCTTCAGTCCACAGCGGTAGGCCTCCACTTTATCCAGGTCCAGGCAAACCGTTTCCTCTTCGGTGAGCCTGGCTTCATAGACCTTCAACATGTCTTCCGTCTGGAGAATGGCCTGTAGGAGTGCTCTCACTGCACACAAGCTGGAAAGAGCAAGAGAAGCAGAAAAAACTCCCAGTGACATCATCAGAGGGCAAGCAGGGAGCTCCCGCCACCACTCATGAAGGAGAACCACGTCGGGGCCATGCAATACACTTCGCCTATTTTATAGGCCGTGGAAGTGGTGATCTTTTTCTCTCTTGTAATTCTGACCACTGTTTCACATTTCACTGAAGAACTCCAAATTCTGGGCCCTATACCTTAATTCTGAGATATGTGAGGAGAGTTCTAAGACTGCAGAAAAGAAGAATTAACTCCTTAGACTAGAGGATGCCCTCCCCAAACCACAGACCACAGAGAAGAGTTAAGGAAACTTCTAGTGACGAGAGAATCTGTAAGGCCAAAGCCCCCAGGAACCACACACACATAGCAAATGAAGTCTTCAAGATGGTCACTTGGCAAAAGCAAAACATCTTTTGGTGTTGGCTGTGCCTACCTATTTAAGTAGCCATCTGAAACTCCGTTGATATTTTCCAGTTTCTGGAATAGTCCAAACACCTCATTCTGTAAATAGCAGTATTTTTCAGAACCTCTGAAGTTAGCAAGCATGTCCTTAAGCTGGTTGAGAACTTCTGCAATGGCTTGCGAGTCATTCTGTACACTCTGTCAAAAAGGAAGGAAAGCTCTTCTTATTCACTGCGTGATTTTTGAAAATTTATTTTTTATTATACGTAACTTCAGGTGGACAACCTCGAATTCTCATATACATCTGGGAAATGAGTACTCAGGTAAGCAAATTAATATATCCATCGCTTTCCACAGGTTTTGTGTAAGTGTGTGTGTGTGTGTGTGTGTGTGTGTGTGTTAAGAACACCGAAAATCTCTCTTAGCAAATTTCCTTTCTTTCTATGTGTGTGTGTGTGTGGATGTGTTATACTGAGAATTATTGTACTGAGGATTGAACCCAGAGGTGCTTCACCACTGAGCTACATCCCCAACCCTTTTCTATTTTAAGACAGGTCCTCACTAAATTACTGAGGCTTGCCTTGAACTTGTGATCCTCCTGCTTCAGCCTCCCATAATATTATTTCCTGTAGCCCTCCTTCTGGAAAACTCTAGAGCTCTAGACTTCTCCTACACAACTGCAATTCTGTATCCTCTGACCTCCATCTCCCTGTCTCTTCCTGGGACCACTTCCTGGTAATCACTCTTCTACTTTCTATTTTTATGATGCTGACTCTTTTTCTGGTTCCACCCATAAGTGAGGTCATGCACTGCTTATCTGTGTCTGGCTTATTTCACTTAGCACTCTGTCCTCCTCCAGGTTCATTCATAACAGTTGCAATGAGCAAAATTTTTTCTTTTTTTTTAAAAAACTGCATAATATTCCACTGTGAACACGTCACATTTCTGACAATCAATGCTTATTACTCTGCAATACGGCTCCATGATTTTTAGGATCATTTTTGCCCTTAAAAAAAAATCCTCACTGTAGCAAAAGAAAACAGGCTAATGTATTCGCCTACAAACATACTAACCAGGAGGCTTTAACGGATCACAGATAAATGGAAAAATACAGGCAGAATCGGAGTGGATCCCCACCCACCTTGAGCTCATTGATCTTCACGGTGATGTGGTGTGAAGACCCCTGGTCTGTCAGCAGGAGGTTTTTCAGTGACATCCTGCCCTCACAGTGCTCCATCTGCCTGCGGATCTTCTGGAGCTCCATCAGCAGCCAGGTCTCTTGCTTGTCACATTCTCTGTTGGTCTCAATGACTTTATTATGGTTGGCATCTTGGCAGGAACCAACGTGAGTGATTTCAGTTGTGGTCACTGGAAAAATAAAGGGTGGGGGCCACAAAAATCAGAGAATTCCCAGCTGGCAGGGGGCAAGGCCTCAAAAAAACATTGATACTGCACAAAATTAGGCCTACTTCCTTTGATTTGATTCCAGAAATCCAATGTGTAAAGGACTTTGGGTCCTTTGGACAAGGCTTAATCCCCCAAAGATTCATATGTTGGAATATTGATCCTAATCTAACACTACTGAGGTGATGGGACTTCTAGGAGGTGGGGAGGCCTAGTGGGAGGTGATTAGATTATGGGGGCTCCACTCTCAGAAGGGATTAATGCCCTTCTCTTGGCACTGGAGTAAATCTCTGGAAACTAGATTGGTTCTCCAGAGAACATGTTGCTCTAAAGTGAGGCCTCCCCATGCATGTGGCCCGTTCTGCATGTGACCATGTCCCTTTCTGCTTCTCCTGTTGTGATTCAGTCAGAGTTCCTTCACCAGACACTTTCCAGCCACCAGTATTGTGAGCTAAATAAACGTGTTTTTTTTTTAAATAAATCACCCAGTTTGGAGTACTCTGTTATAGCAACATAAAACAGACTAAGACAATATCTTTCAAAGAAATGATCTGATACAAGTTTCATACAAAGGACTTTCTTTTTAAAACCACATACGTATTTGAGACAAAGAGAAAGATGCCCCAGGCTGACCTGTCTGGTGCTGGGGATGGCCAGGGAGTTGGATGACCAGGGTCTGGTAATGCTTCTGTGCATCCGTGAACTGAGACTGCATCTTCCGCTTGTCATCATCGCCAAACATCTCAGAGCCCTGGCTATTTCTGATGAACTCTTGGTAATGTAACTCAAGGTCAGATATGGTCTTCATGTAATCTTCCTGACGCATGGTCTTGAGCTGCAAGTTAAGTCAGGCAAGGTAAATCAGAAAGAAGTGATTTATAGGGGACCGAACCCAGGGTCCTGCACATTCTGAGCAGTCACTCTACCAACTGAGCTACAATACCAGTCCCTCTTTCAAAATTTAAGACAGGGTCTCACTAGGTTGCCGAGGCTGGCCTCAAAATTGTGTTCCTCCTGCCTCAGTCTCCTGAGTAGGCGGGGTTAGAGGTGTGCACCACAGTGCCTAGTCTGATTTTTTTTCTATGGAATTTTTTTCTTTAAATGAAATATTAGAGCACAGCAAAGCTTCTCTTACTATAAAAATGAGCAGGGAGGAACCTCCCCAAAAAAACATTTGCCCATTCTGTGTCCCTTTCCTTACTGAACCCTGACCCTCTAAAAACATCCCAAATAAGATTCTCCAGACAACTTAAAAACCCCTGATATATAGTAACTAGTGTTTTCCGTGTTTGTCTGAGAGTTCCATCCTGCCCTGACTTCTGTGATAGTCAGCCATTCATGACTTCATGGTTCATTCTGTCTAAGGAGAACAGGCTCCAGAATCTTACTTTGCCTTTCCACAGTTCATCAGGTTTCTTCAATCAGTATTTCTGCTGTCTCATAAGTAGCCATGGGCTGACTCCTCCTGGCTGTTTTTGATCTGTTTTTTTTTTTTTTTTTTTTTCCCCACAGTGCCAGGGATGAACCCAAGGCCTTGTGCATGCTAGGTAAGAGCTCCAGCACCGAGCCACCCCGCCAGCCCCTCCTGTTCTACACTGGACAGATCAGAGCCTCTATGGAAGGCTAGGCATCCTCACTTGATGAGATGCAAAAGCGCTAACTACCAGCTCACAGGTTGCCCTGGGGGGCTGGGGGTGGAGCTCGGTGCTCAGTGCTTGCTTAGTATGCACCAAGCCTTGGGTTTGAGTGGTCCTGGGGACGTACCTTGGCGATAGTCATGGCCCTGATTTTCTCGATGTCGATCATGCAGTAGTGCCAGGACACCAGGCTCTTCATGTTGATGTACAGCTGGTTCCACAGAGCCAGGATAGCTTCGTAGTATTGCTCAATCCTGGGAGGCGCAAAGGGAAAACAGGCTAGGTAGGACTTTCACACCTCAACCCACACCGAAATCTGGATGTGCTTACCCACTTGAAACAATCCCCTACAAAGTAACAGGTATGTGCTTAATTTCTAACACTGCCAACATTTTGATGGATTTGGACTCCTGTACTCCCTACAGAGTACCGGCCCAATTTATCTATATTTTAATAGCTCCTTCAAATCATTCTGGATGAAACATGCAGTAGGATTTTGGGTGGTTGTGTTGTTTGTCAGCAACTTTTGATGGACAGAGGTCTAGTGTTGCAGGGCAGGCACATTCGATGCCAATGACAGCCATAGTCTGCTCATGAGGACATGGGGACTCGTCATTGAGCTACTCTCTCTAATCCGTGTACAGTAGCAGATTTCCACACTGAAAGGTTTAAGAGAATCTTCTCTGGGTATAATCTTTAAAATGAATGTTCTGTCTATTAATAAGCAAGTATTGATATTAAAGGAATTTTACACTTGGGACTACATGCAAAATGAACGATTTGCTAACAAGAGGAACTCCAAAGCAAGAGCTTCAAAGTGTGTGACAAGTATTATTCACTGTGCCCCCCCCAGCCCCCTCACAGTCAGGTTTTATTATTTGTACCAGGGATTGAACCCAGGGGCGCTTAACCACAGAGCGACATCCACAGCCCCTTTCATATTTTGAGACAGGGTGTCGCTAAATAACTTTGGGCCTTGCTAAATTGCTGAAATTGGCTTTAAATTCACAATTCTCCTGCCTCCTCAGCCACTGAGATTATAGGTGTGATCCACCTCACTTGGCTGATTTCTTTTTTTAGGGTCTTCAACATAAAATTGCAAGACAAAGTAAAGGTGACCTTCACGTGGTTCCTTTCCTGGGAGGCAAATATGATTTTTTTAAAAAAAGAAAATCTGGTCTAAGCTTGTTGTCTCCGCACATCTCCCCCCGCCCCCACATCCCACATCCCACCCCACCCCCACACACATGCCTGCCAGGGTGACCAGGTGGGACAACTTACTTGGAAGAGAGGTCCACGGCCAGCGGATTCGGGGGAGGAATGATCAGCCCAACAGAAGGGACGAGCATGTCCACGCCTCCCGGGCCCGTCACATACCACTTGCTGCGCTCGTTGTTGTCCTTCAGGATGCACTCGTCCCCTTTGTGCACGATTTTCTGCAAGGAAACAGCCAGCACTCAGCTGTGTTCCCCAGAACACATTTTCATCTTTTTTTTTTTTTTTCCAAAGACAAACAGAGATGAAAACACATCAACGACGGAAGTCGTTCCTTTTTACCCTTCCCATGAAGCCGACCTTTATAAAACCCAACAGTGCTGATGCTTTCCATCATCCATGGGAGCCTGGAAGGTGCATCTATAAAGTGAGCTGCAAACTAAGTGATTTAGGGAAAGTGACTGATAATCTGGGGAAGTCACCAGGAACATATCACTTGGATTTAGTATCTACAACCTTCTTTCTTAAAAAAAAAAAAACACCCTGCAACTAAAAAAAAAAAAAAAAGAAAGAAAAAGAGATCTGTTGGTGAAGCAAAACTTCACCCTACGTGTTTCTATTTTCATGAGTTCATGTTTCCTATATTAGACTTTAATATTATTGAATATTTTAATATTAATAATTAGTATTAATTATTAACTAGGAGGTGGAGGGAGGTATGGATCTCACTCATTTGCTCTGAAAATCTAAAAATAAAAAGCATTCTAGTATTGGTGTCCTGAAAAATAACTTTTAAAATTATCTCCAGCATCTGAACAGCTTCATTTATAAATTAACACCAGCCTCTAAATAGCTACACACATTTATAAATTAGCTCCAGTGTCTATATAGCTTCTCAAAATGGCTACCTAAGGGCTGGGAGTGTAGTCCAATAGCAGAGCACTTGCCCAGCATGCACAAGGCCCTGGGTTCCATCCCCAGCATCACACACACACACACACACACACACACACACACACACACACACACGACTACTTAAAATATGACAACTATCTCACTGTTAAAACAGAAGAAACTTGATCTTTTATGTATTTCATTTGCCACTCAAATTTCCTTCTTAATTTTCTCACCACACAAATTCTTAAAACATAACACATAATAGAACAGACTTCAATGTTTGATAAAGTTTATCTGATGAATTAATCATATGTTTCTAAGATCCTCCATGATTTTATAAGAAAACAGAGCTGTGGGAATCATACAAATTACTATTAAAACCAAACCATCTTTCTATACAAATGCTCATATTGAAACCCACGCCTGCAGAATCAGTGTGCTCAATTACTGCATAAAATTTGCAAAGACATTCACTTTAGAGGCAGCATACTACAGTCATATCTCATTTCTTTTGTCAGAAACATAAAGATGAGAATGATCACAAATAAATACATTTTAGGTACTAAAAAAAAAAAAAAAACCAAAGAAGTATTAACCCTTAAAAAGAATTTTTAAAGTTCTCAAAATTATTGTCTTGAGTGGGGGTGTAGCTCAGTGGTGGATTCCATGTTTAGCATGACATGGGTTCTAGGTCCAATCTCAGCACCCAAAGAAAAAAATAAGAAGAAAGAAAGAACTATTGTCCTAATGATTGAAAATTATCCACTGACTCAGAAAAGAGTCACTGCATTCGTTCAATAGGTTGCTGCTTTATATATAAAAGACATGACTAGGCTACTTATTGAAACTGAGAATAAATTTTGCTCTCAATTGACAAAAGTCTTCATGAAAAGAAAAGAAAACCTTTTGTACATTTTGAAGAACTGTGTACACACCTGGTCCTGTTTGTAGTCACAGAGAGCTCTGAGGATAATGGGTTTATTGCTCCTGTAGTCTGGGTTCCTCGGTTTCAGCTGTACAATCTTCTTGGACTTGTTTACCAAGCTCTGCACCTGACGCTTGTATTCAAGAATTTTCTCTCGTTCTTTCTGCAATTGCAAATAAAATCATCCTTGAACATAGATGCCCTGAAATTTTTAGAGGAGATCTTCAAATGACATTGATGTAGCTACTCTAACATACAAATTAAAAGTCACTGTAATTGCATTAGCTGTGATAAGCCACACATTTGTCGGCAGGGAACAGGAGCACCTTTTATAAGCCTCTCCAGGATCTATGTAACCAAGAATTAAGCAGGCAGGAAAGAATATCCCTGTGTGAAAGGACCACGGTGATCAAATTTGAAGCATGTTTTCCCAAAGGGAAAGTAAAAAAGAAAGAAGAATTTCTGGGAACTTAGGTACTTCGTGAGAAGTAAACAGTGCTCTTTGAACTTTTGTTTTCAGCAAATAGTCTGGATTGGAAGGCAAATGAAACTCTCAACAGTAATTGAGCATGCAAAGTTCATTTTGAGAAAAGCTACTGAAAGACGAAGAAGACACTGGCTCGGGCTCTGGGCATGCACTGGGCAGCAATACCAATCAGCACTGCGGGCTGAGACTGGCGTGCATTGATCTCCCCTGGGTGTAGCTGCTAAGTTTGGTCTAAGACGGTACCTCCAGCTCCTTGATCTGTTCCAGCAGGTGCTGCAGGGGCATGTTCTTGTCACAGGGGTACTTCTTCCTAATGGAGTCTTGCAAGCCCTTCAGGTAGGATTCAGTAGACTGGGCCTCTTCAAAAAACTGTTAGGGATGAAAGTGAGCCTCATAAGTGACTAAATGAAAAGTGACTTCATCAGCAATATTAGAGATCTAGTTTGGCTCTCAAATGGCCCTTAGAGGCCCATATTTTGAAGGCATGGTCCCCAGGGGGTGCCATTGGGTGGTGAGAGAATCTTTAGGAAATGGGGCCTACTGGGAGGTATTTAAGTCATTTGTGAGCATGATCTTGAAGATGACTGTGAGACCCTGAATCTTCCTCTTTCTCCCTTTGCTCCTTGGCTAGTATGTAGGTGGTTTTGCTCCACCACATGCTCCCTACCATGATATCTGCCTCCATCACAGGCCCAAAGTAACAGAACCTATCAATCATGGACTGGAACCTCCAAAAATGTGAGCCCAAATAAACCTTTTCTCTTTATAAATTAATTATCTTGGGTATTTTGTTATAGTGATGGAAATCTGACTAATACAATCATTTAGCAGTTATGTTTCTAGGACTCTCATCCCTAAGCCTCTCTTTGGTAAGTGGTTAAAGAAAACATTAAGTATTTATGTATGTGACAGTAAAAGGCTCAGTGACTGTTTACAAATTATGCTTCTCTAAACTGAAAACCAATAAATAGGATTTAAGCAATATTTTTAAGATTGTTTTCAGGGCTTTAAAAAACATACTCAAAAGATAAGGTAGTAAGACCTAAAAAGACAATGGGATTGTTAATCATAAAAACCTGAAAGTAGGCAGCATTTTCTTTGAGATGAACATCAATGCATTTGGTGATCTGCAGAATCCAGCTCCACTGTGTCTGGAGAGTGTCCATATATGCCTGAAAGGAAAAAGCACCAGCTATCTTTTCCCACTCGCAGCACAGAGGCAGAGGTGCACCTTCCTGCATCGGTGGGTGGGTCTGACAAAAGCTAGGAAATACCTTTTTGTCTCCTCTAAGGCTACCAAACTTTGTCTAATGGCTGAAAACAGAATTTTCCACTAGAGAAAAACTCCTGGTATGCGAGAAATCAAATTTTAAAGTTAGTTTTCATAAAGACCTACCATTGGGACTCTTAGTCAAAATAAGTCTTATCCAAATGGAACAGGTACTGACCAATTAGAACAGACAATGAGGCTAGCACTGGAGTGAGGTCCCTCTGCCACATCAAGCCCTGCGGAGGGACAGGTGCTAGATCATAGGGAGGTGGAGGCATCCAGCAGGAGAGCCTGGGGGGCTTAAGGCAGTGACTCTGACCACCCAATAAGGAAGTTGCAATTCAACAACCAACATGGCCATTTCAGTGCTACCACCTGATATCAGCCTTGAGCACAGCACAGCCCAAGAGCCACATGTGGCCCACTGCTTGGTTTTGTAAATAAAGTTTTATTGGAACACTAAAATTGAACATGCTCGTTCATTACATACTGTCTATGACGGCTTTTGCAATACAATGCAAAACAAGAGTGATTTGTATTTGTATCTAATATTTCCTAAAATGTCACTCTCACAGAGCTGACCTCGATTTTGTCAGAGGCGGGGTGCTGGTTGAGGACGAGTTGGTCGCTTTCTTGTTTAAGCTTATTGAGCTCTTTTTCCTTGACCTCCAGTTGACTCATACGTATCTATGGAAAGATAAAAAGCAAATTCTTTAGAGCAAGTCACCATTAGACATCTATCACGCCCGAACATTTAGAGGAGGAAAAGCACCATACTGCATTTGGGAAATGAACGATGCCAAAGCATCATTGTGGGGAGCCACATTGAGTTACCACGCCTTCCAGTCCTGTTGCACCTTGGGGATCTGAAAGGTCACTATAGTCTGGCAAGGTAGTGCCATGACTCGTGACTTGGTCTTTTCCCCTCACTCGGACAGCAAGCCAGTCTTCTGAGTAGGCATACCCCCGGGGTGAGCTACACTCACCTGTTCTTTTGTAATCCTACCCCTTTTCCCTGTTTGGGATAGAATGTTCCATAGAAACTCCCTCTGTGTGTCCCCTTTTCTTGCTCTGCCTTTGGGTGTGGCCTTCTTAGAGGTCAGTCAATCTGCTGACAGCAGACATCATAAAGCCAGACTCAACGTCCCCAAAACCTGACCCCTGGTCTCATTTGAATGGCTTCTCCCCAATAAAAGGGTTCAGCACGTTCTCTCTCTCTCTCTCTCTCTTTCTCTTTCCTTTTCCATGGACCCCTAGGGTCCGAGGAGCTGTCATGGGACCCAAAGAAAAAGGTATCTCTGTCTCTGAGTGATTATTCTGTGCGGCCCAGTTCACCTGGAGTGACCCTGAGTGTTTTAGTCGTAAGATGCAACACATCATGGTAGGTTTTCCTCAAGAATCACAGCATTTTTAAGGCTGGAAGGATGTTCGTGACAGGATAATATGGGACCAAGGCCTCAGATTGGTGACATTCCCTGTCAAAGATCATGCTGGTAGAGGGACAGAGCTGTAATAAATACCAGTTGGGTATCCTTGACCCAAAAGGCTTGGGACCAAAGTGTTTTAAATTTAATTTTTTTTTCAGATTTTAGAAACTGTCACATAAGTAACGACGTACCCTAAGGATGAGACCCAAAACTAAACACAGTTTCCATTTCTATGCTTCATACACACCTTGATGGACATAGGCTGAAAGTAATTTTATACGATATTTTTTGTGTGCCTATGTTTTGTCTGCAACCTTTCACATGAGGTCAGGTGTGAAATTTTCCACTGAGGGCATCACATGGTCACTGCAAAAGTTTCCCATTTTATAGCATTTTGGATTTCAGAATTTTGAATGAAGACGGCTCAACCTGTTCTAATTCCTAATTCCAGGTTTTAATCTACCTTTAGAACAGTTGCTACCCGACCCTAGGTTACCTGAGGGAATGAATTCTCACCCAACCTAATGAACTACTGTCTTCTGGGATATTAAACAAACTCATTGGGGAAAAAAAGTTATTTATCCAGGTGCAGTAGGGTACACTTGTGGTGCCAGCTACTTGGGAGGCCAAGGAAGGAGGATTGCTTGAGCCCAAGAGTTTGGGACCCACCTGGGCAGCATAAGAAGGCCCTGCCTCTTAAGAAAACAACAACAACAACAAATGTATTGCCTCTCTTACTGCTATGAACAGCTTTCAGAAAAGGAATAGTTTTTCTGAGGCCAAATGACAAGTGGCGATTACATTATTAGAAGGCCACTCTCCCCACCCAGCAGCTCCCAGGGCAACAGCCTGGAGGCCGTACCTACAGCTCCCCGGGGAACTTACGGAGAAGGCCTCCTGTTTCTGGGCGATGTTGGTGTTCTTGTCGCTCCAGTCATACAGCAGCTCCTCCTCCTCGCAGTCATTGATCCACATGATCTCTCGGGAGGTGGCCTGGATGATGCTCTGCAGCTGTCGCAGGTGATCCATCCTCTCAAAGGACGCTTTCTGCAGAGCAAGTTCAGAAGAAGTATTAGCATAACACAAGCAGATGAAGAGTGGCCTCTGTAGATGTCATAGATAAACCTCAGAAGCTCCTTCACCAAAATTATTCCAAGACCAGGTATCGACTATAAACCTGGTGTAGTCACCGACCGCCTCGCATGGGAACAGGACCAGTCCAAACGTGTGATGAATGGGACAGCAACGTTAGACTCCAACAGCCTAATCCCTGAGGATTTTTTCCTTATTCTTTTTTCATGATGCTAGGGGTCAAACTTAGGGCCAGGAAAATACTCTACCACTGAACCCCCATCTCCTAAAGGGTCTTGATTCAGATACCAAAGTTTGCATCTGATAGTTTTAGACAATAAGGAGGGAAACAGGACTCTAGTTTTTCCTACTGTCACCTTCCCCTGCAATATTCAAGATGCATCCCAGCCCCAAGGAAAAAAAAAAGTTCTGTCACCACTAGCCACATTATTTTAAAAATACTGCTGCCAACAAGGAAATGTGGGAAAAGTGAAGATAAAGTGACACAAATAGGTAGAAGAATGGAAATCTCTCTGCTTATCAATCACATGATTGATACAGAATCTGTCATACAATGGGGATCTGATGAGAAACCATCTAAAGAAAATACATCGTATTTTTGCTAATACTTCCAAAAGCTGCAATTCAAAAGAGGCAAGACTTTACTGCTTTAGCTGCAAGTATTTATTAACAAGCATCATTTAGGTAACACAACTTGAAAATGGAATAGTTGTAGGCACCCTCTGCAGAAAGAAGAAAATACTTTCAGAATTTACTTCTAAAGGAAACTTAGCAGCAGCAATGAAATTAGCGTCCATGAGCAAGGAGGTAAGAATACTTCCAGGGTCTTCTGGGTGACACTGAGCAGGTGCCTCACCCCAGGAAGTGAACAGTATTGTATTGAATTAAAAACAAAGACTACAGGCAATTCAGAAATAAGTTGACTTACCAGCAGGTTTTCATACTCCTCTTCCAACTGGTAGATGGCGGACTTCTCACGCTAAAAGATGACGAAAAGCACGTCATTATTTAATTCTCCTCTTGGGTTTGTAGAGAAAGAGCCGCCCTTCGAAACCTCCTTTTTTATCCATTCTGGCCTCAGTAGAAAGAAGTATTTGCTCTATGAAGTCTTGACCCCTGGGGACCTTCTCCCAGGTGTTTGGAAAGCAAACCTTCACTGGGCTGGTAGCAGGGCCACAAAGTAAAGGCCTGACCTTTGTCATTTAAAGACTCACTAGTTGCAACTTAAAAAAAAAAAAAAAAAGTCTGATAATATGATTTAGGTTGTCCTAGATCTTGGAGAAAGGAGGGGAGAAAGTTGATCAGGTCCTCAAGTGGACAAAAATAGGGCCCAAAAGGGGGAGGGAGGTAGAAGCTTTGATGTACGTGGAAAAGTTAGTGATTTAAAAGTGTAGAGATATAGGAGGAAACTGAGCACCTAAGACCAGATTCATATCTTATGGGTCATTCTCGACCCAGCTGCAAGTCCGACTTTCCTCCAGCCCTGGAGGGGTGTCAGGAAACCCACCTAGCAAAGGACTCGCCAAGGTCTCGAACAGTATGATCATCCGTTTTCTCCATGAGGAGTGATGCTCTGCTTTCTGCAGAAACGGACCACCCCCATCCCATCTCCCCGAAAGCACTTGTTTACAAACTGCAAACAAATGAGTGCTCTCATGCTCTTGTCCTTGGGATGGGCTCCTCCTCAAGATCCAGAAGGTCTATCTGGCTTCCCTTCCCCTTTATGAAATGGGATTTTTAAAAATTTCCAGTCTCTTGGGAAAGACAGAATAGCCTGTCTCAGACAAAATTGTCCATGAAAGTCATTACTCAAACCTTCAGTTGTTGTCTTTTTTTTGGGGGGTGGGGGGTGCGGATTCTAAAATAGAAGAATGAAAAGTACCAAGTCGGCTTTGATTTTGTCCAGCTGCCAGCGGTAGTCTCCAATGGCGTTGTGGAGGCTCCTGTGGCTGTTGATGTGCTGCTCCACGGAGGCCAGGTCCACTCCCCAGGCCACCAAGTCCATCTCTGCCTGCAGAGGGAAGGAGAAGAGATGTACCCTTCAGTGTCCTTGTTGGCAACTGACTTGAGTTTTCTATGGTCTCAGGGATAAGGAACCAAGAGACAAACACAGCTCTGCTTCAGATGAAAGTGAAGACGCTCCGCTACTCGGGAGGCTGAGGCAGGAGGGTCACTTAAGCAGAGGCATTCAATACCAGTCAGGGAGGGAGGGAGGGAGGAAGGAAGGAAGGAGAAAAGAAAAGAACAAAGCAAAACTAAAAATGTAAATATCAAGTATGTTCGAAGCGAAAATATTTGGTAAAGTTTCAAGATTTCCTAACAACGGGGATTGCCAAATACATTCCTTGCCTTATTTGGACTGAGGAAGAAATTCAGAAATGGGTTCCTTGAAACCTATATCATGACTTCTGAGAAAAAAAAAATATGTATACATGCAAGTTTGTGTGTGACTAGATATTAATGTGTGTGCATAGATGTATAGGAGATAATGATGCTATAAAATATCCACATGCTTCTTTATTCAGTAAGTTTTAAATATACATCAAAAATCATTAATGAAACATAATTATTTGGTGCTTCCCAAGCTCAAAACAGTGAACCGAAAAGCATTTGTCATTGTTTATTTCTTTAAATTATTATTGTTGTTGTTATTATTATTATTATTTTGCAGTGCTGTGGCCTTGCACATGACTACACGAGCACCCTACCACTGAGTGACACCCCAGCCCTAAATTATTTTGATAAATGTTCAGTGTTGACTCAGAAGCCCAGCATTTATCATTCCCTTTCCAGATGCAAAACTCCCTACGGCCCACTTCAAAAGAAAGTTACTATATAAACTCAAAAGTCTTCATTTCAATTAATGTTGGCAACGTTAAGATTGTGGACTTACGTTAGCTCTTTACAAAATTAAATCTAGCTAGATTTATTATTTGGATCTCAAATCTAAGAAGGCTGCACAGAAGAAAAAAAATCAAACGCATAGTTCCACAAATTTTGTTCTGGGGCAAGTCTATTATTTCATCCTTCTTTTGCATGAGTACATGTAAATTTCCGAATCACCTGTACCATCTCCCGGGCATGCCTGGGGCCAACATTCCAGGCTGGCATGTCAGCAGGAACACAATGCAGATTGTTCTTAAGCCACATCCATGTTCTAGGGCACTTGGCAAAGGGTCAGAAAGGGGAGCCATTTCAGAGCCAGATCACGGAAGGTTCCCTTCCCAGGGGACTCTGACCCTTGTCTCCCATGGCTGTCCTGGCTTGTTCAACAGAAGAAGCAGGTGCGTGTGCTGGGGAGATAGGGAGGTGACCGGGCACCCGCTCACACTGGTCTCTACAGACCAGGTGTATCCTATCTGGCTCATCCATCAGCAGAAACCCAAGTCTCCGGAAGCCACACAAACCTGGCCAGGAGGTGTGCGCTGCTAGGGAAGAGGCTCCCTTATCAGCAGAGCCTGCAGCTAGATCTCCCTGGAGGAATGAGGAATGCAGACTATGCAAGGGGGAAGAAGGAATGGGGGGGCAAAGGGCCAGAGGGAATCCCAGGGTGAACCTGCAGGTGAGAGATCAAACAGCTTTTGGTTTGTAGGGAGCTATGAGAACCACCTGCTGGATCTGAAAGCATCGCTCATCACTGACTCAGACAATGACATAAAACTGAGTCCCTGTGACGATGCCCTTTCTGACATTTAAAGATGTGGAGCCATTGCTACAAAGTATTCTTCCAAAGCAGCACCCAGCCCGAGATCAGAAAAGGGCAGAGTATGAGCTGTCGTTTTATACAGCTGTCATTACCGACTTGGAAGACATTCGGCTGTATGAGGCTTCATAATTAATTTGGTTCAAAGGCTGTTTTGCCTCCCATTAAGGATCCTTACGGTGTGGTTCAAACCCCATCAGCTCTTCCTGTCACTGGGGCTGGAGCACCACCACCCCACCCCCAGCGAAGCAAAAAATTTACTACAGCCCTCACATGGCAACAATTGGGCAATGTGGGTGCACCTTATTTTCTTCAATAATTTTCATCTTCAGGACTATGGCTCAGAAGTTTAGAGACCTCCCTTTCTGGCACAGTGAGTACAGATAAAATCCTCAGGAAATGGACATCCAAAGATTTGATGGGATTTTGAAAACATGCCAAGAGGTTTATATTTAAAGTTTCTGAGGTTATTCCTAGTGTTTTCCTCTCTGTATACCATAGCCTTCTCTAATACTAACAGCCTTTATGAAAAATAGGAGACAAGGTTAACTGAATGAATGAGTGAATGAAGGGAAAGAACAGAACCCCCAAATTCTAAAAGGCCAGGTGCACCAGAGTGTGCTATGGTCCCAGCTACTCATGGCAGAAGAGACACAGTGAGACTTACTGTCCAAAAAAAAAAAGTGGCTGTGAAATTTTTGAATGAGTGCTAAAATGGTCCTACAACCCACCAAGCTCTTAGAACCACAAGGCTGTTGCGTAACAATCTCTCCACAGGGTATCATTCTAGCATATCCACCTTCTCAGGAGAAAGATGGTTCACTGGGAGTAGGTTTTCATTATAAAATTCCCATCTCCCTGATTATGGCGTAGTTCCCCTGCCACCTGTTCATTATAGGGCATAATTAGTACATAAAACAACAAAACAATAATTAGCATTGAAACAGACATTGGAGAAACCCCCGGTTCTAGGGAAAGGATCAACACATACTTCTGCTGCCACTATTTTAATTCACTCCCACACCAATGACGTGAGGGTTGCCCAACCAGACAACTGACACTTCCAAACCACCAGGCAGGCCACCGAGGAGCCCAAACCAGAGCGTCCAGTTTGACAGTTCCCAGCACTTCCAATTTGTGAATATTTTAAATGAACCACCACAATATTCTTCTTTTTTTTCTAAGTACCTATCTGCAACATAGATGAGGTCAGTTACCTTGGTAGAACAATGATGTGATTTAGCAGGCAGACACAAGCGGTCATTGCCACCTGAAGTCCTTGGTGACCAGAACCCTGGGGCTCACCCACTGCTCTCTACACAACTAAGATACCCGGGTTTCGGGGTCTAAGGACCAACACTTGTCCCTCTGGGCGCTGCTCACCCTTTGTTGTCTCATCCATCCCAAACATTCGCCGGTGAGACGCTTGGTGAACTCATCCCACCCGGAGCCACTCTGACAAGTGTATCCTCCTCCGCCCTTGGAGCTGGCCCTTCGCACTCGAGGAACACTGATGGCTTTGTAAAGGGCTCGCATTTGCTCCTGGAGTTGCAGCAGCCTGAAAGGAAAGAATAGAAACGATATCACTACAGGAAAACAGCCTATGAAAACACATTCAGGACAAACCCCCTTCTCCGCATCTCCTTTGGGTCCATGTAGAAGCCACCAATGTTTAATTTGAATATTTTTTTTTTGCTTTATCACATGACATGTAATTTGATCACATACAAAAATATCAAGTCCAGCCAGGTGTGGTGGCACACACCTGTCATCCCAGCAACCTAGGAGACTGGGGCAGGAGGGTAGCAAATTCAAGGCTACCCTCAGCAGTTGGCGAAAACCTATCCCAAAATTAAAAAAAAAAAAAATCAAATATGTTAAGTCCTAGGAAGATGCTTAAAGCCCAAAACATCTTGGAAAGTGTCCCTGCCTTTGCCTAACCCGGTATAACACCTTTTGATTTCTCATGTGTTTTATCCCAGGGATTCTCCTAGTACCCTGGACCCCAGGTGGCTTGGGAGCAAGTTCAGACTACATATCCCAGCTTCATGTCCAAGTCCAAGACTCTCTCTTTCATATTCACTAAACCAGACTTCTTATTAGACTCCTAAAAAGTCCGATGCTGGGCAGAGAGCTTTGCTGCCCTCTAGATAGAGATGCAGTTGACACCTAATGAACTCAGAGCTTCAAAATAAGACCTAGAGTTTTTGAATGGCCGCACGCTCTTAGGCAGGTCTGCTCAGTTCTTCTCATGGCAGCTTTGTGATTGCACAGAAGAGGGCAGTGGTTTGGTCCATGTGTATTGCAGACCGTGAAGGTATGAAAGGCCAAGGAAGGCAAGTTCCCCTCGGCACGGGTCTGCTTCCTCCAGAGGAAGACACGGGTCATGGACCGAGCACAACGGGGTGTGCAGCATTCCTCACGAGCCTCCTGATCCGTGCTCTGGGGACATTACCTTTTCTGATAAGCATCACAGGGCTGGCCCATCTGTCGCATCTCCCGGATCAAGCTGTCAGTGATCTCCATCTGATCATTGGCCTGTGCAAAGCACTCGTCCAGTTCCCTACTTCGAGCCAGCTGTATTCCGTCTCCATATTTCAGTTCCTAAAAGAGAGAATTCACAGGAAGGAAAACACATGTTACTACAAAGAAAGGATTCCTGTGCATTAAGGAGAGCAAAAACTTCTATATTAAATATAAGAAATATAAAGCACCCCACTGGAAATGCAAAAAAAAAAAATTAACTGAAAATGACCTTACAAATTTGAGATAAGGAAGTAAACTGCCCACTAACATTTGTGGGCTGTCTTTTACATTTGCACTTGGATTTTAAAGGCAAATTTACAGAACACTCATCTTCCCCTTGCTTCAGTGTTGAGTGTGGATCTTTCATATTTATATGGAACTCTGATTTACTGGGATTTCACCGTGGTAAGAACACTGTAACTATTTCACCACCTAAGGCCTTTTACACATTAAATGAGCTTTTTTTGCACTTTTATAGGAACAAGACTTTTTCAGATCTTAAAATAAAGCTTCTATCTGGTTAACTGTACTGGGTCAATCTGCGTCCTGGTTTTGATGATGCTTTTCTGTTCTGTAAGATGTCAGAGGCAGGAGGAGCCAGGTGAGGGACAAACAAGGCTGCTTGGTACTATTATTTATTTGTTCTTGTTGTTACAATGCTGGGGATTGAACCCTGGGCACATCCTAGGTACACGCTCTGCCACTGAACTACACCCCCAGCCCTGCTCTGCAATGTTCTTGCAAGTGAGTCTATAACGTCTTGTTCTTCTTGTGAGTCTACAGCTATCTCAAAATAAAAGTTGTTTGTTTTTTAAGAGAGAAAATTTCCCATTGCTTTAGGACCACATGGGAGCTTTCTCTATAGAATTTTACTTTTGCTGCTTTCATTTGGCTTCAGCCAAATGAACCTCATTTCTCTAAAGCAGCAATGTTAGCAAATACGATACCGTTTCCTGGTTGTGTTTTTATTGCACTTCAAAGCACATAAGTAGAAATAAAGTGGGACGTGATCCATGTAAATTTCTAGAACTACATGGGAAATGTAACCACGGTCACTACTGAGTCCAGGGCTGGGGTGGGTATGTTCCTTGTTGTCACTGACCCCTCTCCTGTTTAGCTTTGTGTGAAGGAATCCGGGCACTGGGAACATTGAGAGAAGTCTGTTTCAAATCAGAGGCCTGAAACAACCAGAACCAGAACCAAGCTGGCTTGCTGACCCTCAAATATATTTTTGCATGGACTAAGCAATGATTATTTTCTTTTTTTTTTTTTGTACTGGGATTGAACTCAGGGGCACTTGACCACTGAGTCACATTCCCAGCCCCTATTTTGTATTTTATGTAGAGACAGGGTCTCACTGAGTTGCTTAGCGTCTCACTGCTGCTGAAACTGGCTTTGAATTCATGATCCTCCTATCTCAGCTGCCCGAGCTGCTGGGATTACAGGCATGTGCCACTGTGCCCCGGTAATCACTGGCTCTTTTAAATTTTGAGATAGGGTCTCACTAAGTTACTTAGGGCCTGGTTAAATTGCTGAGGCTGTCCTCAAACGTGTGATCCTCCCGCCTCAGCCTCCTGAGTTGCTGGGATTACAGGCATGTGCCACTGTGTTCAGTTGTAAAGATATTTTCTTAATGGGATAAAATAAACCAGAACAAGAATCCACAAAATATCTAAACTAGGAAATCAGAACAGTGAGATACTCTTCAAACAGAAGAAGCCATACATTTGCTTGTTTTAAATCGGTTCAAATATAGACTATTTAACAGAGGTAACCCTGTGATTAGGTCGACTTCAGATATAACCCCCACATTAATGTCGGCTTGGGGGAGACTGGAACCTGATTATTTTGTTGCAAAGAATCTTTCAGAAAAAGGAAGAAATGGTGGTTATTTCCCCATCCTTCTCTAGTTGTTTCTACAGAAACCTGGAGCAAATATGAGTGCTAAGATATTTTAAAATGAAATCTGTATATATCACAGAACTCTTGATTTTTAACCCCAATTGGAAGAGAGTTAAGAGATCTCATTCATCATAGGAGCTCCAGATTCTCACAAATGCCACCCTTTTCCCTCAAATTTCAATTGTTTATTTTTATATATATATATTTTTTATGCTTCTCAAACAGAATTATCCTCCTAGTATGGTCACTTTCCCTCACAAAAGCCATTTTATTAATTTGATGGTGCCCAGGACAATCCATCCCAATCCAGTGATAGAAACACCACAGGTTCCATTGCTAGAAAGAGAAAAGATCACAAAGTCACATAAATAGCAATAAGGATGCTGCGGTTCCAAAAAGGTGGCCACGGGTCATGTCAACATCTGCCGAGGTTCAGTCCCTAGGATGAAATATTAAGAGGTGGAACTTTAAGAGGTCATTAATCTATTCATGTGATTCATGGATTAATAGTTTGATGGATTATCTTCAGAGTGGGTCTGTTCTAAAAGCCAGTTTGCAGGCTCTCTGTCTCTTCCATGTGATGCCCCACACTATCCCGGGGATCAACACTACAAGTGACCCTTGACCTTGGACCAGAACTAGGAGTCAAAATAAACCTCTTTTTTTTTTTTTTTAAATAATGTACCCCAGTCTGGGGCATGGTGTTATTAGCAACAGAAAACAGACCAAGATGATGGCCCTCTCTGGATGGCCCGTTCTGGAAAAGACCACTTCTAACTGTGCAGCAGGGAAAACAGGTCAGAGAATGGGGATGTGCCGGAGAGGACCTGGAGAGCCACAGCCCACGGGGCCCAGCTGCAGGTGGGTGAGGCAAGCGGGGGAACGGGGAGGCTTACCGGCTGCACAATCAGCTCGGCCCGCATCAGACAGTCGGAGCAGTTCTGCAGGAGCTCCTGGATGGTGTTCTGGTTCTGGTGCCTGGACATGGTGCCGGTTTGACTGAGGAGGCAAACACAAAGAAATCGGACGTGAAATAGCTTCTTTGCCATTTTGAAATAATTCGAAATGTTCAGAGAAGTTGCCAACGCAAGACAAAAACACTCCGTGAGAGTCTTCACCCAGACGCCCCGATTACTGACATTTTGCTGTACTTCCTTCTCCCCTGTCTGCACATGTGGATTCACTTATTTATGGATATATATGTGTGTATATATATATTTTTTTTCATGAATCACTTGAGAATAATCATGTCTTTTTACCCTCAAATATTTCTGCATGTGTTTCCTAAGAATAAGGAAATTCACTTATCAAATCACAAAATAATTGTTAAAATCAGGGAAATTTGAATGGATATAATACTAGTGTTTAATCTAGAAAACTTTTCGACTTTCACAACTTAGCCAATAATGTCCTTCATGGCACTTTTTCTCCCAGGTCTATGGTTCCATCCAGAGAATTCCTTTGAAATGTAAAAACACATCTCTTTTGTCATGACAGAGAGCTATTTCCATCTATTTATCACCCTTCCCAATTCGGCCCACAGCAGTTGATAATGCCATGTCCCCAATACCATGAGTCCCTCTGCAGGAAGACCTCACAGCATCGGATACTAAGCATGAAGATGTCACCAGCAAGTCTGGCCAAAGGAAAAAGTAGGAAATGAGAGAAAAGCTAATTTTACAAAAGTACCTTCGGCCACCACAGTAAAAGACAATAATGGTAAAGAAATCATGGTTTAAGGAAATGGTGGAAATTTTAAATATTTTTAATGACCCTTCTCCTTGCAAGATGGATCAATACTTTTCTCAACAATGAGGTTCCTTCAATGTACATGCAAATGAGGTACAGTTCTGGAAGACAAGTAGCAGAAACCTTCGAACAATGGAGATGTTGGCAAGAGAAAAAAAAAGTTATACATTGCCCATACTTTAAAGAAATAGACCAGAGGAATTTAATTTGCTCCACAACGTAAATGAATCCATTAGAGAGCAAGGTGTAACAAAAGAGGCTTACTTTTTATTTTAAAAGCAGGTTGTGCTTGGAAAAAAAAGTCTATTTAATTTGTTTATTTTTATGTGGTACTGAGGATCAAACCCAGAGACTCACATGTGCTAAGCAAATGCTCTGCCACTGAGCTACAACCCCAGACCAAGAGTGTCACTTTTTAATTTGCCAAGATCCATCATGCCGTACCACTGCTTACTACTGTTTAGTGTCAAGATATTTAGCATGTGTGAGCCCCTGGGTTGGACCCCCAGCACTGCAAAATAGAACAAGAATGAGAGATTTAAAGCCTGTCAAATTATTGTTTGATGTTCATGAAAAGGGTTCACAAATGTGCTACGAGACAAGTTGTGTTCCTCAGAGGGCTTTGGCCATCAGGGCCAGTTTGCACCTGCTTTTGTTTGACGTCTTTCTGACAAATTGGACTTTCCCCTGTGTGTGTGTGTGTCTGTGTCCCTGCATGTTTTAAAGAAAGTATTTCACTGTTTAAAAAAAAAAAAATAGTTTGGGCTGTAGGGTGTAGCTTAGTGTTAGAGCACTTGCCTCATAGGCATGAAGCCCTGGGTTCCACCCAGCACCACCAAAAAAAAAAAAAAAAAAAAAAATTGGAAAACAATGGCTGTGTTATTCACAGATAGGATCACAAAAGTTCGAGAACTCTCCCAGGATTCCTCACTCTGCATCACCCACCACAGGGAAGCACTTTCTTTCTTTTCCTGCCACTGATTTGGGGTCCCTCCCTGCAAGCAAGGCTCTCCAACAAGTCAGCACTGGCTGAATGTGGGTGCGGAGCCCAGGCCTCCCTGGGAACCGCTCCCAAATGATGATCCCGGCTCTTCCAGGCAGGCCCAGACAACGTGCTGCTGAGATGTCCAACCTATCAAAACCAGACGGCCTCCCCACTCCTCCTCCATGAATGCAACCCGTCTTTCTTCCACTCAGAGCTCGCACAGGAAACCTGGCATATTTTTTGGTAATGTTAAGACACAAGACAAAACCGTATCTGTTGTCTTAACTTGCAAGAAATTCCAGCGGCGTTAGGACACCTTCCCAAATGTACCTGTTAGAAAATAGAGGAAAGAAACTCAAGAGACCCAGGAAAGAACTTAAAAAGATACAGAAAACTCACGCAGAACCCCAGTAAGGAATTAGAATGCTCCTGTGTAATTACATCTGCTCCCAAGCAGGGATCAGTGCACGCTTCTTTTGAAACATTTGGAAATTCTGTTCAGCAACTTGGTTCTGAGGGTGATTCCCATTCAAGCCTATAAAATGAAAGCCAGAGTTTCTGCGACATATAATAAGGTGTGCCACTGTAAAAACTCATGGACTAAGCTGTCAGAAGATGATTAAGGAAGCTGGGTAAGGCGTATACAAGAACTTTGTACTATCTTGGCAACTTTTCTGTAAATATAAAACTACTCCAAAATAAAAATGCTTAAAAAAAAAAAAAAAAGGCTTGGGGTATAGCCTAGTGGTAAATGCATCCCCTCCCACTCCACTCCCCATCCCAGCACCAAAACACACACACACACACACACACACACACACACACACATACACACACAAGCAGAGGTCAAACTACATTGTGAATAAATTTATCCAGAGTGTCCGTATAAGTTTTAAAGGAATCTATGAGACTAAACTTATTTGACAACAAAACATAAACTCACCCACTTGTTTTTCCCCAGGTACTAGGGGACTTCATTTCAAGACACTGAGACGTGAGTTGCTTCCAACAAAAGGGGAGCAAAAGCCATTAAAAGCTGGGTTAAAACAGGAAGGCTTCCTCTATTATGTATTTGTTTTTTAATTCCCTCCTCCAAGTTTTACAAGACATTTCCTATTTCTAAAGGAGGGTAGGCATGTATGTATATTATGCCAAAATAGACTCTCCTGTCATGTGTATCTTAAAAGAACAAACAAACAAAAACGGTGGGCAACTCCTTAAAGACAAGACTCCTATCCTCACTTCATAGGCTGTGGATGCTACTCAAAAATCCATGCTTCACCCAAAGACTTGCATATGTTCACTACATAATGCCCTTGACACTAAAACCTTTAGGTGTTTCACTTTGCATTTCAGTAAACACATTATTGCTTACTGAACATTATGTTCCATTATATGGAAAAAGAGGAATGCACAGAAATCAGATTTCTTTTTTTAGTTTTAATATTTTATTTAGACATTGATGGACCTTTATTTTATTCATTTATTTATATGTGGTGCTAAGGATGGAACCCAGTGCCTCACACAGGCTAGGTAAGCAAGCGCTCTGCCACAACCCCAGCATGAAATCAGATTTCTTTAGTGGGTCAATAAAATGAAAAGCTAATGTGTTGGGATGATGAAAGTAAAAGTCTTTGACACTGTTATTTGTTTATAGGAAAGTATAATCTCATTAATCAAATTTCACCTTTTATAGTAGTCCCCCTTGTGCAAACAGATATGTTCTAAGATCCCCAGAGGATGCCTGAAATCTTGCCTAGTAATGAACCTTAAATATACTATGTTTTTTCCTATTCACAGGTACCTATGATAAAGTTTGATTTAAATATTAGGTGTGGTAAGAGAATGAACAATAATAGAACAATTACAACAATATGTATACTAAGTGGAATTTAAGATTTGTTTTTTTCCTAGAGTTGCCTATTTAATATTTTTGGACTGTAGTTGGCCATGGGTACCAAAACCACAGAAAATAAATCCATGGTTGGGGTGGGGGGGTTGTGAAATGCAATTTCTCCAGACTGCCTCTGATCCTAAAGGAAGGTTTGCTTACTCTTGTCTTTCTTTGGTCAGTATCCCATTTCTACCTGAGGTGTAGCCAAGAAACCCTTCAAAAACAGAGGAAGGAGAGAAAGGGAACCAGGTGTGTGCTTGGTTGATTGGCTCCGTCCATCACCAAAGAGACTCAGGCCAAACAAAATTTAGTGACTGGGGAAAAGAGAATTCTCCTTGACCTTCAGTTTACTTGTCTTCCTTCAATGAAGAATCCACACCAAACTGGCTGTGCTTAAATCAAGAAGGAACTGTAGGCAGAAAGGGATTTTGATCCATCGGGTCAGTCCAATGTCAGATATTCACCCACCATGTGTACAGCCACGGACTCTTGTACTGGACAGCCAGGAGCTTGCTTCAGAAAAAGTGTGTAATTATTTATGTTTCTTTTTAAGTTGTGTGTGATTTAAAACTTTGCTCCTGGGTATGGTGGAGCACACCTGTAACCCCAGAGAGGTTGAGGCAGTTCAAAGCCAGTCTCAACAATTTGGCAAGACCCTGCCTCAAAACAAAAAAAAAGATTGGGGGTGAAGCTCAGTGGTGAAGACCCTGGGCTCAATCCCTAGTGCCCCAAAATAAAACAAAACAAACCTCTGTAAATCAGATCATGTTTTTATTGAACATACAATTTTTGATTTCTTTTTAACCTCAGAAAAAAATTGGGGGGTAGTGCTGGAGATTGAACCTAGGTGCATTTTGCCACTGAGTCACACCCCCAGCCTTTTTTAAATTTTTCTGTTTTGATACAGGGTCTCACTAAATTGCTTAGGGCCTCACTAAATTTCTGAGGCTGGCCTCAAACTTGTCATCCTCCTGCCTCGGCTTCCTGAGCTGCTGGGATTACAGGTGTGTGCCACCGTAGCTGGCTTAATCTGGAAATTTTCTAGGCTGTGGTTTTCTCATCTCTTGGGCTACATGATATCTAAGGTTTCTTTGGCTCACTCACTCTTTAAGTCCATTTTAGGCAACCATCCAACTCATTCTTAATGAAAGTAATATTAAAAAGTCTGTGTTATGATCAGTAGTAACTGAGTTCTCTTCTTCAACTCATGTAAAGTACTTTGGGAAAATGCAAAATTTTATCATGTATGAAGAAATAGTTTTTAAATAACTATTTAACAACAGTTTTATTTAACAAGCAAATAAGGATTTTTAAAATCCCTAGCCTCAAAAAAGTTTAAACATTGGCATACAGGGGAGGGGGGGACAGAAAAGGGGATGGTATTATAAACCATGTTAGGAATCGGATTAAGAAACCTCTAGCTTTCATTTTTAAATCCCATTTCAGATGGAAGACATCATATGTTTCTTTTGAAAAAAATAAGTAAACGGATTTGAGTCAAATCAATTAAAAGACTGTTGACAGCTGTCCTTGAAAGAAGCAAATTCGTCCTTCAAACTTTTGACTCTTTGGAAATTGCTTTAATCTTTAAACTCACAAAGACAAATGATTCACACTACAAAGCAGCAGCCTGCACACACTTTTTTTTTTTGGCACTCGGAGTTGAATGCAGTATTAAAACAGAGTGGTGGGGAGTCTTACCACTGAGCTACATCCCGGCTCTTTTTCAGTTTTTATTTTGAGACAGGATCTTGCTAAATTGCTTAATTCCTCACTAAATTGCTAAGACTGGCTTCTAACTTTCGATCCTCCACCTCAGTCACTGGGATTACAGGTGGGCAAACACCCCATAAGGCTACAGACTTTTCTTTTTTAAAGATCATTCTAAAACTTGTTTAAACAAGTAATGGTTCCAAACGTTTTTATAAGGATCCCTTTGTCAGTGGATTAAAGGAAAACACAGTCTGGAGTGTAATCCCGAAACAGTCCATACAAAGACGTTAGAAATAACATAGAGCTATGTTTTGCCTTACCATGGTCAAATGACATTCTTTCTTTTCCTTAAAAAGTAAGAATGCAAAATTAGCTGTCTTGGAGCATTAGTCTAACACTTATTGCCAGAATATTCTAGAAAGAAAATATAAAACAAATATTTTGAAAAGGTGCAAGTAATATTACAAAGTTAAAATATTTTTAAATGATTGCTCCCTGTTTTACGAAAACGATTCTATAGTCATTTTAACTGCTCATTAGACATTCATGCATTTGACTAAACTTCTTTTTGTGTATATATTTTCTCTCCCATTGAATTACATTTTTTCTTTCTTCCTCTTTCCATCTCTCTCCTCCTCTCCTCGTTCATTTCATTCAACACACAATTATATATATATATATATATATATATATATATATATATATATATATTCCTGAAATAAAAGTCATGTCTTTCTGTATTCAGGTTCATGGAATAATGGATTAGTAAATGTGTATTGAAAATTAGAATTATATATTGCATTAATATCTTAAGACTTAATTTGGGGCTGGGATTGTGGCTCAGTGTCAGAGCACTTGCCTCTCATGTATGAGGCACTGGGTTTGATCCTCAGCACCATATAAAACATAAATAAATAAAGTATTGTGTCCACCTACAACTAAAAAAAAATTTTTTTAAAAAAGACCTATTTGTTTAGCTCTTTATCATTCATTATCAAAGCATTTTTCCACATTCTATACTGTTTGAGTTTCTCTTAAGGATCTTAAGTAAAAGGAAAAGATAGATAATTTTACTTTTTCATTTGAGGCTGATACCTTATGCCCCCAAGACTTACTAAACACGGAGGCATCCCCTGAAATGTCCCTAATCCATCCCTCTGGAGTTACAGATCAAATGCTGCCTGCTGGGTGGAACTCACCCCCTGGCACCTCTGCTCCCACTTGGGCTTTACCTGTTTACACACCTGGCTGTCCCACTCCGGGAGAGCAAAGTCCCATACCTTAGTCATCTTCCACTCCCACGTGCACCTAACAACACAGGGTTTGCACACAGAAGGCCTCAATGCATGTTTGTTTGGCTAAGTAGAGCAGAGCACAAGCAAACCATCTATCCCAAGGAGCCCATTCCCAACTCAGCCAGCGAGCGAAAAAGGAGGTTTCCTTCCTCCAGACTTTAGAAAGAGGGCCTGCTCTGGTCCTTTATGCTGTCCCCAGCCCGGAGGCAGTTCTCCAACACAAGTTCCACTTCTTTTCTGAGTGGCTCTCTCTTTATTTTTACACTGTGCATCAAATGGATTGTACTGAGATGGAGAGTGGGGGGAGCGCAAGTCAATCACATCACCTTCATAAAGACACTCAGGTCCATCCCAGTTGGAGCCCAGTCCCAGCTCAGCGCCTCTCAGCTGCTGTCCCATACAGTCACATACAGCCTGTGACTCAGAGCAAGTCAGAGTGACATGCACCCAGGGTGCTGGCTGGAGTTTCTGCAGCTGTGCAGGTAGGAACACCCCCCTCCTGGTGTAGAAGTAAGGCTTAAGAGGGGTCAGGATGTCCCCAAGGTGTTGCAGAAGCTAATTCTTCTCTTCATAACCGGTTGTTGACATGGTCATGAAAAATCCTTTTTGTATTTTTGTCTTCGTCTATAAATTTAAGAACATTATGCAGAAAATTGGGTATAGGGCAAAAGGAAGTGTGTGTACATGCAGAGAAACATGGCTCCCCAGAAATAGGCACAAGTTTTTATGTTTTTATGTAGCAGCTAAAATAAATGGGCACGAGGAGAAAGAAGAAATAAATTAGGTATTATGTGTGAAACATTTCCAGTTCTTAGGTGACCTACAAGACTCACAGGTAACAGAAAACTCAACAAGATTAATCCATTTTAACAGCCTGAAAGAGACTTAGTAAAGGGACAAAAAAATTCGGAGAAAGATGCCCTTATTTAATTTACTAAGAAGATTTTGGTTCTTACAAATTCAATGTCAAAATAGAGATTTCTATTTTGAATTACTTCCCTATGCAAAAATTTACATTTATTTGACAGAATCCTGAAAAACTCTTTACAAATTGTCGGTAATCCCTGAAGAAGCCAACTCCTTTTTCCTCCCAGGGGCCAGATAAAACAAGGAATGTTATGTTTGTGTGTCAACATTTTTAATTCCGAGAAAAACCTTATTAAATATGTTTGCTGTGGCTTTTCACTAAAGAATCCCCATTTTCAAGACATATAGATTCCACATTCATGAGATTTGGAAGGACAATAGACTCTTCCTGTCTCAAGTGTTTGTGGTGAGGTGTAACTTACTGGATGCATTTGTATTTTAAAGAACACTACTTAGAATGAATTGCAAATGGTGTGGGTCTTTAGGATGTGGGGCTTCGGCTTCAACATCTGACTGTTTTTTCAAGAGCCAGGACCAGCCCAGGAGGAGGCAGAAGGAGAAAAGCCAATGGAGGAGCAGAATTGTGAACAGCAAGGCTTCCAGACTGAAGCTCTCTTTCTAAAACTTTCTAGAACCTCCCCATCTGGAAAGACTGGTTAGCTGAGAGTCAAGTTAGACTCCCCCAGTCACACCCAAGCCCTCCTTTGCTCCACCCTAAGAAGTCAGCATTGAGGTATCAGAGACATCAGCAGATTCTTTTCTTCCCAAGGCAATTCAGTCTCCTGAACAATGAAATCATGCCCATATTTAGAGAAAAAAAATTAACTAGTGTTGAAAGCTTTTTTTTTGTTCCATTAAATAACAATTAGATGGCTTAATACAGAATAAACAATTAGTCTGCTTAATGCAGAATCATCTTGAGTGTTTTTTCTAAGCAGATGGAACTCTACAAGAGTATTAATAGGAAAAAATGGTTATGAAATAAATATTTCACAGGATTGCAACCAATTAAAAAGAAGCAAAAACTCCAATTAGCTAGAAAAGAGTTTATAAGTAGAAAAAGTGGATTCTAACAACAAAGGCTGGATTGTTTCTTGGGGCCTGTGGTATCCTGGATTCAAACCCAGCTCATCACTTACTAACAGTGTGATCTTTAACTGTTTTAGCCTCAGTTTCCCATCTGTAGACTGAGATTTGTTGTGAGGCTTGAGATTGTGTACATAATGCACTGATCTGATTTTTATAAAATACACAACTTACCCACATTTAACCACCGTGTGAATGTTACCTGTTAAATTAACCTGAATCTTCCTTTACCATCATTTCCCAAAATAAAGACCAAGGATACTCCTTCTATGAGTCACCCAGGCTCTGAGCCTGTTTTCTCAGACTCCTACCTGCAGCTCTTAGCTGAAGCTGGCGGTCACTCCACCTGGCCAGCACCTGCTCTCCACAGCCACAGCCCACACTCAGACTTTCATTGCCTCCCTCCTTCACTGGGGCAATGGCTTCCTCACAGGGACTCCTCCTGGCATCTCGCTCCACTTCATGCCACCTACGCGGTGCTGCTGCAGAGCAGTCTGAAAGCACCGCTGGGGACATTTCCTTGCCCCCTCCATGGAGATTTCCACTGGCCTCAGTGGAACCCTCGTGGCTGCCCCCTGCCTAGCCAAATCCCTCTCATGGCATCCAGGAGACCCCTCCTCCTGTCTTCTTCCTGCTTCCTCACTTTAAACTGGAGGCTCAAAAAGGAGATCATTTTATCAGCTTCTCAGACTTTTCCCATGCTCTTCTCTGCCTGCCCATCTTTACCAAAAGACCAATTCAATACCATTTCCTTCATAATGTGCCCCCTCACAGACTTTGTCTCTGTTATCCTGTCTTCTTGCGACGATTCTGAAATCATTTACATCCCTCCAGCCCTTTGCCTTTGTTGGGTTTTATTTTTATTTTATTTTGCAGTGCTGGGGATGGAATCCAGGGCCTCCCCCATGCTAAGCAAGTACTCTATCACTGAGCTACACGCCCAGCCCTATCCTTCTGTATTATTGTACTTATAATATGTCTCGAAGTACACTTCTTTCAGAGTTCAAGTCTTTGACACCTAACACTTGTGTGCAGCAGATGTTCAGTAAATACTTGAATAAATGCAAAATACATTCAACGTTGAAATCAATGTGAGATGCAGTCATTTAATTACTGGTCTGTCCAGTCTAAAAGTTGAGCTGCAAAGGCTGGGGAGGACCAAGGTGAGGAGCCCTGGGTTCTTGTATCAACCCTGCCCACCCAGCCAGGAAAGAACTCTAGGACTTGAGGCAAGTGTTTAGCTTGTATCCCTACCACAGAAAAGTGGGATTTCTGCCCACTAGGTAACCACTAGTGGTCCTTCCTTTTCTGCAATTCAGTGTAAATGGTGTTTATCTCATGCAAAGAAAAAGGCTTCTTATAACAGGTAATGTAAAAATAAACTTTAAAAAACATATCAAATAGTGATCACATGTGTTTTGGTTTTGTTGTTGTTTTTTTTTTTTGTGAGAAGTTTTGGTGCTGGATATTGAACCCAGGGTGTCCCATGCTAGGTGAGTGTTTTACCATTGAACTACACCCCCAACTCCTATTTCGTTTTGAAATTGTGAGATCTGGATAAAAGTAAGCATTAACATAACCACATACTTCTGAAGCTTAATAACTATGTTCTGCTTTTAATCCTCCTACAAAATCCATACTTTGATAAAAGATCTAACTCTGAGATTGGCTTACGGTGGTGACAAATTTCACCACAGATTAGTGCTTTGTTTTAACTATAAGAAAAAGATCAGAGATATTCTGCTGTAATTGAAAACAGTATTAATATAATATTTTATACAAGAAAATCCAAAGTTTACATTTTCAAAGCTCTGCTTTTTATATTGTCAAGTATATAACATTCGCTAAACCTTAATGAAATAATAATTAGAAAACAAGAAGTTAAATAATATAGTTGCAGATTCCACTCCAATCTAAAATAACACAGTACAGGTGCATGATGGGGGAAGGAGAAAATTACAATGTAAAAGAGATATAATACTGTCATTAAAATGGACAAGTGTTAGCAGTAGAAAGAACAGACAAAGGGGAGATGTTTTAAAATGGGTTTGAAGAGAAAAATAAGATTGGGCCTCTTCACATACTCAAATCAGTTTATATAAGAAAGGGCTAAACACACTTATTTGGAAAATCATGGATCTAAACTCAGCATGAGGAGGGAGGCATGCCTATAGTCCCAACAACTCAGGCAGCCAATGCTGGAGAATCACAAGTTCAAGTCCAGCCTGAGCAATTTAAGAAGAAGTTCTATCTCAAAATAAAATTTTAAAAATCTGGGGGTGGAGCTCAGCAGTAGAGCACTTGCCAAGTATATATGGGAGGCCCTGGGTTCAATCCCCAGTGAAAGGGAGAAAGGAAGAAAGGAAGGGAGGAAGGGAGGGAGGGAGAAAGAAAAGAAAAAGAAAGAATAAAAAAAGAAAAATCAGCAATCTAATTCAATCAATAAACCATCAGTTTTTAAATAAATGAGTTTAAATGCAATCAGTAGTTCTCATAGGTTTTATGCTAAAAGAATGAAAAAAGAAAACACCTTATACAGGGGGAAAAATCTTTGGTAGAAAACTACTTATTAAATTCTTCATCGTCATTCACTGAGCAGAGAGCAGCGGCCCTCTAGGGCGGACGGGGCCTCGAGGCTGCTTCAAAGCCCAAGCCATGGGCGAACCGATTCCTCCACACAGAACTGGATCGCCACCAGAAAAACAGGTACCGGTGCTCAGCCTGACTCTCCCCAGCCAGTCGCCATTATTTGAAAATGCAGAAGTCAGCATTTACGGGCTATTTGGTCTTCAGCTGCACCACTCCAGGCCGCGCGACAGGCTTGGGGGAAACTCCATTACCTGGGTCCCCAGAAAGAATGACGGACAGCTGGAGCCCCGGGTCGGACGCCCCGCGGCGCCGTGACTCACACCCACCCGCAGGGGGGGAAAAAAAATACCCTTCCTCCGAGTCAGGTCATTTTTTCACTTGGATCTGTTTTTCCTTCCCAGCGGGATGTAACACTTGACAGGTTTATAAACAAGCTTTTAGTTGTAAAAACAGAATGCAGAAACACTATCCAATGAAAAAACACTGAACCTCCCCAAATAAAACGGGGAGGAATCCTAATAAAACATGATCACCGTCGTGTTCTTCATTAACCAATGAATGAATTAACTAAAATTTTACTTCTCTAAAATGTGTAATAGAGGTCAAGAGAGGAAAATAGTCGATTAATGGGTACCGATCATTGTCAATTTGAAAGACAAGAGGGCTGAGGGTGTAACAGGACACAGCACGTTCCTGGGCGCGTGTGGGCCCATGGGTTAGATCACAGAACCACACACACACACACACACACACACACACACACACACACAAAGGAAGGAAATGAAAGGAAAGAAAAGAAATCCAGGTTAGTAAAAGAATATTAGTAGGGGCCAAATAAACATTTGATTCATAAACTATCTAAAAGGAGCTCATCAGAATCCTTTCATATTCTGACTTGGATTTAAACTGTGTGTAATACACACATTTAAAAGACCGTGCCTTCCAAATCCTGGAAGATCGAAACAGAAAAATAAAATTTCTGGCGAATTTTTTTAACGAACTTAAAAGCCCAAGCTTTTATTCCTCCTATCGCTTGGCACATTTTCAATGGAAATCCCCAAAAACATTTTATTCAGAAAAAAAAAAAAAAGAACTCCAAAACTGAGACAACAAAAAGAGAAAAAAAGAAAAAAAAAACCCAATATACATATATCGGGATGCTGGGGGGGCGGAATCCAAGCAGAAAACAGGTTGCAACTTGTATAGTGCCTGCTTTCAAATCTGCTTGCAAAATAGAGGTTGCTCCTCCTCTCCCTAAGGCCTCAACGCGGGGTAAATAATCTGGCACTGATCTAAGCACTCAGGCCTCTTTCCCGAAGAGGGAAAAGCTGGCAGGGGGCGGGGAGGGTGCGGGCCGCAAAACTCTCACGGCTCACGTGGGCATCCAGAGTCCAACTCCCAGAACTGGGTAAAAAAAAAAAAAAAAAAAAAAAAATCCTGTTCATTACCTTTCCTATCATAAAACAAAGACCTCCTGGGTCTACTTCCGTGACGATCAAGCCAAGTAGGCACAGCCTTCTTGCCAGTGGGCCTCTCCAGGGCGCTTCAGGCGAAGCACCACCCCCGCCAGGGCCGCCCCCAGCTCCCAGACCACACAGTGCAGATCAAAGGGCAGAACCTGAGCCCGTGCTTTGCGACCAAGGCGCTGGGGAAGTTCTTCTAAAACTACTTTTTTTCCCCCAGGGGGAAACAAAGGGCCCAGACGCGGAGCCACGGGTGCTACACCGTGGCCACCCAGAGGGATCCAGCGCGTCCCAGGAAAGCTCCTATCTGGAGCGCAGCAGTGTTGCCAGCCTAGCTGTCGCCCCTGAAGAAAAGCTTCATTTGCGGGGACAGGGGAATCCCAGGCCTGGCCTCCTTGGGACCCGACCCTGCTCCACCAAGACGCTCAGCCAGCACAGACGCCAGCGGGTGGCGGAGCAGCCCCGGGACCCCCACTGTCGTGGTTCTGAGGTGACCAGGAATTTGGGGTAAGCCAGTACAGATGGTGGTGGAACGATCGCGGCCACCGGATAGCGCCCGGAGGCCCCCACTTCTCTACAGTTTTACTTTTGATTATAATTAAAGTTGGGTGTCGTAGTCGCAGCCCCGCCTCCCCTGACCTCCCACCAGCTGGAGGGAACAAAGGCAACTGCAGCCTGGCCGGGCTACGTAGGTGGCAACCCGGGGACCGCAGAGAGAGGGCCGCACACTGCGCCCCTACTGGTCCGCTCGCCTCGCCTGTGAGGGCGGGGTAGGGGATGACGCCCCCTCTGGCCTCCAGCCCCGGCTTGCGGGGAGTAAAAGATGGGACCAGTCCCATCCGGTAGGAAGGGAGCCACCCCTGTCCGGGCGCTCACACACACCTGGATCAGAGAGGCAGCGCTGGGTGTCAGGACGCTCGGGTCCAGCTCCCAGAGTGGCCAGCAAGTGCTTATGTGACCTCGGGCAAACATTTTTCTCCTTCCAAACCTGGGTTTCCTGATCGGCCACTAGAGAACGTGTCCCTCCCCGTCCCAAAGTCCTAGGGTTTTGCTACAAGGTGGACGCCCCGGAGCCGGACCCCGAGCCCCGCGCTCTGGCTCGGGGCGGGTACCCACCAGTAGCCGTCCGAGTTCTGGTCGTTGACCGTGTAGCGCCGCGAGTAGTACATCCTGCTGGTGCTGGTGCCCCCGCCGCCGCCGCCGCCCCCGCCGCCGCCGCCGCCGCCGGTCATCTCGTAGCGCAGGTCCGGGCCGGACTCGGCTCGGGTCATGCGGCCCAGGGTGTTGATCCGCGGGTGGGAGCCCCCGTTGCAACTCATGTCGGCGGTCACTCAGGAGAGTGGCTCAGCGCCGAGGCATAGGCGAGGCGGGCCGGCTCGGAGAAGGTGGAGGGGCCCGAGCGAAGGCGCACAACCGGGGAACGGGTGGGGGAGCGCAGGAGGGTCGCGGGGACGCTCCTCTCCACCAGGACCGTCCCGACGGCCGCAGCGAGAGCAGGGACGGCGACCGGCCCGAAGCGAGAGCGGGAGGAAGAGCTGTGGCTCCGAGGGCGGCGAAGGCGCAGAGGAGCTGGGTCGGGGCTGGGTGTTGGTGTTGGTCGGCGGCGGAGCGAGTCTCCTCCCCGCTGGCACCCGGCGCCGAAGCCACACCTGGCCGGTTTCTTCCCAGGGCGGGGTGTGGCCGCCGCGCCTCCCCCGCCCCCCCCCCCCAAGGGTGTCACGGACGCGCTCGGGCCGCCCCTCCCCACCTGCGGCGGCCGACCTGCGGCTCCGCCCTGCGCCACCAAGACCTGAGTAACGCCAGGCCGGGCGGGTCCGGGCGACCTGACCGCCCCAGGCGTGGCGACCCCGGGAAGGAGGGGCGCTCACAGGCTGTTGTGGCCGGAGCTCTGGTCACACTGGCCCAGAAAACAGGCCCTAGCTTTTGAGGATTTCCTGTCTCCAACTCGAAAATAAACTGGAATGAAAGGGCCACTCAATTGGACAATTAGTTATTAAGCATTTACTTTTGCTCGTCCCTGGAATGATGCCAAACAAGCTTCCAATAGAAACACAATTCAAAAGAGAATGCATAGGTGATGGGATTTTTTTAAAGTTTTCTTTTACTCCGGTAATCCAGGAAATTGCCTCTGATTTCCAACATGTAAAAACTACTTTTAAAAACTAATCCCCCTTTATGGAAAAGTCTTCACCAAAAAATAATAATTTATTTGGCATGAAGAGGAAAATACTACAACTATTTTTCGTTGGATAATATGAAAATGTAAATTGCCATTTCTTTATTCCCCCTTTTAAATGATCACTTTCAACAAGAAGTTGTGAATGCTTCAACCTCAATACTCTGTTTCCAATTTTTGTAAAAGAACCTTGGATATGCTTGTATCACACGCTCCCCTGCGCACCTCCTCATCTCCCCTCCCCGTTCCTTTGAAGCTCAAAGCTTTGAGAACTTGTGAGTGGCAGAGGCCCTCCTAGGACTTGAGCCTGAGGGCGACGGAGAACCCTGGACAGATACCAATCCACTTGGTACAGATGAGTAACTCTGAACCAGAACATTCCAACGACTTGTTCCAGGGCCACTCCCAGTTGGTAGCTGAGTGTTAACTACACTGTGGTCTCCACCAACCCGGTTTAGATATAGACCCAGTCACACCATCAATAAAAAGCTGTTTGTGCAATTTGGAAAACTGTTCTACTCTTGAATAAACATCGTTTAAAGATCCTTACAATAAACATTTCTTATCTTCACAAACGGTGCTTATTGATTTGTCTTACCAAACAATATATTTCTGAAACGTTTATGAACTGAAAAAAGAAACCAAAAAATATGTACCCACGACATACATACCTAAGTATATGTATATCTACATAACTACATTTGCATATTCTAAAGGAAGTGGAAGATAATTTTCTAACTTTTCTGTATTTGTGCCTCTAGACACTTAAACCTTTTAGGCACAACTTTCAACTAAACATCTTGCTCTTTTCCTTCACAGTTGACCAGAGCTGACCAGTTTCAACCCAAGGAATCAAACATACAAAGAGCCCCTCACAGTGGTGCAGGCCTGTAATCCCATCAACTGGGGAGGTTAAGGCAAGAGGATGATAAATTTCAGTCCAGCCTCACCAACTTAACCAAGACCCTGTCTCAAAATAAATTTTTAAAAGGAACTAGGGATGTAGCACTGGATAGCACTCCCCTTACAATGAGATAAAGTTCAGCACTGTTAACAGCTTCTCAATTTACTGTCACTTTTAATAAAGGTAAATGCAATCCAGTGTTCAAATGATTATGCTAACACTAATGGACAGAGTTTCTCCTGAAACAGAATGAGTGGCTATAAGTCAGCCTTAGCATAACCAGCCCATAATGTCCATTGGCTAGAGAGGACAAAGGACATTTCTGGTGTGTTAGTGAATAATACACAAATTTTGATGTAGGATGATTTCCTTCTATGCTCCTCATTTGTTCAGCAAATAATAATAACCTGTTGTATGCAAGGGTCAGTATCAGACTCTGCAAAAAACACAAATGAGTAAGGTACAGCCTCTGCCCTTAAAAAATGTCATAGTAAAACTTTAAACATTTCAGGGATTCCCCTTTTCCAACAATGTGCAATAAAAAGGACATGCAATTGCAGGGCAGCATTCTCCTTTAAAACAAGATCCACGGTTGTGAATCACTTCCCAGGAAGACAAAAGCTTCTCAGCCAAGCGGCACCTCTGAGAGCTCATGTTGGATATTCAGGAACCAGGCTCTTCATGGTCCCAGGCACCACCCAGACTCAGAGCTGTTTAGTCTGCTTAGAAATGGTTAGAGGTGAAAAGCACGGTTCACCAATTACCTCTGTCTATCCCTCTTTCCTAATATGCCCTTTTGTGTCCTACCCTCCTTGCACACAAAGGGCTTCCAACTAACCAAACATGCCAAGTCTGAGAAAACCAGGAATTTTAACTCTCTCTCTCTAAGGGTAATACAGGCGAATGAAAGGATGGAGTAACTAGACTGACATGCTAAGAAGATGGAATCCAGATTCGCACACAGTATTAGTTGTCTAGGTTGGCTCATCTCATGACGAAGGTTGAACACCAAGAGACCATATTTCTGATCTTTTTTTTTTTTTTGGGGGGGGCATACTGGGGATTGAACTCCAGGGCACTGGACCACTGAGCCACATCCCCAGCCCTATTTTATATTTTATTTAGAGACAGGGTCTCATTGAGTTGCTTAGAGCTCACTTTGGCTGAGGTTGACTTTGAACTCCGGATCCTCCTGCCTCAGCCTCCTGAGATACTGGCATTACAGGTGTGCACCACTGAGCCGGGCCATATTTCTGATCTTTGAGCTACAATTTACTTGGGGAAGAGCTCAGCTTCTTCATATGCAAAATGGAAATAATAGTACTCATTTTCCAACCTTCCAGATCAACAATGAGGATCAGAGGAGATCAAATATGTGATCATTCTTTAAAACTGTGAAATATTACATAAAACTTAAGGTTTCAACCATTAACTCAAAAATTCTTGGCTAAATGTGAAAATTTAAATGTTAATGTCTCCATCTGTATCCCATTTATAAACCAATAAACCTACCGCTTAGAGATGCTTGATATTAATTCATTTAAAAATCCATATTAATATTTATTATGTGCCACACAATAGACTCAATGCTGGACATGGAAAGGCTGAGCTCCTCCCCATAGGGTGTCAAAATCTGCATTAGGAAAGCAATTGCATTAGACATGCTATAATAAAAGTATATTTATACAATCGTGGGAACACAATAAAAGAATCTAAAAGCAGATTATTTCTTGCAACCAGATTTTTAAAAGTTCAGAATCCAAAGTCTGGCAAAGTCTTCACCAGCTGACCTGAATAAGGTCAGCTATTTTTTCCCTGCCACTTATACATACCTCCCCCTTACTGATAGAGAGGGATCACTGACAGGCAACCTTCTCTCTGGCTGACCTTAGAAATGACCTTGCAGTTTGGAAAGAGCCATCTGCCATATCCTAAGCAGATTTTAAAAAAAAAAAATTGAACAGAACACCTTGATTTCAATGAAAGTAAGAAGAATCATTTACTTGCTCAAAAATCCCATGGGAACTCCTTATCTCTTTGTTGGTAAATGATATCCCTTTGTCAGAGAACAATTTACAGCTTGTCAGTTAAAATAGGCAGTCGGCCTGCCAGAGGAGTAGTGTCTTAGTAAATCAGAACCACAGATAGAAACTAGAAATGAAATATAATGTGGGTAAATAAAATGCCTATTAAAATGGCAGGCATTTTTTAAATAAAATATTTAGCAGCTAAGAGTGTAGCTCAGTGGTAGAAAGAAATAAAGAAGGAAGGAAGGAAGGAAGGAAGGAAGGAAGGAAGGAAGGAAGGAAGGAAGGAAGGAAGGAAGGAAGGAGGGAAGGAGGGAGGGAAGGAAGGAGAGAAAGAGACTATATATACATATTTGTTTGTGTATGTCTACCCTTTGTTACTTTCACTTGTGTGAGCAAATTAGAAAATAATTTTCCACCCACCAAATTACAAAAATAAAATTGATCTCTCCTAAAATTGTTGAAACTATTCAAAGTTTTTTATTGAAGAAAGCAGTTTTTTAATATATATATGTCAAGGGAATTTCAGAAATAGGAAAATGTTTAAAAGGTATACACGTGAGTCCAAAACTGTCTATCTTTGCCTTTGTTTAAGCATCCTTAGTGACAGGAAAATATTTGTTTGTTGTGGGTTTTTGGTTTTGCCAGGGGAGGGTGGTTTACTTTTTAGAAATTAAGTAACTGAGAAGAATATCTCAAATACATTTTCTGTCACTGAAGATTTTTCTGTAAATGTTGATACTTGTTTTGATTTTTGCATAGGTAATATGTAACACATTGTGCTGACCTTTATGTTTTTAGAGTGCTGTATTTTTTGGAAAGCTTATCATTGGGTAACAAGGATATTGGATATATTCATACTTTCTAGTCTTAATCCCTTTTTAATTAAGAGTCCAAGTTTGTGAGATGGTCAAGGGTGCCGAGACGGCAGCATAGCTATGGACCACACAGGGCCACCCACACCCTTGGCTGAGTGATGTCTAACCCACCAAGCTAAATAATATTTTAGTGAGCAAGCCACATAGACCATAAGTATGATTCAAGAGCCAAATAATTGACCTTTTTTAATATACTCTCAAAGCAATTTCCTGAGCTCATCATGATTGTGAGGATCTGTCAGTCTAACTAACCCAGTGGAATTGGGACAGTTACCCAAACTTCTATAAATATCATGTCAAGATGCAGATTACTGCTGGTAAACCCAGATATCAGTAAACACCACACAGACACAGCATGTGCTAATAGTTACATAAAGGATCATAATTAGCTTTTCAGCCTTTACTGAAGGAATTCAAAGTTTATACTCTAGGTATGGAATTTCAGAAATGAAAACCGCTTTCAAAAGCTTTTATGCCAGTTATTTGGGCTTGGGTTTTTTTCTTTTTCTTTTTCTCTCTTGGTTCTTGGGATTGACCCCAGGACCTTACACATGCTCTCTGCCACTGAGGTTGCCCCTAGTCCCTACGCCACATGTTTTCAAAACTTTTAAAGCCTCAGACCTGTTTCCACAAATGGAACCCTCAGAGGACAGCCAGCAACAGAAGCAGATCATAGTGGTGGGATTTGTCCTCCTGCCCACTACACCCAGACCCTGTCCTCTGCCGCTCCGCCACAGAAGCGTTTCCCCAGAAGAAGTTCCATAATAAATCAAATCCACACTTTGGCAAAAGAAAACAGTGAGTCCTAAAAATTAGGTTGGCCACTTCCCTGAGTTACACAATATTTTAAATATCAGAATTCTGTTTCTAATTTCAGCCCTTTCCATTATGCCAAAATTCCAATCTAATCAGGCATGAAAGAACACATTTCTAAGCAATGATTTGGGATCAACCTGGAACCAAGAAACTATCCTATTAATTGTTATTTTCCTACACAATGTGCATAGGATATCTGGCTATGCAGCTACTATAAAGTAATAAACCTGCTTTGCAGAAGTCAAACCAAAGATAATTTCTCTTATTATTTTTAGTCATATTCCTAAAGGTTAGGGGATCATCTCTCTTGATGTCCCCAAGTATCAGTGCAGGCACTGTTAGCGCTCATTCTGTAACCCCCCACTCCCACCCCGGGGTTCTGCATATGCCGATTCAACCAAGCACATATTGGGGAGAAAAAAAAATGTGTGTACATTGAACATGTAGAGACATTTTTTTTTGTCATTACCGCTTAAAAATACAGTGTAATAACTACTTACAGAGCACTTATATTGCATTAGGTATTATATGTAAACTGGATGACTTAAAGTAAGGAGAAGGTATAGCGAGGACACGCAGGGGCTACATGAAGACACTTTGCCACTTTATGTAAGGATTTGAACACCCATGGATTTTGCTATCCAAGGTAAGTCCTGGAACTAATGCCCCATCCTTACAGAGAGATTGCATTTGTTTTGTTTGGGTCTGTTTTTAAAAATAAATAAATAAATAAATCCATTGTTTAGGGAAAAAAATGAAATTGGCGATTGATATACTGAACCACATAAAATTGGAATGGAAGCTAAGCCATAAATAATCTGTCGTCTAATTAAGGCAAGTGAAATGGAACCCAGTTTCTTAAGTGATCATCTTTCAAAATTCTAGAAATTCGTAGGTAATGACAAGTTCTCACAGCCTTTATCGTGAAGTATTTATTGCACGTACGTGGCTTCCCTGCTGCAGAGAGAAATGTCAGCACGAGGAGATTAAAACCTAAAGAAAATGCCCAACTTCCTAACTCCAGTGATTTTAACAACGAAAGCAAGAGATAAAATAAGAACCAACCAATGGGTAGGATTAATAAAACACAAAGAGTGAGAATCTAAGTAGAGCAGCCGCTGAAGATGAAAACCATCCTCAGTTTCAACTGACGACTAATCTAGGGTCCCCCAAAACTTTTCTTGTCAGAGATTTGGTAAAATCACAGATTACAGGAAAGAAGCCCTATGCAAACTCTCTGTCTCATCCTACACAAAGAAAACTGAGACCCTGAGAAAGGATTTGCATTACTGGCCAAGGTCCCAGCCTATGAGGAGCAAAACCCAGATTAGAGTTAAGAGTTCACTTTGTGAGCTTTGCTTAGAAGGATGAACTAAAAAGCTGGAGACTTTATTCCTCCTGAAAATAAACACTCTCTCTCTCTCTCTCTCTCTCTCTCTCTCTCTCTTCTGTGTGTGTGTGTGTGTGTGTGTGTGTGTGAGAGAGAGAGAGAGAGAGAGAGAGAGAGAGAGAGAGAGAAATATCTAGAAAAAGCAAAAAGAAATGTAGAGAAGCTATGAAACGTTCAACTATAATTATATCAACCAGCCAAGGTAATCATACTAGGCATTTTTGTTAGATTTCCCTCCAGGTTTGTTTGTTTGTTTGTTTGTTTGTTTCTCCCCCAATGAATATTTTACCTAAATGATTTCAGATTACATATACCATTTCATATTCGGCCTCTTAACTTAGCATTATATCATGAACGGTTTCCAACCTCATTTAAAACGCTTTGTCCACATTGCTTTAAAAAGTGCATAATATTTTCTGGTGGCATTTCTTGTTTGTTTTGCTTAAGGCTCTTTGAAAGTGGCAATGCACAGATCTTGGAGCTTTCCATGGGAATGATCCACGTTGTTCAAGAATTTTTCACATCAATGGCAAATAGCATTCACCATGGATGGGAAACCGGGAGGGGTGAGGTGAGGCTGTGAGCAATTGCTTAGTGGAAAGCTGCTACAATGCCCAGCGACCTTGTTTAGGAAAACAGTCCTGCCTGAGGAATGCTGGGCGTTTCTTTGTAGGGTCTCCCCATCAATCCTTCTGTTGCTCTCAGCCATAGGGCCACTAAAGACGGGAGAGAGTTTCTTCCTGAAACTTTCAGAGAACTGGGCTACTTCTGGTTTCTTCAACCAGTGAATAGGTTGCTAACCTCGAAAGAAAAAAGCTTCCCTTTAGCAAGAATTCAAGTCCAGAAAAAGTGGTACAAATCAAGAGGAGAGACCAAAGGACTGTCCTCGACAGTCATATCCAAATGCATTCGATCTGTGATTGTCACCTGAAACATTTAAGCCTCACCATCACAAGACAGAAATATTTCAAATATAGGAAGAAGTTATGGCTCTGTTCCTCGGCAGTTTCAACAAACCCATGAAGCAGTCTTGTCTTGCAGAGGTGGGTGTGGAGAGGTACCGTCATTCCCGTTAAACCTGTCTGGCGGCTCCTTGAGTTTTAACTGCTTAGCAGTTCGGCTTCAGATGGACTTGAACAAAGCATCTCCAAGTCCTTTCCCACCAAGGCACGCAGAGGAGACGTCATCTGTCACCTCTCAACAGCCTCTTCTTGTGCTTTACTAAGTAGGGAGACGACAATCTCATGATTTAAAATAGGCATTGCTATCTCTTTAAAACAAAAATTGATATTGGCATCTAACATATCCCTAGTATAGAAAAGGAGGCTTTTTCAATCTTCCTTTTTAACTACCGAGGAGCTTGTCTAACTATAGAAGAACATAAGAGGACTTAAATTTAACATGAAATATTTCTTGATTTCAGAATTATTGCAAACAAATGTTAATAAAATGTGTGTTTATATGAAAAGAAGGTAAAATATAAAGTGTTTTTAGAAGGAAAGTTTTAAGCCATGTATACAACGTGGTTAGATTTTTTAATATTAAAAATATTTTAGGAAAGACTTATGAAGTGATCTTCAGGCATAAAAATTATTCACTTGAAGATTGATATACAGAATATTTATTTGTTCAAGTGCACATTTATAATAGATTTTAAAAATTAAAGTATGTGAAAATTTTTTTAAGAGTGAAGCACAAAATTTCCAAATGTAAAAAATAAAATAAAAATGTTCAGTCTTGTAAGAAAATGGTAGTTTTCATAGCTAGTTTCGAAAATAAAGGTGAGATTCCCCAACATCTGAGTTATTAATCTGGTGTTTATTACTATGATAAAAATAATTATGATTTCATTCATTTGTAGAGCACATTACAGATTTTTTTTGGTGTTTTTTTAGATGTTTTTATTGTGGCAAAGTACACATAACATAAAACAAATTATTTTTAATCATTTTTTCACATTTTTAATTGGTGCATTATAATCATACATAATGATGGGATTTATTGTTACATATTTGTGAATGCACACAATATAAAAATATATAATTTTGGTCCATATCACTCCCAACACTTTTCCCCTCTCTCCCCACCTCCCAAACCCTGATCTCCCTCTACTGATTTTCAGGAGATACACTCAAAATCTTTCTTTTCCCTTTCTTCTTTAGCTTTCACCTATGAGAGAAAACACACAGCCCTTGACCTTCTGATTTTGACCTATTTCATTTAATGTAATGGTGCCTAGTTTCATCCATTTTCCTGCAAATGACATAATTTCATTTTCCTTTATGGATGAATAAAACTCCACTGTGCATATATACCACATTTTCTTTATCCATTCATTTGTTAATTGACACCTAGGCTGGTTCCATAGTTGGCTATTGTGAATTGTGCTGCTGTAGACGTGGGTGTGCATGGATCACTGTAGTAAGATGATTTTATTCTTTAGGATAAACACTGAGGAGTGGTATAGCTGGGTCATATGGCAGTTCCATTCCGTCTTTTGAGGAACCTCCATACTGATTCCCATGGTGGTTGTACTAATTACAATCCCACAAACAGTGGGATTTCCTACATACCCTCGCCAACATTTATTTGTGTTTGTATTCTTGATGACTGCCGTTCAGTCTGATGTGAGATGAAATCTTGATCTAATTTTGATTTGCATTTCCCTAATTGCTAATGGTGTTGAACATTTTTCGATACATTTGTTGGCCCTTTGTATTTCTTCTTTTGAGAAGTGTCTGTTTAATTCATTTGCCCATTTATTACTTGGGTTATATGATTTTGGGTGTGAAGTTTTTTGAGTTCTTTGCATATTCTGGATTTTAATCCTCTCTCAGAAGAGTAGCTAGCAGATTTTCTCCCATTCTGTAGCTTCTCTGTTTACATTCCTAGTTGTCTCCTTTGCTGTGCAGAAGCGTTTTAATCTGATGCTGTCCCATTTGTTAAGTCCTAGTTATAGCATATGTCGGACTTTCCTTCCTTCTTAAGGCTGAATAATACTCCACTGTCTGTACACACAATAAACATTTTGTTCATTCATTCATCCTTTGATAGACATCTGGATTGCTTCCACCTTTTGACTATGTTAAACAACACTTCTAGTTTGTTTAAGTAGCAAATTTATCATAAGCTTTTCCTTTCCTTTACAACTTGCCCATCCCCCAGAGTTATAACTGCCCCCCCACACTTTTTTTTTGCTTAGTTTCTGTTTTTATCACTAATTTATCTTCAGACTCTCCCCTAGTTGAGTAATTCTCTTCTCAATACAAACATTCATATCAATTATTATATTAAATTTTTTTTTTGCTCAAAGAAATCATTTCTAGAACCTTCTGGCTTGCTCCAATGTGAACTCATTCCTCTCTAGGTGACCTTCTCAGCTTTTGTGGGATCTCCCTTCACCTTCACCTCCTTTGCTTGCTGTGTGCGGGTTGGACTTTCTGTTTTCTGGGTCCAGTGACTTTCATTTTCTTGGTTGAAGCTCTTTTTTTGTTTGTTTGTTTTTGGATTTTGTTGTTGTTGTTGCTGCTGCTGTTGTTTTGGGTACCAGGGATTGAACCCAGGCGCGCCTAACCACTGAGCCATATCCCCAGCCCCTTTTTTTATGGTTTACCTTGAGACAAGGTCTCACTAAGTGGCTGAAGCTGGCTTTGAACCTGTGATCCTCCTGCCTCAGCCTCCTGAGCTGCTGGGATTAGAGGTGTGTACCACCACGCCTGGCCAATGGTCTCGTTTTAGTGGCATACATCTTCCACCAACTTGACTGAGGAGAAGTGCGAAGGGAGGTCAATGTTTTGCATTTGTGTTTGAACGTGTCCGTATTCCACTACACACTTAGTTGGAGGTGATTGTGCCTCAGATTGTTGGAAGCTCTGCTCCCTTTGGTCTACAGCATTGCTAGATCCGTTTCGTTGAGAAGCTCAAAGCCACTCCGGTTCCCTTCAGGGCTAGAGAGGAAACCCAGGGCCTCACACATGCTAAGCAAACCCTCCACCTCTGATGTATCTCCACCAGCCCCATCATTTTTGGATCAGAAATTTGGGGAATTCAACCTACGTGCCCTTTAGGCGGGTCATCAGTGCAGGAGAAAGAGAATGCTGTTGTTCCCAGAGAGTTGCTGCAGCCCAGATGAAGGTTCCTAAGATAACAATGTCTGTTCACTGTCATTGCCACTAATACTCATCCTTGTCTCATGTTAAAGGCATGTTTTTGTTTTTTTTTTTTTCTTGCTACAGGACAGGCTTATGCTTACTTCCCAGGGCTCTCGAATCCTCCAGGGCAGGCTCCAGGTGTCACATACTGAAGTCACCCACCAGGTTGTCTTCAGGTCAAAACTGGTGACATCCCTTCAATGTTCATAGCCCTGGAATCCCCACCGCTGCTCTTGGGGTGCTTTTCCAGCCTCCCCATCTTTTAGTTAAATGAAGATGCCTGCCTTGAGCCAAGCACCTGCTTTTACTAATAAACCAACAACTATCTCTGAAGGCCGACTTCACTGCAGACGCTCGAATTGCAAATTGCTCTTCCTTCTGTCTGAATTAATCCTCAAAACAAACCCAGGTATTGCCAGGACACACCTGAGGCACAGGGAAGACATTGCCAAGGGGATATGAGCAAGGCTGGAATTCAAATCAGTTCCATCTCGCTCAAGAACCATTTTGCTTGATGACCTTGGTCAGAAAATACACCACTGGGTAGTTGCATAAATTCTCATTTTATGCTAATCCATTAGAGGTAAATGCTCCCAAGGTTTCACAATGATTACCTCTGGGTTTGGTTATAAAGAACAGCTTCTTTATACTACTCTGTATTTTCCATATTTTTGCCTTTACAGTGACCTTATTGCTAGAAAAAATTAATAAAAACATTAGATTTATAATAATTTTAGAATCAGAAAAAAATGCACTAAAAACAATGGATTCCACAGCTATGATATTTAATTCAGATTCAATGGTCACTCATTGCTTTGTTTGTCCAGAACAGGCTGATAACTCCTGGGGGCAGGAGGGCTGAACATCACACCACACCACTGATTATCCTGCCAGGCCCTTGGTGATAAACTCTATAATAATACATCCTTCCATGCCTCTACTTAGCCTGTAGTACTATCTGAAAAGCTGTCAGGTCTGTCTGCATCCTACAAGACCTGTGATAGCCTCACATCAACCCCTGCCCCACCCAGAACTGGATTAATGATACCCCTTGGTTCATGATACTCACCCATTATTGGTCCCTGAATGCCCCTTCACCCTTTACATAAATTAACGTGTAGAATTTCCACAACCCACCACCCAGAATGAATGTAACTCAGGTCTGCCCACCTGAGTAAACAATCCTGAATACTGATTTATCGCTCATTTTCTGATATTTGTTTTCTTGTTGCTGTTGTTTTGGTAACTAGGTATGGAAGCCTGGGGTGCTTAATCACTGAGCCACATCCCCAGCCCTTTTAATATTTTATTTGGAGACTCACTAAATTGCCAGTCTCACTAAATTGCTTAGGGCCTTGCTAAATTGCTGAGGCTGGCCTCCAGCTTGTAATCCTCTTGCCTCAGCCTCCAGAGTCACTGGGATTACAGGCATACACCACCACACCCAGCTTCTTGTATTATTTCTAATGTTATAACAGGAGCTTTATGTTACATTTAATTTGTTAACATTCGCTTTCTCTCTCAATATTATATTTTTACGATTCATTCATTTTGCTGCCTGTTGCAACATGGTTCATCTACCATATTGTTGTTTAAATAACTTTCCATCAAATAAACCTATTACAATGGATTTATCTTTGTTAGGACAAATGTTTAAAGAAATCTCTTGAGAGAGAGTCTCGTATTCAGAAGCAAAGTTTATTGACAGGTAAAGCCTGCCAGGCTGCCCAATAGAGTGGTACAGTAGCCAGAGTTATTTGAATAGGGTTTTTATATTCTTTAGCAAGGAATAAGAGCAAGCTGGACATGGCCTTGAGCATACCAAGCTAGGATTGACCTTGAGTACAGGTGGCTGGGCAATAATAGAATTTTGTATTTAGGGACCTTGGTAGGGGTGGGGGTTATGGGAACAGGGTATCTTTAATTTTCTTTCTTTCTTTTGCTTATAAGCCCTGGCCTTGGGCCAAGATAGTAGTTCCAGAACCAAAATGGAGCCACTAATGTTCAGGATATCCCATCCATCTTCTCTGTTAGTTGGTGGGCATTTGACTCACTCATAAACTTTTGCTATTTTGAACAGGTCTGCTCTGCACATTCTTAGTTGTGTCTCCTGGATGTCCTGTGGGTGTGCCCAGTGGTGGGAATGGCTGGGCCACAGGGTATGTGAGTTTTTAACATTACAAGAAATGGCCCACACTGTTGTCTCATAGTTGCACCAATTTACATCCCCACCTGTTGTGGGTAAGAACGCTGAATGTCTGCCTGCTTCTGAGATTTGGGTACAGATTCCCCAATACCATCTGTTACATCTTCCACCAAGTTTGCAGAACACATTTATGCTAAAGTTCAGCCCCATGACCAGTGTTTCTTACCCTTTGTAAACTTTTAAAGGCAACTGCTACATTTGATTTCCACAATCTTCTTGGATTTATTTAACTCTCCCAAGACTTTTTTAACACCCTAGAGAATACCTAACCCTCATGGTATCCTGGTGTGTTGCAGGAAAGTCCTGAGTGGGTGTTTGGTTGTGGGGTGCTGGTGATGGAACCCATGATCTCAAATATGTTAAAAACGTACTCCACCCTGAGCTTGCTGCCCCCAGCACACCAAGGAGGTGCTCTTACTTCATCTCTGGTGCTCTGGTGCTCACACAGGCGCACCCACAGAGGATGCTGGGTAGGCGACAGAAGGACAAAGTCCAACAGTCAGTAAACATGGTGGTTTCAGAAGAAGAAAGGGGCTGTTTTTTTCAATGCCATAAACAACATGATAAATGAATGAATGAATTTTGAGGAGAGGAGAGTATTTCTCTTTCCCCTCTTCCTCCTCCCTCCTCCTCCTCCTTCCTCCTTCCTCCTTCCTCCTTCCTCCTCCTCCCTCCCTTCTCCTCCTCTCTTCTCCCCGCCCCCTCCTCCTCCTCCTCCTCCTTCTTTTTATACTGGAGGTTATGTTATACCAGATTTGTGGGACCCCAATAGATCTCCAGGAGATAAATCCGATGCAATCACACCAGAGTCTTTATTGCAAGCTCGAGCCTGGACTCACAACCGTTTCCAACGCATCGGTCCCAGGGAGTGAGTCCCAGGGAGTGAGTCCCGGTCCTTTATCCAGTGAGATTTTATAGCTTATGGGGGGATACTCTGTGCGTCACAACATCACACATCAAATCATACCACAACTCGGGAAGGTCAAACAACAACTCTTAACATTGATTAGCACATTCACTGATGGGAACAAGTTGGGTAGGGCTGATTGGTTAGTACAATGGGGGGATTCATTTGAACTGATTGGTTTAGGCCACGAGGGGAGTTCGTGCTGAACTCCATGGTTTCCCAACATGTTATCAACCACCAAAAACTACTGGGAGGGTCATCTGGCATCCCAGGTATTTCCCTGTCTCATGCTGATTGGTGGTTGCTAGGGGGGTTGCTATGGGTCCTCACCTAGCCTAACTGAGTTAGGGACACCTGGTGCACAGATCTCTCCTGTTATTTACAGACAAACAACTCAGCAGGGTGGGTATGTGCTTAGGAGTGCTCTGTGGGGTTTTCCCAGGACAAGGGTCACGCCCCCTTCCTTAGGACAGGCCTTGAGGTAGAAGCTGCTATTATTTATTTATTTTTTAATAATGGAGTCACATTGGTTTCTCAGTTAAACCCAAGGCCTCACACTTGCTAGAGAAGTGCTGAGCTGTCCTCAGCCCTTTCTATTTTATTTGAGCTCACTAAGTTGTCCTGGTTGGCCCCAAACTGGATCCTCTAACTCAGCCTCCTAAGAAGCTGAGATTATAGGCATGTCCTTCTTCTTCTTCTTCCTTCCCTTCCCCTCCCTTCCTCCCTCCCTCCCTTCCTTCCTTCCTGAATACCTCCTTTACAGAGAGAGTCCCTTTATCGACAGACAAATATCTCCCTTCAGAGAGATGGGCTTTTTCCCTAGAAATGTAACAGAACCCGGGAGGCCTGCTCAAGCTGGATCCACCACCCATTCTCCCTGGCATGAAGGTGGGGGGAAGAGGAGGCGACCATGGGAAGTGGGGGAGAAAGAGGGTGTCCGTGGAAAGTGAAAAGGGAAGGGGAGGTGTCCAGGGGAATTGGAGGGGGAAGGGGAGGTGTCCGTGGAAAGTGAAAAGGGAAGGGGAGGTCTTCATGGGAATTGGAGGGGGAAGGGGAGGTGTCCATGGAAGGTGGAGGGGGAAATGAAGGTGACCTGGGCACTGCGCCCCCAGCAGGGAAGGGGAAGTGGTCCAGTCGGGCTCCATTCCCTCGGGGTTCGCCTGGGTCCCCCACCCCACGGCAGGCCCAACCCTCCAGCCAGGCTCTCCATCTCCTGCCAGTCACCCCCCACCTAATGGTGGACTCAGGTTTACTCTTTTCACCGTGGGGGTTCTTTGGTGCCGGGGATGAGTGCAGGGCCTGGCACATCAGCTTACCTTTGTCTATGGGAGTGAGCCCCTGCCTGGCAGCAGGACCACCTCAGCTCAGATCCACAGGCTGCAGATGATTGTTGCCCATCCCAACCTCCCAAATGTCTTCCCAGGTCTCTAAGAAGAGGCCACGTGCTCCACTCTCCTGTCAATCCATCCCTCCAGTGGAAGAGAGTCTCCCACTCAAGGTTCACCTGCAAATCTTCATAGACGTCGTCTTGTGTGTTGGCGAGTGGCTTAAATGACCACATTTAAAATTCATAGAGAACAGAGATGAGCAAAGAAGACAGCTCTGGCTTTAATCGGCCTTCACCTCTCTATGTCCACAGCTGTCACCCTGAGCAGGGATTGACTGCCTCGTGCTTAGAATCATTGTCCACAGGGCTAACCTTCCGGAATGTTCTCTTCTTGCTCATCCTCCCCATTCCTGTCAGCAGGTAAGATACCCACTCCCAGCTGGATGTGCACAGGACAAGACCAGAAATCCCCTAACCGAATCCCAATCCACCCTCTGCACACTGGGTGTTTTTCTGCCTGTGGGCTCTGGTCCAGGCCCCTCCCTCTTAGCAAATGCCCTCCTTCCTCTTCCACAGAAAACTTCAAAGGGCTGGGGAGGACGCTTGCTCTTCCTAAGACCCTCCCAAGTTCCCAAAGACCATGGTTCTTTTTTATTTTAATTCCTTCCACCATCTATCCATCCATCCTTCCATTCAATTACTCAGCAAACATTTTTTTTTCTTCTGAGTATCTCTTATGAACCAGGCATTTTGTTAGAATTGGGAGAAGCCAAAATAAGCCACACCTCCCATCCTGGAGGGATTCACAATCTCATAGATTAAATAAGAGCTACCATTTAGTTAGTGCATATTATTTACCAGGTGTAACTCAAAAGCATTTAAAACACTTTGTCACCAATTATCTTCACAGTGTCACTGCAAGGGAGGTAACAGAATCCTGGTTTTGCTGATGATAAAACAGAGGCTCAGGGGTCAGGTTATCCATCCACAGTCACTCGGTCACTCGGTCACTCGGTCACTCGGTGCTAATTAGCAGAGCCAGGAGCTGGGGCGCTCATTGTCCCTTCTTCTGCCTTCCCTCCCTCCCTTCTTCTCCCCTCCCAGCCCTCCCGCTTCCTCTGAGTTCACAGCATGTGGCAAGTGACAAATGACATTTTCTTCCTGCATCTTCCAACTTGTTATAGCTCTCCTGTCTCATCTCCCTAGTCAGGTTTCTAAACACCATGAGAGAGAGGGAGTTAGGAAACCGTGCAGTCAAGAATATCATTCACGTCCTGTGCAGAGCGGGATCGTATATTTGTTTTAGGTGTGACAGTGGTGTAACGGCAGCATCTCAGTATGTCACAGAGCTAGGAGGACATCACCCATGGTTAAACAGATCACCAACACTCTCAAACAATGACCCTCCAAATGTTTAAACTATAAAGGCCATTTTATTTTTTTCTATTTTTAAAATATGCTCTAATCAGTTACACATGACAATAGAATGCATTTTGACACATTGTACCTAATGGAGGGAGTATAACTTCTCATTCTTCTGGTTGTACACAATGTAGAGTTACACCTGTCATGTCATCATATATGTACATAGTGTAATAATGTCCAATTCATTCTACTCTCCTTCCTACCCCCTACCCTTTCTTCACTCTTCTCTGTCTAATCCAAAGTACCTCTGTTCTTCCCTACCCTCCCTTATTGTGAATTAGGATCCACATATCAGAGAAAACATTCAGCCTTTGGTTCTTTGGGATTTGTTTATTTCACTTAGCACAATATTCTTCAGTTTCATCTATTTGCCGGCAAATGCCATGATTCCACTCTTCTTTAAGGCTAAGTAATATTTCATTGTGTATGTTACTACAATTTCTTTATCTACTCATCTGTTGAAAGGCACCTAGGTTGGTTCCATAGCTATTGTGAATTGAGCTGCTATAAACATTGATGTGGCTGTGTCACTCTAGAATACTGATTTTTTAAGTCCTTTGGTTATATACCAAGAAGTGGGATAACTGGGCCAAATGGTAGTTCCATAACCAATTTGCAGTCCCACCAGCAATGTATGAGTGTGTCTTTTCCCACACATCCTCACCAACATTTATTGTTGTTTGTATTCTTGTTTGTTTGTTTGCGGTGCTGGGGATTGAACCCAGGGCTTTGTTCATTTGAGGCAAGCACTCTACCAGCTGAGCTATATCCCCAGCCCTTGTTGTTTTATTCTTGATAACTCTCATTCTGACTGGTGTGAGATGAAATCTTAAAGTAGTTTTCATTTGCATTTCTCTAATTGCTAGAGTCGTTGAACAATTTTTCATATATTTGTTGATCAATTGTATTTCTTCTTCTGTGAAGTGTCTGTTTTTTTAGCCCATTTATTTTTTCAACTTTTAAATTATAAAGACCATCTTATTATTAAAAATCGCAACTCTATACCTAAGCAAAGTTATACTTCTGACAGCAAATAATAGAGGAAATACTAAGCATATGATAGAATTATTTTTAAAAACTACCATGAATTTGGCAATGCCTTTACACAAATTATTATTTTAGGGAGCTGGGGGTATAGCTCAATGGTAGAATGTGTTTGGAATGTGGCCTGGGTTCAACCTCTAGCACCACACCCCCAAATTTTGTTATTAATCACAATTACACATCTCTATACTTTCCAAAATAGCATGTGTAGGTGCAAAACATTATTTATGCAGTCTGTGGATAGTGCTTCCAAACCCAGGATAAAAACACCCCATCTCCTGGGGCAATGAAGTCCCATAGGTGAGGAACCCTCTAGACGTTTGCTAACCCGGAACCCAGAGAAGACAGGGTGACGTTAACTGTAAGGAGCTGGCTTCGTAGTGACACCCCCTTTCTCCACAGAAAAGTCTTAGCTGGGCCTCTCCAGAAGTCTTCACCATGGCTGATTTTAGGACTGTCAGCAAAAGAGTCTCTACAAAAGAGTCCAATGTAGATAAACTTCCTATTTTCGTGTCGCCCTGTTTACCTGGCCACTGGCTGGGAAGAAATCAGCACTCCAGGTGCTGGACACCCCTTACTAGTTTCTCACAAACATGTATCCAGTAGAGTAGTTTGTAGAAATGTGCAAACAAGGCCTCTGGCCTTGAGCAGGGCTTCACAGAGATGTCTACGTTTCTAAGATAAGAGAAGTTATCATTTGGGCTCCATGGTAACACTGGCAGGGGGAGGAAAGAAAGGGGAGAAGAAGCTCTCCCCTTCTCAGGTGTTGTCCTTGAAGGGTTAACTTGCCCAGACAGTGAAAGAAAAAGCTGATTTTATGTGAACTTCTGCAGACTGTGAACTTCTGAGCCCCTCCCCTTACATGCTGGATATAAAACTCTGAAACTCCCTGAACTCGGGGTTCAGGGGATTGATTGATTACAGCAGAAGCTGTGCCCTCTGAGCCTGGCTGCAGCCAAATAAAACTGTTTCCTATCTTCAGTGCCTTGCCTCGTTTGTCCTTACAACAGCTTTCCTTCTGAGTTTGGAATTCTTTTATGGGGAGGAACCTGAATTTAGAGCAGAGCTATTTAACTTAGATGTTTGCAACAAGAAAACAAAGGAAAGAAGGTCCTTCCCTACCCCACCTCTTTGCATTTTGATTATGCATGGTAATTACTACAGGTGTGAAAGGGATCAATTAACGGATTAACAGTTGTGAGTTCAGTGGGTCAAATTTTTTTTAAATAGTTTTAGTTGTCGATGGGCACAATATCTTTATTTTGCTTACTATGTTTTTTTTTTTTTTTTTTTTTTTTTTTTTTTTTACTGTGGTGCTGGGGATCGAACCCAGTGCCTCAAGTGTGTGTCCAGCACTCTACCACTGCACCACAACCCCAGCCCCAGTGGGTCCAGTTTAAATACAGAAATTTTCAGTCCCTGTGTTGAGGAAATGTGAGCTAACAGATATGAGTTTGGTCACAGCTGGACATGGGCAAAGTGTAAGCTGTCCACCAATAGCTGAACACTTGTTATGGGAAAAGGAGAGTCCCTCCCCCCTCCCCCATGACCTTTGTTGGACCTTTTTCATAACTCACCTTTGTTTCTTATCAAAAGACAAGAAGACTAGAGAATATTTCTGAATCAGCCTGGAAGAAATCATTGGTAGCACAAGATATATGACTTATTGCAGAGCAAGAAACATATTCAGTGTTTTCTCCAATCATCTGCATAATGCTTCCTTCAAGATCCCAAGATCCTACAAAGCAACATGCAGATGCAAAACACGATTATCACCTTCACCATAGCACTGAAGGAAGGGAGAGAGCCTAAAAGTCACTAAGCCACACCCCAGGAAAGAAGAGTCCCCTACCAAATGACTGCAAATATACATGGGGACTGAACTAGTGGAGATAGATGTATTTAGTTAGTTAGTTAGTTAGTTAGTTCGTTCGTTCGTTCTTTCTTTTGAGTGCTAGGGATCAAATCCAGGACCTTCCATCAGATTAGGGTTAATTTTAAAAGTAATATTGACTTTGTGTGATGGTATTCCATTATGATCCCAGTGAGTCTGAGGCAGGAGGATCTCAAGTTCAAGGCCAGCCTGGGCAACTTAGTGAGTCTCTGTCTCAAAATAAAAAGGACTGGGTGTGTGTTTTAGTGATAAATCACCCCTTGGTTCAATCCCCAGTACTGAAAAAAAAAAAAAAAAAAGACAAAGGAAATATGAAATAATACTGATCTAGATTCATTTAAACAATCAGAGTTTGTACCCATTAATTCTAGAGAAACATGCATGCATGTGTACATTCCATGAGTGAATAAAATAAAAATATGCAGATATTAGTGGTTTGGGTTTGATGTATAAATAAGCGTTGAAATGCACCAGCTCTCGGAGATGTCTGCAGAACCTCTTGGTCAAATGATTGAACTTGGATCTATAGCTTGGATCTGCAGTGTTCCCCAAAGGCCCATGTGTTAAAGGATTGGTCCCCAGGTTGGTGCTATTGGGAGATGGTGGAAAGTTTAAGAGGCGAGACCTAGAGGTAGGTCATCTGGTCCCCTTTGAAGGGGACAGTGGGGCCCCAGCCTCTTCCTTTTCCTCTCTTTTTCATCCATGAGGTAAACAGCTTTGCTGCACCACATGCTCTCCACCATGATGTTCTGTGCCATCACAGGCCAAAAACCAATAGTGCCAACCAACCAGGGACTTAGACTTCCAAAACCATGAACCAAAATAAACCTTCCATCTTTATAAGTTCACTATCTCAGGTATTTATTACAGTAACAGAAAACTGACTAACACACCTTCTATAGCCTTTGAGCTCTACAATTTTATACCAAATTTTTACAAACTCACATTAGACACTAAGGAAAAAGGTGACAATAATAGCATCCTTTATCTTTATGATTACTGGGTTAAAAATGTTAACAAGGAAGCACTCTGTCCACTCAAACAGACTTAAAGTGATTAACTGTTAAAATGGAAACAAAAAACATGATTTTATTGTGTGGTGTTAGAATTAGGGTAGAGTTATTCTTGGATTGGGAGTAACTAGAGGGGACAAAGAGGTGTCTCTGGAATGATGTTAATGTTTTGGGTTTTTTTACTGGGACACATGGTACATCCGCGAGTGTCAAAATTCATCCAATTGTACACTTATATTTTGTATATGTTTCTCTATGTATGCTCTACTTCAATAAAAATTTACTTAAAATGCCTATATAGAAAAGTCTATTTCCTTGGCAACCGAGTCTCTATGAAAGCACAAGCAATTTCAAAATTCATACGCATGTTCTTTAAAGAGTGTGGTTGATGGATAGAACACCAACAATAAGAGAATTTCCATTCATGAGTCAAGTATTTGGAACTTCTCAGGGAGATGAGAAACTGGTCCCATATAATTAAAGGGAAGATTGGGCTACACTTACTACAGAGCCCCAACTGATCAGCCAGATAAAAGTCTGGGCTCTCCACGGGTCACTCAGTCATCTAGGCTGTACCTTCCTAATTGTTTCCTTCCCTGGGATCACTAAAGGCCTAATTAACCTGCTGGTAAACAATGAATACAGATCAGTGGTCATTAACCAAGGTCCTGGGTCAACTGGCAGGGATGTCCCAGGGAGTGCTTTCTATTGGATTTATTTTTCACTTACTATTTGGATTTTAAATTTCCCCCCTCCAAAGGCCTCTGTGATGCAGACTTGGACCCCAGCCTGACGTTACTCATGAGGAGGTGGGGTCTAATGGAAGAAAGTTGGGTCACTGGGGGCATGCCCTTGAAGGGGATCTTGGGATCCTGGCCCTCCTCTTTCTATTTGCTTTCTGGCTGCCATGAAGTATGCAGTCAGTCTTCTTCTGTAATCCATACCTGCCATCATGTACTATGCCACCACAGGCCCAAAGCAACAGGGTCAAGTGAACCATGAACCAAGATAAACCTTTTTATAAGCTGATTGTCTCATGTATTTTGTTATAGTGACGGAAAGCTAACTAACACAATACACAGTTGATCATGGGATGATCAGGTCTACTTAGTATGTGTCACAACCATATTCTCAGGAGGAAGCGATCCTTCCTCTCATTACACACCCCACCCTCAGTTGACAAAAGCAACAAACACAAGCTGGGACCAAAATACCCCCTGAATTCTTACCTAATCAGACTTTCAAACTTGAGTCCTGATCTCTCCCATTTCACCCAGGGGCTCCTTCCTCCATTGATATTCGTAGTAAAACTATGAGAGCTACTCCTTCTCAAGTCCTTCGCCATCAAGATCCGCCCCTTTTCCTCGTTATCTCTGACCTCAACAATTAGGAAAATGACTAGCAATTCTCTTTATGGATAGAAGATTCTCAATAGGTTTTTTTTTCTCATTTTTCATACTCAGGGGTAAAAATCTGACAGCATCAGTTGATGACGTGGTGAGATTCTTTTTTAAAGTCAATGCTGATTTTATCAGCATTCCCCAAAAGTGTATTTCCATCCCATCTATTAAATATCAGGGTTCTATATTATATTTTCATGAATGAAAAAGAAACTCTGGTGCATTTAAGAAGTTTGAAAGCAGGGGTTGCTGCAGCTTGGTGTGTGGAGAAGCAACATTTGGCCAGCAGAGGATCCTCTGCAGAGGATGTCACTGTGCTGTCCCCCAGACACCCAGGCCTTCCCGATCTTGGCCATGGTCTTTGCCACAAGTGAGGGCAGTCAAGAGCTAGGGGTGTTCTCCATTGGTAGAGGACTTGTTTAGCTTGTGTGAGGCCCTGGATTCAATCCCTAGTACCAAAACTATATCAATCCCTAGTACCAAAACTATAAAAACTTTTTTTTAAAGGCAGCTAAGGGAGAACCCCAAGAGGGACTGGTGATATTTCTTCCAGAACAGCTCCTAAAATACTGGAATAATTTATAAATAATTCTAATAAAAAATAACAGGGAATAAAGTTAAGAAATATGGTGTTTACAGCAAGGTACACGCATGACTGGCTTCAATTGCCATTTGATTATGCTTCTTGTTATGAGATATTAAAAACTGCCAGCACCCTGGTTTTCACTGATTTTCTAGTTGTACAGAAAAATATATAACCAATACATGAACTCACTTTTTTAAAAAAGTATTTACATTCATCCAAAATAAAATGTGTGTGTGTGTTATTTATTATGTGCTGATTTATGTGCTGTGAAAGATCGGACTTGTTTGGGGAGGGTTGGGTATATGCCATTTTCATTTATTATTTATGTATTTAAAAGCAAAGAAACAACAACAAAAAGCAACAAGAAAGCTCAAACCACAGAGAAACACAAAAGAAACAGACTGAAGTGCTAAACCCAGAAATGAAAGATCCACCTGTGGAAAATGGAGATGCTAACACCAGACAGGGGCCAGCCCCGGATGAAGCAAGAGAAAAAGAAGCCAAATCTGATTAACACCCTAAACCAAGTCTCACAGATAATCTCAGTATCGACTTCTTGAGGAAGCCAAATAATTTGCTTTATCAACTATTTTGCATATGCAAATTCCTTCTCTCTCTCTCTCTCTCTCTCTCTCTCTCTCTCTCTCTCTCTTTTGGGGGGTTGGTGAACCCTGGACCTCATGCATGCCAAACAAACACTCTACCACTGAGCTGCACCCCTAACCTCTACCAGCATTTTTTTTATTTGTTTGTTTGTTTGTGGTACAGGGGATTGATCCCAGGTCCTTGAGCATGCGAGGCAAAGACTTTACCAACTGAGCTATATCCCCAGCCCTTCAACCATTTTTTAATGGCTTTAGAAATATACATGCTAGAAGGAAGAAAGGCACCTTACCCCTACACACACACACACAGACACACACATATTTTTTTGATAAATGTAAATACTTTTTTAAAAAGTGAGTTCATGCATTGATTGTATATTTTTCAGTACAACTAGAAATTACTGAAAATCAGAGGGTTGGCAGTTTTTAACATCTCATAACAAGAAGCATAATCAAATGGCAGTTGAAGCCAGTTCATGCATCTACCTTGCTGTAAACACCATATTTCTTAACTTTATCCCTGTTGTCTTTTATTAGAATTATTTATAAAACTGATCACTGATGGGAGTCCCCCGCTGCCAATATTGGGTGTCGCCGGTGATGTTATTGTTTGTGGTAGTCCAGTTCTTCCTAATAACCGTATCAATGTGTGTGAAAGATTGGACTTGTTGGGGGGGGTGGATATATGCCAATTTCATTTATTCATTCTAATCAGTTATACATGACAGCAGAATGCTCTTCAATTCATTGTACGCCAATGTAGCACAATTTTTCACTTCTCTGGTTGTACACAAAGCAGGGTCACACCATTTGTGCAATCATACATGTTCCTTGGGTAATGATGTCTGTCTCATTCCACAATCTGAAAGGTTGGACTTTTTGAGCATGCAGCAATCATGACATGAAATCATGATTTAGTAGAACTTCAGACCTAACAAATTGTGAGTGTTCTAAAATAATGGCATTTGAAAGCTTATTTATTTATTTATTTATTTATTTATTGGTGTGTGATAGATTCTGATTCATTGTTTTTGTATATGTATATCCATTTCTTTCAGCATTAATTGCTGAAAAGACCATCCTTTCCCCCACTGAATGGTGGTGGCATCCTTGTTGAAAGTCAGTTAACAGTATATCCAAGGCTTTATTTCTGGACTCCATATTTTATGCATGTTATTCCATTGGTCTATATGTCTGTCATTATGCCAGTACCAGTGTTCTGATTACTGATAGTCTTTTAGTAAGTTTTGAAATCAGGAAGTATGAGTGTTCCAATTCTGTTCTCCTCTTTCAAGTTTTTTGTTTTGTTTTGTTTGTTTATTTGTTTGTTTTCCTATTCAGGATCCCTTGAGATTCCATATGAATTTGAGGATGAATTTTTGCATTTCTTCAAAAAACTATCAGCATTTTTCTCTTATTTATTTGTAGTATCAGAGGTTGAACACAAGGCCTAGTGCATGCTAGGCAGGCAAGCATTCTAGCACTGAGTTACTTCCCTAGCCCTGTATTTTTAAGTTTTTATTTTGAGATAGAGGTCTTGAGAGCCTCTCTTTAAGAACAAATCTTCAGCCAGGTTTGGCAGTGCACACCTGTGATCCCAGCTACTAGGAGGATGAGGCAGGAAGATGGAAAGTTCAAGGTTAAGCATGGGGAACTTAGACAGATCCTGACTCAAAATACAACATAAACGGCTGGGGATGTAGCTCAGTGATGCAATGCTTGCCCGGCATGGGTACGGCCCTAGGTTCAATTCCCACTGCTGTAAAGAAGGAACTGTCTCCAAACTTTAAACTAGAAGATAATAAAAAAAAATGTATATTAGGAAAAGAAATGTAATTGTGTAGCCTTTTGTATTTTTAGTACTTACATGAAGGACTTTATACATTTCTACATGTGAATATTACAAATGTACACAGACATATGTGCATAGATATATATTTAAATGCTTGGATCATTATGTTCATGTTTTGATCACCAAACAAAAACAATTAACATGTCAATTAAGGAAGGGGGATTCTGAAAACACTAAGTGTGGTAGAAAGAACACTGGATTGTAGTTGGGTAGACAAAACTCCCAGCCCTATAAGGTTAAGTGACTTGTCTAAGGTTGCATAGCAAAGGTCAAAGGACAAAGTCAAGATGGACAGGTGCCTTCAGGCTCTCAGCCATGTTGGTTTTATCATCCAAAACAGCCTCTTGGGGGTAACTCAGCACCCTGCAGCCACACGTAGCTTGCAGGACCAAAGAGCCAGCATGGGTTCAATTTAAAATTTCACATTCCCCAGATTGCCTGTAGCTGTGATTTGCAGTACTTATTGTGTATCAGATCATCTGAAGGAGCTCTGGAAAAATACAGTTGCTCCAACATTCTTTCCATAATTTCCCATTCATTTTTGAGGGGTGGAGTTTAGGCTGTTTAATTCACACACACACACACACACACACACACACACACACACACACACCTCCCAGATGGTTCTAAATACACAGCTAGTTTGATGAGAATCATTGCTCTATGGCACATTTTTTTCTTTGTACCAGGGATTAAACCCAGAGGCACCTAAACACTGAGACACATCCCCAGTCCTCTTTTATATTTTATTTAGAGATAGGGTCTCACTGAGTTGTTTGAGGCCTCACTAAGTTGTTGAGGCCATCTTTGAACTCACCATCCTCCTGCCTCAGCCTCCTGAGCCACTAGGATTAGGTCGGGGGGCACCACACCCAACTGGCATTGGTTCTTGACCCAGCTGCAGCTTGGAGTTACTCTGGGAGCTTTAAAAGCTACATACTGAGTCCCATCCTCAGAGATGCCCAGTCACCTGGTCCACGGTGCAACCTGGACACTGATCTTTATCAAACCTCCCCGGGTGATGCTAAGATGGAGCCAGGAATCAGACTCATCGCTCCTAGGCTCCCACACTTACTGAGCTCTCATTTAAATCACCTCCCAGGGAAAGGCCTGGTCAATGTCATTCTTAAAATTCCAATGCTGTCAGCATTCAATAAATGTTCGTTGAAAGAATTGGCCTAATGAGAATCTCTGCTCTTAGGTGAGAAAGACAGGATGAGCCTAGGAAATAAGAACATTTAATATGAAAATGTCCAGAAGGTGGATTATAGAGTCAGTCAAGCAAATGTTATGACAATTTACAGATTATTTTACAAAAACTGAAGTAGCCCCCTTAGGTAATGGAGTTACCATCCTAAATGTGGACCACCCTTGACTCAAAAAGATACTGTGATAGGTGAATAAGCAGATTCTCCCATTAGTTCACTCCCATCACAGACAAGATCATGTGTTTGAGTCTAATGGCAATCTCAGCACAGAACGTCTGGAGCACAGGATGATCATTCTCTTACCAAATGCTGAGCCCAGTTTATAATGGAGGATGTGACTCACCCACAGGAATTCACACCATGAAAGAGCTATTTTCCTTAATGGATCTGAGCAGACTAGAAAAGAAAAAATGATTTCCCCTTTTAACACCAGTGAACAAGAATGTCAAGTGACAGAGTAGAAAAGCAAAGTTGTAATGAACATGACCCATCACCCCACATTTGTAATAAACATGACCGGGAAGAAATCTAACTAACCTGGTCATGGGATTATGGTGATTTTCCTTTTCTCCTTTTTGCTTTTGTATGCTTTCTGGATTTTTCTATCGAGTGCAGGTATCACTTTTTAATAAGAAAAGGGAAAAAAAAGACCATGCTACCATTTAAAAAAATTTAATTGTGCTCAAACTTGTGGAGTGATTGTCAAAGGTATTTCTAAATCTGTTGGCACTTGGACAAGGAGGAGCAGGTTTGTCTTAGGATCTGAAAGCTCAGCAGACCCATTGTGCTTTCATAAGCAGATGGAGATTTTGCAAGCCTGGTACCACACCTTCCAGGCTCAGCAGAGTTGATATCAGACAGGTGACTGAAGATGAGGAACCTCTGTCTGACCACGTGTGGCCGACAACACAGGCATGCATTCAGACACTAGAGGGATGGCCATGGTGGATTGACAGTACAAAGAACATTGATACCATGGAGATGAGAAGAGAAAATACTCAGAAAGATTCATGTCACAAAACCTGAGGTAATGACCCTGGACTGAAATTGATCTCCATGTTGGTAAATCTATTTAGTTTGATGGTCAGGAGCACATGGCAGATGGATGAGCCTTTTAGAGAAATTCTAGCTGAGGTTATATGTTTGTCTTATCTGAGAAACCCAGCAAATAAAGTGGACCAACAGGAGATCCCAGGTAAAACTTCAAGGGCCAGGAATGGAGGCATACACCTATAATCCCAGCAATTTGGGAGGCTGAGGCAGGAGGATTGCAAGTTCAAGGCCAGCAATTTAGGGAGGCCTTAAGCATCTTAGCGAGATCCTGTCTCAAAATAAGAAATTAAAAGGGCTGGGGATGTAGCTCAGTGGTAACGTGGCCCCTGGGTTCAATTCCCAGTACCAAAAAGACAAAACAAAAAACCTCAAATGCAGTAGTGAGGCCTTACCTTCAGTAATAAGGTTTTCTTTCCTCAGAAAGTTCCAGGGCTTCAAAACTATGTATCAGATTCCCTTTTTAAAACCCTGATTTTCAGAATCCTTTTCCTGTCTGTTTCTGCTGCTTCTCTTCCTGAATTTTCCACCTTCCTGTGTTGCATCTCACAGATATTCCTCTTTCAATACTTTCCTCAAACAATTCTCTTAATTCCTCCATCCCAACTCCCCTCCCTGCCCCCTCCATTACCCATCCCATCTCTCTACCTTATAGTCAGGAAGTTTTATTTCCTGCTTCACTTAAATGCCATCTGTTATAAACTGAACTGTAACCAAGCCAAGTGCAGGAATCCATGTATTCATCTTGTGTCCCACCAAAAGCACATTAGTCCAACAAGTGAATTTCCTCTCAAACAACAACCACTTTATAAAGATACTGTATGTTTCTGTAGAGCCAATTTCCAAGCAAATGAGCTCTCGGCTCTAGACAGGCTCCCAGGATTGCAGAACTGACATCTCCTGGGAACGTCTTACAGATGCAGTATCTTGACCCCCATTCCCTCTTCTTCCTACACACATGCCCTATTGAATCACAGTCTGAGTTTTAATACATTCCCAATTCCTATGATCTTCAAGCTTAAGAAGCGTGGGTCTAGCCTGGAGTTTCTGTGGCAGCCACTTTTGTATTTTGCAGAGCTTGGGATGGAACCCGGGGCCTCGCACAGGTGAGTCAAGCACCCTCCCTACAAGCTGCAAGCCCCGGCCTCAAGACGACAGATTGAAACCAGACGGGGAACTAGAATAATGCAGATGCCTGGGTTCCAGGCCTGTCACTCCCTCCTGATTGGATCCATCCAGGAGGAGCCTGGGCAATAGGACTTAGGAAGGTGTCCCTGTGTGCTGAAGGGACGAGAACCGCTCAGGGCATCTTCCCTGGGGTTCTACAAAATTCCTGCACCACTCCTACAACACGCCTGGTGCACCGCACTGTAGAGATTTCTCTCCTTTTCCCCATGCATCTCTCCTGGGGGATTGGCTCACATCTTCCTTGCGGAGACCGCAGCTTCATGATCCATAGGTGCTTGTCGAGCACCTTGCACTTGCATGTGCACGAAGCCGATTCTTATCCTTCCTTTCACAGTAAAGCCTCTAAATTCTCTGTCTTGGGTTCTTTCTTCACCAATCCTCTGCTCTAATTTGGGAACCATTCTTTGGTGCTGGAATAATTATGCCTTATCATTTCCAGAGTACAGAAAAAAGAAATCCATCACATTCCTTCCAGTTTTTACACAAGCTTACAGATTATTTGGAGTCACAGAGATTTGAAAGCAAATAAATGCTGTCATATATATATATATATATATATATATATATATATAAAATTTATATATGTTGCTGAGTATTAAACCTAATGACTCACACCTGCCAGGCAATTGCTCTACCACTGAGCCACAACCCCAGCCCCCTAGGGATGCTGTTTTTTAACCTTTATAAATACACCATGTTCCAGGGTTAGCTCTCTGGGACCTCCTGTGCTTGGCCAAGGTTCAATCAACACCAACATAAATAAATACAGCACGTTCTTCTTGTATCATCCTTGGCAACTGTACTGAGCATCATCTCATTTAATCCACCCGACAAGCCTATAGATTAGTGCATTCTGTTGTCATCCTGGTTTTTGACTGTGTGTCACAGAGAAGTTCAGTAATTTGCCAAAGGACACACAGCTTGTCCCCGGAGGAGGGGACCCAGACCTGGGCAGTCAGACGAGAACATGCAGTGGCGGTTCTGCCATCCCTTCTGGAAGATGGTGTCCAGGAGCACCTGGGCCAGTGGCTCAGGATGCCAGGGCACGGGAGCCTCTTGCTCTTTCCTAGTCCCTCCACCGGATCGTCTGGGGCAGCTCTTCCAAACCCTTTTCCCACTTTAATCTGTGGCTCATAAAGCCTTCTCCCAGGTGTAACCCACGGAGAAGTTTTAAAGGATTTCATGTTGGGACAAATTCCCCTGAACGTGGAGCCAGGTAGGGAACGCGTCCCGACAGATCCAGTCTACAGCAGGCGGCCTGAGACTTCTCGCAGGACTCCCCCCTCCTGGCCAAGCCCAGTTATAAACGCCAGTGTCCCCATGGCAAAGGGGACGAAGAAAGGGAGCCTGCGTCCAGCAGTGTGTGTGTGTGTGTGTGTGTGTGTGTGTTGCATGTTGTGTGCATGTGGTATGTGGTGTGTCTTGTATGTGCAGTGTGGGGGTGTGTCTGTGTGTGTGTTGTGTGTGTGCTGTGTGAGGGTGTGTCTGCGTGTGTGTGTGTGTGTGTGTGTGTGTTCACATGCACATGCACATGCGTGAATGTAAAGGTAGGAAAGTTTAAAGAGGTCAAATGTCAACTTTCTTTTTCTTTTCCTTGGGCTCTTCTCTAATCATTCCATTTTAGTGGCTCTTTTCTTTCATCCTTCTTTGAAAGAGGAAGGATTGGTTTGAATGCCTTCTTCCTCCTCCTTTGTCCGTCCTGTCCCCACCCTGGGCAGGCTCTCTACCACGGAGCAGGATTTCTTCACCTCCTCTCTACTGAGGTTGGGCTGGGTACTTCTTGGTTGTGCAGATCTGACCAGGGGGTTATAGGTGTTTTGCAGGATCCCTGGCCTCTGCCCACTCCATACAGTGGGTTGTCACATTGCACCTACCAAGAATGACTTGCCACAGGAACCCTGGGCGGTGCAGGGGCAAGCCACCCCGCTGAGAAGCACTGTCATGGCACCACGACACTTTGCCTCATTTCATGCCTGAACATCGTCTCTGAGATCTCGAGTCCTGAGATTGGATACGAGGTCTCCCTGATGGTCTCTCTGGTTCCCCCTCCGCCCCCCGGCCATTTTAGCCCCCACCAGAAGACAGACGTCCCTCATGCTCCCTGCTGACACTGGGAGCAGACTACCTCGGAGTCCCAGTGTGGGACTCTGGGGTGGGGACGGAGGCCTGTGCAGCCCCCGCTGCCACCTGCCCTGCCGGCCTGGCGTGGCTCCTGCGGCCGGTCCTCTGCAATTCATGGGGACGCAGGAGCCCCTCAGACGCCATCCTAGCAGCTCCTCACAGAGAACCAGCGTTGGTTGCATCTCTGGTGGGAATGACACCCAAGGACACTCCTAAACCCAGCTGGACTTGGGGCCAGTGAGGCTCTGATGTCATTGCAGAAAAGACAAGTGAAGAACGCTGACCAGAAACCAGGATCGGTGGTGCACACCTGCCATCCCAGCCACCTGGGAGACTCAGGCAGGAGGATGGAAAATCCGAGGCCAACCTGGGCAGCAGAGCAACACCCGGTCTCAAAAAAAAAAAAAAAAAATGCTGTCTAGAGAGATTAGCTTTCTCTTTACTTTATACACATGTATTTATATATTTTTATGTTTACATATTTTAATCTATATCTTAATGATGTATTCATTTATGGTTATGAATATGCATCGTGGGAAATTATTGTTTCTATTTTTTTAAATCAAGTTAGAAAAATTAGACAAGGTGGCCCGTGGCTGGCTTCTTGTTGACCTTCAACTGTGAAGTTCAATGACTCAATAATAGCAATGCCTAACATTTATTGAGCACTTACTATATGCCTAAGTGTTCAAAGGCCTTTACCTGTGATGTCTCAGCTCTTACAAGAGCTTTAAAAAGTGTTTATCGTTACCATCTGCATTTTATAGGACAAAATAAGCTCAAATTGGTCAATTTACTTGACCAACCAACCTCACATTTTTTATACAGTCATGAAATGTAGATTCAAACTCAGGTGTTTCATTCCCTAGGCTTTTGGTTGTTGTGTGTGTATGTGCTGCATTTTTTTTTCAAATTTTAATAAATGCATGTGACATAAAATGTGCTGTCTTCATTGTTTTTAAATAGGTAGTGGCATTAAATCTACTAATGATGTCAGGCAATCAGTTCCTCCATCCATCCACAGAATTCTTCTCATCTTGCAAAACTTGAGACTGAAGTTAAACAATAACTCTATACCCTCTGCCCTTGCTCCTGCAATCCCCCCTCCTTTCTCTAGGAACCTCAGATAAGTAGAATGAAGCTGTAGTTGTCTTTTATGTCTGGCTTATTTAACTAGTCACAGTGTCCTCGAGATTTACCCCAGCTGTAGCTGCGTTTCCTTCCTTTTATAGACAAATAGACCACATTTTCCATATTCACACTCCTGTTAATGGACTCTTGAGTGGCTTCCACCTTCTGGCTTCTGTGAATAGAGCTGCTATGAACGTGGACCTACAAACATCTCTTCAAGTCCCTGCTTTCCATACTTTGGGGTTCATACCTAAAAGTGGAATTGCAGATATACATGAATTCTACATTTAAATTTTTGAGGGAGCACTGCACTATTTTTTGCAATTTCCATTCCCACTACACGGGCTCCGATTTCTCCACACCCTCACCAACCCTTGTTCTTTCCTATTTACGTTTTTGATAAAGTCCATCCCAATGGGCATGGAGTGTGTGCCTAAGGTTTTGAAATGGAGTCACATAGTACATTTTTCCCCTTGGAGGCCTAAGAGCGGTTTTGTGCACACATACACACGCACACGTGGACAGATCTTGATTGTAAAGTGGTGACTTGGGAGGACTCTCGCCCACTCCCCTCCTCCCGGCTCTCAGCGGGTTCCTTCTTGGCAAGCTGGTCAGATGGTTGATGGGGAGGGCAGGGTGATCCTGTGCAACCACCTCTCTCTTTAACGCCCAGCTTCCTGGATGTGCACAGAGTAGGCTCCCTCCTCTTTTCTCTCCCTTCTCCACTTGAGGATTATCCATGAGCATTCAGGAAACACCCAGAGAAGAAAGCAATCACGTTTCAGAAGGGATCAGCCCATTCTGAGGCCGCCGGGGGAATGGGGCTGATCTTTCAGGAAGCCTGTTGGGACTTGATCAAGGGCGCCTGGTCCAGGCAGATTCTCCACCTGACACTCAGAGCTTGGGCAAAAGGTGTGGCTACTCGGGCAGAGAAGGGTGACTCACAGCTGCCTACAAGTCAGCAGGGCCCTACCCAGGCGGGGCCTTTCTCCTCCTCCTCCTCCCTGTTTTTCCTCTCCGTCTGCTTGGAGATCTCAGGCCCTCCTGGCTTCCAGGCACCCTGGGAAACTGTGGCTGAAATAACACAGGGATGAGTCAGCGGCCATCCACCAGAACCTACCAGAACCCACCGGAACCCACCAGAACCCACCAGAACCCAGCAGAACCCAGCAAGGCCCCAAGCAGCTCCAGCAGCACTGTTGGAGCTTCAAAGCCCCAAGGCCCCCAACTCACAGCCATGGTTGTTTCTGAGATTCAGGGGCATCCTGAACGGCACTGACTGCTGCCCACGCAGGAGCCCGGTGCCCAATCTGGACGGAAGCCAGCTGAAGTCAGGACGCCCACGCACCAATGCCAAAGGAGAGAGCTGATGCTCGGCTTGGGGTCGATCCTGACAATTTTTAAACATCACTCAGTGCCAGAATCATGGAATGGGAGCCTTTTCGGGCTGGAGGAAATTTTAGCTATATGCTATGATAGAATTTCAGGATTCGAATAACATGCAGCACACTGTTCCTGTCCCGCGTGGTCCTGGAACTGGCTCGTAGCAGCTCACCAGAATCCAGGGGTGATTTTTCAGGAAATTTGCAGACAGCTGAGCTCAAGTTGGTAGTTTGAAACAACCCTTTGGAGGGATGATTTATATCACAGAAATTGATGACCACTCCCAAGAAAGGTCTTCTCTCTCCCCTACCCCTCCTGGGTACTCTAGCATACAGTTGGTCCTATCCAAAGCCCTCTTCGCAGATGGGATCACTGAGGCCCACAGGGCAAGAAATGACTTATGTAGGGTCACATTATTAACTAGTGGCAGGATTTAGGACCCAAATCTTTTGCATCCAGTTTCAGTGGACACTTAAAACTGGGCCTGTCACCAGACCCAGCTCCTGTCAAAAAATAGAACCGTGAGGATGTTATTGCAAGGTCAGTAGGGGGTAGAGATGATAGTTATCTTGAAGGCTCTCAGAAGAAAGAGACAAGCCAGACACAGAGGCGCAGGCCTATAATCCCAGCAGCTGGGGAGGCTGAGGCAGGAGGATAGCAAGTTCAAAGCCAGCCTCTGCAACTTAGCAAGGCCCTGAGCAACTCAGCAAGACTCTGACTCAAAATAAAATATGAAAAAGGGTTGGAGATGTGGCTCAGTGGTTAAGTGCTTCTGGGTTCAATCCCTGGTACCAAAAAAAAAAAAAAGAAGAAGAAGAAGAAGGAGACTACCCACTATTAGACCCATCCTGAACTCCCTCCCTAGTAGTTTAGGCTGAGTATGGAGCAAGATTCTTATTATACCTTCATGGAATGCAACAGACAGACTTGGATACAATCAATAGCTTGACCACATGTAAGAAGAAACTAAGACGTCCTGTAGACTGAAAATCTGTCATTCAGGATAAGTTATTAGACATGCTCTCTGGTAATACATGTGGGTTCAAACCAAAGCAAGTGGAATTTGATCATTGCACTTTTTTCCCTTCACGTGATCGTTTTCAATACTCCCAAGGCTGAGCTCAAAGCTCTGGTTTAGGACTTTTAAAGAAGGGCAAAAACAGCTGCTCGTGATGGTGCACGCCTGTGATTCCAGCAGCTCAGGAGGCTGAGGCAGGAGGATCGCAGGTTGGAAATCAGCCTCAGTGAGGCTCTAAGCAACTTAGCAAGACCCTGTCTCAAAATAAAAAACAAAAAGGGCTGGGGATGCGGCTAAGCGGTTAAACACCTCTGGGTTTAATTCCCGGTAACCATCCACCCCCCAGAAAAAAGAAGGACACAAACAGAGAAAGCACGGCCAGTTATATGTCCCAGGGGCTGGCGAGGATACACGGAGGAGACAGAAGCCATGGCTGGAGGCCACAGTCCCTCCAAATGGGCTGCAAGAGTGGACACTCAGAGAGGCAGAGGGACAGCCCCTGCCCTGCAGAGGACAGCGAGCCTGGGAGGTCTCTGCTGCTGTGTGCTCCAACACCAAGACTATGAGGCCAGAGCAGGCACCGGGAGCCACCATGTTCCGTGGAATGGAGGAGAAGGGACAATTCAGTCGCATTTGCTCCACTTACTCCGTAACCCTTGCCGCTGTTCTGCTCAATCCTGCCCGAGGACAATGTGCTCAACGTGCCAACAGCCACCAGTGCCCTTCACCTCTGGCCTGTGCACCCCGCCCCCACCACCATGGTGTTTGCCAGGTGTGACTCTCGGGAGCAGGACACTGACCCCCTTCTTTCTAGCACCCCACACTTCATGCCTCTGCCCTGTCCAGGGTTTTGGTACTTGTCACCTCAAACTATCATTGTTCCTTCCCCTGGAACTGCCTGTGGTCAAGGTTTCATTGGAAAGTGACATGATTCCTAATGTCCCTGACCAGGATGAGAGGTCGTCTGTGCTGGGTAAAGGAACAGAGAAACCAGGCTCTGGACAGCCCGCCATCTTTTCCAGACCCAAATGCCAGGGATAAAAGCAGTTGGATGACCCTGGGTGAGGACTTGGAAGGGAGCCAGCCAGGTGGGAGCAGCCAGAGCCCCAGAAGAGGGAGCCCAGACCAGGACCCAGTGGAGCCTGAGCACCAATGAGACCAGGGTGTGCAGAACTCTTCGCCCCTTTGGGGTGGAACCCGCGGGCTCCATGGAGTGACCTGGCTGTGCCGGCATTAGACCAAATGTCTTGCAAATCTATGCTTTTGGTTGTCATATGGGTCCCTGTGAGCACAGGGGCTCCTCGACTTACAATGGGGCTAGGTGTTGAGAAGCCCATTGAGAGATGAAAACAGCCTCACGCCCCGAGGGCATGCAGCATGTCATGAGCTGAGAAGGGAATTTTTTCTTCCTGCCGCCTCCTCTTTGAAATTTCTCTTTCTGACTTCTGAACCTCTCCACTGCCCTAATTCTCCTCCCACATGATCCTGGTCACCTTTGATGACCTCCTCCTCCTCCTCCTCCACCATAAACGAGTTGTTTTGCAAGACTGTACCTTCTGCTGCCTTCCTCTCTCCCCTCTGCCCTTGACAGTGTCTGTCTGATGTCAAGACACACAATTATTGCCTCCACCCAGTGCTCCCCAAAACTGAATTTAATTCTTATACCCCAAGTTCCAGGCTTTCAAGATGGTCTTGAACTTTGTCCCTGCCCTTTAGATACACAGCCAGTGACCAAAGCCTGTCGACTCCAGTGTCCTTACACTGTCCTCTTCTCTTTGATCCCTAGGTCCCCACACAACCCAAGGTCCCATTATTTCTTTCCAGAATCATTGCAAAACCCTCCTAACTGGTCTCCCCACTTTCAGCCTCTACCCATTCTAAATCAGCCCAGGTCGGTCCTCACAGATGTCCATCAGCAAGCTCAATCAAGGATTCCTACTCCACCTAGAACACCCAGCTCACCCGGCCCTTCCAGGACACAGCTGGTGCACGTTAGCTGAGATCTACCCTGGCTGCTCCTCAAACACAACCCAGGCTTCCTGCTGTGGCTTGGATCTGGAATGTTCCCAAAGGACCATGAGCTAAAGTCTTGGTTTCCAGGCTGTGGTGCTGCTACTGGGAGATGGTTAGAACCATTAAAAGGTACAGTGAGAGGAAGTTGGGTCAGTGGGAGGGGATACTGAGACCCAACTCCTTCCTCTTTCTCTTTTTGGTTCCATGGGTCATGACGCAAGTCGGTTTATCTTCCACATGCTCCCCTCCGTGATGATCTGACTCCCCACAAACCCAAAGCAACAGAGCCAATCACAGACTGAAACCACCAAACCAATGAGCTAAAATAAACCTTTTCTCTTTCTAAATTTATTTATCTCAGGTATTTGTTATAGTTATGAAAAATTTGATCCACACATTACCCTACCTGTTTCCTCTACTTAGATTGTTCTCCATTACAACATCACTTGCTGAAAGCTTTTTCCTAATCCAAAATAACCCCCTTCCTTGGAGCACTTCCTCCTACTTTCAACCAGATACCTGCCTCACTCATGATCCAGAGCCTCATTCCCTTCTGTTCTTGTTTCATTTTACCTGTTCCTTCTTCATTTCCCCCACCTCCGGGAATGCCACCATCTCTCAGCTGTCTGGGCCAGGAACTTTGAAATTGTGCTAGATTCTTTCTTCTCCATCACCTCACATTCAAGGGCTGTCAAATCCGCCTCTGAAAATCTCTTTCCTCTTTACCCTCTTCTGTTCCTCTTCCCTTGCCCAGCTGTCATCCAGGAAGCTGAGGCAGGACCTCCAACATCTGGTGCATGCCTATAATCCCAGTGACTCGGAGGCTGAGGTGAAAGGATCACAAGTTGAAGGCCAGCCTCAGCAACTTAGCAAGGACCTTGGCAACGGAGTGAGACCCTGTCTCAAAATTTAAAAATTAAAAGGGCTGGGAATGTTGCTCAGTTGTAAAGCTCCATGGCATTCAATCCCCAGTAAGCCCCAGCCCACCAAAAATCAACACAACATTCTCCACACACACACACACACACACACACACACACACAGAACTTGCCTAGCATGTGTAAGGCACTGGGTTTGATCCTCAGCACCACATTAAAATAACAATAAAGATATTGTATCCATCTACAACACACACACACACATGCATATATTTGCATAAATATATATATACAGGTTGAGCATCTCTTATCCAAAATGCTTAGGACCAGAAATGTTTCAGATTTCAGGTATTTTCAGATTCTGATTGCACTCCATAATGAGGTATCTTAGGGATGGGACCGAAGTCCAAACATGACATTCATTTGTTTTTACTTTACACACATGCCTGAAGCTGGTTTCATGCAAAAATTTCAGTGTACCAGTTTTGACCGTGACCCATCACACGAGGTCAAAGGTACAAATTTCTACTGTGGCATCATATCAGTACTCAAAATGTTTTGGATTTTGGGAGATTTCCGACTTCAAATTTTCCAATGAGGGATACTCAACAGTGAGAGAATCGAAGACAAGGAGAGATCCAGAGAGAACCCCGAGTGCATAAAAGGTGCTCACAAAACTGTGCATTTGTGATGGTTTTTTGGCTTGAATTATTAAACTGACTTCCTGGATTAATTGGCCCCTGGCTGGAGAGACAGATGGATAAATTTAATTATCTCTATAATAGACTTGTAGGATTCCACATATAATTTTTATTTTAAAGCTAGTAAATAGAATATGCGTGGAATAAAACTTTGGTGCCGATGGGGCTTTGGTTTGGTTTGGGTTGGGTTTTTTTTTTTTTTTTTTTTGCCTGTCAGGCAATCACGCTGTAGCTGGCTGTCTCTGGTCACATCTCTGGCCACCTGACATGCTCCCTTTACCAATACAGAAATGTGGGCAGGTCCCCACCTCAGCACAGGGTCCACACCTGCTGTTGGCTGTTCTCCCCACCCACCCACCCCCACTGCTTTCTGCACCTACTAATGTCACTCTTCAAAACAGAGCTCAACTGTCACCTCCCCCCAGAGGTCTCACTGACCCTCCCAGGTGGAGATTTGTCTTTACAACTGGCGTCCCTCACTGTCCTCTCTCTAGGTCCTACCCTTGCTGGACTTTATGTCTAGCTCAGGACCTACGACATGTAGACAGATAAGAATTTTGTATTGAATAATTGAACGAAAGAATGAAACCCCAGCCCATTCATTCTGTCCTTCTATCGAGAGGGGAAAGAGAGGAATTAATATACAGAATCCAGTTGTCTGTCATTATTCAAGGGGGATTGGTTCTGGGACCGTGGAGGATACCATAAAATCCATGGGTACTCAAGACCCTCAAATAAAATAGGGTTTTATTAAACAGCTCAACTGTCACCTCTGTATAGAATCTAGGCACATCCTCCTGTGTATCTTTTAGACGTTTGTTTGTTTATTTATATATTTTTATTTGGATTATGTTGCCCAGGCTAGTCTCAAACTCCTGGGCTTGGTGATCTCTCCACTCCAGCCCCCTGAGTTCTTAGACTACAGGAGTGTGCCACCCCACCCAGCTCGTCTGTGTACTTCAAACCATCTCTAGATTAGTTAAATATCTAAAATAATGAAAATGTTATGTAAGTAGTCGTATTCCGTTGTTTAGGGAATAATGAGACACAATTTTTTTTTTTAATATCACTGATCTGTGATTGGTTGCACCCTAGATGCAGAACCCACAGATGCAGCAACCCGGAGACACAGAGGGCGGACTGTAAAGCTCATTAAAGGTTACATCCCACTTGTAACATCTAAATCTGCTAGCTGATCTTCTGCTGAATAGCTCCTCGTGGAATAGATGGTTGTTTAAATAACAGTAAGGAGGACAGAATTTCAAGGTGACTGAAGGAGGCAGCAGGCAGAGCGATGAAGTGGGCAATGAACTCAATCAGATTCACACTTTTAAAAAAAGCCAAACACAGAAAGTCACTGTTGTTGCTGTTGCTTTGGGGGGTGGGCAGTGCTGGGGATTGAACTCAGGGCCTCACACCTGCTAGGCAAGTGCTTTACCACTGAGCCACATCCCCAGCCCTAGAAAGTCACATATAATCTGATTTCCTTCATATGGAATATTCACCACATTCAAGAATCCTACCCAGGGAACTCACATGCACACCTCTAAGATGAGGGTAGACCAGCTGACTACAGTATCACACTTTGTTCTATTTTTTTATTATTATTATTCTTTGTTAATAAACAGTGAGTGTCAGATAGGCTAATGGAAGAAAACCTGATATAGCTATCCCAGGGAAACCAGGGTCCCTTTACCACTGAGCTACATCCCCAGCCCTTTTTATTTTTGTTCTTTGAGACAGGGTCTCACTAAGTTGCTTAGGACCTCACTAAATTGCTGAGGCTGGTGTGCCATCCTCCTCTTTCAGCCTCCTGGGTCCCTGGGATTACAGGTGTGTACCACTATGCCTGACCTGCAATCTAGGTCTTGGAATAAAATATATCAACTCATGGTAGAGAGCCTGAGTTTCAATAAAATTGACAACTTGTAATTGAAAACATGGATGGAGTTCATGGAATACTAGGCACATTTATAAAACAATGCAGTCGATTCATAAACGTGGCATGGATAGCTGGGCATGGGATGTATGCCTGTAATCTTGGCAACCCAGGAGGCCATTCTCCCAAGTTGGAGGCCATCCTTGGCAGTTTAGATAAACCTTGTCTCTAAAGAAAAAATAAAAGGGATGTAGTTCAGTGGAGGAGAACCCCCAGGTTCAATCCCTTGTTTGGAAGGAAGAAGGACAGATGGACAGACAGACACGAAAGATGTCTACAAATATTGCTACGTTAAAAAGTTCAGGGCTAACGCTGGGTGTGATTACACCTGTGATCCCAGCTACTCAGGTAGCTGACGCAGAAGGATCGCAGATTTGAGACCTGCCTGGGCAACTTAGTGAGACCCTGTCTCAAAATAAAAAATAAAAAGGACTGGAGGCTGGGGGGTGCAGCTCTGTGGTAGGGTGCTTACCTAGCATGCAAAAGGCCCTGAGTTCAATATCCAGCACCACAAAAAAAAAAAAAAGAAAAAAAGAAATTCTGTTGTTAGAGCTAAGAAGGGTAGCTCAAGGGTTGAGCATTTCCTTCGCATGTGCAAGGCCTTGGGTTCAATCACCAGCACCTAAATAAATAAATAAATTTTAAAAAAATAAAAATTCAATTACAAAATGGGTATTATGTGGCCTATTTTTATAAGAAAAAAAAAATCGTGTGCACATGGACATAAATCCCAGTGTTGAGGGAGGTCTGGCAAAGGGTTTGTCTTAGTCCGCCCCAGCTGCACCGCAGCCTGGGTGGCTTCAGCAACAGATGCTTATCTTCTGACAGTCCTGGATGCTAGGAGGCTGAGATCAAGGTCTAGCAGGGCTGGTTTCTCTTGAGGCCTCTCTCCTGGGCTTGTAGACAGCTCTCTTCTCCCAGTGTCCTCATATAGTCATTCTTCCAATCTCCTCTTTTAAAGACACCAGTCGGATCAGGAAAGGTTCCACTGTAATGACCTCATTTTAGCTTAACTGCCTCTTGAAAGGCCTTACTCCAAATACGGTCATGCTCTGAGGTCCTGGGGGGGGACCCCAACGTATAAATTGTGGGGGAGGAGATACCATTCAGCCTGTAACAGTCCCTAAGCCTGACGTGCAGTACCTGATCAGAACGGAGTTGAAAAACTGAATGAATGGAGCACATTGAATTGCTTTGTTTGCAGGCGCAGGGCCAAGTCGGTGGGACCTTTGAGACGGGCAAAAACCATTGAAAGCCTTGAGCTCTGGAGAGAAAAGTCTGGACCTAAACTGGAAGACGCTCTTGAGCCAAGGGATGACAAGGTGTTGATGTCAGATTGGGGCTGGCTTGCCCAGTGGTTTGGAGCAGAGGCGAGCCCGAGGGCAGGGCGGTCATTCCAGGTGTGGAGCCACCAGGGCCTTGACCAGGGAGGTGGCTACAGTATAAAATCTGGAGACACTCGGGTGTGCCTGGTGGTTGTCCCAAGCTCCTGTACCTGCTGGCGTGAAGGTGAGGGCCACATTCCACCTTCACCTTAAACAATGGGTCCTTTAGAAACTGGAAAGGTCATGGCTGCCGATGCTGTCTGCGTACGATGAGCCCATAAATCCTGGGACACCAGCAATTCCAGACAGCTCCTGCTGATTGAGGGCCCTGTCAACGGGGCTCCACCCTGGCCGCTGGGTCCTCTCTCTTCTCCAATGTGAGTGGGTGACACCAGAACTGAGATCCCTACTGGCTCATAGAGGCACTAGGCTCACTCCTACTGGGTCTTGGATTGTGTGGTCATCTCCCTTCACCATACCATTTGCACCTAATAGAATGTTCTCTCTGCTCTTGGCTGCCGCAAGGACTCCACCTGTCTCTGTACTCTCCGCCACACGGCCTCTCATGATTACAGCACCCACTTCATGATGACCTGCTCCCTCAGGTGGATCCTCGTCACACATATTGTTTATGCCACAAAATGGACTTTATTGTTAAAAATTGTATCATGGCCATGCCCCAGATGTTTGAGACATTCATCTGCCAGGCAAACTCCCCCCTTAAGACTCTAAACTCCTTGAGGTTATGAATTTAAGACTTCTTGTATATTTGTGACACTCTCGTAATTACTATCCAGTATATATTAGGTGCTCAACAAAGTCATGGTGAGACAATAGCCAATACCCCAAAGATCCATGTGGGATTTTCCACTTAGCCCAAGGAGATGGGGTTGGTTGGCAAAAAAAAGACAAAGATAGAATACAAGTGCTTAAATTTCAATCCATAGAAATGACTCTTTAGAACCAAGCATGGTGATACATACCTGTAATCCCAGCTACTCGGGAGGCTGAGGCAGGAGGATCACAAGTTCAAGGCCTATGTGGGCAACCTAGAAAGACCATGTCTCAAAATTAAAAAAAAAAAAAAAAACAACTAAAAGGGTTGGCAGTGGTAGAGCACCCGGGCTCAATCCCTAGTCCTGAAAACAGAAAAATGAATGAAAGAAAGAGCCCTGAAGTTCCCACCTCACCAGCTCTCCCCTAGCCCTAAGATAACTCAAAGGGGGAAGGGGGGATAGGAATGGCAGTAGAATAAAATGGACACTAGTATTGCTGTATGTATGTAACCAATGTGATTCTGCAACCTGTACACTTGGAAAAATGAGAAATTATACCCCATTTGATTCAAATGTATGATATGTCAAGATCATTGTATTGTCATGAGCAACTAATTAAAAAATGGAAAAAATAAGAGCATTAGCCATGTGGCAAAGAGTTCTTGGCCCAAAGGAGCTTCCCAGGTGGGAGCTCAAGATTGAGGTAGGCTCGCCTGCATGAGACTGGACCAAGGACTCAGAGACCAGGCTCCTGGCAAGTCTGAATCCATGCAGAGTATCAACCTGTCCTGAGGCAGGTAGGACCAATTCTAGGGACAGGGACCATGCAGAGGGGAGCTGCCATCAGAGTGGCCTGAGGAAGAAGACAGCTGTCGTTGTTTTGCAGAAATGTAAAAGGTTATCCTCAAATTCATATGGAATTGCAAGAGTCATAGGAATCCAGAGGGGAAAAAAAAAGAAATTCCCAATTCCAAAACTTGCTAAAAAAAAAAAATACTAATCAAAACTGTATAGTGGTGGCAAAGGCATGTAGACCAAGGGATTAGAATTGAGAGTCTAGAAACAAGTCGGAATGTCTCTGGTCAAATGATCTGCAACAAGGGTGCCAACCCCATTCAAAGGAAGATAGAACAGTCTCTTCAACAAATGGGGCTGGGAAAACTGGATTTCCACATGCAAAAAGAACAGGCTCCCATCTCATGCCATAGACAAAAATTAATTCAGATGACCTAAATATAAGAGTTAGCCATAAAACCCAGAGAAGAAAACACAAGGACAAACTATGACCTTGGATGTGGCAATAGATTCTTTCACATGACATCAAAGCATGGGCCATATGAGAATAAATGAATTAGACCACAAAATTTAATTTTTTTTTTTTGCACCAAAGGACACTATAAAGAAAGTTAAAAGACAACTTAGCGATTGGGAGAAATATTTGCAGACTATGTTTCAGACAGAAGTTTAAGATACAGGACATATAGAGAACTCCCAACACTCAATACAAGAGAATAAATAACTCAATTTAAGAAATGGACAATGGACTTGAAAAGACCTTTCTCTGAAGAAGATACCGATGGCCACCAAGTACATAAAAGCGCTGAACATCATTAGTCATTAGGTAAATGATAGCCCTTCGTACCCATTAGGATGACTGTTATAAAATCAAAAATAAATAAACAAAGTGTTAGTGGGATATGGAGAATTTGGAACCCTGGAACATTTCTGGTGGGAATGAAAAAGTATGGCCATTATGGACAATAGTTTAGCATTTTCTCAAAAAGCTAACATAGAATTACCACAGAACTCAGCTAATTCTACCTCTAAAAAATTAAAAACAAGGCCGGGGTTGTAGCTCAGGGGTAGAGTACTTGCCTCGAATGAGTGAGGCACAAGGTTTGATCCTCAGCACCACATAAAAATAAATAAAATAAAGATATTGTGTCCACCTACAACTACAATGAATTTTTTAATTAAAAAAAATTAAAAACAGAGTCCCAAACAGATATATTATGCCACAATTCACTGCAGCATTACTCAAATAGCCAAAAAGTATCCAACCAGAAGGAGGGGTGGTCAGGTGTGGAACATACGTACAGTGTGGTGTTATCCAGCCATCCAAAGGAACAAAGTTCTGATACACACCACAATTGGACGAATCTTGAAAAGAGTATACCAAGTGAAATAAGCCAGGCACCAAAGGACAAATATTGTTTGGCTCCGTTTATATGAAAAAAAAATCTAGAATAGGAAAATTCATAGACACAGGAAGTGTAATAGAGATTCCCAGGGCTGGGGGGAGGGGAGAAGTTATTGCTTAATACAGAGCTTCTGTTGGGGGTGGTAAAAAAGTTTGGAAGGTGAGAGCAGTAATGTTTGCACAACATTGGGAATATACTTACTTGAACCATATGCTGAAAAATGGATACTATGCTAAATTTTATATGAATTTGACTACAATAAAATTTCCAAAAAATAAAGTAAAAGGAAAATAGGTAGCTGTGAGGAGATGGTCGTCTGGTCGATATGGGAATATCTTTGGAATGGGACAGCTACTGGGAGAGTGGGTGGTAATGGACAGCCTTTTATTCTGAAGTTGTTTTGTGTCTGACACCCAAATATGCCAAAAAAAAAAACACACACACACACACAAAAAAAAAAATCATAGGCATTCTGATTGGCTCCAACAAATTTGGGACTAGCAAGATTCACCCTTGGAATCAGGAGGCTGACCCACACTCAAGATGCTGAGATAATGATCTCTGAGGTCACTTCCTAGGACAGTGCTTTGTAATTCCAATGGCACTTACTTTCATCTGTCGAAGCGCAAGTCCAATATCAAATATGGGCACGAATGTAAGAACTGATCTCCACTGAAAGATGACTGAAGGTTGCTTAGCTACAAGGTTTTTCAATCTCCCAGGCTTTCTGGTGTAGAAGAGAAAAAAAAAAAAAAAAGAAGAAGGGAAGGGTGGAAGATGGGCAAGAGGCGGGTAGGCAGGCACTCAGTTTAGAAAAATACAAGGGACTAAGTCTGGCACAGCCCTTCTAATTTACTTTGTAGGATAAATACCTTCTGCTTTCTATTCTGTGGCTTTATGAATTCTGTTATCTTAGAAGAAAGCTACGTGGAGCCACGTTGTGTCTGCATCAGGATTTGACTTTAACCCCTCTCCTGGGAAGTATAGTGTGGACCAGGGTAGCAGCCTTCCTACCTCCTTAGGCTGGCCTCAGAGTCCTGCAGAATTTAGGACCCAGAATGGCAGACGCATTAAGGTTATGGACCCCATAGTGCTTGGCATACAGTAGATGTTCAAAATATGTTTGTTGAAATGTAGAGAATTAGAGGCTCAGTTGGTAGAGAATTAGAGGCTCACATGCACGTGCCCTGGGTTCAATCCCCAGCATCGCAAAAAAGGCGGGGTGTATAGAGAATTAGGGGTTAGAGGGTAGCTTAATGGTAGAATGCTTGCCCAGCATGTGTGAGGCCCTGAGTTCTATCCCCAGCACTGGAAGGGAGGGAGGGAGGAAGGAGAAGTATAGAGAATCTCACTTCTTGAGTTGGATAAATAAGCACAAGGATGTAATTTGAGAGGGGAGAAATGACATCCAAAGAACAATAATGTTTAAGTTTAAGTCCAATTTTTATAGACTGGGGATAGAACATGTGCTTCACATACATGGGTTCAGTCCTCAGTACTACTAAAAATAATTGTCATTAGTTATTGATTAAACGATAATTATTATTAATAAGTGACAAATAACTTATGGTTATTATTTACGTTTTTAGAAAAAGCATCTGATCCTTGTTTACTCCAATCTCCTTCAAATACCTCTGCAATTTCATCTGGTCAATTTTAAGCCTGCAGTTAGTTGCACGAAGAACTAATTTTCAGGGATTATCCATTATTAAACTGCAAATAATTGAATATGTCCTGAAATATTTAAAGCTCCTAAATGAAATGAGCTTCCTGAGAAGCACAAATTAACAGGTGACTAAAACATCATTTGGTTAAAAGTTAAGAGGGTCTTAAAGCAGATCCATGCATCAGGGATGTTTGGGGACTTGACAGCAGTTAGTCAGCCCAGTTTTGTTTTATTTTGATTGCTTTGTTCTGTTTAAATTGCGTTCTGCAGCTGCAACACACAACTGGCCCCAAATACCAATTGCTAAGAGACAGCTCCCGAGGGGAAACAGATTCAATTAGCATCCCATCTTTAATTACCCAGCAAATTATATATTTCACCTGTATAATCATTTATTTTATGGCATCATGCCATCTTATAGATACACCAAAACTTTGAGAAATTTTACTAGCTTTTCTGGGAGTGTCCCTCAAAATGGGAGGGTCTCGTTTTCCTGGGCGTATGATTTTCATCCTAGCCAATCCCTAAAATGGGCATAATCCTACAAGCCGATTGTTCATCTGTTTGGAAATTCCTGTCCTTCATTTTTTTCCCTTTTCATGTAAAATCACAGAAGCATTCATTATAACCATTTGTACAAAGGAGAGTCCTCGTGTTGGAAACACAAATGTCAATAGTGTAGGATTTTTGCCCGTGAGGGACTCCCAGGAGAGCAAGGGAGACTGATCAATGAGTAAAGAATGAAAATAAAATGTGAAAATGGCACAAAAAGAGGTGAGTAGACATTGGAGAGGCGATGGGGAGAGGAAGGCCCCCTAGGAGGGAGTGAAGGTGTCAAATGATCATCGAAGAATGCGTGGGAGTCTTGTCAGGCGTGTCCTGGTGTGTGGCTGGATCCCAGTGACAGACAGGAGGATCACAAGTTCAAGGCCAGCCTCAGCAACTGAGCAAGGCCCCTAAGCAACTTAGTTAGAACTTCTAAAAAATAAAAAGGGCTGGGGATATAGTTCGGTGGTCAAACACTCCGGGGTTCAATCCCTGGTACCAAAAAAAAAGAAAAAAAGAAAAAGAAGAATGGGAGTCTTCAAGTCACATGGAAGTCAGAGAGATTGTCCCTGAACCTGTGAAGGCATAAGGAAGACGGTGGGCTGGGTGACCCCTCTTGATCTCTATTGCTGATAGTGGGGTGGGGGCAAGTTAGTGGGAAGTGGGACTGGGAATGTAGGACTGAGAGAGAATGAGCATTCATAGGAGCCGCTGAACCACAGATCCTTTTTCTTTTTCTTTTTCTTTTTGTTACCAGGGATTGAACTCAGGGCACTCAACCACTGAGCCACATCCTCAGCCCTATTTTGTGTTTTACTTAGAGACAAGGTCTCTCCAAGTTGCTTGGCACCTTGCTTTTGCTGAGGCTGGCTTTGAACTTGTGATCCTCCTGCCTCAGCCTCCGGAGCCGCTGGGATTACGGGCGTGCGGCACCGCGCCTGGCATGGTCCCCATTCCTTACGAATGGACGCTGCTGGCAATTCTCATTCCATACCTGGCCACTTCCACTGCCTGTGGACCTATTTCTCTTCTGATACCTTCTACCATGTGTCCGCCGCTCAAGCCCTGAAGTGATGACTTCACATAAAACTGCCTCGTGTGTATCACGAGCCACGTGGGAGCCCTGCGGCTCATTCCCTGTGTCCTCTCACATCTACATAATCACAGACACTCCCTTAAATCAGGGCATGACAGAGTGCATCTGCATATTCAACAGATCATTAATTTTGTAAAGTCAATTTCATTTAGTAAATGATCACAGCATCTAATTGGGGAAAAGGATGAGGATGGAAGATGGTGTTTACAAACTCAAGAGCCGACCCCGTGGTGGGAGCTCTAAATACCTGAACGCATTGAATCCTCCCAGCATCCCCTCCAGGTGGGTGTCAAACCCCAAGGGTTACTCAGCTTTCCGAGACTGTCATGAATACCTGAGATTATCGACTTATGAAGTCAAGAGGTTTATTTTGTCTCACATTTAGAGCTTTCAATGCATGAACGGGTGGCTCTATTGCTTTGCAAAACCGCTCACTTCCTGGACAGAAAGAGAAAGGAGGAAAGTAAAAGATAATACCCAATATTCATTATGTATTTGGTCATCTCAATAGCTGCAGACTCGGGGTCTCACGAGTCCCTCAAGGGCACACATCCATGACTTGGAAACCTCCCAGTAGGTCCCACCTCTCAAAGTTTTCACCCCCACATTCCAACAGCTCCAAGCTGAGAAGCAAGCCTTTAACCACAGGAGCCTTGGGGAACATTCCAGATCTAAACCATAGCAACCATGTTCCAGACAGGACGATCACCCCGAAGTCCCCGTGTTACTAGGATGGAACTCTAGCATCCCAGCCTAAGTATCCAGCACAGCTGGTGTCTGATGAATGACGGGTGGGCTCAGCTGGATTCGTGCCTCGGATCAAGTTGACCAAGGCTTGCCTAGTTTTTCCTGACCTCTCACTCCTAGTGGGTTTCCAACCCTTGTTTCAGTACTCAAAATACGTGGTAAAGAACAGGAAGTTCTGCACACTCTTAGGCTCTCCAAAAGGAAAGTCAAAGCCTTGTATGCTTTCATTTAAATCCCACTCTTTCCCACAAGGGATTTTAAGTGATTTATCACAGAATTACGTATAATCACAGGACTAAGTGTAAATGAGAATAAAACAATAGAATTATGGATAACCATCATATAAGTAATTAAAATAAAGCTTATATTAGAAGAGAGGGAAAAAAAACCATGAACATACAAGCTATAGAACTTACATAGCTACTTCAGTCAGCCTGAATTTTTACTTTTTGCTTACTAGCAACCGACCTGTAAAGGAAAACATCCCATACGTATCTTCGATTGTTAGAAAGGAAAAGAAAATTCTCCTCCAGAGAGGCTGAGCTTTTCTAAGAATTTACTTTTGACACCTAGAAAACATGCACGATTTCATACTAGTTCCCACCCTCTGCCCTCATGGTAAAATCGACACTATTCCTATCCCACATTCCTATAGCAAGATGGAGACGTAAGGTCAAACCTTCCAGTAAAGGTTAACGGAGGGCTGGGGTACAGCTCAGAGGTAGGGCAACAGCTTAGCACGCAGGAGGTTCCCCAGGTCTGATCCTCAGGACCAAAAAAGAAAAAAAAAGTTGATACAATTGTTCTCACTCTGGGATACACATTTCATAGCAGTTATCACTTGCTGGGTAACAAGTCACCCAATACTTTAACGTCATTTTATTTGTTCATGATCCGGAGAGCCAGCAAATTAGGGTGAGCTTAGCCAGTCTGTCCTTTACCAATGTCAGACCTCACACTCCAGGGGTTCTGATTTAACTGGTCTGAAAGGAGCCAGTTTATTGGCAGTAGTTCAAAAGCTCCCCAAGTGATTTTTATCTCCTCTCAAATATAAGAACCGTTGATATATACAGAACCCTAAAACACAACTATTCAACGAAGGCCATTCTTCCCAGGTGAGGTAAAGTTGAAAGGGACTTTAAGAAATATGAGATCCAGATTCACCAAAGCAATCTTGACAAAGAAGATCAAAGACAGATGATTTATACTCCCTGATTTCAAAATTTATTACTAATTTGTTACGGTAATCAATACAGTGTTCAGGGTATTGTTGAATAGAAAAAGTAGCTTCTAATTAATGTTCTATAGCATAATAGGATAATTACAGTTGACAACAATTAATTATATATTTCAAAATAGCTTGTAGAGAGGGGTTTGAATGTTCCCAACACAAAGAAATAATAAGTGTTTGAGAAAAGGGATATATATGCCAAATTACATAGACTTGATCATTACACATAATATTCAGGTATTGAAGTGCCATACTGCACCCAATAGATATGTCTAATTACCATGTCAATTAAAATTTTAAATATATATTTTCAAAAGACAGTGGTCTAAGGAAGACATGTGCATTCTTGGAAGAGAATTGAGAGCCCAGAAATAAACCCTTTAATTTATAGTCAGTTGATTCTCAACAAGAGCACCAATGTCATTCAATGGGGAATGAATAGTCTTTCCAAAAAAAATGGTTCTGAGACAACCCAATATCCACATAGAAAGGAATGATTGTGGACCCTTCCTTACTTGTATGTAAAAAGTAATTCAAAATGGATTATAGGTTATGTAAGAGCTAAAACTATATATAGTAACCCAGAAAAATTTCATAGGTACACCATGATCAGGTGGGATTTATCCCAGGAATGTAAGATGGTTTTAATACCCAATATTCATTATATATTTGGTCATCTCAATAGCTGCAGAAAACTCATCTCTCAAATTCAATTATATCTATGACACAATCAATCATCTAGGAATAAAAAGAATCTCATTTGGATAGAGGATGTCTATGAACACCTGATAGCTAACATTATACTTAATATGTTCAGTGAAAGGTTGAGCATACAATGGAATATTGCTGAGCCTTGAAAAGGAAATTCTGACACATGCTACAATGTGGATGAAACTCGAAGCCACTATACTAAGTGAAATAAACACAATGACAAAAATTGTCATTCCACTTATATGAGGTGCCTAGAATGGTCTAACGCAGAGAGGCAGAAAGAAGAGTGGTTTCTAGGGGCTAAGAGTTGGGTCAATGGGACGTTAGGGTTTTAATGGGTAGAGTTTCAGTTTGGGAAGATGAAGAATTCTGGAGTTGGGTGGCGGTGACGGCTGCACAGCAACGTGAATGTACTTAACACCACTGAACTGTGAGCTTAGAAATGGTTAGGATGCTCAAGTTTATGTTATACATACTTTGCCACAATTTTGAAAATTAAAAAAAAAATAAGTAAATAAAATAGCTTTTCCCCACAAAGGGGGGAAAGCAAAAATATCTGCTCTTACTGCCTCTATTTGGCATTGTATTAGAGACCCTAAACTTTGATACTGCAAGAAAAACAAATGAAAAGAAGATAGATTGGGAAACAAGAAGGAAAACTGCTGCCTTATTAAGAGACAACATAATCCTGTATATACATGATCCTCATGATTGTCTGTTACCAGAATTAATAAACCAGATCAGCAAGGTCACAGGACATCAGACCAATACATGAAAATTAACAGCACTTTGATATACTAACAATGATAATTAAAAATGAGAATAGTGCTGGGGTAGCTCAATAGCAGCGAGTGCTTAGCATTTATGAATCCTGGGTTTAATCCTATGTCTAGCTCTTTCCTGCCATTCCACCCCATGCACACACACACACACACACACACACACACACACACACACACAAAAGAAGGAACGAAAGAAGGAAGAAAAAAAAAAGTTCTTTAAAAAAAATTCCAATTCCGTTCCACTTATACTAGTGTCAAAAAGCATGAAATATTTGAGAATAAATTTATCAAAAAAAAAAGTGCACTGTCCACTAAATCCACCAAACAGGACTGAGATATTTACCTGAAGGTCTAAATAAACCAAGAAGCACCCCAGGTGTGTCGATCTATTAGAATCCTCAAGAAGAGAACAGAGCCCCCTATGTCTACAGATTCCACACATCAGGATCAAAGCTTGGCAGACTTCCTTGTAGAATTGGATCAGCAGATCCCACATGACATATGGAAATTAAAAAAAAAAAAGAGCTGGTTTATCCAGATAATTTTGAAAAAGAACCAAGTTGGAGGATTTATATAATCTGATTTCAAAACTCACTTTAAAGCGACAGGAATCAAGGCCATCTTGCATCCACATAAACACAGGCATAGGATCAGTGCAATAGAATAGAATGTCCAAAGATAAGCCTTTACTTTCTGACAAGTGATATTCAACAAAGATGCCCAAGCAAAAAAAAAAAAAAAAAGACTAAATAGCTAAATTTGGGTTAAACACCTGGAATAGCCTTATCTACTATTTTGTTCACCTTGACAGATATTTTTCTCTCTCAGGATTGTCAGTCCCTTGGGAAAAGCCCATCATATTACCCTGATAGACATTTTATTGGGGAAAATGGGGGTGCAATTTTTAAGGAGACCCTCCTGGGAGCTGAAAAATATTAGGAGAGTCCTGAACTTTTTATAGAAGAAAAATTTTGTTTTCCATTTTGGAGAATTTCATTGAGAGCTGTGCCAATAATTTCTCAAACGTGGCTGTGGTCATTCATCCTGTTTTATTTGGGCTTTTCACTGCCAGCTCTCTGGGGCCCTAAAGGACTGGGGGGGGGGTCTATAAACTCATGGTCAGCAGCTGCGGTTGGGGGTTTCACAAACCCGGTGCCTAAGTGGGTCTCTCTCCAGCAGCAGCTGCTGTCACAAATCAGGACTCAGCCTGCCCCAGCGACCTGCCTCCGGGGAAGCCAGCCCACAGCTCCTCTCCCCAAGTCTTTGGCAGACCTCAGAAGCGAGCAGACACGCCTCTGTCTCTCTGTGGGTTTGCTCATGTATTTGGGACTGGGTCCAGCTTGGAGGCAGGTTTTCTCTCTGGCAGTTCAGGAATGGGTGTGGACCCCATCAGCCCCCCTGCCCACCAGCGGCGGCGGCATATTAGGTCAGGTGCCTGCCCGGTAGCAACTTGCAGGACCCAGGCTGCACTTCTTTTGTTTAGAGATTGGGTATGAAGCAAAATAGGCCCTCTCCCAGGAGGCTCATAAAAGGGAAGTGTCCTTCCAACAAGGATATATACTCAAACATGCATGCGTCTCCATCCATCTCCTGACCCACAAACACTCATTAAAACTGAATTTTAGAAAAGCCAGAAGACCTGTCTTTTTTATTTATTTTTTTTAATGACATTAAGTTCCCTCCTGCCAAATGAAATAAACTTGAAAATCTCTATTTTGGTTCGTTGTGAACTTTTATTTCAGAGTCTGTGCATGCTTTTATCAGAGGTATCAAAATATATTCTTTGCATCAATAAAAATGTCACGAAGAAGGAATTATAACTTGATATTTATTTGCTCTCCTACTTTATCAGGGGTCTACTTTCATGCTTTGAGTATAAACCTTGCTACTCGAGGTGACTTATTTTTAAAACTGATATATTTCAAGCGGGGTGAGGTGAGACACACCTGTAATCCCAGCTCATCAGGAGGCTGAGGCAGGAGAATCACAAGTTTTCAAGCCAACCCGGGCAATCTAGCAAAAACCTGTCTCAAAATTTAAAAAATAAATAAACAAAAAGGACTGGGATGCAGCTCAATGGTAGAGAACTGGTTCAAGCCCCAGTATATTATAGTAAGTAAATAAGTAAGTAAATAAGTAAATAAATAAATAAACACATCTTCCCCCTTCACGTTCTCCTTGGCCTCCTTAACCTCGGGGAAAGCAAGATTGTCCTTCTTCTGATCCTGGGCCAGGTTAACTGTCCTTCCTCTCAGGAACCACACAGGAATGAAGGAACCCAGACTTGGGAATGGTACCAGCAGATCTAAGAAATGTGTATCCCTCAAGGTCAACGCTTGAATGTGAATTATGACTCCATACCATTCTATCCCTCTTTCAAAAACCACAGTTCCCCGCTAGCAGTTAGAATCTCAGCCTCGGGGACATGAGTCCACTGTGTATACTCTTTGCTAGCAAACCAATATGACTTCTTTCCTTTTTATCAAAACCGTGTCGCTGAACGTGGTGGTGTATACCTGTAAACTCAGCGACTCGGGAGACCTGGGCGGGAGGATCTCAAGTTCAAGGCCAGCCTCAGCAATTTAGTGAGGCCCTAAGTGACTTAGTCAGATCCTGTCTCAAAATAAGAAATAAAAAGGACTGGGGATGCGGTTCAGTGGTAAAAAAAGAAAACACTCCTAGATTCAATCCCTCATGCCCCCCCCCCAAAAAAAAAAACAGAAATCTTGTCCCTGTCATTGGGTGGGCAATGGAGACAACGACCAAGCTTCGGTATGGACACTCCACTTTTTACCTCCAGGCAGATTACATAACAGGGAATGAAGGAGATAATAACTAAGCAAAGCATTTCATCTTCTAGAGAGAATCCGTGGGGTTAGCAGACATCTCAGATCTGTCATTCCTCAGTTTGACAATGAATAGGTTAAAGGAAGTGACAGTACCATCCTCAGTTTGTGACAAGATTAGCCTGGCACGGGATTCCTCAGTCACACAGGGTGATATCTGAGTACTTCTCCCGCCAGGACTCCAACTTCTACTGTTGGTTTGTTGGATGAAGAAATGTTATATCAGCACCCTGCTCCCTTTTTATGTTTTTCTACGTGTTTAAAAAAATATTTTTTAGATTTTAAAATTAGTATTATTTGTTGCAAAAATAAAATTAAGTATTATTCATGACAGATATTTAAAATATGAAAAGTTATAGAGACAAAATCAAATCCCTTCCACAGAGAGGCAATCACAGGTAATATATGTAGTCTATTTTCTCTTCTGTATTTTTATGTATAAGATCACTGTTTCCCCCCCCCAAAAAAATAAAACAAATGAATCAGAAATAGTTTCACATAGACCCCGGGTACAGTGCCACATGCCTGTAATCCCAGTAGCTTGGGAGGCTGATGCTGGAGATGGTGATTTCAAAGCCAGCCTCAGCAAAAGCGAGGCGCTAAGCAATGCAGTGATCCTGTCTCTAAATAAATTACAAAATAGGGCTGGGGGTGTGGCTCAGTGGTTGAGTGCCCCTGAGTTCAATTCCCAGTACCAAAAAAAAAGAGTAATCTCACCTTCTGATTTTGCGGGGGAGGGTTTGGGGATGGAACCCAGGGCCTCAAACATGCTAAACGTGGGCTCCACCACTGAGCTTCACCTCCAGCCCCACAGTTTTCCTGTTCTTAACTGATATGCATTTGGAATCAGCTGTGTTAATTGGGTCTTGAGTTGTCTCAAGAGTCCCCACAGTCTTGCTGTCTGTTTCTTCTCACCCTGACCCCAAGTTCCAGTCACATGGAGCTGCAGGTTTGGGTCTTCCCGATCGGCCTTCACTTCTGTCAGACCCTGCTGCGGTGTGTACTCTCCTACCAAATGCAGGTTGAAATGTAACTGCCACCCTACAGTGTCAAGAGGTGCGACCTCCAAGGGGTGATTGGGTCTTCAGGGCTTTGCCTGCTGCGTGGATAAATGTCATTTTCGTAGGAGTGAGTTCCTGATAAAAAGGTCTCACCTGGTTTTCTGCTTCTCCACTCTCTTGCTATGAGGTGCTTACAAAGGCCCTTGCCAGATGCAGCCTATCTTGGACTTCCAGAACCGTAAGTCAGACAAACTTCTCTCTTCATAGCCTACATGAGATAGTTCCCGTGTGGACTATTCTGTTATAGCAGCAGAAAATGCACTACCCCATGCATCCTTAGGAATATAAAATATAGTGATAAGTTCATGCAACTAATTTTTCACGGCACCCAATATAACTAAAAGCAAGTAAGACTTTATCAAAATCTAAATTCTTTGTTGTTTTTGATGTTTATGAACTAAGCTAGAATTGTACACTGCCTGTTGATTATTTATCCAATGCAGTACTAGGATTCAATCCAGGGGTACTCTACCACCAAGCTACACCCGCACTCCACCCTACACTTTTATCTTTTAAGACAGGGTTAAGTTACCAAGGCTGCCTTGAATTTGAGATCCTGTGCATCAGCTGGCATTACAGGTGTGTACCAACATGCCCAGTTAGGCTGCCTTTTCAAAACACGGATATTAAAAAAAGAGAGAGAGAGAGAGAGAGAGATCCCGAAAGCGCAGATCCCTATTTATATGTATATATTTAGCACCGGTCCCGCAGTACAAAGCTCAAAATTAATAAGAGCTACAGTAATTAATGTGGTTAGTGGCCCAGAACCCTTTACTAGCCAGAGTCACTGATCTTTGACCCCTTAAACATCTCTTCTCTCCTCTGCCTGAACCTTAGATGCTGGGATTCCCCAGGATTCCTCCTCAGCTCCCTTCTCACCCTGAAGACTCACTGCTGTGGTTTAAGTGTGTTTTTTTTTTTTTCCTCCCACCAAAACTCATGTTGAGGCTTCATACCCCAGTGGGACGGTCTTTTTATTGTAAAATGTATTCACATCACAGACAACGAGATGAATAAAACAACGGGCAATGACGTCTGTCTCTGAATTCGATTGATAAAAATATCAGTGACTCGATCTTCTGGGTTTTTTTTTTTTCTTTCCATTTCATTTTGGAATTGATGAAGAGTCTTTGGTTCATGGTCATAAAACCTCAGATTGTGATATCGTTTTTCACCATATCATCAGGAAGGCTGCAACTGTTCTGTCAGGGGGGATGGGGCCCTTCTGGACTTGACCTGTGATAGACGTTAGGTAAGGGAATACCGTAGAGATCTCTCTTTTCTTCTGTAGCCTGTCATTCAAGGCATAGAGTTTATCTGCAATGTCACTGTCCACTAAAACAGAAAACAGGCAGGAGGTGTCAAGAGGCCAAGCAAAGAGCAAGTATAATTTCTTTCTCCCCCAAGACATGTGGACAATGAGTTTTTGCTGCAAAAAAAAAAGTCTTCCTCTTGTGTATCTGTGAATCCAACTTGGGCGAATCCAGGAACTGCCAGGGGAAAATGTAATGCAGAAATTCACCATCCACTTTCCCTCTGATCTACAGATTCAATACCCGCAAGATGACCAATGAGTCCTTGAGCCTCTTGCTTTCAGATCTTGCAGATTGGCTCGGTCCCCAATGCAGCACGGTTCAGAGGTGGACTTTTAGGAAATGATTTGATCATGGGGCTCTGACCTCATCAATGAATTAATCCATTAACAAGTTCAGGATGGAAGGGACCCCTGGGAGGTGGTGGAGGCTACAGGAAGTGGGATCTTGTTGAAGGGAGTGGGTCCCTCTAAGAGCTCAGCTGACTGGCAGGAAGCCCCCAGCTCCCACCTTGCAGGTACCTCACTGCCTACAGCAGCGGTCTGTCCCCTCCTCACAGCCAGGGGCACCAGGCACAACCAAGGAAACTGTGTGGAGTGAGTAGGGGCTCTAAGGTCGACAATTAGGTCACTCAGCACCATCCTCAGAAGGGATTAATGTAGTTCTTGCAGGGTGGGTTAGTCCCCCAAAGAGCAGTTTGTTATAAGAGAGCAAGCTTGGTTCCTTTCTTGCTTCATCTGGTGTCCCTTCTGCACATAGCACTTCCCTTGTCACAATAAACCTTGCAACAGTTAACCTCTTTTCTTTATAAATGACCTAGTCTCAAGCATTCTGTTATAGCAGCACAACATGGGCTAAACCATTCACTTGTCTGATCTCAGTCAGTCTCCTGGTTTCTACACCATGTAGCTTCTACATGCCAATGGCTGCTGTACCTGTGAGTGGAATATGTATTCAACTATCCACAGAATAACTCCTCTTAAAGTACCTCAACTCAACAGGAGCAAAAATGAAACATGTCTTCTCTCCCTCACCATTTCAGACTTCAGGGAATTATTGTTCGTGCATGCTTCTCCCTTCTGCCCACTCCCCGTCCCCACCAGTTCCATGGAAAGAGTGAACCAGCTTTTATGACTGGACTCCTGGCCCCTTCCCTCACCCCTACCTTCACCTCTGGTCTGTTTGCTGCCATCTGGCACCTTTTGTAACATAAAGGTCACTGTCCTGGTAAAATTTTTTGATCCATCAAGTTAGTGGCCTTCATGGAAAAAAATAAGGTTAAACATGTTTTTTATGCAACTACTATAGGATTTTACCTACATGATGCATCTAGAAAACCATGTTCACAGAGGCAGAAAATAGAACAGGGGTTGTCAGGGTCTGGTGGGAGGGGAAGGGGAAATTGTTTAATGGGTGCTGAGTTTTGGGTCTGAGAAGATGAAGAAGCTCTGGAGGCGAATGTGGTGATGGTTGTACAACTGTGGATGTGCCCAACGAACTGCATACTTAAAAATAGTTTGGATGGTCACTGTTTATAGCAGCTCCATTCACATTGGCTAAGCTATGGAACTAATCTAGACTCCCTTCAACAGATGCATGGATAAAGAAACTGTGGTACATATACACAATGGAATATTACTTAGCCATAAAGAAGAATGGAATTATGGTATTTGCCAGTAAATGGATGGAACTGGAGACTATCATGCAAAGTGAAATAAGCTAATCCCCAAAAAACCAAAGGCCAAATGTTCTCCTGGTATGTGGACGCTAACACACAATAAGGTGGGGAGGAAAGAATAGAAGTTCATTGGATTAGACAAAGGGGAATGAAGGGAAGGGGGCGGGGAATAAGAAAGACAGTGGAATGAATCAGACAGAACTTTCTTATGTTCATATATGAGTACACAACCAGTGTAACTCCACATCATGTACTTCCACAAGAATGGAAAGTGATACTCCATGTTTTTATAATACATCAAAATAGACTCTACTATCACATAAATCTAAAAAGAACAAATGAAAAAATTTTTTTACATGGTTCGGATGGTAAATTTTATTATGTATGTATTCCACAATTAAAAATAAAAAGTAGAAGAAAAATCCAGAGATGGTTCCCTTTGTAAAGCAAAAGTCTCTTGAAGAGTGTGAAGATTCCCAACTCTTGCCCCTAATGAATCCTTTCTGGAAGTTGAGGTTCACAGGCATTGAGTTTCCTTAAGCCAACGATACGCTGTGCCCTGGGAGCAATCACCTTCTCAAGGAGATTCTGAAAGAGTCATTCATTAAAAAAAAAAAAAAAAAAGTTATTCATTTACGTTTATCTCAGGCTTGTGTCTAAAAATCACTTTGAGAGTCATAGCCAGGTCCTCGGCTCCATCGCTGTGTGTTCTCCCGTCGCAGCTAATCTGCTGTTTCATGATGTCATGCTGTAATTGCCCTGCCCAGGGAGGCTGGGGACTGGGATCCGTGCCTCCCCCCACCACACGCATCACAACCACAGCATGAGAAACTCCAGGTCTTTACAGCCATTGGTGGAGGGCAGGGCCCTGGTGAGCCATGGATGTGCCAGTCATAAATGAGGCTTCCTCTGACTCACCCCTGCCCTGAAGAGGCTTTATCTCCTTCTCCTCTGCCCTTGTACCCTCCTATAGAAACCAGGAACTGAGATAAAAATGGGCCAGCTGGCTGCCGAATCAGGAGCCCACCTGGCGGCAGAGCACGGCCCTAAGAACACCTCAAGCCTGGGCCATGACTTTTGTCCCAAGATCCCACACCCCTTTGGAAGCATTGCTTAGGAATCCTCGGATAGGCTCAGGAAGTTATCTATGTCCAAGCCAAGAACACTCAGGCACAATGAGGGCCTTGAACGTGCTGCACGTCATACAAAGAGATGCTCCAGAAAGAACTGAGGACTTCCATTATTTCTGTTTTTTTTTGTTTTTTTTTTTTTTTTTTTTTTTTTTTTTTTTGGTTGGTTGGTTGGTTTTGGGCTTTGGAGCTGGGTTTGGAACCCAGAGCCTACATGCTCCACACCCACTCTACCACCGAGCTACACCCCCCGGCCACCCCCTCATAATTTTTAACCTTCCATTCCCACCCTTTTTCTTGCTATTTCCTAGAATCCGGCTCATATTTTCAATGAATGGGGAAGAGAGAATAATAATTTTGTACAAAAAGGAACCCACAAATAGAGATAGCCCAGAGAATCCACATGTGCGTGAGTTTTTAAAAACTTTCCTTCCCCCCAAACTCTCCCAGAAGTATCTGATCTTTCTTTATTTCTTACCAAATCAGCATCCTTTTCCAACACAGTGACTGGCTCAGGTTATAAGACTCCGTGTTTTCTCAAACTTAAATGTACATGAAAATCGCCTGGGGGTCTTTTGGAGCCAATACTTTCATTGGATCCAATACTGAGTGGGACCCAAGATTCTGGATTTGTAATACACATTCAGGAATTGCCTCCGATCCACAGGCCACACTTTGAGTAGTGAGTAAGCAGGCTGAGAAAGACAAGACCCCACCTTGAAAAATGATGGCTGAAGCCTACCCATTCCTTCCCTCACCTCCAGCTTTCTGCAAGCTTAATTATTCTGAACCTTTAATCATCCTGCATTTAATTATTCTGACTCTTTGGAGTCTAATTTGCAAACCACGCTAATGTTAGCACATCACAGCACTGTAGGGAGGTAGGAAAGTCGTGATTGTTTAAAAGCCTATGCAAGCTAGGGAGCAGGTATTATCTCTGATTGTACTTGAAGTTAATAGACATGCTTCTTTAAAGAGCAGGACCAGGCATAATTGTTTGCTAAGCAACATTCCAATCAACAGAAAAAAAAATAATAAAATTAATAGGAGGTCATTTGGGGGTGAGAAAAATTACCTTTCAATCCAATCATTCAGTGTGCTTCAAGTACATAGTCCAGGCACCTAAGAAGTTTTGCAATCTACAGTTATCAGTGTCAGACGTGAACTTTCAACTTGCCCTGTTATTCCTGTGCCCCGCGGTTGTCATGGAAACACTGATAGCCAACCCCAGGGCTTTTCTTTGGAATGCCAGACTCATAAAGACCATCTCATTTAAGTCTCCCAGCCTGTCACCCTATAAACTAAAAGGTGGTAAGTCTGAGGCACAATTTCTGAATAATCAGGTGCTTTACAAGATCTGGGTCCTTCCCAGACTGCAGAACTCAACCCAAGGCAGATACAGAACCAGAGGCCATCACTACACACAGGAGGAAATTTGCAGGTGGCCAGATGTCAATTATGTGCCCCAACTATGGGAACAAAGTTTGCATCTGGTAGCATGACTGCCCACCAGCACCTGCCCCGATGCATCTCTGTGGTAAGGACAGTGGAAACAGCACTGTCAATCATCCACCATATCTACCCCTGCATGAGTGGAGAGGGAGACCGGCTGGAAGGTGAGTGAGCAGCATCTGCCGTCTCAGACTTCCACTGAACAGCAGATTTTCAATCTCTGCACAAATTCCCAACAGAAAACTACACTTCATTTTCCCTTTAGTATTGGGAAATATTTCAGCTGCACAGAAAAGTGCAGCTAATATTGTAAAAATGCCTATACCAGCTTTATCAAACTTCAACATTAATTTTGTTTAAAAGAAACAAACGTGAACAGAATATAGTTGATATTCTGGGTTACTCCTCCTATCCTTTCTCTTCCTCTACTTACTGTCTTGACTTCGCTGTCTGTCATTCCTATGCATATTTTATGCACCTTATACATTTACATAAAATTAAAATATAATTGTTTATATGTATTTACATAAATGGCATTCACTTGCAAACTTGATTTCTTTTTTTAAATATTTTTATTTATTCTTTAGTTATAGGTGGACACAATTGCTTTATTTTATTTTATGTGGTGCTGAGGATCCATCCCAGTGCCTCACGCATGCTAGGTGAGTGGTCTACCTCTGAGCCACAACCCCAGTCTGCAAACTTGATTTCTTTTACACTCAACATTATGTTTGGAAGACATATCCTTGGTGAGACATGCAACTTGAGTTTATTCCTTTTGCTTTGTTTTATTCCAATGTGGGACTTCAAACAAGTTACTTATGCATGATTTCTTCAGGAGCACTTGGGACACTTAACACTTTCAGTCTTGCAAAAAAAGTTTTTCATGAACGTAGTTGTCAATGTCTTTGTGCACATGCCCCACGATGTTTACCCAGGAGTGGAACTGCTGGGACACAGAGTAGGCATATCTCTAACTTTATTAGATTCTGCCAATTTATTGGTTTTTCCCAAGTGAACTAACTTACATCTCTACCAGCCTTGAGAAGAGTTCCTATCTCTACACATTTTCATCAATGCTTAGAATAGTCAGACTTGAATTTCTGGTCATCTGGTGGGAAGAAAATAATTCATATTCTCTCCCTCACTCCCTCCCTTTTCTTCCTTTTTTTCTTTTAAAAATTTTCCAGCTTTACCCTGGTACCTTAGCACATGCCTGTAATCCCAGTGGTTCAGGAGACTGAGGTAGGAGGATTGCAAGTTCAAAGCCAGGCTCAGCAACATAGCAAAGCCCTAAACAATTTAGTGGGACCCTGTCTCAAAACTAAAAAAAAAAAAAAATTAAGATGGGGGTGCTGTGGATGTGGCTCAGTGGTTAAGCTCTCTGGTGCCAAAATCAAAAAAAATATTTATTCAGCTTTCTATCTTGTCCAAGTTTACTTGACAAGCAAGAATTGAATACACATTCAAGTTGAACAACACTATTATATATATATATATATAAATGAGTCTCACCATCTAGCTATTTAACATATCCATTGTCTCACATAGTTGCAATTTTCTTGTATGTGGGGAGAATACTGCACTCTCTTAACAAATACAGCACAGTATTAATAACCATCAAGTAGTACATATAATCTCTATTCCACCCCTTTTTAAAAACAGCTTTATCAAGGGCTGGGGATAATGGCTTAGTGGTAGACTCCTTGTCTAGCCTGTGTGAGGCCCTGAGTTCCATCCTCAGCACCACAAAACACACACGCACACATACACACACACACACACACACACACACACACACAGCTTTACTGAGATATAATGCGGATATAATGCATATACTTTCTAGTTCACCCATTTAAAGTGTATAGTCAGCCAGGCATGACACACTCCTGTAATCCCAGTGACTTGGGAGTCTGAGGCAGGACAACCACAAGTTCAAAGCCAGCCTCAGCAATTTGGCAATGTCCTAAGCAACTTAGCAAGACCCTGTCTCAAAAAATAAAAAGGGCTAGGGCTAGGGCTCAGTGGTAAAGCACACCTGTGTTCAATCCCCAGGACCAAAAAGAAAAACGATGGGTAGCCCAGTGTTTCTTTGTAGATCCACAGTTGTGCACGCATCCCTATAGTCCATTGGAGAATATTTTCATTACCCTCAAAAAAAATCCTACTCAGCTGTCACTTTGCCCTTCTTGCCCAACTCCCCACCATCTCCTTAGCCCTGGGCAAACACTGATCCACTGTCTGTCTTTATAGATTTGTCTCTTCTTGACATTTCATATAAGTAGATCAGGCTGGGGATACAGCTCAGTTGGTAGAGTGCTTGCCTTGCATGCACAAGCCCACGCCCTCCCCCCAAAAAATCATATAAGTAGATCAAACTTGTAATTCCATTATAAATCCCTACAACCTGACCATGAAAGATTTTATTAGTTTTTTAGTTTGTGGTGGTTGGAATGGAACTCAGGGCCTCAGGCATACTAGGCAAGCCCTCCAACACTAAGCTGCATCCCCAGACTCCCAGCCCTATTTTTTTTTTTGTATTTTTTAAATTTTAGATAGGCTATTGCTAAGTAGCCCAAATTGGCCTTGAACTTAGGATCCTCCTGCCTCAGTCTCCCAAGTGGCTGGAGCGATGGATGAGAGCCACCACGCCCAGCTATTTATTTTTCTTTAATGTTGGCAAATACTTCAATACATGGTTGATACCTATTTTAATCTGCATTTCCCTGATTAATAGTAAGTCTGGCAATTGTCCAAATGCTTATTGGTCTTTCGGAGTACCTCATTTATAAATTGCCAGTTTACATTCTCTTATTTTAGATAAGATTATTTATCTTCATCTTGTTTGTTCATAAGAGTTTGCTAGAAAAATCACATACTAATCTCTCTTTCTCTCTCTCTCTCTCTCTCTCTCTCTCTCTCTCTCTCTCTCTCTCTCTCTCTCTCTCTCTCTTTGGTATAACATGACAAACTTTGTTGGAGATCTATCTTCCCTGAAGCTTTTCTGGACTTTCCAAGCAAGAAATACTGACAGGCTACAAAGATAAAGAGAGCCTCCTCTCCCCCAGAGAGTGCTAAATCCAGAGCCATTTGCCTACATTCCAAAGGCTTGTAAAAACCCAGAGAAGAGAGCTTCTGCTTTTCCTGGTGGATTTGTGTTGACCAATGTTTACCGTCCATCTCCAGAGCAGAAGGGAGGAGAAGATGTGCCGGAAGCATCTGTCTGCGCTCCATAGTTCTGGAGCTCTTCCCTGTGAAAGAGCATCTACCTGCCTCACCACCTGAGTCTTATTGTTCTGCCCCATGGGAAACTGACGTGTGGGGAATTGGTAATAAGACTGCTATCTGAGAAAAGGGTTCTGTTCCCTGGTCTATGTGCCTGGTGTTTCCAACCAGGATGAATAAATGCATAGAGACCCAAAACTTAACAGGCATCTTTTTTCTAGTCTTAGTTTATTGGCAACTGATTTATTTCACTTCGCAAAATGTCCTCAAGTTCCCTCTCTGTTGTAACCTGTATCAGCATTTCTTTTCTTTTTAAAAAAAAAAATTGTGCTGAAATATGCACAATGTGAAATGTGCCATTTTGACCATTTTTAAGCATACAGTTTCTGGACATCGAGTGCACACGTGGCTGTGCAGCCATCACCCCTCCCATGCACAGATCTCTTTTCATTTGCAAAATTGAAACCCTGTGCCCACTGAACCATAATTCCCCATTCGGCCCTCCCCCAGCACATTCCTCCCTAAGGCTGAATAATATTAAATCCACTGTATGTACACAGCCCATTTCATGTACATACAATGGATCATTCATCTGTCATAGACACTTGCCTGGCTTCCCCCTTTTAGCTATGGTGAAAAATGTTGCTATGAATATGATCTATAGTTATCAGTGAGTCTCTGCTTTATTTATGCTATCGTTTGACAGGAAAAAAAAATTCTCAAACATTTTTTTATTTTGTCATGCTTTCTTTTCCTTAAATACTTAATCCATGCCCATTTTTGTTGCCATCGTCTCTATTTGTATTCCTAACCTTGCTTATTTGCACTTCAGCTCTAGAATTATTACCTAGTGAGCTGCTAGGTCCAAGATCCCTGTGGATTGACACAGCGGATGTGTGTCCAAGTCCGATGTTGATTTCTCAAACATGCAGCTCCCTTAAATGGCATTTCTAGGATACAGATTTTTTTCTATCAGGTAGTTTCGATTCCTCCCAGAATCCTTCAGGAATGTGGCATTCTCCGCAGGGTCATCTGGCCAGAAGTTTCAGAGGTTCAGTTCGTGGTGGGCCAGGTCCATAGCTCTGGCCCCCGGGGTGGAGCTGAGCCGCATGGCAGAAGGGCCTGGAAGATGAAATCATCTTAGAACAAAGCCACCAGGAAGCAGAGAGCAGAAGATATATTTTTTTTTTCTTTAAATTTCAGCACATTCACCTTTATCCCCCTTTTCCTTTATGGTCTGTGTTTTTGGGTTTTTTTTTTTAATATCCTATATAACATTGTTTTAAACTTAGTATATGCTTGCTCTGTGGCCCTCCACGCTTCCGGTGTCTGGTTCTTATGGTTACGATGCTGCGCTCACTGAGGCTCCAGACCTACACTGCCTGAGTGGGCAAGCACAGAGCTCACTGGCTGATGCCACTTTAGGGGACAGACATCTCCTCCAGTCCTTATGTGGGGTTCTTGGGGTGGATCTAGAAACCAAATGAATGCAAGAGGAAAGTACATTTTTTTTTTATTTTACATATAGGCACGGATCTTTAAAAGTGAATGAAGTCTGAGGACATGAACAGAGCATGATGCTTATACACCTTTTTGTGAGCAACAACTATTTTTTCCTTGAATATATATTTTTAGTACTTTTCAATTATAATTTTAATGCATATTCATTATACAAATCAATGGAATTCATTTTGATGCTTTTATTAAGTAAAGCCCATATTTTACTGGTATGTTCTTCATTTTTACTGAATGTATTTTTTTTCTGCCTAGAATCCCCTCTAGTTTACCACGTTATATGTAGTCTTTATTTGTGACAGTTTCTCGGGCACCCTTTGTTTTTGAGGATCTTGACATCCTTCAAAAAAATTATTAAACAGACATGTTGTGCAATGCCCCACACTTTGTATTTGTCTGAGACTTTTATCTGGATTGCACTTGGGTTACGAGTGAGGGGGAAGAACACAAAGGTAAAGTCCCATTTTCAACACATCCTGTCAGGCATATCGCTGATATCTTTACACATGCATTGATGGCGTCCATCCATCTTCTATTCTTCTACTCTCTCCCTCCCCTAGTCTCCTTCCTGTTCCTTCATAGTCTCTCTATCGATTTTTTTTTTCTTTTTTGGTTCTCACATACGAAAGAAAAAATTTAAGCTAAGAACAATAAATTTGCAAAGGAAGGACAGGACAAAGGGATATCTGAACTAGGGAAGCAGGATCTAGGGATGTCACTAAGAGAGGTATGGGAGGTGGTCCAGAAGCTCCTGGGAGATTCCGTTCATTCAGGTTCATTGCAACCCTAATGACCAGTCTGTTTTCCAGCCTCGGTATGTGAAGGACATCTGACCTAAAGAATCTTTATGACTTACTGCGTGGGGGGAAAATACAGGGCAAATGGCCCTTCCTGAAGTTACAGTTCCTAAAATGACTTCAACTTGAAATAATCTCTGCACCCATTTGGCATATTTTGCTTTAGTTCCTTCACACTCAAACCTATGCCACAGGTCCACTCGTGAACAGAGCACGATGCTTATAACACCTTTTTGTAAGCAACAACTATTTTTTTCTTAAATATATATATTTAGAACTTTTCAATTTTAACTGAATGCATATTAATCGTTCAAATTGATGGAATTCATTTTGATATTTTTATTAAGCATCCCTTGGAACCAGCCCCAGACTAGGGATGCCAGGTGCCATGTCTGCCCCCATCAGTCTTTAGCAGGTGGGTCTTGCAGGGAACTCTGACCAGGGCTTGGTTACCTGCTGGCCTGTGCTGTGCACCCCTGCCAGGACTTTCTCCATGTGCTTGCTCCAGGATCTCTCCTAACCTTCCTCCTTGCACCAGGAGGTGCAAGTGAGACTTAGAGGACCAGAGTCCTGAGGGTCCCAGCCACTTCCCAGCACTCTGTAGACTATAGCTAGAGCATCCTCGTTCCTCAAGTACACCAAATGCAATATTGTGAAATACGTATTTGGTCTTCTCACCATTTCCAAGCACATGACTTTGAATTCCCTGGAATTTTCAAAGTGATAAGTGTCTTTTGGTATGTCATGGAGTTGACCAAAGGCTGGCGTCCCTGAGTAGCTTTAGAATGGGGTTGTTGATCCTAAACACCAGGGTGGAGTTGGAGGGTTGGGGACTGCAGCCCCATCCAGTCCCCAACCTCTGAGGAAGGGGAAGTTGGCTGAAGGTTGAGTTGATCACCCATGACCAGTGACTTCATTAATTATGCATATATAATGAAGCCTCCATAAAAACCTAAAGGACTGGGTTCCAGAAGCTTCCAGATAGCTGACCATGTGGAAGTTCATGCAGAGCAGTGCCTCAGACAGGGCTTGGAAACTCCACGCCCCTTCCCACACCTCCCACAACACATTTCTTCATTTGGATCCTTTGTAATGTCCTTTATTTAAAAAAAAAAAAAGTTGATTTACACTTGTCAGAAGCACAGTTTAAACTAGCTGCCCACTACCTCCATGTGAAAACCCAGAGATACCTGATGTCAGGAGTATGTTATCAGCTGAGAGTGGAGAAACTGACTGAGGAGAAACTGATTGAACTTACTTGTTTGTTTGTTTTTTCCCTCTTCTATAATTGTCAGACAACATGATCACAGTCATTCTCCCATTTTACATACCACCCACTACGTGATATGCATGGATGGCTTGCATGCAGGTAGATGAGACCCTCATGCTGCTTATAACACGGTGCTAAAATAATTCCTTAGGAGGCCATTAACTGGAGCAGCCTCCAGCATCCTGGGAAAAGCAAATCAGTATAAATGGCCATATTCTAATGGTGGAGGAGAAGATGGCGACTGGGAATGAGTGAGCCGCTCTGTGCTCCGCGCCACCGCCGCCGCAGCGTATGTTGCTGCTTCTTAAAAGAAGAAGTAAAGATCATCAAAGGACATCTGTCGACAAGGATTCAGCACCGTGTCAAGAAAAGGGCCTAGATGGAGTGAATCCGCCACGACTTCAGCACGAGCAGTAAGGCTGCAGCCCCCGAGCTGCCGGGCTCCCTGGGCCCCTTCTCACTCCCCTCTCCGCCTCTCCGCTTCGCTTCTCCCCCGCCATCTCTCCTCCCACGCTCACTCCCTAAATCTAGATCTCAATCTCTTTCCCCCACCCCACCCGCTCTCTCGCGTGCCCAGTACCCGGCCCGCGCGGGCCCGAGGCGCTGCCTCCCCTCCCCCAGCCCGCACCCCCTCCACGGGGGTCCCGAAGGCCACAGCTTTGCCGCCACCGCCGCCGCCGCTGCAGCCACCGCCGCTGCCGACACCGCTTTCCGCGGAGCACCTTAGAACAGACTCTTAACCGAGTAAAATGGAACAGCTGATAAGATGAGTGACAATTTAAAATCTAAATGATCCAACATGGCGGCGGACGCGGAGAGATCAAGTCTCTAACCCCTTCAGCTGCACGGGCATAGGGAGAAGGAAACTGTCAAAATACTGTTCGCTCAGGACCACTAGGCACGGTTGAGCTGAAGTGGACCCCGGGCGAACGGTCTAGCCTTCTCAGAACACACCGAGCCCGAATTGGCTGCATTCTAGCTCAGGTTCGCCTGCTTCATGGACTCAACACTAATGATCCCGCTGAAATAACTAGTCGGCCCGCCTGAACTCAAAGAGGTAAAAGCCAACTGAGCACCACAGCCAGACCCAGGGAATCAGGAGTGACGCAGGACTAGCGGCGCAGGACTCCCAGCTATTGCTATCACCAGTGCTGACAACAGGTCCCTTGCACCAGCTATCAGGGGAGTTGCTGCTACCTGAGGGCAAACAAATTCGCTGGGGGCCCTCAGCCCCAAGCCCTACAAACTTAGGGTCTGAGGGAGGCAAACAGAAAGGGTGTGCCCAGGCACCCATGAAAACAGGGCTCCCAGGAGCAGCAGACCTGGCGTGTAGTCAGTATTGTGGTGAGTGTCACAGGTGAGCGGGGCCTGGCTTGAGGAACCACAAGAGAAGGCCCTAGGCACTCAGGATTAGAGACCCACACAGTCTGGGAAGAAGAGCTGAGGCACAGTGATTGGTTCCCACCTATCAAGAAGAAAAGCCTGGCCCACTGGGCATAGCTCCACCAACTGGATGAGAAGTTAATCGAGCTATATGACTGCATTTATTATTACTATTATTATTTTTTTTAATGATTATTATTAGTATTTTTTTTTATTTTATTTTCACTTTTTGTTGTTGATGTAGTTGTTGTTCTTTAACGTTCCTATTAATGGTTTCAATTTTTTTAAATTCTTTTTATTTTATTAGTATTACTATTATTTTTTAAACTTTAATTTCCATTTTTTTACTATCATTATAAAATTTTTTCTTTTTTTCTTTTTTTTTTGTTGGTTTTAAATTTTTATTTTTTTTTCGTTTCTTCTTTCTTTCTTTTCACTTTTTTTTTCTTTTGTCTTCTCACTTCTTTCAATTTTCCTATTCCACCTTCCTTGAATTCTACCTGCCTACACTCATTCTCTTTAGTGACTTCTTCCCTCCCCTTCTAATATCTCTCCTCCCCAGTATCACACTAATTGGAGGAGGATCACAGCCACTACCTGCCCTGAAAGGGTGATTTTTCAACTATACAAGAGCAATATAATTAAATAGAGGGGGAAAATATCAAAGACACAACAATTTCACCAAGCAGAAAGAAACACCAGCAGTATGAAATGACAAGGAAAGAAAGGACCACAGGCAATGCAGGTCAACTCAACTTTAGAAAAGGTAATAGCTGCAACAGATGGAATGTCAGATAGAGAGCTCAGGACATACATGCTTCAGATGATCTGGAGTCTCAAGGAAGACATGAGACAGCAAAATCAGACAATGAAAGATCATATTGACAAGCAAATCCAGGAAATAAAAGATCAATTTCACAGGGAGATAGAGGTAATAAAAAACAAACAAATAGAAATACTAGAGATACAGGAATCAATAAACCAACTTAAAAACTCAATTGAGAATACTACCAGCAGAGTTGATCACTTAGAAGATAGAACATCAGACAATGAAGACAGAATATTTCAACTTGAAAAGAACATAGATAGCTCAGCAAGTCTACTAAGAAACCATGAGCAGAACATTCAAGAGCTATGGGATAATATCAAAAGACCAAACTTAAGAGTCATTGGGATACAGGAAGGCACAGAGCTCCAAACCAAAGGATTAAGCAATCTATTCAGTGAAATAATACAAGAAAACTTCCCAGACTTGAAGAATGAGACAGAATCCCAAATCCTAGAAGCCTACAGGACGCCGAATGTGCAAAATCATAAGAGATCCACACCTAGACACATTATAATGAAGATGTCCAACATACAGAATAAGGAGAGAATTTTAAAAGCTACAAGGGAAAGGAAGCAGATTACATTTAGGGGTAAACCAATCAGGATAACAGCTGATCTCTCAACACAGACTCTAAAAGCTAGAAGATCCTGGAATAACATATTTCAAACGCTTAAAGAAAATGGATTCCAACCAAGAATCGTGTATCCGGCGAAATTAAGCTTCAGATTAGAAGATGAAATTAAAACCTTCCACGATAAACAAAAGTTAAAAGAATTCGCAGCTAGAAAACCATCTCTTCAAAAAATCCTTGGCAAAACATTACAGGAAGAGGAAATGGAAAATAACATTGATAACCAACAATGGGAGGTAGGACAGTAAAGGGGGGAAAGTAGTCAAAGAGGATAACAAATCAGGTATAGTAACATCAATAAACAAATATGGATAGAAGAACAAACCATATCTCAATAATAACCCTAAATGTTAATGGCTTAAACTCACCAATTAAGAGACACAGGCTAGTAGAATGGATCACAAAACAAGACCCAACAATATGCTGTCTACAGGAGACGCATTTGATAGGAAAAGATGTACATAGACTGAAGGTGAAAGGTTGGGAAAAATCATATCACTCATATGGACCACAGAAACAAGCAGGAGTGTCCATACTCATATCTAATAAAATAGATTTCAAGCCAAAGCTAATCAAAAGGGATAAAGAAGGACACTTCATACTGCTCAAGGGAACCATACACCAACAAGACATAACAATCATAAATATATATGCCCCAAATAATGGTGCAGCCGTGTTTATCAAGCAAACTCTTCTCAAGTTCAAGAGTCTAATAGACCACCATACAATAATCATGGGAGACTTCAACACACCTCTCTCACCACTGGACAGATCTTCCAAACAAAAGTTAAATAAGGGAACTATAGAACTCAATAACACAATTAACAACCTAGACTTAATTGACATATATAGACTATACCACCCAACATCAAGTTGCTACACTTTTTTCTCAGCAGCACATGGAACCTTCTCAAAAATAGACCATATACTATGTCACAGGGCAACTCTTAGACAATACAAAGAGGTAGAGATAATACCATGCATCTTGTCTGATCATAATGGAATGAAACTGAAAATCAATGATAAAAGAAGAAAGGAAAAATCAAGCATCACCTGGAGAATGAACAATAGGTTGCTGAGTGATCAATGGGTTTTAGAAGACATCAAGGAGGAAATTAAAAAATTCCTAGAGTTAAATGAAAACACAGACACAACATATCGGAATCTATGGGACACATTGAAAGCAGTTCTAAGAGGAAAATTCATTGCTTGGAGTTCATTCCTCAAAAAAAGAAAAAACCAACAAATAAATGATCTCATACTTCATCTCAAAATCCTAGAAAAAGAAGAGCAAAACAACAGCAAAAGAAGTAGAAGGCAAGAAATAATTAAAATCAGAGCTGAAATTAATGAAATTGAAACAAAAGAAACAATTGAAAAAATTGACAAAACTAAAAGCTGGTTCTTTGAAAAAATAAATAAAATTGACAGACCCTTAGCCATGCTAACGAAGAGAAGAAGAGAGAGAACCCAAATTACTAGCATATGGGATGAAAAAGGCAATATCACAACAGACACTTCAGAAATACAGAAGATAATCAGAAATTACTTTGAATCCTTATACTCCAATAAAATAGAAGATAGTGAAGGCATAGATAAATTCCTTGAGTCTTATGATCTGCCCAGATTGAGCCAGGAGGATATAGACAACCTAAACAGACCAATAACAATAGAGGAAATAGAAGAAACCATCAAAAGACTACCAACTAAGAAAAGCCCAGGACCGGATGGGTATACAGCAGAGTTTTACAAAACCTTTAAAGAGGAACTAACACCAATACTTTTCAAGCTATTTCAGGAAATAGAAAAAGAGGGAGAACTTCCAAATTCATTCTACGAGGCCAACATCACCCTGATTCCGAAACCAGACAAAGACACTTCAAAGAAAGAAAACTACAGACCAATATCTCTAATGAACCTTGATGCAAAAATCCTCAATAAAATTCTGGCGAATCGGATTCAAATACATATCAAAAAAATTATACACCATGATCAAGTAGGATTCATCCCTGGTATGCAAGGTTGGTTCAATATACGGAAATCAATAAATGTTATCCACCACATCAATAGACTTAAAAACAAGAACCATATGATCATCTCGATAGATGCAGAAAAAGCTTTCGACAAAGTACAGCATCCCTTTATGTTCAAAACTCTAGAAAAATTAGGGATAACTGGATCATACCTCAACATTGTAAAAGCAATCTATGATAAGCCACAGGCCAGCATCATTCTGAATGGAGAAAAATTGAAGGCATTCCCTCTAAGATCTGGTACAAGACAGGGATGCCCTCTCTCGCCACTTCTGTTCAACATAGTCCTCGAAACACTGGCCAGAGCAATTAGGCAGACGAAAGAAATTAAAGGCATAAAAATAGGAAAAGAAGAACTTAAATTATCACTATTTGCAGATGATATGATTCTATACCTAGCAGACCCAAAAGGGTCTACAAAGAAGCTATTAGAGCTAATAAATGAATTCAGCAAAGTGGCAGGATATAAGATCAACACGCATAAATCAAATGCATTCCTGTATATGAGCGATAAATCCTCTGAAACGGAAATGAGGACAACTACTCCATTCACAATATCCCCCCAAAAAATAAAATACTTGGGAATCAACCTAACAAAAGAGGTGAAAGATTTATACAATGAAAATTACAGAACCCTAAAGAAAGACATAGAAGAAGACCTTAGAAGATGGAAAAATATACCCTGCTCATGGATAGGCAGAACTAACATCATCAAAATGGCGATATTACCAAAAGTCCTATATAAGTTCAATGCAATGCCAATCAAAATCCCAACAGCATATCTTATAGAAATCGATAAAAGAATCATGAAATTCATATGGAATAATAAAAGACCCAGAACAGCAAAAACAATACTAAGCAGGAAGTGTGAATCAGGCGGTATAGCGATACCAGACTTCAAACTATACTACAGAGCAATAGTAACAAAAACAGCATGGTACTGGTACCAAAACAGGCGGGTGGACCAATGGTACAGAATAGAGGACACAGTAACCAATCCACAAAACTACAACTATCTTATTTTTGATAAAGGGGCTAAAAGCATGCAATGGAGGAAGGATAGCATCTTCAACAAATGGTGCTGGGAAAACTGGAAATCCATTTGCACCAAAATGAATCTGAATCCCTATCTCTCGCCGTGCACAAAAGTTAACTCAAAATGGATCAAGGAGCTTGATATTAAATCAGAGACATGGCATCTGATAGAAGAAAAAGTTGGTTATGATCTACACGCTGTGGGATCGGGCTCCAAATTCCTCAATAGGACACCCATAGCGCTAGAGTTAACAACTAGAATCAACAAATGGGACTTACTCAAACTAAAAAGTTTTTTCTCAGCAAAAGAAACAATAAGAGAGATAAACAGGGAGCCTACATCCTGGGAACAAATCTTTACTCCACACACTTCAGATAGAGCCCTAATAACCAGAATATACAAAGAACTCAAAAAATTAGACAATAAGATAACAAATAACCCAATCAATAAATGGGCCAAGGACCTGAACAGACACTTCTCAGAGGAGGACATACAATCAATCAACACGTACATGAAAAAATGCTCACCATCGCTAGCAGTCAGAGAAATGCAAATCAAAACTACCCTAAGATACCATCTCACTCCAGTAAGACTGGCAGCCATTAGGAAGTCAAACAACAATAAGTGCTGGAGAGGATGCGGGGAAAAGGGCACTCTTGTTCATTGCTGGTGGGACTGCAAATTGGTGCAGCCAATTTGGAAAGCAGTATGGAGATTTCTCGGAAAGCTGGGAATGGAACCACCATTCGACCCAGCTATTCCCCTTCTCGGTCTATTCCCTAAAGCCCTAACAAGAGCATGCTACAGGGACACTGCTACATCGATGTTCATAGCAGCTCAATTCACGATAGCAAGACTGTGGAACCAGCCTAGATGCCCTTCAATAGATGAATGGATAAAAAAAATGTGGCATTTATATACTATGGAGTATTACTCTGCATTAAAAAATGACAAAATCATAGAATTTGGAGGGAAATGGATGGCATTAGAGCAGATTATGCTAAGTGAAGCTAGTCAATCTTTAAAAAACAAATACCAAATGACTCCTTTGATATAAGGGGAGTAAACAAGGACAGGGTAGGGACGAAGAGCTTGAGAAGAAGATTTACATTAAATAGGGATGAGAGGTGGGAGGGAAAGGGAGTGAGAAGGGAAATTGCATGGAAATGGAAGGCGATCCTCAGGGTTATACAAAATGTCATATAAGAGGAAAGGAGGGGCAAGACAAGATAATACAAATGGAAGAAATGATTTACAGTAGAAGGGGTAGAGAGAGAAAAGGGGAGGGGAGGGGAGGGGAGGGGAGGGGAGGGGGGATAGTAGAGAATAGGACAGACATCAGAATACATCAGACACTAGAAAGGCAATATGTCAATCAATGGAAGGGAAACTGATGTGATACAGCAATTTGTATACGGGGTAAAAGGGGGAGTTCATAATCCACGTGAATCAAACCGTGTAATATGATGTATTAAGAACTATGTAATGTTATGAACGACCAATAAAAAAAAATAAAATAAATGGCCATATTCTGGGCCAATTGGAAACTCCAACTAACCCCCAGGAGGGATTTTCCGAAGAGTCATTTCTTTGCTTTGCTTCTACTTTCGCCCTCTGAAAGGCCCCATGCCTGCCCCTTCCCTGAATCCCCCAACTACTTGAGATCTGGCCCTGGCCATTGGGAGGTAGATCACTGTTTGCTCAAATGCTCTCTTTAATATTTCAACATGCCTCAGTTGACCTTTTAACCTTGGAGATTGGATCATAAGTAAGTAAACATGGACACGTGAATCTGTCGCAGTCGGCTCTGAGGAGTAGAAACTGGCCTTACTCAGGACGGGAATGTGGCCGTGGGGCAGCAGGCTGGGAAGTGGTCAGGAAAGGGCCTCCCCGAGGAGGAGAAATGAGACCTGACATGCTGGAGGTGAGGAGCTGGGGCAGAGCTTGCTGGGCCAAGGCCGAGTCAGCACGGCCCTAGGATTGAACCTCAGCTCCCAGCTGGGCCCCTCATCTCCTGCCACCACATACACCCATGGCTCTGCCCCTGTGCCTCATCCAGGACCTCAATATCTCTCCTCGGCCTCCAGAATCTGTCTCCCTGGTGGGCCTCAGCGGAGCTGCTGTGGCCATTCATGTTTCTGAGAGGCTTGTTCAACAATATTTGAAACAAGTTTCACTAAGGAGTTAATGTGTGCCTCCCCTGGAAAATGCTAAGGAACAGAAAGTAGGGGTTCCAAGAGATATTTACACCCTCCTGTTCACAGCAGCCGAGAGGCGAGAACAACTCAAGTGTTCACTGGTAGATGAACAGATAAAGAAAATCTGGTGGATCCATACAGTGGAGAATTACTCAGTCATGAAAAGGAAAGAAATTCTGACACATGCTGCAACATGATGAACCTTGAGGGCATGACGGTAAATAAGCCAGTCCTGTATGAGCCTACTTCTGTGAGGTGCCTGGAGTCACCAAATTCATAGATAAAGAAAGTAGACTAGTGGTTGCCAGAGACTGGAGAAGGGAAATAGGGAGTTGGCGTTTAATGGGTACAGAATTCCAGTTTGGGAAGATGGGAAAGTTCTGGAGCTGCATGTTGGTGCTGGTTGCCTAATGTGTTCCTACTTAATGCCACCAAGCCAGATTTAGACAGGCAGTCAGTATAGATATGTAAATCAAGTTAGGTTGGATCCAGGAGGCCAATTTGGGTCCCGGAAAAGTTAGAGACTTCCAACTTTAAATCCCCTGAGGAATTGAAGTGCTAAAGCATTCAGAGCCCTTCCCCCACCCTGATCAAGATAATCTGCCCTGCTCCAACCTGTTGCTAAGGTCACCTGTCCCAGGAATTTTCCTTCCCTACAGGAAGTTATAAAAGTTGTTAATCAATGTGTCCTAGGCTGCTCCATTTGCTCCGCCCCCCTTCTCACCCTGTGCACATCCCTGTGAACGTCTCCTGGGCCTAGTCACAAATGTAAGCAGGAAGGAGAGAGATAAGGGGAAGAGAGCAGGAGAACAAAGGAAGCCCAAGACGTAAGAAGGCAGACCACCCTCACTTCTGGGGATACCAGGACACCAGCTATGGTCCCCTTCTCCCTCCTGGGAGAAGTCTATGTCACCCCTTTTTAAATAAACCCTGCTTTATATGCTTGCCTCTGCGTGCTTCTCTAAGGTTCCAACTTCAACGTGTGAGGGAGCAGGACTCGTCCCTGGTAACCCATCCTGGGATATCTGAAAATCTCTCCAAACCCTGTCCTAGAGCCTGGGCCAAACTCTCGCCTCTCTAGCCCGGCTTCCAGCAGCTGCTTCCAGCAGCCCACAGTTTCAGTGGCTGGGAAAACCCAGACCCTCTTGAATTCCCTTCTGGAAACACTCAAGGCTGCCAAAATCATTTACTGTTTATTCCAGACAACACCTACAGATAGAAGGTGACCTCTCCTTCTTGGTGCATTTACTTAAAAAACAAAAAAGCTGATAATTATAAATCTTTCCCCTGCCCCCTTTTGAGGACACCTATAAAATCTGTTGCAACCCAGGGACGCCTTTCCCCACCCCCGACCCCGACCTGAAAGTCATTTCTTTTCAATGTTATCATCAGGAAGGACAGGGCCTGGTTCCCCCCCCCCCCTGCCGTGGGAGGGAAGAAACCTAACTCTAAATGCCTTCAGCACCACAGCTGGCCTAATAGTTAGCTGACCGGCCCTCCTGCCAGCTTCCTGTAGTGCCTCACTCCAACTCTTCTCCAGCCCCTGCTGGTTCCTGCTTCCCCTCCACCAGGATCCCTCTGAACAGCCCAGTCACTTCTGGAAAATCAAACGGAACTTAGCCCTTTCTCCTGTTTCAGCAGGAGAAGTAATAATAATAATGACAGCTTGGCTTATCTTTGATAATTGTACACTTAAAAATGGTCAGAGATACCACGCGTGGTGGTGCACGCCTGTAATCCCAGCAACTGGAAGGTTAAGGAAGGCCAGAGGATCACAAGTTCAAAGGTTACTCTCAGCAATTTAGAAAGACTCATCTCAAAAGAAAAGGGCCGGGGATGTAGATCAGTGGTAAAGCGTCCCTCTGTTCAGTCCCTAGCATATACACACAGAGACACAAAACAAAAACAAAAAATAAATAAATAAACAAAACCACATTAGGATGGCAATCTTTTATTGGCTTTTACCACAATTAATAAAATTGGTTCATAATTTAAAATTTATGAATTATTTATTTCTGGAATTTTCCATTTAATATTTTTGGAACACAGTTGATCTCTGGGGTCTGAGCAAGTACCATTACCTACCATCAACTCTGATCAGAAAATATTAAATGGAAAATTCCAGAAATAAACAATTTATAAAACTTTCTTTCTTTCTTTCTTTCTTTCTTTCTTTCTTTCTTTCTTTCTTTCTCTTTGTGTGTGTGTATTTGTTTGTTTGGTTTTTACTACTGGGAATTGAACCCAGAGCCTCACACACACTAGGCAAGTGCTTAGTGTTAATCTATATTCCCAGCCCTTATCGATCTATCAGTCTATCTGTCTATCTATCTATCTATCTATCTATCTATCTACCTATCTATCTATCTATTTTTCAGGGGGCTCTCTCTAAGTTGCCCAGGCTGGCTTCAAACTTGCCACCATCCTGCCTCAGCCTCCAGAGTAACTAGGATTACAGGCATGTGCCCCATGCCTGGCTATAATTTATAAATTTTAAATAACTTTTTAATCATATATTGATACAATTATTCCATTTTAATATTAGTTGTTAATCTTTTGCTGTTCCTCATTTATAAATTAAACTTTATCCTAGGTTTGTATGAGTTGGAAAAACATAATATACACAGGGTTCGGTAAATCCATGGTTTCAGGCACCCAATAGGAGGCTCGGGACTGATCCCCCAAGGACAGGTTGTCTATGGTACTTTACTCCTGAGAGGACACAGGGGACTTGGGGGGTGGTGGGGTGGATGCTGACAGTGCTGAGGGTAGAAGGACAAACAGCACTCAGCTCTCCCTCCAGACCACCAGGCCTATGGCAGAATGATAACTTAGGCCATATATGGTCAGGTACCTAGAGCCTTGATCCCAAGTTCAAGAGGGGATCAGGAATAAATTAAGAGGAGGTGGTTGTCCTTACAGGAAATCCGGGAGCACAGCATAAGGCATTGTGGGACAGGGCTGTTGAACAAGGACATAGTGAAATGCTCCAGGGAGGTTCCCAGAGAGCCAATGTCACAGAATCACGAACACACACAGATTAAATTCTGGTTCAAATGGGAAAATAAAAAGGCAAGAAAGAAATTTGAGGCTGGACATTGTGGGTGCGCTTGTAATGCCAGCTACACATGAGGCTGAGGTAGAAGTTTTAAACCCAAAGTTCAAGGTCAGCCTGGGCAACATAGTGAGACCCCCCCATCTTAAAAAAAAAAAAATTTTGAGGAAAGCAATCAGGCAAACTAGCTCAACAAGTATTAAAATATATTGTAAAGTTAAAGTACATTTTAAAAGTGTGGTGCTGGTGTATGATTATACAGATAATGGAAAGAATTCAAAAATCCACAAAAAGATCCAATTTCAGGAATTTTGATATCTGCTAATGGTGGCATTTCAGATCTGTGCAGGAAAAATGGAACATTCAACAGATGGTATTAGGGAAACTAGAGAACCATTGATATACCTAGCCTAGTTCTCTCATTAGATCAGAAGCCAGCTTGTCACAAGTTATGAAGGATTCATTTCTGTTTTCTGTAAAAATATCAGGATGTCTGTATGGCCTGGCCATTAGTTGATGTTGTAAAGCTGATTGGAATGCCTGCCCGTGCCCTGAACTCACCCAGGTCCGGTTTTCCCTGACCAGATAACAACCCTTTCCTAAACCTTAGTGACGCCTCATAAATTCTAGCCCTCCCTGGCCAGACAACGACCCTCTCTGAGTCTCTAAGATCTCCATAAATTCTGATGCCGGGGCCAGCAAAAATGTAAACTTGTGTTATGCTCCTCAGAGTGTTGTTATCTGTAACCCCCCCTTTGTGTAACTTTTTGGGCTATAAAACTGGGCCACAAAGAAGCCTCGGGGCTGTCTTGTTCCCGCCATTTTGGGAGGGAGAGGCAGCCCGGCCGGTCGAAATAATAAGCTTGCTTTAATTTGATTTTAATTGGAGTCAGTGGTCTTTTCTTGCGTCCTGGTCTAACACCATCTGGAAAAAAATAAAGTGGGATTTCTGCCTCATACCAAAAATAGATGTCTCATCAATCAAAGATTTAAATTTTAAAAATACAATAAAACCGGGCTGGGGATGTGGCTCAGCGGTAGCGCGCTCGCCTGGCATGCGTGCGGCCCGGGTTCGATCCCCAGCACCACATACCAACAAAGATGTTGTGTCCGCTGAAAACTAAAAAAATAAATATTAAAAATTCTCTCTCTCTCTCTCTCTCTCCCCTCTCTCACTCTCTCTTTAAAAAAAAATAAAAAATAAAAATAAAAAAAAATACAATAAAACCATAAAAGTGCTGTCTAATAATTAGAACAAAACATAAGAAAAAAAAAACATTTTACTATCTTGTAACAGTTATTACCAGGAATGGAACCCAAGGGCACTTCATCACAGAGCCTCATCCCCAGTCCTTTTATAATTTATTTGGAGACAGGGTCTCACTAAGTTGCTGAGGTTGGGTTTGAACTCAGGATCCTCCTGCCTCAGCCTCCTGAGCTACTGGCGTTACAGGTATGCGCCACCGTGCCTGGCTCAGTTTTCTTAAACACTATAACTGAGAAAAAGTCCAATTCTCCTGCTGCTGGGTAAAGCCAAGGAATGGGGAGAAGAGAAAGAGCTCTGAGCAGAAATCTGACCTGAAGGGCGAGGTAACAAAGGAGACAGACGTGAAGGCACAGGTGCCCAGCCTTCATAGCTCCTTCCAGTCACCCCTAGGACACCTGCAGGCCCAATCCAAGAGTCAGCATTTTCAGCAAAAGTGGCCTTCAAGTCCCTGAAAAGTAACCAAGGCAACTTGACAGGTGATCACCGTAACCCACATGTCAGAGGTGTTATCGACAGCAAAGCTAGTGGGAGGCCAATCCTACATTCCTCCACCTGCATGATTTCCAAAATTAGTGATCTATGAAGTCGACTAAAAGCAAGGGAGCCAGGAACAGTGTCACACGCCTGAAATCCCATTGACCAGGGAGGTGGAGGCAGGAGAATGGCAGATTTGAGGCCAGCCTTGGCCACTTAACAAGAACCTCAGCGACTCTGCAAGACCCCAGCTCAAAAATGAATAAGTAAATAAACAGAGTGAGTGAGGCTGAAGGGCTTATTTAGGTTTTCCCTCAGTTACAGCACGATTCCCAGAAACTGTAGAAGAAAAGATCAACCAATGCAACCTCATTAAAAAATCATAATAGTAGGTCCTTGTGGAAACACCTATTGTAACCCAAGTGCACTTAAGTTTTCATAAATGTATTAAAATTTAATATCTATTAATTAATATTAATAGCTATTAATATGCTTATTATAAATAGATCCAAAAGTTAATTTAATAAATTTAAAGTTGACATATATTTAAATATTAAAATAGAATATTTTTTTTTCTTGACCCCGTGGATTGAACCCAGGAGCATTTTACCACTGAGCTTCAACTCTGGCTTTTTTTACATTTTATTTTGAGACAGGGTCTTGGTAAGTTGCTGAGGCTGGCCTCGAACTTGTGTTTCTCCTGCCTTAGCCTCCTGAATAGCTAGGGTTACAGGCATGCACCACCGTGCCCTGCTAGTGAAGTACTATTAAAGTACAAACTGGGTAAAAATTTTCAACTCATATGGCAGACAAAGATATAAATGAGTGCTCCTGAAGATTAATAAGAAACAAGGCCAGGCATGGTGGCACACATCTGTAATCGCAGCAGTTTGGAAGACTAAGCAGGAAAATCACAGATTCAAGAGCCACCAGGAAAACTTAGGGAGCACCTGTCTCAAGATAAAAAATAAAAAGGACTGGGCATGGGGCTCAGTGGTAGAGCACCCTGGCATTCAATCCCTAATTCTGCCAAAGAAAAATAAATAAACAAAACAAATTCAGTTTTAAAAAAGGGTGGCTGGGCTCAATGGCACACACCTGTAATCCCAGGAGGCTGAGACAGGAGGATCTCAAGTTCAAAGCCAGCCTCAGCAAAATCGAGGCCCTAAGCAACTCAGCGAGACTCTGTCTCTAAATAAAATACAAAATAGAGCTGGGGATGTGACACAGTGGTTGAGTGACCCTGAGTTCAATCCCTGGGATCCCCCCACCCACCGAGAGAGAGAGAGAGAGAGAGAGAGAGAGAGAGAGAGAGAGAGAGAAAGAAAGAAAGAAAGAAAGAAAGAAAGAAAGAAAGAAAGAAAGAAAGAAAGAAAGAAAGAAAGAAAGAAAGAAAATTTAAACATGGGGAGAGGAGCTGGGTATGTAGCTCAGTGGTAGAGCACTTGCCTAGCATACATGAGGCCCTGGATTCAATTCCCAATACTGTAAAAGAAAAAAGGAAAAATTCACACTTTGAAACCTTTATTCACCATATTGTTTAATCAGAACAAAACATGTAGGGAGCACCTGTCTCAAGATAAAAAATAAAAAGTGCTGGGCAGTGTGTTGGCAGTACCTCAGGACAGGCACTTTAACACATTGCTAGTGAAAGAATAAACTCATGTCCTTGTAGATGTAGAGATTCTGGATGCTGGGAAATATGTACCTCTCTATTTCTAAGAAATTAATCTACAGATATCCTCCCTATGGATCACATATAAAGGAAATTATTCACTGAAGTTACAAAGGATCATAAAGGACCAAAGCGGGGGCTTGTCATAAGCAAGTCAGGCCGTAAGCATAGAGCAGATCCCCCAATGTCAGAATTTATTGAGTAACAATAGATTCACACACTACATCACTTTCATTGGTTTTTTTTTTTTTTTTTTTTTTTTTTTGGTAACAGGGATTGAACCCAGGGGCGCTTAACCACTGAGCCCCATTCCCAGCCCTTTTTATATTTTATTTAGATACAGGGCCTTGCTAAGTTGCTTAGAGTCTCACTACGTTGGTGAGGCTGGCTTTGAACTTCTGATCCTCTGGCCTCGGTCTCCCGAGGCACCGGGATCACGGCCACTGTGCCCAGCTTCATCAGCTCTGATTCATTGAAAATACCCACAGTTCACTTGGTGTCCTGATTGAGGCAATCGCTTGATCTTTTATTCCATTCCAGGCTTAATTATTAATATCTACAACACTCAAAAGTCACACATCACACTCTGCGCAATGATTATATATATATACACATATATGTTACAAAAAGGCTGAGAAAGGGTTAAGGGGCCAGAGGGTTCCCAGAGGCTGTGAGTGATGGTTGAGAGGGGACACAAATGCACAGAGCCACTGCAGGTGGTCACTAAGGAACTGGTTCTGCAGAGTGGAGGCGAGGGTCCAGGAACTGGCAGTTTCGAAGTGACAGCCTGAGGGGCCAGCTTCAAGTGGGCAGTGTTCCTTGTTGTGGGCAGGGAGGAACTGAGCCGGGCTGAACCCCAGAGACAGACTCAGAAGTTCGTCACCCTGGCAGATTTTCCTGGGCAAGGCTCGTGATGAGTGACCAGGTGACCGGGTCATTGTACAGCTGAGTTCAGTCGTGGGGTGCTCTTCCTTTTATGGGTTTTAGATGAAGGGTTGACCTCTGCTGACGTTGATAAACTCCAGTGTTGGGTGTTTCTGATATGATTTGAGATGCCCGTGTATTCAGGTGCCCTGATTCAATTTGATAAGTTGGCTCAAACAAATTATTTATGAATCTGTGCCTTATGGCTGTGCTGGGCAGATAGTGGATATCTACTTGTAGAAACAAAGTGTAGAGTCATCCTACCTTGGCTCTTGGACTTCAAATGGAATAACTCATGGCTGACGACTGCTTTATACAATGAAGCGACTCATTCATAGCTAGGCGCAGTCTGAAAACCGCTGTTCTCTACATCACAGAGTGACTCAGCAGGACAGAGCTGGCTCTCCAAAGGCTAAGTAATATTCATACGTCTAGAAGAATGGCAGAGATTTCAATGCACTAATATTGAAGTGGTAATTCCTTTCTCCACTAAAAAATCTTAACTGGGCCTCTCCAGAAATCTTCACCATGGCTGATTTTAGGAATGTCAGCAAAACAGTCTCTGCAAAAGAGTTCAATGTAGACAAACTTCCTATTTTTGTGTCGCCCTGTTTACTTGGCCACTGGCCGAGAAGATACCAGCACTCCAAGTGCTGGACACCCCTTACTAGTTTTTCACAAACATATCCAGTATAGTACTTTGAAGAAATGTGCAAACAAGGCCTCTGGCCTTGAGCTGGGCTTCACAGAGATGTCTACATTTTTAAGAGAAGTTACAATTGGGCTCCATGGTAACAGCTGGCAGGGGGAGGAAAGAAAGGGGAGAAGAAGCTCTCCCCTTCTCAGGGGTTGTCCTTGAAGGGTTAACTTGCCCAAAACTTAGTGAAAGAAAAAGCTGCTTTTATGTGAACTTCTACAGACTGGGAACTTCTGAGCCCCTCCCCTTACATGCTGGGTATAAAATTCTGAAACTCCCTGAACTCAGGGTTCAGGGGATTGATTGATTATAGCAGAAGCTGTGCCCTCTGAGCCTGGCTGCAACCAAATAAAACTGTTTCCTGCTATCTTCGGTGCCTTGCCTCGTCTGTCCCTACAACATTTTAGACAAGATTTTAACAAATATAGGTTGATGGGGATACTGGGTTGCTAAGTGATTTGGTCATTGTGTGAGCATCAAACTTAGACAAACTAAGACAGCTACAGCGTCGTCAGGTAATGCACTCTTAAGGGAGGACCATCCTAGTTAGGCCTATTGTTAAATGAAATGTGGTCGAGCTGTACATAAATGTGCATTGTGTTGTGAAGTAAGTTCAGAACCATGTGTCACTATTTGTCCTATGGGGGGGCAGGTGTTTACGTCTATTTATTTGCTTGTGTACAAAAAATTTATGAACATCACACAAGACACTGGCAGTGTCTCTGACTTTCAGAGTGAGAAACTGAGGAGCTGGAGGATAGAGGAGAGGGAGAGAAAGAATTTTCACTTTATATCCTCTTACATATTTTGACTTTGTAATTTTATTTCTGTTATACTATTCTAGGGTTGGGGTTGTGGCTCAGCGGTAGAGCGCTCACCTAGCACGTGTGAGGCACTGGGTTTGATACTCAGCACCACGTAAAAATGAAATAAAGATGTTGTGTGTCCACCTATAACTAAAAAATAAATATTAAAAAATATTATTTAAGGGCTGGAGATGTGGCTCAAGCGGTATCGCGCTCGCCTGGCATGCGTGCGGCCCACGTTCGATCCTCAGCACCACATACAAAAACAACGATGTTGTGTCCGCTGAAAACTAAAATAAATAAATAAATAAATAAATAATTTTATACTATTTAATAAAATAAAATGAGGCCCAAGGGCAAGAAGCAGAGTCATAGAAATGCAAATATGTAATTCACATGCCATAATATAATTCACATGCCATAAATGTACCCTTGAAGTCTACAATTCGGTGACTTTTAGTATACACACAAAGTTGTACCGCCATCACCCCAGTTCCAGAACACTTTTATGACCCCAGAGGGAAACCTATTAGCCGTCACTCCTCACCTCCCTTTAGTCCCTGGCAACCACCTATCTGCTTTTCCCTACCTGTGGAATGGCCACTCTAGACATTTCATAAAAATGGAATCACACAATATGTGATGGTTTGTGACTGGCTTCTTTCACTTACTGAAGTGTCCTCGAGATGCATCTATGATGTTGCATGTTGCAAAAGAACATCATGCATGTTTAGGACTGAGTAATATTCTGTTGAGTGGATGTACCACATTTTATTTATCTACTCGCCAGTGGATGGGCATTTGGGATTGTTTCAACTTTTTGGCTATTGGGAAATAATGCTACAGAAATGCAGATTTTTGGATCCCCACTGATTCCAAGATAGCCTAATACTCAAAGCATGCTGAGCCTCTTCGGCACACAGGCGCAAACACATTTAACACGTCTTCTCCAAATGTGAAAAGAGTCAAAAATCTCATTAAAGTCACCTTTTCCTTCCCATTCCACGCACTTCTCACCCATCTTCATTGTGTCTTCACGATCTTTCCCTTTCTCCTGTGACCCTTTTCTTGGGGGAGTGGGGAGGGTGCAGGGGATGGAACCCTGGATCTCAGTGAACTCTAAGTGCTTGCCCTGCCTGGGAGCTGCACCCAAGGCCCTCTCCTTTCTACTTTCTCTGCTGTTTTTTCCTGCATTCCTAGTCTGTCTCTCCTCTCCCTCCAGCACACCTTTCTTCCTTCCTTCCTTTACTATGTATTTTTTTTTCAGTTTCCCCTATTTGCCAAGCTATATAATCATCATCACCGAATTAACTCACCCTGGAAAAAATTATAAAGCCGGCACACCCAAGCTTTACTTGAATAGTCATTTTTACCATTAGCTCCTTGCCTGCAAGGCAAGAGGTTTGTTAAAACCAGCCCTGCCCCTCTGTCTGGGGTATTTTTCAAATCCAGGCTTACTGAGGCCCCTAGAGACTGTCTTAACAGAGATTATGATCCATCAGGCAGCTACTGGACAATGTTTAGCTCCAGATAAGATCTGGGGAGACAGGGGGTCCCGAGAAGTCGCTGGCGCGTGCACACACACAAAAGCACACACAAGCACACACGCACGCATACCACGCACATTCCTTTCTGTGTCCCCAGAAATGTCTCTTTGTAGGGAGTCTCCCGAGAGTAAACTAGAGCCGATCATTAACATGACAGATTAGAGCTCAGCCTCTGCAGACCATCTCCAGAGAGAATTCCACCCACGCTGGACAGCAGGCCTGAGAGCAGCATCCCAAGATGTGAAGGGTCCAAAATACAGACCAATTCTTGTGCAGAAGCCCAGGTCATTCTGCACTAACCAGAATGAAACTTGTTTGGATTTTTAAATTTTGCATGTCAAAATTTGAACTGGGGTCATGGTGGTACAACTGTGTGTGTATACTAAAAGTCACCAGGGTACATTTATGGCATGTGAATTATATCTCAATAAAATAAGAAACATATTTGCATTTTTGCATGGCTCTCTCGTTTGGCAGAATGTTCTTTAATGGCATAAAGACTTTCCTGCTTATGTTCCCACTCTGGGATGGCAGCCTCAGCCCTCACCTTACCTATTTCCCTCTTTCATCTTGCCCTGGTCCAACCCACGTCCCATGGTGGCACAGCTTGACCTTCTTCCCTCCCTGTCCTGGTAGCCCCTGCTCCATTCCTTTGCAGCCACAGGACAAAGTCTGATTTTTTTTTTTCTTTTTTTTTTTTTGGTACTGGGGATTGAACCTGGGGTTGCTCTACCATTGAGCTATATCCCCAGCCCTTTTTATTTTTTTATTTTGAGATGAGATCTCGCTAAATTGCCAAGGCTGACCTCAAACTTGCGATCCTCCTGTCTCAGCCTCTCAGGTCACTGTGATTACCGGCATGTGCCACCATACCAGGCTCAAAGTCCATTCTGAGCCTGGTTTGTGGACATACAGGACATGTCGTGATTGGGTCCTCGTCTGTTCCCTCACGGTTCTCCCACACACTGCTTGACTCCAACCCGGGGAGGCTGACTCACTCTCCTCCAAACACCCCAAGCGCATTTGGTCTCACTCCCTACTCTATGTCTAGAGAGCACTTCATTTCCTCATCCCACAGATTTTTACAAAGTCCCCACTATGTGCAAAGAGGTAGGGCTTCACAGAGACACACGAGGGAGGGACATGGACAGGAAAGTTCTAACCCAATATGGGAGTGGTGTGGGGCTGGGGAGCAGAGTTGTGGAGTGAGGGAGCAGAGAGCCAGTGTTCTGGGGACAGGCAGGGAAGACAAATATCAGGGACACTTGCTGAGCCAGCAATCCGGAGCCAGCAAGTGCCCCCAGCCACTTTGCTAAATCTTACTCCAAGGTCCCCTCCTCAGCAGAGCCTTTCCAGGTCTCAAGTGACCACCCCTGGGAAACAAGAGCTCTTATGTTCTGCATTTCATTTTGCAAGCAATGACGTATAGCCTGATTCTTTGCAGTGTTTTTAAACTGAGCGTGCATGTTATGTCTTGCCCCCCAGCTCGATACTACGTTCCTGTGGGCAGGGCAGAGTTTCATAGGCACTATTTTGTACCAAGTAGGCAGTCAATAAAAATATCTGCAGAGTGAATAAATGAATGAAACTACTCACAGCACCATGTTATCTAATCCAAAAACCAGCCCTACAACACAGGGCTTTCCCACTTCCCAGGGGTGCTGGATATATGAATTCATTTGTATCCATAATGAGATTTGAACTCTACAGATGACAAATACTAAATCTTGCTTGTGGGGGGGAAAAAGGCTTATGGAATATATACCTAGGGATGGGGTTTCTGTGAACCTCTTTTTAATGTAGGTCTCACATCTCCTTGAAACTCAAAAGAAAACAGAGTGGAGAGCATAGAATGAGGGAGAAGGACTTCATTTTCCTCTTAAAACATCTTTTGTCTTTTGGCTGTATCTAGAATGATCTTTGAGCACCGGGTGATTGCTGCAAAAAAAATCAGAAGAAAAACTAGAAGTAATGTACAAGTTCCGCAGAGCTGAGCTGGCCTCTGTCTGGAGGGTGGGGCTGCTGGCTTCTCCAACTGGCTTTCCAGGACACCAAAGCTCCCAGAACCTTCTCACTCAACAATTAGGACTTCAGGAGCCACACCCAGGCCCCAAGCACTCTCCTGCTCTTGTTTCTGGGAGAAAATGCTGCTGAGGTTGGCAAAATCTGCAAGGAGATTAAAAATAATTGAGGGAGACCCACGGTTCTACTCTCCTCCTCTTTCCCTTCCCAGGCTGTAGCCGCTGCTCCCAGGATGCCTGCTGCTGGGTGGAAGGTGGCCTTTGAGGGAGGCGTTGAGCCTGCTGGACCCCACCTTTCTTCTTCAAGGCTGCTGGGGAGGACACCAAGCTTTCTCTTTTCTCCACCTCTCCCTCTTGCCAGTTTTCTGACTCCTCCACCTTCTGCTCTGTCTGCTCAGGAGCTTGTGCTACCTGCCTGGTGGGTGGATGGGGGAGGTGCTCTTCTCTTCTCAATTGCTGGCTAGCCCTCTCTCTGGGCAACTCACTCCTCCTTGTGCATTAAACACCCTCCTCAAGCCAGGACCCTCTGATCTTCTCATCTACTCAACACACTTGCTGGCTCACAGATCAGACACTGGATGCCCAAAGGATCACAGTCTCTCTCTCCAAACCTGATCCTTTTTGACTCTCCATGTCGATAGATGGTGCCACTGTCTACTTTGTGTCCCTGCTAGAAACTGTAGGTCTCCCTCAGTTATTTTTAATTACCTTGAAGATTTTGCCAATGTTCAGCAACATTTTCTCCCAGAAACAAGAACATCAACAAGGGTGTCACCCGCCTAGTTCCTTCTCTACAGTGACAGGAGCTGTCAGTCTCATCCTTTGCATCAACCCAAGGACCCTCTGCCTTGGTCCCTGCTCCCACTGTCTGTCTGTCTGTCTCTCTCTCTCTCTCTCTCTCTCCTCCAATTTGTTTCCCAGCATGACTTCCACATTTGGGTTAAAAGGATATTTTTTTAAATGAAAATCTGATCATGTTCTTTCCCTAGATTATGTTACTGGAACCATAATGTCTGAAGCAGTGGTTTCTAAACCTGGTCAACATACTCAGGAACTTTTCAAAAATAGATCTAGAGAGACCCGGAGCTGTGACCATCTCCAGGGAGATGTAGTTAATCCCTCCAGGGAGCTGGTTATGAAAAATCACTTTCCTGAAGAATGATGTCCAGGTTCCTTCAAAGGACTTCATCCCTAGCACACACTCTCCTTTAGCCAAACCGAGTGGTTTTGCTTCCTCACAGGTACTTCTGTTCTTCACAGAAGTGACTCTGTTGTCTGAGTACCCTCTCCAACACAAGGCTTCAGTTCCATCACCCTTTAGGCTTGTCGCCAAGGCAACCTCTTCTGTACTATACACCTGTACCTATGCAGTTCTTTCTTTTCCTTTTTCTTTTTCTTTTTCTTTCTTTCTTTTTTTTTTTTTTTTTTTTTGTGGTGGTGGTGGATACAAACTCAGGGCTCCCCACATGCTAGGCAAGTGCTCTACTGCTGAGTTACATGCAGTTTTTTAAAAGATGTCTCTCCACCTGGATGACAGACTGACTTCCTAAGGGCTGTCTTAGATAGTTTTGCATCCCCCCAACTCTTCTCCCAGGTCTGGCACACAATTGGTTCTCAATAAATAAATATTAAATGCATGATTAGAGCCAGACATAGTGGCACATGCCTGTAATTCCAGTGACTTGGGAGGTTGTGGCAGGAGGATTCCAAGTCCAAAGCTAGCTTCCACCAGGACACTGTCATCTCAAAAGAAAAAAGAAAAAGGGCCAGGGATGCAGTTCAGTGGTAGGGTGCCCCTGTGTTCAATACCCAATACCAGAAAGAAAAAGAGCATTAAAAAAAGAAAAGAAAAATGAATGATCATATAGAGATGAATATATGAAAATATTTTCAAATATGAAATTTTAGAGAAATGGAATAACATAAAGAGCTAGAAACAATTGTTACAGTTTCTGAAGTTTTTGAAATTTCTGAAACCCCAGAAACTTTGCATTCTCTGCCTGAACTCTGCCCCCATTACCACTATGAGCCTCTTTTCCCTGGGATCCTCAATCCAGTGGAGAGCTAAGGGGAGGGGGAGTGGCTGGACAGGGAGGATGGCTTTGTTTCTAAAGATCTGAAAGACAATAATAGACCCATTAAAACGCCTCTACTTCTATTATCAGGTGTGCTGGCAATTCTATTTCTGTGTTTATTTTGGGTGCTAGCAATTTAACCCAGAGATGATTTGATTGAACCCAGAGATTTGATTGAACCCTGGGCTTTGCCCATGTTAAAGACGCCGCTCTACCACAGGGCTAGGTCCCCGTCTTCATGAGCTGGGAATTCTGAGCAATGTCAGTGACCAGCCTTCTGGTTCTTCTGCCAACAAAGTTACTCGATCATCTTGTGATTCTTTTTTTTTTTTAATCATTAGTGAAGATTCATTTGATTTTTAAAGGTTTATCCATGAGAGACAGAAAGAGAAATTGACCTGAAAAAAACTACAGAAGATTGAATACTGCCTTCCTTCGCCTGCTTGATAAAATTCTTAAGAGAATAAAGAGATAAAAGAATTTGGCATTTATCTATTATAATATTTTTAAACTTCGTTCGTTTTCTTCTAGGAACACCCACCAATGAAATAAAAAGATTTCGAAAGGGCTGAGGCTGTCGCTCAGTGACAGAGCACTTGCCTAGAATGTGTGAGGCACTGGGTTTGACCCTTAGCACCACGTAAAAATAAATAAAGGCATTCTGTCCATCTGCAACTACAAAAATAAAATAAAAATTAAAAAAAAGATTGCTAGGCCATTTCTGTGGTGCTTGTACATCCTAAACTACAATAAACAATAGGAGGTATTTCAGGGTAAAGATAGATAGCACACACATCTCATTTTCTCTCCCAATATGCTAAAATCATAACACCCCCCCCCCCAGGGACAGGGAAACTGACAGAGAAGATAAACAAAACCTCAAACTGGAAACTGATGAGCACTAATTTGGGGGATTTTGCTGACCTGGAAAGAAGTTGAACACTAAACAAAGAAGGAAAGCATGATGGGATTTCCATTCCAGAATTCTTAAAAGGAAATGGCGGGGTGGGGAATATCGCTCAGTTGGTAGAGTGCTTGCCTCACATGTGCAAGGCCCTGGGTTCAATCCCCAGCACAGCGGTGGGGGGGGGGGGGGAATGGCAGCATCAGGCACAGCTGGAACCAGGGGTGAAGGGAAGACAGAAAAGCCCCTGGGGAGCAGTTAAGTGGCTGTCCCCAACTGCGCCATGTGATGCTTCCTTACATGGGTACATTGTGTAATGTTCAAATTAGAGTAAACCTATTTACCTGCACAGAGGAAGTCTTGACAAACACTGCAGAAGTGGATTTTAGGATATATCAGAGACACAGGTTTATTTAGGAATGCAGAGACATGCTGAAGGGAGAATGTGGGCTACCTGTACTTGATTTGGGGTAAATCAAAGAAAAACACATTCAAGAGAGAATGCAGGGCATCTTGAGAGTGGGAGATGCTTTGGGGGTTCTTGGGCTCTTTTAAAGGAAACTTGGTATGAGGTGGACATGGGAAGGTACATGGGATGCCATCAAACTGGTGATCACAGGTCTGGCAGTCCTCAGGATCCTCAGGCTGACATGGTCTCCACTATGGGATCAGTAGACAATGTTGGAAAGTACCCTAGAATACAGATATCTTAAATACCGTAGCTCTCCTTGCTAAATATATTCATTAGTGGGCTCTCTTTGCTTATTATATTCACTAACAGTGCACAAGATAATTTTTGTAAGTGGGTAGATTTATGGTAACTCTCAGATTTATAGATTTCCCAGACATTTGGAAGTAAGAGTTCTGGAAAAAGAAATGCCTTGGGAAGTGACAAGTCTGGGAGAGAAAGCTGGATTGAGAAGGAAAAATATGTGGAAATGTAGCACAAAGCTTTTGGATTAAAGTTATATTTTCCTTGTCCTTCCACTCATCTCCTTTTTGTGTATCTTTATTTATCCTCTTCTACTTCAGGGTCACTATTGATAATGATAATGTGCTGTATATTTTAAAAACATTTTGAAAATTATGTTATAGTGATATAGAGAAAAGAAAATGTATTCATAAAAGAAGAGTGGAATGACATAAAATGAAAAGTAGCATTCAGAGAACAGAAAAAGAGTTTCTGGAAATTTAGAGAATGAGATACATATATATGTGTGTGTATATATATGGAATATGATATATATGGAATATTATATATCTGGAATTTTCCTCAGTCATAAAAAAGAATGATTTTGTCTACTGCCAGTAAATGGAGGTAACTTCAGACTATCATGCTAAATTAAATAAGCCAATTCCCAAAACCCAAAGGCCAAATGTTCTCTCTTCTATGCAAATGCTAACATACAATAAGAGGGGGAAGAGAAGAACAGAAGCTTGGTGAATGAGGCAAAGGGGAATGAAGCGAAGGGAGGGGTGGGTGGAATAGAAAAGACAGTGGAAAGAATCAGACGTGACTTTCCTGTGTTCATACCTGAATCCACCAGCAGTGAAACTCCACATCATGTATAACCACCAGAATGGGGTCCCAATATGAATGAGTTCTATTCCATGCATATATAACATGTCAAAATACACTCTACTGTCATGTACACCTAAAAAGAACAAGTAAAAAAAAAAAGTTAAAGAAGGAAAATAAGTCAGGACCAACATAGGAGAGAGGTGAAGGGAGACCCCAGGCACTGGAACAACCAGTCCAGAGAGTTTGCATGAAGATGAAAGAGGTAAGATATTTGATGAAAATGAGCAGGTTGGGAAGGGAACAGAGTTTGGAATTGAATTTGTCACATCCACACTGAAAAGTAAGTGAGTTAGGGGCCTGAGGTTGTAGATCAGTGGTGGAGTGATTACCCGGCAGGCCTATGGCTCCATCCCCAGTAACACACACACACACAAATACACACAGAGCACGCGAGCACACACACACAAATACACACAGAGCGTGTGCGCACGTGTGCACACACACATACACACACACAGAGTTCATTTTAATTTAAGCTACAACTAATGGCTGTAAAATAGACGTAAACTGTAACTTTACAGAGGATGAGGGAGAAGAGTGAAGTTCAAATGTGTGAACGAGAGCTAAATTCTCAACTTTCATAGAAGAAAGAGAATAACTAATGCCTTAAACTGAAAAATAAAGCAACAGCAATACAAGCCTGCATATTAGAGTTTAAAATGTGGCTGGGGGTATAGCTCGGAGCTGGAGTGCTTGCCCAGGATGAGTAAGGCCCTGTGCTCCATCCGCCACATCACACCCACAGAAAAACGGCTATCAAGGAAAATGCCCAGAGGATCAGCCAAAAGAACACAAATGACAGTAGCAAAGGAGAAACTGGGGGAATGGGTGCAGCGAAGTGGCCTGGGGCTTTTTTCCCCCTTCAGTTCCAGTGACTGAACCCAAGGTGCTAGCATGGGCCAAGCAGGCACTCCACCACGGAGCCTCGTCTGCAGCTCTTTATATTTTTATCTGAAACAGAGTCTTGCTAAACTGTCCAAGCTGGTCTCTGGCCTCAAACTTGCCATTCTCCAGCCTCAGCCTCTCTAGTAGCTGGCATTAAGAGTGTGAGCCACAGAGCCCAGTTTCTAGGGTGCTTATTTTTGTGGTGCTGGGGAATTGAACTCGGGGGTGCTTTATCACTAATCTACACTCCTGTACTTTTTCCTCTCTCTTTTTTTCTTCTTCTTTTTTTTTTTTTTTTTTTTGAGACGGTCTCTGTAAATTGCTAAGGGACTTACTGTAGCACTGAGTGGGGCCGGGTGGGTTCTTTTTCTCCCAAATTTGAAGAATGAAATCCACAGACACAAGGTGAGGGCAAAGTTATTAGAGTAACAAACAGAAAGAAAGAGAGTTCCCAGAAGAGAAGGGTCTCAAGAGCAGGTTGCCAACGGTGTCTATTGTCTCGGGGTTTATATGAGTCTTCAGGGTTAAGGAAGTTAGCCCCCTGGCCCAGTCCTGGGTAAGGCGCTCTGCAACCACACAGCTCCCCATGTGCCCTTTGGTCCAATAAGGCTACCTTTTCACAGGGGGTCTGGGCACTAGACAGCAGAGGGCTCACGGTCAGGTAGTTTTTCTGCTTACACAGGAATCATCCGGACCTTGATGAGTCCCGGCCTCTCATGTCTGTAAACAGCCCAGCTGCACAGAAAACTGACTTCAAGGGGCCCACGTTTCCTTTCTGCCTATTTTAACTCTTTCTCCTGCCTCATTACTAAGTTTGGCCTCAAATTTATGAGGCTTTTGCCTCAACCTCTCAAATCACTGTGACTACTAGAACTTCTTTTTTAACTTGATGATTTAATTGAGTTTTAGAGGTAAATGCGTACATATACATACATTTGACAAAAGAGTAAAGCAAAGAAATATGGGGTTCATTTGCAAGAGAAAAAATGGTTATTCTAAACTAAAGAAATGTATTAACATAAAGTTCAGACTCCTTTACTCTATGGCAGCCTCCCATATGTAGGCCAGGGCTTTACCACTGAGCTATATCTCAGCCCTTTTTATTTTCTTTTCAGACAGAATCTGGCTAAGTTATCTGGGCTGGGCTTGAACTTTTTTTTTTTTTTTTTTTTTTTTTTTTAGTTGTAGATGGACATACCTTTATTTTACTTATTTATTTTTACCTGGTGCTAAGGATCAAACCCAGTGCCTCAATGTGCTAGGCAGGCACTATACCACTGTGCTACAACTCCAGCCCTGGTCTTGAACTTTTGCTCTTCCTGCCTCAGCCTCCTGAGTAGCTGGGATTTCAGGTATATACCGCTGCACCCAGCTCATGACACATTTTGAGAAAATTAATACTTACATGAAATATGCACCATGTAAGTCATATAGAAAAGAAGCATACTTACAATGCTTGTTGCAGAGCTTAAAAACATCTTTCTAAAGGCCAGCTTCTAAGAGCTAGGGTTGTGGCTCAGTGGTAGAGTGCTTGCCTAGCATGTGTGAGGCCCTGGGTTGGATTCTCAGCACCACATATCAATAAAGAAATAAAGGCCCTGTTTCCCAGTATGCATATACAATTAGAGTGGTCCTCAGAAGGTTTTTGACTTTGTAAGAAAACTTCTCCTCAAATCTTGTCCTCATCAAGTTAAAAATGAATTTTCAGGATCAGAGCATTAGAAGGGTGAGAAGCACACTCTCCTTTACAACCCCCCAAATGGACTAGAGACACAAGGTTTAGCAAAAAGTGAGGCTTTACGTACAGTCTTGCAGATCAGATGTCTGGGGTGAGCAGGCATTTTATCCCCGAGAGCACAGGTTCTGATTTAACCCTCTGGTTCCTCACTGGCTGAGGACTGTAGGTTTTACTGTCTCCCACTGGGTTATTTAAAGAAATATACCTCTGGTTGTTCCCACCTCCCTTTGTTCTCCTATGGTGGGAAAGCCTTCTGGGATTGAGTGATCCCTCCCAGGTCACTATGCTGGTCAAGCCCTTCACCCTCACCTCTTGTTTGTGGAGGGGCTGTGAGTCTTGACACTCTGCTGTCAACTGCTGGTAACTTTCTCTCCCCTCCATCCAGTTGCCTTTCTTTCACCCCAGTTTGGCATTTAAAGCCAAATCCTGTATTCAGAAAACAGACCATCAGACTTTCTATTTCTCACAGAAGAGCCAGACTTTCTGACTCATCAAAGTCTCCCAGCCAAGTTTTGGACTTGTAGAAACTCATAGCAAATTTGCCAGCCATGCTAGACCACATAGGAAATGAGAGCCTTGGGGTTTTGTTTGTTTGTTTTTGTTTTGTTGGGGTTTTTTTGTTTGATGGATTGATTTGGGGTTTGGGGTTTGGGGTATGGAAAATTGAACCCACAGGGGTGCTCTATCCATTGAACTATATTTCTAGCCCTTTTTACTTTTTATTTTGAGGCAGGGTCTCGCTCAATTGCTAAGGCTGGCCTCAAACTTTCAATCCTCTTGCCTCAGCCTCCTGAGAAACTGAGATTACAGGTGTGCGCCACCACACCCACCTAAGGCAAAAAAAAAAAAAAAAAAAACAAAGGATTTATTGAACCGTTATGGATGCTAGCCAGAAAAAAGGATGAAGCCCAGAGACAAGTTCTCAATTTGGAAATAGGTCCACTAGACCTGGAGCCATGAGGGAGCCAAAATATGGGGAAGGAAAGCATAAGTTATTTCTGTGGAACCTACATGGGCTGCAGATAGCAGGGGCAAGAGAAAGCTCTGCGATAGAAGGCTAGCTCCTAAGGAGAAGGAATCATGCCTCTGGATCGGTTGGGGTTGTAAGCTGGTGCTGGTGTCTCCTAGGCAGCACAATGCCCTCCGAGTTAAGGTTTTAACATGCAGTCAGGACTGTTGAGAGTCTTCTGTTGAGTTTGACCTCTGGCTGTTGACTCAGTAACCTCCTCCCTCCCTCCTCTGGCACTCATAATTTAATATTGAACATCTCAGAATTTTTCTCTTCTCACGTGTTAAGCTGAGCTTTGGGCTCCTTGCTCCCCATCACTCCTCTGAGCTTAGCGACTGGATCTCCCCTCCCTCGGCCACGTTCTGCTGCTGTTTCTTCACATGCGTCACCGCCATCCGCACGGCCTCCCTCATTTCCCTGCAGGCTGCTCTCACTTCCACAGCCCACAGATGCTTACCCGGGACTTCAGGCTGCCTCTCAGACATGCAGCTTCTGGCACAGGACCCAGAAACTACAGGGGACTATTCTCCTTCTCCCCCGAACCCAAAGCTGCCTCTGGGACTGTAAGAACACAACACCTGTTCTGGGGCCCACCTGGTTCCCCACATCCAGGTCTGATAACTCTCCAGTCTCTTCCAACTTAATGCCTCCTGCACAAATTTACAAGGCAACTGGAATCTCTGAAATGTTCGCATTCAGTATGGGAGTCCAAGGGCTAAGTAGGCTAGTTGTTTCGGTGAGTTTCATCATTGGATGATAAGATCTGCTTTCCCTATACACCTCCGTAAGGGTAAAAGAATGCCCATGAGGTAGGCATGGTGGCACACCCCTGTAATCCCAGCAGCTTGGGAGGCTGAAGAAGGAGGATCACAAGTTCAAAACCAGCCTCATCACCTTAATGAAGGCCTAAGCAACTTAGTGAGACGCTGTCTTTATGAATCATAAAAAGGTCCAGGGACGTGGCTTAGTGGTTAAGCACCCCTGAGTTCAATCCCCCAGTTCCCCCCCCCAAAAAAAAAGAATGCCCCTGAGAACTGGACATGGTGGCGCACCCCTGTAATCCCAGCAGCTCAGGAGGCTGAGGCAGGAAGATCGAAAGTTGGAGGCCAGCCTCTGCAACTTAGTGAGGCCCTAAACATCAGTGAGACCCTGTCTCAGAATAAAAATAAAATGGGCTGGAGATATAGCTCAGTAGTAAATGGGTTCAATGAGCAGTACCCACAATAAAAATAAAAACATTTTAAAAAGGGAATACACGCAAGAGGCAGAAGAGAGCCACCAAAGAACTGCACTTCTTTACTGTTGAAAAGATGGACACAGTGTGGGAAAAGCAACCAAGTGTACTGTTTAATTAGGAAAAGGGGAAATTTTCACTTTGGAAGCCGACTGGAGATAAGGTAGAAGGCGCAGGGGACTGTTCAAAGCAGGTCTCTGTGGAAACACCCTTGGGCCTTGGGAATGCACCACTTCAGCACTGGCAGAGATGGGGTAGGCAAGGGGCAAGACCGAGTCAGGACCCTGGGCCTGCGGGCTTCTGCTGTGTTTGGCTCAGGTTAATCACTGACTCAGCCAAAATGAAATAGCTCCTAGAAGTGGAGGAGGGAGGATGTGGGATCCCCGGCTTGGCAGAACTAACCTGCTCCGGTGTGGGGGTTCTCAGCAATGCCCAGCCAGTGTATTTAAAGGCTGCCTGTCCTGGTCTGCAACAGAATATCTGGGAAGACTGGGAAATTCATGAAGAAGAAAAATTTACAGCCTGATGGTTCTAGAGGCTGGGAAGCCCTAGGTCAAGGTTTCTGCATCTAGAAGGGCCTTCTTGCTGCATTGGAACAGGGAAAAAGGGGGAGAAGTGTTTAACACCACCTCTTACGGGGCCCACCTCCCCACACTGTCACCTTAGGGGTCACTTCTGACACGTGGTCATTCAGGGACATATTCAAACCATAGTGCTACCCAAGATTTCCCCCAAGTGACCGAATCACTGTTTCCGTAATGATGGACATCATTACCCCAAAAAAGAGTTCCAAGCAAAGTGTGTTTGACAAAAACAATTTTATCCCAAAACTGAAATAATAACCAAACAACAAATTTTTCTTAGAATCCCACTGAGATGAACAGTGGACTGCAAACTCCGAGGCACCCCATGAAGGTTGCACGCATCCCGGAGTCCCATCTAGGTGTTACCGTCTAGGGGTGCTGGGTTTGTTGTCTCCATTCAGCAAAGGATTGAAGAACAGGACAGAGAGTCAGCAAGCAGAAGAAGTAGGGTTATTCAGAAACACCACGTCTGTTAGAAGAAAAAGTAGGCCCAAATCTCCATCATGCTGGGCTATGCCCCAACTTCCTTACTAAGACTCCTATAGCACAAGAATTAATGTCAAGAATCAATAAATGGGATGGATTCAAACTAAAAATGTTTCTTCTCAGCAAAAGAAGCAATCAGTGAGGTGAACAGAGAGCCTATAATTTGGGAACAAATTTTTACCACATGCACATCAGATAGAGCACTAATCTCTACGATATATAAAGAACTCAAAAATCTTAACACCAAAAAAACAAATAACCCAGGGCTGGGATTGTGGCTCAGTGGTAGAGCACTTGCCTAGCGTGTGTAAGGAACTGGGTTCAATTCTCAGCACCACATAAAAATAAATAAATAAATATCCATCAACAACTAATAAAATATTTAAAAATAAATAAATAAAAAACCCAATCAATAAATGGGCCAAGGAACTGAACAGACACTTCTCAGAAGAAGATACAAATTAATCAACAAATATATTAAAAACTGTTTAACATCTCTAGCAAGTAGAGAAATGCAAATCAAAACTACTGTAAGATTTCATCTCACCCTAGTCAGAATGGCAGCTATTATGAAGACAAACAACAATAAGTGTTGGCAAGGATGTGGGGATAACGGCACATTCATACATTGCTGGTGGGACTGCAAATTTGTGCAGCCAATATGGAAATCGGTATGGAGATTCCTTGGAAAACTGGGAATGGAACCACTTTTGACCAACTATCCCACTCCTCGCTCTATATCCAAAGGACTTAAAAACAGCATACTGCAGGGACACAGCAATGTTTATAGCAGCACAATTCACAATAGCTAAACTGTGGAAACAAACTTGATGCCCTTTAGTAGATGAATGGATAAAGAAATTGTGGTATATATACACAATGGAATACTACTCAGCAATAAAAGACAATAAAATCATGGCATTTGCAAGATGGAGTTGGAGAATATAATGCTAAGTGAAGTTAACCAGTCCCAAAAACCCAAATACCGAATGTTTTCTCTGATTTAAGGATGCTGATTCATAATGTAATGGGGGGAGTATGGAAGGATTCAATGATAGGGCAAAGGGGAAAGGGGGAGGGAGGAGAAAGGAGGGGGCATGGGGGTAGGAAAGATGGTGGAATGAGATGGACATCATTACCCTAAGAAGACATGATGGTGTGACTCTACTTTGTGTACAACCAGAGATATGAACAATTGTGCTCTCTGTGTGTAGAATGAATTGTAATGCATTCTGCTGTCATATATAACAAATTAAAATTTTAAAAATGAAAAATAAAAAAAGAACTTGGGTTACTAAAAAGAGACAGAAATAGAGAGATGGTCTTCTTCAAAGAGAAGGGGCCCCAGAGCTGAGAATTAGGTGGAGAGTTCCAGTTGGTTCTTTTTATGGGCTCTGGCATTTCCTCCTCTCCTCCTCTCCTCGCCAGTCCACACTATTATTGATTGGTGCCCCCTCTGTCCTTAAGTCTGTTTTAGCGTCTCTGTTGGATCCCCCACTTAAGAACCTGAGTACAGAGGTGTCTGTCTAATTGGGTCCCCTGCTTCTGTACCCGGACACTTTTGTCAAGCAGGAAGTTGATCTCACCAGAAGACCCTCTCCCTGCTCCTTTGTTCTGGCCCTGCCCCCAACCTCCTCACTCGCCATCTTGCCCTGAGTGCCTAAGCCCTTCTAGTTCTCCCTCAATACGTCTTCTCAGAGGATACCCCATCTACTGTTGGGAGTTGGGGCAACGACCACTCTAGCTAGTTCAGGCTGACAAGGGGCGTCATTGGACTAACTGGGATACCCTTCCGAGGAAGGTCTATGGCAGGCGGGAAGCAGTCGGTTGGTCTAGAGGCCAACACTGGTGACATACATCGGGGGTCTGTCAAGGGGTCCATGGTAGAAGTCTGGAGGGCTGTCTATTGGGGGCTCCATTTGCAACACCATCTGAAGTTTTGTGGTCTCTATATAAGAGGAAACAAAGCAAAAAAGCAAATCGATAATCCAAGGTCCAAAAATAAGAATAAGCACCAAGTCTGCCAGAGGCCCCAGGAGAGGTTAAAACCATAAGGCAGATTTCACAACTTTGGATAATCCGTTGGACTGTGTCCTTCAGGCCTTTTCCTGAAGATGTCTCATGTATTAGAGTATTATCTCTTCCCAAAGGGGAGAGTTTGTGGAAAGACTTTAAATTCTCCCATTGGGATGCTTGGGGAAGTAGTAGGATGTCCTCAGGAGAAACCCGCCATCTTAATCCTCTATGATCACGTTGGTGTCCTTGAGGTCCAGCTTGTTGAGCCTCTTCCATTGAGTACTGGGGATGTTCAAAGGACAGAAAAGAGTGTTCCCTTAGGAGTGGGGACCCTGTAAAGCAGCTGCCTTGGCTGCTACATCTTCAGGCCTGTTTCCTTTAGCTACTGTGTCCTTTCCCTTCTAATGTCCAGGAAAATCAATAACTGCTACCTGAGAGGGCAGGAATATCGCCTCTGGGAAGCGAAGAATCTCGTTGGTGTGTTTAACAGAAGTGCTGTGGTAGTAAGCAATCCTCTCTCTTTCCAGATAGTTGCATGAGCATGAAGTATGGCAAAGGCATATTTAGAATCAGTAGGAAGTGGCCCCGATTCAAGAACCTCAAAATCTGTCACTATTGCGGATCCAGATCTCCAGGTCCCATCAATTACCGATGAATTCCCATCAGTGTATAGAGTGAGATCGGGATTATCTATAGGATGATCAGACAAATCTGGTCCTGCAGCATAAGTTTCCATTAAAACTTTCTCACGGGACTGGAGAGGTTTTTCCTCTCTCTCAGGTAAGTGGTTGGATTGGGGTCGTGACAAGCCTTTAAGATAATTTCAGGTCCTTCCAAAAAGAGGGCCTGATATTTGAATATATGGCTGTCTGTTAACCAGAGACTATGCTTAGAATTTAGGGTTCCTCCCATGTTATGAGAAGTAAGTACAGTTAGGGACCTTCCCAGAGTAAGTTTATTTGCCTCAGGGACCCATAGTCCCACTGCAACCATGCCTCTGGGACTTGCAGGTCACCCATTGGCCACTTTGTCTAACTCCTTACTTAGGTATCCCACCAGCTGTAGGGTGGCCCCTAATGATTGAATAATCATGCCTAGTGCTATTCCATTCCTTTCTGTAACATATAATTGAAAAGTTGACTGAGTGGGCAGGCTAATAGCTGTTTGGCTTTCCTCGCCTCTGCAGTCCGATTATTAACTGCCCACAAAGCCCCTGTGCTTCCTTAAGGTACTCATAGCGGGGTCTTGCCTTCTCAGCCTATCCAGGGACCCACATTCTACAACATCCAGTTGTTCCCAGAAAGGCCCTCAGTTGTTTTACTGTCTGAGGAAGGGGATATCAGAGTGAGGATTGGATTCTTTCTGGGCCAAAAAGTTTTTGAGTTTCTTCTTCCAGTCTCATGCCCAAGTAAGTAACCTGGGGTAGGCACAACTGAGCCTTCTCTTGGGAGAACTTTAAATCCCCCAGTGGCCAGGAAATTGAGACGAGAGACAGTGCAATCAGACATTATGTTTTCTGAAGAAGGTCATGTACAAACTGAAGGAACACTGTATAGGGTCTGACCATCCATGAGGTCTTGTTCCAGTGCCCATCCAGACAGACGGGGATGGTCTCTAAATCCTTGGGGAAGGAATGTCCAGATAACGGGTCCATCCTTATGGGTAGGATCCTCAAAGGCAAATAGAGGTTTTGGGATCTAAAGGATGCAGAAAAAGGCATCCTTCAAATCTAGGACAGTATAGTAAGCAGTTCCCTTGGGGATTTAGGTAAGGCGAGTATATGGGTTTGGAACAACTGGATGTAAAGGGACCACTGCTTCACTGTACACAGAGGTCTTGAACTAATCTCCATTTATTGGGGCTCTTTGGAACCCCCAGTATAGGAGTACTCCAAGAGCTAGAGTACTCTACCAAAAGTCCCTGTTTCAAACTCAGTATAATAGGTATTAGTCCCTTCCTAGCTTCAGGTTTTTAGGGATACTGCTTTTGGTGAGGAAAGTAGGAAGGATCTTTAAGGTGAATTTCAACAGGGTTGTAGTTCAGGCCCTTCCCACTGTATTGTCATCTGACCAACTGCGGGGTCCACCTCTGACTCTGTTAAGGGCAGCCAGCTACACTCCCCACGTGGCAACCACAATGTGACCCTTAGTTGAGTTATAGGTCTCTTCCTCAGATAGGGGCTGGGGTCTCTGGAACAATGAGAAAGGGGTGACAGAGGTGGACATCCCCCCAGGAGCCAACAAGAGGTCCAGTAAAGTGTCACTCACGGGGCTGGCCCGACATGCCCTGAATGGTTACCGGATCGTGGGACCTAGGTCCAGAAGAGAAGGACAGGACTGAGAATTGTGCTCCCGTGTCCAGAGGAAGTTTATCTGGTGCTCGTCCACAAGGAAGGTTACCCGGGGCTCCTCAAGCTGGACCTCAGTCACGGGAGCCACAGAGGAAGGCCCAGGAGCCGTCACTGGGAACTGGTAGGCAATGGCCCTGATTCCCTCAGGTTCCCAGGACATCTAGCCTTCCAGGGCTTCCCCTGACCCAGAGGACAAGGTGTGGGAGGCGGTCTAATAGGTGGCCCACACCTCTGGGGACAATCCTTTTTGAAGTGGCCTTCTTTCCCAGGAGAGAAACAGGAGGTGGAGGAGGATGCCTGGGCACCGGCTCCTATGGCTGCCATCAATTCTCGGTGTCCTTGGTCCTTGTTCTGCTTTTCGGGGTGTCTATTATAAAAGACTATTGTAGCACTCTGGACTAATTGGTCCAAAGTTTTGTTCTGCAGCCAGTTTTTGGAGCTTCCTCCATATTCTGGAGCAGATTGGGTCAAGAATTCATCTTTAAGAATGGTCTCCTCCATCTGTGCCCTGGGCTCCATATCCCTGTGTTGGCTAAGGGCCTCCCGGAGCCTCTGTAGAAAGGTTCCTGGGGGCTCCGTTCCCCCTTGAATTATGGTGGTCAGTTGGGCATAATTAAATGCTTAACGTGGGCCGTCCTCAGTCCTTCTAACACCCAATACATCAAGTGATGTCTGTCCCTTCATCTTTATCTTGCCAGCATCCCAGTTTGGCTCAGTGACTGACTCCCCTGGGGAGGTCCCCACTCTTGCCAGCCAGGGTTACTTTCCCTCCCGCTGCTCCTGTTTCAACAGCATCTCCAACACCCTTTGTTTTCCCAAGGAAGTTAAAGTTTGACTCAAAAGCAACATAACCTCCTTTCCTGCTAAGTCGTAAAGATTTGATAACTGCTGGAAGGTTTGAAGGTGTTGATCTCGGTTTTCAGTGTAGTTCCCTAGGTCTAGCTTTAGGTCCTTTAATGCAGTTAGTGTAAAAGGGACATGTACCATCTCAGGTGCAAACCCCCACACCCGCATTGCTCTGAGAGGAAATATGCCCTTTGTAGCAGGTTTCCTAGCAACGCTGGGATCATAGGTAAAATTCGTCCCTGGATCAGGAGAACTGGGCTGCAATCCTTTTAAACCTGAACATAAAGGGGAAGCAGTCTTAGGACCTATTTTTCCTTCATTTGGGGCTGAGGGAATTCCCTGTTTAACTGGTAAACGTCTCTTTTTCCTCTGACAATAAGTTTTTCTGTTCTGGGGACTTGGTGTCTGGCTTAGAGCAACAGAGTGCCGCTAGGGTCCGAGAGTCAAGCTTGCAATCCTTTGCTGATTCGGGATGATCCCTTCAATAAAAGAATAATTCTACATAAGGAACTTCACTCCATTTGCCCTCCCATTGGCAGAAAAGGTCTAATTAATTGCGAAATAGTACTATGATTTAGGGTCCCCTCGGGCGGCCACTTTTCTCCATCTCCTAACGGGTACGGAGGCCAGGCCTCAGTGCAAAACAAGATCAAAGGTTTTTTTCTTTAATTGGGGGGGTCCAAATTATCCCAGTTTTTGAGCAGATAGGAGAGGGGTGAGCCTCTTGGGATCTTGGAAGAATTGGATTCCTTATGGGAACAAAAAGAAAGAAGAGAGGTCTTGATGGGGGTCGCCCAATCCTCATCTCACTCTTTTACAAATCCTGAGAGGTGCAGCTCTGGCCTGTCAATTGGGTAGACTGTGTTAGCCCAGAATCTATCGGAGGGGGACCGCGTCCAGGAAGGGACTAGCCCAGCTTACCCATGGCCTGTGGTCCACGTCCCTGATACTTCTTTTTGTAACCCGGATCTCTCTGATGCTTTCTTTCCCAGAAAGCAACTCCTTCCCGCCTTATTCCTGCCGAAGAGGGATTCAGAATTCTCAGGACCACAAGAATCTGGAGTCGCGGCATCTGCCTATGCTGAAGTCTCTGAGATAAGAGAATCCCCTGACCCGGTAACATGGCCTCTCAGCCCACATTTATGTGTCTTTTTTTTTTTTTCTTCTTCTGTGCTGCTATAAATCAACCCTAGGAGACGTCCTGTGGTGGTCATAATAATATCCCCCTTTTCCTTTCTCTTCCTTTTGGAGGGTCCTTAGAGCCACAAGGAAGGGGGGGGTGGTTATTTCTAAAATGTCTCAAAGGACAAGGAGTCTCTCTATTTTGGGGTCTTTTGATCAGGGACAACGATCCTGACCAAAAAGACAAGGTTTCTGCATAAGGTAAAGATGAATAAGGAGCGACCTAGTCTTAACCCACACACGGTGTTCCCAGAAGAAGGAAAAGAAACGTTGCTGATTCTGTCACAGACTGCGGGTCCTGTGACTCGTGTTGTTGCCGAGAGGAGAGAAAGAGAAGAAAACCTTCAGTCTGGGAATTCAGCTGTGCTAGTCCTGGCTGGGAGCTCCCTGGCCTCAGAGAGCCAAGGAAGTGCCAGACGATCAATAGTCTCTTCCCAGGTCTCGACAGCTGTTTAACATGACGGTTATGAACCTTTGAGTCGATGGTTTCAATCCCGGACGAGCCCCCAATTGTTACCATCTCGGGGTGCCAGGTGGTTGTCTCTGTTCAGCAAAGAATTGAAGAACGGGACACAAAGGTAGTAAGCAAGAAGAAGGTTTATTGAAAAGAGACAGAGAGCCGGGCAGGTACAGTAGCCCACACCTGTAATCCCAGCAGCTCGGGAGGCTGAGGCAGGATTGTGAGTTCAAAGCCAGCCTCAGCAAAAGTGAGGCACTAAGCAACTCAGGGAGCCCCTGTCTCTAAATAAAATACGAAATAGGGCTGGGATGTGGCTCAGTGGTCAAGTGCCCCTGAGTTCAATCCCTAGTACCAGAGAGAGAGAGAGAGAGAGAGATACAGAGATTGACTTCTGTGAAGAGAAGGGGCCTCAGAGCTGGGAATCCAGTGGGGGAGCTTGGGTCTGTTCTTTTTATGGTCTCTGGAATCTCCTCCTTTCCTTATCTCCTCCCCTGTCCAGGAGCCCCTCACTATTCTGTCCATGTATCTGTTTTTGTTTTTTTTTTTTATTACATCCCCTCCCTGCTTAGGAACATGAGTACAGAAGTGTCTGTCTGATTGGGTCCCCCTCTTGTGTCCACAAACACTTTTATCAAGCAGGAAGTTGATCTCTGTTCTGGCTCTGCCCCAACCGCCTCACTCGCCATCTTGCCCCGACTGCCTAAGCCCTCCTACATCTCCCTCACATGCACTGGGTAGATCCTCAAGGCCAGATCCCACATCTCCAGGTACTGCCTGGCTTGGAACAGGAGCATCTTCAGAGGGCAAAGCTGCACATCCATCCCCACATCAATATGTGCAGTGCGGACAGCACAGTTTCAGATAGAAGCAATGACCGTTGTGTTTAGCATTGATCACCCACCATCAATGAAATTGGAAACTCACTCTGAAACTCACACTGACTCTGGGTCAAACACATTTATCAGAGGATTCTATCCAAGTTCCCCTCTTCCAGCTCCAAATGACTGGAACAGTGCATGAGGCAAAACTTCTAGAGAAACCAGTAAATAAATGGGGGTTTATTTTCTATCACTGTAACAAAATACCTGATATAATCACATTAACAAGAGAAAAGGTTTATCTTGGTTTATAATTTCAAAGTTTCAGTCCATGGTACTTGGTCCTGTTCCTTTGGGCCTATGGAAGCACAGTACATCATGGTGGGACTTCTTGGTTGGGGAGCCTAGGAAGAGAAGATAAAGAAGAAGGGGCTGTGGTCACACTATCCCCTTCAAGGTCACCCCCACCCCCCACACCTGCATGTTCTAATTTTATTTTACTAGGCTCCACCTCCTAAATGTTCCACTCCTTCAAATAGTGCCCTAAGCTGGTGACCAGGACTTTAACATACGAGCCTTTAGGGACATTCAAGATCCAATCTTCATCAGAAAGCACCAATAACATCAAGGACAAGAGCCAACATCTAACCTTGTACATCTTCCAGTAGCATATCATTGATGGGCTTAGAATAATATTCAATTAAGAAAGAGAGAGTTAATGAACTGTCTGGCCTCTGCGGATTTTCACCACTTTTCATTTGCAGGTGTTGGGAGGGGAGCTTGTCTTTATTTTTGGTGGAGGGATGCAATCTAAGGTTTGCAATCGGCCCCAACCTCTGTTCCCTTCTCTGACCAGGTTCCACGGGGTGAAAGTCTTCTTAAGGTTCCTCATGGAGAGCTGGGCGTGTGGCTCAGTGGTCGAGCTCCATCCTAGCATGCACGAGGCCCTGAGTTGAACCCCAACACCTATTAAAAAGAGGACAAAGAAGGCCTCCAAGAGGTGGTTCAGAGGATCCTGCGCCACCCCATTCCCGGGCTGGGTGGCCTTCTTCATGCCCCAACCTTCGCAGGCATGTAGTTTTCCATGCACAGTTTCCAGGTGAGCTTGGCTCTAGCCAGCAGCACCGGGCCTCTGGCAGCCCAGCCAGCCCCACCCACGACTGGTCTCCACCTGCAGTATCCAAAGCCCCTCCTGGTGTGCTGATTTTTTTTCTCCCTGAAAATCATGTGGTTCTGGAAAACAAACTCTTGTGCTCACCAGGATATTGATAGTGGCTGATCCAAAGCCCACCTAAGGGGTGAAGGCCCAAGGAGCTAACAGGACCAGAGAGAGCCTGACTTAAAGATCAAAGCAACTGAGCTGAACACCTCCCCCACCATACAATCCTGCCGCCGTCTTTTCTGGACTTGCCTTCTCATAAGGGCTTGTTCTTTATCACAAATGTTTTCCCATCGTTAAGATCTTTGAAGGATCCCCCCCCGTCCCCCCCCTTCCAGGACCATCTTGTCTGCACCAAACCTATGCAGTCAGAGAACTGGAGTTTGTCTTTGTGACACCTTTAGAAACTTCACCTCTCAGTCCAGACAGCTGTCCCCAGAGAATCTACTGTTGGCTCCCCACCCCCAGCTTCCAGGGGCAGGAGCATTTCAGCCTCCTCTGGGCCAACCAGGAACTCAGAACTGATCCTCAAAGTCAAAGGGATTTTTGTTTTGTGTTGTGTGGTGGTTTGGGTATTGGGGATTGAACTCAGGGGCTCTTTAGCACTGAGTCACATCCCCAGTCTTTTATTTTTTATTTTGAGACAGGGTCTTGCTAATTTCTTAAGGCCTTGCTGGGGCTTGTCTAGAACTTGCAATCCTTCTGCCTCAGCCTCCCCAATTGCCAGGATTACAGGTGTGTGCCTCTACACTGGGCTCAAAGGCATTTTTTGGAGAAATGATGGGAGGTCAATGTCCCCGGTGGACTCATGGGTTCTTTGGTGAAGAACACTTTCTTCCCTGGAGGACAGAGGTTAAAAGCAGCAAGCATAAGCCATACAGTTGGCCCTCCACAGTCACAGATTCTGCAACTACCAATGGGTTCAGATTGAAAATATTCAGAAAGAAAGTTCCAGAAGGCAAAACTTTAATTTGCTGGACTGAGCACGATGCTGAATCCATGCCGTCTCTCCAGCACTTAGGCGTGACTGTCCTGTACTACATGGTTAGGCCTACAATGGGGTGGCTGGGTCTGCACTGAGCTGTGCTGAACATGGGTACACTTTGTCTTTTGTCATTTTTCCCTAAATACAAGAGTGAAACAACAATTTACATAAGTGATCTAGAGATAATTTAAAGCATGCAGGGGAATGTGTGTAATTTATGTGCAAATACCCTCAGAGAAGGGACTTGAGCATCTGTGGATTTTGGCATCCGTGGGGATTTCTGGAACAATCCCCCTTGGATACCAAAGGTAGACTGTGGTTCATGAAGTGAAAACGCAGCAATGAAGCTACTGCAGTAGGAAAGGGGGACCCCTAACCAGAGCTGGGCTTCTGCATTTCCAGTACTGGGGATTGAACATGGGGGTGCTCTACCACTGAGTGACATCCCGGGGCAGGGGGTGGACAATGTCTCACTAAGTTGCCCAGGTTGGCCTCAAAGTCACGATCGATCGTCATGCCTCAGCCTCCTGAGTGTCTGAGATTGTGGGTGTGGGCTGCTACACCCTGGGTTTTCCAACAGAAGGAGGAGCTCCTATTTTACTTTACACAAAGCCAGGTAACTAGATGCTCCAAAAGGCTACCACAAACCCAAACCAAACAGAACCAAATATAAATATTCAAGAAAAGTAACAACAACAACAACACAAATCTCTGGCTCTCCTTTAGAATCCCACGACTTGGCTTCCATAGCAGGGGAACACTGGGGTCTCAAGGTGGGGAGGAGTCAAACGCTTGGCTGACGTCACAGGCTCTGCAGCGTGGTCACGCCCTCTGGATGAGCATGCACCCATCAGCTAATTGGTAAACTGGGCCTGGAGCTCCCCGTTCCAGCTCCACCGGAGCCTGTAAGCAGTAATGTGGTAGACCTGTGCCCCAAAACAGGGAGTGGCTTCCTAAGAAGATGGCTCTGAACACCAGCCAGCTCCTCCTGCTGTCATGGGCCAGCCCAGGGCTGGGCTGGTCCCAAAGAAAACCGAGCAGTCAGTAAGTTTGGCTGTGGACCTCCCCACCCTCCCCTCTCCACGCTTCTCTCCTCACTTCCCACCACACCCCTCCGGGCTCTCAGCTGCCCGGCCCAGGTCAAGATCTGATCAACAGAAATGAGCACTTGACAATTTAGTGTGAATTTATCTCCAATTGAAATGAAAGCCCTCACTTGTTCTTGACAACTCTTCCCAGCAGCAGAGTGTTGAAGTAAAGGTCATTTCTCTCTCTTCTTTCTCCAAGCATCGTGCTAAGGACTTAATTGCCGGATCTCTGTTCTCCAGACTAAAGGGCTCAGGGGTCACTCCAGTTGAACTGGGCTAACTGGGCTGCAGGAAATAACCACACAAGAGACACAAATACCTTTTTCTTTGGGGTTGCTGTGACTGCTCCTCTGACCTTAAGGGTCTGCAGGAAGAGAGAACATGAGCTGATCCCTTTTATTGAGGAGAAGCTATCCAAATGAGGCAAGGGGTCAGGTTTCAGGGGGCTGAGTCTATCTTCATGATGTCCACTGTCAGCAGGTTGACTGACACCTGGGTAGGCCACACCCAAAGGCACAGTAAGAGAAGGGGACACACACAAGGCACTTCCATGGAAGATTCTATCCTAAACAGGGCAAGGGGTTATATTACAAAGGAACAGGTGAGCGTAGCTCCACCCATGGGCTATAAGGAAGACAAGCCTGGGCAGGAAGACACAAGTCACTCAAACCCTAGAAGAGTAGGGCAGGCTAGCAGCACGTGCGTGCGAGGTTGGTCTCCCACACTTAATAGCATGTTGGGGGTGCTGGGGATATAGATCAGTTGGTAGAGTGCTTACCTTGCATGTACAACACCCCGAGTTCAAACCCCAGCACTGCCAAAAAAACCAACCAAACAAAACCAAGTTGATCAGGGGTGTTGTTTTCAAATTCCAAATCTTGTTCATTAAGGAACACTCATTTTGGAAGAGGGTGACAGCAATAAAAATGACATAGCAAATGAAATTGTATTAGAGTCCTAGAATTATTTGGGAAAGCTAACATAATTTTTTTGTACTAGGAACTGAACCTATTGACATTTATCACTAAGCTACATCTCCAGCACTTTTTTTTTTTTTTTTTTTTTTTTTTTTTTTTTTTTTTTAAAGAGAGAGTGAGAGAGGAGAGAGAGAGTGAGAGAGAGAATTTTTAATATTTATTTTTTAGTTCTCGGCGGACACAACATCTTTGTTGGTATGTGGTGCTGAGGATCGAACCCGGGCCGCACGCATGCCAGGCGAGCGCGCTACCGCTGAGCCACATCTCCAGCCCCAAGGTTTTTTTTTTTTTTTTTTTTTTTTTTTTTTTTTCCAGCACTTTTTAAAAATTTTCATTATTGTTATTATTTTTCATTTTTGAGGCAGGGTCTTGCTAAGTTGCTTAGGGTCTCACTAAATTGCTGAGGCTGGCCTCAAACTTGTGATACTTCTGCCTTGGCCTCTGGAGCCCCTGGAATTCCAGACATGTGCCACTGTGCTGTCCAAATTAAGTACTTTCTAAGTGCCAAGCTTTGAACTTTCTCTGTCATCACATTTGACATTTGCTCCTCATTCCAGATAAAGGAGTAAGTTCAGTGGGTTCAGTTCGCCAATGCTCATCCAACTAGTCAATACTGGAGGAGGCCAAACCTCCTCCAGTAGGAGGTGAGCAAAGGCTAGGTAGGCAGTGTCAAATGACTTCCCCAGCTCACTGCCGACCCTCTGCCTACTAGCTCAGGAAACCGAGCCAGGCAACTAATGTACCAGCCTCCGAGGGTTTTGCTATATAGTAATGCCTCCTGTCCTCTAAACAGCTTTGATCTTTTTATTGGTAGCTTTGAATATGTTGCTTAATGAAAACCATTTAAAAATTCTAAAAAGGCAGGTTATACATTATTAAAAAAATAAATAAATAAACAGGAGTGCAGATCCTAGACAAGAATTCAGGTTTTCCTAACTCAAATCTAGCCATGGTGTACACTTGTAATCCCATCTACTTGAGAGGCTGAGGCAGGAGGATCAAAAGTTTGAGGCCAGCCTGAACAACTCAGTGAGACTCTATCTCAAAATAAAAAGGGCTTAGGAATGTAGCTCAGTGGTAAAGCATACCTCTGATCAAACCCCAGAGCTCAAAACAAAACAAAAAAACAGAAACTTATTTAAAATGAAGTGAAATTTTTCCTTTTCCTTTCTTTTTCTTCTTCTTCTTCTTCTTTTTTTTTTTTTTTTTTTTTTTTTGTAAGCTAAAATAAAGTGATGTGGCTAGTAGCCACTACCCTGAAGAGTCCTGCTCTGGACTATCAGAGACTTTATACATTAGTTCAACATCTTCACTTATAGATGAAGAAACTGAGACTCAGAAAGATGAAGTGAATCTCTGCAAGTTTAGAGCATGCCAGACACTTAGTCTATGTCCCTTGCAAAGCTTATTTTTACTGTTGCTATTCTTTTACTTAAGTGTATGTATTATTTTAAACATCTCTTGCTTAAATGAGGTACAACTTCTGGAAAATGTATGTTGAGAAGTTGCTTCCTTAAAGAGCTCTCTGGTGAGGATTAATCTAAAAACCAACAATCAAACAAGTGCCCACTGTCATCAGGGTCCCCTTTCCAACCAGAGAAGTCCTGCCAGGCAGGCTCCTGGAAGGCTTGTCAATAATCAGAAATCAGTGGCATATCTCCCTCTAGAGGAGCAAAAGTTATTGCAAGGACAGTGACGGTATTCCTATCCCCAAATTAAAACAGGACACAGTAAAATTTGCCTTATGAGATTATGATTCATATAAAAAGCAAACCTGACTTCTGTGGTAACTGGCACCTTAAACCTACTTACTTTATTCATTTTGGTACTAGATACTGATGCCAGGGACTTGCACATGCTGAGCAAGTGCTTTACCACTGAACTACACCCTAGCCCTTTTAAAATTTTTATTTTAGTGCCTTGCTAAATTGCTGAAGCTGGTCTTGAACTTGTGATCCTCCTGCCTCAGTCTCCCAAGTAGCTGGGATTATAGACATGTACCTCCACACCCAGCCATTTTATTTATTTATTTGTTTGTTTGTTTGTTTATTTATTTATTTATTTATTGTGATGCTAGGGATTGAACCCAGGGCCTACCAACTGAGCTACATCCCCAGCCCTTTATTTTACTTTTAATAAACAATTTCTTTTAAAAGATATAATTCTGGTTGGGCATGGTGGTGCATACCATAAATCCCAGCTACTTGAGAGGAAGACTGGGGCAGGAGGTTTGCCAGCCTGGGCAATTTAGAGACCCTGTCTCAAAACGAAAAATAAAAAGGGTTGAGGACATAAAGAGCCCCTGGGTTCACTTAAAGTAGGGGAGGATGAGGTTGTACATCAGTGGCAGACTGCTTGCCTAGCTCCTGGGTTCAATCCCCAGCCAGGCAGAGTGGCACATGCCTATAATCCAAGAGGAGCCTCCTGTAATTCAGGAGGCTGAGGAAAGATTATGAGTTCCAGACCTTTCTAGGAGACTGAGACACTAAAATAAAAAAAAAAGTTAATAATAAAGGTCTTATTTCTAAGTATGAATCTTATATCTACTGATTGATTGTGGTAGTGGATTGACCCCAAGGCCTGTGCATGCTAGGCAAGTGCTCTACTACTGAGTTGTATTCCCCAGTTCTAAATAAGAGAATTTTAAAGAAGACATTGGACCAATTCCTTCAATTTACAGAGGAATAAAATGGCTTACCCAGGCTCCCAGCAGTTTACCAGCAACAGCTGAGAAGGACTTGGACAAGTTGCCCTCAGTAAGCCTGGACAGTGTTTACATGCTGAAGTAGCCTGAGACAGCCAGCCAACATTACTGCCAAGTCCTGATATCACTTAAGGAAAAGCTGGGTTGGGCTGCTCTAAATACCTGCCACACCAACCCCCTGGGGCTGGGCTACTGTTCTATACCCTGTTGAAGAAAAGGAGGATCACAGGTGTCACTGTTAAGAGTTTGTCAGCTTTTAAGGTAAGCAGAGGTCTTGTTTAAACTCAGGAACACCTCTCGAAATCATACAACACATTTTTAAAATTGTTACTCTAGCCAGTTGCAGTGGCACAAACCCAAAGTCCCAGCTATTTGAGAGGCTAAATCCAAGAGATCACTTGAGCCCAGGAGTTCAAGACCCTGTCCCAAACAACCAAAGTCTAACATTGGTAAGTAAAGAGCAAAATGTGCAAATATTTTTTTAAAACTTTCTCATTTTCTCTTCATTGTGGTACTTTGGGATTGAATAATTCATTAGTAAGCTCATTTTTCTGATTGTTTTGGATGATATTCAAATAGTTTTACAAAGTCAAAATGGAAATGATTGTTACTTCCAACTGTTGAAGATATATCAGTTTCATTGGCTTTGATTCCATCCATGCAAAGGGTTCTAATGCGAGGCAGGCTCTGCGACCCCACCAACTCAGGCTGGGCATCTGAAAACATGCACCACTGGTCATGGGGTAGGCTAAAGGGTGCAAACCAACCCATATCACCTAGTTTTCATTTTGATGAACAGTGGTACATTCAATTGACTCAAGACTCGTGTTTATTCAGGAAACACACACATATTATTCACTTAAATATCTCTGAGAGTTTATTATGTTTCAGGCACCAATCTAGGTGCTGGGATACAAATCAGGCCAAAGACAACAATCCCTGCCCTACGGAACTTACATTCTAGTCAGAGGTTAGAAGCAGACGGAAGATATACAATATACGTAAATAAATTCAATGTTAAATTTGTTAGAGCTACAGAAAAGTAATGTAGTGAAAGTATAATAAGCCAAGTGGGGACAGGCGCAGTGAAGCACACCTGTATTCCCAGTAGCCTGGAGGCTGGGGCAGGAGGATGGAGAATTCAAAGCCAGCTTTGGCAACTCAGTAAGACTCTGTCTCAAAGTAAAAAAAAAAGCGTTGGGGATGTGGCTTAATGGTAAAGCATCCTGAGTTCAATTCCCGGTACCAAAAAATAAATAAGTAGAAGTAAATGGGGGCTTTCTGGAAGTGAGCAGACTGCAATTTCAAATGGAATGGGTAGAATAAGTCTCACCAAGAAGGTAACATCATATTTTAAAATGAGGATCAGATTTGGCATCTATCAGCATTTGTTCAACTTCATCCACTGTGTGATTTGAATTTTTGAACCCAAAGGGCATTATTAGTAAGCCCTGTGATAAAACGCTTGAGATAAAAAACTTAAAAAGAGGCAATGTCAGGGCTGGGGTGTAGCTCACTGGTTGAGCGCCTGCCTACCTGCCTGGGTTAATCCTTAGTACTGGAGGCAAGGAAATGTTTACTTTGGTTCAGTTTCAGAGGTTCAGTCCAGGGTCGCTTGCCTCTGTTATTTTGGGGCCTGTGGGGAGCACATGGCAAGGCCAAGTCATTCACCTTATGGTTGCCAGGAAGCAAAGAAACAGAGGAAGGAGCCAGGGTCCCAATATCCCCTTTCAAGGACATGCCCTCAATGACCTGCTTCCTCCCATTATGCAATGCGCCAGCCCCCACAGCTCCATCAGCTGAGGACCAAACCTTCAACACATGGCCTTTGGGAGACATTTAAGATACAAACCGTTAACACTGAGCTAGGCCAGCACCAGAAGGTATTACCATTCTGCTGGCCTTCCTTGCTAGCCCATGGGGTTAAATCTTGATACCTGAGCAAAAGAAGTTTAGTTAAAAAGTGAAATAACAAATACACAGACACTGCGTAATGTAGTACTACTTACAAAATCCCTGTTAAGTGCTCATTATGCTTTATCTCTTTTAAATTAATTTTTTCTTACAGGAACTCTTACACACAAAAATCATGAAAATAGTATAATGACTTCCCACATAATCACTACCTAGCTTTAGCAGTTAATGATCTACCAATTTTGTTATCTATCACCACTTTGTTTTAGAAAGAGGGATGAAGTATTTTAAAGTAATTCCAGATATTCACAATTTAAAAAAATAAGACAATTAAAAAAAATCTAACTACAGTATCATGTATTATACAAACAAACAATTCCCTACTGTCATAATACCTATTTCATTTTCAATTTTCCTTCTTGTATTAAAAAACCATCCCAATTTTTCATAATTTGGCCAGGATCAAAATAAAGTTTATAGCATTTAGATACATGTGCCTTAGACTTCTGCAGCTTTTAAAATAATAGTTCCTCTTTTTCTTTTGGTACTGGAGATTGTACCCAGGGGCTCTTTACTACCAAGCTACATCCCCAGTCTCATTTTTAAAATTTTGAGACAAGGTTTTACTAAGTTGCTTAGGATCTCACTAAGTTGCTAAGGCTGGCCTTGAACTTGAGATCCTCATGCCTCAGTTTTCGGAGTTGCTGGGAATCACAGGCATGAGCCAACACACCCGCCTTTCTTATGGTCTTTCCCTTATTCTGAATTTGGTTGACTGTATCCTCCTAGTAACATGTACCCTGTTCCTGTATCCTATAAACCACTGGCTACATCTAAGTACAGAGGTACCCCTATCTCCACAGTGGTTACAGCATCCTGAATGGGATTAGGATCTGAGAAACTGATGCACCCAACCCCTCTAAAAGGATCTGCAATTCAAGTTAAGTAAAAAACAGACTTCCTTTCCTATTCTTCTAATCCCTGAAACTACTCCACAGTCCTCTTCCAACTCATGGTCAGACACTAACAAAAAGCTTTTTATCCCTGCATTTTCTGATAGTTCCCTTTCCCCTGGCTCTCTAGCAAGTAACCTGTGTCATATCCTCAGGGGCCACTCACTTCCCTTCTGCACTGCAGGCTATCATGCTGCCCCTCCCCCACCTACTTCCTCTGACTCCCAGGGTCTTTCAGTGACTCTCACATCATGCCTATGAGAACACAGATGCCCTTTCCAACCCCAGGCCAGGTGTCTGATTCTCTTGCCTTCAATGTGCTTATCTGTTATTCCACCTCAGTCACTTGTTCCTGACCGATCCCAGCAAGGGCGACCCTCTCTTTGTACTTTTGTACAGCAACTTTAAACCCCTATTCTGACCTCCTGCTTCTCTGGCTTAACACTGGCAATCTTGCTTCTCTAGCTTAGCACTGTAGCAATCAGACTCCAACAATGTTTTGGCCCCAGAGGACCTGCCATCACTTTTCACTGCTGAATTATAGGGCTCCAAGATGACTGCATAATGTGCACAGGCTAAAGGTTCATCTGAAGATAAAAGCTGATCAGTATTTAAGCAGCACTAAAGACATGGAAACCCTATCTCAGAGAATTGGAAATAGCTCTGCTCATGTCAGAAGACCCCCTTGCCCTCCTGAAAAAAAAAGGACTATGTGGCAGTGTGGCTAGTCTCACTTGCACAGGGCTATCTCATGACCACGACCAACCAGCAACCAAAGCAGAAAGATGTGGAGTGGCACAGAAAATTAAAGCAAGCTGGAAACCAAAGTCAATAAATCCACAAATGCAGTCCCGGGTTTCCAAATTCTAATCCAGGGCCTTCCACAATCCCACCAACTGGGATTAAAATCTCTGTAGGCACAGATTTAACAACAATCTCTTCCTTAGGAAACCAGCTTAAACATCTGATACCCAACATTGTAGTTTCCCCTGGATCACTTCTAGAAGTCTTCATATTGAAGGAAATACAAACTCAAAAAGTACAAAAATTAAAAATTCCAGCTGAAATGTCAGGAATATAATAACCCAATCTATTTGAAGGATAGAAGAAGTGGAGTGCTCTGGCTTATGAGCCCCATAGGTGAAAACTTATCCCTTCTATGTGGCCACAAAGTCTTCACAGGTAGCTACACTCAAGTAGAACCTGATCTTGTTGCTGATCCTTACAACTCTTCCATCGTCAACCTCAGAAATCAAAGCAAGTTCTTCTGTTCAAGATCTTTATTAATGTGCATAGACAACTGAAAATTAGAAAACCTGTCAAGGTTTTGAAAATGAAAAGGTTTTGCATCTCTTATTTCATCTCTTCATTTTCTGAGCCAAAAGTTTAATGAGATCACAACCATAAAATTGGATAGGCCAAGAAACAATCTCCCTAGTACAGAATTAAACAGAGTACTCATGGAGAGAAGTTCTCAAAGAACTCTTTGTACCACACTATAAAGTTTTCAACATCTTGAGTCCATCTTCATTAAGTCATAAAGCTGAAGAAAACTTGATGTGAGCCAAGAACCACAGAATCATGCTTGACCAGACTGCAGCAAAAAGCTGCTCCATTTCCTCCCTCATCCCCGCTTCACTCAAAGATCATACTCAGAGGACGGAACCTCCAGACTGAGCAAAGTTCTGTCCCCAAACTGCTTTGTTGATGGAAGAGTGAGAATGACAGCAGCATAGGAAAGTTGTGTGACCTCAGGCTTCAAAGAAATTAACCAGATTTCTCCTAGGAACTTTTAAAAACATCTGCATTATTTGGAGGAATAAGAAATTAGTAAAATATGATAGAAAAAATCAGATACATCTGCAATTGGCAAAATTATGTCCTTAACATTGCACCCAAAGACCCAAACCTCATCCTTCCAAATGGACAGTACAGCCAACAATCCATTAACACCAAAACCCAATGGCCAAGCAATCAAAATTCAATAGTAATCAAAGTCAACAAGTAGGCTGTATCAGTAGTTTTGTTTGCCTACAAATTAGGTTCCTATACCCAAGCCTTCTGATGAGCACGAACAAGGGAAATTTATCTTCAGACAAGTTTGGCAACACTAATATCACTGCTTATCACTCAGTCATAGTCTTCTGGCTCAGAACACAAACGGAAACAGCCACCACAGTGGCAGGTTATCAGAAAAATGGCTCTCAGGTTGGAACGTCCCTGCGCTTCCAAATCTTGATGTTTTATAAGCCATTTCCTCCCAACAGCAATGTAAGACAATGAATTGCTCCCTCAATCCTATTAACTTTTGGTCAAGTGGAATTAATTCCACTGAGAAAGCACATTAGATTGAGCAAAAGGCAGCCTAAGAAATCACCCACTTGATGTGAACAACCATGTTGGAATCATAAGAACGGTAAGATCATGAAGGTGAACTTCCCAAATGTGTGAGTTGCTCAGACTGTTCTTGGATTTTCTTGTTATGTTCACTGTGGACTATTTTAAAGGAGCAACTTTTTTGTTTCACGGAAATTGTGTTTCATATTTTGAACTTTCGGGTCAGGAAGGGAGGATTATTTTGAATATAATAAAATTGGACTTCAATTTTAAGAGCTCCATTGATTCCCCCTCAATAATCCACCATCAAACAAACAGGTACAGGTTTAAGGGGAAACTAACTTTTATATAGAAAGTTTCTGAAAGCAATGTTTAAAATAGCCCTTTTTAATTTAAACATGAAGTATGGAAAAATAAATTTTTGAACCTGATGAATTTCAATATTTGCACAGTGTTGAGATATAAGATTTTTTCTTTCTCTCTCCTATCCCAAGCTTGCTCCACCTACATTTCTTCCCATCAATTAAGTAGCAACTACAATTATCTCAGTGGCTTCTTAGGTCATAAACCCCAAAGTCACCCTTCACTTTCTCTCCTACTCCTCAACTGTTCCCATAGCATATCCAACTCCTTCTCTCCATATCCACTGCTACCATCCTAGACCCAGCCATCAGCATCTCTTACCTGGGTTACCACAACAAACATACCCAACCACCTCCCACCCTTGCTTCCTGATCTGGCTTCAAGAGGCCAGAGTGATCCTTTTAAGACAGAAGTCAGATCATACCATTCCTCTGCTCAAAACTCTCCTATAGCCTTACACTACCTGAACTCATCTACTACTTTCTCCCTGTATCTTCACTTTGTCTGGAATGCTTTTCCCTCCTGACATGCACCTGATTCAGATTCTTTTAAGTACTTGTTCAAATATCACATCTCAATAATATGGCCTACCCGTCCCCACTTCTGTTAGTGCTTGGAATAAAACTCAAGGACTCACACATACTAGGCGAGCTCTACCTCTGAGCTACACACCCCAGCCCCAAAGTCACCCTGCTCCCTTTCCATGTGGTACTAGACAATGAATCCAGGGGCACTTTACCATTGGGCTATATCCCCAGCCCTTTTTATTTTGAAACAGGGTTACTGTTGTCAAGGCTGGCTTTGAACTTGTGATCCTCCTTCCTCAGTCTCCCAAACTTCTGGGATTACAGATATGCACCACCACGCATGACCCAAGAAACCTATTTTGAATTGCAAACCCTCACACCTCCACAGGCTTTCTCTCTCCTATCCAAGAACAGAGTTGCAGTGAACGATTACATCAGTGGTCAACTGAATTTTCTTATGAGCAAAGCTCCCTTTTATATAAAACATGGCCTTATAACCAAATGATTTCAGATATTTTTGGCAAGTATAAAGAAAGCAAAAATGATTTTCCCAAGTTTGTCTAAAGTGCCTTTATACTGACATAAAGGTCATGGAATATTTAAATATTTTATGATACTTCTAAAAACAGATTTGCAAGAGAAAAAATATAAAAATAAAAATGTACCAAGTTCTTCATTAAAATAGTAGCTTAGACAAATCCTCTGTCAGTACCAGACAGTGTCAGTGACTGGATCTAGACATGAGAACTTAGGGCTTTTTACATAATTACAGGAAAAACATTCGAATCAGTCTTCACAAATGGTGCCATAATAACTGCTCGGTTAAAATCAAGAAGCCATCTTCCAGCTGCAGCTCCGAGCTCAGGTGAGAAAGCAGCTGAAGGAAAATGACTACACGATAGAGCTCTCACTCTATTTGCCTTTTTTGGTTTTGGCTGTCTTCTCCTTTCTTTTTTTCACATGTTTAGGGATTTTGTTTTTCCTTTTCTCTCTCTGGGATTCCTTTACCATCTTTTTTCTTTCCTGTAACAAACAAAAATAAACTTCATTCATTTGGAGTATGCATATATGCATATTATTATTACAACTAAATAAAAACTCATGTGAAAGGATAAAAGTGAGTATAGCTTAAAAAATGAAAATGATTATAGGTTGGTGGTGGAACTTTGGGTAAAAATTGTCTTTGAGCTTTAATAGAAATTTAAGACAACCTAACAAATATCTTTGTGGATGTTTCTAAAAGTTTGCAAGGACTTTTCTTTTCAAGCTCCATATTTTAATGGAAATAAACATTGGAAAGAGATGTCTTCTTTATATGCAAGGAGCTCCTAATAGCAGCCTGGTCTCTCTAACCCTCAAAAGCAAAGTTCACACCTAGTTATTGAAAAGTATCATTAGAGTTACTATCAATATTTTCAGTCATCATAGTCTAGCTATATCCTTAACAAAGAGAAATAAGAGCAGCTGTGCTAACACACTGAAGAAAAGGGGAATTAAAGTTCTTGGCCAACCTTCTTATCAATGTCGGGGTCAGTGGGGTGCTTTTTGCAGTGAGCACGGTCTCCCTCCTCTTCAGAGTCTGCGTCAGAGCATTCAGAGCTTCCAGTATCTTCTAAATCAGAACAAGTCTTCTCCTTAACTTTATTTTCTAGGAGTGCCGGAACCTTGAAATTAATATAGATTGATGTAATTCAAAGCCAATTAACATGCTAATACCAGAATTATTTATTTATTTATTATTACTAAACATGCTAATGTTAGAATTTGGATTTCAGCTTTGCAAATAGATCATAAAAAATAATATCTTGTACTAAAACATCAAAATCACAGAATCAACATTAAGGAGAAAGAAGAGAAGAAGACATTCCAGTTGGGCTCAAAAAAAGACCAAGTGAAAGCAGTATGGCTTTACTGGATGACCTAGATCAACAGCAGAACTGTGCTGCTTCTAGCAAATCAACAGCAGAACTGTGCTGCTTCCAGCAAATCAATGTAACAATATAATTTGACCAACATACCTCCCCAGCACTGAGCTGAGATCTGGAAGGATGTGGAACAGGGGTCAAAAATAAATATTTGGATAACTTCACAGTTTCTTTTTTTTTTTATTTTTTTAATATTTATTTTTTAGTTCTCGGCGGACACAACATCTTTGTTTGTATGTGGTGCTGAGGATCGAACCCGGGCCGCACGCATGCCAGGCGAGCGTGCTACCGCTTGAGCCACATCCCCAGCCCACAGTTTCTTTTCTATGAAACACATTTCTAACAATACATTAAAAAATATGAATGACATTTTAAACAGAGAAAATTTCATTTTCCTTGAAATTTAGCACACTTATTTATTTTTGGTTTTCTTTTTTTTTTTTTTTTGAGATTTTGAGACAATCTTCTTTGTCTAGACTGGTCCCCCAACTCCTGGGTTCAAGTGACTGCCTCAGCCTCCCAAGTAGCTAGGAAATAAGGTATGTGACACCATGTCAAGCTTAGCAGATTTTTAAAGCAGCAGGGAGCAGGGGAGTTTCCCCCCACAATTTTTTTATTGGTGCATTATAGTTGCACATAAAGATGGAATCTGCTGTTACATATTTATTCATACATACAATGTAACAATATAATTTGACCAACATACCTCCCCAGCACTTCCGTACTCCCTTACCATCTCCCACTTGGTGGTCCCTTTACCTCTCCTGATCTCCCCTTGATTTTCAGGAGATCCACCTCCCATTTTTCTTTTACTTTTTCCTCTCTAGCCTCCTCAACCCTTGACCTTCTGAGTTTGACTTATTGTATTTAATATGATATCTAGTTCCATCCAATTTCCTGCAAATGACATAATTTCATTTTTCTTTATGGATGAATAAAACTCCATTGTGTACATATACCACATTTTCTTTTGGCTATTGTGAATTGTGCTCTTATAAACTTGGGTATGCATGTAACACTGTGGTAGGATGGTATCACTGTAGTCGGATGACTTTAATTCTTTAGGATAAATACTGAGTGGTATAGCTGGGTCATAAGCCAAGTCTTTTGAGAAACCTCTGACTGATTTCCATAGTGGACGTACTAATTTACAATTCCACCAACTGTGTAAAAGTGTTCCTTTTCCTCCATATCCTCTTCAACATTTATTGTTATTTGTATTCTTGATGACTGTCATTCAGTCTGGTGAGATGAAGTCTTGGTCCAGTTTTGATTTGCATTTCCTAATTGCCAATAATATTGAAAATTTCTTCATATATTTGTTAGCCATCTGTATTTCTTCTTTTGAGAAGCATGTGTTTAATTCATTTGGCCATTTATTAATTGGGTTATTTGTTCTTTTGGTGTGAAGTTTTTGAGTTCTTTATATATTCTAGATACTAATCTAGTCAGAACAGTAGCTGGCAAAGATTTTCTCCCATTCTACAACTTTTCTCTTTACATTCCTAATTGTTTTCTTTGCTGTACACAAGCTTTTACTCTGATGCCGTCTCATATATTAACTATTGTGGCATTATTTCCTGAGCTTTAGGGGTCCTATTAAGCAACTGTCTGTGCCTATACGTTGGAGTGTTGACCCTACATTTTTTTTCTAGGAGTTGAATAGTTTCTGGTTTAATTCTAAGGTCTTTGATCCATTTTAAGTGTTTTTTGCACAGGGTGAAATTTCATTCTTCTACATATGGATAACCAGTTGTCCCACCACCACTTGTTAAAAAGGCTGTCTTTACTCCAATGTTTGTCTCTGTGTCTTCTGTACCACTGTTCTATGTGTCAGTTTTTTTGCCAATACCATTCAGTTTTTGTTACTCTAGCTCTGTAGTGTAACTAGAAGCCAGACATTGTGACCCCTCCAGCACTGCTTTTTTGGCTTAGAACTGCTTTGGCTAGGGCAGGGGTTGTGGCTCAGTGGGAGAGTGCTTGCCTACCATGTGTGAGGCACTGGGTTAGATCCCCAGCACCACATAAAAATAAATAAATAAAATAAGGGTATTGTGTCTATTTACAACTAAAAATAATATTTAAAAAAAAAGAATTGCTTTGGCTATTCTGGGTCTTTTATTCTTTTTTTTATTATTTTTATTTTTTTTTTTTTTTAGTTCTCGGCGGACACAACATCTTTGTTGGTATGTGGTGCTGAGGATCGAACCCAGGCCGCACGCATGCCAGGCGAGCGCACTACCGCTTGAGCCACATCCCCAGCCCCTGGGTCTTTTATTCTTCCAAATAAATTTTAAGACTGTTTTTCCTACTTCTATGAAGAATGATATTGGTATTTTGATGGGGCTTGCATTGAATCTGTATATTGCTTTTGTTTTTTTAACAGTATTAACTCTGCCTACTCATGAACATGGGAGGTCCTTCCATCTTCTGAGGTCCTGAATTTCCTCCTTCAATTTCTATAGTTTTCATTGTAAAGGACTTTCACCTCCTTGCCTAAATTTATTCCCCCCTTTTTCTTTTTGAGGCTATTGTGAATGGATTTTTTTCCTGATTTCTTTCTCAACAGATTTGTTTTGATAAATAAGAAATCTATTGATTTTTATATGTTGATTTTCTAACCTTCTACTTTGACAAATTTGTTTATTAACTACATCAAAATTTTCTGAATCTTCTAGGTATAGAATAACATATTATCTGCCAACAGAGATAATTTGACTTCATCCTTTCCTATCTTTATTACTTTTATGTTCTTCTTTTGCCTAATTGCTCTGGCTAGAATTTCCAGCACCATATTAAATAGAACTGGTAAGAGTAGACAACCCTTGTATTGTCGCAGATTTTAAAGAAAATGTTTTCAGTTTTTTTCCTACTTACTATGAGGCTGGCCTTTGAGTTTTTCCATACATAGCCTTTATGATGTTTAGGTAGGTTCTATCCCTGGTTTTTTCAATGTTTTTATCATGAATGGATGCTGAATTTTGTCAAAGGCCTCTGCATCTATTGAGATAACTAAGAGATTTTTGTATTTAATTCTATTTATGTGATGAATTACGTTTATTGATTTGTGTATATTAAACCATCCTTCTATCTCTAGAGTAAAACCAACTTGGTCATGGTGTACAATCTTTTTAATATGCTGTTGAATTATATTTGGTAATATCTGATTAAGTTATCTGTCTATAGATTTTTTTTTCCTTGATGTATCTTTATATGGTTTTGGTATGAGTGTGACAGTGCCTTCATAAAATGAATTTGAAAGTGTTCCATTCCCTAATGTTTCACGGAATACTTTGAGGCATACTGGCATTAATTCTTCTTTAAAGGTTTGGTAGAATTCAGTTGAGAATCCATCTGGTCCTGGGATTTTCTTTGTTGGAAGGTTTTTAATTACTGCTCCTATCTCATTACAAGTTATTGGGTTGTTCAGGTTTTCTATGTCCTCTCGATTCAGTTTTGGCAGACTGTATTTATCTGGAAATGTATCGTTTCTTCTAGATTTTCCAAAATTAGAGTATGAGTTTTCAAAAATAGTACCTAATGATCTGCTGGACTTCTGTGATGTCTGTGGTTATTTCTCCTTTATCAACTCTAGTTTTATTATTTTGGTTTTTTTTCTCTTTCTCTAATAGAGAGCAATTTTTAAGAGTGAGGTTTTTTGCCAGGTATCCTGACACAATCCCAGCAACTTTGAGGCTAGGGCAGGAGAATTCAAAATTCAAGGCCAGCTTCAGCAATTTAGTGAGGTCCTAAGCAACTTAGTGAGACCCTATCTCAAAAATTAAAACAAATAATAAGGGCTGGGGATGTAGCTCAGTGGTAGAGTATCCTGGGCTTAATCCCATTTCCACCCGCTCCCAAAAGAGCAAGGTTTCCTTTATCAAAAGGTAATCATACAAAAAGATTTTTTAGCAAGTTTTATCAAGCAAAATCTTCATGCTTTGGAATTTAAAATACAACTTTCCCATAGCATCTGGTACATTTATCTCAGAAACAGAAAATACTGGAATTCCTCCAATTCAATTCTTCTCACAGGACAATCAATTTTCAAAAAGTGCACTATGATCCTTCCACTGAAGTCTTTATGTAAGGAAATGAGGGGCGGAGGGGACAGGGTCAAGACCAGTCTGAGCAACTCAATGAGACCCTGTCTAAAAATAAAAAACACCAAAAGGCCTCAGAATGTAGCTCAGTGCTTAAGCACCCATGGGCTCAATCCCCAATATTAGAAAACAAATAAATCCCTGCCTTTATTACTCTCTAAATTAGAATTACTTAATCCCTACCCTTCGAAAATGCAAAATAAAAAGAGCACTACAGGAATCCAGCACAATAAGCCTGCTGAACTCATGAGACTGCTCTTCAGCAAATTACATACTTACAAACACTCTCCACAGTTTTTTAAGTCACTGTAAAAAATACCAAGAAGTGGGCTGGAGATGTGGCTCAGCGGTAGCGCGCTCGCCTGGCGTGCGCGCGGCCCGGGTTCGATCCTCAGCACCACATACCAACAAGGATGTTGTGTCCGCCGAGAACTAAAAAATAAATATTAAAAAAAAAAAAATTCTCTCTCTCTCTCTCCTCTCTCTCTCTTTAAAAAAAAAAAAAATACCAAGAAGCATTTGGCTATCATTAATAACCTCACAAATGAAGAACAGGATACAAAAAAAAAGATAAATGCTTCTCCTAGAACAACAAAACAATTTAAGGAGAGAATGAAAATATAAATAATTTCCAAATTTTAGTATTACGGTTATAAATATCACAAAAAAAATCATTTCTGAAAATGTCTACAGACGAAAATTATTTCATTAAATAGGCCATTTTAAAAGTTTTGATATTACTTTAAGTTTTATATCCTTTAAAAGATTTTTCACAAAAACAAACAGTAACATATGTTCTCCATACCTTCTGAACTCCTGACAAATCTTTCTTCATTCCAGTGACAGTTTGATATAGAATCTTTAAAAAAAAAAAAAAAAAAAAAGAGAGAGAGAGAGGGAGAGAGAGAGAGAATTTTAATATTTTTTATATATATATATACACACACACATATTGCCTTACTAAACACCATGGACTAAATGGTATCTTTTGTGATAATAAAAAAGTACTTAAAATTCACCTCATAGCAACACAGAAAGTATATTACATGAGTAACATGGGTAATATTCTTATCCACCAGATATCTCAAGCCCAGAGGTCAAATCCAACCAGTTATCTGGTAGTTATGAGAGATAAATATTTGCAATCAACCTGACAACAGCAAATAATAACTTTGATTTGAATCCCATTAAGTGAAATGTTATCTTTTCCCCTCAATTCCATTCTTCTTTCATTAATAGATCTATAGTAAAAAAAAAAAAAGGTGGATTTAATTCTTATTAAAGTGTTTTTAATATCACAAATAAAAATCCAGGGACTATTTATTTTCACTTATTATAAAAAGACCTACATATATTTTGCTTCGTAGCTGGCAAAACTTAAAATATTTACTATTTTGATTCTTTAGTAAAAAAATTTTTCTAAAATGTTAAGGAAATATATATGTTAATGATCTAATAAACTTTCATAGCCTAGACTTCTATATGATTCTTTTTTTTCTAATTATAATCTGTTGGACTCATTCAAAAGTGTCACTCCCTCTCAAATATCAATCAAATTCCCTTTATATCCAATATGTAGAGAAGACATGTTCAAAAACATTCAAGATTAGAGGAACTCAATCTGTTTGGGATAGTCCCCTTCTTCTTTAGACCTGCTTGCTATATACAAACCACACTGCTCACATTGTCCTGTTGAGCGTTCATGGCCATGTCCTCTTCCTTCAGCTTCATCATTATATCCATATCCCTCTCATAATTTTTTACTTCATTCAAGGTTCTAGGAATATATGCTCGCTTGAACACCTAAGAGAGGAGATAAGCAAAATAGAAACTATTATTCATATACTTTTCACATTCACTCAGCTTCCTTATCACCATCAAGTCATGGAGGAATCTATTCTCAGACATGCTGTCTAAAAACATTGGTGTTGGGCTGGGGATGTGGCTCAAGCGGTAGAGCACTCGCCTGGCATGCATGCGGCCATACAAAGATGTTGTGTCCGCCAAAAACTAAAAAAAATAAATATTAAAATTCTCTCTCTCTCTCTCTCTAAAACAACAACAAAAAAACCCCACTGGTATTGCATCTGCCATGTGATGTGCCAAAATGTGTTACTAATGAAAAAACACTACATTTTGCATATGATTTATCTTAAGGAAGAATTATAGCTGATTCAAGGTTATCCTTCAAATAACATTTCTCTTGTTGCATCCCAAACAGCTCTTCTGAGTAGGAAGGAAAGGGATGAACTACAGTTAGAAGCACTACCTGGCTGTGCCTTACAAAGGAACATGTTCTTACATGGGAAGATCACCTACCTGGCTTCTACAGTGAAAACAGGTTTAGAACTGCTGAAGAGAGGGTACCTCATATTCAACTATCACATTAAGACCTGCAAGAATTAGGCCTCAGGATGTGACACAAGTGGGAATTCCTTTAGCCAATGCTCTAGCCTCATTCACCACCAAAAATGTCATGAAGGGGCCTCATGAAAGCAATAAATTTAGAGAAGTCTTCAGCTCAAGGTTCAACAACTCCTGAAAGTCCACACTTGATAAAGGCCTTAGACCTGTACGGAATGTCTTCTTTTTCAGAGAGGCTTTGTGAAGGAACCATCTGCCTATAGTTAAACATTATACTTCCTAACACCCACTGGCAAGATGGTGAGATGCCATGTGTTCAGACATGGGTGAGGCTTTACAGGAGCTGCCATGCACACTCAAGACTGACTGGGATTTGGTTTCTCTGGTAGAAGGGCTCTTCCTCTACCACCATGCACAATGCTTACTCCCTGGAGGAAGTCAAATAATCTGGCCTTTCAAAGAGAATTCTTTTCCTTTTCTGACTAATTAAAGCATTCGTATAACCTACTCTGCAGTCTGCTGGAGGCTTACAGGAATGACTTACTTTCTTCATGGAGAAGTTGTCTCATCATTAACCCACATGACAGGTGGGTTAATTTTTCCAGCCTTCTGAACACCAACTGGTAACTGCCTGCCTCGAATTGTTCTTGATTGTGTGCTAATACATACCTTATTGTTAAAGCTACCTTTAATCTTCAGGTTTAGCTTACTATGTGGGGAGGCCAGAAAACACTGCACTATTTATCTGAAAGGATGGATAGCTTTCATGGGTGTACCAACTTTGTGTGCCTCTTCAAGGACAGTAAAATGAGTTCTCATTTCAATTCTGATCTGATTTTTATTGCTGTCCAAGACAACACGAAAAACAATGCAGGGATTTTGCCTTGATTTGTGACTTGGATGCTCACACTTTTTTTTTTTTTTTTAAAGAGAGAGAATTTTTAATATTTATTTTTTAGTTCTCAGCAGACACAACATCTTTGTTGGTATGTGGTGCTGAGGATCGAACCCGGGGCCGCATGCATGCCAGGCGAGCGCGCTACCGCTTGAGCCACATCCCCAGCCTCTCACACCTTTCTATGAGACTTTAAGTCATCCTGAGGAGAGGCCAGCTGTTAGGACAAGTTTCTATGATTGGGTGAATGGAATTAAAATCTGCTCTATTGTTCCCAGAGGACGTCACTTTATAATACCCAGCATGTAGAGTAGAAAATGTTCACAGGGCTTTACAAGAAGCCATGTGCCCTGACACCAATCATGACTGGAGCCAGCAGTGAACCATAATTGGTTTAGAAATCAGAAATACTGTACTGTAGTTTTAACTGCATGTTTCTGATATCTCATAATATTGGGCATGTATTGTTTTGTTTGCCACCTATGTATCCTCTTTGAAAAAACATTTGCTTTTTTTTTTGGGGGGGGGCTATTTTTAATGGGTGTTGGTGAAGTGATTTTCATTAACAAATAGAGATGTATAACAAAAGAAAAAATATCCTGACTTCCTAGACTAAAATAATTTTTATCATAAATATTTAAAATTTATAGTATTTATGAAATATTTAAGTCACTTAAAAATTTATATTTGCAAACTAAAAACAGACTTTTACTTCAAAAAGTTTTCTCCACCTAAGACAACGAGCTAATAACATAGGTTGTCAAGTGGAACAATAAAATGTAATATCAATTATAAGACTCAGTTCAGCTGAATTATGTGCCATGTATCTATTAAAACCATGTTCATTCCTGGGTTCAATACCCAGAAGAACAACAAAAGAGTGGACACTAAAATCAAGTTCATGGTTGGCCAGGCTTTAATCTCAGAGAGTTGAGAGGATGAGGCAGGAGGATCACAAGTCCAAGGTCAACCTCCTCAATTTAGTGAGTATCTGTCTCAAAATGAATAAAAAAAATCAAAAAGACTGGGGATATAGCTCAATGATAGAGCACCCCTGGGTTTAATTTCCTATTGCCACAAAAAGTAAAAAAAATCAAGTTGATTAAAAAATACATATGCCTCCTACAAAAACAAACAAAAACCCTCAAAATACAAGAATTTCCTAACGCTATTAACATATAATAAGTCCTACCTCTTCATCCACATGATCTTGGTTAGACCTTTCTTCCTTGGTCCTTTGAGATGCTACTTCCATGGCCTTTGAGAGAAAATAAAAATAATTTTTCAACCTAGAGACAATGCAACCATTTCTATGGGGTATTTGTTTTTGTGTTTGGTGGTGTTGAAGATTAAACTCAAGGGTGCTCAGAGTTGGGAGCCACATTCCCAGCTCTTCTTAAAAAGTTTTTAGAGCTAGGGTCTCAATAAATTACCAAGGCTGCCTTCAAACTTGTCATCCTTCTGCTTTAGCCTCTCAAGTCACTGGCATTACAGCTGTGCACTACCAAGTTTGGCTATTTCTGATTTAGTAAAAACTTGTTCTGATCTTTTCAGGTGTTACCTGTCCACAGTTATCAAAGTGCTTAGTGACCTAATGGTGCAGGCTCTCTCTCTACCACAGACACTAAAAAAGTTGTCATCAACCCTCAAAGAAACAGAATATACTCTCCTAGCTTTAGAGAATCCCTAAATCCTCTTCTTCAAAAGTAATACTAATCTGGGGTGGGGTTGTAGCTTGGGTGTAGTGCACTTGTTTTGCATGCATGAGGCCTTAGGCTACATCCCCAGCACTGCAAAAAAACAAAAGCAAAAGGACTACTACTTGTAATATAATTTTTGAGTAGCAAAAATATTTACTACAGGAAAACTGAAACCTAAAGAATGAAAGAACCAGCTGGGTACGGTGGCAGGCTACTCAGGAGGCAAGGCAGGAGTGTATCTTGAGTCCAGTAGCAAGGCCAGAATGGGTAACACAGCACCCCCCCCCCAAAAAAAAAAGAAAAAAAAAAAGGAATCATTCCTTAGTTCTGGAGAAGTCTGTCATACAAGAAAGCTGCAATATGGCTCAAAATGATGCTATATTATAGCCACCAAAGAAAGCTCTTTGAGCAAACAACTGCTGAAACTAAGGTGATAAAGATGCTATAAGGTTCTTGGCTTATAAAACTAAAGATCTATTCTCAGATTCTCACCATGGCAGTATGATTTTCTTTTCTTTTCTTTTTCTTTTTTAAGTACAGACACTAAAATCAGTATTGAATTAAAGAATTTAAGAATAAAAATGTGATAAGTTATTTATTCAATTAACATATATGGTCACCTACTGTATGTCATGTACCGATCTGGTGCTGGAAATACACAAATAAAACTCCTGTACCTTAAGAGTTTATAATCTAATAGAGGGTGAAAGAATTAAAAACAAAAAAATTAGTATAGGAAGAAGTAAAGCAGTGACTACTTTCTATTACAGTCACATAATATGAAAATATACCTATGAAAACAATGATTTCTACTGAATTTCTGCACCAGAAAGCATCCTGAACTAGGCAGAACAAGGTGAGCAAAGGGAACAATGAGAAGGCACCCTGGGGAAGAGGAGGATGTGAGAAAGTAGGATCAAACCTGAAAACCTGTGTAGGGATGGATATATGTGCCATGTATTCAAAATCCTGTGATTCAATGTAACAAAAATAAAAACAAACTGGATCACATCAAAATTAAAAACTCCTGTGTATCGAAGGATGCAATTAAGTGAAAAGGCAACCCATGGAATGGGAAAAATATCTGCAAATACCAGAATGTAAAACACCACCTTTACAACTCACCAGCAAAAAATCAAACCCATTTAAAAGTGGGCAAAGAACTTGAATAGACATTGTTCCAAAGAAGATAAACAAATGGGCAACAAACATATGAAAAGATGTGCAACATCACTAATCATTAGGGAAATGTAATCCAAAACAATCCTGAGATACCATTTCACATCCATTTGGATAGCTACTACCAAAAAAGTAAAAAAAAATAATAAGTGTTGGTGAGGATGTAGAGAAACTGGGACCTGTACACTCTTGGTGGAAAGGCAAAACAGTACCGTTGCTACAGTAAAAAAGTATAGTTGTTCCCTAAAAACTTAAAAAATAAAATTATCATAAAATCTAGAAATTCTACTTGTGCCTATGCGTACACAAGAATGAAAAGCACAGTCTTTTGTGTGTGTGTCTTCCAGGGACTGAACTCAGGGGCACTTGACCACTGAGCCACATTCCCAGCCCTACTTTGTATTTTATTTAGAAACAGAGTCTCACTGAGTTGCTTAGTGCCTTGCTTTTGCTGAGGCTAGCTTTGAACTCACAATCCTCCTGCTTCAGCCTTCTCAGCCCCTGGCATTACAGGCGTGAGTCACCAGACCTGGGAAAAAGCAGGGTCTTGAAGACATATTTGTATACTCATGTTCACAGCAGCATATTCACAAATAGCCAAAAGGTGGAAGCAACTCAAGACAGATGAATAGATATATAAAATTTGATGTACCTTCACAGGGAAAGAAATCCTGTCATATGCTACAACGTGGATGAATCTGAAGGACACTATGCTAAGTTAAATAAACTAGTCACAGGAAGACAAGCATCTTATGATTTTACAAAAGCAGCCAAAAGTCACAAGACAAGAAGCAGAATGGTGGCTGCTAGAAGCAGGAGAATTGTTTGTGGATAAAAAAGTTCTGAAGATGGATGGCAACATCTGCACAATGATATGTATGCAGTTAATGCCACTGAAATCTACACTTAAAAGTGGCTAAAATAGTAAACTTTATGTGTACCTTATTACAATTTTAAATAATTCTAAGATTCAGAAATAATGGAAAAGTATCAATGACAAAAAAACCTAACAGGTTTCTTACTAACTACTCAAGAAGGCTGATAATCTATGTAATCCTGTCAGACAATTAGAGTCAAGAAACTTGAATTTACCATTGGGTGTTTTGCTATGTTTTAATTTCCAATCTGGGAAGTCAGGAGGCCGTCAAAATGAATAAATTATACTTAGTAATCCAAGTTCCTCAGAAGTGTCATACAAATGTAAATTACTACTGCTATTTTCAACTTTTCCCCTTTCTCACCCCAGTTTACCTTTGAGAGATAATCATCCATATTCTCAGGTGTAATGGAAGGGTCAGTGATAAATTCAAAGAGCTCCCGCACAGTCATGATAGCAACAGCATGCTTCAAAAAGAAATCTGTTGGAAGGAAAAATGTTAATGATAGACGTATAAGGGAAGTTATCAAATCCAACTACTGTATAGAGAAACAAAGATAAAAAAAACCTACTGTCTCTCAGCAAATGGTTTACATATCACTGCAATGAACAAGATTTTATGCCACCAGTTCAAGTACAAAACATACACATACACACACACACACACACACACACACACAAATTACCCTTTCTACTCACCATTGACATTGGCACAGTCTTTCCTCAAGAACTCCAAGGCATGTGGGTGGTCATGCTCCACAGACTGAGAAACATCAATGATGTACACATCTCCACCATGGTACCTTGTGGGCCAGAAATACAGCAGCTCTGGGGTACTACTACTTAACTATTTTCTGTTTTAATAATTCTATTCTTGGGGCTGGGGCTCAGTGGTAGCGCACGTGCCTGATATGTGTGAGGCACTGGGTTCAATTCTCAGCACCACGTATTAAAAAATAAAGATCTATCAGCAACTAAAAAATATTTTTTAAAAAATTCTATTCTTAAGAGTAAGGGAAATCATTCATAAAATAATCAAGATAGATAAGAAGGGGCTTGAGTAACGAGAGAGAAAAACAGAAAATTTCCAAAGCCCATTAACTCTAAAATGATCTGTCTGTGACTAAGGCCACTGAAAGCAGGACAACATGGTAACTGTTACCACGTGAAAGCCAACTTTACAACTTTATAATTCAGTATGACTTCTGGGATTGGGCTTTGTCTATTGTTTCAAAGAACATGAAATGACTTGGGGGGGGGCGGTCCTAAGAGACAAAACATACTCACAGCATGTTAAATTCACTGAGATCTGCATGGACAAGTCTGGCATCCTGATACATTCTTCTCATGTATTGAATAACTTGCAGATACAACTCCCGAGCCTTAGATTCTGATAACTGGACATTTTTCAAGAGTGGTGCAGGCCTCAGATAAAAATAAAATGAACAAAGATAAATGACCAAGACTAAGATATCCTGCTTCACATTACACTGATACTTCTCTACAACTCATCATGTGAATTGTACGTGGGACAGTTAGTCTCACTACAAATATTCCACTCCAAAGATACTTTTCCCATGCACTGAATAAAACATCCCTCAAAAACAGATTAACTTTGTTCTTCTGAAGCATCTTCAGACTTCAAAAGGTAAGCTGGTAACACATATGCCTAACACAGTGAAAAGGATTCAGGAAAGAACTATTCAAATGGAAAATATTCATATTCTGTATAATTTGAAGCATTTTAAAAAATACAGTTCTGGGTATAAAATTCTAAGGCCTTCTGTATACTTACATATCATCTTTACCAATGAAACCCATGACAAGAACATGACTTCTTAGCATTATTGGTTCTGGACATGGTATCTCTGCTGTGTTTAACCTGTGACATTGTAACAAAAAAAAATGTAAACTGAAAAACTGAAAAGGCATCTAAACAAACTACAACAGCTATAGTCTACAATATCAATACTGCTGTTGGGAAATAACATCCAGACCTCACCATTATGTACCACCAAGAACAACAAAACTCTTGACAACTAAACGATTATATCCTATAGACTTAGAATTGATGAAATATATTAGAGAAGTCTATATTTGTCTTTTTAATTGATCAGCCTAAAAAATGTTTAATACAGGGCTGGGGTTGTGGCTCAGTGAGAGGGTACTAGCCTAGCACAGGTGAGACACTGGGTTCAAACCTCAGCACATTTTTTAAAAAATGAAATAAAGATATTGTGTCCACCTACAACTAAAAATTAAATATTTAAAAAAATGTTTAAAAATGTTTAATATAAATCATTAGATTCTCACCTAAGAGCTAGTTGAACACAAGAAGATTACAGGACTTTCAAAAACAAATAGTACATGTTTAAATTTTCCAATGTATAATACCTTTATATAGCATATAAAAAGTTAAAAGACATTGGAAAAGAAAGAGGGGGGAAAAATTTTTCAAAATTTGCCTCAGTGGTCCCAAAATGGATTGTTACCTAGTGATTTCAGTTATGTGCTATTTCTTTATCTTCATTAATGCAAACAAAGAATATAAAAGCTGGGCAAGATGGTACATACCTATATCCCAGCTACCTGGAAACTGAGGAATAGGACTACTTTAACTAGGAGACAGATCACCTTGGGCTAAATAGTGAGAACTTGTCTCAAAAACAAACCAAAAAAATAAAGACTATGTAAATGTGTCCAAAATTGGAACAAAATCAAAAAAGGAAACAGATACATAGTTGAGAACTTCACAAGATTTGTTAAAACACCAATAACTTATTAAGGAGAACACATTATCATCACCAACTATGTCACTTCCCAGTTTAAAATCCTGTAACAACTCTTTCGTCTTCCTTTGTACAAATTCTAATTGCTTTCATATAGCTTACAAGGCTCTTCAAGCAGGGTGTGGTGGCGCATGCCTGTAATCCCAGTGGCTCAGGAGGCTGAGGCAGAAGGATCTCAAGACTCTTCAAATGATTAGCTTTGATAAATATGAACTGTGGTAGAATGCTTCTTCAACCCATTCTTAGAATACACAACAGGTAATTGCTATTTGTCCAGAAATCTGTTTCTTTTGCTTAGTTCAGCAGACCTAATAAAACTAAACAGCCTCAATGAGTCCTTCCCTTTGGGGAGAACCACACTGAGACCTGCTGGCAGAAAGGCTGACACACACATCCCAGTTACCTGATTAAGTTCCTCATTTCTTTTTCTGCCCATGTTTTCACCATTTTCCTAGGGTTTCCTTTACAATAGCCACGACGAAATCTTGAGGGAAAAAACTATTGGTTATTTCAATCATTCCATTATTCTGTTTCAACATTTTAAAAACCAGAAATTAAAGAAACTGGGGAAAATAAATTTAAGCTCACCTGAATTCCCCGCTTACATACTTATCCCGATCTTTAAACACCAAGATAGAAGTTTTATAAATCTTGATTGCTCTACTTTCCCCATTTATTGTGCTAGCATGGTATACATTGGCCTATTTAAAGTCAAAAACAAAAACAAAAAAGTGTTAAACAACTACTGTGTTTTACTTTTCCAATCTATTTGACTCTAACCTCAAAAGTCAAGTGAAATAACATGCACAAGAAAGATGTGAATTAAAACAGGAAACATCATAAATCTCCTAGATACAGTGACATACCACATTAAAAATTTAGTCAACACCAGGCTGCATATGCCTCAGTAGTCCTAAAATGGATTGTTACCTAGTGACGTCATGGCTGTCTTAGTTTTATATCGTACACTCTACAAAGTTCTCACACCACCACATTTCTCAGAACATATCCCACTGTTAAGTGGCTAATAACTATGAACACAGTAAAATCCAATTTAAATATATGTGAGAAATTATTTCACAATTTTAAGTCTCAAGTATGTGAAAAATATTAAGAGATATTCTTGCAACTAGTAATTCCCACACAATGAGTTGCTAATTGAAAAACACCATGTTTATCTTTTTTGATGTACTTGATGTACATATATAAAGAAAATAATGAGAACAAGTGACTCATTGAAATGAGACTATAAGCCCCCATCTCTATTAGCAATTTATTGGGGCTGGGTAGGTAACCAGGGATTGAACCCAGAGGCATTTAATCACTAAACCACATCCCCAGCCTTTTTTATTTTTTATTTTGAGATAGGTTCTTACTAAGTTGCTTAGTGCCTAGCCAAGTGGCTGAGGCTGGCTTTGAACTTGTAATTCTCCAGCCTCCCCTTCTCAAGCACCTAGGATTACAGGCATGTACCACCACACCCAGTTCCCTATTAGCAATTTTTAAATTAAGACTCAGGATACCACAATAATATGATCATCTAAACTGCTGGGCACAACTAGATTGAAAGATAAAATATAGCAATTATAGTGAGAAAACAGTTTCATATACAATTTCCTTTTTAGCCATAACTACTAATAAAGCCAGTTTCAGAAACATTTATATTAAACTATCCTAACCCTTTTTTCTTTCTTTTTCCCCACCAGTGTTTATGTTCAAATCCAGGGCCTTCTACATGCTAGGCATGCACTCTACCACTGAGTTACACCTCCAGCCCCCTTTTCCTTTCTTTTTAAAGGCACAATTAACATATTAAGTGCCAAAGTTTCATTGTTATTTGAAATAAGAAAACTAACATGAAAATAATCAGTGATCCAAAGAAAAGCTCACTTCTTTTCCTGTGCTAATGCAGCCATTTATTTCTGATATGATTCCTCTAGTCAACATCTTGAATAAAATCATTCTTGTTCTGGGATCCAAAACCTAAAAAGAAATGCAAAAAACACAAAATCTAGAAAGATGGTTCCAAATCTTCCTTATTAACACATGTGAGAATAAACAGAAGAGCCAGGTTATTCTGACTAAGTAAAGGAGAGTCACTGTCATGGGATTTTAATTCACTTTGATTTTTAGTCATTTATATATGAAAAGTGAGGTGACAGCAAAACAAACCAGAGGCATCTAACCAAGAAGTCCATCAAGTCATGGAAACCAAAGCCAACAAGCCTGAGAGAAAAAAATATGGACTCTAGACCAGCATTAGCTAAGAGAAATGCAATGCAAATCACCTAATTTAAAATTTTCTAGCCACTACACATTAAAAGTAAAACGGTGAAATTATTTTAACACATCTTATTTAATCCAATATATCTAAAACACTACCATTTAAATATGTAATCAATATAAAAAGTCATTAAGATATTTAATATCCTTTTTCTTACAATAAGACTTCAAAATCCAGTATGCACTGGAAGACAACTTTAAACCAGGGGGAGTGCTCACTTCATAGCACATATACTAAACCAGGGGTCAGCATCCTAGGCCCTATGGGCCAAATCTTGTCTAAAGCTTGTTTTTCTACAGCCTGAAAGCTAAAAATGGTCTTTACATTTTTAAGCGCTGCTTTTAAAGGCAATTCAATATACACTATAAGTGACCTGCACTGCCTACAGTATTTACTGGCCCTTTAAGAGTCTGAAGACCCCTGCAGACTGTGTAAATCAGGGTAAAGGTCTCCTTCAGAGTCAGAACAGTCAGTCTTGTTGAAAAAGAATTTTAAAGTCCTCTTAAACAAACAGACGGTAAGGAATTTACAGCCTGTTTTTGTCCATCTATGACACTGATGCAGCCCAATATGTTTATACAGTGTCAAGGGAGACCAGCAAGGGGTCCTTATGGCTCAAACAGAACTTTCAGTGCCAGAGAGAGAGTATAAACTGGCCAAACGTCACTAAATACGTCTAAGGGTCTAAACTTTAATGAGGCGACTGGGGTCACACCAGAAACTTAAGGTTAATATAAAAAACACAACCTTGGAAGACTATAGGACTAAATGCAACCATTATAACCGACAGAAGAGTGAAAGGAAAGAAGTGAAGACAGAAGAGTGAAAGGAAAGAAGTGAAGAGCACTAATTTCCATTCTTTCTCTATTGCACAGGTAAAGACAAAAAGGGAAAAACTGGCTGTATATAGGAATCTAAATGAGACCTGCAAAATTAGTAGGTAGACAAGGGATACAGGAAGGAAGGAGCAACACACCAAATGGCTCATGAAACAAACAAACAAAAAAAATAAGAAAAAAGACAAATTAAGACTCAAGCTATATACTCCACCATTCAAAATTAATTTTGAAAGAAAAAAAGCAAAAGATTTTCTAAGTTATTTTACAGTCTTTGAAAATTAAGCCTGCCTTGCCTCTCTGAGCTGGACCATACTTTGCTTTTAAATACAAACACAAATCACACATAATAAACCAGAGGTCAATGAAGAAATAGACCCAGACCCTGTTCCCTCCCAATGGTGGAATTATTTGATTGCACAAATGGTTCTGGATCTCAGAATCATCAGGAGAGGTGCATGATGGGAGGGGTGCATATGTCTTAAACCAAGCCTGGAGGGCAAAGAGACTTCCATTCTAAAATCTATTTGTGTATGGATGGAGAAGGGCGGGAAGGTGGTAATAATAGCAATGTTTTGGTCCTTTTGGTTTTGTTTTTTTTTTTTTAAAGAGAGAGAGAGACAGAGAGAGAGAGAGAATGAATTTTAATATTTATTTTTTAGTTCTCGGCAGACACAACATCCTTGTTTGTAATGTGGTGCTAAGGATTGAACCCAGGCCGCACACATGCCAGGTGAGCGCACTACCCCTTGAGCCACATCCCCAGCCCGTTTTGGTCCTTTTTATCACTTATTTCTTATTGAAAGCATAGGCCAATACTAACATGCAATCATATCCCTCTGCATATGGGAAAGTTAGAGGTTAATTTTCCTCCCTTCTTGCAAAGAAAGAATAACACACACATAATTTCTAATCAAAGAAAAAGATTTTTAATGAGAATTTGAAAGCGTTACCTCTCTTTCTTTCTCCACACAAGCACAGTTGCACTCACACACACACACATGCCCCTAGCTCTGTGGCAGATAATCAACCTATTTGCTAGGAAAAGTTCATAAAATTCCTATACATAGATAACTAGAGTCTGAGAATTCATTTCTAAGAAGGGGAAAACATCACATGGTGGCTTCACAAGGCCACAGCAGGATGACTCTAATGGTCCTATTGTAAAGCGAAATGTCAATCTCAAAACTATAGAGAGTAATTTTAGGTAACATTAGTATTAAGCAAGAAGGATGAAAGCAAACTATAATTCAAAGAGGAAAGAAAGGCTTTTTAAAAAAGAGTTTGCAACACATTTAAATTATACCTGTTCTACAGTTGCTCTGTCTGCCTTATCTTTGATGCGATACCTATGGAAAACAAAAAAGAACAGTTGATACACTCAAAATTCTGTGAAAGAAGCCAAAATAAAGATTTTAAATGTATGTACATCATTTTGTGAAAATTCTTAAGTTTTTCTCATAAGAGATTTCAGGTAAATTTCATTGCAGATTTTTCACTCAGAGAAACTTCCTTTATTTTCCTAAACGTGGGATTCAATACTCGAGGGCAGTACATATGCAGTATGAAAAAGAATCCCCGTGATACAGAAGCATGAAATAAAAGAGCAGCTGGATTAAGATATAAAGTGACAAAACACAGAGTACACTATCTTTCAAATTCTGAATTAGAACAGTACAGAATTAAGTCTTTTATTTATAAAGTTTTCTCTTTAGAGATATCTTTTTACAAAGCCACAAGATCTTTCCATTTCAAGATAGTATTCAAATGCAGACTGATTTTGTTTTAACTCATATATTAAATAACTCAGCCAAGAACACTAACCCACACTAATAAAGAGTCAAATAGAATCAAGATGGTGAAATAATAGGTTAAAACTACAGCGGCTCTCAAAAAAGCTGAGACCTTTTGGTTAAAGCAATAAATCACAGGAAAATGGGGTTTTAAGTTCAGTTCTAACATTGCTAGTTGTAATAGATCAGTTATTTCCCATAACAGTGATCGTATTAGAGTTATCAACAGAGATAGAGCTTAAACAATTAATTGACTTTGAAAACAAAAGTGCAAACCAAAATAGTTCTCAATTATATCATGATTTTGTTTTTAATCTTCCCTTGGATTTTTAAAATTACTTCATGGAAGGAAACAATTTTTAATAAATTCTAAAAAGGGAACATTTTTACACATTTATTCTCAAACTGTTATCCTCGAGAGAGTACATTTGTGAATTTCACAAGATTACAGATTTACCATGTATTTCTTAAGACTCATTTGATATTTTCAATTTACAAAGGTATAGGCTACCCTTATTTATGCCAGAGATAAAAAAGGATATAATTTAATATCCTTTGCAAAATAATTCTTTTACTTAATCTAGAATCTCTCTCTATCACCCGTTTTTTATAATTAAAATACTACTTACATATCTGCTTCCTTTTGTCTAGATTTTTCCGTGACTTTATTTATGACAGAATCAGTAACATTTAGCTTATCTAAAAATACAAAAAAGCCATAATGTAAACAATATGTAAGAGGAAAAGACATTAATCAGACAATCTCTGAATAAGAGATTTCTTTTCCTTCTCTTCTGTTTTCTAAATATTTTATTATAGTTAGGATCTTAGATCTACACAATGAAAAAAAAAATGTAATGTCTTTAAACAACATTACATTTAATGTTAAAATTTTAAAGACTTCGAGAATATATAATGTCTTCAAAAGTAAACTATTTCTTGTATAATAAGCATTGTCACTTTTATCACAATAGCTATAGTTTTTGAGACAGAATTCTATAGAATTCTAAATATAGAAATACTTCAAAAATACTGTATCTGCATATTAAATTCCAGACATTTGTTAATATTTTTGTATATTATAGATAATATAACTGCCACAATTCCAAGTTTAATTCTAAAAAACTTTTTCTCCTGCCTCAGCCTCCCGAGCCTCTGGGATTACAGGCATGCAACACTACGCCCAGAAAGTTATAGGTTCTTGATGGTGATGAGGATCCTTTAATATTCATATTCATTGATTCAGCATTTATTGAATTTATAGGAGAGATACCATGTTATATGTTTTTAAAGAGTCAAGGATCTACAAGAGGAGAAAGATGCTGGGTTTGGTGGCGCATGTCCTTAATCCCAGCCATTCAGCAGGTAAGACAAGAGGTTCGCAAGTTTGAGGCCAAACTAAACAACTTACTAGACTCTGTCTCAAAAATAAAATAAAAAATAGCCAGGGATGTAGCTCAGAGGTAGGGCAACCGTGGGTTTAATCCCCAGCAACCAATCCCCTGAGCACACAAAGAAGTGGTAGTTCAAATCAGCATTGATTCCTTGCATTCACCAACTTAATAATTAACTCTTTCATAAAAACTGTAGTAAAACAAAATGGTATTTTCAACATGCTACTATGAGATGATCCTACTACAAAGTCTAACACAGAACACACAAGAACTTCATATTCCCACAACGAAACTAAAAAAGTAGAAAGTCATGACTTCAAATCACTAACATGTTTTGATTTTAAGTAGTGTTATTGAATTAGCAACACTTGAATATGTTCATTTCAATAAGACTGCATAATACTTTATGGTTTTTGAAGAATTTCTTCACAGTCCAGTGAGGTAATGTATTTTATTAACTCACCTAGATTAATTTTATTTTCAAATTTCCGTAAGACTTTGTCAGCTGGAGTAGACATTCTGGCTGAACTGTAGTTGGAAATCTGTCGATTTGCCTATAATAAAGAAATGTAGAGTCTAGGACACAAGTTGTAAATACAAACCTAAGATTCATCAACACATGCTTTTTTCCTTTGTTCATAGTTAACTATTAGACCATTAATAAGGAAATACATTTAGGAAAAGAAAATATCACCCTTGGGGCCACCACAGATTAATGTGGAGCAGGACCCAATGGCCCCATGAGTGCCACCCCCGGGGGGTGGGGGGGGTAGGGGTGGGGCACTTGCGAAGATTGATACAGCAGGAGTGGGAGCCCTAGCTTTCTTTTTTTAACTTATTTATTAATGTAATTTTTAATTTATATATGACAGCAGAATGTATTACAATTCTTATTAGACATATAGAGCACAATTTTTCATATCTGGTTGTATACATTGTAATGATCATCACATTCCACCATCATTAATTACCCCCTGCCCCCTCCCTTCCCCTCCTACCCCTCTGCCCTATCTATAGAGTTGTCTATTCCTCCGATGCTCCCACTCCCTATCCCACTATGAACCAGCCTCCTTATATCAAAGAAAACATTCAACATTTGGTCTTCTGGGATTGGCTAACTTCATTTAGCATTATCTTCTCTAACTCCATCCGTTTACCTGCAACTGCCATGATTTTATTCTCTTTTATTGTTGAGTAGTTTTCCATTGTGTATATATACCACATTTTTTTTTTATCCATTCATCTATTGAAGGGCATCTAGGTTGGTACCACAGTTTAGCTATTGTGAATTGTGCTGCTATAAACATTGATGTGGCTGTGTCCCTGTAGTATGCTGTTTTTAAGTCCTTTGTGTATAGACTGCTTTTTTAGCTTTCTTAAAAAAGATAGTTCGTTATTAAAAAAAAAGGCATCACAGTCAATGTTCAAACTGCTTAAGGACTCCAATGAATCAATAGAAGATTACCAAGACAAGAACACAGTAAGTATAAAATTTCTTCAGTTATTTTAAAAATGAATGCAATCTGATTTATGAACTATTTTAACAGCCAAAGGAATAATGTTGAGTCTTTTCCCCTTCATCTCTTTCAGTAACCTTAATACACCATTTTAATCTATGGCTCTGAAAACTCCTAACATATTCATTTAGTACTTTCAAGTTAAGAAGTCAGCTCTACATGCCTCAGTAACTTGTTTTTTGCACATGTAGATCATGAATATATTTCAACCTCATTAATATAATCTTATAATCTTCCATTACAATATATGTTATGGCTGCATAGTATCCCAGAGTAAACTTAATCAAGGTTGTTTCTAATGTTCCTGTCCCACAAGCAACCTTGGAGACTCTGACTTCTAAATAAGTTTGGGCACATCCCTAGAAGAACTGCTGCTCAAAACATTTGTAAGCTTTTAAAGTTTTTATCATATACTAGTTAATTATACCTATTAACTGATCATCAATTATGTATTTTGTGTCTTTGTCAGTTTCATAGGTGAGAAGTTGGTATCTCTACATATTTAATCCACATTTCTTAATTTACTAAGAAGTTTGAACATTATTTCTTAATAACTACTGCCTATTCATGTGCTTTTTTTTTTTTTTTTTTTTTTAAAGAGAGAGTGAGAGAGGAGAGAGAGAGAGAAAGAATTTTTAACATTTATTTTTTAGTTCTCGGCGGACACAACATCCCTGTTGGTATGTGGTGCTGAGGATCGAACCCGGGTCGCACGCATACCAGGCGAGCGCGCTACCGCTTGAGCCACATCCCCAGCCCTCATGTGCTTTTTTATGCACATTTTTAAGCTTACAATCTTATGATACTACATATTTATTTATTTACTTATTTAAGTACTGGAGATAGAGCCCAGGGACTCACACATGCTGCAAATGCTTTACACTGAGCTATATCCCAACACTTTTTATTTTTTATTTTGGGACAAGGTTTCACTAAGTTGCGCCCTGATCTGGAACTTAAAATCACCCAGCTCTTATAACACTTTAATAATTTAACATTTTCTGATTATGGAAATAATCCAAACTCAGGAAACTATGAGAAATATGAAAAGATACAGAAAGAGAATCAATCAAGGCTGGGGCTACAGGACAATATAACTTGAAAAAACTCCTTCAGTTATTCAATTCCAGAACCACAAAAAGTCTTTTTAAAAAATACAAACAGGCTGGGGATATAGCTCAGTTGGTAAAGTGCCTGCCTCGTATGCATAAGGCCCTGAATTCAATTCCAAGCAACACACACACACACACACACACACACACCCACGACAAACAGAAGCCAGGCATGGTATCCCATGCCTATAATCCCAGTGACTTGGGAGACTGCAGCAGGAGGATCTTAAATTCAAAGCCAGCCTCAATAAGGTAGTAAGGCCCTAAGCAACTTAGTGAGACTCTGTCTCAAAATAAAAATAAGAAGGGCTGGGAATATGTCTTAGTTTTTAAGCATCTCTGGGTTCACTTCCTAGTTACCTGCCCCAATTAAAAAAAAAAACAAAGTTATACAGAATCATTTAAATACCTGTGGGTTACTCCCTCCATTCCAGACATAACCCTTGGTGAGTTTTCCAACTCCATCATCCCAATCCCAATCACTGTCATCATCATAGTCCTCCTCTTCTTCCTCTTCAACTTTTATCTCACTTTCACTCTTCTTAGTCACATTGTTTTGAAAGTCTTCAAACAGAATGCCATCTTCCGCTTTGATTATCTTCAAATTTACATTTTCACTAGAAATAACAATGTTTTAGCATGTTTACAAATCCTCTACCTGGATTCACGTATGTATTTATTTATAATAGACTAAATAATGCTGATAAATCTGAAACATTCCTCACAACATATCTCCAATAAGTTCCATCTTCCCAAAACTGACTTCTCCTGTGTCTCAGTTCTTTGCAATTGCTTATTCTCCACACCCAAGTCCCACTAGGGAAGGAGTATAGCATGTGATAAACCTGCTCCTGCCTTAGTGAGATTAGAATTTACATTATCTTCTCTTTTAAAATAACTTACTCTGATCAGTGCACCAGACCTGACTATAAAATCATTCATGGAGCTCCTCCAAGATTAGAAAAAAAAAAATCTTTCGAGCAAAATTTGGGAATAAGTCTAAAGCAGTCTTACTTTGAACTCAATACCACTTTGCAACACAAGGAGCTATATTATATTAAGACTAGTGAGACACAAAGAACTTCAAATCACTCTTGTTTATAAAGGGAAAGAATGGGGACTATGTGTGAGTCAAGTTGGCTGAATATAAGACAATAGAAGTAGGGACTGTCAAAAGAGAGAGTCTAGGGGTAAAAGCAGCACAACTAATAGGGCCATCTTTAGCCATGTGAGAATTCAGAACCTGTGTTATTAGATTGTTTTGGTTTTTCAAGAGAAGCCAGAAATATAGATGTTTCTGTAAAATCTTTCATGTCACATTCAATTTTTATAAAATAAAATCCATACCAAACAAAACATGTCTATAGGCCTGAAATTCAATACAGGTATTGCCAGTTTTGATCTTTCATGTAGAGAATAAGGACAGAAATCATATGGACAAACTAGTAATATGCACTACTTAAAAATAGTCACACATGAATTTAAGTAAATTCAGATACCAATCCCAATTTATTAAGTAGCTATGGCCCTGACAGCTCCAAATCCCCATGGGCTTGGGTAGGAACAGAATCCTTCAACACCTATAATTTAGTAGAACTTCATAAATATAATCTACTAATCTATAAATTAATCCTTCAGTTACCAATAACCTAAAGAGGCATGTCAAAGTTAAACTTTGCTCCAGGGCTTCTCAACCTCAGTCAAGTAATTCTTTGCCATGACAGACTGTCTTGTACATGACAGGATATTTAGCAGCATCAATGTCCTCTATGTACCACTTGCCTTTAATGCATACCCCCACCCCCACCCATCCTTGACAGACAAAAATCTCTCTAAAGATTGCCAAAAGTCCCCTGGGAGTAGCAAAATCATCCCCAGTAAAAGAACCCCTGGTTTTATCCTCACAATACCCCATGTGGGTGGTAATTTTTATTTTTTTTTAATGGTACTGGAGATTGAACCCAAAGCTGCTCAACCACTGAGCTACATTCTCAGCCTTATTTATTAATTCTGATAATGGGGACTGAAGCCAGGGACACTTTACCACTGACCTACATCCCCAGGGTTTTTTTGTTTGTTTTTGTTTTTTTTTTTTTGAGGCAGAGTCTCACTAAATTGCTGAGGGACTCACTAATCTGCTGAGTCTGGCCTTGAACTTGCCATTATCCTGCCTCCATCTCCCAAATTGCTAAAATTACAGGTGCATACAGAAGCACACAACTGCCCTTTTATTTTCTAGACAGAATCTTACTGAGTTGCTGAGGATGGCCTTGAACTTGTGATCCTCCTGCCTCAGCTTCCTGAGTAGTTGGGATTATAAGCAAGCACTATTGCCTGGTTTGGTCAGTAAACTAGTGCATTCTCATTACTATCATCTATTCACCAGCAAGCTGCTTTGCTTCTTCCCACTTAAATTCTTCCAAAAGGTCTTCTGTATGTTGATCTGTAATCATAAGACTGAAAAGCCCTTCTCATTTTTTTTATTCATCCTTCCCATATCAGCTTGCTATCTATCACTTGCTCAAAGAAGTCTTCCTTATCGTTCACCCATTTTTCCTCCATACTAATAAATCAATTCTAGTATAAATAATTTGTCTAATTATTTAATACCAGTTTTCCTTGCCAGAATACAAGGTCTACATCAATTAGGATAGTGTTTACCAACACACCCCTATCACCCAACATAACACTAGATCTGACTCACAGAAAATAGTATAAGTTTATTTATTGAAAAATGCCTCAATTGGTCTGGGATCGTGGCTCAGTGGCAGAGTGCTTGCCACGAAAATTCAATCCTAGCACCACATGAAAATATATTGTGTCCATCTACAACTAAAAAAAATTTTTTTTAAATGTCCAAATTAATAATTAAAACCTACATTGTAGGGGGCTGGGGATGTGGCTCAGGCGGTAGCGCGCTTGCCTGGCATGCGTGCCGCCCGGGTTCGATCCTCAGCACCACATACCAACAAAGATGTTGTGTCCGCCGAGAACTAGAAAAATAAATATTAAAAAATTCTCTCTCTCTCTCTCTCTTTCCTCTCTCACTCTCTCTTAAAAAAAAAAAACCTACATTGTAACAAATCCTTATCATAAAAAAAGGAATCCTTTTCTTGAATTTCAAAATAACAGTTTCATTTTCCTTCTGAGTAGGAGTGAGTCTTCACTGCTCCTTCCCTAGAACCCACATCCAATTTATCAATAAACCTGTCATTTCTATCTCCAAATCATATCTCTAAAACTCTAGCTCTGGTGCCCATCTTATTTGAACCTGATTTTTCAAACTGGTCTCTGTTCCATTCTTATTCCCCATGACCATATTCTACACAGCAAAATGACTTCCTTCAAATCATAAATCAAATTACATCATTCCCCTGCAAAAATCCCTCCTCTGGCCTTCTAAAGAGTTTCAAAGATATCTTAACTCCTTGCCATAACTTGTAAGACTCTACATGATCTGGTCCCTTCCCGTTTCTCTTTCTCAACCACTTCCACTGCCTTTCACAACCAAGAGGGATTCCACCAGTGAGACCTATGCACTTGTTCTCTCTGCCTGGAATGATATCCCCTTGTCATTTAAATGTGGACTGTAATCGTTCTCTGACCATTAATTAGCGTATTAACCTATTTCAATAATTTGTATGATACATATCATCATCTTATTGTTTACAAATGGTCTGTTCTCTCCACGTCAAGTTCCATCACAGTGGACCTGGGTTTGTCTTGTTCATGACAATTTCCAGCCAAGGATAAAAACCTGGCCCACAGGAAGTGCTCAATAAATACCTGAGGATGTAGTTACAGTACAAACACCTACGTCTGCCAGTTGCTATCCCCCATTCTGTTTTTCGGCTATGCTGACCGTCCAGGGAACCAGTCTTTGACAAATGCCTCACTGAACTCTGACCTAAAGTAGGAAGACTCGGAGGGATGCAGACGAAGCCGGCTGAAACACCCTATGAACTACAAGCAAGGAGAGAGCAGAATCTGAACAGAGTGGGAGTATTCTACGGCCGCTCACCTGTCGGAGGAATCGGCGTCGTCGAACTGCCCGGGGACCACCCGGCTCATCAGGAGCCGCCGGTAGTCCATGATGGAGGCACCGAGCCCTCGACACCCGCGGAGGCCTTCCGCTCTGCGCCGGGGCGGAAACGGCACAGGAACGGTTTTACCTGCGGCGAATCCAACGGCCTCTCCGCGAACCCCGCCTCGCAAACGGCTCAGAAGCCCTCGCACACACTCGGCTCCGACCACGAGGACCCAGAGCTCTGGCACCCTGCGCCAGAAGCCGACCGGGAAACCCCGCCCCCGGCGGAAGTCCGATCTCACAGGAAGTCCCGCCCCTGTGCCGTACGGAGATCCGGGAGCTCGCTAGGGACGGTGCGCTAGAGGGACAAACTGCATTGTCGGGGGAGGAGGTTGATTCCGCTTTGCGGCTTTCAGCCTGGGGCTTTTCGTTTCTTCCCGCTACTTTGTGGTTATTCTCGTAGAAGGACGCTCCAGTTAGCTCACAGGCTGTTTCCGTGGGAGTCCACGCTCATTCTGGAACTGAGTGGGGTCTACCCCGCGCCGAAGGCGTCGAGCGCGCCGGTGCCCTTCCCCTCCGAGAGTGGCTGGCGCGGGCGGACGTCACACTGGGACGTTCCAGCGCGCCTGGAGCCCGCTGCCTGTTTGCAGAAGCCCTCGGTGGGAAAGGGTGGACAGGGGTTCTTGCTCCCTCAGGGCCAGTGTGGGGGTAGGAAGATCGCAGTTCTTAGCGTGGGTTCCAGAAGTTCTCTGGATCATGGAATTGAGCACACTTAGGTGTCTCACAAAGTTTGGTGCATGGTTTTGAGGTGAAAATGAAATACGTGCTTTTAAAAAGTTGAGGTTTGTCACACGACTGAAAAATATTAAAAAGAGTTTTATAATAAGAGTTTCTTGACATACCATCTACTTTTAAACTGCTTTAGCGTGTCTGCGAAATAGCTCTCCAAACAGTTGAGTAAGTATTTTAAAAATCTAATATAAATATGCTCAGGACAGATGTGGAAGATGGAAAAAGTAGGCCTGACTTAAAAAAAAAATAAACTGGCAGATTGTGCAGCGACCTAGGGGGCATGAACAAAGTTATGTATTTGAAAGTTACCGACTCACCAAGAAAAGAAAAGAGGCCTTTATGGGTTTTGGAATTTGGAAAACAGCAAGATAGGTTTTTCAGATCCCCCTCACCACAGCGCAGGCGGTTTCTATTTGTTTGGAAGACTTAGAAGAAGTGAGGATAAAGTTGGACCTTTCACAAGTCCTATGTGACCTTCCTGGCTTACTGTTTTTATATTTTACTAAGTGATAGCATAAGTTTGAACAGAATCTTCATTAAATTGATCATTAATTCACCAATTCATCAAAATAATTCATCCAGGCAAATAAGTAGTGACTGCATATTGAGAGGATTTGGTAGAAATAAGTCACTGGAATGCAGGATTTATTCAATCGTTATTTACTGTGCAGAAAACAGTGGTCTGCCTATAGTAGGTTGTACATACAGGCATAAGTTGACTTCCCAAAAGGCAATTGTAATCTATAAATAAAAAACACGAACACCCTTGGAACAATGGTGAAGACTAAGGCAGTAGGATGAATTGTGAGAGCGTTGCAGACTTAAAACATAGTAAAGATTTTTAAAAACAGATGAAGGTTTTAAGAGAAGTGAATGCCAGGGCCAGTTGCCAAAGTGGTAGAAAGCATTATCTATTTGCAGGAAAATGAGCCTGATCTGACTAGATTTGGAGGGAATATTGGGTAGGTGATGTCAGTACAGGCTGTGAAAAGCCATGAAACTCAAGTAGAAGAATCAGGACTCAGTGATTTAATATCTTTCCTCCTCCCATCTTCTGGCAGATGAGTATGTCAGGATATGGATCAGAGTGATGGCATAGGGGATGGAATGAAAACATGGGTGATGGAAAAACAATTTTAAAGCAAAAACAGACAGGACTTGGTAACGGTTCAGCTGTGGATAATGAGGTGGATGCCAAGATGCCTCCAAATCTTCAATCACAGGTGCCTGAGAGAATCCATGTGACATAGGGAAGTGAGGAAGGCTTGGTGTTGGTCTTTAAAGTAACAGAGATCCCTTCACTTTCTAGGTCATAGCCTTTAGGGAATTACGGGATAGTAGCAAACAAAGTTATCATGGTATACTTAGACTAAATTTTTAAATTTTCTAATAACCTAAATGGCACTCTTATAACATTTAGGGCAGTGAACTTTGCTGCAAGTATGAGGAAGAGTAGGGGAACCCTTCTTTATTTGCATATATTAATAGATACTAAAATTATATGTGTTCATATAATTTTTATTTGTTTGCTTTTGTTTTTTGAGGAGGCTTTCCATCATTCAGCACAAAGGAACAAGGACTCCGAAAATTTTTGGACATCATCCCTGGCCTTACAAAAAAACAAGTTTTGGTCATTACCACCAGATCCTGTACATTTTGGAGTGGAGACGCCTCATGAAAAATTAGAAAGCATGTCAGAATTGGATGCCTTGAATTTCAGTGGTCTTTCTGAAGATTTAACTCACTCAGATTTTCCCTGCTGTATGGAAACAAGCCTCAGTGCTTCAGACTTGCCTCAGGTGTGCATTGCTTATAGGTTCTGGAGGTTCAGCTTTGTTCAGCATTCGCACTGTCATCCAGATGAACATATCTTCAAAAATATGAAAAATAATAGGAGAATTTCTGGTGGACGCACAAAGGAGGGGAATGCAGCCTGGTTTTCTTAGTCCCTTTAGTGTTTGAAGAGAAAATTTTACACATAAAAGTGTCAGAACTGCTACTTTCTATCCTGCTCATGGAGGCCCAAAAGTGCAGTTAGGGGACAAAGCCACAATTCAGTCACAGAGGCAGGGCATGTGTCTCCCACTGTGTCAGTATGCAGATTTAGTTGTCATTCATAATGACATTGACAGTACCCTCCATGTTCATGGCTCCCATCCTTTATCTTCATGAAAATTCCTAGCACCCTTTCTCATAAAATATCCCAAGATCTTCAGAAGTGTTGTTCTAAGGGTTTGATAATTGCTAACATGAGTATAGAGAAATAATAGGAATGTATTAAGTTAGGCCATATAAAATTGCCTTTTGTAGTTCAAAAATGAACAAATATTGAAAATTTCATGTGATTCAGTTTATAAATTGGCAAAGCCTTTCTAAAGGGATATTTAGAGATATGAAATTAAGAGTTCAACCGCATTTTAAAATTCTGTCTACAACTCCAGGCACCATGACTCACACCTGTAATCCCAGCAGCTCAGGAGACTGAGGCAGTAGGATCAAAAGTTCAAAGCCAGCCTCAGCAACTTAGCAAGGCCCTAATTAGCTTACTGGGACCCTGTCTGTAAATATAAAAATGTCTGGGGATGTGGCTTTGTTTAAGTTCCTCTAGGTTTGATCCCTGCTACAAAAATTAAAATTCTCTCTAGAAAATATTCAGATGTTTATATAATTATCTATAGTAATTAAATATTGGAAACTAAATTTTCATCAATGGGGGGCTAGTGAAATTATCTGCACAGATGTAGAGTTGACCTGTAGCTTTATGTATTATGGTGAGCTTTCGAATACTTTGTGTCTTCAATGACCAGCATTTTTAAAATAATTATTAAAAACTTTCTCATTTTGAAAAAATAGATCATAGAATTTTAGTGTTGATCAAGGTCTAAGATACTATATTCTACATTTGGAAAAACAGATATCTTAAATTACATAAGGAGATCCTCCTTGGATTTCACTGGACATTTTATTCTTTTTAATAAATTTATACACAAAAGGCACATTTTTTTTTTCAGTTAACTGGCCATTTTAATAATGTTTATACCTGGATCAAATAGTGGTTCCATTCCATGTTTTCTGAGGAATCTCCATATACTGCTTTCCAGAGTGGTTGCACCAATTTACAGTCCCATCAGCAATGTATGATTCTACCTTTTTCCCCCACATTCTCGCCAAAACCTATTATTGCTTATATTCTTGATAATTGCCATTCTGACTAGAGTGAGATGAAATCTTAGTTTGCATTTCTCTAATTACTAGAGATGTTAAACATTTTTTTCATGTTTGTCAATTGTACTTCTTTTTATCAGAAATTTATTAATTGCTCAAAATATTACATTGATCTTGACATATATCATACATTTGATTCAAATGGGGTATGAATTCTTATTATTTCCACGTGTACAGATTGCAGGATCACATTGGTTATACAGCCACGTTTATACATACTGCCATACTAGTTAGTGTCTGTTGTATTCTGCTGCCCTTCCTATCCCCTTCCTATCCCCCTCCCCCTCCCCCCTCCCCTCCCCTCACCTTTCCCCTCCTCTCCCCTCCCCTCACCTCTCTCTACCCCATCAACCATAATTCATTTCTCTCTCTCTTTTTTTCCCCTTCCCCTCACATCCTCTTATATGTATTTTAAAAAGCACATTTTAGTTAAAAATAGTACTATCAGAGATGACTAGGATTGAAAGTTATCTGAAATTCTATGAGAAGTAGAATCATAAGAAGATTTGTGAAATATAAACGCAAGTGAATCATGCTTATTTTTTAGATATATTCTTAATACTTTTAAAATGTAATTAGGAGGAATGGTCTAAATTAGTAACAAGTCTAAAAAACAGATTTTAATAAGCTGTATCTGTTTTTATTGTAACTTTCAAGTACATTCAACACATGGGACAGTTCTTAAAAAGTATTACTGAAGGGGCTGGGGTGGTGGCTAGGTGGTAGAGTGCTCACCTAGTACACACAAGGCACTGGGTTTGATCCTCAGCATCACATAAATGTAAAATAAAGATATTGTGTCCACCTAAAACTTAATAATAAATATAAGAAAAAAAGTATTACTGAATAGAAGTTTGTAGTCAACTGACTGTTTTTGGTAGTGCTGAGGTGCTCTACCACTAAGTTACATCTCCAGTTCTTTTTGAGACAGGGTCTTGCTAAGTTGCTTAGAGCCTTGCAATTTGAGGCTGGTTTCTAACTTGGGACCCTACTGCCTTGGCCTCCTGAGTCACTGGGTTAATAAGCACCCACCACCACACCCAGCTAGCTAACTGACTTTAATAAAAGATAAGTGGATGTTTATTAGGGTACAGTTTATATCCACATACTTGATATACTATTTATTTATTTTGGTCTTGGAGACTGAACAGAGGTGCTCTACCACTAAGCTACATCCCCAGTTCTTTTTTATTTTATTTTTGAGATAGGATCTTGCTAGGTTGCTGAGTCTGGCCTTGAACTTGGGATCATCTTGCCTCAGCCTGTCATGTCACTGGAATTATAAGCCACCATGCCTACCATTTGATACACTATGATTAAACCAATATTTTCCTCAAAAATTTAAAATAGTTTCTTTTTATTTTATTTATATTAATTAGTAAACCCTTTCTTAGATAATATTGAAATAACGGAATAGTCCTTTAAATTTCAAAAATTACCATTTAATGGAATCAGATGTCAGCTCATTACTAGAGCTCTGATTTATATATCTTTAATGTTAAAAAAACTAGACTAACAACTACTCTAATGCTATTTAGACAAGATTTAACATCAAAGAATTATCAGTAATATGCATATATATGTACTCTCAAGTATTCTTATGTTTATAGTTACATGATCTGACTTATAAAAACACCAAAATATTGAAATAATAGTAGGCTATTTGTCAGTGTTGTGACTCAGGAAAGATACTAGTGCAAAAAAAAAATTCACCTGTGCAAAAAAAAGCTCATATAATAAGAAAATTATGTAGCAATGAATGTATATCTTTAGAAGTTTACAATGTTTGAAGTGTTAATATTAATGCCCTTTACTTTGAATGCAGAATGAAACAAAAAATGCAAAGAGGGAAAATGAGTCTAAACCCACACTTTCTGAAGATATTTATAGCACACAAGACAGTTTAGGTGGTAAGTATCTCTTTGTTGGCAACATACAAAACAAAAACAATTTTTGTACCTATGATAATAATAATAATAGGTACTATGCTAAGCAGTTTATATACATTTTTTCACTTTATATATATTTATTACATTTAATTTATAAACCTATGAAATAGGAATTTTAAAAAATTCAAACAAGGGCTGTTTTTATCTCCATTTTACAGAGGAAGAGAGTAAGATTCAGTAACTTGCCTAAGGTCATGTAGCTTCAATTAAGCTATGACTCAAGACTATTCTGACCCTAGAATTATAGACTGTACAAGTATCTTAAAAGATATATGTTGATATAACTAAAAATCTCTTATTCTAGCCTTAAATTGATAGATGAAAGCTACAGAGTTAATCATATAATGAGAAACATAGATCACATTTAGTAAAGCAAACCCAAATGCTGTATAGAAAGGTCTTTTTATTTTTAATAATTATGACTAATACTAAAAAGATTTGATTTGTCTCTTTATTTTTAATAATTTTGCATTATTGAAATTATAGAATTCAGTAGGTGCAGTTGTAAGAATAAGAATTAGGAAGGAAAAGAAATTTTTTGTAAATATGTGATTTTTCTACAGAGAAAATTAATAAGAATCTATGAATATTGGAATCAATACAAAAGTTTAGAAAAATTGATGTAAAAGAATAAATGTAAAACAATAAGCAATACAATGTACCAGCATCAACTTATTTAAAAAATAATTTTTAAAAAACTTGCTAGTAGCAGCTCAAACTGAGGTACCTAAGAATAAATCTAAAAAAATGTATAAAGATTTCTCTAGAAGTTATAAAACTTTCCTGGAAGACAAAATATAAATGTTTCATGTTCAGTTTTATGAAGATAAAATTTTACATTTTCCTCAAATATATGAATTAATGCCATTTCATTTTTTTCTAAGTTGGTCCTAACATTCCCATTTAGAAGTGAAAAAAGTTTTTAAAAAATAAAAATAATCACAATTTTGGAAAAGAAGATGTAGGAGACTTGTCCTGCCATATTACAAGATTTATTATAGAAGTTTTAGTAAATTTAACAATATGTTATAGGCAGACAAGCAACACAACAGTGAAATAATAAAAAGTCCAAAAATAGATCCGATTATGAAAAATGGACACTTGGTATCTGATAGAGGTATTATTATAAATCAGAGAAAGAATAGATTAGATCATCAATGGATTAGATAATTCAGTTCTCCTCAAACAATTGACACTTTAAAAAATGTAGGAAATGATTAGAACCTTAACTCACACCAAATACAAAAATAAATTCCACATAGATAAAGACCTACATGTGAACTAAAAAGTTCTAACATCTTAAAAAAAATTAGAAAATGCCATTATGACAATAAGAAAAGAAAATATTTCTTTCTTATTTATTGTTATTATTTTTGTGGTACTGGGGATCAAACCCACGGCTTTGCACATGCTAGGTACTGTACCACTAAACTATGTATTCCCAGCCTTTTTTTGTTGTTGTTCTGGGGATTGAATTCAGGGGCACTTTACCACTGAGCCACATCCCCAGACCTTGTTTGTATTTTATTTAAAGACAGGGTCTCACTGGTTATTTAGGCCTTGCTAAATTGCTGAAGCTAGCCTTGAACTTGAGATCCTCCTGCCTCAGCCTCCTGAGCTGCTGGTATTACAGGCATGCACCACTGTGCCTGGCTCCCAGCCCTTTTTAAAATTTTATTTTGAGACAAAAACTTCCCTAAGTTGCTGAGGCTAGCCTTGAACTTGCAGTCCTCCTTCTTCAGCCTCCCACCTTGCTGGAATTACAGGTGTATGCCACTACACCCAGCTTCTTTCTAATTTTTTTAGACATGTATTAAAAATTGGCAGTATGTCCCACTGAAAAACAGTATAGCATTTCATTTAGAAGTAGTATTCTAGAATCTGAGCTCTGTGACCTTAGGCAAGTGACAACATCTCTTGCATCTCCATTTCTTATTATTGTTTGATCTTATTTACAAATAATATTTGAGTTTCTGGGCTGGGGTTGTGGCTCAGTGGTAGAGTGCTCACCTAGCATGCATGAGGCACTGGGTTCGATCCTCAGCACCCCGTAAATGTAAAATAAAGATGTTATGTCCACCTAAAATTTAAGAATAAATATTTTTTAAAAAATATTGAGTTACAAATAAGATCAAACAAGTTTTTTTAAATATGTTTGCTGTTATTGCTACTCCATGTGATTTTGATCCTTTTGAATCATTTTGTAATTAAAATATTTTAAAATTATAACAGAGAATTTTGAAGATATCTTGGAATTTTTTGTAATGGTGTTTGACCAAAATGATAAAAAATAAAAATCATGCTTTTTCTGTGGCATTTAAGGACTTCTTTCCCCCATGTAAAAAGTTACTGTGTTTAGTTTGCGAGCACAGTCATGCTTGAAATCCATGCAATTGAATAAGGTTGAAAGATATGTAATTTCTAAAAGGCTTCAACAATTTATTTGTTAAGTATAACATTTATCACATGAACTTATGGTCAATCATTCTTCTTTCTTTCTAATGAGATATCAACATTGGAAGTTACTCACAGAAGATTCAAATTGAGCCTATTAACACCTGCATTTCTTCGTTGAGACAATTTGAACCCATTTGCAAATTTCATCAGCTAGAAGCATTTAATGATGAAATGACAACATTTCAAAATCTAACAGAAGGCTTTTCTTACATGGAGGAGCCAGAATTGCAAAGCCATGTGTATAATTATGCAAAAGATACCAATATAAAGCAAGATTTATGTAAGGAAGAAAATCCAATGGAAACTAGCATTTCTGCAAATAAAGACCAGCTTGCTCAAGAGTGTGTCAGACAGTCTCCTCAAAGTCCACATCTACTCCAGTGCAATGGAGAGACACTGCAGTTTGTGGAAAAGTCACTGGCTAAAAGCACGGCTATGGAGTCTGCCCTCAACCCTAGTCAACCTCAGAGCTTTTTGTATAAAGAAGGTGTCCTCAGAAATTATGAAAACCCATTTTTTAAGGAGAATAGCTTTAGGCTGCTTGATCAGAGAGTTAATTATAAAACAGAAGAGGTAAGATTGTTAAAGATAGTAAAGACTGTGGAACATTCAAGGATGTTCAGGTTTTGGTCTGTTTTTAAAAACATATAATTTAGGCTTTTCCAAGTAGCATTAAATATTAAATCAAAGAATTACATAGAGCCTATAGCATTTCATAGGGAAATGAATGTAATATATTTTTATATCATTTGAAACAAACTAGTTGAAACTCATAGTTTGCATTGAGGGAAAAGTTGAGAAAAGGCAGGCATGCAGAAGTATTGACTAAATTATTTGACAAGAAAAGCTTAAGATTTTTCTATATGTTGAACTTTTGTGGACAAGCAAAGAATACTAACTTCTACCAGAGTGAAAACATTATCTTTGGTTTATTGATTCTGGCACACATGTAGTATCCCCAAAGCACTGAAGATACTAGGAGTATAAATTCTACATACTGTCTGAAGAAAAAATAAGAGTTGTAAGACCTTGTGTGGGTAAATAGAATCCAAGCATAATATTAATATATAGTATTAATAGCCCCCCTTTCAGTATGAGTTTGATAAGAAAAGCTGTGACTGTTATTTCATTTATAAGTATGAACAGTGTTTTGTTTTTCATTTATTTGGAAGTAGATGGCTACATTTGAAAAAGGACTTTCCTGGGCTGGGGTTGTAGCTCAGTGATAGAGTACTTGTCTAGCAAGCTTGATCCCCAGCCTTCCCACAATTTTCCCATATTGATTTCTGGATAATAACATTTAAAAAGTCTGCTTAATTAGGGTTTTTCAAGATTGCTCCTTCCTCTTTCTGTTGCATTGTCATTTCTCAACCATTCAACAGATACTCGGGCATCTTTTTTGTACCAGGCCCTGGCCTATATCCTAGTTATGTCCTGGTTACAAACAAACAAGAAATATATTTGGTTCTTGTCCTCATGAAAATAATGTCTTAATAAGGGCTGGGATTGTGGCTCAGCAGTAGAGCGCTTACCTCGCATGTGCGGGGCCCTGGGTTCGATCCTCAGCACTACTTATAAATCAATAAAATAAAGGTATAAAAAAAATCTTAGTAGAAGAGATAAGCAAATAATCACACAAATAAAGGTATTTTTTATCGATGATAAAGAGCTGTATTGAAGTAGAACAATAGGACACTGACGTGGTCAGGGAGTCCAAAAGATGTACCTGAAGAAGTGGTCATTAAGTTCTAAAGAGTGAGTGGTGGGGTCCATTAGCCTACCATGGGTGGAGAAACAGTCACATTCAGGTAACAACATCTACAGAACCCCTGTGGCTGCAGGGAGCCGGGTACTTGCTAGGACTTGAAGGAAGCCCAGTCCAGGAAACCCAGGGTTGCAAGGGCAGGAAGGGTGTGGTGGATACGGACAGAGGAGTGGCAGGTCAGGTGTCCAGGTCATTTAGGTCTCAAAAAGTTACTTGTCTTTATCCCAAGTAATGAAAATTCACTGAGTCAGGGGTCCAGTTGGTCTAATACCACTTGACAGGTATCTTACTGAGTTTTTAATGTCATATTCATTTTAGTGTTTTTTTAACCACAATTTACTGACTATTAACCTCTTCCCTAAAACCTGGGTTGTGGCCATAAAGTCAGTCATGAGGTTTGTTTGCCTACCATTCTCATGGTCACAGAGTTGTAGCATAGTGAGGTGTAATCGTCTATATATGAGGAATTTTAAAATCTATTCAAAAAGGACCTTGTGTTCTTTAGGGAAATTGATACACTTCTTTGTTTTATTCATTTAAAGTCAAAGCATATTATATGTGTTAAGAGAAGTTTGCATGATGGAAAATGGTGAAAGTTTCAAAGTATAATTTTTTGTTTTGTCAAAATAAACACAATATATATCTGTACCATACAACTACTGCTTGTGTTCTGTTGTGCTTTAGGTGCAATACATATATTTAGCAATTCATATTTAGGAGTTAACTTTGTTAAGTAGATATTATTGGAGGTAGGTATTATTATTGTTATTTTATAGTTGAGGAACCAAACTAGTCATTAAGAATTCAAGGCCTGCACATCGATGTTCATAGCAGCACAATTCACAATAGCTAGACTGTGGAACCAACCCAGATGCCCTTCAATAGATGAATGGATAAAAAAAAATGTGTCATTTATACACAATGGAGTACTACACAGCACTAAAAATGACAAAATCATGGAATTTGCAGGGAAATGGATGGCATTAGAGCAGATTATGCTAAGTGAAGCTAGCCAATCCCTAAAAAACAAATGCCAAATGTCTTCTTTGATATAATGAGAGCAACTAAGAACAGAGCAGGGAGGAAGAGCAGAAGGAAAAGATTAACATTAAACAGAGACATGAGGTGGGAGGGAAAGGGAAAGAAAAGGGAAATTGCATGGAAATGGAAAGAGACCCTCATTGTTATACAAAATTACATATAAGAGGTTGTGAGGGGAATGGGAAAAAAAAAACAAGGAGAGAAATGAATTACAGTAGATGGGGTAGAGAGAGAAGATGGGAGGGGAGGGGAGGGGGGATAGTAGAGAATAGGAAAGGTAGCAGAATACGACAGTTACTAATATGGCATTATGTAAAAATGTGGATGTGATTCTGCAATCTTTGTAATGTTTTGAACAACCAATAAAAATAAATAAAAATTAAATTAAATTAAAAAAAAAAAGAATTCAAGGCCTGGGCTGGGGATGTGGCTCAAGCGGTAGCACGCTCGCCTGGCATTTGCGGGGCGCTGGGTTCAATCCTCAGCACCACATAAAAATAAAGATGTTGTGTCCACTGAAAACTAAAAAATAAATATTAAAAAATTCTCTCTCTCTCTCTCTAAAAAAAAAAAAAAGAATTCAAGGCTTGCTCTGACTCCGAAGCTTGGCTGATAAAATGAATGCAATGGAAAGAGGGGGAAGACTCAATCTTGAGAAACTCTAACATTGAGTAAATTTTTAAAATGCTGTTTTCCAGAAATCAGCGTGGGAAAATAAAATTTCCCCCCACTTCTCCCGGTCCTGGGTATCAAATCCAGGGCCTCAAGCAAATGCTCTACCACTGAACTATATCCCTAACCCAATAAAGTTCTTTTTCAAATGATGCCATCTACTTCCGAATAAATCAACAACAACAACAACAAAACCCTCTCATACTTGTAAATGAAATAGCCATAGCTTCTCTTGTCAAACTCATGCTTAAAAGGTGATTTATTGGGATATTTGTACTTTTTTCATATTTTATTTACTATAATTTACAGACTGAAGTTTCTTCAAAAGAAATACAAAATCCTGAGGAGAGTCCTGAGATGTCAGTCAGTCAGCAGGAAGAAGCCATAGCAGGAAATGCGGAAAGCCCAGTGGCTGTCTTAAGTTGGTCTCCAGGCATCTCCAAGAGTGGGGGAAATTCTTGGGAGAACCGCCTGACACCTGACACAGAGCAAAGCTTGGAAGGCTTACAGCCTTTAGAAGAGGACATGGCTTTAAATGAAGCCTTAAGGAAATTGAAATACACAAACAAAACACAGCAGGTGCAGATCCAGGACTTCCAGTGTAAGAACCTGCATTTAGAGAAGAAAGTTAAAGAACTAGAGATGAAGATTACCAAACAGCAGGTGTTCATTGACATCATAAATAAGCTGAAGGAAAACATCGAAGAATTAATTGAAGACAAATACAACATAATCTTAGAAAGGAACGATATTAAGAAGAAATTACAGAATTTGCAAGAGATTTTAGCTAACACCAAAAAACGACTTCAGGAATCCAGGAAAGAGAAGGAAATCTTACAGCTAGAAGTTAAAAAAGTCAAGGTCGGTTATATTCGTTTACAGGAAAGGTGCATTACTGAAATGCAACAAAAAAATAGATCTGTAAATCAGTGTATAGAGATGGACAAAACGTTAAGCAAGAAAGAAGAGGAAGTAAGAAGGCTGCAGCAACTTAAAGGAGAAATGGAGAAAGCTACCACTTCTGCTTTGGACTTGTTGAAAAGGGAAAAAGAGACCAGAGAACAACAGTTCTTGTCTTTACAGGAGGAATTCCAGAAACATGAAAAGGAAAACCTGAAAGAAAAACAGAAATTGAAATTGAGAATTGAGAAATTGATTCCTCAAGTTAAAAATTTGCTATTCACATGTGAAAAAGAAAAGGCCAAGAATTCACAACTCCAGCAGCAGATCAGTGGAGTAAAAAATGAAAATGCAAAACTTCAGCTGCAGGTTTCAAAGAGTGTCCCTAAATTTGAGAGAGCTCAGCTAATGGAGTCATTAGAGGAAATAATGGAGCCAGTTGTTAGCAAGGTACTGATGCAGATTCAGAATCTCCTAACATAAAATTCCAAAAGTCTCTAGTGGTATATTGATTGATGTACATGTAGACATGGTATTATTTATATATAGTATTTGTTTGCAGAAACAGTTATTAACGAAAAAGAGAAACAGGAAAATGCATCACAGGTTTGAAGAAGGTTTTTTTGGCTTATAGGTACTCACCTTAAAGAGTAGCCATTCTTGTCTTCTTCTGAGTATTTTGGTAGAGGTGACATCCTGGGAATTTTGCAGGTACCCATAACCAATCACCTGAAGCATCTCTCAGAAGTTACCTTTGAGAAAGGATTTTCTAAATATGCTCTCAATCCTAAACAGCTATAAAATGAAATAATTGCATGTTTGGTACAAGGTAAAACAAATGTTCTAATTAAAACATCACATATTTATTTTTTAAAATTATAAGGCATTTAAAAATACCATCAGAACCTCATATTAATATGTGTAGAGATGTAGTTTTTTTAAATATCTGCAGTTAAAAAGACTTTTTTAATAGCCAAGAACCTGAAAGCACATCCAAGGAAAAGATAATTTTCACCAACTGGAGCAAATCATAGGCCTACCTTAAAGTATACGAATCTTTACTAAGTGTAGTAAAATCTTAGTAATTCTAACTTCTTAAAAAGCTAATTAAACTAGGGAAATGTATTTTTAAAAATTTGTTATAACAAATATAACTGAGCTGAGCTGATATGTTGCCTTGAAGATGTCCTCAGCTCACTTTCTCATATGAATCTGTAATCAGTCTAAGTGTTTGCAAGTAAATATATATTTTGTTAATGCTAGTGGAGATTGAACCAAGGGCCTCACATACATGAAGCAAGTACTTTACTACTGAGCTACTACCCAGTCCCAAATAATTCTATTTTTAAGAATTCTTGTGTTTTAAAAATTCTAAGATTATCTAAATCAGTGGTTCCAAACTTGGAAGACTTATTAACATACTGCTGGTCCTTGCCACAAGAGTTTCTGATTCAGAAGGTCTGGGATGGGGCTTGAGAATGTGCACTTCCAGCAAGATCCCAAGTCTTAATGCTGCTATCCAGGAATCCCATTTTGAGAACCACTGACATAACAAGATGACCTTAACTTTAGCTCCTAACCAAATCATGATACCTTTTGGATTCATAAACTCTGAATTAGTTTAACTATATAGAGGTTTAACATTGTATACAATTTTTTCTTAAGCTTCCTCTAAAAAAAATCAAGTTCCTTTTGTTATCTTCACTAGTGAATTTATTTAATATCTGAAATTTCATACTGGGCTTTCTTTCAGTTTTGCTTCTCACTAACACTAGGTTTGTTTTTTCAAAGTATAGTTCAGGATCATCTGTGAAAGCAAAAATATTTTGTTAATAATATTAAGACATTATTGCCTTTTTCATTCACTTTTTCAGTATAGGTTTTTCCAGAAGCTATGTGACATGGTATTGTATTTGTTCTCAGGGCTGATTGGGTATGTGAAGCAAATATGGGAATCCTGCTGTCTTATTAATATAACATTAATATATATACATATACTTGCAGAATGGGCTAAGGTTGTAGCTCAGTGGTAAAGAGCTTGCCTAGCATGTTCAAAGCCCTGGGTTCCATCCCAAGGACCACACTCACACAGAGAAAATTGGCAAAAATGTAAAATAACGCCATTCTTTTCAATATTTGTTTTTAATTTTGAAAATATAATTTTAATTAAATATTTATGTTGGTACACATGAAGTGTTATTAGTTAAATCACCAAACAAATATTCTAAAATATTCTTAGTTATAATTTCTAATACACTAAATATTTTTTTAAAGAGAGAGAGAGAGAGAGAATTTTCAATATTTATTTTTCAGTTTTCAGCAGACACAACATCTTTATTTTATTTTTATGTGGTGCTGAGGATCGAACCCAGTGCCCCGCACATGCCAGGCGAGCGCGTTACCGCTTGAGCCACATCCCCAGCCCCTACACTAAATATTGATAGCTAGAAACTACATGATCAAAAGGTTTTGGGGGTCTTCAATAATTTTTAAGAGTACACAAATGCCCCAAGGAAAAAGAGTTTAAGAACATCGCTCAAAGTTTTTAAGAGTGCTATTTTATTTAGCATTTTACTGGGGCTGGGGTTGTGGCTCAGTAGTAGAGTGCTTGCCTAGCATGAGTGAGACACTAGGTTTGATCCTAAGCACCACATAAAAATAAAGATACTGTATTCACCTAAAACTAAAACAAAAATATATTTTTTAAAATTTTACTTAAAAGGTAATTCAGATTCTTTGTCTTTCTTGTGACATATCTGAATTGTGTACATGTAGGATGCTGAGATGATACCTTGTAATTTGTTACTGAATTGCTCACCTTGTGAAGAAGAGGGCTTGAATACTGCAGATCTGAAAACTCCTCAGCTGACCTCCAAAATTCATAGTCTTCTGACTTTGATGGTAGGACTTCTTACATGTCAGGTAATTTTAAAAATCAGATTTTAGTTGGAAAGAAGTATTGGGTTTGGACTATACAAAGAGAGACAATAAAATAAATAAGTTTAGCTCATAATGGACTCTCAACAAGTAGTAGTACATACTCAACAAGTATTTACTAACTTCCTGACATGTCCTTGGAGATAATTATATTTATTGTCCTTGATTTTTATGGATTGACTCATTCAATCCTTATGCCAATCCTTATTAGGCTTTTTCATGAATGTGTAAACTTGCACACGTATTATAATGAACATTAACAGCTTGGCAGTTATATTAATCTGTCCCAGTAACAATGTATGTACAAGTGTGAATCAATATAGGTCCTTCCATATTAACTCTTTATGAGATTTTGTGAAGAGTATTTGAAGAATGGAGTTCAAAATGATTTTATCTCCTTTGGTTTGGCCACTTATTTTGGAAGGGAGAGTTGTTTCATTTATTTTTTTCCTCCTTTTAAGTTGATAAAAAATACTTTAATCTGTTTCTCAAACTCTACTACCCTTAGGACATCACCAATCCTGATGCAGACCATTGCAAAGAAAGTGAGAAAGTTAATGACATAATGCTGCAAAAATTGGAGAGCCTTCATCTTAGGAAGATAGATTTAGATAAAGAGGTATTATATTTATTCTTCATTCTAATATTGTATTAATTTAATGGAAAAAAATGAGGGTCACAGAAAAGTCACTCCTAAAATTCATTTAAGAATTGTTTTAGGAGACCAAATTAGCTTTACAAATTAACTAAGTAGATAAAATGTTCAATATTTGACTTGTTTCTTAAATTTAGTTTCTATTAGAAAATATTCATCTACAAAAATATTTGGTATGATTATTTTTTCAGTTTTACATGGCACTATTAATTACTGAAGAATAGTTTATTTTGATATGGTTGTAGTTTTAAACTTAATCACTTGGAGTAATGGAAACATTAAAAAGAAATAATTTTATTTCTCAGGTGGGAATAAGAGTAAGAGCAGAGGTTTTGGAGTTTCTTCAATTCTCTTGGTATGGTACAATGATTGAGGGATAAGAATAAGAGAGTGAGTTAAATAGGGAAGATGATAACAGGATGTTAAATTGTGCCATTTTTAATCTGAAAGGAATAAAGAAATGACAGTTTTATCTGGCTAAGGGAGTAAAACATTCAGATATGAATTTTGGTTAGCAACAAAGTTTTGCACTTCTTCTCTAAATTAATATGGTAGAAAATATGCTATAGGTATTCTGTGGAATCTCTGTCTTCTAGCTAATCTGTAGAAAAAAAGGATCAAAGAATAGCACAGCCCTGCAGAGGAAATACTAGCCTCCAATTCTGTACACCAGGTCTTCAAAAACCTTAGTTTTGAATTAAGAATGTTATGAAAATACAATCTCAGATATTTATTTTCTTTTGGTGAATTTCTGTGTAACTACCGAAATACTGACAGGTGTCATGATATAATGTCTACAGTTTGATTCAGACAAAGGTGGAAGGAGAAAGAAAGAGGACTGGCTGGGGATAAAAATGATGCATGATTGACCATTAGCTATTAATTGGTTTGTTTTTGATTTTGAAGGACAATTTTTATTATTTTTAGGTACAGAAACTCAGCAGTCTAATGTAGTTTCTTTAGCTTCTGCCTTGTCCATTTGGATCCAGGATGTTGCCTCTCCAGAGATGGTAGATCTTTTTTTTTTTTTTTTTAAAGAGAGAGAGAGAGAGAATTTTTAATATTTATTTTTTAGCTTTCAGCGGACACAACATCTTTCTTTGTATGTGGTGCTGCGGATCCAACCCGGGCCGCACGCATGCCAGGCGAGCCAGGCGAGCTCGATACCACTACCGATTGAGCCACATCCCCAGCCCGAGATCGTAGATCTTATCACATATTATTGTAATTCCACCAGCTTAGCCAGAGCTTTTTGTTTACCTGTGTGAAAGCAACAGTGGTTGGTGCCCATCTTCCTGTGGGCTCCGTGTCCCAGCTTGGCCTTCCTCTTGATGCAGTTAGGGAACTCCTGACTTGTAACACAGGGCAGACAGGAAGAAACCAGCTGGACAGCATCCATGGCCATGTGCAGTCACCACCAGCTGAGCCTTCCTGTTCTTCCCCAGTGCTGTGGTGGAAGGATTAATCACTGCTAGAAGGACTACAGGTTGTCTTTTTAGTGGAAACATCCCTTTTGCCAGTAGCTTTCTTCTCAGCTCAGGCCAACAGTCTGCTTCTTCTTTTGCTTTGTGTCTGGTCTGCATTTGTGGGCAGCCTAAGCAACTGTGCAGCAGGTTGGCAGTTCAAGGCCTGGTGAGCTAGTTAATTGCAGGAGGCACTATGAGCTGCATATAAAGGAGGGCCCTTTGCTGTTACAGCTAGATGTAGTGGGCCATTCGACAAAGTGGGAAAGTGGGTGAGATCCTTTTTGAGCTGGATGTCTGTCCAATGCCAAAGTTCTTAGGACTTTTCTCAAATAAGATTTACCACCTTCTTGGTTCCCTGCTTTTTGCTGATATCACGAATTGGGGCCATTTTCTTCCCCTTGACCTTTTTTTGGCATCCTAAATGGTTGGAGGAGAGAGCCAGTAGCTATTGTTAGTTACATAGGGGCTCACTAAAGTTTTTTCTCTATTTGTTGTAAATAATGGAAATATTTAATAATAAAAAATGAAAATTTGGACAGCTCTACTCACTGATATTTGAAGAGTTTGAATATTGAATATTAAGATTTATTATTGCTATACTGAAGGAACAAATGAACAATTAATAACCATCAATTACAATCCAGACAAAATTGTTGTTTTTTTTTTTTTTTTCCTTTTCTTTTCATTTTTTTCTTGGGCACCAGGTATTGAACCAGAATCTTGCACATGCTAAGCAGATGTTGTATCACTAAGCTATACTCCAGTCCCACTTCTTTTTGCTTTAAAAATTTTAATGAGGGAGGGAGAGGGGATGTGTTGGGGACTGATAATAGCTAAATTATATTGTTATATTGTGTGCAGGAACATTTTGTACAACTATAATGCACCAATAAAAATGTGGAAAGAGAAGAATGAATGGATGAATGTCTCTTAATGGTCAGACGTTAATAACAATTGAATATTAGGATGAGTCCTCCATGACCACCCCTAAATTTAATGATTTGCCAAAGATCTCTCAGGACACAGTGTCCAGTCATACCCACAGCTGTGATTTATTAGGGCAGGAGGCTGCAAAGCAAAATCAGCTAACAGAAAGCCCTCTATGGGAGAGCATAATGTAGGGAATAGACTAAAGCTTCCCAGAGTCCTCAGGAGTCACCAGGAAGCCCCAACAATGAGTTGTGACTACAGGTGTAAAGTGTTATCTACCAAAGAATCTCATTATAAAGAGCCAGCCCTGGGATTGTTGTTTATTTTCTTTTTCTTGTTGGAGCTGTTCACATGGGCACCCTCTGCCTAGCACATACTGAAGTTTCAACTCCCAGCAAGAAAGCAAGTATTCAGTTTAAACCACAAGCTTTGGACAAATAGGTTAGATACAGTGAGCCATTCACATCAGGAAATGGTGGAATCTCCCACACTCCAAGATCCCAGATGCCTTGCTGACAGGCCTACATAAACCTAGCAGTTTTTAGGCCTAAGTGTGAACTCTTTTCCTCTGAAGAGCTGTAAAAACTGCTTATTTTTTCGAGACCAAAAGTTAAACTGTGCAAGGTTTGATGATTTTATCACAAATACTATAGAATGCAGTTTTGTTTTCTCTCCTCTGAAATATAAAATGCTTTTTTTTTTCTTAGCTACTGAAACATAAAGACAGAATTACAACCTTTAGAGAGTTAATTGCTAATGAAAAAGCATTTCAAGATCATCTTATTGAGGTGAGTTTAACACTTACTATGCATTTACTTTAACATACAAAAGTATAATTTCAGATATTTGTGTTCTCTTGGTAAATTTGTTGAATTGAAATCTTCTTGCTTTAAGTTCTGTGCTCTATGATTCCAGCCATTCATCAGTCATCTTTTTGAATTTTAAATTACTAAAGCACATATTGTTAAATGTTCCAAGGATTGTGTAAGTTTTGAAAATGAACACAAATACATTAAATCCCAGGTCACAGATTTTGATTCTGATGAAGCCAAGAATATCCAAGATGTACCTCTCTTATTGGGAGTCAAACTGGATAAGTACCACAGTCTAAATGAGGAGCTTGACTTCTTGGTAAGAAAGACCTTTTGTTGCTTTCCTATCATTTTTATATCCAACACTGCTTTATTCCTAAGTTTAAAAAATTATCAACCTTCAAAAATTTGCTTGTTAAAATGGTCATGTATTGGCACTGTGACAGTATTATTCACCCATAGAATTAATGTATTTTCATGTTCTAGTTTTAAATGTCCAACTTGGTTTCTGTTTAGACTTATCAGATTTACATAAAATGCAAAAAACAAAAAATATATGGATGAGGCATATTTATGTTGGTGTATATGCTACCATAATAGCTGTGTACAATAATCATAATTAGGAAACAATTTTCATAGTTTACTTCAGGTTGCATGAAAAAAATAAAAGGAAAAAAAACAGGGAAATATGTTAGGAAAAAATGAAAATATGACCTTGGTATCTAGAACTATACTGGGTATTAGATGACACTGTGATGACAAATCTAGAATGTGGGGGATTTTAATAAATAAAAATTAGCATGAGAAAAGAGGAAGGGAATAACTGTTACCAACTAAAAGAGACTAGAGAGTTGAAGGACAAATCTACCCAAATGCAATGTGTGAAACCCAACAAAGTAGCTACAAAGATATTTGTAAGATAATAGCAGAAAATAAAATTGAACTCAGTCTGGGTATTAGATGATTAAGATGTTATTGGGGCCAGGTATGGTGGTACAAAACTGTAATCCCAGCAACTCTGGAGGCTGAGGTAAGAGGACTGCAGAAAGCACTGGGCACTGGAGGTGGAGCTGAGTGGTAGAGCACTTGCCTTGCATGTGCAAAGCTCTTATTCACTCCTCAGTGCTAGGAAAAGAAAAAAAGAATCATAGGCCAGAACATGAAATATATTAACTTTTTTTTTTTCTTTCAGTATGGGGATTGAACCCAGTGGTGCTCTGCCACTGAGTTATATCCCCAGTCTTTTCTATTTTATTTTGAGACAGGGTCTTGCTAGGTTGCCCAGGCTGGCGTCAAACTTTCTATCCTCCTGCCTCTGCCTCCCAAGTAACTGGGACTATAGGTGTGCACCACTGTGCCTAGCTAAGCTAAACCTTTTTTTAAAATTGCAGTTATTTATACAAGGGAGAATATTTCTGAACATGGAATCATCAAGAACAACTTACTTCATACAGAAATCAAATATGTCAATGTATTGATTATACATGGAAAAGGAAGGGAAGACTTAGGGCTGATAAATATTTGTATGTACTAAGGTGTTCATTTACTTGCAAAGCTGTTTCATGGTGTAAGATCAGTGAAAAAAATAAAACCCCATTATAATTCCTGCTCATCTGTTCTATGTGTAATCTAATCAGGATCTGATTCATGATTCACTTCATGGTATAACTCGGTTTAACCCATTAAGTCTCAAGTTTTCAATTCTGCAAATATTTCAACAAAGTTGACACAGGTGCCATAAAATAGGTTAGAAATAGTAATCTAGACTTTATGTATCCTTTATATGCATATTTTAAACATTCTAATGACTTCCCTGTTACTTTGCTCAAAAAAATAAAACTCTAAAAATATTTATTTTAAAAGTTAACATAAGTAGTATATTGGTTGCTCAATTTAGGTTTTTATAGATGTCCCATCTAGGACCATGGGACTTATTGAGTTAAGAAAATACTGGAATAAAGTAAAGCTCACTGTCCCCATTAGTTCTTCATGGTGATTTCCAAGTTACTATTTTTACTGATGTTTTTTCTTAGATCACAAAATTGGGAGGTCTTCTGGAGTCAAAAGAAGTTCACTGCAACCGACTCATTGAAGAGAATGATAATTATCAAAAATATTTAGGCAACTTAATAAAAAAGGTACAGATTTTCTTACAGAAATATTTGTCTTTAAAAATTATATGAGATGGGAGTTCATAACCCACTTGAATCTAGTGTATGAAATATGATATGTCAAGAGCTTTGTAATGTTTTGAACAACCAATAAAAAATAAGTAAATAAGTAAATAAATTATATGAGGCTCTGAATTTGATCCCCAGGACCACAATAAACAAATAAACAAACATGACAGATATTCAAATAATAGAATTTTGGAACTAAAAAGGACCCGAGATTTGAGGTAACCCAATAATATTCATCCCATTTACTTCATAATGGCATTATAAAATGCTGCCATTAGCCTTTCAGCAGGAATCTAGCATGTGTATATCCTGCTGTGGGCAAGTTAAAGTTTTTGTATTGCTACTTTGTTTTCAGAATAATTATGAATCTTGCCAACTTAATGTTCTAGTTTACTTTTAAAAAACTGCATTAACTTTAACCACATAGACTGTGATTCTGGCATGTATGAAACTTGTGTGGAAGACAAGTGGGTCGTAGTCAGTTCACTATAGTTGTCCACATTTTGGTACTTCTCTTTTTTGGCATGATGAATAGGCGTGTTATAATTCCATTGTTATTCATAGATCTCAAAATATGAGGTGTTTTGTCTATTGTAAAATTTTCATCCAACAATTGAACTTCAACTGGTAGAAATTTAAAAATGAGTAAAGAAAATTAAAACCAGGCATAGTGATGCACACCTGTAATCCCAGTGACTTGGGAGGCTAAGGTAGGGCAACTTTTGAGGCTAGTCTGGGCAACCTAACAAGATTGTCAGCAACTTTTAGTGAGACCTTGTCTCAAAATTAAAAAAATAAAATAAAATAAAAGAACCAGGGCTGGAGTTGTGGCTCAGTGGTAGAGTGCTTGCCTAGCACGTGTGAGACACTGGGTTCGATTATCAGCACCGCATATAAATAAATAAAGATCCACCAAAAACTAATAAAGTTTTTAAAAAAATGTTAAAAAATAAAAGGACTGGAAATCTATCTCAGTGGTTCAATCCCTGGTACTAAATAAATAAATAAACCAGAATTTATCAAAGAATAACTGCTTACCTTATTTTTTCAAGGTTACTTCATATGAAGAAATTATCAAATGTGCTGATCAAAGGCTTGAGATATCCCACTTCCAAATAGCACAGTAAGTTTATAAAACTCAATTTTTAATTTTATGAATATTTACTAATATTTGATTTCACTCTCTAGCTTCTAAATTAATTTTCCTTGACTACTATAAAGAGGAAACATGCAATTTTATAAATCAGACCCTTCTTCATTAATATAGCTAGTCTGCTTAACCTGTGTTCCATCATCCTATATATAGGACACCTGTAAAATTTTAGTTGAGCAATTTTATATGTGTCCCATAAAATTTTATAGGTTTTTATACATGCTCTGTATATCAAACAACGGGACAAAATGGGTTTTAACAAGACTATTTGAACAAGGTTGAATAGCCAGATTTTCATTTTCCTGTCATAGAACTGCTTTTGGTTTTAAGGGAATTAGTGAGAAACATCTAGCAATTTTAGAGTATATCATCATAGTATTCAAATAAAATAACTAACAATGCTTAGCATTTATTCACAAAAAGATATTGAATGCAAACCATATATGTATAGTACCAAATCAACTCATCAGAACTAATTCAGCATAAAAGTCTCCAAAACTAATATTCTTAAATTTTGCAGCTTTCCACTGACTTATTATTCTTACTTCTAATATGCTTCTCCCTCTGTCCTTCCCCCAATTTCATTTATCTCGACATAACAAAAGGTCTATTCTTAGAAAGCACTCCCCCTACCCCCAAATTATGAGCTTCCTATTGGAGTTTTCCCCATAAAATAACAGAAATGTGGGTACTGGTAGCTTGAAAAGTTAGCTTTTGTTTTTCACTGTTGTTTCTAAGCAGAGTCAATAGTAAACAATTTTCCCGTTTTTTTCCCACACTAATGCAGGTAAGTTTTAAGGATGGAAAGAATATTTTATACTCAAGAAATAAAGTTAAGGGGCTGGGGATGTGGCTCAAGCAGTAGCGTGCTTGCCTGGCATGTGTGCGTCCCAGGTTCAATCCTCAGCACCACATACAAACAAAGATGTTGTGTCCGCCAAAAACTAAAAAATAAATATTAAAATTCTCTTTCTCTCTCTCTCTTTAAAAAAAGAAAAAAGAAATAAAGTTAAACTCTTCCTCAGCTTATAACCAAGAAAATTCAGCCAATGTTCAATAATGAAATATCAAAATAAAAAATAAGATTTAAAAAACAGCATCAAACTAGCCGTGGTAGTGCATTTCCGTAATCCCAGTGATTCAGAAAGCTACGTCAGGAGGATTGCAAGTTAGACATCAGCCTCAGCAATTTAGCTAGGCCCTAAGTAATTTAGTGAGACCTTGTCTCAAAATAAAGAATAAAAAGGGCTAGGGATGTGGCTCAGTACCTGGGTTCAATACCTGGTACCAAAACAAAACAAACCACCAAACAGTATCAAACTATCATTTTGGCCATGTTGCTTTACCCACCCCCTAGTTTTTTGTTTTGTTTTGTTTTGTTTTTATGGGGGTGGTACCAGGGATTGAATTCAGGAGCTCTTCACCTCTAAGAAACACGTCCCCACCCCCGGCTTTTTTTTGAGACAGGGTCGTGCTAAGTTGCTTAAGGTCTCACTGAGTTGCTAAGGCTGGCTATGAATTTGTAGTCCTCTTGCCTCAGCCTCCCAAGTGCTGGGTTTACAAGCATGTGCTACTGTGCCCAGCTACCCTAGTTACTTTTAAAATTAAAAAAAAAATTAAATGTATGTTTCAGTTGAGTGATTAACCCAGTTTGTGTTGATGAAGAAACGTGGCATCTGAGTTCTACAAGCTTTATTAAAAGAAGGGTCAAGTATGACTGTTTATTAGGAACCTCTTGAATGTGTTTAAAAAATAACAGTGTCTAGGCCCTATCCTAAAACTCCATTGCACTAAAATGCTAGATGGAACCTGGGCATTAATATATTTCACAAGCTGTCCAAATAATTCTAGTGTCTGGACAGATTGATTACTACTGCCCGATATCATGTGAGTCGATTTGCTTAAATGATCACTGTTGTAATACATTTTTTAAACCAAATATGTCCATGATGATATATTTTGTTTTAGTGAATTTGCTTTGGTATCATTAAAAAGCATATGCTGCTTCAAAAATTATGAAATATATAATCAGAGCAGTGTTCTTTAACTTGGCTTTAGTTTGTTAATTCTGTTAAACTTTAGCAGTATTTGAGGTATTATTCTCCAAATACATTCATTGACTATGCTGTAATTTTTCAATTCACATGCCTTGGACTTTAGATATGGCTGTTTACCTACAAAATCCACTAATGAATTTAATTCCCCACCCCCCCAGTGCTAGGAATTGAACCCAGGAGCACTCTGCCACTGAGCCATCATCCTCAGGCCTTTTTAAATAGCAAGGTAGCTAAGTTGCTCAGATTGGCCTTGAACTTGTGATCCTCCTACCTCAACCCTCAAGTAGCTGGTGAAAGTGGAGTGACTCCCCCAAGACAGAAATTCATCCAAGAGATCTTATTGGGGGGCTGCCTGAGGGGAAGAAAGGAGAGGAGAAGAAGCTTGTGTGAGACTGCAAGCTTCAGCTTAAGAATGGTTGCTTTGGCGATGTGGCGGGTGCTGATTGGCAGGGTGACTCAGGAACAGGCTAATGGACACTGTGTCCCGAGAGGATTGGTCGAGAAAACTTTTGACTTTGGTGTCCTTTGGCTTGGTGCCCTTCGGCTTGGCGCCCTTTGGAGAGGAGGGGGAGGGGTAATGGATTATGTGATGTTCTTCTCCAGAGATGGAAACTTAACTTCAGTGGGGAGTTAAGTTTCGACGGGGGAAATAAAACCAAAAGGCAAGGTCTCCCACACACCCAACAGCTAGGATTACAAGAGTGTACCTCTGTGCCCAACTGAATTTTTTTTTTTTTTTTAAAGAGAGAGTGAGAGAGGAGGGAGAGAGAGAGATAATTTTTTTTTTCAATATTTACTTTTTAGTTTTCGGCGGACACAACATCTTTGTTGGTATGTGGTGCTGAGGATCGAACCCGGGCCGCACGCATGTCAGGCGAGCGCGCTACCGCTTGAGCCACATCCCCAGCCCAGCCCAACTGAAATTTGATTTCTCTTTTTTAGTTGTCAATGGACCTTTATTATTTATTTATTTATATGTGGTGCTGAGAATTAAACCCAGTGCCTCACACATGCAAGCACTCTACCACTGAGCTACAACTCCAGACCCTGAAATTAGATGTTTTTTTAAAAAGACTAATATATATGTATATTATGTATGTGTATGTACACACACACACACACACACACACACAGTAAAGTTTATTTATTTATTTGTTTATTTATTTATTTATTTATTTATTTTGTGTTAGGGATTGAACCCAGGGGTACTTTACTACTGAATCACATCCCTAGTCCTTTTTATTTTTTCAGTTTTTATTTTGAGACAGGGTCTTGGTAAGTAGCTGATGATCTGATGTTCACTAAAGTTTACTTTGTATATGTAACCACACTGATCTTTCTGATGTTAAATCTGATCCTGCCAGTTTACATCTTAAAACACTTTGATTTGACAGTAAGTTTCCATCATTTTTAGGTGAAAACAAAAATCCTTTACATGGCCTACAAGTTCCTTCATTATCAGGCTCATCTCACTAACCCCTAGCTTACTGTTAACCATACTGACGTTAGCCTGTGTTGTTCTGCTTAAAGTGGTCAGGCTCACCACCTCAGTTCTATCTCTGCTGTCCTTTAGATCTCTGCTCAAATATCATTTCCTTAGAGGTGCATTCAATATTGTGAGTCTGAGTCAGGTAGTTTTTCCACAATACTACTAAAGTTCAAGTGGCCATGCTTTCTCTGTTAACACCTGTGGTCAGGTCTCTTTCACGTGTGGAAATCTGCTGCATACCTTCATGTTTCTAGAACCTCTCCCTATGAAATTGGAGACTTATTCACTTCCCATTACAACTATCCTGGTGAGAGGTGGATCCTCTAACAAAAATGTCCCAGCTCCAGCATGATTCCTCACTCCTCAATACTTTAGAATGTATCTCTGAAGAACAAGGACCTTTTCTCACACAACCATAATGCAATGATTAAATGCAGATCATTTAACAATCATTTGATATCATTTACTATAAGAATAACAATTGAGGGGCTGGGGATGTGGCTCAGGTGGTAGCATGCCCACCTGGCATGCGTGGGGCGCTGGGTTCGATCCTTAGCACCACATAAAAGTAAAATAAAGTTGTTGTGTTCACTGAAAATTAAAAATTAAATATTAAAAAAATTCTCTCTCTCTCAAAAAAGAATAACAATTGATATATTAAAACTCAACTATATAAAATGTAATTATAAGTTGGTTATAAGTTTATATTCAAATTTCACTCATTGTTCCAATAATCTCCTTTCTAGCAGTTTTTTTTCTAAGTCCTAGAGCAAATTCAAGATCCTTTATTGCATTTAGTTGTTGTGTCTAACTCTGATCTGAAATATTTCCTTAGCCTTTTTGTTTCTTTTCTTGGCATTGGCAGTCTTAAAGATCTCACATCATTTGTTTTATAGAATGTTCAAGTGAGGTGTGTTCCTTAAGTAACTGATCTGTTAATACCACAAAGAAAGCACTTGTTTTTTTTTGTACCAGGAATTAAACCCAGAGGTGCTTAACCACTGAGTTGTATTCCTAGCCCTTTTTATATTTTATTTAGAGACAGGGTCTCACTAAGTTGCTTAGGGCCTTAATAAGTTGCTGAGGCTGGCTTTGCACTTGTGATCTTCCTGCCTCAGCCTCCTAGGCTTCTGGGATTACAGGTGTGCGCCATTACACCTGGCTTAAGAGAGCACATATTGACACCAGTGTCCTCTGGTGTGGTACAGTGGGTGATACAAACATTGCTTACATTAACTTGCTACCCAAATTGCATAACCTGAATAGACTCTTGAGGAAACTACCAGACTTTCTTCACTTTCAGAATAAAGTCCCCATTGGGTCACAGGTGATCAAGAGCTCTCATGACCTTTGTTTCTCATCACATCTGCTGTATGGCAGACATTGTGGCTATCCACACACTATCTTTCCCCCTTGGCTTCTCTACTTTTGTGTAGGTGGCTCTTGGGGAAGCTGAGCCCTCCCCAGCTCAGGGAGTGAGCCACAGTTAGTCCATGTCTCATGTGGCAGCACTATTCTACTTGCTGCTCATTGGTGTTGGGATGGATATGTGACCCATTTCTGTCGGTCAAGACTCAATAATAAGTTTTGTGGGGAGCTTTTGGGGAAAAGTATGCTCCTTGATTTAAAAAAAAAAAGGATGCCTACATCGTTTTACTACATTGAAGATGGTTGTAGGAAGACATGATTAATGCTATGGCAACTGTCTTCCACAAGGCCAAAGACGAAAGGAGCCCGGGAAGGTAGAGACCTGGGTCTTCCACACTGTACTAATTCTGAAACCATCTATTACTGCAGGGGGTGGTGTGGGGTGCAGGATTGTTAGATGTCCTACTGTTTGAGACAACTGTCACCTGCAGTCAAGCACACTTTTGTCTGATGCACCCTGCCTATTTCCTCCCTTACTCCCACTTTCCATTCCTATGTGCTCTCTCTCCCCTCTGAGCCTAACTCCTATTTATTCTTAGGCTTCAGCAAAGACATAACTTCCTCCAGACACCTTCAAAGGTACAAAAACAATGAAGTGGAAAAAGGGTAGTCTTTTCACAACTGGAAATAACTATTCCCCTTCCCGCACAAAAAAACCCAACTTTATATTTATACCCTATACCTCATACAAAATTAATTCAAAATTTATAATTGACCTAAATATAAACACTAAAACTTTAATACTTCTATAAAAAAGATAGATATTTTCTGTAATCTTGGGTTTGATAACAAATGCTTAGACATGTCACTAAAAGCATAATTCATAAGAAAATCCAACTTTATCAATTCAAAACTGTTCTTCAAAAAGGCATTGTTAAGAGATGAAAAGACACTCATTTCACATACTTTCCTGACCCTTCTTTTTTTTTTTCTTCCTGACCCTTCTTTAGGCTATTGAATTTACAATGTGCTCCTGTAGATTAGAATTTCATCTTCTCCAAGAGTCTGTTGACTGTTTACCTTCTACAGCAGGCTGAAGAATAGCCCTGAAACAAACCCAAATCCTAATCCCTAGAACCAGCAAATGTTACCTTATATGGCAAAAGAGACTTTGTAGATGTAATTATGTTGGGATCTTGAGATGCGGAGTTTGTCTTAGATTATCTGAGTGGGCCCTAAATGCAATCACAAATGTCTTAAGAGGAGGAAGCTGAGAGAGATTTGATTAAAAAAAAAAAAAAAAAAAAAAAAAAAAAGAGGCCTTGTAATGAGGGAAGCAGGGGAAAAGGTGACATGAGTGGAACCAAGAGTAGTGAGGACCACCTGCCTAGCTACACAAGGCAAGGCAAAGCACAGGCAGCATATCCCTGCCCACAGGCAGCATACCCCCTCCAAGGCAGCATATCCTGCCCGCACCTCGATTTCAGCCGGGTGAAACTGATTTGGGGCCTCTGACGTCCAGAACCATAAGAAAATAATTGAGTGCTGCTTTCGGCCACCCAGTTTGTGTTTATCTGTTGCACCAGTCAGGAAACTTATACATCCTTCTGGACCCGAAGGTGGGTTCAGGGAGGAGACGGTCTTAACGGAATTTTCCCTCCTACCAGCAACAAGGGAGCCCATTGCTACATCTCTCACTAAACCATAAAGACAGAACACAAATAACTCTCTAGCAGCCCAGCCAAGTGCCGACTGTCCTGGAACACCATCACACTTTTTTCCGGGTAAAGCAGTTCATAGGGCTGGGGATGTGGCTCAAGCGGTAGCGCGCTCGCCTGGCATGCGTGCGGCCCGGGTTCGATCCTCAGCACCACATACCAACAAAGATGTTGTGTCCACCGAGAACTAAAAAATAAATATTAAAATTCTCTCTCTCTCTCTCTCTCTCTCTCTCTCTCTCTCCTCTCTCTAAAAAAATAAATAAATAAATAAATAAAGCAGTTCATAGCTCAGGGGTTTTATTTTTAACATGCAATCCTAGGAGCATGTGGGTTTACACATACAGAGGGGTCAGTTCTCTACCCACTGTGCAAACAAACAGCAGAAAACCTAAATGTCACTTTAAATATTTGCTACTATCTACTTTTCTTCTTTACCCCCAGAACCTATAAAGGGAAAAATTGATTACATAATTGAAGTTGCTAGGAAAGAACCCCAAGTACCTATATGGTGAGAAGGACAGATAATGTGTAGATAACTAGACTATAATTTGAATTTATCTACTCAGATCCTCCAGTGAATCTTAAGAAAATATTAATCTAGAAGAGTCCACTTCAGTAAAAAAAAAAAAAAAAAAAAAAAAAATTCAATTGTTTTTCTTTCAGTTTAGAAGAGAGAAATAAACATCTGGAAGATTTAATGAGAAGGCCCAGAGAGAGAGCCAGAAAACTGAGGTAAGTTTTCCGTTCTTTAAAAATCAATAGTAATGTCTTGTTCCCCCGCCCCCCCCCCGACTTTGGTACCAGGCATTGCACTCCAGAGCACTCAGCCACTGAGCCTCATTCCCAGCCCTTTATTGCATTTTATTTAGAGGCAGGGTTTCACTGAATTGCTTAGGGCCTCACTAAAAAATTTGCTGAGGCTGACTTTGAACTTGCAATCCTCCCACCTCATCCTCCTGAGCCATAGGCATGCACTACCATGCTGAGCTAATAATAATGTCTTTAGCTTTAAAAAAGTGTGTGTGTGTGTGTGTGTGTGTGTATTTATACACATGTATATAATACATTTCTAAAAACTTTTCCACGTCTCGATTTAAGATAAATTATAGGAAAATTCTTAATATTTTGCAATGATTTTAAAATAATCGCCTGATAAATTGTTTAGCATTTTTTAATTTATATGTGACAGTGGAATGCATTATAATTCTTATTACACATATAGAGCACAATTTTTCATATCTCTGGTTATATACAAAGTATGTTCACACCAATTCGTGTCTTCATACATGTACTTTGGATAATAATGTCCATCACATTCCACCATCACTTCTAACCCCATGCCCCCTCCCTTCCCTTCCCACCCCTCTGCCCTATCTAGAGATTGTATAGTCTCCCATGCTCCCTCTCCCTACCCCACTATGAATCAGCCTCCTTATATCAGAGGAAACATTCAGCATTACCATCACTTCTAACCCCATGCCCCCTCCCTTCCCTTCCCACCCCTCTGCCCTATCTAGAGATTGTATAGTCTCCCATGCTCCCTCTCCCTACCCCACTATGAATCAGCCTCCTTATATCAGAGGAAACATTCAGCATTTGGTTTTTTGGGATTGGCTAACTTCTCTTAGTATTATCTTCTCTAATTCCATCCATTTACCTGAAAATGCCATGATTTTATTCTCTTTTTGCTGAGTAATATTCCATTGTATGTGATATATATATATATCTCACTTTTTTTGTCCATTCATCTATTGAAGGGCATCTAGATTGGTTCCACAGTTTAGCTATTGTGAATTGTGCTGCTATAAACATTGATGTGGCTGTGTCCTTGTAAAGTATTCTGTTTTTAAGTCCTTTAGCTATAGACCAAGGAGTGGGATAGCTGGGTCAAATGGTGGTTCCATTCCCAATTTTCCAAAAAATCTTCATACTGCTTTCCATATTGGCTGCACCAATTTGCAGTCCCACCTGCAGTGTTTGAATGTACCTTTTCCCCCATATTCTCGCCAACACTTATTGTTGTTTTTCTTCATAATAGCTGCCATTCTGACTAGACTGAGATGAAATCTTAGAGTAGTTTTGATTTGCATTTATCTAATTGCTAGCGATGATGAACTTTTTTTCATATATTTGTTGATTGATTGTATATCATCTTCTGAGAAGTGTCTATTCAGATCCTTGGACAACTTATTGATTTATTTATTTTTTGGTGTTTAGCTTTTTGAGCTCTTTATGTGATAAATATTTTTTTTATAGAACCTGAATTGGAAAGAGATTTCCTGCTCTCAAGAATATATGTTTGCCTCTTAGGAATGTACTAAGATTTTGCCTGCAAAAAAAATTGCTTAAAAGCAAGGCGTGGTGGCATACACCTGTAATCCCAGCAACTCTAGAGGCTGAGGCTGGGGGATGTTGAGTTCAAAGCCAGCCTTAGCAAAAGCGAGGTACTAAGCAACTCAGTGAGACCCTGTCTCTAAATAACATACAAGATAGGGCTGGGGATGTGGCTCAGTGGTTGAGGAGTGCCCCTGAGTTCAATCCCTTGTACAAAAAAAACAAACAAACAAACAAACAAAAAAAAAACCTGTTTATTTTGCTATATATTTTATGGCTAGTTATTTTCTTACACTAACATTAAATCTTATGATCTGTTATTTTATTATTATTTGGACTTCAAGGGGATTTACCATTGAGCTACATCCCCCAGTCCTTTTTATTTCGCTGTAGGATCTCACTAAATTTTGCCAAGACTGGCCTCCAGTTTGCAATCCTGTTGCCTCAGCTTTCTGAATGGCTGGAATTACAGGCGTGCAACACTGCACCCAGCTATAATCTGTTATTTTAGACTTGTTTCAGAATCTGATGCTATAAGTTATATGCAGAAACCCATTCAGGGTTGATTAAGAACATAGTGAGATGTTAAAAAAGGACTAATCCTGGCCCAGTTCCTTGGGTGCTAATAAAACAATTGCAGACTCCCAAAGTCAGAGTAGGTTTTCCACATGTGCAGAGTTTCCAAAGGAAATTATTTTGAAGAACCCATTGGGCTTGCTGTGTATCCATTCCATATAAATGACAAGTTTCCCTGAGTGAAAAAGCTTAGGTAGAAGTAGGAGACAAAAATTAAATTTGCATTAGAATTTTTAAATTTAAATTTATTTTTTAGCTGGTTCATACAAACTTAACAATTGTACATATTTATGGGGTACTATGAGATGTATTGATACATGTGCACGTCATGTAATATTTTTAAATCAGGGTAAGCTTATCTACCTCCTCAAACATTTGTCATTGCTTTATAGTGAACTCCTATATGATCTAGCAGTATCACAGTTGGTGTTAAACAAAATCCTTCTTTCTAGCTTTCTTTTTTTTTTTAATTTTGTAATATTTATTTTTTAGTTATTGGCGGACACAACATCTTTGTTGGTATGTGGTGCTGAGGATCGAACCCGGGCCGCACGCATGCCAGGCGAGCGCGCTACCGCTTGAGCCACATCCTTAGCCCTCTTTCTAGCTCTCTGAAATACACAGTACTTTGTTGTGTGTAGTCACCCTACTATGTAATACTAGCACACCACAGCTACTTACTCCTGTCCAACTATAATTTAGTATCCATTGATCAACCTTTCCCGTTGCCTTCTCCCACTTATTCCTCCTAGCCTCTGGTAATCGCATTCTACTCTCAACTGCCATGAAATCAACTTTTTTAGATTCCACATGTGAGTGAGATCATGCAGTACTTGTAACCTAATGATCTCCAGTTCCATCCCTGTTGTCACAAATGACAGGCTTTTATTCTTTTATTTGGCCAAATGGTATTCTGTTGTATGTATACCACATTTTCTTTATCCATTCATCAGTTGAGGGACATTTAGATTGTTTTCTTTCTTTTTTCTTTTTTGGTACAGGGGATTGAATCAGGGGTCTTTAACCACTGAGAAACATCCCTACCCTCCTTTTTTTTTTTTGTATTGTATTAGAGATACGGTCTAACTGAGTTGCTAACTGCCTTGCTAAGTTACTGAGACTGGCTTTGAACTCTCAGTCCTCCTGCCTCAGCCTCCGGAATCCTGGGATTATAGGAGTGGGCTACTGCTCCCAGCTTCTTTTCTTGATTGTTGTGAATAGCACTGCAGTGAACTTGGGTGCGCAGATGTCTCTTCGACATACTGATTGCATTTCCTCTGGATGTTTACCCAGTGGTGGTATTGCTAGATCATATGGTAGTTCACTTTTAACTTTTTGAGGAACTTTCCATACTGTTTTCCACTAACAGTCTGCAAGGGTTCCCTTTTCTCTGACCAGCACTTGTTGTCTTTTGTCTTTTGGATAATAACTAAAGTTGTGTTTTGATTATGTCCTGAGACATGTTTGCTCAGCATACCATGTGTAAATACAACTGTTCTAAAAATCAAAACCTCTGAGCAGATTTAGACTAGCTGTTTGCAAAGTGCTAAGTTAAGTATGATTTTTTTTTTTTTTTTTTTTTTTTTTTACCCACTGCATTGCTGGGAATCAAACCTGGCCCTTGGGCATACTAGACAAGTGCTCTACCACTGAATTACACCCCCAGCCTAATATGAAAGAATGTGATCTGATGCTAAATCACAAATGCTTAGTAAATGCTAATTTAAACAGAATATGGGTCTTCTATGAATTATAGAGAGAAACTATGGAATTTTTTCTAAAACTTTTAAAATAATAAAATTTGCATATAAACTCACATTTTTTTACCAGTCAAGGTATTTGTTTATGTGCTGGGGTTGTAGCTCAGTGGTAGAGCACTTGCTTAGCATGTGAGGCACTGGGTTTGATCCTCAGCACCACATAAAAATAAATTTTTTAAAAAAAGGTATTGCATTCATCTATTTAAAATTTTTTTTTAAATATATTTGTTTACTTATGGTCTATTTTCACAATGGATTGAAGGCCCATATGCATGGGTATAAACTGGCCTTGAATCAAGGGGGTGGTGACATGGGGCAAAAGAGCTCTCTAGCCTTTTCTAAGTGGTCAGGCCATGTGTTTTTAAAAACCTCAGATCTTGGCAGCCTTCAGCCATCACCATTTCCATAGGCTCTTAGTGACTGATTGACCTCAGTACACTCAGCATGCAAAGGAGCTTTAGACTTTCTCTGCATCATCTCAAAATTATGATGCTACTCTTGCTAATTGTACTGAGAATGGTGGAAAATCAAGATATGAAAAGGGGTACTTTAATAGTCTCAATGTCTAATTTTTGCCTCTAGTTCATCACTTTCAAAGAAATTCATTAGGTTTGCAAATCATGGCAGGAACCTTTTCCTAAATAAATCTATGGGAATGTTAAATGTAATTGAGACTCTGATTTAATATTTCTATTCAAGTTTATTAAGAATGATCTATGACAATTCAATATTATATATTGAAAATTTTAATCTTTTAGGGTCTCATAGCTCTGTCCTAAATGGCATATTTTCCTTGCAAGTGAGTAAGAAAATATGCTACATAGAGAACATAGTGAAAAAATGTCATTATTTTTGTCCTTCCCCATTTTTTACATTCTTTTCTTTCCTACAGAACAAGATTAGAAAATCATCCGAAGTCCATGACCTTGGTAGGTCATCTTGATAGTCATTATAAAAAAAAATACATTTGGCCGGGTGTGTTGGTGCACACCTAATCCTAGCAGCTCAGGAGGCTGAGGCTGGGGGATATCAAGTTCAAAGCCAGCCTCAGCAAAAGCGAGGCACTAAGCAACTCAGTGAGACCCTGTCTCTAAATAAAATACAAAATAGAGATGAGGGTGTGGCTTAGTGGTCGAGTGTCCCTGAGTTCCATCCCCCATACAAAAAAAAAAAAATATGATCAAGACCCTCCCCTACCTAAAAAGCCCTTGGATGGTTTCCAACTGCACATCTCAGGTCCTCGGCAACCTAGCTCTCACCTTCCTCTCCAATTTTATCATGCTTTGCTTTCTCCTCCTCCTCATTTCTATACACCATATCTAACTACCTGCAGTTTTATAAACATGCTGTTATTTCTGTGCCTTCCTGTTACTGACCATGCTGCTTTTCCCCACTTGGTATGTTCTTCTCCAGCTACTTTTCTTCTGCTTTTTTCAGTTCTCTCCTTACGAGCATCTGCCAGCTCATGCTCCATCTTCTCTAAGAAGCCATTTCTTCTCTATTACATGGAACTGGCTAGCTTCCTCCCAGGTGCCCACACCGTACCTATTGGCACAATAGCTTCTATAGCATAATATTACTGTTCTCTGCTTACATGACCCTTGACTTGACTAGAACTTTTTTAGTGCAGGAATTGTCTCATATTTGTTTCGGTATTCCCCAAGCACCTGTCACTTAGTAGGTACCTAACTAGGAGTGAGTGAGAATTAAATTTGGGACCCAGACCAATGCTACACTTGCTAGAATCATGCCTAATACTCCGCTGCTGCCCCTGTCCTGCCCCAGGCCATGGGCATGTTTCATGAATACTGTGGCTTCTTTGTGACATAGCTTTGTGGAAGAGGGCAATGATCAATAGGTCACATCTCTCATTGCAACACAGCTTTTCTAATAGTTGAATTATGGGGGCACCAATAAATACCATTAATTCTGCAGCACTGTGCTGTAAGTCACTTCATCAGTTATTCAGACTAATGCTTCTGTTCCTTTTCTACATTCTCTGCCACTGGCAACCAAATCAAGAAAGATGAAACTCCACCCACCTTGTTTTTCATAGTGTTCCTCAGTGGGAGAAGGATTGAAATAAAACCAAAAGTATTAATTAAAATATAGCCTGGGTACTTTTTGTGGAGTTCATCTGTAGGCTTTCTTCACAGCTCTCTCCCCTAGGTAACCAAGAATTTGCTGTTCAGAAGTCCTGTCACTAAATGCCTTTCCCCAAAGCTTATAAAACATTTTTTCTTTTCACTTTTAGATGCCAAATATTTTTAAAGGAAATAGAAATTATTTATTTTAAACAAGATTAAGCACTAGTCATTTTCATCAGCTACTCCAGGAAGAATTATTACTAAGTATACTACTCCAGCTAATCATACATATGATGTATTAAAATCTATATACACAATGAAATTTTGCATTCCAAAAAAATGTGATTACTTTTCTTCTCATTTCTTCTTGTGACCTATCAAATACATTCTACTTCAACACAGATGAATGCAGTGGCTCTTTTGCCAAATATTCTCACAGAATACCCTTCCATGTTATCAAGGGCTTAGTGATGCACAAAGATTTACTAACAGATTTCACATCAGCTGTCTATTGTGCTAAAGACGTCTCTCCGTCTTGGCTGGAAGGCTCTTCTACCACAAACTTGATTTAAAAGGACACTACTCTAAGATCATTTGGAATTAGTCTCAGATAAAAAGAAAACTGGTCCCTAAGGCCTAGCCTTTATAATTTCTACCTTAACACAGTTTTGAGGAATTGGTTCTGAATTTCAACAAAGGAGCCAGAGACAACTGATTTTGTGAAATGTACCAGAAATAAAAAAAAAAAAAAACAAAAAAAAAAAACCATGTATTATCCTTTTGATAAAACTCAGAACCAGGCTGAAATTATGGCTATTAATCAAAATTAATTTACCTTGAATGGAAAGGAAGAAATTATTTTATCTCACAAAAGTTAGCGTTATGCTTAAATTATGTACAAAAGGAAAATATATGTAGAGTATATAACCAATTCTGATAGAAATGCTGTATAAATAAAAGCTATTATTGTTATTTTTGAAAATTGTGTGAGATAGGTCTTATATGAATTTGGACACAGAACGTTTGATAATTTCTCAAATTCAAAAAGTTGGAATACTTGGGTAGGGAGATGGCCTGCTAGGGCCTCACCTGGGAGTCCAGACCCTGCAGTCACATGGCCCTGCATGGTGGGTGGAACTGACCCAGGGTTTGGAGGGCTCTGGGCCCTGAGGTGAAAGAGGAGGGGAGGCCCAGGCAGTGCTGGGTCAACTAGGAATGGCATATTCAGCAATTGAGTTAATTTATTTTAAGGAAATATGTGTCTTATTTTTTAGTTTTCGGTGGACACAACATCTTTATTTTATTTTTATGTGGTGCTGAGGATCGAACCCAACGCCCTGCGCATGCCAGGGAAGCGCGCTACCGCTTGAGCCACATCCCCAGCCCATGAAATATCTGTCCTAATGGTTAAAACATAAACTGATTAAATTTGACTTTTTAAAAAAAGCATATAAAAAGTTGGAACATAACTAGTAACAAATTAAACCATGTAGAAATATACAATGAATTGAGCAATATGTAGCAATAACTGTTTAATTTCAGAAAATTAAACATTGAAAACTTTGAAGTGATTCAAGCTGTGAAAAGAGACATTTCTTATTATTCATCAGTTTCATGGGATCCTGTAGGGAAAACTAAAATATGATAGGAGAAAGGCAACTATTAAGATAAAGATAATTAAGTCTAGTTGGGCACAGTGGCATACACGTCTAATTTCAGCGACTTGGGAGGCTGAGGTAGGAGAATTGCAAGTTCGAGGCAGCCTTCACAATTTAGCGAGGCCCTAAGCAACTTAGCAATACTCTATCTCAAATTAAACAGTTAAAAGGGCTGGGGATGTAGCTGAGTGATAAAGTGCTTCTGGGATAAATCCCTAGTACCCACATAAAAATAAAATAAGATAAAACAGTTAAGCAGCCGGGATGTTGCTCAGTGGTAGAATATCCCAGTATTGTGGTGGGGAGGGGGATAGCTAAGTCTGGAATCTGCACACAAGTGGGATGAAATAGGTGGAAAGAAAGCAGTAACCCAGATTGTCTACAAATAGAGCTCTGTGAACAAATACTGATTTAATGTGTATTATGAAACATCTATGTTCTCTTACCTACAGGTTATTTCAAAATGAACGGGCCTCCCTTGCACGGCTTAAGGATGCAAAGTCTACGTCAGTCTTTCAATAAACGCTTAATGACTTTCAAAAACTATGTCACAGGCTCTATGTTAGCTGCCAAGGACATGACAAAAAATGATGTGAACTTTACAAGTAGTATCTAACCTATTGGGGAGATAAGTGAACTGTTCTAGAACCATGTCTAAAACCCAAGTTCTTCATAGGGCAAGAGATGAGGATATGATCATGAAGATCATTAAATGTCAAGCTAAGAAACTAAACTTGATCCTGATGAGAAGCACTGAGAGATTTTAAGTGGAGAAGTGATGTGCTCAGGTATGCATTTTTAAAAGATCACCCCAACACAGTGACATGACATGAAGGGATAGGTTGATGGTGGAGATATGGGATCAGGAGCATCCGTGAGGCAAGGCACAAACTGAGCCAAGAATTAAGACTGCCATGGACATAAAGAGGGAGATACGGGTACAATGTGATTTCAGAGGTAAAATGAAAAGGATTTAGCGATTGATTAGCTATGGAAATAAGGAGATCAGGATCCAGGAAGTCTAGCAGAGTTCTGGGTGGATGGTAGCCACTTTAAAGGGTAAAGACACGGGATAGTGGGTTTGCAGGGAGAGGTCTGAAGAGTTCGAGGTTGCTTCAAACATTCATATGGAGGTATTAAATAAGCAGATATTTTCTAAGAAGGTTCCAGTGGTGGGGGATGAGACTGAGGTAAAGGAGAGAGCAGGGATGGATGAATTAAGGTCTCAGAGAAGAAAAGGGACCAGGTTCCACAGCAAAGCCTAAGGACAGGGACATCTCTGAGGTTGGAAGATAGGAACTCAGGATGGGCATGTTCAGGGTAACTGTGAGCTGTGGTAAGTTGAAGGAGCCCATGGCTGAAAGCTTCACTCCATTCTTGTAGTAAGGAGGCTCACAGGAGAGGGGAGATTGGAAATGGATGCTGCTTCTGCCTTCACAGAGCGAAGCATTGGCTCTCACTGTGGATTACAAGAGTGCATGATTTCTTTTCCCCTTGAGGTTCCAGTGTGCTTCTCAGCTTTCTGGCCCTTCTGTCTAGTCTCTTGTCCCCTTGATTCTGACTCATCACCTCTATGTCCATAATGACTTGCTCCGTGAAATAGTTTTACCCTCTCGCACCTTTACTTTATAAATCTTATACGTTAGTCAGCTTTCCATCACTGTGACCAAACACCTGACAAAAACAACTTGAGGAAAGATTTATTTTGGCTTACAGTTCCAGAGATTTAGTCTGTGGTTGGCCAACTCCATTGCTCTGGGCCTGAGGACAGACAGACATCATGCCCGCCGAAGGCCATGGTGGAGGAATGCTGTTAGCTCCTGCAGCCAGGAAGCACAGAGGGAGAAAGGGGCCAAGAAGAAGACAAACCCCCAGAGTAGGCCCCTGTGACCTGCTTCCTCTAATTAGGTCCCATTTCTCAGAGCCCTTGTGATTCAATCACTTCCCAAACATCCCACCTCTGAACCTTTCCGCATTGGGGATCATGCTTTAAATACATGAGCTTTGGGGGGACATAATAAACCATAATACCTTTTTTTAAAAAATTCCTCTTGCAAACCTCTATTCTTCCAGAGATCATGGATCTTCTCTTTTCGCTCCCCATTATACTGAAAGAGTTTACAAAGCCCTCAGACATATTGTCTTAATAGGCTATCTAAGCTCAGTGTGCTTCATGATAACCATTGTCCTATAACTGAGTTACATCTGTCTTTATAACTTTTATCTTAAAGGCTGAATAATAATTCATGGAAAAATTATCATGCACACCAAGCTGTGTAGTCCATCATTCATTCATTGCCTTCCATGCTCTGGCTCCTAATGACTTGTGTGCCTTTTCCCAACTTGCTTCCTTTTTCCTTGTTTCCTTCCTGCTTATTAAATGTCCTTCTCCACCCCCATCACCCAGTTCTTCATTTTAAAACTATTTATATCCTTTAAGGCTTAGTTTAAATATTATCTGAGCTGGACATAATGGCATTTGCCTGTAATACTATGGATTTGGGAGACTGAGGCAGGCAGATTACAAGTTTGAATCCATCTTGGCAATTTAGCAAGACCCTCAGCAGCTTAGATAACACTGTCTCAAAATTAAAACTAAAAAGTACTGAGGAGGTAGCACTAAAAAAAAATCTGAAAGTAATATCTCTCTTTTATTTTTTGTCTTAACTTTCTAATGGCACTTAGCACTTTCTCCCCTAAAGTATAGTATGCGGGAAATAGTATGGAATAGGAAAAGAACACTTGACATGGAATTATAAGAAATGGAGACCACTACCCTTTTGAGGGTGACACATACCCCTGCCATTCCCTAGGAATACGTTTCCTCTTCTCCTCTTGGGACCCTTGTACCTACTTCTTTTCAGCTGGCCTCCATGCCCAGTTCCTAACAGCATCTAGTCTGGCCTCTGGAGCACATGGACCACATTGGCCCCTCTCACCAGTGCATTCTTTCTCATTGTGGTAAAGGAATGTCCTTCAGGGACTTAGCAGAACACGTGCAGGCCTACCCTGAGCAGCCAGGCAGAGCGGGCCCATTGAGATGGAAGGGAAACCAACTGAAGGTAGCTGTCGTTGAGCCTAGAGAGTCAGGTGTTAGAGGAGGCAGGGGTAGGAAAGGTTTACATGAGGATCATTAGATTTAGCAAGTCTTAGTGGAGGGTTAAAAATAAAAGCTCAGTTGGAGTAGGCTGAGAAGAAAATTGAGAGGTAGGAGAGTGAGGTTTTACTGTGTTAGGGAGCAAAGAAATGAGAGGCCAAGGAGAGTTTTATTTTTTCATGACAGGCAATATTATAGTATATTTGTATGTTGATGGAAGTGATGGAGTAGAAAACTAGAACTTATTGTGAGATAAAGAAGAGAAGGCTATTTTCAGAATCACTTGTCTTTGAGCAGGAAATGGGATCCAAACCGCAAATGGTTGCTGGACTTTGATAGGCCAATAAACAATATTTTATTGTAACAGAAAGAAAGGCAGAGCCTGCGGGTACAGAGGCAGGTAGGTGGTGAGTTTTGTGGTGAGTGATCTGATGGTTGTGACTTCCCCTATTCTCTTCAGTGAAGTTTGAGCTGGGGAAAGAATGAAGGAAGGACCTCCTTCTAAATGGGAGGCAACCTGGAGAACCAGCACCCTCCTTTTTTTTTTTTTTTAACCAACACTCCCTTAAAAGTTATCCTTATTTTCTGTTTCCTTTTCCCCTTTACATAAGGATTACAGAAGAATTTTTCCCTCAATGATATAGTACAAAAAAATAAATAAATAAAAGAACGAAAATTCTTTTTTAAGCCCTTGCTAGGTGAAAGGACATTTAACTCTTTTCTTGAACATAGTAAACATAACATTTTTTTTTTGCCATTTTTCATTTCTCACTAGGTGTGTTAGTTTAACTTTCTGTCACTCTAACAAAATACCTGAGATAAACAACTTAAAAGGAAGAAAGGTTAATTTTGGCTCACGGTTTCAGAGGTTTCCGGCCATGGTGGCTTGGCTCCATCACTCTGGGCCTTGTTGACATGGCTTCCTGGCTGCCAAGCTGTGCAGCCAGCCTACTGGTGGTCCCTGCCAAGGAGCAGCAGCAGAACAGGGCAGCAGCGAAGCAGCAGAGTGGCATCCAGGTGGCTTGGAGTGAGAGAGGCAAGCACAGCCTGTGGCCAAGTGGACCTGCATAGCCAGCCAGCACTGAGGCGAGCTGAGGAGCACCAACCTGTCATCCTTTGGCAGCCAGGCCTGGCACTATACAGGATGCCTGTGCAGAAACCTGCTCCAGGCAGCACTGCAGCTCCATCCGATGACTCAACCTCCCACTTCCTGATCTGCCATGAGAAAATGGAGGTGAGGCAGACTTGAATGGAAATTGGGACTCAAACATTGACTATTAGCATTAGTGAGCTTCCAAGCCCTAATCAGCATAAATTTGGACCAATAGCAGTGAATTACGTGCTATATAAACCCCTAGACTAGCACACATGGAGGGAGAAAACCTGCTATCAGGTACCCTTATGCACTGCAAGAGTTCTGCTCCTGTTTCTTTTTTTCAACAGTCTTATATCCACTCATCCTGGTCTATGGATTTCATTCTTCAAATTCATGAGACAAGAACCCAGAAAGAAGAAGAAATTGACTAGTGAGCTGCTGTGGTCTGCTGCAACATTGCAGGCATAGCCCACCAGTAAGAGCTGTAACGTTTCTTGGCTACAGAGGCCTGCAGCCTTACACAGACCCCACCCACCAGCAGAAGCAGAGAATTCAGTTCATCTCAAAATTCTAGTTTCATTGTGGTAAGGAGAATATCATGGCAGGGAGTGTGTAGTGGAACAAGCTGCTCACCTAACAGTAGTCAGGAAGCAGAGAAAGATAGGAAAAGACTGGGGATCCCAATATCCCCTCGAAGGCCACACCCTCAATGACCTAAGTTCCGAAAGTCCTCAGGCCCCACCTCCTAAAGTTTCCAAGACCTCCCAGTATCTCCACAGGCTGGCAACCAAAATCCTGTAGCATATAGGCGGTAGGGACACTTCAGATCCAAATCATATTATTAGGTTTACAATAAAAACTGGGTTGTAAATTTATGGAGGAAAGATGTGATTATATTAATGCCCCACCTTCACTGACTAAACAAGAATTTTCTGAGTTCCCATTGGGTGTCAGGCACTCTTTTATAACAATAAGAGACATAAAGCCTCTTGGTTGCCAAGTGTTTGCAGGCAGAAGACAGAAAAGAGACACTGTGAACTAGAAACTGTGTGGGAGGATAACGAGCTATGAAAAGGGGGCACAGTGGGGGATTGAGAGTGTGGGACCTGGGAGACTTACACTTTTAAAGCAGGAGGTCAGGGTAGCCTCAGTAAGAAAATGACAACTGAGTAAAGATTTGAAGGTCATGCAGTTACCTGGGGAGAATGCAAAGAACAAAACTATGCTCAATAAACACATTTGTTAATAATCCTCTGCTCTTACAAATTTGGAAAGAATAAAATTATGAAAGTGGAGAATCAACGATGGATTTGACTGAAATGTGAAACATTCTTAGAAAACAGATACCATTGCAGAGATAGGTGCACAGGGGAGACAGAGAACACAAGGGGAAATATTCAGTAGGACATAAATTAGTAGGTGTAATTCTTAATTCCAATTCCTCTTGGAATAGTCCAACAGCAGGGAAGAGTTCTAGGTGGGCACTGATGCAAAGTGCTTATATGGGGACAGTGTAGATCATAATTACGTAGAATTTGTGAGCACTCAGATCTGGGTGACTATTTTACTTCCCTGAAATATATGTTACTGCTTTTTATACTGACTGAACAGTCACACAGATCTTTTTGTTTTCATTTGTATATTTTGTTTTCCCTAAGTTCATCACATCAGTAACATCCAGAGTAGAAAACACTTTATTGGTTGCTGCATCTTTTGTAGCTGGCAATCTAAAATTCAAGTCCCAAGTTAGGCATGGTGGTTCATACCTGTGACTCTGGTATGCGCTTGCCTGCTATAGGATAGTAAGTTCCAGGCCAGCCTGAGCAACTTAGGGACCTGTCTCAAAAAAAAAAAAAAAAATGGCTAAGGATGTAGCTCAGTGGTAGATGATAGAGCATCTTGGGTTCAATCCTCAGTACAAAAACTAACAACAGGGCTGGGGGTGTGGCTCAGTGGTAAAGTGCTCGCCTAGCACGTGTGAGGTACTGGGTTTGATCCCCAGCACCACATAAAAAAATTTTAAAAATAAAAAAAAAACCTAAATAAACAAAACTAACAAGAACAAAACTGTCAAACCTTCCGAGCACAGGCAGATCTGAACATAAACAAAACAGAAAGCGGGGAGGGAGATTCTTCCTGTCAGTGGAGAATTCAGGAAGATAGAGCACCACAACAAACTGGGTCATCAGTCTTGGGGGCCTTGCACTGAGTGGCAGCTTTGTTAGCTGTGCAAAGAGGCAAAATGGGGGATACCCTTGTAATAGCACTACCACAAGTAGCCAGTTGCACTGGTGTCCGGGCAGAGCGGCTGAGTTGATTCATCCCAGCACTATCAGGTTGACGTTAGCAGATGGAAATAGTAGCAGCAGTCACAAGCTGCCTTTACAAGGACCTCAGAACTGTGAGATCTTAAGCTGAGACAATACAGGAGTACAACAGCAGATGCCCTGTAAAAGCTTGCATCTGCCACTTGCTAGCTTTGTGTGTGTGTGTGTGGGGGGGGGCGTGCGCTGAGGAGTGAACCCAGGAATACCACTGAGATACATCCCCAGCCCTTTGAATGTTTGATTTTGAGACAGTCTTGCCAAGTTGCTCAGGAATTCACTGAATTGCTGACACTGTCCTGGAATTTGTGATTCTCTTGCCTCAGCCTCCCAAATCACTGGGATTACAGGTGTGTGCCACCATGCCCAGCCCAGTTGCTAGCTTTTTGAAGACCCAGTACGTTATTAATTTCTCTATTTTCTCCTCAGTAAATGATAATATGCAGCTCATGGAAATGTTCAGAAGATTAATGAATTCATGGATGAAAGCATAGGTCTAAGGAAAAGTAACTGACAATATAATAAAAACCAAGAGCTAACTTACTCTCTTCATCATCTATATGACATCTCACATTGGTCCAGTCCAAAATACCTGGTATTTTGATCCAATGCAAGAAATGACATTAAAAAAAAAAAAAGAACAGATTATCACAGCAACCCAAATCCGACATAGTGGATAGAGAAACTAAAGAAAATTGTAGAGTCATCTTTTAAAGCTTCATAACTGTCATTACTTTCTATAGAAGAGGGTGTGGGCAGATAGGGGGCAGATTTTCCACTGTATATTTCTCTTTGAACAGTGTTACCCTCACCCAGTTGTCCCTTCTTTTAAAAATTACACAGGCAGTTCATGTTCCTTACATCATCGTTACTTAGAGTTATGCAAAATCCTTATCGCGCCTTGCACCAAGCTGATCCTCATTCAAATAACTAAGCACTAACCACGCTAATTGAGATCCAGGCCCGGGCAAACCGCAAGGCGCCGGTCCTGACTGCCGCGAGCAGCTGACTCTCGCGGGAACCCGAGGCCCAGGCAATAGGTCACGTGACCCCGCGGGGGCTGGTACTCTCCGCCTCTCGGCTGTAGCAGCCACGTTGCGGCGTTCGGCAGTCAGGGGAGGGGTGTGGCGAAGGCCCGTGCGCGTTACGTGCGCCGCCCCGCCCCTGACGGAGCCCGGATGAAGAGTAACGCCATTACCGCCGGAGCCGCCGAGAGCACTTGCGGACTGGGACTGGACACTGGACCGGCCGCACCATGAGACTCCTCCCCCGCCTGCTTCTGCTGCTCTTGCTGGTATTCCCCGCCACCGTTTTGCTCCGAGGCGGCCCGGGAGGTGAGGCGCGGGGAGTGGGCGGCGGGGTTGGCAGTTCAGGAGACGCCAGCGACAAGTTTGAAGTTGGAGGCGGCGGAGCTCGGGCTCCTGGGGACCGCGTCCACCTCGCCGGCCTCCCTCCCCTTGCTCCCCAATCCCCGGCTCGTGGTAGGCGGCTGGCGCGCGTGCAGAGTTCACACCCCGCCTGAGCCTTGGTCCCTTCCGCGCGGAGGGCCGTGCCGGAGCGACCTTGCTCCTGCGGGCGGGACCCACGCCTGCAGAGGTGGCCGGAGCTGGAGGGTGTGCGGCCGAAGTCGCAGGCTTGGGGCGGCGGGTGCTGCGCCCGCAGAGCGCTGCAGCCCGGTTTTATTTCTTTCGGCCGCCTCCCGCGCCGCTCCACCCCCAACCTCTAGCTCTTGGGCTGACGTGTCTTTAGCTTCCACGCTAGGAGTCCTCCTTAATTCATTTGCTGAAACTCCTGTTTTCTGCACACCCATGCTGTTAGAGCATCGTTTTTCTGGTCCTCTGTCTTCCCTTATCCGCATCTGATCCCTGTGTGTTATCGGGAGGCTTGATTTCCGAAAAACTCCGCATCCTCACCCAGTTGTCAGCCTCTGGTCTAGGTGGACTGCAGAATCCCTACGGAATCTCTCATTCAATGGCTTTTCTTCTTTCTTTCTTTCTTTCTCTCTCTTTTTCTCTCCTTCTCTTTCTTCCTTCCATTTTTCCTTTCTACTTTTTGTTGGTTGGAAATCTCGTCTTGTGCTGGGGGACGAGAGTGGACTTTGAGCCCTACTCTCCCCCACCCCAATTTATATAGGTTTATTCATTTCAACAGTTAAAAAACTTGGGTGAAAAAACTTAGATGGCAGAACCTAAAAATGTGGAATCTTGGCTTCTTGCCTTGGTATTATGAACTTCGGTGTCCAACTTGTAAAGTGAAAGAATTAGTCTAAGTGGTTACTGGAACCCGTTCCATAAGTTAAACTCTGGCCTAATGAATGATGATGTCCAGTGCCCACAAGCTGTTTGGCAAAGAAGAGTGAAGGGACTGGTTTCTGTTTAGTGGCTTGTATAACTTTAAACTACTACTATGTCCAGAGAGTTTGTTTGTTTGTTTGTTTGTTTGTTTTAACTGAAAATGACTTGTAAAATTAGGAAGGTACCATTTTAGCAGTAGGAACTCAAGGAGGTGAAAAAAACTTGCAATGTATAGTACTTAATAAATACCATTTTTCCTGGATATTGCACATGTTTCCCTTTCCACATTTTTTCCCCCTCAACTGAACTGCCACATCATCATTCTTTCTGCTGGAAGAGTTTCAGGAACTTTGAAATGCTTTTGAGGGTCTTGCCAGAAATAGATACATTATGACTTACTTAGAATACTTTTGCCTACAAAATTGATTTATAATTTCTTGGCATTATGAGTTCACATAACTTTTGCTTATAATATTTAAAAGTATCTTAAAATATGTTCAAAGCCATATGCAAAAATAATTGGACTCTTTCTTTGCTCTCAACCCTTAAGTTAGAATATGTTTTTACTAAACAATTTGTTTTGTGCAAGCTAGTTTTTTTTTTTTTTTTTTTTTTTTTTTGGTACTAGGCATTGAACTCAGGGGCACTTGACCTCTGAGCCACGTCCCCAGCCCTATATTGTATTTTTTTTTTTTTTGGAGACGGGTCTCACTGAGTTGCTTAGTGCCTCACTTTTGCTGAGGCTGGCTTTGAACTCCCACTCCTCCTGCCTTAGCCTCCTGAGCCACTTGCGCCACTGTGCCTGGCACAAGCTAGTTTTTATCATAGGGGAAGATACAGGTATTAGTCATTTTTAGTTACTTGTTAGTAGATTCTAAGAGTTTTAGCTGTTGTCACCTCTGATGTTTCTTGCCTAGATATTGAGAATGTTGTTTTCTTTTAAACCTGAATGTTTTTTGTTGTTTTATTTTATATGGTTAATGACAGGGATTAAATTTAGGGGAGTTTCTTTTCTTTGCACCAAACTTATTATTATTATTTTTTATTTGCTTAACCAGATTGCTTGAAGTTCTTCCTCTGGGATTCAGGGGATCTTCAATTTCTGCAGTTCATTTTCTAGCTATTGGGTGCTTTTTAAAATTAAACAGTATTTTCTATTAAAATTAACAACCAGTTAAGAATACTAGTAAAATAATACAAGTATTTTTAGATATAGTATAATTTGTCATCATTCAAGTGGCTGGGGGATTAAGTTACTCCAGAGTGGAACATTTTGTTGCTTATACCAAATATTTTAAAAAGTTAGTATTCCAGGTGAAGGATAATTGTTTACTTTGTATTTTATCATTAGGCTCATTAGCAGTGGCACAGGATCTTACAGAGGATGAAGAAACAGTGGAAGATTCAATAATTGAAGATGAAGACGATGAAGCTGAGGTAGAAGAAGATGAACCCACAGATTTGGTTAGTGTTATACTATTTAATACAACGTTTGGTATTAAAATTTTTACTGTCAGTGGTTTGTTATTATGATCAAAATGGATTGAAGTTGGGTGAATAGGAGCTTGTCATTGAGGATAGAGCATATGTATTGAATTGGGAAGGAGACATGACACACTTAAAGAATGATTCAGGATCATACCAACGGGCATGAATTTAGGAAGCTAAATGTAGTGGGACTAGCAGTGGACCAGGAGTGGACAAATTTGGGGTCCATGGTGTTTAGCCTTCAGGCTTCTCTTTCTGGATCTCAGTTTTCTCGCTTTCATTCAATAAGCAGTCATTGAGTCTCATGTAGTGAGTCTGTGCTGTTCTGGATGCCTCTTTGGACAGACGAGATATGTGTGTTGGTGGGATGAGGTAAGGAACAGATGATAAATAATATGTAAAATATGTCCTGTAAAGAGTAAGGGGGTTAGAGAAGATGTTTTAGTTGTCTAGCCATGAATTTTTTTACTGTATAATTACAGTAAAACAGAATGGCAGGCTGGAATCATGATCATTGCAGCATGCTTCTGGATAATTTAATTTCCTCTTTGGGACTATTGTAGTCCTATTGTATAGGATAGATTTTTTGTGTGTGTGTGTTTATATGGTGTTGAACCCAGGGCCTTCTGCATGCAAGGCAAGCAGTCTACCAACTGAACTATATCCCTAGCCTGAGATTTTTTGTTAATATATATGTTTTTTAGTTGTAGGTAGACACAATACTTTTATTTGATTTTTGTATGGTGCTGAGGATTGAACCCAGTGCCTTACACATACTAGGCAAGCATTCTACAACTGAGCCATAATCCCAGCCCAGATTTTTTACATAGATATTTTGTTGTTTTGTTTTTCTTTTTGGTACTGGGAATGAACCCAGGAGTGCTCTGCCACTGAGCTACATCCTCAGACCTTTTTTATATTTTATTTAGACATAGGATCTCGCTAAGTTGCTGAGGCTGCCCTTAAATTCATAATCCTCCTGGCTCAGCCTCCCAAGCTACTGGGATTACAGGTGTGTACCACTGAACCCAGCTTTTTTTTTTTTTTAGATGTACATGATAGTGTGTTGTATTTTGACATATATACATGGAGTGCAATCTATTACAGGTTTGATCCCATTCTTATTGTTGAACATGATGTGGAGTTACACTGGTCGTGTATTCATATATAAGTATAGGAAAGTTATATCTGATTCATTCTGCTGTCTTTCCTGTTCCCATTGCGCCCAGCATAGGTTTTTTTTTCCTTTCTCATGCTATGCACCTAAAACTTTTCATGACTCTAAATGTTGTAATTTCCTTCTGAGGTTGAACCACCAATTTCCTATTTTCCTGCTATTTTAATATCAAAGTAATTAACCTTAAATACAGATTTCTTCTTTGATTTCATTTTTATGGGGTATATCTTTCACGTAATCTAATCTTAAGTGATTTATTTTTATTTGTATTTAAAAATTTTTTGGTACTGGGGATTTAAGCAAGGGGCGCTGAACTATAACTCCAGTAATTTCCTTTTTTTTTTTTTTTTTTTTGTAACTTTGAGACAGTATCTCACTAAGCTGCCCATGATAGCCACTCACTGTCTTCCTCACTCTCCCAAGCAGCTGGAATTAGAGAGGCATGTGCCACCACGTCTGGTTCTTCTTGAAGAAAGACTACCCTATACAGTTTCTTTCTTTTCACATTTGTTCTCTACTATGGTCTGGTCCCATATATCTAGTGAAACTATTCTTACTAAGGTCACCAGCAATCTGATGGCCAAAATCCTGGGCAGAATTAGGTATGATATTTGAACTCTTTTTAGCATTTTCTGAGTATACTTTCCTTGAATCCTTTAATGTTGGCTTTGGTTAGAATCCTCTCAGTGTTCCTTTACCAGTTTCTGCTTTTTGATCTTTCTGTTACCTTCTCTTTCTCTTCCTACTCCTGTAATGTTCGTGAAACCTTTTTTTAACTACTACCACCCTTTATTAGTGATTTTCTAGCCTCATTTCTGAGCACCATACTGATATCTCCAGCTCTTCACAGGATAGCAGTGTCTGGGTGCTCCATTAAGTACCTCAAATTTTATATGTCCACAAAGGAAGTCAGCACTTAACATCCATCCTACTTCATATTCCTAGTTTGATAGACTCTGGTGATTTGAGCTGTTGTCTTGTTAACTTCTTCCATTTCATTTTAGTCTGCAACCCATTAATCATATCTTAGATGTAATTGTTCTTAGTTCTTTCTCAGGTACATTTTTTCCACTTTATTCCTACAGTTTATGGTTTTTCCTACCTGGGGGTCTTTTTTTTCCCCCTGAGATGCTATTTTTTTTTTTTTTTTAAAGAGAGAGTGAGAGAGGAGAGAGAGAGAGAGAGAGAGAGAGAGAGAGAGAGAGAGAGAGAGAGAAAGAGAATTTTTTAATATTTATTCTTTAGTTCTCGGCGGACACAACATCTTTGTTGGTATGTGGTGCTGAGGATTGAACCTGGGCCGCACGCATGCCAGGCGAGTGCGCTACCGCTTGAGCCACATCCCCAGCCCCTCTGAGATGCTATTTTGCCTGGGTTGATGTTAAATTCTTGGACTCAAACGATTCTCCTGTCTCAGCTTCCTGTGTAGCTGGGACTTTCTTGAGGGGTCTCTTTTCCCAAAAGTAAAAACTTTTAAATAAATGGTATCATTAAAAATATTTAAAATTCAATACAGTTCCTCATTCATTGAAAGGTTTGAGTGCCTTCTCATCTACAAAATGTTTAAAGCTAGTGAACAATGACACCCGTAAGCATCTCAGTTTATGATTGTTCAACTGAAGACATGGTGCTTCTCTCAGGTTTAACATTTTAAATATTAAATTTATTCACATTTTCAGTGAGATACAGTTTTATCATAAAAATCCCATTTTAAGTATACAATCTGATTTTTAGTAAATTAACCAAGTTTTAAGACACTTCCAGTTTTAGGATATTTCTATCACCCCAATAAGATCCTTGATCACTTACTCTTTCTCTTCTCTTTTTCTTGCACTGGAGAGTTAACCCAGAGGTGCTTTACCATGGAGCTATATCCCTAGATGTTTTTATTTTTTATTTTTTTATTTTGAGACAGGATCTCACTTGAGTTGCTGAGGCTAGCCTTGAACTTGGAATCCTTCTTTCTCAGCCTCCCAAATCACTAGAATTATAGGCTTGTGCCCCCACACCTGGCTCACTCTAAAACGTTTCTTTCAAATTATGTGGCTGAATCTTTTTTTTTTTTTAAATGTTTTTTAGTTATAGTTGGACACGATACCTTTATATATTTGTTTATTTTTATGTGGTGCTGAGGATTGAGCCCAGAGCCCCACACATGCTAGGCAAGCGCTCTACCGCTCAGCCCCAGCCCCAGCCCCAGCCCCATGTGACTGATTCTTAGGGGGAAATTTTCCTTTTAATTAGAATGGAAATTGTTGTAGACTATTAACAAGATCCACAGGGATGGGCAAAATTTGGCTCCAGAATAGACATAACCTTGCTTATTCATTTATTTTCTGTGACTGCTTTCATGCTATAACCTTGAGCATTTTCAAGAGGGATTTTATGGTTTGCAAAGCTTTATTTACTATTTAGTTTTTTTACAGGAAGTTAGCTTACCAACCCTTGATCCAGAATCTTGCAGTTCAAAGTGTGGTCAGAATACTAGTAGTCTTGGCATTTCCTTGATGCTTTTATTAGAATTAAAGAATTTCAGGATTCTCACTAGACCCTGAGTCAGATCTGTCAGACTCCTTGGGAATTGGTATGAACATTTAGATGCACTGTTTAAGTTAACTAAAGAGATACACATCCCACTAATACTGACAAAGCCATGAAGAAGCAGTATTTTGTCCCAAATCTGATAAAGTGTCTATATGTAAGTGATCTCCCCCACCCCTAGTAATTTCTTTTTAATGTTTTCTTTCTTAGGCAGAAGATAAAGAGGAAGAAGATGTATCTGGTGAACCTGAAGCATCACCAAGTGCAGATACAACTATCCTGTTTGTGAAAGGAGAAGGTAATACAGAATTGCTAGTTTTCAATTCAGATGTGAATTTTTAAATGCCAAGTCTGGTTCTTTTTTTTTTTTTTAAGGGAGGGGAGAGAGCATTGGTGTAATACTTAAGGTCTTTTTTTAATCTCCTTTTATATAAGGAGTATTGTGCAAACAAGTATTTTGGAAAAAAATCTCATATATATGGGTACCAATACCTGTATAGTGGTATTGCAGGTATTTTAACTAAGGGGAATAATAAATCCTGCCTAGTTTAACTAGAAGTTAGATTTCCCTTTTAAAGATATTGGTTTTTTAAAAAAATATTTTATTTTCAGTTGTAGTTATGCACAATATCTTTATTTTATTTATTTATTTTAATTTTTTTTTAAGAGAGAATTTTAATATTTATTTTTTAGTTTTCGGCGGACACAACATCTTTGTATGAGGTGCTGAGGATCGAACCTGGGCCGCACGCATGCCAGGCGAGCGCGCTACTGCTTGAGCCACATCCCCAGCCCCAATTTTATTTATTTATTTTTATATGGTGCTGACGATTGAACCCAGGGCCTCACACATGCTAGGAAAGCACTATACTGCTGAGCCACAACCCCAGCCCAAAGATATTGTCTTTAAAATTCTTTCAAACTACCTCGGCAAAGTAATTTTGCTATATTTTGAGTGTGTAAATATTAGTGAAAATATTGTAGCTTTTGATTAGTCCTTGGTTAGAACCTAGATAACTGTGCTATATTTTAAAATCTTTCCAAGTAGGTCTTGGTTAGAGCCTAGGTTTCTTTAAAAGAAAATACAGATCGAGTATCCCTTACCTGTAATATTTAGAACCGGAAGTTTTTTTGGATTTTCGAATATTTTTGTGTATATATAACGAGGTATCTTAGGGATGGAACCAAGGTCAAAACATGAAATCCATTTGTTCCATATACACCTAAAGGTGATGTTATATAGTTCTTTTAGTGCACTGGTATTTTAACTATAATCCATCACTTGAGTATCAGTTGTGGAATTTTCTACTTGTAATGTCATATTGGCACTCAAGTTTCAGATTTTGGAGCATTTCCAGTTTTTGAATTAGGGATGTTCAACCTATAAATGTGTAATGCCTGATGTTTATTGAAGATAGCGTGGTAGGCACTGTTCTCAATATTTCACAAATATTATTTAATCCTAACAAACCCTAGGGTTACCCAGTTCATAAATAGATCATGGAGACCATATTCAAATCTAGATCTGTCTGACTGCACGACTTATGTCATACTGGATGAAGCTTAACTTGATTGACAATAACATGATAATTTAACACTTAATATTGAAAATGTGTTCTGTTTTATACTCATGTGTTATAACTTCCACCTACAGGCTACAAAAAGTATAAGTGATTTTTAAAAATTTATTTTTGTAGCTGATTTACCTTCAAATTTGCATTTTTGACTACTTATGTAATTGGATAGGAATTCAAAAGTGCAATTTTTTTTTTGTTCTAGTACTAACACAAGTGTTCCAATGAACCTCTTAGATTTTTTTCTTTGTCATTTTTCACTTTACTTGTATAGGTACTCAGTTGTATAACTCCCTACACAATAATCTTGCTACCAGAAGGACCCAACTTTTTCTTAGACCACAGAATTTGGATATTATCTGGTCTGAAGTCAAAATGCTCAGTTCAGCTCCCAAGTTGGAGTGCCCAAGTGTAGACAAAAGAGTGTCAGCGTACACTCTAGCTCTAGTTTTTCACTAATTAGCATGTGCTGGAGTGCTCTCTGGAAAAGGATTCTGAAACCAAGTCTGAATACAGCAGGAAAGTGTGCCAGCGTCCATTAGTAATGTGTGTTGCATTTGTACTCTGAATATGTTCTAATTTTTTTGTCTTTTTTTGTTTCTCAGATTTTCCAGCAAATAACATAGTGAAGTTCTTGGTAGGCTTTACAAACAAGGGTACAGAAGATTTTATTGTGGAATCCCTAGATGCCTCATTTCGTTATCCTCAGGACTACCAGTTTTATATCCAGAATTTCACAGCTCTGCCTCTGAACACTGTAGTGCCACCCCAGAGACAGGCCACTTTTGAGTATTCCTTCATTCCTGCAGAGCCCATGGGTGGACGACCCTTTGGTCTGGTCATCAATCTGAACTACAAAGACTTGAATGTAAGTCCTTCTAAACCTTTTTACTTTTTACTTTTTTTTTTAAAGGTTAGAGATTGTTGGGGATAATTAACATTGTTAAATATTTTTCTGTACAGGTGCCTATTTTGTGGTTGAAACCATGGTAGGCACCAAGGTCATGAATGTAAATTCGCACATGTATCTTGGAGTCTATAATTTGCAGGAGAGGTGGTTGAAAACAGTGATGAAACTGCTGAGTGACCCGTACTAGAGGTGTCTTTGTGTTTAGGTACTGTCGCATGAGTGTGGTAGTGACTTGATCTGGATCCTAGAAGGAAGAAGCAATACGCCACACAATAGTCTATTACTTATTTAGAGGTTAATATATGTAATTTGCTCCTGTCGTTGCCTAATTTTTGGCCCATTTTACTACTTCTACTTTTTTTGTAGCTGGTTTTTCATCATTTTATATATTCAGACAAAATAAAACCAGCTCTCTCTTTTGGTGGGGGAGGGGGTGATATAGGGACTTGAACCCCAGGGTACTTTACCACTGAGCTATATTCCCAGCCCCCCTTTTTTGATACCAGGGATTGAACTCAGGGGCATTTGACCACTGAGCCGCATCCCCAGCCCTATTTTGTAGTTTGTTTTATTCAGACAGGGTCTCACTGAGTTGCTTAGTTCCTCGCAGTTCCTGAAGCTGGCTTTGAATTCATAATTCTCCTGTCTCAGCTTCCCAAGCTGCTAGGATTACTGATGTACGTCACTGCGTCCTGCTCCCAGCCCTTTTTATTTCAATTTTTTCTTCTCTCTTTCTTCCTACTACTAGGGATTGAATCCAGGGGTAGTTTACCACTGAGCTATATCCCTAGTCTTTTATTTTTGAAATAGGATGTCACCAAATTGCTGAGTCTGCCCTCAAACTTTTGATCCTCCTGCCTCTGCCTCCCCAGTTGCTCAGATCACAGGTGTGCACCTCCACATCTAGCTTATAGCCAGATAGTTTTAGCAGCAGGGTTTATGGGTTGGCTTTAATTTATGAGAACCAAATGTCCTGAATATAAGCTGATGTTTTATGATATGTATTTTTATGTATATTCAGTGACTGAACAAGAAACACTAAAATTTTACTTTTGGCGGTTGACTTCTTGGTGAAAACTGTTCTTCAGAGAACACATATGAACAATTTCCCTTTCAAAGTTTTCTCCTTAGAAGTTGTTCATGATTTTCATTATCCTAGTGTTAACATGTTTACCTGAGTTAAATTTCTTGTGCTACAATTAAAATTTTCATTTTTTTTTAATATTTATTTTTCAGGTGTAGATGGACACAACACAATGCCTTTATTTTTATGTGGTGCTGAGGATTGAACCCGGGTCCCGCCTGTGCTAGGCGAGCGTTCCACCACTAAGCCACAGTCCCAGCCCCTAAATTTTTCATTTTTAGAGTTATTTAGTAGAAAGTAGGAAAGTTTTTTCATTTTTTTAAAAATACTTTTTAGTTGTCAATGTACCTTTATTTATTTATTTATATGCAGTGCTGAGATCGAATCTAGTGCCTCTACACATGCTAGGCACTGATCCATAACCCCAGCCCCCGTTTTTTCATTCTTTGTTTTCAAAATATGATACTAAGTTTCCTGATCTTTATAATTATGTAGTTTGAAAATTATCGATTTTATCATATTTTTAAATAGAACTACATCCAGTTGGTAAAGTGTAGTTTCAGTTTCATTTTGAGTGCACATTGAAAGGCCTTGAAATAAAATTACGTAATTAGTATTTAGCAATAAGTGGTTTTGAAAGTATACTACCTGTGTATAGAGCATTGAACACTGAGAACAGCTGTCTATGACCCATTGATTTTTCAAGACCATAACAAGAAAATATTTTGATTCTGAAAATCAGCAACCCATTTATTTTGAAGGAATTGGTTTTCATCCCATTGTAAGTTTAGAACATAATTTTGACTTTTGTTCAGGTCTGTGTGATCTGCCACTGCAGCTACTGTTCTACATTTTCATGCTTCCATCTGTGTGTTGGAGGATTGCAGAAAAACTTGAGCTGCAGGTATCAGAATACTCTGTGAGTTTTGTTTGTTTCTGCAAGTTTTATCTCATTTTTACTCTTTCCTTGGCCCTTGTGCCATCTCCCCACTCCTCAAAGAAAGTGGAGGATAACAGAGCTTGAGGCATTTTTATTTTATGGAAGAAATTGAAATCAGAATGTTGAGTCCCTGGCATTGAATAGTGCAAGTATATGATTTTGTAAAGTCTTTCCTTCTAGATGATGAGAGAGCTATAAGAAATCTGTTACAGAGTACCAGTTTTAAAAAATCTTATGAGAGTTCCTTCTCTCGATGCATTTCAAATTTTTGTGATTTTTTTTTTTTAATGTTTATTCTTTACAGGGCAATGTATTCCAAGATGCTGTCTTCAATCAAACGGTTACAGTTATTGAAAGAGAAGATGGGTTAGATGGAGAAACGTAAGTGAAAGTTGTAGAACTTGATCTCTCAAGGCAGGACTAGAGGGCATGTTCTGATTTCAAAGTATTGTTTTTAATGGTCAAAATGGAATGGACTATACAGATTTGGTGAAATCTTTACTGTATAGATCCATACTGTATGTGATTCTTATATGTATAATACCAAGCTAGGAAAGATGATTCAAACTGACGAAAAATCCTTTAAAAGGTAGTAGTTGGCTTTCTGTCGTAAATTCTTTTCTACTCCATGCTTTCTGAAGCTGATCATTAGCCAAAGCTAAGATATATGCCTCTAAAATTACTGACTTTTTGTAAATTATATTTTATCTTGAAAAATATGTTCTTTTTGAATGGTGAATCATTTCTTATTTCTTACATATGTTGACCTAAAGTAATTTTTAAACCCAGTTGCACAGAATAAACTAAAATTATGAAATGTGTTAGAATTATAGTTGTAATTAGCTGTGGTATTTCTTATGAATTACAGCCAATTTATGTTTTTTCTTTTATGCCAGAATCTTTATGTATATGTTCCTTGCTGGTCTTGGACTTCTGGTTGTTATTGGCCTTCATCAACTCCTAGAATCTAGAAAGGTAATTAATGTTTGAACAACTCCTTTTTTTTTGTACTGGGGATTGAACTCAGGGTCACTCAACCACTGTGCCACATCCCCAGCCCTGTTTTGTATTTTATTTACAGACAGGGTCTCACTTGTTGCTTAGTGTCTCACTTTTCCTGAGGCTGAATTTGAACTCGAGATCCTTTTGTCACTACCTCCTCAATCGCTAGGATTACAGGCATGCGCCACTGCGCCAACAGCTTGAACAACTCTCAAAGCCATTCTTTAAAAGTTGTTACAGTACTAAGTTAAGCTTGATCTAATTCTTCATGACTTCCTACTCTCACTGTAGATTAGAGTTACAGCTTCATTGTACCTTTTTAAAATGAAACCCAAAGGTGAAACTTTGGATATGTGACTTGAGTTTGTTGAGACTTTCAGACATGCACACAATTAGTGTCCTTTGTCTACATCCTTTAGTGTGACCTGTATACCTGTACTATCTTTTTTTTTGTTTTTGTTTTTGTTTTTGTTTTTTTGCAGTATTGGGGATTAAACCCAGGGCTACTTTACTACTTATCTATAACCTCAGCCCTTTTTTATTTTTTATTGAGAAAGGGTCTTGCTAGTTGCTGAGTCTAGCCTTGAACTTGATATCCTCCTGCCTCAGCTTCCTGATAAACTGGGATCACAGATACGTGCTACTACACCTGGAAATTATTTTCACTGTGAATTACCCTAGAATTTTTATTCCTGAAATTCAGAAAGTTTTTTTTTTTTACCTAGAATTACACTTTTTCATGATTTTTTTTTTTTTTTTAGTTTTTTTTAGTTGTAGATGGATACAATACTTTTTATTTATTCGTTGCTGAGGATCAAACATAGTGCCTCACATGTGCAAGGCAAGCGCTCTGCCACTGAGCTACAATCCTAGCCCCTTTCATGTTTTATCTGAAACCAACTCAACTTTTTATTTTCACTTCATTATTCTTAATTGTGGGGCTTATTCTTAGTGAATGAGTTCTTTCATTTGATAAAGAATGAATTTGACTATATTTATCCTATTGATCAAACATCTACTTAATTAAGCGTAACACTGAAGTACCCACCCCCATCATGGTTCTCTCTGGATTTGGTGGCTAACCTTCCATCATGTCTCTCCCCTTTTTCCTCATTCACTCTCTCTCTCACTTCTCTTCTTCCCACACCAGCAGGAAAACCCATCCCATTCTTTTAGTGGGAATGCATTACATCATTTGTGTCAAATACTGTAATATAATCCTTTAGGCCCTAAACAGATGCTCTCCATTTTCAGAGTGTTTATAACTATCTTTGTCTTGTTTTCATAACAGTTGGATTTTTGCTGTACATTCACATATTTGGTATAACTAACTACAGTTTGCTTTTTCATTTAAACAAAGCCATTTTCAGTTATTCTTTGTATTGAGAATTAACTTATGATCTAAACAAATAATACTGCTTATAGATAATGAGGTTTTACTTGTTTAGTTGTATCTAGCTTACAATGTCAGATAGCCTTTTTGCAACTTTTTAGTAATTATTCTGAATTTCATTGGCCAGAAATTTATTCTTTGATTTTGATTCCTAAGTGGAAAGAAAATCATTGTATAAGTAGACATTCTTGTTTTGTCCACCAGTAGTATAACACATAGTTTTATAGCAAGGATAAAAGTCTTTTATTTTTATTATTTGTAGTACTGAGAGTTGAACCCAGTGGCACTTCGACACTGAGCTACATCTCCCAGACCTTTTTAACTCTTTATTTTGAGACAAGGTCTCCATAATTTGTTGAGGCTGACCTTGAGCCTCCTGAGTGGTGAGGATTATAGGTGTGTACCACTGCACCCAGTTAATTCTTTATATTAATGCTAGACATGATTTTACTCTTCTAGTGAATAAAATATTTGTTAGGAGTATGTTTTAACACTGGAAAAGAACATAATTTATTTACTAAGATCAGATGAAATTTTTTGATTGTGTTTTAAAAATTAGAATAAGCAACATAATGGAACTCTTTTGAAATACATTTCTCTTAGCGCAAGAGACCCATACAGAAAGTAGAAATGGGTACATCAAGTCAGAATGATGTTGACATGAGTTGGATTCCTCAAGAAACTTTGAATCAAATCAGTAAGTAGTCTTACAAACTTGGTGGGAAGTATTTCTCTTAAATGAAAATTAAATATTTTAGATTTAGCAAAAAAATATGTGGTAATACTACTTAGCATTTGTCTTTTCCATTGTGTAGAATCTAGAACAATGACTAATGAAGACTTTGAACATTTATTGTTTTTAGTATTTTTTTATACTTTCATTTAGAAATGCCTCCAAACCTGCAGTTTATTTACAAATGTGTGAATTCTTTACATTCCTAATCTTTTTCCTGTCTCTTTTCTTTCCTGTTGCTTCAGTGCAGAGTAGAAGAGGTGAGGCAATTAATTTTTCTAATGCTGTTTGCTAGAGTTTTGGGGGCTCTTGTATAGCGTATGAACGCTTTATAGCAAATTTGATGAGTAATGGAACAGTTTTCTAGTACTAAATTTTATTGGAAAAACCACTCACTAAACCTAAAATACTACCTGATAGTTTAACCTAACAGATCTTATTACATAGGCAGTTTGTTAAAATAACTATTTAATGAAGGAATTTTTTCCCTCCAGGTGAAGGACTTTTAAGAAGCATTTATTAGAAAGCAGTATGGCCTCATTGCACAGTTTTAGATTGTACAGTAGTGAAAAAGTCAGCTCCTGGCTTTACAAATCCCATTTTCAACAAATGATTGGTGTTAAGTTCACATTTGTATTATAGGTATTTTCTGTACATATGTTTCTATGAGTGTTCAGTACAGGTGGTTTTTCACTCTTTAAAAAAAATGCTAATAAATACCCTTATGTGTAAATTCATAGGACGACTTCTTGAATGTAGAATCAATAGGTCTCAGGTTATGTGCATTTTAATTTTTGTAGAAAATGTCCTATTTTCATTCCAAAAGTTAGTACTAATTTATATTCTCAGGGCTGTGTCCTCCAGTTTCACTAATCTTTCTTGAGTATTAAATGTTATGAGTGTTTTAATTTATCATTAAAGAATGAGGTTCAACTTTTTTATACATGGTATTTACTGACTTTAGTTTTTAGTTCCTTTTTTGTTTGTTTGTTTTTTGTTTTCCTTTGCTTGTTCAAGTCCTTAGTTTTAAAAATTGAATTGGCTCTCTGTGAGCTATCGCTCTCTATTCCAAATATAATTACCATATGACAGGTACTTTATTAAAAGTGAATACAAAATCTCAAGAGCTTGGTAGGATCTTCTAGGAAAGGAGGAAATCACTCCCAGGAACAGTCGACCTTTGTTTGGAGACTTGAACAGTTGGAGAAGGACTCTTCAAGGTTTTTTGTGCTATGCTAAATATTTTTGCCCTATCTTCTAGGCAAAAAGTAGCCATCAGACACTTTAAAGTAGATGAATAACAATTTTATGTTTTAAAAAGAATTTATGATAGCTTTGTGGAGGACAGCTGGCTACAGGAGCTACTGAAAGCCGAGATGCCAGTTGATGATTTCAGGAATGTACAGGAGAAATAATTAGGGCCTAAACTGAGGCAGAAGTGTTGAAAGATGTGCAGCATTGAGGACTTTTGATGATGCTGTTTTTGTTTGTTTTTGACTGTTGTGAGAAGGTGGAACCATTAATGTCCCATTGTCTGAGGGAGCAGCCAGAACACGTAGGATGGACAGGAATGAGTTTGGATTAGATGTGTTGGATAGGGGCTTGGAGGTGTGGCTCAATGAGAGTGTGTTTGCTTGGCATACACAAATACACAAGGCCCTGGGTTTGATCCTGGAAAAAAAAGACATGCTGAGTGGGAAGATCCTTAGAAATTCCTGGGTAAGGCAGTGCAGGAAGTGTTTAGAAGTTGCATAAATGAGTCCGGATTTAGAGACATAGAGAAATGATAACATAGGTCAATTCATAGGAGTAAATAATTTCTGTAAGGACTAATTGCTCATCATCCTGACACTCAGTATGTAGCTTGAAGTAGAGACCATAGCCTATTTATAGTTTATTAGATTTACTTATGAAATCTTTATATTTAAAATACACATTATCTATAAACAGTTAATTCAAAATGTCTTCTGCAGAATTAACTATCTCCTTTTTAAAAAAATAAAAGTTAATTAAAAAGTTATGTAATCCCAGTTATTTGGAAGGCTGGGACAAGAGGATCGCAAATTAAAGGCCAGCCAGGGCAGCTTAGTGGTAAACACTTGCCTTGCATGTTCAAGGCCCTGGGTTCTATCCCCAGCACTGGGGGAAAAAAAGAAAAACAAAAGCAAAAAACTGTTAAAGTCATAAAAATGGTTATGAAGCCACCACCTCCCAAAAAAAGTTTTTTTTATGTTACAAATAGATTGGGGAGTTGGTTTCATTGTACCTTTCTCCTAAACATCATCCATGAACTTAAAAGCTAAGAATTATTTCCCTGTGAAGCAAAATTTAATCTTGTATAATAGGAAGTAGGCAAAGTAGGTTTGTATCATTCACGTGTTTCCCAAGTGAGACTTGGTACTCAAAAGATGGTTGGCTTTAAGGTCACTAAAATTATTTACTTTTTTGAGATAGGGTCTCACTATATTGCCCAGGGTGGCCTTGAATTCTTAAAATAAAGTGATCTTCCTGTCACTACCTCCTGAATAGTTGGGCTGTAGGCGCACGTCACTGTGTCTGACAAAATACCATCACTTTTCAGGAAGTAACCATTTTATTTCATATAATGCCAGTTTGTGTTGAGATTTCTTCATTTAATTCAAATAATCCTTTACAACTTTTTGTTGTTGATTTTGATTTCATCAGGAAGATGAATTGCATCTAGTTTTTAAGTCTCTTACGTGCTTTTTAATTTATAATAGTGCCCAAAGTGCTTCTCCGAACAGTGTGTACATATCCCTGGGAAGTCTTGCGTGGAGGCAGGTTTGGACTCACTCAGTAACTCTTGGGTGGGGCCTCAGCTTTCCTGTGCCTGACAAGCCCCCAGCAATTCGGTGCTGCTGGTTCATACTGAGTAAAGAGGCTCTGAAAAGTCCTTCCTTCTAGAGTTGTCTCATAGTTTTCTCCAAGCATCTTTTAGCTAACATTTGTTGAAACTGGTAGCTAAGTCTGTTAAGTCTGGTTAACTTTAACTTCCTCATTTTTATCCCATAAGCAATTCTTCTTGCATCTCATGAAGCAGTACAACATCTGATTGCCCCACCGTGAGTGATGTTAAAGTGAGCGTAGGCTCTGGGTGCCAGCCTCAGGATCTTTCATAAGAAAGATGTGTCACAAGAGGTAGAATTAATGATTTTCAATTGTAATTTCTTCTATTTTAACTAATTGCCAAACTTTTATAAAGTAGCACTTTCATCAGCTGGAACTGTAGTCACCAATGTCCATTGGAAAGATAGGGTAAATGCTTAGTACTTCTCTTTAAACAATACTCAAAGAAAAAAGTTAGTATAAAAGCCACCCAAATGGTGACAGAAAGTTTTCCTCATTTTCTTTTTTAAAAAAATTACTGTATATAAACTTGGATTTTCGTGAAATCAGTATGTCTCAGTTAGCACGTACTTAAACTGAAATTCTTAGTTTTTAGCTCTTGGGATCCCTTTTAAATTGCTGTCAGTCTTAACCTTTTGACCTTCAAATGACTGGTTACCTACTGGTCCCCATGGAAATCCAAATTTATTCTGTACATTTTCTGCTCAAGATACAGAGCTGGTTGTGTCTTCAAAGACCCCTGAATGATACTAGAAACTAAAATGCTGGGATGTCATTAATTTTTGGCTTCTTGTTTCAGATGAAAATCTTTTAAAAATCATGTATTCATACAGATATGTTCAACTCAGTTTTAACCAATATTTTTATTTTCAACTCCAGGTTTTTTTCTTTTTTAGCTGTAGATGGACATAATATCTTTATTTATTTTTATGTGGTGCTGAGAATCAAACCCAGTGCCTCACACATGGGAGGCAAGCGCTCTACCACTGAGTTACAACCCCAGCCCCTCAACTCAATTTTAACCAATATTTTTATTTGATTTTGTACTTGAATTTTTTTTCCTTCCTCTTATGCTTAATTCTTTAGCGCCCTGACTCTCAAACACAAGCATTCCTTGGAATAACCAGGAGGGCTTGTTCAGCACAGATTGTTGAGTCTCCCATCCCTAGAGTTTCCAATTGAGCAGGTATAGGGTGAGACCCAAGAATCTGAGCATCTAAGTTCTCAGGTGATCTTGATGGAGCTGTGCAGGACCATCCTTTGAGAGCCACTATGGTAGAAGATGGTTTTAGAGTAAAGAACTTGAGCCAAATTGCAGATAGCTTAGGAAAAACAGCTATTTCTTTCAAAGTTGGGACATGAACTTTATATACTTGAGGACAGAATAAAGAAAACCAAGAGAAAATTGTGAAGAACGTGGAACAGAGCATGTGTTTGGAAGTAAGAGACACCCTAAGCTTTGAGGGCTTAGCTTTGCAGAGGAGCAGTCTGACACCTCAGGGTTCAAGAGCCTGAGAGGTGAGAGAACTCTCCTCTCATCACAGTGTAAGAGTCTTGGAAGCAATTCGAACCCAATACTAAGCAGGTTTTTCCTGATAAAATTTTGTTTGGGGTTAGGGTGCTTCTTCCCCAAAGTTTTTTGTTTTGTTTTTTAAACTATAAAGTGACAGGTTAGCTAATTTTCATAAAGTATGGGATTTTTGCTTAATAATTGTATTTTAAGTCTACATAAGGAAACCTGAATCAGAAACTTTTGAGAATGTAGCCTTATGTAATTTAGCTTAATGCTATGGGTCAAAACCCAGGGCCTTGAGCATCTAGGGCACAAGCCATTGATACACACCAGTAGTTCCAGCTCCTTGGAAGGCTCAGGCAGGAGGATCACGTATAAGGCCAGCATAGGCAACTTAGACTCTGTCTCCAAATAAAGACAGTGGGATTTAGCTCAGTGATAGAGCACCTGTAGGTTCAGTCCCCAGTGGATCAAAAGAAAATGAAAGACTAACAGAAGGTATGTCTAGTCTTTCTTTTTTTAAAGAAATTTCTACCACCAGTATTTTTTAAAAAGAAAGAGGGCTGGGGCTGTAGCTCAGTGGCATAGCACTTGCCTAGCATGTGTTGAGGCCCTGGGTTTAAACCTCAGCACCACATAAAAATAAACAAACAAAATAAAGCATTCTGTCCATCTACAACTACAAAAATTAAAAAAAATTAAAAAAAGAAAATTTTAGATGATTTTTCTTACTGACTCAAAATAGAAGTACTCAAAACATGTTTATTTTCTCTTAAGTAAATGCTACTAAGAATCTAGTATAAGAAATAAAGGAAGAGATTTTTAAAAATATGCTTATGTGAATGGAATGGCTTTACATTGAATACTAATTTCCTTTTATCTGATGGCTCATTCCAGATAAATTTGTATAATTGCAAAAAATTATGTAAACTGCAGGACTGCATTTATAAATTTAGTTTTTTTGGTAGCGAGGATTGAACCCAGGAACTCAGTGACATCCCCAGCCCTCTTTTGTATTTTATTTAGAGACAGGGTCTCACTGAGTTGCTTAGCGCCTCACCATTGCTGAAGCTGGCTTTGAACTCGTGATCCTCCTGTTGCAGCCTCCCGAGCCACTGGGTTTACAGGTGTGCTCCACCGCACCCAGCTGTATTTTTAAGAGTTTATTTGTGCATGAACATGTTAAATTGTAGAATTCAGGATTCTTGCATGGTGTCTGCAATGGTATAGTTACCAATATCAGATATTTTTTTCCTCAAAAAAAATGTTGCAAATTTTCATTTTAACTGGAGTAACCCTTGAAGGATTGTCTTACAGGTTATTTTAAAAGCTTGTAGCTAGGTAAGAGATTGTACCATAGATGTTATCCTTGCATGGATGTGTGTTTTGAACTGGTGATGAAGTTGAAGGAAGTGCTTTTGCCGGTCTTTTTGCATGTAGTATAAGTAAGCTGGCAAGCTTAAGATATTCTCTCTCTCTCTCTTTTTTTTTTTCCCCCCCAGATAAAGCTTCACCAAGAAGGCTGCCCAGGAAGCGGGCACAGAAGAGATCAGTGGGATCTGATGAGTAAATGTTCCTTTGTGCAACAATTCAGTCTGTACTTACCCTGCCCTAATGTTTTTCGGCCTGATGGGAATTAGTGCAGAGAAGCCATATCACCATAGAAGGCAACTACTACTTATGTGTGGACTGAGCAATCAGAGTCAGTGGCGATAATATTGCTGAAAATGCACTGCATTCGTTTTTCTAAAGTAACAAATTTTGGGGTTTTTTTGGAAACCATTAAAATCTATGTGTGCGTGTGTATGTATGTGAGCAGTTGGTCTTACCAGAATCATTGTTGAACTGCCTGAAGTATGCCTTTAGAATACTAAGTATAATGCCATCTTTCTTCCTTTTAGATACTTTTTGATTTTTATCCCCAAATACAATGAATATTTGCCTCCAATATAATTGTAGATACCCTACCTTGAACTGTTTTAAGTGAAGAAATAATTTGTTTCTTCCATGGAATTGCTCAAATCCCAACTGATGGCACAAATTAGCATTTTGGTTGTGGTTGCCCTCTTATAATTAGTATTCTAAAGGCACAAGCAGGAGATGCTGCTTTTTTAGCAGTAGAATTGTTTTGGGTATTTTTATGTTGTTTACTATAATGCATACCTTAAGGAAACTTCCCATATGGATTCAAGGAATTTTCGTTATCTCTTGAGCAACAAAATTGTGAAACATGAAAATTCTGATATTGATATATGAATCCTAATCCTACCCATTTTTTAACAAAAAGGAAATAGTACATTTGTGCAAACTGAGGGAGAGATCTGGAATGATCTTAGACACACTTAGGTTTTTTGGTTTTGTTTTTGTGGTCCTAGGATTCAAACCCAGGGCCTTGTGCTTGCTAATAAGCAACTGCTGTACCACTGTGCTACAGCCCCAGCCCTTGTTTTATTTGGTTTTTTAAAAAGGAAATTTTGCTCTTCTTAGTAAAAGTACCCTTTCTTAAGAAATACTGCCTTGTTCTGCAGATCAAGCAGATCAAAGTGTAGGAACAGATATATTCCAACTCATCTTAATCTCCAAAAACATGAACTGGAAATTTTTAAAGCAGTCACACAGTTGTTTGTTATATAATATTTGGGGGATTTTGATTATTTTGTACCTTTTTTTTGGGGGGGGGGTTAATTCGGAAAATTCCAAAAGTTTAAGCACTTAGGACCTCAGAACCAAAATTAAGTTGGACTTCATAAAATCCTTTAGGGACAAAAAGACTGAGAAAATAAAATCCTTTTAGTAGGATTTTATGTAGTAAATTAAGTTTTGGCACTATTGTCAGACTATAAAGGATAAATTAAAAGTTACTATGAACAAATCCCCCCCTTCCCCTGATCCCCCTTTCTGTCTTTAAGCCACATATTCCCACATATTTTTTATAACCAAATAGTAAATGAAATTTTAGTGGCTCCTTAATTCCTGACTTCTGTGTTCACTCTCATCATCTTCAATATAATCCCCCAACACACACACACACTCATGCCCACACATACAAAAAAAGAAATGATAATAAAAGAAAAAATATACAAACAAATCTTTTTCAAGCTGTTTTAAGTATTTAAACATCTGAGCCAAAACCAGTGACGTTAGAAGTTATTGTTTAATTGTTGATCATTTTGCAAGTAGGGACTGAGATGTCGCATTACCTATATTGGCATTGCTGGACTATAAACTTTCTAAACCTTTAATATGAAGTGTTTGAGTATTTAATTGGGATGTATGTTCAGTAGTTTATTTTGAAAAGTTTTGTGAGGTCTAAGTAACTTGTAATATAGGAAACTGTTCTTCCTCTCAAGGAAAATTTTCCAGAATATTTTTGTTACTATCTAAGTTTGTGAAACTACTAGAACATAATGCAGTAAGGTGTAATTACAAAATTTTAAATGACCTCTAGAGAGTATTACTGAATATGTAGGCAGTACAAAACCATACAGAGTTACAGCTGCCGGCCCTTCTCACTCCGAAGTAATTTGCCTTATATACCAGCCCTTCCATTTCTGAGGTTCAAATTAGTGCCCTAGAAATGTAGAATGTATTATTTGTTATGTTTTATTTTTTATTATAGATTGGTAACAGTTGAAATCTCTTAAATCCTTAGATGCCAGGGCTCTACCATAGCATCAGTAAGTATTTAGCAGAAACTAACTCCATAATGAATGGAATTCGATTCCACACATGGTTTGTTCAAGCACACTTAATAAGTAGCCTATTTTTAAATGTCTTTTTTAAATGTAAATACTTGGATGAGTTTTCTTTGTTTTAATATATTCATTTGCTATACCAATCATGGTTTCAGAATTTACTTTATGAACAGTTTGGTTTCAGAATCCGTAATATGAACTTAAGCCTCTCGTCTGTTAAATCTGCCACCTCCATGTGTGGGAATGTGCTCACTAAGCATAGAGCTTGCTGTGGTTGTGTAGCTTTATTATTCTAGTTATGGTCTAGCCAAGTTAGGGGCAGTTAGGGCTGGTCCTCAAAGCTTTGCCTGAGGAGAGGAAAGGTAAATGGGGCCTCAGAGAAGCCTACTGGGCGATGGTAGAAATCAGAAGGCAAGAAGCATTGACATGATGTTAATGAAGTTTTTAATCTTAAGTAGCTTTAGAAAGTGACTTTGAGAGGCAGAAAAGGTATATTTAGACCTTAAGAAAATAAATAGAGCTGTTGCCTTAAATGTGCATTTATGCCAGGTGTGGTGGTACACTCTTGTTATCCTGGCATTATCACAAGTTCAAGGCCAGCCTGGGCAACTTGGTGAGACTCTGTCTCAATAAATAAAAAGGACTGGGAAGTAGCACAGTGGTTAAATGCCCTGTTTTTAATCTCAGTACAACCCCTAAAGGAAAAAAAAGGTGTATTTGTAGCACATATGCCTAGAATTGTATTTTGGCTAAGTTGAGAAGTAAATAATATAATATTGAAATCTTGAATGACTTATTTTGGAGGTATAGTAGATGATATTATAATATGCAAGGCTCATATGTTATTATTTTGCAGTACAGGGATATCCAAACCCTGAGTATGAAGAGAGATTTGCTTGGATAGTGCATTTAAATAATGAACAAAAAAAATTTTTTTGAGACAAGGTTTCATCATATTAACTCAGGCTGGCCTCAACTACTAGGTTCCCCTGCTTTGGCCTCTGGAGTAACTGGAACTACAGATGTACACCATTGCACCTGGCATGAGTAATTTTTTAACTCAAGACATCGTCTCTTGCCAAGATTTTGATAGGCTATACTTTTGAATTTTCAGTCTTTACTTCCAAAATTAGATGTTGGTATAAACTTAGGGACATTTCTAGATACAATTGAAGTTACTTTCATGGTTTTGAATGGCATTATTCATAGCTATAGAGCTAAAGTCTGTACATTTTCTCTAATTAAAATCCTATTTTCTTTGAACTACCATTTCCAGCTTAGTGAAGAACAAGATCCTTGTTATTCGGGTAAGTGGACTGTTAGGTTTCACTGTTAGTCTGATCTGTATATGAGAACATCACCCTTAAAGGATTTTTCTGCCTTTTGCTGCTAGGGATTGAATCCAGGTGCATTCTATTCCTGAGCTACATCTCCAGCCCTTTTTATTTTTTATTTTGAGACAGGATCTCACTGCATTGCCAAAGCTGCTTCTAACTTGCCATCCTCTTGCTACAGCCTCCCGAGTAGGTGGGATTATGTGTGTGCACCACTGCACCCAGCCTCTCAGAGGATATTTAGGAAGAAAGAACAATATGAACTGACTTGCAGACATCTAAACAATTGCTTGAATTTTGCTTTGAATTGTATGAATGTTGCTAACTAATATTTATATGATTTTATCCTTTTTTGATTAGACAAAAGCTTGAATTCTTAATGGTACTAAATTATATCACCTGATGTTCTGGGAATTTTTGGTTGGTTGGGTTTGTTTGTTTTAGGTTTGGGAATTTTTAAGAACAGAGTTTGAGGGATGGAGTTGTGGCTTAGTGGTAGAGCGCTTGCCTGTCACACGTGTGGACACTGTGTTCCATCCTCAGCGTCACACAAGTAAAGATATCATGTCCATCTACAACTAAAAAACAAAACAAAACAAAACAAAAAAAAGCATGGCTGGGTATGGTGGTATGTGTCTATAATCCCAGTTTCTTTGGCGGCTGAGTTAGGAGATCACAAGTTGAAGCTCAGACTGGGCAACTTGGCAAGACCCTGTCCCAAAATAAAAAAGTCTGACAATGTGATAGAGTAATAGAGTGCCCCTGGGCTCACTCCCCAGTACCTCAAATAAATAGAGTGCTTAGGTTTGGACACCATGTGTAGATGCTTTTCAAGGAAGCAGAAAGAGAAGGGAACTCATAAAGTTATCAATTATTGTTTCAGAGTTGTCTTTTTTCTAAAACTCAATGTTCTTTCTCTATTCCTTGTGTAAGTTGGAAATTTTATAAAACCAAGCATTTGGACATCTTAAAAATACTTGTTTTTCAGGGCTGGGGTTGTGGCTCAGCGGTAGAGTGCTTGCCTAACATGTGTGAGGCCCTGGGTTCGATCCTCAGTACCACATAAAAGTAAATAAATAAGATGAAGTTATTTTGTCCAATTACCACTAAAAAATAAATATTAGAAAAAAAGAATTTAAAAATTAAATTCTTGTTTTTCAGAATCCAGCAACCAGAAAGTTCCTAGGACCTTGCTACTGAATATACATAAATGCATACATAAATGTTTGCCTGCTGTACAGCAGTGTACACATTCCATTCAGTGCCAGAGCACCATAAAACCCCAGTCTTCTACACTGTTTTAAATTGATTTGTTGTGGTATGTATATATAGTTATTTGAAATTGACATTTTATTTTTATGATAAATCAGTTACAGTACCCTGTTTATTACAAGACATACCTCTTTAAAGTAAAGACTGCTTCCCTGCTAAACAGAAGGATAGTCTTTAAAAACATCTTCTGCAAGAGAGGTCTAAAAAGTTGATTGGGTTTTAAGCTGTGAAGGGTTGAAAGATATCTGCATTAAGATGAAAGTAGGGTGTCTGCTTGGGTGGTACAACCAAGTAGCACTAGATCTGTGGTTCCAGCTTAAGGCTTCTTTCTAGTTTCTTTTTCTTCAGTTATTGATTTAGGCACAGTGGAATATTTAAAAAAAAATCAGTATATTGTACCTGAAAAACACAGTGTAGCTTTCATCTCTAAATCATAGTCAATTGTGTCTTGTTTGTACCTCTGCTGGCCCTTACGCACACTTATGGACGATTCATCTTCCCTGATGGTAAACTGAGCCCTATATTTTGTTTGTATTTTTTTATCCCTAGTTTCTAGTTCATAATTATGTGGAAATCCATTACAAGTGTTAAAAGAAACAACAGGAATCTCTGGGCTAGTTTTCACTTGCATTCTTCCCTGTGATTATAATGGCTTATAAATATTCCTGGTGATAATCCAGTAGTGTCATTGGCAGTTTCATCATGAGTTTGAAATCGTGGTATGGTGTAGTCTTTTATATGTTGAGATATCTTAAAATGTCATAATTGTATGGTTCCATTAACCTTCAGTCCCCTGCTTAGTACAGTATTATTAAATGAATATAGCCCAGTGGTGCACACCTGTAATCCCAGTGACTTGGGAGGCTAAGGCAGGAGGATCGCCAGCCTTTACAACTTAGTGAGACCCTGTCTCAAATTTTTAAAAAAGAGCTGGGGATGTAGCTCAGTGGCAAAGTACCCCTAGATTCAATCCCTAGTATCAGGGGGAAAAAAAGTTATTTAATGGTTTGTTCTTTAATGCTAATTGTTTAGTAAAAGAAAAGAATGAACAAACTTCATGTTACACTGCCTTGATTCAGATCCCAGTCCCCTCTTAGTTATAGGCAAGTTGTATAACTTAACTATGTCGGTGTCAGGTGCTGTCTGGTACCTGCCTCCTAGGGTTGTATGTCAAGTACTTAAACACTACCTAGTATGGGGTAAGCCGTGGGTGATTACTCTTATTGTTGTAAAGCACTGTGTTAAAGCAACACCCCATGAAGCACAGGAGTCAAGCTATATGTAGTATATGGCACTTTGGGGACTTCAGTGTGTAGTAAGAAGTACATTCTACTAAGTATTCAAGCTAATGTTCTTTTTTGGCTAAAGGGTAAAAGTTGTGAGATGGGTGTGTAACATGGCTCGCATTGTAGATTTCGTAATGAACCAGATAGTAAGGCTGGCAAGGGGCATCTTTGTACTCAATCTGTTAGAGCCTGTACGTCTGGTGGGTTCCTTTTCAGAATGTTTGAAGAGGCTACCTATTTTCCACTGATGCTCTTGGTGTTCAACTGATCTCAGAATTTCTTTCAGTATCAGACTGAGCCTCCCAGAGACAGTCTTATTTCTGAATAAATTGTTTCCAGAAGTCATACTGGTCTGTTAACCTGCCTTAAATTTGTCAAAACAGGTGCTTACAGTCAAAAGGCACTTTGGGAAGGATGATGAGCGATTCCTTAGGCCAGGAGAGTGTTCAGGGTGAGCTGTCCAACACTTGCTCTGTGCTCCTTCATATATTTTCACAGTGTCCTCTCAGCTCCCCTAGAGGACCCTCTTGTTCCCCAGGAGCCCTGCAGCTCCCATTCTTCACAGGGGGTCGGTCTCAGCGGGGGTTGGCATGAGGAGGCCTGGGCTGGGCTGTGGCGCACAGTAGCCTCACCACATTCTAGCTGCAGCTTGGGCCTTGCTTGGTGCTTCATAGACCTCAAGAGGCTTTCTGAATTTTTTCTGCTGACACAATCCAGAGTCAAAAGACACATTTGCAAATACTTTGGACAAGTTTGTAAAGACCTGTTGCCATGATTCATGATAGAAAGTAGAAAGCTGTTGACCCCAAGTACACATGAGAACGGGTTTCATCCCCTGGGTCTCCTGAGCAGTTTGTTCAGAGCTGTGTGCTTTTTAAGGTCATGTGTTGAATACTTTGGCCTGTGACCTTTTCATACGGATGTACTCGTAGGTTTGACTGTTCAGGTCAAGGGCAAGCTGCAGTGGGGACATCAGACCAAGAGTAGCTGCTCACTGCTCGGTACAAGGCCAGGTCCACAGGCAGGACGGTGGCTGATGTCCACTCTAATGGCAGCAGGAGGCTGTTGTCCTGTTTTCTTAGTTGAAGTCCACCTGAGTAGCAGACAACTGGTATGTTCCAAGGCCCCTGCCAAGAAGTCCTCATGTTTCAGGAACCACTAGGGAGAGTGACGGCCACCTGGCTGACAGCACCCTCAGTCCCATCTCAAGGAGCAGCCCTGCGTGAGCACTCGTGGTCCTGTCCACACACAAGGACTGTGCTGTGTGGCCACGCTCCCAGCGTGCACAGAGCTGTGAGTCTTGATGGCTGAGCCTCCTCTTCATTGTCACCAGCTCCTGTTCCTCACAGGTTCCAGGTGGTTCTTTCTCTCCATTACGTAAGCCTTCTTCCCCCAACCCTCATCTCTGGCTCCTTTCCTTTGTGCCCACTGAAATGGAAATCTTCCTGAGTCTTCAGGATTCTCCGTCTCCATCTGCATCCCTGCCTCGTTTTTCCCCCCGTTTCTCAAAATATCTCCTTTTGATATTTGGCCTCTTTTTGTTAGGCTTGAAGTTCCTTCTGATTCAGCTTCTGCCCCCCAAAGCCTGCTCTTGGATCTCATGGCACCCTGCTTGCCCCAGAATCTTCTTCACTCTCCTTCCTCCACTCATGCATTTCACCCACTGACCCCCAGACTCATCCTCACTTCCAGGACCCTGATCTCAGCCCCCATTTCTCTGAGTGATTTGTTGCCTAGCCTGGAACTCAGGTTTGCTCTTCTGTTCGGTGCTCTGCCCCGAACAGCTGGCTGTCCTCTCATTACTTCAGTCCTCATGTTTTAGCTCTAAATTACTCTATTTCATGCCATTCAAACCACCTGTGAGACATTTTCACTTAAAGTCTATTATAACCCAAAACAACACAGATGTTCACTTAAATCTCCCCGTCCGACCTGGTGCCATGGCTCTCCACTTCTCCAACTTTGAATCCTAGAGACCTAAATATGGTATTTAATAAATGATTACTAATTCTAGCTGTGCTGTTAATTAAAATTAGATTTCAGTTCTCTCCCCTTTAAAATCTAAGAAATAAGAACTTTAAAGAAATCTAAATTTATTCAGTTTGGGCAAAATCTTACCTCTGTTCAAAATACCTTTATCTTTCCTGATTCACTGAAGAGGTCTTGGATTTGCTATTTTAATTTTAGCACTTGCATACTTGAAATGTGTCCTGGCAGCATAGTTTAATCAGGGTTATTGTAAAACAGGGTGAGGTTTCTTGTAATTATGTCAGAAAATGTCATTTGGGTATCATTTGGGTTTTGTCAATGAAAGTAGGAATAAGGAATCCATAGAATTATTGTGCAGCTTGAGAAATATTTCTGCTCTTTGAGTATCTGGAAAAGTCTGGTAAACCTAAGGTATAAGTGAGTGCCCTTCTTTCTTGTTATTTCTGACGTACTGCTGAACTGCTCCACTGTTCTATCAAAGGCATCTGTTTATACATATCCTGTAATTAAAGCTGATCTTGAGTGTCCACGTGCAGTATGACATGTTCCCTAAAGTGCCAGCACATATTATTGCTTGGGCTTAAAGATGAGAAGCACAAAAGGGAATCTAAAATACTAAACAAAGAAGTTACAATTTAAATTTCCCCTTGGAAAGTATAAGAAAAGGTTTACACACTTTCTGCATATAAAATTTCGCCATTTCAAACAAGACTGGTGATGTACAGTCAAGGTGACTCCACATGAGTTTCACATGTGCATTTGGACTGTCGACTCTTTAGGTAATGGTCATAAGTGACTCCCTTGCTTCTCCCAGTCATACTGAGTTTGGGTGCCTCCAGTTGCATCCACTTCATATTCTGACCAGTTAAACATTCTGAGCACGCAGAGCAGGGGCTGTGATCGAGTTCTCTGCCTAGATAACTCAGAAAGGCAATAGTAACCTAGATTTCCTTCAAGAATTGTTCTGAGCAGTAGAACTGTGTTCTTCGAAGAAAAAGTGACTTTTGATTAGAGGCTGTGCAAATTGGAGAATCAGTCTTTGTAACTCTGTAATGTTTTTGGTCTTCTGCTGGAAAGAAAAAAATGCTTCGAAGAATGAAAAAAAAATCAGGACAGTAAGAAGCAGCCTTTTTCTGTCTTCTCTACAGTGCTTGAAACACTCAGTATTTCGGATTAATCCGAAGCCTAATTAAAGAAATATACCAAAATGCTAAAGCAATTTTTGTGCTAGCGTGGTGAATCTTTTTCCTTTTCAAAATGTTTGTAATGTGCTTATATTTTATATTGGAAGCAATAAATGAGAATGTTAAATTTATCTGAGCCTCTGACAATGAGTATAATAATCACAGTGGTTATGGGCAGTTTTCCTGTAGCCAAAAAGAAAATGAGCCACTTTTAAAAATAGAAAACCCTTGGAGGAGCCAGTGTGGTGGAGCGCACCTATAATCTCAGCGGTGTGGAGGCTGAGGCAGGAGGATCGTGAGCTCAAAGCCAGCCTCAGAAAACACAAGGCACTAAGCAACTCAGTGAGACCCTGTCTCTAAATAAAATATAAAATAGGGCTGGGGATGTGGCTCTGTGGATGAGTGCTCCTGAGTTCAATCCCTGGTAGCCCACCCCCCCCCAAAAAAACCTTGGAGGTAGTTTTTTCCCCGCAGATTCTTGTCTGTCTTTTCCCTCTGCTCTGAGCTGGGTGGTGCGAGGCCAAGCTCGCTGCTGCACCCCTGTCCCACAGGAGCCTGAGCCTGCCCGGCTGAAAAACCTTCCTGGGCTTCCACCCTCTGTAGGCTCTGGTCTTCCCCTTCTTTGCCCCCACCTGTACCCACCCCTCATCCGCTAGCACCACACTCAGCAGCGGCTCCCTTGGCTGTCATCCCCTCTGCCTGGGCTCAGCCCCGCTTCCCTGGCTGTCTGCCTCCCGCCTCCCCAGCCGAGGCTCCCCATGGAGGCACCATCTGAGCCTAGGAGTCACACAGCCAGCTTTGTTGCCCTCATCCACTTGCCTCTGCCCTTGCATTGTGAAATGTGAGCTTTAAGACAAGAATTGTTCAAGTCACCAGATTGTCAAGTCTTAAAACAGTACTGGTTGCTGTTCAATAAATGTGAATTCTAAAATCATCACAGCCACACACAGTGAAATGGGTACATCCTCACTTTGCAAATAAGGAAGTTTGCAAAAAAAAAAAAATTGCAGAAAATCCCCAAAACAACAAGGAAAACCTCAGTTATTAGGTGGCAGAACTGAGATTCGAACACAGGTTTGTCTTGTCTGGAGCCTTCACGTGGTTAGGCTGCCTCCCTCCTAACATGTAGTTTTTTCCAGACCTCCCAATTCACTGAAAACCAGGAGGAAGGTAGGAGTTGAGTCCCCCACGCTGGGATTCCCAGATGCACAAACTCAAGTTGGAATTTCCAGACTCACCAGTGCACCTGGGGGATTCTGTGCCAAAATGAGCCTGGAATGGCATTTTGGTTGTATATTGCAGCTTGGCCAAGAGGCATCTCCCAAGATGAGAACTAAGAAAACTGGCAACAGAGTGTGCAGGAGTGGTTTGTGTGCAGTTCCATTGTGAGTTCTCTGAGCTGAAGTTAGTTGCTGAGGCTGACCTTGAACTTGAAATTCTCTGCCTCAACCATGCCTGACTATAAAAAAGGAAGCAAAACAATAGGAGATAACAGCTGCAGCTTCAAAATGAAAAGTTAGTTCCTAAATTGTGAGCGAAATGTAATCTCAAATATTTTTTCCTTGAATGCATAATGCCAAGCTTACCAAATGATACCAAGTGGAAACAACTAAGTAACCTCTGACAGGTGCACAGATCTGCCCACTGGCCATAGCAAGAACCCCTGGAGGAGAGAGAGCAAACAAAACTGCTGGTAGAAGTTCAAGTCCCCTTCAAGTACTGTTTGGAGTCGGAAGACTAGCTATATCTTAAATATATTTAAAAACGTATCACTAAGTTTCTTATAAGGGGATAATTAGTTACTGGTGTCAGCGGTGTTTGGTTTCTTAATTTTGAGTCAGTAGTATCTCTCCACTGCAGGAATTCTCCACGGGATCCACAAATCTTAACTAGCGTCCAGGCTCTCTTGATGGCTGGCTTCACGGGTGTGTTCTGCTGCCATCTACTGCCCACAGGTGGCACAGCACAGTGGTTAGCAGTGACTTAACCCATTCCCAGGATTGTCCTTTGGTGTTTGCCAGAAAGTAGGAGAATTCCAGAAAGAAGAAAGACCGTTAGGATGAGCTGGCTCCTAAAACTAACTGCCTCATCCAGCCGGCCACGCCCACCCGCCTGCAGGCCTGTGCGTCAGCCCACCCCAGAGCACACATCACAGTGCAGCGCAAAATCCTGCTTTGCTGAGATGTCAGTGAAATGATCTTGGATTTTTAAGTTATTTGAATGGTTTGCATCAGTAGAAAGATGAATGCTTTAAGAGACCCTGTCCCGGGGCTGGGGATGTGGCTCAAGCGGTATTGCGCTCGCCTGGCATGCGTGCGGCCCAGGTTCGATCCTCAGCACCACATACCAACAAAGATGTTGTGTCCGCCGAGAACTAAAAAATAAATAAATATTTAAAAAAAGAGAGAGACCCTGTCCCCTTGGGTCACCTTCAAAGCTGGTCAGCCACACTTAGAATGTGCTCTGGAGAGAAACAATCTTAGGGCAGACAACACTGATCACCCCCTTCCTCCACGACCATGCCTGTATACACACGTGCTGGTCCCGGATGAACAGATCACATTTTCACATACTGGACGTTAGTGTCAGATGGTGGTTAATAACTACTGGGGTTAGTGCTTGTTTGAATCAAGACTCGCCCACATACTGCCTGGGTAAGTCTAGGCAAGTCACCACGAATCTCAGCCTGTTTCTGTTGCTGTAACATGGGGACAGTAGTAACTGGAGTGGCTTGTTAATCCAATGAATATTTATGAATTGCTTGCTATTTGTCAAGTGTTCACTTTTTATTATTGATTTTGGTACTGGGGATTGAACCCAAGGGTGTTTCACCACTGAGCTGCATCTCCGTGCCTGGCTAAAGATACTGCGTGAAAAAAAAAAGCTGGCATCAATGCCTGACACCCCCGCCCCCAACGCCTTTCTAGTTTTCACTAGAAGGAATGTTTATCTCCTGACGTATGCAGTGTTCACTCATCAGCCTGCTAAAAACCTTTCTCACCAGACCCCCCCCCACACACACACACATCTGTGAACCTGTATTTGAAAGGCTTGGTCCTCCTTCATTTTCCCCCTACTCAATGGAGCCTCATAGAATATTAGATCCTTTTCCGCTCAAAAGCATGATGATTGGGTGTTCACACTGTTGTATGAGATGTGCCTTTCTTTAACTTTGTAACAAAGTCAGCCCATTACCTGTCTATGTGAAAGAATCTTAAACGTCATCTAGTCCAGCTGTGCCCAATGCAGGACTGGATACTGTAACACCCTGTGTGGACATCACCTGGCCTTCCCATCTTTGAACAATTTAACCATTAATTCATCTTATACCCAAATCAACTTCCTTGTTAAGTCCTAGTTGTGCTCTACAGATCTTAGAAAAAGGTTTGCTCTCCCTTAGGACAGCTCTTTATATATTTGAAGAGAGTTGTCACTTCCTTTGTCAAAAATCATCTTTTAGGGCTGGGGTGTATCTCAGTGAAGGAGTGTGTTTGTCTAGCATGTGTGAGGCTCTGGGTTCCATCCCCAGCATCACCAAAAAAAAAAAAAAAAAGGATTCAGAGCTGGATGTGGTGGCTGATGCTGTTAATTCCAGTAACTTAGGAGGCTGAGGCAGGAGGATCACAAGTTAGAGACCAACCTTAGCAACTTAGCAAGAACCTATCTCAAAAAATAAATAGGGCTGGAGTGGTAGAGTGCTTGTCTAGCATATGTGAGACCCTTGGAAGGGCCTAAATCATGGCTTGAGATGAAAGATGAAAATAATCTCCATAAAGTCTCCGCCCCCCAAATGCATTGCTTCAACGGTGAGTTCTTTTTCTTATTCAGCGTTTGCAAGCTGAGTTACCATAACCTTGGGAGGGGAAAAGGGTTGGGCTGGCTCATGTGCCAAGTTTGGGGTGCCGGCTGCTCCCCGGGAGGCTCTGGGCCCCCCTGATGGCCCCACCGAGCTGCTCCGCCCTGCTCACACCCAGGAAGCCCTGAGCTGCCACACAGGACAGCACACACATGCCAGCAGCCAGCCGCTGGGTCGAGCTGCTCCTTAATGTCAGCATTTTTTCTTTTGTACCAGGGATTGAACCCAGGGACACTTTACCACTGAACCACATTCCCAGCCCTTTCAGTTTTTAGATTTTGAGACCCTAAGTTGCTTAGGGTGTTGTTATGTTATTGAGGCTGGCCTCCAACTTTCGATCCTCCTGCCTCAGTCTCCTGAATCCCTGGGATTACAGCCATGTGCTCCTGCACCTGGTTTAAGTCTCAACCTTATACAGAACCCCCTTTTCTTGATATTTCTTGTGTGAGAAACAAATTGGAACTTGGGAGTGGAGCCCAGGGGCCTGCATGCTGGGCAGGAGGCACCCCCTCCCGCCCCTCCTGACATTTTATTAGCTCTCCACTTGATACCACTTTTTTACAGATGAGGAAATTTAGGAAAGAAGCTGGGACAGAGACACAGGCAGGCTGACCCCAGGGGTCCCCCATGCACCCTGCTGTGGCTCAGGGATCTCTCCAGGGAGTGCCACCCAGACGCACAGTCCACTTCCCCAGGGCATCTCGAACTCAGAACAGGAGCTGGCCGGTTCCCTGTTCTCAACCACTTCCTCCTGTATTTCTCTCGGGTGGAACCATCATTTCCACAAGAAACTCCCTGGTGGCAGGTCCCCTCCCTCCCCCTTCTCCTAACTCTTAAATCCAGCTCTTCTTCATCCTGTTAACCATCCACGTGCTGAGGTGGAGCTGTGGGGAGACTCCTGGCGTAAGCCTGCCTGTGTCCACGTCCCAGCTTCCTTTCTTACACTCCCTGTCACCAGGGCTCTGCAGAAGAGGCGCCTGCACGTCGAGGGAGCCCTTGCCAGGTGCCAGCAGCCCCTGCCTACAGCACTGTGACCCACACTCCCAAATGCCCGTCTAGTTCCCTCCAAGCCCGCCCAGCCCAACCTGCCACTGTGGTCACCAAAATGGCATCCTGCCCCGTTGCTCTCCCCAGCGGAGAACCTTCCAGTGGTTCCCGACAGGTGGCAGGAGGAAGGCCACCAGTCCCTCGTCTGAACGTCTGAACGTGTAGTTCGTGTGATATCCACCTCACTCCCCACGCCTCTGCCCTCCCCCTGGAGGGATGATCCCAACACCTGCCCTTGAAACACCCAATTTGGGGGTAACCCTTCATTTTGATACAATGTTAGACTTACAGAAAACTTTGCAAAATAGTGCAAATTCTCCTTACTCTTCACCTTCACCCAGATCACCGTGGGTATTTTGCATTGGCATGCATATGCGCACGCGCACACACACATACACACACACATGCACCATGTATAAATATTTTCTTCTGAGCTATTTGATAGTGAATTTCAGACATATTGTGCCCTTTTATCCCTAAATACATCAGCATGTCTTCAAAGAACACGAATGCTCTTACATCATCAAATTATAGTTATCAAAATTAGAAAACATTCATGCGATATTTTCTAATCTACAGGCTATGATCAGATGTCACTAACTGTCCCAGGAATGCTCCTTACAGCTCTTTTGTTCTGAGTTGTCACATCACCCTATTTCCTCTTACGTGACACTGCGTTTTTAAAGAGTTGAAGCTTGTTGTTTTGCAGAACATCCCCCAGTTAGAGTTTGCGTGGTGTTTTTTCAGAATAATACGCAGTCTTCCTGCTCGGCGGGAACAGCCCAGAAACAATGCTGGGCCCTTCTCAGCAAATCGACGGGCCACATGCTGCTGCTGGGTTGTCCCACTCTGGGTGATAAGAACACTCAGGACTATTTTCCTTCAACTTCAGTTTTCGTTTCACCTTCTAAGGAAGCCTTCTTGGCCCTTCCACTCCAGTTAGGTCAGGTGTCCATTCCCTGAGGCCCAGGGGCGGAGTCCATTCACACTGACCCAGGCAGCATGTGTGTCCCCACGTCCCTCGACTGTAAGGCCCACCTCTTGCTCAGTAGAGTGGCCTGAGCAAGAGGCACTTAAAACGTGTTTTTTCAGTGAATGAGTGAGAGAGAACGTGCGGGAGCTGGTACAGTTTACAGAGCAGCCGTGTGTCTGTCTGTGCTTCCTCTCTGCTTTTATCCGTGAAGCATGGCAGACGGGGGTGTGGCGGGGGTGGGCTTCTGTTTGTGCCAGATTGTCACCGAAAGCATGCAAGTCTGACCCCGTCTCGGTTCAGAAGCATGGTATTTAGCCTTCCTTTGCGGGGTGACTGGGCCAATTCTAGAGCTTTCCACGAGTTTCTTGGTGGGAGGAGAGTGGGAGTGGGGGACACTCTGGGCTTTTGGTGGTGTGAAGTGTTGGGACTCCGCAGAGCACATGGAGAGACTTTCATAGTGAGCTGGCCTCCGCCCTGCAGCCTCTGTGGAGCCCGTGTGTCACACCAGGGAGGGAAGTGGCCCCAGGGACACCCCGCAGCCTCTCACATCACTGTCCCCTCTGCTCTTTCAGACGCAGGAGGAAGGAGACGCACTGAGGCCTCGGGGCTCCTCAGCTCCGCTGCTCAAGTCCCCGGTGCAGGCTGCACCCTTGGCCTTGGAGGCTTCTGGAAGAGCCCTGGACGCGGTTCCGGAAGCCTGGCCGTCTCTTCTGTCCTGTTTTGCTCTTTGTGAGACGTAGGCCAGCGCTGGCCTGCTCAACCGGATCCTCATGTGGGTCCCTCTGAAGTCACCGCTGGGAATGGCTGTCGCTGGGCTTTGTGGCTGATGAACAACAGCTGTTGAGCGTTGGTCCTGGGTGGTGATTTCCCGGGAAACCAGGCCTCCGCTGCCAGCCAGGAGGACGGGAGACGTGGGTCCCCGTCAGCCACGACTGGTGACCTGGGCGCCCCAAGCTGTAGGCTCATTCAGGGCAGCTCGCTCTCACCTGGTGACACAGATGGCAGCTGGGGAGGAGCCAGGGGGCCGGGTGTGAAGCGAGCTAGAGCAGCCCTGTGACAGGACAGTCACAACACACACCTTAGCAGCTTCCAGTTCCCTGTGAGGGACATGCTCAAAGATGAGTGTCCTCAGGAGCTGGCGGGGAGCCGTCTCAAGGTGGAGTGGTCCCCCGCCAGCAGGGCCTCCGTGGAGGTGGCGCTGGGCCCCCCCAGCCGGGCTCCTGGATTCCCATCTCTGTGTTGGTGCCCTAATGGCCCCTGGGGTCTCCTGTTGTGCTGAATTGAGTGGAATTGCCTTGAATCAAATTGGACTAAAATAAATTGAATTGAAAGGCCTACAAATAGGTATGAATGTCCCCGTGGAGTGCCAGGCCCTGGGGGGTCAGAGCTGAAGGAGGCATCCCTGGTCACACCGCTGGGCTGTGAGGGTGCTGTGCACTTGCAGTGAGAGCACATTCAGGGGCGATGGGTGGGGGAGGGGAGGGAGGAGTAGGGAGGCGGGGGGGGGGGGTGACCTTGGAGTACTGAGTGGGGAAAGAGAAAGCAAGGGTAGGAAGTAGCACTGCCGTGGAGGAAAGGCAGGGACCAAAGAGAGGTGACGCCGGCTTACCTGTGCCTGTCCACGTCCACACAGAGGAGAACGCCCCCACCCAGCCTGCGACCCCCAGCATGGAGACCCCAGGAAGTGCCCCCGCCACACCTACTCAGAATCCCAGGCAGATGGCCCAGGAACTTGCATTTTGAAAGACACTGTAAAGTGAATTCAAAGACCCAGATGGCCTGGGGGACAGGGGGGAACCCGGATCCCAACCTGTGTCCAGTAACTCACTGTCACACTTCCTTGCACACCAGAACCACCTGGAGGGGCTTGTCGAAACTGCTGGGCTACACCCCCAGATTGCTGCTGCTGCTGAGAGGGATCCACACAGACAGGAGGAAGCCCAGGGGCTCTTCTGGGGAGCCCTGAGATTTGAGAGATGCACCTTTCTTACGGATGCACCCAACCTAGGTTCTAAGCCCTCCCCTCCAGACAGAAGGTGCTCTGGACATGGAGCCTTGCCCAGTGCCCTGGATCTGAAGGAGGGTGAGCCTGGGTCCTTGGTTTCTTGGGGCATCTGGGGCCCCTTACCCCAGGTGATGCCCTCCCAAGCTGCCCTGCAGAGGTCATGACCCTGAGGCCACTCAGCACGTCTGGGGACCCAAGCTTCCTGCAAACTGTAGGGACTGCTGTTCATTCTTGGGCCGGTCACTGCTTGGATCCGCAGCCCACAAGAGCTGAAATAAAGCCCCACTTGAAGTGGTAAGTCTGTGGGTGCTGGCGCCCCCTTCCCGCCATCAAGGAGCTGGTACTGTGCCCCAAACAAAAGACACAAGCACACCAGTTGTCAAGTCTCGCCTGGCAGGTCTAGCTCCTGGGACTACTCACAGGCCCAACCTGGCCCCGTCAGGGTCCTGGAGGGAGGAAAGCACAGGTTCATTTGAACAGGGACACGGGATGTAGCTGTAAGGGATTCGAGTAGGCAAGGCCTGGATGTAGGAGTAAAGAGAAGTCTAAGTCACCCAGGCCAAGAGCTGCAGGGAGCTCCCTCCCCAGGGCCGAGCTCAGCCCTTGCCTGAGAGCACTGCTGGGCCCACATGGGGCCTGCTGGGAGTCTGTCTCTAGGGTGTCAGGTGGCTGATTGTGCAAGGGACAGCACCTTCCTGCAGGAAATAGGCTGCAACCACTGAGGAGGGGTGCAGGGGGAGGCGCTGGGCACAGCAGGGCCTGGGGCTGGGGCATCCACGTGCAGTGCCGGAGCGGACCAAGCTGGCGCACGAGAACCTTCCTCTTGCAGTGCTTGCCACTGTCCACCGGAAGGGAAGATATCCAGAGGAGCTGGATCCATTGTCTCAGAGCAGACAATGAAGTGTGTGAACTTGGAGCCACTTGACAATTGGCATGATTCCCAAAGATTGGCTCTTCACTCGGGAGCCCAGGGCGTGGGAGTTGTCAAAGCTACTCTTCCAGCCCAACTCAAGGGCTCCCCTGTCAAGTCCCTTAACACTCTAGACACCAAATGACTTGCTCAAGGTCATACAGCTGGGTGGGGTCGTGAGCAACTATAGCTTGCTCTCCACAGCCCCCTGCTCTGTCTCTCAGGAAGCCCTTTTGTCATTAAATTGGGCCAGGAGACTGATAGTACCGGAGCTGAAAACCCTGTTTGTTTGTTTGTTTGTTTGTTTATTCTGGTACCAGAGATGGAACCAGGAACACTTTACCACTGAGCTTCATCCCTGGTCTTTTTTTTTTTTTTTTTTTTTTTTTGAGACAGAGTCCTGCTAAGTTGCTTAGGACCTTCCTGAGTTGCTGAGGTTGGCCTCAAGCTTGAGATCCTCCTGCCTCAGCTTCCTGAGTTGCTAGGATTACAGGTGCGCACCATTGCACCTGGCCAAAAAACAACAACAAAAAATATTTAAAATGAATAATCCCAGCACAGGAGAGCTCACAACACAGGTGTCTAGTATGAGGACAGGGAGTTTCCTGACATTCCAACAAACAAAACAGAACCCTTTCTCCTTCCTTTGAAATCTGTGAACTCTTTAAGTCAAATGTGAGGAGCAGACAGTGTAAGTGATATACCCCCTTCTACACTCAGTGTAGCCATTGGAGGTACCTAGCAAAGACTGGTTGCTTTGGTTCATAACTTGGCTGGCACAGTCCTTGGATCTTGTCCCATGTGTTCCCTTCCTGGAAAATTTCATAGTAGAGGTGGTAACAGTCCCTAACACCTGTGTATCTTACCCTTGGCTTTTTGCTTTACAAGAAGCAGCCCACAAGACTCCAGAATGAAGAAACTCTTCCTCGATACACACATTCAGAAAACCAAACTGGGGCGGTGTATCAGTCAGCCGCACCACCCTGTAACAAGGCGCTGCAGATTGAGAGACACCACACATTTATCTTCTCGATTCTGGTGATGGAGGTGTGGGCAGGGCTGGTTTCTCTTGGCCTCTCTCCTGGACCGGGAGACACCTGCTTTCTCCCTGTGTCCTCACATGGTCATTCCTCTGTGTCTGTATCCTAATCTCTTCTTATAAGGACCCCAGTCATATTGTGACACTAGGGACCACCCATATGAGCTCATTTTAATATCTACCTCTTCAAAGACCTCTCTCCAGACACAGTCACATTTGGAGGTACTGTGGGTTAGGATTTCAACAAACAAATGGGGAGACACAGTTCAGTCCTAAACAGACAGTATTTTCTTTGTTATAAAAACTTGACTTTTTTTTTCTTCCCTTTTTGCAGTGCTGGGGACCGAACTTTGCAGATGCTAGGCAAATGCTCCTCCTCTGAGCTAAATCTCCAGCCCATAAACTTGAATTTATATATAGTTTATGGCTTTTAATAATTTAAGAGATACCATCTCTGGTTTAAGCTGCCCTTCCTAACATCATGATCCAATTCATTTTGTATTCAAATAAACATGAGATGTGTAGTCTTTCACATTTGAAAATATGTGAAATCCCTTCCACTTTTGGAATTCCAAGCCAGTTCTTGGTGGGCCACTCTCTAGTATCAATAAAAAGTTGAGGGCTGGGGATGTGGCTCAAGCGGTAGCGCGCTCGCCTGGCATGCGTGCGGCCCGGGTTCGATCCTCAGCACCACATACCAACAAAGATGTTGTGTCCGCCAAATACTAAAAAACAAATATTAAAATTCTCTCTCTCCCTCTCTCTCACTCTTTCTTTAGAATAAATAAATAAATAAATAAATAAATAAATAAATAAATAAATAAATAAAAATAAAAAGTTGAACTCAGAGCTGGGCGCGGTTGTTCATGCCCACAGCTTGAGCCCAGGGTTTGAGGCCATCCTGGGCAACAGCAATATTGCCCTTGAAAAAACTTTAAACAAGTAAACAAACACCAAACATTGAACTCAGCACCTGGCATGTGGGGTGATCATGAAGAGGATCGTGTGCAACGACCCTGGGACACAAAATGAACTGTCATGGACCAACATTCCCCCCGCATCTGCTGGTGACTTGAGCCCACTGAGGGTCTGACGCCAGAGGGAGAAGGGCTGGCGCCACCTCCTGGAGAGATGAGGAATGTTCCGCTGAAGCCAGTGACACGTCCACAGAGCGATTCCAGGAATCACCAACAGAGGGCGCCAACATCAGGCGTCACATCAAGCTGGTCACACCCCAAACTGCAGCGTGGGTTCCCCTGTTGCCCACTTCCCACTGACCTTTAGAAAAGGACGAATTCGAGCCTGACATTGCCTTTGTGGATGACAATTTTGCAAAAAGGGTAAACTCATTTAGATAGGTTAGTTAGGGAGACCATGAATCATTAAAAAATAGGCAAAAACTAAGACTTTTCTTTTCCCAGCTTTGCAAGATGATGATGGATGATGTGGTTGGAGTCATCTCTTTTAACAGGGCTGTATGGCCCCCATTCATCCCTGGAAATAGGAGACAGAGGGTCTACCTCAGTGAAGTCTAACCTGCCTGTGGGGGCCTTGGATGCTCCCAGGTGACATGAGCAGCCAGGGCAGGGGACCTCCCCCTTGGAGGAGAAGCACTTGGGACATGAGAGCTGCAGAACACCTCTGTGAGGTGCAAGGGAAGTCTCTGTTGGAAACGTGCAGATCCACTGGGCTCCGGGAAAAACAAAACAAAACAAAGCCGTCACCCACCACACCGGCCTGCTTTGAGCATGAGCCAAAACCTGCTGTCCCCACCCACTGTCCAGACCACACTCCGTCCTGTAAGGACTGGGCTCTGTCCCAGTCTATGAAAAGTCCGAGCTGCTAAAATAGATAAGGTGCTAAGTTTGGGGAATGGGACGCAGAAAAGAATAATTGTGCCTTGGTGGTCTGTCGGGCTGTGTCTCTCTAGTGGGAGTCACAGCACTTAAATATGTAAATAAAGACAACTGTGCTCCAGGGTGCGGGGAGTGCCAAGTACGAGAAGGGTAGAGGCTGAGGAGTCAGGGAGGGCCTTCAGGAGGCCGCGAGGAGACCCAAAAGGCAGAGCCAGGATTTGGGACAACAGAGAGAACTCAGAAGAGGGCTAAAGAGGGGACAGATGGCTCACACATGTCTGGGAGTGTCAGCCAGCTGGGGCCCAGGGTCCACTGAGGGTGGGCATCCTGGGCACTGCTTGTGGAGTCGGGGCTGGCCTGGGGTGTGGTCTCAGGCATGGCTGAACCGGGTGTGGTCATTCAGGCACGTGGTCCATCAGGAGACAGGGTGAGTCTGGCCAGGTTTGGAGGGCCGCTGGAGGTTGGTGTTTGAGGAGGATCACTGGGTGGGAACCGGCTTCAGTGTGTCCTGTGGTCCTGTGGTGACGGTGGGTGCAGTTCCGAATCCCCTGCCCCTGCCCTCCGAGAGGCCTCAATCTGGAGTGGACAGACTTCTCTAGGGACAAGAGAATGTGCCCATGGTTTCCTGCTGCTTCTGGCAGGCAGGACACAGGCCCTGTGTTGCTCTGCCCCCCTGAGGCCCCCAAGGAAGCTATTTCCGATCCCATTTTCTGCTGAGGCAGGACCGGGGTGGAGGCCACAGAGGAAATCACTCTCAGGGCCCTGGGACTGGTTGACTCTGTCCTCAGCTAGGCCCATGGGTGGAAATCCCCTGCTCCAGCTCCCTGGAGCTCCCTGGCCTGGGTCCCAGTCGTCTGCCCCTCTGGAGGCAGCTGGCTTTCTCATGAGTCTCCCTTTTCTGGAACCGTCCAAATCCCCAGAAGCCCTGTTCTGAGACCTAGCAAGGCTGACCAGATGTGCTTGCCCAGGGATCCCAGAGCCCCTGCTGTGCCACCCTGCGGAGAGAAGGGCCTGGCTGGGCCTGGTCTCATCTGTTGTTTTGCCTGCAAAGGAGCCTCAGCAGCGTTTTCCTCTGCTCTCCAGCCGGGCTCTGCCTTTGGCCTGCATCTCATTAGGGGGGCCACTGAGGTGGCTAAGCTGGGTCAACATCGGGGTGAGCTGCTGGGGCCACCATCACTGCCCCATGGGGGACCCTACGTGACCAGGAAAGTGATGCGAAGACAGGAGCGGGTGGCGGCCAGCACTAGCCCTGGAGTATCTGGATCTGTATGTGTGCAGGTCACTGTTTCTGGACTTTTCCATGGTGTAGGCCAACACACTCTCAGTTTGGGTCTGAGAAGCTGATCTGAGGTTTTTTTGTTGTTGTTGTTGTTACTTGCCGGGTTTCTGTTCTTGTGACTGAAAGGCTCAGGGGTCACTCCAGGAAAACTGGGCTAACTGGGCTGCGCAAAATAACCCCACAAGAGACACAAATACCTTTTTCTTTGGGGTCACTGTAACGGCTTCTCTGACCTTAAGGGTCCGCAGGAAGAGAGCGAGCAAGAGCACGTGCTGACCCCTTTTATTGAGGAGAAGCTTTTCAAATGAGGCAAGGGGTCAGGTTTCAGGGGGGCTGAGTCTATCTTCATGATGTCCACTGTCAGCAGGTTGACTGACACCTGGGCAGGCCACACCCAAGGGCACAGTAAGAGGAGGGGACACACACAAGGCACTTCCATGGAAGATTCTATCCTAAACAGGGCCAGGGCTTATATTACAAAGGAACAGGTGAGCTTAGCTGTAGCAAGACACACCCATGCACGAGACCCTGACCCTCGCACCCAAGAAGGGTGCCACATTTCTGCCACTGAGCGCCTCAGCACCCAGCTGGGGACTGTGACCCAGTCACGTGTAAGGTTGGCCTCCCACCGTTACTTGCTAGCCAAGGCTTCCAAGAGGCCTGTCCAGCCACACGGAGCCTGCAGTCTCCTGACCCATCTCCCTTCCCGGGCTGCCATCTGCTCCCGTGCCAGGCTACATGGCAGATGTGTGGATGGACCCACGTCTCCACCCTCCTTCACCCAGCAGGGCCCCGCGTGACTCTGCCACTTCCCACCAGCACTCCCTCCTGCCTGGAGGGCGTTGATCACTGGCTTCCTGTCTCCTGCTGTTGAAAGAACATTCTAGAGCTCAGCGATCAGATGGGCTCAAGAACCTTGGCGACTCCTGCCTTCAGTCAGAGCCCTCCCTACTCACCGACCCACGCCCCAGGCGCTGTGAGGGTTCAGGCAGTGCCACCCCACTTCCAGCTACAGCTCACACCACCAGGACCAGTCCCTCCCTGAGTCCCTGGCCCAGCCTTGCTCCTCAAGTCCCTCCAGGCGCCTCTCCCCATGAACTTGGGCTGAGTCCCTGCCGGCAGTGCCTTTCCCTCTGACACCTCACACGCTGCGCTTTGGCCCCATGGAGCCATGTCCTTGTGTCCCAGGGTCACCTGCCACACATTTCCTCTTCTGAGCTTCTGGAGGGCAGAGCCTGTTCCCTCACCTTGGATTTGCTCCCAGGCTGAGCTTGGTACCTGCACAGGTCGGGGCTCAGCGGACATGTGCTGTAGGTGAAGGGACAGAAGCCCAGACCGCGACACCTCCGGCTCCCCAGCTTACGCCCACCCCGCTGGCCTCTTACCAGAGGGTTCCAGGATGCCCCAGAGCCCTGTTCCTCACCCACTCACAGGGCCCTCTGACTCCATCTTCCCCTCCCTCCCTCCCTCCCTCCCTCATAGGCAGCTGCGGGTTCACTCTGCCATTTTCCAGCAAGATGCGAACCTTGGAGAATCAGGACTTTGGTGTAACTTGGGTGGAGGGGTCAGCTAGGAAAGCAAGGCAGGTAGGAATGATCCGGAGCATTCCAGAGGACCAGGGCAAGACAGGGGGCGAAGCTCTGCCCCCCGCCTGGCTCCTTTGGGGATCTCCCTTCTGGGGCCAGAGGAAGGGTCCCCTTGGGTGAGTATGGCAGGGCAGGGGTGTGGGGGCTGCGGGGGGGCTGAGCTCAGAGCCTTGGAGCCCAGTGCCTGCCACCCAGCAGCCCCACTGAGCCCCGGGCAGGGCGTGGCCCAGGGTTTGTGTGAAGTTACCTGGAAACCAGGTCCAGTCACACGTGCCAGCCCCATGGCACCCCCCCAGTTCTGTTCATGAAGCTGGGTTGCTGTTTCAGGGAAGCCACAAATACAGCCATCCCCAGAGCCAGGGACGAGCAGGAGGACAGGCACCCCCAAGGACATTAATGACCAGGAAACAAAGCATCCTGGGTTCTGAACAGGTGAGGGCCTCAGAGACAGGAGGATGCAGGGTGCCAGGTGAACAGCAGGGAGACCAAATAGGACTAAGGATGTCAGGAAAGGGAGCTCCGAGCTGAGAACAGGATTGGCTTCCTGCAGTGTGACCTGCTCTATTGCCCAGTAAGCCCAGACTGGGGAGGGGCCCTGTGCTTGAAGTGCAAGGCTTCACGGGCGCCATCTTGAAGTCCTCAATGGATGTTATCTTTGAACTGGGCTTGGTAAGCAGAGTTTGATGGACAATGGGATGTGCACAGAGGCTTGGAGCTTTAGCTCACATGTGGTCCTGCCTCCCTGGGATGGGTCTGGGGTGCCCACTCTCTCCACCTTGCCTGGTGATTGCAGGCCCCTTGGTCCCTGGTGGAGACCTGGGCATGGATGTAGGAAGCACCAGGTATGGGTATGGGTGAGCCCCTGAGCACTGTGGGCATTTGCCTATGGCTTCCCCATGCTTGTGTGGTCTTACAAATTAAAAACACCAGGACTTTTGAGAGAGAAATATAGACCAAGGGAAAAGTTGTTTTCCTGCCTTTTTGGAACAGAGCTTTACACATTCATTTTGTATCGGGTCCTGCACATTATGTAGCCAGCCCTGGTTGATGGACTATTAGAAGTGAGGGTGGCCCAGCGTCTCAAGAAGTTGGGTCAGGTGGAGCCACGTGCTTCTGGAGTTGATGCCGAAGTTGAGTCCAGCCACAGCTTCTTAGAAACAATCAAGAACGTGAAGAGAGAGCCGGCAGAATGGGAGAAAATCTTATCTCCTGCAGCTCAGGTAGAGCATTAATCTCCAGGATCTATAAAGAGCTCAAAAAACTTAACACCAAAAAACCAATAACTCAATCAATGGGCAAAGGAACTGAGCAGGGACTTCACAGAAGAAGAAATAAGAATGGTCATCGAATACATGAAAAAATGTCCAACATCACTAATAATTAGAGAAATGCAAATTAAAACTACACTGAGATTTCATCTCACTCCAATCAGAACGGCAATTATCAAGAATAAAAGTAACGGGCTGGGGATGTGCCTCAAGCGGTAGCGCGCTCGCCTGGCATGCGTGTGGCCCGGGTTCGATCCTCAGCACCACATACCAACAAAGATGTTGTGTCTGCCAAGAACTAAAAAATAAATATTTAAAATTCTCTCTCCTCTCTCTCTCTCTCTCTCTCTCTCTCTCTCTCTCTCTCTCTCTCTCTTTCTTAAAAAAAAAAGAATAAAAGTAACAATAAATGTTGGTGAGGATGTGGAGGAAACAGTATATTCTTACATTGCTGGTGGGACTGCAAATTGGTACAACTGCTCTGGAAAGCTATATAGAGATTCCTCAGAAAACTTGGAATGGAACCACCATTTGACCCAGCTATCCCTCTCCTCGGCATATACCCAAAGGACTTAAAATCAGCATACTACAGGGACACAGCCACATCAATATTTATAGCAGCTCAATTCACAATAGCTAAGCTATGGCACCAACCTAGATGCCCTACAACAGATTAATGGATAAATATTACTCAGCCTTAAAGAAGAATGAAATCATGGCATTTTTCAGTAAATGGATGGAACTGGAGAATATCATGGTAAGTGAAATAAGCCAGTCCCCAAAACCCAAAGGTGGAATGTTCTCTCTGATATGTGGGCGCTGACCCACAACAAGGGAGGGTAGGGAGGGGAGAATCTAAGTTCACTGGATGAGACAGAGGAACGAAGGGAAAGGGGCCGGGGGATGGGAATAGGGAAGACAGTAGAATGCACCAGGCATAACTGTCCTGTCCTTATCCACGATGCACGACCAGTGTCACTCCACATCATGTGCAGCCACAGAATGGGACCTCAATTAGGATAAGTCATACTCCGTGTATGTATAATATGTCAAAATACACTCTACCGTTGGGTCTGGGGAGGTAGCTCAGTTGGTAGAGTGCTTGCCTCACATGCACAAAGCCCTGGGTTCAATCCCCAGCGCCTCACACACACTCCACTATCATGTGTATCTGAAAAGAACAAATTCAAACCTTTTAAAAGAAGTTGCCTTCAGGAGGGTGGGGCCTGGTCCCGGGGTGAGATAGGACCCTCCCTGTGTTCGGATGCTGGGAAAGAGGCCAGATGGGTGCTCCAAGGTTCTGGCACGTTCACGTTTCCTAGACTTCAGAGAGTTGTCCCAGCCAAAACCACGTCCCCGTTTGCAAGCCATCTGCCTTCGTGTTCCCCTGAGGGGCAGCTAGAGGCCCACTCACCCCTGCACCTGCCTGCAGGTCAGTCAACTGCAGACGGGAAATATCTTTAAAAATTGCATCTGTACCAAACATCCCAAACTTCTTGTTATCATTTTCCCTGAAAAATGCAGCTTGACACCTGTTTACATTTGCCTTGTTTTCAGTATCATAAGCCATCGAGAGAGGATTTGGAGTGTGCTGAGGATATGGTGGGTTCCAGACAAATACTATGGAATTTCTTCCCCCTCCCCCTCCTCCCCCTCTCTCCCTCCTCCTCCTCCCCCCTCTCCCTCCTCCTCCTCCTCCCCCTCTCTCCCTCCTCCTCCCCCTCCTCCTCCTCCTCCTCCCCCTCCTCCTCTTCCTCCTTCTTTTTTTTTTTTGTTAATGGGGATTAAAGGGGCACTCTACCACTGAACCACATCCTCAGCTCTTTCATCTTTTATTTTGAGTCTTGCTAAGAGGCTGAGACTGGCCTTGAACTTGTGATCTTCCTGCCTCAACTTGTGGAGTGGCTGGGATCACAGGCCTGCACTACCACCGGCAGTTACAGCATTTTACACGTGGAACTTGAGCTTCCTGGGATTTGGGTGAGGTGGCGCTGGGGTGGGGGGTGGAGCCAACTCCCTTGGTACCAAAGGAGACTGAGAGGTGAGATCTGGGACTGCCTGTAACTTGGGGAGCTGTGGCCTCTCCCCGGCTTCAGAATTCTCTGAGAATTCAATAAAAAGTTTGTATGGCCGGGTCCCACCCCCAAGACCCTGAATCAGTAGGTCTGAAAGTGAGTTTTCCACAAGGAACCCGGTGTGTGTGTGTGTGTGTGTGTGTGTGTGTGAACGCCTCTTAGTGGCTGGGTGAGCAGGTGGGTTGTCCACACCGAGGGTTGTCCCTGACAGGAGGGAGAAGAGTCTCGGAGGCTGTGCCCTCATGGGGAAGGGCTGAGCCATCCCTCAATGCCCACCAACCCACTGAATCCTGCCCCTGAGTTCTGTTCATTTGTCACACAGCAAAAGAGAAGCCAGAATTTGTGAGTGACCGTGAGAATAGATGGACAGGGCCGAGGCACGTCTGCCTCCGTGGTTCATAGAGGCTGCCTGCTCCTACCTTTCAGAACTGCCCTTTTGGTGGACAAAACCTCCACCTCAGACACCCCATAGCATCCATGCTGTGGGCCTTCTGTTTTAGGATTTGCTGGTGGGCAGTTTCATCTGAAGAGGGCCCATTACTACCTGGCTGACCCCGGCAAGGCATTTGAACCCTTATCTCTTCTCTGAGGGAGGACTAAGACCAGGGATTGAATCCAGAGGTGCTCTACCTCTGAGCCACATCCTCAGCCCTTTTTATTGTGAGACAGGGTCTCACTAAGTTACTCAAGGCCTCGCTAAGTTGCTGAGGCTGGCCTCCAACTTGTGATCCTCTTGCCTCAGCCTCCTGAGTTGCTGGCATTACGAGCGTGCACCACCACACCCAGCTGGAACTTTTATGGTCTCAGCTCACTGGGCTTGGGTGAAGACAAGACACAAAAACCTCCCTTTACATTTTTCTACCACTTCTAAATTTCCCCCACTGAGCAGCCTCACTTTAATGTAGAAGCCCCATAGAAGAGCTGTTAGGGCCGCGCTCCGTGGGACTTCCTGTAATCCCAGTGACCCAGGAGGATTGCAAGGTCCAGGCCAGAATGGGCAACTTGGTGAGACCCTTCCTCAAAATTAAAAATAAGAAAAAAGAGCTGGGGATGTACTCAGTGTCCAGTCCTTAGCACCCCAGGGTCAGTCCTTAGTACTCCTCCCCCCCAAAAAGAGCCAGGCTAGTCCCACGGGGAGGCAGGGCCGGGGAGCCCTGCAGCCCTGGCTGGCCTCCTGGCCTGGGAAGCAGACGCCACTGTGCCCACTAATTCCTGCCTGAGAGCAGGCTGCCCCGGGGCCAGCCTATCACGTCCACGTTGGGCTGCGGCTTCCTTCTCTTAAAGTAAGACGGGAAAGGAGTGACCACTTGTTCCTTATTTAGGACGTGGGCTTGGCGGCCTAGACATGGAGGGACTGTGTTGTTGTTGCTAACGAGCAGCCTTCAATTATAAGTTTAAAATAAACCCGTCCCCCTCCCTGGTTCCCGGCCTCCCTGGGGTGCTGGTCATGGAAAGAGACAGGGCCCAGCTGCCCGGGGCCTGCGGCTCTGCACCAGGCTGAGGCCAGCGGGCAGCCTCGGCCTAGAGCCAGCAGGAGGCCCCTCTGGCTCCTCCGGAGGAGCCGCTGGAGTCCATAAACATGGCCAACGGCAGGAACCACAGACAGGACCTCTGGGTGACTTGTGGGATGTGGCTGCCTCTGCCAGGGGCTGAGGGGGGGACTGTGGAGGGCTCAGGGTCTGCACCCTCTAAAGCCACGTCAGGGTTCCATGATCCTCCTCTTGAGGCTGGGATCAGGAATGTTTCCCAAAGGCCCAAGGTTTGCAAGTGTGGGCTGAGGTGCTCCTGGGAGAGGGTGAGGCCCTTAAGAGGCGGGGCCTAGTGGAAGGAAGTTAGGTCATTGGAGGCGTGCCTTTGAAGGAGCTACTGGGACCCGGTCTCTTTTGTTTCCTAGCTGCCATGCCATGAGAACTTCCTCACCACACATGACTGCCATGATGTGCTGTCACAGGCCCCACAACCCAGGGACCAATTGACCATGGACTAAAACCTCTGAAACTCTGAGCAAAAACAAACCTCTTTATAAGTCGTTTTCTTTTCTCAGGAGTTTTGTTACAGTAACAGGATGCTGACTGACACAGATGGAGTGTCTCTTTAACAGTTGTCGGCAGTTTTTTTCTGGGTTCATCTTCTGAACTGCTTGGGGCTCTAGACCAGAGCTTCCCCAATTTTAATGTGCTCACGAATCCCCTGGAGCTGACTCAGCACGTGTGTGTGTGTGTGTGTGTGTGTGTGTGTGTGTGTGTGTGTGCCTGAGGTTCTCATTTTTAGCCCACTCCCAGGGGATGTGGGTGCTGTGGGCCCCCAGATCCCACCCAGGACAGTGAGCCTCCTCCTGGTGCCAGGTCTACCGGGTGGCTCCTCTCACCAGGAGGCTGTGACAGGCCTGGCTTCAAGGGGGACTGAGCAGAGTGGGGATGTCTGATAAGCATCAGGGCCTGAGGCAGCCCTGAGGGACACTGAGGGCCATGCTTTGAGTGGGAAGGTGACTGGGCCACAGAGCCAGAGGAGGCAGTGACACCTGAGGGGTCTTAGAGGGCAGAGGCGGACCTCCCACCAGCGCCTGCTCCGACTGCTCCCCTGAACACGGGTGTGTCCCCGGAGGGTCAGGACAAGGACGCCTCCTGCCCCGTTAGCTCACCTCGTCTACCCGGCATCCGGCCAGGCAGGCTCTGAGGCTCCCCCCTCTTAGGGCTGGGGACTTACAAGGCCCTTGGCCAGGACAGAGGCTGGAGACCGGCTCTGGGCCCCCTCCCCAGCTGCCCGTGAGGACCTGAGTGTGGGATCCCTTTACCAGGGTCCCCCTCCACCTGGACAGATCCCTGAGCTGCCCCAAGCCGGGGCCTCTGTGAAGGTCAAGTTCTCTCTCACGTGTGATGGTCTTTCCACCCATGAGAGGTCCCCAAAGGAGTCCTCTTACAGGGACAGAAGCAGAATGGGGGTGTTAGGGGTGGGTGGGCCGGGGGAAGTGGGGCATTAGTGTTCAGTGGGTGCAGAGCCTCAGTCTGGGTCGAAGAGAACGTTCTGGTTTGGATGGTGGAGATGTCTGCCACCGAATTGTAGGATTAAAAAGGCTAAGACGGTAAATTTTATCACAAACACCAAGATGTGCTATTCTGGCGGCTTGAACTACCAAGGACCCACCAGAACAGCTTGGCTTGGACATAAATCTACAGGTACAGAGTGGCTGGTGGTCACCTGTGGGCCAAAAACACTGCAGTGGTTTGGATGATGTCCCCCAAAATGTGTGTTAAATAAAGGCTTGGTCACCAGCCTGTGTCACTCTTGGTAGGTGGAGGAAAACTTAAGATTAAGAGGTACGGCCTGGCGGGAGTTCTTTAGGTCACGGGTGGGGGGGGTGGGGGGTGGTTCTTTGAAGGTGATATTGGGACCCCAGCCTTTTCTTTTTTTTTTGGTACTGGGGTTTGAACCCAGGGGCACTCCACCCCTGAGCCATATCCCCAGCCCTTTTTGTATTTTATTTAGAGACAGGGTCTCACTGAGTTGCTTCGGGCCTTGCTAAGTTGCTGAGGCTGGCTTTGAACTCGCGATCCTCCTGCCTCGCTCTCTCAAACTGCTGGGATTTCAGACAGACACCACCAAGCTCAGCCTGGAATCAGCCTGGACTCCTCCCGACCAGAAACAGCAAGGACATTTGCTTAGCATCAACAGCAGCCTCCTTTCCAGGTAACAGGAGGCAGAACTGTAGATACGTCCAGTCTTTTCATTCCTCAATGCCTCTCCCAGGTCACCCTGACCCTGGGGACTGTGCTCTCTCTGCACAGCCAGGTGGCTGGGGTCTGGGCTACAGTGCCGTGTTTATCACACCCCACAAGCCCTTGGTCTTCAGGGACCAGGCTTGCAGCCAAATTCTGTCAGGACAGTGACTTCACGCTCACCGCAAGGGCAAATGTCTGCTACCTTCTCAGCCGAGGGCTGTCCCTGTGCAAGTGCTTGTTCATGATCTCCCCCGCCCGGAGTTCTGTGGGTGTCAGGGCCTGGTGGGGGCAGGGTGTGTGGCCCAGAGAGGAGCCTGGAAGGCTCGGGGACCACAGGGCTATAATCAGCTGTGATCTGGCAGAAGTACAGGGCACTCTCCCATCTAATCCCAGCCACATGGGGGGCTAAGGAGCGAGGATGGCAAATTTGAGGCCAGCTTCGGCTACTTGATGAGATCCTACCTCCAAATTCAAGGCTGAGAATGTAGCTTGGTGGTACAGCATCCCTGGGTTCAACCCCCACCCCCAAAATAGAAATGAAACAGAAACAAAAAACTGCAACAGGATGGTCAGAGTGTGCAGCCCATCTACCGCCAGCTCCCCTGACAGCTCCCCCTGGGGTTGCTTTTAAAGAAACACTCCCGAGGCAGCAGGTCCAGGACTTCACCTGTTGCCACTTTGCAGTGACACATGCCCCACCACGTGGGCTTTGACCAGCCCTGGAGTCACTGTCCCCTTCCCTGGCTAAAACCCGCTTGCCCTGCTGTATTCTGAGCTCCCAGAGCTCTCCTTCCGTCGGGTGTGGACTCGATCCTGTGCAACTGGGTTGGGGGAGAGGAAAAGAGTTATGGAGGCCCAGCAGAGAGACCGTGGCTCAGCTGTGGATAACCGACGGTGGGGAGCGGTTGCCAGGGTCCCCCCAGCTCTCGCCGTCACCGCGGACTTCCCACCTGTCCACATTCTCTCCAGGCAGTGCCCACAGCTTCGGCCAAGTGGCTTTTCCAAAAGTCGCTCCTGTGGCACAAGGCTTCCCGCAGATGGCCCACGTGGGCAGCAAGCAGCCTGCGACTTCCTGGAGGCACCTGATACCTGTGACCCGCGTGGAGCAGGCGGTAGGTTTGGGGACAGGATTAGAGCAAATCACAGGACAGCGGGACGGGCAAACTGCCGTTTTTAAAATATAACATTTATTGCTTAGATGGTTTGATACAGAACAGCTTTCTTTTCATTCTGAATTTGGAAGTTCTATACAACTGAGTACAAAGAGGAACAAAAAGTACCAAAACCAAACTTGTGATTCTCTGTTCATGTGGCATAAACCAGTTTTGTACATAACATGTAGCAGCAGTTTTTTAAGTTCCCTTTAGAAAAATATGAAATCTACACATTTATTATTGTTTCCTGTTTAATGCATGGGCTGAAATCACTAGGATCAACTTCCTTCTTGAAGAAAGAGAGGAGAGGAAAGAGACGAACGTATGATGAATCTGTCTGAAACTGGCATCCGGCTGCCACGTAGCTTCCCCAGAGCTGCGTGGAAGACAGCCCTGGGGTCTTTGTTTCTTTTGTTCACGCAGCCAGGTGTTTCATGTAGTGATTGAATCTCAGCATTGTGTCCATTAATCACAGAGAAAGAAAAAAAAAACTTGCACCTCAAAAAACTTTTCAGAAGATCCATATATATATATATATATATATATATATATATATATATATATATGTAAAAGCCCTGAGAGAAGGAGAAAGAGAATCAAACAAAATGTATAGGAACAAATTAGCTGGACATGCAAACTAAGCTATGATTCACCCAGCGTTTACACAAATCACAAATTTCACAGTTTAATATAGGGGAAAGGGGGGCAGAACAACAAACAAATAATACACTTGTCAAACTCACTAATAAAATGTGGCAAGACCTTATCGACTACGAGGGTACAGATCAAGGCTAAATAAAGCTTTAGATCAATAGTGATTATTGCGAGCTGCAGCCCCGGCGACCTGCGTGGCGGGGGGCTGACCCCTGCTACATCTCACCGCAGCGTAGTTTAGTCATGGCTTCTCCCCACAATATTGCGAGTTTAGTGTGGAGAGCTGCAAAGAAAAACAAAACACAAGGAACCCCAAATAATAATAACGACAAAAATAACAATAACAGCTGTAATAATAAAAAAAGAACAACTAAGGGATGCATGAACTGGTTTCAACTTAGAAGGCCAAGGGATCATTGGTTCTGATCTGCATTCATCTCTACAGTCAATAAAACCGCATTTTAAACTGGTTCATATATCCCAATACAGTTAAAAATCATATATACCTCAACGATTTTCCTTTCACATGCAAAGATATCACTTTTTATTTTTTCAAGAATATCCACCTTCCTTTGATGTCAGGGTGGTTGGGTCTTAGCTACTGGAAACTGAAATGGAAACAAAAGGGCATGTGTCTCTGTGCAAGGTTTAAGCCAAGGAAGAGCCCGTGGAGCCACAAGGGGCCAGCGGGGAGAGGCCCAGTGGAGGGGCACCTCCCCAGGGAAAGGCCAGAGGCTCCACAGGGTGCAGCAAGCAGGGGCCCCCGGCAGCAGTACGGCTCGGGTGTCCTTAGGGGCTCGGCTCAAGGGCAGGATGCTGGACACAAGGTCAGCGCTATAGGACCTATCGTTTTCACTGCAGTGAGGGAAGTCTGTTGTCTGCACAGAATGCTCACGAATAAAAGGAATCCCACCTTTTTGCACCCAGCGGTTCGGGCCTCTTAAGGAACTAGTGACACCACATGGGTCTTTAAGCACCAACCCCACATCGCAGGAAGGTAAATAGAAATCTCTCCTCTTAACCCTTGCATGTAGTTTTATTACCAGTAGTAGTACTTCCTCACTTTTTAATGACAGTAGCACAGCCGGGGACAAGGCTTGGACTGGGCTTAGCAGGAAGACTGGGATACTTTGCTCACAAGTGACAGGACTGTCACCACCTGGCTTCCTCAAAAACCACCCCTGTGGCGCCCCCGGGCCTGGCCCGGTGTCTTGGATGCCTGTTCCCTGCCGCATGTGCAGCCTTGCTCTCCCCGATCCGAGCCTTCCTCAGCTGTGTTCCGGGGGCCGGCCCCTGCTGGAGTCTGCAGCTGCGGAAGAAAGGCCTGTCTGAGTACAGTAGAGAGCTGTCACCGGAGCGTGCCCAGGAACCGGCAGGGGCAGGTTCTGTGGGGACCTGGGGGTGGCCACGCAGGTCTCCCAGGACAAATATTGCCCACTTGTTTCTGCTGACTGCAGAGCCCAGCAAACTGATGAACTAATAATAATAATAATATTAATATTAATAATAATAATAACATATACCTAATGGGAAGGGGGAAAATCAAATAGACAACATCCAGGTACGTTTTCCATAGGTTAAGTTGTTGGGGAGGTAACTCTTCTCTGTAGATTAAGAATGGATGTCTTGGAACTTGAATAGTAACTATTTCTAAGGTGGAAAGAGTAGAAACAAATATGAGGTTGAAGCTAGAGATCTTTCCTGATTTTGGCTTGAGCCGCCTTGGAAACCTTCATCGACCACATTTCCTAATAACAAGGACCAGATCGGCTCCACCACGGAGCAAATAGGGAAAAAGAAAGAAAAAGGAAGGTCTTTGAGAAATCACATCACATCCATCTTCCCTCTGGTTATTTACATGAAATTATGAAATTCACATCATTTTCTTCCAGTTATTGGCTACGGGTATCCCAGGGCGTTTTTCTCCTCCTGTTCCAGCTCACAGAACAAACAGGACTGTCACAGATTCACAGAAACAAGCTCACACACATCGATACAAAGGGTAACATTAATGCTTAAATGAAGAGGTCCTCCCCAGACAATTCTTTAAAATATCTGTCTTGTTAAAGTCGTTTTGGGCAAACACAACCCCCATGGGACACGGAGGCTCCGTAAGTAGTTAAGGCACTGGAATCGGCACGTGCTGCGGCCTGCAGGGCGCCCGCAAGGCTATGGCACAGGGCCGGTGGCCCGCTCGGCTCCTCCTGCCTCCCGCTGGCTCCTCCCGACAGCCGAAGGACAATGACGAAATCTCCTGAAATGCAGCTCTGAGACGCTGGGCTCCGCTGGCTTGTCTGTGCGAGGGCGAGGCAGGATGTCACTCCATCCCCAGCAGCTGGGAGGTGGCCTCGGCCGGGGCCAGCGCGGGGTGGGCAGGCCTTTTGCCGCACAGCTCCAGCAGGTCTTGCACCAGGGCTTCTGGGCCCTCGGGGTCGGGGTCGCCCGCTGCCTGCTCCTTGGGGGCCGGCCGGCCCTTCTCCTCCCGGTGGCCGCAGTCCTTCCCGGCGCTGGCCAAGCTCTCTTTGCGGCTCCGGGTGATGGCAACGTGGTTGCTGGTGCTGGGAGCCGACTCGGCCTCATTCTCTGAGACTGGGTTGTTGCCGCTATGGGTGGACTCGTCCTCGCTGTCCTCCTCGGGCCGCTCATCCTTGTCACTGTCCTTGCCGTGGTGCTTGCCGTGCCGCGCTTTCTGGTGGATCCGCTGGTGCCGGACCAGGCTGTGCTTGAGGGTGAAGGTCCGCTCGCAGGTCTGACACTTGTAGGGCCTTTCCCCTGAGAAGGGAGAAGAAATCCGTCTGTTAGCCCAAGGCCACTGCCCTGCCTCCCCGACGGCAGTCAGGACAGCGCACCCAGGGCCAGGACTCCCCCACTCAGGGACAGCCCTCCTGTTGGGCGCAGGGGACACAGGAGTTCCAGGGGCCGCATCCCCTCCCCTTTCCTCTCAGCCCAGGAGTTCTACAGCTGATCCCGAAACCAAGATCCTAGAAGCAGAAGCCTCGGATATGAAGTCTGAACTGGCCCAGGGAAAAGCATCTCGTGGAAGGCCAGGATGGTCCTCTCCGGGGCCCATGGGGACAGCAGCTCCGCCTAAGTCAAAGCACAGATCTCTGTGTTCCAAGGTGGAATTTCCCAAAGGCTCAGAGACCCAGCGGCCAACAGCTGAGAACAGCACCTGTCAGCAGCCCAGAACCTCGCCCTGCTGAGAGCCGGGCCCGGGGCTCTTGGCTGCGAGCACAGGGCCCAGCGGACGGTGCGGAGGCTGGCTGGGTGCGGGTGGCCCGCGGGCGCAGCTGGGAAGGGAGGAAGGTGGAGACCCACAGGGCCTGGCAGGGTTTCTCTGGGAGGGAAGGACGGATGGCCCTGCCCAGGTCACCTCACTCTCCTACACTCTCCCAGGGGCCTGGGGCTCTGACTCTGTCACTGCTCTGGGACCGAGGTGGGTCCCCCCATCTCCCCTTGGTGGCCCGGGCCCTCCTCACCTGTGTGGGACCTCATGTGCCTGGTGAGGTCCTGCAGGGACCAGAAGCGCTTGCTGCACACGCTGCAGACCTTCTTCCTCTTGTCCGCCTTGCTGGCCGTGCTCCTGGGGGAGTCCGTCTTTGGTTTCTTGTCATCGTCGCTTTTCTCTGAGGACCTCTTCTCGGCTGTGCCCTCCCCGTCAGAGGGGCCCTCTGTCTCCTCGTTCTGCTTCTCCTCGGAGGCCTCCCTGGTGCCTGGGGCTGGCTCCACTTCAGGGGGTTCAGTGGGCTTCTCTTCAGGCTCAGAGGCAGGGGCAGATGGCGGCCTCTCGGCTGCTCCGCCAGCACCCTCTCCCTCCGCAGGCTGCGTCTCCTCCTCATCCTTGGGCTCCTGGTGGCCGTGAGCCTTCCGGTGGCGGCTCAGGGTGCCCAGGAACTTGAAGCTCTTCCCGCAGGTGTCACAGGCGTGCTTCTGGTCCTGCTGGGCAGAGCCCTGGCTGCCCACGGGGCCCGCCTCACCCTGCAGCTTGAAGTCCATCAGCTTGCTGGCCAAGTCGAGGTCCAGGCTCTTGTTGCTGGCCGTGTCTTCCTCCGGCCCGTCGGCGTCCCCAGTGCTCACCTCCACGCCACACTCTTCCTCCAGCTTCTGCTTCTCCTCTGCCCCTTCCTCTTCCCCCTTCCCAGGGGAGGCTGCCTCTGCCTTGGCCTCCTCCACAGGAGGATCCGCTGCAGCCTGGCTGAGCTCCACGGCTCCCTCTGATGGCAGCTGCTCCTTGTCCCGTGCAGTGAGGTCCAGCACCTCACCTGCCACCGCCAGTGTTTCCGAGTCTGACTGGCTATCTGTGTGAGCAAGCACAGCAGGGAAGGGGCTCAGATGGGATGCACAAAGCACGTGCCTTTGAAGGGCTCTACTGGGACGTGGCTGGATCCACCCTGGTGACCTGGGCCCCAAGCTCAGTGAGGATTTCTCATCCCCAATCCTCGTCACCCCTGACATCCCTCATGAGGGCCAACATGAACCTGGAGACTTAAGGAGGGCGAACCAGCCTCCACATCCCTGCAGGAGGTTCCCAGGGCTGGCTGTGTCTGGACCTCCTGGCCTCCACTGCCCCGCCCCAGGAAGGTGAGTGACTCAGGCAGTGTAGACAAAGGGCTGCAAGATAGGAGAGGGTGCATTCCAGAGACTGGTGGCACTAGGGAAGTTGAGGAAGCCAAGTTGTAAGTTATCTTTCCAGTGCAAAGAAATTATATGAACATGCATCACACACAGGACCACCCTCCCAATCCTCTCAAACGTGGTCTCTGATGAGTCCCATGGAGAACGACCCTGAGCGTGAATTCTGTGTTTATAGCGCACACCCTCTCGCCTGCCAGCTCATCTCTAGGTAGAGGTCAGAGGCAAAAGGAGACATGCACACCTGCAGCACCGGAGGGTGGAGAGACATTCCGCAGGGGAGGACCACCTTCATGCCAGGAGAGCAATCGAGGAAGGCAGGAGGCCCTGAGGGGCTGTGGGGGCGGGTGCGAGTGGGGACAGGGAATTGTGGGTTGCAGGCATCTCACACTTCCTGCCTCTTGCTTGTTCCCATTTGTCCTTTCTCCACAGCAAAACTAGACGGGGAAAGTCCACTGGCTTGACCTTCTGAAGAGAGAGCACTGTGGCAACTGTAATGACGCCCAGCAGGTCAGAACTGAATGAGGACCTATGTGCTGTGACAGTGAGGCAGAAGCTGGCAGGGCCTACCGGTCAGGTGGAGATTCCTGTCCAGTTCATCACTGTAAGCACTCAGAGGTGCCTCGGAGTCAGACAGACGGAACCCGCTGTTCCCAGCACATGGGAGGTTCACGCCCTCAACACGCCCGTCTCCGACCACAGTGCTTGAACTGAGCAAAGATTCATGCACCTAACCTGATTCTTGCTTGCTGGGGCCAGCCACCCCACAATGTTACCCCAGGCCCTTCACTCCTCTTCAATGTCACACGTCCCATTATCTGCCATCAAGGTGTTCCTGGGGCTGGGATAAGGAGCTGGTACTGCCTCTCCCAATATTCTCAGAGATGATACCTGCTCTTCACACCCCTGGAGTTTGGGGCTCACCTGCAACCATCTCTGTGACATTCTACCCACGAGACTGCCTTGGTTTTACTCCGACTGCTGTTGGGTATCAAGACATGTCAGAGGGGAACATGATTCATGTTTTTTTTTTTTTACCAGAACTAGGACTTCTGAGAGATGCACACCAGCGTTAGGGCGCATTTCAAGGAAAACTCAGATGCTCATTTTCTGGAAATATTTGAATAGAGAGCATCTCCAGAATGGATTTTGGATAAACTCTACAACAAAAATGCAGCGCGCTTAACTTATTTGTTGGCTTTGTGGGTAATCTGTTTAAAAAAGGTTTGATTTCTAGTTACTTCCACTTTGCTCCAGTATATCCTACACTATTTCTCTTATTTTTTTTCAGTAAAAAAAAAAATTTAAAGAAAGGGCCTTGTGGGGCTGGGGTTGTGGCTCAGTGGTAGAGCGCTTGCCTAGCATGTGTGAGGCACTGGGTCCAGTCCCTGGCATCACGTAAAATAAAGATGTTGTATCCATCTACAACAAAACAAAATAAAACAAAAAAAAAAAAAAAAGAAAAGAAAAGAAAGGGTCTTGCTCCTCGCCATGTTGCCCAGGCTGATCTTTAATTGTGGGCTCAAAGAATCCTCAACCTCGGCCTCCTGAGCGGCTGGGCCCGTGGGCACATACCACATCCTGTGCAAGAATGAACTGCACAGAACATATTTCAGAAGATAGACCCAGAAAAAAAATCAAAATGAATTCTGAAACACTAAGACCACACCACTCCACTCCCAGGTCCTTCCTTAGGGTGGATAATGGAAGGAGAACTCTGCTCACTTCCTCTTTGAACAAAGGAGGTGTGGCTGTCTTCCACCAAACTTCCGCTAGGGGGAGTGTTTTAGCCCCTCAAGTTCCAAGCAACTTTTGATTCTTGGGAACAACAGACTTAACCTGTTCACATGCCACTAATATCCACCTCGAAAGGCCAGGTCCTATTTTGACCCTCTTCAACACTCACATTGCCAAATACAGGTGGCCGAGCTGATGGCTTTGTATAAGCAATGCTACTTTAAAAGCAAGCACTGATTTTCTGCCACCCATCTGTCCCTCTTCTCTGTGGTGGGGGTGCGGGCAGTGGGAAAAAGCTGAAGAAATCCTGATAGGCAAGGAACCCACAGCTCCCCTTGCGGGACAGCGCACACCTTCCTAGGTGCTCCAGTTAAGGATCTCCTGCTCCTGGAAATGAAACGCTACCTGACGAGGCAGACACGATCATCTAAATAATTAATCTGATGGGTAGAGCTGTTCTGTCTGCGCTTCGCCTGATGATTGGGATCAACACTGCGGCCCAGTCCACGGGGACACATGGGATTTTGGGGTTGGCAAACGTACTACCACTAAGGGAAACGTTTAAAAACGTTCATGTTTATAGTCCTACCCGGCTGCCTGTACCATGGCTCTTCTAGACAGCGCCCAAGGAGGACCAAGGAGGGCATCCTTCAAGGGCAAAGGGGGCCAGGCACCTCTGCCCAGCAGAGTGCAGTTTCAGTTTCAAATTCAATACAGCCCTCTGAAGGGAGAGCCGCTCCCCACACTATAGCATTTTTAGCACCATTTTGGGGAAAATATCTGAGGTGCATTTTCACGAAAAATCTTATGGGACTGAAAAAGTCACATGGACATTGGGAAATATTAGAGATTTTAAGAAAATGCAGTCTAGGCATATAAACTTAGAAACCTCGAGAACTTCCTGGGTAATTTCCTGACTTTAAAATAGTCTGTTTCTCAAAAGTCTCACTTTAACTGCCCAGGAGGGAGCCCGCCAAACCCGCATCATGCCCCCCGGTTTGTAAATCTCTCCTTGAAGTCCCTGGACTGTGTGCCTCCCTGACCTGCTTTCTTTCCCTCCTGAATCTCAGTTTCTTCTCACCATGAAATGTGACCACAATTAAACCAGACCTATAACTTCTCTCGGCTGGTTTCACATTACAACATTCGGTGACTTTTCTTTTCCCAGAAGTTTTGTCCCTTTACAGAAAATCTATACAACTTCTGGGGCAGGGCCTTGAAAAACCAAAACTTGTCACTGTGAACTTAAAGCCAAACGCGCCCAGAGGCCAACCTTTGGTGCTGAAGCAAAGCTCGGAGTGTGCATCTTGATTCAGCTTTGTATCTGGGGATCCACAGCCACCCCTGGGGTCAACAGCATCCCAGGGTTTTCCTTCCGTATGGGAGGGACGCTGGGTGCAAAGCGAGCCCGTGGCACACGGTGAGGACTCTAAGACTTGGTAAAACACGGGGACCCAGCTCCCGCCCCTTCACCAGCTGTCTTCCCTCCTTCGGAACTGGTGTGGAAAGGATCACATGCTGCTTTGTAAACCAGGCTGCCAGAAAACGTTCTGGACCGACAGGTGCCCTGGCAGCCGAGGGTTAAACATTAACAGGAAGGTCTGCAGGAAAGCGAGCTCTGTGGGCAGCCTGGCGGGCCTCCTGCCACTTGGGCAGCAAGTAGACCATCCTCGGCTCACAGGGCTCTTCAGGGGCAGGGTGCTGTGGGCATCATAAAGCTTTCTTTACTCAGGACCTCGGTAAACTGTGTGGAAATGGAGTCTGGGGAACGGAGTCAGCAAAACCAGCACTTGGCTACCCGTCGGGGTCTGAACTGGAGGAAGGGCTGGGCAGGTCAAGGGCGCTTGGAATCTCTCTCGGGCTGGGTGGGAGGTATGTGGAAGGCAGGGCCGGTTCCCCCCAGTGGGATCAGTTCTCGACCTGGAAATGGTGCCCACTCACTCCACTGTGCCCCATTCCCTCTGACCCCGAGATAAGGACTAATAGTGTGGGTTGCCTCCTATGCCACCTGTACAGACCCCCTCACGCTCAAGGCGTGAAGAGAAGCCACAGGCACAATTAAACTCCAGAAAAACAGAGCTGGGGGAACCACCTTGGCTTGGCTTCAAGCAGTGGGGGATCTGGAGACGGCAAGCACTGAAGGTCTGCAGAACCGAATCCAGTATTCACACCACCCTCACTGCTCCTTTTGTAAGTCGTGGTGACCTGCAGTAGCCTATTGTCGTTTGTTCTGGGGGTGGTGCACCCCAGCAGCCTGGGACGATGGAGGGCATTGGACTGAGGACTGGACTGAGGACGTGGGTAAATACAGAAGCCGAGGGAGAAGGGTGGCGGAAGCTGAGTGGGCAGCTGTTAATTGCTCTGTAGGGTCTGGGGAGGAGCACACGTCAGCACAGAGAGTCACACCGGGTTCAGGTCAGGCAGAGACGTGATTAAAGAAAGGACATGCAGAGTGCTTCTCAAACAAGGACAGTCTTCTACTGGAAGAGAGTTACTGAAAAGAAAAACACCCCACCTCGCCCCCCCCGAAGGGCTCAGCACCCCCAGTTCCTATAATAATACACGGATGTCCCAGTAAGCCCCTCCCTGCTCCGGGATGCTGCGGAGGCTGGGGCTCCCCAAACCTTTAAGGTTTCACATTCCTTTTAGAGGTGTTCATACCCAGAGCTACAAAAACTGTACACCTCCCACAGATCCCACCGCCCAGCACTAGGAACAAAGGCCACCTTCTGCTAAGAGGGTGTCCATCTTCCCTAGCCACTTCCACAAGTCACCTAGGGGCACTGCCATTGGTTCCCGAATTCCCTGGGCTCCTGGCTCCGTCGTCTCGTAGTCTAGGCCCCTCTGACCCAGGAGCCGCGCTCCTAGTCCTCAGCACGCCCTGAGCTGGCTGCGGCTGTCGGCGGAGCCCGGAGCAGCGCCCTCCGCTCTCCTCCTCTCTGGTTCTCCATCACCTGGAGGCACTACCTGTGCTATCATGGGATCCAACATCACTCTCTTTTGGGGGGATAAGCCCGTTTCTTCTCAGGGAACAGGTGGTAACTCCGTGTTTGCGCAACTGGTGGCGTTCACAGTTAGATTTGGTAGAAAAGAAGGCATCGCATTTTTGACAAGGGAAGGGTTTCTGACCTGAAGCAGGAAAAAAAATATATATTTATCTGGCTTTCTAATGCAATAAAAAAGAAAAATCGCTTTTGATTTATTCTCTTGGGATTACTGGCATTTGCTCTCCCCCACCCTCCACCCCTTCCTTTTAATAAACAAAATTCATTAAAAACAAAACACTGAGAAATACCAATGACTAGAATGATAATGATAAATTTCCCTCATGTGAGTGAACTGGAATGAGCTATTGTCTTCAAAATACTAAAAGAAATTCAACAGTGAAACCAAGATATATACGTTTAAATAAAGTGATGGCATTAGCATTAAAATTATTAAATAATGACAACAAAAAATAAGAATGAAGGGATTTCAGACCCTGGTAAGACAACACCTGTATTAAACCACAAAGAAAACACAAGTGATTTCTAGCTTGGAGAATAATACAGATGCTGGGGACCCCAAGAGGACGAGGAGACAGGCTCGGGCCTCCAGGAGGGTTCCCGAATCCCTGGGTCACCTCAGGGACCCATGGGAGAAGTCAGGGAGTGCCCCGTTCACACAGCAGGTCCCCATTCTAGCCACAGGTGGCTGTGGCTTCCCATGGGGGCCAGGAGCAGTGCATCTTCCTAGGACCCCACCTGTGCGACTTATTGGGACGTACTGCAGTGACTTCTGCCCAACGTCACTGTGGTCCTCATGGGCAGAGCCTGGAGGTCTTCTTGTCCCATTAAAGATTCTTTGCTCCCCCTGGTCTGAACTCTGGCTTGGAAATACGTGAGTGACCAACACACATAAGCAAGTCTGCTCACCCCACAGATGCGCAGCAGAGGACCCCCCCTCCCAAGTCCCAGCTCTACAAATGGGCAAATGGCTGAGAGGAGAGGCCCTCCTTCCCTCCCCAGGGGAGTCTCTGCTTTGGTCGGCCCATCCTCTCCTTTTATTTGGATTCCTTTTGTACTGTAAACACCACGTTGCAAAATGCAAGTGAAGCTCCTGATACCGTCCCATGTTTGTGTGGATGAATGGGAGGGCAAGGGCTGGTGGAGTAGGGGTGAGAAAGGGGAGGAAGAGAGGAGAAAGGGGAACAGGAAGAGGGGAGGAAGGACAGAGAAAGAGGAGGAGGGAGGGAGTTAGAGGGGAGGGAAAAGGACAGAGGAGGAGGGAAGGATGGAGAGGAATGAGAAGTCCAGTAGGGAGAGAAACGGGTGTGGGGGGAGAGTGAGAAAGAAGGGGTGGGACAGGAAGAGGAGGAGGAGAATGATGGAGGAGGAGAATGATGAAGGAGGAGAAAGGGGAAGGATGAGGTGGACGAGGCAGGCTTCAGGAGAGAACAAATGGAGGTTCATCCTTTGCAACGTCGCTAATTTCTTCTTTCTCCCCCAGTCACACACTGTAGATCCTAGTGTCCAACCTCATAGTGGAAAAGATGTCAGGTACTGAACCTTGGGACGGCCAGGGCCAAACACAAGCGTCCAGGCCTGCAGGAAGAGCCGCTAGTACAGCTCCCTGGAGACACAAATCACAGACCTTTGGCCTTCGGTTTAGATTAGTGTTGTAATGTCCACTGAGCCTGGGCTGGGGCAGTGCTCAGGGTCAGGGGCTTGCTGGAGTGCTCAGTAAGGCCTGGCACCTGGGGTGAGCGGAAGGGCCGCAGGTTTCCCAGGACAAGGAAGGGGCAGCACCACTGGCACTGCCAGGCTGCACAACTCCAGGTGACGCTGTTCCCAGGGCATGAAGACATGTGGCCAGCAAGACTGAAGCAGCAGTGTGGCCAAACTTGTGTGCCAGGAGTGATCCAATACATTTATTCCTTTTTGAGCTCAAAGACTTTAAGACAATGCTTCCAAATCTCCTTTGGAGCTGGTTATGAACACAGACAGGCTGGGGGTGTAGCTCCGTGGTGGAGCCCTGCCTAAGACGTGCAAGTCCCTATGGGAAACCCAGGAAGGGCTGAATCAGAAATCCAGGATACGGTACGTATACTTTTGGGGAGCCACACAAAATAGTGGAGAACCCATCAATTGCTCAGAAGAGCCCTTCTTTTTGCAAGTGCTTTTTGCTAAACGTATATTAAAAAAACCCCACATTATTATTTTTTTTTAAATCATGCTTTTTTGCAACTAGTTGTAAAGTACTGGTGCATCTTCCAAATTATTTCTTGCTATTCATTAAGAATTGAATATAATATTTAAGGATTTCAAGTAGGAATAAAATACTGCTCCTTTAACATTTTATGTCAAAAGGCAGTATGGAGTCAAGTACAGTGGTGCACACCTGTAACCCCAGCTTAGGAGGCTGAAGTAGGAGGATCACAAGGCCAGCCTCTCAATTTCATGAGGCCCTTTCTTAAAATACAAATAAAAAGGTCTGGGAATGTAGCTTGGTGGTAGAGCACTCCTAGGTTCAATCCTCAGGACCAGAAAACAAAACACAAGCAAAAAAACAAAACAAACAGAAACACCTCACATTTCATTTCATTGCAAATGTCCTTCTATTTTAAATAGCAGTGGTCTCTATGGATTGCAGAAATATTGAGCCCTTTTAGTATTTTAAGACAGGTTTTTAAAACACTTTTGGCTGGTCACCTACAGTGGAAAGTTTCACATGATTCGATTAATGTGGTAACTGCCCCACGTTACTACTTTAGAAGGGGAGTTTGTAAGAACATCTGTAACGACAGTGAATCCCCCTGGTACCCAAGGGTCATCCCTCACCCCCAACCCCAACCCCAGGCCAGTCATCCTCTGCACAGACCAGCTCAGAAAGGAAGAGACCCGTTGCGTGGAATGGTCTTCTCCAGAAGGCACCGGGGCAATCACGACCAGGGAGAGCGAGTTGGCCAAGGAGATCAGGACCTTGGCCATCAGGACCAAGACCACAGATCTGGGAATATTTCTGTTCACTTCCCAAAGGAAACCAGGGTTCTGAGGGGAGGTCGGGACCTGGATGGCAAACCCCGCAGCTGCCTTTCTTTCTGTAACAAGACAACACAGCTCGAGGCCCCTGGTTCCCGCCGCAACTCCTCTACCCTCGAGGCGAAGGTGCCTTCCTTTTGGTACTTTTCCCTCTACATTTGGCAGAGGTGTAAAATCAAATAAAAATAAAAAGGGCCGGGGATGTGGCCCTTGGTGGTAGAGCACGCCTCGGTTCCACCCCCAGGACTGGATTGAAGGTAAGGACATCTGGAGTTCAGGGTGCCTTGCGCACTCGCATGAGGACATCGTATTCACCTGAACTCTTGATGCTGGCTGCCCGATAGTGGAGAGGAGGGTCTCGGGTGGGAAGAGCCCTGAGGTGGCCAGGAAAAGGAGCTTGAAGCACCAGTGACAAGGCGAGCAAGCCAGACAATCTCAGGGTCGAGAGCTGGAGGGAACTTGGACATCACCCGGTCCCCAGCCTGTCCCTGGGCGATGAGGAACCAGAGCAAAGGGAAGGAGGAAGAAACGAGGGCAGAGACAAGAGGGACTGGCTGTGTTTCCTGGCACAGTCCTCCACCAGCTGCTTAAGGGCACAGGATGAGAGGCTCACCAGGGGCGGTGCTGTTCTCTGAGGAGGTGAGGAGTTCAGGGAGAGAAAGGTTAAGGAACCAGGAACTGTCCCCATCAGCAGGAAGCTCCGGGCTGGGAGAAAGCCAGAGAGGGACAGGAGGAAGAGGGCAGGTGTGTGGAGAACAAGGCAGGGACATGGAAGATGCCAGCTTCCTCCTCAGATGCAGTTCCTAGAGGCTGATCCGGGAGAGGCGAAGCCGCAGCGCTGTGATAGTGCGGGCAGCTGGCAGGTGGATCCCCTATTGGAACACCATTCTCGGAATAAAAACTATCAGCTTTAATACTACACTTAAAAACAGAACCTTCCCTGTCACACCTCCTTTGTTTACAGGGTTGCTGCTGAGTCTTAAGTATATGCCTCAAGCCATGTTTTCAAGTTTTGGAGGGAGCCTAAGAAGCCAGGGAGCTACGTGACTCTGATGGACAGCAGAGCTGCCGACCAGGGGAATTTCAGGTCTGTGGGAAGACGATTCCCCCGTCTTTTTCCAGGTCTAAAGCTCGATGAGTGGGAAATGTTCTCACACAGCACCAGACATAGCAGAGTGCTCAACATGGCGTGATTTAGTCAGGTGATGCTGAGGCCATCCCTGGACGGTGAGTAGTGGTGCCCAGGAAAGGAAAGGAAGTGAGCGGACGCCAGCGGGCACCAATATTTACATGGGGTACAACACAATTCTGCAGTCACTGAGGTTTTAATCCACAGCATTCCGATGCCCAGCTGTGCTCTCCCTGTCTCACACCACTTCCCAGGCTTCTTCATGCAGGCATGTGCAGACAGGCCGGCACAGCAGGGCCTCCACGAGGGCACCGGCAGGCCATGGCGATCATGGGTGGCTGCAGGGAACGGTGGCTCTGGTGTGGCGCTCTGGCCACACTTTACCACCCACAGGACTGCTGGCGAGTGACTTAGCTTCCCTAAGCCTCGACTTCCTCATGTCATGAACACTAGCTCTCAGAGGCTTCTCTGACTGGATGTCAGAGACTGGCCCCAAAGAGACACCTCTAATTAAGGTTATCGGCAACTCTGAATGGAGAAGTAGCAGAATGTTTATATCTACATCCATCCTACCTGGTCTCGAATATGTCTTACATCTTCCTTGCTCAGGCTCAGATGCTTCCAAATTTTATTTTTGTACTGGGAACTGAACCAAGTACATTCCACTAAGCTAGGTCTCCAGTCCTTTTTATTTTAATTTATTTATTTTTGGTACTGGGGATTGAACTCAGGGGCAGTTGATCACTGAGCCACATCCCCAGCTTTGTTTTGTATTTTTTTAGAGACAGGGTCTGGCTTTTGCAGAGGCTGGCTTTGAACTCCCCATCCTCCTACCTCCTCCCGAGTGGATGGGACTAGAGGCGAACGCCACTGTGCCTGGCCTTTTTATTTTAAGACAGGGTCCTATTAAGTTCCCAAGGCTGGCTCAAACTTGTGATCCTCTTGCCTCAGCCTCCCAGGTTACTGGGATTATGAGTATGCACCACTCCACCTGGCTCACATGCTACCAAATTTTAAGCCGATGATGGCATTCTGGCATTCAAAAGCCAGGCAATCACAGTGCTGGATTCTGAAGTGGGGCTGGGTATCAGGCATCTACTCCAGCACAACTCTTGAAAGGAAATTCTGGCTGCTCCAGCTTCTCAGGGAAATCGCCAATTTACTGGGAATAGAAATGTCTGGGGATAAATGGCCTCAACACATTTAGAGGAAAATGTGCACAGTGTCTATTGAGCATGGGACTGTCATCAGAAAATGATGGGAGGCTGTTGATGGCAGGGGCAGAGGAGAGAGGGGAGGAGGGGCCAGAACCAAACCGACCACCAGCTCCAGACCATCTGCTCTTTGAAAAACTGTAACAGAAATACTCACTTCTCCAAAGATTCTGCAGGCAACAAAGAGGTGTCACCCAAAAAAAGGGCAGCAGAAGACACTTCTGCGTGGGGGCACTTCTTTGAAACGCTTCCTCCTGAGAACTGTTACTCAGTTTGTTTGGCTTAAACTATTTCAGTGGAAAGAAAATGAGGACTGAAAAGGCAGCGTGTACTTTATGAATCTAGAAATTCCGGTTCTACGGAGCCCTCCCTGAACAACACTGCGGACTTCCTGGATTCGAGGCCCTAGCATCCCAGGAAGAGATACTGCAGCTCTGTGGCAATCTCTGGAGATTGGCACCTCCAAGAGACCCCAATCCTTTCAGTCACGCCTCCTAGGCCCCCCCCCCCCCCACTAGCCTCTGCGTACTTTCCTGGTTTGCAGGGCTGCTTTATGAACTCTTTCCTGCTGCTCCACCTCACGTGCGGGACACCAGCCCTACGTGGTGTTTCCCCCTGGCCAGAGAGCATGGCTCACACCAGTTCCCACGAAGTTACCCTCACCAGACTGTTAGAAACCTCCTAAACACAGGACTCCCAGTTAAAATGTGAACATCAGACCAACAAATAATTTTTCATCTATCCCAAATACTACAGGGAAACACCCTCAACATCGTTTGTTGTTGTTCTGAAATTCAAATTTAACTGCTGGCTTATAATTCATCCAGCAATCCTGTACCATACATACAATATCAGTTGATCTTTGATCCTATTAATATTTGGGTTTTGAACCCCCAAAGGTTAAGGACCTCATTCAATTTACTATTAGTTCAATGACATAAGTCCTGCAAGAATTTCTGGAAAATTTTAATTGAGAGTTGTGTGATCATTTGAATACTTTGCTAATTTTAGTGTTATTTAGAATATTAATCATACTTGGGATGTTTCCCTGTGACAGTTGACAATTTTAGTATCAATGAAACAAAAAATTCTATCACCGTCCACCACTGATTTTCAAAATAGATAGGGGAAGGTGCAGCCAGCTTGATGAACTGAGAGGAAATGACCAGGTCACCTTTTGCAGTACTTCCCTTTATAGAGATACGTGGCCAAAAGAACTCAGATTGTTCAAAATTTAAAAAGCTGCACCGAGGATGCCAGGCTGGAATTTCTGATGTCACAACACTGAGCTCATTATGCCCCAATACCTTAATACAAAGTCCCACTTCTCTGGAGCCACCTCCCCTGCTTAACCCAGCAAATTATCTCAAAACCTTCTTGGGAAGGGCTGGGAGGAGGGAAGTGAGGGGACCAATGGGCACATGACCACGCTGCACTGGACACTTCTCACCAGCAGCCCTCAGAGGGGCTCAGATCATGGGCACAGGTCACTATGGTTACTAAGAATATCAGGGAAACTCAGGGACCCCCAGCAAGCCTGTGGCTTCTAACAGGAGAATCAAGGAATGAATGGAGCATGAGAAAAGGCTCCTCCACTTTTGACCTCCATCCCTTGATCCCCCACTTGGCCTCCCTGCCAGGAGGTAGGCCTCACCACCTGGCGCGTCCAGTGGGCCCTCTTACCAGTGTGTGTGAGCATGTGCCTCTGGAGGGAGCTGGCCCAAGGGAAGACCCGAGGACAGTGGGGACAGTTGATCTTCTGCAGGCAGTTGGCATAGGAGTTCCGCTTTGCCCTCAGCAGCTTTTCTTCCGGAGGGCTACCCTGCTCTTCATCACTGGGCCCATGGTGGTCAGAGGGGGCTCCAGCCACCTCGTCCTGAGTGTCGTCCTCTGCAGTCTGCAGAAATGGACTGAACTTGTTGGTGTCCGTGGTGGCCAGCATCTTTTCAATGCTGGCAAACTCCCCACTCGAGTCCAGGTCCACCCCACCACTGTTGGCATGGGGCCGGCTCCTCAGCCCCCTTTTCCGGCCCCTCTTCTTGGATGAGCCAGCTGGCCCCTGCTCAGTGGGTGAGGCTGCCTCTGGGCTGCTCACTGTAGGGGGTGGGTCGCTGGATTCTTTTGGGCCTGTGGTGTCAGCGGGGGTGGCAGCAGCTTTGGGTATGGTGCCTCCTAAGTTGTCTGCAGCCACAGCGTTACTGCTGGTGCTTGAAGGGCCTGGGTCGGCCACCTTGGTTTTCAGCAGAGTGGGGGCCGAAGACACGGATGAGATGATCTGGGCAATGGAGGCCAGTGGAGGCAGCTCTTCTGTCACTGGGGGCTTTGGCAAGAGCAGGGGGGGTTTGGGCCGCAATGGCCGCAGCAAGGCTGAACTGCTCAGGAGGGCCGAGTTGCTTAAGAGGGCGGAGCTTCCCAAGAGGGGAGGGTTGCTGACCAGAGCTGAGGAGTAGATGGGGACGGCCAGCTGAACAGAGCCCTGGAGGGGCTGAGCATGGGGTTCCCGGGCTGCAGCTGGGGTGGCAGCCACCACTGTGGCTGTGGGGTTTTCCAGGATTCCGCTAGGCCCCAGGGTCACTGGCAGAGTAGGGCAGGGTGGGCAGGGAGACAGCTGCTCACTGCTCCCCACCTCCTGCTCCAGCTTCTTGGCTTCACTGGGAGCAGCCACGTCCTTGTCTCCTTTCCTGAAGTTCTTGGGGATGGACAGGTCAATGGGCTCCATGGAGCAGTCATAGGGGACCAAGGAAGAAGGGCTCAGAAAGGAGGACACGTTTTCCTGCTTCACCTGGACCAAGGCCAGGCCCTTCTGAGAAAAGTCCAGGGGCTCATTGAAGTCTACGGCGAAGGTGCTGGCGGGCTCCAGCTTGACCGCCACGTGGGGAAGGGGGGGCTGGGCGGCGCCCCCGTGAAGAAAGCCGTTTTGGGGCTCCAGGAAGGCGGCAATGGGCTTGCAGTCACTGAAGGCCACACAGCCGCTCTCCTCTTCCCTTCCCGAGGCCTCGGCGGGCACCTCCGCAGGGCCCAGGCCGCCATCCACGGCCAGCACGTAGCTCTCGATGTCGTGCTCCGGCACGTGCAGGTGCTGCTTGAGGATGTGGTGGATGCAGTTGCGCTTGGCCGCGAAGGCGGCGCTGCACTCCTTGCACTCGAAGGGCTTGCGGCCTTTGTGGCAGCCGCCCAGGCCTCGGCCGCAGTGCGTGCGCATGTGGATGCGCAGCGCGCGGTAGTGCTTCAGGTCCTCTCCGCACAGCCGGCACACCGTGTCGGGGGCACAGAAGGCGTCCACCAGCTCGGCCGCACTGCTGCTCACATACTCGATGTTCTTTTCGATGTCCTTGCGGGTGGCCTTGAGGTGCTTCTTGCGCAGGTGCCGCTCGCAGTTGGCTTTGACCGTGAAGGGGTAGTGGCAGATCTTGCAGATGTAGGGTCGCTCCCCGCTGTGCGTGCGCAGGTGGCGGATGAGAGCGGCCTTGTCGGCAGCGATGTAGTCGCAGATGTTGCACTGATAGGGTGAAATGCCCAGGTGGGAGCGCACGTGGGCACGCAGGACTCCCGAGAAGGCAAACACCTGGTTGCAGAAGCGGCAGGGGTATAGCACCTTGCGCATGGCAGGGGTCTTCTTGCCACTGGGCCCTGTCATGATGGCCTTCAGATCCCCCTCTGTGATCTCTTGCTTGATCTTGGCCTCCATGCTCAGGGGCAGCAGGGCCTCAATGATGCTGTCCTGCTCCAGCTGCGTCTTCATCTCGGGCTGGCCTGGCAGTTCTACCCGGGGCTGCTGCAGGAAGAGCTGGGTGGCCGTGTTTGGCTGGGCCCCCGACTTGGACTGCAGCAGGTGGGCGTTGGAGGCGGCCTCCACTGAGCCCTTGAGGAGCTTCAGGGGTGGTGGGGGGAGGCTGGGGCTGATGCATCCTGGGGAGGCCTGCTGGGTGTTGATGAGAGGAGGGGGTGTAGAGGTGGCCACCACCGTCCGGGGTGTGACCAGGGGCTTTGGCTTCAGAGGGGGCATGTGCTTGAAAATTGCTTGCAGAGGGGTGGCAGGGGCCTTGGAGAGAGGTGGAAGACTGATTTGTGGGGGAGCCGAGGCTGCCATCTTCAGAATTTGCTGAATGTCTGCCAACTCGATGGCTGACTCTCCTGAGATGGGCTTGACCACAATACTACTATCTGGCTGGATGATAAAGCCCTTCTGGAAGGGCTGTAAGGTCAGATGCTTCATGCTCTCCTTGGTAGCTGGAAGGACTGTGAGAGAACCACCTAGGGAAGCAGCTTCGAAAGGAGACAGACTCAGCACGTTGGTGCAGCCAGGGTCCTGAGGTAGCTGACACTTGAGTGTCTGGAGCTGTATTGCTTGGTTGTCATCGGGCAGGGGCTCCTCAGTGGGCACAGGCTTGATGTCTTTGGTGTGCTGCAGGCCCAGCAAGGTCAGGAAGGCCTTCTGGTCCAGAACATCACCAGCCAGGGTCTTGGCCTGCAGCTTTTCCCGTCCCTGGTCCGAGGCAATGTGGGTCTGCTTGTGCAGAATGAGGGACGAGAGCATGGGGAACGCCTTGTCACAGGTGTCACAGACGAAACGGTGCTGCTCGCTGATGCACCTTCGTAGGTTTGTTTCACACCAGGCCTATGTAGAATCCACCAGCAAAAGCAAGGGAACAAAGGTAAAGAGTCAAAAATTATCACTAAGGGAGATTCGAGAAGTATCTGCTGTGTAACTGTCCCAGTACGCAGTCTTTCTCTCTGAATAGATAAGGAGCTGATCTTCCCCTGATGGCTAACCGGGACCTGAGTTAGGAAAACTACAAAGCATCTAAAGAATCGTGTTTGCCTGACGAAAGACACCGTCACCAGGGAGATACTGAAGTACAGTGAAATAGCACCACCTTGCAGGTAGAATTCTTTATCTTTTTTAAAAAAACTGGTGCCTCACAAAAGTAATGTGACAGAAGCCAGAGAACTGGTTACCTTTGTGATTGTGACAGAGGGAACCCTGCGTGAGAGGGGCAGGAGGGGTGACAACTGGGGGCACTAGTGGTGTACACAGAGGGAACAATCCACTGAATTGAGGCCTGTGCACAGGAAGAGCCTCACTGTTGCTGCAAGCACTCTCCCACTGAGCTGCACCCTCCACCCTCCTCCCTCATTTCTCACAGAACCTACCCAGTTTTAGAAATACTTAGCTTTGATGCAGAAACAAGAATTAAAACAAATTCAAATTACAACAGGGCTTGGGTGGGGGTGGTGAACAATTTACAACTTTAAATTCCAAAGCCCCAAGAATGGGCTGATGAAATGGAATACAGAAAGGGTCAAGTGGAGTTTTCAGAGAAAAGGTGTTCTAAAAAAGATAAAAATCCAACAGACAACGTTTCTGAAAAAGGGACCCTCAGGATAAGGGAGCTTAATCCAACTAAGCAGACCATGGAGGCAGCCACTGATTCAACAGGCTGCTCAGTATACCTGAGAAATGCGAGAGAACTTTCTACAGGAGAAGTCAGTGAATCCTAAGTCATGGAAGCCAGCAGGAATCGAAGGATTGTTCTGGATGAAAGGCCTTCCCATTGCGTCCCTGGGAAGCTGTTTGTGGACAAGTGCGTTGTGGCGCAGCAGTCCTCGGTGTGTTCGAAAGGTGACACAGCAAATGTCACATCTAGGGAGAAGAGAGGGACAAAGATACAAAGAGGTAGCTCAGTCAGTTTCCACTTGTCTGTTGGCTTCATGATGTCTTTTGTTGCTTCATTGCAACTCAACACAATACAAATAAGACACCAAGAAGCCAGTGTGCTTGTGGTTAACAACAAAAAAACTCTTCTGTTTATTTTTAAAAATTATATTCTACTAACCCTGGACACCAAATCTTTGCAGGCAGTACAAGATGTCTCTTTGACCAAACATCTCATCTTCAGAAGACAGCCGGGACCCTAAGGCCACTGCTGCAGACCTGAGTCATGCAACGTCAAGGATTACTTCAGAGGTGCTGTTCCTCCCTCTGCTCAATGGGTTCTAATTATTGTAAATATTTAAAAGGCAAAAAGATACATTTATGCAGTGCCTAGAGCAACTGTAGCAGCATCCTTGGGGACAATCTCCCCAGCAAGATTCCTGATAAGGATAATATAATTCAATTCCCTAACCGAATTGGTAGCAAGGAATAATAATTGCTTATTAAATTCTACTACTGCATTCATTATCTGAAAAACAACTGTAGTTCCCACATACTGAGTCCACACTAAGTGTAAGACCTGCCAGGACAGTGCATACACCACGGCAAGGCAATGGGTTTTACCATCCTCTTCTTACAGATGGAAACACAGAGGCTTAAAAATGTTAATCAACTGACCGAAGTCACAGAGCCAAGAAGCAAGACAAAATGTAAGGCCAAGTTCTTACTCCCACCCTTGCCTATCACAAGACTATCTCCTTTCCTTGAAAGAGTCCCACGAATACAACCTACTTAAACATTGTGGCCAGGGCTGAGATTGTAGCTCAGCCGTAGAGCGCTTGCCTAGCATGTGTGAGGCTCTGGGTTCAATTGTCAGCACCACATAAAAACAAAACAAAACAACAACAACAACAACAAAAATAGGGCTAGGGATATAGCTCAGTTGGTTGAATGCTTGCCTTGCACGCACAAGGCCCTGGGTTTAATCCCCACCACCATAAACAAACAAATAAACAAACAAAGGTATTGTGTCCATCTACAACTTTAAAAACATTTTTTTTTAATTAAACTGTGGCCCTTAAAAATAAAACAAAGGAAAAATAAATCATGATCCTTAATTTTAGAAGCAATCTTTGACATCCTACAATGTTCTGGCTACTCAGATGCAAAGCAAACGCCATTTTCTAAGACTGTCTCTACTTTTCACACAGTGTTGTCTTCTGGGTCTTCACTGAGAACCATATTAAAAATGATACAATAATTATATTATCAACATCTCCTAGATCAATACTAAATACAGCCACTGAGACACATGTTACTATTTAAATAGAAATTTAATAAAGTTTCGTCATTCACTTTAGCCTCCTTTCCAAGGCTCAACTGCATGGGGCCATACAGCTATGGCATATTTCTTGAAGGCAAAAAGTTCTGCATGCCAAGCATCATTACACGTACAGACACCTTTGCCAACCTTCTAAAGTAGGTCTTACTACCACTGTGCTACATAGAGGTAAGGCAACTGGCTCCTGTTTACACTGCATACACTTTAATGGAAAGTTTTCTTGCTATGAAATTCTTCTCTGGAAATAAAGAGATAATGAAATCACCCACGAAGCAGCTGAGCTCTCTTTGATGAAGCGTTGAAAGGAAGAAGTGCCAAGTATGTGCAGCTCTGCTTGCTTTATCACTTGGTGGCGGAACGGGGTCCTGTTGTATATCCACCTCTCTTCTCTCCTCTGCTAACTTGTGGACACCTCCCTAGCAAGATTCCTGTCATTGTTCAACTACATTTAGAATACTGGGTTCCTAGGAGCCATTCAAAGCACAATGATCCCTTTGAGGTGAGTCTCTGAGCTGCCCAGCTGCAGTCAAGGCCCCAGGGAAGAACTGGATTCAGATAACCCAAAACAGCTTTAGGGACTGAAGCTGTCACACCATGGGCCCAGATGGTGTGGCTGGCACCTCGAAGGTTAGGCAGGTCCTAGGGGATAGGCTATGATCCGCAGGAACCATTCCTCACCCAAGTGCCCAGAATCACAGGTTAGAAAACAGAGTTAAGTAGGGAAATTGCATGGGCACACTGCTCAGGGCCAGGGTCTTCTGGCTGGAACACATTCCATGTTCTCGGCTACGGACACAGAGGGAACAGTAACCTTGGAGGCTGCTGAGAACCTTTGTCCTATACTACCACACTGGAAATCGAAGTCCTGACTTCAGATCTTCCAGGTTCAAGTTCAACTGCACATGATCACCGATCCATCACCTTGGCACTCGTCAGCTGGGAGCTCTGCACTAGACTAAGGATCAAAGAAATATCTGAATGGGGAAAACTGACCTCTAACCAGACATTTGATATTATTAAGAAATTACTGTTTAGAAATTATCTGGGTTGGGGAAGAGATGACACAAAATTGACTGTGAGTTGTTAATTCCTGAAATTGGGTGAGGGATACGTGGGGGTTCATTATATTATTTTCTCTACTTTTGTATACATCTGAGAAATCCCTTATACATTCAAGAGACAGAACTACCTTACTGCAAACAGCTAATTGGCTGACTTTTTCTACTTTCTTCAGTTTTGACAACACCTAGACCACCATCTGCAACAGGTGTGTTTGAGTGTGGGGGCTCCACTGATAAAACTACAGAAGGAAAGTCCCTACACTGAGTCCCTCTGTGGCACTCACAATGTGAAGGAGCCCATTTCCCCAGCAAGACCATGTTTCTTCCTGTACACCTACTGACCAACCGGAGCTTTGGAAAGAAGTGTGTTTGTATGTCTGTGCACACACAGGGGTGGGAGTCAGGGTCTCAAGGGAAGTGCCAAACCCAAGGCTCAGGAAAACTACAGACTTGGGATTTATACTCAGGGAAAGCTGGGCACTTGAGCCTATGACACAATCTGGTCTGGTACTTTGTGAACTGGAGATAGTTCAGGGGAGACAGAGGGGATGAAAGTTAGGTTTGCCTTCCCTGAAAGGTGAGAAAATGAGGAGAGAAGCAAGCTGTAAGCAAGTGTAGTGGGGATCCTGCCACCCAGCAGATCAGGCAGGTGTTCCCACCTGAGTCTACAATATAACTTGCTCTTCCTGCATGCAGAAAATAGTATTTACTATAGATATTTTGTGCAAACTATTTGCAGTGCTTTATTTTTATTTATTTATTTGTTCTACTTAGTTGTACATGATTGGCAGTGTTTTAAATTAGGTTTTACTAGTGTTAGGCACTGTCCTGGTTGCTGAGATGTTGCAACACCTAAACGAGCTCATTTCAACCTAAGCAAAATGAGATAAACAGCATTAGTAAACATCACAGCAGAAAGCCTAGCGTTTCTACCCAGCTCACCTTTACCTGTGAAGCCAGCAGGGTTCACTCTTTGCAGAGAAGGGCTTTTTATTCAAAGCCAGGTAGAGAGAGCTCATAAAAGAATTTATATACATCTTAAGTATTTAACTTAAAATATATATACACACATATATGTCTGAAACACAACTTTAAATAAATCAGAACAAAACAGTGATTCTGATTATTTTTGTGTTCTGTACTTGTGAACGTCTACGTTGCTAAAATTTATTTGCAAATCCAAAATTGATACTTGTAATGATTTTGTGGTCATTTGCAGATATGTACAAAGCAGTGAAAATCTTGAGTTGCCCAATATACACATTCCTAGCTGAGGTTGAAGGACACTACTTTGCCTTCTTGTTCAACTCTCATGCTATAAATAAATGTCCTTTGTGCTATTTCATGCCATGTTCTTCACATTTTTGTGCTTTTCATTAGTGATTTCAGTGTTACAATGGCCCCCTCGTGTGGTCCTGAAGTGCTGTTTTGTGTTCTTGAGAACGAGAGGTTATGATGTGCTTGCTTTATGGAGAAAAACGTGTGTATTGCATGTATTAGAAAAGCATGAGTTATTGTTGTGTTGGCTGTGAGTTCAATGTAGGAATCAGTAATACATATTAAAGAATGTACTTCAAACAGAAACACACACACACACACACACACACACACACACACACACACAAAACAAGGTTCTGCACTGATTAGTTGATGAAAATAGGACTGGAGGTACCAAGGAACCCTGTATTTCCCCTAGGGAACAATGGTTGAGTATTTGCTACTTCTGTGTTTGGAGTGACCTTACAGAACCCAACTATCTCAACTAAGCATCCGGGCCCTCTATACCCAAAGGTTCTGCATGTAGATTCAATCAAAAACCAAATTAAAATATTTTGGGAAAAATTCATCTGCACTGAACATGCACATAGATTTTGAGTCATTGTTCTCTAAAGAATACAGTATAATAAGTATTTATACAACATTTACATGTGTTAGGTATTATAAGTCATCTAGAGAAGATTTAAAGTATAAGAAAGGATGTATACAGGTTCTATGCAAATGCTACACCATTCAATACAAGGGACTTGGGCATCTGTGGACTTTGGTATCTTCAGGTGTCCTGGAACCTAGCTCTCATGGACACTGACAGACAACTGCACGTTCACTGGCTAGTCCTTCTACAGAAGGCCAAAGGTTTATGCTTGAGTCTAGTTCCATTTCATCATTAGTGCATGAATCATCCTCATAATACATCTTTTTAAAAAAATATTTATTTTTTAGTTATAGGTGGACACAATATTTTTATTTTTATGTGGTACTGAGGATGAAATCCAGTGTCTCACGCATGCTAGGCGAGCACTCTACCTCTTAGGCACGACCCCAGCCCCCATAATACATCTTCGATTTACAGTTTTAGTTCATTTAATTGGAGCAAGGATTTAGATGTTTCGAACCAAGATAGAGCATAATCCCAAATTTCTATGATTATCTCGTGTAACTGTTTATAGGTAGTTGACCTACCTAAATTTGACAGCAATTAAAAAAATACTGTCCAATCTGCACTGTCAATAAGACTTTTTCAACTTGGTTTCCAGAGACTACTATTTTTCTAAACAATAATTCACTGGCTTATACAAATAAAATTGAATTATAGTAAATTATGTAAGTAATTTACTTACATAAGTAAGTAGGTTTAGTAAGAAATAACAGTGGTTCTTAGTGGCATGTGAGCCAGCTATGAAAGGCAAAGAGGTGGGCCTGAGAAGTGGGATGGAACCCTGTAATACTTCACTTTAAAAAGAATTTATTTTTAATTGACAAATAAAAATTGTATATTAGTAAAAAGCTTTTAAGCATTAATCTGTTGTTTAACTGAGAAATGTGTATATACTATAGACATAAATATATATGCATTTACACATATATTTGCATGTACATATAACGTGTCAGGTAAATAGAAATTCTTATGGGGAGATAAACAAAAGTTCTATTTTTTTTTCTTGCTATGCCTTTGAGATTTCTCTGAACATACCCTATTTTTGAGACTACTATACTAATGTATAGTCCCTCTGTTGGCCATGAATATTCACTGTGAGTGGCATCAATAGGTAGGTTTTATAAAAGAAATGGAGAGTGGCTTTTAATGTGACAATGATAATTTACTGTATGACAGCCATAAATTTTTAATAACATTGATTTTTACATATCTGTCTTCTCCATTCTCTTTCAAATCCCTCCCCTTTCTGGTCAGTTTCAAACAGCGGGCACTCAATAAACTCAAAGTAAAAAGTACCCAGCACCAACCACAAGCTCTATGTCCCAGTGGAAGGCAGTGTGGAGCACTGTGGGGAGGGGTGGGTATCAGGGACACCAGGGTGCAGGGACAGAGTTAGGAGTACTTCAGGTTGTGTGACCTTGGACAACTTACTTACATCTGCTTTTCGGCTGCCTGCTATGGAAAACTTCCCAAACACACCAGAGATAAGAATGACCTCGTGACCTTGTTAAAAGAAGCAGATTCCTGGATGCCACCCCAGACCTCCTGAAGTCAGAGGATGAGCCCAGGAATTGGCTTATGAAAAAGCACCCCAGGTGATTCTTACAGTTGGACAAGTTTGAAAAACAAATTAGAGTTAAGAATTTGCTTCCAGAATCAAGAGTCTGAAAATATCTTAACAGTTTCCTTTCTCACCTGTGATAGCAGGATCTTTGGGGTTACTTTGAATATCAGATAACAAAATGCTTTGAGAACTTCAAGGTACCATTTCACAGTTTTTAACCATTATTTTAACTTGTTAGGGGAGAAAAAAGAAATCAGGAAAAGGTGATGTGCTGGCGTGTGTGGGCAAATATGAAAATGCAGGGAAAATTGAGTTTTAATTTCAAATGGATGTGTCCTTTCTTTTCACTCAAAAACTTCACAAGTTGCCCTCAGTTTAATCTGGAGACTTGTGGGAAGAAACAAGGGTTTTTTAATGTCAGTCCTCTGTCCTATACCTCCTGCTTCCTCATTCCCTGCCACCCTCCTGAAGCCCAGCTTTCCAGCCTGCACACCCACATGAAGCCTTCTAAGTCTAAGTCAAGGTCTAGGCCTGTTTCTTTCTTTCTTTTTTTTTTTTTTTTTTTTTTTTTTGAGATGGGGTTCTCACTATGTTGCACAGACTGATTTCCAACTCCTGGACTTAAGATATCTTCCTGCCTCAGCCTCCCAAGTAGCTGATGACCACAGGGGTACCACACCCCTGCCCCCTTCTATTTCACTTCTGAAGATACAGAATGTCATCTCACAATCAAGTTGCTGAAAAAAGGTGGAGGGTGGGGTGGGGAGACATGCTGCTTTGAAACCAGAAGCACACTGTGAGGCTGGTTAAAAGGAAGAAACACCCACAGAAAAACACTTGCCTCCCTGTCTCAGACTCTGCACCTGTTGGTAGATCTTAAATAAAACCAGCGTGGAAAACCATCACCCAGAAACATTTGGATAGGCCGTTATCAAGCAGACACTCGGGTCATGGAGCCTGCCCAAGGCCCCAGGAAGAACATTTTGCAACCTTGTTTCAAAGAAGCACTTCAAGGACAGTGGAGGTCATTGTAAATCTGTGGACCCTGCTACAGGATGCAGAGCTGCTGCAGGCACTGCTCTTAGGATATTTGCAAACCTGGCTCGGATTTGTCCATCTTCTCAAGGCTATCACCTCTGGGGGACCACCATAGGGGGGCGGCCCCCAGGATTCTGTTCTCCACCCCCACTCCCTGCCCTGTTTTTGAGATATCTCCTCTCTGTCAGGAATTCGTATAGAGAACGACTGCAAAAGTATTTAAATGGGGTAGAACTGCACTTGAAGAATCGCCACAGAGGGGACATAGGGGGCTGTGGGACAATTTCACTTTGCAAGAGATTTTTGACAGTGTGCCCAGAAGGAAATTTTACACATCTGATAGTCTTCCTTCTGATTTTCTGACAGTAGCAGTGTCCCAAGCTGGAAAGTGAGAGTAACTTTTACAAATGAAAACCAGTGGAAACAACTTTATTGCCACTAAGATAAATGAAGGAAAGCACATTTCTTTGTAGAATCTAAAGAAGTTAACAAGAGTTCACAGACAAAACCTTTGTTTTCTTTTAAAATCATATTGAAATAGGTTACTTTGAGGAACATCAGTCAGTGGGAAAGCCTCCAAAGGGCAGTTTGGGAAGGATTAGACATCCCCCTGCTCTAACAGGAGTGGCTCCTATAGCTGGGTGTGGGGTTCTTAGAGAGGGCTGTGGTGTGGGGGTATGCAGAGTCAGGGGCTCTCTGGAACAGAGAGGAAGCAGCTGCCTGCAGCTTATCTCCTCTTCTGGCTTCCCTTAGCACCACTTGAGTATCACTGAAGGGTACTGGGTAGGTGTGAAGCAGAGATAAGAGGGCCTGGGGGTCTCAAGGGCAGGAAGCGCCTCCCAGTAGTTGGGAGGGGTAGGTGAGCCCAGTTTTGATCATGGTTTAGGAATATAAAGTCACAGAGGCTACCAACCCTTGAGGCCATGATCCTTTGATATGCGCTCAGAGTGTCTTTTGGTTGTCAGGTACAGAGGGAGAACGGAGAACGGGCTGTATGGGCTGGGTGTATAGGTCAGTGGTAGAGCTCTTGCCTAGCAGGCATGAAGTCCTGGGTTTGATCCCCAGCATTACAAAAAACAAAACTAAATCATATTCATAGCCCCTCTGTTTTCATCTTTAAAAAAAATGCCTAAATAGGGAGGGCCCTGTGGTATCTGTTTTTTTTTTTTTTTGACAGCAAAATGTCCTTGTAAAAAGACATAATATCCTTCTTCTGTTTAGTTTTAAAAAGAAAGCAGTTTAAGCCTGTAATCCCAGTGGCTCGGCAGGTTGAGGCAGGAGGATCACAAGTTCAAAGCCAGCCTCAGCAAAAGCAAGGCGCTAAGCAACTCAGTGAGACTCTGTCTCTAAATAAAATACAAAATAGGGCTGGGGGTGTGGCTCAGTGGTGGAGTGCCCCCCCCCCAGTTCAATCCCTGGTACAAAAAACAAACAAACAAACAAAACAGTTTAATGCCAGGCTGGGATAGAAAATGTGATGTGATAAATGTGCTATTATGGTGTGGACATTCACTGTAGGGAGTAAAGGTAAAAGAACAAGCCCAAAATAGACCCAGCAGGTTTGGTGGTTCATAGTAGGACCAATAGTTGCTTATCAGAAACGACTATCACCATGAGAGGCACTGGCCCTGAAATACCAACCTAGAATTTATAACCACTGACTGAAGTGGTTTTCCAAATAATCTTCGGGAAACACCTGAAATGGAGGGGGAGCATGCACACGTGGCATGGATCAAGAGCCAAGCCCGAGGGCTGGGGGAGCAGTTCTGGGTTGGCAGCTTGTTTGGCATGTGAGAGACCCTGTGTTGGATCCCATGCACCTCCCAGACGAAACAAAACAGAAACAAACAATACCCCGACCCCAAGAATCAAGTTTGAAGGTAAATTTTTCAGCAATGCGATTTGTGAACATGGAAAACAGGGCACTTAGAAGTCCTTTTCATCTTCTTTTTCTCAACCTGAGGCTAAATGATTTTGGGATCAGCTTCCCTCGTGCCTGATTCATCTGGTCACCTTAACTCTCCAGAACAAGATGAAAATCCTGAAGTCAACAGAAAAGGCCAACAGAGCCGCCCAAGGACACACACCACCTAGGATTTCCTGTGGCATCTTCACTGAGCTGTCATTCCACAGGGCCTACCACGCGGCATCGCCCTCCCTTCCCAGTTGGCGATAAAGGGTTAATTTTTTATTTTTTACTAACTACACAAAGCACATTTTCAAAAGACTATTGGCAAATTTCAAATATTGGGAAACTCTTTCTTTAGAATCTCAGATTTCCCCAAGAAACTAAGAAAAGTAATGTGTGGCTCTGTTACTTAAAGGCGTCAAGTCCCTTCAAGCTTCTAAATATCAGCCTTTCGACACAGTTTACAAGGATTACAAAATCTGGGATGCAGGACTCAAACCAAATTTATACAGCCACTCAGTTGCCCAATCTTTACAAAAGCAAAACTAGATAAAAGTGGTTCTTTATGACAATAAAGAGTAAAGAACAAATTGCTTTCATGTTCCCTGTCAAGTCAACAGTATTTGGGAGAAGCCCTGGAATCTGACTCCTCAATTTCACTGGAATGGGATAACCAAAGAAATGCCACAACAGATCATTGCTCTAAACATTGGAGGGCTTAAAATGTTAAAGAAGACACGTAGCTGGTTGTGGTGGCGCACACCTATAATCCCAGAGTCTCAGGAAGCTGAAGCTAGAAGATCACAAGTTCGAGGCCAGTCTCAGTGACCTAGCGAGTCTGTGTTTCAAAATAAAAAACTAAGATCCAGGGATGCAGATTAGTAGTACAGCATCCCTGGGTTCAATCTCCAATATCTCAAAAGGATTTTTTAAAAATTAGAAAATTTAAAAGACTCATGTTCTAAATAATAGTATCAAAAGAGAAACTTATTTAGTATTTGGTACAGTTCAGAACTAGATTATCTCTTTATCCTCACACCAGTTTTTAGTCTTAATAAAAAAATTTTTTTTTTTAAGTTCTTGGGCTTCCCATATGTTAGGTAAATACTCTATTATGGAGCTACACCCCCAGTCCCTCACAGGTCTTCAAATCTATTTTCCAGATGGGGAAACTGAGCCTCCCCTGGCCTGAGGTCCCAGACTGCCAGGCAGCAGTGCAGAATGGAGCTGTCTGCTACTGTTTACTCAGAGGGCAGTTATTTGCAGATGCCCCAGCTTCTTACAGGACCTGCATCACATCCGTGAAGCCCGGACGCAGGCTGCTAGTAGCATTTCCTAACACTGACACTCCCTACTCCCAGCAACCCCATCAGCAGAACCTGAGAAATACCTGCTGAGAGGCTGCAACTCAGCCAGCCACTTCCCTAAGATATTGAATTCCTTGCTCATTACAGTGTTTTAATCGAGAAACTGGCATTCCTTTTAAAGGGATTTCATGCTTCATTTTTCCTGTTCTGTCTCCAGAGGCCAGCAGGGGTAAGTGCAAACAATCTCTCCTGCGGAGCCCCACCCGGCTCAGACATTCTTCTCTCCTCAGCCCACCCTTCCCAGCCCATCCCAGGGCAAGAGAACTGACATCCACAGCTGCACTAATCTCTCCCAGTTGCTGTGAGCAGCAGCGATGGGCCTGGCGGGGCAGCTTCCCCTCCCCATGTCCCAGGAACCCGCCCAGGCTGTCCTCTGGGACCAAGCCAGCTTGGCGTGAAGCATGGGGCAGAGCTTGAGGGCTTTTACCACGGGCAGTGTGGAGTGAGCACGGAAGCCTGGTGAGCCTGCTGGTCATCCTGCCCCAGGAGCCGCCAACTGCCGGACTAGCTATTCTCCCGTCACAGGCTCTCCTTCCATCCCAGATGCCAGCATAGTTTTAAATGTGTGTCCACTGGTTGAGCCTTGGACCCCTGGACTCTTAAATTTAAGATGCTGACAGATTTGGTTTTACCTTTAGCCTATGTTTAAGATGACATTTGACATGTGTGGGACCAATGCTACATGAAGAATGAGTTTCTCAGCAGGTGGGGGACATGCAGGGAGGACATGATCATTTCTCCCACAGTCGAGAATGCAGAAGTTTCTGCCATATCCTTCCCAGTGGCCCCACCGCCAAGACACATGGCAAGGAGTGGCCCTCCTGGCTATAGCAGTTCTCACCTCCCCACCTCACCCCCACAGGGCTGTGGGTACCTGCCAGAACCCCCTTGGGCTTCCAATGGATTCCCAACCTTAACATCACCTCAGAGGCAACCAAGATTAATAAAGTGGACCATCCAGGCAAGATGGCACAGAATGTGATCCCAGGAACTTGGGAGGTTGAGGCTGGAGGATCATAAGCTCAAGGTCAGCTCAGGTAACTTAGTGAGACCCTGTCTCAAAATAAAACATAAAAAGGGCTGGGGTTGGGGGGGTGTTGGGGCTGTGGCTGAGTGGTAGAATGCCTGCCTTGCATGTGTGAAGCACTGGGTTCAATCCTCAGCACCACATAAAAATAAAGATATTGTGTCCATCTATAACTTTAAAAAAAAGGGGGGGGGGCTGGGAGGTGTAACTTAGTGGTAGAGCACCCCTGGGTTCAATCCCTAGTGCCACCAAAATAAATAAATAAAAAGTAACGTTGACCAGACTGACGAGGGCCTTGACCTGGAGAGAAATTAGTGAATATCATAACACCTGATACGCTCAAAGGAGAAACTTGAAACTTTATACCAACCTATCCCTCTGCTTGGCCGAGAGGCAAACGTGCCTTCTTGGTCCTGAATTCATCTCCTTGTTTCTGACTAGCCCATGGCCTCTGTCTTGAACAGTACCATTTTCCTCAAGTCTGATAGATGCCTGGCACTAACTTGAGGATTCAGTCATTTGTTGGGTACATTTTAACTGAAATAATGTTAAAATTACTTATTACCTGATCTCTTTTAATCAAGAAGCCACATGAGATTATACAATAACCTGGGCCAAGCTTCACCTTTGGCAGCAGCTTCCTCAACATGGGAACTATCCAGCTCATCCAGCTATTGCCCCCCTGGCCCACCCCAGGACAAGAGTCTTTCACACATGAGGCCGGGGCTTGCTGCCCTCCCTACTTATCTTACCTGCTCTGCAGGTTGCTGAGCACTTGACATGTGGCTGGTTTGTCCTGAGAGGGGCTGTGACAGCACCACATGCACCGATTTCAAAGACTTGGCATATGACAGGAGACAGCGAAATGTCTTAATGAGAATTCTTACAATGACTTTATGCTGACATTCTGTTTTGACTATATGGGTATAGTCAACTAAAGCATTATTAATTTCACCTGTTGCTTTTTTGTTTTCCCCCTTGGTGCTGGGGGCTGAACCCAGGACCTCACACATGCTAAGCACATGCTCCACCACTGAGCTATACTCCCAGCCCTCGCTTTACTAGAAAATTTCAAAGGACACATGGGGCTCACATTCCACTTCTGCTGCATGGTGCTGGATGTTTCCTCCAGCTGACTTCATTCCCAGCAGTGGATGGCCTGCTGCTCCGCTCTATTCTAACCACCAAGCCAGGTATTCAATGTCCAGCAATATCCCCACACCAGCGACGGCCCCTTTGTATCCATCTACTCTTTGAACACCCACTCCCTCACCTCGGATTCCAAATGCACCCAGGAAGCTCTACACCACCTCTTCCTCTGCCTTCCCTGCCTCATCTGGGAAGCTGTATAGAAAGGGTCATCAGCAATACCTGACCCCGAGAGCTGGAATCTACCATGGGCTTTGTATCTCCCTTTTGTTCAATGCTAACACTTCGTTAATACGAAACACTGCAGAAGGGAAGAAAATGAACTCAGTGTTTACATGAGTTTGGATTTCCAACACTTTATTAAGGAACAACGGGCACCTTGCCAGATTAGTGGGAGGGGAGTGGGGTAGGGGCTGGAGAGAGAGAAACCAACAGCTGTTTTGAGTTACAGACTTTCTGTCTAAACTGGTAGCATCCCACTGTGGCTGTTGCCTTTGGGGTTTGAAAATGAAGTTGGTGTCTATTTTAGTTCTGGGTTAAAAAGCAGTCTTTCCCACCAGCTACCGTCACAGTTCACAGCCTGGCTAGTCCTCACTGGCCCATGCCTGCCCCCAAGGCCTCCTCTGATAGCAGGCTATTATGTGGAACAGCAGAGCAGAGAGGAGAAAGGGAAATTAACAATGTTCTGTAATCAACTCCTTTTTGGTTTCCAGATGCCAGCCCCACCCCATCTAGCAACAGTTACTAGATAGTGCCATCAGGCAGGAGCTAGACTGCTCACCCTGCACAAAGGACGTCAGGTCACCTCTTCTTACCAGCAACCCTAAGGCCAGTCATTGTGGGGCCAGGGATAAAGGCCTGCCAAGACTCTACCAGGCAAAGACACTTCTTTAGCTAACCACTAATCAAACAAAGGGCATTATCACTGAACAGGTGAGGTTAACTGGATCCGCAGGGCTGGAGATTCAACCTCATAGCCTGTCTATGCCACCCGCCTTGGAGCCATAGGGGGTGATCATCCATCAAATTGTGACTGCACATGGACTACATGACCAGTGTCCAGTGCAATTCCCACTTCCACCCCCTCTGAGGATGCCTGCCTCTCCCTTGAGAAGGTCCTGGTCTGCAGGCCACTCCACAAGATCCACACCCTCATCCACAACAGCACTTCAGCAGAGGATAGCTCATCTTTCTCTCTCACTGCTATGCACTTTGTCCAAGCCCTGGGCTGTCCAGAAATCTCTTCAGAGCCAGATTATTTTTTCCTATAACATAGAATTATCTAGAAGGGGCAAATGGACAGTTCCTATGATGCTCTCTAATCACAAAATAAAATAGGAAGTGAAATAAAACACATAAAGGAGCACAGAGATGAGCTGTGACTTCATGGCGCTGCGTAACAAAAATGCTGAACGGGAGTTGGGGTCTCAAGTGCTATTCCTGCTCTGCCCACAACTCTCCTTATGAGGCTTGTCTGCCAACTTCATATCCTTCATCTAGAGAAGGATTTTAATATTCTCCACCTACCACAAGCCCACATCCTAGGGATGCTATGGACATTAATGAAACCATAAAGTCAAGTTCCTCAATCTCAGAATGAGGGGGCTTACAAAAGGAAGAACCAGATGTGTTCTCAATGGTTAAGAGAGTTTTTAGAATGACAGACCTAAAGGGAATAAAGGGTTGACCTGGTTCCCCAGCCTTCCTTCAATCTGAAGGATGAGGAAACTGAACTTACACATGAGCAGAGACAGGCCTGACAACCAGCCCATGGCTGCTTCAACACATTGGCCAATTTTCTAAGACTGGGGAGTTCCATAAAGATATTTTATAGTATTTCAATTGCTCTCCATAAATTCTTTCCTCTTCATCCCCTGGAATATATGTCAAACTAATGCAATTAGGACAACGATATTCAACATGGCTTTTAGTTAGCCCCGCACAGAGGTCTTCAGCTGGCTCGGACCTTTTCAATCCTAGGTCACAACTTAATACATGTTTGTGGGAAGAAAATCTGGTCCATGTATTAGGCAAACAGATGCCCAAATTCCTGTACTCTCAAGGTGTCTTTCTCACGTTGTAACCACATAGGGGTCTGCCCTCTGCTCTTGGAAGAACACCCTCAGCTGTGTGTGACTTCCGGGATGGGCTACCTTCAAGCCTCCCAACTACAGAAGAGGTTCCCACACAGCTCTTTGTTCTTTTCAAAGCTTAAGATCAATGATAATAATAGTTTGAGGAAAAATCCCTACACCTATCTGCTTACAAAATAACGGGACTTTTTGCCTGATGAAGAGTCATCAGAGATGGTAGCAAAAGACAGACAAGTTTCCCCTAAATTCCGATGGAAAATTATATCAATGTCCATGTTTTCTGCCTCACAAAGTTGAGAATCAGAAACCCTGCAGCTAAGCAAGATTTAAAACTAAAGCTGAATGAGAACAACTGCCTGCCGCTGTTTCACTGGAACAAGAAGGCTTTACTTCTTTGTACTCAGTAGAAGTCTTTCTTACCCTACAATGCTTTCTCAGGGTTTTTTTGCTATGGGTTGAACTTTTCTGAACACCTAGTATGTGCCAGCATTGTGCCAGGGGCATGTATCACATGGGTTATCCCTGCCCTGACCACATATCCATATATGGCCAATAATCTTGTGGGTTGCAACACCTTTTTTTGAAGAAAATATGTCTGTTGTCCAAAAGCTCCTGTGACAGGAGACTCCCCGGTGGCTGGAGGGCTCATTGGTGATTACTCAAGGGGCCTTGCTAGGAGCAAAAGAGGCAGAGTGAACACACCCTGTGACTACAGCCACCTTCTCCCTGAAGATCCTCAGCCCGACCTCTTCCCTACACCTTGCGTGTTTCTTAACTACCTTATTAATGTCATCTACTCAAGTTCAATCACTGAGCTCAGTTTAAAGTAATGAGAAATAAGAATGTAATATGCTAGGAGTAGGAATGAAAAACAGCCTCCCAGACCACAGGTCTAGTTCATCTTTCCTCCTACCTTAGTGGGTTATCTGAATGGGTCTCCATGTGGGTCTCCAGTCCATACTTGCAAACAAATTCCTTGAAGCATATTGGGCAGTGAAAGACTTCATCGGCCTTCTTCTCCAAGTCACCTGACTGCCCGTCTTCTACCATCTTAGGGAAAAGCAGAAAGTGAAGTCATAAAGGTGTTCTCTCATGGGGACTGCTCCAGAAAAGAGGCCATCACCAACCCAGGGACTTCTAAAAGGGATGTGGACCTCACTCCACTATTAAGAATGTGACTCCACTGATTCCTACATTCACACAAGACATACCCACCACCTACCCGCCTGTGCCCTCACTCACTCCCCGGTTGTCTCATCTACTCAACAAGTACTCATGGAGCACCTAGTATCTGCCAAGCACTAGGAATGAGTGAGGACAAGAGTCCCTAATAAGATAAAGCTTCATTTTAGCTATAAAAACAACATAAAAAGTGTGAAAATAATTCTGGGAGCTCTTTGTTTCATCCCTAGGCTAGTTGAGGGGGTCCAAAGAGGAAACACACACAGGTACTCTTTTCTTAGACACTTTAGAAAATACTGTGGGAAAACATAGGTCGAAAAGCCTAGGATGGATGTCTGCCCAGTCCCTAGACTGTGAAAATAAAGACGAGAGGTAGATCTGCAAAAGCCCCCCGTGAGGAGACCGTGTGTGCCAGGGCCCAGAGGACCTTTTTAGCTGGTGCTGGGTCTTCTCTCTCCGACTCGGCATCATGACTCAGCTTCCTCTTGGAGGACAGCCGCCTGCGCTTCAGAGGGGACGGAGGGGCTGCAGCTGTGGCACTGTTGGGGTCCTTCTCATGAATCTTCATGTGTCTGAAAGGGAGATACACACTGAAGGTGTGACGTGACGACAACAAATATCTAGTTCACTTATTTCTTCTAAATTTTAGATTTTGTATCTGGGCCTTGGTCTTGGATTTTATCTTTTTTTGTGTGGTGCTGAGGATGGAACCCAGAACTTTACTTGTGGGAGGCAGGTGTTCTGCTACTGAGTTATAGCCCTACTCCCCGAATTTTCATTAGTTAAGCATGTGGAATACAATTTGTACAGTGGCTTCTATCTTTCCAAAGCTTTATAATCTCCTTGACCCTTCAAGCTCCTGTAATGCTATCCAGAAGCAGGGCTGTGTCTCACTGCTTGGTGGACGACATTCATGAACTTGACGGGCATTAGTGACATAGAAACAACTAGCTGGTGACTGGTTTTATGTACTCAGGCAAAAAATACTATTTTAGGACACATAATTCTGCAGAATAAAAAATTCCCAGGTTCCTAAACTTCCACTAGTTCACAAACTAAGCCATAACTCCATATTGACCCACAGAAGGCATCCTAGTTGTACTGTCTTTCTTCTGCTTCTGGAAGCATCTTGGGGTACAAATTTGAACTGTGCTGACAAAGCACATGTCCAGAGTGCTTAAGACCTGAAATCTTTTCCATGTTGTTCAAGGTCTTATGTGGATTTACAGATGATGAGAATAGGTGGACAGTGCAGTAAATTACATGTTGCAACTCTTGTATCTAGATACACATATAATATGAAAGTGAGGTTTTATATATATTTTATATGTGTTTGTTCCATTAAAAGGGGTCTTATGGATGAGGATCTGATTTAAATGACCTTATTTCCTTATTTATTGTGGTGCTAGGGATTGAACCCAGGGCCTTGTGCAAGGCAAGGCAAGCACTCTATCAACTGAGCTATATCCCCAGCCCTTATTATTGACCCAGCCCTTAATAAATGACCTTATTTTATCAGGTTCTAAAACAAATATCGTAAGAAGAAGGTCCCAAGATACAGAGGAAAAGAAAGAATGGCATTACAAACAAATAGTCTCAATTCTTTTTTTTTTTTTTTTTTTTTAATAAAAAGGGTTTCAGTTTGCTAATGACAATCATACTCATCATCTGAATGGGGTTAAACTGTGCCAGATGTAGGAATGTAGCTGCAGCTTTTTACAAATAGCTATTTTATAAGATGATTTTACTTGAGAATTTCCTTCCACTCCCTCCCCTGTGCTGGGGATTGGATCCAGGGCCTCATGCACACTAGGCAAATGCTCTACTACTGAGCTATACGTCCAGTCCTTATAAAATTTAAGAACTTCTTAAGAAGAATGTGAAAAGACAGCAAAGCTCTCATGCACTCCCCTGTCACACTTCTGAAAACCATCTCAGCTCACCTTTTTGTTGTGCCTTCTTTAGAGGAGTGAGTCTGTGGGGTGAAAAGGCCAAGCAGCTTGTGAATCACGGCTGCTAGTGCCAATGATCAAGATGGCCAATCGGATGCAGCATTTCTCCCACACAGGTTCTGCCCTACAGCAGCAGAAATCCCCTTTTCTAAAGTTTGTGAATATAGATGCTACAGTTTGCTTTAGACTTCTCTCACTCTGCTCCTTAGACACACTCTAGAATCAACCCCCTGCCTAGACTCTGCCCTGACAAAGCAGCACCAGTCCTACAGCTATCCGCCAGCTGGAACTGCTAAAGATGGATCCTGACCTTGAGGACAGGGGACTCAGGAAAGGAAGCCAAACCTGTTTTCTTAGGGGGAATCCATGTGGTGGAGTAAAAAAATCTAGTGGGAGAAAATGGATGAGAATCACAATCACGCTTATAGCCACAAAATTCCTTACCCAAATTATTAGGGAAGGATTCTTTTTTATTTAGTTCTCAGTCACCTAAAGACTTGAAGAAGTTAACAGACACAAATAGCTCTGTTAAGTACAAAAGTGATTGTGATTTGACAAGAACATCCCTTAACATCAAAGTTTGAAGGAAAAAAAAAAAAAGTGGCTTCTTTCAGCATTTATTATATGGTTCATCCCAATTTTATATATTTAAGAAAAAAGCATCTAAGAATTGAGGAAGTATGATAACACTGAAGGATATAAATTATTATTCAAATTTGCCATTTCAATAACTTATTCAAAATCAATTTAATTTAACAAAAACAATACCCTTTTTACCAATAGAGTGAGAATATTATTAATTAGAGAATGACGACTATACACAGTTCACTGGCACACTTCAGGCTCCATATTCTCAATTACATGATACATATACACACAGAAATATAAAAGGATGCTTTATTATTTTGTCCTTGGGATTTATGAGAGAAGCTAGTTTGACAGGGAGAAGAAGGGCTAAACCCAGCACTCAGTGAGGGTTTAGCAGAACCTTCACACACACTGTTATTTCCATTTTGCAAATACAGTGGTGATGTATAGAGAATCTGTAATTTTCAGTTAGAATCAAGTTTTCAACAATTGGGGCCTTTCTCCTACTCCAGATGGCCTCCAAAGGCCACATCAGTCAGTTAACTTGGTTCTGGATCACTGGCTGGAATCTCAGGGCCATAACCCAGGCACTTCCTCTGTGGGTGATGGTGGCCCAAGGTGAAATAGTTGGCATTAAATGACAAAATTCTATCAGGAGACAGAGCAGGTGAAGAGCCCACAGGACTGCAGAAAACTTGGTCCTAGTCTAAAACCCTGGGGTGGCCCTTGAATAGCATGATGGCTGCAGTGAAAGGGTTAGGACAGGCAGTCCTACTGGCCCCATGAAACTGAAGAACACAACCATCTACTCTAGCTCTCTGAGTCCTGCTGGAGCCTCAGGTTCAAAACACAAGCACAGCCCCAGTCTAGGATGAAATGTCTGGTTGCTGGCCACAACATGGTGGGTGAGTCCCTGGTTGGTTTCTCCAGAGACATGATGACCAATAGAAGAATTTAGTCAATGGCCTGAGAGGTCCACAGAGGTCCAATTGACTGGACGTGATCTGCAGTTACAGATTCCCTCCACCCCAACCCTGCTCCGATTCCTTAGCCTCCAACAACATGGACAGCAACTTGAGCTGTTCATTTTCTCCCTAAGGTTTTCAGGAAGCAGGGCGAGAGTCATCATGATGAGCCAGTAATGAGCCTGCCCCTTAGGGTAACCAGACAGAGAAAAGGGGTGGAAGGAAAGAGCAAACACTATTTCCTGTGGTTAGAAGGCTGGGGTCTAGGCTGGGGCTGTAGCTCAGTGGTTGGGAACTTGTCTTGCATGTGTGAGGCACTGGTTCAATCCTCAGCACCACATTAAAAAATAAATAAATAAAACAAAGATATTGTGTCCATCTGCAACAACAACAATAACAAAAAGAAAAAAAGAGGTGGTGGCTGGGGTCTGTTTTCCTCTTAGGTCTTATTTCCAGGGTTAATCTGCCCGATTCTCATTATCTGAGACTCAATGAAGACAAGCCCTGAGCTGGAAAGGAGCTAAGATAGGACCCAGTCATGCATTTGGCACAGAAAGTCCCTCTGCACAGCATACGAGAGCACCACCTAGTTGTGTTTGAATGCTTCCAACAACAAGGACGTCTCCATTTTCACCAGTTGTTCTCACTGTAAAAGACAGTCTTCCACATATGGAGTCAGATAGGAATTCCACCCTTTAAGTATCTATCAGTTGTCAGGGGGAACACAACCTATACTCTTCCGATAGCACATGAGGACTACTGCATTTCTCCAAAGTTCTCTTCTCAAAATTAAACAATTCCAGGCCCCCAAGTGCCACCTGCAAATCTGTTGGAATATACTGCTCACTAACCTCAGGATACCCTCCAGTCTGCAGACATCCTTCATCCACATCTGGATCACACTGGATCCTGCATAGACATGGTCTGAGAGCTCAGAGCACAGAGACAATGACCTCCAGAGATGACATAACACAGCTTGGGATGGTTCTGCTGAGTGTGTTGTTGTTTGGCACTGGAAATTGAACCCAGGGGCACTTTACCACTGAGCCGTATCACTAGTTCTTTTCAAATTTTGAGACAGGGTCTCCCTAAGTTGCTGAAGTTCTCACTAAAATTACTGTGGCTGGCCTTGAATTTGTGACCATCCTGCCTCAGCTTCCCAAGCCACTGGGATTACAAGCATATACTACCAGACCCAGTTGAAAGCGATATTACATCCCCAGTTCCTATGAACCAAGTTTTGTCAACTAGAATGCCCATGATTCCTTCATTCAAACTGTTATCAAAACCATGTCTTTTCATTTTCCCTTTTAGCAAATGTGATGGAGTCTTAAGATATGCAATGTTAATGAGAGTGAGAATTGTTAACTAACCACCTTTCTGCAAAGTGGCTAAGCAATAAGGACCAGACTTTTAAATGTATACGTCCTTTGTCCCAGTAACTCCACTTAACGAAATTTGTCTTAAGGACTAATAACTGGGCAAGTCATTTTATAATGATAATTCACAGATGGATACCCTATGCAAACACTGACAACTACAGGGTGACCCACCAGCAGGTTGTGGGATTTGAGACTGTTCACAGTGCTCTTCTTGCTGCCTATTGTTCATTCCCTACCCAGCAGCCAGCAGGCTCCTAAAAGAGGTCATGGCATACCACTTCCTGCTTCAACTTTTCCGACAGGACTGTTTTCAGAATTAAATCTTGCCTCCACTTATTTCCTGGGCCTCACTGGTGAGCATCCTAGCCGTGAGCATCCTAGCCTCTTTATCCCAAGGCCCTTTCAGGTTTTACTTCCTTCAAAAACACACAGCAGAAAGGGAAGAGATTGTGTATTTCCCTTTTTGACCCCTTGCCCCCAATCAAGTTAGTTCTATTATCTTGAACCTAGTTTGTCTCTTGTTCTCTGCACTAGCCTGTGGAGGCACACAGTAGGTGGTGGACAAATATCCACCAAATGGCAAGAAGAAGAAACAAATGAATATATTGAATTACAGAATAATAAATGAAGAAAAGGAGAACAAAGCATATGCAGAAACCGTTCCACTGGAAGCACCACTATGTCATATATCCTTAGGTTCCTTATAATTTACGTCACTGGAATTTAATGCGAACAAACCTGATATCTGTGGAGTAACTAGTAATATTCAAGTACCCCATAAGCTATTTTTGTCTCTTAACAGAATTTGTGCTCATTCATTCAAAACAGTTATCTATACATACAGTAGAGAGAGGTCAATGTAAAAATGGTCAAAGTACACTTTTGCATAAAATTCTAGAATTTTCATTCAGAGGCAGGTTACTTCAGCAATAGGAACCAGGCATGTTGGTGCATGCCTGTAATTCTAGCACCTTAGGAGGCTGAGGCAGGAGGAGGATCTTAAGTTTGAGGCCAGGTTCAGCAACTTAGTAAGACCCTGCCATGAATAAATAAATAAATGAACCTAAACAAACAAATAAATAAAGCAAGCTGGGAATGTGACTCAGTGGTAGCACTCCCTTGGATTCAATCCCTAGTACTTTAATAAAACAAAACCAAACCTGACAAACTTAACAAAACCAGTAAGAATCCTGCCACACTGTGTCTAAGGAAGGAATTTTATCAGCACTTTGGGAGTCAAGAGAAGTTTCCTGCCATCCATAACACCTAGACAGGCTTTCACAGTGATGAACAAAAAATATCTTGGATGTTTTTAAAATCACGGAATAAAAATCTGAGTACCTTTTTAATACTGATAGTGCAAATTTTGAATTCAGGGGTGGATATTGATTTTCGACTTAACATTTTTCTTCCTGTAAGTGTAATCATGTCTTCTAAAATTTGAGATAAAATTAATTCATTTATAGCTACTGGAGACTGAGCCCAGGGTTTTGTGCATGGAAGGCAAGCACTCTACCACTGAACTACATCCCCATAGTAAGGTGGGATGTCCATCGGCATACTGAAGAGAAAGATCAAACTTAAACCAAACAGATCCTGCATGCGAGAGTTGAATGCCAGTCAAGTAACTCCAGGGAGAAACACCAATCCCTTAAACACACTCCTTACCTCCCTGAACATCCTCCTTTCCAGTTTCAAATATAGATACTTCCTGCTGACTTTCCTAAGGCATGGGAATCCTGAGACCTGGGATGGGAATCAACTCTTAGCCATGTAAGCACTGGCTTGATCTGAGTAGCAAGCAGGAATCTGGAGGGAAGATGTTATATTTATAGCATAAAGAGAATGTGTGATGGCAGTGGAGCCACAGGGTTCACTTCCCATGTCTTTGAGCTGTGATGCATTTTGGATGTTAGATTCTGATTCTGCCACCTAGTAACCACAGTGACTCGTTACTTAGGCTACCTCAGTTTCAATTTGCACATCTGTGAAGTGGGGGATGATACTGCCATTCTCTTAGAGCACTGCTTTCCAACCATGGGCCTCTGACCAGCAGCATCAGCATCATCTCTGGCTTGTTACAAATGCAAAGCCTGCAGACTAGAGGCCTAGAGCAGGGCCTGGCAATATGGGTTTCCATTTCTTGCTTGCTCAAGTGTAAGAACCATGAGATCCAAGGGAAATTCTTACACCCTTGATACTAACTGCAGGTTTGGTTAACCATCTGACTAGGATGTCCATAGATTTTGGATTCATGCATCAAACCTCTCTCAGACTCATCTTCCAATATACCAGTAGTCTCTAAATTTACCAGGCATAAACACTTAGCAAAGCAAGTGGGGAAATTCAACTTTCTTAAAATCCCTTTAGTGGAAAAGTCCTTCAGGGAAACCCTCAGCAAGTTTAAATGTATCCCAAACTAAGGATTGCCTAGTTGAAGAGGCATTCTTTGAGCCTTCCCATGTCTAATTTACATGTGAAGGTTAAAGCTCAGGAGAGATCTAGACACTTCCAGTACCTGCAAACTTTCCACTCTTAATTTCCTCATAGGCTTATTAATGGAGAAGTTGAATGATTTGATCCTCTGAGTGAATGGCACAAGGAAGGTCACTCCATGAGTACACACAACTCTACACAGAGGGCACTCTGCACTGCTGAGTTGCCAAACAGAAGGCAACCAGTTCAAACAGGTTCTAGCAGCCTGGTTATAGATACATACTCATGTATACTGACGATAGCTTTTCTTGTCCAACAATGCCTTGTGATAAATCAAGAGGGAATGAGTGAGATTAAGAAGCATCACAGCTCTACAATACACATTTCTGGCCAAAGAAAAGTACATCTTCACAAAGATTTGTGTTTATGTTTTCATAGCAAATACCTAGGAGAGGAGTTTAGGGTAGAGAGGTGTGAGTGATACTCATTATGTCAATCAATTCTGTGCAAACAATGGGGCACAAAGTCAGAGTGGAGGAGGGTTATGGGGAGAGGGATGGCAAGGCATCAACAGCGAATCCCAGTGGGCCCCACCTGTCAGTGCAAAGGCACCTTCTAGTCATTCAGGTGTTGTTCACGTCCAGTCATGCTTGTCCAGGAGGCAGGTCACATCGGCTGTGCCAGGGTGTGGAAGAAGGTTTGTCGATGCGTAAGCATAAGCAACTGTGCTGACCTAACAGCCAACCCTCTCAGAAAAGTCTAGAAGTCATCCGGGCATGAGGTACAAATCTGCTGTCTGCGGGCTTGCCGTGGGAACACCTTAGCTCGCCTGCTCCCAAGGATGCTTGGGTGAAATGCCCTTGACACTGTACCTACCCCACCACAGGCCAGTGGTGTTATGGACAGCAGAGGCTGTGACAAAGAGGAGCCCTACACCTAGCCTTGATACTGGAATTTCTTCCTGTTGTTTCCACTCAGGGAGACGTCTGTACAGGCCACATCCTCCACGGCATAGACTTCCTCCTTGAGACAACACACCCAGGAGTAGAGGGCTTCTCTTACCTAAGACTGGCACTCTGAAGGCACCAGTGTAAGGACAGACTTCAAACAAAGAGACCTTAGTTCAAAGCAGGTGCACACCAGCGTTTAGCCTCAAGTCCTTATTAACAAACACTGCTGGGTGCTCGGTAGCTCCTCTGCTTTCCAGCCCAGGGCTCCTTTCTAACCCTGGGTTCTGAGGTCCTAGTCTTTCTGGTTGGACCACTATCTCTATCTCCTGTCTCAGGTTCCTTGCAGTGTTTGGAGAGGGCAGCTCCTTTTACTTATTTATTCCCCCCTTCTCCCCGCCACTTTGTGCGGCAGTTCCTTTTCCATCTTGGTCCTGGGTAAGATCCCTGTGTATTCTTTGTACAAACACTACCTCATTGATGAACTGGGCTGGACTTTCAATAACTGAAGAGTATTCTTCCTCAATGTCCCAGCCATCCTTTTAGGGGAAGAAGGGTACCTTTGGCTCCTAAATTCCTTTCTCTATTGACCTGGAAGCTGTGGACTGAGGGACAGTGACCTCTCGCTATTGACTGTCTACATAGGAAAGAGACACACTCCCTTCATAACTGCCACTCTAACTCTCTCCTTCCCTCCTGACTTTCACATCGAGTTGGAGGGGCTTGGCGGGCAGCCCAGGTACATGGGTATCAACCTTTAAATAACCTTTACTCTAGACACTAGTCCTAACTGCCAGACCTTTGATTCAGTTCACCCTAAACCATCTCGTACTTCTTTCTCTTAGTGACAATAATTTCTCAGTTGTTACACCCTGCATACACGATTTGCTATCTCTACACCTTCACCACAGATTCGGCTGGGCAAGGTGGTGCTGCATCTGTAATCCCAGCAACTTGAGAGGCTAAGGAGGAGGATTCCAACTTCCAGGCCAACCTCAACAACTTACTGAGGCCTTGTCTCAAAAGAAAAAAATAGAAGGAGCTAGGGATGCAGCTCAGTGGCAAAACATCCCTGGGTTCAATCCACAGACGAAAACAACAACAAACAGATTCTTGAAAAGCAAATCAAAGACTTCAGAGGTAGGAATGAGAACTCTTTTTTCATGGTGACAAAGCTGAACCTTCCTGGCTTATGCTTTCCCTATGTAAATCCAGAGAAACAGTCCACAAAGAATGCCACCATATCTCACCTGATAGTGCCTAAACATTCCCAGGGCAACCATCATGATACAACAAACTCCTCTTTTCTAAGTTAAACCCCCTTGATTTCTTCAACCTCCCCATAAATCCTAGAGTCCAAATCTCACATCCACAGCCAGCCCTGTACCAGAAGTGACTCCCACCTTAGGTGATGGGGTCCCAAATGACGTCACCACTCCCAAAGTGGCCACACTGACCCAGAGCCATTACCTTTGAGGGAAGTCATCACCAGTCTCACTATGGAGAATGTCTTCCTATGGCAACCACTAAAAAAAACAGTGTATGACCAACCTACATCTAAGCTTCATGGTGGAATGGAAATGCTGAAGTTACTGAGGCCATTTCTCACAATCTTGCAGGGTTTTACTTTAAGCTTCTTCAAGATGGCTGAACCCTGACATTCACTTCTGTCTCCCTTTTGCAGAGAAAGAAGAGAGGAAGGTCTTCCTAGTAAGACAGGGCCAAGTTGCTGTCAGTCCTTAGTCCCAACAGAAAAGTGGAAGTCCCAGATGTGGGTGCAGGAAGGGGCATCACCACGGGGGCATCTGTTATACTGGGCTAGCAGGGGTTAGTGAGAGACACCTGAGAAGGAAAGGGGACCCCACCTCAGGAGACAACGTACAACTTACGAATCGAAAGAGAAATATCACTTGCCAAAACCAACAAGGCAACGGAGCCCCTTCTCAGAGAATGCAGAGTTTACAGTCACCTTTCTTCTCAAGTGCTACTGGATGCAGGATGCACATGATCTCTGCTTTCAAGAGATGACAGAATCCAACAACGTGTTCCATGGGAGGAGCAGCTCACTGTTCGACCAACAGCAGCCCAGGGAGGGAGGAGACCAGGAGGAATAGCTGAGGGTCACAGCTAGGCCCCCAGTATCACAGACCTCAGTTTTCCTGCCTATAAAATTGGAATAACAATCCTCCTGAGTGAGCTGGGTTATATAAGCATGAAAAATAATAACAAAGTGCTGACACCACATACCAACGAGCCCATTATGCAACAGAATAAGGAAACACAAAATCTCTCTCCACTGAAGGAATAACCCCTCCATGAAGGATCTTATAGCCCTAAAAGAAGTGGAGAAAGGCCAACAGGTGTGCACACACACACACCAAAGGAGACTGGGAACCCGTGTCACAAATACTCAGGCTAAGGTCTCCTGCTTCTTGTTCACTATTCCTTTTTAGGAGGAATGGATTTTTTTTTTGGGGGGGGGGTGTAGATGTTGCTGCTAATCGCCTCCTTTAACAAATCAGAAAAACGTCTTGACAGCGAGTGGGCACGTCTGGATGTTTGCTAGCACCAGCTTGTTTCAGCCCAAACAGGTTGAACAGGTTGGATATTTAAACAAAGGCGGAAAAATGCAAGGTCTAAAGCCCAACGAGGTGCTGCCCTGGAAATGAGGCTCCTCCTCCTCGATTTTGCTAGTTTCACATTATAAAACTAAGCTGGATACACATTCAGGATCTGTTCAAAGTTCTCAGGACATCAGGTCAATAACGCGGTAGGAGAGGAGACGGGGTGTGTCGGTGGCTCTCCATTTCTTCTCCTGCCCCCAAATCCATTCCTGCCCACTGTGACCTAATTTTCAGCTCTCGTAACTGCCAGGCTGATCAAGTGTGGGCAGGCACGATGCTCCAGATTCTGATGCCATCCGCCAGTTCTACCTGGGAAGGCAGAGCTTTTGAAATATTCAACAAGATACGTCAAAAACACTACACTGACTAGTTTTGCATTTGCTTCATTTTCAAAAAGAAATGAAGAGACCAACACTACCTCTGCCAGAATAGACACAAGCCTAAGTTATCAACAGTAACATCTAGTCAGTCCAATGATGAAAAATGAATTATGAACCAGACTGTGGTGACAGGACAAAAAGGCCTGACTGCTGTTTAACACATCCAGGTGCGTGGACTGTTTTATAAGAGTGCTCTTTTTTTTGCAATGACCGAACTCCAACTCATCTTTCAGAAAGAAAGAAGAAATAAGCAATAGGCACAAGTACGTTTTTAACTGTTCTTTGAGAAATATAAAATTAGCCATGCTGATTGTTAAGGGGTATTACAGAAGGAAAAATCCAAACATGAAAAATAAATGTTCTGAAGAACGTCAAGTCAAGTCAAGTCTAGCAAACCCAAAATAGGCTACATGAGAGACTGTCAATTAATATCAACTTTCAGCTTTGGTGTTTTCTTATGTTTTTTTTAGCTTACTTGAATAATGAAATTATGTGACAAGTCACTCTTGCCTGTGTCTACCCTTTTCTTTAGAAAATACTGGTGGCTTTCTACTCTGCAGATTTCTAAAGTGCAAAGTAAAAATTCTAAAAATGGACCCCAGAAAATAGTGCAAATGAAAATCCACACCAAAACCCAGAAACATCACATTAAAACGGGAGGAGGTATTCAAATAATACCTGCAGAATTCATAAATGGAAATTTAGATATGTGGCACACAGCTGCTCTACAAGTACTGTTATCAGACTCGATTCTGTGGCCTGTTACTACCATTGTTAAAGGGCACAGAAGGGGCTACTGAGTTAAGTGTCTTAATGGAGAACAGAAATATGGGAACAATTTGTTGAGCACCTAATGTGAGCTGGAAATTTAGCATTTAATTCTCTTAATAGATCGTGAGTAAAACTATCTGCATTAAAGATGAAGAAATTGATGCTGTAAATGGGTAATAATGAGTGTAATGCATTCCTCTACTGTCATGTATGTAAAAAATTAATTAATTAAAAAAGATGAATAAATTGAGACTTTTTTCACCATTCCATGGAGAATCCTTCATCAGCTATGGCCAAAAAGGAATAAAAATGACCAGAGACCTCAAAAGCATCACAGAAAATGACATCTTTATTTACATTACTACTGAGGTGAAAATAAAAGCACGTGGGTCTCAAGTCCGGCCAATGAGATATTAAGAAAGGCTAAAAATGTTTATCTTAAATTAATAATCAAACAATAAACATATTTAGAAAAAACTTCATGATGCTATTGGGGGAACTGGTAACATAGACATTTTTCTGTGATTAACAGATTTGTAAATGCTCATTCTCTGGGAAAATGATGGGTCATTTAATGATGTGGACTCTCAGGAAAGTGAAAAGCACACTAAGTGTAATGATTATAGAATGGGGTATCATACTTAAATTCTATGTATACACACACACAGACACACACACACAGTTTGAAGACAGCCTGGGCAAGAATGTGAGACCTTGTATCAAAATAGAGAGCAGGTGGGGAGAAACATTTCAAAGGAAATAAAGTGTTCACACAGTCCTGGGCAGGGTGACTCACAGATTTTTATCCTGCAACTAAGTTCTTGCCACATGAACTGCTCCGATACTTTTTCTCCTGCAGGGGAACATGGTGGCAGGGTGACAGGCAACCAGGTGATTAAGAGACTCATTTTGCGATGGGACTGGATGAACCTTAAAGTGGTCACCTCCACCCTTGAGAAGCAGCAAGTACCAAGATTATTCCAGAATGTCCTCAGAATCTAGTAAGACCATGCTGGATAGTCACAGGGCTCTTCCTCTGGTTGAGCACTCAGGGTAAAGAAATGACTGTCCCCTGCTCTTGGAGATACTGTGCTACCTCTGCCCCTTCTCCTGTTTAACACTGGCCACCTGTTCCAGACACCCAAGTTCAGTTGTGCATGCCAAGGAATAGCTTAGCCTAAGCATCTAAGAGTAGCATGCTAAATTCAGAGCCCCTGGGTCTCATTTGTCATGGAGTAGGTCACATTTCTGTGCAGCAAAGATTTTCTTCAAGCATAGTAAGAACACATAAGCCTCTGTTTCTGAAGTCTATCTGTCATCCAGCAGCATCTCAGGGCCTATGTCTCCTATATTTAGCAACAGTAAAACTGTGCCCATCGCATTAAGAAACAAAGACTATGACAAAGCAAGTAGATGATGTTCCAGGGATATTTCTTCCTTGTTTTCACCTTTCTAATGATGGCTGAAATGAGAACACATCCCTGTTCTTTAAAGAATAAATGGACAAGATGGTGATGAAAGCTTGCCTGATGCCAGGGTCTTCAGCAAGTCCTTAAGTCTAACACAAAACCACATCTCTCTTTATAGCTTCAAAGTCTGTGGTCTGCAAAATGAGGAACAATGGGGAAATTAATTTTCTATTTTTTCCAAGGCAATTATGGTCTGCCAATTTTTTATTTTTAAATACCGATTTTAGAGACAGAATTTAATCCAAGTGAGGTCTGTTTCCATCTCTCTTTCAAGTATCACTTCTTCATAGCTCTGCAGCCCAGCACTTTCTGGAACAAATTTTGCAAATTGCAAAGCTCGATGCCCTTTTTCCTACACTGAGCTCCCCCGGAGGGCGTGCTCTGGCTCAGTTTCCCAAGTTTGTTTTGGAAGACAAGCACCACTCAATCCAAATATTCAACGTGGGAGCAGCTGATAAAAAGTTCTGGGAAGTTAGAAGCTGGATCCATAGTGATGTTTCCATGAAACATGTTTTGTACTTGATGGCAACCTATTACACCGCTCAGGAACGAAGCTGTGGTTAAAAAGATTTGGAATAAAGGATTTCCAAACCTCAAAAACATAAGAATCCGCAGACAGGGAAGTGGCAACTAAAAAAACTGTACCAGATATGGCAACATATTAAAAGGTTTCTCATCAAAATTTCTCATAATGAGGGGCTGGGGTTATAATATAGCTAGCTCAGTTGGTAGAGTGCTTCCCTCACATGCACAAGGTCCTGGGTTCAATCCTCAGCACCACCAAAAAAAAAAAAAAAAAAAAAAAAATCTCATGAGTTGGAATTAGCACTACTTTACTCCCTGTTTACTAAAATATCATTATTTTTAAACACATTATGCTAGGCGTGGAGGCACATATCTGTACTTTCAGTTACTCAGAGGGCTATGGCAACGGGATCATCTGAGCCCAGGAGTTTGAAGCCAATCTGAGCTTTGCAATGAGACCTTGTCTCAAAAATAAATATACAGATAGACAAATAAATAAAATACCATGTAAGGTGCTGAGGCTGTGGCTCAGCAGTAGCACACTTGCCTGGCATGTGTGAGACCCTGGGTTCAATTCTCAGCACCGCATATAAATAAATAAAATAAAGGTCTACCAACAACCAAAACCAAAATAAAATAAAAATACCATGTAAATTTACTTAATAAAAAAATGTATAAGAAATAAAAAGTAATAGGCTTTATCAGTGCTTCAAAGCGACTGATCACTCACGACATTCTATGACATTCATTTTCCTTTATTAATGTAACAATCCTACTGAGGATTTTCTTTATAAAAGTAAGATAAAGGAGACTCTACAAAAAAGACTAATTAGGCTTAGAAACAAGGATAACCAACACGTACTCATCCAAGGACCAGGGAGTAGAATGGGGTGGGTGCTCAAGAGCACCTCAATACCAGCTAAGAATAGCCTGAAACTTGGAAAGAATGCAGTCCTAGCAGTCCATGTTGTGAGATGTATAATGAGGCCCTCTGAGTATCTCAGCAACAAAAATTCTGGGGTGTAGCCTGAATTAGCCTCCCACAGCAAACAGTGGAGGGAGGGCCAGGCTCAGCAAGACTGCACTCCTGGAGGGCACACCACACACATCCATGTGGACAGCCTCCAGAGCAGAGCAGAGCCGAGCAGAAGTGAGGGAAGGGGGAACTGTGTGGTCCCTAAGACAGTGGGATCAAGCCCCCGGAGAGATGGAAACCTAGAAACCCACACTACAGGGAATCAAATCACGGCAGAGACTGTACCCTCAGGGAAGAGACTAAAAACCAGAGCATGGACATGTCAGAGGAAAGAGGCACAGCTGAGGGAGGGACTAGAGCAAGTCACAGACAAGATGGAAGCGACACCTGGGTGTGGGCTCCTGGAAGCTGTGGCAGAGTCCTCTCACCCCGGGAGCCCCAGGTGCTCCTCTACACCAGCTGCTGCTGACAGGCCTTGGGAAGTGGGAGCAGTGGACGGGAAGTGGGAAAAGAACCTTGGTCTTGAGCCCCAAACTCAGCCGACTGACTTCCCTCCATGCTCTTCAGAGCCTGGGCTTTCATTATTCTTTTTGATTCCTGCACACACGTCCCAGGGAGTTTTGGCTCCTGATTAATGTAACGCAGGTATGTGGTAGGGAGAGATCACAGCTCACTACTGCAGCCTCTGATTCTGGAATGGATCCACCAGGGCAAATAAATCTAACTCCACTCTCTCTGGCACATTTTTGTAAGTGTTTTCACATTTCTATAATTTTTCCAAAAGTACAGTTCCACTGACAAAGGAAGGTGGTAATGGCTTTACTGTGATTAACAGAAACCATTCTTGTAACCCCATCTGTAATTTTCTGCAGAAATGATAATAAATATAGTGTGATAGCCTCAAATAGTTCCAAATAAGTTCTATTAATTACAGATTAACAAGAGTGAAAAGGAAACAAAAAAAATTTTTTAAGCTTCTCATTTTCTGGAATTACATAAATGTTTCCCTCAGTATATTTTTCCGTCTAAGCACATACAACAATAATATTAGTAAACATTTATATATACTATTTAACAAGTATTATCCTAAGTACTTTGCTTGTATTGATTCATTTATTTAAAGACACAATAGTCCTGCAAAGTAGGCATGGATAATACTAGCTTTTACAGATGAAGTAACTGAGACAGAGAAGTCTAGTAACATGTCTATGATCACACAGCTGATAGAGCAACACACACACACACACACACACACACACACACACACGTCAGTGTTTTTCTTTTTCTTTCTTTTTTTTAAACAAAGAGTCACTACAGTGTTTTCAGCTCTTATGGACTAAAAAGCCTTCCATCCAGGACAGATCCACAGTATACTATAAGCCTTCAGAACCTTTTCACAACCATTATTTCACTTGTGACCAAGTTCTAAATGAGGTATTACTAACCCATTTTGTTAAAGTGTCAAAACATTAGGAGATTTCCACAAAGTTCTGCAGAATTTGAACTAGGATTCAGCCTCCAACAATTTAATCCTCTTTTCCCAATCAAGATGTCTTGCTGGGGCTGGGATTGTGGCTCAGCGTAGAGCGCTCCGCCTAGCACGGGTACAACCTGGTTTGATTCTCAGCATCACATAAAAATAAAAGCATTGTGTTGTGTCCATCTACAAAAAAAGATATTCTCTCTCTTTCTCTCCCTCTCAAAAAAAAAGATGTCTTGCAATAAAAAATAAAATAAAATAAAAATCTCCAATTATTAGACATCCTGAAGGCCTACGTTTTAAAAGATCTATAAACAATTCTAATATATAGTGTTATAAATGAGAAATGTACCTTAGGATAATATCCAAGGCTATGCTATAAAAATTCAAGATCACCTCTAAGTCCATCCACATATTCCTAAACAACACAGGAACCCCAAAGCTGTTCCATGTCTGACCACACACGAGTGGACCATGCTTCCAGGATGACAGAAATAGTTTAACATTGAAAATAACACTCTGACAACATGGAATGATGTTGAGAATGAGGTCAAGAGTGACAGGAATGGGCTGGGGCGATAGCTCAGTGGTAGAGCGCTCGCCTCACATGTGGAAGGCACTGGGTTCGATCCTCAGCACCACATAAAAATAAGATAAAGGTATTGTGTCCATCTACAACTAAAAAAAAATTTAAAAAATTTAAAAAAAAAGAGTGACAGGAGTGCTTTTTTCTCACATGCAGTGACATGAACACTCTCTTCCTTAATTCTCACATAGTAAGTAAACACGTGGCCTCTGAAGCCAGAGAGCCTGTACTCATCTCTCAGCACTGCGTGATGCTTTGATTCTTTCCTCTTCTGCAAAATGGGATGATCACTTAACAAATCTTCAAGGTAGAGCACATAAAAATACATGGAGATCAACAAGGAAATGGAAGACTTGAACAGGCTATAAACCAACCTGACCTAACAGCACATCCATACACTCCACCCAACAGCAACAGAACACACATCATTCTCAAACAGACGTGGAACATTCCCGAGGAGAGACCATATGCTATGTAATAAAACAAGCTCCAATAAACTTACAAGGATTGAATTTATGCAAAAACATGTTCCTCAAGTATAAAGGAATGAAATTAGAGATCAATAACAGGAAGAAATCTGGGAAGTCACAAATCTGTAGAAGCCGAACACGCCTGAATAACCAATGTGTCAAAGAAGAAATCACAAGGGAAACTACAAAATACGTTGAGCTGAATGAAAAACACAACCTACAAAAACTTATGGGATGTAAGGAAAGCCAAGGTTATAGGGTAATACACAGCTGTAAATGCCTGTATTAAAAACAAAGTTCTCAGAGCAGTGGCACACACCTGTAATCCCAGCAGCTTGGGAGGCTGAGGCATGAGGATTGCAAGTTCAAAGCCAGACTCAGCAAAAAGCAAGGTGCTAAGCAACTCAGTGAGACCCTGTCTGTAAATAAAATACAAAATAGGGCTGGGGATGTGGCTCAGTATTTGAGTGCCCCTGAGTTCGATTCCTGGTACCCCCTCCAAAAAAATAAAAACAAACATCATCATCAACAACAACAACAACAGAAACCCCACAAAGTTCTTAGTTCCTCTCTTCTCTGAGAGGAATCACATCTCTTCCTCCTTTCCCCTTTCCTATCTCTTCTAATAAATTCACACCTATTACTTTGAGTGACATGCCTGGAAAAAAGAAAGTTCTCAAAACAAGAATCTAATCTTATTCTTTATAATACTGGAAAAAGAAGAGCCAACAAAATCTAAAGCAAGAAGAAGGGGGAAATAATAATGTTTAAGGCAGAAAATAATGAAATGGAGAACAAAAAAACAACAGTAGAAAATCAATGAAAGCAAACACTGGTTCTTTGAAAAGATCAATGAAACTGACAAATGTTTAGCTAGAATGACTAAAGGAAAAAAAGAATCAAATCACTGAAATCACGAAGAGGACAATACCACTGACTTTCCAGAACAGAAGGATACCTGGCTGCTAGATCAGTGATTGTTTTCAATGAAATGGCCAAATTTTCTAGAAAAAAACAAATGAATCAAGGAAAAAAAGAAAAAGAAAAACTGAACAGATCTATAATAAGCAAAGAGATTATATTAAGAAAAGCCCAGGTGGCTTCACTGGTGAACTCTACCAAACATTTAAGAATTAATGCCAGCTTATCACAAACTTTTCCAAAAAACATTGGAGGAGGGAATACATCTTACTTAGCTCGATGTACGAGGCCAGTATTATCCTGGTACCAAAACCAGATAACGACAGCACAAAAGGGCTACGCTGCCATGAATACAAACACTAAATGCTAGCAAACCCAATTCATCAACACTTGAAAATTTGTACACTATGACCCTGATAGGACTTATCCTAGGAAAAATTAGTTTAACCTATAGAATAGAATAGAACAAAACAGAAAGCAAAAATGGCTGGGCACAATGATGCATTCAGTGTCTGCAAGCTCAGTGTCTCAGGAGGCTGAGGCAGGAAGATGTCAAGTTTGAGGTCAACTGAGCCACTTAGCAAGACCCTGAGCAAGTTAGTGAGACTCTGTCTCAAAACATAAAAGGGCTGGGGATGCAGCTCAGTGGTAAAACACCCTGGAGTTGGAAGGAAGGAAGGAAGGAAGGAAGGAAGGAAGGAAGGAAGGAAGGAAGGAAGGGAGGGATGAAAAGGGAAGAGGAGGGAAGAAAAGGGGAGGGAGAGGAGGGAAGGGGATGCAAAAAAAATCATTTGACAGAATCCAATACCCTTTCATCATAAATATACTTAACAACCTAGGAATAGAAAGGAACTTCCTCCAACTTTAAAGGCATTCATGAAAACCCTACAACTAACACACATTTAGTAGGAGAAGACTAAATGCTTTCTTTATCCTAAGATTAAAACTGTGATAAAACCACCCACACTCTTCACTTTACTTAACATTATACTGAAGGTCCAGTCAGGTCAAATAGGCACAAAAAAGAAATAAATATATCCAGATAGGAAAGGAAGAAGTAATTTTGCAAGTGTCATAATCTTATATATATAAAATCCTAAGTAATCCACTAAAAAACCATAAGAATGAATAAATGAGGTTAGTGAGGTTGCAGGAAACAAGGTCAATATATAAATTTGAACTGTATACCTACACACTAGCAATGAACATTTGAGAAATTAAATTAGAAAACAATTCCACTTATGATAACCCCATAAAATAAAATAGAAGTAACAAAATAAATATAAAACTCATACTCTAAAAACCAGAAGATATTATTGAAAAAAAACAAAACAGGAAGATCTAAATAAATGGAAAAACATCCCATGTAATTGTACCAAAAGACATAATATGGTTCAAAGGGCAAAGAGAATGACCCTTCAGGAATGATATTTACATGGGAAATAAAAGCAAAACACTTTGTAAAAGTTTCTTTAAAATATTCATACTTTTCTTGAAGTCATACTATACCTCACTTCTAGCTTAGACTGAGAAATCCATAGGCTTTAAATTATTATAGCATTACTCAGAAATGTAAATAATATTTATCAATTGCTTACCAAGGGCTAAGAATTATGCACTAAATTCATTATCTCCTAATCCCCATCCTAACTGTAGTAAGCAGACACTACGAAAAATCTCATTTTGGGGTGGGAGGTACTGCTCAAGGGTAGAGTTCTTGCTTAGCATTGTGTGAGGCCCTGGGTAAATGAGGAGACTGAGGTACCAAGAAATTCAGTAACTTGCACAAGGACAGAAAGTTTACAAGTGACAGTGGAGACCTGAATTCATGTATGCAATATTTAAAATCAGGAAACTTAGTGACATACAAATACATCCCCCCAAGTGTATCATCAGTGGCTTATAAAATGAGTCTAGATAGAATAAACTGGACCATTCATCTTAGTAATTATATACAATCAAATATAACTAGTGTATCAATTATATTATGGTAATGTAAGGTTTTCTTTTGAAATAAGTATATTAAAATGTAACTTTTTTTTGAAAAAGAAGGATATTGATTAGAAAGGAATATAGAAAAAAAGTTTTATTTTCTAAGAAAGTGAAATTTCTGAGTCTCCTTTCTCCCCTTTTTTAGTTTCAATGTTCCTACAATGTCTGTATAAAAATGGTAAGCCTTTAAAAATTCTTTGTCTAAATTACTCAAAACAATGCAATCACTCTAAGAAGAGTAAGCCAGTCTCCCACTGGCTGAATATTTTAATATGCCCACACCTGAATAAGCATGCTTCTCACTCAGGAAGTAATTTCCTGACATTTATCACATTTTCTTTATCTCCATTTTATCCTATCTTTCCTGAAACTCCAGGATCAGGTCACCTATTTAAATAGGGTAGGCACGTGCAAATATTTTTCAAAGGGCAGGGTTATGTGAATGTGTCTCCCTGGGGGTCCTGCTATATATATGTACACTGCCCACCTGGGGCACTGAAACAAACTCCAATTGGCAGCAGGGTGTGGTGGCACATGTCTGTAATCCCAGCTGCTTGGGAGACCAAGGCAGGAGGATTGCAAGTTTGAGGCCAGTTTGGGTAATTTAGTAAAATCCTGTCTCAAAATAAAATAAGGGTTGGGGATATAGCTTAGTAGTAGAGTGCTTGCCTAGCATGAGGTCTTGGTCAATCCCTAGTACAAGAGGAAGAGAAAAAAGAAAGGAAGAAATAAAACAAACTTCAACTGGCCCAGGGGAATGAACCTTGAATAGCTATGGTTGCGTGTTGTTTCTCATAGCCAGACATGCCTGACACCCCAAGAAGGTAAAGAAAACCATTTCTAGCTTTTCTCTTGGGCAACCTAACTTTAGAACTTTCTCAGCCCGCAGGTAAGTCCTCCATGGCTCAGAGGCAACATCTCTGAGGCAAAAGGTGTCTCACCCACCTGTGCATATTCCCGTTGGTGGTGAAAGACTGGCCACACACAGTACATTTGTAAGGCCTTTCGCCCGAGTGCACCAGCATGTGGCGATCCAGGGAGCTGGCCGAACTCAGGGACTTCCCGCAGATGCTGCATGAGTGGTCAGCTCCTCCAGTGTCTGTGTTGTGCTGCAGAAAATAATCACCACAGTAGTCACTTGACAAGATGGGCAAAACCTCAGACATCTAGAGCTTTATAAAAACCAATGAAGCTTCTTGGCCATTTCTTTTTGTTTTAACTATCTTTCTAAAGGGTCCAAATGTATCATCAGAAACATGGACAAATAATATTTTGTTGGAACTTCTTGTGTTCCTGTTTTGAAAAGCAGTTCTGCAAGGCTCAGAGAAAGATGAAGTCTTTGCAGGCTTTCTTTGAAACATATAGATTAACTGACCACATATATTAACTTTATGGGCAGAAGGACTCAGCTACACAGTAAATGAGTGAAATAGGGTTGTCTCAGAGAGTCAATATCCCCTCAAGTTTGATATTGCGATATTGCAGGCCTGCTGTCAGAGAAAGAAAAATGAGCCCTACAGAGTAGAGTTTTGGCCTCTCAAATATGGCAAAGAGGATTTCTACACAAACCCAAGTAACTCTAGTAACTTGTTATTCAGCAGCATGTTTATGACTTTAACTGATTATCATTCCCATCAATCCAATACCCATCAAGAGTCTTGTTTCTTTTATCCTTTTCCCTTATCAGCCATGGCAAATGAGGGAAAGGATAAAAGAAAAAGATCCCAAACTAAGCAAATTCACAACTGAATGAGATAAACTTAGAGCAATAAAGAAAAGGAAAGACATCTACGACCTCAATGTATCACAAGGAACTCAAATCATATTGACAAGTCACATACGATGAAAAGTCTTCTGTTAATATAAGTGGGCAGTTAGCTAAATTTTATTAAATTCTGAAGTTATTCTGTGTTGATCTGGGCTCTGCCAAAGTAACATGAACACACAAAAATTACTTCATAATTGCCCCAAAGATTGTAAAATATTAAATCAAACTTAGGCACTGTTCACATTTCACCCATTAGAATCAAATCATCTCATCACCTTGTTAATGAAGAATAATTTAGAACAAAAATACAAAAGTAGCAGCTAACCTGACGAATGTGCATAGTCAACTGGTGCTGGGTAGTGCAAATCTTTTCACACAGGGGGCAGTTGTAGGAAGACTTCTCCTCTTTCATTTCCTAAAAGAGATTAAAACAAAGTATGAATTTCAAATCATAGTAAACCAGTGCCTTCTATTTCTGTCATAAGCCCCTGTGTCTTTAGAGCTGGCTGTAAGTAGCCGAGAGCAGCGGACCAGAGCCTGTCTAGGTGTCAGCGTGAGCAGGTCACCCCCCTTGCCCTCAGTTTCCCTGTTTGTAATTGGGGAAAAATAAGAGTATCAATCACATCATGTTGTGGTGTGGATTAAATTCATAAACTTAAAATAAAATTAAAGCACTGAAATAGTGCTTGGTACAGAGTAAGTGCTTATTAAACAGCAGTGTTGGGCTGGGGATGTGGCTCAAGCGGTAGCGCGCTCGCCTGGCATGCGTGCGGCCCGGGTTCGATCCTCAGCACCACATACCAACAAAGATGTTGTGTCCGCCGAGAACTAAAAAATAAATATTAAAAAAAAATTCTCTCTCTCTCTCTCCTCTCTCTCTCTTTAAAAAAAAAAAAAAATTAAACAGCAGTGTTTTGTTACATGGATACTATTTCACTGTCAGTGATGGTGAAATAATAAAAACCCACCCTAACACAGGCAGGAGCCCTTAGTGCCTGGCTATGTACCCTACAGGCATTAACACAACTCCTCTGACCCATGCTAGCATCTGCATGACACTGTTTGTAAATAAGAAATAGGAAAAAAAATGCTGTCCATGTTAGAACTTTGATAGGAATGACAGTGTAAACTGGAGACTTCCACAGAGACGACATGGAGCAGCTTACTATTTGGTGAAGTCTTGTCTTATGTTCCTCAAAACATATATGACAAGCTTCCTTTGAGAAAATCATTTTACTTTATTAAGGAAATTTAAATTTGCTAACCCTTTTTATAGCTCCTCTTTCCAAGTAATCCAAGGAAAGCTATTAGGAGTGCCTACCTATCATGGTCTCCTTACTCACACAGTCCCTAGGCACCACGGGTCTCTGTCTCACAAGTAAGTGGATCCAGACTTGGACACCTCTCCAGGGAATCGGAAATTGGAATGCTCAGGGAAGGTCATCAGTGGGACCTGGGGAGCTTTGTAAAATAACACATTTCTAGAGCAGACTCTCAACATGCTAGATCAGAATCATTGTGAGGGAGGGAGGGAGGAAGGGAGGTGAAACCTAGGAATCTGTTGGTTTTATAAGCTTCTCTGAAGATACTGACATGTACCTGGGTGTTGCCAAGTTAGGTGATCAGGAGCACTTTGAGAATTCATGTAGAGCTGGGACCACACCTAACACTGTGGCATGTTCAAGCCACGAGAAATCAATTAAGAAGTCAGTGCTAACTGGAGAGGGAGGTCAGGCAGCCTCTGAGATAAAGGTATGGGGTGGGGAGGGGGAAGAAAGAGAGAGAACATGAACACACATGCGCAAGTGCTCTAGAGAGGCCAGACACTCTGGCCAGGCTGTGCGTCATTTCCTGTCCTTGAGCATCTTTCAATAGACCTCTTTTACTTGAAGTGAGATTCAGCTGAGTTTCTGCAAATACCAATTATTGAACACTTACTATGTGGAAACTCTGAATATACAGAAACATAAAGTTTCTTTTTTTGCCCCCTATAGCTGCTAAGAGACACTATTATGGACCCCATTTTCTAGATGAGGAAACTAGAGTACAGAGGGGCAAGTAACCTGCCCTAAACTGGAGGACAATTAAGAAGTAGACAAGGATTAAAACTCAGGTCAGCTGCTCTACAGCCCATGCCCTAAACCACAATGCTATATAAAGTTTGACCAAAAAAAAAAAGAACCCCAAGGCACAGAAAGGAAACACCCTGTGGTTGCTCATGAGAGATGGTGAAAATAAAAGTTACCCTGTGCACTATAAAAACAAATGGCACCATAAACCAGATGGGTGGAGTGAATGAATGAATGCATGATGATGTCTAGTCTGTAGTTGCCTTTTCTCTCACTTCTTTTCAGAAACTAGAAAGTCTCATTCTAAGCAAGATGACCCTTCTTCAATCTGTGGAAGTGGGTCTGAGAACTATGTAAGTCGGCCACATATTTCTCACACTCACATTTAAAAAGATTAAGGATGTGAATTCTATAAGGAAGTCGAATACCCCAGAAACCAAACAAGTCCTGGTCTCACCAAGTTACTCAGGTACTTCTAAGTCCTCTCAAAGGCATAATTGGGGATGGGGGTCATGTCTTCTCAGCCAGTTCTACAATCATTCAGACTTGAGCTGGCCAAGGACCTCCATAAAAACAAAAAACCCCAAAAGCAGCAAAAGAAGAGCACTTTCTATAATGATGAGGGATGCCTCACATCCAGGCCAAAATTAGGATCAAGTAAAACCTCTGGAGCAGTTCTGTTAAATTATTAGATAAGCCAAGCTGCAGCCAGACTCAGTGTCACATGATACAGTCCCAGCGACTGGGTAGGCTGAGGCAAGAGGAGTTTGGGACCATCTTGGATAACAGTAAGAGCCCAGCTCATCATCAACACTACCACTAACTACCACCACTACCACCACCACCACCACCAACAACAACAACAACAATTACAAAAAAAGAGCAGGAGGAAGAAAAAACAAACTAACCAGACTCATGAGGAGACAGTTTCTTTTTTTATTTTTTTTTTAATTTTTTCTTGCATCTGGCTTGAAATAGATACCAGATACACTGTGTGCAGCTTGTGCAGCTGACTGATAATGACTCTAAGGTTGATCATTAACTGCTGCCAAACCTGAGGCTGGCAATGCTGCCATGTAGACCATAATACAAGTTCATGAAATCTCAGGTGGGCTGTGGGCTCAGATTTAACCTTCAAAACTAAACTAAACAGAAAAGAGATCACTGTGATGCTGGAAACGGCCTATTGGAGGATTTTGAATCCAATTATTATGACTGTGCTGGTGGAAGAAGCACACTTCCTGAGCTGAAAGATAAAATTAGCAGCTAATGTGATAACTAACCATTCCATAATGAAACAATCTGGCACCCTTGTCAGCATCCGGCTGTGCCTAATCTGTCCTGGAACTCTGCTCACGAGGATGGGACTTTTCCTGGCTCCCTCTCTCCGGCCTCTCTATCCAGTTCACAGGTAAGGAGGCTGCTTCCTTCTTCCCTATACTCTCTTCCCATTGCATTTTGTTCCCTTAATTAGGCACTGTATTTAGCAGGCTACCTCTGGCCCGGAACTCTCTTGGAAAAATAAAGTCAGTGCACCGGATTCCTAGAGGAGAAAGGAAGCGAAGACAAGTGGCCCAGTTACACCTGCACTTTCACCTCCTCCGAACAACAAGCGCCACTCAGCATGCAGGAATGGGAGGAGTCGTGGGTATCTTCCATGGCTCTAACAGCTATTTCTGAACAACTGGGAAGAAACTGGAGCCTGGCCCTGGACCAGCTCTGCCTGGCCCTGGGGGTGGGGGTGTTGCTGTGCTACTTGAGGAAAAGCTCTGGCCTATACTTGACTCATTCCTGAGCAGAGAAGGATGAAGACAATGACCTTATCTGTCTTATTCATCCCAAAATGCCTGGTACCAGGCACAGCAGCTAGCTAGAAGTAGAAGCTGGTAAACACTGTTACATGAGTTGATGAATGGAGAGACGGACAGATAGATGAAGAGATGGACAGGCACATGAAAATGGAAGTAAACCTTTTCTTCCCAGAGCTAGCGCTCCTTCTTGACTCAGGCCACAGTCATACAGGCTGAGTATTTTCTCAGGTACCCATAGAAGAGAGGCACACGAAGGCAAGGGAGAAAAAGAGAAAGAAAGGTGTCAGTGCTCCGACCCTCAAACACCACTGAGCGATGCCGACCAGGCTTCAGCCCTGAGCCAGCTGTGAAGAAGTGCGTTCCCACACACCTGGAGGGAGCTGGGGCTGGCATCACATTTCCTGGAGGGTAAGTTGCATTAAAATCTTAATTAAGGTTCTACTACTGAGAAGTTATAGAAAACCAGATAGATGTGATCAGAGAATTCTGTGTAGGAACAGCTGTCGTAAGATTACTAATTAAAAAAGAAAATTTTTAAAAAGCCCAGTGGGCTTGCTCTCTTGTCCATCCCTGGGCTCCTAGATAAACTCAGAAGACAGCCTTCTTTCTGAAGGTTTAGTATAAACCCATAAAACCAAAAATTCACACCATATGGATCCAGAGGAGAACAGAGACTCATTCGTCCTCTGCCTCCCTCCTTTGTATATCTACACCATGTTTCTACTGTGGCAGCACAACTTTTCAAAAGTGTCCCATTTGTCCATAAATTAAAAGATTCATCTTATTTCCCAATGGAGGAGATTAGGACTTTTATAACAGCAATCATACCTCCCAATCTTTGTCTACCCATTTACTTTTTCCCACTTCTCCTGATCCTTTGTCAAGAGGACTAAACAGAATCTTAAGTGGAATTCTCTGGAGTCAAATTCTGTGCATTTTGAAAACTGGAAAGTTGAACAGCAGCCCCTATACAAACAGGACTTATTTGCCACCTAATCTGAAGATGTTTAAAAAAAAAAAAAATCAAGGAGTTGGCTTTGAAAGTTCAATTAACCAACTGTGCGAATAAGGAAAGAAACCACATCACAGCCGAGAAATCAGTCAAGTTCACTGCCTTGATCATGTGAAGAAAGACTGAGTTTAAATCAAATCATGGGGCAAAGAATAAGGGTGCTTTCACAACACTGACACCAAAGCAAAGAAAATTTCTTCTATGAAAGGAAACTGACATAAGCTATGAAAAATTTGCTCCTGAAAAATGATTAGGCCTCTGGGTGTATCTGTTGAATTCAGAACACATTCAAGGTTTTGTCTTAGGGAGCTGGGAAACTTCCTCCAACATTCTCAGACGGAACCCATCCAGATGCTACCACCCAATGTACTTGAAGCCTACCTGGTTCCTTCTGCCAATCCTATTTGGTCCTGGAGGCTTCACCGGGGACTTGATGCCCTGGGGGCTCCCTCCATTCTCTGTGACGTTCCCTACACTCATTACTGCTGACATCATGGTGTTGATGGAAGACAGGTCCGGGCCTTCCAAGCCAACAGGCGAACTTGACGTCATTGGGACAGGAGTTTATGCTTCTAAGAAGCCTCTGTCATAGAACTGAAAACCAGAAATTGCTGATATTATCAAGGGAAGTTGAGACTTTCCTCATAGCCAAGTGTAACTGGCCATGGTTACATGAACTACAAGCTGGGTCAAACACAAACACCCTCCTTCTAGTTCAAGCCCATACTCATGTGGTGCCAATGATGATTTAAGCTTTCATCTAATGACACTTTGGCTTTCTGAAGATTCACCACTGATCTTGCTTCCTTTCTGAGAGCATGTCACAGACAGGACTCCAAGTGACCTGAGGAAGGTTTCTTTGCCTTTCCTAATCTTTGTAAGCAGAGGTGGGAAAGGCTAAGCCAACAACAAGAAACCCCAGAAGCTGCCATTTGGCTGGCTGTCATCCTCCACAGAACCATATATTTGTTTTCTGTGACATAAAGGCTCTAGACCGAAATATACGGGATGAGAAACTTCAGGTTTCATTTAATTCCATTGCTGCAATAAAGTAAGTTTAATGGGCAACCCAAATTCTGTGAGAGATTAGAGAAACTAACCCTGTCAGGATTATGACCAAATTTCAAATCAACATAAAATAGCCTGTTTCTTCAAGTACTACACCTATACCCCAGATAACAGAAAGAATAAAACCCCACCCCTGTGGCTAATTACCTCCATTTTTTGCCAACTGATAAACCGTGAAATTTCCCCCTGCGAGAACTACCATCCACACGCAGGAAGAAATGGCTCCGTGTTTACTTCTTTTTTCCTCTACGGGCTATCACTGGTTGACACTGGAGGGAAACAGAGGTAGAAAGATTCAGGGAATATCTATTTGCTTTCTGAAGCTCATATTTATACACCAAATTTTCTTTCAAACTGCGCCCCAGTTCCTTACAAGGAGCTTCAGACCCCAACTTGACCCACCTTGTGTCTCAACCTGAAATTGACCAAAGACAAAACAATTAAGGAATTCACTAAAAGGTCGGAGTCAAGACGGTACTAGGCCAGACCTAAACAAAGCTTGGTAACCTGAAAAGAATGACCAAAGGGAAAGTAATGCCCCTTTTATACCAGGATTTACTTCTTCAGGATGGATGTATTCTTTGCCACTAGAAGGCCCATGGCGATAGGTGTAGTCAGTAATGAGTCCATACATAAAATGTAGTCCTCATTTTATCTGGGAAGAATATTTTATACTCTATAGCTGAATCCCTACTGGTAATATTATCTTAGTACCTTCTTATTCTATGGTTAAAATTAATACATTTCAGAGGGTCATAGCAGCAGCCTAAGATCAAGCTCATAATCTTAGCTGAAGAGGCTGCTTAAAAACAACATAAGAAAGAACATGATTTCATGTGGTTTTCTCCACCAACTTTAGGGGCTCTGACAGGTGGTCGAGTGGTCTACCCGGAGCAGCTCCAGATAAGCAGCCTTCCAGCAACAAAGCAGGAAAGGGGATAGAACTTTATTAAGTGGCTTCTATCTGCTAAATCTCTAACTGAAATCCTACCAAAAGGGCCAATGACAATCTTAGAAATTTCCTTGTCAAGAGATAAAACGTGCTTTAGTTGCTTTTGTTTTAATATGTTCTCTAAAAGATCAAGTATTGAAAATTAACCTTGAAATTCATACATTATTAATAGTATTTGCAGTGTGACCTTTGGGAGGTAATTAGCCAAGGTCATGAGGGTGGAACACCCACAATTACATTAGTGGCTTTACAAGAAGAGGAAGAGAGAACTGAGCATGCACACTTGCTCCGTCTGGCCATGTGATATTCTCTGTGGTGTTATGATGCAGCACGAAGGCCAAGAAAGTGCCACGCCCTTGGAACTTCCCAGCCTTCAGAATTCTGAGCCAAATAAACTTTTATTCTTTATAAATTACCTGGTCTCGGGGATTCTGTTATAACAACAGAAAACAACCTAAGACAACTGTTAGTAGATATTCTAAATATAACCAAATAGTAGGAAAAAGGAGTAAATGCAAAAGCATACAATTTAAGACTCCTGATCCAGTCTCACCTCCCACATCTTTTCCAAAAAAGAGAGGAAAAACCAAACTGTTTCCCCATGCCAATATCCATTTAAATCTATTAAAAATTATGCTTCTTACTTCCTGTTTTTGTCTTTAATGGGGTAATTTCTCCTTAGGGGAAAAAATATGCAAACACAGTATGTATATACAAGTGTATACACACATACCACTCTTCTTTCTTTTTTTCATACTGGGGGTTGAACTCAAGGGCAGTTTACCACTGAGTCATACCCTTAATCTTTTTTTTTTTTTAATTTTTTTTAGTTGTTGGTGGACACAATACCTTTATTTGTTAATTTTTATGTGAGGCTGAGAATCAAACCCAGTGCCTCACATATGCTAGGCAAGCACTCTACCACTGAACCACATCCCCAGTCCCATCCTTTCTTTTTTTTTATTTTGAGATAGGATCTTGTTAAATTGCTGAGGCTGGCCTTGAATTAGCAATCTTCCACCCTCAGTCTCCCAGATTGATGGGATCACAGGCGTGTGCCTCCACACCTGATACATTTTTCTTAATCGTTAACAAAAGTATCATCATTTCCCTAGAATTTTTGTAATTAATCAGTATGTAATATGTATTGGGTTCAGAAATAGATGCTTCCAGTACTGAATTCACCACATTGTGTAAAATAACTGCTAGAAATCTATCTTTATAGTAATTATGTTGTATCAATAAAAAGAATATGAACCTTCCTACCAATTTATATGAAGAGTATGGAAGATAATCTCACTTTTGTCCTATCAGTAAATTTAGAAAAGAAAACTGGTAGAGCTGACTCAAATCTGTGAAGTTCGAGTAAACATCTTTGTGACTAAATGACCAACAAGCAAAATGACAAAAATGTGTTCTCTAAACAGATCCAAACTGCTAGTGAGAATTTTTTCAGTCATTATGATATCAAAGATACATTCTTGCAAACTAGGTCTGAAATAGAAAATGCCTAGCAAGAGTCATTACAGTTAATTAGCACAAGAGCTGAACGCTGCAAGGACTTAGCCACTGGAAAAGGAGAAAAGCCATGCTTTCAGATTAACTATAAACTTGCTTCTCCTTCTTCTGGACAGGAAGACTTTGGCCAATTCCCTCCCTTCCTGAGCCACTGAGCTCCATCTCCAGCCTTTCTTATTTTTTAAAATTTTGAGACATGGCCTCACTAAGTTGCTGAGGCTGCCCTTGAACTTGCAATCCTCCTGCTTCAGCCTTCTGAGTGGCTGAGATTACAGGTGTACACCACCACTCCTGGCTTGGCCAAATTTATTTCCTTCTTGAAGATAAAATATAAGTGTTAATGCTGCATGTGAATAACACCAAGATCCCCTCCATTTACTTCTTTTTCCTAATTTTGATAATTAATTGATTTTGCTGTGCTAAGATTGAACCCAGGGCCTCAAGTATATGATAAAGCAAGCACCTGACTATTGAATTACACCCCCAGCCCCCTTTTCCTATTTTAATGTAAGTAAACAGCAATACAATTAATAGAATGGAATACTTGGCTATGCTGGTTGAAAGGAAAAAAAGGATCATTGGATCCACCCTGGGAAGATGTTTCAAAAGCAAATAACAACCTGTCCCTTGGATTTTACAAGCTAGATTTTACTCTAGTTTATTCTTGAGTCTTAGACTTGAGTTCTCCTTTGAGAGTATGGAATGAGGCACAGGAAAGATGCTGGTGCTAAACACAATGTAGTTCACTGTTCCATATTAGAAAAAAATCCCCAAGGCTGGGGTTGTGGCTTAGCTGTAGAGCCCTCACCTAGCACATCTCTGGGTTTGATCCTCAACACTACGTAAAAATAAATAAATACAATAAAGGTATTGTGTCCTAAATTTTATTTACAACTAAAAAATAAATATTAAAAAAAAAGAAAAAAATCCTCCTTAACATTAAGGCTCGTTATGATACCTTTTTTTTTTTTTCTTCAAATAAAACAGTTTATTAAAGACAATGTTCAGCTGGGTTGTAGCTCCTGCCTGCAATGCCAAGTACCTGGCCCAGGTCCAATGCAGGGAGCCACCTTCCCAAGCAGGTCTCAGCAATGGCTAAGCCTCTGGCAGCTCCCCACACTCCCAGTCTCCCTTGGGGGCCCTTTGGAAAGGGGGAATCAAGGCACAGGGAACCCAGGAAACACTGAAAAGTCTGTAAATCTCTGAATTCCCTCTGTAGCTGAGGGTTAGGATTGGACATTTCCCCAATTGGAACAGGAAACTCAAACCTACTGGCCACTAGAAATTAGGCATATTAGGGGGGAGTCTTAGTAGGGTCCATGAGACCAGGATTCTCAACCCCTGGCCTTCTCACTGAATATGCTGGTCTTCATGTGAACAATTAGCTGAGGCCAGGGTGGGCATGCTCTAGGCTGTAATCCCCAGAGGACTGCAGCAATAGTAGGCGAGCCTGGACAATTTAACCAGACTCTCTCCAAGGGCTGGGATGTGGCTACACGATTAGCACCACTGGGTTCAATTGCAGGAACCAAAGGAGGAAGAATTAGCTTACTCTGGGGGCATGAAGCCTTATTGAGGGCTGGACATTGGTGCAGAAGTCACAGGTTCCCAGAGGCCGCCTCAGACAGCATCTTTACGGTACTTTAACTAGATGCAAGGTAGCCAGTTCATTCTACCTACCCCCTACCCAATGCCCCACAGTACAATGGAATAACCCAAACTAATATACCTAAATTTGCTGATGCTTGATATCATGGAATAAAAGATATTTTAATAGTTTATGGTCTTTTGGTAAAACACTTTTCCTTTTATGGATATTTATAGCCCTAGAATTTTCATAAAAATAATCACTGGCCCCACTCTAGTGCCATCCCCTTCAACTGGAATCAGAGAGGACTAGGACCCCAGATGAAGTTCCCAAGACACATGTGTGATCTACAACACCAAGTAGACTAGCCTGGTGTGCCAGTCTTTAACCCACAGACCAAACTGCGGGGTGGGAAAAAGGAGAGAAGAGAGGAATCTGGTTTGAGCATCCTCAGCTTTCTCATCCCACATCACAGGATCAACAGATCAAGAAAAAAATAGCAAGGTGCACTCATAAGTTTAAACTGATTTTGCACTAAGTCTCAGGATGTCCTGGAAAAGAGGGAACACAACTGGGAAGGAAGCTGGAAGAAGGGAGAGCATGGGAAGACTCAACACTGACCGTTACTGTAAATAAAGGAAAATCTGTGCTGTTTAACTGACCTGTTTTTCTCGTCTTATCAAGTCAAGACCTCCTTATTGAGAAGCTGGCACCGGTTGGGCCCAAATGTGGGCAGGGTCACACCTCAAAGTCACCACTTCTGGAGCACAGAGTTGGAGCAACCTGCAAAAACAAGAGAAGTTGATGTGAAAGGGAGCTAAGACAAGAAGCAATCCATTTTCTGTATAATCTCCTCTATTCAACAACGCCAGAAATCACAAACTGGGACAAGAGCACATTTCCCATGCCCTGCCTACAGTTACAAGTAATCTGTACAGCGATTCCACCCAGAGTTGACCTGGTAGCATCTAAACAAGTGTGGCTACAGCCGAGTCCACTTCCACAGGTCCCCCACCCACCACCACCACACCAAGCATGTTCCAGCAATGGCGAGGGCAACACCACAAGAGAGGGGCTCAGACGGCTGGCTGTGACTGTTGGAGGAGCTTTGGCAATCCTAATGCATGTTAATAGTAGAAGCTGATGGTGCTTTGACTTGAAGGAAATAGAAAAACAGGATAGCAGTCAATGCTATAGAAACAGGAAAAAAGAAGCAATAAAATAAGAAATAGGTAATGAACAGAGCCTTCAAGTTGAGACTATCTCATATTTTCCCAAACAAGAAGTGCTGTAACTCACGTCAAACAGGACCAAATGCGCACCTTTTCTTTTCTGGAGTAAGATGTGGAAAATGTCTCTAATTACACACACCCTTCACGAACTTGAGAAAGTCTTCTCCAGGGTGCTAAGGCCTTGAAAAGTCCCAAGCTGGGACAATGTTGTGTTTGGACCTCAACAGTCAGAGAAAGCTGGAATATGGCATTTCCCAGAACGACAGCATCTGGTATGTTTGTCTCTGGCTCTTAACAGCATCTCTCAGCTAAGCTAAAGAGTGCAAAACTGGGAGAAGATTCAAAAAGTTAATAAGGCTGGGGATATAGCATATAGAGCACCTGCCCAGCATGCAAAAGGCTCTGGGTTCAATCCCCAGCACCACATTAAAAAGAAAGAAATCTCTGTGCACATGAATCCCAGCATAGCAGAAAAGGGGGCAGGGGGCGCAGCAGCAAAATAAACCCCATGCGGATAGCACTTGTCTAAAAGCAATTGCGGGGCACATTTTTTCACTTTCATCCCTTTTTTGAAGAGTCTAGAGAAAAGCTGTCCAAGTGTGCCACACAGCTATCGTCTTCAGTCTTCCTCAAGCTGTCCACAGATAGCTCCTTAACCACCCTCGGCAGGCAAAAGCCTGGGCTAGGCTGCTCTGCTGCGGTGGGTAAGAAAGCTCACCAGCTTTTTTTTTTTTTTTAATCAGAAACAACTCCTGAGTGATTTCTGATACCATGATGCTCCCCCAAATTTTTAAAACCTCTCTGCTTCAATTCTCCATCTTCTTTGTGTTATTCTCTTTTGAAAAGTTACTTGGATTCTAAAGTATCAAGAAACAAGGAAGGTGGTGCATGCCTGTAATCCCAGCAGCTCTGGAGGCTGAGGCAGGTTAAACTCAGCCTCATCAACTTAGCAAGCCCTAAGCAACGTAACAAGACCCTGCCTCAAAATAAAAAATAAAAAGGGGGCTGGGGCTCAGCCGTAGCGCACTTGCCTGGCATGTGTGAGGCACCACATATAGATAAATAAAATAAAGGTCTATCAACGACAAAAAAACCACACACACTCTACACTCAACATTTTCATTCAGATTCAGGAGGATCAGGGACTCCAGAAATATCCTGGAAAAGCAAGGGAAGAATTCTTGTTTTACTTGATATATGAGCCCCACTTCCTCTAAACCATGGATCGGCTAATTTTGTTAAAAGTTATACAGATTTCGGAAATACACAAACCATTCTTTCAGATGATCTCTACCTATATAAACTTATGGATATCCAAGGAGAAATTAAGCATGATTTTTTAATAAGTATTTTAAAAAGCAAGCAAACTTTCCCTATTTTTAATTCATTTTTACATTAACTGGGGCTTGGGAGTATAGATCAATGATACAGCACTTGCCCAGCATGGTGAGGTCCTAGGTTCCATTTCCAGAGCCCCCCAAAATAAAAGAGAAATAGAAGGAAAAAGTACACGTAGTTGGGGGAGGGGAAGGCACATTTTATTAGTAAGGAAGTCTGGGAAGGAGTAAGTAGCCCACAGGTTTTTTTTCTCCCAGAAACTGTCAAGATATCCACATAAATTCTTCATATAATTAAAAGACACACACATATATATTCACACAATATGTTTCAGAGTCAGAGAAACATTTATGGAATGAACATTCTCCAGAATATAATTAAGACTGCCATTAAAATTTAGTCCTGCTTCCTCTTCTCATTTAAGTACTTACCAAAAAAAAAAAAAATCACCAGTTTCCCCTCAAACACAGAGAGAGAACCAAAGGATCCTTTTGGAGCAAAAAGGCCAAGCTTAGACTTGACCTTGAAACTCCATCCTCTGACCTTGGGTGTAAATGATTTGAATATCAAGAATGTCTTCAATTAAGTTGAATAACAGAGTCAATACCTTGTTTGTTTTGGGTTCCCTTAGGCCTAAGGGACTCACAGAACTTGTAGAATGGAAAAGTACAAAACAGTTTTTGGAAGAAATTTCAAGACACCTCTTACCTCCATCACAACTGCCTCAGGAGAAAAAATGAAAACAAAACAAAACAAACAAACAAGACCAGTTATGGTCTAAATGATGACTCTGGTTGGTGAGAGGCGGCTAAGAAGGCTGGGATGTTTGGGGGATGGTCCGGGATGCTGAATTTCTGGATTTTCATTCCCACCAGCTTTTTGCAAAGCCAAGGAGGCAGGATGTCTGGGAGAGGGCAGAGGTCCCTCTGGGAGGAGGAGGGGCAAGGGAAGGCCAGCCCCCAGCCCCTGAGGAGATAAGGGACAATGCTATGTAAAACCAGAAGAGAAGATTAAGGAGCCTGTCTCCAGGTCCAGTGAGATAGCAATGAAGAGATGAGAGATAAAAGGGAAGATGGTTTAGAAGCAAAGAGCGGCATCCCAGCTTCTGAAAACTCCAGGGTTTTTGAAGTGAAATCTAAAATCTGTCCTCAGACCCCCAGGAAATACGGAATACGCTGAGATGCCCACAATGTTGGCAGAGATCCTGGGCTTTACAACACTTGACCTGCACGGCTGCAGCGCTGAGCCTCCTCCATGTTCATAAATACTTGGGGTGGGATGGCTGATGCATGGTTGTGTTCCAGCACAGCTGATGAGTTCAGGCCAGCCAGGACAGGCTCAAAGAGTTTGAATTAAGAGGAGTACAGACATCAGAATGGTCTGAGCTACTAGGGCACTTGACCAACAGCAAAGACATCTCCTGAAGGGTGGACTTGGCTGGGGACAGAATCAAACCAGACTAGCTGTGCCACCACAGCCTAGCCTGCTCTCCCTCTGCCTGCAAAGCCTGAGGCCAAACTGTCTTTTTCTAACCAGGATGGACTTGCATGTGCTCTGAAGGCTGAGACAGCTGGGATGACGGCTCCAGGAAGTTGATGTGTTTCTTGGCTTAGGGTGCATGCTATGCCTTGGATAGGGCGGTAACCCATGAAAGTCACCCTCCCCTCCCTGCCCACAGCTGGCACCGGCTTTGGTAAAAGGGAGCCTTACTGTGTCATATAATGCCTTTCAGAATTTGAGCAGACCCTGCACAACTGGGCACTGTGAATGCTCCAGCCAGCTCTGCATCTTCTCCCCTTGGCTAAGTATGGACTGCTGCGAAGAGGTGGGGAAGGTACCCGACGGCAGAGGCCATGTTCAAGAGTGAAGTGTGGAGGTAAAAGGGTGGGGGTGGAGTGTCAATCCCAGGATTTAAGGTGTGAATGTGGACCTACTTTTGGGTTGTCTCCTGAGCTTCAAAACACTTCCCCATTCCCATCCCTCAAGACTATAAGGAGTAGTCAGACTTTAAACTGGTACTCAAGGCTCTTCATGCTCTGGCAACAGCCGGCCTTTCGCCCTGTGGTCCACCAGTCCCCGTGATTATCTCTTTGCTCAGTTCTTTCCCCTTGAACTTCCCCATCTTCTTGGCTACTATGCACCTGGCACTTCCCCGACCCCTAATAACCCAGGGCTCTTGGTTCCAAACCCCAAGACACAAGGACCTTTAATTCCACCATCACACTAAATATTCAGAGCTAACAAATTCTGAGCAGTCTGTACCACACACCAAGTCTACTGCCTTGTTTATTCCGATAGCAACAATGCTGTGAAGATAATCTCATTGTATAGATGAGAAAACTAAAGTTACTTGTCTCCAAAATTGTAGGGCTGTTAAGTAGGAGAACCAAGTGAATCCTCTTTCTGAACTCCATTAAGTTTCTTTTGAACAAAATGTGTGGCCCTTGGCATGGGGCTCGACAGCACAGATGTGCTCCCTTAATCATGTCTCTGGCTTCTCTAAATCTTGGTCTGAATCATTTTTGTTCCTTTAAATGCTCAGCACCTGGCCTTCCATTCATGCCTGCTGTCCCCTACTCTATGGCAAGAGGCAGGTCGGGATTTCACCTCTATGAAAAAGAAACGTTCCCTCCGCCGTGCAAAGGGACAGGGAGAGGTTTTCACATTCTATACCCTGTGGTTCTAAAGTAGCCAAGCCAAGGAGGCGGGAAGAAGCCCTGAGGCTCAGCCTAGGATACCAAACAGCCCAGTCTTGTCCAGTGGCTGATGACACAAGCCCACCAGGTCACTTCTGCTTCCATGAAAATCATGTACAGACTTGGAGCAAGAGGAGCCGTGCTCAGGTCCAGGGGTGTGGGGGAGGAGGTTTGAGACCATAAGCCACAAGCCAACAAATGGCATATGTCAGAAGAAGTGGGGGACAGGAGTTGGGGGGCAAGTGCCTAGACTGCACAGATGAAAACTAGGCAAACACATGCATAGGACACCTTACCACCAGCCTTATCTTGTCAGCAAGAAGTTAACTGCAGCTGACCTGTCAACACAGCCACCCTAAAGAACACCCATGCCACTTGATCCACAATGTGGTCCATCCCAATAAACCCACCCTAAGGTGGAAATGCACTGAATGCACCCCATGTGCTAAACATCAAAATTTAAAAGCACAGCATACAGTTCAGTGCCTGTGCTCTCTCCTTATGATGGCATGGCTGATTGGGAGCCAGGCAAGAGAGACATCCCGAGAGAGGACTGAACCCCATACGGCTATCCTGGGAGAAGAGACAAATTCAAAATTCCAAATGTGGTTTCTAATGAATGTGTACCATTTTCATGCCATTAAGAAATAAAAAAAAAATTGTACAAGTAAAAAAAAAAATTAGGTTGGGGACCATCTGTAGTAACTTCATAGCCCTTCATGGGAAATGGAGATTCTCCAGCTCCATCCCAAATCCATATAATCAGAAACCCTTAGGGTGGCAGGCCCAACAATCTGTGTGTTCCCAGCTCTGCACTGAGAACCACCTCAGGAAGGGTAACAGCAAATCTCCCTTCCAAGAGCTGTTGATCCACCATGTCCCGGGCAAAAACTGAGGCAGTGCAGCAGAGACTCAGATTCCAATTCCAGTTTTGGCTCTACTTACCATAACAAAAACAAATTAATAAATAAGAGAGGGGAAAGGGATTCATCTCTGCAAGACCTATTTCTACCTTCCTCAGGAACAAGGACATGTTGGATATGAGCTTCAGACAGAGCAGAACCAGTCTGCACTTAGCCTGGGCCTTCACAAGATCCTGAAACCCATCTCTCCAGCAAATGGCACTCTTTGAGCCTGAGCTACTCCCTGAAAAGTTCCTTTGAGGGTTCTGTGGATTGGCCTCCACACTTGAGCCCTTTGGTCAGGATTTCTAGTGGCCCTGGGCACCCTCCCTCTCTCTCTCCAGTGAGGCTCCTGGGCAGTAAGGAATGTGCAAAACAAAGGGCACAGGGAAAGGGAGCAGTTAGGGAGGATGAAGGCAACCCTAAGCCTCCCTCCTCCAGCCTTAAAAACAGCTTAAGATCTAGTGCAACGTGCTTCTTCATGGAACCCAGGAAAAGGAGGAGGAAAGAGATCATTTCTACCCTCTGTGGCTGCTGCTCCATACTATGATTAGATTTCCGGTGCCCGAGTGGTCTTGATGGGGAACATTTCACCAGGAATAACACAAGGAGTGTCCATGGTCCTTAGGTAAAGGAACACTTGTTCCCCTTAAAAAATAAAAATCACATGGACATTTTCACTGCTGCATTAAATTTGACTTGAGAGAGAAGCACGGTGTTGACTGGGAAGACAAGACCTGTGTCTAGCAGCTTCATCTGTCAAATGAAACTGAGCATTTAAAGCGTGAACTGCTGGGGCTGGGCACTGAGCTCAGTGGCAGAGTGCCTGCGTTTAGCATAGGCGAGGCCCAAGGTTCCATAAAAGAAAATAGAGCAAAAATGCGAACTCCTGGAAAGGTGGATTATCTGGTAGGTGCTGAACCACGGTGTCCCCCACAGCCGTCCTCCTGGCACCCCCTGCAGGGATCTTGGCGTCTTCGGAGGAAGGAAACAGGGCCGAGACCCCACCACGGCCTCTGTGTTGGTCCATGATGGCTGGGAAGAAGCTGACGCCACTTCTTGCAGCTCTTCTCCTGGGAGTGTGCCTTACTGACAGAGTCTAACTACTGCCAGATTTGAGAGGCCAAGCTGCAGCTGCCACCTGGCAGTCATTTGTCACAATGTGCCCTGCTCCCCTGGGAAGGGTACGCGGGCGGCTCTTGGCACCCAGCTGTGGGAAGAGCAAGTCCCTGGCCCTTTCCACAAGCAGGCCAGACTTCTTCTAAACACTGTTTTTCTGTTTGGCCACCAGGACCTGGTGTTTCATCACTTTCTTGCCTAACTTATCAGAAACCTTTATCATTCTCTACTCTGCTTAAGGCAGCTGGGGGTGTGGGGAGTGAGTGACCAAGGTGACCTGAGTCTAAACACGGCAGTGCCCATACTGGGCAGAAGAGGCAGAGGGAGACAAGGTCCCCTCACCTATCCCCAGGACAGGGGGTTAAATTTAGTGGTTTTACCCATCCCACCTTAAGATCTAATCTGGGGTTGGGGCTGGGGCTCAGCGGAGGAGTGCTCGCCTAGCACGCGTAAGGCGCTGGGTTTGATCCTCGGCTCCATATAAAAATAAACAAATAAAGGTGTTGTGTCCAACTAAAATATTAAAAAAAAGAGATCTAATCTGTTGACTTGTCAGGTAGATACAGATCTAGGAAAGGATGGGAAGGAGCCTCCACAACCAACTTGGGTTGAGGAATTTTAAAGGTGAAAAAGAGTTTTTTGCTATAAGTAACAGATAACAGGATTAAAGTGAGAATGTATCAGATGTCTGATGTATCCAGTTATTTTTCTTCCAGAGAATAACTAGAGGGCATTAACTATGGGACACAAACTCTTGTGTCAGAAATGTGTCAAGGACATTACATATATCTAATCCTTTCCCAAATCCTGCAGGTAATGATCAGTTTATCTGCTGGATTCTACACTGCCCTTACAGGGTAGGGTCAGACTCTAGCTTGGGGTTGTCTGACTCCAAAATTCTCATATACCACAAAGATCATTGAAAACCTTTTAGAGAAAGGCAATGGACAAAATACAGGTTTGGAACACCAAGTCAGGGGGAGAATAAGAAATGGCTGAAGTAAATGGAGACGCTCCATTCATTAAGAGAAAGAACCAGAGACACACAAGAGCCAAGTTGCAGCCCGAGAAGAGGGCCACACATCCATCCCGTGAGGCCTCTGGGGCAGGAATGAGGTCTGGGTGGGAGAAACAGAGAAACCAAGCTGGGACTCTGTAACTCATTAAACCAGGACTTTAAACATGCAGAATAGCCTTCAGACAGAATGTGGCCCACTAAGGTGATGAGCTTGCTGCCCTAGAGGTATTCAAGGAGGGGAGTAACCATTAGTCACAAATGTTATACTACAACAACAACAACAAATTTTCTGTAGTAGGTGAGAGACCAGGTTAGATGACTCTTCTGACTGCTAGATTCTGTACTTCTGAGAGGATGAATCTTCTATCAGAATTTTGTCAAATTCTTCTGAATGTACAGAGAGAATAAACCATAATCACTGAAAGAACAGACGATGTGGAGTCTTAAATCTTGGCCCGGAAGCTCAGGTGGCAGGTCCTTAACTTTTTGAACCTCAGTTCTCCCATCTGAGAAGTGAAGCTGATTTATTAAAACACTTGGCAAACAGTATAGCACCATCGAGTCTGGGATACTGATGCTATGCTATTTCCTTCCCAACATTCCAGGTTATGCCCTAGGCTGTCCCCCCCACCCCCCTACTTTCCTCAATTTGCCTACCTAGCTTCCCCTATCGGACTGCCAAATCTTTAAGGGCAGGAACCTAAAAATTTTGACAATTTTTGTAAAAAAAAAAAAAAAAAAAAAAAAAGATTCCTGTCCTAGCCCACAAGTCAGAAAATTAAAAATAAATATAAGCTGGCTTATCACAAATGCAATCCTACTGACAGTAACAAGCAGAACAGCTGTTGACACTCTCCATGCTGCATGGTGAGCAGGAAATAAAACCCAAGTGTGCTGCTGAAACAAATCCTGGTCGGTTCCACATTACATTTGCTTAATAGAGGAAGTACACACTACTGACTCCTCCAAAGATGGGGTTCTTTCTTCCTGGTATTCCCCAACACACTTCTGCTGTCCCAGCTGTAGCACCTGAATCTGATGCTGCTGATACCCAGTCTCTCAGGCAACTGGACTGTAGTCATTGCATTGTTCTCAACACTTCTCTGAAGTGGAGCTAAATATCTTTAGTCACATTTATAGCTTTTGGAAAGAAGCTGGGGTAAAGTTCAGTAGCAGTTTGCATAGAGTTTTAGGCAATATCCTGCAACTCTTTCACAGGCCCTGAGGTTGAGGCTGGCCTCTCTGACACGCTGGAGAAAGGGTACAGCAGAAACAGGAATCTCTCTTCTTCCCAAGGAGGAGTTGTGTGCAAGCTAAAAACCTCAGAGCAGGTGGTTAACCTCTGACTGGGCTGCACATTCCCAGAATTGAGGGCAGTTGCAGGATGACACTCCTTGGAAAACCAAAATGACTTTGTGGAAGACAAAAGTGTTTGAATTGCTCCTCTCCTGACAGCTTTGAGAAGACAGTGAAAGGGGGAGGTCGCATCTTTCCTCGCCCATTGGAAAAGTGGTCAGCTGTGGTCAAAATTTCACAGTGGGTAATCAGACATTACCAACTGTCAGCTGAGAATGACTATGCCTGGGGAACTGACATACCCCAGCTCCCAGAAACCTGATGGGTGGCCCTCTGAGCATGGAATGGATGACCTTTCTTTCCCCCAACTCCCCTCTTGCCTCCAACAAAAGTATTTACCACTGCATCTGTGAAGGCAAACGAATACTCTGAGATATAAGTGGCTGAAAAGTGTTTATCGCAAGTCAACCAACCAAAAACAACTGGCAAGCAAATGGTTTTACTTAAACTGAATAAACCAAGAATGACTACAGGGCAGGATAGACCACTCCTGAGGTCCATGTCCAGTTGGCAAGAGAAGGTGGCATGTTCTGTGCACAAACAGGCTGGACCAGCAGAGGCAGGGGCTTGGGGGCAATTAGCTTGCTCTGGCCCTGACATGCTGGGAGGGTGATTAGTTCATGGCAATTGTACTCCCTGGGGGTCTAATTGCACTGATGCTTCACTAACATAAATGCCTGACACCCCCGTCCCCATGTCCCTCCCCAGAGGCTGAAACAAGCCTCAAGTTCCCAAAGCACATTGGTTCATTTGCCTTGGATTGAGCTCCTATCAGGCACTGGAAGCATCCAGGTTCTTAAATGTGGGCTCTTGATTTACAAGACTCACCCTAAACAGACAACCCCTTCGCAAGCCCCAAAACTTACCCCAAGTATTACAGAGAATAGGAAGAAAAACGCCAAATGGAAGATAACCCTTGAAGGACAGGTCCCTTCCCTTAAACCTCTCATACCTGAGTAATAACTTGGCCAGTACCAGAAGCACACTTAAGAGGAGACAGGTGCCCCGACACCACTTACAGAACTGTGAGATTTCCAGCCAACTGGGACATGGCTGCTTGCTTGCCTGCCTACCTCCCTGCCCAGTCTGAGGATGGATGAATACTTCAATACAGCTCCCATGGCCCAGACACACTGACAAAGACCACCTTTGTGACACGCAGATTTGGATGCCCAAGCTGATCCCCATTTACTGTATGCAGTACGTAATGTGAGCATTCCCAGTCAGAAGGACTGGCCTCTGCCAATACTTCCATGACATGAAATTGTTTTAGCTTGTGTGTCACTCAGTTCTGCTTCTCAAATAAGAGTTCTTCAACACACTCAGTCCTAAAGCTGAGGCACCTCTTGCTCACCCTCTTTCATTTGCTTGAATGCATGTGATGAAGTCAGCCTTCTGTTGTTCAAAAAGAACATCCCTACTCTTTTATCTTCCCTTAACAGTTTGCCATCCAGCCATAGGAGGGGCTTAGCCTCCAACAGTCCACACTTTTATCTCCTGCTGACCATTTGGAGCCAAGGGCCACACTTCCTGCAGCTCTCCTGGAGGGGCCGTGTGAATTTTTTCAAATACTTGCCTCCGTGGCTGTGGCACAGTGGCCTGAGCAACAGCTGCATCCATTTCAGCTCCAACTTTTAACAGCCACCCAGTCCAATGGACCAGCACTCCCCGAGCCTCAGTGTGGGAGGGGTGCGGTGCTTCCCAGAAAAGAACTTACCGTGCAGGTTCACTTACGCATTTACCTTCTGTCTGCAACAAACACAAGCACCTTCTTCATCAAAGTCCAGAAAACCCAGTAAGTTAGTAGCAGTAGCTCAAGTGTAGTTTACACTAATGTACTTGCCATAATGTCCTTTAACACTAGGAAGCAGAGCAGTATAGCACAGGATTGCTTCCACGTGCGTGACCCATAATGCCCTGGACCCTTCACCTGTGGGGGGGAGCCAGATTTCAATCTTTGACATCTCTCTTGGTCCTAACTCTGCACCTGAGACTTAACTATTGGGTCTCAAAACTGGGTGTTTTGAGTTCTGGGCTCAAAAGAACTTCTACCTGCTAGCTGCTAGAACCTTCTTATGAATACACAGGACTGAGGATGGCAGCAAACCCCACTTATTTATGCGCAAAATCATGGTGATTATAAGGCTGTTTGAGTCATTTACAGGATGGGATGAACAGCAGGAACTCACCCATCAGGCCCCTGACTCCCTGCCATATGAGGTAGGAGTTCATTTTCTGGGCATCAGCACACATGAAGATAATGGGTTCAGAAGATGATAAAATTAGATGTTTACAAAAATACTGTCAGAGAGAATTCTTACTTTGGGGTATAAGAATTTGCTTCAAAATCAATTAAAGAAAAACTGCCTTGCCCAAATACCCCTTAACAACTCTCACAATCTCAGTTAAGAGGGCTGGGTGAGGGAAAAGAGATGGGGACAATAAGGGAGGCCAGGCCAAAGAGAAAGGGGTGGGGAATGAGTGACAGAGCAAGTTATTTACAAGCTGAGTACATAATACCAATTTCTATGCTAATATTCCAGAATGCAGCCAGTATTCTTTTAGGTGTTTTTTTTTTTTTTTTTTTTAATGAGGCTAGATAACAGACTAAGACAGAATGTGAGGCCAGAGGAGCCATGCTGCTCTGAGTACAACCTAGGACATAGCCTTTGAGACGGCCCCTCTCCTATGGCCACAGGACCCAGCCTGTCAGAGACCATGGGAGAACAGGCGCCAGCTAACTGGCTGTCTCACCAGCCAAACAGCAGACACTTCAGCATCCTCAATTTCCTCCCAGCCATGAAGTCAGGAACAACCTGTACAGACAAAGAAAACAGAAAACTTGCGAAACAATGGCATCTACCGGCTCACTGAACATGCCTGAGGAAACTTTATCAAAGCCTTGAAGATGCTTCATTACAATTCTGGAAAGAAAATGAAGTCCACTACACCCAGGCACACGCATGCTCATACAAACTCAATTTCATGCTCTGCCGGCACCACAACTAAAACGCAGAAGTCAAAGTGTAATGCAAGAGAATGGCATCAGTTACTTAACCAGTTTAGAATTGTAACTAACAGTTCCATAAAGTACAATAGAAGTCTCAGAAATCCTGGTGCATTCCCAATCTGAACAAAGAATTTTCCCAAGGAAAACAAAGCAAAACAACAAAGTAAAGGTCTAAAAGATTATATAATTGGCTACCTGCAAGAAAGTCAGGGATTTAAGAAAAAAACTTACCATCTCTTTAATCTTTAGAGTGATCCCTTAATTCTGTGCTTTGGCTAAGGTAAGAATAATCCTTTTAAGGATCCCTCCATGAAAAAAGAACTACTAATTGTGATGATGACTTTTTTTGGTATTCTCCTAGCCAAGACTCAGAAGTTCAAAAAAGTACCACATTAATGGTTCTAAAACTATATTCTGTTTAATCCAAATTTATAGTCAAATATTATTATTCACAATCACAGTGTTAGGTAAACATTCCTAAGGTATTTTTTTGTTGTTGTTTGTTTTGTTTGTTTTTTGATTGTAGAAAGAGAAAACAATGGAACATACTAATGTTGGGCTTTAAAACTTCCAGTGTCTTTTGTACTTATGTATCATTTCTTAAATCCCAACCACATATCTCACTAAAAAATGTCTTTTCAGTTTGCTGTAGTTGGAATTACAGGTCAGAGTACGTCTGATCCAAAACATTAAGAGACGGCGCAGAAAAGTGTGCCTTTTCTTCAAGGTGTTAAAATTAGTTGCTTAAAATATCCTATACTGTTTTTGTGCCCTAGATATAGGACAAGTTGTGGTATCAGTGTGGAAACCTGAGATATGATGATGGTCATGTTCAGGCACTAGAGTCCACTGAGGTTCCAAAAAGGTGCAAGGCACTGAGCTCCTGGCTTGGGCTGAGGCAGAGTAGAGACAAGGAGCAAAACTCCAACCCAAGGGAAAGGGGAGTGTGGGCCAAACACTTTAAAGCTATGGGCTCACCAGGGTAAGAGTCACCCAGCTTAAGGGCAGTAGGGCGAAAGCAAACATGAGCTTGAGGAAAGGACCCCGCTTTAAGGCACATGCAAAAACTGGAACACAGCTTGGAGAAAGAATGAGTTCTTAAATGCTACTGGGCAGTAGCTCAGTGGTAGAGCATTTGCTTAGCATGCCAAAGGCCCCAGGTTCGATTCCAAGTACTGAAAAAAAGAAAAAGAGAGAGTTACCTAGCACATGACAATTGCATTTCATTATAATTTGTTTCCTAAATTCATTCTTTATTTTCTAATTTACAAAAGCCCCCTTTTAAAATGAGATGATAAAGACAGTAGATGATTGCATTTACATGCCCTTACTTGGCAAAAGAAAAAAAATGTAACCCCATGTCTGACTGCAAACGTTTTACATTGTTTCTAGCCCATGGAAACCACCCCCCTGGGAGCTATCAGAGTATACCAGCACATTTTGAGAAAGAAGGGAGAGTGGACTGGGGGAAATGGCAAGGATGGGGCTGGCAGAAGGATCCCGAGGTCAAGGTTCCATCAGAGAGGGATGAACTTTATCCTGCCACTGTGAAACCTACTAACCCCTCCCCCGCTTAAAAAGTTAGGACGAGGTGGGCGCAGTGGTGCACGCCTGTAATCCCAGCAACTCAGGAGGCCCAGGCAGAAGGATCAAGAGTTCAAAGCCAAGGCTAGGGTTGTGGCTCTGCAGTGGAGCGCTTGCCTAGCATATGCGAGGCCCTGGGTTGGATCCTCAGTGTCGCATAAAAATAAATAAATAAATATTGTGTTCATCTACAACTAAAAAATCAACATTAAAAAAAAAAAAAAGAGTTCAAAGCCAGACTCAGCAATCTAGTGAAGCCCTCAGCAACTTAGAGAGACCCTGTCTCAAAAACAAAGGCTGGGGATGTGGTTCAGTGGTTAGGATGAAATAATCCTACCCAATTTTAAAAAGCTTTTGGCAGCAGTTTTAAAAATGGGTGACTAGGGGCACATAACCCAATTAGGAGGTGACTATGAGAGTTGAAAGACAGACAAGAAGAGGCACTGTCTGGGTGGGGGGTATCACAGAGGAAGAACAGAGAGGAGACAGGACATCCTGGCTGCGAAGGCCAGGACAGTGTCCAGAATGACCCTGGGCTGCTTGCATGGAGCAACACAGTGGATGACAAGGCAGTTAACAGAGATGGAGAAATGCCTCGCGCAGGAAAGAGTAAAGAGCACACAGCAGGATTAAGAAAGGAGCTTTGTTTTAAAGAAAACTTGTCTACAAACATCCCCAGCCAGAAAAGAGCAGATGAGAAAAGCAGATCTGGGAGGAGGTGGATAAGGAGCACAAGTGGGCTCTGGGATACAGGAAGATAAATGCTTGGGAATAAATGAAACATGTAACATAAGCAGCCATTTAACATGTGACTGAGGCTAGGAGCCTAGCTCAGTGGTACAGCCCTGCAAGCCCAAGGCCCTGGGTTCTACCCCAGCATGGCAAAAACAAACAAATAAAAGGAAGGAATGTACTAATCGTTAAATTGTGTTCCACACATGAAACTGACCATCATGACTTGCTGATATAGGGGAAAGTGCTTAAAGAGACTTAACTTACAGAAGGTTATAAGCTCACAGAAAACTTCACCCAATGTAAAATGACTAAGGTGTCTCCAAAGAAAAACAAAATCCATCTCTCTCTCTCTCTCTCTCTCTCTCTCTCTCTATCTGGCCAAATTGTGAACTAAAACCAGAGCCTAGCACATGGTAGGCAAGCACTGATCTATATCCCTTTCATTTTATTGTGAGACAGGGTCTCACTAAGTTGCTCAGGTTGGCCTTGAACTTGTTATCCGCCTTCCTTAGCTGGGATTATAAGAATGAGCCACTGGGCCCAGCAGATTCTTTTCTCTAAAGGCTATCAAATAAAACAGGTTAGATCCTGCATCAAACATTTTATTGAAATGACACAATCTCTAGTAGTGCGGTTCAGTTGGTGGACATGTCCTTTATCTATGTTGTCTAATATGGCAGTCACTAGCCACAATGTGAAATGTGGCTTATATGAATAAGGAATTAAACTTTTGAAATTTTTAGTTAAATCTAACTTAAATTTAAACCACTACACGTGGGCTGGTGATATAACTCAGTGGTAGAGGACCTGCTTAGCATGCACAAAGCTCTGGATTCTATCTTAGCACCATAATAAAACACACACACACATACACACACACACACACACAAACAAACCAGATACAGCCAGGCACCATGACACATGGCTATAATCCCCAGAGATGGGGAATCTCAAGGAGGAGGATTCCAAGTTCAAAGCCAGCCTCAGCTACTTAGTGAGGCCCTAAGCAACTTAGTGAGACCCTATTTCAAAATAAAAAATAAAAAAGGTTGGGGATGTAGCTCAGTGGTAAGATAATCCTGGGTTCGACCCAACGTACCAAAACAAAACCAGCTACACATGACGAGTGGCTGTTTCATTGGATAGCTTAGGTCTTTACTCCAGTTTCTTTTCATTACTACACAGTAGTTCTTAATTTGTTTGCTTCTAGGGTTTTTAGACCCTGAGGCAGGAAGAAAGACAGTATAGTATGTTTTGCCTACAGGCATGGGAGGGGAATTTGCAGTCCCAGAAGTATTTTATTTTGCTTAGTATTTTTAAGTTTCAGCATATAGAGCAAAATAACCCATTAGACCAACAAGAGAAGGTTATCTCCTAAACAGTCTGACCTCTTCCAGATGAGTCATCCCCACCCTGCCTCATCTACTCAAAACCTGCTTGAACATGGTCCACCTGAAACATGAAGGTCAATATGTGAAAACACAGGAAAATGTTTATAATGCTACGTCATGTTTAAAAAGCAGGCTGGAAAAAAAATAAAAATAAAAAGCATGTTGGGGGCTTGAAATGTAGCTCAATGGTAAAGTACTAGTCTAGCATACTTGAAGTCCTGGGTTCCATGTTCATTACACACACATCCGTACACACAAGTCAGATTGGTATGTTTAAGCATTCTGTGCTATGATAGCATATTTACAGATGAAACCTAGAAAAGATCACCTAAAATGAAGTATGTGTCATGACAATATGGTGATTTCTAAAAATACAATTTTGATGTCTCTGTTAATCATTCGAATTTCTTAAAAAACATACAAAGAAGAAAATAATCAAGAGTCAAACCTTTTTAAAATGTGGACTGCTCCCTGTCCTCCCTTCCCCAACTTATGTATCTTTTGTCAGAAACATGCCTGGCAGAGTAGGCATTAGTTTACCTCACTAATGTGCTGAAAGCCTACTATGGGCTAAACTGAACAGACAGCATGCTCAGGTTGATAGCCACAATTAAGTAGACAAGCACAAAGGCCAGACCCTTGAAAACTTACAAGAAATTTACAAGGTATTCATTCTTCATAGAAAGAGGCATAAATTTGACCAGATTATCCAAAGAATCTGTGATTCTCAGAACTACAGCAGTGGTCTGAGCCTCAGCAGACTAGATTCTACCTTTGGAGAGCTAAAGTTGTTTTGGTGGCCTTCGGGATGGAACCCAGGGCCTTAAGCTTGCTAGGCTTGACTCTATTACTGGCAATACCAGACCTTCTAACCTTCCCTTTTCTTGTGAAGATAGAATGACATAATGACAGAATTCACTTAAGCAGTATGGACACATAAATGACAACAACTCAATAAGTTAGTCCAATCAGTTTCCAAAACTATCCCCCATACATGCTGTAAACGTGATCATTTTGAAACAGAACTCATCTTCCTGGAAAGGAAGGGGTGGGGAGAGATCACGGTGGGCCCCATCTACGTCACTGTCTTTGTGTGGTTTTGTCCCCACTTCAGTTATTCCAGGAATGATTGCTGGAATTCCAGTTAGTTTCTTTATGGCAACTATTAGGTTAAAACTTGGAGTGTATATTGTAGCCAACTCTAGGCCATCAAAGGCGCGTGAGGTTTTCTGAAAGAGCACCTCAGGTAGGTGTAAATGTGGTTCCCACACGATCAATTGCTGTGAATCTCAAAGGAGTCATGGAGTAGGGTGGTCTAATGGACTATGTTTATTTTTCAATTAATAAAAGGTAATAGGGGACTTAGTGAGACTTTTAAATAAAAACCAGGAACTAAAGCTGAGTCCCCCTAAGCATGGAACAGTTCTGTTTAAACTGCAATGCATAACTGGCTATAATGGGAAAAATTACATCAACTATAAAGTTTAAGAATCACGACAAGGGGAGTAGTGGATGGGTGAGCTGGCTCAGTCCTTGTCTTCTCCCGTTTCCTCTGAAGATAAAAACTGATCATCCACCCCGACCCCGCCCGGGCCTTTAAGCTATCAAGAGGTTAAAAAAGTCTGGGGGAAAAAATATGGGACCCGTGATCCCACTTCCAATGACTTGGGGTAAAATACTCTAAGGCCCTCAAATATTTCTTGATGATAAAAATGCATGTTAGTTACCTCAATTAGCAATTACTGGCCCAGTACTAAACTGGGGCAGGGGGCAAGGAGATGACCTATGAGCTCACCATCTAGGTGAGAAGGGAAAAAAAGAGAGAGAGAGAGAGAAGCACAAAAAGGTAAGAGGATTAAGTGCTGCCCATTGAGTACTAATTTTCTGTCCAGAAAGAGCAGAGACCAGCGTAGATGGGCAGAGTGGACGTGGAGGGCCATGGAGGTAGGAAAGAGGCTGGAAGGAGCTGAGACCCGAAAAGGACCAGGTGCTGCTGAGGGCAGGGATGATTACAGAGGGTGTGTAAATTATGGGGCGCTGGGAATGTTGGGGTTGGGTCTGGGCACTGGGGGGTGTGGGCTCAGTGTAGGCTGAGAAAGGTGATGTAAGAGTTTTCAAGAAACCTGTTTGAACATGGTACCGTACTGCAGGGAAGGAAGACAGACTAGAAAAGGCAACAGAGGAAATAGGAAGGGAAAGGCAAACCAGAACAACTTTCAAAGAAAGGGAAGCTCCTGGGGCAGCTGAAGAGACCAACCCCTTGATGAGCATATGGAGGAAGAGACCACGTCTCTCTTGCCACAGGAAGCAGAATGGTGACTGGGGAAAGTTTCCAATGGTTAAGGGGACTGGGATAAGTTCTTTTTTTAGAGACTCTGAATGTGGATAAAATGAGGAGGGGTCCAGAAGGTCATGGTAGTGAAATCAGTTGATAAGTGTGTTGGGGATGGATTCCTCAGAGGAAGGTCCTGTGCCGCTGAGCTAATGAGACTCAAGCATGGGACACGAAGAACACCCTGATTTAGTCACAAGGGATAGGAAGAAGGGCTGGCAGGATGGAGGTCCTCAGGAGGGAGAAGAATGGCCTCCAGATAAGAGGGAACACATTAGCAGCCAGTGGGCGGTGCCTGTCGCCTGAGTCAGGAAGATGAAAGAGCAAAGAGGAATCCTGGAGGGGGTGCCCAAGGATGGCCTTTGCGGAATCCTGCACACACAGAGGCATTCAAATAGAGTCCTCAACAGGAATCTCCAGAAAATAGGCCGTGGTCCAATGCTTCAAGGAGGAAGAAGAAAAGGGGAAATTGATGGTAGGAACAAGGACCCCAGGGAGCTGGTGGAGGCAGTCAGAGATGTAAGTCTCCCTCCTCACCCCGGCTCCTGGCTCTGCAATAGCCCCAGAAAAGGAAGCTAAACAGAGAGGGAGACCATTAGTTAGCTTAGGTATTTACAGCCACATGACCATAGGTGTTCTCCCTTGAGAACAGGTCCAGGGAGCAGTGAAGTGGCACTCTGGAATCCCCTTCTCCTACTTGGGGTGCCTGTGGAATCCCGTTTCCGATTCGGAATGACTGGCCAATGAGAAGGAATGTTCATACCACACCATTTCAAATGGCTGCATCTCACATTCTAGCTGTAAGAGGCAAGCCTATTACTTTTTCCCAAAGGATGCCTGAGGATTCAAAATACAAATACCAAGGGCACCAGGTCTCCCAGAGGGGAGAATACATTTTCCAGGTGCCAATCTGAAATGGCTTTCACATTTTGCAGCTCTAACCCAGATGTGGCTCCATGCAAAATGCACTAGGAGACCAGCAAGAGGACTGGCAGGGCTTCCTTGTTAAGAGGCACAAGACCACCAAGAGCACTCTGTCCCTATGCTGTTCTCACAGGTTCAGCTAGTCAGGGCAACAAAAGTGTGATTCAATTAGTGTGAGTTCAGTTGCTCTTTTTTAGGTCAGTTCTTTCTTCTTTTGTTTAGATATGACTTGAGATTTCCTTCCATCATCTACACCTCTGGTGGAGTACCTAAGCAAATTAAACCATTTAAAGTGATGAAGGAAGTGGATGGAGCTTTAAAGCAACTTATGCAAACAGCCTTCTCTCTCTCCTTCCACCATGATATCTCTGTACTGGTCTAAACAACCAAGACAAGCAACTGTGTTTCTCAAAGGAAAATTCTAGACTCTCCATCTGCATGTCAAAACCTCATGGTTAAGCCCTGGCTTGGAGAAAACTAAAAATTTTAGCAACTCAGGGATGAAATGTTATATTAAGGGCTATACAAAGCATAGCAGCTGTTCCCAGCCAACATGAAACCCGAAAGGGGTGATGCTATCTTTATCCTCTACCTAGAGTCAAAGCTGGTACTCTCCCGGGCAGAGCTGCCAAGGAGCCTTTTCAGCTCTAGTCTGCTGAACACAAGAGACAAAGCAGGCAAGAAAGCACACAGGCCAGCAAAGGCCACCTAAACAACAGACACAACAGATTCACTTGGAAGAAAAGGCAATTAATAATTACAAACTGTAAATAAAGATACAAGGAAACAAGCAGTTCTAAATGTCATTTGTAAAATATTATTTGATCAGTTCAAAATTAAAGTCGGTCTAAGGTCTAACTCTACTTAGACTTCCCAAATGGAAGGTAGAAAACCCTTTTAACTCGTTTTTTGGAAGGAAAAACACATTTTCTCTAATAAAACTCATGTCTGGCTCATAAAGACTTAACAGAAACCTTGTTCAGAGCCCCCGATGGAATTGGGCCTCCGATGAGCACCTCAGGGAGGACAGATGGATGAAGGAAAATGAAAGGGCAGAAGAATCAAAAGGGAAGATGATGAGAACAGGGCCTCTCCCTTGAGTCTGGAGATTGCACATAGGTTAACTGAAGAAAATGTTCTTGTAGCACGACTATCTCACTGAGAAACCACTTCCCACTAGCTCCCTGGTTCTGACCCTAACAACCCTGTTCTATTTATTGTTCAGTTTTAAATGAAGGGGCAACTGCTGCCTAGCTGTGCACCTCCAAGATTGGCCAACACTGTCACCAGCCCACCACACATGTAAACCACCAACGAATGAAACTCGTGGTGAGGGGGCTTAACTTAAAATGTGAACTGTAACCAGCACACCACACTTCCTGCTGATTCTCACAGACTATCTCCATTCAAGAAAAAGTGAAAAAATGACCACAGGGCCTAGTGGGTGGCCACCCAAAGATCAGCAGGTAGAACCACACAAGAGTTACAGAGTAGATTCTGGAGCCACATCACCTGGGTTCAAATCCTGCCTCTACCACTTGCCAAGTGTGGTAAGTGGCCTGACCTTGTGGGCACTGCCTTTAAACAGTGACAGAAATTCTCTCTGCCTCAGTTTCCTAAACTGAGGATCATAACAATACACACTTTATACAGTTGTTGTGGGAAATAGATGAGTCACATTTATAAGGTGCTTAAACATTATCTGGAACATTTAGTACAACCTCCTACATGCTTGCTATTATCATATATGTCCTCCTGAGCACATGTCCTGCACATACACACTAACAAGTATGTATCATTACTTCAGACTTAATTCACCTACCATGAGTCCAACAGGTGCTAAAGACATTTGATTCACCTATGTTTTGGAATGTACCTAGAGAGATTGGTATAAAATATTTCTGAACTCTACCTCCACAGCTTTTGCATGTGTATGTGTGTGTGTGGTGCTAGGGATAGAATCAGGGTCTTGCAAATGCCAGTCTAGCACTCTACTGTTGAGCCACACCAGAGAGAGAGGGGGGGGAGGGGGAGAGGGGGAGAGGGAGGGAGGAGGGAGGGAGGGAGAGAGAGGGAGGGAGGGAGGGGAGAATGAATATCAGTATGTATATACAATTTTTTTTGTTTGGTTTTTTTGGTACCAGGGATTGAACACAGGGGCACTTAACTATTGTGCCACATCCTCAGCCCTTTTAATTTTTATTTTAAGATAGTTGCTGAGGCTGGCTTTGAACTTGTGATCAGTTCAAAGCCTCAGCTTTCTGAGCTACTGGAATTATAAGCAGGTACCACTGTATCCAGCCCTCCAGAGTTTCTGATAAAACCCGAAAAGGGCTTAAGAATCTGTTTCCTCCAAGTCCCAGGTGAGGCTGATGCTGCTGGTTTGGGGACCACACTTTGAGAACCACTGCTGAATGGCATAGTTAATTCATTAAGATCCACTCTTTAGGCCTAAAACTTACATAGTTTATTTAGGTGTACAGTAAACCTTCCAGAAATGCAATGAGAAAGGAGAGTAAAGGAGTGGTTCACTGATCAGAGAATATCCTTACCAAGTTTTTTTTTTTTTTTTTTTTTTTTAAACTCAGGGGCACTTCACCACCGAGTTATACCCCCAGCACCAAATTTTTTATTTTGAGACAGGGTCTCACAAAGCTGCTGAGGTTGGCCTTAAACTTATGATCCTCCTCCTGCCTCAGCCTCCTAAGCTGCTGGGATAACAGGTGTGCACCACAGCACCTGGCTATCCTTATGTTCTTTTGCATCTCTCTCAGCACCCCTTTCCCTCTGGAGTCAGGCAGCCCACACGCCTAGTTCTAGGCCAATAGGCTGTGGTCACAAGTGACACTCATCACTTCCAGGCTGAAGCTATTACGTGTGAGATCTGTGCTAACTCTTTCTTGCTGTGTCCATCTGGAATCATTTGTAATGGCAGGGGTAGCTGTAAGAGGGCAGCAGCCTGGTTCCCTGAGCCACTTTTTAGGAGCTGCTAGCCCAACTAAAGATTTCATATGAACAAGTAATGGTGTTTTATGGGTTGAGCCTCTTAGATTTCAAGGTTTACTTGATACCTCAGCATCATTTAGCTTAACCTGACTTAGACAAAGCCTAGTTTCACCATCAGTTTAACCTATCAAATGCATAGAAAAGGTATTTTATAATCAGCCAGGATTTCTATCTTGTTCTCATAAACTTCCATTTACCAAAACAGATTTTTTAACCTCCCTTTTTGAGTGTTTCTCATCAAATATAAAAGTTCCTTAGTGGCATATGATTAGGAAACAATTGCTAATAATTAAGAAACCTCAATATGCTAAGAAGTATTAACAACGTGAACGATAAATACACTGAAGAATTTGGAACCTGGGCATGATGGCACGCACCTGCAATCACAGCGACTTGGGGAGGCTGATGTTGGAAGAGTGCAACTATCCAAGGGGAGGGGGAGTCCTGGAATTAATCTCCGGTTGCTAGAGTGTATGTATCTGTGTGTGTATGAATGTATGTGTGTGAGTGTGTGTATTCCCACTACTGGAATCCTTTGACTTTAATCAGTTTCTGTAGAGTAGAACAAGAGTACAGGGTTTTGACTTTATTTAATCATGTGTGAATTGATTACCTTTTTCTCTGGGTAAAAATAGGTTATCTCATCAACACTTAACTACTGAACTACTTTAAATAAAAATCATAGTTTCTAGCTAACCTAGGTGCATTTTGCAATTTAACATGCAGGCAATAAGCTATGCAATTTAACATGCAGGCAATAAGCTATTCACAGTATACTATCTACCGGTGGATAAGGCAAGAGGATCATAAGCTTGAGGCCAGCCTCAGCAGTTTAATGAGGCCCTAAGCAACTTAGAAAGACCTGGTCTCAAAAATAGAAAATAAAAAGGGCTAAGGATGTAGCTCATGGTAAAGCAATCCTAGGTTCAATCCCCAGTAGGAAAAAAAAAAAAAAAAAGTATACTATCTACCAGATTATGTGGAATGGAACACAAAAAAAGATTCTCTGTCTACAGAGAGCAGGAGGCCTTTTGTACACATGCACAAGACTCATTTTTTTTTTTCAGAGTGGAAAGTAGAGGCTTTATTAAAGGACAGCAGAAAAGACTTCTCCCAGAGGAAGAAGGGGACCCAAGAGATGGAATCCGACACAAGACTCATTTATTAAGAAGCTCAATGCTCTGTGGTCCCATCCAGCACTGGCAAAGCTCAACCCTGAAATGATAGGACCTTGTTGCATCAGTGCTTCTTTTGAGGGCCCCTTGAACACCTCATTCTCTGGGCATATCATATTCTAGCTCTTTAGGTACTTGCACGTGACATTCCCCAAAAAGGTCAACACTCATGTAATCCATCTGGTCACATATTATAACTCAGCTGTAAAATCAGAATGGAAAATAATAAAAAGGCCCCAATACTTAAAGTTGAATTTCTCTAATTTTTTAAAAATAGTAACTATGAGTAGATAATTTAAGTGAGTAGATTTTCTTTTCTTCGTGTTTTTCAGAAAACATAAAAAAAAAAAAAGTTACTTAAAAATAAAGAAAACCTAGACTAGTGTAATGGTGCACTCCTGTAGTCCCAGTTACTGGGAGGCTATGACAGAACAACTCCAGCCCAGGAGATGAGGACCAGCCTGGGGACCATAGTGAAACCCTATCTTAAAAAAGAATAACCAACCTCCGAAATTAACAGTAGTAAGAGCTTACTTTAAAAAAAAAAAAAATCACAGGAATTACTTATATTAGGGAGACCAATGAAGTCTCCATATATCCCCCCAAACCAGACTATTCTTTATTTTTCATAAGGAACTAACAGGAGGGGACATTTCTCTTAGAATACTGGCAATAACAGGAATGATGTACAATTAGATAAGTTGATTTATTATAAAAGCTTAACTAAAAAAAACTTGGGATCACATCTTGCTAGTACTCAATTCCCTATTACTCAGTCAGGTGATTTTATAATCTTTATCCTGTCTCCTCAAATCAGAGTTCTTGCATGTGTGCCTGCAAGAGAGGAATACAATGGATCATACAATGTTCAGAAAGCGGAAGCCATGTAAAAGCAATGACATGCAGTTTCTATGATGTGACTTGCTCAGTTCATTTCTCCATAGTCATGTTCACCACAAGAGAGAGTCAAGCTTAAATAAATTCCTGGGAGTTTACAAATGGTATCCTTTATATAGCCAAAATCCCCTTTCCATTTACTTACGCCCAAAGAGGTGTGTGATTTCATACATGGTCCACATGCCAGTAACTTCTCTGAGAAGGCTTAACAAGATGATCCACTGTCCCTATCCCCAACCTGGCCATGACAGCTTCCCCTGGGCTCCTCAGGAAACTGCTGATCCCCACTGGCATCCCTCCTGTTGCCTCCTCAAGCTCCACCAACTCGACCTAATAAATCTCAGACCATTCATGTGTCCTGTCTCTACAAAATGCAACTGTTATGCATATATTACAGTCATGACCAAAACCAGTTCTTGGCTAAATGATTCCTAAGCCAGCACATGCCACCCACTTTGACGTTCCTCCTCTCCACGGACTACTCAGCACAGAGACTGCCGGCGCTTGCTGTTCCTGGGGGCTGGTTGGTAGATCATATGACTGCTGAAATCCCTAGGATAAAAGCAGCCATTGTCCACTTTTCCTTGAAATCTCAAAATCCTGGATAAGACCAGCAATCAAGTAACACTTCAATCCTCCAACAATCTTAAATCAATTGATCAAATTCTTCTCGTTGGGTTTTTACTTCCGTCCTTATAACTAACATGCTGTGTAAAACAAAAGTAATTTTGGTCAGCTTTTACAGTAGACTGACATTTACTTTCTATAGAGAAGATTAGGATTTTGTGAAGGGGAAAAAAAACAATGGATGCTATGTACTGAGATGCTAATAATTGTCCAACACATTTCTGCAGTGTCTCTGAAGTGCTCCAGGCACTTTAAAGGGCATCAGAACACCAACTGGAAGCATGCACCCTCCTGCTCTCTCCACGGTGACTCCAGTGGCACACAAGTTTTTGGTGCCTATGATTTACAGAGGCTGATCTCCAAGCAGCCAGTGACTGTTCCATTCTGTGCCCAGGATCTCTACCTCCAACACTGGGATCTCTAACAACTGTCGCTGAGGCACAGCCTTCCCAGTAGTTGTGCACATCGGCTAAAACTGAGTTGCACTGTAACCAGCTACAGATCACTTGGGCAAGGTTGTCACAAATCTTGACCCACATCTTCTACCACTCAGCCACACTCTGCAAGTCCCCTCTGTGCTGTCCCCATCCCAAAGAGTCAACTTGTAAACCTGCTACTTGCTTCTTGGGAAGTCTTGGTTTTTATTACTTTTCCATCTGCCCTGAGAGTCTAAATCCAGAAAACTAGTTCCTATTGTGTATATACAATTCATATGCATTTTCCCTGCCCGACAGTGTCAAAAACATGTATTCTGTAAGAGAATACTCTCCACCATCATTGGCAGTAATCATGAATTCTAGTTTTCAAATTTCAAATCTAATTAAATTCTCACAGGAACAACTCCTAAGCTACAAAAACAAACAAACAAACAAACAAACAAAAAACCCCACCAAAACAACACCATAAACCTATTTGAATTAGGAAGGGAAAAGTTTTTAGCAGGCTTATGCACAGGTTAATAATGCATCACAGCAAATCTAACTATAAAAGAAATCTGATACTATTAAGAGTTAATATGCAAGTATTGAAGATGTAGCTATGAGTCTGATTATTGAAACCTGGGTCAGTACTTATGCAGATCAAATCAAAATGCCTTTGGAGAACCATTAGCAGGTATTAGCAACTTTGGATAGTTTTTAACCCTAGGATTTCTATAAAAATGTCCATACTGGATATCAAGGGAGACTATGATGTATCACCATGGAGTGCTCAAATGTTCTCTACCTGTAAAATAGGAGCTACTGAGAATAAAATTGGCAAATAACATTAAAGCAAACAACCCCCCCCCCCCGCAAATCTGACAATTGTATTTTGGTTCCAAGTTAGTATCACATTTCTCCTGGCCAAAAAAAGAGAAAGAAAACAGAAAAGCAAATCATGTGGACATGATTCCATATAACTCGTTCAATTTTAGACACTAGCCAGAATATCTAGTAGAATATAGACAAACTCATAAAAGCAGACCAAGTGACCACTTGAGTCCCTTCCAGACTAAGACTGCATCCTTTGTAGAATAAGTCTTCAGGTGGGATGTGGGGGCGGGACACTCTTTCCTTCCAATTCACATTAGATGGCTTAAAGTCAACCACCTAATGATGATGGTACTTGGACATCACTTGAATCTATTAAGAAACAGCTTTTTTCCTACGGTCCAAGTAAAATAAACTTTTACTTTATATCTGACTACACTTGAAAGATAATTCTAATACTTCATGTTTTCTCACAGAGTAGCTGCACATTGCTGAGAATAGGGGAGGGGGACTCAGAAATTAAAGTTCTGTATAAAACCCTAAGTGTTAATCATTTTTAAAAGTATCTTTTAAACTTCCTAAGAGTATGGTGAATCAACATGTGATTAATTTAACCTATGGGGGGAATGACTCAAAACCATCACTTCACAATGAATAATTAGTAACAAGGCTGCCTTTGGAAACTAGTCAATATTCTTCTACTTCAGCATTGCCCCTATACCCTCAGTTGGCAGTGCTTTTATTTTTAATTGAAATTTTTATTGAGATCACTGTGGATGCCCATGCAGATGTGAGAAAGAACACAGAGGGCTCCTCTGTCCAGTTTCCTTAATTTCCCCTGGTGGTAACTAGCCATTCCTGTCCCATCCCCTGACATGCTTCTTGTTTGTCATTAATTTATCTCCTACCGATGGCTCTTTTCCACCCTCAACCCCCAATTCTGGCCTCTAATTTGGAGCTGACTGAGAAATGTGAGACATAAGATGGTCAGTCACTTGTACAGTAGGAATAAACAGAGTGTAGGCTTAAAGGATCAACACAAATCAAGGGTAGGAGTATTAGCATCAGTATTTCCTATCACCTTTGTGACTTTTGAAACGTTTATTTTATATACCTCCCCCCAAATAATGTGTATCCCACTAGCTCTTACATGCACATCGACTCAATATTCTGGACCTAAGGATGCCCAAATAAGTGACCCCCACATAAGTGGTGTACACCTTGAGTCAACTGCACACTAGCAAATCAGCTGCTATTCATATTGTTATTTGTCCTCTGGCAGGTCCCAGTATGATTCTGAACATTATTCATCAAATTCTCTTCAGGGTTTAGAAATAAATACAAATACCTCTAAAAAAAAAAATCCAAAACATTGTCTTCCCTCAAAAAAACTGATTTTTTAAAGAAAATATTAACTTATCAGTCACTTGTACTACTCAGAACAAATCAATTATATAAACTGATGAAATAAAAATATGATAAAGACATTACAAATATGCTCGAGAGACTTCAGTGAGTAAGAAAAAGTGTCACTTTGTTCTTCTACTGCATTAGGAACTTCTCAAACAAAGAAGCTTGATGGAGACAGACACAGAGAGGCTTATCAGCTTAGGAAAGGGGAAGGATGGTACAATTAACTGTCACACAGATATAATTCACTCTGCTGAGGCCATCGAGAGAAAACAAGGCAAAGAAAGCGCCTGTCTTGTCTTTTTACATAGTACCCGAATATCCCACTCATAAGCCATCTTCTCCTCAAGGTTTACCCACCTACATGGCCTAAGAGGAAAGGCATCAGGCCTGGAGGGCGGTGGGCAGCAAAAGGAAGGAAAAGGAAACAGAGGGGAAAGGAAAAAGACTTCTTATCTGGACCACAAATGCCTCACCCTGCTCACTCCAAGCTGAAATGCAGTCCCCAGGGTATTCCAAGGGGGGGGAAAAAAAAACAAAAACAAAAGTGCATTTCTTTCTCATTACTGTCTCCTCCCCACTCCACAGACCCAGCTCTGCCAAGTGGAAACCGGCGGCCACGGGTTCCACAGAGCTAGCTGCCTGCCCTGCCCTGGCCATCTGAAGGTGATGCATGATAAACATACTCAGCAGCTCAGAAAGGGCTGGGACAAGAGACACAAAGCACACACGTAAGTCCCTGGAGACAGGGCCACCAATAAATAATACACATTACAGGGAACAGCGCACCCTCCAAAAGTCAGAAGGTGCTCTAGTAGCAGACAGTGGGAGACCAGAACCATAAAACACAAAACACACGTGATAACGATACAAACAGAAACAAGGCTCGAATCCTAAAACAGATGCACACCAACTCAGTTTCTCCTGCATGACAATACAGTTCTTTAGCTTTCAGAGGGCAAACTCAACAGTGTAAAGATAGAAAAAGAGTTCCTTTTCCTCTCACCTCCTGCCCTCCAAAAGGAGGTAAGTACAATAGAAAGCACCTAGTGAGTCTGCTTCTGAGGCCAAAGGAGCTGTGTGTTAGCAACGTTCCCTTGCGATGGTGTCCTAGTGAGCTCCAGCATGACTATATATGGTGTGCTTATGGAGTGGACGGATGAAAACACCATGCACAACTTATATCAGACCCAACTAGCTTTTAAAGAGTTTGGTTCCTCCACATTAGGGCCCCCAGACATGCCACAAGTCAGAGCTAACTGCTAATGCTCACTGGCACCCCGGTGGCAGCCACTCCAGCGCACCACCCTCCACGGCTGTCTGTACGCACACTTCCTTCTCCCTCCCCGCCTCCACTTTCCCCCCTCCCAAGCCATCCACCCCACAGTCCCACAGAGGCATAAATGCACACTCAAGAATGCTGCTGCTGAATGGGGCCTATGTTACATGACAGAGGGCACCGTCGCCTGCTGGAGAAACAGCTGGCCAGGCAGAGTCCCACAGCCGGCTGCCGGCCTGCTCGCGCAGCCTCCTCATCTGCACAAAGTATTTTATTCACATCAAAGGAAAGCCAGACACTGAAATGAGGAGGGGGGAGTGTGCGAGAGTGTGTGTGATCTCTGAAGATGTTTTAAAATCTCGGGAAAAGTGGGGGCAGCAGAGGAGGAGGAAGAGAGGGAGAGAGAGAGAAAGACTTCATCACTGGCTTTAACAGTCTTGCCCAACCTGTTCTGCGGTATGTTCTGTTAACTCCTTTCTGGCAAATGGATGCAAACTGCAACCCCTTCTTCCCTCCTCCTTTCGTACACCATACTGGCGATTAAAGTAAAACGTATAGAGAAGACTCCCAAAGAAAACAGCTAAACCCATTCCTCGCTGAAATGAAACTCATAATTTTGATCACATTAGCTGAGACCTGGACTCTCGGCTACTGGAGCTATCATCTCAATGGAAACTGCCAACCTGCTCCTGCTGTCCCCCAGCTCTTCTCCTTCCCCACTAAAATGGGTAACTCAGGGTTAGGTTGAGCTAGGTCCAGTTTTCATACACTCCAACAAATACTATGTGAGAAAGAATGACAAAATTATTTTTTCTTCTTTTCTGCTTGCCATTAGGCATTTACAGGGTTAATGGGCAGACTTCAGACCAGAAATGTACCTGCTTAGCAACAGAAGCATCAACTAAGCCACACTGGTTGTTCTGACACAGGAAAAACAGTTTCTACCTGGTGAAAATTCCTGGTGATGTTTCAGTTGCCATTTTAAGTAATACACCTAATTAATCACACAAGAAACTACAGCAAAGGGAGAAAAGACCAATGAGACTTCACACAGTTTAAAGGTGTAGATCAAATCCAAGCATCAAAATGTGGGATAACATATAGGTAAAACACGCTCTGAAAATGAGAATGGATTCAGGGCTAAGAAACCTGTTCCTGGATGATACATTCGAAGAAGAGCTTGCCTACCCTCTGCCCCAACTTCTTGCTTATGTTTGCTTTGCCTTCACATCAACTCTAAGGATTCTTCAGGTAATGGGAGTTCTACTCTTTACAAAAAGAGATCTTCCTCTCCACACAGTAAAGTGAAGAGCACAGATCTCAAACATCGGACTCTTTCCCCTTAAGCATGTTTGTATGTACCCATTTTAGCAAAAGCCAAGTGCAACCCAGGGTCTCCATAACTTCTTTGAAAGACATCAAATAAATATATCTACCTGAAGATTTACATATGGAAATCTTAATTTTCAGCAAATGACTGCTTCATTTTTGGAATCTCCAGGATATCAAGGGATGTGGAGTTGATTGCTGTAGGACACTTAGTGCTATTTTAACAGAAATTCTTCTCCTCAGCCAAAGCAGGGCTGATAACAGTTAGAATGAACAATTTGGCCCAGTTGCTGAATATTTAAAACACAGAAGAAAAAGATTTTAAGACTCTTTTAACTAAAATACTGTGAAATGAACTGTAAAGAAGGAATTGTGCCCACAGAGATAACAGATCACAATATCTATTATAATTAATTACATAGGGCCAAAAATGTACATGTGAAAGAGAAAAAAAACACTAATAAAAATTCTAACAAAAATAGTATCACTTTTGGAGGAAACCCTGGTTCAGGAGAAAAGAAAAAGGATAAAGTTGTCTACAAATACTTCAGAATACCACATTACAGAGTTTAGTTTTTGACAGATTCATTTAAATTATTTTTTCAATTAATAATTTTCTTATTATGGCATAGGTGACAAATAATTTGTCAGGCTGGCAGTGCAGCTCAGTGGTATAGCACTAAGCCCTGGGCTCAATCCTTAGACTACCAAAAAAAGTACATGTTTACAGTGTACACAAGATGTTCTGATGTACAAATGTGTTGTGAAATAGTTCCATCAAGCTAATTAACACATCACATCATATACACATTTCTTGTTTGAGAACATTTAAGATCAATCTTAAATTCTTAACTGAATACTTGATGACAAAGAGATGATGTGTAAGGTCAAAAAGAAAGAAATATAAGACCTAGAAAACAGTAGTAAAACTTCACAATTTCAAGCCAATTTAAAATAAAACTATAGTCACATGTCTGAGGTTTTTTTTTTTTATGCACATGTACATAACTAAGGCACAAAATCAACCTCTTCTTTCAATACTTACACTTATTCAGGACTGCCAACCCAACAGTTTGAACAAATTAAGGGCTTATTTCTGAAACTTACATGTGAAAAATGTAAATTGGGTCAAAGAAACTCTAGTGTGAACAAAATGGTGGTATTTAAGGCAAAAATTTGGCCTATGCAAAAAAAAAAAAAAAAAAGGCCACAGCGATGTTCACTGGTCTTGGGCAGAGTGGGCTGCAGAGGCCAGTTGTATCTAACAGTTGTGCTCTAAACAACAAATGGTGCATTCATAAACTGCAAAAGCAAAGGCTGTTCAGAGGCTGTAAAGTCTGTACCCGACATGATGAGCGGCTGACTTTCCTGTTGTTCCACAGTGAAGGAGGGAAAAAAGGACTGAATTCAGTTAGAACAGGCTGTCACCTCAGCTGTGGCAAAACTGTACAGATAAAGAGGCCCCAAGTACCATTTACTCTCTTCTAACAGGAGCTGGGTCTAATGATAATTGAGTCAACACCTCCACATAAGATAATACTACAAGTGGCCGAGTGGGTGGGTGAGGGGGGGACATAAGAAACCCGAATGTGCACTCTCCCTTACCCTTCTTAAAAATCATCCCAAAACCCACAGCCGCAGATCAAGGTATTAAACATCCATAGCCCAATTACCTATGACACTGCTTTTCCATTCCCTTAACAAAAGAAACATCTGGTACCAGCTACTGAGCATCCTTGATAATTTTGTAAGAGCTTCAACTTCTTAAAAAATTAATTAGTGGCACTGACATCTGCCAATGCCATGGGCCTATCAAGGTCATAGCACAGGTAGCTCCATACCTCATTTAATAGAGAACAGCTTTGCAAGTTAAGTATCAGATGGGAGAATTTGGCGATTTATCATTTCTTAACCCTTTCAACGGTATTTTCCCAAAAAATTCTAGAGGTTGAAACATATTCTTTTGTTTCATCAGAAGTTTCCAACAGAAATGGGCAGGTTACCTGTTTCTAGCCTTTACCCAGACAAGATGGATCAGACTCTCCTGGAGTGGGCCCTGGCTTCTGCAGTGTAGAAAAGCTTTCACCCTGGTAAAGGATCACTGTTTTGAGAAAACTGATCACCAAAGGCAGCACAGCAAAAGAGGACAAGTTCCAAAAGTAGAGAGGCCAGGCCCTGCCTTGTAAGTCACTGACATGGTTCTGGGGTGCAACAGTGCCCTGCAATGAGTGTGTTGGGTGGGGGGACCCTGGGGGCAGTCAGTGACCCTGGCTTCAGCATGGGTCTGAGTCACATGAACTGCAGAGGTGGCAACTTACAGAGCACATGCCTGGAGGTGGTCAAGGCTGACCTCATGGACTGTCTGTGGGTAAGGCAAGGCACACTTAACAAGAAGCCGCAGAGCCATGAGGCCTCTGACCATGAGTAGCAGTGCTGACGGTATCCCCACTGGTGGTGCACTTCAAGTACAGAACATCAAGAAACGACCCAGCTGAATGGGCTCATTTTTATAATTAAACTGATCCTGGAAAAGGAGAGACTTGAAACAGAGCAGTGAGACAAATCAAGCGGGCTCCGCTTTCAGGAGACAGGCACAGGGTTCTGAGCACAGGACGGTGGGCGACAGCGCCTGCCTGACACCCGGGAAGATGTAAACCCAGCAGCCCTGCAGCTGGTTCGGCTGTTTTGGCCCTCTGCCTCCATTCTCTCTCTGGAAAGCAGACACGTCCCCCTTCCAGGCTGGGCCACATGGCTGGGGCCATTCTCCAGCCTCTCCTTGTGGAGGCTGCTCCGCGGGGCTCCTCCAGCAGCAAGGGCGATCACCCTCCTGTCACATAGGCCTTGGCTGGGCGCTTCTGAGCCTCATGCTGCTTCCACTCCAAAACCGTCAGCAGGGAGGCCAAATGTTCTAACCGACTTATTCTGGGGGGTGAATACACAACACGCGCGGGCAAGCCAATGCCTATGCAGAACTTCCGAAAACTGAAAAATGGTAGAGCTGAAAGTCCTCAAATTAGCAAAGTAATAATAATAAAATACAAGGGGACTAGCTCGGGGTGCACACGTCTTCTAATCTCTCCCTGAGGGGATTTTTTTTTTTTAAGTTCAGTGGCTAAACGAGCTCCTGAAAACCCTTGGTCGTTAGGCTGCTGCTCCAGCGGCCACAGGGTGCCGTGCCCCTCTCTGGAGGAACAGAGCGCGTCGTCGAGCTCTGGGGCAGAGACGCCGCGCGGGGGAAGGCCGTCAAGGGCCGGCTCGCCCCGCCCCCAGCGATCAGCCAGCCAATCGGGGCCTGCCGCCCTGACTGACGGCCCAGCTGCCCACTCGCGGGAGCCGAGAAGGGGCGGGCGGTGGAGCAGGTCCCGCTGCAGCAGAACCCGCTGACCCAGGGCAGTGTCCACCATCGGCCGTCTGTTACCTCTGACCGGGAGGGCACGGACAAACCCTCGAGGGCCAGGACACCGCGGCTCCCGCAGCTGTGCGAACCCACGTCTGCTCAGTGCCTTCTCGGTGCACAATGGCTGTGAGGCCCGGCCCGGCTCGGCGCCGACTGTCTTCCTCTGGTACCTCCCCGGGAACCCCAGGCCACAGACCTGCTCCCTCTTTCCACAGGCCCCTGGCCCGGAGCGCTGGGTCAACCAGGCAAGCAACTGGGCCGAGAGCACAGGATCTAAATGCACTTCTGAAGCCTAAACTCTGTGCTTCCAAGCAGGGGAGCCACCCTACAGAAAACTCCCGTGTAGCAGCTTTAGAGCTGGCTCCCACAGTCATGGCAGACCCACCAGCCAGCCAGGGAGAAAAGAGAAGAAAACCATGACCAGGGCCCACTGCTTAGTGTCAGTGCTTCCATACCTGCTGGACTGGAAAGGCAAGCAGACAATTCTTACTGTCAATAATGTCTAAAAGTTGCATATCCTTTTCACTAAAAATAAGCACATTTCTATTTTCGAAAATGATACAGGCAAAAGTTTTGGAATATTACACGATACCCAAAACTTGCATGCTTATTCTATATTTGGCAATATTTCATTATAGCACTTGGTTTATGAGTTACTGTGCTAACTGCGGAAACCAAACTGACCAGCACAAGGAAATCCCGAATTATCTTTGAGAAAGGGGAAAAAAAAAGGAAATCCCTGTAACACTGAAAAGAATCTCCAGTATCACCATGATAAATGTTACATTACTTTTTCATTGGGCCTTGAGCACTTTTCATCCTAGAAGGATGCCCTGAAGAGTGATTTTTTTCCCCTCTTAATGACAAGAAAAAGAAGAAAAAATCTTGAAATCTCTTGCGTTGCCACTCAGATGGAGCATCTGAACCCATCTGTTAAACAATACACAAAAGCAGAGGCAAAGCAGCCCGAACAAAGAGAGGCAATTTACTAAGCGTTGATACTCATGTCTTTCTCCTAAATTCTCAATAATTAAAAAAATAAAAAAAAAATCAACATCCATGTGACCTTGGACTCTCTCATTTTCATCTGTCTCTTGCAGTACACACTCTTTGCTAACCATTCAGCACACTGCAAGCCCTGATAAAAGTAGTTAATGTTTACTGAAACCTGCGCATGAACTGTACTAAACCCGATAGGAGTGAAAAGGCAAAGTTCTGTTAACAGCATCCATATACTATAAAAAAAAAAAAAAAGCTGGGGTGGGGGGTGGGCCAAGAAGGAATTTTTTTTTTAATTAGAACCTAAAATTTCTCACTGATGTGAAATACACATTTCCAAAATTTAATGAATTAAGTCAATATATATCACCATGAAAAGATGCTTTTGGTATATTTTGTTATCTCTGGAAATTTGACACAAATTTTTAAGTTTTTTTTAACAGAATTTAAAACTAAAATGTATTTATATTTCATGTTTTCTCATACTTTTTTGAAGACTATTTACCTAATCAATAACTGACTTTATACTCTAAAGCATTTACCTTAATAGCTATATGTAGGTTACAGCTGAAGAACTATTCCATGAAAAAATAAACTTAACATTTCAATGGTTATCATCTAAATACTATTCCTCCCTTTAGTTTTCCAAATGTAAAAACAGTTAACCTCGGTCTAATCAGATTTTTAATTCTAACATCTTACTATTAAACTCACTGTAAATATATTGAATTCAATATCAGGACTTCCCAATATTGTTTTTCCTCCCACTTCTATACTATCCCTTTTTCTCTAATAACCTTAGTTAAAATAAAATGTCAACGTACTCATATACACAGACACAGACTGTATCCAGAACAGGATGCTCTCAAGGTGTTTAAAGCCAACTTTCTCTCTCCCCCATCCCCCCTTGCTTAAAGAGTAGCAATAGAATCAGTCACCTTGGAAACAAACATCACCCAGTGTTTGCAGAACAAACAATGGTACCTTTTCAGCCAGTACCAGGCAGGCAGGGCAAGGGGTAGCCAAGCAATTCTGGGCCCTACAGCAGTGCTAACATATTACATTCATCCAGTGCACCAAAAAGTAGTTCAGTACTAAAAATGAAGTGCTCTCCCATGTGTGAACCTTTGGCTAGAAACTCATACAAAGTGAGGTTTAAGTCAAGTAAGGCTACCCTGAGTTAGAAAAAAAGTCTTTTATTACTTTTGGAATTGTTTTAGATGCCTCATGAATAAGGTAAGCTACACTCTTGTCACTGAGGATTACCTTCTCCAAAAACTAGGAAGAAGTTGCTTTAAAAATTTTTTTCCTCTAATTACTCCTGCCAAACCATCGTGTCATTTTTCTTTTAATATGCCACCATATACTGGTTTTAAAAATATATGTTGCTTGGCACTTTAATCCACATATGAATTTCTAGTATTGATAAAGAAATCTGACTGTAACCTAGAAAATTAAATGACAATTTCTAGAACTCTTAAAAAAAACCAAAAAACAGTGCTCAAGAGATACTTTATATGGGCCTTGGATATAGCAATAACTACTTTTCGACCTTGGATAACAGCAATGACTAAAGTTTTTTACTGAAAACTTAAAAAAACGAATCAATTTTGAGTAGTTCAAGGCTTAGGGGAGATTTTGGTTGTTACTGTTTTTAAAAATCCCAAATGGGTAGTTAATTTAAAAAATATACACGTGCTCCTCAGATCCTTCAGAATGAAATTTTTAAATGTCCAACGAAAGTAACAGTTTCCTCCTTAGTTTGGGTGTGTGCCGAAGTTTTCCTTCCCACCAATTAAGAAAGAAGGCTGGGCCCAACTGAATTATTTGGACAGGAGTTTGATGTCAGTTAAATACCACAGTAACTGGCATTTTCTATCACCTCCAGACTAAGGCACAAATGCCTAATTAACATGGACCAACATGCAGCTTAAACTGGAAAAGTGCCTGTCCTTTTTCTTTCTTTCTTTCTTTTTTTTTCCCCCCTCAAAGATTTAGGTCTTTAACATCCTTGAGTTAGAGTGCACAAAGGGTGTCTAATGCCATCTGACTGAGGTGTAAAAGTCTAATTAACTAATGCTTTTTTGCAGCGACAGTAAATCAGTTAACATTATTAATCTTCCTGTCCGGGCATAAGAGAGTGAGGAGAGCCATTGAAACAGAGCTAAACGCTTAGACTAGGTACCCTTGAAAACGAAAAGGAATTCTGGAAGTGATGACTGATGACACTGAAAACTACTGAGAAATACTGAAAAATCCAGCCCCTCGGCCTTGCACCAGGCAGCTACTTGAATCGCTGAGGCTACAGCTCTAGAGTAGAGGAAGAGGAGGAGCCAGGCCAGGGCAGAGACTCCCATCACCCATCCTTTCCTTCCAACGCCCCGGGCAGGAGAGCACAATGTGGAGCCTTCCGTGCCTTCATCTAATACTGCACCTTTCCAAGTCATTTCTTTAGTACAACAAACAGAAATTACTACCTGCAGTGGTTTGAACAAATGACTCCAACAGCTGGGCCAGTTAAGCTAGTTTCAGTAAACCAACAACTCTCTTAACATTTGGCTTCTTAGTTTTGCTCATATATCAGGCATCCCAAAACATACATACATATTATATTCACACTAGCAACCACGAATTTATCAGATGCACCCCCTGAATGCCAAAATCTGATGAGAAAATGCCATCAGCCAGTTTCTGAACCATGCCTTGGTCTGTACAGAGACGATGGCAGTTAACAGCCCCTCCAGGTGACCTTCCAGGATTTCAACTCCCTATCCTTGCCCCCCTCCACACTGCACCCCAGGGGGCAGGGAGGAGGCATCAGCTGGAGCCCTACTCTCTTCTCCCCTTGCAGCTCCTGCCCTGGGACATGACTGCCCACCTCCTGACAGTGGCTAAATGTGACGAGTCAGCTCTGGGCTTTGGGGAAGGAACTCCCAGTGCTGAGCCACTCCTGGCCCCAGATCCAGGGTGATGACCCCAAGTGCAACAGCTTCCTCCATCTTCTGGAAGAACATCTCAAAGGGGCAGAGCTGGGAAAGGAAGTGAAAGGAGGAGGCCAGGTGCGGAGGCTTTATCTTTCCCCCTCAGGTTTCTGTTTCACTGTCCCCTCTTGAAGGAGGATGTGAACTGATGCAGACTTTTTAAACAAAATTCTAAGGGCAACACAAGTTTGATTAAGAACAACCTTTTAAAAGTCACCTAGTAATACAGAACCCTTGAAAGCATCATGTCCAGAATTCAGTCCCTTCTTAATAGATATCTATGCACTCTTTGTGGGTTTAGATGTGTTTAGGACTGTTATTCATGACTTTGGGCACTACTCCCCCTACAAATCACCTCTTTTTTCTATTCAAGAAGTTATCTGGGTGTGAAGCTCACCCACAGTACAAAAGTGAAGGGTTACTGGTCCCACTGTACAGATGGCCAGAGCCCTTTAACTGAGACTGGCTGGCCCTCTAGACACCTGTCACCTCTCCCACCAGGTCTACTTCATTAAAGCAATTCTCCCTGCCTATGTTTAGCATTTGCAAAAATTATATATAAACAAAATGATCTTTTAAAAGTGGTACTGGCTTCCCAAACTCTATTCTTTCCCAAGATCAACTGATAAATACTGTCTACCTTGCTTTGCTAAGAAACTGCTGATGATTCCCTAGAGCAACTTGAAAAAGCTATAAAAATTTCAAAGAAAGGCAAATTAAATGTTTTTGGAAAATATACAGATAGTAACTAAAATAGTAAACAAAATACCTGCTCCTAGCGAGAGCTCAGAAAAAGGTAGGACTTGGAGATGCTTTTCCTGGAGACAACAACACAGAAACATCAGCAATGAGTCAGCTCCTCCCCCACCAGCATCCTGGGCAGTTAAGCAGCGCAAGGAAGCTGTTGTGAGAAACCAAGAATGCAGAGAGAAGCAGCATCCCTGGTAAGTAACCATAACTATTTGTCCAGCACCTCATTTTAATAAGAGGAACAGACAACCATAAGAGAATGAAGAGAAGGTTTCTGAGAAAGGTTCAATTGGCCAGATGGTCTTTAAGTTGCTGCCCTGCCTTAAAGTAATTTTTCAAGATGCCTAGAAATTCTCTAGATTTATGATACTTTTATGGAAAGGACAATAACTTCTGTCTTCATTATGGTTTTTCTGTTTGCTGGTACAGATTAGAAAGAAAGGAAATACTACCTAGAGGCATCATTATGTCACCTTGCAAGAATATGATACAAGAAATATATTCTGTCCATTTTAGAGATGGAAAAACCAAGGCACAAAGGACATCATTTCATTAACTGTAATCAAGGTTGGACTTGGAGCTAACAAATGCAGCCCTCTCTAAGAGGTCATGGTGAATAATTAAAAGGGCCAAGGGGAGTATGTGCAGGGCCCTGTTGAAATGTTTCTGACAGTCTGGCTGACTGATTCAGTTCACTTCTCCAAGTCCATGCTTTCTTCTGAAACAGAGGTGGTGTTGGGGCTACACTGGGAACTGTTCCATCTATGAGCAGGTGGAAACAAAATGCCTCTTCCTAGCTTGTGGGATACAGTGGCCTTCAGCTCCTCTCTGACTCTAGTCATTCCTGGAGTCAGTGACTTCTACTTGCAGCTAGTAACTGATCTAATCATCATTTTCCTGACATTAGACCTTAGTTATTCACATGTAGGACCAGTCTTCTAGGGCAGAGCCCTCCAGGGAGTTATTTCAAGGTATTCCCAAGCATCTAAGAACCAAGTAAATTTACACATATATGTATTATTATCTTGCAAGTGTATGAGAACACTGCTATAGTTAATAAAAGATAAATTCCACTAAAATGTTATTAAGAGTTTTTTGTTGTTATAGCTCCCCAACAGATCCTAAACATATAATTAAAATTGTTTGATCTCGACTTTTTGTTTTGAACATTAAAAGAGACTCTTATATTTGGAAAGGTTTGAGAATAAGTACTCTAGGATATCTAAATAGCATGACATTGATTACAGCAAAATATACCACTAAAATAAAAACCAGAAATAAGGAATATGTTGCACCATATGGAATATCCACAACATAGTGCCTTAGGTAAAATGAAAAACTTCTCAAGAGAGTCTGACCCTGTATTTATTTATTTATTTGTTTATTTATTTATGCAAGGCTAGAGTTCAAACCCAGGACCTCATTACATCCCCAGCCCCAAGTGTGAACCTTTAGAACTTTTTTTTTTAACTGCTCAATTTGTTCTGCCTTGTTTTGCTTTTTAAATAATCTACTTATTTATTGCTTTGCTGAGGACTGAACCCAAGGGTCTCCTTCATGACAGGCAAGTTCTCTACCATTGAACTATATCCTCAGTCCCATCATTCACTGTTGAATCTCACTTGTACCACGAAAGGTCGTATGCTATCCAAAATACAAACACATTTAGTTAGTTCAGTATTTTCTTCTGTAAAGTAGATCAATTTCTAGCTGAATGGGTGATGTATACCAGTAATTCCAGCATTTGGGGAGACCAAGGCAAGGATTACAAATTAGAGGCTAGTCTCAGCAATTTAGCAAGACTCTGTCTCAAAATAAAAAAGCAAGAGGTATAGGGATATATCTAAATGGCAAAATGCCCCTGGGTTTAATTCCTGGTTCCTCGATAAATAAATAAATTGCTGATTAACTCCACAGTCATAATTTAATCCTAGATTGGTTTCATTTAACCTAGGAAAATCTTTTCTCCCCTCTCTCAATGAGTGCCCAAGGGATGTCAAATAATTAAAACATTAGCTCATGACCACCCTCCCCCCAATTATGCCAAATGACAATGTGGTTTTTATGTCAAAGAATATTTGAATACACCAGAAAAGACCTGTCATATTATATTAAATTTTGAAAAGACGGATGTAATTTTAAAGGCATGTGTAAAAAAAAAAAATTTTTAATTGTCCATACCAGATAGAAGAAGATATACAGTAAAGCATAAACGATGGTGATCTGGGACCTGTGAGAGTAAATAATTCTACTTTCTTTTCCTTTTAGTTCATTTAAATTTTTCCTCAGTGAATGAGTCATAGGTGCAACAAAGTAATAAAATTTTTAATGGGGAAAAAAAGTTTTGATCCTTAGGACTATTTCCTTGGTGATCTCTGAGTAACGGGATGACAGGTTATTTTGATTTTCTCATGGGCCTTCCTATCATCTACAGTGAATGCGGACGTTCTATAGTGGGAATGTTTACACGGGAGTGATTCTGATTTGCCGGCTTGTGGTAATAATGATATAATCTGCTCACTAACACCCTGACAGGAGGATAACTGTGTCTCCACCACACAAGTGTATAGACGAGGCCCCTGAGGACAAGACCTCAGGCTCCTGGCTCGGCAGGATGCAGACATCTAAGGTAATCCACCACCCAAGTACACCACTCCACACCCCGCTCTGCCTGCCCCCCCATGCAGGCCTCATCTTCCTCACCTGTCAATCACGGGAGGGTAAGGAAAGTAAATGAACCATGGACCCTAGGGCCCTTCCCAGCTCAAGCCTCTGTGATTATAAACAAAGATGCAAACGTAGCTTAATCAAATCTTGCCAGTCCTAACCAGCATCCCCGGGTAGATCTGAACTGATTTTTCCAATCTGACTATTTGTATTACCATTTGTATTACCTAATAGTAAAGCAAAGATAGGAACATTCGATTATTTGAATCTGCTTTTAAAAGTTCCTGTGGATCTGATTCAAATGTATGATATGTCAAGATCATTGTACTTTCATGTGTAACTAATTAAAACAAATTAAAAAATTAAAGAAAATGAAAAGAAAAAAGTTTCTGTGGCTAGCAAATTTCTACCTTTACTAATTAATCTATGGAACAATTCTGCCTGAAATGAAGGCGCAGGACAATGAATGGCTCTAATCATGACAAATACAAGACTGCTTACTGACATTGGCGCTATGCCTGATGCTGAGTATTGATATGTTTTACATCATGCCGTATAATCCCACAACATAGATCTGATTGCATCCATTTTACACGTGTAAAAAAAGATCTGTTCAGAAAAAAGACCTGAGAGAGGACAGGCAGAAATTGTTTTCACCCATGATGTGTGCCTGCTGAGTCACCCAACCATTCCATCTCAAGGTCTCCACCTGCCAACCAGGTTAAATAACCCCTGCCTCATTCATTCCTTCAGCCAGCATGTACCAGGCACTATGGTAGGTGTGCGGCAGGTAGGGATGTATCAGTGAATACAAATGTTTAAAAAGAACAAAAAGACTACATGGAGCTTACACTCTAGTATAAAAACAAGATTTTTCTAGATTTTAGGCAAAAAAAGTGCCTAATACTTAGCGCTAAATAATCATTACCTGCCTTCTCCCAACTCCCTTTAACAATGGAAAAAGCAGTAGAAAACACAACCAACAAAAGCCATCAGCTTTGACAGCCCCCAAGAAGAAAAATTTTTGCTTAATAAACATATGCAGAAGAGCAGAAACTAAGAGTACACATGTACTGGAGTACACTAGCCTGGATTTGAATTTCGACTCACTGGCTGAAGTGACCTTGGGCTAGTTAAGTACACTAAGTCCCAGCTTCCTCATCTGTAATATGGAAATAACAATGACATCATAAAGTAGAGGCAAACATTAAATGAGATGAAGTACAGAAAGTGAGGGTTAAGGTGTCTTCTATACCTTCAGAGTACATGGAATGATTAGTACAATCTCCCCAAAGCCTACCTTCCATATCTGCAAAATGACAAAGATCATACCAACTTGATAGGGTTGTGGTGAACGCTGCAGAGAAAATGCTCAGAAAGTGTTCAGTGTGACTGGTGTATGATGGCACTTATTTATTTCATAAAAATGACTAGAGAATGGGCAGCAGGCAGGGATGGCATCCTTTAGCAATGGACCCCATGGCCAGAGCTCATAAAAGCCTTCCCTGGGAAGAGCACTGTGCTCCTGGTACCAGGCGCCAGGCAGCTTCCCCGCAGAGCAGGATCAGATGCAGGTGGTTGTGAAATGACAAATGCAACTGAATCTGAGTCACCAGGGATGACGTCCAGAGTGTGTGGATTAGGTCGGCCCTGGCTCCGGTTGCCTCTCTTTTAGGCACTTCCAGCTTTACCAGAGGGCTAAAGAGAGCAAAGGAGAGCAGTGGAAGGGGATTTACTACTACTTTGCAGGTTTTTAAAGGAAGGAGTGTTGGCTAGGGAGGATCAAAATGATCTGGGGGGAATTATCAGTAAAAGCTATACATCCAGACTTGCTCTTGTCCCAGTTAGGTCAGATGAAAGGACCCTTCTCTACTTGAGGACGGAGGCAGAAACCCCAGCATCCAAAATTTCAGCGTGACTCCAAAACTGGGCCAGGGAAGGAAAGTCAGGAGATGAGCTCAAGTGCTGCTGCTATAACACATGGGGGGCCACAGGCAAGTCCACAGTGCTCTGGGCCTGTCATCCTAAAGGACCAGCAACTCTACTCAACACCACACCTCTCAGGACATGGACGAGCAGGAAAGCTTTGAGGCGTACCTTCAGGAAGGCCACTGTATTATATACAAGCCCCTTCCCAACATTGTAAACACCATACGTCATTTAAGTAAATGAGCTCCCCAAAAGGAATCTCCCCCAGGCCAATGGGGGGGGGCAAACTGGAACCTGGGCATCCAGCTGCAAGGCCACACCTTTCCTACCATAGGACATCATCTGTTTCAAAGGTGGCTCACCTAGAATTGGAGCTATGAAGTCAAATATTAAGCCAGAGGATGTGATTCAGCTTTTCAACACGTTTGTGGCTATAAAGAAATAAAGCTTCCTTGTGTGCAAATCAGGGAAGTGGCTCTAGGCAGTTCAGAGATCCTGAGCATGGCCACTAGGTTCATCCTGTACCAGCTGCCCTGGGATGCACTCTCTGCCTCAGGCCAAAAGCAGGGAGTGAAGGGGACACTGTGGCCATCAAAGCACAGTTGCAAAAACCCCACTCTCCCTTTTGAGGATGTGGCCAAGGTCTCAGCAGGCCAACCTGTCACTTCTCTGCTCAAAAACAAAGGACTCCCCACCACTTACAGAAGGAAAGGTGGACTTCTGCCCTACCCCACCCTGGCCCCACGTAAACCTCCAACCCTATCATCTTCTAGTACATCATCTTCAACACCAAATTACACCCTGAACTGCAAACCAACCTGCCCTCTCCGGCTGGGACCTCAGCCCCTGCTTGTGCTTTTCCAGGAAGCACAGACCCAGTCCTGTGAGCTTCCGTGAGCCCTGGCCTTCCCATGGGAACTTGGCACAGGGTCCACGTGGGCTGCAAATTCCTTTCACAAGGTAAACTCCCCAAAGGCAAGAACCACCATGTTCCACGTGCCTAAACCAAGTGTCCTGGATACAGAAGTTGCTCAACTGAGGCGCTATTTCAGACTGAAGTTGGAGGCAATCAAATATCATGGGATGCTCAAACCTAAGCAAGATGAAAAGAATCAAGACAAATGAGTTGAGTCAAGGGGTAGGAATTTTCCAGGTACCAAGGTGGAGGGAATTTATCTACAACTACAACAACAACAACAAAAAACAATCCTTGAGCTGGGGGTGTAGCTTAGTGGTAAAGCATTCACCTAGGACCTGGGTTTAATCCCTAGCACCATCCAAAAAAAAAAAAAAAAGACTGTCTTGTAAGACTATGGAAATGTGGAAATGGGCCACGAGGCTTCCTGGCTGACTTCACTAAGTGTATGATCTCAGAAATATCAAACATCTCAAAGCCTCACTTCCTTATCTTTAAAAAGAGGAGAAAGGTAGCTAAGCCTCTATCTGGTGGTTGTGACCATTACACATGGACATAAATCGTGTTTTCCTTCCCCCAACAGCATGTAACCAGGCAGGTCACACATGCAAAAGGAATCCAATGAGCAACACTTCTAGACGCTTCCCTATCCCAAAGCCTGGTCCCCCAATGACCCTCTTCAGCTTACCAGAATTTCATTTTCTCCTGCACAATTCTAGCTCCAATGAGAAAACAGATTTTTAAAAAATTAGCAGGGAAAAAAAAAAAGATTGTCAGGAATATGTAAAAATCACAAAATATATCAATCCATTTTAGGTGGTGTGAAATGATTAAAGTTTGTATTCTACCCAACCCACCAAATTTACAGGGGGCCTACCCACATTTTTCACAACCCTTTCAGCCGGATCCTTTAGTCTGTGAGTACAAGCTATGAAATGTATAAAGTCAGACTCATAAAAAAACTTAATATTTCCTCCCCAGAGGAGAGAAGGCCCTGAAAACCTAGGCGTACAAGGGAATACTGTCTCTATAATAATTACTAAGTCACTGCTATCTGACTTTGGGGCCTGCTATCTGACTTTTTTCACATCCACTCCAATTTTTTTTTAATATTTATTTTTTAGGTGTAGATGGACACAACACAATGCCTTTATTTTTATGTGGTGCTGAGGATTGAACCGGGTCCCGCCCGTGCTAGGCAAGCGCTCTACCGCTGAGCCACAACCCCAGCCTGCACTCCAATTTTTTAAGCCTTGGACACATGCTCTCCCCTTGCTGGTCCCTTCACCAATACCTAGGGAGGTGGATCCAAGCAGAATATGGGAGAATCTGCAGGGCAGGGCTGCTACCTGGCTGAGGTCGTGTTATGCAGCTGAGCAGGTTGCTGGCAACAGCTGTAAGACAGCCCCATCTTATGAACAAATTCTGTTTCCACGAGAAGCTTCCAGCCCCCAAAGTTTTTTCCCATTGGATCATCAAGATTGCAAATTAGCTATCTGCTTGCTCCCACTCCTAGCCTGCATTTGCTCCAGCTGACATACAAACAAAAGATTATAATGAATAAGTCATCCTCATTTGACTCCCAGGGTTCACCTACTAATATTTTTGAAGGAAAAGAAATGAGCTTCCTCTAAAGACTTCTGCTTTCCGATGAGCTAAAATAATTGAAATTAGTAAAATACAATTAAGGAAGTTTAAACATTGTCTAATTGAATTCTATTCTGCTGCAAATAAATATTCCTACCATCTTTCAATCATTCTTATTATTTTTTTCAGGCTGGGCAAGTACTCTACTGCTGAGCTACACCCCCTGTCCTTAACTGTCACTTAACACTCTGCTTCAGAAGGCAGCTCACAAGCCCGGGGCTTCACAATTTCTTAAAATCAAAAAAGGGAAGAAATTATTCCATTAAAGAGGGCACCAGATTTCTAAGGCAGAGCATCCACTTTCCCGAGGAAAAAGCCATTTTACAGCGCACATCCCAAAGTCACAATGGCTCCGGGTTCACAAAGATGGGACATATCACAGATATCCTTGGTCATATCACAGGGCCTGGCCTAACTGATACCACCGGGAACTTCCCTGAAGAAAGCTCGCTGAAACTCCAAAGCATTTATTTCTTTATTAACTTATATCATAAATCTCCTCAGGAACTTTACGCTTCAAAAAAGCTACAGATGGGCTGTCCAAAAGACTGCTTGTTATACGTTTGTCACCAGAACATGGTTACTCAACGGGTAACTGATGCCAATTTTGGTATTTATAAGATGATCATCTAGTAAGTTATATTTATAACAAACTTATTACATGTTCAGATCCACACTTCTGCTTAGATCCTAGTGAGAAGAGGACCTCTGAGTTATTAGTGTAATACCCTAAAAGTTAATTTTTCCAAATTTAAACTCCAAAATTTAAGCTATTTAAAAAGTTCTTTTCAGCATCTTCTCACCAAGCTATTTCATTTTTAAAAGCAAGCAGAGGCAAGGTCTCTGTCCCACCCCTACTCCCACCCCACTTAGTTCACTTGATCAAACACAGGACTGGAAAACAGAGTGTGGGGTTTATCTAGGTCCCAGTTGATGCAGGAACATCCATGTTCCCAAGCAAGAGATGGAAAATCATATTCTCCCCAATGTGGGTAAAGGACCAGCGTTACCTGGGGCCTAATGGGATGTGCAGGTTACATCTGTCAGGATTGACACCATAAAAGAGAAAAGTTTTGCGGATCTGCGGGGGCTTACACCTGAGCTTGTGACGAATCGTAAGGATGACGTCAGAGAAAAGCATTTTACAAACCCAGCATAAGACTTTCTTGAGAGAACATCTTAAAGGAGGGGATCCCAACTCAGACACATGGGGACAGTTGGTCAGCCAGTGAGGCAGCAGCCCCATCTCTAGGAAGCAGGAGCCCTAACTAAGAGATGGCCACTGCTGAGCACTTCCAGCACTCTCTGGTGGAACTCTGAGAGTCAGACCACACACTGCCGCCCCTAGAAGCAGAAAGCACAGGACAGCTGCACCCCAGCTTCTACTCTACACCAACTGAGGGCAAAGTGCATCTCTTTCTGGTTCCAAGAAGATTCTGTCTGCCATGAAAAGGAAAAGGGGGGGGATGGGAAAATGGAGGAACTGTGAGTGGGCAAAGGGGAGGGAAAGGAGGGGAGGGGGCATGATGCAGGAAAGATGGTGGAACAACATGGTCATCATTACCCTAGGTACGTGCAGGACTGCACATACGGTGCGGCACTACATGGTGTATAATCAGTACACAATCGGATAAATGGAAAGCTGCGCTGCAATCGTGTACAGTGAATCAAAATGCATTCTGCTGCCATATATACCTATTTAGAAATAAATTAATTAATTAAAAAAAAGAAAAGAAAAACTTAACTCAGTGAACCCCCCAGGACTGCCTGGGGGCAAATACCAAGTCCACTGTCACCAGGTGTTTAAACACCAGATAGACAATCATTTCATGGGACAAGTTCTACTTCTCGTGGAATGGGTTAAATCTGAGCCTCTGGCACCCAAAGATCTAGGAGGGAGCCCAGCGCACAATGCTTTTTTTCTTTACAGAGGTTTTTTTGTTTTGTTTTGTTTTTCTGAATGAACTTTGTTTTCACACAGATTACTGGTAAAGCAAAATACTGATGTAACTCTAAGACATTAAGGGTGTCAGGTGACCACTAAGGTCCTGTATGTGGTTCTAGTTAAGAAATAAGTTGGAAAAGCAGGTCAAGAAGCAATGTGATACTAAGTAAGGGACCTGAGCAACTGCAAGAGTCCTGGCTTGATTCTCTTCCCATGAGCCCTTGGCTCACAGGTCCAACACATAAAGCATCACTAAAATGAACAAAAACGTGGAGATGGGAATGTGGCTCAGTGGTAGAGTGCTTGCCTGGCATGTATGAGGTCCTAGATTTGATCACCAAAACCACAAAAAAATAAATAAAATTAAATAAAAAAAGCTTAAATGCTTTTAAGATTTAGGTGCACATTTCATCTGAAAACCATTCAAAAGCTCAGGCTAGCCGGGCACGGTGGTGCACACCTGTAATCCCAGCAGCTTTAGGGGCTGAGGCAGGAGGATCATAAGTTCAAAGCCAGCCTCAGCAATGATGAAGCACTAAGCAACTCAGTGAGACCCTGTCTCTAAATAAAATACAAAATAGGGCTGGGATGTGGCTCAGTGGTCATGCCCCTGAGTTCAATCCCCAATACCAAAACAAAAACAAAAAGCTGAGGCCATCTCCAAGAACCCTTTCCTTTTCTCTTTAGCATCAGGAAATATTAATAATTGACAATTATTCTTATCATTCAATGCTGGGGATTGAACCCAGGGGTTCTTATCACTGAACTACATCCCTAGTTCTTTTTATTTTGAAACAGGGTCTCACTAAATTGCCTAAGCTGGCCTTGAACTTGTGATCCTCTTGCCTTGAGCTGCCAAATTGCAGGGATTACAGGCATGTGCCACCATGCCAGGCAGCATCAGGAAATTAAAAGGAAAGAAAGAAAAGGTGGAGAGAAGGAAGAAGGAAGCCATTCGTTTTGCTCCCAGAGACAAGAATAAAACTTCCACTTCTCACTATTATATAAGTACCTTTCATGTTTCATCCAGGCCAGATACATACTTTTTAACCAAATACAACATAATAGAAGCATAAAAAAATGCTTTTAAAAAATTGAAAACATAAGCATAAAACTCAAGGGAACAAATCTCATTCATAAACTCTGCTTTATCCCACATTCTAATCTCAGAGAGTTACAAAAGCCAGAGACCTGGAAGTCATCTCCTTCTTCCCCCATCCTGCGCATCCAATCACCTAGTCCTTCCTCCTCTTAAATCTCTATTAAATCCACCCAAGTTCCCCACTGCTGCTGCCACCACACTTCAAGCCACCAACGGTTTTCAAATCCCAGCCTTCTAGCTAATCTTTATGCAAACAGAAGGTCAAACAGCGTCTCCTTTAACCCTGGTCTATTCTCCACTGTGGGTAGGAGTGATCTTTAAAAATGCAAATCTCATCATGCCCTCCACAGCCCCATACTTTCACAGTGTCCCAGAGTTCTTAAGAACTGCCAGCAACATGGTCTTCTTTCCCCCACCCACCTCACCATCGGTGCCATCTGTTTGTTCTGTTCTTCCTCCAGACACACCAGGCTTCTCTCACTACCCTGGACACATCCCCGCTTCCAACCTCTGGGCCTTTGTACAAGCTGTTCTCTGAAGTACTCTTTTCTTCCTCTCACCATCCTTCAGGTATTAGCTCAAATGTCACTTCCACAGGATGCCTTCTTTGAGCTGCTACCCAGAATCCTCCACTACAGAGCTTCCTTCCCCTGCCTCCCAGCATTCTCTGCCAGGATGCCTTCCTCTACCTGCTTCCCAGCATCCTCCACTCCTGACACATGGAGAGGCTAAACTTCATATCCTAAGTTCATGTCACGTTAACTTTTAGCACTCAGCACAGTCATACGTGACCTGTTGTGGAACATGTCTCTTTATATGCAATGTATCCTCTATGCGGCTAGCAACTGTCTCTCCTTCCCTTACTAGTAAGTAGCCTTAGTGCTTATCATAGTGTCTTCACCTAGTACATATTCAAATATTTATTAAATAAATAAAAATCCATTTTTTGTGGGGGTGTACTGGGGGTTGAATTCAGGGGCACTCCAATCACTGAGCCACATCCCCAGCCCTATTTTGTATTTTATTTGGAGACAAGGTCTCTCTGAGTTGACTAGCACCTCACTTTTGCTGAGGCTGGCTTTGAACTCATGATCCTCCTGCCTCAACCTCCTGAACCACTGGGATTACAGGCACGCACCCTGGTACCTAGCTAAAAACCCATTTATAAATAATAATAATAATAATAACACCATGGGACTGGCAAGCTTGGCTATGGAAAACTGCTTGTTTTCCAAAAAGAGACCTAATCTGATGTGGAACTGGAGACACCTAGCATACCATAAGAAAAAGGGTAAAACCTTACGAAGTTCTTGAACAACAAATGGTCCTCAGAAACCTTATTTTCATGACTTAAATACAAATTGAAGGGGCTGAAGGGCTAGCTCATTGGTGTGGTAAAACACTTGCCTGCCGCCTATAAGACACTGGTTTCAGCCCCAGCACCATAAAAATATAAATACAAATCAAATTCAGAGATGTGTAAGTTAAACCTCCTCTAAATTAAACTTGTTTTCAAATTTGAAATAGAATGCTTTAACCAAATACGTAAAAAAAATTTAACTAACCAAGTCATGGAAAAACTACGTAGGATGAACAGTTTTATAAAATTATCCAGCAAAACAATTAAAAGTCCTATAGTCAAAGAGAAAACAACTTTTTAAAAAAAAAATCAATTTTCTATATCAGAGAAGAAAATAAACAAACTTCCTTCTTCCTTCGAAATAAGATTAAGTTAAAATATCATAACTGAATGCACCTGCCAAAACTAAGCCTAAACACTAACCAGCAGGTAAGTACTTATTAAAGAATATTTAAAGTTCGTGTGTTGAGGTGGGGGGGGGGGTGCTAGAGACTGAACCCAGGGCCTCACACATTTTAGGCAGCAGCAATAATGAACATATAGTCAACTGGGATTTCATCCACCCCATTCTCCTGGCATCTTCCCTATTTCTGAAAATAAATGTATCACTTTTAAAAGAAAATTAAGGAAAGGTTTTGAGATGATCTTGCATATTCAGAGACATGTTTCACAACAAAGCCTCGGCATAAAGGGAGCTCTCCTAAAAATCTATAAATGATTCTCTTTATAAATATGATCTACAATCAACTTTCCTCAAGCATGTATATTGCACGCACACATTCACACATATGCAAATAAAGGAAGATTTAAACTCTGTAGATTTCTGGTTTGGCATTTTGTTTTAAATCCAAAGAGTAACGGGGGAAAAAAAAGTTAAATTATACACACATCAACACTCCTATTAACTCATACCACTAATGAAACAAAACTCTAACTAAGGAGAGAAAATGGGCCCACACATTGGAGTTCTGAAATGATTTTGGTCTTTGATCTGGGTGCCCATCCCTCCTATTTAATGTAAACTTCAAACCAAGAGCCTTGGAAAGTGATTATAATTAGTAAAGGCCCCAGTGTGACAGCTTTTAGTGCAACCAGGCATTAACAAAGTTTTTCTTTTTTTCCCCCTCTTTAAATGAAGCTGAGCCAACTTTTATTTTAGGATTTCTAAAATTCAAAAGTCTTTCCCACCAGTGTGCACCAAATCTTTGCATGATGGGTGTGCTGAAAACAACTCTTTACATCCATTTCCTTCGCTGAATTTATAGTGCTATTTGGGCCTCGGCTTCCAAATTACATGTGGCTCTTCTCCAACAGCTCTCCTTGTGTCTGAGGAATCCACACACAGTGCTGAGCGAGCACCAACTACGGAGTCGGTGGGCTAGGTGCAAGGGATGCAAGAAGGCTCTGCTCAGAACGCTGGGGCAACATGCTAGAGACGAACTGCAGCAGAGAAGCCCGACAGATGCGGAGAAAGTTATTCTGGAGGAGGGCAGAATACTCCCCAGAAGAGGTGGCATGGGGATTTGGAAAAAGGGTAAGAAAGGCTCTTTGCTAGGGAAGGGGACCGGGACACAGCAGCATGAACAGTAAGCACAAAAGCAGACAGAAATGACTCCGAGTGGCAGTGGTGGAGGAGAGGGTGGCGAGGGCTGGGACTAGACGTTCAGCTTGGAAGCAGCCAATAAAGATCCTGAGTGACAAGGAAGGAGCTTGGGTTTCTTTCCATAGACAACAGGGAGCCAAGAGATGTTTTTAAGTCGGCAAACAACATGCGCAGCTCTAGTTTTTGAGGACGAGGACTCTGGCAGAAGGAGTGCGGATGAACTAACTGCAGGCGGAGGAACTGGTGGCAGGAAGTCAACTCAGGAGGCATCTGCCACACGGCGAGGGTTTCAGCAGAACGTTAGGCTGCGAGACAGTCCAGGACAGGGGTGAGGTTCCTGGCCTAGAGGACTGGGTGGACGTGTGCTTGAGATCACTTTTCAGAAGGGAGGGAGACGACTTTCACTTTTACAAGTACCTGCAGGGGGAGGTACCTGAAGGTTCTCGCTTGTTGTAAGTTGTAAGTGGAGATAGAGCCAGGAGTCGCCCCATAGTTGAGAAGAGAGGGCAGAGAAGCACCAGGATGCAGAGTGACAGGGCTCAGCTTCCAGGATGCAGAGTGACACAGCCGAGCTATGGCAGTGAGCACCCCCAGCAGTCAGTCCACTCGTGCAAGGAGGAGAGAGAGAGAGCTGTCTTCAAGAGCTACCTGTGTCCGTAAGGTTAAGAGGGAGGCAGGCCTTGGGGGGCAACAGTCTGCCCAACGCAGGCAGCCCTTCCTTTTCTGGAATTCTGTTCCCCTTTTCCTTCTACTCTAGTTTCCTCTATGTCTCCTTCCTATGTTGGGGGCGGGAGTGAAGGATGAGACCAAGGCAAGAATATAAAAATAATTACTGCCTCCTTCCCCATCCCTTCCAGCCACCGTGCAACTCTCCACTGGCTCTTAAGAGGAGACCACTGAACAGAAGACCTTGCTCACAGGCGCTGTCAAGAAGGGCAGATAGTTATGTAAGAAATTTGCAAAAACTTGAGGAAACAAAATAAGGGAGACCATGAGTACAAAAACATCAAGCAAGTAGGGGCTAGTTCAAACACTTAAAAGTATACTCCACATAACTCAAAACTCCAGGGAGAACTGGCGGATGACAGCACCAGAGCAAGTCTCCTTAATGACTCGAGAAGTGACTCGGAAAGCTGAGCCACCTATCAGAACAGCTTCCTGGTGCCAGGGAATCTGGTTTGTTTTAGAAGCAGACGAGTTCTAGAATTTTAATTTACTAACAGGGTTTCCAAACATTACGGTTTTCCCCAACCCCCCCAGTTTTCTGTGAAACCTTGCACTTACCAACCAAGGTACCTTACAGGCATGTAATAAGACCTTACTTGCTTTATGGAACTTCAGATTTCAAAATAAAATGCATGCAATACAGGGAGAACCTCAAGTCTACTTGTAGGTATGACAGGCCACCACTACTATGCTGTTTTTTTTTTTTTAAACAGTGCTCCTGCATGCTGGGCAAGCTTCACCCTGCGACCTGCTACTGCACTTTTAAAGCAGACTTTCTAACCTTGGAGGACATCTGGGGCTGAATAATCTATTGGAGGTGGGGGAATGTATCCTGTGCTCCACAAGAGGCAGAACAGCATCTCTGGTCTCTCCTTAGTAACAACTGTCCCCTCCCAGATCAGGACACTCCACAATGTCTCCAGACGCACGGCTAAATGCCCCCTGGGGAAGAGCCACCAAGTTGACAACCACTCCTTTAAATAGTGAGTTCTAAGTTTGCCACTGGCTTTTTCCTTAAAACTCATTCCTAAGCAAATCTCATTAAGAAGAATTTACTAGTTCTGTTTGCTCTCCACCCTGGAGGCAAAAAGAAAGGACTACATTTCCCCCATTTGAACACAAACTCCTGGGCAAATTCTGCCTAACATAATTGAGTTGGGTAAAATTCTGGAAAAGGAAATCCAGAGTGGATACCCACAAGGCTTCCTGAGCTCAAAATACACCACTTTTTTTCCATATATAGATTTTGACTTTCTGGAACATTAATTTTATCCTTCCAACAATCCCGTAAGGTAGAAAAGCTCCTGGATGGGCTGGAATGTGGCTCAGTGGCAGAGCACTTGCCTAGAATGCACCAGGCCCTGGGTTCCATTCCCAGCACAGGTTGAGGCTGGGGGTGGGGGTGGGGAGTGACGTGTAGAAAAGAGAAAAGCTACCGAAATAATGTATATAATCACATTCATCAATAGCAATGCTGCCAAAAGCTAAGGAGTTCCCTTACACCTTCAAATGCAACAGGGAGTTAATTTCAAAAAGTTCTTATTTTAAAACCACACACACAGAGAAAAACAGAGTGCATACGTTTAATGCTAAGTCCTCTGAGGCCAAGCTGATTCTAAAGAGCAGCTGTTGTACAGTCGGGCTGGACTTAGGAGTTCTGAGTCTGGCTTGACTTCTTACCAGCCCATGGGTAGATCAAGGCATAGCAGTAAAATAAAGCTGCTCTGGGCTCAAACTCAGAACTTTTGCTAACGGCCTTCACAAAAGCAGGTTGAAACTAACTCTGTCCAAGAAGGTACGGGGAAAAGTAATTCAACCAGCAGACTCAAAACGTTTTTATAACAATCCTACTCTACAGTCTCAGGGAGGGCGGGTGGTGGAATACCAAGCAAGCTCAGGGGAAAAACAAATAGAGCATTTAAAAGCTTTATCTAATTACCCCCACTGAGACTTTTTCTCTACAGTCTGGCCGTCTGACAAAGCCAGTGGGGGTTTTCATTCTCTCTCCACCCAGTGACTTCCACCCGCCCTCAAGCAGTCTTCCAGCCTCAGGTGAATCCCCGCAGGAGCAGCCAGTGCCCAGTCCCAGGACTTAACAGAGGTTTTCAAATTCTCTTGGCGTTACTGGCTTGAATCACACAGAGCAAACAGTCTCCACCCTCTCCCATTGCTTTGTCTGAGCACCTATTCACAGGCAGCCACCTTTACTGATGGACAGACAACGACGTGCCCTGCAGTCCCATCAAAAGCAAGATGCACCCGGTCACTGGAAGGACAGCGCCCTGCCCCCTCCTTTCCATCTCTGCCCCACCCGCCGCTGCCAAGGAGCAGAGTGCAATCTCCAGCCACGCTCGGCTGCCCTTCAGGCCACGTTGGACACCCAGGCAAGGGGACGAGAGAAACTGGGGGAAGCTGGGCTGATGACACTGCCTACCGAAGGCTGCTAGCTAGGAAAAGCTCCTCCCCACCTTCCTCATTCTTCCACCTCACTGTAAAGAAAACACCAGCGGATGGTTTCCCTCTCTGTAGTCTGCCTTCCATGTGGGAGTGAGGGAAATTAAAAGTAAGTGATGCATTTCAGAAAGCACATCATGAGCCTCCCTCTGGGTTTCAGATGGTACACCTTTTACCTCTGATTTACGAGGTCCCCCCAGGGTGTGGCAGGCACTATCTGACCCCTGCGTTTTGAAGAAGGCCCTGACTATTCCTACCCCAAAATCACTTTCTGAGAAAGAGAGAGAAGAAACAGCACACTTATTTACCCATTTCCTAATTATATTTGGATGTAAAAAAATATGACTCAACAATGTGTGTTCAACAGGTCAGATGTACACAAATGACCTTGAGACACGGAAACTTCTACCTTCACACTAGGGCTGCGTTCAATCAAGGTGATGGTTACCAACCCTGGCTTCAGATTTCTACCTTTTATCTTGCTGCAAACATACTTAAAACACATTTATGGTAGAAATGTAATGCAAACCACAATTGTTATTGTTTTCTAACATTTGCTCAGTTCCTCTGAAGAGATTCTGAACCTAATACAATTCTTTTTTAAAAGGTAGGTATGAATTGGACTGAATAAACTGAGCCAGAGAGGTGGGGTAACATGGAGGTGGGGACATATGGAGGCCTAATCTAAGAGTGGTAATCTCAGTGAAGGGGGAGAGAAAGCTATTGTCCCCTTATCAGGTGAGACTATACTGCATAGTTTCTATTGATACTATGCTGCATTTCTTTTGAGCGCATATCTGTTTAATGAAGAATATAAGTAAGGCATCACTTTATGGATTATGTAGACTTTCCAAAACAAAAAGTCTTATTAACATGTGAGAAAAGGTGCAGTTACATACAGGGAATGCTTAACCTGAACACATTTGGTAACAGAAACGAAGTCACCTCAGACAAGCTGCCATTTGACACCACAGGGTTAGGTCAAAGAAAACTGAACTTCAATTAAACACATTACAAAAGAAAGATTGTTTAAATATGACAACAAAAACAAAATCAACATTAACATTCTACCTTTCTAAGTCAAAGGACCTGGAGAGTTCAGAAATTGATTAAATCCAGTAAATAATGTAAAACAGGGAAGGACTCCCTTTCAAAAATGCTTCGGTTAATTTTAGCATCCTTCTGTTTAGCTGCTTAGCAACCCTTATCCTATGACCTTCTAAGCACCACCTACTTTTCAGAAGGATAATGAATAGAAACATCAAAAGGATTCACTTCTAACTGCATCTAGAGAGCAGGTTTAACCAATTTTTATATTAGTCAACTTTATATTAATTATGTCATGTAAACCCCTAAAAGGACAGAATTTTTCAACTTCATTAAACAGAAAATTTCCTTAGCTGAAGCTGATATCATTATATTAGCAAGTGAGCATACAGATAGCAAGCAAAGACCTCCAAACTGACCCAGGAAGTGAACTCACACAACAGTTCAAAATTAAAGAGTTAAAAATGAGGGGTCTCCTAACAGCAGCTACGTATTGCCTGCCTTAAAGCAGGTAACCAATAAACAGTTGTTGATCAGATGCAGGATGAATAAAGTTAGGCTTCATTTTCCTCCTTCAATATTCGGTACCTGTGTTGGATGCCGGAAGAAATCTAAAATAAAAAGACCCTTCAATCAAAAGGTCACTTGTTGGATGGTGTACATGCCTAGGAAGGGATGTTCCACCTGTACCAGCTGAGTCAGAGGCACGATCATCACGTAACAAACACTAGTCTGTCATGAGGCTGGACAGTCTGAATTTCTGATGAGAAATAAAATGGTATGTGGGAAAATGCAGAGAATGATATTCCATACAACAGTAAGCATCAGCAGCATTTCTTAAGATTATCACATATCCAGCAAATCCTTTTTAAAAAACAAAGCATTCTAAAAGCCAACCAGTTCAGCAGTATTTTTAAGAATGATAGGACAGTGCAAGTTCATTAACCTAAAATGAAGAAAGAGAAATAAATCAATCAATCAAAGAGCTCCTCTCTCCCTTTCTTCTGTAAAAAGGGGAAAGGTATTTTTTTTCACACATTTAAAACTTGATTAAAGCCACTGAAATGTTTAATTCATCAGTGTAACCAAAGCTCAAAACACATCAAAGCAGAACCCATCAACGGGTACCCAGAAGTCTCCCTACAAAGGGCAGAAGTAAAAAACAACAACAACAAAAAAAAAAACAATGGTCCACTTTGCATATATTATTTAGAGTATTTCAAATTCATTCCTTCAAAAGTTCTGTGGATTCTTGAAGGAAGCAGAGTTTTTTAAAAGAGGCTTTAGTCAAGCCTCTAACTCAAACTTCCGGGTTAAATTATGTCTTGGAAACCATACCTGCCTACTCCGAAAAGCACCAAATCTAGAGGATGCTTTTCACGGGTGTGAACAAAAACACATTCTTTTCTTTGCCGCTCTCATTTCCCCAACTTTCTCTTCAATTAACTTTTTTTTTTCAGAACACACTTGTACACAAGTACAGATATTAACTGGTGAAAAAAAAAAAGGATCTAAAAAATACGGGAATGCACATCAGCCACACCATCTCCTTTCAAGACAGAAATACCTTGCAATTTCCAGCATCCCAATTCAACAGGCAAACTTTCTTTCCCTTGGCTTTTCAAGAGCTAAGCTCAAACCTAGACTCAAAAACAAGAACTAGGGTGAATTGTTCTTCTGATGAAAAATCCTTAGACAGGTTTTTCAGCATACCCAAGAGTTCCATTTCTTTATTCACCCCTTTACTTCTCTCCACCACCACCACCATCACTACTTAGCATCCCCAAAAGAAGAAGAAAAAAAAACCTCCAAAGTGCCCCGAATGTGTGCTGCTGCTGGCTCTGAAGCCGTGTAGAATTTCGTAATGGAATGTGAACTGCTCGTCCGGATCTGGGCTCACGTTCTATCTCCTAACCAGTAAGGAGCAAGGGAGGGCAAATCTGCTGAGCAAGGAGAAATACTTTCCTCCTCTTTTATAACCCATCACGGATGCACCGCGAATGAGGGACGCTGGCTGCTGCACGCGGCGCCTGTCAAGCGGCCCCGTAGCCAGTCGGGCCTGCGACCCGTGGGGTCCCCGCACCCCCAGACCCCCGCCCCGCCGGGACCCGGGCTCGGTCACCGCGCCCGACACTCACGCGCGGCGGGGGAGCGGGTCACATCCTCGAAGCGACCCTGGCCGGGTCCAGAAAACACGCCGCTTCCCAGGGAGGGGGCTGGCGACGGGAAGGACCTCCCCTGCTCCTTAGCAACCATTAAGGTCGCAGTTTCCTAAGAGACCGCGAGCGGGGAGGGGGCGCCGGGAACTGGGCTCGAGCGCGGGGGGTGGAGGACCAGGCCCCCTGGCCCCGCACCCCGCCCCGCCCGCCCGGGCCTCCCCCGCCCGCCCCCCCGCTGGGCGCTGCGGGCCGGGATGGGAGGAGGAAGCGAAGCCCCAGAACTTGCGAAAAATTGGTCCAGCCGGCGGCGGACAAAAGTTTCCGAGCGCGCTCCACAGCTGGGCGGCGGAGCGGGGCCGGGCGGCGGGCCCCGCCTCGGATGCTCCCGGCCTCCTTCCTGTGCTCGTGACGGCGCCGGGCCCGAGCCCCCCCGCCCCGCGATGCAGGCTCGATCCTCACCGAGGTCTCCCACGAAACCACGTACCCCGCCAACGGAAGAACAAGGGAACAATACGCGCCGCCACGGCCCGGTCCCCTCCTTCCCCGGTCCCCCGGGGCGGTGGTCGGCGGGACCCCCACCGCGAGCCGAGAACTCGCGGGGACGCGGGATTGCCCGCGGCCCCCTCCCGGCCGGCGCCGTCCTCCCGAGAGGATCAAAGTCCGCAGAGCAGGGCGCGGCGGATGCTCCCACCGAGCAGCCCCGGTCTAGCACCCCGGGGCCAAGCACCCCGGGCAGGCACCCCCAAGCGGGCACCCCCGGATACCTTGCGGCGGCGGCGGCGGGCGGGCGGGCGCCGTCATCTCCGTGCTTCCCGGCCCGAGAGGGACTCGAAAGTATGTAGGAGAAAAGTTTCCCCTCCCACATGGGGGGGAGGATGTCGGGGGAGAGAGGGCGGAAGATGGAGAGCTGCGCTGGGAAGATGTTTCTGGCCGGCGGTGCGTGCACCATCCGAGTCCCCGCGGTGCTGGTTAAAAATAAACTAGGCGGCGCGGGTCGGGCCGGATTCCTGCGCTCGGACGGCTAATATGGATGCGCATCAGGTCCTGCTGGCGGGGCGCTGCGGCGGCTCGCGCTGGGAGCTGGTTGGCAGAGCCGGCAGCTCGGGAAGGGGAAAGGAGCGGAGGAAGGGGAGGAGGGGGAGGAGGAGGAGGAGGAGCGGCCGGGCTCCGAGCCGGAGGGGAGAGGGCTGCCGGGCTCATCCCCGGCTGGCCCCACCGCCCCCAGCGCGTGCTGCGCGGCGTGGGGTGCGCGGGTCCTCCGCTCCGGGAGACGCCGAGTTTCAAAAGTACAACGCACTCTGCAGACTTCACCCTCCCCATCCCCAAAAAGTTCTTTAAAAGGTCGCTCCCGGCTGTGCCCCGGACATCTCGCTGCCACCCAAGGACCGCGAGCCGGAACCCGGGACGCGTACTTACGGCCCGGCAGGGCGCTCGACTCCCAGGCATGATGCGGTGGGGACCGGTGGGCTTCGGGGAGAGAACGAAGAGAGATGCAAACTTGTTCCGGAAAAGGAATCAAAATGGCGTTTCTGGATGTGCAAAGTTCATCAACTCCGCAGTCACTTCCCCTCCTCCTCTTCTCCCTCAGGGAGGGAGGTGGGCGAGGAGCTGGCGACCCCAGCGCCCCAGCCGTCGTCCCGGCCCCCGCCTCGGCCCCCCGCCCCGCTTCCTCGCCCGCACGCTCGGAGACTCGCTCTCCCCCTCTCACCCTGATAAGTAGACACATCACGTGTTGCTCCTGCGAGTCTCCAGGGGACGTGTTACTGAGCGGCCGCGGCGGCGGCGGCGGCGGCTCGGGCGGGGGGGGGAGGACCGCGGTACCCGCTTGTCCCTACCGCCGCCCCCGCCCCGATTTTAGCGGGGTGACCGCCTGGGCCATCCCGGGATGGATGGAGGTGGAGTCCCCACCCCACCCCCACCGCAGCCCCAGGTTTGCCCCACGCCCTCCGGAGGCGCCCGGGGCCAGGGGAGGGCCCGCCGCCCGAGGGGAAGGGTCTGGGCTGGCGCAGCTGATCGCGAGCCCACCCCGCCCGGCGCTCACCCGCGGCCACCTTCTCCAGCCACCGCGCCCCCTCCCCTCCAGCCTTGAGTGCCGGCGGCTCCCGGTCCCCGGGTTTCCATCACTTTACTTCATGGTTTGTTTCACTATTTTAACGGAGGAGGGGGAAAGGCGGCGACGCCCGGGGGCAGCGAGAGGGGCACCTCGGAGGCCGGGGAGGGTAACGTGGCGGAGGGGGAGCCCCACCGGCGCGGCGCCTCCTCCACGCGGTCCTCGCTCTGCATCCAGGTGGGGCGAGTCGAGGATGGATGGGCAGGAGATTAAGGCACTGGCGCGTTTCCCCGCCCCCAGCTCCACGCGCTCGCGCTGCCCGGTCGGTCCTTCCAACCTGAGGCTGCGCCAGCGTTCGCTCTCCGTCTAACCAACGCCGCGCGCCTCCACTCGGGTCACCCACCCGGCCCGACGCCCCGCAGAAGGATGCTTCAGCGGAGGCTCCTGGTCGCCGACGGAGCCGGGGATGGCGGAGGCGCCTACCGCCACCGTGTCCCCACCCCGCCATGGAACGGCTGATGCTGTGTCATCCACGTCGCCCTCCAAGGCGTCAGGGAAGCCACAGGCAATATCTCTTTTCTCTCAGAGGGCTCCTGTTTCAACTCTGAAAAACAGGGGCCCTCCTCGGAGCCGCTCTCCATCCCTGCGGCTCGTGCCGCCACCTCGCACTTCGCCCGGGCTCTCTGGGCCCGAGTTATCAGAGAGCCCAGGGAAACCAGGCCTGGCCGTGCTTCCTCTATAACGCAGCTGACATGTTTCCAACTGGTGATACTCTGCCTACTGAGGCTCCCAAGGGGGCCAGCTCTCTGGGCCTTTGGACACATCTTCAGAAAGATCAAGATGATCGTGGTTGTTGAAAATGAACCCCCTTCCCCCGCCCCCCATAAAGATGAAAGAACACAGAACAGGACTGTAGAGTTATGCATCTGAGACTACTGAGGCAAGATGATGTTACACATGCAGAGAGCGGGCGACTCCGCCTTTAGTCTGACCTTTGACCCTGGCTCCACCCACCAGCTCCTCCAAGAACCCTGGAACACCCTACAAGGTTATTAGCCCCATGGTGGGTTTGAATTTGAGGCCTTCCTTCAGCCAAACTCTATAGTTTTCAAGGCTGCAGGCAGAAGTGTCGGCCTCAGGATAGACTCATGGATGGGTCTTGACCAAGAAAGAACTCTCTAGAACCAAAGAAAAGCAGTTGGACCATTTACCCCTGGCTTGAGATAAGTAGGCTAAACCACTGCCCAAGAGGGAACCGATTCAGCTGGCTGTTTCTCTGACTTCCAGTGATTAAAAATAAGTTTTCAGAACCTGTTAGGTTTCCCAGGGTCTACTGTTGACTGAGGAAAACTCTATTCAGAGAGATTTTAGCAGTTGCGTTTTTCTAAGCTTTATGCCCTCACCTCCCAACCCCTGTTCCCAAGTGTTATTATCAAATGCTTTTTTTGAAGACTGGCCTGCCCTGCCCTGGAGGAAATGGGCAGTGGGCAGGTCTCTAAACAGGAGTCACCATTCACACAGTCATCACGGAATTGGTGTCTCGTGCTTCCAATTTGTAACCTGTTCCAATGAGAGGGCAGAGGAAAGGCCAGGTGGGCAATTTTGCTTTATTTACTTGCCTGCTTCTGATTTTCCTGGTCTTCTCATTCAGTGATAGGTTTTGACTAGAAACAATATCAAAGGTGGAGTTTTACTTGTAATTTAGTTTATTCTGCAAAATACATTCAAACCTCCAAAGCTAAGTCGGATTTTCATGACAGATCACCATCTCTATTATACTGGCAGCTAAAAAAAGAAAGTTGTTTTATTAAAAGTTACTTTTTAAAAATTGGATTCCAGTGATACTGGGTTCTGTGTTCCTCCTCCTCCTTTGTAGCTAATTAATAAACTTGGAAGTCAAGCCACCTGTTCAGAGGTTTGTTTGTTCATATTTCATATAAACTACTTATCCAACAAATATTTACGGAATTATGCTATCAAAACCACAGCGACATGCCACTTCACATCTACTAAGATGGCTATCACCAAAAACAGAGACAATAAGTGTTGGCAAGGATAAGGCAAAATTGGAACCCTCATACCTCTGAGGTGGGAAAGTGAACGGGTCCAGCCTTTTGTGTGTAGGGCAGGGGAAGTGCTGGGGATTGAACCCAGCGATGCTCTAACACTGAGGTACATACCCAGTCCTTACTTATTTTGGGACAGGGTTTCATTAAGTTATTCAGGCTGGCCTTGAACTTGTGATTCTCCTGTCCAGGCTTCCTAGTAGCTAGAATTACAAGCATAGGCCACTGCACCTGGTAGGTGTAGCCATGTAAAAAAAAAAAAAAATCTCTTGGAAGATCTTTAAAATGTTAAACATAGAATTATTCTATGACCCAGAAATTCCACTCCTAGGTTCATAATGCTAGAAATTAAAATAAATGTTCACAGGAAAACTTGTATACAGATGCTCATAGAATTATTATTATTATTATTATTATTATTTTGGGGATTAAAGCCAGGGGTGCTTTACCACTCATTGAACAACATTCCCTGTCCTATTTATTTATTTATTTATTTATTTTTAGGCAGGCCCTTGCTAAATTGCTGAGACTGGCCTTGAGCTTGTGATCTTCCTGCCACAACCTCCTGAATCTCTGGGATTATAAGCATGCACCACCATGCCTGGCAGGAGCATTATTCATAATAGCTAAAAAAAAATATTCAAGACCCGTTTATTGGTGAATGGGCCAAAAAAATGTGGTGTAATCATACCCATTATTCAGCCACAAAAAGACATGAAGTACTGACACATGGAACAACATGGATGAACCTCGAAAACATTATGCCAAATGAAATGTCAGACCCCAGAGGACAAATAATACAATTTCATTTATATGAAATATCCAGAATAGGAGACGGAAAGTAAATAAACAATTACCTAGGGCCAAAGGTTTGGGGGAAATGGGGACATTCTGCTAACACAAATGGGGTTTCTTTTGAGGATGATAAAAATGTTCAAATACTGATCATGGTTATGATTGCACAACTCTACATATACTTAAAAAAATCCCTCTATCTTCAAAGAGATAAAAGAAAGCTCCACAAAAGAGAAAGCAATGAAACTGAACATGGAAAACGGTAGAAATTTAGGAAATGGGGAGTAGGATTCAAAACATCAGATTGGCTGGGCATGGTGGTGCACGCCTTAAATCCCAGCAGCTTGGGAGGCCAAGGCAGGAAGATTGCAAGTTCAAAGCCAGCCTCAGCAACTTATTGAGGCCTTAAGTATCTCAGTGAGATTCTGTCATAAAATATAAAAAGGGCTGGGGATGTGGCTCAGTGGTTGAGTGCCCCGGGATTCAATCTCTGGTACCAAAAACAAAAAACAATCAGGTCAATCGAAGCAACAAAATACATACATATACATGTCTGCACACACATTATACATATAGCAGAAGCAATGGCAAGGTTATAATTATGTGTCCTTTCCTGAGATCAGTAAGGATTTTAGCATGGCTGGATTATCACATATACAGAATAGGGCTGGGGATGTAGTTCAGTGGTAGAATGCTTGCCAAGCATGTGCAAGGCTCTGGGTTTGATCCCCAGCAGCCAAAATAAAATACAACCAAATAAATAAACAGTGGTGGACAAGTGATGAGTCTAAAGTGAGGGCCACACCACAAGGCATTCGAAAATTGATCTCAGGCACCCAGGGTGGGGACTAGAGGGACTAGAGAAGGAAGGATCATGAACCACTTCAGAGATGGGCTGGGGTTGTGGCTCAGCGGTAGAGCCCTTGCTTAGCAAGTGAGAGGCACTCAATTCAATTTTCAGCACCGCATATAAATGAATAAAACATCCATAAACATCTAAGCAAATATTAAAAAAAAAAAAAAAACATGTCAGGGAAAGAATTGACAGAAAAGCAACTGGTAGACAAGGGATGGGGATGGGAAAGGGGAGGTGAGGAAGTCAGGGCCTGGAGGATTCCTAGCCAGCTGTCCAAGAGAAGGCCAAAAGGGGGGAAATCAGAAGTGGGAGCCCTTGGAGGTGGAAGGTGACAGAGTAGGTGACATTGAGCCTTGAGGTAGAAATAAATGGCTGTGCTGTAGAAAAGGACCCCCAAAGGAAAAGGACGTGGTGTTGGAGAGGGCTGCTTGGATGAGGTGACATGATCTGTTGAATTGCACAAGATGGGAAGGTGTCCCCCAAGCAGAGAGGAGTGGGCGGGGGGTGCCAGACAGAGGGGACAGGGAGCAGCCAGCACAAGGGCACAGAGGCATAAAACAAGGTCAGTTTCCTAGACGGCAAATACCTCCCTCTGTGGTAGCAGCGGAGGGGGAGAAGGGGAGGCAGCAAGAGATGGGGCTGGAGCCATGGCCAGGGGGCCCGGATGGCTCTCAAGAACACCACACACCTGGAAGCCGACTTGGACTCCATCCAACAGTGAGGCAATGAAAGGGCTTACGGAGTTGAAGAGGGAAGACGGCCTCCCCTGTGGCACTGCGGAGAACAGTCTGGAAGATGACAAGATGAAACAGGAAGGCTCCTTAGAAATGAATACAGAGTTAGCTCCCAAAGGAAAGACTGGCAGGCTGCAGAGGTGGGGGCGGTGAGTGGATTTCCGACACAACTGGGCCAGAGAAACCACAGAACCTGACCAATTGAACACAGGAGAACGCGAAGCCCATTCCTACAGAGCATTCCAACAGGTGTGCCACCAAAAGACAGGAAGGCAGCGTTAGAGTGACAGATGGCAGTGGTGAAGCACTGGGACATCTGGACAGAGGAACCTAAGGGAGGAGAAGGGAGAGATGGAATCCACTGGGCTTGGTCCCAGCTGACTCCATAGGGAGCCACTAGGGAGTTCAGAAGAGTGAGTCCCTCATCTGGGGCTAGGGCCACTGGACAGATTCACCAGCAGCATGAATCTTGCGGAGGGAGAGTGATGTGTGGAAGACGACAGAATGCCTGGCTCAGGACAAGGCCCTGGAGAGGCAAGGGACAGAAAAAGCTGGCAACCCTGAGCCCAGGGAAGGGCCCCTGATCCTGTGGGTGAGCAAGAGGGAGTGACCAGGGTTTCCTTACTTTTTTTTTTTTTTTTTCTAAAGGCTGCAGATCAGCCAAGGAGGTGAGTGTAAGTTTCCAAAGCAAAAGGTTTACACGGAGAGAAATGGATGCAAGTTGCTAAAAAGGGGGGGGGGAGTGTGGAAAAAGGTGGGTTCACGTGAGCATGGATGGCAAGAGCCAGGGAGCAAGGGGTTAAACAGTGCGGAGCAGAAGAGGAAGTGAAGGCAGCGTGCTCCGTGGAGAAGTCAAGTGAGAAAAGGAAGGGAGAGACAGGAAAGTAACAACCACCATGATAATGATAATAGCAGCCAACAGTCACTGGACGCTCATCCCGCGCCAGGCACCCAGCCAAGGGCCTTCCACGTAAGATCTTGCTTCATCCTCTCCACCCTCCTGTCAGGTAGGTGCCATCAGGGTGCCCACTTTACAATGGAGAAACTGAAGCACAGAGAGAACTACCCAGCATCCCTCAGCTGGCAAGTGGGAGAGAGGAGACGCAGACCAGGCAGCTGACCCCGGTGGGGGGCACTTTTACTATTGCCCGCACCATTATTGATAGCCAGCTGAGAATTAATGAGTTATCTAATTTTTAAACAATGCCGACTTTCCAGGTGCAGTGACACACATTTGTAATCCCAGCAGCTCCGGAGGAGGTTGAGGTGGGAGGATGATGAGTTCAAAGCCAGCCTCAACAATTTAAGGAGAGCCCTAAGCAACTTAGCGAGACTCTGTCCCAAAATAAAATATAAAAACGGGCTGAGAGTGTGGCTCAGTGGTTAAGCACCCTTGGGTTCAACCCCTGGTACCCAAAAAAAAAAAAAAAAAAAAAAAGCCTACTTGATTGTCTTAACTAATCTCACTAAAATGTCCTGGGTTGGAATTTTGCAGAAGGGCTACTATTATTGTCTGTGCAGTTATTTAGCAAGGATTTCATTGGAAAGATAAACGAACACACGTTTTTAAGTGTTGCTAATTTGGCTTACAATCGTCTTGCCCTCACACTGTTTACAAGGTATGAACAGAATACTCTCCAAGTATTCTGTTCCATATGTGCAGAATAAAGTGCTGAATATTTTGTGAATTTCAACATACCTAGCACAGTGAGGTTAAAGACAATGAGCTGGCAGAATCCACACTCTCATCAGTGGTTTTGAACCAGGCGCTTCTGATCCCCAGGGTATGTTTGGCAATGCCTGGAGACATTTTGGGCTGTCACAAGTTGGGGGAAAGGTACTCCTGGCATCTAGTGAGCGGAGGTCAGAGATGTTGCTTCACATACTACAATGCACAGGACAGCCCTCACAGTGAATTATGTGGTCCCAAATGTCAATCATTCCAAGGTTGAAGAGCCCTGCTCAACAGTGATTTCAAAATTATCCCTAAGCGATCGCGGTCTGGGGAAGGGATTTTAGAATGGGTAAATCACCCAGGCCATTTCTTGTCAGCAGGAAAGGAATGTAGATCCAGAGAGGGAGTGGATCCTGACACACCAAGCCGAGAAGGGCTTTGGAAGGAAGGGGCATAGAGTGTGTTCCCGTCTGTGGCAGAGGAGAAGAGGGAGAAGGGGTCAGCCTTGGGAGGAAAAGAGGGATCTTTCTTATTCTAAGAAGGGAGAGAGGGTAAAAAGAATAGGAGGAACCTACCGAGAAATACTAGTGGGAAACAGGCAGGTTGTGGGAGCCGGTATCTGATGGCCTTGAACGTGTAAAGCACCAGTGCAGAACAGCAGGAGAGAGGCCCAGGCTGGGGATGACAGGGGTGGTGGTCGATGGGAGCTGTCTTCTCAGCTTCCCTTCCATGCCTTGGAACCGCAGAGGAGAAGAGCCCAGAATGAGGAAGGCTCCCGAAATTTAAATGTGCAAGCCAGACAAACAAGAGACGGAGTCCAGAAACCTCTGGGCCTCTGGACATGACAGGGGGCTGGGGCGAGCATGACCAGGTCCAAAAGGCCAAGGAGGATGACAGGGGAAGGGAGCTGAGACGGTGGGAGCTGGGGGTGGTCAAGGGGCCTGAAGCTGAAGGAGCAGGGCCGGAGGGCCCAGGCAGGGGCCAGGGAGGGCAGAAGAGCTGAGCGTGGGGGGCTCAGGCCTGGAACCCTCAGGGGAGAAGATGCTGATAAGGAATGCATCGACCTAATCACTCCTCGCAGGAGAGGGGGCAGATGTGAAGCAGGAACAGGACCCGGGGACTCTGTAGGGATGGTCCGGTTACTGAAGATGAGGAAGGGGATGGGCTAAGGGGGAAAATGACCAAGTGGCCACTCAGGCTGTCACAAAGGCAATGGGTAGAGAAGTCAGAAGACACCAAGAGGCAGGTATCAACAGATGGTGCCAACCGCGGAAGGCGGTGCTATGACCTCAATTGTATCCCCCCAAATCTCTATGTTTAAGCGTGAACCCCTAGATCCTCAGAATGAGACTGTATTTAGAAATATTTAGAAATACAAAGTTCAAACGAAATCATTAGGGTGGGCCCTAACACAAACTGATGGGTGTCCTTATACAATGAAGAGATCAGGGCCGGGCGCGGTGGCACACACCTCTAATCCCAGCAGCTCGGGAGGCTGAGGCAGGAGGATTGCAAGTTCAAAAGCCAGACCCCGCAATTTAGAGAGGCCCTGAGCAATTCCGTGAGTTGTCTCTAAATAAAAGACAAACAAGGGCTGGGGATGGTGGCTCAGTGGTTCTGTGGCCCTGAGCTCAATCCTTGGTACCCCCCCCCCCCCACATGCCAAAAAAAAAAAAAAATCAGGACACAGAAACACACAGAGAGAAGACCTGTGAAGACACAGGAAGTAGACACAGGAAGTAGACGGCCACCTACAAGCCAAGGAAAGGCCCTTAGGGTCTAGGTAATCCCAATTCATATGTTGATGTATTCAGAGGCTGGGCCTTGGGGAAGGAATTAGGAATAGTGGGTAGAGCCTCAGGGGTGGTATTAGAGAAGAGGAAGAGAGACCTGAACTAGCATACCTCCTATCTGATGCCCCCTGCCATGTTAGGGTGCATCAGGAAGGCCCTCACAGATACCAAGAAGGTCCCCCACTGGGCTCTTGAACCCCCAGAGCCACGAGCTAAATAGACCTTTTGATAAACTTCCCACTCTGTATACTGAGTTACAGCCACAGACAACTGATTGAGAATCCGGAGGAACCAGCCCTGCCAACACCTTGATCTTGGGACTTCTGTCTCCCACAGCTGTGGAAAGCTCCGTTGAAGCTGTCCAACCTGAGGCATTTAGGGACACAGGAAGGAGGGTGTTGGAGAGGAGGATGGGCCCTGATGTGGATGGGACAGGAGAAAACACACTCACAGGCTCCACTTCCTTCGAACCGGGAGACCCCATCTTCTTGAGGAAAGACCTGGAAGGAAGTGCTGTCTCTAAAAACAACCCACATCGCAGTAGGGTGCTGACGGCAGGGGAAGTTCGGTAGAGAGGACCGAGTATTTGTCTCTCAGAACAAGGGGTTTACCTCTCTTGAATGCAGGAACTCATCTTGGCTAATGGTTTCTCTATTCTGGACCAAGCACAGAAACTGAGCATCCTGCAGGCTCTTAAGCATATTTTGCAAAGTGTGCAGAGGTGGACCAGTCAGGGAGGATGGTGGGAATCAGCTGGAAGGGGTGGGGGGCATAGAGGAAGTGGCCAGAAGCAGGGTTTGCCAGAAGGAGGAAGGCTGGTGGTGAGATGGTATTTGGAATTTCAAAGTCTACTTAGTAATGTGGCCAATTAAATCCTGTCTGTGGGGCACCGTGGCTCTCACCTATAATCCCAGCTATCTGTGAGAACAGAGCATGAGGATCACAAGTTCAAGTCAAGTCCGGGCAACTTAAGGAGACCCTGCCTCAAAATAAAATAAAAAGGGTTAGGGATGTGGCTCAGTAGTAGTGCTTGCCTAATATATGTGGAGCCCTGGGTTGGATCCCTGGTACTGTAAACAAACAAATCCAAACCTCTCTACCTCAGACAAGCAGCACAGTTGTAGAGGATGGGCTACTGAGAACACCTTAAGACAACCACAGTTATCTGCAATACATTATACCCCAGCAACCCAGAGGACTTAAGGAATGTTTTACTTCTGGCAGTTGAGGGGTTTTCCTTTATTATTTATTTATTTTGGGGGTGCTAAGGATTGAATCCAGGGATATTTTACCTCTCAGCTACATCCCTAGCCCTTTTAATTTTTTTTGAGACAGGGTCTTGCTAAATTACTGAGGCTAGCCTCAAACATATGGTCCTCCTGCCTCGGCCTCCCCAGTCACTTGGATTAAAGGCATGAGTCACCATATCTGGAAGGGTTTCCCTTTCAATGTTAACCATCTGGCCAGGTGCTGTGGCGCAGGCCTGTAATCCCAGCAACAGGGAAGAGACTGAGGCAGGAAGATTGCAAGTCTGAGGCTAGCCTTAGCAACTTAGGGAGATCCTGTCTCAAAATAAAAAAAAAAAAAAAATTAAAAGGGCTGGGGATGTAGCTCAGTGGCAAAGTGCCCCTGGATCCAATCCCCAGTACCTAAATAAATAAATAAATAAAACAAAATGTTAGCTATCTGAAGTGATGTTCTTTTTCTAAAAACCTATTCTGGACTCATCATAAATTTCGAATACTATACAATTGTCATTCAATAAATTTTCTCCTTGTTTTTGTTTTGGTGTTAGGGATTGAACCCCGGGGCCTTGTGCATGCTAAGCACATACCCTTCATTCCCCAGCCCAAAGCTGACTTTTTATGGACAGTTTTTACACTGGGCCACAGGTGGCCGCATCCTCAAGAGACCGTTCATCTTTGAGGTGGGCGAAGGCTGCCTGCCAGCATTCCCTGGGACGCCCTGGTGAGTTCCAACTGGAATGTGTTTGTCTGCTTTTGATTTTCCTCTTCCCTCCCTATCTGGCTGACCCTTGTCACTTCTTTCTGAACTCCGTGTGCCTGCCAATAGCAACCTGCTCTTCCCCTTTGAATTGATCATTTCTAATCTGCACGGTGGTTAGGAAACTGGATGACCGTGCTTCTTCTAAATGTGTCAAAAGTAAGCAGGAGGATCAGCATCTCCTTTTGCTGCCCAGAAGCCCAACATGGCCTCCTTCCTGATCCCTGGCTGCATTTTATTTTTTCTTTTATTGTTTGCATCGCTGAGGACGTGCCAGTGCCTCACACATGTTAGGCAAGCGCTCTCAGCCCCAGCCCCCAGCTGGTTTTAGACCACTGGGTTGTGAGCGTACTTCTGAACTACAAATGTTGTTGCAGTGTGATAAATATTCAGAACATTGAGGAGGGTTACACAGCTCTTCTAAGTCCATCTTCCCTCCAGAATGCAAGTTCATTGCTCACGAGAAGTTTTTAATTTGTCGTATTTCAGGGGACTTGGAAAGTGCCAGTCACTCTTCCTGCCCTCAGACAAGATGACAGAAATTAAAAATGATCCCCCCCCCCACGAGATGAGGATTCGTTCTTTACCCCAAGGACTTGAACTTATTCCGTGTTTCTTTGCAGGATGGAGCTCTTCATTCACAAACCAGGGTACAGATAAATAGACACTGGCTCAATAAGCAGCATGTACATCTCCATGTGTTCAGTTGAGCAAGACACAGAACCAAAGTCAAATCCCCACCACTGGATTTAAGTAGCCTCCAAATGGAGTTTGTAAGCAGAGACCACAGACAGAGCTTTACTATCATGATGGCTCTGTCTATACTGCCTGGCCATTGGTCACCTTGCTCACAGCACAGGAGCCCACATGCCCAGGTCAAAGGAGCACATGAATCTCACACTCTTAGGCCATCATGAGAAACCTGGCCCCCTCGCAAACACTGAAGATAATGTGGATGTGCTGCTGGGTTGAAGGCTGTCCCTCTCGTTCTCAGAAATGAAGAAAGTCACATCTAGAGCTTGCATGTCACTTCACATTGGAAAACAGGGATTTGGAATGACTACCGGATGCTCTGACTTCTATAAGGCAATGGCTGAGTGATTTCAGATATCGATCCTGTGTCTATCTCAGTAAAAAAAAAAAAAAAAAAAAAATTGGGGGGGGCGGGGTACCGGATATTGAACTCAGGGGCACTCAATCACTGAGCCACATCCCCAGCCCTATTTTGTATTTTATTTAGAGACAGGGTCTCACGGAGTTGCTTAGGACTTTGCCATTGCCGAGGCTGGGTTTGAACTCGCGATCCTCCTGTTTCAGCCTCCTGAGCAGCTGGGATTAGAGGCATGTGCCACCGCACCCGGCTCTCAGTGAAATATTTTAAAGTACGGAGAGTGACACACACACACAAAAATAAAGTCTCCACATGACGGAATAAATTGGACATCCACTTATTCATTGACCCCGCCCCTGACCGGCAACGGTGCCCTCCCAGGCTCACACAGAACAGCACACAAAGCACAGGCTACAGATGGCTTATGTTTTAAACAGTAGATGCCACGAACACTCTAAAGGCTACATAACTAGTGGCCTCCTCAGTGGGACCTTTTAAAAGAAAGCCAGTAGGCTGGGCGGGTAGCTCAGTTGGAAAGCGCTTACCTAGCACGCGAGAGGCCCTAGGCTCAATTCCCAGTCCTGCAAAATAAATAAGTAAATAAAGTAAAATTACAAAAAAAAAAAAAAAAAACTTAAAATAAAGCCAGTGTATGACTCTGTTATGGGTTCAATTATGTCCCCTGCCCCAGTCCCCAGCCTAAGTCCACACGTTGAAGCCCTAACCCCCCCGTCTCCAAATGTGACTGTATCAAAGACAGGGCCTTTAAAGAGGTCATCTAGGAAAAGGCAGGACACACAAGTGAGCCTTAATCCAACGTGATTAGTGTCTTTGTAAGCAGAGATCAGGACACAGGCAGGTACAGAGGGGAAATCCTGGAAAGATCAAGGTCCACCTACAGACGGAGGGGAGAGGCCTCAAGAAGTCAACCCTGCCCATACCCACGATGCAGACTTCTAGCGTCCAAGACTGAAAAGGTAAGTTTCTGTTTTTAAGTCTTCCAACCTGTGGTCCTTTGTTACAGCAACCCACAGCGAATACAGCCTCCAAAGCATAAAGTTGACCTGCGCTAGAACCATTTCATGAGAACTCTTAAGACTTGGGATGCAAGTGCCTCTGAGCAGACCTGAAAGAACGGAAGACCTTAAGGAAACAAGACAGTATCAGATAACATTATCACAAATTATGTTTGTGAGTAACCCCAAATGTATTGCCAATGGGAAGCAACTCGTTTCAAATCTGAACTTAGCCACTAAAATCTATTGCGCATCCTTTCAACAAAAATGCTTTGCCCCATTAAAATGATCCCAGAGGAGAACACTTCGTTTCACTTACAAAAAGTCCCTGACATATTTTCAAATAAAAATAAGCCGGCTACAAATACATCATCTCATGTTTTTAAACAAACAAAAAGTTATACTCACATATAAATATGAAAGATGGGACCAACACCAAAATGCTTATCTGTGGCTATTTTCAAGTAGTGGGATCATAAAGGATTGTACCTTCTGCCACTGGGTTGTATCTCCGTTTTCTAATTTTTCTACACACACAGAAATTTTGTTATAAGGAGAAAGTTACTGTGTGTGTGTGTGTGTGTGTGTATGTGTGAGAGATGCTGAAGATAGAGCCCAGGGCCTCCAAAATGCCGGATAAGTGTGTTCTACCACTAAACTATACCCCCAGCTGTGAAGTGATTATCTTTACTGTCATCAATATCTCCAACAAAAAATCAAGGATTTGATGCAATTATCTAGAGAATGTGACAGACAATATTGATAAGGCAAATTATAGAACACATGACTTCACAGAAAATTCCTTTCTTTCCCTTCACCGTTACCTTATTGGATTTTATTTATTTTTTGGTATTAGGAATTGAACCCAGGGGTGCTGTGCCACTGAGCCACATCCCCATCCCTTTTAATTTTTTTTTTAATTTTGAGACAGGAGCTCCTTAAGTTACTTAGGGCCTTGCTAAGTTGCCAAGGCTGGCCTCGAACTTGAGATCCTCCTGTCTCAGCCTCCAAAACTGCTGGGATTACAAGTGTGCACCACCATGCCAGGCCCCCACAGTTTATCTTTACACTATGTTTTTTTTTATCAGTTCTTCACATTTCTGATAGGAATGCTGTATATCTGACCATATTTTCTTCTTACACTAAAGTTCAAGTTTCAGAATACAGCTAAAAGAATCTTTCTTTCTTCTCCAATTTTTGAAAAGTTGTGTTTGATTAAACAAAACGAGAAAATGTCAAAGGCACTTGGAAACTTCAGAATACAGTGGGAAGAGCCTGCGATGTCAGACATATTTACATGTCTGTCTCTGACCTTTACTGGCTGCCATTGGCTTAGGCATCTAACTCTAATGAACTCCAGTTATTTCACCTATAAACAGTTGTGACGACCACCCACACCAATGTCATGAGGGTGGAAAGAGGGGACATGCATAAAGGATTTGACTTAGACATGTGCCCCTGTAGGTGCTCAAGGAACTATAGCTCTTGTATAGCTTAAAACTAGAAGTTTCGTAGTTACATTTCACAAATCAAACACAAATATCCTTGCACCAATAAAAGTGTTAGGGTTATATCAAATTCCTCTGTCATCTTTTCGTAAAAATGGAATAGTGGGCTGGGTTGTGGCTCTGCGGTATAGCACTTGCCTAGCATGCGTGAGGCACTGGGTTCAATTCTCAGCACTGCATATAGATAAAATAAAGGTCCACTGACAACCAGAAAAAAAAAAAAAAAAAAAAAAAAACAGAATTGTGCCGGACACAGTGGCACAGGCCAGCTTGGGAGGCTGAGGCAGGAGGATCGCGAGTTCAAAGCCAGCCTTAGCAAAAGCAAGGTGCTAAGCAACTCAGTGAGACCCTGTGTCTAAATAAAATACAAAATAGGGCTGGGGATGTGGCTCAGTGCCCCTGAATTCAATCCCCAGTACCACTCCTTCCAAAAAAACCAGAACAGTGCCACAATGATGTCGTTACTTCTAAACTGCTACACCATCATCATTCATTTATGAGTATGTTTTTAGAGCTGGATTTATATGTCTGTGTGTATGCATATAAAATGCTTATAAAACAAAGTTGCTTGGAATCTTTGTTAATGCTATTAAAATTATAATGACAACGGACAAGATAAAACAGTCATATCCCAAATACTGAGTTATAAACTTTCTGCAGTCATTAAAACTATCGCTTGTTTTATAAAAATCTGTTAACCAGAATGATACGACTCCATGATTGGTCAATCTGGTCTCACTTTTTCCAGGTGAATTTGGGGTTAAGTGTTGACTCCAACATGTCTACTTCAATCGAGAACCCAAGGTTCACCGTGAACACCATGCCCAACTTAAATAGCTGGTGGGTGGTGGACGCAGGAGGGGAGTGTAAGTCCCCTGATTCTACAGTCCAAGTTCTTTCTACTGCACTGTAGAGTGATGTAAAAATGAAATCTTGGGTTGGGGATAGAGCTCAGTTGGTAGAGTGCTTACCTTGCATGCACAAGGCCCTGGGTTCAATCCCCAGCACCACAAAAAAAAAAAAAAAAAAAAAAAAAGAAAGAAAGAAAGAAAGATTAAATCTTGATCAGGTTGTAATCCAAGTGAATATGTATGTGTGTAAACCAAGATGCAGCTCTGAAAAGAATAGAGGGGCTTGTGGGGTGAGAGGATGAGTGCTTCCAGGTATTAAAAAAAGCAATAAAGCTAGAAAGTACCCCTTGTGCATACGCTACATATATTCTATGGTAGAGTTAGTGTCAGTGCAATGATTGTCTGGTTAAGTAATCAGACAGAAAACCTAGAAGTATTGGGCATATGCTAACAATGGCATTTCAAATCGGGGAGGAAAGGATAGATTGATTACTCAATAAAGTTGGAACAATTTGAGGGGAAAATTCATACTAGCTTCACACTCAAGACTAAAACTTAATCCAAATGGATTAAAGGGTTAGGTGTAAAATATTAAATGATAAGAAGCACTAGAAGAAAAAGCAGTAGAAGAAAAGGAGGCAACTATTGATCTGGTCTTTGGGACTATGGAAGGATTTTTGAAGGGAGAGAAAGAAATCATCAGGGAAAAGGTATGTTTTTATTTGTATAACAATTTTAAATTTAAATAACCCTAAAATCCCACTATGAGTAACATGTATACATGTTTTGAGTTATCATCCCATGACCATATATCATGATTATATGTGAGTGAAAAAGGAAAGACCCACTATAGGCTGAATTGAAATGGAAATTACAAACTTGGAAGCTCATGGATAACATAGTTAAGAGCCTTGAGGTAATTAAAGCTACCCTTTATTGAGCCCTTATTTGGTGTTAGTTATGTTAAGCATTTTACACATAATTTTTATTTTTTTATTTTTTGGTACTGGGGATTTAACCCAGGGGCTCTCTACCACTAGGCTATACCCACAGTCCTTATTTATTTATTTATTTATTTATTTTTAATTTTTGAAACAAGGTCTTGCTACGGTGTCCAGGCCGGTCTTGAACTAGTGATCCTCCTGCCTCAGCCACCCAAAGTCTCTGAGATTACAGACTTTCACCACTATGCCTGGCACGCAAGTAATTATTATCTCATCCTAAAAGGAAGACACAATTAGTTCCACTTTTAAAATAAAGAAGTGAAGACAGTGAGTGGCTAAGAAGTAGGATGCCCAGGGCATAGCTAATTAAGTAGCAGAGAGAGATTTGAGCATGAGTATTTCTGAGATCCAAGCTTTTTTCTCTTAATTATTATGCTCTACAGGCATAAGTTGAAGAAGAAGAAAGAAGGAGGAGGAGGAGGAGGAGGAGAATGAAAAAGAAAAAGAAGATTTCAACTGCAAGATGGGCAAAGGACATGAAGAAGCAATGCACAGAGAAAACTCAGAAACACAATATATGATTTCTAATGTTCAATCCCAATAGTAACAAGATAAATACAAACTGATATACATTAATATTTTTTTCTCCTTATCAAATTGGCAAAACTTTAATATATAGTTTTTTCAATTATCATTTTCAATTATCCTGAACAGAAACTTGGAAACTTAAGGATTACAGTCTTAAAAACATAATTCTTTCAAGCAGCTACTCCACTTCTAAGAAAAATAATTGTAGAAACTATCTGAAAGTGATGTACACTAGGAGTTGTAGGAGGATGACTGTCTCTGGGTTATTTGCCATCATGGAAAGCCGGAGCAAGGTAAACATTCACCTGGAGAGTTTGGGTACATCAATGGAAAGGTACCAATGTACTTGATGAAACAGCTCGTCTACCAATAACAACCCCGACAGGTGAGGATACGTGAAACTGGGAAAATTTCGAAACGTAGGAGGAGACCAAAAGCATCTTACAAAACTATATGTATTGTTTTTAATGATTGTTTTTTGTGTTTATCCACCTTTTTCCAAATTTTCTACAATAAACACATATTTCTTTTACATTGAGAAAACAATTATTATTAAAATATCAAAAAATTTAAATCAGAAGACTACTACCTAGTTTAAAAATACAGAATTTAACCACAGTACTACTACAAATTACACACACACTCCAAGCATAGTTTCTACTAAATGTTTCAAGCTTTGTCATTCATTAAATTCAAAGATAAAAAAAAGTCTCAAACCAGACATAAATGTAAGGTACAGATCTCTATAATATAAAAAACTGTGGTTAGGTCAATAAAAGTAACCTGTTCCTTTAAACTCACCCTAAGCAAATTAATGGCCTTCTATAAGAAGGCTCATAAAGACCTCATACAGAGGTGGGCCATTCTTTTTTTCTTTCTTTCTTTTTTGGTACTGGGGATTGAACTCAGGGACACTTGGCCACTGAGCCACATCCTGAGCCTGATTTTGTATTTTAAAAGATAGGGTCTCATTGAGTTGCTTAGTGCCTCACTTTTGCTGAGACTGGCTTTGAACTTGCAATCCTCCTCCTGTCTCAGCCTCCTAAGCCGCTGGGATTACAGGCATGTGCCACCATTCCTGGCTCAGAGATGGGTAATTCTGGAGAAAATGATAGCTTCTCTCTTCAAGATAGGATTGACCCTTAATTTCTATCTTTCATCTTAGGAACATTAATATTATAACTTGGAAATAAAGCTGTTTGTATTGTGTAAATCTTCCAAGATAAATGATTTCTAAATTAAAAACACTAAAAAAGTAAAAACTGAAATATATTTCTTCAATATATATAGAGTAGCCATTTCACACTATGGCCAACGTTATTCTTCATAGTGAAAAACTAGAGGCACTCCTTTTAAAATAAAAATATTCTCCTCCACCCCCAAAAGAATATATATAAGATAATAACATGGTATTGTTCTGCAAGTTTTTCTAACCAATGCAATAAGACATGAAACAGATGTAAGAGATTTAAAAATTGGAAAGAAAGTTGACATTATCATTAATTATAGGTAAACTAGAAAGCTCAAATAAATTAATGGAAAACCATATTAAAGAGAAAAGGAATATATAATAGCCATCTTTATTGAAGTCCTGTATGTCAAACACTAAACTTAAGTTTCTTAGGATTATTCATCTACTAAGTAGTAGGGGTGGGGTTCAAATTCAAGTTTACTGACTGCAAAAACTGTTTTTTTCCCCAATATATTATTGCTTAGTTCTATAAAATGGACAGTTATAACACACACACACACACACACACACACACACACACACACACATACACCTACATTTCCTATTGGAAAGCAATGGCCACCAAATACATAAAAAATTTAAAACCTCATTCACAAAGCAACAAATTTATCAAGGTTTGTGTATAACCAAAAAAGAAAAAATAAATACAGACATATATGTGCAGAAGACAGATGAAAGAAGATTGAGATAGAAAGACTGAAATTTTTATTTTCAAAATGGACATTCTAGGGCAGGGGTTGTGGCTCAGTGGTAGAGCGCTTGCCTAGCATGTGCAAGGCCCTGGGTTCGATCCTCAGCACCACATAAAAATAAATAAATAAAGATATTGTGTCCATCTACAACTAAATTTTTTTTTTAAAAAATAGACATTCTAAATTAATTTATATGTTACATAAAACTGCAATAAAACCCCCAACTGTATAAAATATTTTATAGGGAGACATATAACAAAATAATTCCCAAGTACATCAGAAGAAGTAGACATGTGAAAATAGTCAATAAAAATTTTGCTAAAGAACTACAGAAGGGGTACTAGACTTTAAAATTATTATAAATCTATAATAAATGAGTAAGGGGATCATGCATAAAAATCAAAATGATATATCACCTCACATCTGTTAGGATGCCTATTATAAAATGAACAAGCAAATTTAAAAAAAAAAACAGGAAATAATAACAAGTGTTGATATGGATGAGGAGAAATGAGAACCTGTATACACTGCTGGTGGGAGTATAAAATGGCAAATTCTATGGAAACAGCATGGAAATTCCCCCAAAGAATTAAAAATGGAATTGTCATATGATTCTAGCCATTCTACTTCTGGGTATATACTCCAAAGAATTGAAAGTTGAAACTTGAACAGATATTTGTACATCCATGTCTATGGCAGCATGATTCACAATAGTCAGAAGATGGAAACTCAAGTGTCCATCAAGAGATGAATCGATGAAGAAAAATGTAGTGTACACATTTAGTGGAATATTATTCAGCCTTCAAAAGGAAGGACATTTTGACAAGCACTGAAAGTGGATGGATCTTGAGGACATGATGCCAAATGAAATAAGCCAGACACAAAGTGACAAATACTGTATGAGGCTAGTGCTATGATGTTCTCAGAGTGGTCAAACTCAGAGAGGAAGTATTTTACTCAGAGATGCAGAAGGCTCCTTGGGACATCCCAGAGACACAGCCTACACCATGGCTGGGCACACCAGGTGTCCCTGGTTCTAGGTCACACTTGCTTGTTAAGCTTCTTTCATGCCTCAAATTAAAGAGCATGGGACACCCCAGGAAACTGAATACTGAGACCATAAAACAATGCAGAGCAATTTCCTTATCTCCTTCTCCTCAACTTGGAGTTCTTTAGCAAAGTAGTTTGCAAAGGGCAAAGTTCTCAGCTCACAGAACTCCTGGGGTTTGGCTCCTATGGCGTGGAAACAGTTCTTTCATGATCCACAGAGCACCCTGGAAGGCTTCTCAGGGGAGCCCTGAAGGATGATACCACATCTTAAATTAGAGGTTAAAAAGAGTTGCGGCACAGAGGTCTGATTGGAGTCCTTGCTTCGGTAGCTGGGGCTCCAGTTTCAGGGATTATTTGGAGAACTTAATTTAGCTATAGTCAAACATGTCAATTGTAACATGCCTAAAGAAGTCACCTGTCCTTCAGCCGGGGTCCTGAAGCACCATTCAACTCCTCCATCATTGTTTGGCATAACAAAGATACAAGCACGTTTTCTTTTTAAAACCAGGACCAATGGCTCTCTGAAGCTCCCTTTTCGTCTTCTAAAAGCTGTTTGGCCACCTACTGAATTTTTTTTTCAGCGGCCAGAGCTGGGCAGAAAAAGAGCAACTTACTGCCCTTGTTCAGAGGAAAGCGAGAAGAGTTGCAGACTCAGAGCTAGACAGACTTTATTATTCAGTACCCAGGGGGATTTGCAAGAGAATGGCTCAGACACAATCTCTGACTACCCTTCCCTCAAGGAAAAAGCCAATTATTTCTCCTACCTAAGGAGTTTAGCAGGAGTGTGCCATGTAAAAGCAAGCTTCTATGACATCTTTATCCTGGGCAAAAGGAGGGTGGGGGAGAATGGTGACATGATTCAAGTACCTTTGCTTATTTGTGCTGTTACCAAGGGGGGAAATGGTCCAAATGACTTGCTAGGGGTTTTTTTCTTTTTTCTTCTTCATATATAAAAAAGGATTAGCAGCTACTTTCACTTTCTAATGAACAGTCCCAACGAGTTCCGTGTAAGGCATTTAATTTAAATCGAAGTTGATTTGATTCAGAGAAAAAGAGATGCATGGAGACACCCCCCCCACACACACACACACACATTTTTTACAAAACTCGAGCATTCGTGGCCTTGGAGATCAGAGAGGGAAGCTAGAAAAATGGAAGTCACCACTCATTCAGGAAGAGCACACCGAAAGCGAAACGTTCATTGATGATGGGTTTCTCACTCTCGGATTGTGAGAAGAGAAAGATGAGCAGGTGCAAAGACAGAAACCGAGGCAGGCAGGGCTGGGGGGCAGCCATGCTGTGGCATGCCGAAATCGCAGTGGAGCTGGGTGCCACTTGGGTCATGGTTGTGTATTAACAGGGTCCAAAACCACAATATTAAAAAACAGAACAAGACAAAACACAGATCAGGGTCTGAGCGGTGCTGGTAGTTGGGGACTGTGCTGGCCAGGTGCTAATCCTGACAGGTGGGGCTACCTCCAGGGAGAAGGTCAGAGAGCCGGGGTATAAGGTGAGCGGCTGAGCGCTGGCCTCGCATGGGAGAGGCCCTGGGTTTCATCTTTAGCACTGTAAACAAGAAAGGGGGCGGGGAGGGAGGCGAAGGCTCAGAAAGGTGACTTCAGATGCAGATGTGCAAGTGAGGGAAGAGATTAATACTCATTTAATAAGTGGGAAAACTTGAGCCAGGCACGTGTGTGTATGATCCCAGCAACGAGGGAGGCTGAGGCAGGAGGACTGCAAGTTTAAAGGCGACTTAGTGAGCCCCTAAGCAACTTAGTGAGACCCTGCCTCAAAATAAAAAAAAAATAAATAAAAGGGACTGGAGATGTGGCTCAGGGGTCAAGCGCTCCTGGGTTCAATCTCTGGTACCAAAAAAAAAAAAAAAAAAAAGTTAGTGGGGAAACCAGAATTCTGAGAGCTGATGTAACTTGCTGAAGGTCCAAAGCTATTTAATATGGCAAAGCTGACCAAACCTGAGACTTGGATTCAGAGCTCCTGACCTCAGAGAGGAGAGCTGAGTCGTCTTCTCATTCTGTGAAATCTGAATGCATCCATCAGGGCTAGCGAGGGTCAGCCAATGACTTGACAAGGCCACGTGGCCATGTGCTGGTACCACTGCCCTTCACTCTGCCCTCAGGAGGCGGGGCCCTGGGACAGATTCCCGGAACTCGGCCAGTGCTCCAATCTCTGGTGGCAGCATGTTCAGTAGTAAAGGAACTCAGGGACGTGGGTGCAGCCCTTTCAGGACTAGCCTACAAACAACCCACAGGGGCTCCCGACTTGCATTTCTCTCAAAGCCCTTCATCTGCCTCTGGCCTCCTCCAGTTCTCTGCAGGTCTCAAGCCATCCCAGGTATCGCTTTTAAAAAAAGAAAACTATTTATTTACTCATTGTTTTGCAATACTAGGAAGGGAACCCAGGATCTCACACATGCTAGGCAATTGCTAGATCCCTGAGCTACATCCCCAGCCTGTTTTATTTTATTCTGAGGCAGGGTCTCCCTTCAGTCACTCAGGCGGGCCTCAAACTTGTGATCCTTCTGCCTCAGCCTCCCAAGTTGCTGGGATTAGAGGCATTGCTTTTATTTGTCTCTCTGTTCTCTTTCTCTTTCTATTTTCCAAGCACTGAGGATTCTGCCGTGGACTGGATCTCTTTCAGTTTTCTTTCTTCATTTTCTTTTTTTCTATGGTACTGGGGATCAAACTCAGAGCTTCACCCATGCTTGGGCAAGCATTCTACCACAGAGCTGTGCCCACCCCTCATCCACTTTCTTAATGATGATTGTAGTGGGTTCAACAACAACAAAAAAAAAACCAAAAAAAACGGGCACCATCAACAGATCTGGATCAGGAAGTTGGGTGAAACTAAAAGTCAACATGTACCAGAGCCCTGGCTCCAATGTGAGCCAAGTGTTTAGGCTGCATCCTCCACGATCTCATTTTACCCTTCAGACTGCTCTTGGAGGCAGACGGTATGCCCGGTTTAGGGAAGAGAAGCTCACAGAGGTTAAATCACCAAGGTCAAGGTCACAGAGTAATCTCATGTCACTTCAAAGAACCCACCCTTGTCACTCTATGGAGACAGTGAAATGACAGTACCATTGACCAACATCCAACAATCCCACTAGTGAGGGGACTTTCCATGGACAGAGCCCCTATTTGAAATCATGACTCTGCCCCCCTTAAAAGCGGTTGTCAATAAAACAGCCCAACAATTCTAAATTGCTTTGTTTAGACAAACTTGACCCCCCAGTGGCTGGCTGAATTCTACCCTCCATGTCCGAGTACCTTGCCTTGAGGTTCCCAAAATGCAAGGCTGAGAGACAGAAGCACTGATCTGCTGAGATGGTAGAAAGCGGGGTCGATTCACATGACCTCTTGCTAGCCCAAAACACAACTAGCTGTCAATACCTGGCGGGAATCACCACTCTATTATTTTTTTTTTTTTACCCAAATGCACACCAGGATACCCAATTCAAGAAAGGTGGAGAAAGGTTCTTATTTAAACTCTGGTGAACAGGATGGTAAGGAGCACTGTGGAATAAAGGAGGAAGACTGAGCATCGAGGCACGGTTTTCCCGCCTGCCCTGTCAATGCACCAAAACTTCACCAAGCGACCAGGTCAGAAGTCAGGGAGAAGCTGAGAGACTGGGCAGGAGATTCACAGCTGAGATCTCTGCAGCTTTTGAATGCTCTGAAGAGAAGACACAGGAAAAAGGAGGAGAGATGAGCCTCATATGTCTCCAGGGAGAGGGCTTAGTAAGCAGGCTACCTCGAGGAAGGAAGAACTTCTTGTTTTGATGGGTGGATGGAGATTCTGGGGTTCAAACTCAAGCCTCGTGCTGCTAAGCACACACTCTACCACTGAGCTCCAACTCGGTGGAAACTGGGGAAATGGAATGGGTGGAACTCAGATGTTTGATAAATGGTGTTACCCCTTGCTGCTGATTCTACCATCACCAGCCTCCTCTTGCTGAAGCAATAAGGGTGTTCCAAGTGCTAGAAAGATACCTGTGGAAGTAGAGTGGATTTCAAAAATCTGGCAAGCAGAGGCCCTAATTCCATCCTGAAATGAACATTTGCAAGAGTAGATGTGTGCTCTCTCCATTTGGAAGAGGCTTATTTCTAGTTCCTTAGATTTCTGAAAGACATTAAAGATTCCAAGAACACTCTGGTTTTTGGTGACAAATATCAATTGTACTTGGGGTGAATACACAAAGCAGTCACCACACTGATCTTTTCCCTACCAGTAAGTCGCTGTCTTTCCAGGGTTGATGGAGAAAGTTCTCCAGGAGGTGAGAAGAGGAGCAGAGACGGTGCAGAGGGCTCAAAGGAGGCTCCAGTGGATGAGAAATACCTCTCGTGGTGGTGCCATAAAATTCTACGTGGCTGAAACTTATTGGCTTTGAATCTACAAGGCACACTGAGGTTAGGTCCAAATTAAAATCACCTAACAGGCCCGGAGATGTCTCCTCTAGCAGACACTTCACAATAATCTGTCTTGGCAAAGAAAGAAGTGATTTGAAAACTGAATTGGCTACGGAGGAAAAGATGGCATGAGACACAGACTTGCTTTGGGGGTTTTCTCAGAGTCCAGTATTCTGTTGGCACCCCTGTGGGCATTCTCCCGGGTTCCTGGCGGTTCCCCAATGTACCCCTCCCTGCACTCAGTTTTGGCAACTCCTTTGTGGACAATGCCAGTCAGATTCACCTGGCTGCTTTTGTGTCAGAAGATTCCCAACCCTGACATGAGATTTCTTCACCATGTCCAGTGTGAAAACGTGTTCCCAAACATATACTGCAACAGATCAGCATGGCCAGGTAGCCCTTTCTCCAAAATGGGTGTGGAGATGTTAAGAGGGAAGTCCAAAAGACCACTTAAAGCAAATATGCTATAAAAATGCACAAATCCTAGTTCGTTTCTCTCTCTCTCTCTCTCTCTCTCTCTCTCTCTCTCTCTGCTGGGGATCCAACCCAGGGCCTTCTGCATGCAAGGCAAGGACTCTACCACTGAGCTACATCTGTAGTCCTTGGTTCTCTTTCTCATTAGCTGACAACTCAGACAAATTATCTAGCCTCTGTTTTCCATTTCTTCACCTATAAAGACGTAGGACCTTCTATATTACACAGAATTGCTGTACAAATTAAATAAAGCACACAAGCACTCACCAGGGTCTGGCCATAGTAAGGAGCCGGGATTCACTCCTTCAGAGGTTCTTTCTACCAGTTCCAGAGTCATAATTACTAACTGTACATGCTGACCCTTTATACACCGGAAGTGCTTGGCAAGTCTGTGTTCCTTTATGTTAGAAATAAGCTTCCTCAAGAGCAGAGACCTGGTCTATTTTATTAATTGCTATAATTAATTCCAGTGCTAAACGAATATCTATTTGTATGAATGCATTAATAAGCAAAGTGGAGACGTCAACACTATTTGGAACAAATTTGTATACTTATTCATAAGTTTGATTTTATTCAAAGATGGTAGCATTCCATAGATTTTAGGGACCATGACTGTTTTGTATATCAATCAGTGCACCATATTAATGAAGTCTATGATGAACACATGCTTAACACAAGGTTTCTCAAACATCTTGGTCTCAGGACTCCTTTACACACTTAAAATTATTGATGGCCTCAAACAGCTTTTATTTGCATAGGTTACACCTATTTATCATATTTTCTGTATTAGAAAGTAAAGCTAATGAATTTTAAAATATTTGTTAATTTATCTAAAAGAATATCTACCCTGTTTATTACATGTTAACATAAATAGCCCATTTTTATAAAAAATAACTTCCCCAAAAGAAAAGTTAATGAGAAGTTTATTTTTTGCACATCTCTTTGAATAACTTTCTTAACAAAAGCTCACTGGCTACCCTGCCCTCCGGTGGGTTGCAATATCACACAATGTGTATCCTCCAAGAAAGCCCAGAGGGAAAGAGGGAGAAAGCAAACACTGTCTTACATTTGTTAGGAAGACAGTATTGACCCCGTGCACCCCCATAAAAGACACCAGAGCTTCCAGGGATCCCCACACCAAACTTCCAAAATAACTGCTTTATCCCTGATGACAATACAATACTGTTAGTTGCTTTGAGTTCAAACTGAGGTTTTATTTTACAAACATTTGAATTTCACATTTCAACACTGAACTCTATTTTTTAACATTTTGCCTCTGGAATCTGCCAGATATTCTGGCTAAGGAAATATGTGTGTGTATGTATGTGTGTGTGTGTGTGTGTGTATAATATACATAATATTTATATTTATATATTTATATATAACATTTATATATTGTATGTTTATATATTATTATATAATATATTAATTTAATATATTATATATTAGAATATATATTATATAGTAAATATATTATATATTATGTATTATTATATATTATTATTTATATATTATATTAAATACTAATTTAATATATATTAAAATAAAATATATATTATATAATATTGTTAAAATTATATGTACATAAAATTATATATATATAGAGAGATTTTATATATTTATATATCTATTCACATATATAATTTTTTTAAAATCTGGGCACTTAAAGCCCCAAATTCCGAAGCTGACCTCCTCATCCTACCTGATAGCTTGCTGCTGGATCAGGGTCAGGTGGGAGTACTAGAATATTTTAAATACTCAAAAAAAGCCTCTTTTTCACCTTTCCAAGGTCAGGCCTGGTGGTCGTCTCTCATGGCACAGACTTACTCCTTCTCAAAGACCCTCCTGAAAACTGTTCATGCCTCGGGTCTTCTCTGGAACAGGAGCACTCAGCTTGTCTTTCCTCATTTGCTCTAAACACAGGAGTCCCATTTCCTACCCTACCGGTTGGCAGGATTTGACTTTCAGAAGGGAATTTATCAGAAATTTTGTGTCACCAGGCTGTATTAGTTTTCCTTGAATCAGTGTAGGATTGGAGAAGGCGATTTCAACTCCTTTCTGGTCATTTATCAAACTGTTGTTAGTCAGTGAAGGGTCGGCTTTGGCTTCTCTCTCTGCACCCACCCAGGCTCAGGATAACGAATCAGGTGGTTCCACTCACGACAGGGAACTGCACCACTTCACAACGAGTTCTCTGGGTGAGGACCCATGGAAGGAAGGCGGTCTCCAGGCCAAGCAAAAATCTGAGTTTGTCCTGCACAATTGGCTAGTTTTTATTTAATTATGTTCCCCACTTGCTTTGAGTGCTGTTAGGAACCTCAGGCTAACTCCAGGTCTTTATCCAGCCAATGAGCCAGATGCTGATGTACATTTTGTGTATCAACCTCACCCCAGCTTTAGCCTCCATTCACCTAGGCATGTATATATGAATTTGTCCATTTTTTGATACAGGGGACCAAACCCAGGGCCTCATGTGTGCTTGGCATACCACCACTGAGCTACACCCCCAAACCTGACACTTATTTAATTTAAATACAGACATACTCTGTGTATTTCTGTCATTCCTTTTTAGGATTAAGCGGGTATTTAAGAAGAAGTTAAGTAGGGCAAATCTTTCATCTACTGTTTTTTGTGTTTTGGGAGATTTAACCCAGGGGTGTTTTACCAAAGAGCCACATTCCCAGTCTTTTTATTTTTATTTTTTATTTTGTTATTTTGAGACAGAGTCTCACTAAGTTGCTTAGGGCGTTGCCAAGTTGCTAAAGCTGGCCTTGAACTTGCGATCCTCCTGTCTCAGCCTCCTGGGATGCTGGGATTACAGGTGTGCATGACCGTGCCCAGCTTCATCTACTACTTCAATCAAACCAACCTTTTCAGATGAGTCCCAGAAATGAAGGGGTCAAAAAATCCAAGTAGGAAGTAGGAACCCTTACACACCTGTTTTCTATAGCCCAGGAACAAAGGAACTGTTACTTATCATTATAGACATTGAGCTACATATCTCTTTTTTAAATATTTATTTTTTAGTTGCAGATGGACACAATATCTTTATTTCATTTTTATGTGGTGCTGAGGTTTGAATGTAGTGCCTCACGTGTGCTAGGCGAGCGCTCTACCACTGAGCCACAACCCCAGCCCCCGTATCTTTGAAGGTGTCCTTTTGCAAAAGCTCTCCTGGAATTAGAGAAAAGCAAGTAGGATGCCGGGTAATTGATGGGTGTTACTTTCCACTCCTCACAAACACCTATGAAAGGCAGTTATTTTTCTCCCATTAGACAGGTGAGAAAACTGAGGCCCCCAAAGGTTAAATAACCTTCCAACTTCATTAAACACATGGGAAGTGGGGAAGCCAGAATTCGAGATCAGGTCTGTGGTACTCAAAACATAAGGGTGGGGTTCATTTTGAAAATTCAGCAGTTGTCCATCTATGACATAATTTTTTTCTATCTGGATATCAAACTGCAAGCAAATACAAAAATAAAAGAAAAGGAGACAAAAAAACAAAGAAAAAGGGCACAGGCTTCCTCTATGACAACTCAGTGTGAGGCCAATGTGACAAAATTAAGAATCTAGAACAGGATAGAGCAGAACAAAGTAGTGACTTGGAGCCTTGGACCCCAATGCTGCTGCCTTAACTTTTCGACACTGATAGGATTATTCTTAGTGGAAAAAATAGTCATTTAATGAGTGAATTCTTTATTAGGTCCCCTCCATGAGTATGCCCATTCTCCAAGACACTGGGTCAGAGATATGTATGGCACGAGTCATGCTCATGCATCTGAGGCCTTGATAAGACCAGGTTTAAAAATAATAATCATGTCGGGGTTGTGGCTCAGTGGTAGAGTGCTTGCCTGGCATGTGTGAGGCCCTGGGTTTGATTCTCAGCACCGCATATAAATAAATAAATAAAACAAAAGTCTGCCAACAACTAAAAAAAAAAATTACATAATGATCATGATAACAATAGGATGTACCTCATCCTTTTTGTTAGATATTCCTTTTCTCCCATAAAAACATATATAAGCAACTGGCCCACTCATAAGTGGAGTTTCCAGCTGGGTACAGTGGCACACACCTGTAATCCCAGTGGCTTGGGAGTCTGAGGCAGGAGGTTCAACAAGTTTGAGGCCAGCCTCAGCAGTTCAGCCAGGCTCTAAGCAAAAGCAAAAATGAGTGAGGTTTCCATTTTGCTGAATATTAAACTCTTTAGCAGGCCTGATAATATTGTAGGAGACTCTCTATCACCGTCTGTCACTGTGTTTTAGAAATATAAATTTTACTATTAGCCTAAATAATATATAATTAGGCAGGTAAGCCTACCTCTCTAAAAAGAAAGCCCCACCGTAGGAATCATTTTGAGGTGAAATTTCCTACGGCTTCTTCACAACACAATTCAGTGGGGGTTAACAATGTGCCCCCATAAGATCAGATTTAAAGGGGGAAAGGAAGGTACTGTGCGGGGTGTTAGCAATAGGCTCTAGGCCTGCCCCTGACGAGCTGGTACCTCGAATCAGTCACTTAATAGGTAGGATTTTCCTTCTGTTTCCAGTAGACTGGAGAAAGTAAGTTCTTTAAGGTTGCTTCTCGACCTAACACTCCACAATTCTGCAGGACTCAAGAAGGATTACACTGAATCTCCACTTGCATGTGACACAGCACAAAACACTGAATATCCCCTTGTGAAAATAAAGGCTCAGAGGTCATCCCACCTTTGCATAAGTGTATTTATGGGTAGAGTTACCATGATCCTGGAACAAACCGTTCTGCGCCCCCCCCCCCCACTGACCACAGACAGACAGACACCTGTCAATCTGCTTACAGACCATAAACATGGCCATGATGAACTAGAGGCCAAGCCAATGATGACTGACATTATGAACCGCAGAAATGATCTCTGTAAACCTGAGTGATCTGGTGACTGGGCCACCCGGGTCACTATCAGATGGATGGCGATTCTCATCTAGAAAATAAAGTCCATTTGAGCTTAGAGTCAAAAGCAGAAAAGGCACTGGATGACAGTCAGGTTCTAGAGACAGGTCTTAGTTTCCTATGATGACCGTGATGTAGAGCACACAGGGGCTGGTACAAGGTAACTGTAGAGCCCAAGAGCACTCCTGTGCTCACTTCTCTCCTGAAGGCATGGGCATCTGCAAAGAACTTTCTAGAACATCTGGCATTCTAGAGCTTCTTATGCATGCCTTTTCTTTGTTGGGATCCTTACCCCAAGTAGTGGGGATGTTCAATGCTCAGCAAGGGCCTCTCAAAGCAAGGGATAATCTGTAAAGCATCTAGCACAACACCAAGCCACCACCATGACCCAAGGAGATCTTTCAGAAGGCTATTGGTGTAGCTCAGTGGTAGAACTGTAGAAGTCCCTGGGTTCAAACCCTGGCATTATAAAAAACCAAACCAAAAAAAACCCAAACAACAAAACCCAGGTAGATCTTTGGGCCCCTTTTGGCCAAAGACCAGTTTATTTTATCATTAACAAAGATCAGCATGTTATTTTGAAGACCCACAAAGAACACGACAATTCTGCATCAAGTGTTTGACCCCGGGCAAGTTATTGAACCTCCCTGTGCCTCAGTTTTCTTTTCTGTGAAAAGGGATTTATACGAGCAGCCGACATTTCAATGTGAGGTGCCCAGCTGACACCTGGCCCTTAGAGTCAGCTGGTGAGATGGTTCTCTAAGTGACATGTAGTGGTCAACGGAAACACAACCCATAATTCCTTCCTCATCACTAACTGGTCCCATCTGGTGGGCAGGGTCACCAGGCGACCTTTTAAAAGATGTGAATCTTTGCCTTCTCCTCCCACTCTGTCTTGTCCCGTGTCCTAGGTCGGGCCCAGGAATCTGCATTTGAAGTGAATTCCTTGAATGCGTGGGACAGAGGTGGTCATGGAACTGGCAAATATCGAGGGGAAAACACCACACACACACACACACACACACACACACACACACACACAAATACTGCTCTGGAACCCGGGAACTGGGCCAAATTTTGGGTGATTCCCCTCTCCCTCCAAGAGAGGGATTTATGGTTTGGGTAAAAACCATTAAGAACACATTGGTTTTCTCATGGGTTTCAGTTTGAGTCTCTGCCTCCTGCAGCACAGAGCAAAACCATGCAGGGCCTCACAGCTTTGATAGGAGCCACGTGACGGAGCTGAGCATTGAACTGAAACCAGAGGAAGACCCAGGGCAGGGACAACCCAGATATATTTTCCTTTCCTTTCTTCCTCCTCACCCCCCCCCACTTTTTTTTTTTCCTATGAACTCTTCGTTTATGATGCTTCCGTTCATGAACAGAGTTATAAATAGCTGGTGTTTTCTGATGGGCTTATCTCACTTAGCACGATGATATTTCCCAGGTCCCTCCACATTGTAGCATCCGTCCTTCTCATTGCCAAATGACATTCCAGGGCACAGGTATACCATATTTTATCCACCCATTCATCAGTTAAATGGTTATTTGGGGGTGGTCTTATGAATAACACTGCTATAAACTTTGGAGTACAAGTGTTTGCATGGGCAGTTTTATTTTTCTCTTTTAAAAATTAGAACTCGCCAGCTGAGGTGGTGCACACCTGGAATCCCACCTTCTCAGGAGGCTGAGGCAGGAGGATCGTAAGTTTGAGGCCAGCCTCTGACACTTAGTGAGACTTTGTCTCAAAATAAATATTAAAAAAGAACTGGGAAGGTGGCTCACTGATAGATGACCCTGGTTTGAACAATCCCCAGTACAAAAAAAATTTAAAATAAAAAAAATCATAACTCCATTGAGACATGCATGATGGAGTGAAAAATCAAAAGGAACATTTGTTTTCATTGATGGGAAGTTTACTGGTGCTGGATGGAAGTCAGTGTATGAGCTGTGACTCTACCTCTTAAAGCCCATGCCACCTGTGTACCAACTTTAGAGATGCCCAGGAGCACCAGGGACCTAAAAAGGGCCTCGATACTGCAATCTCAGGATCTCATAAATGAGAAAGAGCCAACTGAAAGCCGCCTGGTGCACAGGAGAAAGTGAAGCAGGCTGCCAAAATCCTCAGACGGGTTTCCACCACAGCAATCAATCCCCAGGCTACACTGTGCAAAACCAGGCAAAGTGGATAAAGTGGCCAATCCCGTTAGAACAGGGCAGAATTAGGATGAGTCATCTCTAGAGGGGCCTCTCCATATTTGTCACCTGTTCCAAGCAGTATCTCATGTGACACAAGTAATAACCAAAGGGATCATAATCAGCTCATAAAATAGATTAAATAAATACAACGGTATTGTATACATAAAAATACTTTAAAAATACCATTTACAACTTATCAAAAATTTGGTATAATCAAAATATGTATGCTTATGTTATATACATAGGAATATATATATATTATATACATACATATGTAATATATGCTACATATGTAGAACAATAGACCCCACAGTTGGGCATGGTGGTGCACTTCTATAATCCCTGTAACTAGGAGGCTGAAGCAGGAGGATTACAAGTTTGAGGCCAGGTTCAGCAAGTCAGTAAGACCCTGTGTCTAAATGAAGATTAAAAAGGGTAGAGTGTATAACTCCAGATAAAGTGTTCTTGAGTTCAATCAAGAGTATATAAACTAAAATAAAATTTATGTGTGTGGGTGTGTATATATATATATATGTGTGTGTGTGTGTGTGTGTGTGTATACATATAATACTTTGTGTATGATAGGATACATAGGAATATATATTACACATCTATTATAGGTATAGTTTTATAAGGGTAGTTATAAAATTTTGGGAGGACATTGAAGAAGACATACTAATGTATTTTAAACACATTAGAATAATTCAATCAATGGGGCTGGGGTTGTGGTTCAGTGGTAGAGTGCTTGCCTAGCATGTGTGAAGCCCTGGGTTCGATCCTCAGCACCACATAAAAATGAATAAAACAGAGGTATTGTGTCCAACTACAACTAAAACATAAGTAAATTTTAAAAAATAATTCAATCCATTAATCATTCAGTTCTCTCAATTATTCTGTAAGGTAGGTTATACTATATTATGATCTCTCTATTTTTTTATTTACAGTTTTTTCATGTTGGGGCCTCATGCACGATACACATCCTTGACCTCTGAGCTCTTTCCCCGTCCCATGATCCCTATTATAAGTGAGGAAACTCAGATACAATGAGGCTGAATATATTCTCCAGAGTCTCAAGGTCCTGGGGTCCCAGGGTCCCATTGGTGATGCCAACTGTCACCCCAGGTATTCACAAAGTTGATGCAGGAGGATTACAAGTTCAGGTCAGCCTGAGACCCTATTTCAAAATAAAATTTAAAAAGGACTGGGGATGTAGCTCAGTGGTAGAGAACTTGCCTAACATGGACAAGGCCTTGTGTTCAAGACCCAGTAGGGCCAAAAACGAAAGTTCTTCAGGGCCCTGTGGCCAACGAAGAGCAGAACCCGGATCTGCACTGGGGAAGTCTGATCCCATCCTTTTAATGACGGTGCAGTGGTTCCTTCCCATGAGGCCGACTCTCTTGTAAATATGCCCGTTCTCCCCAACTGATGCGGATTCAGTGCAGTCCTCATAAAAACTTTCACGGCTTCTATTAGGGAAATGGGACAGTTTCTTAAATTTACATATTGCCAGGCACCAGGGTACAGGCCTGAAATCCCAGGCCCTCTGGAGGCTGCCACAGGAGGATCAGGGTTTTGAGGGGAGACTGGGCAACTTAGTGAGACCCTGTCCCACAATAAAAAATCAAAAGAGCTGAGGATGTAGCTTAGTGGTAGAACACCCCCATTATTAGGGAAAACAACAACAACCAGAAAAAGAGACGCCAAGGGCACACCCCAAGAGCATCAAGACATCCTTGAGGAAGAACTAGGTGGAAGAACGTGCCCTCCTGGGTGGTGTGACTCACTGGGAAGCTGCAATCGTCAAGATAGTGCAGAGCTGGATCAGGGCTGATAGAACTAGAGCGGAACAGAGAGGAGAACCCAGGGAGAGGCAGGGCACTCGGGTGACAGGTGCGATTCCAGACTGCGTGTGTGCATCCACACACGGCACCCCATGCACAAAACCCAACATGCACAAAAAAATTAGTTCCAAAAGAATAAAATAAAATAAAATGTGAAAGGGCAAAAAAAAAAAAAAACGCACCTCTAATGAATACAGGAGAATAACTTTATGAATATCTTAAGGGACAGGAAAGAATTCTTAAAATACAAAAACTATTTTCCATAAGGAAAAAGATCAATTCACCAATATTGACGTTAAGAAATTGTGCTTCCCTGAAGGCACCATTGAAACAGTAAAAAGACAAGTTCCAAAGTGGGAGCAGATATTTGCAACACATACACTCGATAAAAGAGTCATAGTAACAGATAAAGTTCTACGAATCACTGTTCAAATGAGTAAGAAAAAGACAATCCGTAGAAAAAGGGCAAGCTCGAATAAACACTTAAAAATGGTATCCCAATGGCCAATCAGCCCTGTTAGGAATCAGGGAAAAGCAAATTAAAATCACAAGAAGACTACCATTTCATACTTACCATATTGGCATGAATTAAAAAGACCAACAGGATTAAGACTTGGTGAAGACGTTGAGTGATAAAATAATCCTCATGGGGCGAATTTTAACAAAGACAACTATGCGAGGTGACAGATGTGTGAATTAACTTGAGTATGTAGTCATTTCACCATGTGTACGAGTCACATCATCATGTTGACACTTCAAACATGCACAATAGCAGCTATCAAGTAGACCTCAATAAAGCTGGAAAAGAACTTTCAAAAAAATCTCTCTTTCACTGCTAGTATAGAATCTGAAGCGATCACTTTGGCCAATCGTTTGGAATTACCGCATAAGATGAAAAATACAAATACCCTCTGACCCAAAAATTCACCTTAGAAAAACTTGCACCACTATACTGGGAGAGAGAGAGAAGAATGCTCTTGACGTTCAAAAGAGCCCAAAGCTGGAGATAGTTCAAATATCCATCAACAATAACCTGGGTAATGGCACTGGACTAGAACCGAGGAATACCAAGCAACCAGAGTGAACCAATCCCAGCCACACCAGCCCGGCTTAGTCTTGCAATCATGTCATCGCCAGAACTAAACAAGTGCCAGGTGCCATGGCACAGGCCTGAAATCCCAGCAGCAGCAGAGGCTGAGGCAGGAGGATCGAAAGTTCAAAGCCAGACTCCACAAAGGCAAGGCACTGAGCAACTCATTGAGACCCTGACTCTAAATAAAATACAAAATGGGGGCTGGGGATGCGGCTCAGTGGTCGAGGGCCTCTGAGTTCAATCCCTGGAACCAAACAAATACATAAATAATAAAAAATAAAACCATCTGGGGATATGACTCAGTGATTAAGTGCCCCTGAGTTCAATCCTTGGGAAGGAAGGAAGGAATGGAGGGAGGGGAGAAAGAAGGAAAGAAGAAAAGAAAGAAAGAAAGAAAGACTAAAACAAGCCAAAGTTAATGTACACTTGTCCTTCACTCTCCTCTGGGGATTGGTTTGAGGTCTTTTCCTTGGAAGCTGAAGTCCAGAGATGCTCAAGTGCCTTGCATAAAATGACCTCATCTTTGCATAGAACCTATGCACATCCTCCCGTGTACTTTAAATCATCTCTAGATGGCTTATAATACCTAATAATGATGTAAATGTCAGGTAAATAGTCATTATACTGTTTTGCTTAGGGAATGGTATACAAGGGGAAAAGTCTATACATACACAATACAGATGCAATTTTTTCCTGAGATGTTTTCAATCTCCACTGGGTGCATCGCCAGATGCAGAACCCATGGATGCAGAAGGCTGACTGTACAGGGTTCTAATTTATATGAAGTTTAATGCTTGCAATACTAAATGTGACCTCTTAGGGGGACAAGTAGAGTTGTGAAAGATGTTTTGCAGCAGAGAAGACTCTCAGGCAATGTTCTGAACCTAGGTGGCAGTTACACCAGTGCCCACCTATCAATGATTCTTGTATCTATTCTTTTTTTTTTTTTTTCTGGTGGGGGGATAAGGAGGATTGAACTCAGGGGCACTCAACCACTGAGCCACACCCCCAGCCCTATTTTGTATTTTATTTAGAGACAGGGTCTCACTGAATTGCTTAGTGCCTCATTGTTGCTGAGGCTGGCTTTGAACTCGAGATCCTCCTGTCTCAGCCTCTTGAGCTGCTGAGATTACAGGTGGGCTCCACCGTGCCCCACCCTCTGAATCTATTTTACACACTCCACTGTTCATAGTTTCTGATTACCCTCAACAGCCTCTTCCTCAAGGGGAAATAGACCCACTTTTAAAACACAAAAGCATCCCATTGTCAAACCTTCCGATGGAAAAATTTACAGATCTATTTCAGAGGATGATCCACGAAAGACATTCAATTCAAAAGACCCTTCACAATGTGTCCCCCAAATCTGATTTTATGATCATCTTTATAAAAGTTAAAAGATACAGGCTGATAATTTACAAGGATGTTGAGTGGCACCCTGGACCCAGAGCCATACAAAAAAACAGGAAGAGCCGGGCGTGGTGACACACGCCTATAATTCCAGCAGCTCAGGAGGCTGAGACAGGAGGATAGCTAGTTGAAAGTCAGCCTCAACAACAGAGAGGCACTAAGCAACTCAGTGAGACCCTGTCTCTAAATAAAATACAAATTGGGTTGGGAATGTGGCTCAGTGGTGGAGTGCCCCTGAGTTCAATACCCAGTACCAAAAAAAAAAAAAAAAAAAATTGGAAGAGAGGGAAGAAATTCACAGCAAAACAAACAGAGCAAATAGCTGATGTTTTAGTTGAATTTTAAACATGAACTGTGCATTTAAATTTAGCAATGTAACAAATATAACAAAAATTTTTTTTTCCTGTGTTGGGGAAGGAACCCAGGGCCTCACACATGCTAGGCAAGGGCTCTACCACTGAGCTACACCTGCAGCCCTAAAAATACTTTGAATTTAATAAATTTTCATTTCTTCATCTTTTGATTTAAAAAAGAATTAAGGGCTCTCACCCAAATCTGAGGCTTTCCCCTCTGACAGCAACTAAGTACAGGACTATAAAGTACTGTCAGTTCCCCAATTGTCTAACTTGACTCTCTGACAGCAAATGGATTTCTGCTCAGCTCGAGTTTTCTGAAAACGGTTCCGCCTTTGTTTTTAGTAGGAGGCCACTTAAATCTTACCCACTTGTTTAGCTGTGAGGATTGAAACAAAATGTTTGCTGGCAAAACAAACACTGGTTTTAAAATTCCCCACTTGGGCTGCTGGATAAAACACTTGTTTACTGAAACAAATGTTTTATTTGGAAAAGGCCTGCCCGTGTGGATGCTTTCCAAGAAACACACCAGGATGTACCAGGAGGATGATGTCACGCCCTTGATCGACGCTGGCATTTTAGGCAACTTCACGAAGTTGACCCCCAGAGAAGACAGCAAGGATGGGAAAGCTAAGCTGCTAAAAAAAACAGCCCCCCAGGTCTAAATCACTCTTACTGGGTCATGAAATAGACCAATTCCACACACAGACACACCCCAAGCTAATTTCTTTATACAGTCAGTGAGTTTTTATAAATGACATCATGATAATTATAATTAAAAATACTAATTTTTAGAGCCAAACCTCTCTCCTTAGATCCAGTCTGTGACTTCTGGTTCTCACATGTGACATGGCATAAAAACCATTTCTCTCTCTTAATAAGATACGTTAGCACCCCGAAATGCCACTGGTAACCAATGGGCCTGAGCTTACGACGTCTAACCTGAAACCCATCCAAGAAGATCTGATTTCTTAAGCACCCAAAGGCCACAAAAGAAAGGGCAGCCTTGGGGTCCTGGAGTTCATTTCCCATGGAGGCTCCAGTAAAGACCTAGTGTTTGACCAAATAAGGTACCCCTGATAAAGTTTAAGAATTTTTAGCCACAATTCACAATAGCTAAATGTGGAAGCAACCTAGATGCCCTTCAATAGATGAACGGATAAAGAAACCATGGCATATATACACAATGGAATGTTACTCAGCAATAAAAGAGAACAAAATTATGGTATTTGCAGGTAAATGGATGGAGTTGGAGAATATCATGTTAAGTGAAGTAAGCCAATCCCCCAAAACCCAAGGCCGAATGTTCTCTTTGAGAAGTGGATGCTGATCCATAATGGAGGAACCGTGCGTGATTGGGCAAATAGGAAGGAGGGTTTATGGGGGCAGGAAAGATGGTGGAATGAGACAGACATCATCACCCTAGGTACATGCATGACTGCATATATGGTGTGACCCACATCATGTACAACCAGAGAAATGAAAAGTTGTGGTGCAGTTGTGTACAATGAATCAAAATGCACTCTGCTGTCATATATACCTAATTAGAATAAATAAATAAATAAATTTTAAAAAGTCCAAAATAAAGGGAAAAAAATAATTTTTAGCAAAGCCCAGTGTGGCAGTCAGTACACACTTATAATTTCAGTGGCTTGGAAGGCTGAGACAGGAAGATCACAAGTTCAAAGCCAGTTTCAGCAACTTAGTGAGGCCTTAAGCAACTTAACAAGACCCAGTTTCAAAATATAAAAAGTGCTGGGCATGTGGCTCAGTGGTTAAGCACCCCTGTGTTCAATCACTAGTACCCCCCACCAAATAATAATTATCAATAGTTTCCTGCTGACTTTAGGCTCTAAGGTAAAACAGATCATTCTTATGGTCCAAAATAGTGGTTTCCTGAATTTGAAAAAAAAAAAAAAATGCTCCTATTTGTAAAAAAAATCAATTTGCAGAGGTCTCAGTATATTCGTGTTTTTATTTATAAATTACATGCTGCTATTATACAGTCTAAAAGATGCAAAAAATGGATTCTGCAAAATGGGCATGTCTCCAAGATTCACCTATGGCCAATAAGAACATGAAAAGATGCTCAACCTCATCAGTCATCAGGGAAACGAAAACCAAAACCACAGTGAGATGCCACTTATATTCAATAGGTAGGCTAGAATTTTTTTAAAAATTGGAAAACTCATACGTTGCTGTGGAATGTAAAATGGTAAAGCCACTGTGGAAAACAGTGGTTCCTCAAAAAGTTAAACAAATTTACTACATGGCCCCCAAATCCTGCTAAGTATATGCCATGCCCCAAAGAATTAAAAACTGGGTCCCCATATTGACAGCAGCATTTTCAAAACAAAGTGTCGAAGCACCCCAAATATCCATCAACAGATGAATGGATAAACAAAGTGTGATATATACAGACAGTGAATATTATTCAGCTATAAAAAGGAATGAAGTCCGGATCCATGTTGCAGCCTAGATGAATCTTGAAAGCAATATGCTAAATAAAAATAAACCAGATTCTAAAGGTCAAATACTGTATGGTCCTACTTGTATGAAATATCTAGAATAAGTATAAGAAATAGAAAGTAGATTAAAAGTTACCAGGGGCAAAAGGGAAAAGGAGTTAATTCTTTCTTTCTTTTTTTTTTAGTTGTGGATGGACACAGTAGTTTTATTTATTTATTTCTATTTGGTGCTGAGGATCGAACCCAGTGCCTCACACATGTCAGTTGAGTGCTCCGGTAAGCCACAACCCCAGCCCCAAGGAGTTAATTCTTAGTGGAGAATTTTTTTTTTTTTTTGTATGTGTGTGTGTGTTTGCTGGAGATTGAACCCAGGGGTACTCAACCACTGAGCTATATTCTCAGACATTTTAATTTTTTTTAATTTTAAGACAGAGTCTTGCTAAATTGTTGAGGCTGGCCTCAAACTTCTAATCCTCTTGTCTCAGCCTCCTTAGTTGTTGGGATGACAGGTGTGTGCCACCACACCCAGATGGGTAGTTAATTCTTTTTTTTTGTATGTATGTGTGGGGGGGTAATTCTTAATGGTCTATTTTGGGGTGATGAAAAATTTGTTTCGGGTGTTGAAAATAGAGTGCTAATAGTTGCACCACAATGTTAATGTAATTAATGCCTCTGAATTATACACTTAAAACAATTTCAACAATAAATTTTATGTTACATATCTATGCATTTTTTACTTTTAAAATTTTAATAATAAATAGTTTCAATAGAAAAAAAACAAAAATAAGAGTACATCATGACTCCTTGAGCTTGTATTTCAGCTCTACTTTTCACAGATTATTATAATACATTAATATGCTTAAAGTATTTCACTGATCACCCACACATATTTATATGCATTGAATATTCTTTTCTTTTTTCTTGTGGCTATCAGTCTCTAATTGCCTTTTTAATTTTTTTTAAAAATTTTAATTTGTAATACATAACAGCAGAAGGCATTACAATTCATATTACACCTAAAGAGCACAATTTTTCCTATCTCTGGTTGTACACAAAGAACAATCACATCCTTTGTGTCTTCATACCTGTACTTAGGGTAATGATGACCTTCTCATCCAGCCATCTTTCCTGGCCCTGTGCTCCCTCCCTTCCCCTCCCTCCCCTTTTCCCCTTTGCCCTATCTAGATTCATTTACCCCCCCCCATGTTACATATATTTTACCACCAGGAAAAAAAAAAAAAACTTTTTTTTTAAGGACAATACTAAAGGAAAAGGCAAAAAAAAAAAAAAAAGCAAATTGATATTGTAGCATCTCCTTCTAACAACACCCCAGTGGGTCACACTGCATGCTACAGGGTGCAGGGTATGAAGGGCAGTTTCTAAAGACAAAGAATTAACAAAAGGGCCGTGGGGGAGACAGACCATTGGGAAAATTAGTCTGGATTTTACTGATGCCAAAACTCAAAAAGGATTTTATTTTTATTACTAATGGAAAGAGGCCTTTTTGCTGTCATCTTTCCATAGAAATAAAGAGAGACCATCTGGAAGGTCTTAGCATCCCTCACAGGACAGACCTGGAGACCGGAATCATCCAAGTCAAAACACCAGGAAAGCCAGCCAGCAAGTGAGTGCAGGTCCCCCCACTGCAATGGCCCACCTGGAGCCTTACAAAACACACCCTTGTGCCTTTCCACTCTTTCGCATGGTCTCAGGTAAGACCCAAGTCCAACCTCAGATCATCTTTTTCCAAACTGTTTTCAAGAGTCATTTTCAACACCCTCCCCCTCCCCCCATCCCCACCACTCCCAGCCTCAAGAGCATCAATCATGGGGGGAAATGACAGGAAATAATAAAAAGATTAACAGCTCACCATCAAGAAACGCCTATAGTGCCCGGGCTGAAAGTGTCAAGAGTGGGGCTGGCTGAGGACCAAGGTAATCAAAAGTAAAACACACAGGAGTTGGAGAGCTAAGCTGACATTTCAGGAGTCACAAAGTCCTGTCGAACACAGGAATGACAAAGCAAAGAGGCGCAGCCACAGAACAATGTATTTCTGTACTACCGTGAAGTCCCCAAATCTCCTAAGCTTTCTTCTTTCTTTCTTTTTTTTTTTTTTTTTTTTTTGTTTTAAATCATGGAGTTTCATTGTACAAATAAGTCTCAGGTGGAAGGCTGACATTGGATTTCAAAAGTTGAAGTACTTTTCTAGTCAAATGAAAAAGATCTCAGCTTTAAAATAAAAGTTAACAATCAAGACACGCGAGACCCTCAGGACTGTCCCAATTTGTCTTTTTTCAGAGATCCGTCACGTATGAATTGATTGCACCTTTCCTTTGGCAATGAGTGTTGAAACTCATGACTGTCCTGCATTGGGAAAGACAAACATTCTAGAACTGAAGTATAAAACAGTTGGTTCGTACCCTTCAAATCAATAGACTGGCCATATCCTATTAAAAATAACTGGTACTCCCAGAATTGACCCTTTCCGAGAGCCTTCTCCTCTGAAATACCATACGTACGCCTCTGCGATTGCAGGACAAAGTACTTGGAAATGTATGTAAAGTCTGCTTCTGAACAGATTCTAGTAAACTCCGCCGCCGGGAACAGACAGGATTATGAACAGGTCAGTGTTCACACTGAATCCACCGTCTCCCAAGTTCTTGGGAGACTCTAAGTTGCCCACGTCAGATAGGATCTACCATTAGAGAAGCTTCCATTGGTGATTAAGTCCTATCACGGAATCTTGGCTTTTAAAAGATGGGTTCTCCCAACCCAGACATGTGCATCATGAATGTTCTTGTTTAATAAACGTTCCATTTTTCATTCCAGCTCTGATATGGTTTCCAAGCTCTCTTCCCAAGGCCTTCTAGCATGCTATATTAAAAAAGTTGCCAAACTGGTTTTCACACATCTTTTCAAGACCGATAAGCAAAAAGTTTACCAAAGCAGTGTTTTGAGTAAGATCAACTTCTTACACTTAGATTCTCTAAGTGTTCACCAATCCAGTGGCGCTGGTTAGGTGGAGGGGTGGTTAAATAAGCTATGAATTTCCAAAGCCGTGAGAGCTATTCTCCCTTGGTAAAATGCGAACCCACAACTTCTTTGGAAGCAAAGTCGACATCCTGTTGGACTCACGGCCTTCAAACCTGTTCTGTGGGTGTTATGAATGACTGCGTGCAAACAGTAAGTGGTTGTGAAAATAAATTTTATAATGTGAAAAAAAAAAAAAGCCCTGGTACTGCTAATACACCTGGGTTGAATAAGAACTTCAGTGAACACCAATCACGTTTCCAGTGGTTTTTTTTTGTGATTCTTCAGTTAGACTTGTTGGAGTTAAAATTTGTTTCAATGCACGAGGCCCTGGGTTTGATCCTGTGCACTGAAATTAAAAATATGGCTTCATTTAACAATATGGTAATTTATATGATAATAAATCACGAGGTCCTTGCTTCTTTCCAATATTTTCAGTAGTTGATACCCACAGGATCATAAATAATAATAAGCTGTATCTCACCAGGTAAAGGAGGATAATATAATAATAGTAGCAAATATTACCTACTCCTCAGTGTGTGTCAAGAGAATACTTTCAGGGAGTACAGAAAAGCCAAGAAACTCGGTAACTTAAATTCTGAAAATTTCCATTTGACTGTGTACCCTCTCTCGTGTACTCACAGCTTCAAGAATGTATATATATTTTTTTTCATTTTTTGGTCTTGCGGATTGAACCCAGGGGCACTTTACCATGGAGCTACATCCCCAGCCCTTTTTAGTTTTTATGTTGAGACAGGGTCTTGCAAAGGGCCTTGCGATCCTTCTGCCCCGGCCTCCTGAGCTGCTGGGATTGCAGGTGAGTGCCACTGCACCCAGCTGCTTCAACAAAACTTGAAACTCTAAGATGCTAGCACTATTTCTGGCTTCTTAAAGTACTCTCAAATCACCTTTTTTTTCTCTGTACTGACAGACTCCACAATTAAGCCCCATGAAAGGATGTCCTTAGAGAAGCCCATCCTCCAAGAAACCCATCTAGCTACCTTCTCTCAGAAGAGAATATACATGCTGCTAGTATTTAAGTGCCAGGTACTTAATACCATTCTCTTTCATTTATGTTTTTTTTTTTTTTAATGTATCCTGGGTTTCATTTTCTGACATTTTTAGAATACTCCTTTACATTCTTAGTGGATTTTAAAAAACACTGATTCTATTGCACAACCATGTGAAAACATTTAACAGAACTGAATTGTACGTTTAAAACTGTTGAGGCAGGCCAGAGGGTGTGTATGCTCAGTTGTGCATACCTCTCATGTGCAAGGCCCTGGGTTCAATTCCCAGCACCAAAAAAAAAAAAAAAAAAAAAGGTAAATTTTATGTGATGTATATTTTATTACAATTTAAGAAAGAGGCTTAGATTCTGTCATCTTCCACTGTTCTCTGGTGGAGGGAAAAAGCTCAGTAGTAAAACAACCCACCCTTGGCTTAGACAGTTAAACTTAATGGATAGTTTAAATTCTGAGTGTTTAGTGGCAGAGAGGAGCAGAAGGGTGATGGTGTGGGGTGGGTGGGGGCGGTAAGGATTCTGCCCCTGACATCTTCAGCATCAATTTTTAGGATGAACTTTTGGCTACCCATTCATCAGGCATGTAATAATACGGACATAGGAATTCCTCTCTTCCTTACTTAAAAACAAAAAGAAAAGGAAAAACCAATCATCATTGGTAGCCAGATAATTAGCATCAGGCTAAATGAAACTTGGCTGTGACAAAGTACACAGCTTCTGCTCAACAGGACAGACATTTCTCTTCTGACAAGAAAGAGAGAGACAGCCAGCCATGCCTTGGAAGGCATCCACAGGCATCCCCTTTTAGAAATCCAACCACAAATTTCCAACCATCCTCGTATCTTTACACTGGAAGACCTTGTAGGCTTGCAGACCGCAGCTTGCCTTGCCTGGCTTGGGACTACTGAGCTTCCTTGCAGAGGATCAGCCAGACAGTCCGCTCCTGAGAACACTGCCAAATACCATACCCCGGGTCTGAGTACCCAAAGGTACAGGAAGTGGTCTGCCCGGAGCCCAGGTGATTGCATCATCCCAGAATGATTCCATGTACACAGTTTGAGTCACTCCCCCACCACACAGAGCTCTCAAAACTCCACCTCCTTGCAACCTAGCAGGGCAGAGGACTCTGCCCATCCATCCACTCTTCCAGACCAGTGCTAAATTTGGAAAGCAGCTCATCTGGATACAAACAACTTCCAGCAGGGCCTATCAATGACTGCCCATCAGATACAAAAGCAAAGGACAGGTTGCAAGAAACACATGGAAACTTAGAACTGTCTTGTTCTCCCTTTGAAGGACACAGGTCACCTAGGAGGAGGTGAGGTTCCAGGCTGGACCACACAAGAGAGGACTATCGAGCTTATTAAAAATACAAAAATACGGATTGCTAGCCCAGGAGATTCTGGTGTGGGGCGAGGCCCTTTATCTGATGAGCCAGATTTGGGAACCACCAGGTGTAAGCTCTTTGGTTAGAACAGTGCTGAGTAAGAATATGAGCTCCAGGAATGACTAACTAGAGGAAGGAGAATTTTCAAAATTATATTTAGAAGCATTGTGGATGCTCCCTAAAACTGGTCCCTTGTCAACAGGTTAAAATTTAGGCACTCATTTATACCTGGTCTACCAATCACCTGACCCATCCATCCTCCCTTAATCACTCAAACTCAGCTCCTATCATGACCTTGACCTTTGGTTTCTCAATTCAGTCTTTCAGTTGACCTTGTACCCTGGCTTCCTGTTTCTGTTTCCGTGGATAATCCTACTTTTCAAGGAGCCTAGATGTAAATTCTTCTCAGTGACCTTGGATTGCTCAAGTCCACTGCCCTCCACATCCAAATGCTATAAACTATTGTTGATTTTTCTTTCACAAAAATGCACAAAACACTGCTTTCCAACCAATTCCCATTGATACTACATTTACTCAGGCCCCCTTGAATCTCTGCAAAACTCACTGGCCTTAAACTCCCACTCCAAGCCAACCCACAAGATTAACCTTCCCCAAATCCAACATTGACTTTGTACAGGCATCATCTCAGCATGATTCAGAGATACTGTGGGTTTGATTCCAGACCATAATGATAAAGTAAGCCACACAAACATTTGGGTTCTCAATGCATGCAAAGTTATGTTGATATGATGCTGTAGTTGTGTGCATCATGTCTGAAGAGGCATACCTTAGCTAGAAATATTTTACAGCTAAAAAATACTAACAATCATCTGAGCTATTGGCTAGACTTACTTGACTATGGTTGCCACAAACCTTCAATTTTCAAAAAAACTTAAAAGCAAGCCAGCAATATCTATGAAGCACAATAAAAAGTGCAATAAAATGAGCTCTACCTTATTTCTCTCACTCAAAATCCTTTCATAAGTCCCCATTACCTGCAGATAAAAATCCTAATACGAAGGTTGGCATTCATGGTTGCTAAATGGCCTGGCCCTAATCTCTCATTCAAATGGCAAATAATTTCAAACTTGATCCATCTTTTTTCTAGCAAAATGAATCTACTCAAATTTGCTAAGTGTGCCCAACCACTTCCTGCTTCTTGGCTTATCTCACCAGGCTTGTAACACTGAAAAGGCCTTTTCCTCTCCAACTATAAAAACCACGTACTAAGGACTAAGTTCAAGTCCCACAACCTCTCTCTGAAGCACTTCCTGATGGCTGGCACCTGGCAGCCACCCTCCCAGAATATGGCCAGCGCCCTGTGATACCCAAGTCCTTCCTAAGCAAGGGCGTGCCTTTTCTCCTCTCCCTTTCCTGGTACCCTCTGGATTCTCCACCTTTGACCAAGCTGGATTCACAACTGGGTTCTTGGCATTCCACTGAGGCCCTCAGCTCAGCCCACTGTGTTCTCTGTCTCTTCTGGAAGTTACTATGGTTCCTTTTTTTTCTGTCCCCCCTTATGGACAATGATTCATATACTGGTTGGCAGGCAATATCTTTTATTCTTCTACAGAATCAACACAAGTTCATTGTCAACAGTTTAGAGGATAAATAGAAGCAAGAAGAACAAAGTTTTCAAAAGTCTCCCATTCCTCTATTTCTCAACTCATTCTGACTTTGGTGTATGACTACATCATCCCTCTGATGCACATATGTATGTATTTTTTATTGGTGTTTTAATTTAACTCCTCAACAATTGAACTTCTTACTATATATTTGTAATTTAACCGTCACCTCCAACTAGATCTTATTAGACTCAACTCTTAGGAACATGCATAGGCCTCTCTGCAATTCCTCCAGTGCTTGACAGAGCTCTGTACAGTGTGGGTGGCTCAGATGTTTCAAACATACGCTCACTTAAAAAATATTTTGGAGGTATCAACGAGTAAATGATTCAAGAAAGCCTGTTATACATAGGGGATTTCTTAAAAAGTGTCCCAAAATGTATACATCGTGTTTTAAATATATAAGAATATAATATGAAGAACCCTGTTGTTAACCATTTCTTAACAGATGTTCATTCCTTAACTTGCTTTCTTTCTTTTCTGTTTTGGAGGGGCGGGGATTAAACCCAATACTTTACCATTGAGCTACATCCTCAGCTCTTTTATTTATTTATTTATTTTATGTAGAGACAGGGTCTCACTAAGTTGCTTAGGGCTTCGCTATGTGGCTGAGGCTGGTCTTGAACTTGCAATCCTCCTGCCTCAGCCTTCTGAGTCGCTGGGATTATAGGTATGAACCACCATGCCCAATCTTAATTTGCTTTCTTAATTATATATATATATTTTTTTCACAAATTCAGAGATAAAATCTGGAGAAATGATGGGAGGACTAAGGAAGTATGCAACTTTATTTTACTTAAATTCTCAATTCATTTATTTAACAACAGCTCTAGTTCAAACCCAGATTTTAAAGGCTAATTATCTCATAGAAAAGGAAATCATGCTTCTCAGAAGAGGGTATGTTAACTTTTATCGAGTTCCCAGAAAACTTTGGTGTGACACTCATTTTCATTTAGAAAATGTCTTCAACGTATGATATCTCTCATCCTCCAACTACCATTGCAAACACCCTAAGTGAAATTTCTGACTTTTCCCAGTTGAATTGAATTTAAAAAGTTTCACCTAGGATGCAAAAGGAGGCCACCTATTCTAATAATAACTATTATCACTCCCATTCTATTAGTGATACATACAACTCAATAAAAGTCACCTAGTTGCAAAAAAGAATAATAATTTGGGCTGGGGGCGGGGTGTTAGCTCAGGAATAGAGTGTGTGCTTAGTACATATAAGGCCCTGATTCAATCCCAGCACCAACACCCCTCATATTTTTTTTCTTTTTGTGGATTAGATCTCCATGAAAGTTTTCACAACAAAATAACCTTTCATATATTTAGAATATAATTTAATTTACAAAAATACTTCTTTTTTCAGTTTTTATCCCCTAGGAGTGTATTCTCGTTTTAAAAGTAAAATGCATCTCTATCAATGTAGGTTTCTTTCTGTAAAATGCCTTTGAAATAGGAATTTACATTAATTCCTAAGTCAGCAGCTTTTCAGTGAGTGCGCTCTCTCTCTCTCTCTCTCTCTCTTTCTTTCTCTCTCTCTCCTTTTTAGTACTAGAAACTGAATCCAGAAGCTACATCCCTAAACCTTTTAAAAAATCTTTTATTTTGAGACAGGGTTCCATTGAGTTGCTTAGGGCCTCGATAAGTTGCCGAAACTGGCCTTGAACTTACCATCCTCCTGTCTCAGCCTCCCAAGTCACTGGAATTACTGACCTGTGCCACCTCACCAGGCTGAAACTCTCTAGGATAACACACCCCTTTTTCCTCTGAATAAAAACTCCAGCAGCTGCACATTTCTTTGCAGCTTCACTGCTCTTTGGGTCTTGCTTCAGCAGACCTGCCCTACACCTTGTGACTAAGGTCCACTAGGCAAAACCAGGTGGAAAGAAAAATGGGACAAAACCCAGGAAGGGTGCCCAAGAAGAGTTTGGGTTACAAACTCAAGTCATGCTAGGCTTTTCCTTTGCAGCCTCATCTTGCAAAAAAGAGAAAAAAAAATTTTTTTTCTTGTTTCTCTGTCTCAGCAGCATTCAAACCCAAAGCCCATCACTTTTAAATACTTCCCCTCATCATCATGTGCCTGGGGTGTGAGCTGCCACTGCTACTGTGGCTGCCTCCTCAAAGGCTGGGTTTTGGTTGTTCCCCCTCCCTTTCTTCTTCTCCTTTTAATAAAGGCCTTTTCATGTTTGTTTCTCAGGCCTTTCCCCAAATAAAAAACTTCACTGTCCCCTGTTGCTTCCAACTCTAGGGTATCAACTTCAAACCTTTCTATCAACTAAGTCAGCGACTATTAAGAAACTTTGGTAAATTTATCGCAGCCCGGGTCTGCATTTGGAAAACCAAACTCTAATGCAGAAACGTTTGATTGATGTCCTGTGAGGCGGTACAAAAGCACAAAACACAGCAAAAGGCCACCTCCTCCCCAGCGTTCCATTCTCATCTAGATTCAGTAATAAGAAAAATTAATCCACCCCCTAGTGCAACTGCAGTCTCCTCCACCGGCCAGGCTCACCTAGAACATTCACTGCATCATTGCAACCAAGCCAAACCCGGTTACTGAGGCAACTAAGTTTTTCTTCCCAAAGGGTCAGAGGGAAACACATCCCTCGGGATCCCCTGGTAACCCTGTCCCGATAAAGCTGGGGAACCACAACAGCAAATGACTCCTTTCCAAGGCTGGAGCCGGCCACCCGGGTCGGCCACGGGGGTGGGGTGTGCATGGGGGGGGGTGCAGCGTCCAGTTACATTCCTGACCCACTTTCGCATCCCCTCCCTCCCCCTCCTTTTCCTCCTCCTCTGCAGGCCGCGAGGGCGCCGGCGCTCGGGGGAGCCACCGCGAGCACTCCCTTGGCCGCCACAAGCGGGGTGCGCCCGGTTTCTGGCGTTGCGGGGGGACCCTGTGGGAGGGATCCCGTCCCCACCCCCACCACCCCCCGACTTCCCCCGCGCGCGGTCCCTCCCGGGTCACATGAGCTCGCGAGCACCTGTTGGCGACCTCAGCCCCCAATCCAGCCCCTCCCGCCGTCGCCCCCACCCCGGAAAAATCCCCTGCGGGAGGGAATGGGGAACCCTGAACGGTTCCGGTTCTGCAAACTCCGCTTTCCTCCGCGGGGCGCCGGGGCCGGCGAGCGACGCCTTTACAGCCGCTCGGCTTTGCAAAGTGCAAAAGCGACTCGGCTGAGCGGCGACGGGGTGGAGGGGATCCGACTCCCCCCGCCCCCCGCCATCAATCCCTCCCCCCCGCCCCGAGGCGGAGCTGGGAGGTGGGGTGCGCCCGCCGCCCGCCCCCAGTCCTACTCTGCTGGAAACCTGGGCTCCTCGCGGGGGTGGGGCGGGGATGCTGCCAGTCCGGGCCGGGGCCGCAGGGGCGCGGGCAGGTAGCGGGTGGTGACGGGTGGGTGTGCGTTCCGAGCGGCCGAGTCCAGGAAGGGGGCGGGAAGCTGCCGTCGCAGCTGCAACTTCGGAGCGTGCAGAGCAACTCAGCAACTTTGCCTGCGCCGCGCGCCCCTCCCCCGCGCCACCCAGCCGGGTCGGGGGCTGCGCGGCGCCGGGGAGGACAGATCGGGGGTGCAGGGGGTCTGTGAAGGGGCTGTGGAAATGCCACAGCCGCGGGGTGGGGGCCAGAGTTGTGGCCAGGAGGCACCCCCACGCGCCCCCTGGCCTTGGAAAGGACGCGCGGTCCCCCACCCGCGGGCCGGGCGACTGCTGCTGGGCTCCGCGCGAGGAAGGGGGCGGGAGGATGGCGGCGGAGCCATGGAAACTGTGCTGGGTGGATAAATAAGGAGAGGGCCGCGTGAGGCCATCCCCAGGCTGCCAGCATCTCGGCGGCGGATGCAGCGCCCCGGGGAAAGCGCGGCCCAGCTCCCACAAGTGGTTCTTCGCGAGCCTCCCCGTAGCCCCGCCGCCCTCCGCGCAGTCTGGAGAGGCTGGCGGGAACCGGGAAGAAGGCGGCGGTGTGGACGGGTCTGGTGGTAGCAGGGAGGGCTGGGTGAGGTGGAGGGAAGAGAGTGGTGCGAAGTGACCCCGGGGTCATCGGATGTCTGTTCCGGGGCTCCAAGGACAGCACGAGGTCCCGGATTGTCCTGCCAGCCCCGAGAGTCTGGAAAACCCCAGGGGCGCGACCAGGAGGATGGAGTCAGAGCATCAGTGGGGTCTAAACCTGGCGTACAGCGGAAGATGGGGTACTTGGGCTAGCCTGGGATAGTACCCGACGTCCCTGAAGTCAGACCCTCAGGGGCGCGCCTGCCCCAGGTCCGGAGGAGTCCGATTGGCAAGGAGGAAGAAGGGTGTAAAGGGGAGTTTTGGGTCAGGCCGGTGCACTCATGCAAAGGAGCCGGTAGAGCCGAAGCTATCAGCCGCACCCATGCCCTGAAAGCAAACTTAGCCTCCAACCCTCCTCCCCAGCATTCACATTCTTCATCTGACTCACTATCGAGTTACTGATGCTTTACGCCCAAGCTTATTGCCTGTAAAGCTGGAGATTTTAATGGTGCTGTTACGAAGTTGAGTCACTTCAGGGTGTGGGGATCTTCAGAAGCAAAGGGGTCATTTCAAGTGAAAGTCAACTACCTGCGTGGAGAAGCCTGTCAACCAGCTGAATGATTTAATTACATGCCATCTTAATTTAAAGAGATTTGCAAGCTCATTGAGGACAGGTGGACAGTTACATTCTGATGTGTGCCTAGAAATTACTTTTTAACTGGACAAGGCCCATTTATTTCACACTGTGAACAACTGACCAGTATTTTTTTAAATTAAAAAGATGTTTTATTCTTCTTAATAACTTCCTGCTCGTTTCCCTTGAAATAATTGTGAAAGCTATAGGCCACAACATAGTTTTCCAGTGTTGTTCCAAAGAACTGGATCCTCAGGATGCCCATAGGTGCTATATGATGAGACCCTCACATACCCATTCCCAGATGCACATAGTTTTGCATTTTAATATCTCTGAGGACTTCTGTTTAATGGCACCTTAGCATTGAGTCAGTCTCCTTGGCAATGGTTTTCTTTCTCAGTGGTACATAAAATAAGGAAGCTTGAGAAACGCTGAGTTAAACAAGTTAAATCAAGTTTATTTGTTGTACAATAAATGCAACAGATTTATAGCAAGGTCTTTTGGTCTTCATTATGCTAAGGAGTGAATCACCAAGTAGAGTTTATAATGTGCACTTTTCTAAATGTAAAAAGTGTCACCATTTTTTGGTGAGGATTATTGCTTAGGGCTAGTATTCCTTTCAGGAACTGCTGCTCCAGGGGTTGTGCAAGACTCAAGGGAAATGTTCATGGTTCAAAATGGTGTAATTGGGAATTATTAAACCATAAATTTAATGTCATTACCAAGAAGAAAGAAAGGAACCATTTAAGGAAATATTCGAAGGTAGAACTGTAGCAGAAACTGAATCGGGATCATCTTTAGGGAGCTGGTTCCCGTAAACACTAAATCAGAAAGTTCATGTATCTCATATAATCAAGGTTATACTGCCTCTGACATTATTTTGATTTGTAGAAGTTAGTAAAATGCTTTATTTGAATGAGATTGGCACTAAGCTACTGATTACTGAAACTCCTCAATTTACAGGAGTTTAGCTTCCAATAAACTCATCATATAGTTGAAAATATCATGTCAAATTGAATTTTTTTCCTTTTCAGTGCTGGTGATGGAACCCAATGTCCATTGCATGCTAGGCAAGCACTCTGCCACTCAGTTCCACCCCCAGCTTTCAAAAATGCCTTTCAATATATTTAATCTACCCTAACCCTAACCTAGTTTACCTTAAACATGCATAGAACATTTATATTAGCCTAGAGTTGGGTAGAATCATTACTACGAAGCCCATTTTATAATAAAGCATTGAATATCTTGTATACACTCAGTGACAGGCATTTTGTAGACATGATGATTCTGAAAACTAAACACCATATCCCAAAAATTCTGGGGACGCAGTGCTTGGTAGAGTAAGGGTTGTGTCCCCTGGTGGTCACCTGGCTGACCCGAGCTGTGACTTTGACTCCCTGCTGCTGCCCAGCATCACCAGAGACAATTGTACTACATATTGCTACCCTGGGAAAAGATCCAGATTCAAAGTGCAGTTTCTACTGAATGTGTATTGCTTTTGTCCAACATTATAGAGCTGAAAAATCATAAGTTAAATCATTGTTAAGTCAGGGACCATCCATACTTGTGAAAATTCTACCAAAAGACTGCTAGAGAAAAACTTAAAAATGATAGTGAGTACACAGAAAGGTACTTGAGTTAAAAAGAGAAACAGAGGGAGATGGATGATTTTCCAAAGAGATACTAAAGGGCCTAGGAAAGAAAAAAAAATACCCATCTCACATTCTTTATGCAAGTCTTGGAAACAAGGCTGGGTTTTATAAGTAAGTAAAAAATCTACTTGGAATGTTTCAAATACAAAGACTAACATTTTATGATTTTATTATGAAATGTAAAATGTGTACTTACATATATTAACTCATTTCATCATACAGTGATCCTGTAAGGCAAATAGAGCAGCCACTATTACCCTCAGATTGCCTGACACCCATTCATTATGTAGCAAATCTATTGAGTTTGACCAGGCACCAGATGTTAACAATGGGCTTTGATGATAAAAAGAAGAATGTGAGAAAACCTCTCTAGAAGCTTATGTTTGGTAGAAGAGATGAAATGTATGATAGACAATTGTTATACAGTGCAACATTGAAGCTCAGAAAGGTTAATGATTAACCAAGGGCACTAGAGTTAGGATTTATTGGCCTTTTGATTTCAAATACCCTGCTGTTGCCTGGGGTGGTAGCACAACACTGTAATCCTAGCAACTCGGGAGGCTGAGGCAGGAGGATTTCAGGTTTAAAGCCAGCCTCAGCTACTCAGCAAGGCCCTCAGCAACTTAGCAGTTCAAAAAATAAAAAGGGCTGGGGATGTAGTTTGGTAGTAAAGCCCCTGGAGTCAATCCCCTGTACTACCCCCACCCCAAAACTCCACAAATGAATAAACAAACAAAACCAAATACCTTTCTGTCTTCTACAATAGACATGCTCTCATCTTTGCAAATAAGACCATGTAGATGTAGTAAACTGTCCCTTCTTATCTGAGGAGGATTAGTTCCAGGAACTCGGCTGAAGACCAATACCCACAGTTGTTCAATTCCCTTATACAAAATTTGCATAGTACCTACATACATCCTATCTATGTACTTTAAATCATCTCTGTATGATTTATAATACCTAATACAACGTAAACACTATGTAAATAGTTGTCATGCTGCATTGTTTAGGGAATACAGACAAGAAAAGAAAGGAAGATCAATTCGTGGTCAGTACAAATACCATTTTTTTCCCAGGTACTTTCCATCCAAAGTTGATTGAATTTGCTGATTCGAAATACTGGAATACAGAGGGCCATCTGTATTTGAAAGAAACTAAACAAAACCAAACACGTTGAATCTTAACAGCCAGAAAGAAATTTAGAGATTATGTGGGCTAACCTATTCATTCTACAGGCCTGGACACTGAGGCACAGAAGAAAATGAATTGCTCAAAATTATACTGTACAATTATACAATAATGGAATTTGGTTTAGGCTTTTTCTGGCGGGGGGGGGGGAGATTAATAGAGTGTCTACTGTTATATAGACCCTTTATTCCATCTCAGTAAAACCCAGAGTGATGGTTGAATTTGTGATAAAATACCCCATGAATCAACACTTATTTAAAGCAATATTTCTAAGAGGAATTGCAGGGGGATATCAACTATATGAATTTCTTAAAAACAGCCACTGTCCCTAAAAGCATAAGATGTATTTGATTTTTAAAAGGGGAGGGGCATTTGGAGAGATTTGAATACTGACTGCCTATTAGACAATGTTAGAAAATTACTGTTGCTGGTTTAAGAATTAGTGGATTTGTGATTATGTTATTTTTATCTTTATTTCTGTATTTATGAACCTAAGGGAGCTGAACCAATGAGCTACATCCCCAGCTCATTTTATATTTTATTTAGAGGCAGTGTCTTGCTCAGTTGCTTAGGGCCTCGATGAATTGCTGGGACTGGCCTTGAATTTGTGATCTTCCTGCCTCAGCCACCTAATTCCCCAGGAATACAGACAGGCATGTGCCACCATGCCTGGCTATTATGCTATTTTAATTTATTTTTTGGCACCAGGGATTGAGCCCGGGGGCACTCAATCACTGAGCCACAGTCCCAGCCCTTTTTTTGTATTTTATTTAGAGACAGAGTCTTGCTCAGTTGCTTAAGGGCCTCACTAAGTTGCTGGAACTGACTTTGAACTTGTGATCCTCCTGTCTGAGCCACCTAATTCACCGGGATTATAGGTGTGTGCCACTGCGCCTGGCTATTATGCTAGTTTTAAAAAAGTTTTCATGTCTTAGACCTATATAATAAATATTTGCACTGACTGGAATGCTGTGGTGTCTGGTATTAAAAGAATACAGTTTTCTTGGTACCAACCAAGGAAATGAATACAAATGAAATGAACATAAATGAAATCTGATGCTGCATGCTGACACTTGAGTGATAGGTATTTAAGGATTCATTACACGACTCTCTCTACTTTTGAGTATCTCAAAAATAAAAGTTTCTTTGGGGGGGAGGTGTGTCTATTTGAAAGAAAAACATTTTTCCTTCATTTTAGGGATGTACAGAAAGGGGTGTGTGGCGTTTTATTCCAGAAAACTAATGTTCTTCCTATGGAAAATTAAGACAGTCTCCAAATCACATCATCATGGAATCTATAGTATTCTTCGGGGCCTCTTTGCGGCTAAGAAGACTTGGTATGTGATTGTTTTTACTCTAAGATTTATAGAGCTGGCTTATAATATTATATTCTTAATTGAATGGGTAGGATATTTAAAACACATGTGGTCACAACAGTTCTGGTTCCATTTTGAGTGACTTTGGACCCCCCCCCCCCGCCACTTTCTATTCATATAAGATATATCTGCATCTGGAAACTATCAAAATATCACAAAGACAACACAATGAAATGTGGCTAATTGAAGGGATAGACACCATAGAGGATGTAAGTGAGATCACTATCATTCAATAAATATTTGATCGGTAATACTTCTGGTTTATAGCCAGCTGGGAAATGGTGACATGGGTGGGGTGTCCAAATCCACAGAAAAGAAACTAAGCGCAAGACAGACCAACTTCACACGCTCAGAGGTTCAGGGGAAAGCATTTTATTCTAGTCTTACTTAAATGACAGAAAACACTTAAGGATGTGCTGAGCAACTCTTCCTACTTTCACATGGTGTTTCTGCTCTCAGTTGGTGGCTGAATCCTCACTCAGGATCCCTGGGTTAGAGCAAAGGGCTCGTGATGCTTTATGTGCTCCAGCACCTTCTGTCGGCTAAACAATAATAGTACTTATATATATAAAGGTGCTCTATCCAAATGGTTGTCTTTGTCACCAACTAACACATCACAAATTCATTCAAAAGCTGTTACTAGATTTATACTATTGCTTTGTGCTTATGTAGCTTTTAAAATCAGTGAATTCTAAAAAAACACAACTTGCTATCCTAGGTGGAGAGGGGCCCAGAAAGATGGATACGTCTTCATTGATCTGGTAAAGCAAACTCTCTTCCTCTCCCCCTGTAGTCCTGTTTTATGTAACACGATTTTTGTGTTTATGGTAGGGTGTTGGTGTTAATCAGCCTTTTATCATGTGATAAAATACCTGAGATGAACAACTTACAGAGATGAAATATTTATTTTTGCTCATCATTTCCCATGTCGGTTCACCATCACTTGGCTCTGTTGCTTTGTGGCAGCACAATACATCATGGCAGGAGCACTTGGTGGGGCTGGGAAACAAAGAGAGAGGGAGGGAGAGGCCAGGGTCCCAATATCCCTTTGGAGGGCACATCCCAACTTCCTTCCACTAGGCCTCCCCTTTTAGCAGTTCCCCCAACTCCCAGGGGCTCCATGCATTGGGGACCAACCCTTTAACATGTGGGCCTTTCGGAGACATTCAACATTCTATTTCTATGTACTTATTTAAGCATTTGGTTGTTAGAACTTGAAGCTCTAGGCATCCCTTTTTTGTCACTTCTTTATATTTATTTAATATACAATCGGCCCTCCATAGCTATGGGTTCCACATCCACAGATTCAACAGAAAGTAGAAAATATTTTTAAAATTTACATATAGTGGGGCGTGGTGGCATATGCCTGTAATCTCAGTAACTTGGGAGGCTGAGACAGGAGAATTGCACATTTGAGACCAGTCTCAGCAATTTAGTGAGGCCCTGTCTCAAAATAAAAAAAATAAAATAAAAAGGGCTGGGGATGAGGCTAAGTGGTTAAGTGCCCCGGGGTTCAATCCCCAGTTCCAAACCAAACCAAACAAAATTTGCATCTGTACTAAACAACAGATTTTTTTTTCTTGTCATGATTTCTAAACAATACAGTTCAATAACTACTTATATAGCATTTATATTTTATTAGGTATTGTAAGTAATCTAGAGATGACTTAAAGTATCTGAGAGGATTGCCTAGGTTCTATGCAAATACAACACCGTTTTATATAATGGAATTTGATCGTTTGAGGATTTAGGTATCCCCGGGGAGTTCTGGAGCCAATCCTCCCTCAAATACCAAAGGTTGACTGTAGTGCCCAAAGCCACAAAAATTTTTCACTATCAGACCTGAAATACCCAAGACATAGGTCTCTGCTTCAACTTTTTACAGGAATGAAGACTTAAAATTGGGTGGTTCTTGTCAGAAACACGTGATGTTCAGAGTGTTTCTGAAGGTTCTTATTACAAAATAAATTTTTACTCTAAAGTTTTTACCTGTTCTTTATGATTCTCCCTTCAGTAGGCTATTTTTTTTAAAGGGACTTTGGTCTTGGATTACTACGTACATCAAGCAAGCAGATGGCATCCTTGCTGAGCTAGGTTTCCGGTGAGAAGGATGATACAGAATGAGCTCCCAGATCATCACTGGAGGTGGATTAGTTGGAAGAGCCTTGTTTATTAGCAAATCATCTTCATTTTATTTAGTTCCTAATAATCATTTACCGCTTACTAAGCCCTTACTCTTCACCTGGTATTTTACGGTAATTTCTACAGCAACCCTGTGAGGGAGGATATGGTTCTTCCATGTTACAGATGAAGAATTTGATACTTAATGAGGCTAAGTAAATTGTCTAAGGTCATGCAGCCAGTAAGTGACAGAATTAGGATTTGAATCCAGCTCCGTGAATCCAGATCCTTAATGAACACAGAGGGGAACTCCTCACTAGCTCTTCCATCTAACGCCTCATCTTTGGAAAGACAAGAACTGTTGTAAACAACCCAAATAATGACAGCTGTTTCCTTAGCCCACCCTTATTGAGTCACTTCTTGCTTTATCACTTCCCAGTGGATAGTAGGTTGGTAAGTGGCTTGACCACTACCAAGATCATCCCGCACATTCGATGCACAGATGGCCCTGGCTTAGCTGTAACTTAACCTAATTATACTGGCCTTTTCACTTCTAGAGATCGTCATCCAAAAGGGGAGAGACTTTGGAAGACTTATTTAGGTCTACCTTAAAAAAAAAAAAAAAAAAGAGGGAAAATTATTTTGGAAGCAAATGAGTCCCTAACTTTTCTGCAGAAAAGTTTCTGGGATGGTTTGTTTGCTATTTGCCAAAGGAGAAGCCAATTAGAAGGATATTACACACAATAGCTATTAAGTCAACAAATGCCACGTGGAAGCAGGAAGAGCCACCCACTATGGGACACATATGGCGGCTAAAAATGTCCAACATCTTCTGGGCTTGACCCTGCCGACCCCCCACCAAGCCTCTCTTTCTAGCTTTGATGCGAACACACCTTTCATCTTTTCAGGAAGCCAAGCCATCTTAGCCATGACTCATCTGCTGATGATTGAGCTGGTCCTTTTTCCTTGGTGTATACTCCCCCTTCTCTTTTGGGTAGTGCTGGGGATGGAGCCCAGGGCCTCCCACTTGCTAGGCAGTCTCTCTACCCCTGAGCTTTGCCACCAGCCCCGCTTCACTAACCACCCCTAATTAAAATCTGATAGGATGGTGTGCTGTAAACCAACTCCTCCCCTGTCTTATGAGGAAGACAAAAGCCAAATGGAGGCGATAGGACCAGCCGATGTCCTCAGCAGTCACTTAATGGAGAAATAAGAGGAAGCGTTTTTTTTTTTTTATTTGGGAGTTGGGAGGAAGGGGCGTGTCTCAACTCGGCAAGGTCAGAAACTGTGTGGTTTCTGGGTCCCAGCAAGCCAGCCGCCAGGCAGCCAGGCAGGGAGCATGTGGTACGTGTCAGGCAGCCAGCACTGTCGCTGGCCCTGGGGGTACTGGGGACAGCAGGACAACCAGAGCACTGCCTCTTAGAGCTGCTAACACTTCTCAGACTGAGAGGCTGCATGCTTTGTTGAAATAGCTGCAAGTATAGCGTGAGGTTCAGCTCTGAGAACTGGCCACCTGCCAGTGGCAAAGAAAGAAGCCAGAATTTCCCATCCATAAAACCCCCGGGCCATGAACAGGGACCTTTGCCCAGCCGGGGACTGACCTGCCTGCCTGGGATGCCCGCTTTTAGCTCGGCCTCAAGGAAAGAGCTCAACTTTTTAAATAGTCCTCTTGCACGAATAACAAAGAAACCTCAGTGGAGAGAGGTGTCTGAGAGTCCCCGCCCACCCCCACCTACTTGGTTGATTTGAGTCAGAGTCGCTGATTTATACCCTCCCTTTAAATTTAAGTCTGGTCAGCTGTACGTTGATTTGTTCACACTCCCCCTGTCCCAGGTAGCTGGCTCAGATGGGTCTCAAAATAGACCAGGAACACAGAGCTGATAAGATCCCAGTGGGCAGAAGGTAAGGTTACACCATCTATGACATAACCTCTAGAATGATCGGAGCTGCCCTTTGCTCCAGAATCCGGGCTCCGGTGGATTAAAACAGTGTAAAGTCCTCAAACAGTTGGGGGTTTAGTGTGTGCACGCTTTCCTTGAAGTTGGTGAAACTTCCACTCAGCTCTGGAAGGGTCGGATAAGCAGTCCCCCAGCCTTTTCTTTTCCTTTCTTTGCTTTAGAGGGACGGATGGCCAAACAAACATTCTGGTGGCCTTTAAGCAGAACGAAATTCTTTGCCGGAGCACGTGCCAGTGTCTTTACAATGCACGGCACACTTTGGAGGCTTTTTTTGGCACGCACTGGAACACAATTGGATTCCGGGGCTCCAGGGACAAAGAGCGCTGCTAATTTGCGCAGCCACGGGCTTGGAGAATGGGGAGCCTCGGAGGATGGTCCTCTAAAGAGGGGACATCAGGGCATCAGAGCAAATCGGGTTCCCAAGAGAAGGACAGGGACAGACAGCCCCATCTCAGAAGAAATATCTGTTTCTGCTGACCCGTGTTTCTGATGATGTCAGTGTACCTCGCCCCTCGCCAGCGTGACCCGAATTTCTGAGCCTTGAGTTGCCGCCACAGACCCTGTTGGGAAAGGAAGGGAATGTACTCGAATATTTATAGAGGGATCCAGGAAGTGAGGAGGCACAGCCCGGGCTTCCTGGTGGGGCTGCTGACTCACACTGCCATCCTTAAGGCCAGTTCCTTCATTTCTTGGTTCCTCAGTTTCTCAGTGAAATGAAGGATGAAAATGGAATTCCCCTAGGGGCACTGGGAACACCTAATTCCATGTTTATGTCACTTTGAGATAGCTGGGGTCGCTGCAAAGCATCCTCACGTGGAAGATTACATCTTTATTGTCAATTCCAGGCATACGTCTGAATAAATGTCATTCAAGATCTTTCAGGTTACCTTTCTTACTGTCCACTCCATGGCATTTCCTCCCCGCTCAGTTGTTTTTTTTGGGGGGATGGGGTGGGGTGGGTGGGAGGTGGTACCAGGGAATTGAACTCAGGGACACGGGATCACTGAGCCACATCCCCAGCCTTTTTTTTTTGTATTTTACTTAGAGACAGGATCTCACTGAGTTGCTTAGCGCCTCGCTGTTGCTGAGGCTGGCTTTGAACTCTCCATCCTCCTGTCTCAGCCTCTGGAGCCTCTGGGATTACAGGCTTGCACCACCGGGCCTGGCCCCCTTCTCGTTTTAATTCTTTTCTGCAATGTCATTTGCACGAAGATTTGTTTCTAGAAGGCTCTTTCCAGAACCTGGTAGCCCTAAGTCTTGGTCCACAGGGCTGACTAGATGGGATCCTGCTCGCTGTAGCTGTTTTAGGTCCCAACTCTCTGTGCTCTTTCAGGGAATTTAGGCTGTTGCTTTGAACTTGATTATTTTCCACCCCTCAAAGTGTCGACTGCATTGTTTGGCTGGGGTGAATACATCACTTCCTCTTTGTTGGGGGGGGGGTGTCTGTGTTTTGTCTCTTGCTGGGTTTGAAATGTCATGTCATGTGTTGGATTTTGCTGGATTACATTGGGAGGTTTGTTGGTCCGGGTTCCCAAGTCATCATTGGTCACCAGAGCCCTCACCACTTCTACATCCTGTGACAGAGAAGCTTTAGCATTTACCTAGAGATACAACTGCTTTCTTGCTTGGGTCTGCTGCCTCTGAGGGAGTTCCCCTAGCAAGGACAGAAAAACCAACAAAACTCTTCTTGGCTGTTATCTTTTCTTCTTGCTGGGCGGTCAGGCTGCTCGGTTGCCTGGCTCAGTATCTGGCTGAGCTCCATGTCAGAGTGGATCTCCACGCCTCTCATCTAGAATATGGGCAAACCTCCGGGACTTCGACCAATCTTTCCCTGGCTCCTCATGGATAACTTTTTTCCGCTCCTAGAAGCCACATTTCTCTGCTTTAAAAAGTGCACGTGTAGATACACTTTCAATTTACTGACTCTTCCCATAAGCATTATCTATGTGCCAGGCCACTGTAGTAGACGTTGAACGTGTGATAAGAATAATGATTCTTAGCTCCTGTTCTCTAAGAGCAGGGTTGCTGACAGGGCAGAGGGAGGTACAGGAGGTGACGGGGAGGGCTGAGAGAGACCCACATAGGCACAAGGTCCAATGCAAAAGGGAAGATTTCTGGTGGTGGCTGGGATTTCGTAGCAATCTCATTTACAATATTCATAGAATAATATTATTGTCCATTAGAAAGATGTCGATGCCCCTTTGGGACATTTTCTGTCTCCATGACAGCCTTTCCCATCAGTTCCATTCTATAATTACCTGGATCTTTTTATTTCCCTCCATCTCATTACTGCTACTTTAGTTCACGGTGTCGTCACTGCTACCCTGTGTGAATCCTTGCTCCTGACAACCCCCATAGCTCTCAGAGGAGACTCCTGCTTCAAACTCTTCCAGCGAGCTTTCTGCTCCAAGGATAAAGTTAAATGCTCTACCTTGGCTCAGAGGCCCTCTGTGACCCCCACTCCCAGCTTTTGCTAAGTTCTGTCTTTGCATTCGCAGTTCCCCAATTTCACTTGTTACCTCTCGTGTATAACCCTCAGTACAGGCTAATCAACCTGCTTAGACTATTCCTCCCTCTCCTTATATACCTTCATCTGGCCGAGTCTTGCTTATCTTTTAGGTCTAAAGCTTAGATATCACTTAGATATGACCTTCCAGACTGGACTAGGTGATCCTTCTCTATGTTCTCCCTTTAAACTTTGATCCATGGGTACCTCACTCTTCGTCTTCGTATTAGAGCATCAATTAGTTTTTTATCTGATTGCCTAATTGAGTGAGCTCTGTGAGGGCAGAGACAGAACTAGATTATGTACTATTGTACCTCTAGATTTTGGCAAATAGTAGGACAGAGGCCTATATTAGTTATTTATGGTAGCATTACAAATTGCCCTAAAACTGAGTAGCTTAAGACAACAAATACTCATTATGTCATAGTTTTTATGGGTCTGGAATTCAGGAGCAACTCAGCTGGGTGGTTCTGTCATGAGGTTGCAGTCAAGATATCAGCCAGGGCTGTCATCATCCAAAGACTTGAATGGGCCAAAGGATCTTCTTTCAAGATGGCGCACCCACATGGCTGTTGGCAGGAAGCCTGCACTTCTTACTGCTGTGTGGTATTCTCCAAGTGTCTGTTTGAGAGTCTTCCATTACATTCTTTAAGTGGGGGTGATCCAAGAGAAAGAGCAAAGAGGAAGTTTCTATACCTCCAGGAGTCTAACTTGCTTGAATCATTATTTTAGCCATACTGACAACATTGAGTTCATTAGAAGTAATTAAATACAGCTCAAATTCACTGGGAGGGGGGATTAGGATCTATGTTTGGAAGGGTAAAGTATAAGGAATTTGTGGGCTTGAGGATATAGCTCAGTTGGTAGAGTGCTTGCCTTGAATGCACAAGGCCCTGGGTTCAATCCCCAGTATTTAAAAAAAAAAAAAAAAAAAGAAAGAAACAAAGAAAGGAAAAAAGAGTTTGTGCACATTTTAAAACCACCACAGGATTTCAATAAATGACAATGTGTTGAATAAATACACCAATATGAGACTCCTCTGTTTATTGATAAGACTCCCCTGTTTATTGATTCATCCAGATATTTACTGGGCACTACTACAACAGAACTTTTCCTAGGTGGAAGAAAATTTCCTAGAGAGTAAAAAAATATAATAGTAGAAGTGGCTGTGGTGCTTCATCTTTCAAACAACTAGTGATAAAGAGCAAGGGTCACCCTACCCCAACAACCCTGTTATTGCTGCCTCAGACTTTGATTTGCAACACTTTCTTGTCTCTGAGTGTATATTTTGGAGCCATTTCCCTGAGTTTTACATCTTCCCATTTCCATCAGCTCCTTTTTTTGTGGAGGGGTTAGGAGGTACCAGGGATTGAACTCAGGGGTACTCATCCACTGAGCCACATCTCCAGCCCCTTTTTGTAATTTTATTTTAGAGACAGGGTCTCATTGAGTTGCTTAGCGCCTCGTTGTTGCTGAGGCTGACTTTGAACCTGCGACCCCACTGCCTCAGTCTCCTGAGCCACTGGGATTACAGGCGTTCACTGCCGCGCCTGGCTTCCATCAGCTCCTGAGAGCCAAGGTTGAGGTGTATCACATTTAGTAGAGCCTTGCACCCATGGGTCACTGCCAAGTGTGAACAGGCCGTGCAGGTGCAACGCATGGTGCGTTTGAGTGTGTGTTCTTCTAAGTACTTTTTGTTCATAGAGCAAGGGGGCTGTCCTCGCCTGCCGAGCTGGAGACCCACCTACGGTCAGGGAAAGGGTCAAAACCTTGGCTTCTCTGTGTACTAGGTTGCCAACCTCGGACCCAGCCCTTTCTACTGTTTGTAAAGTTCCTTTGCAAAAATGGCCTCATTTTCTTCCCCAGTCACCCCTTAAGACTTAGGGAAGTCAGACTTGAGGTTTCTGGAAAATCAGAATGAGAAGGCTAGAAAAATAGCTGCAGAACATGGTTTGGTCAAACATTTTCAGTTCTTCCTCTATTTTATATAAGGTCTTAGGACAAGTTAGTGGCAAGGAACAGAAGCAGGTCTTGAATCCAAGTCCATCTCCTGATTCTGTTCACCGTCTTCTGCAGGGAGGCCATAGAGCTTAGGAGTTCAGTATCTAGGTTCATAGTTTGGTTTTGGCACAGGTGAGATTCTTTTAGCCTCAGTTCACTGTCTGTAAAATGGGAACGACAATGATACTTACCACATAGAAATATGAGGGTTAACGCAGATTATCCAATGCAGAGCCTGGCATGAGATAAGTCCTCAGTGAATACTAGTGCTTATTATTCTATCTCTGCCTGTATTTTACTGGGAGGCGTGGGCAAATAGAAAAGTTTCTTTATTACCCCAAGCCAGTTGAAGATATATATATATATCCTCGTTTTTATATGCTAAATTAGCAGCCCTTGATTTTTTTTGGATGTACAGTATACTTTTTGCTCTCCTGAACTTCAAAGCTTTCTAGAAATCGTTCTGACAGTTGAAGATTAAGATGGTGTGTGCATTTGTGCATTTGTGTGCGCGCACTCACACATGGTCTTTGCTTGACATTTTGCAGGAAGTTCCTTGTTGTAAGCTTTTATTCATTTATTTATTTATTTTTTGGTATGGGGGATTGAACTCAGGGGCACTTGACCACTGAGCCACATCCCTAGCCCTATTTTTATTTTTATTTTTGTATTTTATTTAGAGACAGGATTTCACTGAGTTGCTTAGTGCTTCTCTTCTGCTGAACTCTAGATCCTCCTGCCTCAGCCTCCCAAGCCCCTGGGATTATAGGCGTGCACCACCACGCCCAGCTGTAAGCGTTTTATTTTGGGACTGTGTGGATGAAGCAACTCTACTCTGCTCACCTGAGGATTCCTGCTCTGTATCTACTCAGTGTGAAAGAAGAAGAGGTTCTGTGGTAGAGTTTGCCTAACACAGGCAAATACTAAGACTGGGAAGGAGACTGGATGTTTGATGCATGAGTCAGAGCATTAAAGGCCAGGGCATGTTCTCCTCAACTATTTGAATGAGGAGAGAAAGGAAAAGAGATTTTTTTTTTTTAAAGATATGTAGTAGCATCTGAGGAAGGAATCAAAGAAAAAAAAAAGGCAAAAATTCCCCAAATATTGAAAGTGACCTTTTTTTGTTCTCATATCGCTGTTTGATTTGACACCTTGGTTAATACTTTTTTAAAAAATTAAAATCAATTAAGAATAATTTTAGGGCTGGGGGTATAGAGTGGTAGTAACTTATACTAGGTTCTGGGTTTCATCCTTATTATCACACATACACACGCACACACACACACACACACACACACACAAATGAAAAGAATTTTATTTGAGAAGTGAAAGCTGTCACAATCCCCTGAGATGATTGGAATCGTGGGTTTTATTCAGTGCAGGACCAATAATCCTGGGGTGAATTTGCTAGGTATTCAGTGGTTTCATGCATGACTAAGGGAGTCACCCATGCCAACTCTGTGATGTGACTCTCCTTGTGTTTCATTATTTCCCAAAGTATTGGTGATTTTTTTTTTTTTTTGCTTTTAATTCTTCCCAGAGAAAATTCTCCCTTAGAAAATTCCCTATTGCTACTTTATTTGGCAGCCAACTTTCTATACAACCCAGTCACTTAAATGTACAGCTTGAACTTCCTTTACTCTCTTGTCCCCTTACAGATAGATGACTCAAGGCAGAACCTTCAGGCCAGGTCCCAGGCACCACACAGATCCTTTGTGACCAGATAGGAAGGAAACTCCATCGTCTTTATTTAACCCCAACTCCCACCTCATTTTACTAAGGAAATTTGGAGATGGAGAGAGGAAGGGGGGTCCCTGACTTGTTTTTCTGCTTTTAAAATGCTGAGCTCCTCTTTTTGCCCTCCTTCCCCTTTATCGCTGGGCAGTGGCTCTTTCGCAATCTCGTGTCACTTTGCGCTCGCTGCCCATGACGCTTCAGATGGGTGGCACTTGCCTTTGTGTCCAGTCAATGCACAACGACAAAGGTACGGGCCGAAGTTCTTGGACACCCGAGTGTACCATCAGGGAAGGGTTCTTGTTTGGAAAATTCTGTTGAATCACTTTAGTTGTGTGCTGCTAGTTTTGATCTTTCTTTTATTTTTGTAAATTCTGGGTCTGGATTCCAGAAGTCAGACCCATCAGAGAGAATAATCGATTTTACAGAAGAGCGTGATCCAGTACCTTGAACTTGGCTGGAGGACCTCACTACCTTGCACACAGTGCCCACCAAATGTCTGAAGCCAGTTGGGTCTGAAGACATTCCTACACGCCCTCAGGGACTTGGCATGTGACTTATCTCTGCTTACTCGAAGGCACCGAGGTTGCTAGATCACCAAGTGCATTTTTCCTTCTTGATTTTTGTGCACGGACCATGCTTGGCTGTTGGCTTCCTGTCTCATATTGCTGTGACAGCTCTTCCTTTTGCAGACTCGGGCAGCCCAGGAGGAAGCGTGTGCACAGCCCAGAGGGAGAGGGGGAAACCACTCAGGAAATATTGACCTGGAGCACTTAGAATTCAAGGTCACGGTTCCACTTCTTGTCTGCCACTGCAGAGCAATGGCGAGGCTCTGCAGGGGGAGTGTTTGGTCTCACTGGGTACAAAAATGGGGACCAGCTCCTACACGGGGCCCCTGGTAAGTAGCTCATCACCACTGTTGGAAACTGGCCCTAGTGTTACAAAGAAAGGAGGTGCCTCCTGTCACTCCCTAGGACCAGAGAAGGACAAGGAAAGTTCCACAAAATGGAATTGGAACCCACAGCACTGGTGTCAAGCGGGGATGTCTCCACACAGGCACGTGTGCGTCCTGCACATTTCACACTAGAAGGGGACCTTTTTTTTTTTTTAGTACTGGTCAGAATGGCATATTTTTACAAAAATGAACCAACTATACTATTTTCAGAATCTTTAGGAAGATATCTTCATTACTTTCAATGCTCTCTTGTTTGTGTGTTGGTGTTCGTGTGTGTGTGTGTGTGTGTGTGTGTGTGTGTGTATGTTTTGATTTTCCCCAAATTAGACTTCTACCACTTGGTGTAGCTCCATGGTGTCTGGTTATTTCTTTTCTTTTCCCTTCCCTCTTTAACTCACCTTTCTTTTTTTTTTCTTTCTTTCTTTCTTTCTTTCTTTCTTTCTTTCTTTCTTTCTTTCTTTCTTTCTTTCTTTCTTTCTTTCTTTTTTTGACTCAGGGTCTTGCTATGTTGCTCAGACTGGTCTTGAGTCTTGAACTCCTTGGCTTCAAATATCCTTCTGTCTGAGCCTCCTGAGTAGCTGGGACTGAAGGCATGTGCCACTGTGCCTGGCTTGATATATTTCTGGATCTCTGGTAGCCTCGGTTCCCTAACTTAAAAAAAAAAAAAACTGAACATGTGATTTATTATGTTTAAAATTGGTCTGTAAGATGACTTCCCTAATTTTGAGACAGGACCAACCATGTGTCTTTTTTTTTGGTACTAGGAATTGAACCCAGAAGTGCTTAACTGCTGACCCACATCTCTACCCCCTTTTATTTTTCATTTTGAGATCGGGTTGTACTCAGAGAGTGGTCCTCGCTAAGTTGCTTAGGGCCTCACTAAGTTGCTGAGGCTGGCCTCAAACTTGTGATCCTCCCGCCTCAGCCTCCAGAGTGATTGAGTTTACTGGCTCAATCACCATCAACCCCCGGCTCCAACTATGTGTTTCTTTAGAGATCTTTGTGGTGAGTCAATGAAAAAGTGAATGGAAGTGCCACTCTGAGTGGTACCCAGTCGGTTCTTGGCCCACAGACATTCCCTTTCTCTCTGCACTTATTGCATTTGAACTGCTAGAGGACCCCATCTTATATAATAAAGGGTTTTACAAACATATTTTTATTTAAGAGCTTTAGAAGAACTACCTAAGAAACTATGGTAAATTTCTTGGCAAGGTAAAAATAAATTCATACAATTTCTTTGGTCCATAGTGCTTTTATCTATTACATGGTAAGACCTGGAGAAAAATGGGTAACAAAAACAGAGATTCTGTCGTTCAAATTCTCTCTTAATGCATTGGACAGAATCATCTGAAACCAACGTTTCTGAAGGACAAACACGGTGGACTGTTGGCAGTTTCTTATGGTTCCTCTTGGTAATGGGAGGCGGGAGGGTGACACCTAGCAGTGTGGAGGGGTCTGGGAGGGCCTGATGGAGGGTCCCCGGGGGCAATAGCACCTCTCCCTGAGCACAGGTGCCTCTTAGTGGGGGACTCCGGCAGCCCCCTGTGTTCTCCGCTTTGTCCCCAACAGCTCTCCCGGCCCACTTCTTGCTGCGCCCCTTTCTTGCTGTGGACATTTTGCAGATTAACCCTGGGAACGAGACCCTCAGCCGGGTGGCACTGACTTTGTCCTTCATTCCAGCCTGCCCAGCCAGCTCGGGCGCCTCCTCCCCCTGGATTGTCTTGGGAACACAAGGGTCCTGGGTGGACTTGCCCCCAAAACCCCTTCCTCAAGACCCCTCTTTGGGGCATGTGGGATGCCGTTTTAAGCAGAGAAACCCATGTCTGAACAGAAGGTTGGGATTGGAGTGCGGACTGCCCCCCAGCTGGGCAGCAGTGAGGGGGCCCTGGGATAGGCCCTGAGGAATCCTGCTTTGGTGGGAACTAGACCCTAAGTGGACTGCACTCCGCCACTTACCTTTTTCTGCCTCCTGAGAGGGTCTCCATCCCTCCTAGCCATTGAAGCATGTCTCTGTGTGTGTGTGTGTATGTGTGTGTGTGTGTGTGTGTGTACACAGAGGACACTGAGAAATTATTTAATTTGGGGGGTGGGGGTAGGGAGAGATACCAGGGATTGAACTCAGGGGCACTCAGCCACTGAGCCACACCCCCAGCCCTATTTTGTATTTTATTTAGAGACAGGGTCGCACTGGGTTGCTTAGTGCCTGGCTTTTGCTGAGGCTGGCCTTGAACTCGAGATCCTCCTGCCTTAGCCTCTCCAGCCGCTGGGATTACAGGCATGCTCCACCACGCTGGGCCTATTTTATTTTATTTTTTTTAAATTATGAAAATAAAGGTTACTTATAGTGACTTTTAAAAAATGTTTATTTTTGCATATTACTTACTGATCCCTTTTAACATGAACGCTTGAATCTTTCTTCAGCCCTGCAAAATATTCTTGCTATTTCTTTATCACCCCCCACCCCCATCCTCTCTGTCCTATCCAGCAATTTCTATAAAGTAGCTGGGCTCACGGATCATGCCTTCTTGTCTCTTAATTTCTAGTTCACATTTGATATCTCTTGGCCTTCTAAGCTTTATTTTGGGCCAATCAGCCCAGTCTACCACTTAGTGAGCTTGTTCCCCACGGCTGACCTTCTGCAATCCATCCCATCGTTGGATTCCCCATAACTCTGATAGCTCTTCTTCTCCGCAGCCAGTCAGTCAGGGATTTAGCATCCTTGTACATTTCTCTCGGGACACTAATTATACTTCATTTAAAGCTCTCCTCTCTTTTCTGTAGTACTTATTTCCCCAGGGCCCAATTTCTGTAGTGAATAGAGTTAAGTGTTGGTCTGCTGGTTTCTCAAATTCGGGGTGATCTCTGGGTATCTTTCACGTGCCAGAAGAGGGTCTGGAGATTGCTGGGCATTGGTAATTGGTGCATATTTTCTCAGCCCTAGTGAGAATCCCTTTGATTCTGGCAATGAACCTAAAGAGTGACCATGGAAATCAGATCTTGGTGGTTAGATAGAGGAGGGGGAGAGGAAATTGAATATTGGAGTAGAGATGAAAAGGTTCGAGGGTGGAGTTCAGGTGAGGGGATGAGGTTGAACTGGAGGAGGATGAGTGCAGGCATAGAAAGTGGGGAGTGGGCTGGATGGGGGGGAAGGCTGGGAACATTCAGACCCAATGGTCTCTCTTGACTCCGAGCATCAGGAGACCCCTTGGGGATGGTGTTTGGAACTTGAGGGGAGAGAAAGTAGAGATAATAAATAAATATCAGAAGTGTTCTCTGCTTTTCGGTGCCATGTCCTGAGCTGCTTTCTTTGGCCACATCCTTCTGCCATGACGTCCTGCCTCACCTCGGGCTTAGAGCAACGGAGTAGGCCTCTGGAACCAGGAGCCCCGAATAAACTTTTCCTCCTCTAAAAATAAAAATGAAAATTTCACTTTTAAATCACCAGTGGTGAGGAGATCCTTGTGAGGCCGTTGCAACAGTTAACGTGCCTGGGAATAGGATGCTGGCGGTGGAGAAGGAGAAACTGGGACATACTCTGGAGACAGTGAGGAAATAACAGCCTGGGCTTCACGAACCAACTGGGTGTGAAGAGTGAGGGAGAGAGAAGAGTCAAGAATGACCGAGGACTGAGTGAATGGAGGGACTAGCCCAGAGAACTTCAGAAGCAGGAAATGGTTTGGGGAAGATGGTGAGCACTTTGACCCCACTGAGTCCGAACTGCTGATGTGACATCGGGGGGAGCATCGTGGTTGGGAGCATGGGTGTGGTACTCAGGGGTGGTTGGATCCTCGGAGACGGGCTTGGGACTTGTCCAGATAGAGAACAGCTGCAGCCAGCCACAGGGTGGGGTTGATGAGGACGGATGGACAGATGGACAGATGGAGGGAGGGAGAGGATGAAGAGGAACCAGTAAAATAACCCCCAAAAGGAACAAAGCAGGAAAACCAGAGAAGCCCAGACTCCTAGAAGCCAAAGGAAGGAGGAGAGTTTGAAGAAGGAAGTGAGTGATCACTAGTGTGAGATCCTGTAGGAAAATAAATCATAGCAACATAATAATGGGAGTGGCTTGTACCGGGTGCTCACGCTGTGCCGGGGTTCTGGTCTAGGTACCCTCCTTGGGTTAATTAATTTAAACCTTATAACAGCCCTCTGAGTGGGTCTTGTATGGCCTCTCATTTTACAGACAAGAAAACTGGAAAGGCAAAGAACTGGACTCAAGTCACACAACTGGCAAGATGTGGCGCCATCTTGGTTCTGGAACCCACATCTTGACAAAATACCACATGTCTATCTAAAGGAGTCCTCCCCCCAATTTTCTGACCTAGGTGTATATTTCTGATGAAAATGTACATTCCTGATATAAATCTGTGTCTTATAGCCATATGCCTTAAGTTGGAACAATTAACTCCCTTCCTTTACCTAGTGGGCTTTGGAACAATAGGAAGCCATTGTTTCATGAGTAAGAACTTGAAGAATGTTAATACGTTTTAGTAACTCTGAAAAGCAGTGTAGGTTTGGGTCTTTAAAGAGAGAATGCATTTTGTATATTGGGTCCTTTTAATCCAGAGAATCCATTACCTCAATACTACCCACCATCCAAAAAGCCATGGAATGAGCTTAGTAAACTGTGACCACATCAGTTTTGCTTCTAGGCATCCAGTGGCCACCCATAATCTTCCAGATGAACCTGCTGTGCTTAAAGTGGCACATGAGAACATAGACATGGCATGAGAGGATCTTGTTGATCTGGCCCTGGTCTGCATCTCCAGCCTTACCTCTCTCCATCCCACCTGGTGTTCTGTAGCTGGCCACAGAGAACACCCTAGCAATCCTGTGGAATGGACCACCTCTCCCAGGGCTATTTCCTTTGAGCACTTTCTCTCTTCATCACTCCATGGCCTCACAAAGCAGCTAAAAACGATCACTCTGACACACCCATATGATCTTGTCACTGTCTGGTTTAAAACCCTTTGATGATTTTCCATGATACATACAATAAAATTCAAATTTGAAACAGTTGTCTGTAAAGCCTTGCCTAATCTGTCCTTGTGGGCTCTCTGACCTCCACCCCTTCCTGCTGTTTTGGCCCACTTAAATTCTAGCCAACCCAGTCATCCCCCCTCCCCAAAGTACATCGAACTTGTCCTTGACTTAGGCCAGTTCCTTGACTTCCTTCCATCTCATCCTTAGTGTCTCACCTTAAACAGCACCTTTCCATCTCTCCCTGATACTTTCTTTCACATTTCTCTGCCCATTAGTGGGTTTCTTCCTTCTGAAATGGGAATATCCAGTATGAAGAAACTTGTCTTTCTACAGTGCGCAGAATAGTGCCAGGCACATGATAATTGCTCAGTTAACATCACTGGAATGGATGTAGGCGCTGGAGCCACCTCCCCCGGGGAATCCTCCCTGACTGTGACCACTCCATCCCCGGCTTGGGTAGGCCATGCTCTGATATGCTCTTTGGAGCTTGGGCTTCTCTTGAGGCCAGCACCTTCCATACCGGTTTGTAACTATTTTCTAGAATGAAGAAGGAAGCGAGTGATCCGTTGTATGAGATGCAGCAGGAAAACAAATCAAATAACATAATAATGGGAGTAGCTAGTACCGCCCCACCACGATCCCTAGGTGGAAGCTCCTTGAGGTATTCCCAGAGCGTGGCAGAGCTCCTGGCCTAGCACACACCTGCGACCAAGGTCTGTTGGCCAGTCAGTGAGCAAGGAAGAGGGAGGCAGAACAACTGTGCTTTGAATCCTGGCAGAAGTGGGAGGTAGCCATCGTCCACAGCAAAGGCCTGGGCTTTACCTGTGGCCACATCATTTCTGAGCTTGTTCGGGACAAGTGCCTGTGAACCTCCCCAGGAGAGCCAGGTTGTCTGCGTGTCCCTGGGAGGACCAGCCAGAAGGCACAGGGTGCCCAGAGGCTTGCCCTCCAGGAGGGAGGGCGGGTAATGTCCAGAAACTGGCCTGGCTGATTTTTATCAATGTGCCTTTCAGTGAAATTGTATGGTGCGAAAGGGAACAATACAATTGCTTCACAGTTGCTGTCTGCAAAGCCCTTCTAGACAAAGGCAGTTTTCACTCACCCTGACTTGGGTGAAGTAATTATGAAACCTTAAAAAATCAGATTCCTTGACTTAAGGTCCAAACAGTGTTGAAGAATGAATTTTGCTACAATTTGGCTTTCTAGATTGCTGATTGATCTAAAAAAAAAAAAAAAGACCCTTAGGCATTAACCTATTACTTTTTTTTTTTGGCAGTTCTAGGGATTGAACCCAGAGACATATTGCCACTGAGATACATCCATGACCCTTTTAATTTTTAATTTTGAAACAGGGTCTCACTCAATTGCCCAGGATGTCTTTGAACTCGCGATCCTCCTGCCTCAGCCTCTGGAGCCGCTGGGGTTACAGCTGAGTGTCCCCACGGCTGGTCATTACTGCTCTCTAACTGTAGTGATAAATCGCAGTGGTATCATTAATTAAATAATGAAGGGTAGAAAATACTTGGTTCTTATCGCTCAGAGAAAAAACACTTCAATAGAGCCACAGGGGAATAAGAAATTAAGCCAGGTAAATTGATTCAATCAGTGTCCCTTGTCTTTCTCTTCCCACTGTCTTTCCTACTGTGTTCTTTCTCCTCACCTCGCTCCCCACTGATCCTTACCCCCCAGCTCCTCCAGTAGATCCTAAGTCACACTTACCCGTTCAAAACCAGAGCCACAGATGTGGCCTGAGACAGCTGGGATTCCTGTAGTGCATCTCACCAGGACAAAAGCAAGGGGAGAAATTTTGTGACAGAACAGGACCTTGTGGGAGAGGAGAGGAAATAAGATTGATTTACTGTGTTATAATACTCATAGTTAATACAAAGAAATGCCCTTTGGCAACACAATCTAGTCCACCTCTGCATCTGTAAATTCTGTGGCTGGAATTGTGCACAATGGAGTTAGGTCTATGATGAGGAGTCTGTGCTAAACATGAACAGGCTTTCCTTCCTTGTCATTATTCGCTAAACAATACACTGTAACAACTGTGGACATCGTATTGACTTTATTTTTTTGTTGTTGTTGTTTTGGTACCAGGAATTGAGCCCAAGGGCACTTAACCATGGAGCCACATCCCGTGTATTTTATTTAGAGGCAGGGTCTTGCTGAGTTGCTTAGGGCCTCACTAAATTGCTGAGGCTGGCTTTGAACTCATGATCCTCCTGCCTCAGCCTCCCAAGCCACCAGGATTATAGGTGTGTGCCACCGCGCTCATCAGCATTGACATTCTATTAGGTAGGCTAAGTCATCGAGAGATGATTTATAAAGTATTTAGGCAGATGTGCACAGTTCTATGCAAACCATGTGCCATTTTATATGAGGGACTTGAGCATCCATGAATCTCGGATCCATGAAGGGGGTGGGGATTCTGGAGTCCATTCCTCAGGGATACGGAGGGGTGACTCCACGGTACTGCATACAGGTCCCCCACTGCCCAGAGACACTGACCACCCAGAAAATAAGCCCCTCCACCATGGCACTTGCAGAAGTGCTGGGAGGGACGGGGTGTCCCAGAACTCAGGGAAATTGTCTGCTGGGGCTCAGGTCCTGTGAAGCCACAGGTGCTAGGAAGCCACAGGGGGACCCACTCTCCAAATGCATCTCCAAAAGTGACTTTAGTACTATTAATACTATTTGTTATGATTATAGCTTCCCTTCCTGTAGGTTCACTTCTGTTTTTGAGAAGCTTGCATTACTATGGTTTTTTGAACACAGTAGGAAAGAACAAAGGTTCCCGGAGGCCCTCAGCCCTCCCTTCTGGCAGAACTAGTTCCTGGACAAGAGCCTTTGTTCTGTCCTTATCCCTGAGTTTATTCTCTTGGACCTTGATTGAAATGGACATTGTCACTTTGGTTGTTGTCAGTCATTCCTGCTGGTCAGATGGGCCTTCTGGTAGACCTTGGTCCCAGGTACCTACAGGGACACCTGTGAAAGATTCTTCCAGAGAAGTGTCTGCATTGGGCATTCAAAAATCCTAATTTAACCTATTGACCTTCATTCTTGCTCTCTTGCCCAAAAGGAGCTGTGGTGTTTCCAAATGTTTTTAGGCAGTTGCTAATACTGCTGAGCCTTGGGGATTTTGTATCTCATTTCTTTTCTCCCTGAAGGCATCCGATAGTTTTTCTTGAAGATCTCCATGAAGATGGCTCAGAATTTCCTATGTCTGTCTCCGGTACCCAGCCTTTTCTCATCTTTCCTCTCTCGTTCCCTCCGACTTCCTGTGGCTCAGCTGTACTAGGATACCTTAGACAGATTGCCCCCCACTCCGATCATCGCAAGATGCTTCCAGCCACTTTGACTTGCCCTTCTCTGAGTTGGTCACCCTTGGAAACCTTAGGTGGGCTTCAGAGTCTCTTCTGTTATGACCATAACTGTAACTGAAACTCTATCTTGGGTGTCAGAGATGGAGCGAGCCGCTCAAAGCTGACATCCCCTTTGAATTCCTTATCCAGGGCTACAGGGCTGACCAACTCGGATGGGCGTCCCTCAGGGAGTATGTATTTGAGTGGAGGTTAAGGAAAATGAAGCAAAGGTGATAACCCAAGGAAAGGCCGATGGGGGGAGGAGGCCTATTTAGGGAGCCATAAGGAACTTTCTTAACCAGATGCCCCTTTCTTCCATGGACTCACTATGGCAATAGCTTCAGGGAGCAGAAAGAAACCAGCAGAAAAGGCCACCGTGATGCATCCATTGCATTCATCTCCCGAAACCTGCCTCTGGGCTCTGACTCGCATTTCTGCATATCTGTCACTGCACCACCTTCTCCCAAGGTAGGTCATGTGGAGTCTTTCTGTCTTTCCCTCCAAATTTCACTGGGACAAGTCCAGTAGATTTGCACAGCTATCTTCCTCCCTCACTTTCCTGCTGGGTTATTCTGTCATCCCCTCCCCCTGCTCCTAGGGGCCTGCGGCCCATCTTCCCATCCTGAGCACTGTGAATCTGGCAGACCAGCACGCACAGCACTGTACCCTGTGGGTACAGCTCTCCTCTGTTTTGTTCTGAGCCCTTGTTCTGCATTCCAGCTCTGCCTACCCTACACCCCTCTAGCTCTCTGGAAGGTACCTTCTCCCACCTACTACCTTTATGTGCACCTCTGGTTTTCAGTGTGGTCTATTCCTGCCAGAACCAAGTCTGGTCACAGCATATTATAGAGACAGAGATTTCTTTGCATTTATGTGACTTTTACTCAGGTGAGAGGGACCAGATTGAGAGTTCAAGGACAGACACCCCTCACCCTATACCTTTCTTCTTTCTTTCTTTCTACTGAGGGATGAACCCAGGGGCACTTAACCACTGAGCCATATCACCAGCCCTTTTTTATATTTAGAGATAGGGTCTCACTGAGTTGCTTAGGGCCTTGCTAAGTTGCTGAGGCTGGCTTTGAACTCTCAATCCTCCTGCCTCAACCTCCCGATTCGCTGGGATTACAGGCGTGTGCCATGGCACAAGGCTCAAGGATAGATTCTGAAGGGGCACTGGAGGGGCCCAATCCCTCTCACATCTCTGCTAAGCAGCCTGCAGGCATGTACAGAAGACCAAGGATCTGACCATAACTGTTAAACAAGAAGCACTCATTGCAAGATAGTATACTAATAGGGTTCTGTCTCCATTTAGGAATCCTAATAAATCCTAATAAATCATCTTCTACAGAAGACCAAGGATCTGACCATAACTGTTAAACAAGAAGCACTCGTTGCAAAATAGTGTATCGACAGGGTTCTGTCTCCATTTAGGAATCCTAATAAATCTGTTATAAGTTGAAAACATTGCAAGTCAAAAGTGCACTGAGTTCACTCCTTCAATCTCTCTCTTTCTCTTTTGAGAAGGGATCTCGCTCTGTTGCCCAGGCTGGCCTACAACTCCTGGGCTTACGCAATCCTCTTACCTTAGCCTCTCCTGCTGGGACTACAGGTACATGCCACCACCATGCCTGGCTTCCTCAGTGTTTGAAAACAACAATATACTAATATAATGTTTCACATATATCATTTTTTTTTTTATAAAGGAAAAATAAAATGGAGTCTACAAATGCTGGAAAGGGTAGCCTTTAGAGATGGCTCTGATAATCCCAACCCCGTTCTTGGGCCATCAACCAATGGGACAGGATCCATAAAAGAGGATTGTACTGCAGGCCCTGTCAGCGAGGGTGAGCTTCAAAGGGTCCCATGTGCTTCCTTAGACTGTGCAAGACAGAGGACGAGAGGCCCTCTGGGAAGGATGTTAATAGGTAATGTGAGCTTGGTCTACTGGGACAGGGGAGGGAATAAAACAGATGCTGACTCAATTAACTTGTCAGTGAAGAAAACCAAGAACTGGAGATGGGTGTTGCTGTTTATCTTTACTATTTAGTTTGACTTGATATGAATTTATCTTGTTATTATGGACTTTACTTATCAGATACAATGTGCATCAAATGCGTAGATCAAACAACAAGATCTTGGGGGCTGGGATTGTGGCTCACTGATCCAGCGCTTGCCTAGCATGTGTGAGGCACTGGGTTCGATTCTCAGCACTGCATATAAATAAATAAAATAAAGGTCCGTTGACAACTAAAACATATATTTTTAAAAAATGGCAAGATCTTGGAATTATAATCATCCCTTCGTATCTCGGAGGGATTGTTTCCAGGACTCCCTTCCTGAGAAAATCCTAGGATGCTCAGGCTCCTTAAATACATGGTGTAGTATTTACATAGAACCTCTGCACATCCTCCTTCTTACTTTGAATCATCTCTAGATTACTTACAAGATCATCAAGGACTATCCAAATAATTGTTATGCTGTATTGTTTGGGGAATAATGATAAAAAAACACCCCAAGCTTACTCGTGCTTAGTACAGATGCAGTTCTTTTTCTCCTGAAATACTTTCTAACCTTAGTTGGTTGGATCTTTGGATATGGAATCTGTGAATAGGAAGGGCCAAGTGGACAGTCCTCTGGATTCTCACCTGAGCATGGTAGATTCCTAGTTCTATCAGCTATGGAGATACGGTGTATAAACTTTCTCAATTACTTGGACCTCTGGTTTTGTTTCCATTACTCAATTTCCACATCCTCTGGTTCCTCTGCAGCTGTTCAGAGTAGATCTCATGTCTTATGATAATTGTCGTTATTATTATTTTAACAAACGAAAAGGTTTCTAGTCTCTTTGCTCTTGATTTGGGGGATTGCAAAAGGCTCTGTACATCATTTGTGGTTACAGTGAAGTACATCTTAGGTTCACACTCTCTCTGGGCTACCATAACTCTCCTCTCACCCTTGTTATTCTTCCACATCAGAGGTGAGCCATTCCACACTCCTCTTAACAATCAAACTCATTGTTATGGAGCTAATAGAGTTGTAGTATTTACAGAGAGCAGTTTCTGACCCGAGGAATGTTCAGATGCTTATGCGAATGAGCTATATATCTTTTTTAAATGGAAAAATAAAATGGAGCTCACTAATTTTAGAAAAAGAGTAGCCTTTAGAGATGGCTTCAAGAATCCCAACCCAGTTATAATGATCTTTTCTTGGTCCCAGAACATTGCGTTTTCCTGACAGAACAAACCCAGAGCCCCCATGACACTGATTTGGTGCTGGAGAGACTGAAACTTGTTGAAAACTTGGATTCTTCTTCAGTTGGTGACACATCTGGATATTTTTCCATTCTTGTCTTTAAATGGCTGAGAAAGCTTAGGAAAATATTTCATTGACATCCAGATTTGAGCCATGGCTCCCAGTCACTTGCGGATGTCCTGTACTTTGACTTGAAGCATGATATACCCTCACGATCTCACCAGAGAGAAAATGGTCATATTGCCCGAGTTGGTCTTGAGCCTCTTAAAAGAATTTTCTGGAAGTATCTGAACACAGGTATCCCTGGATGCCTGGACCTCTGCAAGAGAGAACTGTATCCTGGTGGAGCTTCTGTGCTTAAAATTCCTCCTGCCTCCTGCCCGAGCTCAGCTGGCCTGCTCTGGTCTGTCAGAACCCCACTCTAAGCTGACTGGGCTATGGAAAACCAGTCTTTCAAGGCAAGGAGTTGTGGGTCAACAATGCTTTTCCCTTGGAGCTATTTTTATTTTAGTAGGAGATTCCTGGTAAAATTACCAGTGCCTTCATCTAAGTAAATAAATCTCCAGGGTGGGGAATTTGAGGTATGTGGCATGACAAGTTGGCTAGATAATTTTGCCTGGGAGAGGGGTTCCTATCCAACAGCCTGTCCTCCCCATATGAAGGAACTGAACATTTTACAAGTCATCCTGGTTAAGTTACCTCAGGTCTAAATCTATAAATAAATAGGGATGATGATTTTATAATTGTTTCCTGCTCTTACATTTTCTGATTCCATGAAATAAGTGATTTCCTGGTACCAGTGAGACAGAGGTCACCTACTTCGTTTTCCTGGACTCAGATGGGCTCACTGATTCTTAGAATTTGCATTAAACATCTGTACACCCAGGTTTATGGCAGCTTTCTTCACAATATCTCAAAGGTAGAAGTGACCCAAGTGTCCATGGATGGATGAGTGGACAAACCAAATGTGATATATGCGTAGCACGGAATATTCTCGAATCTTCTAAAGGAAGAAAATTCTGACACCTGTTACAATATGGATGGAAAAAAAAAAGACGTTGTGTTAATTAAAATAAGCCAGTCACAAAAAGATAAATGCAGTATGATTTTACTATTTGAAGTGTTAGAAAAGGCAAACTGGAACTGGGATTAAAGCTCATTGGTAAAGCATTTGCTTAGCACATGTGAGGCACTGGGTGTGATCCTCAGCATCACATAAAAATAAAATAAAAGTATTTTCAAAAAAGACAAATATGTAGATCCAAAACCCTGGCTTAACAGGGTTTGGGGGAAAGGGAAATGAGGAGTTTTTATTTAATGGGTTCAGAGTTTCAGTTTGGGAAAATAAAAGAGTTCTGGAGATGAATGCTAATGATTGCAGAATGATGTGAATAGATTTAGTGAATTAGACACTCAAATATGGTTCAGATGATAATTTATGTATGTACACTTTACCACAACAACAATAAAATTGCATTAAACTTACACACTCAACATTGGAGGTTGGTTAGGAAAAAAACACAAGTCCCTCACATTTTAATTCGTCGTCATTTTCTCTTACCTCATTGATCTGAGCCTGTGAAAAGTAATTGAGTTATATTGTTACAACTCCTTAGTTGGTTTTTATACAATGGCTTGTTTTCAATGATTTGAAAACAGACGTATATTCATAAAGCTATGAGGTTGCCTTATCTTGTTTTGTAGCTCATGGGACAAGAAGGCATGTGACATATTTTGCCAAGTAATAACACTTGTTTAAATGGAATGAATGTAGCATAATAGAGAAAATTCACAGGCAATGTATTAGTATCCTCAATTTCTCCTTCTTGCAATTATGGGGGAAAAGGAGTCCAAACAAGTCTATCTTGTACTTCTAAAGCATGGAGCTTAAATTTGGAATTCCCTTTGAAAAATATCTAGTATACAACATAAAGCAACTTAGAAGGCAATAACTGGGCTTCATCCTCTCTACCTAAATTTAGTCCTCTCTGTGAATCTAGTGCACTCTCTTTAGCTTGTCCTTGGGCCCCTCGTCACGGCTATGTGGAAGCTGAAAGGTGCTTGGACCATCAATGGACAGAAGGCTGGAGTTGAAGGGAGAGGATTTAGTCAAAACCATCATAGTCATTTAATTCAATCTTAATTTTACTTGTTTTCTTCTAAGTGTCAGAGTAAATTACATACTTAGAGATTTTTTGTAATTTTTTTTTATTTTGACAAAATACACATAACACAAGACTTACCATTTTCTTTTCTTTTCTTTCTTTTTTTTTTTTTTTTTTTTTGGTACCAGGGATTGGACCCAGTGGTGCTTAACCACTAAACCACATCCCCAGCCCTTTTAATTTTTTCAAATTTTGAGACAGGTTCTTGCTAAATTGCCTAGGGCTTCACTAAGTTGCTGAGACTGGCCTCAAACTTACGGTCCTCCTGCCTCAGCCTCCAGAGGCACTGGGATTACCGGCATGAGCCACTGCATCCAGCCCATCTTGACCATTTTTTAAGTGGACAGTTCCACTCACACTGTAGTGGTCCCATTGCCACCATCCACCTCCAGAACTCTTGAAACTCTGTTCCTTACAGCACAGCTTCCCGGCCTCTCCTCCAGGCCCTGATGTCACCTTTGTATTTTCTGTCTCTATGAATTAGACAACTCTAGGTGCTTCCTGTAAGTGGAATCATAAGTATTCCCCATTTTAAGATTGGCTTACTTCACCGAGTGTAATGCCTTCAGGGTTTAGTTGTGTTGTAGCAGGTATCAGAATTCCCTTTGAAAGGCTAAGCACATTTCATATATACACCAGGTTTTGTTTATCCCTTCCATTTTTGATATATATATTTGGGTTGTTTCTCATTATAGATAATTTTGGAAATTACAGAATCATATAAAGAAAAAGAAAAAAAAATAGCCAGGCACAGTGGGCACATGCCTGTAATCCCAGTGGCTTGGGAGGCTGAGGCAGGAGGATCATGAGTTCAAAGCCAGCCTCAGCAAAAGCAAGGTGCTGAGCAACTCAGTGAGACCCTGTCTCTAAATTAAAAAATGTAAAATCTGGCTGGGGAGGTGGTTCCGTGGTGCCGCTGAGTTCAATCCCCAGCACCAAAAAAAAAAAAAAAAAAGTATACAAAGTTCTACCCCATCCATTGCCTGCAGGGAGTGGCTGTTACCATTTTGTCACATTTCTTTCTGGTGATGAACACTGAGGTTGAAAGCCAGTTATTCACAACTGTAGGTGATGAGAACTTCACACGTGTCTTTTTGTCTTAATTTCTGATAGTGATTCTTAGAAAGAATCATCATTGGGCCAGTGGGTGTGAATATTTTAAAACACTTGATGGGTAATGCCAAAAAGTCTTCCAGAAATAACTGGAAACTGAAACCACGAGGAGAGTGAGGCACAGAGAGTCTTCCTTTGTGTCTTTGTGGCTCTCTTTACGGTGAAAAAGTATTCTGATAAAAACCAAAACTTTCATGCATTTGGCAGAATCGTTTCCCAGGTGTACCCTTTGGGTACCCTACACATAAAATATCTGGATACTTGATTGATGTCTTTCCTCCCTCCCAGGTTCTTTCAGAGACTTGGGACTTTGAACAGTTATTTTCCTTGAGGAATAGAGTTATTGCTTCTGCGTACAGCTCCCATTGGGGTTTGGGATCAGAAACCGGGAAGAGATCAGGGTTATATTGTTGCCTTGATTAATAGGATATGATGGATCCAGCCTCACTTCTTGCTGCACTGAGCACAAAACTAAAGGGGTGTCTCCCACCCTAAAGACCGTGTGAGGTCCATGCTGTGCAGGCAGAAGGTGAATTCATAGTCTGACTGTTCAGTGCCACCTTTGGGGACTTTCCATGTGATGTTGCAAACAAGCCCAGCAACAGCCTCGGGTCCTGAGGAGGTTCTGTCAGTGGGCAACTGCTGCGGGCTGACAGTCTGTCCAGACCAGGTGGTTTCTTTCTGGAGGCAATGTGGTCTCATTGATAGAGCACCTCAATGTGGTGGCCTTGGGGACTCTGCTGGTTCCTTTGAGCTTTGGTTCCCCATTTCTTTCCTCAGTGAGAATCACTTCAGATGACTATATTAAAGGCACTTCATGACCAGGAAAGATCTATATAAATATTTGGTGTTAATATACCCAAGGGGCAATTATTTTATGCTGCAAAGATGGAAATGCTTGTCAATTTGGAAAGCAACTGGGTTTCTCAGATTTCATAATCATTGCACCCAGTATCACCTGAAAATGTATAGCACTTCTTCCTCATAGTATGGCCTGATGCATTTCATATAATGTCCTTTTTCGTTTACAAAGTTCTGTTCCATGTGCTATGGAATTTAATCTCTACAGCAACCCCATGAAATGGAAGCTGCTACTATTTTTTTTTGGTACCAGGGATTGAACCCAGGGGCACTTAACCACTGAGCCACATCCCCAACCCTTTTTGTGTTTTGTTTTGACACAGGGTCTTGCCTAGTTGCTTAGGACCTTGCTAAGTTGCTGAGGCTGGCTTTGAACTCGAGATCCCCCTGCCTCAGTCCCCCAAGACACTGGGATTACAGGTGTGTGCTATGGTGCCTGGTGGAAGCTGCCTTTCTATTTGCAGAGGAACATGATGGTGCTCCATGAGACTAAACAATGTATCCCAGGTCCCACAGCAGCAGAATTGAGGCAGAAATGCAACACACCTGGATTTAAGGCCAGTGTACTCTGTGCCCACTCCTCAAACCTTGACATCCTTAAACTGGAAGATTCCATGGGCATTTTCTCATGTACCTTGCATGACCTTGGGCGAGTTGCTGCACATCGAGACCCAGCAAGCTGGAGTTTGAGGGACACAGAAGTTCCCTACACATCTACAATCTGGAATTTCCCTGTCTCTCTTTTTTTCAGGCCGTGTATACTTTGCAGATTTTGCTTTTGTGCTGATTCACGTGGCCCTGTCTACCCACTGAGCCAGAGTAGTGCTGAGGGCAAGAACTGAGTCATGGGAACATCCTGTGGCCCTCTCCTCCCGTGTCTGCCTACACACAGAATACGCTTCTTTTCTGTTGTTACTTTTAAAGGCGAGAGGCTTATTATTTATTAGCCATTTCGAGACAGTCTATTTAGAGCAGTTATTGCCTATTTTGCAAACACTCGTTAGGGCTAGGTACATATTGTGGTGTTTGACTCTGTAAATAGGAGTTTATTATTATCCTCCAATGTTTCATATAAAAAAAGTGGCATTAATATCATGCATTTTCCCCTCCCTGTGGCTAACGCTAACTAGCAATCTGTGTTAGCCATTTTTCAGAACTTTCCCAAAGGCAGGAAGAGAAAGAACTTCTTATGTTATTTGTGAGTGTGAGACATGGCAGAAAGTCGAAGTTAAGGTGAAGGTTTTAGTGATTTTTTCTGTTTTCAGATGTGTGGGACTCCTGTGGAAATCCTGGCCGGGCACAGGAGGGGAGGAACCAAATGCTGGCTGCTGGATCCGACTTCACGCAAACCTGAAAAACTGCCCAAACTCCGTTTCAGCACGGGGTGTCCAGACAGCCCTCTGTGGACTGTGGCCGTGGAAAACCATCAGCCCAGACGAGCAAATCCAGAGTCTACTAAATACCAACAATTGTCCTGCCCAGAGCCATCCTGGGTTCTGTGGGGATGGGTGATTCTAGCCCAGGAAATTATAGGCTGTCCAGCCACCAGGCTTTCTAAAAAGATTATGGGGTGACTTACTGATCTTTAGGTGGGTCAGGGGTTTTGAGGGCAGGTTAGATTGAAAGCCTGTAGTTAGTGCTGAAAGGGCTGCGTCTGGAATCTCAGGGGGATGTAGGTGCCATGGGGAAAGCGCCAGGCAGAAAGGGATCTATCCGGGCTGCCATCCTGGCTCCCACAGCCAGTGGGGGGGACCTCCTCACCTACCCTTTCAGAGGCTCCGCTAGCTCCTGGGGGACAGGCAGGGGTCACAGCAGGCTGGTTAGCCCCTCTGTCTTCTAGAGTGGGATACTGCTGCTCAGCAAGAGCAGCACTCACGTTTCCCCAGCTGGTCAGCATCAAGAGCACACCCCTTCTGTGAGTAAGACACCTTCAAGGGACACTTCTACGGCTTGATCATTTAATTTTAAGTAATTCTCCATCAGATTTTTCTATTCCCGTTTGATAGTTTTATGGCGCTTCAGAGAATCTGCTTTTAATGGATTTCATATTTAATGAAAGAGGTCCCACTGGGGACAGGCACCAGAAGAGTGAAGCAAGAGAAGCGTGTGGGAAGGGTCAGTGCGAATGAGGATTTTGGGCACATGTTGTGGGATGAATTGTGCCCCCCACCCCATGCTCATATGTTCCAGCCCCCCGCCACACACACACCCCAGCATGTGATCTTATTTGGCAATAGGGTCATTGAAGATAGAGGCTGTTAAAATGAAGTCCTGCTGAATTGGGTGGATTAAGGCAGAGTCTGGGTGATGATTCAGTAGTCTGTGGGACCAAAGATGGCCAGCAAAGAAACTGAGAGAAAGGCTTGAGGCAGTCTCCCTCACGATCCTCAGAAACAAGGATTAAACCAAATGAGCAGGAGGTGGTTGCCTAAGGATGTCTCCATACTCACGGTTCCCAGGGCATAAGCCACAACATAACCTCGCAGTATGTTTTTGGTAACAAGTGGGTTTCCAGCCAATCACAGACCATCAGCTTCAGCCAATCACAAGCAGCCAATTGATCACATGTTGCCCAAATTAGGCAAATGTCCTGTTGAGGCCAATCAGGTGATTTCTCTATTGTGCATCCAAGTTTGGTTTATAAAAGGTCTTGTTCACCTAGCTGAGTGGATCTCTCTGAACCTTTTCTGAGTCTGAATGCTGCCTGATTTCATGAATCTTTCCTTACTCAAATATACTCTGTTGTATTTAATTTGTCTTGTTTTTCTTTTAAGAAAAATAATCTGCCATCACCTCGATTTTGGAATTCCAGCTTCCAAAGTTGTGAGACAGCACATTTCTGTTGCTTAAGTCATCAATCTATGGTAGACTTAATTCATACATTTTCCCACTCCACTCTCTTCACAGATGGGCACCTCACTCCTTGTATATTGTTTTCTGCAGGTATTTTTTTCCCTCTCACTAATATATTTAATGTTCTTTAAAAAAAAACCAAAATTTTTAGTTGCAGATGGACACAATACCTTTATTTTATTTTTATATGGTGCTGAGGATTGAACCCAGTGCCTTACAACCCCAGCCCTATTTAATGTTCTATAAATTTTTTTTTTTTTTGCACTGGAAAGAGCTTGGTAACAAGAAAAATAATTAAGGAAAAATTAAGTACACCATTTAATTTTAAGACTTTAAGTTTAAGGTTTTTTTGGTGCTGAAAATTACCACCTCCCTCTTTTGGTACCAGGGATTGAACCCAGGGGTGGCACCCAGCCACATCCCTAGCTCTTTTTTATATTTTATTAGAGATAGAGTCTCATTGAGTTGCTTAGAGCCTTGCTGAGTTGCTGAGGCTGGCCTTGAACTCGAGATCCTCCTGCTTCAGCCTCTTGAGCCTTTGGGATTACAGGCATGTGCCATTGTGCCCCGCTAAAAAACTCTTTCTGGAGCAATTTATCTGACTGTTTTTATCAGGGACTTTCTTAACATTCCATTGTTTAAGCTAATAATCTGGGTGGTTTATTCTCCAACCCAGCCCTGAAGTTCCTCTTGCCCACCCAACTGAGAACATGCTCTTTTCCTTCAGCCTAACACTCTACATTCTCTCCTCGTGGCAGAAGGAGAGCCCCAGCTTGCTGGTTCTGTGGAGCAGTTCTGAAATGTCCTACTTCTCATCGTGGGTCTCTCTGAAGTCCATTTTCCTAGTTGTGTCTTTGGGGCTGACCACTCAGAATCCACGCCACAGAGACAGTCTGGCTGTCTCTCTGTAGTCAAGTCCTCAAAGGGTGGCATATGATCGTCACGTGTTTCAGGGCTATCCTTGGGTTTGGAGGACATGAAACTTAATTTTGTGTGCTCACCAGAACAGTTCCAGCAGCACCGTACTAATGAAACTCTTTAAGGGAATGACAGTGAGCCTGCATGTGAGAGGGGTCTTCCCAGGCACCGGTGTCCCATGTTCCTGCACCAGTGCTGTTTGCCAGGGATGCAGTCAGGACAGAGGGAGCTGGTCCCTCTGAGAGCCTCAGCACCACACCTTCCCCATGTCGCCATTCAGTCCTCAGAACACTCGCTGGCTTAGAGTTGTACTCCACACAGAGTACCCGCTCTTGGTTACCAAAACTCCTTCAAGTTCAAATACAAGTTCAGATACAATTACTTGACAGCCTTCCTTTAGGTTCATTTTCTAGTTAACTATATGAAATCGCCCTATTTGTGGGTCAAAAGCTTTCAATATTGAGACTTCACATAGCTCAGCATAATAGTCTTTTAAAAAGCTCTTTTAATTTTCAGTTACAGATAGGCAAGCAAGAAGTTGCAAAAACAGAATAGAAAGGCCCCAGGTACTCATTACCCACCTGCTCCCAATAGTGACATCTTATCTAATAGGCTTCATTATTGAAATTGGGGAGTCAATGTTGGTGTCAATTTACTGATTCCCACAGGCCTCTCTGGGATTTTACCAACTGAATAACGCCCTACTTCCTGCTTACTTCCACCAGACACAATTAACAGTCTCTTGGGGTCTGTTTATTTTGTAAGCGATAGAACTTTTAATTGAACTTATTTAGTGGTGCTGGGATTGGAACCCAAGGCCTCCAGTGCTCGAGCACTAAGTTACAACCCCAGCCTTTTCAAATTTCATTTTGACACAGGGTGTCACTTAAGTTTTCCAGGCTGGCCCTCAAACTTGTGATCTTCCTGCCTTAGCCTCCTGAGTTGCTGGGATGACAGGTGTGTACCAGGTGTGCACCTGGCTTATTTATTTATTTATTTATTTATATTTGGTGCTGAGGATTAAACCTAGGCCTTAATATGGTAAGCATGTGCTTTGCCACTGAGCTACACCCTCAACTTTTTCATCTTCAGGTTTTGCAACAAGCACATTCTCAAGGTAACAATTCAAACAATACAATTTATATGTAAAGTGGAAAGGAAAAGTTGGTTTCTTCTTCTCTCTCACTCTTTAGAGGAATTACTAGTTGAAGCCTTGATGTAAATTTCCTTACTTCTTTTCTGCCAACACACACACACACACACACACACACACACACACACCCCACATACATATGTAACTTCTTTTATTAAAACAATCATATTTTATACACTGGTTTTTGTTTTTCTTTGCCAAACTGGATCTCTCTATATATGTTAGTCCCTCTTCATTCATGGGAATATGTTTCAAGAACTCTGGACCTAAAATCCACAGGCACAACTGAGCTCTGTATTTACTATGTTTTCCCCATACACACAAACCCATGAAAAATTTTAATTTACACATTAGGCACAGTAAGAGTTTAACCACTACTGCTGAAAGTAAAATAAAGCAATTATGACAAGGCAGTGTCATAAAATTGCCTATATTACCATTCTTGCATTTTAGGGTCATTATTAATTAAAACGAAGGTTACCTGATCACAAGCACTGTGATACGCCAGCAGTGGATCCCATGACCAGGGTGGCCAGCTTTTTGTTGCTGTGACAAATACCTGAGAATAACAACTTAGAGAAGGAAGGATTTGTTTCGTTTCACAGTTTCAAAGGTTTCGATTCATGGTAGGCTGGCTCCATTGCTTTGGGCCTGAGGTGAGGAGGAGCTTCATGGTGGGAAAGGGCATGGCGGAGGAAGACAGCTCAGCTCAGCTCATGACAGCATGTCGGAGGGACCTGGGGGCAGAGAGAGGAAAGGGCCAGCGACAGGAAATAGTCATCCAGGACTCACTTCCAGAGACCTACTTCCTCCAATCATGTCCACCTGCCTCCAATTTCTACCACCTCCCAGTCGTTCATTCACCTATCAATGGATCCATCCACTGATAAGGTCAGAGACCTCGTGACAATCACTTCCCCCAAACCCCACCTCTGGGCATTACTGTCTTGGAGACTAACCTTCAACTCGTGAGTCTTTGGGGGACACTTCATACCCAACTCATAACAACCTGGAGAGCCACTAAGTGACAGATGGTAGAACATAGTGTGGCTATGTCATGGACAGAGGGAGATTCATGTCCTCGGTGGGATGGACTGAGATGGGATATTTCATTGTGCTAGTCAGAATGGCGTGCAATTTAAAATATATGGATTTCTGGAACTTTTCACTTATTATTTTCAGACCACAGTTGACCTTGGGTAACTGAAACTGCAGAATGTTAGCAGTCCATGGGTAAGGAGAGGCTAATGTGCTCTTTAATTTGGAGCACAGTTATTAAATTTCTAAGGAACATCTGCTTTCTCAACTGTAAAAGGATCACCCACAAAGCTTTGGGGTCTAGGACAGAAGGTGGCAAACTTTCTTCTGCAAGTGTCCAGGTGGTAAATATCTTATATTTTGCAAGTCTTACAGTTTCTGTTGCAATCACCCAGGTTTGCCATTGTAGGAAAAAAAAAAAAAAAAAGGAGCTATAGACAAAATGTAAACAAACAGAAGAGGCTGCATTCCAACAGAACTTGATGGATACTGAAATTTGAAGTTAAAAAAATGTTGAAATTCATAGAATTTTCATAGATCACAAACCATTTTTATTCTTCTATCATTTATAAATGTAAAAAAAAAAAGTCTTGACGCATAGGTGGTATGAAAATAAAGAGGGTAGACAGGATTTAGCCAAAGGCTGTACTTTGCCATTCCTGGTCTATTTGACAGAGGCTGAACTTTGGGGTCAGGCAGACTAGGATTTGAATTGCGTTAGTCACTTGTTAGCTCTGTGACCTTGGGTAGGTTACATAATCCTCTTCAACTTCAGACCTTGAAGAGTTGCTGTGAACATTAGCGATAACTTATGTAAAGTTTCTGGCATGCAGAGAGCCCTTAGTAAATGTGAGTTCCTTTTTGATTTCTTGATTTGAAGATCTTTCCCACACTAGAGTTCAATAACCGGGAGCACAAAGTCCATCTTGAAGATTTTTTAGGGCAAAGAAGATAGAGAAGTGGATATAGGCTGGTTTCAGCAGATTCAGCAGATTCAGTCTACTCTTTGCCCTGATTGCAAATGCACATATGTGTGCAGAGAACTTCCATGTTTACATATGATGACAGATGAGAAAATGCCTCTTTATGATGACTGAGAGAAAGTGACTTCTCTCAGTGTCCAACTATAAGAGGTCCTGAATTTTATGTTGTACGGGAGATGCTTCCGATTGAGCTTTCTTCGTCCTTTATAATTTTTATAGTGCTTCAGAGTGTAATTTTTTCAAAAAAAATCAGGAAGTTTTAACTAAAGGAAAAAAATCAGTGTGGATTGTATTTTCTGCAAAAGAGACATTTCAGTGCCCTGTCACAAAGGGCTGGGGGCGACAACCCCTTGGATGAGGGATTTTTTCAGACTCTTCTCAACTCATCCAATTTCTTCTCTAGACAGATCCCATGCTTGGATATTCCAACCTATCATGGAATTGAAAGTGATCTATGTGTTGTCTTAATCAGTTTGGAGAGGCTATAACAAAATATCTGCAACTAAGTAATTTATAGAGAACAAAAATTTATTTCTCATGGTTCTGGAAGCTGGGAAGTTCAAGACCAAGATGGCGGCATCTGGTGAGGGCTGCTCTCTGCTTCCAAGATGGGAACTCAATGCTGTGTCCTCACGTGGTGAAGAGCACAATCACACAAGGAAGCCTTTTTTATAATGGCATTGACCCATTCATGAGGGTGGAGTACTCATGATTTAAACACCTCCCAAAGGTTTAAGTTTAAAAAAACTTAAAACGTTTAAGTTTCCAATGTTTCTGTTGCAATCTTGATTCTTCATCATCTAGATTTAAAAAAAAAAATTGTAGTTGTTTATTTTTATGTGGTGCCTGATGCATGCTAGGCAAGGGCTCTGCTTGCTACAGCCCCAGTCCCTCATCTAAATTTTGCTGATTACAGTCTACATCTGTGTGTGTGTGTGTGTGTGTGTGTGTGTGCTATGTGAGAGATTCAAATAACTTTACAGAATGTAATTTCTCCATTAACATTCAACTAATCGTCTTTTGTTTGCTCAGACACTCAGTCATTCACCTTCAGTCAGTCTGTTAGGAAAAGTTGCTGAGTGTGTGAGCTCAGGGAAGATCTCACACGTGCTATGGGAGGATACGTGACAGACAGGATGTCTGCAGGGAGTTTATCAATTTGGTCTTGGTTTTAAGAGCAGAATTCTTAGGTATTAAACTGACTAAGGTCCAGATCTCTAGTCTGGCTATAATCTGGGGTCATCTGACCTCTCCAGGTCTTGCCTCCTCGTCTGTGAAGTGGGAAAATGAAAACCTCACAATGAGTTTGTAAGAAGGCAAGTGCATGTTTTACCAACTATGCTTCAGAGATGATGGCTAGTATCAATAATAAGCAATTAACAGACGTATCAGGCAAGATGGGCTGAATTACACTGTAGAAAAACATACCCTGATTCCCAGTGGCTCATTGCTTTCTTTATTTCTTACCTCCTTATGCTCTATAGCCCTTGCTCTGTTATCAATCCCAAAGGCATCTATCTTCCTTTGAGACTCAGGATGACTGAGATGTTTCTATCTGGAACATCAAATAGAAGTAGAATAAAAAGAGAACTTAGTAAATCCCTAAACTGGCTTTTATTTTCCTTTAGAGGACAAGCATGACTTGTTTTATTGAGTTTTGCTTTATTGAAATTCATATGTTGCCTTTCCTGAAAATTGAAGATTTGTGGCAACCCTGCACCCAGCAAGGACATTGGTCCCATTTCCCCAACATTCAAATGATCTTTAGCATTTTTTCCAATAAAACATCTTTTATTTCTTTTTTTTTTTTTGAACTGGTACATTATAATTATATATAATAGTGAAGTTCATTGTTACGTGATCACACATGCATATAACAAAACAATAAAATCAGGTCAATTCTGTTCCCCAACATCTCTCCTTTTCCCTCCTTCTTCTCCCTGGTCATCTTCCCCTATTCTACTAGTCTCCCTTCTATTTTCATGAGGTTCTCCCCCGCCCCCACTTTTTAAATTTTTTTCTCTCTCTAGATTCCATACATGAGAGAAAAATTTGACCCTTGACTTTCTGAGTTTGTCTTATTTCATTTAATACAATGTCCTCAAGTTCAATGCATTTCCCTACAAGTTACATAATTTAATTCTTTATGGCTGATTAAAACTGCATTGTGGGCTGGGGATGTGGCTCAAGCCGTAGCGCGCTCGCCTGGCATGTGTGCGGCCCGGGTTCGATCCTCAGTACCACATACCAACAAAGATGTTGTGTCTGCCGAGAACTAAAAAAAAATAAATATTAAAAATTCTCTCTCTCTCTCTCTCTCTCTCTCACTCTCTCTTAAAAAAAAAAACTGCATTGTGTATATCACCACATTTTCTTTATTCATGTATCAGTTGAAGGACACTTAGTCTGGTTCCATAATTTGGCTATTGTGAATTGTGCTGCTATAAATGTTGGTATACATATATCACTATAGTATGTTGATTTTAATTTTTTTTTTATGATAAAAAGAGGAATGGTGTAGTTGGGTCATATAATGGTTCCATTCCTGGTCTTCTGAGGAAACTCCATACCGATTTCCATAGTGGTCGTACTGATTTACAATCCCACCAATAGTGTCAAAGTGTTCCTTTCTCCCCACATTCTCTCTAGCATTTATTAGTATTTATATTCTTGGTGGCTGCCATTCTCACAGGAGTGAGGAAAACTTCAGTGTGGTTTTGATTTGCATTTTCCTGATTGCTAAAGATGTTGGACATTTTTTCATATTTTTGTTTGGCATTTGTATTTTTTCTCTTTGAGAAGTGTTTGTTTAGTTTGTTTATTGATTGGGTTATTTGATTCTTCTTTGGGTGTTAACTTTTTAAAGTTCTTTATATATTCTGGGTATTAATTCTCTGTCAGAAGATAGTTGGCAAAGATTTTCTCCCATTCTGTAGGTTTTTTCTTCATGCTCTTGTTTTCTTTGCTGTGCAGAAGCTTTTTGAATTGATGCTATCCCATTTATTAATTCTTGGTATCCATTCTTGAGCTGTCAGACTCATACTGAGGAGTTGTTATCTGCACTTGTTGTTGGAGTGCCAAAAGCTTTTAGAGGTGATAAGCTTCACTTCTCCTTGCAGTCCATTGGCCAATTCAGGTCACGTGGTCAAGCCTGACCCTACTGGGAAGAGAAAACTCCCCTAGGCAAAGACAACACATACTTGGAAACACTATTACAATTTACCATAATTTATATGCAAAATAACTTGTAGGAAGTATAAGAAAGTGGGACACAGAAAAGACATGTAATGCTGTATAAATATTAGCCTTGAGTATGCTTTTAGACTTGATTGCTTCCAAAATAAATGATTCTTTAAGAATTTTCTGAGAAAGGCTTATCATTGTCACTCTCTTGTCAGGTTGGTAAAAAAACCAAAGATTGCTGTATATACACTCCCAAGAGTCATCAAATACAGCCTTCTGCTGCCGCCAAGCTTCTATTTGTCTTCTTCAAGGCCTGCAGAGGCAAACAATGACCAAAGCTAATAATTCTTTTTTGTCAGCCAACCTAGGTTTTGAAAATGAATTTGGAGAAATCAATAGCATCCTGGAGACATTAGTTTAAGTGTGAGCGCATGCCAATCTTTTGCATCAGGTAGGGTCCTTTAGTTACCAAGAACAGAATCATTTTAAGGAAAAAAAAAAAAAGCATCTAATAACAGCATTCAGGTAAATTTCATTCAGAAAATTTCCAGGAAAGGTTTGAACTTGGAAACAATGAGTGAATTGCATTGATCATGTTGCTGGATTGTTCCAGTAGAAAACTGCTGCCAACCTTGGGCATAAGGCACTGCTTTTGGAACTTCTGCCAAGTTAACCTTGGAAGCTAGAGGCTTCACTTCCTGGTGTTCTGCCACCTTGCCAGAATGGATCATGGGTGACTTCCTCCTATTTTTTTGGGGGGGGAGGGGTGTACCAGTGATTGAACTCAGGGGCCCTTGACCACTGGGCCACATCTCCTGCCCCATGTTGTATTTTATTTAGAGACAGGGTCTCACTGAGTTGCTTAGGTCCTCGCTAAGTTGCTGAGGCTGGCTTTGAACTTGTGACCTTTTGTCTCAGCCTCCTGAGCTGCTGGGATTCCAGGCCTCCTAGTTTCTGACAATCTCTTCCAAATCAAAATCTTGTGCACTCCCCCATCTTAACCAAGTGATCACATATAGCATCCCGAACAGTGAGAAAATCTGATATGGCATGTTCCGTGTAGCCTGATGCACTATGACCAACACAGCTTCTCCTGTGAGATGCTCTTTTATCAGGAATCATAACATCTGGCTGTCTTTATTTTAGTTTTTATTTTTTTTTTGGTGTCAGGAATTGAACCCAGGCCTTGGGTGTGCTCAGCATGCACTCCACCATTGAGTGGCACCCCCAACTGGTTGTCTTTATTTGTGTGATGATAGCACCTGTTCATAATCATTGCCTAGATCCGTTAATTCACTACGAGTGGTAAAATGGTGATATTCTAGTTTTGCCATTTCTTTAAGCATTTTTTAGTTGGATTAACTTAATAAAAAATACTCTATTTTTGGGTTCTTACTGTTTAGGTCATGTTTTAGTCAGTCTTTTTCACTGCTGTGACTAAAAGAACTCAACCACAATAACGGTAGAGGAGGAAAGGTTTATTTGGAGGTTCACAGTTTCAGAGCTCTCAGTCCATTCCTCAGGGCTCAAGTTGAGGCTGAACATCGTGGTGGAAGAGTGTGGCAGAGGGAAGCAGCTCACCTGGTGATCAGGAAGAAGACTCTCTCTAAGTGGCGAGAGGTCTCCACTTGCCAGATACAGATATATACTCCAAAGCCACACCCCAAATTCCCCATCCCTCCAGCCACACCCCACCACTTCAGTTACCACTCAGTTAATCCCTATCAAGGGATTAATTCACAACCCTATCATTTCTCCTCTCAACCTTCTTGCATTGTCTCATGTGTGAGCTTTTGGAGAACTTCTCATATCCAAACCATAACAGGTAACAACAAAAAACAACAACAACAACAAATAATAGGTTAAATGTTTGATTCTTTCCCTTTATTGGTTTCCAAGATCATAAACTTGTTTCCTATTACTTTATCATCCTCTAAAGATGACCAAATCATTTTTAAAACATCAACATGACTGCACAGATTAAAATACATTTCATGAGCTTGAGTTTCGATCAATTGCAGTTAGCATTTTTAAAGTTCCAATTGTTCTATGTTTTGCTAGCAGAAACCGCTTCCATTTGGCTCCTGAGTCCTTCTGACATGATCCTGGGGTCTTAGATTCTTCACTATCTGATATGATAAGAAGTTTTAGGTTCATTTCCTGTCTTAAGACAAACCAGCTAGCCGTTTCTTTTTGTGAGAAATGACTTTTCAAAACCTTGATCTGGCTGCAAACAGCATTTGTTGCTATGGAGTTGACAGTTATTTCTAGACCCCACCTGTGGACCAAGCTAGGGGATGCACCTGTACCTGTGACTATGTATACATACACCATGCATACTTCCTGGTAAAATCCATGGCTAGTTGTTGGTTTCTTTTTTTTTTAATTTGACCTTTTCTGTATCAAAATCTGTACATCCTTTCTTCCATACTGAAAATATTGGTCCTCAAAATCCAGGGCATGATATAATTAGAATGTCTTAGTTACTTCATTGTATCTCAAATCAAAAATATTATAGTCTCAGATGAGAATATTAATATTATCCTTATCAGTAGAGTCACTGTGAACAGTTAAACCATCTTTTGCATATGGCTCCTGTTCTCCCTGTAGTTGTATGACCCCTAGTTTATCTGAGCAGGTAGTCATTGGTTTTGATTCTCAGTTGGTTTTGGTTCTGCAAGTCCCATTACTTATCATGATACTATGACACATACCATCCCACATCATGAATGCCTGTCGCCAGCTCTTATGTCATTGTCTCTCTGGCCATTGTGGTTATCTGAAGCTTGTTCTCCAGAAGAGACTTCAGGAAGATATTTTTGGGCAACAATATTTCCTGCATTTTTCATGTTAAAAGTTTGTGTCTTGGGCTGGGGGTACAGCTCAGTTGGTAAAGTGCTTGCCTCACTTGCACAAGGCCCTGGGTTCATTCCCCAGCACACACACAACAGCTTGTGTCCTTTACACTCTAAAGTTAGTTTTTTGGGGTATAACATGCTTGGATCACTTTTTTTTTTGGTTGAAAAACTTTAATATATTTTCTATTTTCTTCTAGCATAAAGTCTTATTATCAGAAAGTTTGATAAACTTGTTTTTTTTCTTAGAAGTCCTTGCCTGTTTTTTTTTTTCCTTTCCTCCTTCTCTCCCACTCTCCCTTCCTTCCACCTAGATGCTCAGAGGGTTTTAATTCTTCTTCAAAGTTCAGCTTTTTATTTTCTACTTCTCTTAAGATATAATCTACTGGATTTACTTACCCTAGTTTTCTCTTTATTTCTGAAATGGTAGTATCTTGTACAACAAATTATTTCCTGAGTTTTCTCACCTAATTTCTGAGTTTTTCCTTGTCATGATTTATGTTGTTCTTTTATGTCTTATACACTTTAAAAATGGACTTTAGGAGTGGGAAGTATATTTTAGTGGAGAATACTTGCCTTGCATGTGAGAAACCCTGTGTTACATCTCTAGCACTGTAAACAAACAAAATAAAAAATATTTCAGCTGTGTTTTTTTTTTCCCCCTAATGGAAGGTTACATCTGCCCCCTGCCCCAAGCCCCTACCCTCCCCACAGTGCTGGGGATCAAACCCAGGACCTCTGGCATGCTAGGCAAGTTCTCTACCACTGAGCCACACCCCTGGCCCTGAAATTACAATTTTAGTATTTCTCTCTCTTTTTATTTTTTCAAAATATTTTTGTAGTTGTAGATAGATAGCATGCCTTTGTTTTATTATTTCGTGGTGCTATGGATCAACTCAGTGCTTCACACGTGCTAGATAAGTGCTCTGCCACTGAGCTACAGGCCCAGCCCCAATTTTGGTCTCTTCTTTAGACATAACTTGTCTTCCTGGTAGGTTTTCTTTATCAATAGCAATGTTTTTCAGCTTCTTATTCACATTCTCTCTCTCATACCAGGAATTGAACCCAGGAGAACTTTACCACTGAGCTAGCTACAGCCTCGGTTCTTTTTTAAAATTTGAGACTGATTCTTGTTAAGTTGCTGACATTAGTCTTAAACTTGCTGTCCTCTTGCTTTAGTCTCCTGAGTCATTGGGATTAGAGGCATGGATCACCAAGCCCACTTTCTCTTTTTCTTTCTCTCCCTCCTTCTTCTTTCCTCCCCTCCCCCGACCCATCCCTCTCCTTGAATCAGGGTTTGAACCCAGAGGCACATTACCATTGAGTCACATCCCCAGCTCTTTCTGATCTTGATTTTTTTTTTTTTTTTAATTTTGAGACAGGGTCTTGCTCAGTTGCTGAGGCTGACTTTGAACTTGCCATCCTTCTGCCTCAGCCTCCGGAGTTGCTGGGATTACAGGCATGAGCCACCACGCCCAGCTTTCTCTTTTTCTTATGATAACTTCATGGGACTTGATCTTGGTGTTTTGTTACTTCTTTAAAAAAAAATAAATAATAACTAAGGAACAGACTTTTCACAAGAGAATCTTTGAGATTTCCTTCTAATGTTATCTTCCATTATTTTCATCAAGTATTTAAAAAATATATGGCAGCTGTGTTTCTTGAGATTTCCTGCTTCTCTTCTTCTTTCACTCTTCACTGGACCATCTCTTGTCCAACCACTTCAATTTTGATTCCACTCCCGGAAGTCTCTCGGTCAGTGTGAGGCCCTGTCCTAAAGGGAGCCTTACTTGCAGTTTCTAGAATCCTCTAGAGTTAGACTTCTCCAGACCCTTTAGTCCTTACTGAAGGCCTCGCACTCACGTGACAACACCCGGCTCCAGCAGAAGCCCTTCCTCTTTTGGCAAATGGTCCCACTAAGCTCTGCTTTAAATATGTGGCTGTTTGGAAGGTTCGTCTGTCTTCATAATAAATCACCTCTCTCTGCTTCCTCCCACCCGGAGGCTGAGACCGTGCAGAGGATGTGCCTGTCAGGGGTACGTCCTCAGGAGCTGGTATTTTGGGACTGGTGGGGGAAATGCCATTACTTAGTTTTGCTGTAATTGTTGCTCACGGCAGGTTGCTCTTAATATCTAGTTGATTTATGTTTTTTTTTTCCTTTGTCTTTATTGTTTTGAGAGATTCAGGGAGATTTGGAAACTGTGCCTTTTCCTCCATCTTCCCAGAGTTTCTTCCACCTGCATCCTTGTCTGAAACTTTTCCTAACACAATGGGAAGAAAAATCATGCAGGGGTACCTGATTGGTTGAGATTACCCAGGGGCACCTGATTGGTTGAAGCTACACAGGGATAGCTGATTGGTTGAGGTTACACAGGGATAGCTGATTGGTTGAGGTTACACAGGGATAGCTGATTGGTTGAGGCTACACAGGGATAGCTGATTGGTTGAGGTTACACAGGGGTACTTGATTGGTTGAGGTTACATAGGGGTATCTGATTGGTTGAGGCTACACAAGGGTAGCTGATTGGTTGAGGTTACACAAGGGTAGCTGATTGGTTGAGGTTACACAAGGGTAGCTGATTGGTTGAGGTTACCCAGGGGCACCTGATTGGTTGAGGCTACACAGGGATAGCTGATTGGTTGAGGTTACACAGGGGTACTTGATTGGTTGAGGTTACATAGGGGTATCTGAGTGGTCAAGGTAACATCACGTGTCTTTGTCCCCATCCTAGGGGATGCTGGAAAAATGGTGTGTGGCTTTCAGTTTGGGAAAGCGGAGCTCATAAAATTGGAAACACCCTAGAGCAGGAAGGGTATTGAAAATGCATGGAATAATACCCTACGGAGCTGCACACCAAGGGTTTGGTTTTACACATATAAGCCAGTTTGATGAATTTGCAATGTCATTAGAAGGGCTTCAAAGTTTCTGACTTGTTACAATGGCTTGCCAGAAATAAGGGACGGTCGAGTTACTTCTAGGATAAAGGCGTTATGTACTAAAGACTCCAGATTTCATTGGAATAACAAAATTCTAGTATTTAGGAAGTTATACCAGTTTCTCGAATCAGAGGACTGGGAAACTGATTCGTTCATCTTATGAACTATCTGTTTGAACAACTAGTTTTGAGTTGACTTGAGCATCATAAACTGGCTCTGTGTATCCATAGAGCCTCCGAGTCTAGAGCACCCTGAGTTTAAACTTGTCTCTTTCTAGATATCTCTATAGACTGAGGACCAGCTAGGGTCTGCCACCTCTCTTAGGGTCCTGTGCATTGTACTATTGAGAATGTTTAATTCATTTTGACACTTTTCTGGTGTGTTCCAACGTGCTCATCTTCCCCACTGACCTGCCACAGGAGTCCTAACTGCTTTGGAATGAATTCTTATACCTTAGAAATCAAGGCATTCAGGGGGAAAAATGCCCTTTAAAATCTGTGTACATCTGACTAGAAGTTTTCTATAATTCTTTCATCACAATGGCCCAAGTTGCAGAGGAATTACATAATCATCCTTCAGATGAAGTTGACAAATTTTGTACATCTGTCTAATCCCTTGCAGTAAGTGGACCAGTCATTTAGTACCAGCTAAGGTTTCCTGGTAAAACATGTTATTTATAGCACCACATACATGTGCCTTGCAGTGTGGGCAATGAACATGACAAATGCCAGCTGAATCCTAGGGGCGGAGATTTCCTTTAACATCGCCTTGTTTCCTGTTTTGCTGCTGTGTTTACTAAAAGTGTCCCAAGCCTGTCATTTCAGGAGTGCCTCATCTGAAAACTCTTTGCCCAGATAAGCAAGAACTGCGCTATCTTCTGAGGAGATTGGCTTCCCTGCAGTGAAGGGCCTGCTGGTTAGAGACCAGGGTTGTTTTTGAGGGTAGATGGAGCAGAGCAGAAGTGCGAGAGAAATCTTACCAGGTGGTGGGCATTTCCTGTGGGCAGCTCATTGTGTGCAGGTTCTTATCTTATAACCCCCCTGGAACATACCGAGTAAATACTATGAGCTTCACTTTATAGAGGAGAACTTTAAATCTCAGGGAAATTAAATCACACAAACCCATGAACTTGGTGAGTAACAGAATTAGAATTCAAGTTCATCTCTGGTTGATTTCTAAATCTAGGCTCTTAATAGTCATCACCCCAGGCCTCAAAGCTGAAAGGCAGGGAAGGCCAATTATATAGACATCACCTTGGTTCCCTGCCCTGCTCTTTCTCTCCCTTCCTCTTTCCCTTCGGCATACATACAGTCTCTTGCCTTTCCACCTTCCACCATGGGGTGATGCAAATGTGGACTTCTCAGCCTTGGACTTCCCAACCTTGAGAAATAAGTTTCTTTTCTTTCCTGTGCTTTGAATGTTCTAGTGCTTGATTTAATACTCTCTCTCTACTATCATCTATCTTGAAATTTGTGATTTATTTTTTTAAATACAGGAGGCCCTGCATTCTCATTTTGCAATAAGCCTAGAACTTGTGCATATAGTCATGCCCCAGAGCACTAGCATTTGCAGTTACAAAATGCCCTTTCTATAGCTGTTGTGACTTCTCTTAGCTTCCTGGACCTCAAGTGCAGGCTGGAGAGCTCTGCTTTGTGATGAAGGGCATTTCCAAGGGCAGGAAAAAGCTGGCTGCAGATGAAGAAGGGGGTTGGAAGGTGCTCCCCGACAAATGTTGGCTCTACCTGGCTCCTGACCAGTGCCTCTTTCTCTCCACCTGTTCTTCCCTTTCTCCCCAATTCTGTGTGGCATGCTGGCCTTGGGTTCAGGTCTCCTGGTTCCAAAGCCCATGCTCTCCTTGCAAACCCCACTTGTGGACAGAGAGGTGTGCTGCTTATTTCCAAATCTTTTAGCAAAGTTTGATCAGCCCGCATTCATGCTCCCTTCCCCCACGCCCCTAGTCAACATTTGTGTCTAGCTGGGCACATCTGAGCTCAGGAGGATGTCACTCCATCCAGAGCTCCCTTCTGAACTCCACGTGTTTATTTCCAGAGGCCGACTGGACCAGTGCTCCTGGGAGTTCTGCAGGCACCTTAAGCAAATCGTCTGCTCGCTTCTAGCTTGTTGTGACCTCAGGGAAAAGTGAACTGTGGGCCAACTCTCCAGCTGAACATCTTGAAGTCATCTCCAGCTCTTATCCCTTATTCTCATATCACTGAGTGTCATTGAATCCTATGGATTGTTTTCTTCCACAAGAAAAGCCTGATGATCCCTTGCCTATAGCCTTCATGAGTCCCTTGGCTATCTCTGAAGGCGTTTCAGTCATGGTGACTGGTCTCTTTGTCCCATCATCTCCCTTTTCCAGGCCATCCTGCCTGCACTGCCAAGTTATCCATTGATAAAACAATCCTGAGCATTCGCTCTCTGGCTTGAAACCTCTGTAAAATCTCCACGAGTCCCTCATGGCCACAGGACAAAGTCCAAACACCTTCCACGGTCTGAATCTATTCTGCTTTCTCAGCCTTGTCTTTTCTCTCCTGTCCGGGACCCCGTGCCTGATAAAAAGATGAGCTCATCTTTTTTCCTGATAAAAAGATGAGCTCAGTCCCTGCCCTGCTCTTTCTCTCCCTTCCTCTTTCCCTTCGGCATACATACAGTCTCTTGCCTTTCCACCTTCCACCATGGGGTGATGCAAATGTGGACTTCTCAGCCTTGGACTTCCCAACCTTGAGAACTGTGAGAAATAAGTTTCTTTTCTTTAAAATCACCTAGTCTTTGTCTTTCTGCTATAGGTTAACATGAAACTGATGAATGCTGTCTGCCTTCAAGAATGACCCTTTTCTGATTTTGCCTATTGTAGAATTTCGAATAAATGGAATCTTACTGAATAGACTCTTTTGGATCTGCCTGCCCTGGCCCCATATCAGTCAAGATTCTCCATAGCAATAATTTATTCCTTTTTGTATGTGAGTAGTATTCTGTTGTATGGATATACCACAGTTCATTTGTCCACTCTGTACATCTGAGTGGGTGAGTGAGTGAGTGACCTGGACAGCTCCCAGGGCATAAGGCATCCTGCAAACTTGGGGGGTAGCATTGGTGAAAGTTGAAGTGTTCATTTGGCTTTTACCATGGACCCTCAAGATCCTAGCATTACTTATAGTAAATGTCCCCTGCAGATCCATTATTTTCATTGCTTTGCTTTGTCAATTTCGAGAGACTGATGATTGACACACCTCCCTGCTCCTAGAGGATCAGCAAAGACGTTTCTATTCCTGACTTTTAGCCCGTGTGTTGCAATGGAAGAAAGATAACCGAGCATCTTAGGATCGTGCTCCTCAAGGTCTGAGAGGGTCTCTTATGAGGGTCTTTGATTTTGGCTCCTCTGCAGTCTTTTTTTATTTTTTCTTCCCATTTCTGCTTCTTATTCATGCTCCAGGTGGCTGAATTGCTCCTGGATGTTACCCTCTGGGCCATTAGGTCTCTGAGCTGCAGAACTCTGAAAGGTCTCCTGTGCCCACTCCCTGGCTTGGCTCTTTCTAGCAGCTCTAGCCTCAATACCCCCCGGGTTCTCCTAACATCCTCTTGCCTAGGATTCCCAAACAGATCCCACACCCCTGCTTCAATATTAAAACTTGTCTGTGCCCCTGAGCCCGACTTGGCCTTCTAGGCCTTAACCTTGACCTCAGTGTTGCCTTCTTACTCATCCTATCACACCCCTCCTTGGCACAGACACATACCAAAGTGAAACTGTACTCAGGGGCCAGGTTATGAGCCCTGGGAGGGACCACCCGAGCCCTCATTCCTCCCACCCGCTCACCACCCCCTGACATGCAGAGCTTTGGCTGTGTACAGTCGCCCAGATGGAGTCCTTTGCCCCACCACAGAACTCTGAAGCTAGAGATAACACCCCTGTGGTGGGACAAAGTAGGATTAAGTATGAAAAAATGAAGTGACTTAACCAAGAAGAAGCTGGCCATCCCCACAGGTCACTCAAGCCATCATGGGTTCCAAGTCTACTGTCATTTAATAAGGCGACCAGCTGTCTCTGTTTGCCTGAGCTTCTTCCAGTTTTACCACCGGAAGTCCTGCAGCCTGGGGGGAACTCTCAATGGTGGGCAAATGGGAATACTCATCTGAAATTGAAAAACAGCCTTGGAAGCGCAGTCTGCTTTAATCAAAAGGCGCTCTTGCATTTTGCCTGCCTGAAGAAATCGTGTTATTGTCACCTTAACGTGCATTTATTAATCGAAAGGAGGCAAAGTTTAAAGAGCACAGCTTGTATAGAGAATGCCCATCTGTAGTGTGTGTGTGTGTTTTTTTTTAGTGCATCAGGGGTTGATGTAGGTCAGGTTGACAGGGATCTCACAGGGCTTCTTGCCACCAGGAGCCCAGTTATTCACATGTTCACGACTGGGATTTACCCCGCTGTCGATTCACTACCACTCTGGCACGGTGTTCCTAGAATGTAAATAATCATGCAGTCTGCACGGCTGGAGGGGCATTTACTCAACCTCCCGTACACAGGAAGCGCCAGCTTGGAAGGACTTTTAGTTTGGAAAGTGAAGAAAGCCAAAACACACAGGGAGTGTGTGTGTGTCCCGGACAATGGAGAATGTGGCATCCTGACCTGGAAATTGAGAAGATTTGTGGCTCTTTGCTTCATGTGTTTTCGATCTTGGGAGAAAGATGCTTTCATTTACTGAGATTTAGGCTGTTATGTCAATAAAAGAATTTTGTCTCCGGAGATAAATGGGGAGGAGACCTTCAAGAACAATTCAGGGGAGACCTTCAAGAACAAACCTGGAACAGTGGCAGAGAAGAAGGTAGTAGAATTAAACGAGGCCGGTCAACAGGTAGGAATGGCCAGGGCTGGGGCTGGGGCTGGGGCTGGGGAGACGTGAACTTGTGAAAATGACACCCACTTTCCAGGCAGGAAGGGCTTGGTTTTAGAAAGAACGGTAGAGACAAGAATCTCAGAGGGCAAGTTCATCATGGGCTTGAACGCTTTGGGAGAAGAAGGGGTTACCTAAATTCTGTACTGAAGGAAAGAGGTACCTAATGACAGATATATTTCTTAGAAATGCATCATTAGCAGAGTTTTGTCACCATTGGAGCATCGTAGGGTGTCCTTACACAGACTAAGATGGCTGCAATGTCACCGGGCAATATGATCTTATGGGACCACTGTCATATGGGCAGTCCATTGCTGACTGAAAGGTTACCTGGTGCAGGATTGTATATGAAAGAAGGAGAAAGGGAGGAGTGTGAGTGCATTTCGGACACCCTAACCTATGTGCCCAGGTTTCTGACTCCCAAGGTCATGGGCTTTTCACTCCAGAAGTGCCTCTTGTTTTTGTACTACCCCAATCAAGTACCATAATAAATATATATGATTTTACTTGGACCTGGGAATTCTTCATTTTTGCTAAGGACCCCAGAGTCCTGCAACCCTGGGATCTTCCACTTACCAGTTTGGTGTCCCCCAGGCAATTTTCTGGAACAAGAAACCCTCAGATTTCTCTTTTGTATAATGGGGTAATGACTGCCTTGTCTATCTCCAGATTTGTTGTGAGGATAAAAGTGAGACTGTAGCTAGGAGCGGTGGTGCCTGCCTGTAATCCCAGTGATGTGGGAGGCTGGGGCAGGAGGATCATAAGTATGAGGCCTCAAAATGAAAAATAAAAGGGGCTGGGATGTGGCTTAGTGGCTAAGCACTCCTGGGTTCAATCTCCAGTACCAAACACTGCCCCTCCCCAAATGGGCACTTAAACACTGAGCCACATCTTCGGCCTTTGTAATTTATTTGTGAATTTAAAAAATTTTGAGACAGGGTCTTGCTAGGTTGCTTAGGGCCTCACTAAGTTGTTGAGGCTGGCTTCAAATGTGTGATCCTCCTCCCTCAGCCTCCCCTGAGTCACTGGGATTACAGGCTACAAGTGTGCACTACTATGCCCAGCCCAGGCCTGATGTTCTTACAAGAAGTAGAAGAGTCCTGAGAGACCTCTTTCTCTCTCTCCTCAGGTGCACAGAGAAAAGGCCATGTGCAAACACCAGGAACAGGAGGCCATCTGCAAGCCAGCAAGACAAACCTCACCAGAGACCAACCCTGTTGGCAACTTGATCTTGGACCTCCAGCCCCCAAACCATGAGAAAATAAATTTCTGTTGTTTAAGTCACTCAGTTTGTGGGATTCTGTTATGGCAGCCTAAGGACACTCATGCATGGGGAACCTAACATTTACGCAGCAATTGAAATCTTGCAAATACTTTCCTGTACATCTTTTAAAATTTTTAAATATTTTTTTTGCAAAAGAGGTAAAAAGAACCATGAAATTTGTTTTTTTTTAAGCATGCAAATTTCCTGTATTCTGAAAAGTTATTGGGAATGAGATTGGATGTTGTCTTTCTGGTTTGCATTACATAAACCGGGTGGAAATTTTGACCATTAAGCAGGACTCCTAAAAGTGCAATACCCTTGGGAAGAAATTCCTATGCTTTCTACCCTAAATCCTTCCCCCTGATTGTTGTTAGTGTTTTGGGGGACTGATAAGACTCTTTTTCCCCCCAGCTGAAATAATGGTGTGAAATGCTGATTTGCAATAAAAGGATACAATCTTGGGGAAATAATTCACAGAAATACCAAGTGTCCTTCAGCTCCCGTCCTGACTTCTTGGATGACTAAGTCACAGATGCTCTGCTTCCTTCGTGGTTCCCAGTGGCTTGCTTGAGCTCACCTGCCCTTTGTCCCTTCTCTTTCCTCTCTACTGAGTCGTTTCTCTTCCACCCCCCACGTAAAAAATCCTGCCTCTCCCTCATTTCAGGAAGAACTATAGATAGTCACAGGTAAGAGGCAACTGGAACAAGCAGCCCCCAGATAATGTAGAATGGAGTAACGCCTGCCTTGTCTGTCTCCAGATTTGTTGTGAGATACAAAGTGGGAATGAAGCTGGGGTGGTGGTGCATGGTCTCCTGTTCCCTCAACCCAGGTGGGTCTTGGAAAACTAAAAGTGTCACTGTTGTTCTCTCAAGAATCTATGCGAGACTAGACACGCTTGGGGTCACTAATTCAGTCTTAGGAAATAAGGTCTTTTTTGGTCCTTTCTTTCTCTTTTTTGCAATATGCTAATCTTACCCCAGTGGGGTAAATTGCTGTCCTCCAAAGACTTTCAGCATCTACCTGTCGCCCATGGACAAAGGCAACTGGTTTTCAGGTCTCTTTAGGAAGGATCGGGGCCAGGGTGGCCGCATGTATTAAGGAGTTGGAGGGTTGGGTATCCTCAGGGCAGGGGCTGCTCTTCCTTTATTGTGGTAAAGTATACATAACCTAGCATTTACCATTTTAGCCATTTTTAAGCCTGTAGTTCTCTTACTGTTCTGCAACCACCACCACCATCCATCTCTAGAATTTTCTCATCTTCCCAAGTTGAAACTCTGTTACCACAGTTCAGCTTTGTGAATTGTGCTGCTGTAAACATGGATGGGGCTGTGTCCCTGTAGTATGCTGTTTTTAAGTCTTTTAGGTATAGACAGAGGAGAGGGATAGCTGGGTCAAATGGTGGTTCCATTCCCAGTTTTCCAAGGAATCTCCATACTGCTTTCCATGTTGGCTGCACCAATTTGCAGTCCCACCAGCAATGTATGAGTGTACCTTTTTCCCCACATCCTTGCCAACACTTATTGTTGTTTTTATGCATAATAGCTGCCATTCTGACTGGAGTGAAATGAAATCTTAAGAGTAGTTTTGATTTGCATTTCTCTAATTGCTAGAGATGATAAACATTTTTTCATATATTTGTTGATTGATTGTATGTCCTCTTCTGAGAAGTGTCTGTTCAGGTCCTTCACCCATTTATTGATTGGGTTATTTGATTTTTTGGTGTTTAGCTTTTTGAGTTTTTTATATACCCTAGAGATTAGTGCTCTATCTGATATGTGAGGGGTAGAAACTTGCTTCCAAGATATAGGGTCTCTATTCACCTCACAGATTGTTTCTTTTGCTTAGTAGAAACTCTTTAGTTTGAATCCATCCCATTTATTAACTCTTGATTTTAAGTCTTGTGATGCCCTTCAGTAGATAAATGGATTTAAAAAAGTGTCATATATACACAATGGAATATTACTTAGCAATAAAAGAATAAAGTCATGGCATTTGCAGGTAAATGGATGGAGTTGGAGAAGATAATGCTAAATGAAGTTAGCCAATCCCAAAAAATAAATGCTGAATGTTTTCTCTGATATAAAGAGGCTGATTCATAGTGGGTAGGGAGGGGGAGCATGGGAGGAATAGATGAATTCTGGATAGGGCAGAAGGGTGGGAAGGGGAGGGAGGGGGCAGAGGGTTAGAAATGTTGGTGGAATGTGATGGATATCATTATCCAAAGAACATCTATGAAGACATAAATTGGTGTGAGTATACTTTGTTTTACAACCAGAAATATGAAAAATTATGCTCTATATGTGTAATGCGAATTGTAATGCATTCTGCTGTCATAAATAAATAAATAAATAAATAAATAAATAAATAAAAGAAACCGGGGACTGGGGTGTGTAGCTCAGTGATGGAGTGCCTGCCTTGCCTATATTAGGCACTGGTTTCGATCCTTAGCACTACATAAAAATAAATAAAGATATTGTGTCCATCTACAACTAAATATTAAAAAAAAAAGAAAAAGAAACTGTGTTATCATTAAACAACTCCCCACTCCTCCTCCCCCACATCCCTGGTAACCTCCATTTGATTTTCTGTCTCTGTGAATTTGATTTTTCTAGGTACCTTGTATGAGCGGAATCATACAGGATTAGTCTTTTTGTGAATGCCTTATTTCATTTGACATAATGTATTCAAATTATAGCCATGTGGTATCACGTGTTAGAATTTCCTTCCTTTTAAAGGTTCAAGAATAGCCAGACGAGGTGGCATGGGCCTGCGATCCCAGTGACTCAGGAGGCTGAGGCAGGAGGATGGCGATTCCTAAGCCCACTTGGGGAATGTAGAGAGACCCTGTCTCAAGATAAAATAGAAAGGGCTGGGGATGTAGCTTGGTGGTAAAGTGCCCCTGGGTGTATCCACAGTACCACCAAAAAAAAAAAAAAGCTTAAAAATATTCTGTTTTATGGCCTCATCACAGTTTGTACATCCATTCATCTGTCAATGGACACTTGGGTTGTTTCCACTTTTGGGCTGTTGTAAATAGAGCTGCCATGAACGTAGGTGTGCAAATATCTGTCCAAGTCTCTGCTTTTAGTTCTCTGTTTATTTACTCAGAGGTGAAACTATTGGGGCACATAACAATTTTATGTTTAACTTTTTTTTTTTTAAAGAGAGAGGAGAGGGGGGGGAGAGAGAGAGAGAGAGAGAGAGAGAGAGAGAGAGAGAGAGAGAGAGAGAATTTATTTATTTATTTATTTTAGTTCTCAGTGGACACAACATCTTTGTTGGTATGTGGTGCTGATGATCGAACCCGGGCTGCACGCATGCCAGGCGAGCGCGCTACCACTTGAGCCACATCCCCAGCCCCTGTTTAACTTTTTTTTGATACTAGGGATTGAACCCAGGGGCACTTAACTACTGAGCCACATCCTCAGGCCTTTTATTTTTTTATTTTTGAGACAGTGTCTCACTAAGTTGTTTAGGGCCTCCGTTAGTTGCTGGGGCTGGCTTTGAACCTGTGATCCTCCTCCCCCAGCTTCCGGAGCAGCTTGGATTACAGGTGTGCCCCACTGCACCCAGCTTGGGTTTTAACTTTTTGAGGAATCATCCAGCAATGGAAAGCACCTTTTGGTTGACAGGGCACCTTTGGGTGCTCAATGAAAGCCACAAATAAACCACAGTTTATTTATCTAAAAAGCGCAATGTCACTTGGACCCTTATGTGCCCCACAGAATTTATTTTCTTTATGTTTTCCTCCTCTACCCTGTAGGACATAACAGCTTTGGATTTGGGTCATTTTGAGGTTTAATATAGAGAAATATTTGATCCAAGACAAAACAACTCCCCCTGCTTTATGGAAAACCACTTTCTCTTCTAAAAAACACACTCTATGGACAAACTTGTGGCCGTGTGCCCCAACATGACGTGGCAGTTATATACCCAATAGCAAAACTGATTTCTTCATTTATTTCACAAGAGTTTGCTGAACTTAGTACAAAAAAATTATTCTTTAATCTACCTGTTTACTCTTTGCACTGGAAATAAATAAGCCTAAACTTTTGCTTTAATTTAAAATTCTTCAAACTTGTGTGGGCATCTGGAGGGTGGCATAGAAGAGGTGCTTGTTGTTTTGGATATGAAACAGATTCTTTCTGTTCAGATATTAAAACTAGGTGGAATATGAGCTCCTTTCTTCCTCCAACAATCTGGGGGGAGAAGAGGAGGAAATGCAGTTCCAGGTAGTTGTTTTCACAGGGTGATAGCTGCTGTCCTTGTCTGTGGCAAGCAGAACATTTATTTTTTAAGTGAACCTGCTTTGTTTAGGGGAGTCTGTCTCACAGTACCAACTATTTTACATTTTTATTATCCAATTAATGACAGACAGGACAACCCTAATCCAAAAATCCCAAATGCCCCAAATCCAAATGTTTTTGAGGGCTGACATAATCCTTCAAAAAGTTTTGCATTTTGTTACCATTTTGGATTTTCGGATTAGAGATGCTCAACTGATAAATTTTTTTTTAATGCACATATTCCCACAAATGAAAAACCTCCAAAATCTGAAATATTTAGCACAGGGGATACTCAACCAGGAGCTGCCTTTTTACTGGACTAGAATCGTTTTGAGGGCTGGGGATGTGGCTCAAGCTGGCATGCGTGCGGCCCGGGTTCGATCCTCAGCACCACATACCAACAAAGATGTTGTGTCCGCCGAGAACTAAAAAATAAATATTAAAAATTCTCTCTCTCTCTCTCTCTCTCTCTCTCTCTTAAAAAAAAAGAAAAAAAAAGAATCGTTTTGATTGGTTGCTCATTGCTCAGACCTAACATCCTACCTGGTATATAATAAATAGGAGCTTAATAAATGCTTGCTAGATGGAACTGCAGTGGATCCATGGGTGGGTGACAGGCTTATGTCACCCAAATAGTAAGAAGGGGTGGGGAGAAGGGAAGTGGGTATAGGTTGGAAGAAACCAAGGAGAGGCCATCTTTCAAAATTCTTTTGTAATGATTTTCTCTAGGGGAGTAAACACTCATTAACTTAATTCAACAACTATTTTCAAACTACCTACTATGAATGGTGTTAAGTCCTAAAGAAACAGAAACAATACTTCTAATTCGTAGTTCTCAGCACATTACAGCTTGCCTAGACTTTATAGCCATCTCATTGCTATGTGTATTAAATCCATTATTCCTATATAAAATGCAGGGCACTTGTGTATCCTGGTGAAATGCACTCCCTTTTTTGCACTTCTCTTTCACACTCCCTTCCTCCTTCACTGTCAATGACCCGTCTAAGTATTCAAAAGAAGTCAGCCATGACTGAGAGGATGTGTGTAAGCCTTCCTGAAGGAGGAGAGGATGTGGTCAATGTCAAGGCCTGTAAAAGAGACGTTTGCTGTGGTACTCCTCCTTCCTGCCTGGCTGGTGTGGGTCTCTGTTTAGGGAGATCCCTTTTCCTGAATCTGTGATTTTTCTTCCTCTCTGCCTCACCTGTCTTCATGCGTCCTTCACATGGAGGGCTGGGTATCATAGAACTTTCTGGAGCCCACCCAGAGTTTCTGGTTGAGTGTGTCTGGGTTGGGAATCTGCATTTCTGACAAGTTCCCAGTATGTGATGGAGTCCCCAGGACCACACTTTGAGAACCACTATTTTAGACTAATATCTTTTCTCCTCACACTCCCACCTACTCAGGGCAGCGTAAAAACAAACAAAACTCATCAGAATCATCTGGATGGTGGATAAGCTTCATTTCTCTTTGGGCACATAAGCCTGACTTGGTGGCCCTGTAAATCCCATGGCTGCGGTTTATATACCTAGTTTCCTTTCTGTACCTGGATTGTCACCCACACTCCACAAAGAATGGGCAAAGGGGGCTGGGGTTGTAGCTCAAGGGTAGAGCACTCATCTGGCAGGTGTGAGGCACTGGGTTTGAGCCTCAGCACCACATAAAAATAAATTTAAAAAAATCGTATCCATCTACAACTAAAAAGAAAATTTTTAAAAAAGGCAGTAAGAAAGAAAAAAAAAAAAAGAATGGACAAAGGAAGGTTAACATTTGGGGAGGGTGTATGAGACACCAGGACAGGAATCCTGAAGTTAGCTGGAGTCTGACTGATCCTATCAGGTTGAGCCACAGGAAGGTTCAGCTCCTGAGCTAATCCTTTGCCACTCAAACAAGAGAGTTCCAAGCCATCAGAAGAGGGTTGGGATCTCATGCTCTAGTTTGGTTTGTTTCCCACGGGTTTGTGTTTTGGAAGCTTGGTCCTCAGTGCGGGAAGTGAAGAGGTGGTGGGACCTTTAAGAGGTGGGGCTAGTGGGAGGTCCTTAGGTCTTTGGGGGGCGTGGCCTTAGGAGGGATTGAAGGGAGCTCTCTTGGACCTCTGACTTATTTCCTCTTGAGAAGAAGACCCTCCCCTTGCTCTGGCTTCCTCTCGCATGGGCTCCCCCCATTTATGATACTCTCTGCTATGGGGTGATGTAGTCAGAAGTGACGTCATGCTAGTTTCAAATGTTCAGTCTCCAGAATAGAACCACTGTCACACGTACTCATCTTAAAGGCTCAAGGTAGCCTGTGGTGGGGACCATTGTGAGCAGAGCCCTGTTATGAAGCTGCATCGTCTAGGGGAGCAGAGCGCAGGGCCCCACTGAGACCTTTTATAGTTTCCATACAGGTTGCTGGGGCTCAACAGGAGCCTTGGGGCTCTCAGCAACAGTCGTGGTGTCTTGATCCCTTTTGCAACTGACTGTGAAGCGCATGCACAGTGGAGAGGGGGAGGTTTGTGGTTTTTTTCTGTTTTCCTGAAGCCCGTTTATTTCACTTTTGATTCTCTTTTTTAGTACTGAGGTTTGAACGCAGGGTCACTTCACCACTGAGCCACATCCCCAGCCCCTTTTTAAATTTTGAGACCTAGGGTCTCACTCAGTTGCTTCGGGCCTTGCTAAGTTGCTGAGGCTGGCCTTGAACTTGCCATCCTCCTGCCTCGGCCTCCTGAGTCACTGGGATCAGGTGTGCACCACCACACCTGCTTTATTTCCCATTTTGATCTTGATATCTATACTCCCTTCCCAACAAGACGAACTTGTTGACTTGTTGTCTTGTTGACCGACTGTGGTCCAGTCTCTTGGATAAGGGGCTTTGATTGAGACACTGGCAATGTCGGAGGTGAGAGTGGGTGGGTACCTGAATCCCAAACACCTTTTTTGGAGGCATTGAACAATGGTTGGCTGTGCATCAGTGACCGGTGACTATAGTCACAGCTACTCCAAAGCTGAGGCAAAGATCACTTGAGCCCAGGAATTTGGAGCCCGCCTGGGTAACATTAGTGAGACCCTGTTTCAATTTTAAAAAGACAGACAGACCCTTGGTTGCAGCTGGTGGACTCCAGCGGGTTGGTCTTCCCTCTGCTCACCTCTTCACACAGTGGTGTTCTCACTTCTTGACTTGGGCTTCTGGAATCTGTGGAGCTAGTAGCTACATGGAGGATGCTTTGCTATGGGGGAGATTTTGCTTTTTTTCTTTCACACTTTTTTTTTGCTCACCAGGAGGGAAGGCACTAACTCTTGGAATTCTTTTATACAGTCACTCCAAGAATTCGCACTTCTGAGTGACATCCCTACCTCTATCTCCTCACTTTTCTCAAAGCAACACCAGCACTGAGCAGGCATACAGTTGGCTCTCAGCATCCACGGGCTCCATATCTGCAGACTCGACCAACCTCAGATAGAAAATATTCACGAAAAAAATGCATCTTTCCTGAACATGTAGAGATTTTTTTTTCCTAGGCCTCATTCCCTAAACCACACAATATATTACAACCACTGGCAGCATATGCACGGTATCATGTATCATGAGTAATCTAGAAACGATCTAAAGTATACAGGAGGAGGTGAGTGGGCTGCATGCAAATACTGCACCATCTTATACATGTCATGAATTTTGACATCAAAATACAGGAATGAAGCTGGGCTCAGTGGCACATGCCTGTAATTTCAGGGGCTTGGGAGGCTGAGGCAGGAGGATCGTGATTTCAAAGCCAGCCCCAGCAAAAGAGAGATGCTAAGCAACTCAGTGAGATCCTGTCTCTAAATAAAATACAAAATTGGGCTGGGGATGTGGCTCAGTGGTAGAGTGCCCCTGAATTCAATCCCCAATACACCCCCTGCCTCCCAATAAAGAGACAGAAATGACTGTGTATTTTTCAGTGGTTGGTCAAGAGCCACAGTTGGTATTTGAAGTACTCTTTTGGCCTTGATCTACTGGTTTGCCCAGCTATTTTTATGGTGTGAGCTGAAGCGAAACAGTAAATCATGTCTAAAATCTGTGACCGTGGTACTGAGCACACGCAGTCTTTACATAGTCAATGCTCCCAGTGGCGGTGTAAGTACGAGGCTGTGTGTCTCTGTGGCTGGGCATCTCTCTCAGAGGCATTGCAGCAACACTCACTGTCCTTGATCAGACTCAGCGACTTTTCTCTTTGCGTGTCAGTCCCTGAGACCTCATGGTGTGGGACATTAACAGTGGGCCTAGAGGGAGGACGAATACGTATCGCTTGCCTTCAAGGATCTTGGAGGAGGGACAGAGAAGGATACAATCACATGGATGTAATTGCTGTAGGCCAAGGTTGGATCTGAGGCAGAGGCTGCTTCTCTTCCTTTCCTAGAGGAGGGGAGAGTTTTGGGGGAGCCGGTGGGTGAGAGTTGAGCTGATCTGAATCTGGACCTGGATGTTCAGCCTCAGCACTATTGACATTTGGGGACCAGACCATCCTTTGTGCTCTGTATGTTGCAGGATGTTCAGGAGCATCCCAGCTTCTACCCACTGGATGCCATTGTTAGCAACTCTTCCTCCTCCAGGTTAGGACCATAAAAATGGCCCCAGATGCTGCTAAATGTCCCCATGGTGGGATAAAATTTCCCCTGTGGAGAATCACTGAGTTACTAGGGAAACTAGAGAGAACCACATCATACCCAGGCAAAGGGTCAGGGGAGAGCACCATCCTCTCAAATGCTAGTGAGTGGTGCCAACTTGAGTGGAACTTGCTGTACCTGAAGGTCAACAGGTCATTGGGCCTGACCTTGAAAGTCTCACGTGCAGAGCCAAAATTAGCCACACTGGTACAGGGTCAGGAACCAAGGAGTAGCATCTCCAAATCAACTAGGGGTGCTATTGGATGGCCTACCAATGGGTATCAATAGCATGTACCATCTGGCGGCTTCCTATTTCAACTGATTAGTCTTGCTAAGAACATGCTCATCTTTTAAAATCATGATTTTAAAATGCTGCACACACTCAAGTTCTGTGCCTTGGGGCAAAGCCCAGGTCTGTTTGTTTGTGGTCATGCTTTGAAAAGAGGGTTTCCTATGCATTCACCAGCAAAGAACGGTGTTGTAGAAGGTGGTTTTAGCAAGACTGACCTGCTATGAAAAAAATCAGAGGGCACCAAGGCTAGAGTCTGGGGGAGACCAGGTCGAGGGCAACAAGGGCAGGAAGGACACAGGGGTAGAGACCGCGCTGGCTGTGAGTCAATTAGAAGGTGGAACCAGTTGGGCTTGGACAGGGGAGGGAGCACTCCAGGGTGAGCCCACATGATCCAGTTTGGGAATCGCCCTCCGATGCACGTGGATGGGGGATAAAAGAAGAATCAGGGATCTTCAGAGGTGGGGAAAGATGGTAAGTTCCAGTTGCTCTTTGAGACAGTGGAGAAATTAACCCCCAGAGCATTGGAACCAGGCAGGGAGGAGAAGGATCCAGATTAAAGATAAAGATGGCTTGTGAGTCACTGTGTAGAGGTAGTAGTGGAACCTGTAGGAGAGATCGCCCAGGGGAATGTGTAGAAGGAGACGGCATAAAGAGGGAATGCCAAATCCCGGGGAATAATCACAGCCTTTTTCCATTCGGATTCAAATCCTACTCAAGTCCTTTGTCCCAGGATCCTTTCCAAATCCACGGCCCACAAAGATTGCCTCAACCCTGAAGCCTCCTGTCTGTTCCACCTAATCTGTGACCATACTAAAGATGTCTTGAGTCTGTTATCTTATGAGTTTTGCTGTTGTCTTTCCAACTGTCCTGTTGGCCCCGTAAGAAATGGGTTCCATTTTTGTGTCCTATCTGTTAGGCCTAGGAGCGCTCCCCTCCTCCTTGACTATTTTCCTGGTCCGTGCTGTAGGATCCTTAGTCAAAGATTCTGAGTAGTTAAACATTTTGACAAGGGGACGAAGCTCAGGTGCTCTCTGCAGAACTCCTCCTGCCAGCACTGACTGGGGCCCTTGGCGGCTGACTCATTAAAGCAACATTTCTTGGGTCTCCTTGGCGGACCCCAAACTCTGATTTCATCAACAATCTGAAAGGGAGAAATACTGCTCTGGGCTTACTGAGAATATACCCTTTGGAAGGCCCGTGGTTTATTTTACTCAACCTAAGCTGGATGTTGAAGCAGCGTGTTGGGAAATAAACCACCAGGTTCATTGTGTATTTTGGAAAAAAAAAAAAATAGGAAGATTCTGTTAATCCAGTCGTAATTGGGGATCAGTACCAGAAAGACTGGCTAGGGGCCTTCTTTAGGGAGGCTGCAGGAAGAACAGCTCAGAAGTATTGTCAAATGTTTTCTCTCCTGTCGGGTTATCTGTCAGGGAAGGTACAGCTGATCCAGGGACCTTCTCATCAGGCTGCTTTTGAACTTTAACCCACTGTTGCAACCGGGGGTCACGTGCAGCAGGAACAGGATCTGGGCCCCCAGCACGGCCGACCCAGACTGTGGGCCTGATGTCAACCGCGTGCTCTGACTTGCACAGGGTACAGGCTGGTGAGGGATGTCACATCCCGGCAGGGTGTAGAGACACGGTGTGAACCTCAGTGGGAACTGGCGGCTCCCTGGGGAAGCCCACCTGGTCCAGACAGCTCAGCCCCTCTGCTTAGTCTTCCTCAGCTCAGCGTCTGGAGCAGCTGGTGGCTTGGGCTGTGGGTGCCATTTATTTACCCATCTGTCTCTGTTCTGAGTTTGCATTCTGTCTGTTCCTTCCGCAGAGTTTTTGCCCTGGATGATTTTACTTCTTGCCCAAGCTGCCACGTTTAATCCTGGTGTGAATCAGAGGGGCGATTTGCCAGTGCCCCCAGCGTGGAGCACTCAGGCGTGTTTCAGCGGGACAGGAACATGGAAGTTCCAGCTCCCCCAAGTCAGGGCTCCGTCTCAGGGTGGAGGCTTGATTGACAGGGCCGGATGCCTTCATCCCTCCCTTCTGCTCTGTGCTGATTCTCTCCTCTGTCCCTGCTCCACTCCGTACCGCGGTTCTACCTTTCCCCCACCATTAGCTCAGGGGTGGAGAGTGGCCACCTTTAAACATAGTGAGGTTTTGAACACTCTTGGGGGCATCAAAGTCGAGAGAATGGCTGTCCCCAGCCCACACATGAAAACCCACATTGTCCCTGGTGTGTCTTTTTAGGTTTAGAGACAAGCCCAGAAGCAGCAGGCAATTTCCATTCGGGGTAACGCAATTTAATATTGGTAGGTAGGTCCAACTCCCCTGCTGTTGGCCAATGCGCGTCAAGTTGCCAATCATGCGTTTCCAGAACCCGGATTGCACATCGATTGTTCCTATCACCTTTGGTGGGAGGCACTCGGAGGTGGGAAGAAAGGTGTGCCAAGCCCCACTTCCACATCCGTACTACCAGGGATCTTGGAACCTTCCCGCTCCAGAGGGTGAGAGCCTCAGGGCAGAGGCGAATTTGGACTTTGGACAAGAGGGTGGGGGCGTAGCAGAGAGGCAGAGAAACCTGGGGCCTTGGCCCCGGGAACCTGCAGGGGCTTGATGGAGGGTCTGCAGGTGTTCAGGGTGGTGTTTAAACCTTCTTTGTAGGCACCAGCCTGCTTTTTATAAATCTGATTCCACAGCAGTGCTCCTGCCCCTTGCCGTTAGTTGATGAGAGTGGATGGGATTGGAGATGTACAAGGCAGGGGGATCATCAGGGGGAATCTCTCAGCTAAGCTGCTTGGAATTCCTTCTCCCTCCATTGCTAACGTGCCCTTCATCCTTCCTTCCTCCCTGTAGCAAATGAAAGCAGCCACATTCCCCTCCCAGGGGTGCAGGGGCCCCTGGGTTGGGATGCACAGTCTGACGCCATGGGTGGCTGCTTGGAAGGTGTGGACACAGGCTGCCACGTAGGCAGTGACTCAGCATGCCCCTTCCACAGAGGCCCTGGGAACGTGGCAAAGGTGCTCATCAGCCCCGGGATTAATATTAACTGTCCCAGGCAGGCCCAGGGCAAATCCAGTCAGAGAGGCGTGGTGGACTCAGGGCAGGGTGGGCAGGTGAAGGAGGCCAGAAGCCATGAGTTCTCAGCCACCCCGTGTATTCTCTCCTGAAAGTTCACGTCTCTTTCCTTACCCACAGGTGAAGGCTGCAGCTGGCCCCGGGGATGAAGGAGGGCTTTGGGGGTGGGAACTGGGTTAGAGGTCAAGGTTCACTGCATGACCTTGGGACCACCGCTCTCTTGGAAATGGAGTTCCCTCTTCTGAGGAGCACAGGCAGGACTCTCCTGGTGTTCTGGGTGTGTGGTGAGGATCAGGGAGGCAGAGAGTGAGTGGAGAGGGGAGGAAGGGGCAGCTCTTGCCTTCCTGTTGGGAATGGCCGTTTCTCTGCCTTTCCTACCCCTCCAACCTAATAAGCAAGGACTTTGTAAACCTTGCTGCTCTGCACCTAGAAACGAGATTTCCTACCACAATGACAACTGGTTTCCCTTCCTTGGGTGTGAGAAGAGGGAGGGTGATTTTGTGCTTGGAGAAAGGGAGGACCACCAGGGGGGATGGGCCATGAGGAGAATTGGATCCACCTGTCCAGGGAATCCTTAGCGATCCGAGTCCATTGGTGGGTCCCCAAATACCTCCATTGTGGAATCGCTTCAGGCCCCTGAAATTTGGAAGCATGGGTACAGAATGGCTCTCACCAGCTCTCCAGCCTCCAGGATTTAGGCAAAGAGGATAAAAAGCTGTGCTGTGCTGTGTCTCACCTACTGTCCTTGGAGCATTATCAACACTGACAGATAACCAGAGCTCGCCAGATGACTCACGAGGGAGGTTTAACTCCTTCAGGGTTGGTTCAGAGCCGGCTCCCAGGATATTGGGGAAAACAACCAGATACAGGAAGATTTGTTTATTGGTTTGACAAATATTTGCTGAGTACCTAGAAGGGACAGACCCTGAGCAACACAGAGGGGTCTCAGTTTTCACGCAGTTGGAATCCCTCAGAGAGGGAGCAAGAACTAAACAAGGGGTTTAAATAAAAACAGGACAAGTCAGCTTGCAATTAAATGTTGCAATGATAAGGGACAGGAGGTCGCCTCCTGAATTTGAGAGCATCAAAATCACCTGGAGGTCTTAAAAAAACACAGGTGGGCAGGCCCATCCCCAGAATGTCTTGTTCAGTGTGTCTGGGGGTGGGGATGGAGGACGTGTGTTTCTAACATGCGCTCAGGTGCTGCTGGTCCCTGGACCAACTTTGAGAAGCAGACTAGCGTGACACTGTGAAGGAGTGGGAGAAGAGGCTGGTTTAGAGGCCAATCAGGAGGCTCAAGTGAGAGGCTGGATGATTGTGCCCCCTTTTTAATTGTCTGGAGGCAGAAAAGTTGAAGGCTCTATTTTTATTTTTATTTTTTTTTGTAGTCATTTTATAGAAAGGACAGTCACAAAGAAAAGGAAAGGCCACGACTGGCATTTCAGAAACATCACAAAGAGCACAGAGAAGGACGTTCTTTGTCTAGAGGTAGCTGGCTCCAGGGCACTGGCTTCCTTCTCAAACTTGACCCAAGGAGTGGCTGTGCTTTTGTAAAGGTTTACATGGAAAAAAATAAAAATAAAAATCATCATGGATGAATAAATGAAAATATATAGGCAGGCTTCTTGACCTTCCCATCTTCAGTATGTGGAAGCAGCTCTGCCGTAACAGTCATCTGTAGCATCTGTCGATTTAGAATATTCAATCAATTATTCACCAGGGAGCCCTGCTCTACAAAGGCGACCACAGAGCAAGGCCCTGCCCTCAGGGACTTTATGTTCTGAATGGGGGATGCAGACAAGTGAACAGGTAACGAATTGCACGTGGAATGTCACCTGAGGTCCATTGCTGGGGCAGGGACTGGGTAATTATGGCTCCCAAGAGGTTTTCCTGGAAGAAGTGACGTAGGAGCCTTGGATGGGTGAGGTAGGTGAGGAGTGGGGAAGACAAAGGAGCCAAGCTGAATTTTCTGGATAGAGAGACAGCATATATAGGTGAAGGCCCAGAGAGAGAGCAGAGAAGCAGAGAGCGTGAACAGTCCCCACCTGATACCGGCTCAGGACAACTGGGCCCAAGAACTGGGACTAGACCCTGAATGGCCTGTGGGGGTGAATGAGCCATCAGTCTGTGGGGCACTGAGAAAACGTCTTGGGATTTCATTGGTGGGTTGCTGTTTACACCGAGTGCAAAGGTTCTGATTTAGGCCCAGAGTGGGGATTAACCTAACAGCCGTGTTGGGGCAGCTTGCAGGGGTGATGATTGGATTCTGTTTGGAGTTGGCTCTGGTGGCAGGTCCTCATTCCCAGATTTTAAACTTCCTCCCACCTGTTGAGCTGGGAGTCCGGATGAACTTGTTCAGATGGAGGAAGAGGCTTGTTGGATGCTTCCCCATATCAAAGAACATTCTTGGAACCAAAGTGACAGCTCCATTGCAATGTGGTTTGGAGAAAGAACGAGTCTAAAATGACCATGGAAATGCTTAGATATGATTTTTGAGTCGATGGTGCTGGCCTGGCACGTAGGCCTGGACCCAGGATTGTGTGAACTTTGGCAAGTCAGTTGGCTTTCTGGCATCTACTTCTTTATAGTTTGAAAATGGGGCTAGTTGCTGCCTCTAGAAACTTCGGGTATAGAAATGAGGTGCTGTCTGTGAAAATACTGGGTTCCTAGAGAGACCGTTCAAACATCCAGGATGTTAACAGCCTTTAGTTTTTGGGGTGTAATTGGCCACACTGGGCCTGCAAGTGTCTCTGAGTTTGTGTATTTAATGGTTAATCATTCAGTCTAATGTCCATATCCAGCTTACTTCCATAAAAATACTTTCTACTTGCCTTTACATAGACTGTCTTATGTTTTATTTAGATGGAGAATAGTATGTCCAGAAACTTCACGTTAATAAAATGCCCCCAATAGAAAGAGAATGAGCCCAATCCAACCTTTTCTTTTTCAAAGTTTTTTTTTGGAGGGGGGTAGGTGCAGGGGTGTGTACCAGGGATTGAACTCGGGGGGCACTCGATCACTGAGCCACATCCCCAGCCCTATTTTGTATTTTATTCAGAGACAGGGTCTCACTGAGTTGCTTAGCGCCTCATGGTTGCTGAGGCTGGCTTTGAACTCACGATCCTCCCGCCTCAGCCTCCCGAGCCGCTGGGATTACAGGCGTGCACCACCGCACCTGGCTCAAGTTAATTTTTAATGCACTGGGAAAAGCTGTGAACTTGAAGCTAAAAAGTTTATGCTTCGTGGGAGAAGTGTCTACTGCCTCAAACACTCTTTGTGTCCCTCAGCTTCCATTTTGGAGAGAGTTTTCTGGAAAGGATTGAGGATCACTTCTTCACCAGGCAGATGCCCCTTTTAAGAGCTCAGGTTTTGTTCCCGCTTGAAGACAGAGGACCCTCCTCCATCCTGAAGGGCTATAGCTGACCTGCATTGCCCCCTCTTCTCCTGAAGGTCAGACTGAAGGTCAGACCTTTGACTTTTCCGTTTAGGATGTTCTCTTTCTCAGACTGATTTAGACATCATTTTCTTTGAGGACAGGAAAGAAATTCTCAATCCTATAGATTGTCTTTTCACAGGGAAAAGCACCTGACTTTTACATGGCTGATTTCATTTTCCTTTTGTTTTTGTGGCAATAGGGATTAGTTCTCGGGTGCTGTCCCACTGAGCTACATGCCCAGCCCTTTTTAATTTTTTTTTTTTTTTTTTGTTTTGAGACAGGGGCTCGTGAAGTCGCTGAGGCTGGCTTTGCACCTGTGATCTCCTGCTCAGATCACTGGGGGGATTCTAGGTGTGCACCACGGTGCTTGGCTTCTCTCCTGTTTTGAAGAATGGCAGAGAAGGTAGAGAAATGAACTTCCACCTTCAAAGTCATCTATACCTGATGCAGGAGAGAGAGGGAAGCTACGAATTCTAAGCAGCTGATGCCAAGTGCAAATTATAGTTCACGACCGACAGAAGAGCTAGCCTCAACTGTTTTTTAATTTTCTTTTTTTAATTCTGAAGTTCAATGTGAAGAGTCTTAAAGGGAAGCTAAGTGCCTTTAACCAATTTCTGGGCGAAATATTCAAAAATAATCTCCTGTAGAAAGACAGTTAATTTGTGTCCAAACTATTTATATTTGTAGAACATATATAAATATTTTACGTTAGGTTGATAGATTTGGGTCAAAGAGCACTAAACGTTTACATTTTGGTAGAAATTGTCCCTAAAAAGTTGCTGAATTGCAGTTTTTCTTTTCCCACATGCTGGCCTACAATTAATATTATTATTAATCTTTTACATTTTTACCAACTTAATGGAGGAAAGATGGCATCTCACTTTAATTTTTCCTGATGACTAACGAGGTTGAACATCTTTTTTGTGTATTTCTCAGCCAAACACGTTTCTTCCCTGAAATGCATATGTTTATTCTTTGTATTTTAAAAGTGTTATTGTTTAATCTTTAATATATCATGCATCGTAGTCAATCATTACCTTATTTTGTTTTTAGCAGACACTCGACTCCTGTTGACAGTACATTGGAAATAACCAGTGGATGGAAGAGAATTCAGGAGCCTGGAGAGACGGCAGCATTCTGGAGCAGAGGGGAGGTCAGGGAGATAATTTTGTCCCAATGTTTTGTTTTACAGAAGAGCAAACCAAGGTATTGAGAGGTAAGAGATGTCTCATACCTGGCTAGTAGCAGTTTTGATAATGGATTCTGGTTCAAGTACTTTTATCCTGCCTTCTGCTCCTCATGTCATAGTGTGCATAAAGAGTGTCCTTGTTTATTCTTTTCTGGGTGCAATGTCTTCAAGTAAATCTTCATAACATAGCAGCAAGTAAATGCAAATCTGTCTATAAGGAGGAGAGAATGCGTTTTCTTAGCCACACAGGATTGGTCCTCTTGAGCTGGTACTAGGCAGAAAGCTAAGTACAGTCTCTTTTCTTTTCTTTCTTTCTTTCTTTCTTTCTTTCTTTCTTTCTTTCTTTCTTTCTTTCTTTCTTTCTTTCTTTCTTTCTTTCTTTCTTTCTTTCTTTTTTTTGGTATTGGGGATTGAACTAGTGTGTGTCAGGGGGTAGGTTTAACCACGGAGCCATATCTTTTTATATTCTATTTTGAGACAAGCTGACACTAATTTTCTTAGAGCCTTGCTAAGTTACTGAGGCTGGCTTTGAACTTGGGATCTTCCTGCCTCAGGCTCCTGAGCTGCTGGGATTACCGGCGTGTGCCACCATCCCGGCTAAGTATGGTTTCTTAAACATGTCAAGTGGGTGATAATGAGTTTCACCAAAAGAGGGGGCGTCACATGCTGATGAAGTAGGGGGTTATTATGAAAAATGGAGTGGGGGTATCTGCTAAATGGCCCACTGGTAATCCATGAAGCTTCTGGTAGCTGTGTATCTTCTGTTGTCTCCAATCCTTTTGAATCTGTGGCAAAGTATTAGCAGAAACTATCTATTTCAGAAACCTCTGTCCTATGATACTTAAAAACAAACAAACAAACAAAACCCCCACATAATCCAGGGATGTGCTTTCAGAGACCAAAGCCTTATGAACAGTCGACCTCACCTGAGCGGTCAGGTGAGGAGGGCTCCATCTTCAGGAAACCTTCCAGGTAGGAGAGCTGAGCCTGGTGATAAGACAGTTTCCTCAGTGCTGGGAAACGGAGCTGGGCTTGTTAAGGGCAGAGTGACGTTGGATCATGTGCAACAGCTTGGAATTAGAGGTGGATGAGCTGTCTTGTCCTCATGCAATCTTACAAGGAAGGGAGGCCAGATGGGCAAGATCAGGAATGTTCCTGGGCCTGTTAGCCCTACTGACCAGGGTAGCCTGGGGCAGAGCTTCCCGAACACAGTGAGTGGATGGGAATTTGGAAAAGTAAGAGAGAGTTATTATGGAACTATGTGTCTGCAATACCCGGGCCAGAGGTTTCTCTGAACTGTCAGCAGTTTTCAGATCTATGGTCTCCCTTCCCCAAAGCATGTGGGCCCCACAACTGTTCTAGAGCTCTGTTGGGATTGCACAGTCATCCCTTTTCTGAGAACTGAGGGGTTTCCTGGAACATGGAACCTCCAGAGTGAGAACTAGGATGGTCCAGGAAAAACCAGGATGATCACTCATCTTGTGTGAATAATCAATCTTTTGTGTGTGTGTGTGTGTGTGATGCTGGATATCGAACCCAGATCTCATGCATGTAATCAAAAATCAACAATCAGACAAAAATGCCAGAGCTAAAAACCCAACAGGTGTGAATGAGCAAGTGGGACACTTACCTTTGAAGTAAAAGATAAACATTCTAGTTCATGCACCATAAAGATTCTGCCCCCAGCCTGAGATAAATACAGACTCACACCTAACTGAACTGCCCTTCATCTTCTCCAGGCAGCCGTGCTGAAACAGATCTTCTAACCCATACGACAGGCTGAGCCTTTTTGGTGGAGGATCATTGTGCTGTACCTTGGTTAATGTTGTCTCCTCTGACTGCACGTTAGACCCAGCTGGAAAGTTTAAAGAACACAAAGGTAGACCACCAGGATCCACTCTTGATCAAGTAAATCAGATTCCCGAGTAAAGCAAAATTCCCTGGTAGGCAATTCTTAAAAAGCTCTGGAACTGATTCGTCTGTAGACTGGTTGAGAAACATGGGTCCAGGCAAAGAAGAGATCCCGGAAATCAATGCTGGATCAAGCCGGTGGCCACGAATCCTGGCTTGCACCTGTTGTCCTGACATTTTTTAATAGCACTTTTTTTTTATTCTTAAAATTCCCCATATTAGAACAATAAATGCTATGATTACACAACATGGAAAACTGTTAGAAATTTTTTTTTCTTAATTGAAAAGACAAAGGTGAGGTGTAGCTTAAAAAGCAGAGATCTTAAGTGTATTGATGAAATTTAACATATGTGTGCATCTATGTAGCAACAAGCTATAATAACATTTTTAGTACTTTCCAGAACATTTGTTCCTCTTTCTGGTTAGTATCTTTTTCTTTACGTCAAACAAGTAATTTTGACTCCCTATGAGTAGATTCAGAAAATATATACTGTTGTGTGACTGATTTCTGTCTCTCAAAATCATGTTTGTGAAATTCATTTACGGCACAGCGTGTATCTGAAATTTGATATTTTATACAGCTATATAATATTCCATTATATGATTATACTATAACTTATTTACCAATTTGTTGGTTGTGGATGGATATTTGAGTGTTTCCATTTTTGGCAAATGGGAATAAAGCAGCTATCTACATCCTTGTACCTGTCTTGGGACACAGGTGCATGAGCTTTTCTTAATGTTTCCAGCCCTGAGAAACCAGTAGCTCTTGGGTTATCTAGATCCGCACTTGGGCATGGTGACTGGATGCCCTCCAGCTCTGGTGTATCAGTGGGAGTGGGAAGATCTGCTTTTGGCTCGAGGCAAGGGAGATGATCAGCATTCCTTTCGGAGATCATTGGAGGGTCTAAGGATGTCAGAGAGATTCCAGGTGGGGTGTGGGTGGATTCCAGTCAAATTAGCAAAGGGGGAGGGAGCCTCCTGGAAGAGTTAAAGGTGACACTTCAGAGTCGTCCCTGGGTGCATTTTTAACCCTTTGGGTGGGAAAATGCACGTACACTCATGCGCTCACACACACACACACACACACACTCACACACAATATAGTAGAACAAATGACATAATAAACCTACACGTTCCCATCGCAGTTTCAATAATCACCAAATTTGGCCAGTCTTTTTATTTTTATTTTTTAAAAATCTGCATCACCGCTGTTTCCCCCCACTCATGGTTATTTCTGGTGGTCTTCGATTTCCTAATTTCAGTAAAGTGATCAGTGAGGGGAGTGGGGAAAGGGGTCATTTCAGGAGGGGAAAGTCCCTGTGGGTTCCCACTTTCATGACATGGAAATTTGGGGGTCTCAAGACCACATGCTTTGCCATCTCTTCTGTCCCATCACGGTGAACTGCTTTTTCCCTTTCCTTCTGATTTCTTTTTAAATCCCAGGCCCTGCTTTGGGGTCTGTATTGCTCTAGACTTTGGGCTCCCCAGGGTCAGGGGCTGAGTCAGGGCCATGTGCGTCTCCAAGTCAGTCCTAGCCGGGGGAAGGCACTGATAAAATATTGGTGGAGCGAACGTGGGGAGGGTAAGCCGTGGGCAACCAGTCATTTCCAAGTCTGGCTTCTAGGATTTAAGAGCACCTGCAGGCTACAGGGGTGAGTGTGTGAGGCTACAACCCAGGGCGGGGCCTGTCCGTGCGGCTTCCTCCAGGGTCAGCAAGGACTCGGGGCAGTGACCTCCTGGTTCCTTGTTCAGCTCTGGGGTCCAGCCCACCAGGCTTTCTTCCATGTTTCCTGTCCTCTGGTTCTGCCTGCCTTCTGCTTCAGGTCCAGGCAGACTTTCTAAAAGAAAACCATCCCTCCAGGTCCCAGTCCCAGGACAGGTGTTTCCCAGCTGGGACAGAATCCACCCTTTCTTCTTTCTCGGGCTTACTTGGGCTCTCTTTTGATCTCCTTGAAGAATCCTCCTCTGTTCACCCAACCATCAGGAACTTTTCAGAAGAAACCCACATTTGCCAGAGTTCTGCAGCCGGCATTGAGCATCGCTGGTCCAAGCCGGGTGGTGCACCTGCCTGAGAGGGACATTTTTATCTTCGAGAAAATAGAGGTCCCACTGTTGAGGACAGGGAGGCTGTAGGCAGGGACATTTGCTTGTGGAATTGGCAAAGAAAGCCGGGCAGGATGATGATTGGTTGAGGCCATCCATCAGCATTTTCTCAGTCAGGTGGAGAGTCTGTACTTCTGTCAGGTTAAAAATCTTTGTCGGTGAGTATGGAGAGCCGTCCTGGGAGGCAACACCCGGTGATGGCTGGAGCCCTGGGCCAGTGACCTGACACCTGCTGCCCATCTAACCAGCTTTCCTCAGCCCACACACCAGTGGAGATGGCGCCTGGGGCTCGGATCCAAACACAAGGCCTGCCCCTTTGCCTTCCAGCTGCCTTCTCCCGGCCTGAAGAAGACTTTGTCACCTTTGAAAAGAAGGGTGAGGAGGATGGGAACCTGGGGAGGCAGAGGGCACCTGGAGCTGCCATCATGGGAAACCACTAAGGACCAGGGGAAAGGGCAGTGGTTAGAGCCGTCTGTGTCTGGCTGTCAGTGGTCCCAAGGGGATCAGACTTTCTGTTTCTTCCAGGGGACTTCATCCCCGTCCTCTCAGGAAAGCCCCAGAGGCAATGGCAGACTCAGTGCAGAGAGATGAGGAAGTTAATAACACAGGAGGGGGTTCTTAACCCAAGGGCCTCAGGAAACCTGGGGGCAGGGGTTAAACCCAGGGTGCTAGGCCCCACCCCCAGGAGTTCCGATTCCTAAGATCTGGGTCCAGCCTGGGAACTTGCATCTCTAATAAGTTCCCAGGTGAGGCTCCCCTGCTGCTGGGCCGGGATCTTACTTTGAGAACTGGGGATTTAGTATCTGACCACAGAGCCCTTGAAGCAAAATGGGGTCAGCAGGAGCCAGAGAGGGCTGTTGATCCAAGTGCCTTTTATAGATGGATGAAGTCCAGGAGGTGGAGGGTAACAGAAGGTGACAGTTTGACGGACCCCAGGTGGCCCATGTTGGAAGGTTTTACCCCATCCCGGGGTTCTCCTCTGCAATCCACCGGGTAGCAGCTGGGTCACGGTGATGATCCTGAGGAAACCCGACTCTCCTGGGGCGAAGTCCATCTTCTGCAGAGATGAAGGAACAGAGGGATGTAGTGAAGAGCCAGGCTGGGGACCTTGTCCTGATGGAGCAGGGACACCGTCAGGGGAGTGGAAAGACCACGAGCTGACCTGTGGGGCTCGAGGTGCAGGACAGGAGCCCTGAGATTGCAGAGGTGGACGCTGAGGGTGGAAGGGACATGCACCGAGTGGAGCGTGAGCACTGGCGGGCGGTGGCCACCGATCACACAGCTTGTTTTCAAACACCATGACCTTGTCTTATCTTCCCCGCATCCCTGTGGGTATGTGGAGCAGCTACCATCACTTCCGACTTCTGGATGAGGAGATTCACCACCGAGAAGACTGGACAACATGCCCCAAGAGGCTGGGACAGCTGCGGAGCCCATGTCCTGCATTCGGAGGCCCATGCTGGTTCTGGGCATTGGAGAGGGTACAGCTGCCATGCTCGGGGTGTGCTCGGTGGACACCGCATGGTGGGGTGGCTGAATTGTGGCTCAGGATGGAACCTGGGCCCTGGAGAGGACCCTCGATGTTTCGGCAGGTGGCCAAGGTGACAGGAGGGAGGGAGGCAGGAAGCCTGGGAGGGTGGGGTCCTCATCTGGGGTTTAGCATCACTCTCCCCTTGATAGTGCACCAGCTTCCCCCTGTGCCCTGCCTGCCTGGGCCTCTGCCTTTTCCCTGCGGTGGCTCCCTCTCTGCCTGCCTTCCCTAGTTTCCTGCCACACCATGGATTCTGCTTACTGCCATTACTTGTGTTCTATTCTTTTTTTTTTTTTTTTTTTTGTATAGGGTGATTGAACTCAGGGGTACTCAACCACTGAGCCGCATATCCAGCTCTATTTTGTATTTATTTATTTATTTATTTATTTTAGAGATAGGGTCTCACTGAGTTGCTTAGTGCCTGGCTTTTGCTGAGGCTGGCTCTGAACTCGAGATCCTCCTGCCTCAGCCTCCTGAGCCACTTGTGTCCACTCTAGTTCCCGTGATCTGCTCTGCTGCTTCTCTGTGTACCATCTGTGGATTCTCTCTGTGTGTATTTAAAGTCTTTAAGAATAAGGACCTAGTTTGAAGATGAACATGGTGGAGTGGAGTCTCAACCCACCTCTTGGTTGGTCTAGAGGAGGCTGTTTTTGGGTAATGTCTGGTACCTGGTCCGGTCAGCCAAGGCCAAGGTGCAAAGCGACACAGGGCAGAGCAGGTGTCCAGAGCTGCCTGTGGATTTGTCCAGGCCATGGTGGGCCCTCAGAGGTGCTATGAAAGCACTTGCTGTTATAAAAGTCAGGCAGAGCCTTTGCCCTAGAGGGGATCCCAAAGACTAGGCTGCTCCGTAGATTTCTAGAGATTTCCAGATAAGAGGAAGGAGATAAGATTTTCTTTTCTGGGACTGAAATGTAGGGTGGGATGTAGGGGTGGAGCCACAACAAGTCCGTAGCCGGGTGGATTAGCAGGAGGAGGAGGCAGGAGGGAGTTGGTGCCAAGTGCAGAGGGTTGGGCTGAGGTCCATAAGTCCTTCCTGCCTGATGCAGGTCCTGCCTCTGACCCTGGACACTGAAATCGGGCTCACAGAGAAGGCTCTGCGGGATTCAGCTGTGAGAGTAGGATGGCTGTGGACAGCAACGGGCTGACCCAGGCCACAGTGGACCAGAGCGGATGGACCCCAAGGTGGAAAAACAGCAGAATACCATGTTTGCCCAGGAAAAGGGTGTTTCTACGTCACACATGCTGTTTTCAAGTGAAGAGAATTCCACTCCTACTTGTAAATTCCTGGGTGCCAGTAAAAGCACCTGATCTGTGACCGTACTCCCAAAGCCACTCCTAAGGAGATTTATACCTGGGGTTTAACTAGGTGACGTGGTCCGAAGCCTCAGTGACTGCAATTTCATGGAAGAAGAGGGGATGACTGGTGGGTCCCCTGAGAAAATTCCAGCAGAGGTTGAAGGATGGCAGACCAGTCCTCCTACTGAGAGGTCTGAGCTCTGATGCATCTCAAGATGCGTAATTGTCTGAATGAAACCTGGATCCGTAGGTTGGGGCTATGGCGTTTATTTGCATGTGGAGATCCAGTCTTCCCAGCACCGTTTATTGAAGAATCCATCTTTTCCCCCATGATGGGTTCGTGGTGCCATTGTCAATGTTTAGTTGAACACATGTGCACAGGTTTGTCCCTGGGCTCTGTGATCCGTTCCGTTGGTCCATGTGTCCTGTCTGGTTGTTTGACAGTACCATACTGTTTTGATTACTAGAGTTTTGTCAGATAGTAAAGAAAACCAGGATGTATGATGCCTCTTGTTATTTCTCAAGATCGCTTTGGTGACTTGGGGTGTCTCATGGCTCCATAGTGCATGGCTCCCACGTGTATGTGGAATCTAAAAAGTTGAACAAACGAAGGCAGAGAATAAATGGGTTGGTGACCAGAGGTAGAGTGGTGGGAAATGCGGAGATGTTGGTGAAGAGTACAAAATTTCAACTATAAGATGAAGATGTCTTAGAGACTAAGGTCCTGTGTGGTGACTATAGTTAATAATGCTGCATTGTATCCTTGAAGCTGACTAAGACGCTACCATGTCTTAAGTGTTCTTACCACCAAGTGATAACTCTGTGAGATGATGGACGTGTTAAATAGCTTGATTGTGGCAATCATTTTGTAGTGACTTGTACAGTCATCTCTTGGTACACACACAGATGGTGGCCTACAGAACCCCTCCCTCCCCACCCTGTGGATGTCAAAATCCTCAGATGCTCAAGTTTCTCATAGGAAAATGGCATAGTATTTGCATAGAACCTATGTGCATCCTCCTGGATGACTTATGAAACGCAGCACAACGTGAATGCTATGTCAACGGTTGTTATACAGCGTTGTCTAGGGAATAGCAATAAGAAAAAAAGTTTGCACGTGTTCAATATGGATCCACTTTAAAAATATTATATTCTTCATCTGAGGATGGTTCAATCTGGGAATGCAGAGCCCGTGGATAAGGAGGAAGGAGGGCTGATATATATCAAAGAGTCACATTGTGATTCTTAAATGTCCATCTTTAAATGTGTATGATTTTATTTGCCTATTTTACATACCTTGATTAAGTTATAAAAATTTAATTCAAGACCAAGACAAAGAACATATTTGATGTCAGGTAGTTACAGCTGCTTCTCTGTTCATTTACGGAGGCTAAGGGAAGCCAAAGCAATTATGTTAATCTCCCTTTGTTTTCTGCAGTTCTGGGGATCAAACCCAAGGGTGATCTACCTCTGAGCTACATTCCTGGCCTTTTTATTTTATTTTGAGACAGAGTCTTGCTAAATTGCTGAGGCTGACCTCCAGCTTGCAATCCTCCTGTCTCAGCCTCCTGAGTAGCTGGGATTACAGGCGGGAGCCACAGTGCCTAGCTCTCCCTTTGTTTTTGATTAATTGGTATCGCTGAAATGGTGAAGCCTCCCTACACGCAGTTATAGTGACATGTGTTCTTGTCTGTCTTCCCTGCTAGACTGCAGTTATTTACGGAGGGTTCATCTATGTTAGTAAGGACTTCACCTTGCGTTTGTTCCTCTTTTGCCAGAGACCTGCCTTCCTCATCCATCAGATCACTTAACCCTTGCACTTGATGAAGGTCAAGTGGGCACTGTCATTATATACTCATGTGACAGTGAGGATTAAATGCCTTGCCTCAGGTGGAACAGGACAGTGGTTTCAGGTACTGGTTGTGCTCGCTGCTCTACCTGTGGTCTTTGCTAGGCTATCTGACCTCTGTAAGCCTTGGCCTTCTCATTAACAAAAAGAACACCTCATACAATTTCCTTGAGAGTTGAGATTGTTTTATAACTAAAACTTTTAGCACAGTACCTTTCAGAGAGCCAATGTCCACATTCATGCTGTGAGCAGCAAATCTGAGCCTTCCTCTTCTGACATTATGCATTATTATTTACCGAGCAATTACTAGATGTTTGGTCTTGGGCCGTGTGCTTTGCCTCAACTCATTTTTGCAAAATCCTATGAGCTCTTTTTTTTTTCCTTTTCCGTTTTATAGATTGAGGAAACCCAGATCCAGAGAGGTCTGGGTTCCTTTACCAAGGACACGGGGCTGTTAAGTGACACAGCCAGTATTTACAGCCATCTCTTGCTAACCTGCATGTTTGTGCTGGTTACCATGACCCCAAGTTGCCTTCCCAGGTTTTCTGGCTTCTGATCCCCTGAGCTCAGCTCTGGATTCAAAGAGGCAAGGACAACCTCTGAGGCTCTGCCCATGTTCCTTTTGTCTTGGTTTACTTCCAAGTCACTCAAGGGTGTAAAGGCGATATGAGTTACGGCTGGAAAATAGCGAGTGGACCGGCTCCCAGGGCCTTCCTCTCTCCACCCAGAGGATGCCTGGTGGCCAGCGCAGCTCAGAGCAGATCAGGGGTCTTCTGATTGCTAGACGAGGGGCTGGCCCAGCTGCAGGCCTGTGAACAAGTAAGTCTGTTCCTTGCTGGCTCCCACTGCTTCAGCCCGCAGCAGGTGACCAGGTCCCAGCTCACTTGCCCTTCGATGACACTGCAGATCTCACCTGTGGAGGCTGGGGCTGTGGCCTAGTGGTAGAGCTGGCTCTGGGTTTGATTCCCAGCACCTGCTTCCCCAAATCACCTGTGAGTGAATACGTGAGCTGAGCCCCAGGTTCTATGTGCACTGTGTGTGGAAGGGATCTTCAAGAGGCAGATTTGAAAGGATGCAAAAAAGGATTCTAGGCCCTAACCAGAGCTGGCTTCCCTCAAAAGTATGTTGTTTAGGAGCTTAAAAAAAAAGGCTAATATTAATAATATTGACTGATCATTAGGGATGTATTTAACATTTTATTCATAAATCTTTGTGAAGCTACCCTAAGATCCTCTGATGGGGTGCAGAATATGGTAATTACTAGAGATGATTAAAGATGTACACACTTTGGCTTCAATTGCAACCTGGCACTCCATCCTCTGCAGGACTTTGGCGAAGGAGCTGGGAGAGGGAGAATGCATTCTTCCTTCCCCAACCCCCAGCTGTTGAGAACTCAACCTATGAATTCAAGATCACGGTCAGCCTTCCTATTCTGCAGGTCCCACATCTGTGGGTTCAACCAATTGTGGATCAAAGATGTTCGAAAAATAGTTGTATCTGTACTAAACATGCAGAGAACTTTTCTAGCCTTTTTCCTAAACGATACAATATGACGACTATCGACACAGCATTTATAAAGTATCAGGTTTTATAAGTCATCTAGAGAGGATTTGCATAGATTCTATGCAAATACTATGTTCATTTCTACAAGGGACTTGAGCGTCTTTGGATTTTGGTATCCATGGGGCTGATACCAAGGGATGAATGTGTTTCCCCAATTCAAAGTTTGAAACTACAAGCTTTAGAAAATTGCTCTTGCCCAAGATTATCATACATTGCCATATAATTTTTTTTTGTGACCTGCAACTTAAAGAGAACTGGATTTATATTTAACTTTGACTTATCCAGTCATCAGGGACCACTCTTCCACTCTCAGACTCATGAGTTTTTCTCTCTTGGCAGAAGGAAAGCTATCTGCATTTGGCCTGTTCTCTCTGACCAAAGTGGCTCCGTGTCTTCTGCAGGTAGGTGGATTCAAAGTTACATTTAAGATGGCGTGTGCTTGCTGCCTTGAAAACATTTAAATTGATGATTTGCAAGTGTGTTTTTGGCCACAGGCTAAAATGAGGAGAGTCTGGAAATCAGATTAGCGCAGAAGCAAATCAGATTGTTGAAGTATGTATTCTGTCTTCAGGACTTCCAACTCGGGGAGGGAACTACTTAAAGAATTGAGTATACTTTCTTTCTTTCCTTTTTATTGAGATATTTGACAGCACGGGAGCCACACCTGAATCAGATTCTTCTGTGGTGCTGAGGATGGAACCCAGGGCCTGCTATGCTGGATGAGTGCTCAGCCACTGAGCCAACTTCCGAAGCCTGAAGCAGAGTATCCATCCTGGATTCTCACGCGTGGCTTTGATTGTGTGTTGGTGCTTCTCAAGGAATCGATGCTCAAGTAGGGCCAGGTGAATTCACGCACAATGTGACCTCAATTGCTTTTTGTTTCATTGTGGCAAATATATATATATATATATATATAACTTGAATTGTGTCATCCTAACCATTTAAAGCGACCAGTTCAGTGGCATTAGGTAATTCATGTACAACCATCACCACCTTCCATCTCCAGAACTTTATCATCACCTCAGACTGAAACTGTATCCATTAAACATTAATTTTTCATTCCTTCTCCCCCAACCCCTGGCTACCATCTCTCTGAATTGGATGGCAGGAGGTATCCAGGCAAGCAGAATCATACAGTAGCTGTCTTTTGTGTCTGGCTGACTTAACTTAGCATAATGCCCCCTGGTTCATCCATGCCATGGCATGGTGTCAGAATTTCCTTTCTCAAAGAGGCTAAGATCCAGCACATGTATATACTGCACACTACACTTTCTTTTTCTTCTTTTTTTTTTTTTTTTTTTTTTGGTACTGAGGGTTGAACTCAGGGTACTCAACCACTGAGCCACATCCCAGCCCTAGTTTGTATTTTACTAAGAGGGTCTCATTGAGTTGCTCAGTGCCTTACTGTTGCTGAGGATGGCTTTGAACTCACCATCCTCCTGCCTTAGCCTCCTGAGCTGCTGGTACACCCCTCCTCGCCTCTACCACATGTTCTTCATTCACCTCCTAGGGCATCTTTTGGCTCTTGTGAGTAATGCTGTCACGAACATGAGTGTGCAAATATCTGATCAAGTCCCTGCTTCAGTCTTGCTCTTTTTTATGTCCTGTGTCATCTTTAGCACTGACGAGTAAAACTCTTTCTATTCTCGCAGAGTAGCCCTTTGGGGGTCCTCTTTTAATATTCTGTATTCTATAGCAAAGCAAAGCAAAAAAAAAAAAAAGATTGGGAAATGTTGTGACAATCAATTGTAGGACAAGTTACTTTTCTTTTTGCACGAATCTTGCTGTTAACGCACCCCCTTGTAATCCCATTTCAGGGCACGCTGAGCAGTTGATCTGTTTACTGGCCGACATGTGGTTTGGAGGGGAGGCTGTGGAGGGTGGAGTGACCCACTCTGGCTTCATGCTGGGGCTCTGCCAGCTCATCTGTGTCTTTAAAACATTCTGCACATGTTCACTTGAGACTGGCACCTGCCCTGCGCCATCACCCTCTGTCACTTCCTTCCCTGTATTTCAAATTGAGCTTTCAACGTCCTGCCCAGATGCCTGGTTAAGAAGTCATAGGATTAAAAAAAAAAAAAAAGCAAAAAAAAAAAAAAAACACACAAAATAATCCCCCCACCCTACAAGACACCCAGCACCTAAAGAATAACCCAGTTCTACTAACTCATTGTAAAACGTTTGGCTTTATTTGGGTCTCAACCATGATGCACCAAACCCCACGGGCCTTTCTCTCTGGGGATCTTTCTGCGTTTTGGCTTCCCTGGGGCCCCACACACTCTGTTGGGTGGGCTAGTTCTGCCTTGTGTTTCATCACAGGAAAGTCATTCTGGGTCTCAAAAAAGGCCTCGTAAATCTGCTCCCCAGATGGAAGTCTCCAGTAAAAATCTCTCTTTGTGCATCTCTCAAATTCCTCTTTAATTTAATTCGACAAATGAATAATCAAATGGGGTGAGATAAGCTGTAATCCCCCCACCCCCCCAAAAAAATTTTGTTTTTTAAACAAGCACAATTGTGAATTTGACCACTTTCCTTAGTTTATGATTAGCCAAGTATGCAGCAGGCGAACGGGTGATTCCTCAAGAAGGCAGTCAAGGGTAAGCTGAAGGTCATTAACCGGTGCACAGCACTGGGTAGGCAAAATGTCACTGGGTCCTAGCATATTTGTTATTCCTTTCTTACAAGGAATTTCATAACACAAGTTGGAGTTTATAAGAGGCTGAGATATAATTTCTCTTGCAAGAGACAGGTTAAGGGATAGGTAGGCCCCAGGGTCAAGGGCACGGGGATCAGCTTTGTGACCTTGGAGTGGAGAACTGGACCTGGCACGGGTCTTAGGACTTTTGCTCTGCCCCCAAGCAGGAGAGATGACATGGGGAAATGCTGCTTGTGTGACTAGGCCTGGTGGCTTGGTGGGTTGATGGCACCTTTCGGGCAGCCTGTGGATGTCTGCCTTGAAACCCAGGAAACCCATTCCTTCCTCCCTCCCTCTCCCCACAGGCAAGCTGAGGCTGGGTTTCCCCTCTTCTGTGCATGCTTCTGCTTTGGATTATGGGCATAAGAAACACACACTGTTCTTTCTACCAGTATACACTTTTTTTTTTTTTACCTTTTTATATGTATTTTAAAAAATATGTTTTTGCGGGGTGTGGTGGTGCACACCTGTAATCCCAGTGGCTCAGGAGGCGGAGGCAGAAGAACTGCAGGTTGAAAGCCACCCTCAGCAACATCACGAAGGTCCTAAGCAACTTGGAGAGACCCTGTCTCAAAATAAAAATAAGTTAATTTATTGTGGCTCAGTGGTTAGGCACCCCTGGGTTCAATCCCTGGCAGAAATATTTTTTCAAGAGTAATAATTCTATAATTTTTTTAGAAATTATTTTTTTTTTAAATAATAATGTTTATAATTTTTCCCCAAATTATAAAAACCTCCCAGGTAGATGGAAACAAAACAACACAGAACAGCACATAAAAAATACTTCAACCTCTCCTATGCCTCCTGGTTTCTCCCTACTCTCCCAAACCCATAATCACGGAATTGCACATGAACCCTTCTGTATTCTTATTTTATAGAAATATTTTATGAATTGCATAGCAGGTGGTTTTGCTTTAGAGAGCTGGAGTCATCGTACAGCTGCCGTTGCTTCTGGGTTTCAGTTACCCATGGTCAAAAGGCACCCTTGTCCTGGCCGGTCACCAGAAGGTCCACAGCAGCCTCAGCTATGTCTCCATGTCTGTGACTTTCCCTTCAGTGCATCTTACCACGAGGGCATCGCATCATCTCACACCGTCACAGGGAGAAGAAGAGCGAGTTCAGTAGAAGGAGATGATTTGGGGGGAGAAAAAGAGAGTGACTATATTCACATACCTTTCACTACAGTATGTTGCCATAATTGTCTTATTGCTATTTTTCATCTCTTACTGTGCCTCATTTAGAAATTAAGCTTTATCATAGGTGTGGTTGTGGATAGGAATAAAAAAAAAACAGTGGACCATACTGGGCTTGGCACTATCTACAGTTTCAGGTATCTGCTGGAGGTCTGGGGTTAGAGGGGGGCTACTGTACATTTATTTGTGAATGTTTTTCACTTTCCAGTATAGCATGGACAAGTTTCCAGATCAGTATAGAGACCGAACTCCTTTAAGAGGTACGTACCACTACCTGTGAAAATTTGCTATCACTTATTCAGACATCCCCGATGGACAGACTTGCAACTTGCTTCCAGGTTTCACTACCAGGAACAATGCTACAACTGGAATCCTGTACCTAGAAACACCCAAGCTTTTACTTCAAGAGAATGGATATCTTGCAGTGAGGTTCTGGGGTATGCCCAATTTTAATACGTATTGATTGTTGACTTTCCCCAAATTGAGTAGCTCACACCATCGCTGGCAATGGGAGAACACCTTAAACATTTAGATTTCCTCTCCTGGGACTGGCCTATTATTTTTCATAATTTGGGTGTGTGTGTGTGTGTATCTTTAAATTATTGATTGATAGCTCTCCAGCTGCCATATCATTATAATATTTCCTTTTAGCCTATTCGTTGTCTTTGGTCATAAGGACACCATGACACCACAGATGACTTTTCTTGCAGTCAAAGCTCTCCATCTGTTTTTGGCTTCTGATGCTCTTGCTTAAAACCTTCTCTACTTCAAGCAAGCATTTCTCCTCCTCCCCATTTTATTCTAAAACTTCTATTGCCTATTTTTGATATCAAAACCCTTACTCTCTGTTGAAATTTATTTTTTTAAATAGGAGATGGGAAAGGAGATATGTATAATTAAATTATTTTTTCCCAGTTTCCAGTGATGTCAACAGCATGTATGAAGCAATCGATTTCCTCTCTTTAAACTGATGATAAATGTATCATATGGTACTTGTTCTTATTTCTGGGATCTGTTCTTTTCCACTGATCCATTTGTTCCTGTGGCAATTCTACAGAGTTGATAATGGCTTTAATCATTAGTGTTGATGGATGGAAGGGCAAGCTTTCCCCTCATTTTGGTTTTAAATATTTTTGGTAACTTCCATGGAAATGCTAACATTATCTAGCACCCAGACATTTTCTTGGTATTCCGATTAGAATTTTGAACAAATCATCATATCCTTTTAGAAGACATATATTATTTTATTGAGTTTCTCATCCATCCAGGAACATTTTATATGTCTTTTAATAAAATTTTGTAGCCTACTTTGCATAAGTTGTATCTATTTCTTGTTACATTGATTCACAGATATTTTGTTTTTTTTACTATGTTGAATGAGATTATTTTTCAATTCCCTTTTTAATTAATTAATTAATATATTTATTTATTTTGAGGCAGGGTCTATCTATGTTGCTCAGACTGGCTTTGAACTCTTGATCTTCCTGCCTCAGCCTTCTGAGTTGCTGGGATTGAATGGGTATAGCGCCATGCCCAGCCCCATTTCATGTCTAAACTGGCTATTACTAACATAAATAAGAACCTTTGCATTTCATAAATTCATTGCATGGAGTTACCTTATCAAATTGTCCTAGTTCTTATAATAGATTTTAAAGATAGAATCTTCCCCTTTTTTAGGTGTAGTCATTTTAATATGTAAACATATTAGTCTTCTGATAGTGACACTCCTTTTTAAGTTTTCTTGTCTTATCGCATTCGTGAGAACTTGCCCAAGTAGATTGAATAACTTTGGTGAAGAAGACATTTTTGCCTTCGTTCATATTTGAAGGAAACCACTTTGCTCTTTCCTTGTTTGATATAATGTTTGTTGGTTTTGTAGCTTTTTGTCACACTTAAAAAAAAAAAAAACATTAGGATTGTCTCCTGGATTTTATCAAATGCCTGTTTTTCTTCACTGTGAATATCATTTGTCATCTTTAAAAATAAACCTCCCCCTAAGGGCCCCCACTTTAAACGATGTTGCTATTAGCTGGAAATTGAAAGAATCTCACAGTTAGCCATGGATGTCAAACTTTGGTAACTTGCCACATCCTGTGGAGTCCTGGATGATGTCACCTTGGAGTTGTCATTTGCATACAGCAAGGAAAGGCACAGCAAGACAGAAACCAGGGACTTACAGGAAGGGTGGAGGTGAGTGTCTTACTTCTGAAGCAGCTGGGGAGACCAGGAAGCAGGAGCCGGGTGAGGAGTGCTGATCACCAGGTGCTATCAATCAACCCGACAGCCTGAACCTGGGCGGCAAGGGCGGGGCGGAGGGTGGAAGCCAGTAAGATTCTTCACTCAGCATTGGGCAGAAAACTCCAGAAACCTGTGGAGCAGATACCAAAGTCTGATGTGAATGGGCAGGCCAGGTGAGTGAGGCATAGGAATCAGAGGCTGGGGAGTAGATGTAGGTGATTCAGTGGTCGAGCTTAATCTCCCGGGGTTTAGGACTACTGTGAAAGGCTGAAGAACTTGTTTCTTTGTCATATTTTGGGTCTTTTTAATTTTATTTATTTTTAGACTTTTTATTTTTATTTATTTTTCTTGAGACAGGGTCTTGCTGTGTTGCAGAGGCTGGCCTCAAACTCCTGGAGTCAAGCCATCCTCCTGCCTCAGCCTCCCAAGTTGCTGGAACTACAGATGTGGGCTGGGGCCATCTTGAAGATAGTTTGGTAGGTTATCTGTGAATAAAAGGTATGATGAAAAATTTGAACAACATATGCATTAGTGCTTCCTGAGTGTATTGGGTGCTTTCTTCCTTTACAAAAGAAATATTATCTTAAGCCCTCATTTTTTTTTTTTTTTTTTTTGGTACCAGAGGTTGAACTCAGGGGCACATGACCACTGAGCCACATCCCCAGCCCTATTTTGTGTTTTATTTAGAGACAGACAACTTCACTGAGTTGCTTAGTGCCTCGCTTATTGCTGAGACTGCCTTTGAACTTGTGATCCTCCTGCCTCAGCCTTCCTAGCCGCTGAGATTTCAGGAGTGTGCCACGGCATCCGGCCCAAAAATTTAAAATAATCTAATTCCTAAAAAAAGGAAAATATAAAACATGGATAAAAATGTGCTCTAGAAAACAGAAAAATACAAAGAAAAATAAGAATATAACCCATCTTTTAAAGAAAAACTTCAATATATATTTTAGTGCATTTTCGTTCCTTCTTTTTTCTGTGATTTGAGATCATAGAGAATCTATATGGATAAAGTTTTTTTTTTTTTTTCTTCTCTGTCATTACTGTTTTCACCCAGAGAAATTTTCTAGTTGTCATTAGGGCATATGATCAGGAATATCTACCGTGCTTAGCAGATATGCAAGAAACTGTTTCACTGAATGAATTGTTTCACTGAATATCATAAAAATCTCTGTGAACAGAACTTTTAATAGCTACCTGGAATTTCTCCTCTGTACACACCCTAGTTTATGGAAGCCTTGAGGCAACCCTCTCTTTTCTCTCTAGCCATGTGTCTTCATTGCCTTGACCACCCCAAATTTCTAGAATGTTCTCCACACCCTCCCACTGTGGGCTGGACACTGGCTCCTTCCTCCGCTCTCCATGCCAGGCTAACTCATCCTTTTAAGTTCCACTGTGCAGACACTCACCTGGCAAGACCGCCATGTCCCCACAGCCATTGGTCAGACTCATCTTGGTCTCCCACACGGTCACAAAACATCCCTGAAGTTGGGAATTGTATCTTATTTCTTTGGGGAAATATGTCCCAGGTAAAATCAGGGCGTTGTGCAATCATATTCACCAAATCTGTATTCATAAAAGTGAAGAATTAGACATGTTCTCTCCACCCACCCAAATAAGGAAGGAGACCTGTAAGCTAAGCCACCCCAAGCCAGGATGGGTCATCCTTGGAACAGCCATAAAAATACTCTTGGGTGGATTCCATTAACAAATGCAAAACGGGATCACAAAGTAACAAGTGGCAAAACCAACTCCTAGTGATGATACATCTGCGAACGTGTGTAGATGTGTCCTGTATTGGAAGAGATTCAAGGCAGAGATGCTCAGGATAGTTAAGAAAAACTGGGCCAAAAGTCAAGTCCCATAATTTAAGCAACAATGGCAAACTTCACATAGAATTTTTCATGAAAACGAGCACAAAGTTGTTGAAATATTGAGCACTGTGTGCAACATAAAAAAAGCGCATGACAGGATGTGTCTTGGGGTCTCAGCATCCTTCGGTTCAATCCCCAGTACCAAAAACAAAACAAAAAAAATTACATGGGAAAAGGTGGAGTGGCTCTTGTTAACTATTTCTCCAACATCCCAATATTCTTGTTGGATATGAAATTTCTTTTCCAATACACTGTGGTGGGTTTGGGCTAAATGTGTTTGCTGATACATAGAAAAGAGCCTTTCAAAGTTCTCCGACTTTGATGTGCCTAAGAATCCCCTGGGGATCTGGACAAAACCTGCATCCTGATTCTCCAGGTCCTGGTGAGGCCTGAGATCCCCCTACTTCTCACAAGCTCTGTAAGGAGCTGACGGCAGCATGAGCAGATTTCAATCAGTGAGATTCTTGTTTGTTTGCTTTTTAATCTTTTGTATCTGCTGCCGCTAAATATGCAAACTATACTACTCACCCACCTCCTCCATATTCAGAAATGCCTCTGATTGAAAATACCACTGTCTTGTGACCTCTCTCAGCCAAAAAGAAACTGCTTGAATTTTTCCTAAAAAATACCTTAAGTATTCCTAACATACACAATGTTGAATAGGTGTTCCCAACGGCATGGGATGCCCATCCTTCTTCCTTCTTGACAGTTATTTTCATGATTGTTATTTTTTGTATCTCTCACACTGTTTTCACATGAGAAAGGTAAAATTCTCCATGAAGCCTTCCAGCAACCCTGTGGAAAAATATGCAAGTCTTTGATAAGGCAGAGTTCCAAATAATATTGAGTGCACCACTGTGATTCAGCGGACACTGTAGAACAAACAGTCCCCTGTCAAAGGCTGGTGTGTTGGTCAGTTTTCCAGGACTCTGACAAAATACCTGAGATAAGCAATTTATAAAGAGGAAAGGTTTGTTTGGGTTCACCTGTTTTAGAGGTTTCAGTTGATGATTGATTGGCGCTGTTGCTCTTGGACCTGTGGTGAGGCAGCACATCAGGATGGGGAGGGAGTGGCAGAACAAATCTTGCCTCACGGTGGCTGGGAAGAGGGAAAGTCAGGAAGGGACTGAATTCCCACCATCACACTCTCAATGACCTGAACACCTCCCAGCAGGCCCCACCTCTTAGAGTTCCACTGCCTTCCGATAGCACCAAGCTGCCAACTGCACAAGATGGCATCTGTTGGTTGTTTTCATGGCTCTCAACCCTTGAGTCAGGTACCACTTTAGCCCAGCCTGGCTCTCGGAGAGGGAAGGAAACAGCAGCCACCCTGTCCCTGATACCATTATACATCTTACTTTTCCAGCATCTTCTATGGTTACAGTCGAGGTGTTTTGAGTTTTACTCTCTTTCTTCCTATTAAACAAGTATCAAGAATATAAAAGGGCTGGGGTCGTAGCTCAGGGATAGTGCACTTACCTTGCATGTGTGAGGCATTGGGTTCGATCCTCAGCACCACGTAAAATAAATGAAATAAAGGTATTGTGTTCCTCTACAAATAAAGAAATATGAAAAAAATATGAATTAAGTTCCTTTTTGCTTTAAGTAGGCTTTGCTACTAATTATACTTTCTGGTTGAGGTTTTTGCAATTAATTTCTAGATCCAACAATCGGAGACTAACTCCCTGCAACTCTGCCCCATTTTCTCCTTCACCTGCTCTGCTTTCTTCCCCTAGTCTGATATCACTGGACATTGGGAGGAGTAAAACCCACCATCGAGAGTCCAGGGTCACCTCGGCCGGTCATCACTGTGTCCTGTGAACCCCTGCCATCATAACGGGTGAACACAGGCAGAGTGGCCCAGGGGGAGCAGGGAGTCTGGTGGAGGGGAAGTGGTTCTGTCCATGGCTGTACCCCTGACTCACTGTGTAAACTTAGATTCATTGTTTAGCCACTAGGTTTTTTTTTTTTTTTAATCCCTTTGTTCTGGATTATACACATTTCCTATAAATCTAGAATGCAGTTTCCAAAGAATTACAGCATCTTTGACTTTGCAGATATCTTGGGAGGGTTTAGGAAACCCTGTGTTCATGGACTTGTTCTCCAGCCCTGGTCCTTTGCATCGTGTATACAAATACACACCTCTCACGTGGGAGAGGACCCGCTCTCACGGCCACTGGCTGTATGTTTGTGTGTAAACACAGACAAAAATTGAAATGTACCCAATAGTAAATAGACATTTGCCGGAATCGTCACCACTCCCTGCAAAAATTATAGCTACCTCTCAGGACTTCTACTTACAATATCCTTACAGTGCGCAGACTCTGTACTAGCCCCCCTTTCTCAGCAGAAACTTAAACAACTCCATAAATTCCCCAGATCTGTTCAATTTTCTTATTCCTCAGATGCTTTCTTTAATCCTTTGCCATCCCAACTAAGGGACTATTTTTTTCTAACCACTTTTGCCTTGCTCGGTCCCATTTTAAAATTTAACCACCCCCTTCAACCTCTGCACCTCAATCTTGCAACATAAACCAGGAAGTAGCCAGGTTCATAGACTGTGGAGAAATGGGAACAGAGCTGCCGGTTGAACCATCAATCTGCTCTTTCCTTAGCTGTAGAAAAAGAGGGTTTGTAGCTTGAGGAGTAGATCATTTTTCAGGGGCTTCCAGGCTAATAATATTCCATCCCTGTTGGCAAATTTTCTCCCACAAGTTGAGCAAGGCACTGTGACCCTCTGTACAGTATAAATGCCTCTGATATAGACTCTCATTTGGAAAAGTCCTGGAAACACAGAGTTTGGAAACTGTAGGATCTGCTCCAACCGCGTGCCGCTTGGTTAGTCCCTCACCCCTCTGACCCTCGCTCCCGTTTCGAGCGGATGAAGGACCACTGCTGTCTTGGATGAAAAGACTGTACATTAGAGAGGGGTATGGAGGAAAGAGAATAAAAAGTGAAGTCAATTTGCATTCAGATGTTTGCATTAAATATTAATAGGGTGTGGGGGTGAGGGGGGAGTCTCCCTTTTATTCACATTCAGGTTGCTATGGCTGGCTGGGGTTTTCAGAGCTGTCTCTGGGCAGAGGAAGCAGGAAAAGTAGCTCCATGTCAGTCCTCATCTGGCACCAGACTAAGAGCGAGTTCAAGGAACTGGACAGCCGTTTCCAGCAACAATCAGAGGACATAGCGGGTGTGGGGGGTGTCTCTCTTTAACCCATGAAACACCTTCATGATTTAAAAGTAGTAATTTGAACTTAGATGCCACGGGGAAGGGACAGGCATGGGAAGAGCAGGAGAGTCCAAGTCCAGACACCTGATCAATTGGAAGTGTCCCAAGAGTCCTTTGGGGGAAGGGGCTGGAGAATTAGGAGTTAGAAGTCAGAGGGACCCTGTCCTCACCTCCAGACCTGGCCGCTCAGGGCTTCCTTGTAGTAATCTCCAGTCAATCCAGAGGAGAGTGTGGAAGTGGGGGGAGACTGGCCTCCCTTCTCCGTCCACCTGGAGCTCTTGAAAGGTCAGGAAGCTGAACTGTTGGCCACCATGGAGGCAGCTGCTAACTTGAGGAGATGATGGCCCTGTGCCCAGGGTGGGCTTTAGGACTAGTGAAAGTCCTTACAGAGCAAGTCCTTGAAGCTAGCCTCCTGGGGGCGGAGGGGATTTTGTGTCACCTGAGTGATGTTCTATTTACCAAGCCTTCCTGAGAGGCTGGCTCTTGTCACCCATGTCTGAGCCTGTCCCAGTGTTATCCTCTACCGGGGAAACTTGGAAATTTCCATCGCACCCCTCTGGTCTAACTCTATCCTGCGCAGACCAGACTGCCCTGGGGGGTGTGGTAGTCGGACAGCAGAGAACAGTTGTTCTCTTCTTGGCTCTGCCTAAGGGTCCCCTTGGACATCTTTTAAAAGTTTGGATGCCCAGATGGCGTGTGGTACAATAAAATCAGGATCTGGAGGGGTGGATCGCAGGCTTGGTAGTTTTTTAGAACTCCCTAAAGTGATTCCAGTGGCTGCCAAGTGTGAGAGCTGGCACGGGGGTGGTGAGCTCATCCAGATGGCTCGCACTTGACTTCCAACTCTGCTGCTGGCAGTGCGCTTGGGCCGGGGATTTCCCACTCTGCCTCAGTTTCCTCATATGCAAAACGATAATAATAAAGGTGCAAACAGCACACGGTATTCTTGTAAGGATTAAGTGAGTTAATGTCCACAAAGGGCTTAGAAAGTGCCGGGCACAAGGCAGCAATTCTCTAAGCACTTTCTACTCCTGGTGCCGAGGCACACACCTTAAGAGGGACCTTGGCAAGGGAGAACAAGGGTCGCAGGAGAGCCCAGAGGAAGGACTGGTGACACTTGTCCTGAAAAGGAGGCCGTGTGGTGGCGATGCCATGGTTGTCTTCAGATTCCTGTCTGATAGGAAAGGAATGCTGCTGGTCATGCGTGACCGTGAAGGAAAGAGCAGAGATTTGGGAACGAACGGGAGGTTTCCAACAGAGCCATCTGCCTGTCCTGTGGGGAGTGAGTTCTCAGGCTCTTTAAGCAGCAACAGGACAGTTTTGGGTGAAAATGTCATAGGAAAAGTCAGAATGGAGTTGAATGCCCTCCAAGGCCCTCTCTAGCCCGTGCCTTGCATGGACCAAGCGCTGCTAAGTGATAGCCATTATTAGATGCCCTCTTGAATAGGCCAGGCCTGGCACAGGGTGGTGGTGGTCACCCTCAGTCTAAAGCTGTGTTCCAAGGGCCAGTGGAGAGGAGTCACACCTGTTCTGGAGGGAGAACACCTGGGGCTGGGTGGTGGAACCTGTCCTGGATCTGGAGCTGCTGATCCATGCAGCCCCAGGGTGGATCCAGGGCTTTTGCTGTCAATAGGGGTCATGATGCCCAGAGGCCCTTTCTGTAGAGGGAGTGCAGGACAGAGGCTAGAAGGGCCACTGGCTTTGTTTAAGGCTCGGGGTCAAAGAGGACACTTTCCAAACCTGAAGATCTCGGCCTGGGCGCTTTCACCTGCGACACCCAGGATGCTGTCACTACTCTTTCTCCCTCTGCTGTCCCTCCTGTCTCCCTCTCCCTGTGCAGATTTCTTCCAGATTTCCTCTCCGTGGGAGAATCCTATGGAGTTTGTTTCCTTGTTCTTTTCTATCTCAGGGGCGGGTGGGGGTCAGCACCAGTGAGGAGCGACACCGTTTTATGTAAGGGACTTGGGCATCCACAGATTTTGGCATTCCCCACATATACTGGGGAACGATTGTATTTCACCAGAAATCAAGCCCAGCCCCCCCCCCCCTTTTTTAAGCTTTATTTTTTTAAAAATGTATTTATTTATTCTAATTTATGACACAGGACCGCAGAATGCATTTCCATCCACAGTACACATATAGAGCACAATGTTTCCGCCCCTCCCTTGCTCTCCGCCTCTGCTGGCGGGGCCCTGGGCCTTTCTGCACCTCCCCTCTCACTTCCTTGAGCTCCCCAGTCCCGGGGCGTCCTGTTCTGAGCATCTCTGTCACTCAGGCACAGCCACTCCCTGGGTCTCCTGGCCCTGAGGCCGGCCCTTGCCGTCCTCAGCTCATTCCTGCTAAGCCTCTTCTTTGCCTCCACCTGGGATCCTGGAGCCTCTCCTTCGTTTTTGGCATCCAGGACCCATCCTGGCTGTCTCCACCCCTCCCTCCCGCTCAAGTTTGGATTCCTGGGTGAGCTGATTTGGCCAGGTTCTCCAAAAGCACCTCCCTTCTTCCCCTTTGACCTCCCACCGCCTCTCCTTGGACCACACTTTCTTCTCCTCCTGATCCCCAACTGCTGCATCCCGCTGAGCACCTCAGGGTAACCGGAGCCCCTGTGGTTCCTGCCCTGGACTCTCCCGGAGCTCCAGGGCATCTTCCCTCAACTCCATTTTTAGCTCCCTATCAGGTTCCCACGACAGCTGCTCTGAAGCTTTTCCACTCGCCCAAGCCCCAGCTGACCCTGTCCCCCTCTCTTCCCTGGATGGACCGAGAAAGCCCTCCCTCCACCTCCCATTTCTTTCTATCCCCTTCTTTCCCCTGAACAGGAGTGATTTCTCATTCTGTTCTTTCATCCGGTTTGGGGAGGAAGATGTTCCTTTTAAAATTTCAAAGCTAATACTTCCACCTGCGTTCCTAGTGCCTTCCTCGAATTTCCTTCATCTTAAAAAACAACCCGAGGGGCTGGGGCTGGGGCTCAGTGGCAGAGCGCTCGCCTCGCCCGCAGGAGGCACTGGGTTGGATCTTCAGCACCCCCTAAATGAAATAAAGGTATTTGTCCATCTAGAAATTAAAAAACGACAACCACCACCAGAAACCAAGTCCTTCCTTGTTCTTCCTCTTCCCCGTCTTCTTCCTCTAGCGTCTCCTGTTCTCTCAAGCCTCTCCCTGTGTGATCTTATCCCCCTTGACCCCATGTTCCGGCCATACTGAGCTGGTGCCCCTATAGGACTTGCTATCTCGCTTCGGCTCAGTAAGTAGAAAGGACACTGGTGTTGAAATCAGTCATGCAGGTTTTATTATTACTATCACTTTGGGTAGTGGGGATTGGACCCAGGAGTGCTGTGCCCCTCAGCTACATCCCCAGCCTTTTTTACTTTTTATACTGAGACAGGGTCTTGCTAAGTTGATTAGGACCTCCCTCACTGCTGAAGCTGGCCTCTAAATGCTATCCTCCTGCCTCAGCCTCCAAAGTGACTAGGATTATAGGTGTGTGCGACTGTGGTCGGCTCCTGCAGGGTTTTAGACCTGGCTCTGCCCCAGGTGTGTTACGTAACCTTGACCCTCATTTGGCACATTATTAATCTTCCCTAGATTCAGTTTCCTTCTCTGAAAAATGGAAGCACTGATACCCAGTTTACTGGGCTGTTGTGAGTGTAAAATGAGGTCACATCTCTCAAATGTCCAACACGTGATTGATGCGGGGTAAAGACTTCCTGCCCATCCTGGCTCTGCCTAGTTCTGATCCCTTCATGCGACATGCCTCTCCGCCTTCTCCTATCTACCTGCTGAATTTCCGCCCACCTTTGAGGCCTAGGTACATCTCCCCTCTCCCAACCTGCCAGGCCCAGTCCTCCCACGTCCTCTTCTCTCTGAGCTGTGTTCCCCTAGTGCTGTGGGTGCCGTGGTCCAACCTGCATCAGGGTCGTCTGTACCTAGTTGTCTGGTGGCTCAGGCCATTGAGAGTCTCTGGTGGCAGGGAAACTGAGTCCACCGTGAGATCCCTGTAGTGCTGCAGGACCTGTTGGAGGGTCTTGCATGTAACATCTCCTTGTAAATGTTGGGAAGTTTGAAACAATTACATGTGGTTACCTATAAGGTTACAACCTAAAATTAATACAATAAAAAAAAAATCTAAGTTGATCTGTCTCCCTTCCATGAAGACACCCCCGAGACTTCTAGAATTGATGACCAAATAGGCTCTTACAATGTCAGGATCTGAAAAGGTCTCCTAAGAGGGACCATCGTGTCTAGCTGGATTCTGGGAGTCCTTGGGCTCCCCTGGAAATGATTTCTTTTCGGGTTGCTAAGGTCCTATTTGGATACGTAGTGAAGGTGATGCTCCGTGGAATTGATCACACTGGTCAGACTACCTGACGTCTGAGATTCCCCCCAGCTTGGACACAGTAGGACCCAGGTACGTGACAGAAGTAAGACACATTTGTAAAAGCGACCAAGGATGCCTCTCGTTATCCTGCAACTGGAGCTCTTTCAGGGGGCTCTTTGGCGCAGACGCATGAGTTAATTTACTTGTTCACACAATGGATGTGTGTGCCTGCTTGGGGTCAGGCGCTGGGAACACAACCATGAGTCAAGTTCAGTCTCAGCGGGGCCCCGTTGGCATCTGCAGGCTCCCCGGGGGGAGTGAGGACAGATGCCCCGAGGTGGGCTTGGGCTGGGCAGCTGCCTGGCTTAGTGATTTTCAGAGAGGACCATCTGAGGGACAGTCTTCAGCAGCAGTTGCACCTGCCCCTTCTGGCAGGACCCTCCGTGTGGTTCCTCTGCTCCTGAGTCTCTGGGCTTGTCACATTATCCTCAGGCATCCTGAAATGCCTCCTGCTATACACACCAGCTTCCCTCAATTCATCTTTCAATCTAGAGGATTTACAAAGGTTTATACCATTAAGAGCAAGGTCTCAACAACATGCCGTATGGGAGAAACACGTTTTGCTTCTGCTGTCTGCGTATTAGACTCTGAGCTCTCCTGGGCAGAGACATACACTCTGTGTCGTAGCTCTCCGTGCCAAGCTCTCGTCCTTCTGAGGGCCGATACTTCAGAAATTTGGGTCTATTCTTTATCTCAATCAGTGAATACCCTCCTTGGCCCACAGGGACTCATCGGCATTTTACAGTGAGGTGTACAAATCTGAATTCTATCTTCTACAGCCTTCCCTTGGTGTCTACAAAAGACTGTTTTCTGGACCCCAGCAGATACCCAAATCCACAAAATGCTCAAGTGCCTTATACAAAATAGCATAGCATTTGTGTATAACCCACACCACCTTTCCTTATACTTCAAATCCTTTCTAGATAACTTGCAATACCTAGAACAAGTACTATGTGAACAGTTGTTACCTTGTTTGTTTAGGAAATAAATGACAAGGTTAAAAAAAATAATAAAGTCTGGCCAGGCATGGTAGCTCAGGCCTGTAATCTCGCACAGCTTGGGAGGCTGAGACAGGAGGATCCCAAGTTAGAGGCCAGCCTCAGCAATTTAGCAAGGCCCTAGATAACTTAGTGAGACCCTGTCTCAAAAAAAAAATAAATAAATAAATAAATAAAAGGGCTGGGGATGTGCTTCAGTGGTAGCGCACCCCTGGATTCAATCCCCAGTACCAAAAAAAGAAAAGAAAAAATAATCTGTACATGTTCAGCTCAGATGTAAGCTTTTTTCCTGAATATTTTTGATCCACAGTTGGTTGAATCCATGGATGTGGAGCCCACAGATAGGAAGGGCCAACTGTCTGGCCCTCAAACAAAAGGTGGAGGGGGGAGAGGATGCCCTTACTTCTTAGGACCTGTTCTTGGCTAAGCAGCCGCAAAGACTGACATGTGCCCGACCTCCTCATGGCCCTGAGGCCCTGGCTTTGGATCTCCAGGGCCGCTGGAGGTTAAAACAGCGGTCAGCACACCTGAAAAGCAGGTGTCCTTCACTGGTAGATGGTTCACAGAGTCCAGGCTGCGTTCCTTCCAAGACAGAGAAGCCGGGGCAGGGGCCAGATGGGGGCCATGGAAGGAAGGGGGTGGGGGCGCATTTCCCAGGTCTGTTCTGGGGATTTGTAGGAGGCTCTGAAATCCTTTCTTCCTTCCTCTTGGGGTCCTCTCTCAATAGAGGACCACTTGTCCTACGCCCACATGAGGGCAGGGACCAGATTGATCTCTTAGGTCTCAGTGTAGACCAATCAGAGGAGAGGGCAGGGCAGGGGATGGGGAAGGTCTGGGGTCCTGACGCTCTGGGCAGGGGGCTGCCCTGTACTTGGCATCTGGCTGGCTCTGGTGTGGGCAGATCCCAAATGAAGGCATCTTGAAGCTCCAACCCTGGAATCCTGCCGCTTTGCCCCGCCCCCACAGAAGGTCTTTTCTAATTGGCTAAAATGGCATCGGGTGCCGTGCGGGGTGTCCCTCTGAAGCCTAAGTGACACTGACCGACACTGGGTGGGGATGGCAGCTCCTCCGGCTGTTCCTGTTCACGCTCATCCACATCTGATTCGATGCTCACAACCCACCCGTCGTGGGCAGGGTAGGTGTGACCTGCCTCCCCTTCCCTGGGATGCATGTGAGGCCCAGAGAGGTTAAAGGACTTTGTTGCCCACGAGGACGTCCTGCCGGGCTCCAGGGATTAAGTCAGTCTTTGTCTACCGATAGCTCGGCAATAACAAAAAGGATAAAGAAAGGCAGGTGTGTTTTTCTTCACGATGGACACCTTCAGAGGTCCGCTGGTCTCCCAACATACTTTGCTTTTTTCATTATGCAATCACTGTTTGTGTCCTAGGGGACAGTCAGCGTGTCCACCACCACGGAGACTTTGACATCTGATTTTACTGATAGAGAGCAATGACCAGGCCAGGTTTACATGGATACAGCTGGTCCTGCTGAACAGGAGGGGTGAGGAAACTGAGAACCACCGGGTACGGTAGGGCACACCGCTAATCCCAGTGGCTCAGGAGGCTGAGGCAGGAGGATGATGAGTTCAAAGCCAGCCTCAGCAATTTAGAGAGGCCCAAAGCAATTTAGCGAGACCCTGTCTCTGAATAAAATATAAAATAAAAAGTGCTGGGCATGTGGCTCAGTGGTTAGACACTCCTGGGCTCAATCCCTGGTACCAAATAAGTAAATAAATAAATAAAAGGATTATGGGCCCCACCCTGGCTGGAAGGGACCACCCTACCCTTCCCAGTGGAGAACCTAGGCATTTCTTTCCCATTTTTAAGAGAGCAGCTGATCCAGAGCCCCTTCACCCACCTCGGGCAGACTTCATCTAACACAGGGACACAGGGTGCCACTAAGCTAAATTAGGCTTGTACCTTTTATCTTCAGTGTCTTTCTTTCTCCTCCCAGAAGACGAAGAAGAATAGGAAGGAGCTCACCTGCTAAGTTTCTCATCAGCCAAAGAAAACTTTGCTAAAAGCCAACCAATGACCTGTAGGCACCTGTTATCAAAAATTCAGGGTGAAAAGAATATCGTGGCCAGTTGGGAACAATGGTGGATTAGGGAGGAGAACTCAATCGTGTCACCTTCTCTCTCTGGCCTATTTTATCAGGTGTCCTTTGGGTGTCATTAATGTGCATTCACTATGAAGTTCCATGGAGTCACAGGAAATTTGAACTCCTGTATGTTATGATCAGAGGAATTTTGTTTGTTTCAATGATTGTTTTAAATAGGAGGTGTAATCTGCCATCTCTCACAGACTCATAATAGGATTAATACACGTTCTGTGTGTCAACAAAAACAACAGAGACTAAACTCAGCCACGGACCATCTACCAAAAAAAACTAGAATGGTCCATGGCCGGCTTGGATCTAGGATTAGCCCATGAGCTTCCATCTCCACAGGGACACCCATATGTCTTGACAGGGGTACGTGAATGCTATTCTAGATTCAGATTTGCATATCCAAGCACTGAAGCAGGCGCTATTAGAGGCCCAGAGAAGAAAGCACTATTTTCCTTTGGACTGGTTCCATAAGGAATCCATTTTTATGACAGATGCAATTTAAAATGTTCTGTGAAGAATCATTTGTAATCATATCCCTCACCATATGCTAATCACACACTTATCGTGTACCCATAATGGGCTGATTAAAATTGGAATAGGCGGTTGAAACATTTGCCTAAGGAATTTTGGGGGAAGGCAGTGAGTGGGGGCCTGAGGGTAAGCTTGCACCATCCAGTGAATGGAGATTGACACTTCAAAAAGGACTACTTAAAATTAAATGAAACTCTTTGCTGCTTGGACAACAGCTTTTGCCATCTTATGGGAATAGTAAATCGAGCATTGCTGAATGATTTGAAGATCAGTTAAAATCTTCACCCAGTTTCCAAAGTGAAATGTTCGAGCATACCACATAAATAGCTACCTGATAGTGTAAGACATCAATTAATTCCAAAGTTAAAATTTATTCACGAGTCCAAGGCTTAGTGGATGAGAGCGGAATGCTATCCCTAATATTTCAACAGAATTAATTACTCTCGTTCAAATGCGGCCAGAAATGTTCAAATGGCTCAGTTTAAGGAAACCAGAGAAGGTATGCCTAAACGCTAGCATGCATTTTTAACAACACTGTAAGAAAATGTTTATTAGCCAGTATCCTTTTAATGAGAAATGTTGATTAATAGGAATGTTTATAGATGCCCCTTTTTAACAAGATAAAACAAGTATTCACCATATATATTTTTCCGTTAACAAAATGAAACAGACCACTTATTGACTACCACTTGTTGATTAGCTGCAGTGTTTCTAGGTGCTTTATTTTACAACAAAACTGTAATAGGCCAGGCACGGTGGCACACACCTGTAATCCCAGCAGCTCCGGAGGCTGAGGCAGGAGGATTGCAAGTTCAAAGCCAGCCTCAGCTGAAGTTGAGGCACTAAGCCACTAAGTGGGAACCTGTCTCGAAATCAAATACAAAATCTGGCTGGGGATGTGGCTCAATGGTTGAATACCCCCGAGTTCAAGCCCCAGTACCAATAAATAAATAAATTAATTAATTAATTAAAACAAAACAAAAACAGGGGTCCACATTATGCTTTGAATATAGCCCTTGCTGCTCTGCCACTACAATTTATTTTTAAATGGACATGTTTCTTTCTCTTCCTCTCTCCCTGCTCCTCACCCATCTCTCCCCCTCCCTAATCCCAGGGGAAACAGGATTCCCTTTCTTCCCCATCCTCAGCTGAGTTGTCTGTCCTTGTATACACACCCACCCACCATAGGAACTGTGGGGATCTACCAGAAGGTCTCAGAAGTGACTGTCTCCCAGATTAACAAGTGCTTACAACTCCAGCAGAGAACCTGTGGAACGGAGCCTCTGAATCACCTCTTTAAGAGCCGCCCCCTCCCTCCTGCAGATGGGCAGAATCGCAGCCTCTGGAGCCTGGGTCCCTGTGTTTCTCCTTGGCTAGCAAAGCCATCAATCTTCTTTTTCCTTTTTCTCAAAACAGTGTCCTTGTTATTGGATGGACATGGGGGTGGGGGGACCAGGACTGATCTGTCGGCAACAGGACGTGGTGGATATCAGGTGGGTTTTATATATGAGGTTGCTAAAGTGGACAGGCTGAGTCATGTGTCTTGCCTAGTCACAGCTAGGTCTGTGTGATTTCCAAGCCTGGTTCTTTTTGTGAAGTGTTTATTCAGAAAACTTTCTTACAGGGTCCCTAAACATTTTAACTCTGTTGTCTCTGGCTTTTCCAGTACTGTATACTGATGATGTGCATCCATCCATCCATCTGTGCACACACATTCCCATTGACATCTGTGGGTTGGAATGCGAGGGGGCAGGTGTGTTGACGACTGTAGGTAGAGGCTGCTTGGGTGCCTCTCCTTAAAGGAACCATCAAACTCTTTTGTTCTGAAACTGGGCTTAATCAGTCAAATGTTATCTGGGGGACTGACTCATGCTAACCAAGCCAACTGATAAAACAGGTCGGTGTTGCTTTGCCAATTAAATGCGAGAAGTGAGGCAATTCACCAAGCTTCTTCCTTCCCACCTTGGTGGTGATTGTGGAGGATGTGTTGAGACGGAGCCTCCATCAGCCTGGGTGCCTGAGTGACAGGTGAACAGACTTGTGTTGAGCAGAAGAGGGAGAGACAAATAAACTCCCTATTTAATCCATGGAGATGATGGGGTTGTTTGTTATGTATGCTCATGTTAACCTATCCTGACTGATACAGTAAATTGGTCACTCCCTCTTAGCTTACAATGACAAACAGCCAGTCCCACACATATAAAGGGAGGAGTGCTTGAACCCAAATAAGATTTTTCATCTAACCTACTTGAAAATGTCAATGACTTACAATCCAACTAATCAGAATTCAATTAACGTCTATGCTTCTTACCACCTTCCAGTGCACTTGTCCAGGCCACAACCACCTCTGGATTATTGCAAAAGCCTCCTTGTATTATTTTCCTCATATCCTTTTGCCACCCCAACCTCCTCCTCTAGTCCGATCCTGGAGTGCACCTTTTACAAAACTAATATTTTAGTTATCCATCGATTGGGAATTTCTTTCTGTGTTAGTGAAGTTATTTTCCGCTGAAGGAACACAGCTTGGAATTCAAGGCCAATCACTTGCCCAGGGCCCTTCCCCTAGGCAGATCTTGATGTACTGTGCCAAAGAGAAGGGCAGGTGTTGGCTTGATGTACGGCGAGTTAGAACAAAAGGAACCATCTCTCCAGGGACGGCTTCCATTTGGCAGTGGTGCCCTGACACGTACTCAGACTCCTAACCCAGGGCTCTGTGCATGGGATCAAATGTGTTGGACCAGAAGACACCATTCCAGCTACCCGAGATCATCCCACATCAGTTTAATAAGAAGATTGTGGATGTCTGCCCAAGAAACTTTGTGATATTAAAAACTAAATTACAAGATAATTGTTTCCATGGTCTTACCCACTTCTACAGTTTGTATCCAGAATGACCCGAAAGGCCCATGTGTTCAAGGCTTGGCTCCCGTCTTGGCTGGGAGGTGGTAGAACTTTAAGTGGGAGGTCTTCCGGTCTTTGAGGTGTACCCTTTACAGGGATTAGGGGAACCCAGTTCCTTCTTTGTCTTGTACTTTTTCTTATTTGTGTGTGTGTGTGTGTGTGTGTGTGTGTGTACTGGAGATTGAACCCAGGGGTGCTTAACCACTGAGCCACGTCCCCAGCCCTTTTTGTTTTCTATTTTGAGACAGGATCTCAGTTGCTCAAGGCCTTGCTAAATTGCCGAGGCTGGCCTCTAACTTGTGATCCTCCTGTCTTAGCCTCTCAAGCTGCTGGGATTACAGGTGTGGGCCACTGTGCCTGGCTCTCTCTCTTTTTCATCTCTTGGCCATGGGAAGTGGGAAACTTTGCTATGGCATGATTCTGCCACGATGTGCTGCTGCCTTGCCATAGCGCCAAAGCGACAGATAGGGCTAATCAATTATGGACTGAGATCCCCAAATTGACCCAAATAAGCATTTTCTTCTCTTAAGAGGAGATCAGTGGGTACTAAAGTTACCACGAGGAGCAAGAAGTTCTGGCGTACTGCTGCACAGTAGTGCTGCTATATACATAATGGTCTATACATTTCAAAACACTAGAAGAAAAGGGTTGAGGTTTTCACCAAAAAGAAATTAACAAATATTCAGAAAGATAGATAGGCTTAATCTGACTTAAACATTGCATAATGTAGACATATATGGAAATATCACATGGTACTCCTTAAATATGTACTTTTGACTGTTTTAATGTATCAGTGGCAAAAATTTAAACAGTCAAAATTTAAAAAAAAAAATGAAACAAAAAGAATGTGCTTTTGCTGTTTCTGCTCTGGACGGCCAGTCTTTATTTCAAATAGTGTCCCTGAAAGAACGGGCTGCCAGGGAGCATGCATGCACAGTGGAAATCTGGGTAGGATGATCTGTGATTCCAAAGCTGTTGTCCGAAGGGGAAAAGTACCTGCCGCTGGTTAGAGCTGAATGCTGGCCAGAGCGAGCCCCCTTCTCTTGGACGTGCTCCCGAGAGGCTATATTCAAGTCCACCGTCGTGTGACGTTTAGTGTTTTATCTGAAAGTGAGTGACCAGACAAGGGTCGCGAGAGTGGGAGACAGGGGAGGAGGAGAGAAAAGGATGATGAGCAAGACCCAACGAAATAGGCGAGACCATCTTCCATACCCCTGTACCGTGACCTCCTCCGACAGAACAGTGGTAGGAACTTCCTGTCTTTGGGTGCAGCACAATAGTGTACAATCAGAAGCCCCCAAAGCGAAAAAGCAAATTTTCTCTGGGACTGATCCTTCTAGACTGAGACATAAAACGCGTAAGGAAAAGTTCACTGAAACCAGCCGTGGTTTTCACCTACTTGGGAGATGGAGGCAGGAGGCTCGAGGCTGGCCTCGGCAACTGAGCGAGACCGTGCCTCCAAATAAAAACTAAAAATAAAAAAAAGAGCTGCAGATTGTAGGTAGGTGGTAGAGAGCCCCTGGGTTCAATCCCCAGTACTGCCAAAAAGAAAAAAAAGAAAGAAAGAGAGTTTACATTTTTTTTCTAGCCTGTGGCAGAACGGCTGTGTTAAAGGGTGGGTCCCCTTGTCCCCAGGAGTTTTGAAAAACGCTACAGATTTCCCTAGGCTCCCGGGCTTACTGGTTGCCATGGAAACCATTAATCTCCTCGCTGAGGTTCTCAGTGATTTGAGGAGAATGTTCACTTGAACACATTTTGTCCCCTTCTTCCTACCCGGGCCTCGGCCCTGGCAGCCAGATGCCTGGCGCTGCTGCTCTGGGGCCACAGGTGCGACAGACTTCTGGATCCTCTACAAAGGCGTCCGAGTGGGTTGCTGTGGGGAAACTCTAGCGGGCAGAGCGCTGGAGCAGGTCGGAGACGAGCTGGTGTCAATGCTGGCACGGAGCGGCTCACCTGTTGTGTGATTAAGTCATGGGGTGGCCGCTTGTTCTCTTTGGGACGAAGCCAGGAAGCATTTGTTCAGGGGGAAAAAATCGGGCTCTGTGTGCTGTGTGTGGCGCTGTCAATAGAAACGGGCAAACAGATTCCGGTGGAAGAAAAGAATGGAGACGTGGGCGGTGGGGACACCCAGCAGCTGTGTGCAAAGGTGTCTCCGTGGAGGGAGGCTCGGTGGGAAGGAACAAAAGCCGGCTTGGCCCAGGAGAGGTTGGGGTGTGTGGTGTGGGGTCAGGGGATCTCAGGCTGACCTCATGGGAACTGGAAAGCTGTCCGGCAGGTCCTCAGGCTCTGACCATGGCTCTCTCTCCCCCTTGGGCATGTCTGCTTGGCTCCATTCCTTGGAAGACTGACTTCTTTCTCCTCTGCTGTGGATTTGGGCTGCTGGGGTCCCTCAGCATTGTCTTGCAGTACTCTCCAGCAAGCAACTCGATGCTTCCAACAAGGTGGACTCTTTTTTTTTTTTTTTTTTTTTTTTGGTACCTGGGATTGAATTCAGGGACACTTGGCCACTGAGCCACCTCCCCAGCCCTATTTTGTATTTTATTTAGAGACAGGGTCTCGCTGAGTTGCTTAGTGCCTTGCTGTGCTGAGGCTGGCCTTGAACTCATGATCCTCCTGTCTCAGCCTCCTGAGCTGCTGGGATTTCAGGCGTGGGCCACCGTGCCTGGCTTTATTAGGCATTCTTAAGGCGGGTGACTACCATAGGTCCAGTCTCCTGTGGCCCCAGGATGGGGACAGATGGTGGAATTTCCCGCCTCTGGCTGAGATGGGAGGGGCAGAATTGGAAGTAGAAATGGCAGGTGGAGGGAATGTTACCGACATTTGTAGGAGGAAGGACTGGCCTGGGCACTGACAAATGCCAAGGGGTCAGAGTGGATGGTGGCCATTAACAGTGGCCCAGCTGTCCTACTGGTGAAATACGGGAGGGGGTAGGAGGAGTCCAAGGTTCTGAAAAGGGCAGAATAGACGATGCCTTCCAGGGAGGGTGAGTAGGAGAGGGTGAAAGGCTGGCAGATATAGACAGGGGTTGAGTAACTGAAGGTTCTGGAAAGATGGGGAGTTAAGAGATTAGTAGAGGACAAAGATGGCCCCGGGGAGAGATGGTGCTTGGAGATCTTGTGAGTTGCTGGGGGAACAGGTGTTGGGTTAGACCCTTTGGGAAGTGTCAATCATGGGGAGAGCAGGGCACTGAAGGCCAGGCGATGGATGGGAAGGACCACTGGGATGCGAGAGGAAGGCCGGCTACACCCACCGTCTCCAGTGGGCCACGGGAAGTGGGAAAAGGCAGGAGGCGGAAGAGGTATTTGGTAAGGAGACAAAGGAGGCCAAAGAAAGAGGGGTGTGTGTGTGGGGGGGTCTGTATCATGGAAAGATGGGGAAGTTGGCCCACAGGACGGGTGGCAAGGGGGAGGAGGGTGCAGCTGGAAGGAGGTGATGGGAGGTGTGTAGGCACAGCGGGGAAGATCCGAGGGCTGGGCACAGGCCGCAGGGGTGAGAGATGGAGCCATGCAAAGGATGCATGAACCAGTGTTCTAGAAGCACCCGGTGGAGGTGGAGCAGAGCCACTTGGAGACTGGTAGGAGGGACACACACACCCGCCTTTGTCTGAGGTGAGCTCAGGGATTCTGGAGGAGTCTCGGGTCTCGTGTCAGAGAGGCCCTCTGCCAGGGAGCACGCCCAGTCTGAGTAGGAAGGTCTGGAATTCTTTGGGGGGCTTGGGTGCGACTGCGCCCTTGAGGCCTATTATGGTCAGAATCTGTACCCCAGGCTGCCTTGGAAGGCGACCAGTTTCTGATTTGCTTTTTTTTTTTTTTTCTTGTTTATGCCAAAATATTAAAGCCCAAAATTCTCTCCTGCTCTGACTAATTCTGAGGCTTAGATTTTTGAGGACTGATCTTGCTCGGGGTCAGCTTCAACAGAGGAAAGCACGTCGGAGCTTTGTGCAGATTCTTTGAGAAGTGTGGCTGAAGGTCAGTGACGGGTCTGTGCAGGATTTTTGGAGGGGGTGGCAATCCAGGTTAGCCACTGGTTAAGGAAAAGAAGTGTGTGTGTGTGTGTGCGCGCACGCTCAGCCTAACACAGTGCTGTGCCAACACAGAGCTAAGCCTCGTGCTTAGAGTTCATTGCATGAAGCCATTATGTAACCCACGCCATTAAAAAACACACAGCCCTGTATTTATATCTTAACACAATTACTTATCACAAATACCACTAGAATTTAAGCTCCAGAAGAGGAAAGACTTTTTCTTCTGTATTTTCCAGTGCTTAGATGACTTTGCCTTATGTCTTGTGGTACTCAGTAAACACTTGCAAAATGAAGGAAGCAATCGTGGAGTTCAAGTATACCGTTAAGAAAAGGTGCCACTCCCACACACACACACACACACACACAAAGAAAAAAAAACCCCAGAAAACTTCACCAAAGGAGCCCAAACAAACAAACAAACAAACAAATCGGAACAAAGAAACTGTGTGAAAAAAATCACAGACAACTATACATGGTTTAAAAATGTCCTACATTACTCAAAGAAATGCAAACTCATACTGTAAGAAGCTGCTGTATTCAAATGAGCATATGTGCTATTTTGAAAAGTATAAAAGAAATCTTCTAGAAAAGATTAAATAATGATCACACTTAGTGCTGGCATGAATGCTGTGAGATTTTCTCTTACATTTCAGGTGGGAGTATGAAGAGTCATAACTTTTATAAGAGAGCTGTTTAGTCAAGGTGTCCAGAATTGTAAAAAATATTCACATTTGCCCTGGAAAGTTCTAGTTATGATTTTATGACTGAATTTTGGAACAAGTCTAATTCGTTATACAGAATTCTCCAATAGAGTGAAGAGGTGGCAGTGTATTTTGGAGGAGAAAATATTGGTAGTAGAAATAGTGGCCGTAGTAAGACAACCGGTAGGTAACGACGACCAATATTTTCTCCTCAAAAAAATGACCAATCCAATGATGCGTCTAGAAAACGTTCCTGACCTCAGATTAAGAGATGTGTTTTGGTTTTTGTTTTGTTACCTTTCTTTTCTTTTAGAGGTGGGTCTCCACAAGTTGCCCAGGCTGGTATCCAACTCGTGAGCTCCAGTGATTCTCTTGCTGCGGCCTTCCTAGTGGTCATTAATTTTATTGACATTAAGTAAAATAACTGAAAAACCAACAACATTAATAAAAAAAAAAAAAACCCAGAAGACCAGTTAGCGATTAAGGACACTCCCAGAGCCGAGAACAAATGATTCTCCTCCTTATGTTGTCATATTTTACCAACTTGTTTTTGCATAACTCAAGCTGATGCCTTGAGATTGTTTTGCTTTTAAAATACTCTAGTGAGCATTTAGCTACCTCTTAAAATTGAATCGTATTAATAATTTATAGTCATCATAATGTACTACAGCACTCTAGTTACATTGTCGTCTTTTGACCAAGCCGTTTTACAGGTGCTTGATCTTTGAATGGAAGCCTGTGACACTGGATTTGGCATTATTGTAATTATTTATTTTTTTTAATACTCATAACCTGGATTATACTGGGCAGTATTTTCAAAAAGCAGTAGAACCCACAGTGCATGTAACAATGATATGGAAATCTTTTTCAATTTAAACTTAGAGTTTGCAAGCCAGACGCAGTGGCGCATGCCTATAATCCCGTTGGCTCTGGAGGCTGAGGCAGGAGGATCACAGATTCAAAGCCAGCCTCAGCAACCGAGTGAGGCCCTAAGCAACTTAGCAAGACCCTATTTCAAAAATAAAAAAAAAAATTAAAATAAAAAAATAAATATAAGGGGCTGGGGATTGGGTTCAATCCCTGGTACCAAAAAAAAAAAAAAAAGGAACTAAATGCAATTATGAATTCTGATTATCCTAATAACTATAACTACAGCCTGTGTATGTATTTGATAAGACTTGTGGAATTCATTTGTTTGAGATTTTTATTTGATGGACAAGCCAGAATGTTTCAGGCCGGTCCTTGTTAATAAACCTTGGAGTTGCAAATGTCGCACACCTGTCAGCCATGAATGGTCCTTTCTTTCTTGAGCTGTGACATCATTTTGCCTTCGCTGGTTTCTAGCCTTGGGTTCTCTTTCCAGCACCCTCTACAGTGATTAGTCATGTCAACAGACTTCCCCATCCACATCTGCTCCAGGAGTCAGGTCCTCCTCGGGACAGAGGCTGGCAGTGTTTTGTAAGTTGCAAAGAGATTTTATGCAGATGGTGATGAGGAGGAGGGATGGGCGAAAGGGAGAGGGCTTTATCTCCCCCACTACCAGGCCCCGAGGGGGGGGGGCCTGAGCTACCTCTGCCAGACCTTTCCAATGCACGACCCGTCCCACCTTCCTGGGCTCACAGTCCAGCTCTTCCCTGACCCCATTGCAAACTGATGTCTGCTTTGCAGAAGGTCCCAGCTCCTTTCCAAAGCATGAACATGGGAGGCTTCCTGGAGGGTCTTGCCCTGCTTGCTGGGTGTGGTAGGAAGGGGCACTTGAATGGCCGTCAGAACATGGGCGCTGGAACTCCAGCTGGATTTTTCCTGTTCCTGGTCTTTTCATTCCTCTTTCCCAAGCGTGTGGTTGCGTTCTGTGGCTTGAGAGCCTTCCCCGGGTCTCGGTGCATGTGGGGTAGGTTACCATTTTTATTTTTAGCAAGGCATTGGCCTTCCCGTCTTCTCTGTCAGCTTCCCCCTCAGCCCATGGGGACAGTCAGCCCTCTGCATTTGCTGATTCTGCATCTGCAAGTTCAACCCACTGTGGATGGAAAATACAGTAGTCACACAAAACAAGACAAGACAAAACGGCTTCTGTGCTGAAGGCAGACGAGCTTTTTCTTGCCATCGGTCCCTGAACCATACGAGAGGACTATTTATACAGCATTTATGTGACATTAGGGATCACAGTCACCTGGAGATGATTTAGAGCTTCCTGGAGAATGTGTGTAGGTTCTAGGCTAATACTGTGCCATTTTGTATTAAGGATTTGAGCATCTGAGGGTTTTAGTATCTGTGGGGGTCCTGGAAGAAGCAATCCCCCTTGGATACTTACTCAGGGATGAGTGTACTTGCTGTTCTCTGAATGATTGTATCCTAGGCCTGGATCCTGTATACTTAGTCCATAAGATCTCTCCTTCCAAACTGGCCCTCTTTTCCACCCTACACTCTTTCTTCTTTATTTTTCAAGGTGCAATTAAAACTCACTTTATGGCCGTTCTCCTGACCTCCGTATAAAGCAAACTTTTTGTATCCTTCAAGATGTGTTACAATTCTTTGCATATTTTCTTATCCTTTTCATTGATTTATGGACCTATTTTTTTTTTTTTTTGCATCTGGCATTTAACGGATGCTTAATAAAAGTTTGTGGACTGCAAGCGTCTCAGGGGCAGTGATTCTGTTTTTCCTCTCTCTCTCTCTCTTTTTTTTTTTTTTCTTCATAAAACTCAAACCAGAACCTGCCATATAGTAGATGCTCAATAAATGTTGAAAGAGGTAATGGGGGAAAGTAGCTGAATCAAGCATCCCTACCCAATACTGGATGATCTTTCAAGTTAGGGGATAAGTTGGGAGGAAGGTGGTCATGTTGTCTATTTTTGAGGTGAAGAAGCTGAAGAAGAGGGAGGGCATATTGTAGGTACGTTTCTTAGATTTTTTTCCAGTTTGCTCCTTATTTCATTTTTCTGGACACTTTAGAAAGTTCTACCTGTGGTCCTGCTGATGGACTCAGTGGATAAGGTATTATCCCTCCTCAAAGTACTCTGAGGATCCAGGGTTTGTCGCGTGCTCTTGCCAGGTGAGCATTTTCACCCTATCAAACAGAGGCAAACAGGTAGATGACCCCCGGCACCCCTCACCACCCCTAGAAGGTCAGGGCTCCTTTGCTACATGGGCCCCACAGCTGTCTCTGCCCTGGGAGATCAGAGTGGACCACTGCTCAGTCCAGCACCTATGGGGGCAGGAGACCCTTATGGGACAGATATAGTCTTCATTGGACCATTGGGACCAAGCTCAGTTTTTTGGAACGAGGCTCATTCAGTCGGCAACAGCAAAGTTTCTGGGGCTGTGTGTCAGGCATTTCACTAGGGCCTGGCACCCAGTGATGGGCCAAGGACACAGGGTCTTTGGTCTTGGGGGCTCCCAGGCCAGAAGCAGAGGCCGACAGGTTCCTCCCTTGTAGGCCCAAGCCTGGCTTCCTCCTACGGGCACGCTCTGCCACCCGGGAGGAACAACTGGAGCTCAAAGGAGGGGGCTGGGCCGGGGACTGGAGGTCACTTGGCCCCAGGGTCAGGCAGGCCGATGATTCAGGGCCGCCAGGCCAGAGGGACAGAGACAGCCACTGAACAAGGAGCCGAGGGCAGAGGCTGATGGAGGAAGCAGTTCAGAGAAGAGTGTTCTGTTGTCTGCCCACGTGGCAGGGTGAAGTGTAGGGCTCAGGTAGTTGACTGAGATTTAAAGCTCAGCTCTGCTCATTCCATTTCCTTCTCCTAAAGAGCCAGAGTTTAGCTCCAGTTCCCTTTTCCCTCCATGCACATGGGCACATGGATGCACGAACACACACACACACATACACACACACACACACACACACACACACACACACACACGCAGCTCCACTCCAGCTTTCGGAATGTCCTACGTGGGGAAGGGCTTTTCTCACACTCAGTTGTGACTTCTGGGGCAGCTGCCAGGCCACCTCTCATGATGGAGGTTTTGTTCCTCTTGAAACAGTAGGTGACAAATGAAAACGAGGAAAAGAAAACCCCCCAAGCTCAAGCAAACAGGAGGAAGGGAGCGGGAGCCAAACTGTCTTGTTGTGGTCTTATGCAACCCGAGTCTTTGCTAACCCTTACCTGGAAGCCGAGCCTGGTGGCTCATTCTATTTTTGGACTGGCCAAGCTGGTCTAAAAAGTGAAACTACTACAAACGTTCAAATGGCAAGTACCGATTGCCTTCTTTTTCGGGGATCTCACGACTCAAGGCAGGAGAGGAGTTAAATCACAGTAGTGCAAGGAAGTAGCCGAGCAAAAGTCACGGCGCTGTTTCTTGGAACTCTTGCTGCCTAACCAGTTATCGTTTCTCAAGCCCTCTGAAAGCCTGCCAAAAGCTGTCTGCAAAGCAGCGACGGGCTGAGCAGCCAGCACGGGGTGTTCTCGTCTTGGGGCATAACGCTGAGCAGTTTTTGCAGTTTTTAATTGGCATCTTATTCGCTTTGATTTTAAGCAGTGCTTTTTTTTTGGTGGAAAGTGCACTGAACTTCAGAGTCAGGGGTAGCAAACCGCCCTACCTTCTGCAGGCATCCGATTCTTCTTCATCCGTGAAAGCAGAGGCGATTAAATCAGAGCTCCTTAATGGTCTTTCCTAATTCAAGAGTCTGTGTTCCAGCCCGGGTGTTGGCAGACGATGGTCCAGAGCGAGCGAGGCCAGCTGGGCTCACTGCCTGTAGATGTACTGCCCACAAGCTAAGAGCGGCTTTAGCATTTCTCAATGGTTGAAAAAAAAAAAGAATCAAAAGCAGAATAATATTTTCTGATTCATGAAAACCATCTGATTTCAAATGTCAGTGGTCACAGATAAAGTTTTATTGTCACACGGACAGGCTCATTCATTTGCATACAGTCTATAGTTGCTTTTAGGACTTTAAATCTTGGTATGCAACAAATAAGGTTTTATTGGAACATCCGCTTGTGTCTTCATGTGTGTATTGTTTGTGGATGCTTTTCTCAGCGGGGATGAATGATTGCAACAGGATGCATGGCCTGTAGACTGCGGTTCACTCTCTGGTCTTTCAGAGAAAAAGTGTGCTGAGGAGGTATCTGATGGCCGCAGCACGACATACCTTCCTATTTTCCTGCATTTATGAAAAGAGCAAAACCTCACTGAATTACCCTAAGAATGAAGTGAGATGACGAATAGGAAAGCATTTCTTGGGAGTTGGGGATTGAACCCAGGACCTTGTGCATGCCAAGCATGTGCTTTACTACTGAGCTCCACCCCGAGCCCTATAAAAGCATTTTGAGAAAGTTAAAAGCATATGTAAATATTCATTATTCAAGTAATGCAGAGAAAGGATAGCAGGTGCACAGATGCCCAGTCACTAGGTATTGCTAGATGGAGAAAGGACGAATCAACCTTCATTAATAATTTGTTCAAAAAAAAAAAAAAACCAAGTTACATTTGTATCCAACAGGGTTGAAAATCTCCAGGCAGTACCACTGCAGATGTGTGAAATTCTGTGCGCATCTGGAAGGGAAAATAGTAAGAAGACATTTGCTAGGTTGGTGCCATTCCAGATGTTTTTATGCTTTGATTATTTAAACTACCGTTCTTATTCTGTTTTCAAATGAATAAGAGCAAAGGGAAAGCACTTCCCCCCCCCAGACCTTAGTTTAATAACTAATGTTTTAACAAGTTTTAAAATTTTCCAAAGTGAATGCTGAACTGCAATAGATAAGATCTCGTTGTCTACATGTTCCATACTAAATTCCAACACTATTTCCCAAACAGTGAAAGATTTAGAGTCAAGGGTTGGATGGAAACAAAATATAATTTTAGAAGAAACGACAATAGCCATGATTTATGGTTTGGTTACAACAAGGTCAGAGTAACCCATCACCAGTTAAGTAGCTCATCTTTGACTTACATGTTGAACAAGAAAAGCAGAAATTCTCTGTTTGTTTAAAATGTAACTTACTTAGAAAATTGGGGGAGGGTGGGTAGTGAATATTTAAAATGGGGTTGAGTCAATTTGAGGGTTGCAAGATGTGAAAGGGTTGAAGTTTTTTCACAAGAGGTTCTGAGGGCCAAAGAACAATCTAGAAACAGCAGCTTTTGGATTCTGAGTCCTATTTTCTAATTTTGACAGTCGAGGAAACTTCTAGATCACCCAGCGCATTTGTTTCTTTGGTGTATTATTAGCAAAAAAAAAAAAAAAAAATGATGTTCTTTCTCTAGGAGAGTGACCAGCTGTTAGGTTCTACTGGAGGACTTCTCCATGTGGACCTGGTCTGACAGTCACTGTGAGGGGACTTCCCTGTATGGGAAAGAAAGGTTGCCCCCTCCTTCTCCTGATGCAGAACCACTATGAAAACAAATTTTTCCCTCTCTCTTTTTGGGGTGCTGGACATGGAACCCCGCGTCTGGTACATGCTAGACTCGTGCTTTACCACTGAACTGGACCTCTGGCCCCCAAACAAATATTTCTCAATGGTGGTAGAGAGCTGAGCCATAATCTCCTTTCCGTTTTGTTCCAGCCTGGATCAAGTGGTGAACATTGGTCTGTCAGGCTCCCTGGTTCACGAGGGACGAAAACATCTGGCAGAATTTATTACCAACTTTGAGTCTTCGTAGGATGCCTCAGGCAGAAGGCAGTTATTCAGAACTTGATGAATGATTTTTTTTAAAACAATTAATTTCCATCCAACAAAAGGATGGAGTCCACACTGGCCGCCCGATGTGTCAGAAATGGCCAATAAACAATGACAAAGGACCTTTTACCTCCTCACAATAAACACTGGAGCTCCGACTCACCATCTTTTTTGATAAACACCAGCTGGAGGCTGCTTTTGCCCAGCACCCTGGCTGCTGCCATGATGTCGGAGAATCAGTGGCCTCCCAAGGATTTCCCTTTTTGTTTTTCTTTCTGATAAAGTCTGGTAACATGTGGGGGGTCCCTGTTTGGGGGTCTTGAATTCCGGTGGCTTCCTTCCTGAATTGGAAGCCAATTTATTTTTTTAATATTGACTTTTAAAATTTTATTAATTTATTTTTATGTGATGCTGAGAATCGAACCCAGCACCTCACACGCGCTAGCCCCAGCCCTGGAAGCCAACTTTGAGAAAGGATGTAAAAAAAATTTTTTTCTTCAACTCTGTCATCATGGCCCTTTGCTTTGCATTAAAGGGGGACTGAGCTGGCTGCAGGGAGTTGGCACTTGCAGCTGTGGGGACAGAGATTTGGGACACAGTTACTGTGTGTGAATGATTAATGGGGAAGGCGAGAAGGAGGAATTAAAAGCGAGCTGTGTATAATGAATGGAAAGTCCCTCTTGGTGCTTTTATGAGAAATAACAGTAAAGAAATAAATCTGTCTTTGGATGTTGAACTGGTAACATTGTAGCTCAATGCTACAATGGACCAACATGGGGCCACTACTGTAAGCTCCTGATTTGTCCCTGTGCCTAGAACAGTGCCTGACACACTGTAAATGAACCCATATTCATTCAAAGCATTTCTACCATTCTGGTGCCAGGTCTCCAAATGATAAATCACCTTTGCATATTTTTTTTTGTTCTGATTTTTCCCCATCATCTTAGAACTTTTGGGCTACTATAACAAAAATGCCTTAAGCTGGATGATCTTTTTATGACCGAAATTTCTTGCTCACAGATTTGGAGGCTGGGAGGTTCAAGATCAGGGCGCTAGAAGCCTCATGGTGTCTAGCGAGGGCCCACTTTCTGGTTCATCGACGGCGCCTCCCTACTCCCACCTCACACGGGGGAAGGAGAAAAAGGAGAAAAAGGATCGCCGCTCTCTGTGATAAGGGCACTAATCCTATTCCTGAGGACTCTACCTGCATGATCTGGTCATCTCTCAGGGGCCTCTGCTCTCCGTGCTGTCACCCTGGGGTTTGTGTGGACTTGGTGGGAGACGTTCAGCCCACAGTGCCTGCCCTTCCCCCTTTCTCTAAATCCATATTCCAGAAATCAGCTCTCGGTAGAGGTTCCTGTCTGCTCTTCATTGTTTTTTTTTTTTCCTCCAGAGGCGCAGACAGAGGTGTATGTATTTAGGAAAGTAGATCCATGTTCAAGGGGGTCTGAAGAAACGCAGCCTTTGGGTAAAGCAAGGTGTTGGAGGGAGAACACGGCCGTCTCAGGAGGGACAGACAGGTAGCTCCTATCTTTCTGACTTTGCCTCCTCGTTACCTGACAGGGGTGGCGATGGCATTGGAGGGCAGTGCTCTGCCCCAAAAAGTCCCAGAGGAAGATAGTTGGGTGGTAGGTAGGCCGTGGCCACGCTGGGATATGGAGGAGAATGTGGTCTCATGTGGGGGACAAGTGGCCCCAGGTCACCAGCATGAGTGCCGATGAGCCCTGGCCACAGGTGGTATTGGTTTACCTCGATACCTCTGCATGGACCCCTGACCAGGCAGTCACGTGGTTATGGGGACACCCTCTTGTGCTTTGTGTGTGTGTGTGTGTGTGTGACCTTGAGCTCTCTTTAGGGGTCGTGTGTACTGTGTGTCGGTCACTTCTGTGCCTGATGGAGCCCCCGTTCTGCAGTGGGGTTGGGAGGGGTTTAAAAGAACCGGCGGCTTGGGGATGAGTCCTTCATGTGAGCATCTCAATTCTGCTTATCGTGCACTTAGACGTATTCCATTGGATACACATTTGTTGTGTTCTGCTATGGTTCGAATGTGAATCTCCAGAGTTTCTGTGTTGGAAATAGTTCCCAGGGGACGTAGCTCAGTTGGTAGAGTGTTTGCCTCATAGGCACAAGGCCCTGGGTTCAGTCCCCAGCCCCAGACACACACACACACACACACACACACACACACACACACACACACGATGGGGGGTTATAGCTCAGTGGTTAAGCAACTCTGGGTTCAATGTCTGTCACTAAAAACAAAACAAACAGTTCCCATATTCATATGTTAATGATATTCAGAAGTGGTGCTTTGGGAGGTAAGTGCTTTCTTTCTCTTTCCTCGTGAAGCCCTCTGCCATGTTAGGAGATGCTAGGAGGACCCTTGGAAAGTGCTGATGGGCGTTGGTGCTATTGGGATTCCCAGTCTCCAGAACCGTGAGCTAAAGAAGCCTCAATGACCCAGTCTGTGGTAGGCAGCCAGTTACAGCAACCGAAAGCAGACTCCGATGTGCTCCTACTGTGTGCCAAGGGCAGGGGCTAGACAGATAGCAGGGAACCAAGGCTCTGTAGCGTGCTAGAGCCGAGAGATCATAAGTGAACAGTTAGCATCTTGATGGGGTGTAGGGGAGGTGCGGTGGGACGAAAGAAGGGGAACAACACGTTTTGCCTGGTGTGTGTGGGGGGTCTGTGTGGGCAGCTAGAGGGGAAGGCCATTGGAACTGAGCCACCCAGGACAGTTAGAAGGTGGCTAGCTGCGTGGTGAGGGGGAGGGCAGGAAGGACACTTTTTGCAGGCGAAATACCCACCCCAAAGCCAAGACACGTGGGAATCCACAGACTTTTGCAGGCACAAACAGTAGTCTGTATGACCGGGAGATGCTCAAGCGTAGGCTCAGTAAGGAGAGAGGAGAGGGAGAGGGAGGAGGCTGGGGAAGGGTCCATCCCCTTCCAGGGCCAGTCTGTTGTAGGTTGGGCTGTCCAGATGCTGAAATGGAGTCGGGGAGCAAGGTACTCATTAGCAGTCCAGGCCAGAGGAGAGGGAGGAGGTAGGGCCGGGTAGAGGGAGAAGTCGAGCCCCACCCAGCCTGCCCCACCAGGACCTCAGCCAGTGTGGAGGGGGACCTTGTCCACCCCCTAAGTCGCTGGGAGACTGTGCCATCTAATACGATGCTGGGCATCAGCTGCCGAATGTCTCAGGTGTGGTCAAGAGATGCACCTTGTGAAGGCCATAAACCAGCTTGTCATGGTTGGGCACAGCAATTAGTGACTGGAGGGTGACTTGTGCGGTGAGCGCCTGCTCAGTTTAGCTTGGTGCTGGATACCTCCCTGGGCCCTCTCTGATGACTCAGTCACCAGGCTGTCACCCCTGACATTTCATTGACCCATCAAAGGGCTTTGAGCGTCACCTGAAGGAAACTGCAAGGCATGGTACAGCTCTGGGTGAGTGCACCGTGAAGAAAATTCTTCAACGAGGGTGGGCGTAAGTTGGGTAATTCTGAAGAAGGTCAGGGAGAACGGGATAGAGTCGTCACTCTGTGGTGTTACTGGTCCCCCCTGCCCAAGACTCAGCTTTATGTTCAGCCTCATGCTGCCTGGGTTTGGATCCTTCCTTGCTGTGTGACTTTGGTCAAGTTATTCCACTTCTCTGTGCTCCAGTTTCCTCATGTTTAAAACGGGAAACATGGTGACAGTGGAGTGGTGGAAATTGTTAGGGAGATTAAAGTGGCTTTAAAATGTCATACTGGATGGTTAGAAGGCCACCAGGTGGATGATACAGAGAGGGGAAGAATATTTTATGTAGGAAAAATACTGATGAGCCACAGCAAGGAAATGCATATATATATATATTCCCCACTCCCCGACAGTACAGACAGTAGTTCTGTGTGGTTGAGGGATTGTAAAGTGTAGAATCCCCAATGTCACATGCGGAGGATGGAATTAGACTGAAGTTTAACACAATAAGCATTCTATAAAAGTTCTCTCTTATAATGAAGATTTTAAAACCACTTAAAATACAGAACCACACACATTTAAAACCGAAGAGTCCTTTGAAGAAGAAAAGAGGGTGGGATGGGAAGGGAAAGATGGGAATGGATGTGACATTCATTCCTGCACATATTTGACATTTGTGTCCTATCGTCCGTGTGCTGGGTACTGTGTGAAGAAATGGGTTTACCTGAATAACACGTAGTTCCTGCTCCCGGGGATGCACAGCCTGGTGGGGGACACATAAACTAACGTGAAATATCCCAGTGCGATGGCATCTGTGTTACACCACGGTCCCCTTTGTCCATGAACAATGTATTCCAAGACCCTTGATGGGTACCCGAAACCATGGATCATACCAAACCCTATGTATACTCTGCTTTTTTTTCTGTATGTGCATACCTATGTTAAGATTCAACTTATAAGTTAGCCCCAGTAAGAGACTAACCATAATAATAAAATAGTACAATATAAAAGATACTGTGATGAAATCTCCCGGATCACCACCCTTGCGCATTGGGGCCGTCATACAAGGACAGTCAGGGTTACATGAACACAATGAACACGAGGACCCGCAGGGTGGTCAGATGGTCAGGATGGTTACCAAGTGACCGACGGGCAGGTAGAGTACCCAGCATGGACAGGCTAAAGACGAAAAGATGACGGCGTCCAGGCAGGACAGAGCAGGACGGCAGATTTCATCGTGCTGCTAGAATGGTGCGCCATTTCAAGCTTATGCACTGTTTACTTCTAGAATTTTCCATGTGATGTTTTGGAGCTGTGGTTGACTGCATGTACTGAAGTCACAGAAAGAGAAGCTGCGGATAAGGGAGGACTGTGAGTTAGAGGCATCTGGAGACAGCCAGGGGGAGAAACTGCCTGCCGGGGAAGGGGGGGAGGGTCTGGGGTCACAGGGTGAGCAGGAGGTCGGCAGGGGAGGCCCAGCGGGGAGGAGGACATTGATGGTAAAAGATGGAGCAGAAGAGGTGAGAAGACGAGGAAGAGCTCAGGTGGCTCAGTGGCTGGAGAAGGAGCCAGCAGCCAAGCAGCCAGAGCTGGAAGTGACTAAATGAAGGCCACCTACTGCAGCCCACCCCAGGCTGCTCGGAGTCCCGAACCCCCAAGCGAGGAGCTGGAACTTCACTCTGGCAGCAAAGGGCAGGGGCAAGATGTGATCGGATTCTGTGACTCAGAAAGATCTCTTGAGGTTCTCTGGCTTCTCAGCAATTGGAACAGATCCTGGAATGGGGAAGAAATCGGGGCTCAGGGAGCCCATTGTAGGAGGCTCCTTGATTGAGGGGCAACAGAGTCCTCCTCACTGCCGGACAAGATCCTGGGACTCAAAGTGAGGGCTGAGGACCAGCAGGAGCAGTGGCCCCAGCCTCTTAGACAGGCAGGATCTCAGTCCTCCCCAGACCTACCTAAATCAGCACCTGCATTTGAGTGAGCTCCCGAGGGGTGGATCACTTGCATTAGGGAGCTCGGGGCCCAGAAAGATGCATCTTTAGGTTCCGAATTGAGATGAGTGAGTACGAATCCCACAGGACTTCCAAGCTGAGATGGCTCAGGCCAGACGCCGGCTGAAGGGCTGTTGTCTTGGAAGGCTGCGACAGCTCATCCTGGTGTTTCTCCAGGGTCTTTGTATTTACCAGACACGGTTCAAGATATTTCTGCCCACGAGGTGCTTGGAACCATCCTTGTCAGATTTTCTTGTTCAGCCGAAGGTCTTGCTGGGAGTGAGAAGCTGTTCCCAGAGTCCTCTGTTCCATCAGGATTTCTCCTGCATCCTACAAACAGCCTCAGTGATGACCATGAGTTTTTGAATCCTTTTCCCCCTATGCTACTTTTCCAGAAGTTTCTAAACTTGTCTCTGGTTTTCATTTTTTGGGGGGAGTGAGGAGGAAGTAAGATCTTTTCAAAAACTTAAGTCTGCTTGCACGTCTTCGTTCATACACACCACAAGAAGGAAATCTTTTTTCTTTTCCATAAGATGTTAACCTCAGAGAAACAACACTATAGAGGAGGAAAGGCCACACTCTGATGTCCATCCGGGAGCCGTGTATTCCCTGCCTGATACCCAAAGGCGTGGCATAGGCCCCAAATAAGCGAGACTCCAGGCCACGGCTACAGTTTGAGCCTGTCCTGCAAAAGTTCATGTGCTGAAAGTTTAATCCCCAAATTCATAGGTTGATGGGGTCAGAGGTGGGGCCTCTGGATAGTTATTAGCATGAGATGAGGTCATGGGGAAGGGGCCCCGATGAGGGCCTCAGGGGCCATAGGAAGAGAGCCCCGAGCTAGCCACTAGCTCCATCTGGCCAGGAGAGGCCCTCCACCAAGCCAGGCTGCAGCAAGAAGGCCCTCCCAGGTGCCACCCGGATGCCAGTCACACGCTCCTGGACTTTGCAGCCTCCAGAATCATCAGCCGCCTACTTTTCTAATCTTGACCTGGTCTCAGGTTAATTTTTAAATAGTAACAGAGAAAAGACGAAGCATGGAAGACTGTTTCTAAAAACCGAAATATCGGTCTTGCACTTTTCTCAAGCTAGGCTAGACCTGGTCTGATAGTTCAATGTGGAGGAAAAAGCCAGAGAAATTATAGAAGAATTGATTTTTTTCTTTTCAACTTCATATGATAATTCAAACACACACACTCGCACTCACGTGCGCACACACACACTCGCACTCACGTGCGCACACACACACACACACCAGCAAACCTGAACCCCGGAACCAGGGAGCTTGTCACAGAAGACCCTAGCCTGACCTACTTTCTCACAGAGCAACTGTTCTGCCCAGCAGCCAATCATCACTCCATCGTCACTCAGGGAGGATTTCACGAGAGGTGAAGGCGAGTGGGGAAGAGCAAAGCTTTCCTCTTCTAACATACCCAGGGTAAATCTGGGAGAAAACAACACAACACTGTTAGGACCCATGCCAACAAAGAGGTCCTACCAAATACAAAGCTATTACGACACTAAAAAGGCTTGTAACATCAGGTAGCCTAGTGGTTAGAGCAGGCTCTCGGCTTGGGCGCGATTGACATTTGAGGCTAATTCTTTGTCGTGGGGACTGTCCTGTACATTGTAGATGCCAGGAGCAGTTGAATATATCTCTAGACATTGCTTAGTGACCCCAGGAGTTGGGGGTAAGGTAAAGACACTCCTGGCCAAGAATAGTTGAGTTAGACTAAAAATGGGCGGATGGGATCCACATCCAGTTCTGTCACCTCCTAGCTCCACGATCTCAGTTAACTCTTAGTCCCCCTTGAGCTCAATTTGTCCATTTGTAAAGACAGGACGGTGTGGTGGACTGTGGTTCATATCCCTCCAAGGTTCCCGTGTGGGGACCTTGCCCCCAGAGTGGAGTGTTGGAACACGGGGTGGACGTTTAAGGGGTGAGGCCTAGTGGACATCTGTAGGTCCCTGGGGGCATGGCCGAGAGGCATTGTGAAACCCGTCTTCCTCTGCTGCCTGGCGCCAGGTGTGACTGCTCGCTCTGACACCTGCTTCCCGTAATTGCCATCCTCCATCCGCCATCCGCCATGACATCTTCAGCAGAATGTCGATGCAGGCACCGTGTCCTTGAACCTCCCAAACCGTGAGCCCAGTAAACTTCTTTTTTTCAAAACACCCTATGTCAGGTATTTTGTAATAATGATGAAAAGCGAACCGACAGGGATGTGTCACAGGATTACTGTAGGATTAAGTACTTGAATACGCACCACGCAGGACCAAGTCAGTGTTCAAGAAACCTACACGATTTTGAGGATGATAATGACACCCTCTCACCTGAGTTAAAACACTGTAACCAACAACCTGGATCCACTCATTGATAAAAAGAGGAAAGACACACTTCATCTCCTGTAAAATCACATGGGGACACATTCTGCTGTAGTGATCAAGAGCCCTGATGTGCCCTACATTCATGCTTAGCTAGAAGAAAAGCACCACACGCATCGGATTAGCAGAGAAGCTCTAGAAATGCTGAAGGACTCAGGCTTAATAGGGGCTCGGGAATCTGGACAACAACAGGGCCCAGTGTAAACACAGGAAAAACAGAACAGAAGGCCTTTGAGAAAAGCCGTAAGGCTAGAACAAAATCCTCCCTTGCTGTAAAAAAAACAAAAAAACAAACAAAAAAAAAACAAACCATCTAATTTAAGCGCCTCACTTAGAAGGTCCCTGTAAGGTCAAAAGTCACTGCTCATCCCTGCTAAAGACCATGGAGGCTCTGACCAAGGAGGCAACTAGAACATGTACAGGATCCCCAAGGACAGAGGCAGGACTACGGTCGTGTTCTCTAAGATGTTAAATTCAGAACTCTAGGCAGAGGCTGGGGCTGGGGGCATGGGGGACAGGGGAGGGTCTTAGAATAGTTAGGTGACTCAACAGCCACCGGCCTTTTGATTGATTTTACCATGAATACATAAATCAAGCAAGACGTGAACTTTAAGCCGATTGCAACAGGCCGTGTTATCAGTGTGTTCTCTGGTTATTTAATTTCTGATCCGATCTTATCTCCTATTTCCCAAGATGCGTCTGAAAAGTTTCATGCTCACAGATAGAACTTCAATCACCTTTTCTTTTCTCCTGCCAGGGCTCCGTGTTTTCAGAGCGTGTGTGGATGGGGGCAGGTTTTACAGAGCACAAGCTAGCACTTTCGGGGCCTCTCCCTTGCCTATAGCGAATTCCTTCTGGTTTGGAAGAAAAATTCATCTCTATCAAGTTCCCCCGCCCCCCCCCCCCCCCCCGCTTTGGGGGGTATTTCTTTAATTGCCACAATCACTCAAGGCTCTGGGTTTATTTTTATACATTACTCATCTGTTTATTCAATTTATATTGCATTTGATCTTGTGTGTAATTCTTAAAACTTCAGTTATCAACCTGAGTGTTATCAGGGTTATTTTTCATGCCAAAAGGCTCAGAAATGCCAGTTGATTTATGGACCTGACTCTATTTTTTTTTTCCCCAAAGATACAGTTATTAGTCAGGGTTCTGGTAGGAAGGAGATAGCTGAGTTGAAAAGACTTTTTAAATGAAGCACTTTGGGCAGAATTATGGGGACCAGCCAGGGGTGCAGGGGCACCCTGAGCCCTGAAGGACTACAAGAGGCTGGGGACAGGATTGTCAGAGTCTGATAAGAAATGAGCTGTGTGAGAGGGACCACCAACAGAAGGTACCGTAAAGAAACACAGCCACCATCAACCTGTGGCGAGGCTGGAGGGAGCTGGCAGGATACATGCCCTTGGGTCTCTCCTCCCACGTCTTGATTTCCTGATGCTGCCTCCAATTGGCCAATCTGGATGATCCAATCCAGAAAGATCAAGTTTCCTGTCCCAGAGAAGGGCTGAGAGTAGATTTGGAGTGAGGTGGGGATAAGATACACACAACATCACTGACATCAGCCTCTTCTGTACTGTTGGCTACTGGAATTCTCATTAGGTTTTCAATAGACAAGCGATTCTCCATAAATTTTCAATAGCTATGGCACAGGCGAAAGTGCACCAAATATATTCAATATATATATATATATATCTTGAAGAATTTCTCTTTGTTCCTGTTGATCAGCCTGATTCTCTGTATAGGGTGGATGGCTATTGTGCTAGTCAGCTTTCTGTGATTGTGTCAAGATACCTGAGAAATCCACTTAAGAGTAAAATGTTTATTTTGGCTTATGGTTTCAGAGCTTTCAACCCATGGTCACTTAGCCCTGTTGCTTTGGGCCTGCAGTGGCACAGTGCATCATGGCAGGGAGGATGCATGGGGCATAGCTGCTTACCTCACGGAAACCAGGAAGCAAAGAAGGAGAGAAAGGGAGTTGAGTTCCAACATCCTCTTCAAGGGCATACCTCCTATAACCTGACTTCCTCTCATTAGGCTCCACCCACTAAAGGTTCCACCGCCTCCCAGGGGCACCACGGGCTGGCAACCAAGGCTGGCAACATAGGCCTTTGGGGGGCATTTAGGAACCAAACCCTAACACCTATCTTAGATGCTTTAATGCCCCTGTCATGGTAGGAATGATAACTCTCAGCCCCTATTCCAGATCTCTGGAGCCAGGAACTCCGAGAATGAGGCTCATCAATCACTAATGAGTCTGAAACGTGCCCAGGTCTGAAAAGCACTGGGCTAGATGTTGTGGAGAACATCTCCGGATGCTTCTCCTAAGCCACACCTTTTTGTTCCAGGTGTCACTGTGGCAACCGGCAGCACACAGGTGTAGCCGGGCCCCACCTGCCCTCAGCTGCACCAGTGTTTCTTCTCTGCCTGGGGCTCCTCCACTTTCGCATGTGGGATGACTGGGAGGGCCTGCTCCACCGTCCAGGCATGTGCAAACCTGGAAACGCTGAGCAGCTAATGAGCAGCCCTGGGGCAGCCCTGGACCAGTCCACGTTGGGAGCCACGGGAGCAATTCTTCCCCTGCGGTCTTGGGGCGAAGGTGAATTCTACGTGGTTCCTCAGAGGGGCTCCGTGGGACTGAGACCTATTTCTCCAAAACACCAACCAGCGTGGCAGTTACCTAGGGGCAGCATTCCCTCTTCTGATTCTCTTCATTTTTTGCTTCTTGTATCATTTCCCAAAATAAACTGTGCACTGCATAAAAATGTTTTTTTGGTTAATGATAGATTTCATATACAAGGGTGGCCTCATAAGATTATGATGCCCCTGAAAATTTCCTATTGCCTACTGATGCCATAGTTCAGTGCATTACCTGTGTGTTTATGGTGATGCTGATATAAATAACTACCACATTGCCAGCCATGGGAAAGTACAGCAGCACATACAATGATGGATGGTACATGATACCTGATAATGATAATAAGTAGCCATGTTACTGGTTTATGCATTTACTATACTATACTTTTTGTCATTATTTTAGAGTGTATTTCTACTTATTTTTTTTTTTAATGTTCCTGTAAAACAATCTGCTGTGTGGTGCCAGGAATAGCCTCATCCATCTCTTAGTTATCGCATCCCTTGATTGCACCAAAAGTCCTTGGTGGGGGACTGGCCTATTCCATCCAGGTTTATGTGAGTAGGTTCTGTGGTATTTGCACATTGATAAAGTCACCCAGTGATGACTCATCTCTCAGAGTGTCCTTATCCTTCAGTGACACAGGACTGTCCCTGCATGCAAAACCCTCGTCTTAGGTTCTGTTTCTTGGGGACCATGTAAGGGAGGGTGAATATTCTCTCTTCATCCTCTGTACCACTTATTTGACCATCTTAGTGCAGCCATAGTCTGTCTGGCAATGTGGTTCTGTAGCTCTCTATCTCCCCAGCTAGACTGGTGTTCTTGGATCAGGGACTGGGTCTATTCATTCTCCACTCCCCTATTCTGATGGATTTTTGGATATAGAGGAGCAAAACAAATGTCTGTTGAATCTAACAGACTGTCAGAGTCATACCCAAAAGCTTTTAAAGTCCCATGATAGTATTAACTCATCTGACTTGGAAAAGTGGTATGCATTCTTTATTGAAGTGGTCTTAACATTTGTAAGCCTTTCTCTTTTAGCTATTTTTGATCCAGTTATTGTTTAAAAATGAGGTCCAATCAGTTGTGACCATTCAGCACAGTCAGGGCCTGCTTCATGGGCAGGGGGCGTGGTGACATTATGCAGGGCCTAGTGCCTGGAAGGGCCCTGGCCTTGGTGGAATCCTCCGTTGTTGCCATCTTGAAGTTCCTGAGGGAGTGGGCAGCAGAGAGGAAGTAAGGGAGCTGATGGGGAAGGAGGGCCTGGCTTCCATTAGAGCCAGTACATGCTTCAAATCAGAAAGAAGGTGCTGACCTTCAATAACAAGGACGACCAAGGGACGCTATCATAGCCTTTCTCACCCACGTTGTTTCCCTGTTTTAGCCAGTACTTATGCTGAAGGTGACGACATAGGAAAAATAAATAAAGGCAATGTAGGAACCCGAAGTCCCTTCTCCTTTCCATCCTTCCTTACCCAGATGCAAGCTGAAGGCCGGCTGCTGTGGAATGTGCACACAGCGAGAAGTGAAATGAAAACACGTTTGGCTGATTTTATTTCAGTGGTTCTAGAGTTTGGGTAAGAATAAAATACATACTTTTATATTTTGGATTTTTTGGGGGGGGGGGACAGAGGATTGAACTCAGGGGCACTCAATCACTGGGCCACGTCTCCAGCCCTATTTTTCATTTTGTTTAGAGACAGGGTCTCACTGAGTTGCTTAGCACCTCACTTTTGCTGAGAGATCCTCCTGCCTCAGCCTCCAGAGCCGCTGGGATTACAGGCATGTGCCACCATGCCTGGCTTATATTTGTTGCATATTTGAGCTACAAAATACAGACTGCATTATGGAGGTGATTCTGCCTGTCAGTTGAACCTATTTACAGTTGCATTTTTTTTTATTACAGTTGCATTTGAAATTGTCATTACACATTAAATGAGAAGATTTAAGTGCATTCACACACCAAAAGAAATATGAATTCAAAAAGGGGTTGAAAAAATAAAATAAGGCATTTGAAAATTTTTCTGAAACGAGGCGGACTGTGTGTGCAAGCCTGTGTGTGTGTGCACACAGTCAAATACAGGTGACGTAAAATGCTTGAGTGAATAAGAAATATTTGTAAGGGGAGCTGCTTGTCTTTCCATTTAGCTCGTGCCAGTCTTTGGGAATGTGGAGAACAAAGCCATTGTTCCTGCCCAAGGGCTTTACAGATTATCAGGGGATTCGGATGAGCTACTGGACCGGTGGAGAAGAGGACAGTGAGCACACAGGGGTTGGAAACAGACAACATCCAGTGTGAGCCAGACGCTGTCCCCTGTAGCCCTCACCACCAGTCTCTGTTACCGTGGTCCTCGGCACAAAGCAGACCTCAGTAATCAGAGCTGATTCAGGGTAAGTTTTTGAGAAGATGACTTCTCCATCATCAGTTCAGTCTCTGGGTTTGCAGGCTCCTCGGGTATCCATTAACCTGCAGACGTCAGGATGCGGCTGGGAATGACCACATTCAGTGACCAGGAGAGACCGGGGTGAAGCATCTCTCAGGATGGCTGCATTCGTCCCAACACGATGGAGGAAAGAAACGCCAAAGCCCATTTCTGCCATCTGTGATTCTTATTCCCCAGGACAGTGTTTAATTTGGCACTACAAATTTCACAGCTGAAAACTAGAAAGATCTTCATACGTTTCTTGTGTAGAAAGACTGTTTCACCCTCTTTATATTTTAAAAATTCAACCGTGTATCTTATTTTTTCTTTCTATGCATTTCATATTTCTTTGCCATATTTCTTCACCCCTGGAAGAAAGTCTTGTTCAACAAGCCCCTTCTTGGATGGTCCCCAGGACTCTGGATATGCGGCATTAACTGTCACCCACAGAGCCACCAAAGGACTTCATTTGCCCTGCCTCGTGGCTCTTCTCCTTGGCGTCACCACTATTGGGTATTAATTAGACAAGGAGTTTCCTGAGAGTGGCTTGTGCCTGAATCTCCTCTGGGACTGCCCCAGGACCCATCACAGGGCCGGTTATATATGAAGAGAATCTGCAATAGACGGGGTTCATTGAATGAATCAGCTAATGCCGTCTGCTGTGGTGTAGACGTGTCCCTCAAGAGTTCCTGTGCTGGAAGCTTAGTCCCCGATGTGGTGCCGTGGAGAGGTGGTACCCAGCTTTTGGAGGTGGGATCTAGTGCACGGTAATTGGGTCAATTCCCTCGGGAGGATTTAACACAGTTCTCCCGTGAACGTGGTTAGTTCTTTCGAGAACATTCATTGTTATGAAGGATAAGCCTTCCTGTTCTCTGGCTTCCTGTCTCACTGTGCAATTTCCCCGCCTCACACTCCTACTATGATGCCATCTGCGATGATGTCGCGAAGCCAGGGAGCCCTCACTAGAGCCAATGCCATACTATTTGGACTTTCAGCCTCCCAAACTGTGAACTAAACACAACTCTTTGCTTAATAAACTACCCAGCCTCAGCCACTTGTTGTAGCAATGGAAAATGAAATAGATGCCATTGAGTTGCTCCCAAAATTAAAAAAAAAAAATTATGCTCTTCAGTGATTCACTTCTTTGCCATCACTCTTTTCCCTGGTACCATTGTGTGTGTGTGTGTGTGTGCACGCGCGCGCTGGGGATTGAACCCAGGGACACTTTACCACTGAGCTATATCCCAAGCTCTTTTTACTTTTTAATTTTGAGACAGATTTTTGCTTAAGTTTCTTATGGCCTCTCTAATTTGTCTAGGCTGGCCTCAAACTTGCACTCCTCCTATCTTGGCCTCTTGAGTCGCTGAGATGACAAGCATGCACCATTGTGCCCAGCTCCTGCTAACTTTTAACACACACACTCTCTTAAGATTCTGTTCACTAAATAAATAAATAAATAAATAAATAAAAGAAAAAAAGAAAAAAAAAATAGCAGATGGCTGCTTAGTCCTGGCTGCTGGGACATTTGGCACGGTGGAACCTTTTGGCTGTGTCTGAATTCAGGGCATACCTGTAGACCTAGTGAGAGCCTGGACTTCTGAGTGGGCTTGGGAAACCCTTATTTATCATAAAGCTAGAATTAAACTACAAGTTTTTACATGTCGCGCAGCAGCAGCTGATGCAAGTCTTAGTGAGCACAGTGCTTCTCACACCTCGGGTTTCAACTACAGTAAAGGGATTACCACGCGTCATGCCCGGATCAGGTTTTGGCCATGGAAATGAATGAAATTGGGGAAATTAAAAGTCATGTTCTTTCACTTTCTTTGAATTAAAAAATCTCTTTAAGATTTTTCAGAATTCCTGGCACTTCTCTCTCTCTCTCTCTCTCTCTCTCTCTCTCTCTCTCTCTCATTTGGCATCTGTGTCCTGGTGCCTGCCAGGACGTCTGGATCCAAATGGAAAATGCTGAGACAGTGAGGCGATCGTCTTTCCTGGAGCACTTGGGAAGTGCTGGGGTCCGAAGTGCTCATCTCCCAAGCTCCTGTTGGAGGTGCTGAATCCGACAGTCGGCTCTGCGGCCTGCTGCCCCCTACCCACATGAGTTCGCTGCGGGCAGGTGGTTTGTCTTTTCCCTGTGTCCCTCCTAACCCATCATTGACAGAACATCCTGATCGTGGTGAGAGATCCAGGATCCACACATGGCAGAGTCTGCTCTCCATGCCAGGTTCCTCCTGGTGCAATACGGCTCTGTTCCTAACAATTCCCCTATCCCCCCACCCATGCACAAGGTTTCATACAATGTGTAGAATTTCAAAAAAAAAAAAAAACCCAAAACCACAATGCTCTCACTACATGCTATTACGGAAACCGCTATGGGCATCAAAAATAAAATGGCAGCCAGAGCATAGGGTGTATTAGTCAGCTCTGCATTACTGCATTGAAAAGCCTGATGCAGGACGCTTACAAAGAAGACAAGGTTTGTTTGGCTAACACATGGAGGTTCAGAGTCTAAACAGCACAGCGCAGACTCTGGTGAGGGTTAGGGGCCTGTCGAGACCCCTCGCCGGCAAGGGAAACACGACACAGGATTCTTCTTTCAGCAGTTTACTCAGGACCTTTGAATCATGATGAGAAAACAGGAACAAGAGAGCGAGCGGTCGGTCTGCCCTAGCTTAAGTACCCAGCCCCGCCAATGAATTAGCACCACGTGGAGGAGTCTAATAGGTACAGCGCAGCGGAAGCAGGCCAGAGCCCAGCCCACAGCCTTACAAGGAGTTGTTTACTTCTAACAACTCTAACCACTAACGAAGCGGAAGCAGAGACCAGCGCCATATTCAGGGTGCGGTCGCTGGCTCCCAACAGGGGCCAATGGATGGCAATGGTGGGAGCATGTGTCAGAGTAAGGGGGGAGGATGGGTGTCCTGCAATCCCTTCAAGGGCACAACCCCCCAATGACCTAACTTCCTCTCACTAGGCCCCACCTCCTAAATCCCTTCAAGAGCACACCCCCAATGACCTAACTTCCTCTCTCTAGGCCCCACCTCCTAAAGGTTCTACTACCTATAAACAGTGCCAGGCTATGGACCAAATGTTAGATCACAAGGGACCTTTGCAGGACCCTCAAACCACACTCAATTAAAAAAGTGTCATTCCCTGAAATTGAAGCTGAGGATTGAATTAGCATTAAGCACAAAAGCCACCCAATGTGACATGGTGTATGATGCTGTTAGGATTTGTGTGTTTTTAGTGATTCTGATTTTTTAGATTATTTACATCTTATATAAAGTATTTTCTCAATGTTTTTATTTTTTATGGAGGACTATTTCTAAGAGTAGTATTGGGTTTATAGAAACATTAAAAAGAAGGTCCAGAGAGCTCCATAGGCCTCCTCACCCCTCCATACATGGCCTCCCCAGGATCAACCTCCCCATCTGGAGAGATGCATTTGTCACAGTCAGTGACCCCACAATGACACATCATCCTCGCTCAGTGTGCATTGTTGATATCGAGGCTCAGTCTCGGTGTTGTAAAGTATCTATTTATTATTTAATGTGTGTGGTCATTAGCCTTGAGCCAGAAGTAGATGTTGTAATCTTTTACATGCGAGGACGCTGAAGTGTACAGTAGTGAGGTGATCCTAGGCCCAGATGCCCAGCCAGTAAGCGGAGAGCCAGGAGAGCACAGCCTAAGCGCGCCCCGTACCATCTGAGGGCTGATGAAGCGGGCGTGTTTTCTTAGATAACTTTGGAAAGCAGACAAACAACCAATAAGGTGTCAACTCACTATGGTGGGAAAACCTGCTACAGACTGCAAACAGGTGGAGGACGAGCCTTCTCAGGTCTTGAGAAGGGCCTGCTAGGGTTTGCATGTGGTTTGAGTGTGTCCCCCACAGGTTCACATGCAGGGAATGTGATAGAACTGGAAAGAGGTAGGGAGGTAGGGCCTGGTGCATAATAGTTAGATACTCGGGGGCGCCACCCTCAGTGGGGATTAATGCAATTCTTGAGAGGCCTCCATTAAGAATGAGTTGTGCTAAAAAATGCAAGTCTGAATCCATCTGGCTTCCTGTCATGTGATGTAATCTCTTCCTTTTGGATATGCTTCCCCCAAGGTGCCATCCACCATGTCATGTTGTAGGTAGAAGGTCTCCACCAGAGTGAAGCAAATGGCACCATGCTCATGAACCTTCATGACTGTGAGCTAGCTGAGCCTCTTTTCTTTATGAAGTACCTGGCCTTGGGTATTTTGTTATAGCAACAGAAAACAGATGAATTCACAAAGAATAAAGCTAATGATTTTTGAATTTTCCCAGCACTGTCAAAAGAGAAACACAGGTGTTTAAGAAACAATAAATATTCTGGTCTTGTACACTAAAGAAGTATATTCTTCACTGGAGAAGAGATATTGCATCAGCCAGTATTGCAACTATTTAATGCAACATATCAGATTAAGCAAGCCCCACAGTCATTCAAATCCTTTCTCTTTGGCTTGTTAATAACCAAACATCTGGTTATTAACTAGTTAGTACCTAGAAGCTGGAGAGGAGTAGGGTGCTGTTAATATTGGACTATAAAATAATAGTTGTGGGAAAAGTTTGTATTTTGATCTAAAATTAGAGTCTTGACTTCCAGCTTGTGATTTGGGCTTCTGGTGAACTTGACTAACAGGAATCAATTCCCCAGCACCAACTCAAACCTGGGTGAGCTAGTCTTGACTGAGTTTCTGCAGGAGTAAGCAGTAGATGCAGCATCCATGATTATCATCTCAAGTGCAGCCAGCTGAGAGTCCCATCCGGATCTGCCTGCTCACTTTCCCCACAACTTGATGTGAAAATAAATCTGATTAAATGGTCCACCAAAGCAATGTCTCTACCGGTAACATCGTTTTTTTTTAAATTGGGTAGTAGAGATTGAACCCAGGAGTGTTCTACTACTGACCTACATCCCCAGCCCTTTTTATTTTTTATTTTGAGACAGGTTCTTTCTAACTTGCTTAGGGCCAAGCTATTTGCTGAGGCTGGCTTTGAACTTGTAATCCTCCTGCCTCCGCCTCCTGAGTTGCTGGGATTCCAGGCGTGTACCTCCATGCCCAGCAACCACCTGTAGCGTCTTTGAAGAGAACTTTACATGATCTTGCCTCACCTTTTCCCTATGTAGAAGCCCCGTGAGTGGTCAGTTAAGTTATTAGTGAGTTTGTGACCTCCACATTGATTTTCTTTGGGACATCTCTATTTGTTAGAATTTCTTTTTGTTACTGTATTGAGCTGAATTTTGTCTGCCTGTCAGTTCATTCTCTAGAGCTACACAAAATGAATCTACTTCATCCACATGGGAACCCTGGGAATATTAGACTCGCAGCAATGAAACATAACAGGTGAACCTTCCTCACAAGGGAATTTTCTTCTCCTTAACCATTGAAGGACTTTTGGCTTTAAGAGAAGAACTCAGTTGGATGATTTTTACGTTGTAAGCTGAGGAGGACGTCTGTCTGGAACAAGAGTTGAGTGCTTTAATCTTTCAGTACATGGCAATTGCCCAGAACGTGACGGTTCTGAGATTTGACTTGACTGGTCACGTTAACAGGTTAGCCTGCCATAGTCACATCACTTTCTAGTGGGGGCTCCTTAGACCCCAATTTCCTCAGAGTGGGCGAATGGGGACAGACAACACCTCCATGCACAGAGGGTGTGTTCCAGAAGAGAAGGTCTAAATTTTAGGAAGCCTCCATCTTTTATTCTGGGTCGTCAGCAAATCTGCCAACTGCTGCCTGGGAGAAGATGTTTTTCTTGCTCTACTGGGGAGCAGACAAATCAGTTCTTTGCTCTGGAGAGAGATGCTCTGTCTTCCAAGGCTGTTCTCTAGGCATGTATCCTTGAAAAGATAGTCTGTAGCAAAGGCAGCGCCTCTGCTTGCAAGATGTGCAGAGACACCAGAGGCCCAGGAACTGTCTCCCCACAGCAGCCACCTTTGACTCCACTTCAGCTCTGCCACCAACCTGCAAATCTCTTACCTGTGCATTTACTTTTCTCAGCCTCTCACCAGACCCAAACTTGATGCCGAAACAGGCTAAAGAGAAGAAAGCGCAGGTGGGAGCAGCATGATTCCTTATTTTCCAATTAAGTTTTATTTGCAACTTCCTCTATTATGTTCTTTTCATTCACATCCAAGAGACAGTTTCCCCTTCAGATAATGCAGATTTTTGGCAATGCATGAATTCAGTTAAAAATTTATTATAGATTATATAAAACTGGAAGGGCCATGTGATAAAGGATAAAGTTATTAGAAGTCAAGTGGGATGGTGGGCATGTTGACATGGGCCCGCAGGCCCAGCTACGTGGGAGGCTGAGTCAGGAGCATTGCTGGAACCATTTGAGGAGTAAAAAGAAAAAGGAAAAAAAAAAAAAAGGCAAGTGAGAGACTCGGATAAACCATTTGCAATTTTCTTAATAGACCAAAGATTAATACCCAGACCATGGAGCTGTGGATGTAGCTCTATGGTAGGGCACTTGTCTAGCCTCTGAGAGGCCATGGGGTGATCCCTAGCATCACAAAACAAACACAAAAACAACAACAACAACAACAAAAAAGAAAACAAACAAACAAAAACCAACAGAGAAAGAGAATACGAAAAAGTTATTCCCAGAAAAGTCAATGAAGTGACTGTTCATCTTATGAAGAGACGTTTAACCTCAGACACTAATCAGGTAAATGCAAGTTTTAGATAATGAAGTGACTTTAACTTATTGTAAAAATGTGAGAGTGATGATAGCCAGAATTGGCAAGGAGTCTCTCAGAGGCTGGAGGCATAGATGAGTTTATAACACATGGTTTGTGCAAAGCCCCTGGGTTTACACACATGCACACACACACCACATTCCAACACCAAAAAAGAAAAAAGAAGAAGATCCTAAACCAACCAAAAAACATTTTCAGCAAGGCTAAGGGTGATATAAATTGATAAAATCCTTTAGAGGCCAACTGCTAAGTTGAATCTCTTGAGAGGACTAATTTAATACTGTTGGAAATATTAAACTATTGGAAATAAGATAATTGGTCATTAAGCAGAGAAAGGTTAAATGAATAGGATATTCACTATATCCATATTATGAAATGTAGTCATACTGCTCTAAAAAGAATGAAGCAGTTTCTAATTTTGATTTTTTGAAGGGTTTCTAAGAAAAATTATTTGTCTAAAGAAGTTGCAGAAAAATACTTAGGTTATGAGGTTATATTTTTCTTTAAAAAAAACTCCAAATGATATATTCCTACATATGAACAAACATGTATATACATGCATGCAAGAAAACAGAGAATAATACACACCTAGTGTTCAATATTCTTCAGCTCTGGGGAGGAGAGTGGTATAAGGGATGGAGAGGGTGGTGGGTATAAAGGTTGATTGGCTTTAAGTTCATTCTTGTTCAGTATTATTTTAATTAAATGTGTTGCTATTTTGCTTGAACGATTAAGAGCACAATAAAAATCGCACTGTGGGCAATCAGTTTGGTTATTCTGTGGTACTTGCATGGTAAAGAGCCAGTTATGGATCAAAACCATAACTGGGCTGAAAAACACAAGAAGAACCTTAGAATAACTGGGTGGGAGAAAAAAGTAGGATTTTCATGAAATCCTCTGTGAATGCCCAGCACACGCTGCCTGGTTTTCCATGTCTACTGCAGCGCATCAGAGTGAAAGCACTAAATGAATCACATACTGAGGCTGGGCTGTGGCAGGGGCTCAGTAGCACAGCACTTGCTTTGTGTGAGGAACCGGGTTCAATCGATCCTCAGCACCACATAAAAAGAAAATATTAAAAAAAAAAACATGTACTGAAATTAAGGAAGAGATCAAGATAATTAAACCATAAGAAGGGAGATGGGGGTGTAGCTCAGTGATAGAGCCCATGCCCACCATGTACAAGGCCCTGGATTCAATCCTCATTCCCTCCCAAAAAGAAAAGAAAAAAGACACTTAGAGGAAAATTTAGGAATTTCAGGGATTGAGAGGTCAGTGTATATATATATAAAATGAAGCTTTTTTTTTTTTAATTTGATATTGGTGACTTGGGCATTGTGGTATCACAAAACAGTGGTTCCCAAAGTGTGGTCCCCAAACCAGCAACAGCATCATCACCAGGGAACTTGTTAGATATGCAAATTCTCAGTCCCCGACCCAGACTCAATGCATCTGAAACTCTGGGGCTGGGGCTCACCAAGGTTTTACTGAGCCTTCTAGGGGATCCTCAGGTGCGCTCAAGATTGACAACGGCTGCCTTAGACCAGGGCTTCTCCAAAGTGAACCCAGACATCACCCGGGGAGCTCTGAGGCAGCACCTTCTGATGTAGCAGGAATGGGGGCTGTGGCCCTCAGATTCTGCACTGTTTGAGCAGTTCCCGGGTGAGGTCGATGCTGCTGTTGCTCAGAGCACATTCTTGAGTCACTTTTGGAGGAAGATGGAGTGAGCATTCTACGACTGGAAGGCTTCATGAGGAAATGATGAAGGAGAAATACAAAGAGCCACATCAGTTTATTTCCATCGATAACTTAAAGGCTATGAGCAAGAAGAAGGCGGGTTTCTTGGAATGGATTCCGGATGCCTTCATAACAACATCTTTGCAAGTCTCCAACATGCTTCCTGAAAGCTCCAACTATTAGCAGCTACTCCTGACTTCTTGTTCTCCATTCCCTTTCCCAGATGGAGAAGCCCAGGCTGGCCCACAGAGCTATTTGCATCTCAAGGTCACAGGGACCTCGGGCTGGCACAGGCCTCTTGGCTGACTGGCCGCAGCTCTTTCCACAGGACTTTTCTAGCTGTCTTTGTCCCCACGGTGGGAAGTAGTGACAGAGCTCCTGAGATTAACACGGCTGGGTCTCCCTTGTGAAACCCTGACCAGCTCCATCTCCAGGCTGGCCGGTGAATAATAGGAATCTTTATCATCCTTTCCGTCAGAAGGCATTTATTTAAAACCCTTGGCTAACGCACGCGGTGAGCTGGCCTGTCACACACCATCACATGGCATGGAAACTGGCGATTAAATTTAGCAACCCACCTCGGCAAATTCAGACCGGGATGTTGACCGGCCAGCCCAGCCCAGAAGGAGCCCAGGGGTCTCCAGAAAGAGGGAAATCAGGCCCAAGTGAGTTATGACAGATGACCAGCACCTGTCCCCATCAGTAACTTGGTGTCCTCCAAACGCTATGGCAGGACTCAGAGGGCCAAGAATGCTCCCTCTGTACACTGGCCTTCTCGCAGAGCTAGCAGCAACTCTGGAATGGGGAGGCGTGTGCTCCAAGGACAAGTTGTTTGTTTACTGACTCTGGGGACCAGACCAGGAGAGACAGCATTAACTGAAGAATAACTGCCATTTGCTCCGCACACCCGCTGCAATTGCAGTCTGTGGTGTAACTGTAACAACTTAGCTGAGCAACTGTGGTGGCCCTCCTTGATAGAGCAAGGTGGGCACAGAGAGGAGGGCTTTACTGGTTTACAAGGTGCAATCAGAATGATGGCCCAGATTCATAGGTGAGGCTGCACCTGAGGCCCAGGAGGCTTTTCAGATGTAAAGATCTTCTTTCTGGAACATCCTTTGGGTTGAAAATTAGCAAAAAAAAAAAAAAAAAAAAAAAATTGGTGAGCCTTTCCGGCCCTACTAGTGTGTGCTGGGATGTCTGAACAAGAGAGATGATGTTTATCATTTCAGCCCTGGACTCAGCCAGGGTCCTCTGTGTCAGTGCAGCTGGGAGTGTGATCGTGGGGGGCGGGGCGGGGGAGGCTTGCACGAGCCAGGCTCTTTAGTCACATCTTTCCCAACCCTGGATGGGCCTGGTAAATGACATCTGCCCAGTTGCTGTAAAGGTCTGTCTCCATCCGCCTGCCGTGGGAGGGAAGGGGACCCTGGCCACCCTAAGGAAGGGCGCCAGGTCCCACCCTCGCTCGGCCACAGTTGAGACTCAGACCTGGCAGCGCGGCGGGCACACCCACGAGAGTATCTGTGCTCCCACCTTACACAACAGCCTCTCCCAGAAGAGGGAACAGAACTTCAAGTGTCACAAACCCCGGCCTCCAGGGGAGGAGAGAGGCCAGCTGATAGGGGCCCTCCCCCTGCTGAGCACTGAGGGGCGTGGCCTCCCGGCTGCGGGTCGGAGCGCTGGTGAACTTCCAGTAACGTGGGGTCAGGACGTGAGGGCACCCAAGCCTCGAAGGTCGCTAAAACCGAGCCTGCCAAGCTGGGTCCGCCCACAGGCCATCGTTCACCGCAGCACGTCCCCCAAGCCCGGCGCTTATCTGCCCTAGCCATCTTGGGTCCTTGATCTCTCATTTTTTGCTCTGTCTCCTTTTTATTTTTTCATGTTCCTTTGTCCCTAGTTTCTAGACCTACTGGCAAAAAGGGTGGCCGTCGGGACGTCCCGTGGGCACGGCGGCGGGGTGCTGGTGGCCTCCCGTTCTCGGTGCCTGGGTGCAGGATGGGGAGAATGGTCCCTCCCTTCCTCCACCAGGATGATGTCAGGGGACAAGCAAGACCAGAACGTGCCTGGGAGGAAGGGCACGGCGGAGCGCAGGGCACCAGCGTCGCTCTTCTTCCCCCCGCTCCGCTGCAGCCCTTCTGACTCATCGGGTCTCCGCGGCTCGTAAAGCAGGTTGTGTCTGGAGAGTGGTGGTTGGCTCAAGGTCACGCAAGGTTGAGTGCCTCCGCTGGATTTAAACAAAGAGCCATTGAGCTCCTCATCTACAGCTCAGCCCCTTGGACCACAGTGACCTCTGGTCTCCGTACCTGAAAGCCCAGCCCAGGTGGAGGAGACCGGGGGCCTGCGCCCCAGGGGGTGTGGAAACCTGTCGGGCGGCCCCTCCCCCAGCAGCCAGGCCCATCCAGCTCCCCCTTTCCACCCGCCCTGCGGGGACTGGCCAGGCAGCTGCTCCATCAAATGCGGAGTCTGGGGATGCAAACCCTCTGGGGGAGTTCAGGGGTGTTAGACCGCCAGCCTGTGCGCGTTCCCCAGGCTAATTAAAATGTCCCTGTCTTTCCGGCTCTGCATTCAGTTCCTTTGCCTATGAGGCATGGAGTGCAGAAATGGCAGGACAGACTGAAAAAAGAAAAAAAGAAAGAAAAATGCGCTCTGAGCTGGGGACCACCCCTGCAGCCGCTCAGCCCTGGGGAGTCGGTGAGGTTGGATGGACGGTTAGGGAAGGGCGAAGGCAGGTGTCTCTCTCCTAGCTAGGGTGCCTAACCCCGGTCCTGTGCACAGTGCCAGTCCTCCCTGGACAGCTCAGAATTCCGGTCTGGATCACACCCCCTTTCTCAGCCGAGGGCGGGGAGAGACGTCATCCTGTCCCTTCCGCCTGGGCTGCCTGACCGCTCCCAGTGGCTCTGCACTCCTCGGGCATCTTCCTAACCTGTTCTCCACCTTCTGTTCCCTCTGTTCGACCCACACTGGGCCCTGCTGTCTCAACGGATCTGCAGATGCCTCTAAGAGCATCTGATCCATTTCACCAACACCGCCCCCCCCCCCCAAGCTCGGGGGAGCCACGGGTCTACCTGTGTGCAGGGGCTCATGGTGGGACAGGAACCCAGCAACCAGTGCACTCAGCCTTCCTTTGGAAAAAGAAGTCATGATAAAGATCAAAAGAGAAACTTGAGCATCAAAATTTTAAGGAAAGAGGGGGGTCCTGTTTCTCCTTTCTGTTTGCCTCTGCAGGAGGAGCCCAGGCTGGGAAGGTGGCTTCTTGGAAAGAAGAGGAGGAGTCCCTCATCCCTTGTCGGGGACCCTGATGGAGACCTCCGGGCCAGAGCCTAAACATTTTTCAGTGGCTCCTTGGGGTCACATCCAGAGCCAGGTCCCACTCCAGGCAGCCTGTGTTTCTGCATGATGCCACCAGCCTGGTCCCTGTGGAACTTGAGTTCTGCACCTGCTCTGTCACTGTTGAGCGGTCTTCCCAGAGGGCACCGAGGTCACCAGGGCCTGGCGGAGCCCTGGAGGGGCCCAGCCTGACAGTGGTCTCTGGCTCCTGCATTCTTCATGGGCCTCTGAGCAGAGCTGACTGCTGCCCTGCAGAGGGATTGGTCTTTTTTTCTTGGTACTGGGGATTGAACCCAGGGGTGCTTCACCCCTGAGCCACATCCCCCGCCCTTTCTGCTGTTTATTTTTTACGTTGAGACAGGGTATGGATAAGTTGCTTCGGGCCTCGTTAAGTTGCAGCGGCTGGTTTGGGAACTTATGATCCTCCTGCCTCAGCCTCCCAAGCCGATGGGGCTCTAGGCATGAGCCATTGTGCTCGGCTCTTTTTTTAATTTCATCCCCAGTTTTTAATTTTTTTTTTTTAATTCTGAGGCAGGGTCACACTAAATTGATGAGGCTGGCCTCAAAATTGTAATCCTCCTGCCTCAGCCTCCCAAGTCACTGAAATTACAGGTGTGTATTGCTGTGCCTGGCTTTGTTCTTCTTTTTATAATAGCCTTTCTAAGGAGGGTCAAATGCCTTTTAACTTTTAGTTTAATGGTAAAAGTGTTTTCTCTATATGGAATAAAATTTTCACAGTGGTTAAGGGGATGTATAAATGAAATTTGATCTTTCATTCCTTTAACTATGGATTCCCTGTTTTCCTCTCCAATGGCAACAGTTACATCTCAAAGTGCTTCCCAAGATGCCCTGTGCACAGACAAGCTTATGATTTATGTGTGTGTGTGTATATACATCTTTTAGAGAAACAAATAGAAACGTAGAACAATGTACTTTGCTTTTTAAAACAAAATATGCCATTTCCCCCTGAATTTAACTGTATCTGTGAGAAAGGACTTAAACCTACATAGGATGCAGATCACTATAATTAGAATCCTCATCCCTCCAACCTAGTTCAGAAAATTTGGGCTTCAAAAAGATAATATATGCACATGCTGTGTGTTTGTGCCACTCTCGGCAGAGACTGGAGCAGCATCCAGTCATCAAACACATCCGTCTTTCTGCAGAGAAAAATAAGAATGCATTTCTCTGAGATAAACAGCTATGCCTGGGTTGTACTCAGGCTTTGCCAGAAAATGAGTTTAGAAAGATTTTTGTTTTCAGACCTTTCTGGGTTTCAGAATTGCAGGTAAGAGATGACAATTTGTAATATTTAGGGCCTGCCAGGCCCTGGATGGAGACCATTTCACATCTTATTTTTGATACTCTCAGTAACCTTATGAGATAGAGATTTGACAGGAGAGCAAACAGGCTCAGAACAGAAAGTTATTTGACCAGGTTGCTGTCAAGATTCGAACCCAGACCTGCCTGATTCCCAAGCCTGGGCTCCTCTGCTCCTTTCTGGGCCACGTCTGCCTTGGTCGGCTGTGATAATCAATAGAGCCCCGTTCTCTCTCCAGGAAACCCTGACTCAGAAAATACGTCCTGCGGTCCTGCTAACCAGTCCATGCTGAGCCGCAGGGCCTGAGCTTCCCGGGCCTGGTGGGCCTGCCCTGAATTCCCACACGCACCCCCGGGGCTTGAGGACCAGCCTCACGGTTCCCTGGGCCTCATTCTTTACTTAGATCCACTTCCTGGCTTATCAAGAGGGGCGTGAAGAGCCACCTGGGCATGGCCTCTTCAGGAAGCTCCCGGCACCTCCTGGTGTCCCAGGAGCTTGGGGTCCATGTCCCACAGATGGCCTCTTGGTATCCTGGGATGATTTGTTCTCATTTATTTTATTTTTTAAAAATTCTGATAGAATGCCCATAAGATTGTCCCTCTCAGTCATTGCTGAGTGACCAGCCCGATGGGATCAGGTTCAGTCACGTTGCTGGGTGACCATCACCCTCCCCCATCAGCCTCTTCATCTTGCAAAACGGAGAGTGTGTACCCATGAGACACCAGCACCCCACTCCTGCCCGCCTCTGCCCCCGGGAGCCCCCATCCTCTTTCTGGCTCTGGGAATTTGTTCTCATTTATTTTATGAGGATGCCAAGACGAACGGAGTCCCACAGGACCTGTCTTATGTGACTGGTGTGTTTCCCTGAGCATGATGTCCTCAACACGTCGGAGAATGCTCTGGCTTGAGGTGCCCTCAAGGGACATGTATTAAAATGCATTCCCCGTCGGTATGAAGAGGGTAGACCTTGGTGTTCACAGGGAGGGCCTTTGGGAGATGATGAGGATTAGATAAGGTCACCAGGGGAGAACCACCGTGGTTGAGTACTGAGAGACCAGAGGATATTGATGTACACATGTGGTCCCTGTGTCTTGCTCATGGGATGCCCTGCAACCACCTTGGGACTCTGCCAGCAAGAAGGTCATCCCCAGATGCAGCCCTTCAACTATGAACCAAAACCATGAGCCAAAAGAAAACTTTTTTTTTCTCTTTAACTTACCCAGCCTCAAGTATTTCATTATAGAAACAGAAAATGGACCAATGTATACCATGTGTGTGTGTGGGGGGATTTCCTTCCATTTTAAGGTGTGCCTTCTAATTAAGGTTAAGGCTCTGAAGGTCAGGACACCGTTGTGTCTTTAGTCCATTTTCTGTGGCTTTAATGGATTATTAGATAATTGGATAATTTATAAAAGCAAGAGGTTTATTTTTTACAATTTCTTAAAATTCTGGAGGCTGGAAGGTTCAGATTCTGGTCTTGTTGCTACAGCCTAAACTGGTAGGAGGCATCCCCGGTAGACAGAGCAAGTACGCTAGCTTGGGTCTCCCTTCCTCTTCTTATAAAGCCACTAATCAAGGGAACCCACCCTCATGACCCCATCTGTCCCTAATTATCTCCCTAAGTCCCACCACCAAATACCACAAGCATGTGAGTTTGGAGTTAAGGTTTCTACCGCATGAACTTCTGGGAGACACAGTCAAACCACAGCATGACTTTTTGACTCTCATGCCACAGGGCAGCACATCAACTGCTCGGTCAATAATAATGAGTGAGCGAGCCAGACCGGACTCCCCGCCGCCATTTGTCATTACCCTTGGAGTGAAGCAAGAGACTAGCAGGCGAAGAAGACCCTCGGGCACTCAGTCCATGGCTAACCTCTTGTGGCCTTAGTGCCATGGGCCAGACCTACCCTTTAGTTTATGGCATCGATTTCTTATGGGTTTGCTACACTTTGAGTGACAAGCTAGACTGCCAACTAGGGGTAGCCTCTCCTCCTAGGCATCCCGCCTTCTAGAATCCTGGCTTTAGAGACACTGTGGCCATGCCAGGTTCCGAGTTGGAGACTCTAACGGGGCTTCAGTGGTTCTAAAAGGAAAGAACAAGGCTTCAGTTTCTTTCTCCTTCTTTCGAAGCCAAGGGACACTCTCTTCCACAGAGGAAGGCGTGGAAGGAGGGCGCTGGTCCGTCTGTCGGCTCTTTTCTTGTTTGGAGCCAAGGTCACCACAGCCTGGGCTGCCCTTGGCCAGGGTCTCCTGTGGGCAGTCGCTGTCCCACGTGGTCCAGGGCCAAGGGCAAGGTTAGGGTTTTATCAGACTGATTTATGTTACACCAGGGGGAGGCCTGGAGAGACCTGGGGACAGGCACATGGTCACACAGCTGATGCAGATGGGCCATGGGGCTCTGGCGAGGAGCTTCGCTGAGGACCTGGTGTTGGGTGTGAGTGGGTCGGGCCGGCCGCTCACGTGTGCTGGACCAGCAGCAGCCGGGTGCTGCCCTCGGCCTCTTCCTGCTCCTCTGCCCTGTCCTGTGCCAGCTGACGTGGCAGGAGGACCCCTGCTGAAGGAGCCCCAGGATTGGGTCCGAGGTCCTCCCTCTGCAGCGTCTCAGGCCTCCCTTGGCCTCTGGACTCTGCTCTGAGGTCAGCCTCCAGTTGTGGCTGGTCCCCGAGGCCCAGGGCTATGCTCCGTGGTGGGAGCACTGCCCCTTCTGGAAGTTTCCTTGGTGAACGGGAAGCCCAGGAGCAGGATGGAAGAGGGAAGATGGACGGCCTTTGAGGTTCATCGTCCGGGGACAGTGCTCTTTGTGTTTCCGGAGCTCTCGGGAGTCCTGGAAGCCAACGGGGATCGCACACCGTTTGAGCCAACAAACGGAAGCCAGGGCAGGGCACTGTCACCTCCAGGGTGCTGCCATCTGAATGTGCATGGTGTCCCCGGAGCGGCCTGGCCTGCAGGTGTACAGAAAGAGCCCTGGGTGGAGACGCGCTGGGGACCTCACAGGTCCATCCCAAACCAGTGGGGACGTGTCCGAGTCAGAAGCGCTCTAGGTGTGTGTGTGTGTGTGTGTGTGTGTGTGTGTGTGTGTCGGGGTGGGGGTGGGGATAGTGTGTGATTTGCAGCATGTCCTAGGTGCTGGGAGGAAGGCCAGCCTGCTTGGGTCAGGGTGGTGGCCGAGGCCTGCAGAACAGGTTCCTGGTGAGGGTGGCCAGCTGGCGGCCAGGCCTGGAGCTGGTGTGCACAGGCTGCTCCTGGCCGGCCCCAGGGGAGGAGGAGGAAGGAGCCGCAGAGGTGGCCGTGGGGGGAGGGGGTGGCAGGAGGTCTCCACCTGGGTCCTTGAGGGCAGGGCTTGTGCAGGCCACCTCTCCCATCAGAATCTAGGTTCCTTTTGGGCCCAGGACGGTCCAGATCCAAGACAAGCAGCCTGCCTGGTTCTGGTCCGTCCCCTGATATGTTCTAAAATCTCGGGTTCACGTTGACGTTAACCCCAGGCCACCTACTGCTGGGGCAGGGAGCCCGGGGCTCTCCTAGTCCTCCCCCAGGGAAAGGTCAGCTGAGGCCGGTGTGTCCAGGCAACCGGAGGACTGACTGTGGGAGAAAAGTCACAGCCCGAGTTTGGCTGTCCTTCTGTCCCCTGGCTGGTGGTGGCTGTGGCTCAGTGCACCTTGCCTGTGCCATGGCTGTCTGTCATGTGGCAGGTCTCTCTGCGGGGTCCCGCGGTCCCCAGAGCTCACTGCACAACACTCGACACTCGCGGTGTGTGTTTGCACGACAGTCTGAGCACCGTCATGTCACCTTGTGACCTTGAAAACCGTTGAAAGGCAGCCACTTTGGAGAAGGCACCTGTGAGGAGCTGTCCTCTGGCCTGCCCAGGGCTGGTCAGCCGCCCCAGGGGCCCAGTGGCCCAGCCTGGCTGCCGGAGTTTCATTTTATTTTCCTGATTTTTATTTTATTAAAATGTCTTAATTTTTTGCGATTTATTTTATTCCATCGTGTAGACTTTATTTTTAATTTTAAAATTTATTCACTTAAATTTATTTTATTATTTTTTAAAAAATTATCCTATTCACTATGTTTTATTGAGGTTTAATTTTCTGTCCCCTCTAAAATTTATTTTGATGTTATTTTTAAATTCATCTTATTATGATTTCTAGCCTCGGTTGCCTTGGGCCCAGCCATTAGAGTTTGGCGTGTGTCTGTCTCTCTGGGGACCCAAGACCTGCTCCTGATTTCTTGACCTGACATTGCCTTCGCCCCCAGGGACGTATTTTTGGCAATGGCCCTGCCACACGTGGACACTCTGATCTTTCCTGGTTCTCAGTGGGGCCCAGGGAGGAGCCTCGTCTCCCAGCCTCCCCTGATGGGAGAGGATTCGGGTGGAAGGGGGGACAGGGCAGCAGGAGAGGCCCCGGCGTGGGGGAGGAGGGAGACTCCAGCGCAGTCGTCCCGGGGTATCCATGGGGCGGGTCCCAGGACCCCTCGGATACCCAGTCCCTGATGCTCAAGAGCCTGCGGTACAGGGGCAGGATTTGCAGGGGAACTCTGCACACCCCCTGAGTACTTTGGACCATCTCTAACTGACCTGTGATGCCTACTGCCAGGTGAGGGTTGTTGTCCTGCACCTTTTAGGGAATCAAGGCAAGAAAGGAAGTGACACGTGTTCACTGTGGGCATCTATTTTCCCAAATGTTTTCCACCCAAGGTTGGTTGAATCCATAGGTGCACAGCCCAGAGGTGGGTACCGGGTGGGCTGTGCCAGTTCCTTTCAGTTATTGGGAATAATCCCCGGGGACCTGAGGCATGCCCTAGACCCATGTGGAGAGAAGGGTCATGAGGGAGACCTTTTGTCACCCCTCAGCCCAATTTAGGCTGATCTTGCCTGCTCCCCTTGATCTCTTAGAGAGACTTCAGACACGAAATAGAAGGATACAGAGATCCTCCCAGTGGAACACCCCCAGTCTCTGCTCAGGGACCTGTGTTCTGAAATGTTGTAGCCCATCCAGTGTCCTAGCACCTACTGTGCTCCTAGCACCTACTGTGCTCCTCTTGACCCCTCCTTCTTCTTTCCCTTCCCGAAGCCAACAAACCATCAAATTCTATTAGTTCTACCTCTTAAACATTCTTCAGTGCATCCGTTTCTCTCCGTCACCTCCTAACTCAGGGGTCAGTAGACTGTAGGCCTGGTACTCAGACTGGAGCTATTTTGTATATAGTTTTCTTGAAACATAGTCACACTCATTCTTTTGCAAATGCTTTTTTGTTTGGTTTTTGTGGGGCCGGGGATTAGAACCCAGGGCCTTTGCTTTCGAGGCCAGCACTCTGCCAACTGAATGCTACTTGTGGTTGCTTTCTTGCTACAAAGAAGATTCCCCTCCCTCCCTCCCTTCCTTCCTTCCTTCCTTCCTTCCTTCCTTCCTTCCTTCCTTCCTTCCTTCCTTCCTTCCTCCCTCCCTCCCTCCCTCCCTTCCTCCCTCCTATGAGCTGCCTCTAAGTATTCTAGATACAAAACAAAAACAAAAAGCACTCCACGCTCCTTGCTGCTCTTAGAAGCTTCCATGCTCGTGGGGGAGACAGAAATACAACTTTAAGACGCCGGACAGAGGATGAGAGAGGAACCAACCTCCTAAAGAGAAAAAAAAGTACCTCGGGAAGAGGGTGTGAAAGACGGGTGCTGGCCATGAGGATGGGCTGGTTCCCTGAGAGGTGCCTTTTGAGTGACAGCTTGGAGGGAGGAAGAGGGGAGGGAGGGAGGAAGAGGGGAGGGAGGGAGGGAGGGAGCCAGGCAGCTAGACCAGGGAAAGACAGGCCCAGAGCTCTGGAGGCTGGGGCGCAGCCAGCAGGACATGTGACCAGGAGGGGAGAGAACCAGGAAGGAAGGTGCTGCAGAAGGAGACCTATGGGGAGGCAAGGCCATGTGAGGCTGTGGGAAGAACCTTGGCCTCCACTCCAAGGGGCACGGGAGCCCTTGCAGGGTTATTAAGCAGAGGAGCAGCGGGACATGCTCTGAGGTTTTTTTTTTTTTTTTTGGTACTGGACATTGGACCCAGGGGTGCTCTTGCCCTGAGCTACATCCCTGGTTCTTTTTATTTTGAGACAGGGCCTCACAAAGTTTTCTGAGGCCGGCCTCAAACTTGGGATCCTCCTTCCTCAGCCTCCAGGTAGAGCGGCCACCCCAGCCGCAGATGGAGGGTGTGTGTTGGGGGGCGGGCTGACGCACAGACCCTGGTTCCCAGCTCTCTAGGTGGGCTGGAGCCCAGAGGCTGGAGGAGGAGGAAGGTAAGTAGAAGAGGAAGCAGCAGAAGGTAAGGAGGGAGGGACAGGAGGCTCTGGGTCAAAGCCAGACTCCAGGCAGAAACGGAATCGGGTGGAGGGGCAGCTGCGTGGGTTTAAGGGTGGCCACACTGAGGGTGTCAAGCGTGAGCCGTTGTCAAAGTCCTGAGGCCATCGGAGCCCCTGTCTAGAGGCACATGAGTAGATGCCCCCGTGGGACGCCTGCCTGCTCTCCTGATGGCCCAAGGCCACTCGGAGGGTCTGTGGGCCAGGGGAGGAGGGCGGTAGGGGAGTGTTTGAGGGCACAGTGGGTGATGAACTGGGAGAAGAGGAGTCTCTGCTGTGTGTGGGGGTGGGGTGGGGGGGATAGCTCTCTTCAAATATCCGAATTAGTGGGTCAGAGTGGGCTTAGAATGACTGGGGTCGGGGTGCGACAGGGCCAGCTGGGTCAGCCCAGCCGATGGGGGCACTGTCCCCACAGTAGACGTGTTGGCTTCTGAGTCGTGTCAAAGGGAGGACATTCTTCCTCCACACTGCAGGATGAAGTGGGAATGTGATGACTGGAGCTCAGTAGCCATTTTGAGTCATGAGGTAGAAGTTCTCTGTTGATTAGGAGCTGGGGTTCTGGATGATATTGACCACTACTGGAACCATAGACTTCTTACCTTTCTTCTTTATTTATGTGAGAAATATATAAATTTGTGTTTTTGACAGACAACAATTACTATGGTTTATCTGAAAATTGATGAATCTATTCCCACCTAATATAATATAGAAAGTAACACACACACACACACACACACACACACACACACACACACATGAAGGAACAGCATTGAAATGAAGGGCAAAGACAACTCAACCTTCCTGTCTTCAGATCTTAGCTCCATGACTTGCTAGCCGTGTGATTTTGGACCAATGCCATATGCTCTTTTGAGTCTCAGTTTTCAAACTGGTATATCAGAAACAGTAATAGTAACAATCGTGTAAGTTTGATTTGTTTATTTTTGGAGGGGATTAAATGAAAGAATATATTGACTTAAGGCCTAGGATTGTGGTTGGCCCGTGGTGAATAAACATTTGATGTGTGAAAGCGATTATCATTTTCTTAGTCTATTTTCTATCCTATAATGAAACACTGGAGGCTGAGCATTTTATAAAGGGGTGTGCTACTGAGCTTTCCATTACTGTGACAAGATGCCTGAGAAAGTTGACTTCATAAAGGAAAAAGTTGATTTTGGCTCACAACTTACCAAGTTTCAGTCCACGGTGGCTTGGCCCTGTGGCAGCACAGTACATCTCAGTGGGAATGGGTGCAGAGTAGGTGCTTACTTCATGTGGCCAGAAAACAAAGAGAGTGGGAAGAAGGGGCTAGAGTTCACGCCCTCATTGACCTAACTTCCTCTCACTAGGCTCCGCCTCTTAAAGGCACCACCACCTGTCCACACTGTCACAGTGAGGACCCTGCTGCCAGCACAGGAGCCCTTGGGGGAACACTCAGTCATGTCCCAACCACAGCATCGTCATCTAGGCCCAGCCTGCGCCTTGGTTTGACCCCATGGTCCTTCTCTCCACACCAAGCGTTTCCTTGTTTCCTCATTTGATACCTCCATTGATGTCCCAGAAGATGAAAGGAAGCATCTAGGGCAAAAGGCAGTTTCTGTATGCAGAGTGGAGATGTTTTCCTTAAGACCGTCTGCTTTAAGGCACAGGTGGAGAACGGGAATTGCGATCTACTGTGTGTTCTGGGCACCTGCAGGGTTCTGGTCACTGGTGTTTAGATCCTGTGGAAATATGCCTTGCACATCCGTAAGCCATAAGTGGTGCTTAGGGAAAGGGCCGGCTTCTTCCCTGCTTAGGGGTTGTCTTTCTGCATTTCTTAAGGAATCCAGTCTGGGAGTAGGGCTGGGCCTCAATAGTCCCAGCTGCTCAGCCTATGGGCAGGAGGATCCCTTGAGCCCATGAGTCAAGGCCAGCCTGGGCAACATGGTGAGCCTCTAGTTCTTAAAAAAAAAAAAAAAAAAATTATAAAGAAGAAGAAGAAAGGAAAGAAAGAAAGAAGTCTGGGTTTGAACACCCCCCGATCATTCATTTCTTAGTTTCTGCAGTACAGAGGGAGTAAGGGAGGGCTCGTCCCCTAGGATGCTCACAGCCTCCTAAGCAGGGCAGACCTATTTCCCGCACCCCTCTGGACGTGCCTCTTCTCATGTCTGGCTCTCTGGGCTGCGGGTGCCAGAGGATGAGTAAGAGTTTGTCAAGAATGAGAGCGGTCTTTGCTTCTGGGAAGTTCTGCCCTGGGGCTGCCGGCACATGAACGGAAGGAGACACGCACCAAGTTACTCACGGAAGCACTGTGTGCAGCGTGGAAGCCCCGGAGCCAACAGCAGTCACTGGTGTTTAGAACAGAGGGTAATCTCTGGATTTCCCCTAGTAGAACACTATGCAGCAAGAAAAAAGGACAAGCTTGCTTTCGGTGCACCAATAGGAAAGCTTCCCAGAGTGTACCATTAAGCCAAAAGAACAAGGAGCAAAGGGATGTATAATGGGTTGCTTTTGGGGTAAGAAAAGGTAGGGGAAGATAGCTGTGTTTTCTTATGTTGACAGAAAGACTCAAAAGATAAATGAGGAACCTGTGAAAGCCATGATTTCCCAGGAGGGAGTGGGGTGAGAGAGGAGGGAAAGAGCTGGTGAGGTCCGGGTGGGAGCAGGGCTTCCCAGTCATTCTTATCACCTGCTACAATTTGAATGTGGAATGTTCCCCCAAGGCCCGTGTGATGGAGGCTCGGCCGCCAGCCCGGGGCACTCCTGAGAGGAAGGAGGTGGAACCCTGAGGAGGCGGAGCCTAGTGGGAGGAAGTTAGGTCATTGAGGCTCTCAGGCGCCAGCCCTTCCTAACTCTCTTTGCTCCTCAGCCACAGTGAGGTGAGCAGCCTCCTCCACCCCATGCTACCCCCATGAAGCACTGTGTGCCACCAGCCCAAAGTGACAGACTAAAACCTCTGAAACCGTGAGACAAAATGAGTCTTTCCTCCTTTTAAGTTGCTTGTCTCAGGTAGTTTGTTACAGCGATGGACGGCTGATTAACACGTCACCAGTTCCATGAAATAAAATGGAATGGAATAGAAGACGGGAAGGACACTGTCCGGAGAAAAACAGTTAATGCAGCAGCATTGAGAGGCCTGACAGAGAAGGTGGCCAGTTCTCCTCACTCGAATCTAGTGCTCCTCTGGCTTCCAGAACTGGGCATCTTGGTGTTCTTTATTTCTGGCTAGCAACTGGAAACTACACATCTAAACAGAAATATGTACCTCTGGGTGCTCTCTAAATACACACCTGTTTAAAAATACGCATGAGTGTGTACTTGCACACATAGAAGGCTCAGTGCAATACCCAATGATAGGGCACACCTCACCTAGGACAGAGGGGCTACTTGAGTAATTTTTCTAGAATACTGGTTTTCTTCCTTCCTTCCTTCCTTCCTTCCTTCCTTCCTTCCTTCCTTCCTTCCTTCCTTCCTTCCTTCTTTCTTTCTTTCTTTCTTTCTTTCTTTCTTTCTTTCTTATTGAGGATTGAACTCAGGGGCACTCAACCACTGAGCCACATCCCCAGCCCTGTTTTGTATTTTATTTAGAGACAGGGTCTCACTGAGCTGCTTAGCATCTTACCACTGCTGAGGCTGGCTTTGAAGTTGTGATCCTCCTGCCTCAGCCTCCCAAGCCGCTGGGATTACAGGCGTGTGCCCCAGTGTGTGGCTTAGAATACTGGTTTTCAAGAGGTCTAGCTAGGTACCTCCTAAAGGAATTTTAAGAAAACCCTTCCCAACATTTACAACTCAATCTCTAAAAATTTATTTGCCTATTTTTGCAGTCCTGGAGATTCAACCCAGGGGTGCTTTATCACTGAGCTACATCCCCAGGCTCTTTTAATTTAAAAATTGTGAAGTTTTGAGATAGGATCTCACTAGGTTTCCAAGGTTGGCTTTGAACTTGTGATCCTTCTGCCTCAGCTTCCTGAGTTGCTGAGATTGCAGGTGAGTACCTGGATGCCTGGCAACACTTACATTATCCTATGATAAGTTTAAGTAGTTGCAAACCATGTGCGTTTGGGCCTGCTACAAAATGTTGACATTTTAAAGTAAAAATGTTAACATTACTTTACAATATGTGCCTAATGGAATTTAAATGCTATGCTTGATTTATTCCTGTTACACTGTAATTTTTTTTTTCAAGTATTGAACCCAGGGGCACTGAACGACACCCCCAGGCCTTTTATTTTATTTTATTTTCAGACAGGGTCTCACTAAGTTGCCCAGGCTGGTCTCCAACTTGTGACCCTCCTGCCCTCGTCTCTCAGGTAGCTGCTGGGATTACAGGAACATGTCACCAGGCCCAGTCACCTGCCACATTTTTAATTACAGGAACAATTCTTACTAACATTCAGAAATTTTTCATTTCCCCTTTTCTCCCTTGAGTTCCTACGTCTATTCTATTTCTTTAAAGCTTTTTATTCTAAAATGAGAGTCTTTTACTAAACTCATATTTATCTCTATCAAAAAATCTACAAGGGTTGGACTGGGGTTGTGGCTCAGTGGTAAAGCACTTGCCTCACATGTGTGAGACACTGGGTTCGAATCTCAGTACTGCATATAAATAAACGAATAAAATAAAGTTCTTTTAACAACTAAAAAATGCTTAAAAAAATCTGTGTCAATGGCAGCATTGTATTTTTTTTTTAATTTCCCGTGACAAGTCATCAGAAGTTAAAAAAAAGAAAAATCTCTCCTTCAGAATGAAGTTAGCACTGAATAGATAGCACAAAATTTATCAAAACAAAATATTTTAGTGTTCTTTGGCCTTCAGTAGGCCACAGACATTTGCAAACCTAACAGAAGTCACCTGCGCTCCAGAGACTGTGCCTCGGCTGAGTGGACCTCCAGGCCTCAGGGGGAGGGCTCCCTGCCTTGCGGGAGGGGCCCTGGCTGGAGAGGCTGGCCTCTGCCTCCTGGGGGCCACCCCCTCCAGCAGGCCAGCTGGCCTCGGCCCGGGGAGGCACTAGAGGGTTCCATGAGAGCAGGTGGGATCAACGAAACAAGAGGCAGGCACAGGGGAGTGTGAGGAACTGGAGACCATCTGCGAGTCGGGGTACCCCAAGTTTTACTAAGTGAAATAAAAAAAAAAACAATCATTCGACATAAAAAGTAGATTTTTAAAAATGAAAATCCATAAAACGAATGAGATGGACGGCAATCGGACCTTTCCTTAGCATTTTAGGGGAGAGAAAGGAATCCACGCTCAAAAACTGGTGGAGCAGCAAATTAGGAAATCTCTTTTTGGGGAAAGGAGGGGAGTCAGGGATTGAACTCAGGGTCACTGGACCACGGAGCCACATCCCCAGCTCTGTTTTGTATTTTATTTAGAGACAGGGTCTCACTGAGTTGCTTAGCGCCTGGCTTTGGCTGAGGCTGGGCTTGGAACTGTGATCCTCCCGCCTCAGCCTCCAGAGCCACTGGGATGGCAATCTTTTTTTAAAAAAATAAAAATTTTAAAATATTGGGGACGACTCTCCAGGATTAAATAAAATAAAGGGTGGCTCTAAATGGAATAGGATTTTAGAAATAGTTTGATAACTCTCTTATTAAATAACATATTGCATTAGAAAGAAATCACGTGAAACTTTAATCCGGGGGGGGGGGGCTTTTTGCGAATGTATCTTGAAAATGTTAAAAATTGTGGAAAACCTTCCATTGTCCGTGAGGATGACCAGCGTCTATAAGCTATAAAGCTCCAGCTCCATTAGTGTGTTTTTCTTTGCAGCGAATGACACCTCCTAGGGATGAGTTTTAAGAACAGCTGCAAAGGATTTCTTGGTTTTAAAAACGTGGGGGAAACGTCTTTTTTAAAAACAGTCTTGCAGCTGTCCCCTTGACTCGCTCTGGTAGGACAGCAGCACCTCTCTTTCTCCCCCCTCCTTTCCCACCTCACCACCCCCAGGTGAGGAAGTGCAAGGGCCGATTTTTTGATGGAAAGCTGTTTTTCTCCATCCTATCCCTGAGTGTGGAACATGCCCACGTGGGGATCTTAACAAATAAACAAACAGATACATAAACCAGAGGACTCCCCAGAGCCCTGTGAGTTGAGGGGCCTTTGTTGGTCCTGGAGGGAGGCTCCCCTTTTCTTTGCTGCCTGGAGATTTCCAGTCACGGGATCCTGAACCATGGTAAGATGTGGGGGAACTGAGGTGGGGGTGGGGTACCTTCTGGGGAGCAGGGGCAAGGCTATTATGAGCCCTGGCACCCTCTCAGGCCATCTCCTGCAGGAAAGGGTGCACAGGGAGGTGGCCACCTGCAGGCTGACTCTCCCAGGAGTATCCTTGGAAAGATTCCCAGGAGCCGGAAACTGGAGCGTGCCCAGGGAGTCAGGGGATCTCTCAGGTGATCAGGGGCAACTGGGGCTCTAAGAGCAGGCGTTTCTTCACCAAGAGGAGGATTCCACCCATCATCAAGCATCGGCTTTGTGCAGGAGGACTGGGGACCAGCGCCCAGCCACTCTGAGAACTTTCATTGGGGATCACGTCCTGAGAGGCCACAGAAATTTCTTTCTAAATAGAAATGCTTTACTTGTGATGGCATTAAGGACCAATAAACCCATCATAAATGGAAAACACTGCTGAGTTGAAAACGTGTTCCATACGGGGAAACTACTGGCCACCCTAGCTTAGCCTCATCGGCCTGCTTCATCACGAAGCCCTGGATAGCTCGTGCAGTTGATTGGATCTGTTTATTGGAAAACCGTGGGCTCCGGAGGTGTTTGCATTTACCTTCTCTTTGTGAGAATTCAAATGTAAAACAAAACACAATGTTAAAGCAATTTTTCTAACTTTAAAAAAAATGTTGGTGCTCTTGGCGGGGAAATGCTGTCCCTCTCTCCCAGAGAGTGCTGGCCGTCTGCTCTAATACTGGTTCTTCCCCAGTCATCTGTGCCCTCGGCCACAGCTGGGCACCAGGCTGCCCAGGAGAGAGACTGAATTTCCCATGCTCCCTTGCACCTGGCTCTGGCCAGAAAGACAGCTCCGGGAAGCTCCATGCAAGACAGTGGACACGTGCTTGGTTCCCCCTCTGCTGCTCCAATTCATTGTTCTCTGTTGTCTGTTGCTTGTACCAAATCCTTTCCCACACGAGTGGCTAAAATCACGGTGGTTCACAGACGGCCTGTTGGTCGGTGGTCCTGTGCGATTACAATGGAAGTGAAAATTCCTGTCACCCCGTGACATGGTCACGTCTGTGATGCATGGAGCAATGCACTGTTCAGAGGCCTGCCTGTGTGATGCTGGTGTCAACAAACAGTGCGGTGAGGGTCAGCAGCCGTGTTCTTGTTCACACTGCCCTGTTGAGAGTGCACAGCTTCTGCTAGTGGAAAGTTTATGGGTGTTTACTGGTCTCCTGATGGCAGCAAGAGGCCACAAGAGCGATACACCCGTCCACCCCCCAGGATACGGTGAGTGCACTCTCTAGGATGTTTATACAATGACAAAACCAGGGAACCATGCATTTTTTAGAACATGTCCCCATTGTTCAGTGACATGTGGCCGTAGTATTTTCTGTTCTACAATCTGGGAGTTTTACCACCTGGGTCTTGCCCAGTGTTATTGGACATGTCCATCGGCAGGGGCCCCTCAGCTCTTGTCCACGAGGGGTCTCATTCTCCCACAGGCTCTGCGGGCTTTGTCACAACATGCAGACTCAGGGTTTCAAGAGGGAGAGAGGAAGCTTCGGGATCCCTTAAGGGTCTGTAATTCATTCAAAGTCACATCTGCTATATCCTATTGGATTCAGGGACAGACCCCAGCTCCTGATGGAAGGAAAGACTTTTTGACTTTACAAAGGGGTTTAGACACAAAGAGGGAGGATTTGCTGAGGGACTGTTATTAAAAATGATCTATCCTACTTATAACTGGGATATGGACGTGATGTTTGGAATTCAAGCTGCCATCTTAGACTTGTATGGAGGCCACATGCTAAGAATGTTGGAGCTGCATTCAGAAAAGACCGTGAGTCCCTGGGGACCTTGTGAAGCTTCCTTAGGCACCTTGGACTTTCTACCTCCAGTGTATTATTATTTAAGTCATTGTCACTTGGGACTTCCTGTTGCTGGAAGCCAAATCTGATTCGAAATTCCTCGTTTTCTCAGTCTCTCCTACGTTTTCAGCTCTAGTTACCAGCCTACGTTACCACCGTGTGGAGTTTTCTGCAGCTTCAGGGTTGGAGAGGGAGGGAGGCCGGAACCTAAAGCTTGGGGTGAACCATAATGCTACTTTGATGTCATTCCCTGTCCTCCTTGGATAGAAGGAGGCAGGTGAGCAGGAGGGAGGCTCCCATGGCACTGGGAAAGGTCCGGAATTATCACAGGCCCGAAGCTCTGCCTGGTCCCACATCGGTCAATGCCACCTCGACAGCTCACCGAGGGGAGGGTCCCAGGAACCACAGTGGCGGGTCTGGGGACGTTCCAGACACACTGAGAAGGCCAAACGTGCCCACGCATAGCCGAGAGGATGAGTGGTTCGTTTGGCTGTGGTCAGGAGTGGCCTGCCCCCTGATGTAATGATAAGCTACGTATCTCAGGGTCCATCTGGAAACCATTTTTACATTTACATTATGAAGAGTTGGTTCTGGAGCTGGGACTCTCTTGGCTCATCTGTTTTACATGTGCACAGGGTGGGTTTCGGGGATGAACAACAGCTTCTCTCCTCCCCATCTCCCCCCACCCCCGCCCTCAAGTTTTATGGTCGAGTTTTGTGCTTTATTTATAACATGTCACATGCAGATACAGAGCAGGGCACTATCCAGAGGCCGGGCAGCGTGGATCATTTTACATATTCCCCACTCATAATTAGTATAGGCTGTTTTAAGTTTGCATTTTTTTTCCCTATAATGATACAGTAGACACAAAGTGTTAAGTAGAAACAGAAAGAGGCCCTCTACCTCTGACCCTCCCTTATTCCCCCCACCCCTCCCCAGGGCACCATCCCACCACCCTCCTTGCCCCCAGGAGGGAACCCCGGGGAATCCCAGCATCATCCCCCACCCCCCAGGGAAAAACAGATTCATCTGGAGGTTTCCGCCACCCTTAGAGGCCAAGGGACCTCAAGTTGCTTATCTCACTTCTCTGTCTCCTCCCGTGGAATGGTACACCAACCACCCTGGGCCGCTAAGACGCATCTAGCTGCTTTTGAAGGAGCCTCCTGAGGGTCTGGGCCCTGGGCCCTGGCTCTGTGGCTCAGCTGAGTTTAGAGGCCTCGCTCCTGGGGAGTCTACGCACTGCTTCGAGGCCTCCGGTGGTGTGTGGCCTCCTTTGGTCTCAGGGACTCCCGTTTCTGACCTGGGATGCTGCGTCTTGCTGATGTTTTAATGGCCTTTAGATCTCTCGGAAGGACGTGCTGGTGAGACCAGATGCAGAAAAACTAAGAGATAGCAGAATACAGTCTAGTGGTCGAGAGCTTGCCAGGCCTGTGTGTGAGACCCTGGGTTCCTTCCATCCCTGGCAACACTACCCCCCACCAGAAAAATAAAAGAAAATACATTGAAGGTAAATTTGCCTGTTTTCCTAACTTTGCATATATTTGGGTCCAAATTTGTATGTGAGTTTCATAAGTTTCTACCTTCCAATAAAGTTATGTGAAAACCCTCATTTATACGATTGTATAAATACTCCTGCTATTGTTCCACTGAGACTCCTGTCGTTAGCTGTGTTCCTGATGTCCTGTTTCCCCGGTTTATCCTCGATTTCCCAGAATTTGTTCTGATTTTGAAGAAATGCTTACTAAAAATCACCACTGTTGTGAAACCCATTCCCTGAAGGATGTCAAAAGACCCCTGTGAACTGGCAGCTGTGGTTAGGAGTTGGCTGTGGAGACACGGGTTCCCCCAGAGACCTCCCGCTGTCCTCCAAAACGGTGTTAGTGATTAAGTTGGGCCTTAGATTGTATTGATAGAAATTATTATGTTTATATTTGTAGAAAAGATCATATCTAAAAATGATACTTGCATAAAAAAGAAATTTACTCAAAGCACTGGGATTTACATCGTAGTTACTCTCAAATCTAGTATTCGGGATATTTATTGGTGTTCAAGAACAATGTTATAAAACCTACCAGCAGAATTATGTGTGGACTTGGGCAAGTTGTGTTGAAGGTAAGTCACCAAATCTCAACACTTCCCAATCTCAAGTCATATCCTCATGTGACTTTATATAATTATCTTCCTATTTTTCTGGAATTTAAGAACTTTTCCACATAAACTGTCATAATCTGCTTTAGCCTAATGGTAAGCAAAAATCTCTGTGAAACCAGGGACTTGATGTACTCTTTTCTTTCCCATTGTACACTTAAAAATACACACATACACACACACACACACACACAGACATATATATGAAGTAAGAACATGCATAAAGAACTAAGTAACATGCATAAAGAACTGTAAAAGGCCCTCAGTAGCAGCTGTATGTGGCAGCTGAGGCAGAGATGGCTGGTCTCCTGGTGCAGCATGCCTCTTTCTTCATTGTAACAAAGCACTGACCTTCACCTGGGCACACACCTAAACTATGACATTTCCCAAGATCCCTTTAACCTATAACCACCAACTATGTTTTGGACTCCCATTTGGAGTAAACAAAATATTTGGTGAATTTCTAAGAAGCCCTTGTTTTGGTTCCAATGTCTCCTCCAAAACTCAGGTTGGAATTTAATTGCCATGGTGACAGTGTCAAGGGGTGGGTCTTTAAGTCATGAGGGTTCCTCCTCCTTCATGAATGGGTTAGTGCTGTTATCACAGGGGTAGATTCCTGATAAAAGGATGAGTTCACTCTCTCCTCTCTGTCTTGCCCATATGCAAGTTTGCCCTCCGCCATGTTCTGATGCAGCGTGGAGACCGTTGCCAGATGCTGGCGCCACACTCTTTGACTTTCTAGCTTCCAGGGCCATAAGTCAAATAAACCTCTATGCTTTACAGATGACTCAGTCTCCAATAATTTGTCATAGTAGCAGAAAATGGAGCAAGATATCCTCCTAGGATTAAAAAAAAAAAAAAAAAAAAAAAAAACCCAGACACGCACTTTGGCAACTTCCTTCATTCTGATCATTCAAACTTGGATGGAACGTCAATCATCTTGAACCACAAAGATGAGGGCTGTCTGCAAGGGATGGCAGAACCAAGAGCCAGGAGGCCAAGTTCTTGATAACTGTCTAGGACTACCATTGTGGTCCTGGACTACCTATCTGGATTTCTTTCACATGAGGGAGAGACAAACTTCACTGTGAAATCACCACCTCTTAGGAGTCTCTATCCCTCGCAGCTGAATATAATCCTAGTGGATACCACATTATGTCCGTGGGTGGATGTCATCGTGAGCTGGGGCTGTGGTATAGGTAGAACTGGTCGTTTATTTTTCATGAATTTTGCATGATGGTGAACATCATATTAGCAGCTTGTAAGTGGTCATGGTGGGGAGTATTTACACTACTGAAATTGGCAAGGGCTGCAAGACTTTCCTCTGAGAGATCCAATTACTGACCACTTACTATGTACCCTGACATCATTGATGGAATTAAAAGATGATCCATCAACGTTTGATGATGTAGTGAGGTGATCTGACTCCTTCATTTGCTCTCAGTTTGTTCAAACTGAAAGCTGGGGCTACATCGGCCCCTGCATCCTTATTTTCTGGCTCTGATCGTGAGCAGAGCAAGCTTGAATGGGCCTTGGAGATCTGATGTGCTCAGGGCCCAACAGGTTGATAATAAGAGAGCCTGCCTATGCCTTCCCATGACAATGATGATCAGGAAAGGTAAGATATCATTCCGACTTTGTCATTGGATGCTTAATACGTTCAGGCTCACATACATATGATTAACCTACCTACTGTTTTCTTTTCTTTTTTTTTTTTAAAGATGGGAACAGATAAATGGGTAGTAGACCTGCCCACATTTAGCATATACTCCTGTATCACAACCAAGTGTACCTCCACAATACATGCTGCATATTGATGAAGCATAAATATAAACATTGCACATGAGTGAAGCTAATGAGTTTGAATCTTTCAGAGTCATATCTTACCTTTTTTACTTTTCTTGCTTTTTTATTAGGAAGTAGGTATTGACCTGTTTTCTGTTGTTAATAACTGAATACCACAGATGGGTAACTACACAGAAAAGAGGTTTATCTTGGTCTATGTTTCTGGAAGTTGAAGATCAAGGGACTGCATCTGCATGACAGCTTTCTTGATAGCAGAATCCCAAGGGTGAAAAACATCACACAGCAAGAGATAGGGAATGCATGTGAGAATGTGTATCTTTTCTGATCTCTCTCCCTCTTCTTATGAAACCACCAGGATTCAATCACGGGAGCCCCACTCTGATAACCTTATCCAATCCTAACCACCTCCCAAGGCTTTGTCCCTAGGCACCATAGTCAGATCAAGATTCCACCCTCTTCCTATATCACAGCAGGGACTAAATTTCAACTTATGAAACACAGCTGGATGTGTTTGTTAGCTTTCCAACACTGTGACAAAATACCTGAGGTAAGCAACTTGAAAGGTTTGTTTTGGTGGGGAATGTTGATACCAGGAAGGTGATTTGTGGGATAGAAGATATATAGAAACTCTACCGCTTCCCAGATTTTCTGTGAACCTAAGACTGCTTTTAAAGATAGTCTTAAAAAAAAAAAAAAGACAGTCTTGTTTTGGTTCACAGTTTTGGAGGCTTCAGTTCACGAATGATTGGCCCCACTACTTTTGGGCTATGGTGAGACATTGCATTGCATTGTTACATTTTCTTTGACAGCTTCATTGAGATATAATTCACATGCCATACAGTTCTCCAACTAAAAGTGCATAATCCAATGTCATTAACATATGCACAGATCTGTGTAACCATCATTATACTCAAGTTTAGGACATTTTTGTTACCCCAAAAATAACTCCCAGTGTGGCTCCAACTAGCTGATATCCTGGAAGAGGCAACACTGTGCAGACGGCAAAGAGATGGGTGGTTGCTGGGGGTAAAGGGAGGGAGGGATGAGCAGGCAGCATGTGGGGTGTTGAGGGCAGTGCAGCCACTCTGCATGGCTCTATTCTGGAGAATACTTGTCATTAGACACTTGTCCAAACCCGTAGAATGTTCAACACCAGGAGTGAACCCCAATGTACACCGTGGACAGTGGGGGCATCTAGATGTGTCCATGTAGGCTCTTTGATTCTAATGAATGTGCCACTCTGGTGGGGAATGTTGATACCAGGAAGGTGATTTGTGGGGCAGAAGATATACAGAAACTCTAACTGCTTCCCAGATTTTCTGTGAACCTAAGACTGCTTTTAAAGACAGTCTTTAAAAAAAAAGAAAAGAAAAAGAAATCCCAACCCACTAGTAGTCACCTCTCCTCTTCCCAGCTCCAACAACCTCCGGTTTCTCTCCTGTTCTAAGCATCTCATGTAAATAGAATCATACAGCATGTAATCTTTTGCGGCTGGTTTCGTTTATTTAACAGTGTTTTCAGGGTTCACCCATGTAATGGCATGTATCAGTGCATCATTATTTATTAATTTGCCAAATAAGCATCCACTCCTGTAGCACATTTGATGTGTGCATTCATCACTTGATGAACACTTGGGCTGCTTTCACTTGCAGGCTACTATGAATAAAATCACTCTGGATATTTATGCACCAGCTATTCCATGGACATATGCTTTCATTTCATTATTTTGGATACAATGGAGTGGCATTTCTGGGTCATGTGGTTTGACCTTTTGAGGACCTGGCAGAGTGTCTAGGAAATCTTCCCATCTTACCTTCCTCCCAGTCAGGCATGGCAATTCCAGTTTCTCCAGCTTCACCAGCACTTGTTATTATGTGTCTTTTTACTTGGAATCATGCTAGCACTTCTGGTTACTTCTTGTTGCATTAAAAAAATGATAGCTACATGTGCCAGAGTTTAACAAACGGTTTGGGGCTGACAGTGAGTGGCTGGGGAGAGGCCTCCCTGTACAGCAAACAACCTAAAATTAAGTGCTGACATGGGGCCCTTCTGGCTGGCTGAGTTTCCTCTTTGGGACCTGTGGTCTCCTTCTCTGTGCAGGCTCCCTCTTCCCCTCCATGGCCACTCATTTCTGGGCCCCTGACTCTTGCTCTGGGACTCACAATTCTTCCCAGTCTGTCACATAGAACCATTTTAGCTCCCCAATATCACACTTATCCACTAGACTTGCCCCCAAACTACCTTTCCACAACCAAACAACTGCTAAAATGGATCCATTCATTCATTCATTCATTCATTCATTCTTCTTCTTCTTTTTTCTTTTGGAGGGGGATTTGACTCCAGTATTTTCCCCTCTGGAAATTTCCGCACAATCAAAACACACACACATACACACACACACACACACACGCACACACACGCACACCTTCACACACAACTCACATCCCAATAATAAAGTTACAGAATGAAGAATAAAACCCTCTCTCTCCTCATCCCAGCCCATTCCCCCCAAATAGACAAAGGTAAGTATCTCGTGAGTATTTTCACTATTCTCAAGAGCTGAGATAAATAGGCATATGTGTGCGTAGCATCTATCATGCCGGACACTGGTCTGCAACTTTTATCTTTTCATTAATAATATGTGATAACAGACCTAGGTCCAAGTTCAGTTCATCCCATTTAATAACCTGTGCAGTCTGCGCTGTGGATTTAGCATGATTTGCTCTCCCATTTCCCAATGGTGGGCATCTCGATTGCTCACAAGCTAGCACCATTGCTTCCTTCCATCATCAGCAATGATAATGGGCCCCTGACTCTTGCTGGGGTGAACTCCTTTGACAGGTACCTTTGTCTACCAGGCTGGGACTGAGATGAGGCAAGTGAGCGCCTCACTACTCCAAGCATTTGCAGGACCCTGGTAATGAGCACCTCCTTGCATTTGGCTCCCAAGTCCCATCCTTCTTTCCAGATCTTGGTCCCATCCCTATTACCTACTATATACTGCCACCTCTCTTAGAAATGGGTGGAATGAACCAGGGTCTTAACCTTAGTTATCCAAATATGGAGTTGCTTTTCCCTTCCCCACTGAATTGGAATGAAACCTTATTCTATATTAAGTCCATACACATGCTCTAATTTGTTCCATTAAATCCATTTATTTTTACTAGGTGAGAGTCATATTGTATTTGTCTGTAAAACTTTATAGTAAGTTTTAACATGTAGCAGGCCAAGATCTCAATACCTACTAATCTTTTTCAAAAACGTCTCAGCCATTGTTTCAAATATATTTTCCTACTCGACTTTTAGAATCATTTGGACCAGTTCCATCGATTTTAAACTTCTGGAAAGTATTTTGGCTGCTCTAACAGAGTGAGGTTGACCGAGGGGCTAAAGCGACAGATATTTCCTTCTCCCCATCCGGAGGCTGGGAATTCCAACAGGAAGCGCTGGCAGACCCGGGGTCTGGTGAGGGCCCTCACCCTGGTTTGCAGATGGCTGTCTCCTCCTGGTATCTTCACATGGCCATGAGAGCAGAGATTAAGAGCAAGCTCTAGGATTGGTCCAGACACAAGAGCTCCAACCTCTGGACCTAATCACCTTCCAAACATCATCATGTTGAAGGTGAGGGTTTCAACAGACTAATTTTTGTGGAGGGGGACATAAGCCTTCAGTCCATAATGAAAAGTCACCCATGGTCTCCTTTAATCCTCATCCCAACCTGAGATGGTCTATACTACAGAGGAGGAAGCTGATGATCCTCAGAAAAGGAAGGTACAGTACAGAATCCTACAGTGAAGCAAAATACAGTCAACAAGTCATTTCACTGCAGAGCCTGCTCTCAAACACCCTTAAATAGGACTGGACAATCATAGATTTCAGGTGGCTGCCGTGATTTAGGCTCTCCCACTGGGAAGGAGCTTGGCTGATGGAGGGTCTTCCCCACAACATTCCCAAATCCATCTGAGGCCAGGGTGAGGCCATGCTCATCAGGTAGGAGAGATCCCCCTGAGTTCTCTCGAGACCCCCTACCTCCCAGCAAACCTGGACAGAGAGGGGTATCAGATTCCTCCAGGAATGAAGTTTGGGGCGTTCCCCCACGTAAGCCACCAGAACCTGCCAAGGTGAGAGCTGAGAATGAGTGACCTTCAGACTGGAGGGTGGAGAAGGGAGAGCAGGAATGTGAGTTTGGCCTCAAGATCGGCTGCAGCTACGGGGACCGACTTTGTCCCACTAACTTTCTTCTTCTGAGTTTCCTCTTGGGAAGAGAGACTCCTGGGACAAGGGCTGCTACCTGAAACTGGGGAGAAGGAATACTCGGCATGTCCTAAATAGAGTTGAGTCCTCCCCAGATTCGTAGGCTGGAGCCCCACGCCCCGGGACCTCAGAATGTGACTGCATTTGGAGAAACAGGGCTTTTAAAGAGATGATTAAGCTGAAATGAAGTCAGTAGGGTGGGCTCTGATCCAATGCCCCTGTGTCCTTATAGGATGAGGTTAGGACACAGAAACATACAGAAGGACAGTCATGTGAGGGCAACTGAAGAGGACAGCCATGCCAAGCCAAAGAGACCTGACCCCTTGGCCCTGGGTTTCCAGACTCCAGAAAGGTGAGGAGATAGCGTTCTGCTGGCCACGTCCCTCAGTCTGTGGTGCTGTGTCACACACCACCTCTCACACACTAATATATGGCTCAGAGATGGACGATGGGGTCTAAGGAAATGTGCCTGTCACATCTCCAAGACAGGGAGTACAGCTGTCAATTGCCACCTCTGAACCTTCCCCTGAGCTCTGCAAGAGTGAGGCCAGGCTTCCTGCAGGCTGCTCCCAGCCAGAGATGAGCACATCAGGGAAACTGAGGCAGGCCTGTTCGCCACAGACCCGCGACTTTGGGTTGAGGCTGCCCCTCAGCTTGGCTGACACCGCAGTGCAGATGCCTCCCCCTCTGTCTGCTCCCACCCCCTCTCCTCTGCACGGTCAGGTCTGCGGCAGGGGCTCCCTGCTTTCCCAGCCTCTCTGGTTTCTTCTCCATTTTCTGCCACAGATGTTTTCCTAGAGACATCTAAGGCATGCCCACGCTGCTCTCCTTGTCTGTTTCTTAGGACGTGGACGAATACACTTAGGGTGGACGCCCTCCCTGCCCCATTTCACAGATGCAGTAACTGAGCCCACCTCACAGGCTTCTGTCTGCACCACCTCTCCGTCCCTAGGCACCTGCCGTGAGAGGGAGCGTCTTTGAAGCTTCTCTCTGTTCAAACTGTGTTTTGTAACTAATATTGTGGAAAAAGAGGGTCTTTTTTAGGAATTTTCTTTGAGATAGTAAATTCATATCCCTGTTCTCTGATTTATTCTCTGTTTGGCTCTCAGGGCTAACTTTTTTTTTTTCACATTTTACTTATTTATCTTGTTTATTGTCTGATGCACAATTACTGGATGAATAAGTGAACTAGCTCCCCCACTTTCGTTCCCTCTGCTCTCCAAGTTGGATAGCTGATGTCAGGGATCATCTTGCCATTTATCTTGTGGCATCTTGGAATGCTTGTCAATTGGAAGCTCCTTGAGGGCAGGTGAGACTGAATGAGGGACTTCCAAGTTCATCCTAGGTTGTGTTCGTTCGGAAGGTGTGGTGGGACTGTGGAAAGCTCACCCTCCTTATTCTACTCCTCCATGGCTAGTTTTAGAGAGGGTGGTCCAGCTTGGAAGGGATTCAGATTGTAATTCATGATGAGTCAGCAGATAACCAGTGGTGAATCCAAATTTCCAGGTAAATAGGTATGAGGCAGAACCAAGTAGGAACCATGTGCTAAGTTGGGTGGCCACATGGCTCAACCATTAAGACAGAATCAGGGCGACATTGTACTTTAAAAGAAGAGGGGCTGGGGTTGTGGCTCGGTGGTAGAGCGCTTGCCTAGCCTGTGTGAGGCACTGGGTTCAGTTCTCAGCATCTCATATAAATAAATAAAATAAAGGTCCATTAACAACTAAAAAAATGTTTTAAAAAAAGAAGAAGAAGAAGAAGGAGAAGAAGGAGAAGAAGAAGGAGAAGAAGAAGAAGAAGAAGGAGAAGAAGAAGAAGAAGAAGACGAAGAAGAAGAAGAAGAAGAAGAAGAAGAAGAAGAAGAAGAAGAAGAAGAAGAAGAAGAAGAAGAAAAGAAAGAAAGAAAGAAAGAAAGAAAGAAAGAAAGAAAGAAAGAAAGAAAGAAAGAAAGAAAGAAAGAAAGAAAGAAGGGGAGGTATCCAGAGAGACAGTGCTTAGAGTTGATGCTTTGGGCTTTGGGGCTGAGACTGTCCTCTTGGAAGCTGGGGGTTGAGGCACAGCTGGGAAGGAGGGAGGCCGGTCCATCTCCAGGAGCCGGGAGGCTTGTCAACAACAGGGCTCTGACTTGGGGCACCGGCATCCTCCAGTAAAGGGGGTTCCTAGAGCGGGAGCCCCAGTCCCAGGAGGTGCTAGGGAAGGCACTCAGAGTCTGTGCTGACTGGGGCTGGCCCCAGCTTGCTCATCTCTGGGGCCAGAGCATAGGAAGGAGGCAGATACCCTAGAGCTGTGGGTACCAGTGACAGCCCCAGGCTGGGCTGGGGAAGGAATCCCTTCCTGCTCCTCCTTCGGGGTCATAGGGCGCCCTCCCCGTCTCCCTTGGTTGAAGGAACGGGGCTGGTTTAGCACCTTGTGGAGTTTAGGCCTCAGCCCCAAATGTTACTGAACAACCTGGTGTTGGTTGATACTTAGTGACACATTTACTTCATTGAAGTCAAAGTATGACAAGTTTACAGTATTAACTTTCAGTGGGTTCCTGTGGTACCAAGGCTCTGCGGACAAGTCTGGCAAATTAAACCCTTATGCTGCCTTCAACTCCTTAAAAAAAAAAAAAGAAAAAAGAAAAGAAAAGAAAGCTTATTTTCAGATTTCAAAGAAAATGCATGCGATTGTCTACAGACTTTCAAGGTTAAATCACATTTGCAGATGGAATGTTTTGAGAGGCAGGAAAAGAAATTGTAAAGTTGTTGGTTCATTCATTCATTGTATTAAGTGTCTATTAGATGGGCTCTCTAGACAGATATAGAACTAGGGATCTTACTTCAAGGAAGAAAATGTTGCAGGAGCAGACAAGTAATGCACTTCTTGGGAATTCTTCCAGCTCTTAGGTGATAGATTAGGTCTTCTTTTTCGATAAATGGCTCTTGAGCACCTGAAATGTGTCTTGTCCAAACTGAGATGTTCCATAATTTTACCAAAAACATTGGATTCCAAGGAGTTAGCATGAAAAAAAAACCCCACAAAATTATATCACTGATAATTTTTAATATTGATTGTATGTCCAAATGATAATATTCAAATTACAATGGGTTCAATAAAATGTATTACTGGGCTGGGGCTGTAGCTCCGTGGTAGAGGTCTTGCCTAGCATGAATGAGGCACTGGGTTTGACCCTCAGCACCACATGAAAACAAACAAATAAAATAAAGGTATTCTGTCCCTCTACAACTACAAAATATATTACTGATGGATGTGGTGGTGACCACCTGTAATCCTAGTGGCTCAGGAGGCTAAGTCAGGAGGATTGCAAGTTCAAAGCCAGCCTCAGCAACTTAGTGAGGCTCTGTCTCAAAAAAAAAAAAAAAAAAAAAAAAGGTGGAGATGTGGCTAAGTGCCCCTGGGTTCAATCCCCAGCATAAATAAATAAATAAGTCAGTAAAATTAATTTTAGGGCTGGGGCTATACAGCTCAGTGGTACTTATTTAGCATGAATGAGGCCCTGGGTTCCATTCTCAGCAGTGTGTGTGTGTGTGTGTGTGTGTGCATATACACACACACACACACACACACACAGATACACACACAGATACACAGACACACACAAATTAATTTCTCCTGGGTGCTCTTTACTTTTAATGTGAGTACTACCAATCTTAAAACCTTGTACACTTGTACAGTAAACCCCCGGTACCCATGGGTTCTATATCTTCATAATCAACCATCTGCAGATCAAAAATATTCAGAAAAAAATGAAATTGTGTCTGTCCTGAACACATTCAGACTTTTTTCTTGTCGTTATTCCCTAAACAATATGTTGTAAGAGTCACCGACCTAGCACTTACACTGTATTACGTACACCTAGAGATTATTTGAAGTCAAGAGAGCTGTGTTCACAGTTTACAGGCAAATAATAGGCCATTTCCTAGGGGATTTGAGCATCTGAGGACTTGGGGATCTGAGGGGTCCTGGAATCGATCTCTCTCAGAGTTGAGGGGTGGGTTAGACCCTCAGAATTCATTTCCATCTTCAACTTTCTGTGGAGATTTTAAAAAGTCTTTATATATTTAACGGAGACACAATGGCTCTATACAAGGAAGATTTGAAGAGTTTCTCAATTTAGGGAAATTTTGTTGGAAAGCTGGGATTTTGTTCTCCCAGAAGATAAGCTTTAAGCAAGGGCACACGGGTATGGGAATGGAAGATGGAGGCTGTGGGGTTGTAGGTCAGATAATGCCATCTAGTCTCTGTTGGAAGGTCCACACTAAACTAACACTGTGTCAGGTTCCTTCTGCCAATTAGAGCAAGAGTTCAAAAACAAAAACACTTCTCCATGCAGTGTTCTGACTTACGGGAGTCCCAGGGACTGAGTTCCCAAGGCCGGGGAGCAAGCCCAGATGAGAGCACTTTAACTCAGATTCATAATTAAAAATAGGACTCCACGAATATAATGTCCCCGAGTTTCTTTGAGCCCGGAGCTCACCAACTTTTACGGAATGTGTTAAAAAAGTAAAATTATATTAAACGCAGAGAAATGCTCATCACGGTAGCTAGAGGCTCCTTTTCCCCTAAGTGGATTGAGCTGGGACTGAATGACAGCCTCTCAGTCTCAGGGTTGTCTGCCCAGCAAGAGCCACGTGGGAAACAGGCCCTCGGATGGTGATGCAAGGTGTGATCCACAGAGCCGCAAGGACTCTGTGTAGGGTGCCCGGGGAAGGGAGGGAGGGGTCCCCAGGCTGGAGTAGGGGCGTCCTGTAGGGGAAACAGTCCCTTCTCCCTCGATTCTCATTTTGCAGTCATTGATCCAGACACGGGATTATTTAAGCACATTAGACGACCTTTGAAATGTAAATTTGAAATCTACAAAAATGAGGAAGTTGACCATTGAGACGAAAATGCAATATCCCACTTTAACCTTGTGTCACATTCAAGGGACTTTCTAGAAAAGAGTTTGGGGTAAGATCCTCCAAAGCCGAGTTTCCTTTTGTGAAGGATTTCAGTCAGTTGGTTGCTTTTTCTAGTAAATTCTGACATACCAGGTGATTTCATTTCATTTTTTGTATATACATTATCCAGCAAGGAGAACTCTGACCACTGTTTTCTCCGTTCAATATAAAGATGCTGTTCATAGAATTCACCTGTGGCACCACAATCCCATTTCAATGCATCCCCTGCTCACCTGTATAGTGCAGTAGAAATCTGAGCTAATTTACAGTAGGTGCTTGTCTATTATACCTCTACAATTAAAAAAACAAAGACAATTTAAGCAAATTTATTTACCACATGTTTGGAGCAGAACACCATTGACAGTCTTGGGGCTCAGTGGGGTAGGAGAAAAAAGAACAAAATAGCTTTTTTTTTTTTAATCCCGGGGGATTTTATATTTAAATATGGGCTTTTTAGATAAATACAAGGCAGAGAGGATAATGAGTATCACATTGCCTTTTCCTTTTGTCAAAACTATTTTTTAAAAATTTATAGTGGGGCTCAGGAGATAGCTCAATTGGTAGAGTGCTTGCCTCCCATGCACAAAGCCCTGGGTTCAATCTCCAACACCCCCCCACACACACACTCACACACAAAAGGTGAATATTGAGGCTGGATGCAGTGGCCCATACCTATAATCCCAGTGGCTCAGGCAGCTGAGGCAGGAGTATTGAGTTCAAAGCCAGCCTCGGCAAAAGCGAGATGCTTAGCAACTCTGTGAGACCCTGTCTGTAAATAAAACACAAACTAGGGCTGGGGAAGTGGCTCAGTGGTCGAGTGCCCCTGAGCTTAATCCCCAGTACCCCTGACAAAAGTCAGTAAATAAATAATTTTAAATTTATAAACAATAGAAATAGATTGCTCCTGGTTCTTCATGAAGGCTAGGAAGTTCAAAATCAAGAAGCCAGTAGATTTAGGTGATGATGGGATTCTCATAGGTCTGCTTCTATATATATCCTCTGTGGAAAGAGAAGGGACAAAACGGTTCCCTCCAGCCTCTTTTTAAAAATTTCTGTTATGTAGATGTGTATATATGGACACGTGTGCTTGTGTGTGTGGTTTTATTTCTTATCTTTGCAGTAGTAGAGATAGAACCCAGGGTCTCACCTTGCTGGGCAAGCACTCTATCACTATGTTATACCCCCTGAACCCCTTCATTTTTTTTTAAGATACATAAATGTCACCACTATTTTCAGTCTCAACGGATTCAGCAGTTGAAGCATCCTGAGATCCCCCTGGGTCCCCCTTTCCTTTGCTGCTAAATGTTCCGATGTGTGGCTACACTTTTTACCTCTTGGCCTTTCCTCTAGTGGTCTCTCAACACAGTTTAGTCAGCTCATCAACAGTTACTCCCTCGGTGTTTCTCCAATCGTCCAGGCCGTGGAGTCAGACAGTTGGGTGGAAGCCTCACTGGCAAGCTGTGTGACCCTGGGCAAGTTCTCCCCTTCTTCCTAAACCTCATCTGTGAAACAGGCATAAAAGTGGTGCCAAGTCCCAGCGCTGGGTGAGGATTAAAAGAGATTATGCACATAATGCCCTTAGCCCAGAGCCTGGCATTCTGTAAATCGTGACTACATTTATTATCTCTTTCCTGCCAACCGCACCCTGGCTTCGCACACAGCACCGTGCCAGGAAAGGTGATTCCAGAAGCCCGAGCATCTCTGGGAGCCGGTGAGAGCCCTGCTCCACCCTCAGACCCACACAATCAGAATCTCTGGGGATGGACCTCAGCCATCTGTGCTGATGACAGGCTCTGGAGGCCAAGGGTAAGAAGCACCATCCACAGATCCCGGCTGCCTCCCACCTCCAGGAGATTCTGCACATGGGCACACACCTGACTCTCTCCTGCTGCCCCACCTCATTCCTGGGAACAGTCTGGCTCAGGTGTGGGAAGAAATTGAGGTGGATTCTGGGAAACGGCTGTTGACTCAGGACTTCCTGATGGGTAGACCCGGGTGTGGAGGGCCCTTGGCCCGGCCCTGCCCTCAGCACAGCTGACAGGAAGGAGAACTGAAAGAGGATTAGGCAGGCCCTAGCGGGGAGGGAGGCGGGCCTGAATCCCTTGTAGGAAGGTGAGGCCTCTCTCAGCCCTCGGGATGCAATTCACCTCCTAGAGCTCCACTGGGTGCTCCTGGGGAGGAGCAGGGAACTGCCCTCCCCCTCACACCCCCAGTCTCCCACAGTGGCCTCGAGCAAGGCCAGTGTCCCACCTGCTGTATCTGGCTTCCTCCGTGGCTGTACCAGAAAGACCCCCCCTCCTGTCACCCCATCATTCCAACCCACGTCAACCCCAACCTTGATCCACACCCATTTTAGTCATAGCCAAGGGAGTCACGTCTTGCCAAACTTGGGAAGCCCTGAGCTCCCTCAGGCCAGGGTTTTACTCATCCCCTTGCAGCTGGGCCCTGTCTGGAGGTTGGGGCTACAGCTTGGGACCAGGCAGACCTGCCCACATCTAGCATCCCCGACTCCAGGTCCCGGGGGCTCTGATAATAGGCCCCAGACTGATTTCCTTTCTTCTGATCTCCCTCCCTCCCACCCACTTCTCAGACGTCCCCCGCCCCCAGAGCACTTAAAAATGCAATCACTTTAAACTCCCTGCTGAGAATTTCCTTCTGGCTTCCGGTCCAATACAGTAGAATCCACAATCCTATCTGAGACCTACAAGGCTGTGCGTGCTCATTCTAAAAGCCTGTGCCAACTCTCTGCTCTCATCTCCTTCCTCTCTCTTCTACCAGCTTCCAAACCTATTCCTGCCCCAGGGTCCCCCTCCTGGGGTGCTCTGCCTACACCCCAAGACTGGCTCCCTCTGGATCACTCACCTAGCATCCCATCTCCTCCTCCACTTGGATTTCTTAGTAATGTTTATCACTATCTAAAATTATAGTCTATTACTATGAAATTGCAAATGCTTTCATTGACTCATTATTACCTTTAAAATTTGGAGGCTCCTGGAGGTGGAGGTTTGGGTGGAGTTGTTCACTGGCCTCTTGCTGGTCTCCTAGAAGCTGGCAATCCAAGGAACTCAATAAACGGTTGCTGAATGAATGGATGAACATAGGAATGCACTTGGAGTGTTTCTTTTCTTCCTTTGGCACCAGGGCTTGGACCTGGGGTGGGGTGGGCCTTCATCACTGGGCCACATCCCAGTCCTTTTTATATTTTTATTTAGAGGCAGGGTCTCACTGAGTTGCTTAGGGCCTGGCATAGTTGCTGAGCCTAGCTTTGAACTTGGGTTTCTCCTGCTTCAGCCTCGAGTCACTGGGGTTATAGGCGTGTACCACCATGCCCAGCTAACTTCTATCCACTAGCAGATTTTGTGCCTAACAGATGTTTGCTTAAATAAATACACTGAGGGACCCACAGGACTGTTCCCTAGGTGGGGCCACCAAGTAGGATCTGAATTTCCAGTTCTGTTCTTGGGGTCTGGATGCTTGGGAGGGTGGAGAGGGGAGTTCCTGGGGCCCTGATGGGTTGGCCGAGCTCTCCAGAATTGAAGGAGTGGGACCCACAGAAACCACATGCTCCTCTGTACAGAGGCAGAGCCTGTCTAGAAAGTGCCTGTTTAGTGGATTAGGCCTGGGTTCTAATCCCATCTCTGTCCTCCAGTTGTGTCAGCTTGGATTATCCTTCACCTAAGGGATAGAAATAAAAAAAAATACTGTCTATATCCGCCTCTACCCATTGGAATCTTAGATTTCTGTTTTTTTTGTTAATGATGGAGCCCCAAAGCCTGGATTGGTGCCTGGGATATAGAAAGTACTTAAAAGTATGTGTTATTATGTAAAAATGTGGATGTGTAACCGATGTGATTCTGCAATCTGTATTTGGGGTAAAAATGGGAGTTCATAACCCACTTGATTCTAATGTATGAAATATGATATGTCAAGAGCTTTGTAATGTTTTGAACAACCAATAAAAAAAAAGTATGTGTTAAATAGATGACCTCTTCTGTTTATCTTCCCACTGCTCAGTGAAGAAGACAGCAGCATCATAGAAAAAGTCCTAATAGGACTAAAAGTTCTAATAGGACACGTGGTGGGTCTCTCTTATTTGTAGTTCTTTCTTTGCTTTCTCTTTAAAGCTCAGCTCATAGAAGGTGCTTTAAATATTGGCTTAAACAAGGCTTCAATTCCTCCTAGACTTGAAAGGCCAGAGTTCTAGAAAAGGGATCTAAAAACATTTTCTATAAAGGGCCACACAATAAATATCTTCTGTTTTGCAGGCTACGCAGTCTCTGTCAAAACTACCGTGTGGCCTGAAATCAGCCATAGACCCTACAGAAGTAAATGGTCAATGGTGGGTTTCTAATAAAACTTTATTGACAAAGCCAGGTGGGGTGGGGGCCGGGATCTGTTCTAAAGGAGACCATAAAGCCCGAAGTGTAGTTCTTTAGGTCACAGTTTTCTGTAAAAGGAGTTCTTACATGAACTTGAAAAACTGCCTCGTAGCTATATTTTAAAATTTTTTAAATTTAAAAAAAATTTTAAGTTACTATGTGCGTAAAATGAGGAAGTGATTCCTCTATCAGCTAGACTAAAAATTAGACAAATGGCTCTTTAACAATTTCTTTTCAAATCAAGGGCATCTTCTATAAAAGTTACATCCCCAACTGACCACATTCTGTGCCAACATGTGGCAGCAGATAAAACAGGCCACCCTAAACGGTTGCCTAGTACAGAGGCAGAAATGAAGAGTAAACGAACCGAGCCGGGCTGCAGTTTGCAATAAAAGGAAAATATCCTCCCCCCTCCCCCAACCAATTGTTAAGGTTCAAAATTTTCTTATTGTTTTTTGACTTCCTGGTCTGCTGTTACTTTGTGAGCTGCTGCAGATTGTATCTTAAGAATTTATTGCCCCTTTTTATTGAAATACGCAGGTAACCTTGTTTTTTTTTCACCTTTGCACTGCCTGGACCTCTGGGAATATGCATTTGTGTCAGGCTAAGTCCATTGGGGTGTTTTTTAGCTGAACAAAGAAACCATTTTCTTTGCCACTTCTGGAAGCTTCAGGATTTTCCAGATCAGCTTAAATGGCCGGTGGTTCACGTCCCTCTCACCTTCCTTATAAGGTTCCTGCTTTCCTTGTGCTTGAAGGAGCTGACTTTTCAGGAGGACTTTGTACCTAGCATCATTTTTTAACTTCAGTTGCAAGTTGACAAGAAACCTAATCTAAACAAGCTTAATCAAAAAAGGGAATTTGCTGACTGGCTTTAACGAGCAGAACAAAGTAGACAGGGTGCGGCTTCAGGTCTGACTTATTCAGGTCTGAAAGGATCCAACGTGGTCTGTTTTAGCCTCAGCTTCCTAAACTGTGGGCTCTGTCTTTGCAAGACTGCTGCCAATCATCCCAGGTTCAAATACAGCAGAAAAAGGGAAAACCTTTGGCTCCGCATAAAAAAAGTTCAGTTGCATGCACAAGGTCCTGGGTCCAATCCCCAGCACACACACACACACACACACACACACACACAAAAAAAAAAAAAAAAAAAAAAAAAAAAGCTCATGCTCAGGTAAAAAAGCTCACACCGCCTCATGGTCTCTGATTGAACCAAGAGCCTCTCCCTGAACAAATCATGGCCATCAGCTTATGAGATGCTGATTAACTCAGACTCGTGTCACGTGCTCTAGAGTCGTTTAAGTCCCCCTAAACTAAATGGGCTGTGGTGAGAACTTGGACCGGCTGCCCAGGATCTGGGTCCGAAAGGAAACTGGACAGTGAAAATGGACAGCGCTTCTGCATTTTCAGAAAAGCCAGAGTAGAGGGAGTGGTGGGACACATAATTTTAAAGAAATTCTACAAATATGATCTCAGTTCCTGGGGGGGGGGGATTTAACCAGCAGTGGAAGCTCCTAACTTGTAGATTATCTGGGCCGTTAGGAGAGGAGAGTTTCAGGGTGGGAGCCGCTGAATGGGATGGGTCTGTACTTTCAAGATGGTCCCAGGTGATTTAGAAGGTCGGATGGAGCAGGGAATCCTCGGATGTGCCCCTGCCCCAGCACAGGGGACAGTCAGCTGGTTGGTTTATGTTTGAAGCTGACCCATGGCCTGCAGCATCAAGCCCACAGAGCCTGGCTCCTGGCGCCTGGACTTCTCTGGTTTGTCTCACTTATCTTCAGCTTGCACTTTTTATTTGTCGTTCTAGAAAGTCACTTCCCCCCAAATGCTTCCTACCTTTTCCATTTTCCTGTCCTTTCTTATGTGAGGTCTTCTGAAAGCCCCCCTCTTCTTCCTAACCGTGAGTGACACCTGGCCTTCACTTCACCCTGTCTTAGAAGTCTGGCCGGATCACCTACCCAGAGGACTTAGGAGGACAAATAGAGTTTTTTTCTTAAATAAAATGAGAAATGCAGAAAACATGACTGAAGAAAAAAGACCGACAGATTTGAAAACAAAACAAAACAAAAATTAGACATTTCTACAGTGGGAATGTAGATCTTAAAGTTGACAGATGACAGGGAAAAAAGTTGATGATACTTATAAACACCAAATTTCACTCATTGATATATTCATAATTTGATATGCAAAAGCTAACACCCCAACCAAAAATGGGCAGAGGATAAAAATGGGCAACCCCGAGAAGAGGCAAGACAAGAGCCGGGGTATGGCATGATGCGGGGCGACATTGCAGACAGGGAACAAAGAGTGAAATTAGCCAGATGTCAGTTTCTACCCATCCAAGGTTCAAAAAATTTAAAACAACCCATAACATCCCGAGCCAGAGGGTGGTGAAACGGGCATCTTCTCCATTGCCCGTGGGGGTAGGAACTGCTAGAAATGTTTACCAAAGAAGATTGGAAACATCTCTACAATAACCGATGTTTAGATCCTTTAATTGAACCACTAATCCTATTTCTAGAATCCAACTGTGCAGCTTGCAAAATGAAACCACAGATGTAAGACTATAGGTATCAGGATGATTTCAGCTCCATTTGAGGTCGGCGAGGGGAGGAGCACTGACTACCCCGCCGTAAAGGAATACGCATTCACAGGAATCCCAACGAGATCTGTATGTGGAGGGGACATGACTGTGGTCTGTAGGGCTTACCATTTTTATAAAAAGGTGATAAAGCCCTTTCCAGGTATCTATATTTCTACATGTTTATGAACACCTAGAGAAAGGGTTATGGTCACCTACCAAGTACGCCCAGGTATTATCATCTCAGGAATAGAGGTACGGTGGGGGAGGTGGCCTGCCCTTAACTCTGTGAGAGGGTGTGGGGGTCCCGTCCCAGAGGACAAACAGAAGCTCCACCTGGTCTCCCCCACTCCTTCCTCCAGCTCTGGTGTACTCATGGCCTCAGGCACAGGTGCTGGCAGCCTCATGGCTCCTCCCAAATGCTTCAGAGGGCCTATGGGTGCCCTCGTCCCCAGCAGGTCCAAAAGGTGCCTGGGTCTTCAAAGGGGGCTTGAGGCCACTGGGACAGGAAATTCTAGCATCCTGGGTGCTTGGGGTGCCCAGACTCCACCGGGCCCATCTCCTGGGCCTTGAAGACGTCTGTTCCTTGGAGGATGCTCAGCCTCCTAACAGAGAGCGCAGGACCAGGGCCCCAGGTGCCCAGGTCTGAGTGAAGTTCAGGGGAGAGAGGAAGATGGCGAAATATTCTTTTATGTTTCTTTAAATTATTTGGCCCGGTACAATCAGTATTCATGGCCTTTTTTTTTTTTAATTTAAAAATATTCCTTTAAACATTTTGAACTGAAATATAAAAACCTAATAGGGAAAAAGAATCCCAGCTAAACTAATCTCTAATACAGAAATGCTAGGCACAACACTGACCCGCAGGTAGGGAAAGAGCCGAGCAGCCGGCCTCACCTCTCCTTGCTCCATCTTCCCACTCTGAGTAGCTCATTTCCTCTAAAGCACCCACGGTGTAGGGTCAGGCACACAGAGGTACATTCACATTGTTTTTTTTTGTTTTTTTTTTTTTTGAGGAGGGGAATGTCCATTTGTTTTAAGAATTCACTCTTTACCGAGGGCTCCTGTGATCAACACCATTTCAGGAGCTGGAAAAACAGCAAAGAAATAACAATGATCTCAATTTATGAGGCAGATATATAAAAGCAAAGGTGCAAAAATGAAGCCAGAGAAGAGTGAGGGTCTGGGACTGTGTGTGTGTGTGTGTGTGTGTGTGTGTGTGTGTGTGTGTTTAACATGGAATGGCTAAGAAGGTCTTTCCTGGGAGATCTGAATCCAGATGGGTGGGAAATGAGGGGGTCTCAGGTTGGACTAGGTGGAGTGAAGGGCTGCTCACTCCCCTCCACCAATCAATTAGGAAACAAACCAGATGCAAAAAGGTGTGGAGGAATCAAATGCATGTTCCTAAGTCAAAGAAGTCAGTCTGCAGGCTATAGGCTGAATGAGCCTAACTATCTGATTTTCTAGAAAAGAGACAGTAAAAAGACCCATGTTTACCAGGGGTGAGTGGGGAAGTTTTGAGGGTGGTGAAGTGGTTCTGAATGATCCTACAGTGGTAGAGACGTGACCCTATGCATTTGTCAGAACCCACGGGCTTTAGAGCACAGAGAGTGAAACTTAATGTCAATAAAGGGAAAGAAAGATCAAACTCATTTCGAAGGTGAGGGAGTCCCAGGGAGAAAGGCAGACTCTGATAAGAGGTTCTAAGTGCATGAAAAATGTATAAAACTATCTTCTGAAGAGGGCGGGGCAAAGGTGGTGCTGATGGGAGCAACTGAATACTCAAGTTGAAGACATCAGTAAGATCTCATGTTCAACTTAATATACAGATGGAGGTGTGTGTGTGTGTGTGTGTGTGTGTGTGTGTGTGTACACATGTGGGTTGGAACATCCACAAATATTTCTTTTCTCTGTCAGCTGACAGGGTCTAAAACCAACCAACCAACCAACCAACAACAACCGGAATAGACACTCGTAGTAGCAAGGAACCTACCTAGCTTCTAGCACCCTACTCCCCTAAAAAGACCCAGAGCTCCTTAGGAAAATACAACTGGGTCAGGAAATACACAGGATGAGCCCGGGGAGTTTGTGGTGTCATAAAGTAGGGAAGTGACCCTCCTGTTCCACCAAAATGGATAGAGACACGTCAAAGGGACACAGGAGCCAACTGAGAGAGTTCCCAAGGCCAAAGCTGGGAAAGTTGGAACAATCCCAAAATCCAGGATTAGGTTATATAAGGCAAAATATAAAATAAACATCCATGAGTCCATATGGATATAAATAAATGATCGAATACATAATTAAGTGCCAGGTGGAGCAATCTGACACAGAGTGCCTCTGCCTGGTGACCAAGGTCAACATCCCAGTCATAGACCATGTGGACGGCAGGGGCCCTTGACATACAGGGCTCTTACCTCTGTGCCCTTCCACCCAATAAACCATAACCCAATCTAATCATGGGAAAAAGCATCAATCAGACCCAAGTGAGGAACATTCTACAAAATTCCAGACTGATACTCAAAACCCATAAACCAGTAGGGTCTGAAGGATCACAGAAAAAAAGAAGCCTAAGGAAATATGATCATGAAACATGAGATGAGGCCCAGAAAGTGGTGGTGATGGTGGTGGTGGGGGAAATAACTAAAGCAAAAACTTAAGAAATCTGAATAAACTGTGGGCTTCACTGAATAATAATGTATCAATACTTATTCATTAATCGTAACAAAATGTACTATACTAACACATTAACTAAAGGGGGGACTGGGTTTTTGGATATATGGGAAATGTGTACTATCCTCTCAAAATTTCTGTAAACCTAAAACTGTTCTTAAAAATAAAGTCTATTATTTAAATTAAACCTGGGTATTAGTCTATCATCTGTTGCTGTAACAAAATACCCAAGGTTGGGACTTAATTTAAAAAAAAGAGAGATTTATTTGCCTCACAGTTCTGAGAGCTCAAAATCCAAGATTGGGTGGTCTAATGGATTACGTCTCTGGTGAGGGCATTTTGGCTACATCACAACCTGGCATATAGCATCATGGCAAGAGGGGACAATCACATGGCTAGACAGGAAGTCAGTGGAGAGGTGCCAACCTTGTTCTTTTACAATAACACACACATGTGGGAACTAACTGGGGTCCCATGAGAACTACATTAATTCCTTCCAAGGGTAGCACTGCCAGGGACCTAATTTCCTAGTATTAAACTTCCAACATTGTTAGGCTGAAGACCAAGCCTCCAACACACCAACCGTTGAGGCACGGGCTCCAACAATTTGTATGTACCCATAAAGTTACAATCAGGATGTTTTAATTCCAGTTTTTTTTTTTTTTTTTTTCGAGGGAAATGTAGTTCTGAGCTTTTGCATGCATGCACACCAGAAATGTATCATTAGCTTCTGAACACTGGATCCTTGGGTGATTTCCAAGACCTTCAGGTGGCTTTGGGAGGCTGGAGCTCCTGGAACTTGAGCAGCTACAAAAATAACTCCAGGGGACCTTTCCTTAGTCCTCAATGTCCACAGTGAGCATTTTTTTTGCTTTTAATAAACTGAGAATTTACTAGGATGTGTAAACTGGAACTGCCTACTGGAAATGGATTCTAACTCATAAAGAATGGACTGTGTCGTTTTGGGTGCGGAGAGTTTCCTGGGAACCTGTAAAGTTCCATCTCGTGTGGAGGACTTAGAGCCAGACTTTGTACACCAAAGAGTTCTTTTGGTTTGGGGTATAATTTTTTTTTTCTGTCTTCCAGAGGAAACTGTTAATAATTTACCTTGTGCAACTGCGGGTAATTGTCTCCTAGATTTTCCTGAATTTTCTGCTGAGTAGTAAAGTGGGATTTTTTCTTTTAAAGGAAAAAAGATCAGTGTTCCCTTCTGTTGGGGATGATAGGGATGTCAGAAGCTGGTCTCCAGGAGGGGAGCATCGTCATGAAGAGCAGGTATAAGGGGAGGTGGAAAGGAAGCGGGTCTGGGATGCAGAGATGATGAATGATGACTTGTTATACAGGCCACAGGGTGAAGTGGGGGTCAGATGTTCAGACGAGGCTGTAGCCCTTCCCAAAAGCAGTTCTTGAAGGAATTGGACTTGTTTGCCTTTAAATAGGATCTGAAAATACTCAGAGCATTTTGAGTGACTCACAGCAGCCTGGTGTATTTGTAAATATCTTTCCTTGGAGAGATTTAAACAGGAAGTCTGGAGAGTCTGTTTCCCCAACACATTGAATTGGTGGTTGAATTCTGCTTCTGGGGAAGTCAAAGAGGGGCTGATTTCCAGTCTCCCTGGAGGTACCCTAAAACCATCCATCTTGGCCTTGAAGGAGGTAGGGCAGAGATGTTCTGAGAGCAGCCCTACTTAACCCTCATGAATTACAAATAAAGCCTCTGCAGTAGAAGTCCACCTCGTGTGCAGACACACTCCTTGCCTAACCTTAACATTCTCCCTAGCACCATCCCATGCTATGCCAGGCCAAGTCATGCCACACCATGGGCCATCTCACTGTATCCTACCACATCCCATCTATCCCATCCCATCCCATCCCATTCATCCTAGCCTACCCCATCCCAACACCATCCCATCCATCTCGTCCCATCGTGCTTGGGATAAGCATCAGGGTTGTTTTGGTCTTTCAGCTGCTAAAGTAAAATGTGAGTAAACAAACCACAGCCATAAACGCCCCCAGTGGAGTTGCGCAGCCTTATTTGCCTCCTTACATTTCATTGAAGGCTTGCCTGTTCATCTACTTTGTACATACTGCATTTTTAATATTTTTATATTTACGTTGTTCTTTCCTCCCCTGTTTCCGATTCTTTAACACCTTTCTCTCTAAACTCAAGGAGGTGGTAGGTTAGTGAGACCTGTCCCTTTGTGGAGCTGTCTGGTGTGATGGTGGAGGTTAGGGTGTGGGGCGGGGTCTGGAGAAGACGTGTGTGGAGCCCTCTAAGGCTGGCAGGCTGAGTGGCAAGGCACATCTGGGCTGACAACCAGGAACCCATGAGTTGGTCCTCAAGGATGTTCTTTCTCTCCCAGTGCGAGTTGGGCAAAGGTGTGATTTTTCCCGTTCCTCCTGTGATTTATAGACATGACTGTCCTTCTGCCAGAATGATCTTCCCTTATGCACTCTTGAATTAATTCCTGTTTAAAAAAAAAAATGATTTAAGCTGGGAACGGTGGCACATGCCTGCAACTCAGCGGCTTGGGTGGCTGAGGCCCGAGGATCACGAGTTCAAAGTCAGCTTCAGCAACTTAGGCCCTAAGCAACTTAGTGAGACCCTGTCTCTAAATTTAAAAAAAATTTAAAAAAATTAAGTGTCTCTGGATTCAATCCTTGGTATAAAAAAAAAAAAAGAAAGAAAGAAAGAAAAAAAAATCTGCACATGGGGTGATGCTCACCTGCGCATGCGCCCTGTCCCACCTGGAGGCGTGCCAGAGCCAGGACAGTTCTTCCCCTTCCCTTCCCCCTGGTCTTGTCTCTCCTTTCTTCCCTCTTTCATTCTCTCTTCCTCTCCTTCTCTCTCTTCTCTGCATCACAAAGAATTGGGTGTTTGCTCATCCAGGTAGAGGAGGCTTCAGGAGGGAGGAGCCATCAGAAAGAATGTGGACACGTTTTGACGTCCAGCCTTTAAATGGGGGAGGCAGAAGCCCCCGTCCTGCTCCTGGCCAGGCTCTGGGAGGAAGGGGGGTGCCCCTGGCCCATCTGGCTCCTGCTCGTCTGGGATCCGGGTTGCACGTCTCCCCGACGACACCTGGCAGCTGGCGGGCCCCGCGGAGCCCGCGCCCCTCCCCCCTGCAGGCACACAGGCCACACGGTTGGGGATTAAGTGGGACATATGCACATAAGATGCTGACAAGACCACTCCCAGCCTGGAAGCGGCTCGGGGAAAACAGGGCAATTAGATGAAGTCTCCTGCTGGGCGCAAAGCCGGCTCCGGCTGCACGGACGCCTGGCCCCTCCCTCCCCTTCTCGCCCTGTCTTTTTTTTTTCTTTTTCTTTTCCTACTTTTCTTTTTCACCCATCTACTCCAGCTCACCTCTTTCTGACTGCACTCATCCTCTATTTCCCCTGGTTTCCGTTTCTCTTTTGCTCTTCTCCCCGCCCCGCCCCTTCCTCCTCCTCCTCCTCCTCCTTTGTTGGCTTTCCCTCCCCATCTTCACCATCCCCCTCCCTCTTCTTCGTGTCCATTGCAGGTTCCCCCCCCCCCCTTGGCTCACCTGTCAGCTGAAGTGGGTTCCGGTTCTCCTGGAGGGGAGCTGCCAGGGGCATAATTGAACACTAACGTGTGGCTTCGTGTTTTTGCTGCTGAGGGGCACAGGGGCCCGCAACGGACAAAGGGAGTCACAGCCACCACTGATTGGGCACTGCCACGGATTCCACGGCAGACCCACTAAGTAGCAGATGGTTTCTGCTTTGTGGTTTGGGGGACCCAGACTGAGACCCCACCAGTCTCACCCAAGGTCATCCTACAAGTTAGAATGTGGCAGTTTTAGAGGTAGTGGATCCGTGGTTATGGGCAATAGGTAGTGGATCTGTGGTTATGGGTGTTGGGTGGTGGATCAGTGGTTATGGGTGTTGGGTGGTGGATCAGTGGTTATGGGTGTTGGGTGGTGGATCAGCGGTTATGGGTGATGGGTGGTGGATCCATGGTTATGGGTGATGGGTGGTGGATCAGTGGTTATGGGTGTTGGGTGGTGGATCAGTGGTTATGGGTGTTGGGTGGTGGATCAGTGGTTATGGGTGTTGGGTGGTGGATCAGTGGTTATGGGTGATGGGTGGTGGATCCGTGGTTATGGGTGTTGGGTGGTGGATCAGTGGTTATGGGTGATGGGTGGTGGATCAGTGGTTATGGGTGTTGGGTGGTGGATCAGTGGTTATGGGTGATGGGTGGTGGATCCGTGGTTATGGGTGTTGGGTGGTGGATCAGTGGTTATGGGTGATGGGTGGTGGATCAGTGGTTATGGGTGATGGGTGGTGGATCAGTGGTTATGGGTGTTGGGTGGTGGATCAGTGGTTATGGGTGTTGGGTGGTGGATCAGTGGTTATGGGTGTTGGGTGGTGGATCAGTGGTTATGGGTGATGGGTAGTGGATCCGTGGTTATGGGTGTTGGGTAGCGGATCAGTGGTTATGGGTGTTGGCTTGATTCAAACATCTAAATCGAAGATCATCCAACTTCAGTGGGTTCCAGAGTCACCTGTCTGGCTACCCCAGAGTGACCTGCTCAGATCTGGGCTGGGATCTGCGAATGCGCATTTCTGACAGGTTCCCTGGAAGGGTGATGCTAATGATCTGGCACTGGCTTTAGAGCTGGGAGCTGATTGGAACTTAACCCCAGGGGACAGGAAACATCTAGACCTTCATATGTGTGCTGGGTAGGTATATTGAGGTAGGTATATTTGAAAGCTCTTTCATAGTTAACCCCTGTCTCTTTTCACAAAGTTTCTTGAAAATGACTTAAAAATACTCATCATCTAAAAAATGATTCATAGTGGAAAAGTTAGGTGAAATGAAATTAAAGATAAGAATTTGGTATAAATGATTGGAATGTAATCAGGATTTTTCTTCTCTTTGTGCAGAGTTATGTGGTCTTCTCATTTTTGTTTTCTGGTTTGCATCTGGGAAAGAGAATCTTTGAATTTGATCCCTCCAATAAAAATTCTTCTTGCCCAAACCTCCTCACAGAGAATGTCTTCTTACTTAAACAATTTAGATGGTTTGAGTGGATCGATTGATCTTTGTATAAAAGTAATCCGTAAAATTTTGCAAAATGGCAATTGTGCAACAATTAGATATAATTAATAATAATAATAATAATAATAATTGAACAATAGTATATGTTAAACATCTATCACCTGTTTATTCAAGAAATCTAGGACTGGGGATGTGGCTCAAGCGGTAGCACGCTCGCCTGGCATGCGTGCGGCCCGGGTTCGATCCTCAGCACCACATACCAACAAAGATGTTGTGTCTGCCGAGAACTAAGAAAAAAAAAAAAAAGAAATCTAAGAAATATAATGGGGGACCCACATGAAAACTAAAATAAAATTCCAGCTTTCAAAATATTTAAAACCTAGTGTGCAAAAACACATGTACAAAATAGCAAGAGAATAACTGTGTCTTTAACAGAGTCCCAAGATTTTAAGCGTAACAATTTGCAGAAAGGAAAGATCAAAATAGGCCGGTAAAGGCACAAAAGAGCAAATTTAAATTTGATAGAGAGGAGAAAAAAGAGCAGTGACAGTTTTGAGCAGTTTTACCAAAATTCAGACGCAAAAGTCTCACTTTCCTCAAACAAAAAAACTCCAAGACTTTATTTAATACACATACAGCTGTGGCATAGTAAAGAGAAGTAAATTTGCAATCAGAAAACTTAAATTGAGTTGCAGAATTGCTATTTACTACTGTATGACCTTGCAGGAGTCATATGACCTTTTTGAGTCTTGGTTTCTGCAAAAATAAGATGGGAATTTCCAGTATCAACTGGGCTTCAGTTAGAAACACAGAAACAAATATCTGAAGCAAGAGGGCAATGGATATGGGTCATCAGGCGCTTAAAAACAGTAGGAAAGACTGGAAGAACAGACATGGAGAGAAGTAACAGCACTAGCTTTCTCATTTCCTGGCGTAACTGTGAGTCCACTCAGAGGTCAAGGAGCCTCATGCTGGAGCTAATGTCCAGAGCAATGCAAAGCTCATGTTTACCTGTGATCACCTGAGGATTGGCTCATGGTACTGCTGGAGGAAGGATAAACTGCATAGGCATTCTGTCTTCCAAATGTCGCACAAGGCCATCACATTGGCATGAATTAAACTAGAGCCCTGTCAGTAAGGTAGTTGAGGAAGTATAGTTCTTAGGTTTCCAGCCCTGAAAATTCATAGAAGTGGGTAGAGCTGAAGGTAAGTCCTGACAATGGTCACCCACTGAGTGAAAGGGTGATTGACAGCTGAGGTTTGCATCCCGTTAGTGGGTCATGAAATCAATTTAGAGGATTCTGGCCTGCATTAAAAAAAAATAGATGGAATAAAGTAGAAAACAACATAATGCTTTGCAGACTAAGAGTAAGTATTATTTTGCGAAACTTTTATTTTCGTGCTCTATCTTTGAGTGTGTATGTGAGATATACTGGCTCAGGATATGTAAGGGTCAAGAAGATTTGGAAAAACGCCAGAATAAAAAAATTAATTAAATGGAAACACTTTGTGCACTTTATGAATTGTAAAGTGCAAAGCAAATATTCTGAATTACTGACCTATTTGCCTTTCCTGAGCGCTATTTTCCGTTTTTACCCAACCTTAGTACTGTGTCACTGTCACCTAAGATACCACCTGACTTCCCCTGGCTTGTACACTCAGGCTTTTCACACACTTGTCGGTGTCCACAAAATAAAATTAGTAGAGACAGAAAACGGAGGACACAAACAGACACAGAGTGGCCCTGGTGTCCGATCTCTCTCAGAAGCAATCTAACTTTCCTGGCAATCCGCCTACTTACCCAAGAGAAATGCCTGCTGCCATTTAACTATGGGAAAGGGAAAAAAGAAGCAGAATGGCATGTAGAATTTCTCTCAAAAGATAAATTAAGCACCTTCCTCATCGTCGTGAGGTCAATTTCCACATGGAACGGTATTCCCCATTCATATGACTGGCTGCTTGGCTTTTCCCATTACCAACATCTGGACACTCTCAGATAATATTCCAGGGTCAGATTCAGACTTCACGGAAAGCATGCTTTGAAATTTTATTAACGGAAAGATCATCAACCTCTTTTTCCTCATAGGCCGAATTATTTCAAGGCTTCTCATATCTTTTGGAGTGGGTTGAATTTCATTCTGCTGGAGGGTAAGTGAAATTTTAAACGGGGTACAAATCAAATCATGTTCTTGATTTTTTTTTTTTTCTAGTGTGGAAGTTTCTCCTTATCTATCCTTCCCTGTACTTGCTGTTTTTTTTTTTTTTTCCTTTTAATTGCTTGTAAGAGGGTTGTCTGTGATAGAATAACTGGTTTTTCCTGGACCGGTTAATACATAATAAAAAGAGCACCATTCACTAATAACAATTTACTGATTGTTCTCCGAGCCCCCTGGGAGGCCAAGAGAGGTGGCGACTCCTCTTTATTGCAAGGGTGTAAGACAAGGTGATAGGATCCAGGTCAAGGCCAAGTAGGAATTCAAAACTGAGACGTGTTTATTCTATAGAACAGCATTTTCTACCTCTCCTCCAACTCAGGTGACGGGAGGAGAGTTCCTATCAGAGCCAGGCTGCACTTATCAAAATGTTCTATGCTCATATTTGTCCCCAGGCGTCAGGGAGACCAGGAAATGAGAACGATTCTTCTCGACACCCAGGAGAGGTGGGGTGGTGGGAGGGGGACTCATTGGTGGGGGAGACCTGAGAGGTGCACCCTTGGGAAGATCAGCAAGCAAAGCAAATTCAGGAAACACGAAGAGTAATTAAGTTAGAAAATGTCTCCCAAGGCTGATTCATAGTGGGATAGGGAGCGGGAGCATGGGAGGAATGGGCGAACTCTAGATAGGGCAGAGGGGTTGGAGGGGAAGGGAGGGGGCAGGGGGTAATTAATGATGGTGGAATGTGATGATCATTACTATCCGAAGTACATGTATGAAAGACACGAATCGGTGTGAATATACTATGCATACAACCAAAGAAAAAAAATTCTCCTTTTCTTTCTTTCTTTCTTTCTTTCTTTCTTTCTTTCTTTCTTTCTTTCTTTCTTTCTTTCTTTCTTTCTTTCTTTCTTTCTTTCTTTCTTTCTTTCTTTCTTTCCTTCTTTTTTCCTCCCTTCCTCCTTTCCTCCTTCCTTCCTTCCTTCCTTCCTTCCTTCCTTCCTTCCTTCCTTCCTTCCTTCCTTCCTTCCTTCCTTCCTTCCTTCCTTCCTTCCTTCCTTCCTTTCTTTCTTTCTTTCTTTCTTTCTTTCTTTCTTTCTTTCTTTCTTTCTTTCTTTCTTTCTTTCTTTCTTTCTTTCTACCAGGGATTGAACCCAGGGGTGCTCAAACACTGAGAAATATCCCCAGCCTCTTTTCATATTCTTAAATTTAGAGACAGGGTCTTGCTGAGTGGTTAGTGCCTTGCTTTTGCTGAGGCTAGCTTTGAACTCGTGATCCTTCTGCCTCAGCCTCCCAAGTTACTGGGATCACAGATGTGCATCACCGTGACCAGCTTTCCTTCTCTCTTTTAATCTCAGTTTATTTCTTCCAATGATCGTATGTACAATTTTATTTTAAACGTGAAAGTTTAAGATTCCAAGACATTAAATAGCTCACCCGAGTTTATACAACTAAATGAACAGAGAAGGTTTCCGTTGAGCTTCTCTTCATTCCCAAATTTGCATTCTTTCCAAAATAGCACTCTACCTCTCCTCCAGAAAGCAGAGCAGAAATTGTCTGCAGAAACCCAGTTACGGTTCCAAGCCGTCCTGTGCAGTGAGACTGTGCTTCGAGTTACCTTCATGTATGCAGCCTGTGCCCAACACTGCCATAAAATTTGATCTCTGCATAGCTGGTTACTTGTTCCTAGGATTTTGCAGAGCTCTACAGGGGAGGTGAGAAGGAAAGGCCATGATCAGGATGGCATGTGCCTTGGAACAGAAATTCATTTGCCATTGAAGGATGTCACTGGGAGTGCCAGACAGTAAGGTGGTTTGCTGATGGTATGTTTATTACCTTTGTATTTCCCGTACATGTAGCAGCGTGGTTCAGGCTGGGGCTAACCAGGACCAACTAGGCCCTGATTTGCAGGACACAGAGCAAAATGGAAAGGTGGGACCCTGTGTTAGTCAGCTTTCTGTCATTGTAACAAATACCCCGGAAAATTGACTTATAAAGAAAAAAGGTTGATTTTGGTTCAGTTTTGGAGGTTCCGGCTCATGCTTAGTTGGTCTCATTGCTTTTGGTCTTGTGGAAACAGCATGTCATGGTGGGAACACAAGTCAGTGCAAAACTACTTACCTCGTGGACAAGAGGCAAGAGAGAATGGGGGGGGCTGGGATTCAACTGGGCACAGAGCCCAATTGACCTAAGACCTCCAACTAGACCCCACCTCTCAAAGGTTCCTCAGCCTCCTAGTAGTGCCACGCTGGTGACCAAGAAGTTTAGCACATGGACCTTTAAGATCCGAACTACATAGGCTGGACGTGTGGCTCAGCGAATAGCATTTGCCTGGCTCGTGTGAAGTCCTGGGTTTGATCCCCAGCACTGCAAAAGAAAAACAAAACAAGAGGTCCGAACTAGAGCAGGCTCTTTGGGAAAAGACCATTAAGGGTTTCAACATGGTCGAATCAGGGCATTCAACCAGGTACAGAAAACTTAGAAATCTGGCCCTGGCACCAGCTCATATTAATTTGGTCCAACCAAGATATTCAGTGAAGACTTGTCCTTTGTTTTATCACGCACACAGAACCACCTGGCAGGGTAGAGGTGGGGTTCTGTCAAAAAGCACATCGACAACAGCTGTCACAAACTCACTTGTTTTTTCATGAAGTAGTTAATTCAAGAGGCATTTATGGACCTCTTACTGTATGCTAGGCATGTGCTGGGGGTTAGGGACTCTAGTCTGATACACAATCTGTATGTTTGGCTGCTCCCAAGCAGTAGCCATGGTCCTGGAGAGGAGAGGCTTAGACAGTGGATGTGGAAATAAAAGACCACTTCACCTCTCTACCCAGAAGTCTGTTCATCCAGGAGATGCTCAGTGTACCCCCACCCCCATGCTGTCCCTGAGGATGCACTGGGTTCTTTGATGGTATACAACAGAAGCTGATTCTGCTTCCTTTCGGGGAAAGACAGGTCTTAATTTCCAGGCTATTGGGGGAGCTCATAGAATTGAAGGGAGTGAGGAAAACTTGGGCTTGGAGAGACAGAACTCAGGCAGGTTTTTTAATTTAATTTAATTTTTTTTTTTTTTTGGTATTGGGGATTGTACTCAGTGTCACTTGACCACTGAGCCATATCCCCAGCCATATTTTATATTTCATTTAGAGACAGGGTCTCACTGAGTTGCTTAGTGCCTGACCATCACCGAGGCTGGCTTTGAACTCGCAATCCTCCTGCCTCAGCCTCCTGAGCCACTGGGATTACAGATGTTCAATACTGCACCCGGCTTCAGGCAGGTTTAAGCAATCTGCGTAGAAGGAAGTAATTGTCTCTTCAGGAGGCTATTGTGGGAGTCAATCAATTTTGCCTTAAAAAAAATCTTTTTTTTTTTTAAACTCCGATACTTGCAGAGAAATGTGTTAAGCCTACTTCTCTGCTCATGACGCCCTGCTCTTGTGGGATTGGGCAAGGTTCCATTTTATTTGTTTTCTTTATTTGATCCCTAATTCCTATGTCCCTCATCCCTGTAGACAACCTCTTCAAATGAGCTTGATTTTTGTCCTTGATTTGTATGAGTGGATATAAAACACACAGGGTCTTCTGTATGTGAGTATGTTTAAAATTTGCACAATTGTTTTTATACTATAGATATTGTTCTGATTCTAACTTTTTGCTGATGACACTGTTTCTGCAGTTGGGCCATCTGATACTGTGTGTACCATGGTTCGGAGCTGCCATATTGTATTGACCCCGACACAGAGAATCACCCTCCCTATTTTTTTGACCTGCTTCCTGGAGATGACCACCTGATTCTGCCTTCATTCTTGATACACAGAGTCTCTGGGATAAAAAGTCTCATGTGTGTCTCCTTTTGATCTGGGTGAGAATTTTCCTGGGAAAGAAATCTTGCCAGGCATCAGAATCACTTTGGATTGGGCTCAGGGGCACACACCTATAATCCCAGCTACCTGGGAGGCGAAGCAGGAGGATTGTAAATCCAAGGCCAACCTCAGTAATTTATCAAAATATTATCTCAAAATAAAATAAAAAGGGCTGGGTATGTAGCTCAGTGGTAGAGTGCTCGCCTCACATGCATGTGGCCCTGAGTTCTATGCACAGTTCTAGGGCAGGGAGAACACCTTTAGGAGGAGGGGTGGGGAGTAGTGAGGAGTTATTAAGCATGCAGACTCTTGGGCCCTTTGGAGATTCCAATCTGGTAGATCAGAGGCAGGTCCTGCCATCAGTGGGTTTAATAAGGTGATTCTTATGATCAAGCACATTTGGGGAAAAATGATCTACATTATATACACTGAAATCAAATTGCTGGGCTCAGGTGTAGACAGCCTTCATTTCACTGAGAACCCTGCATTGTTCTCTGGAAGGACTGGTCCACTGGGCTCTTCTGGTCTCCCTGGAGCGCTGGGGATGGAGCCCAGGGCCTCACGCGTGCAGGTAAGTTCTTTACCACTGAGCTTCCCCCAGCTCATTGGGCTTCTCACCCTATTACAAATGACTCGTTTTTAATGCCCATGGTCTCTAATTAGTTCTCATGTATTACCATGTGTTTACCTTGCTAAATTCTCGCTTCTGTCCTTGAGGGAAAATAGCAAGCTTATTTCTCAATTCTTTCTCTCCTCGGTTCCTTGTAGTGAATCTGTCTAGCATCCACTACTCCGTGTATTTTCCTCTGTGGCTCTCTTCCCTTCTGAGCTCAGATTCTCCTAGAACATCAGGTCCCTCGACCAACAGTGTACACCTCGGCAGGGGGGCTTCACCCATACTCTAGACAACCTCTCTCCCAGAGCCAAGGAAGAGGACAAGCCAGAGGAATGAGGGTGGGGCTGGAAGGAGCGGTGGGGGGGACTCCGTGGAGCCAGGGGACCCGCCGCCAGGCTGCACCTGATGGACACTGAGCTCAACTTCCTGGATCCTCTTGCTTGGTGTGTGTGTGTGTGGGGGGGGGGGTCTGTTTTCTGTGTCTCCCACCTAATGCTTGAGATGGGCTGGGGTCTGGAAGCTGAACTTGCAAGGAATGGAGGGTGTACCTGTCCCCTCTGTACTTTCCGACGTCATTTCTGGAACTCTGGGAAGGTTTAGTCAAGGCAGGAGCAGGATAGAAGGAGGCAAAAATAAGACATTTCTTTTTCCCTTTCTCCCTCTCTGCCCCACCCCACCACACCCTTCCTCCTCTTGTATGAATGTATGGGTACAGTGTGCTGTTTGGGTACATGTATACACTGCATAATGGTCCATTCAGGGTAATTAGCCTATGCACCGACTCAAGCATTCATCATTTTTTTAATCTTTATTTTTATTTATGTATTTATTTTTATGTGATGCTGAGGATCGAACCCAGGGTCTCATGCATGAGAGGCAAGTGCTCTACCGCTGAGCCACAACCCCAGCCCAAACATTCATCCTTTTTTCTTGGTGAGACCTTAGGCATCCTCTCTTCTCACTGTTTTGAAATACACAGCACATTATTCTTTACTATAATCACTTTATTTCTCCATCTCTGTGTAACAGTGGTCCATTTTGTGCTTTAAATATAGCCCTTGCTGCTCGGCCACTGCGACTGATTTTTAAAATGGACCTGTTTCTGTCTCCTCCTCTCTCCCTGCTCTTCCCTAGTCTCTTCCTCCCTAATCTCAGGGGAAACAGGATTCCCTTTCTTCCCCATCCTAGGCAGAGTTATCTGTCCTTGGGCACACACCCACCATAAGAGGAAGTCACCCAGACTTTGGGGATGGCACCCGAAGATCTCAGAAATGACTGTCTCCCAAATTAACAAGTGAATGACACCTCCAACAGAGAGCAGGCGGAATGCAGCTTTTGAATCACCTCTTTAAAAGCCCCCTGTTCCTGCTGATGGGCAGAATCACAGCCTCTGGGACAGGAGTCCCCTGTGTTTCTTCTTTGCTAGCAAAGCAATAAACCTTCTTTTTCCTTTTTCTCAAAACCGTGATCTTGTTATTGGGTTGGCATCGGGGGACCAGGACCAAACTTTCGGCAACGTGAACATCCAGCCAATTTCTGCCCCTGGTGCTGACAGCCACCTGCCTTCCTTCTTAGGATCCCTTTGAGGTTCTTCCCAGGTTTCATTCCGGTTCCTCTGCTCTTTCCAAGCTCCCGAGGCATCTCCAGGGCTGAGCTTCCAGGGAGGAAGACAGCAGCCACATTGCCCTGCCCTCTTCTGGCTGCAGTGGTCTCCCCAGTTTGGGCTGATGTTGGATATTCTTAGGAGAGAGGGTCTCCTTGGTTGGGCCTGAGTCACACGGCCACCTCTTAGCCACAGCAAGACACAGGGACTGTCACGCACAAGACCAATGCAGTGGTTGGGGCAGGGAGGTGACTTAACAGTAGTTTTATCAGCATCACAGAAAAGTTCCTCCTCTGGTTCCAAAGTACCTGTTCCAGGAAAACGCAAGAGCTTCTGGCTTTGAGGCTTCCTGGGACTAACTGATTTCAACAACCCTTATCCCTTAACAACGGGCTGGGGCTGGGGCTCAGTGGCAAAGCACTTGCCTCACACAGATGAGGCCCTGGGTTTGATCCTCAGCAGCGCATAAACATAAATAAATAAAATAAAGGTATTGTGTCCAACTACAACTAAAAAATAAACAAAGAAATAAAAATGGCAGCCACAGGTAGCCCTCTCCATCACTAGCTGGAGACTGGGCTTGGGGTGCACAATGTAAGTTGGAGAGAAGTAGAGTAATGATCAAATCATCGTTGGGAGAGACATGGAGAGACAAGATAGAGAGGAGAGATAGAAGAAGGAGAAAAGAGAGACCTCCCCCAGAGACAGAGATAGAGGTGGACTGAGTGGACATCGCTGGCTTGGGGCTAAGGCCTGCCCCCGGTGGGGAGCCAGCAGCTTATTTGGCTGTGCATCCTGGGAGCTGAGGGCTCAGGCAGTCTGTGGAGAGCACTAGGCAGGTGTGCCGGGGACCACATGCGTGAGTGACAGGAGCATGCTACAGACTTCCTGTTTCTGGTTCCACTCTTTCCAGAGGCCTGGCTCCACTCCCAGGCAAAAAGGACACCCTTCTTGTTTTTAAAAAGTGCCTCCTTTCTGCTCTAGCTAAAGAGAAACCATTTCTCTGACTTGCAGCCAGAAGAACCATCAACGACTCTTTTCCTCCATGTGTCATTCAATGAAAAAACAAATTGTGATTCTAAGGCTGCTGCCATCTCAGCTCACAATGGAGACCTTTTACTTCATATTTGTTCATCTCCTTTCCTAGCCTTAGGTTAGAGGCACTGGCCACTGGCCACCACCAGACACGGTGACAGTGCCCATTGAAACTGACCCAGGGTAAGTTTGTGCTTGCTTTTGTGTCCCTTGCTGCAGAACCAGGGTCTGTAAGATTGGCCTGGGCACTTGCTTAGCCTGGGCCTCTCGGGCTCAGGCACAGAAAATACCTGCTGTCCAGCTGCTGTCGCGGAAGGCGCGTGTCCCACCAAGCCAGTGGCAGACTGCCCGCGTGTGGCACAGATGTTCAGAGGCTGAGAAGCTGGAAACCACACGGAGAAAGCCCTTGCGCTGCGGAACCTCCATGATACAAAGCCACCAGCACTCAGGCCCTGGGGTGGGGGGGATGTGCTGGGAGTGTCCGCCTCACTGGGTATCTCCAAGTTCCTCTCCTCTTCTTACCTTGGGTACTCTACCTCGATGCCCATATTCCTGGAATCTTTAACTCCACTGCCATCTCTGGCTTCTCTTCTGAGTTTTGGATTGTTCTTTTCTACTGACCACTTTGCATATTAAATGTCCCTCAAACACAGCTGACCCCATGATCTTTGAGAGAGTCTATATGGGGAGTGATTCAGCTTGGGGACCTCTGATCAAGCAGGGTGTCTGAGCTGGAGACCCTGGATTAAAAGCTCAGCTCAGCAACGTGTGAGCTGTGTAGCCTTAAAAAATTGTGTCCCTTCTGTTGCTCACTCCCATCTGTGAAATGGGTGTAACCCCTATCTCCCTGTGAGGATGAGGGACCTAATCCGTGAACATCACTGTGAATAAACTCAGTTGAGTATGCAGTAAGCACTCAATAAGTTATTCTTTCCCATTAAATTTAGTCCTCTCCTTATTTCCTATTCTGTGAGTTCTCCTTAATCATATGGGCTAGAAGTTTCTAGGTCACACTCGGCTGCTTTTTCCTTCCTGTTCGTAGTTTATCTGTTCCAAAGCTCTCTACCCAGCAGGCATTTATTTTAAAATAAAATTCCAAAATAAATTGAACTTGATTACTATAAAACATTATAGTAATATTGGATTAATATCAATAGTCTTACTTGGTCTGTCTGTCAGACGGTCATTGGAGGTCAACAGTGACCCTGTCACTCCCCTTTCCTGCCAATGACTTGTCACAGGGAGTTCATGGGCTGTAAGGATGTCACATGGATTGACTTCTGATTAGTAGGATTCTTACACCTTTTTTTTATGAAATGGGAGTTGGATATAAAATATGTATTCCAAATAGAGGTCTAATTATGGCAAAACTCTCAGAGGAGCTGTCAAACCTGAAGATGCTGTTTCCAAAAGTTCTGACTTTTATCTGTCTGATAAGTGGCTGTCAGTTAAAAGCTATGCAGAAAATCCTCTTCGAAACGAAGAACAGCTTAATATGCCCCTTCATTGCAAAAGTGACATTTTAACAATGAGCCACAGAGCAAGTGATTTTCAAAACAAAATCATGTTGTGGAGGCCGTGTGTTGAAAGCAGCTCTTTGGGAGGAGTATTTTAATATGTGAAACTCTTCTGTCTTTTTTAAAGTTCAGATTTCTCTGACGTGGTGTTCTCCAAACACAGCCCTGCGCCTCCGTGCCTGGTAGCGAACCCCTCTGTCTTACAGTCTGAGCCTCACCGTCTCTCTTCGGCCTCACGTGGTTGGGTGTGGTGGGTAGGGCAGGCCTGGGCATTTCGGCTCCCCACGACCAGCTGAAGGGCAGGGGCATGATGGGAGGTTCCCATGGTGGGTTTCTGGAATTTTCCATCCTAAGCTGATTCTCTCATCCTCTTACAGAGACTGCTCATGGATACCCAACTGCAGCTAACATCAGAGAAAAACTAAAATCATTAGTTATGTAAGCGACGATTCATGGCTAGCCCATGGGAGGCAGAAAGTTCTGTGAGTTGGGGTCTTTCAGTGCAGGGTCTAAGGCAAGGTGTATATCCAATGGATCACCATGTAAAGGTACCTCGAAACAACACTGTCTGTCACAGGGCAGAAATCAGTGTGAGTCAGGCCAACCCCGGGGCTTCGCCAAAGGATTTTATTTCTTGAATCATCAAAACGATTTCCCTCTGAAGGCTGCCCCTCGCCCTGACCTCCAGCCCAGGTATAACCAGTGAGGCTCCAAGGCCAAGTTTTTGCAGTTCTGGGGACACAACCCAGGGCCTTGCATACACTAAGTAACATTTACCACTGAGCTGCAACGCCAGCCCAGGCCAGGGCCCTTCTGTCCACTCCTGCTGGTGCGGATCCTGTCCCCTAGGCAGCTTCCAGGCCCTGCTGGATAGGGGGACACTATGCAGGATTCCTTTCCTCATCCACAGTCTCATGTGCTACCCCATCAGCATCCTCGGCCCGGGTCTGGCCAGTGGATGCTGGTTCACAGTGGAGGCTGAACCTTGGGGGAGCAGCCAGAGTGTCCCAGTGTCCCCGGGGGATGGTCTCTCCTCCCTTTCCTGATTCCTTGGCCTGCTGCACAGGAGTTGGTCATCGGAGCCCCCCCACCCGCCTCACCACCACCCCGTGGGGAGCCGTGGCCACTAACCCCGGGCTGTTCTGCTTTTTCTCAACTGTTAGCATGCCCCGGCTGGCTCTTCTTCAATGTCAAAATGTTTTCCCGTGAACGCCGAGAGGAGCAATTTCCCTGCCTTATCAGCTCTAGCAACTCAAAGCCCGGTTTCCAAGAAAGCAGCCACTTGATCCCACCTCTGCGGTGGCATTTATGTCCCAGCAGACTGTTTGTGTAGCCGAGGCCACATGACATCATTTCCAAAGGCCAGTCTTCTCCGCCTGCCCCGCAGCAGCCCAGTTCAGGGGTGTAGTTTGCGGCGTGGTTGGAATGCTTTGGGCCTTTTGCGGGAGTGCACTCCCTTGGTTTTTCAGAACACCCTCGTCTTCCGATCCCCTCCCTGGGTAGGGACAGTGAGGTGGAGCCCCAGGAGTGCATGCTACAGCTGGGCCCAGGCTAGCTCGGGAGGAAGAAATGTGTTTCTCTGAGCCCCACTTAGGAAAAGTGAAGTGGGGCGCTGACAAGCCATCCTTAGGTACTTCCCCAGCCGGGATCCTCTGTGGGGAAGTGTGGGGTCTGCTTTGTTGAACAGTGCGTCTTGTGATTCGGAGAGGTTCTCTTTATGACCATATATGTCTCCCCAGGAGAACCCATAAATAACGTGGCTTCTGACGGGGTTGTCTTTCCATAGCTGCCCCCCCCCCCAGCCCTCTGGCCCCTGCTTGCAGCTTCTCCGATTTCAATCTCCATGTCCTCTCTGTTTTGTAACTCAAGGAGCATCTCAGGCTTAGGGACAGCTGACAACCCCGCAGGTCCTGGGGGTGGCACCTGGGCAAGAGGCAGATGGGCACTGACCCGCCAGCTTGTGCTGGGGCCTCCTGTCCCCTGGGGGGTGGCCCTGAGTCATTTGCAAGGTGAGCAAAAATTCATGCTGGGGGTGGGTAGGGACCTGGCAAGGTCACAAGGAAGTCACAAGCGGAGGATGGACACCGTGTGTGGGAGAATCCACAGCAGCCCACTGAATCAATCACCTCCTGACCTTCCACCTCCATCCCTGGCAGAGCAGAGCCGGCCTGCATTCAGGGGGTGTGGCTTTGAATTCAAGGGGCCTTGCATTATCTTTAGGGACATGCACGACTAGCCTCTGCTCATGGGGCTGCATCGGGTCCCTCGTTCTGCTGACCCCTCCTGCAGCACTGCCCCCCCCTCCCCCGGCCCTTCCAATAGTGGAGGCTTTTCCTCTTGGGGTGGATGAAACCCTCCACTGTCCTGGCCCAGGGGCAGGGACACACCAAACCAGGAGAGGTGACAAGGAAGAAGGCTGGGCCCTTCCCCTCCCTCCCTTTTATCCCCGAGTGTCTGGGGCGAAGGAGCCAATCTCGTCCTCTGGGGAGTGGCTGGCAGGGCCCGTGTTGGTAGCTGAGCGTTGACCGTGGCCAAGAAGCTGTCGAGCTCTGATCTGTCCTGTCGCCAAGCGCTGGGTGGAAACTTCTGAGAATGCCACTTGGGATGACAACATAGACGAAGCTGCTCCTGGCCTGGGGGGCATCTTCCCTCAGGGCCCTGGAACGCCACGCATCTGTTTATCTCCGCCTGGTGCCTGCCCAGCGAAGCTACCTACCTCTGCCTTCGCCACGGGCCCAGCATGCCACTGGCATTTAATAAATGTTAAAAAATAGTCACATCGGAGCCTCTGACCTTCACACAAAGGTTTCCAAGACCCCTTGCCAGGGAGGTTGCTCCATGAGGCAGGACCGGTCCCCAGTAGCCCCCAGCACCCAGAGCCAGGGGCCCCAGAGGGCTGCAGATCCGGGGGAGGAGTTTGCCCTGCACCTGGTGGGGACTCAGAGGTCACAGTAAAATGGACCGGGGCCAGGTGCTTTAACTGAGGTGCCTGGGACGGTTGCCACTTCTAAACCGAGGGCTGTGACTTTGGCTCCCTGGGTTTCCAGGTCCTGTTGGTGGCCTCTGTGGTCTGACGGCTGGCTGTCAGGCTCGTGGGGAGACGGGCCATTTCAGTTCCAGGCGTCCACTTGAGCGGGGGCACTCTGTCACCCTCTCTTCCTTGACAGACACTCACAGGATCAGTGCCACCACCGGGCAGCTGAGACTTCCCTGTCGGTGGTTAAGTGGGAGAGGAACTGGGGTTTTCCACCAGTCTCCATCCACGGGCTCTGTCCTCTTCCTTCTTGTCAAAAAAGAAAAAAAATATTCAGACTCCTCTTTACCCACAAGCCCTGGTCAGCCGAGTCTTGGCAAAGGGTATTTTGCAGCCTCCTCTTGCCCCCCCCCTCCTTTTTTTTTCTTCCTGTAAAAATGTGAAGATTGCTGTGGGAATGGATCTCAGCTACTCGGGAGGCTGAGGCAGGAGGATTGCAAGTTGGAGGCCAGTTTGGACAACTAAGTGAGATCCTGTCTCAAAATTCAAAATCAAGGGGCTGAGGATGTGGCTCAGTGATAGAGCTCCCTTGGTCCAACCCCTAGTATTGAAAAAAAAAAAAAAAGACAAGCGTCTTGCAACTGTCTTGTCATTTTTATCTCTACACCGAACCCATTTTTGAGGCAGTTGGGAATTGGAGAGGGTGAGGAAGCAGCTGGGTGCATGGCTGCAGTGGGCTGGGGCTGTGTGGATTTCCGGGGACGGAGGCCGACACCTGTGCAGAGGTTGCTATGATACAGACGCAGGGAGAAGCTTGATGCTCTTTGTTCCTGTAGAGCTCTGTGCAAACCCATTTTACAGATGAGGACATTGAAACCTGGAGAAGACGCGGACCTTTCCCAAATGGTCACTGCAGCTTCTGAGCCATTGCTCCAGCAGCAACATCTGTTTTCTGGGATCCTGGGCACTATGGATGGCAGGATTGTTAGAGTGACCAATCATCCCTGTTGCCCCTCAGCTTAAGGCCACTGGGAAGGATGGAAATGCTTCTCTCCCTCTTCCTGACCCATTATGTCTGTTGCCTTTCATCTTCACCCAACCTGCCGTTACTCGAGTCTGGTTCTTGGGGAAGGCAGACGAAGCTCTGGGCTGTTAAGAGGCTGACAGGAGAAGAATTCTTAGGACCAGGAAGGCAATGAATGTCCATTACATGGTGGCTCTTGTTGTTAGCCTAATGTGGTGTGAGGGGTGAGGAATGGAAAAGAAAACCCTAGAATTAGAGAATCGAGGGGGTGTGGAAGCCAGTATCTGAGTGAATGCCTCCACTTGCTGACTTAAGGGAAGATGTTCCCATTCGTGTCTGGCAACTTCCTGGCTTGGATTAGGTCTGGGAGGTAGGATAGTGGATGTAGGTGGCAGGCTTCTTCACAAGCCCAGCATAGGAGGGTTTGCATGTTTCCAAGCAAGAATGGTGAGCAGCAAGGTCTGAATACATTTGGGTCAGTGCGTGAGTCAGCTTCTGGTTACTGTAACAAATATCTGAGATCAATCAGCTTAAAAACAAAAAAAGGTTTCCTTTGGCTCATGGTTTAAGATATTTCAGTGCATGGCTGGTTAATCCTTTTGCTTTGGGGCTGGTGGTGAAGCAGAATATCATGGTAGTGGGAACACATGTTGCAGGAAGCTGCTCACCTCATGGCAGCTGGGAAATGAACAGAGTCAGGAGGGTGGGGTCCCACAGTCTCCTTCAAGGACAGATGCCCCATGACCTCACTTCCTTCCACTGGACTCCACCCCCTATAGGATCCACCCTCTCCCAGTAGCGCTGCAGGTTGGCAGCTGAGCTCTGAACACCTGGGCCTTTAGGGGACACTGACCGTAGCAGTCAGACTCCAAGGCCTGGGCTGCCTCCTGGGGGACCGTGGGGTAGGGGAGAAGGTGCCCATGTGAGATCCTGAAAGAATGCCAGGCAGGGAGGCAGAGGGGCTCCCTGCCGGAGCTGGGGGTGGGGTGGGGTTTTGTGGCTCAGTGGACAGAGCTTTCCTAGGTGCTGGGTATTTCCCTGTTTTTGCCCAAAGCCACGCATCCAAGGGTCCCCTGCTCCTATGAGAAGGGTAGATCCTCATTGTCCTCCTCATTAGCATCACCTCCATTTTACAGGTGTGCAAAGTAAGACCGAAGGGTAAAGAAACTCGCCCACATCACACAGCTACTAAGTGACACAGCTGGGTTCAAACCTGTCTTATGGTGAAGGTGGAAGGGACTCCCCCTCCCCCTCCCCTCCTCCCCCTCCCCTTCTCCCCCTCCTCCCCCTCCCCCTCCCCTCCTCCCCTCCCCTCCTCCCCTCCCCCTCCCCTCCTCCCCCTCCTCCCCCCTCCTGCTCCCCTCCTCCTTCTCCTCCCCTCCTCCTCCTCTCCTCCTCTTCTCTCCTCTCCTCTTTCTTAGGTATATAGCCCTTTCTTTCTTTCTTTCTTTCTTTCTTTCTTTCTTTCTTTCTTTCTTTCTTTCTTTCTTTCTTTCTTTCTTTCTTTTCTTGCTTTCTCTCTCTCCTCCTCCTCCCTCTTTTTCTTCTTCTTCTTTAACTATTTTTAGTTGTTGTGTACCTTTATTTTTTATTTATTTATATGGTGCTGAGGATGGAGCCCAGGGCCTGACACATGCCAGGCCAGCGCTCTGTCATGGAGCCACAACCCGGCCCAGTATGTGGCCTTTCCTTTACCTGCGAGTCCAGATCAGCAGAGTCTAGGAAAAATTCTCTTTCAGCCAGCTCTTTCCCTTCTTCTTTCTCCTCCTCCTCCCCCTTCATCATTTTGTCCCTAAAGCTGGAAAAGGTGCATAGTTTAGCCTCGGGGGCAAGGTCTTTCCTTCATCAGGGGTCAGGCTGGCGATGGTGGAGGGGAGTTGGTGACTGGTGAGTGGACAGAAAATCCCAGGGGTGTGTGTGTGTCTGTGTGTGTCGCTGTGTGTGTCTCTGTATATGTCTCTGTGTCTCTATGTATGTGTCTCTGTGTGTGTGTGTTTGTGTATTTCTTTGTGTGACTGTGTATGTCTCTCTGTGTGTCTCTGTATGTCTCTCTGTGTATGTCTGTGTATGTCTCTGTGTCTGTGTGTATGTATCTCTGTGTGTCTGTGTGTGTCTGTGTGTCTCTGTGTGTATGTCTCTCTGTGTGTCTGTGTATGTCTGTGTGTCTCTTTGTGTGTCTGTGTGTGTGTGGTCTCTTTGTGTATGTCTATGTGTGTCTCTGTTTATGTCTCTGTGTGTGTGTGTTTCTCTGTGTGTATGTATTTCTGTGTATGTGTGTGTGTGTCTGTGTATTTCTTTGTGTGACTGTGTATGTCTCTCTGTGTGTCTCTGTATGTCTTTCTATGTATATATCTCTGTGTATGTCTGTGTATGTCTCTGTGTGTCTCTGTATGTCTTTCTGTGTATATATCTCTGTGTATGTCTGTGTATGTCTCTGTGTCTGTGTGTATGTATCTCTGTGTATGTCTCTCTGTATGTCTCTGTGTGTCTGTGTGTGTCTGTATATGTCTCTCTGTGTGTCTGTATGTCTGTGTGTCTCTTTGGGTATGTCTGTGTGTTTCTCTGTGTGTGTCTCTCTGTGTTTGTGTGAGTGTGTTTCTCTGTGTGTATGTATCTCTGTGTATGTCTCTGTGTGTGTCTTTGTGTATGTATGTCTCTCTGTGTGTGTCCATGTGTGTGTCTCTCTGTGTATATTTGTGTGTGTGTGTGTGTGTGTGTGTGTGTGTGTGTGTGTGTGTTGAGAAGAAGTTTGCTCCAGGAAAGTGTCTGATCTGGAGTTTGAAGATCCTCTTCCACCCTCTTCCATTCTTTTCTGAATCTTGATGGAAATCCCGGGGTCTCCTATAGGAGCGGGGAGTGCCCAGCCGAGGTCACCTGCTGGCCTTGCCCCAGCTGGCCCTGGGAAGAGCTTTGCACCCTGCCCCATGTGGTGGGAATGCCGGGAGCGGTCAGGAGAGGGCAGGGCTGGGTGTGGGCGCTGGGCCTGGCCGGCTCTGCCGCCCCGTCTCCTGACAGGGCGTCCCTTGAGCCAGGGCTGGGCCTGCCTGGCCTGTCCAGCCTCCTGGGGCTCTGCCTGACCACCTCCCCCCCCCACCCCATTGATTGCCCACTGTCTGGATTCTTGCCCTGGGCTTGCCCGGGGACCCGCCCTGCTGCCCCACAGGGCCACTGATGGCTGGAAGGTTGAAGATGGGAGTCGTGGGCGGGCCAGGGTCAGCTGTCTGCAAAGAGATTAGAATCAACTGCCCCATGGAGGGGGGTCTTGATTCTAGAAATTTCGCTGAGAGTCGTCAACAAATCAGGGATCTAGATTCGTTGAGCTGCACACAGGAGCCGTTTCCAGAAGGAAAGCATTTTCAGAGCAGCAGCAGAGGAGCTCGGGCCCAGCGGACAGCACCTAAGGGTGCGCTCACCCTCCACGCTTGGTCCACGGTGGCACCTGTGGGTTCAACCAGCTGCGGACGGAATGTTGGGGAAGAAAACGGCCGCGTCTACGGTGACTCCTAGGAGCCTCTTCCTTGCGATCATTTCCTGAGCGATCTGACGATCTGATGCAGCAGCTGCTGTCTTAGCATTTACATGGTCGGGTCCTGTAAGTCCTGTGGACACGGGCGAGGTGCACAGGGTGGCCTCAGTCCAGGCAGACACCAGGCCGTCTGTCCCAGGACTTGAGCAACCTCCGAGGGCCTCTGGGGGGTCCTGGGACAGCTGCCTACAGACCTGAGGTCCACCCTCGCATGGTAGCAATACAGAAATCCATTTATAGCCTTGGGTGAGTGTGGGATGAAGGGTATCACCAAATAAATAAGTGGATATTCTGTTTATGTCCGAAGTTTGAGCATCTGTAGACCCAGGAAGGGAGAATTCTCTGTAATCAAAATACCCCTGCTGGCCCCACCCCACCAGGGCGGCCGTCTGGCTGGGCCCAAGCTGCCGCTGCCCCTGCCCCTGTGGTGTGTGTGGGGGATGCACTGCAGAGGGTGGGGCCGGGAGCACCCACGTGCGTCCCACCAGCAGGGCGATGTCCTCCCAGCACGGCCAGCAGCTGACTGAGGGCCACCGTAGTTAGGAACTGGGAAGAGCCAGATGCCCCAGAGCAGGTAGATGGAACTGCTGGCCATGGCGGAAGCGTTGGGGAAAAAGATCAGACCCACCTCTGCAGAGAGCCAGAGCGCCCGGGAGAGACCCACCAGGCATCGTCTGTGAGTGCTGGGGCCGGTTCCCAGGACTGGGCTGAATGCCACAGCCCAGCTCCCTGATGAGCTCGGAAGGTTCCGTCTTTCTCCAGGATGAGAGGTGACAGCTCCTCTCCCCCATTCAGACGAAGCTCTTGTTTCAGAATGGTGACAGTTGAGTTTTTTCTCCCTTGGTTCACTGCCCTCTGAGCCTGTAGCCTCAAAGATTGAAAAATGATTCCAAAGTCAATTGGGTCGTGCATTCTAAGTAGTTCCGAACCACCCAGGTTTTTAAGATTTTTTTTTTAAGCCTTGATTTAAAAGATGCATGTGAAGTTATTTTGCAGTAAGCTGTTGTTTGCCTCCAAGATACACTATCTCCCTTTAATCTTCTCTTTTGAATACATTCCCGTCACCCCCAATTGTTCTCTTATCCTTTTCATAAGCTCCTTCGATTCCAAAGACTGTTTTAACACGTGCTGACAGCTCGCTTCACTGAGGAGCTGGTCCTGTTTGCGGTACAGTGTGGATTCTGCTTAATGGAACTTTGTGCTTAGGTGCTGGTGTGACTCTCCGTGCTTTGAAGTCAATTTTAAGAATGCACAATTATAAACCACCTACCAAACCTTCAAGGACACCCCCCCAAAATTTTATACTAAGTCCATATATAGATTTTGGTTCTGCTTTTACTGTAAGTGGATCAAAACATCCTGAAGAAAATGACTAAAACAGTTTGCATTTTGTAGGTATTTCTTGCTTGATGTAATAAAGTTTATTTTCATTAATAAAAAAAAAGCAACAATGATACAACAGTGTGATTATTCCTATCCAGACTGGGTTGAAAGGTGGAGCAGTTTCAGGTACAGAATAGGTCATGAAATCAAGATGATGGGGCTGGGGTGGGGGGAAGCAAAACCAAGCAGGAACCAATATTCCAACTTTTGCAGTAGTTGGCTAAAAGCAGAGTTGTTGTGTATTATTGCATAGGTTGAACACTGCACAATTCCAGACCTGGAATGTCCTCCAAAGGCTTATGTGGTTGAAGGCTTGGTTCCCAGGGTGGTGCTATTGGAAGACAGGGACCTTTAAGAGGTGGGAGTCAAGTAAGAGGCCTTTAAAGGGACTGAGGCTATGCCCTTGAAGGGGTTAGTGGGACCCCAGCTCTCCTCTCTTTCTTTCCCATCTCAATCACAAAGTGAACAACTTTGTTCCACCACATGCTCCTGCCACGATGCTCTGGCTCTCCACAGGCCCAAAAGCACTGGCACCAAGTGATCTTGGACTGAAACCTCCAACACTGTGAACCCAAATGAACCTTTCCTCTTTGTAAGACGGTCCTCTCGGGTATCTGTTATAGCGACGGAAAACTGACTCCCACAGTATGTTCACGCTCCTTGGGTTGCTCTGCTGTCACCTCCCAGCGGCTAGGACCAAATGCCATGTGGGAGTGGACTTCTTTACCCCTGGCCTCACCCCTCCCCATCCCCTCACCTCCAGCAATGGCAGCTGCCTCAGGTCCTCAGTGCTGAACACTTGGAGAGACGCACCTGTGACCATCTTTGGACCCAGGGCATTTTCAGGAATTAAAAGTTAATGGAGAGGAACTCATCGTCCTAAATCCCCAGCTGGGTATGAGGTTTAGGAAATTCCCTTCCTGAGACTGAGTAGCTCAGTGGTCTGGTGAGGTGACGTCTCCAGTGACAAACTATAATCAGCCTCATATCCGGGAGGTCTGGGCTCCATGGCCACAAGCTGACCTTGAGGGACTTGAGGCCCATGATTCGGGCGTCAGCGAGGAGTCCTGTCTGCAGAGCCTGGGAAACGCTTGTGAATCTAACGGGTCTGGGGGGTTAGGAGCAGTGCGCCTGGAGTAAAGGGACAGGTTAAATACTGCTTTGGAGTCAGGTGTCCCTGATGCAGAGAAATGACAGTCTTGGCGTTTGCTAAACACCACGGAATCAACCACAGCTACCGGATGGACAAACCCTTCCAGGGTTAGGTTCCAGTAGTGAGCTGGCTGGCACTCATGTGGCCTTGCTGATGTGCGGACACCTGCCGTTGTTTGGTCAGCATCGTGGCCAAGTGCCTCACCTTATGCAAGGAATACACTTTGTTCATTAGGGCCAATGATGATCGTGTGCTGAGGATTCCGTGAGAAGTCTGTTGGCCCCTTGGAAATTGCAACAGGAGGCAGTCCGTCTTCATCGGACATTTCTTTCTAGGTTAGAGCCCGAAAGCCTAAAGCCAGAAGTCAAAAAGAATGATATTGGAGTTCACAGAAGCTCCTCTAAGAGAAGCAAGTCACTGTGTCATTGTCATTGGGCTCATTCAAAACCATGTGCCTGATCTTAAACTCATCCGGAGTGAGAGGCACAGGGGTGACTTTGGAAATGTGTTGGTGGGTGATTCACTGAAGCCTTTCGCCTTGGAAACCCCCTCTCTTTCCAGCCACTGGGTTAAAATAACGTGAAGGACTTACGCATTCTTCAGGGGCGAATATAGATTCCCTTTATGGTGGATTCCAAATCCAGGCAGATAACATTAAAGCCAGATGGAAAGTGCATTGGTTCTAAATCAAACACTGGAAAACTTTGTGTTTACCAACAAGTATGGGATCACTCACTGGAGATGTGAATTTTCTTTCTTTCTTTCTTTCTTTCTTTTTTTTTTTTTGTTTGTTGTTGGGTACTGGGGATTGAATCCAGGGACACTTAACCACTGAGCCACATCCCCAGCTCTTTTTAAATTTAATTCATTTTTGTTGTTGTTGTTGTTGTTTTTGAGACAAGGTCTTGCTAAATTGCTGAGGCTGGCCTTGAACTTGTGATCCTCCTGCCTCAGCCTCCCAACCTGCTAGGATTATAGGTGTGGGCCACTGTGCCTGGTGAATTTTCTTTGTCTATATGAGAAGTCCTTAGATAGATTTGCATGGACTCAGCACTCGACCCACACTCTTCTACCTGTGATCCTAAAGTCCGGAACCTGTTAAACTCAAAAGCGTTGGGCATGCCAGCACCATTCTGCAGTAACCTCTGACCTGAAATGACTGGGGACTGTTTATAGATGGTGTTGCACTCACTTACTGCGAATGTTCATGCTTCATCCCAGAAATACGAGCGTGGGAATGTCGGGCAGAGCTGCCGTTCTCCTGGGGTGGGGTTACGCATAGACACCTCAGGCTCCTCTTTACCTTTCTGAAAATCCCCAAAACCACTGATTTCCATCACACACCTGCCCTGAGGGTTCTGATGAGACCCTGTGGTCCTGAAGCACAATCCTGCCCCCGACATAGTATATAAGTATCAGATGGGACAGAGGAGGGACCCAACCAGATGGCCCAACCTATGATCCTCAGTCCTCGTGCCTAATGAAGTCTAAGGTGACAGGAGCCTGTGTGAAAGCCTAGAATCCTGTGCTTCTGCTGCCTGCCTGCATCCCAGCATAGGCCAGTGCCCTCTCGGGCCACCCGGGGGGGGCCTTTCCTGACCCCTCTACGCATGAACGGTGAACGCTGGGCTCATTGTTGTCCAGGCTCCCAATGAGGGGCTAAGGCCTAGAGGAAATCCGTCGAGTCATTCAGTTATTAATTTATTAACCGATTCCTTCACTCAACTATTGTTGTTCTGCGATCTAGGTGTATTTTACTGAGATCCTTCTAGGGACAGAGGAGCAGAGGATCAGGCTTGGATGCAATCAGTGTTTTCTCAGAAAATGTTTCAAGGAACCCAGGAGGTGTTGATGGATTCTGGAGGAAGATTTCTGCCATCGAAGAAGTCTAGAAAATGATGAATTAAACAGAGTTAAGCCATTTTTTCTTCCCTGTAGCCATTTTCTGAGAACTTAATAATGTCCTACCCGTGGCAAACACCCAAAGGGACATTGGCATCGATGGCCCGTTGACCTCTATGTCCCACCCGGCTCAGATGACCCTGCTAGTCCATGAAGAGGGCTGACCCATGAATGAAGTGGAGGGGAGGACGGAGCCGAAGGACTCTGGGCCTGTTATGCCCATTCTCTGGGCGTGCCAGGCCGTCAGACGTGTGTCACCTTCTCTGACCCGTTGGCATTTTGAGAGCCAGATTTTTCTCATGAGCCAAGGTTACATGGAGGATGGAGGAGTCCCAGTCTTGGTGGTTAAGATTTCTCCCAGGAAAACCAACAAACATGTTACCCATTGTCTTATCTGAAAACACCCATCTCCAAAGTCAGTGTTAGCCTCCCTGGGAGACACCACCCCATGTTATCAGGCTTTGAATGGGAAGGTTTGCTGGAGATGAGAGGGAGTACGGAAATAAGAGAGGAGTAGATTGGACCCTTTAGTGATATTTTCTTTCCAATTGTGCATTAAAGTTGGGCTCTTTTTACCATGTTTTCATTTCTTTTCTTTTCTTTTTCTTTTTTTTTTTTTTAAATTTTGGTAGCAAGATTGAACTCAGGGGCACTCCACCACTGAGCCCCATCCCCAGCCCTATTTTGTATTTTATTTAGAGACAGGGTCTCACTGAGTTGCTTAGCGCCTCACTTTTGCTGAGGCCGGCTTTGAACTCGTGATCCTCCTGCCTCAGCCTCCGGAGCCGCTGGGATTATAGGTATGTGCCACCGCGTCCAGACTACTGCTTTCTTTCTATTTGACTTTCTTGTACCTTGACCTGCCCAGAGCAACATGGGAGCTTGTGAGGATCCATGAAGAAATGCTGCTCTAAGTGGGCATGCACCTGGAGTGGAAGGTGGAAGTGTTAAAAAATGACTTCGTTTTTCACAGTGATCTCTGCGTAGCGAACACTCAGCCAATGGGACTAGGATTGAAGACTGAAGTTGCTGCAGGAACAGGCACCTCCTCTGTCTTCCTGGCCACTGTGTCCCCAGGCAGAGGTCTGGCCAGGGGAAGGCTACCGTCGTTGTTGAAGCAGAGATGGTGGGTTAGCGGTGCTGAGTGGGAGGAAAGAAGCCAGAGAGGCAGGAAGGAGAGCAGGTGGGAAGGAGGACGATATTCTGAGCCACTCGGCTACAGTGGTTCTTAGTTATTTTGTTCTTTTCTTGTTTCAGAAACTAGGAGATGGGAAGAACTTTTTCTTCTCATTTTTTTTCCCCAAAGGCAGCTGATTCTCCCTACCTTGGGTTCCACATCTTTGATCCAATCAACTGCAGATAAAAAATATTTAGAAAAAGAAGTGGTGTCGGTAAAGAATGTTGGTGGACATTTCTATCCTTATTCTCTAAACACTGCAGAATCGAAGTGATTTATGTGCCATTTATATTGTACCAGTTATTATAAGGAATCTAGAGATGATTTCAAATATATGGGAGGACGTGTGCAGGTCCTGGACTAATACTGTGCTGCTTTATAGAAGGGATGTGGGCATCACGGATTTTGGCATCCTCAGGGGTCCCGGGACACGATCGCCACAGATTCCCAGAGGTGACTGGACATACATTTTCTTCAAGACGCCAAATTTCCTTAGATGTTTTTTCTTCTCCACTTCAGAGGGTGAGTGAATCATCTCACTGACCAGGACTTTCTGAACTAGTTAGACGCTGTAGTCTAGAATGTCTCCCAAGGATCCATGTGATAAAATCTTGGTCCCCAACAGCCACATTAATGTTTATAGTAGCACAATTCACGATAGCTGATTCGCAATTCACAATTCACATCTAGGTTGCCTGTGGAGGCAACCTAGATGCCCTTCAGTGGATGCATGGATAAAAAAAAAATGTGGCATCTATACACAAAGGAATAGTACTCATCAATGAAAAAGAATAAGATCAAATGGCATTTGCAGGGAAATGGATAGAGTTAGAGAAGATTATGCTAAGTGAAGTCAGCCAATCCCCCCCAAAATCAAATGCCAAATGTTTTCTCTGATATAAGGGGGGTTACTCAAAATGAGGTTGGGAGGGAAAGCAAGGGAGGAAGATTACTTCTAGATAGGGAATAGGGGTGGGAGGGAAAGGGAGGGAGAAGGGGAAGCATGGATGGTGGAAGGAGACCCTCATCATTATACAAAATACATGCATGAAGACGTGAATTTGGTGTCAACATGCCTTATATACAATTAGAGATGTGATAAATAAAGGTGTATAAAGAATTGTAATGCAAAAAATATTAATTAATTTTAAAAAACTAAAAAAATATCTTGGTCCCCAGTCTATAGTGCTATTAGAGGGTGGTGGAAACTTTAAGATATAGGACCTAGCCGGAGGTCTTAGGTCATTGAAGGGGATTGTGGGTTCTGGTCTTGTTCTCTGTTTCCCAGCTGCTGTGAGGTAAGGAGTCTTGCTCCACCACACCCTCCCGGCCATGGTGTGTTGGCTCACTATAGGTCCCAAAGCAACAGGGTTAACCGACCACAGACTGAAATCTCCAAAAGTGTGAACCAAATAAACCTTTTCTCATTTTAAATAGATCATCTTAGGCATTTGTTACAGTAACAGAAAGCTAACTGACACATAGTATAATAAGAAAGGCCCACTACTTTTCTTTGTAAGATTAAATATTTGCTTTTTTATTCTTTCTACCCCATAATCCTGTGTCTTCTAGTAGTGGGATAAGTCCATGTTGGGCCTAGGTGCTACCTATCTAGATCTTCATGCTATTGATGTTGAAATTGCTTGCTGTTTCCAAGATCATCTATGGGAACCTAAGTGACTGATACCTAAGACATGTTTATCCCTCATTATGGAGAGTTGGTTTCCTTTGTTTCTGAACCTTCTCCTCCCACCTCTCACTTTTCCTTCCCCAAAGGACATGGCCTAGGGGGCCAAGGGAACAAGTCCAGCCAGAGGGGAGAGCACCAGACCTGAAGCCAGGAGCTAGAGTTTGAGCTCCAACTTAGCTACTCATCCATCGTGTGGTCTTGAGCAAATCTCTTTGTACCCATAAATGATAAATGGCCCCTTGGGGCTGTCGTGGAAGGCAATAAGCTAGGTGTGGGACACTTTGACACAACCCAGGGGCGCTTAACCACTGAGCCACATCCCCAGCTCTTTTTATTTTTTATTTTGGGCCAGGGTCTCACTAAGTTGCGTAGAGCCTTGCTGAGGCTGGCCTTGAACTTGTGATCCTCCTGCCCAGCTGCGAGCTGCGGAGGTTACAGGCGCCACTTTGCTTTCTCCCTGGAAGGATGCCACGTGCAGTTCAGGGGAGGAGCCCTCGCAGCTGGGTCTAGATTGTAGTCACGCTGCCCTCTTCTCTAGTGGTCCCCAAGCTGCCAGGACAAGGGATGTTTTGGTGAACAGCCTGGAGCCAGCAAGTGCTCACTCACGTCTTTTGGCACAACTCCAGATCTAAGGACAATCAAAAATAATGCACCCGAGGGGCTTTTTGATAGATGCATTAAAACCAATAATGTTTTAAATATTCCAAACCCACTGTACTGTGAGCCATGACTCAGGGTTTGGGGCTTGACCATGCACCAGCTGAGGTTTGCAGATTCCCTGAACTCCGTTTCCTCATCTGGAACACGAAGGGAACATCAGGTTCTTTCACGCTGGTTGAGAGCTGTTTTAAATACTGAACATACAGTAACTGTGTGCAGTAGGTTCTCATTTTATGGAATTCAAAAACGGAGGCTCAGAGTCAACCTCTCCATCAGACCTGACTCAAGCCTGTCATTCTGATGTCTAATTGACCTCGATGTCTCCGTTCACTCCAGGAACAGAGGAACCCGCCAGGCAGGGACTCCCTCCCCTCCCCCACTCCGCCTTTCAGCTGCAAAAGTAAATGCAAACCTTCCAGCCTTGTTTTCTGGATTTGCTTGACCAAGCAGGTACCTGAGGCCTTATTATGGGATGTTCCTGTTCCTCTCTGAATATAGTCACCTGGTTTATGTCCATCAGCTAAAAAAGTCCCTGAAATAAATATTGGTTTTAAAAGGCAACCCTGTCTTTTTCATGGGGTGCTTTTAGCTTTATTTCTGAGCATCGGAATGAATGTGTATTTGAGAGAGAAAGACAGATCGGTGCTCAGGTCTTTGGGCACCGCTCCAGATCTAAGAATGATCCAAAGTGACGCTCCCGAGGAGGAACATTACTTGATTTTATAAACTTACAAACAGTTCGGCTGTGGTCCTAATTGCTACGGATGAGGAGATGGTCAGTAGGGTAAAAAAAGATGGACATTTAAAAACATGAACACGTAAGACAGTGATTCCGTGCTAGACTTCTGTGCAGCGGGCAGCTGGAGACTTCTGTGCAGCGGGCAGCTGGTTCTTTTGAAGTCGAGAGCCCAGTTTTGCTTTCTGAGGTGTGATTGGGCTCCTGAACACACCTGAGGGTGGATTTCTGGCTCTAAAGAAGAAATGACGAGGGAGCCGAGGGTGTGCCCGGTGAAACAACAACCCAGCTATTGTCTTGGCCCCCACCACGCCCCACCCTTTCCTTGTGACTGGATCCCTGGGCCTGACCTAGTCAGCAAGATAAGGAGCACTGAGGTTTTCTCTGCCTGCCTGGAGACTCCTCCTCCTGATCTTCTCCCTCTTTTCCTCCCCCTCCTCCTCCTCTTCCTGATCCTCCTTCTTGGCCTCTTCTCCTGGGTCCTCAATGCCTACAAGCCCCTGACTGGTCCCACCTCGACCCCAATCCCATCCTTCGCAGGTCCAGAGTCTCCTTTCCAAAGAAACCTTGCTGCAACAAAGTCCTGAGAAAAAGTTCCTCCCAGGGGAACGAGTCATCTCGAGCAGTCATCTCCAGAAGAGGCTCAGCCTCTGGCCTCACCTGGCCGACCTCCCAAGGACCCACTTAACCCAAAGGCATCCCAGGCCACGCCCAGCGGCTCTGGGCCCATCTTCCTGCTGGCCTTGATCCTTTTCTCGCAGGGAGTGTGTGTGGGTTTTGTTTCTGTTTTGTCTTTCCCTTGATGCTCTCCACCTTCTGTAGCAGGAAAGGGCTCTGAATCACATGGTGGGGTGGACATGGCTCCCCAGGCAGTCATCAGGAGTTTCTGAGCAGAGGATGGCAAAGGAAGGGATGACTTTATGGAGATGTCATTCCCAGGCCCCTAACTAGAGGCGAGCATCGCCCTTGGGCCATAAAAGGAAGACCTAATGTCACTCAGGGGGTCTTCTCTGGTTTGTGGTGTTCCCTGGGCCCAGATCAGGGCCGGTGGAGGAGCTCATTCTAACCCAGCCCTGCCTTCCCAGTATCCCCAGCTCGCAGCCTGGGCAGCAGAGCCTGAAACCCTGCCAGAGACCTGGATTACAGCCCCCACTTCCATCTCAGGCTCTCCATTTCCTCCCATGGACGGTGGGATGTCCTCATGGAAAGATCAAGACTCACAACCCCTGACTTTATGGAGAGTTGACTGTGTGCCCGGTCGCGCTGGGTCTCCATTCACCATCTCATTTAAGACCCAGTGAAGCCAGGACCGCGTCCGTCCCCATTTCAGAGGCGTAGGAAGGTGAGGTTTCAACAATGTCCCACGGCTACTCGGTCAAGTTATTGTCCAAATTATGGCTTTCTTGGACTCACTGAAATAACCTCACTTTACTTATATCTTGGAATCCATCAAGGTATCTCTCTCTATATCTAATCTCCGTATCTGTTTTCTATCTATCCATCCATCATCTGTCATTCATTCACCCTCTATTTATTCTCTCTCCGTATGTATCTAAACTTATCATCTCTCTTATTCTCTTTTCTACTTCTCATTTCTCCATCTTACTCAATCTATCGTTTCTCTCTCATTCTGAATACCTATCGTCTATTTCTTATTTGTTCTATCTCCATATCTATCGTCTATTTCTTTTCATCTATCTATCTATGCATCTATCTCTCATTTTCTATGACATGCACTTCTCACTTTATCTCTGTATCTATCATTTATTTTTCTACCACCTATTTCTTATTTTTCTCTCTCTCATTCTCAGATCTCTATCTATCATCTATCTTTCATTCAATTTTTCATCTATGTCTCATTTTCTCCATCTCCATCTCTATTATTTTTCTATCATCTCTTTCTTTAAAAATTTTGGAGGAACATATTTCTCATTTCTCTGAAGCCTTAAGCACCCCACCCCACCCCATTACCCTAGCACTTCTGGAGCTGATGGGAGGGAAGGGTGGTGGGCGCTGAAGTCCTGAGCTGGGCAGGGACCCTGTGCTGAAGGTCCCCTCCCTGTCTGGAGCCTCTGCACACCTTGATGTGGGGAGGGAGGCCCGGCTGCTGATCTCCACCTCTGCCTGGCTGGGGCTCTGCTCTCCTGGCTCCCGATCTTCTCCAGCCTGGATCCTGGTCTCCACCTCTTCCCCCTCCCATCGCCTGGCCTCTTGAGACTCCGCGGGCCTCACCGGCAGCCTCTTCTGCCTGACCTCTACAGTCCCCACCAGGAAACAACACAACACAGGGGGATTTCATTTTTTTTTCTTTTCTTTCCCTTAACTGTGTGTGTATGTGTGTGTGTGTGAGAGAGAGAACTGTATTGAGATCTAATTCACGGGCCACACAATCCACTCCTCTACAGTCTTCAAGTCAATGGTTTTTAGTGTGTTCACAGATGTGGCAGCCATGAGTACGATCATTTTAGAACATTTTTTACCACCTCCCAAAGAAAGCCTTTCAGCTATGCTTCCCCCAAATTGGCACCACCAGCCATAAACAGTCACAAATCCGTTTTCTCTGTGTGTGTGTGTGTGTGTGTGTCTCAATTTACCAAGTAGACGGGGGAGGAGTTCAGTGAAAACCTCTTCTCTTGCAGTGAAAATTACGATCACCTTCTGTGCTTATGAGCTTCTCATTCCATAAGCATCTTTCCCCCAACGAGTTGACATGAGAAAACAACGGGTTGGGCTCTTGTTCGTGGGCACTCTGAGGTCAGAGGTCACCTGATGTTAAACTTGGAAGATTCCAGGAGAAAGCTCTTTTCCCCAACCACCTGCCCCCGTCAGTGACGTGACGGGCTGTTAATAAAGCAATGGCCAAAAAGCCAACGAGAGAGAGGACACAGCATCTCCAGACAGCGCTGACCTGAAGTCCTGCAAAGCCAAAGTTGGAAGGAAGCTTTCGGCTCCCTCGGTGCCTATTTACTCCCCATGTTGTGGGTCTGGCATCTGAGACTCAGAGAGGTGAGGACAGGACCAAGATCCAGGCAGGTGTCAATCTTGGCCTCTTCCAGCCCGTTTCCCATTCCATGCATGGAACAGAACCATTTAGGAAGCCAAATGGGTCTAGGAGGATGTCAGGAACTCTGCAGAAGACAGGGAGTGAGCGTGACAGAGAAGGCACCAGGTCTGTGACTAGAGAACACAGCACCCCTGGAGGGTTTCCCCACGGAGTGCTATCAGCCCCAGGAACAGTGGCAACGAACTTTATTCTGGAGAAACGGGGCCAGTCCCCTGGCAGGGGGAGTGGGCAGGGGTCCCTGTGCCCGTGCAGTGTTCCATGTTGGTGCTTTGATCCTCAAAAGCTGTTCTCATAAATGAAGAAACAGCCTCGTTCAAGCTCCACGGGACCCAGCCAGCCAGTAGCTGTTGAGTGGTTGCTGCACCCCTGCAAAATTCTCACAAGGAAGGTGAGATGAAAACAATAGAAAATGAGCCACAGTTTTCCTGCTCTGTATGGTTGACGAGGAGGCTGGACAAGGAAGTGGCCCGTTGAGACAATTAGTCACAAAATGAAGTATTAAGGATTCTATTGATGGTCTGACAGGAAATCACACAGCACCTCTGGGAGGGAACACCGTGACCCACGGCTGCTTGGAGGAGGTGGGCTTGGAGTGGCTCCAAGGGCTGCAAAGAGAGCGAGGACGGGAGAAGCCACCTTGGCAATGGGAAGATGCCCAGGCAGGGCTGGGCAGGAGGAAAACCCCCCGGGAGATCTGGATAGGGCAGTATTTGCTTTAAATAGAGCTGCAGTGCTCAAAGATTACAAGCTCAAAAGAAGCAGAAGTCCCTTTTTGTTAAAGCAAAGAACATACAATTTTGAGCCATGATTCCCCACCCTCTTTAAAGGGTTTAATTCTCCTGGGTTGGGGCAGGAAATGCAGGCTTGGTTCTGACATGCTTGGTTTGGACAGAGCCTGCCTTGGGTCTACTTTGCATAGGGGCAAATTTTCTTCCTATTCTCCAAAAGTCCATGTATTTAAAGGCTTGGTTTCCAGTCTCCAGTGTTATTTGGAAGGTGGGGGAACCTTTAAGAGGTGGGGCCTAGCGGGAGGAAGTTAGATCACTGAGGGGATATTGGGACCTCTGTCTCCTCCTCTTCCTCTCTCTTTTCACTTTCTGGCTGTGAATTGAGTGGTCTTACTCTGCCATGCTTCCTGCTATGTTGCGCTGCCTTGCCCAAAGCAATGGGGCCAACCGATCCTAGGCAGAAATCTCCAAAACTGGGAGCCAAAATAACCCCTTTCTCTTTGTAAATTGGGTTCCTCAGGTGTTTGTTATAGGGATGAAATCTGACACATATACGAAGAGACACCCAGAGTCACTGTAAAGAGAATCAGCCCATCCTTTCCCCAAGACCGCTGCTGCTTCCAGTCGGACTGTAAGGTGCCCCTGGGTTCAATCGTCAGTCCCAAGAAAACAAACAAACAAAACTCCCCAAAGCCTTCTGTCCCTGGTTATCCACAGAGAATACATTCTGTGATTCCTAGTGGCTGCCTAGAACCCCAGATAGTACTGAACCCTGAGTATACTGCTACTTTTTCTCATGTTCTGTAGTGAGGACTGAACCCAGGGGCACTCCACCACTGAGCCACATCTCTAGCCCTTTCTTATTTTCTGTTTTGAGACAGTGCCTCACTAAGTTGTTGAGGCTAGCCTGGAACTTGCCTCAGCCTCCTGAGTTTCTGGGATCACATGTGTGCTTGATCACCCTTGGCTATCCTTCTGGGGTCTGCCCTGGGGCCTCCTTTGCATCAGTACTTTTGTGCTTTAGGACTATCATTAGTAAAATAAAGGTTACTTGATCTCAAGTGCTGTGATACCATGACAAAGATCTGATAGCTAAGATGGCTACTAAATGATTAATGGGAGGGTAGCCTATACCCTTGTCTGGTAGGAATGTGGTATGCATCAAAATTCAGCAAAGCCAGTGAAAGGGAAATGGAAATGAAAAGGGAGAAACAATTTTAATGATGGGAATTTCAGCCCCCGATGTGAGTCACATTTTAAGTTGCATCTAATAGGACAAGGCTGCAGATAAGAGATGGCCCCCAAAAGCCGTTGCTGAAATACAGCCACATTGGTTTCTCTCTTGGGTAGAAAGCCCAGGGGTGTGCAGTTCTCAGGACGCTGGGTCCTTTTGCATGATGACCTCTTTGCCATTCTCTCTGTGCCTTCCTGTCTGAACCTGCATTCTCTGAACACTGGAGCTTGAGGCCAAAGCTAAAGCGCTGATATTTTCCTGGGGAGTGAGAAAAGGAGGTGAGGCAGATCAAGATGGGTGCAGCACTGAGGGGCGTGTTTCTGGCTGGCTCTAGCTTTTCACCAACTAACTGTATTGTTTCCTGGTTCATCTCCAGAAAGGCCCATTGGGGAGCCTGGGAGGAGGAAGGAGAAAAGTTTGTTGGCCCAGTCGTATCTCCCAGTGGGCTTCCTGGGGCAGGAGGACCCCCACACTTGCGTCTGGCATCTCCTGCCAGTGAAAGCCAGATTCCACAACATCGTCAGAGGCATGTGTGCCATGAATCACAGCACAAGGAGCCCGGTGAGTGGGCGTGAGTCAGGGGCCTCTCTCCCTGCCCACTATGTCTGTCTGGAGAGGCCCTGTGCCTGCTCCGTGAGTGGGTCTCACGGTGTCTAGCTCCTTAGCAGCAACTGGAAGCCCTGGGGCAGCGGGTGAGAGGCCTGTGCTGCATGGTGTGGAGCAATGTGCTGCTGGGTTGCGCCCATAAGCAACCTGAGGAACCAGGATCATCTGACACAATAGGCTCAGTCTATCCAATCAGGTGAAGTGTCATGGTGCCCTCACCTCTGCCACAAGATGGCATGGGACTCAGTGAGTCTCCCCTTGAGAACACTAAAACCCTTCCCTGGCCTAAGAGAATGTAACTGGCACCACATGACCCTCTCAGAGATCCATTAGTAGCACGGAGAAGATGCTGCGCAGCACCTAGAACATCTCTGACTTAGGTCAAAATGACTGCAAATGCTCCAGCCTGTGTTCACATTCCTGCTGCCAAAGAAGGTAGGAGGGAAAGGGAAAGGCATCTGTCTCCTCCACTCAGGGTCACTTGGGAAAACTTGGACGGGACCAACCTGTTTGCCCTTCCTTGGCCAGGATTTAGCCCTCGTTCTACACTTAGATGTTAAACGTGGTCATTATTCTGGGTGCTCACCTGCCCAGCTACAAATTGGCAGAAGGTAGATCAGGATACTGGGGTCAGCTGGTAGTCTGTGCTGCAGCAGTCGGTGCTGGGAGCCCCTGAGCTAACACTGAGTGTGCTCAGCAAGTGTGCCCCTGTTTCAAATGGGTAGGTGTAGGGATGCAGGAGGGAGGGAAGTACAATCAGGGGTGGGGCGGAGGTGCCAGGGGAGGAGCCGGGAAGGGGGATGGGGAGGGAATGAGAGGTGGGAGCGAGGGTAGAGGAGGGCCCACCTGCAGACGGGGCAGGTTGGTTTCTATGGAAACCAGGCCTCTCTCCAGGGCAAAGGGCGGGTCCGGCCAGGGGCAGCACTAGCATCCAGCCAGGTCGGTGGTGCTGACCTGGACCTCGCCGGATCCTCCTCCTGCCCTTAGTCTGAAAACCTGGCCCGTAGACAGCGGCCTTATCCATCTTCCGCGTGTGCTCCCTCCAGGCCCCCCACCCCTTCACATGCACCCCTCCCGCCTGGCATCAACCAAAGGACCATCAGTGGCCCCCTGGCTCTCTGAAAGGGCATTTCTGGTTTCTAAAATGTTTCTGGGGGAGGTTGGGGGGTGGGTACAAGGATCCAGTCTGCAAGACGTCGGTAGCCCCCTCCCCAGGGAGCACTTGGTCCTCTGAGGGAGCCGGCCCTGGACGGACACAGCACGTGATGGGGACAGCCGGGAGGGAACAAAACCAGAGAGAAGCGCCTCCCCACCCAGAGGCCTCCTGAACTGAAACCTCGGTGCTTCCCCAAACCTGTGCGAACTGAAACCCCTGCCCCCCCCACACCCCGAGGGCGGGGCCTGGTGCAAAGCGGCGGAGCGATCACTCACGACAGAGGCGTCCAGGGACCCAGCACGACACGGGGTTGTCTGCAGCTAGAAAGTGTCTGCCGGGGCAGGGTTTCCCTCCCCCAAGGCGGAGTGGGAGTCGGGAGGGGCTGGCTGCCCCTGAAGGATGCGGCTCTGGCTGCCCCTGGATGCTGAATTCCAGCAGGGCTGCCTGGGGATCCCGCTGGAGGGCAGCCTGATAATATCAGGAGGAGGAACCCGGGAGTTCGGAGTTCAAGTCCTCATACCCCAGTTACTGTGCAACCTTGGGTCATAACAGCCTCTCTGAGCCTAGGTATTCATATCTGCAAAATGGGGCTGTGCCCTAGGCCTGATTGGGTGAGAGTGAGGATTAAACGAAGCTGCTTGCAGGGTATCTGGCTTTCCCAGGAGGTGTTTGGCTCTTCCTGAATTCCTCACCTCTGCCCTCACCTCCTGGAAGGCAGGATGGTTTCCTTCTGCCTCTTCCATGAAGATCAGCAGGTGACGATGTTTCCTCTGCCACAAGCCTGGTCCAGCCTGGCAGGACCCAGGGGCTTCTGCAGGACTCAGTGGGAACCAGGGCCATTTGTGCGGCTCCTTTCTGCTTGCAGTGCATGACAAGACCCCTGAACCTCACCCTGAACCTCACCCTGACCCTGAAAGGCCGGGGCAGAGACTGGCTTGGCTTGGTTCCCTCTCCTCCCAGTGGTGGGGCATCCCTCCCCCGTCCTGAGCCACCTGCTCCCCTCTCTTCAAATCAAGTAGGGAGCCCCAGGATGGTGCCAAGGGTGGGAGACCGCCCACCATGCCCACCTTGATTTCCAAGTGCCACTGCCTAACCGCAAAGGGTTGTCCCCAAGCCTGTGCATCCCTCTCTGAATGGAGGCTGAATTTAAATTCTCTCATCTCACACCCTCCTCCTCCACCTGCTCCTGGACAACCCCTGGAATCTTTTTTCCTTGAACTTTCAATTGAAAAACAGCATCTCTCCAACCAAGAACAGACCCAGGTCCACGGCCTCGGAGGGCAAAGGCACGTTGAATGTGTTGGGCACTGTGACTGCTCTGACCCCCCCCCCCCCCAGCACCTGCAGCCACCCAGGGTCTTGGAAGCACACATGACCTAAGGGAACTCTGCCACTCCCTCCTGTATTGGCTCCTTATTTATCCCAACAGAGGACAGGGCGGCATGTTCTGAGGAGCGGGATGCCCGTGGGGTGCCGGGTTGGGTGGGGGAGGGCTGATGACAGCGCCCTACCTGGCACAGGGGAGCTGGTGCACCTGTGGGGAGGTGCGGTGCGGGGCCTGGTCTGAGCAGAGGTGTTTGCAGAAGGGAGTGAGTTTTGTGGGGAGAGGCAGTGAGGTCATTCCCACCCCAGGTGTGTCGTGGGAACAGGATGGCGGGTGGGCGTGGGATGACCAAGCTGCACTCGAGTCAAGAAGAGTCACTAGGAGGTGAGATGGCCAGGAGGGACGGTCATGCAGAATCCCGTGGGTCACATCTGTAACTTCACAGCATGGCCAGCCACCTGTTCATCCTCTCACCCCAAAGATCTCATTTTTTCCTACCCCAGAACAGAGAGAGGACAGGCCCAGGGAGGAGGGCAAGGAGCCGGGTTGTAAAGCCTGGGCTAGTTCATTCCCATCCAGGTAAAACTCTGTCTCTATTTTTATATATTTGCCACATTTGTTAAAAGAGACAGATTCTTATTATTTTGCCCAGACTCTGAACTCTGGGCTCAAGGCGTCCTCCTGCCTCGGCCTCCTGAGGAGCGGGCACTGCAGGTTGCCCCCCTGGCCTGGCCGATCCCTGTGTTTAGAAGGGTGCAGCGGTCTGATTCCCGTGGCAGCAATGTCGCATGCTTTTCCCTGGTCCCTCCCTGGCCCTTTCCGTTCTCCCCTTGAGCTCTGGGCTCCAGGTCCCTCTTCTGTCCATCTTATCTGCCCCGGGGTGCCGGGTTCTGAACCCTCCGCTGCACATCTGGACCTCCGTCAGGAAGACCTTGCTGTTGTTTCTGTTAGCTGCTTCTCCTTTCCACAGCTGCTGGTGGGAGGCAGGGGCAGGGCTCGTCTGCAGGGCCAGACCCACAGCAGCAATGTCCCACCCGGAGACCACTAGGTGGGCAGGAATGGCCGCTGGGGCGGGCAGGTGGCCCCTGCAGGTCAGGGCAGCCCCTCCAGCCACCGTGGGAACTTGATGCTGGAAGGCCTGGGGGGCTCCCCCGTTTGAATTTCTTCTTTCTATTTTATTGAGACTTGAAAGTGCCACAAAATGTGAAATATTCAATTCTGCTTTTCAAATGGAAAGCCAAGCAAGGGTCACTGTCCCGTGATAGAGGGGAACACTCGGAGAACTAGAGGCCCGGGTGCAAGTCATGCTACCAATTGGCAAGGCACCTGGTCTCTTTGGGCCTCTGGCTTTTGCTTGTAAATGGACCGGGTGGCTGACATCTCTGGCCTTCAACGCCATGTTGTTGCCTAGAGTTCTAGAAATGTCCCTGGCAGCAGATAAAGTAGACTCAGAAAAGAAAATTAAGGATTGCTCTGACTTTTGCATTTTTAAAATTTTAATTTTTTTTTTTTTTTTTTTTTTTTTTTTGTGTGTGTGTGTGTAGTGCTGGGGTGGAACCCAGGGTCTTGCATATGCTAGGCAAGTCACTGTGTAGTGTCCCCAGGCCCAGTGCCCACTCTGGGTATTATTATTATTATTATTTTACAATCCAAGTGTTTTGTTTTCAAAGGTGAGAAAAGGAAGGAGGTGTCCCACAGAGGACGAATATGTTCTTGGGCTCACAGAGGGCTTGAGGTGTGGCTCGAGGTCAGCCCTGTCATTTCAGACACAGTTGGAAACTCACTTCTCCCTCTTACGTAGTCACATTTCCTTGTGGAAGTGGGACAGTCTCTGGGCTGCTCAGGAGACTTCCAGAAGGTCCTGGGACCAGCACAGAGTGTGCGTGAGGCATGGGGCAGGGGGACCTAAAGGTGGTGGGACAGTCACTCACCTCAAGGGTTTTTCCATCCCACTGGCTGACAGATAGAACGATATGACAAGGTAGAACGAGACCAGGGACAGGCAGGAGCGGCGGAAAGGGCCGTTTATTCTAGCCTGGAAGGTGACATTTGACATGTGTTGGCCCTTCAGGGTGAGCTGGGAGGGCTTCAGATGGACGAGCAGGCGCTGAAGCAACTGGCCACTGGCCCCTCTCTCTCCCTCTCTCCCTCTCTCCCTCTCTCTGAGCCTTGGCTCCCCCCAGGCCTTCTTCACGCCCATTTCCCCACAGCTAGAGTAAGACTCTGTGTCCCTGGAGCTCAGCTGGGGCTCCTGCCCAGGGACGCTGTCCTCAGTCTGCAGCTGGGAGGGACCCCACTTTGCTGGGCACATCTTTTCCTACAACCCTAGTTGACTCTGGCCACATTTCCTAGCCCCATAGAAACCAAGTAACTTGATGTTGAAAAGCTTTACGTGGCTGAGGAGGAAGGTCCATTGTCCTTCTGTGTCACTAAGGAGTCTCTTCCATCTTGACGTCTTTCTACAGTTGGGGTGGGGGGGGGAGAGGGAAAGAGGAGATGGTCCTGAAGTTTGGGGTGTCTGTGAACAAGGCGGCATCTTGAGTAGATGGACAGACAGTCCACGCTCTTCTTACCCAGGCTCCAACTTCTAGTACCTTCCTTTACCAGCTGCAGGGTCAGGAGGTTTGGGGGGCAGATGGGGAGAGGGTGACCATGCAAGCCCAGATAAGGCACGTGCCCTTCCTTTCTGACTGTGAATGAATGACTCTCTGGTGGACAGAGAGGTCGCTCTGAGCCCCGGTGGAAAATGCAGAGTAGGGATGCGTTCTGTCTTACAGAGGTCAGGAGCCATGTCCATCCTTGGGTTTGGAGGGACGCAGGAGCTTAGGCACAGAGACGGGCGAGAAGGATGCTCTGAGGAGCTAAGGACCAGCCACCAGGGCCACTGAGGGGAGAACACCCTGATGTTTCCAGTCTGTGGCTGTCACTCGACCTGGGCCACCTCCTTCAGTCTCTGCTCAGCAGCAACACACGTTTACGGTCACTTCTCAGGAGAACTCTGCCCAGGAAACCTGCCAGCATCTCGCTGAACATGATCGGCTCCCGGGTCCTGTGTTTGACGCCTGTGGTTTCCCTGGAGCCCAGGACGGCAGGGCACACGTTAGAAACCTGATCGATGCTATCGTCAAGGTAGCAGAGCACTGTGATCCCCTGACCAAGGCCTGGCGGCCATCTTTTGTCTGGTAGAGAAAGGACCCACAGTCACCTGGACTGTACTCAGGGTGGAGTGCGTTAGATCGGTCGCTACTGCCGACTTCATTGGTGACTTTCTCTCTTTCTTTTTTGAAGTCAAAGAAAAAGCATTAAGCACACTGTAACTGCCATGTGGGTCAGTGTGCGTAAGGCTGGAGTGTAGAGAACCGGAGTGAATCTTTACAAATCGGACGTGGTGACCAGCACGTTAGTGGCTGCTGAGTCCCGGTGAGGGCTTTGCACAAGGATTTCCCCCATCCTGTGTCTCTGATTCTCTTCTCATCTTCTGTGCCATCACCAGAGGGCATCTGGGGAGGAATACATTTCTGAAAAGAAGACCGACTCCCTGGGCCTGGTGCCGCACACCTGTAATCTCAGAGGCTCCAGAGGCTGAGGCGGGAGGATCACGAGTTCAAAGCCAGCCTCAGCAAAAGCGAGGCACTCGGCAATCCAGTGAGACCCTGTCGCTAAGTAAAATACAAAATAGGGCTGGGGATGTGGCTCAGTGGTCGAGTGCCCCTGAGTTTGTTCCCCGGGACCCGCTCCCCCCCCCACCCCGAATAAAAGACTGACTTGAAGCAGACTTCTAGAAGATTCTTGTGCGTTTGGCCTTGGTAGAGCAGGGAGTTGGCTGCAGGAAGGCTGGGTGACAAAGCCACAGGAATGGGTGACAAAGCCACAGGGGGTCCAGGGCCTGATCAGGGAGGGAGGGAGCAAGGGGCGTACAGAAGAGGCGGTCTGAACTAGAGAGCAAACGCGGGCTTGCGGTGTGGAAGAGATGAGCTCTGACGATCTCATGTTTAGTCTTTACTGTACACCCCTCTGGAAATGAGACCAAAAGAGAAGACTATGGACCCTGTCAGGTCCCCAGATGATGGCCTCTGGAGGGGCCTTCTGTGACTAGGGAGCCTAGTGGGGTAATGATTAAGGTGGGCCCCAGAATTCCACTGCCAGGGTGCAAATCCTGCCATCTCACACTCTGGCTCTGTGACCTGGGGTAAGTTAATTAACTTCTCTGTGCTTTGGTTTCTCCACCTATAAAAGGTCACTCCTGGCACGATGGGAGGTTAAACCCAGGAAGAGTTTAGAATAGTTCCTGCTGCGTAGTGAGGGCTCCACACACTGGAGCCGTGTTCACCACACGTCCTCCGGGCACAGTGGTTGCTCTTAAGAGTTTGTAATTAACAGGGCAGGAAGAAAATGGCACAAAACACACAAGATGAGAGAGAATTCATAAGTGTCCTTAGAATTTACAAATGTTTTAATAAAAGGAATCTAGGGAAACCTGCTATTGGGTCCCCTCTGGCTCTGTGAGAGAGTTCTGTTTCTATTCATGTTCCTTTTTTGGGGGGGGGCAGGGGGTACCAGGGATTGAACTAGGGGGCACTCCACCACTGAGCCACGTCCCCAGCCCTATTTTGTATTTTATTTAGAGACAGGGTCTCACTGAGTTGCTTAGGGCCTCACCATTGCTGAGGCTGGCTTTGAACTCTCGATCCTCCTGCCTCAGCCCCCCCAAGCCGCTGGGATTACAGGAGTGCACCCTGGCACCCAGCTTGACTTTATTTTTGGAGTCCGAGTTGGCTTCCAGAGCTGAACTACTCCATTGCTGATGCTGTAGTGCGATCATGTAACTGACGATACATTTCTTCCATGGAGAGCCATGTGAAGATAGCCTTTTCCAAACATGATATCTGAAAGCTTGTACCAGCATGATTTCTCACACACACACACGTGCACACACACTCACACACACACACACACCACACACACACCACACACACACATACACACACTTATTTTTCTTATTTCATAACAGGCAAAAGCTTGATTCTGAACATGCCACCAGTCCTTAACCCAGCTTCTAGAAACTACTGCAGTTTTTCAGTGAACACGATGGGGTACCCCATCTGGGAATGGTCCTCGTCCACACCACTCTTGGGGAGCACACCTGGGATCTGTGTTAATACCCATGATTCCACTGTGCTGATCCAGATGCTGGTCCCAAAGCAGAGCCCCCCCGGGGGGCAGGTCCCATCTCTCGGCTGACTGGGGGTCCTTCCAACCCCTCCCTCCAGACTTTGGAGCGAGTGACAGAGACGATATTAAACTAGAGAGCACGCCCCTGAAAAGTCATGAAGAGTTGGGAGAACCAGTTTTAGGTGTAAACAGAGAGAAAAGTGGAGAATGAGACAAATCTGCAGAAGTTCAAGCAAGACACTAAATGGCCCCAGAGGGATGGGACAGAGTGGGGGGGGGATTGAGAAGGGGGTGGGGAGGGAGCTGGAAGCCGCAGCAGCCTTACTGTGACAGCTTCCCGGGTCTCCTCTCATTTCCCGCCAGGTTCCCTGCATTTTCAGTTTGGAACACAGAAGCCCTGAGTCTTGGGGTTACTTGGTTCTTTCTTGTAACCAGAAATCCTTGACAGGGATGGAAATCAAGGCGAAAACAAAGATCATGCCATTTCTACCCTGGTCATCTGAACTTTGCCCCGGAGAGAAGCGTCAACATGAGGTGCTTTTCCCCGTGTGCAAAAGGCCTGGCAGCTCAGGGAAGTTACACTAAAACCATTTCCATCTGGTACCCACCAGCGTAGCCACATCCCCTGCACAAACACCGCCTGCTGTTTGGGAGCACGATCGGTCTTTATTCTTTTTGTCATTATTATTGTCATCTAATGCTTTTGTTTTGCTTTCTCTGCTCTAATTGGGGCTTTATTTTTCTATCCAGAGCATTAAAAAAAAAAAAAGTCTCTGGATGCAGCTTGGTTTTTCTGTTCCCAGAATCCTAATACATTTGGAATGTTCCACCAACCAGCATAGACCAGGGTGTTGCTATTGGGCGACTTATTTAAGCTTTTCCTCTACCGATCCATAAAGTCTAGATTTTCTACAAAGCCAAGGCAAGCCCTTTTTATAAAACTATGACTATAATTAGAAAGAGAGGCATGATTATCACTCTCCAAAGACTCCAACTTCTGAGGGCGAGAAACCAAACTGCAAAGTCTTGAAGAAAATAAAAAAGGAGAAACTTTATGGATAATTGAGGAATTTCAAGTATTTAGGTCAACTTATCAAATGGTTTGACATGTGACTTTGATGTGACCTTGACATGTGACCTTGGGCTTGAAATGACAGGCCGTGTGCATTTCAATAGGAGATTCTTAGGTCTTGGCCCAAACTTCCTGAATGAAGCCAGAACTTGCAGTTTAAACCGTCTCCCTAGGTGACACTTATGCCACCAACATGGAGAACTTGTCTCCATTCTCCGGAGAAGGTTGACTGAACTATTTCACATGATTTCCTCCTCTGGGTGCTCAGGCAGCACTAAAGAAGGGGTCTTGTCCCTATTAGGAAGAACACCAGCCATTCCAAACTCTGAGGGACTCTTCTGGAGTCTCCCAGGGCACTGCTGGTGACATTACATGAAGGAAAGAATGCAGAGGATGTTGTCTCTCTTGATGAACCAGGCCGTTGATGGCATCTCAGAAGGCTTCCACTTCCCTGGGAGAAGACCCCCTGTGGCTCCCACCTCAGCAGGAGACCCATGCCTCTCTTTCAAGCCCCTCCACCCATCTGCAGGACCCACAGCATGGCGCCTGGTCCCTGGCCCTGGGAGGGGGGTAAGCTGCTCTGTCACGGTGGACTCTCACTACCCAAGGTCTTCCGGCTGCACAGGGCACTCCTGGTGGCCTTAGCGCTTTCTTGGGGGAATCAGAGTCATCTGGTTCTACAGTAGCCTTATGGCTGTCATTGCAAGAATGTCCCGAGAACCAGTCTGGAGTTGTTTTGAACCCAAGGGTATCCATGCCTCTCAGACATTACAAGACTAAGGAGATCTCTATGAACTGCATCACCAAGAATCATTTTGGTTGCAAGCAACAGAAGATTCAATGGCTGTTGGCTTCTAGCCCTGGAATATGCTCGGACGGTTCTGTGGCTCTCTCTAGCCTGCTTCTCGACATCCTGCCCGCTAGCGAAAAGGGACCGCCAATCACAGCTCCCCGAGCAGGAGGCAAGAAGTCTCTCACCCCCTGGACCTCTACCATCAGGGAGAGAGGTCTTCCCCACAGGCAGACCCCGGTCACATATTTAATCCCAGGACCCATGACTGCTCAAGGGAGTAGCCATTGACCAAGGGCAATCCCTACCGTCCGTCAGAGTTCTGTGAGCCATGAAAGGGACCTGACCATGGGGAGGCCATAAAAGTGAGCCCCATCTGGTGAGCAGATAGTAGCAAGCAAAGATGTCACAGGGCTTTTTCCTCCAACCAGAGCACAGCACCCAGGGAGCAGCAGCTCCTGGAGCACCATTGCAGGAGCGACCTAGGGAGAGGGAAGTCAGGATGGCCAGACGGTGACCAGTTGCAGTAGCATCTGCTGAATGTTCTTGAGTCCTGCCAACTCTGTGTAGGGGCAGCATCCTGCAGTGAGGGCCTCGAGTCCCACCAGCAGAGCATGATCAATAGGTCATGGTGGCTGTGGCCTTGGGTGCTCAGATCCAGCCCCTAGGAACAGGCTCTGGCTGCTTTACTTGGTTCATGATCTAGAACTTCTGTGTGAGATGGGGTGAGGCTTCAGGGATGGAGGGTGGCTATGCCAAATAGCGTCAGGTATAGGAGCGAGGGGTAGGAGCCTAGCTGCGGGAGCACGGCTGGGGTGCTCAGGGGGTGAGACTGTTGACTGCCCGGGTGGGCTTAGGGAGAAGCCTCGAGAAGCCAACCACAAGGCCTGGCATTTGGCCCGTTACATCAACTGGCACTGAACACTTTCTGTATACCTCTTCCTGATGGGTTCTTCTTACTCTGTGCCCTTCAGGGAGGCGGACCTTTATGGGTGCAGTGGACAAACTCCATGACCGCTGGCTTTGGGTTGGGTCTGGTTAGTGGAGTTATCAGTTGGAGAGGCTGCGGGGACTGGAGTATTTTTCTCTCCTAGATAAGCTCCTTACTCCTTTTCTGGAAGGCGGCACCATACTTACAGCTCCTCTAGTTGGTCTGGGAATCACTGCTCCCCTCACCCTTGAGCTTCAGGCCCAGAGGGAGCAGTGACTTCCTGCTATTGTTAGCTTCAGGTATTGCACCGTTCCCTAAATCCTATTCACTCTTTTATAAACATTATATTTATTATGGTGTGTTAGTCAGTTGTCTATTGCTGTGAGAAAATGCCTGAGATAATCAACTTAAAAAGAAGAAAGGTTTGTTTTGAAACCTTTGGTTTCAAAGGTTTCAGTCCGCAGTTGCTTGGCTCTGGTGCGTGGGCCTGTGTCAGCACAGTATGTCATGGTAGAAGTGTGTGGCAGAGGAGGCCTATTCACCTCATGGTGGTCAGGAAGCGCACACACACACACACACACACACACAGAGAGAAAGAGAGAGAGAGAGAGAGAGAGAGAGAGAGAGTGTGTTACCTAACTTCCTTTCATTAGGTTCCACCTCTTAAAGGTTCTGCTACCTCCCAATAGTGCCACAGGATGATGACCAAGCCTTTAATACACGGGCCTTGGGGGAAAGTCTATTTCTAAAATACAGCACATGGTTCGATATCATTTACCTCTATCTCACTCCCGTACAGCATGGTACAATTATAACAATAGTTGTCCAGTATTTATATTATTAAACTACCACAGTATTGTTGACCTTAGAGCCAAGCAATTACGATGTTTCTTTTACTAAACAAATTCTTGGGTTTTTTTTTTTTTTTTTGCTGGTTACCACAGACTTTCTGCGGAGCTGTTTCATTGCCTACCTTTAACAAATGGCTTCATCTCTATTTTTCCCCCCTTGGGTGAGGGGTAGGTGCACAGTCCACCAGCCCTTATAATAAACAAAGTTGACATCATTGCCTTCTAAAGATTAAAGTCATAACTAAGAGCTAAAAATGGAACGTTTAACTCCCAAGGATTCCCTTGAAGATTTTACTCCCTTTGGCAAATAGTGTGACCACTTTTGAGAGGTGTGGGGGGTGGGCTGGGGATAGAACCTGGGGCCTTGCATATGCTAAGCATGCGCTCTACCACTGAGCTACACCCTCCCTATGAGCATTTCATAGATCTGAATACTCGACTAGACAAACACTATGACCTCTTTCAAGTGTGTATTATCATCCCCCATTTCAAACACACCATTTTACATTTGCTGACTTTTAGTTATAAGGTGTGTCTTCTCCTTGCCTGCCAAGTATTACAGGGAATTGTCTTTCCTTGATCATCTTAAGGCCCAACTGGTCACAAGGAAATTTTGGGATGTATCTGTCCAAACAAACAAACAAAAAAAAATTAGTACATTGAGAAAGGAATTAGTATGTAATGGGATCCTCTATTGCCGGTTAACAGTTTTATAAATATAATGCTTCTATTTTAAAATTCAGAAACTGTGGTGTCATAGTCCGTCTTCTGTTGCTATCACAGATTGCCCTAGGCTGGGTAATTTATAAACAATAGAAATTTATTTGGTTCGTGGTTCTGGAGGCTGGGAATCCCCAAAGCATGGCACTGGAATGTGGAGAGGGCTTTCCCCGTTGCTTGATCACACAGTGGAAAGGCAAGCAGCAAGTTCGAGAGTGAGAGAGAGAAATTGTGTTGAATTCATCCCTTTTATCAGAGACCCAGTCCTGCAGTAACTAATGCACTCTCATTGATCTATTCATGAGGGTGCTGAGACCTGGTCCCTCTTAAAGGTCCTGCCTCTTGATACTGTTCAAGTGACAGTTAAATTTCAACACTAGTTTGCAGGGGAAGTTTAAACCTTAGACTGTGGCTTTATTTCTACAACCTCTTCCAAAAGACCCTGCCCTGGATGGAGCCCTCTGTGAGCCCCCAGTGAGCTGCAACCCTCCTCCTGCCCCCTCCTGGGCTGAATATCCTGTCCCTGGATCCCATTCTTTCCGATTTCTTGATGACTTCCTTACTTGTAAGAGGGAACACATAGAAGGCTAAGTTTTCTTGAGGTCATGCATATCTAAAATCATATTTATTTACTTTCCACGTGAGTTCTATTTGGATAAGTTTGAGATGTTAGGCCACACATTATTTTCATTCAAAGACATGAAAGCATTGCTCCATTATCTTTGAGCAGCAAGGGTTCCCGGAGAGATGTCTGAAGCCATGTGATCTCCATGTATTTGTTTGTGACGTATTTCCTCGTAGAATTTTCTTTTTAACTCGGGTATTCTGACATTCAGATATTAGATTTAATATCTAAAGTTTTCTCCCCCCCCCTCCGGACCATGGGGTTTATCCAGGACATAAACATCTGTATTTTTATCTGGTTACTAAAATGCTTGAGGTGGGCCGGGGTGATGGAGCAGAGACGTCTGTAGGTCTCAGTGCTCATTGTGCATACTAACCCCCCTTCCCTCATTTTAATTCACCCCTACCTTACACTGTGTCTGACGGACCATGTCTACAAAATCCAGGTTAATTTTCTCCAGACTCCCAGGGTGTGATTTCTAGTTCCTGACTCTGAAGTCTCAAAGCCTGTGCCTTGAGCCATTAGGCAATCCTGCCTTCTGTGAGGTCACCTCCGTGTCTGCTCTGAGGAGTTTTTTCTTCTAGTAGCAATAACAACATCACCTCCATCTTTATGTTTACCACAGCCAGTGACAAAGACTCTCTCTTACCCAAAGAGAGAGTCAGGCTTCTTCATGCCTGGGCCAGGACACTGGCGTCTCTCAGTCTTAGCAAGAACCCTACAAAGTTATTCTAGTCTGGCAAGAATTCCCTTCGCTCCTGATGTCTGTTCACCTTTGATGTCATTATGGCCAGGGTCTAAATGTCCCCCAGGGCCAACGTGCTAAAGGGTTAGTTGCCAGCTTATGGTGCCATTGGGAGCTGGTGAAACCTTTAAGAGGCGGGGCCTCACGGGAGGAAGTTAGGTCATTGGGGGTGTGTTCTCGTAGGGGATTATGGAACCCAGCTCCTTCCTGTCTCTCTTCCCAGCTGCCATGAGGTGAGAAGTTTCCTTAGCCACCTGCTATATGTATGTGTGTAGATATAGATATATTTAACCATGGAAACTGGGAAAAACAAAACAGAACAAAATTCTAAAAGTGTCCAGTCTATAAAGTAGATTTGGATCCTTTTCTTGGCTTTTCCAAGAACACCCGTCAGTATGACAGCTTTCTGTTCTAGAGGGGATAGATTTGTGTAGGTCAGTTCTTCATCCCTGAGTGTTATTTTATCAACTTCTTGGGTCTGTTTTGCCCATGACCTTGTCAACGTCTCCTTTGGTAAAAGCATTTTCCCTATCTTGCTTAAGAAAAGCAGGCCACAAAAAAATGAGCGCTTCATTTCTGAAGCTGATGAGCAGTTCCCCGTGTTGGTGCCACACACACACACACACACACACACACACACACACGCACGCAGACAGATCGAGAGCGACAACCAAAGTGACCATGTGTTTCTGGTTGGGCTAAAACTGAGCCTTTGTGAATCATTTCTATTCTTAAATTATGAGCCCTTAGAAACCTGAGGGAAGAGGGCTGGGTTCAATGTTTTATTACTTCACGGTGGGTGGTGAGAACAATAGTGAGGGATTAGTAGCGAGATTTAGTGCTGAGAATTGCAATGTAAGAAAAGCTAATTTTATAGTTGATTCTGCAGAAGAATGATAAGAATGCGGGAAACCATGGAGGGCTCCAGGCTGGCAGGTCAACTCATTTCTGCTGTGCCTTTACCGCACTGGTCCCCACCCCAGGACCTAAACAGTTGTGCTTTGTGTAGGGAGATCACTCAGCCGCTTAACGCCCTGTGCCTTTGGGAGGATCTAGGCGGGTGGACCACAGCCAGGTGAGCCCCACCTGGGAAGGTGGCAGACCCGGGGGACCTCTTGGGAACACAGACAGGGCTTCCTGATGGGTGAAGGAACGAGGATTCACAATGAGCTTGATCTTCCTACCAGTGATCAAAGGTGGTGGATCTTGCTACTGAATGAGAGAGTTCCCTCTGCTCGGGCTTTGTCTTGGGTGCCTCTTTTGTTTAATGATAACTAGTCATTTAGTGAATTGATTTAGATGAAGAATGGGATTTTGAAGCAGTCTTATTTCCTCCACAACAAAGAAAAGTATACAAAGGCTGCAAGTGTAACCTAAAATATTTTACTTAAAAACGGAAAAAAAATACAAAAATCTAGTATGTGGCACAGAAATTTGAGTGATGCTTGGACCAGTGGCTTCCATTTGATCTAACAATGTTTCTATCAAGTACCCCCCCCCCCTCTCTCTCTCTCTCTCTCTCTCTCTCTCTCTATATATATATATATATATATATATATATATATATATATCCTTTAACTGATCCTGATTTCTCCCTTACAATGGAGTTTGATCATTAAGACAAAATTACAACAGATTAATATATATATATATATATAGGCATATATATACATATATAAAAAGTTTGATTGTACCCATTTCACATGCTAGCGAGTCCTCTACCACTGAGCTACAGCCCCAGGCTTCAGGAATTTCTTGATGACACAGGTATAAAAAAGGAAAGTGTGAAGAATCTTATTTCCCTTTTGCCTTTAAAGTAAACAGAAAAGTTAGAAGCAGAAGCAGAAGGAAAAGGAAAAAAGAAAATTAGACGAAGCAGTCATTATTTAACAGCTCACGTTTAGGAAGGGACCATATTGAACATGAGTTTCCATATTTCTTGAGATCTTGCTTCAACGGACTCCCGATGCCCGCCTTAGAATGGAGTCTGATCACTTACGTTTCCGAAAGACAGAATTACAACAAAGTAAAAGACCTCGTTCTAGAATCTGGCAACACTTCATTTCATAAAACAGAGCAAGTGTTTCCAGGAGCAGAGGGGTTTGGTTTTCGAGGAAAAAAAGGGCTGAAGAAAGCAGGAAAGAAAAAAAAAAAAAAGATTGACCATTTCAGTTACTTTTCTTGTAAAGCTGGGACAGGAGACAGGACCATGGGAAAATAACTGGCTAGCGTCAGGGCTATTTAGGTTACATTTCTGCTCAGTGTGAAAGCAGAGGGAGCTTTACGTGTGGGTTGGAACTGGGCTGTTTGAGAAGCGTGTTGTGATCTCTCTCCTGGTTCCCCCAAAGGTCGGGTAACAACGGAGTCTCAGTTTGGGGATCTGGAACCTCAACATGAGTGAGCCCATTTTGATTCAAGTCTGGTCCTTTGGGTCCAAGGACACGAGCTTAGTCCAAAATTATGACCTCCTAGAGCTTTCACTGCACAACGTCATTTGCTGTGACAGTCCCCATCCTGGTAATGGTTGCATGGGGACCTTTTGCCTTCTATTCTTTTTTCAGAATATTTTACTGGGTTGACCTGCACACGTTTGCACGTGCCCAGGCTTTTTCCAGTGATCAGGATGGCGCTGGGGACAGAACTAGCTGAAAATTACGTAATGAGAGCCAACATCACAGATGGTGGGCGCCTCCAGTCTGAGCCTCTCTTGGGCTGTTTTTTTTGGTAGTTAGTTTTGCTGAGTCTTGGGTGGACGGTGTCTTAATTCAGATGCTTCTGTGTTTGGTAGTCCAGGGTACTAAGGACATTCTGTTTTCAGAAACAAAGAAGAAAAGAAATGATCTTCCTCATGACAAGGGCATTTCAAGGTGAGAAGCCCATTTGTAAAGTTGTGCTTGGTGTCTTGGGCCTTAACCTTAACCAGAATGAAGGGGGCATTTTGATTTGAGCTATTCTGTTTCAGCAGCCAGGATAGGACATGGACATGCCCTTGCATGACAGTCGGACGTCATCTGTAACAAGAGACGACAGAGGGTTTTGCTGTTGTTGTTTGTTTGTTTAATCATGAAAAGGAAGGTCAAAAACCATCACGGTTGAAATGGCAGAAATAAAACCTTGATGTTTTCATTCTTAACACGAGGGGAGGTGTTCCAGATCTGAACTCTCTAATAAAGGAGAGAGAGAAGGATGGAATTTCCCTTCGTCCTTCTATTAGTTATGCTATTATCCTTCTATTAGGAATACTATTAGTTATGCCTGTTAGAAAACAAAAAGTTGCACCATTTTAATATTCAGCCTTTTTCTTTCCCCCTTGACTTTGTTTCTTTACTTATTGATTTATTTTTGGTGCCAGGGATTGAGCTCAGGGGCACTCCATCACGGAGCCACATCCCCAGCCCTATTTTGTATTTTATTCCGAGACAGGGGCTCATTGAGTTGCTTAGTGCCTCATTGTTGCTGAGGCTGGCTTTGAACTCACGATCCTCCTGCCTCAGCCCCTGGAGCTGCTGGGATTATAGATGTGCACCACGGCACCCAGCTTGACTTGACTTTTGGAGTCTGAGTTGGCTTCCAGAAGTGCTGAACTACTCCATTGCTGATACCAGTCATGCAATTATGTAACTGACAATACATTTCTTCCACAGAGAGCTTCTGGCTGGCTTCCTTTTGAATAGTTAGGATATTTTGTTTAGAGAGGTTTTTCTGAGTCATCATAAAGTTAGTCTCTGGCAGATCTGCATTTACTTCTGAAGGAGAGAAATGGAGGCTGGTGAGAAATTGGCTAACGGAGCAGCATGCAAGACAAGGAACGAGAGATTGGCAGGGGCAAGAGGCCAGAAGGCAGGGTAGGGTGAAATGGTTGAAAAGAGACACTACAGTCCTTTATTTAAAAAAAAAAAAAAAAAAAAAAAAAAAAAAAAGCATGTATAGAATTTGTCAATTCAGCATTTACCCAGCATCTGCTGTCTGGGGCAGGGATTCCAAATTCCCAGCTCATTAGGAGCTGAAGCACCGGGTGCTACTGATGGCTTGGTAACATAGGACTCCTTTCTCCCCCTCCTCTTAAGAATCATTGCATGCATAAGAAGGAAACTCAAGTGAACTTACAGTTGCATAGTCTAAAAATACTTTAAAGAAAAGTTTATTAAATAATTCCCCCGAAAATAATGATAGTCAGTTGTCTCTAGGGAGTCACGGAAGCAGAGCTGGAGGAGAGCTGCCTGCCTCCAGACCTTCATTGACCTGTGACTCAGAGCTGGCCAACGTCCCAGGAGTCCTTTCCTACTGTGGGGAATCCTTTTCCATTTCTGGGGAGTCCCCAGGAGACACCTTTCTGACTCCTCCCTTCGGCGAAAGGCCCTGCACCGCCCCTCCCCCACCCCCTGCAGGCTCCTCCTGGGATTCCCAGCCTTGTCTGGGTCAGATTGCAGAATTTCTATGTGGACCTACCTCCCCTCTTAGATTCTCGACTTTTGGGCCCCTGCTTGCTCCTTACGTGAACTGAAGTACACTTTTCTGGCTTGTCGTAAGTTGAATCAGAATGAAGTTTTCAAGATCAGGTGTCTTAAAAACGTCGTGTGTTTTGAGATCCCCCCTAGTGACTGAAATACAGGAGTCGATGGGAAATTGTCTTTGATGTGGGCACTCACCAAAATGCTTCCTGGAAGACAGGCTTGATTTCCGAAAATTGGAAAGACAACAGTTTTCCTAAGACAAGGCGTAGATTGAACTGCTCGGCACAATGACCAGCAGGTATTTCAAAGAAACCTGTTTCTGAACAGCAGGACAAAAGTACTGTTTTGAAAGGGGTAATGACTTGGAACTGAAGAGTTCTGGGTAAAGACCTATTGTTGGGCATTTTCGGTCAGCCAGCCCTGTGTCGGCTGTGCCTGTGCGTGGACCTCCATGCCCAAATGCCTGACTTTGAACATGGCTGCGCTGCTCTTACTGGGTGGTTGCTTTTTCTTGCCCAAGTTCAGGGATGACGTGGTGAATGAAATTTAGATCTTAGAATCACTGAAATGGGACACATTTACCTTTTACTAAAGTGCCAGATCCTTTACTAATGAGCAAGAGACTCTCTTTGCTCCGTGTTTAGGGCCGACATTTCCTTAAGTACTCAGGACTCTGGAAATGGTTGAATGTAAATAAGGAAAGCTTTTGGAATTGATGTCCACATTTCCAATTTTCCATCGCCTATTTACCTCGTTCTCTGTTTCTTCCCTCTTCCCTCCTTTCTCTTCCTTCCAGTCCTCTTTGAGGCATTCAACTCGACAGGCTGTTCCGAGAATAATTGTTAGGAACAAGATCCTCAGTGGATGCCAGACCGTGGTGGAAGGTCGTTGGTGGACAGGGTATTCGCACGTGCTGATGGATCTCCAGTGTTATTTATTAGGTGCCTGGGGTCCAGGTACCACCATAATGGAGACATCTGGCCATCCCCACTGGGCTCAGAGAACCAAACTTACCTGAATACTAACGGTGAGAAAAGCATCTTCATGGGCCTCCTGGTGGTGCAACATCAAGTGCACAGTATCACCTATGAAGTGCTCTTGCCCAAGGTGCTTAACCTGAATCCAATCAAGACTTTGGCTCTAGCCTTTGATTTATAGGAAAAATAGGGAATAATCTAGGGAGGATTAAGTAGCGGCATAAGGGTGCAATCAGACAAATCCAAACTACCAGAAATTTCACCAGAAAACTGTCCTGGACTCTTCAATAAAAATCCATAGCATAAATAAAAAGTGTATGGTGGGATGTTCAACAGTAAATGACTAAAGGAGTCTAAAGAGACGGCAATTGACGGGGGGGGGGGCAGGGATAGGAATAGGAAAGACAGTGGAGTAAATCTGACATGACTTTCCTATGCACACATGTGAAAATACCTAAGTGACCCCCACCATGGAGCCCAGCCACAAGAATGGGTTTCTATTTACAATAAGATGTGCCTGTAGAATTTTATCAAAATGGATTCTACTATCACATATAACTAAGAAGAACTAATAAAATAAAATTTTAAAAAATACCCACCCAGTCTCCCTTTTAATAAAAATTTTAATAGACTTTGTAAAAAAATAAATAGACGACAATTAAATTTGGTGTGATCACTTAGAACAGGTCCTGATTCAAAACAGTGACAACAAATAAGATGATAAAGAACAGAAAAAATACTTTTAACAGACCTTTGGGGACAATTGGGTAGATTAGAATATGAACTAGATATTAGATAGTAGGAAATTATTACTATCATCATTATCAGTTTTGTGCTGGGGATTGAACCCAATGCCTCACGCATGCTAAGCATGCACTCTATCATTGAGCTGCACTCCCAGATTGGGAATTATTAATTTTTTTTAGGCATAATCATTGCACTGGGGCTTTTTAGAAGAATGTCTTTAATCTGAGGAGATGCGTGGCTGAAGCATTTAGGGATCAAAGGTACAATGCCTGAAATCAACATTCGTATGGTTCAGGGAGCGCCTTTGAATGTGGCCTTTCAATGTCAACATGGAACAATGTTGACAATTGTTAAATCTAGATTGTTGACGTGAATATTTCTTGTACCACGGCCCTTCTAACTTCTATGATGATTTTAAATTTAAAAAAAAAAAAGTTGTAAAAATAAAAATAGTATGATAGGCTGGGTGGTGGGGGGGGGAGGAAAGATTTCTCAATCTGCAAATGAAAGCCAGCCCTGAAGGTGAGTCGCATGAACTGCTGCTAGATCCCGGGGTGGGGTGGGGATTCCCCTCATGCTCTGCTTCCTGCCTGGTGTTTTCTGGCACTTTCCATCCCTCCCCATTCCAAGCCGTCTCTGAGCCAGCCTTCAGGTCTCTGACTAGCTTGGCTTCCTCAGTTCTTCTCTATTTGAGTTCACTTGATGCCTTTTCACTTTTCACTTCACATTCGCCCAGGAGGAGTCTTCACCTGGGCTCGTGGAAGCCACCGTCCTTCATCCTGGTTCTCTTTCTTCTCGGTGGCCTCTCGTCACTCATTCTGAAGATACATGAAAAGACATTTGCATGTTGATGAAACCTGCTGGTGTTGACTTTTGTCCAAGTGAAGGGGCTCTGTGGTGGGTTCCAACCGTGGTAGTTAGTCTGTGTTTGGTAGTGATGGTGATCACAGTGGCTGGGAAATCCACTGGCCACCTTGGGTACTTCTTTGTGTCACAGGGCCCTGGTATCTAGAAAGTAAAACTTAAAAGAAGGAGTCCTTGGTAAGTGCTTTGACTATTGTTTAGTAATGGCTTCCATCTTGCAGGTAGGGTCTATGAATCATCTTGTTCATGTCTACCTGGGTGCCCTATTCCAGTGGGACCAGTAGGAATTGAGCTTAGCACCATGTTTTAGACAGCTTCTTCATTGCCGTGACCAAAAGATGAGGTTATAAGTGAATAATCTATCATTCACTGCTGAAGAGTGAACTCTGTTCCCACACAGTCCACATCCTCTGTACACCATAGTCAGGTTGATTCTGCTAGTCACACCCCACCTGCCTGCAGTTACTATCCAGTTAATCCTTAGTAGTGGATTAATCCACTGACTAGGTTATACCTCATAATCTGTCATGCACTTCTGAAAATTCTTGTATAGTCTCACACGTGAGCTTTTCGGGGGACACCTTATATCTAGATCATTTAGACCAAGTATATCTGTACCTCATGATCAGGGTAACCTGGTCCGACGCACTAGTCCATTGTATGTCTTTTAGGATTGATGAATGATTGTTCAGTTCCAAGAATGAAGTAATAAACACAAAACTGGTAACTTGAAAATATAAAAGGCAGAGCCCCACCAACATACTGATCGCCCACCCGCACCTGTGTAGCAGACCACCTGAAAGCTGGGCTAACCTGAAGAGCCTTGTAAAACAAGTCAAGGGGCTGCCTGTCTTTTGAGAAGATGGATACTATGGGATCTGTTGAGGACAACATACTATCTATATTAGTCCATTTTTTGTTTCTATAACAAAATGCCTGAGGCTGTGTACTTTTAACGAAAATAGTTTTATTTTAGTTCACAGTTCTGGTCAAGGGTCTACATCTGGTGATAGGCTTCTTGCTGGCCAGAGTTTCAAGGAAGTACATGGCATCACAGAGCAAGAGATAGTAAACATGTATATCATGTGACTTTTTTGTTTCTCTTCCTCTTCTTAAAAAGCCACCAGGATTCTTGACTCATCTTAATCACCTCCTCTAAACCCCACCTCCGTACACCATAGTCGGATTGTTTCTACCTTCTCAACATCATCTCACGGTAGGGATTAAATTTCAACACATGAATCTTTGGGAGACATTCACACCAAGCCCAAACCATAGCACTAGCAGAGTTCAGTCACTGCACTGAGAAAGAGCTGGTCACAATCCAGATTCCACCAGTTTTGTGACCTTGGTCAAGCCATGTCACCTCTGCATACTTCAGTTTCTTTATTAGTAGGATGGGCCATAGGATTTGTTGCCCTGAGGATTAAACAGAACAGTGCCCATGAAGATGAAATTCACTACATTGTTAAAAGTAGATGTACCTTAGGTGCACCATCGACAAGGAAAGGTGCAGGTGTTTCCAGACTCTTTCCATGAGAAACCAGGTTAACTTCTGATCCTGGAACTGCCCCTCGATTCCTGCTGTTAGATGCTGTGACTGGGTGTAGTTTAACGATTTTAACTAAGTTGATTTCTTGGGGAAAAGAGAATGCTGGAGTGGAAGATTTCCAGCCTAGAAGGACATCAACTATTTAACTAATTAATTCATTTCCGCAAGGTTTACTGGGGAGTCTGCTGTTTGGCAGACGCTTTGATGGACTCCAAATAAGATAGTTTTTCTTTTTTTTTTTTTTTTCTTCCCTAAGAGGAACTCAGGGTTTAATGAAAAGCAGAAGCGACACACAGACTCATTTGGCAGGAGGAATTTAGAAAAGGGGAAGACTTTTCAACTCTGTTCCCATGGATTCCAGAATGTCCTCTTGGACACAATCAGAACTGGTTTTGTAAAGTTCTTCCTTGGAATAGTATCGACAGTTACCTATTCACAAAGGATGAGAAGAAAGCTTTGTGTGTCCCTGTACTTCCTTCACAGAATTGTAGATTTTGGAATATTTAAAATACCAACGGGGAAAATGTTGGGCAACAGCAAATTCTTAGAATAAGTAAACAGGAAGTGGAGTTGGAGTCCATGATGTCGACTCTAATGACACCAATTCATTGAAAAAGAATTTACGTTCTACTGTCATGTATAACTAATGAGGATAAACTAAAAAAAAAAAAAAAAAAAAAAGACAAGGAATTTAAAGAAGTTTAGCAATTAGAGAAATGTAAATTAAAACTACACCGAGATTTCATCTCACTCCAGTCAGAATGGCAATTATCAAGAATATAAGTAACAATAAGTGTTGGTGAGGATGTGGGGGAAAAGGTACACTCGTACATTCCTGGTGGGACTGCACATTAGTGCAACCACTCTGGAAAGCATATGGAGATTCTTCCGAACAATTGGAATGGAAATGCCATTTGGCCCAGTTATTCCACTCCCTTGATACATACCCAAAGGACTTAAAATCAGCAGCCACATCAATGTTTATAGCAGTTCAATTCACAATAGCTAAGCTATGGAACCAACCTAGGTGCTCTTCAATAGAGGAATGGGTAAAGAAAATGTGGTATATATATACAGTAGAATATTACTCAGCCATAAAGAGAAATGAAATTATGGCATTTGCAGATTTGTAAATGGATGGAACTGGAGACTATCATGCTAAGTGAAATAAGCCAATCCCCCCCCAAAACAAAGGCCAAATGTTCTCTCTGATATGCATATGCTAATTCAAAATAAGGGGTGTGGGGAGGGAAGAATAAAAGTTCACTGGATTAGACAAAGGGGAATGAAAGGAAGGGGGGGAGAATGAGAATAGGAAAGAAAGTAGAATGACGAATCAGACATCACTTTCCTGTGTTCATATGTGAACACACGACCAGTGTAACTCCTCATCATGTCCAACCACAAGAATGAGAAGTCATACTCCATGTATGTATGATATGTCAAAATACATTCTACTGTCATGCATAACTAAAAAGAACAAATAAAAAAATTAAAACTAAAAAAAAAAAAAAAAGAATTTAAAGAGGGAGGAAGAGCCCCTGAGAGACCAGGTGACTTGTTCAAAGTCAGGCAGCTTGTAAATTACTGAGCCAGGAGTGCACAGAAACCACTAGCATATAAAAGAAGAAAACACTTCAAAGTTGCCCTGGAAACAGAGAGAGAAAAGACCTTCCACTCTGTTCCCCATAGTGGTGGCGGTGAGAAGAAACTTGATACTTACCTACACATTCCCACTCACCACCAAGATCTGGGGGCGTGCCTCCAGGTGCCCGGCCCTGTGCCCGGTGTTTGTGCTACTTTCCCAGCAAAAAGGAAAGAGCCCGGCTCTCGTGTGTTTGCCGTCTAGCAAGGGTGGTGCGGGAGGAGCTGGGAGGGTTGATAAACAATGGCTGTGATAGATATTACAGTCCTTTGTGTATAATAAGTTAGGAGGTGACAGGAGCCAGGGAAAAAAGTTAAAAGTCACACAGGCACAGTGGATACTATGGTGCCTGACCCAGACCCCCCTTTTCCAGAATAAGGCACTGCACCGCCTTGTCCTGGGGTTACTGGCTGCTGGTGACCTACATCTACTTCTTGCATCAGGAATTGCTCTTGGTCTTGGGAACTGCCTTGCCCCGGGGTGAGGTTCTTCCAGGGTGTGGCTCGTGACAACATCTGGCTGACCTGAGGATACAAGGCTCATACCCTTTCCTCAGTTTAGGATACTCTGAGGGCCATTCCCGCTTCAGAGTTCCCTGGAGGACTGGCTGAGGCTTGGAGGCAATCGGCCATGATTTGCTGCCCGCTTCTCTCTGTCTTGCAGGTGTGTGTTCCATGACAGTCCCTTGCAGCCTCCTGCCGGCCTCTCTGTCTCAGAGTCTTGTTGCAGGGAACACAATCTAGGTAGCAGAGGACCAGGGGTTGCCTCTCTTAGATACAGTGGCCAAGGCCAAGCTCATTGATAAAGTGCCGTTTGGGCAAAGCTTGAAGTCAGGAGAACATTTTTTTCCATGAACAAAAGCATAATTTAAAATGTTTCCGTGGTTTAATTTTTAATGGCTTAAGGTGAAAAATCAAGGTAAATCCTTATCAAGAAAGCACATTAATGGGCTCTTGGCTCAGTGGAGATATTGAAGCTTCACGTGGTAAGGTCACTCTGTATAATAAAATAAGAATTCTGCATTAGGGCCCCCGGCAGCCCTGGAGATAAGGAGTAAAGGCTTCCAGGGAGAAAAGGTCTAAGCCAACAGAGGAGGGAGACCCCCAGCCACCTGATAAGAGGTCTGGACCTAGTGCCAAGAAATGGTAACTATTTCTAGGAACAAGAGGTCTGATTTTCAATTTTGGTTCCTTCCTGTATTTCCATGTGTTGGCTGGTGCACAGAACACCGTGACCTCCTGGGAGAGTGGCAGGGAGAGGCCCTGTGTCTACATGGGGTTATTATAGAGAGACACAGAAACCTGACGCTCCCAGGCACCCAGCCAGAGCTGGGTGTTGCCGAAAGTGGCACTGCAGGCAACCACGCAGTGACCCTCAGATCCTCCCGGCATCCTTAATAGTGGGAGGTGCTGATCCTTGTGCACTCACCTGAGGTTATGGCTTGAATGTTCTTATTTGATTATAAAAGAATGAGGAACACCAGACAGGGACGGTGAAGCCTGGGGACATTTGGGTCACAAGAGAAACATGCGCACCTAGAAATGATGCCCCTTTGGAGGTATTACCCATTTCTAGTACAATAGAGAGTAAAATAAACATATTTAAGTAGTTGCAATAATAAGAAGGGAGACTTTTAAGTGCACTTTTTCTGAAAGATGTGGTGAGAACGTTCAACCTTGCATTTCAAAATTCAGACTCATTCGGATGAAAGCTCTTTATTCATGAGAATTTTCATGTGTGTGAGTCGGATTTTACTGCATGCATCTCAGACAAAACTCCTTTCATTCCACCTGCCGGTTGGGCAATGCTCTCCACGGGGCGGGGAGGAGGAAGCTCCTTCCAGAGTCCTGCCAAAGACATCAGCCCAGGCCCTGGGGCAGAGGTCTGGTCCCCTGATGTGACACCAAGTGGAGAGAGAAGTAGGAGGAAGAGGGATATTGAGTTTAAGGAACAGAATGAACTGACCGTGTTCTGACTCTGGCCGTGGTTTTCCTTGGCTGCCATTCTGTGTCCAGAGAAGTAAACGGGAGGTCCTGCCCCTTTCTCAAAAACAACCACCCAAACCCCCTTTTATCCTAAAGGGCAGACAGAAAGGGTTTCCCAGGGTCCCTTCTCTAATTTTCTTACCATTGAGGGCAACTTTCTTCTTTATCTTGTTAAACTAAATACAACATACGATCTACCACCTTAAGCTTTTTAAACAGATGATTCAATGGCATTGGGGTGTGCTCTGGTGGTTGTGTGACGATCACCACCGTCTGCTTCCAGAACTTTTTCATCTTGCAAAATGGAAACTGTCCCCATTAAACACTCACAGCTCATTCCCCTCCCCAGCCCCTCATAGCCCCCCATTCCACTTTCTGTCGTGAATTGACCGTCTAGGTGCTTCTTGTAAGTGGACTCATCCACTGTCTTTTTGGGACTGGTTTATTTCTCTTAGTAGAATGTTTCCAAGGCTCATGCATGTCATAATATGGATCAGAATTCCCTTTCTCTTTTAGACTGAATATCATGAATATCATTCCATTGTGTGTGTGTGTGTGTGTGTGTGTGTGTGTGTGTGACATTTTGTTTAGCCATTTGTCTGCCAGTGGATACTGGGGTTGCTTCGACATTTGGATATTGTTCAGAATGTTGCTGGGAACATGTGTGCAAATCCCTAATATGGTCTGGCTTTGACCTTCCCAGGTAAAGATAGGAGTTGATAGAGTTTGTGAATGGACTGACTTTCTTTCTTCAGAGTAGATAAATGGTTCATTTTTAAAAAAAAATTTCTTTGATTTAGTATCAGAGAAGGTCAATTTGTTTCTGGGGCACGGACCATGACTTCTCTGAATGAATAATTCAGACATTTTCAAAACTCCCGTGGATTGAGAATCCAATTCCTACTGAGAACATGAGTTGGTGGACTGAATCCGGGTTGGGGCTGTTGTGAGCAGACATCAGGACATCAAGTAAAGAGACTAGTCAGCTGTGAGACTGTGCCCAAGTTAGGAAAGCCCCTGCCTTCAGCTGTTTCCTTGAGTACCTCCGGGTTCAGGCTTTTAACTCGGGGTGACCCAGTAGAATAAGTTGGGAATAAGAGTCGACGTGACCTGTGTTCTCCGGTCTCATTGGACAGTAATGTATCTGGACAGTGGGTGGCAGACCCCACAAGGGCCAGATGATGCTGCGGAGAATTCTTCACTTCACAGTACAGTTTGCCTTGTTGGCCCTAACAGAAGTGTCACAGATTCATGTCCCGGACAACACAGAGGACCTCAGCATCCATGAATGTTTTGGGGGGCAATAGGGCCTGGGAATCATTACCAGGACCTAGACCATCCTGACCCCGGGGCCGCCCTCTCTTCCATCTGCCTCTCAGGAGCTATGTGGCTTCTCGTCCGTCGGTGTTTTTCCAACACACCTGCTCTCACTTTTCTTTCAACCGGCTTCCTGTGCTTGCTTATTTTGAATAGTGCCCCAGCATGCCCTCAACCTTGACTTTGCAAGGCTACCTTTATTGACGGCAGAGTGCGTTGTCATCTGCCAACTGTGTCTGTATCTCCCTGCTGAATGTTTTGAAAGAGTCTGATTGGCAAGTTTCTGAAACCATTGCCCAATCCAAGTCATGCAGAACTGTGGGGGCGTGGGGGGGGTGGTGGGAAAGGTGGGGAGGGCCATGGTGGGCAGCCAGTAACAACAACAAAAAAAGTCTCAAGCACGGGTTGAAAGCAAATTGGATGAAAGAAAAAACTGGTTGCAAACGAAGAGAGAAACATCCTTCTCCAGAGCTCACAACCCTGGCACTGTTTACCTCCCCGTCCTCCTTGTGCAATCTGTGGCCCTCTAGACATGACTCATTCATGGGGGAGACTGTAAAACCTCCGCAGAAATGAAGCATTGTGCTTCTGTTGTTCTTTTTTTTTTGTGGAAGGTCCTCGGTTGCATTGATTAATTAGCCAGTTAATTAACTCATCAACCTCCAAATGTTTATCGAATCCTGACCATGTGCCAACCACGGGGCTTTGGCCCTCCCCACGACGTACACAGGCTGTTAAAGCCTTCAGTGCATTGATGTTGGGAACCGAGGCAAGAGGCTCTCACGTGGGGAGAATTGATACCATCTCCTGGCACGGTCGAGGAGCTTTTCATGCATTATCTCATTTAATCCACCCAGAAGTCCCAGTGTTAGGTATTTTATTTTCCCTGTTATAAAGATTAATCCAAGGCTCAGAAATGTCGGTAGCTTGCCCAGGCGACACAAGAGTAAGTGGAGCTTCCAGGAATGATGTCCTGGATAGTCTTTGGCAAATCTTGTGATTTTTTTTTTTTTTTTTTGCAGGACTTCAGGCCGTTGCAGACTGAAGCATAAATTCTTCCTGGTTTAGATTTTTACATGGCCTTTCGCAAAGCCGTGCGTGGAGGGAGGCAGGCAGGGAGCCCTGGATTGATATCCACAGGCCACGGAGGCAGATTTCCAACTCCCTGAAAGCAGTGTAATCCAGACGCATCCATGTTAAAGTGAATCAAAAGGGAATGTCGTGTCATTTTAATGATTAATCGTTCAACTATTTCATTTCATTTCATTCATTTAATTAAATGGATTTCATTGTAATGGCTGGAAACAAAGTAAAACATACAAATGTGCCTGAAATAAAATATAAAGAATATTCTATCTTTTAAAAGAAATTAGAGAATTCACAATGTTTAAAAAAAATCAAATGATCTATTTTAAACATCTAAAAGTTCTTCAGATCAGTCATCGTTGAACATTATGTTAAATTCATTTTGGTCATACAGTTGAATGCATCTTCGCTATCAACTCTCTTATTCTTAAAGGAAATTAGATTTTCCATACTTTTCTATCTCTGTTTTCCATGGTCCCAGTTTCCATCCATTTATTTAAAACTGTTTTCACATTTTCCCTTACACTTGAAACACACAGGACTTAAAAATAATTTGAGTGTTTCTTTTTTTTAAGATAAGGGTCTATAATATTCAAAAGAATTTTATCTATTCTGGTTATTTTCAATGTAATGAGTAAAAACTACACTCATAATGTTGTTTCATTCGAAATAGTCATCAACAAACTGTCTTAAAACCGCAGGGTAGTGACTGGAGTGAACTTGACAACCTTAACCTTGCTCAGGTTGGGGAAGCAGTACTCAAATCCTCCATGGGGTCAGCAGGAAGGAGCGGGTCAACCACATATAACAGCAGGATTAATCATCTCTCTCGCTCTCTCTGGTCCTGGGGATGGAACCCAGGGTGCTCTACCACTGAGCGACATCCCCAGCTCTTAGTATTTTTTCATTTTGAGATGGGGCTGAGGCTGGCCTCGAACGTGTAATTCTTTCCGTCTCTGCCTCTGTCCCTGAGATTCCAGGCATGCACCACTGCTCTCTCTAACTTCTTAATGCTAGAATTAATCTGTAGTTTGAAAAGAGAAGTTGAACAGTACAAGTTGGACCACGAAGAAATAAATAACCTGCCCAACTCTTCCTCACCTGCTCCCCGGCGGCAGCCCCACCCCACACCCACCTCACTGCCATGAGGGAGCAGTGGCCTGGCAGAGGCCCTGGCTCGAGTCCCGGTCCTTCACAGAAAGGGATGTGCCCTTTCCCCTAACACAAGGGTCAGCCAATACCGCCAGTCTGTCCCCTGTGTTTGTATGGCCTCTGAACGATGAATGGTGTTTCCAGTTTTAAATGCTTGAAAAAAAAAAATCAAGAGATTTTATGAATATAAAAATGATACTGAATTTAAATTTTAGGATCCATAAATAATTTTCTTTTTTTTTGGGGGGGTCACATTTGTTCACTTAGGGATGGTCCTGGCTGCTGTCCCACTGCGTGGACAGACCTGGGAGCTTTCAGCTGGCGAGCTTTTCTTAAGAGGCACCCAGAAAATCAATCGGAGGGAATTCCCTTCCCCTGGCCCCTCCAGATCTCCTGTTCCATTCTGTCTTTGCTCCTGTTGGGAGGGATGAAGTGGTCCTGCTCCCTCCCACTGAAGGTCCAATCCCACCTTCTCTGGGGCCCAACCCTTCTCCCCTTTCTGTGTTCTTTCTTTCCTGTCTTCTCTCTTTCCTCCACCGTCTCCCCCCTCCTTCTTTTCCAGATCCTGCGGATGGGTATCAAAATCCAAGGTGTTTGATAACAAATGCCTTAGATAACAACGTGTAAAGAGAAAAGGCTTATTTTGGTCCACTGTTTTGGAGTTTTCAGTCCACAGTAATTGGCCCTGATGCTTCGGGTCTGTGGGGAGGTAGCATACCAGGGTGGGTGCATGTGGCAGAATCATTCACCCCCCTCCCATTACTTAGGAAACACCCCCAATGACCTGGGGACATCCCACTGGGCCCCACCTTCTAAAGTTTCTACCACCTTCCTGTAGCACCACCCTGGGAGCCAAGCCTTAACCCACGGGCCTCGGGGACACATAAGATCCACACTATGGAAGGCACACTCTGAGAGCATGCCCTACATAGTCCTTCCGTGACCCAGTTGGCACCACCCAGGCTCTGGCCCACTTCTCCGCTGCCCTCCCAGGGACCCCAGATAGTGTGGTCTGCGATCAGAGCCCCCGCGACCTCTCATTCGTCTCCCTTTCTCTACTCCACTGAACCCCCATCTTGCAGGAGTCACCTTGTGGCCCACGTCAGAGGTGGCTTCTCTTTATAAATTCTTAAGCTTTTAGCAACCTCTGACACAGTGGATGATTTCTGTCTTAAAACTACCCTTCTTTTCTCTTGCTTTTGGTTTCCCGTCGTCACTTGGGTTTCCTTCTGACTCCTCGTCATTTCCTTTCTGACTCCTCCTCCTCCTCCTCCTTCCTTTTTAATTGCTTCTGTTTAGTTACACACGACTGTAGAATCCACTTGGACATGTTTCCACACACATGGAGTATGGCTTCTAATCAAGGCCCCCGTCTTGTGGAGGCACAGTGTGGAGATTCACTGTGGAGTATTCATGTACACACAGGAAAGTCCTGTCAGATTCATCCCACCGTCTTTCCCATTCCCATCCTGTTGAGAGCCACAGCCAAAGGGGCCCCAGCAAACTTCCAGCTGCCGGCTGATGATTGGCTCACAGCGGCCCCAGCAACATCTAGCTGATTGGCTCCTCTGCGGTGATGTTCATTGGGCTGTTTCCCTGCCCTTTCAGACCACGGAGCTGCTCATTGGGGGACTTCTTTGGCTCCGCCCACGCAACCCAGCCAATCGGCCTCAAGAGCAGGAGGATTGTGGGAGGTGGTGAGGTTTGTGTGGGTGAGAGGCTTGTGGAAGCCGGTGGTGGCAGTTGGGCTCTGAGGGTTTTTTCCTGAGGAGCTGTTTTGTTTGGCGTTTGTAGTTCTAAAAATAAAGTTAGTTTTTTTGACAAGTGGCTCCTGAATTGTGCCCAGCCAGACTGCAGCACCATTCCTCTTCCTTCCCTTCATTCCCCTTTGTCTACTCCACCGAACTTCTCCCCCGCCCTTACTGTGGGTTTGCTCCACATATCAAAGAGAACATTCAAACTTTGGTTTTTTGGGGGATTGGCTTATTTCACTTTTCTGGCTCCTCCTTCTGAGTCTAGTCTCTGTCTTGGGGTGTCTTTCCTCTCGAAGGGGTATCTCTAGTTTTTTTTTTTTTTTTTTTTCATTCTGTTCCTTACAATAAATGGCATTGCTAAGGTTTAAATGAATTCCCAAACCTTCTTGTATTGGAAACTAATATCTAGTGATATGTACATATGGCACCTTTATGAGGTATGAAGGCTCTGTCCTCTTGGATTGATTAGTGTTGTTATTGTGGGAATGTGTTTTAAAAGCCAGCTTGACCTCTTCTTATTCTGTTGACTGTCTTGCCCTTCTGCCTTCTTCCATGGGATGGAGCAGCATGGAAGCCCTCACCAGATGCGGTCCCCTTGATCTTGGACTCCCCATTCTCCAGAACTGTAAAGAACAAATCTCTCTGTCTCATTAATTAACCAGTCTCAGGTCTTCTGTTACAGAATATTGAAAAAATTAATCTCACCTAACTCCTGGGTTTTTGGCTCAATAACTAACTGACTTCAGTTCCACTTATTCAGCTGAAAATGATTAGGGAAGGAGCAGATTTCTGGTGGAAAGGGAGGGCTATATTTTGACCACTGACCATTTTCTATTTGAAATGCCTGCTGGCATTAAATCAGCCTAAGACAACCATCAACATGCTATTTCCAGCCCAGCCTCTGCCCCTGAGACCCAGACTCGGAAGCTACTTACCCGCCATCCTCATTGGAATATCCAGTAGGCATTTCAAATGGAAAAGGGCCAAAATTACAACCCTTATTTTCCCACCACAAATTTGATCCTCCACAAATTCCCTCCACAATCATTTCCGGCTGAAAACGTGGAACTAAAATGATAAGGTCGGTGGTTGGGGCCCCAAATCCAAGAGACAGGTGAGATTTATTTATTTTTTTTCAATACCCCCCTGTTCCATCCATGTCAAATTTGCTTCATCAGCACCTCATGCCAGCTTTACCATCAAAATATGTCCTTAAATCTATGAGCCTCTCTCATCTCCATGGTTGTCACTGGGGTACCTGAGCCCCTGCAGGAACTAGTAACCAGTGGATCTCTCTCTCTCTTTACTCTTCACCCTTCCCCTAGGCATGACCAGGTCCTGCCCATCTCTCCAAACTCACCTTCTACCACTCTCCCTCCCTTCGACCCGCTGCCCAGTAAGCCCTCTCCCATCAGGGGACTTGGGGCTTTGCATTATTTAAGTTTCCTGTGGATTCTTCTCCCTCCTGACCCAAGTTAAAGCAGATCCTTTGATCCCTACACCCCACAACCCTTTGTAAGTTTTCTTCTTAGCACTATCTTTATAAATACATCTTATTTATTGAGTTTTTTTTAAAACTGTGTATTTTGCCTTTCTTTTCCATAATTAAAACTCCATGAAAATGAGTACTTATCACATAGACCCAGCACCTAGAATTATACTTGTTCCTAGTCCATACTCTAAATATTAACTTTTTAACTTGTATGTAGACCATCATACAATTTCTTTCTTTTTTTTTTTTTGTTTTGTTTTGTTTTGGAGTGGTGCTGGAGATCAAACCAAGTGCCCACACATGTTCAGCAAATGTTATCTCACTGAGCTATATTCCCAGTCCCCAATTTTTTTTTCTGTGCAAAATTTTACCTTATATCTGTGTTCATATAGTAGTTTTATATACTACTTTTTCCACTTCACATAGAAGGTATTTTCACATGTCACTTAATCGTAGTCCGAAACATTGTTTTCATGATTGCATGATGCTACACACCGTGGTTGTTTGCTTTATTTTACTGTAATTTGGTATTTAGGTCATTTCTAATTTTTCACAGTTATGAACATGAACATGCTTGTTCATTCGTGTGTGTGTGTGTGTGTGTGTGTGTGTGTGTGTATTGCCCTGTTTTGTCTGTGCCACCGGAGGTGAATCAGTGGATATCCATGCTCCTTTCCAAGGGGTGCGCACCTGGTCTGGCTTGGGTGGGAGAATAAGCCTGAGTCTGGAGTGCAATTAGCATTTGAATTAGTGACATGAGGATAAACAGGTGATTATCCCATTTAATAGCTGCTGAATGGTGTTAAATAGACACTGTCTGACAGCTTGAGCTTCAGATGTAGGGTTTATTAACAAATGATTAAGGAATGGGGGCAGGGGGGGAGCAAAGAATGATTGGCTTTTTCCATACATGAAAACAGGATTTCAGAAATGAAGTTTGTTCAAAATGCTTTAGACCAAACTAAACGAAATTGATTCCAACTCCTAAATCAAGTCTCTTGTTTAAAAAAGTGAATAGCACAAGTAATCACATTTCATACTCCTTGCCTGTCCTCTGAGTAGTTCAGAGTGATTTATAGGTGCTCCTACAATACCTCTTTAGTTGGGCAAAGGAGCACTTACCATACTGATTCATAGCTGTGTTTTGCCTGTGGGGAAACTGAGTCAAAGAACTGCCCGCAGACTTTCACAGGGTCACATTCAGAAGTAGAAAAGACAAAATCAGAACTCAAAGCTCCAGACTTGAAGCGGTTGGATTCTAAAGTGCCCTCCCTCCCGCCTCTTTTTCTTGTTGAAAAGTGTATTGACATTTTTAGAGTTAGTATCAGGTGAGAACATTTTTATGGTGCATGATGTTTATCTTGACAGTTTTTCTTTAATTACCTGTTTTGGATTAGAGCTGTGGGAACCTCTGTAGTCTGAGCTGGCAGGGCCTGATGAAATGTATTATTGCTGCTATTTGCTTTGTTTTCATGAAAGTTTAGGCTTTTTTTCTTTTCTTTCTTTTCTTTTTTTTTTTTTCTTTTTGTGTGTGTGGTGTTGGGGATTGAACACAGATATTCACACATGCTAAATTTGGACTTTTCCCCTGAGCCCACTTCTTGACTTCTTTGCCTTAAGTTTCCAGTATGTGGATTTCAAGTCAAAATAGATGTCAAGCCTTCATGGGTGATTGCATTACATACCAGTGGTCTAAGTCCTCTGGAAGTTCTACAGAAACCAGCAAAACTTTAACCAAGCCAGCCTTCAGGGTGAAGAAGCGGCAGACCTTCTTAGCAAAAAACATGCTGGGGAGAGTGTGAGTTTGATAAATGCAAATGTAATTTTCTCCCAGTATACGAGTATATCTGGGCAAGGACAGTATACCATTTCTATTGGGCTTTGTTCTCCATTCAGACTTTCTCAGTCTAATGCCCAGAAACACATGCTACTTATTCCTTAACACACACAGACACACACACGTACTGTTTTTCCTGTCAAAGGAACAAAAATTATTATCCTCAGGAAAGCTCATGTTTTGCTATAAGTGAAAAATTGGAAGCAGATACCTCACAAAATGCAGCAGTGGATTCTTTTCTCTTTACCAATCAAGTAGCTATTATCTAGTGTCTGGATCTGAGGAAAGATCAGTAAACTCACCTGTCAGTGGCTAGATTGACTTGCTCCTTTCATTTTTTTTTCCCATGACCAGTACAATAGTCCAAGGGTTGGACCACCCCAAATAGCAATCTAGTGGCCCTTTATTTGCTTGTAAGAGCAGAATCTTATATTTAACTTTTGGGGTCATGATGGAAGTGAGACAGAAGGTTAGGATAGATTTGAATTGTTAGATAAACTTATTGAATATATATTCCAAATGTTGTGGGAGACATGCAAAAAATCTTTTCATGGTGTTAACATTTATTCACTGAGTTAACTTGATAAATTTGGCCTGAATCTGTTTCCCTACTCTAATGATAAAATTTGGCTCAAAATGGAGAGCCATGAACTAGGAGAAACCTAGATTGATGTAGAAACAAGTTGAAGCCCAACCACAGCTCACCTCGGATCACTGAGCCTCAGCCAACCACAGCAGCTGGACTTCCAGCCAATCAGAGGCTAAAAATGGCTAAACTATGACCACTTAAGACAATGCTGACTACAGCCAATCAGGTTGTTTCTCTTTGTCACTTCTTTCCCACCGGCTATAGGCAGTCCACCAAAGCGGTGCAGTAGGTAGCATTTTAAATGAACTTTCCTGGAGAGTGCTGCCAGTTTCTAGAAACATTTTTTTTGTGTGTGTGTCCAAATAAACTTTGTTAAATTTAACTCATTTCAGATTTTCCTTTAAGAATTGTTTCTTTGAAAATCACATGTAGTTGGGACTCTATATTTTTTATTTGCTAACTCAGGTTAGAATGGTGTTGGGGATTTAAAAATTTTTTAAAAATTTAGTTTTTAATGGACCTTTATTTTTTATTTCTTATATTTTAAAATATGTTTTAGTTGTTGATAGACCTTTATTTTATTTACTTACTTATATGTGGTGCTGAGAATCAAACCCTGTGCCTCACACAGGCGAGGCAGTGCTCTACCACTGAGCCACAACCCCAGCCCAAGGCTTAGGATTCTTTTCTGGAAGGGCATCCTGGGAGTTTTCCCAGCATGCTCTGCAGAAGGAAGGGGGCTCCTTTAAGTTTGGTTTGAACCTGAGCTCTGATTGCTTTCCCAGTGGTGTGCTCCCTTTTCCCCTGGAGAAAGATGGGAGTAACAGTGCTGAGGAAGGTCTCTCTCTCTGATGCTCAGTGAACGCACAATATTGATTGCTTTAGTAACAATTAGTAACTTTAGTAACAGATGCCTCCAGGCCATTATGATAAGGCAAAGGGGGCGGGATGGGGTGGGGGGATTTGGTAAGTGTTAAGCCCCTCCCTCCCTTATCTGCTGTTCTGGAAGAAGCCTGGCATCCATGAGTATAGTGTTATGCCCTGAACGATGCTCACACTCAGAGGAAGCTTTTCAAGGTGTTTCCTCCGTGGCTATCTGGGGCTTTTGTTTGGGGCTGTGTTTTGCACAGGAGCTGGAAAGCTAACTCCCCAAAAGTGAACTTCCTTGCTTTCTATAAACTGACCCCTGGTGGTTGCTATAGCAACTGCAAAGGGCGAATAATGAGCTGTGTAAACAGTGCCGGGGGCAAGGCAGGCCCTCAGACAAGAGAGGAAAGGCTCCTGGGAAGAGCTGGAGTTGCTGCAAAGCATCCCCTCTCCCTTCTCTCCGGCCTCTCCTCTCCCTTCTAGAATTCCCAGCAGCCCAGGGAGGAGACACAGGGTGTAGGAGGGCGGCAGGCTGGAGCCTGCCTTTGATGCTGAGGAACTGAACACCAGACAACTGAAAATGAAATCTAAACATTTACCCAGAGCCCTAGGCTAGAAATGTGCCAGGCTGACCCCGAAAAACAAGCAACCTGTGTCGCTGCCACACCTGCTGCAGGCCCGAGATGCCATCGGTGCCAGAGGAATGGGCTGTGCCCGCAGCCTTTAGCCAAGCTGCCGTTCGTTCCATAATTCAGGCAGAACTGCAGGCAGAAGGTTCCTGAGACCTGGGCCGCTTGCTCTGACACTGTTTCCTTTTTTGGAAGGAAGGATGGATGGAGAAAGGCCATCCTAAAATACACAGTCCCTAAGAGTTTTGTAATTTTGAAGATAAACACACACACACACACACACACACACACACACACACTTTTCCTCTCTAGGAACTTAGCTGCTACTTGTAAGACGCTTTCTGCACATGACAGCGGAAGTTCCAGGACTTACTTTCAGTTTTCTGTGGTTAATTCCCTCCCACCTTCATCCAGGTTGCTTTGAAGAAAAGTTTCTGTACGTCAAGTACAACCTGTGGGATGTGCACCCCCCACGACTTCCCTGTAAGCCTCTGAAAAAGAGGATCCGAGTAAGTTGGGAAAAATGGCTAGAAATCCTGTGTGGCTCCTGTCTTTCACATGGCCAGTCCAGGTTCTCACTGCTTTCTGTAAAAACCCATGTTTTCTCGGTCCCTCTGATAGGAAAATCTAGCCAAAGGGGGCATTTGCAGTTGGTCCTCTGCATCTGTGAGTTTTGCCTCCCTGAATTCAACTAACCGTGGATCAAAAATATTCAGAAATAATTATGTTCGTACTGAAGATGTACAGACTTTTTCTCTTGTTATTGTTTCCTAAACAATATAGTCTACCATCATTGACCTAGCATTGGCACTGAATGGGTAATTTAAGTCCTGCAGAGATGGTTTCACGTACAGAGGGGGAGGTAAGTGGGTTGTCTTTGAAGACTCTGCCCTTTGATACAGGGGGCTTGAACACCTGCAATTTTCTACCTGGAGGGAAATTCAAGCACCAAACCCCTGCAGATGGCTATGATTTTATGATCATCATTGTTATGAACCTCTTCACTTTTTAAAGTGTTCACACATCTGTTATTTCATCGGATCCTAACAACCACCTCCCAAATCACTTGTAAGGGCGGATGCTATCTTCTAATTAATTCTTCAGGTGAGGAAACTGGCATCATGGAGATTAGATGGCTCTATTATGGGGGTAATTATGGGTGGGTTTGAAACTTTGGGTTAAAAAAAGAATGATCAAAGCATGAGTCACTTTTAATTCTAAAATATCCAACCCCTGAATTTATATGCATAGCAGAGAACACTTCCGTGAGCCCTGTAAGGGCTTGTGTGGAAATACAGAGCATTTCCCTCCAGCCTCTTGGACTCTCTTCCGTTTTGTGATGTTCTTTACATCATCTTTACAATTATAGGTGACCGGATCCTATTTTAAAAAACCGAATCTCAATTCAGTTCCAAAATTAGTTGGAACTGAATTGCTGTATTTCAATTAGGATTCTTTCTTTTGTCCAAAATATTTGCCGATGGTAGCAATTGTACCTTTATTCACGCTAAACTTTATTCACTCTTGCATCATCTTCATTTTCTGATGGCATTCAAATATGACCATCACGTTCCTTTCAAGCCACGTTAGCTATTGCCCACGGCTGGTGGGCTTTAAAATTCATTCCTCTTAATTAGGAAGAAGAAATGACAGGTCTCAGCACAGTTTTGGGTTTTTTTTTTTTCCCCAAAGTTTCTCCTCTTCCTCCCTCTCCTTCCCTTCCTCCTCCTCCTCCTCTTCCTCTTCTCTTTCTTCCTCTCTCTCTTCCTCCTCCTTTCCTTCACGGGCCATAGCATTTGCCCGCCATGTGGAATTGTAAACCTCCATCCTCCAGGGTGGAGTGGAGGCTCCGTGACTTCGAGACCTTTAGTGTGCAATGAGGAGGGAAATATGGACCAATGATGCTGCCTTCTCAGGGGAAACAGGGAAGTTTCTGAAAGAGAGCAGTACGTTAGAAACCGCCCGCGCCCCCTTTGTTATAACTGCTCAATGGTGGAAAGAGATGGCAGCCATCCTGGGTACAATTTGAACTCCTGGGACTCTGTTAGCCACAGCCTGTGTGGGTGGGGTGGCTGGAGAATCAAGGAACGCATCCATTTCAGTGGAACAAACTCAGTCTCCACCCTAAAGACCCAGGGAGAGGATCTGAGAGTCTGATGACAGTTCGTACCTCCCCTGGAACGGGATTAGGCTCTTTGTCATCAGAAGGTACTGGTGGTGTTGAGGTTTCCATGGAGACCATATTTCCTATCCCTCAGCCCCAGGGTTCTTTCCTCAGATGGCACAGAATTTATAGACCTGGATGCCTCCATTCCCAGGTACAGGATGGCGTTGAGCTCTGGAGCCAAGATCCCCTGCCAGAGGAGCCAGCCCTCTTTCTAGGGGAATGAGGATATGGTATCCTCTGAGTTTTAGGAGAATGATTCCTAACTTCTCCTTTAGCATGAAAACTCTGGTTTTGGTACTTACAGCAGAGAGAGAAAAAGAGATCATAACATGCTATCCCTGGAGAGAAACTGAGAGATCGTTAGGTGGAACTGAATTTCTGTATTTAAATATTAGGATTCTTTCTATTGTCCAAAATATTTGCCTATGGTAGCAATTGTACCTTTATTCACTCTAAACTAGATCCGTCCCACAGAAACAAAATGTGAGCCCCATATAGAACTTAAATTTTCTAGTGGATGCATTTAAAAAGTCAAAGGAAACAAGTCATTCTTTATCAATATACCAACGGCCAACAAACATAGGAAAAGATGCTCAACATCATTCATCATGAGGGAAATGCAAATCAAAGCCATAATGCGATATGACTAAAAAGTTAAAAGGTAAAATAATAGAAAGTAAGTGTTGGTGAGGGTGTAGGGAAAAAATGGAATTCTTTTGCATTGCTGGTGGGAATGAAAAATGGCAGAGCTGCAGTGGAAAGAATATTGTGGTTTCCCCAAAATATTAAGCATAGAATTATCAAATGGTCTATTAATTCTACTTCTGGGTATATGCCCTTAGGAAATGAAAGCTAGCACCCAAACAGATATTTGTACTCATGTTTGCAACAGCATTAGCACAATAGCCAAAAGGTGGAAGGAACCCAAGGGTCCAACAACAGATTAACAATGTGGTCTCTACATACAACAGAATATTATTCAGCCTTAAAAGGAAAGGAAATGTTGACACAGGTTCCAACTTGGATGAACATTGAGGACATTATACTAAGTGAAATAAGCAAATCAGAAGAGGGCAAATATTTTTTGGCTCCATGAGGCACCTGGAAGAGTTAAATTCATAGAGAGAGAAAGTAGAGTCGATGCCAGGGTGCTAAAGGTGGAGAGGCAGAATTATTGCTGGCTGAGTACAAAGTCAAATTTAGAAGATGGGGCTGAGGATGTGGCTCAAGCGGTAGTGCGCTCGCCTGGCATGCGTGCGGCCTGGGTTCGATCCTCAGCACCACATACAAACGAAGATGTTGTGTCCGCCGAAAACTAAAAAATAAATATTAAAAAATTTTCTCTCTCTCTCTCTCTCTCTCTCTCTCTCTCTCTCTCTCTCTAACTCTCTCTTTTAAAAAAAATTAGAAGATGGAAAGTCCTGGAAACAGATGGTGGTGATGGTACCAGAACAACATGAAGGTCGACACTACAGCTCTGCACCCTTAAAAAGAACTAAAATGATAAAAGTTTATGTTATAGGTGTTTTTCCACAATAAAAGGTGAATAATTTTAATTATATGCTATATTTAATCAGTAGAAGCACAATAGCAGTTTAACTCGTTATTAAGAAAATGGTTAATGAACTAGTTTACATTTTTTTTTGTACTATGGCTTCAAAACTCCATGTGTATATTAAACATTTGGCCTACTCCAATGGTCACCAGTCAAGTGCTCAACACTATGTGTGGCTAGTGGCTACCATATTGGAATACGGCTTCAAGGACTCCTTTAAGTCGTTCCTTCATCCCCAAGTCTCTGAAGGCTGAGACCTTAACGTGTGGGGTTTCCACACATTCATCAGTTTTCTGCCACCAGCAAGCAGCATGTGTCCTACAATTCAATTCAATTCTGACACCATCCACCTGGAAATAACATCTATTCCCACAGGGGAAGGGCTCAGTCTCACAAGATCGCTTTCTACTTCAGACGCAATTTTAAGTAGCAGATTCCTAGGTGACCTGTCACTTCTGTTTGACTTGCCTAACAAGTCGCCCGTGATCCCCTTCATGGGTTTGATCATTTTCTAGAATAGCTCACAGAAGTCATGGAAACCCTTTACTTATTTTTAGCCATTAATTTAAAAGGATGCAATTCTGGAAGAGCCAAGTTGATGAAGGGCACAGGGCAAGGTGTGGCAGAAGAGACTCAGAGGTTCCATGACCTTTGGGTATGCCACCCTCCCAGCATGTGTATGCGTTCCTATTCAACAACATGGGAGCACCCCATGACCCAGAGTTCAGGGATTTTTATGGTGGCTTCATCACATAGGAATGATCAATAATTAACTCACTCTCCAGCCCATCTCCCCCTACCAGAGGACGGTTGTGTGGAGCTCAAAATTCCAAACCTCTAATCACGGCTTGGTCTTTCTGACCAGCCCTTATCTGAAAGCCCGCCAAGAATCGCTCATTAGACCATCTCCTCCATCCTCACCCTGTCATGGTGGGGAGCTGGCAGATTTGTGGAAGAGCACTCAGTTCTGAGCATCCTCCCGGTCCTCTGACTCTCTGCTGAGGGTGCAGAGGGCCTGTGCTGCAGTTGGATCCGTTATGGACGAGGTTTGGTTTCCAGAAATGGTTCTCACCTACGTGGATTGCATCTCTCTCGTTAGCATCCCAAGAAGAGAGGACAGAAATGGAGCAATTACAAAATGGAGCATGGTCCTGTGACCTGCTTGGAAAGACTTTCATGCTGGATGTGATGAAAGTGGGTTTTCTCAGACACCACCCTGCTCACCCGCCAGCCAAGCAGTTATGCAGAAGTCATTAGCAGGGCCTGGGTGGTGCTTTGCCCAGCCCTGACCCCCCCGACCTGGTGCATTTGTCCTGTGCGGCATGTGTGTTGGTAAATAAACAGGACGAGCAGCACAGGGAGAGAGGATCTTGTTTTGGTTTCTATCCTCATTTTGTGACCTCAGGGTCAATTTCTTCCTCTGGAAAGTCAAGGGAGTGAACTGTCACCAGTAGTCACCACCCTGTTATCTTGGAGGGCAGGTGGCTCTGTCGACGGACACAAGGCTTGTGTTCCTCAAAGCAGAGAGGAAGGGGTGGGGCTGCCATCTACCTGCCCCTCCTGAAACTGCCACACTCTATCCCACTGATGTGGGGGCTCCTGGGAATTGCAAAATGCCTTGTGTTGGTTGTGGTGGAGGCCCTGCCCTCCTGCGCTCCTGGCGCACTGCTGCAGAGAGGGGAAAAGCTGCCTGGGGTTATCCCCATATAGGTTTGTTACTGCAGGGCCTCCAAGGACACCCTGAAGTGGGTCAAATCAATGACCAGATATTGGAGGGGCATTGTGGACTCCCTTTTGTGCAGCCCAAATTTCCCCTCCCAGGCCAGCTCTGGAAACCAGGCTTTGTTGGGGAGATGGGGGGCAGGGGGTGGTCCAGATGCACCCATACACTTGAGTGAGATTTGGAGTCACCACTGTGCCCTGCCAGCTCCCCGGCAGGCTGTGGGGTCCAAGGACATGGGCCACTCTTCCATCTGCCCACTCACCTCTGGGCCAGTCTTATGCGAGCACCTTTTCAACCCCAGAGGCTGCAGCTAGCGTGTGTGGCCGATGAGCCAAGGTTGACAAGAGGATGATGGGGTCAAGGGCACTGCTTTGATTCCTCTCCAGGATTCCTATCCCATGAATAAACATTCCACAAAGCTCGATTCACAGAAACGCCTAGGATGTGGCATTGGAGCCCCATGTGACGAGTGGCCAGCCTGGGACAAGGGACATGGCTCGGCAGGTAGCTCAGGAGGAGGGGAGGGGCCTGGGGGCTGCTGGCTGGAGGATTTTAAAGCTGCTGTCTCTGCACAGTGACAAGGCAGCTTTTGCTGACAGGACTTGAGTCTAGGCAGGGAACCGAGACCCAACCGCAGAGCCTAGACTCCGGGAGCACTCGCCTCGGCGGCCCATGCACAGATGAAGAATAAACTCAGGGAAAGGAACAGCACTCAGGAACCCAGGTGCTCCGTGGAGACCCTGCCCGGGGCTCATCAGTTGTTGCATTGAATACCTGAGGCCCTTCGCACCCACAGGGAGCTACTGTGTGCTTGGTTGACACAGTAGCTTTTTTTTTTTTTTTAAGAAGTCTTAAATAAATATGGCAAAATGTTAACATCGATTGGTAGAGTCTCAGGCCTTTGCTCTATTATTTCTGTGCTTTTCTAACATCTTTAAATTATTTCCTATTAAGAAAGAAGGAACGGGACATTCTTTATTTGATGGAGCAGGAGCTGTTTTGGGAAGTCCGTCTTACCCATGCGCTTTTCCCAAGAGGTTGCTGGCTCTTCCTTCTCCGTTGTCAAAGTTCCAGGCAGACCAGGATTGCTGGACGCATGGACATCCAGGTTCGGCATCCCGGCAGGCCCCAGCTCCCTCTGCACCCCTGCAGGGCAGGAGCATCACGGGAGGCTTGGCACACCAGGGGATCCTGGTGCCCGCTTTGGGCAGCCTCCCAGCTCTGCTCATTCCAAGACCTGCAGTGGAGGGAGGCACCGAGTGCCTCTGTGAGTCTCGCTGTAAACATCCAGCGTGAATCATCGGGAAGTGAGGGACGTGGATAGTCATCCACCACCCTGACCTCGGGTGGGGGGGGGGCCTGCAGCCTTGTAGGGTGACCAGCCTGAAGCTGCAGAAAGAAGATAAATAACCTGGAGGAAAAACTAGAACTGAGACGCTCCAGCCTGGGCTTTCAGCCGGAGGCTCACGGGGCTGATGAGTTGATTCATATTGTTCTGGAAAGGGATCCACTCTCTCAGGAAGGGCCTGTGTGATGGAGGGGGCTCCGTGGAGCCCTGACCAGTTGGGGACATCTCTGGGCAGCGTGGCCTTCCTCTGGCGGGACTGCAGGTTTGCACTCCAGAACCCAAAGGGCCGTATCCCTGCAGGCCCACTTGGGGAAAGGGGCCAATAGTTCAGACATTCAGAGTTGGCTGGCGGCTCAGGAACTGGTAAGACTGGTTTCCAACGCCTGCAGCTGCCAGAAGATGCCAGGAGGACATGGTTAGCAGAAGTGTTTGGGGTGGGCAGAAGGCAGGGACTGGAGAAGCTTCTGGAAACCTCAACTCTTCTTCTGGCTGTCTCTCCTGGACATTTTGCATTCAGGGCATGAGCTTGTCATGTGGCAACCTCTTTGCGGAGCCGTTTGGAAATAAATCGTGCTATGTATCTTTTAAGTCAAAACTTAAAGTGGAGTGACTACATCATGACCCAGAAAATGTCTTCCCCGGGGGGTAGCTGCCGTACGTCTTGAAAACCAATGTCATTATTTCCAGCATCACGTTCAACAGCCCAGGCTGCTGTCAGGGGACTTGAAGATCAATTCTATTTACTGATCTAAAATCCGTTTTGAAGAGGCGCAAGGGTTCTTTGGCTTTGATGTTTTATGAGTGGTTTCTGAAGACGGGGAGATGTTTATTTTATGAGAACATTTGTCCTACCTTAATTTTCAAGGGACAAAAAAAAAAAGTAAATAAATAAAATAAAAGTAGCCACCACCAGCCACCAGGAAGCACCGTTTGGTTTCTTGGGGAATGTGTAACTGTTGGTGACAGAACTTCTTCTACTTCAAAATGCCTGAGGAATGACTTTCCAAGGGTCTGATCTTGTGCGCTGTCTCCATATCAGGTTTTCCCAAAGCCCTCGTCGGAGCCAGGAGGCGCTGATGGGGATCCCACAAGGCACAGTTTCCTTCCTCCCCAGTTCAGACAACCTGCCGCGAGGTAGGCAGGGCATTGTTCTCTCCTTCCTCGCCCAGAGGAAAGTCCCCACGGCCCATTTTCTAAGCAGTGCTTTTCCACTCTTTCGTAATCTATTATTGTGACCTTGAGAGGGAGAGGGAGAGAGAGAGAGAGAGAGAGAGAGAGAGAGAGAGAGAGAGAGAGAGCGAGCTTTGGCAGGACTTCCCAGGGAGCCAATGCTGCTGGTATCTGTGCCCTGGTACCACACATGGGGCTGGGACTGTGCCAGACATCCTGCACCTTTTCTGTGGCTGGCACTTGCTTCTGGGCCTGCAAGAGGGTGGGGGTTAAGAGGTGTGTGTGTGTGTGTGTGTGTGTGTGTGTGTTAGAGAAAGGCACAGAAGGAGAGACAGAGTAAAGAGAGGGACCAAGAGAATCAGTGCCCCCTCCGCCCCCCAAGGACTATACCTGATTGGATTCTCACCCAATTGTTAGGAACACTATGCTGGTTCAAGAAAGTTCCATGGATGTTGGGAGAGGAACAGAAGGAAGCCCCAGCACATCAGGGAGGAGGCAGGAGCTGGAGGAGGACCCGGGTGCACACCATGCCCCCCGCCGTGAGGGTCGGGCAGCAGGGCTGGGGGCTTCGGCTCTCACTGTGCTCTGTGCAGCCTGGCTCTTCTCTCCTCTTTGCCCTGGTTGGTGGGCACAGATGCTTCTGCCAAAGCCTCCTTCATCAGATGAAATGAAGGGGAAATCTGATTTGCCACTAATTGGACTCACTGTGGGCAATTAGGGTTAAGCTGGCATGAGGGGACGGGCACAGGCTGGGATTTTCAGTGTTTTTCATCACAGCCCTGGGAAATCTCTTGCAGAATTCAAGTGGTTATAGATCAGGATAGTAATTTGCAGTAATTTACAGTATCTATAGTTTAAAATTAGTTTAAATCAGGATACTGTTTGCCTGAAAATAGCCACTGTCATTTTCTTTATGTATGAATATATCATATACATTTATGTATCTATCTTTATATGAGTATATATACTAGATATATACCACATGCTAGATACACACCATATACCAGATAGACACTTATTATTAAATGCTCTGCTCACCTGGAGAGACCTATATGTACACATTCACACTCTGTACCATATGCCACATATACACCATACATAGTACATATATGTATATGTGTGTGTAGGTGTGATTACTATGGAGCACATATGGTGTATATATCTTGCCCGTTACGGTGCTGAGTATATGTGTGTGTATGTTTGTATGTATACACACATATTCAGGTAAACAATAGCATTTAATAATAAGCACGCACAGTGTTTCCCTTTTTATTCTCTAAGTCACCTGATCCTCCATTTCCATCTGTAGTGAATCTTTCACCAATAATGAGGGTGGAGCGGTTGTTCCTGAGCCTTTTATCTGCCTCCTTGAAGGGATTGCCCATCTGATTAGACTCCCGAGTGTTTGAAATCACCACCTCTTCAACTCTTAGTGGTGCTTCTGCAGGGCCAACTTTCAAATCTTAGATCCTGAACATTTTTTTTTTTTTTGGTACCAGGGATTGAACCCAGGCACTTAACCACTGAGCCACATCCCCAGCCCTTCTTATGTTTTTTAAAATTTTTGAGACAGCATCTCACTAAGTTGCTGAGGCTGGATTTGAACTCACGATCCTTCAGTTTCAGCTTCCTGAGCCCCTGGGATTACAGGCGTGCACCTCCACACCCTGCTAGACCTCGCACTTTAAAGCACATTCAGCCCCCTCACCGACAGACCTGCCCATCATCCTACCTTCATTCAGCACTCAGCGATCGTGTGTTTATTGCTTGCTCTCTGGACAGCCGTGGACATCACAGATAGGGTGTGTGGACTGTGTATGTGTGTGTTCCAGGTATGTGTGCCTGTGTGGTTCTCTGTGTGTTATGTCGGTGTTGTGGGTGTGTCTCTGTGTGTCTCTCTGTGATGTGTGTATATGTTTGTGTTGTGTGTGCCTGTGTGTCTCCGTGTGTTATGGTTATGTGTGTTATGTTTGTATTGTGTGTGTTATGGGTATATGTGTACCTGAGTGTGTCCTTAAGTGTTATATGCATGTGTGTGTGGTAGGTGTGTTGTTTATGTGTGTTATAATGTATGTGTCCTTGTGTGGGGTATGTGTGTGTGGTATGTGTGGTAGTTTGTGTTGTGTGTGTGTGTTTTATAGGTATGTGTGTGCTTGCGTGTGTTTCTGAGTTTAAGTGTGTTACAGGCATGCATGTGCCTCTGTGTGTCTGTATGTGAGGTCTGTGTGTCTCTGAGCTACATGTGTGTGGTGTGCGCTTTATGTTTGTGTTATGTGTGTGTGTCTGGGAGTCTGAGTGAGACACTCAGGATCTTTCAGCTCTAGAGCTTCACCCCAACACAAAGGCACACACGAATGTCCCCACCAAGACAGTGGAAGGGCCTCTTCCTACTCTGCAGTCCTCTGGCCTCAGAGAGAATTCCTGAAGCCGCGCCCCTCCAGGTCAGAGCCGGCCACCTGCTTTCATTGCAGCAACTGACGTTTATGTTTCCATTTCTGGCACTCAGGGGCCTCCAAGAGAGCCGCCGAGGACAAACAGATGCAGACGCCCTAGAAGCCTTCTGCAGAGCCACCGAGAGGGTGTCTCCTGGGAAACTGGCCCAAAACGAGGGGCAGGGGCACAGTGGTGGCGGGGCAGGAAGCTGCTCAGGACATGCCACCTCGGTCTCTCTGCAGACAGCACGTTTTCTATGGCCCACATTGTCTGCGTTGCCCGGCTCTGGCAGTGGCTCTGGGTCAGGGACTTCCCGCTCTGCACACTCAACCCTGGAGCCTGTTTTGTGAGCGGGGTCCCTTCATCTCCGTCAGATCTGCCTAACTGCGGTGACACCAGGGTGTGCCGACCCTCCATGAGGCAGTGACTAGGGAGACGGAGGAGATGGGTGAAGTAGGGCAGCCCTGCGGCTCTACAGCTCTGACCTGGGTGGCCAAGTAGAGCATTGGTGGCCTTTGTCCTACAGAAGGACAGGTGCAGCTTTCCTCGGGACCCTGGAAAACACGTCGGGTGTTGGACAGTCTAGTCTGGAGGAGGGCCTCGCCTGCCCAGAAGTTCCAACGCAGAAACGTCGTCGGGTATCAGGCCAGTGTTTAGAACATTTTAGGATTGAAATGAAGAAAATCAGAATTCCTCCCAGGGACCTGCCTTGGTGTAGGAGGCCACAGGTAGGGACTTAGGGTCTGTCCTCCAGGGACCTTTTGCCCAGGGAAGAAGTGACTTTTTATCTCACAGTTTCCCTCCCTTCAGTCCTCAAGGAGCAAATCTATAAACCTGTGAGCCAGCTTTGTGTCACCATGACCAAAATGCCTGAGAAGAACATCTTAGAGGAGGAAAGGTTTGTTTGGGGCTCATGGTTTAGAGGTTCAATTTATGGTCAGCTGGCTCCAAGGCTGAAACATGATGGTGGAAGGGCCCAGCAGAAGGAAGGAGCTGAGCTCGGGGCTGTTGGAAAGCAGCCAGCCAGAGAGGAAGGGGCCATGGACACATGTAGTCCTGCCCACACCCCAGACAGTCCCACCTTCCCACAGTGACCACCTGGTAGTCAAATGACTAATCCATCAAATGGATTAATCCACTAATGAGTTTTCAGCTCTCCTAACCAAATCATTTCACCTCTGCATGGTCTAACACATGAGGTTTTCAGGGGGCATTAAAGAGCCAAGCATAACCATGAGGATTGTTATGCTGATGGTACTGGGAAAGTAGGGGAGGAGACAGGTGGCCTTCTAGCTGTTAGTTTCTCTGGGAAAGAGTTTCGGTAGTATGTTCTGTGGTCTGTGTTTGAAGCCATTGTTTATTTTGTGCTGCTATAACAGAATACCACAGGTTGGATAATTTAGGAAGAAAAAAAAAAGTTTATTTCTAACAGTTCTGGAGGCTGGGAAGTTCAAAATCTAGCAGCCAGAATCTGATGAGGATCTTCTTGCTGCATCATCCCATGGTGGAAGGTGGAAGGGGAAGAGGGCGAGAGCAAGAGAACGAGGTGGATGCAGAACTTGCTTTTATAACAAGCTCACTCCCCTGATAACTAACCCACCTGCTCAATAAAGACATGAATCGCCTCCTACTAGGCCCCACCTCCTAACACAGTCTTGGGGATGCGGTTTCCAACCCATGAACTTTGGGGAACATAGTCAAGCCATGGGAATATCCTTCCTCCCGTTCTCCATGGTCTGCAGTTTGTGTCTTCACGGGTCACCCTCCAGGTGGGCCCTCTTGGTCTTTTGTCTCCCACCTGCATCATGGCTTTGCCAAACCTTCCCCCCAGACAAGACTCAGCCTGCTGCTGCCCGCCCGTGGCCATTCATCCACCAAGCCCTCCTTCCTGGGTGCTGGGCAACGTCACTGCTCATTTTTGCCAGGTTTTGAATATACACGGTTGTCCCCCAGTATCCCTCCCCAGTGGGTTGGTTCCAGGTCTCCTGAGGGTCCCCAAATCTGCAGATGCTCAAGGCCCTTATATAAATGGTGTAGTATTTGCATAGAACCTACAAACATCCTCCTGTACGCTTCATAGACCATCCAGATCACTTATGATTCCTGATGTAATGTAAATATTTGTTACAGTGTATTGTTTAGGAAATAATGACAGGAAAAGCTGTTATGTATGTTCCCTGCAGACGCAATGTTTTAAAAAATATTTTTGATAGGTGGTTGGTTGAATACACAGAGATGTGGAACCTACAGATACAGAAGGCCAACTGTATGTCTGTATACACACATGCACACACACACCTATACACACACACACACACAATATCTATCTATCTATTTGTGTATTTAACATATATCAGTGAGGTGTGTGTGTGTGTGTGTGTGTGTGTGTGTGTGTGTGTGCCTCTGTCATGGTGGCTATGGCTTGAGTCTTTTCACCTCCTTCTTGGTATTGATTTCCTTGCCTGGATTTTTGTTTGACTCCAACAGGGCTGTCATTCACCTAAACTAAATCCTGATTCTACCTTGGGCCCCATCCTCCGCCACCTCTTGGCGTCTGCAATCTGTAGACATGTATATGCCCATAGTCACCCAGGAAGTCTCCAGACCCCGTCACTCAGGGGTCCAGCTGCCCACTTGCCAGGGAGAGGTGTTCTGCAGAGGGTCTCAGTCCAACTTTTGACCTTAGTAACCTCAGTCCTTTGCCCAGTGACTGGTAAATAATAAGGCCCCCATTTCTTGGACTGATCAGTCCTTGAAACAACAGATTCATTTTTATGCCCACATGCAACATAAAGGTGCAGAACACTTAGGTGGTTGCATTTATCCCCCGATGGCAAGGAGAAGCTGAAGCACAGAGCCACTTCCGAGCAGGGCTGGGCATCTGGTCTTGAAAGCCAAAAGCTGTTTGCTGATCCACGCCCCCACACTTTGGCTGGAATGGGATGTGCTCAGAATCACTGGGGTGTTTTGGCGGGGAGGTGAGGCGCAGCACACATGTCCCCTCTCTCTCTCCCTCTCTGCATGGCCTTATACCTGGTCTAGTCTTGAAGTTTCCAGTCTACCTGGGGGTAGGTCCAGGTTCGTGACTGAGCTCTGAGCCGGAGCCAGGTCAGCCTCCACAGGTCTTTGCCTTCAGGCTCAGTCTAGATGGAAGCTGTTTGCATCTGTCAAAAAAGATGGGATTGGGTCCTGCTACCTTATCTGGGTCAAGTTCACCCCTGGCTGTGAGCTAGCTCTCTTGTATAGGTCGTGGCTTGTAAACTGCTTACCTCCTTCAGCCCTATCCATCCATTAGGATAATTGAGCTTCCCTGGTGAACGGAGCACTTTCTTACAGTGCTCGAGGGCAAAAGAAGCTTGAAGGAGGATGTCCCAGTCATCAGGAAAGTCCCCCCAGCCCCCATGCTCAGCAGCAGGCTAAGAAGCAAGACCAGCCATCGGATTAACAGCCTCCTCACACAATGGACTGACTTGTTCACGGTGATTATGAATTATTTTTCACAAATGTTGACTCTTATCCTGATTTTGGTGTACAAGTTTAGATTTCTTCTAGAAAAAAAAAAAAAAAGCCTGCCAGGATTTGTCTTTATTTTCTGTAATTAGGGGCTGTGGTGGGATCCTAGACTGTAACATCCCTAAAACGAGGACAATGAGGAGGCATTTTGCAGTGGTGTGTCGTTAATGGGTTTTGCAAATTCCTGTGAGTTCATTTAATTTTTGGTTTTTTAGTTGTAGATGGACACAATACCTTTATTTCATTTTTTATTTTCACGTGGTGCTGAGGATCAAACCCAGTGCCTCACGTGTGCTAGGCAAGTGGCAGAGCACTGAGCCACATCCTCAGGCCATGGTGAGTTGATTTTTAAATGTTCAGAAATCTTTGCCAGCTGATTGGCCATGGTGGAAATATTTACACCAGGGGAATTGACAAGTGCTACATCAGGGCTTTATTTTTCTTTTTTCCTTTTTTTCCCCCCATCTTGTGAAGCCAGTTTTCTAGCACATCTCTGAAGCTGACTGAGAAGGGAGTAGCCCGGGAGGTATTATAGGTGGTTAGTTCAATATTTTTTTTTTTTTTAGCTTTGACTTTTATTAAGAACACCTATTCACAATGCCACAAGAAGGGTCACCTACAATTAGATCATAATAGTCCCCAATAAGGTGAAGAATCATGTGATGAAAACTGCACCCGCCTTGGAGAGGAGACTTCAGTGTGCAGGCCCTGAAGAAGATGGCGAGGGTGCCCGACCAGGATTCCACAGTGGCCCATCACCTTGGACAGGTGCAGTGATCTGTGCCGCTGCTTATAATCAGCTCCGCTCTGTCCTCTCAGACCTCCTCTGGAGACTTGCCCTGCCAGGAAGGAGGCCTGATAGACCCAGAGAATCTACTGCACCCTCTTCCCCTTCCCACCCTGAGCACAAAAATCACTGGGTGCCTCAGGATGAAATACCTATGTGAGCATTCTAAGCTGCCAGTATTTAAACCCTCAGTATACCTTTCAGTTTTTGCTGATCAAAGGCAAACAGACAAATGCTTGAGGATAAAATGAAGCATCAGAGTAAACCCAGGGCGTTTTGGATATTTTCCCCCTGTAAGCACCCCTGGCAGAAAAAGAGCTGGAGTTGGAAGGAGTCCTGGCCCCTCCCACATCCATCACCATGTCCAGGGGGCAGACAGTTTGGAAGGAAGAAACGAAAGTTCCTCATACTTTTTTAGCTCTCATCTTCCTCCCTTGAGCCAATTCAGATTCTTGCTGCAGCCTGTTTTGCACAGGGCCTGGGGCGGGGGAACGTTCCTTCTGAAAGCTAGGACAGGAATATGTTCCTGCAGAGGTGATAGCTGAGCTAGGACTGAATGGCTAGGAAAAGGACACATAGTCCTCCAAGAATGAAAGGGAGATGATGGGATGAGGCAGGGGAGACGGCCAGGCAGCAAGCTGAGCAGCCACGCTGCCCGGTGGGCCCTTCCAGTCATGGGGAGAAGCTTCTAGTTTTTCTATGTATAGAAGCTTCAAGTCTTTTACTTTGGTGAGGTGACCACTAATCATGCAAACCCACTCAGAGATACTATTATAAGAAGTCACATCAACGGATAAATAGATAAAGAAAATATGTTCCATATACATAGTAGAATATTATTCAGCCATAAAAGAGTTAAAGCTTGCCATTTCTCTCAATGTGGTTGCAACTGGAGGATATCATGTAAAGTGAAATAAATCTGGTAGAATCAAAAAAAGTTGATTTCATACAAATAGAGAGCAGGACAATGATCACTAGAGGTGAGGAAGTGTGGTGGGAATGAGGGACAGAGACCACAGTTACCAAAACAGTCATGCAAGAATAAGTTCTAATGTTTTACAGTCCAGTTGGGTGACCGGTTCACAACAATTTATTATATGCTTTATAAAAAAACCCCAAAAGAGGAGATCAAAGACTCCCAACACAAAGAAATGTAAATGTTGAAGGAGAAGAAAATGATCATTTTACATTGTATACTTGCCTTAAAATATCACACCGTAGCTGGGTGCAGTTACATGCGCCTGTAATCCCAGTGGCTCGGGAGGCTGAGGCAGGAGGATTGTGAGTTCAAAGCCAGCCTCAGCAAAAGCGAGGCATTAAGCAACTCCGTGAGACTCTGTCTCTAAATAAAATACAAAATAGGGCTGGGGATGTGGCTCAGTTCCCAGTACCAAACAAAACAAACCACACTGTATCCCCTAAGTATGGACAATTATTTTGGGTCAATCTAAAACATAAAGTATTTTAAAAATATAAATAAACGATCACGAGGTCCTGGACTGAGGGAAGTCCCGGTGGCCTCCCTGTGGTTAAAGGAAACGCACCAAGACGGCCTTTTTCTGGGTCCACCCAGGGTGCCTCTCACAATCACATGCCCCAAACTAACCGTGAACTTGAAATCTCAGTGTTCCAAGTTCACGTCAGTTTCAAATGGCACTCGGGTGTCAGGGCTACCTGATGGGATGCTTCAGGCGCCTGGGTCACGGTGGGGGAGAGGGGTCCAGCCGCTACCTAGAGGATCACACCATCCGCTGGGCTGTTCTCTGGAAAATGCCAAACAGATTTGTGCGTCAGGCTCCCAGCTTCCAGAAATGGACTTAGAGTCCCAGGCCAGGTTGGATTTTATCTGGAGAGTGGGTGAGGATGTCTCTTTGATTCACTTGGTGATTGCTATTGAAGCCAGACAATTTTCAATATTTTTTTCCCCTATCCATTTTATCCTTTCTTGTGCCCAAATTGCTTCTGGAGTGCCTCCCCTGAGCTCAGGACTGTTCCCGAAGACAATCTTTCCTGAGCCGGGGGCAGGAGACACCCTGGTAAATATTAACGAGTATGTGGATCAAGGTCTGAGTGACCCTTGGCTGTGTGATCTGACGCTTCAAGGAGGGTCTCGGAGAGAGGGGCTTCGGATATGAAGAGGGTCTGGGCTGCCAGAGGAAAGAGACCTGAAGTGACTCTTGAGAGCTGAGGCCAGAGGCCAGGCCCTGAAGAGCCTTGGATGCCGTTTTAATGAGTCTCACTGCTGGTCTGCGAGGGACGGAGAGCCATGAAAGAATTTTAAGTAAAGGAATGACATCATCACGCTTCACATTTTAAAAAATATGACTCTGGCCGTGATAAGTGGGGGGAAGGACAAGGGCTTAGTTATCACTGATACACAATGAATTACTTCCCAGCCAAGTGGCTTAAACAGTAGCTCGGTTCCTGGGAGGGAAGGCCAGGATTTCTAGAGCTTCCTAGCAGGGAGGTTTTGGTGCAGGGTCTTCCAGAAGGTACTCAGGAAGATGCTGCTGCCACCTCTGCCACGTTTGCCTGGGCTGAGGTGCTTATTCCTCCATGGCTCAGTGTCATGGCTGCTGAGCTGGAGACCAGTGCTGCTGGCAGATCACCGGTTCCTCTCTGCATGGACCTTGCCACGGGCTGGGTCAGCAGCTAGGCTGGTACTTTTAGGGGCAGTTGACTATGCTTGGGAGGAGCTGCCCCTTTAAATGTCTAATAATATTCCCTCCAAGTTTTCTTTCTTTCTTTCTTTCTTGGTTTGTTTCAGAAAAAGGTCCCCCAGAGAAACTTACAAGGAACCAGCCCAAAACCACTGAGTTGCTCTGACTCACAACTTTTTAGGTGACCTGGAGTAAACTTTGCTCATTATAATACTAAATTCTCCACCCAGAGGCCTTCCTGTCTGCTGATTTGTGAACATGTGATGTGTGACTTCAAACCGGGCATGCTCAGGAATGTGCTGCCTCTAACGCACCAGGAGATTTTTTTTTTTCCATAAGAATATGTATAAGTTTCCCAAATAAAAGCCTTTTTTTTTTTTTTTTGTTCTGGGAGACCCTGCTTTGAGATGTATCCAGCATGCTTCTTACTTGCTGCAAGTAATAAACCTCTCTCTTCTCTTGTATCTTCTGGTTGGGTTTGTCACCTTTGCGCTTACCAGGGGACGAGCCCATTGCATTTGGTTACAGCAGCTTGAGTTTCCTCACGACATGGTGACTGGCTGTCCCCAGGATGAATGACCCATGAGAGTGAGGCCAGAGTGGCGGTGTGGTTCTTGATCTGACTTTAGAAGCCGTACACCATCGTTTCATCCATGTTCTGGGTGCTACAGGGGAGCCATTAAGTCCAGCTCACATTCAAGGGTAAAAGCAGAGAGGGGTCTCAGAGTTCAACTTTGGGGTGGAGTGTGGGAGAGGGCATTTCTAATGCTGTTGGGTAGTGTGGAGGGCCTTTTGGGGTAGATAATCATGCATTTAACTTGGTGACTGTCTCCATGGCCACATGGTCACCTCCAGCGCAGCTGCCTACTTAGTTACAGGTATGATGACAATAGGTGATGTCTGAGGTGCTCTGTCTCTCTGTTCTATCATCTGGAAAATGGGCCCAACACTAGTTACGACATGGATTGATGTGGGGTTAGATGAGATAGCAGTATGCACGCTCATAGTATTTAGTAAGCACCCAGTTCAAGGTCACTATTGACATTAACAAATAACCCTCTTGACTAGAATTTAAGCTGTGCCTGGGAGAGGAGTAAGTCAGGGCTGTAAATACAAATGTGTGGAGTGGAGCTTATGGTACAGGCTGCGGGACTTCTGGGGGATTTTAAGCTGGAGTGATTTATAGCCTATTTGGGGTGTTCTGGCAAGAAAGTAGATTGGAGAAAGTTCACAGGAAGATCTGACTGATTCATCTTCCTCACAGGCCGTGCAACGTTCTGCTTAGATTTTTGTTTTGCTTGCTCGCATCTTGAAGGCAATGCATCCTAGTGGAGGGATCAGAGGATGAAGGATGCCTCTGTTCCTCACTGGGTCTGAGCAGAGCCATAGGCCAGGATTCGCGTCCCTCTGCCTTATTTGGGGGGAACGTTCTGCAGAAGACCTGTTCCTGATCGTTCCCATCAGCCCTGCTGGCTACTGGTGGGACAGTCTAGGAGGGACACGTTTTTCTGAACTGGCTACAGTATGCTGTTCTCACTCAGATGGAAAGAAAGCCCCTTGTCATGGGGAGAGGCCAAGTGAGCCGGGTTAAAGCAAAAGAAGCCATGCTTTAGAAAGACACACCTCTTTAGGGCAGCTTCCGATCTCTGGGTTCAGAGTCAAGCAGTGCTGTGTCTTCCCGGCGTGAACTTTAGCCACGATGCAGATGCGCATTACCGTGGTAAGTCCCGTTCAGGATGACGGGGTGGTGTGATGAGAAAGAGCCCACGTCATGCTATGACTGGCAGCTGCCCTCATCCACAGGGCCATCTTGCCAAAGACTACAAGTCCCAGAATCCATTGCACCCGAATCCACCTGCAACATCCCCCGTTCAAGGATGGCCTGGGGAGGCTCTCCCTGCCTCCCCCAGAAGCATCCCTCCTTGACTGGCAAGCTGGCCGGTGACCACCCTGGCATAGACTCAGGAAAATGCTTTGTTTCAACAGATAGCAGAGACCTTTTTCTTTCTAGTGGCTTCTTTACACAACGATGAGACAGGAAAATCAAGACCTCTGGCAGGTCATGGCTCATTCATTCAGCCAGGAACCGGAACCCTGGCGAGATGGAGGGTATTGTCAGAGGGGACTCATGGCAGTGAATAAAAAAAGTGAAACCAGATGTTCTTCCCTCCAGTTGCTTCACATCCATGCAGGGACTTGGGGGAGGAGGCTATAAAAATGTCACAGCCCTTGATTCCTGAGGCTCAGATTTACGTGCCTGGTCACCTCACACCATAAATCCACCACCCTGGCTGGAGCATCAGCTTCCGAAGGGGCAGGCCCAGCTGTGGTGCTGACCCGAGGAGGCTCATTGTGCTGGGGGTGGGGGGACGCGGGTGAGGAACACGTGGGCAGGGAGTCTGGCTGGGAATCGAGATTGCTTTTCAAGAACTTTAAAGTGGGCAGGAGATTTTACAAGGTTGGCTCGGACGTTGGCCTTCTTAGGAGATAAGCCAAGCTCTTTTACATTTTGGCCTGAAAGGGAACTGGGTTTCTGTTTGGAAACGATGGACAGATGCAAGATTGCTCCTTGGGAATGGATGCTCTGTAGGCAGAGTTCTGACTGCGGGTTGAAGTGTTGGAAAGAGAAACAAGGAGTCGGCTAAGCCAGACCTTCCGGGCCCACGGAGGCTGGCATGCATCCTGAGTGTCCCTAGGAAGCCACCAGACTTAGGCCTTAAAATGGTTATTCTGTCGTCCATGTAGAAGATAGGCAAGGGGTGGAGGTGAGACTAGGAGCCAGGAGGTAACTGAGGGCGTCTCTGATGGAAGTCCAGGCGAGTGGTGATGGGCACTTGAACAAGATGGAAGCAGAAAGAAGGTTGAATGGGGAGTGGACTCAGAATTCAGGTGGGGAGACCATGGGAAGAGTCAAGGCCACCTCTGGGGGTTCCGGTGTGAACAGTGGAGTGGTCAGCGGAGTCACTGAGACAGGGCATCCAGGAGAAGGACCAAGTTTGTTGAGAAGGTCAAGAGTTTGGTTTTTGACATGTTGGGTTAGAAACCCGTATAGACACCCTATGTGAATGCTTTAGAGGGTTTGGTATACAGGTTTGGGGGTATGAACCGAGATTGGGACTGTGATATTAATTTGTAAGTCAGATAGAAGATTAAAAAAATATGATAGAAGAAAAAGGTAGAAGTGGAACTTGTTCCTAGCCCACACAGTTGCCCCTGTTGTGGACACTATTGCTGTGGTCCCCTTTTGGCCACCATGTCAGAGGGGCTTTAGGTCACAGGAACAAACGCATTCAGGGCTAGTTCTCCTTCTGCTCCCTATGGCTGGCATGTATCCTTAATCTTTAGAGCTGAACCTATCTGTTACGAATCTCAAAAATCCTCAGAAGGCTCATGTGTTGAGGGTTTGGTCCCCAACTTATGGCACTCTTGGGAGAGGGTGAAACGTTTAGGAGACAGGACCTAGTGACAGGAAGTTAGGTCACGAAGGTGTGCCTTTGAAGGAACCCCAGTTCCCTCCTGTCTTTCTCTGTGTCTCCCTGCTGCCATGGTTGAGGACCTCCTCCACCACGTGTTCCTGCCCTGACGTACTGCCTCGCCACAGGTCCAAAGACAGTGGAGCTGGAGCAACGATGAACAGAAACCTCTGAAACTGTGAGCCAACATAAACCTTCCTTCCCTGTAAGTTGATTATCTCAGGTAATGTGTCACAGCATGGGGAAACCGACACACACAGCCCTGAGGCTGCACTACCACTACTATTCACGGCATGGAAGTTTCTTACCATCTTGACCTTAGACAAACTAAATTCCTCCCAAGCTCTCCATTTATGTCTTTTTGCATCATCTGGCTCAAATTTTCTGCTCTTTTACTATTCCCCCAGCTTGTTGACATTTTTACAGTGGGTATAACCTTATTATTTGATTACTAGTCACTCAACATAAATGATGGGCTTTTCATTTCATCCATGTTGCTCGACGTGTGACATTAGTTTTTAAACATTCTCACCACTAACTTCTAATAGCTGACTTCACAACACGTTTCTAGGTGTAGGCCCAAGTGACTGATGGTCAGGGTATCACCACTCACCGTGAGGATCAGCCAAGATTTTCCTCACCGACAAGAACATAGGTCTCGGTCCCCCCATTCTGTTTATGCTTATCATGTTTCATGCAATTTCCATTTTACACAGTGACTATGGTTTTCATTTGTTCTAATTAAATAGTAGCAAATGTTCAGTTCAATGGATTCTTCATATAAACAGACGCAAATAGCTTCCTCCTCCCTCCCCCAAGTAAGGCTGAAAACAGATGCAAGCTCAGGCTGTTGTATTAAAGACCACATTTGAAGCTGGAACAGATGCCCTGGGACAGCTGAGTGTTGGGTTCCTTGGAGCAGGGATTACTATGGTCTGCTGTACAGTCCTGGTCCTGCTCTGTTTGAGCAGAGGATGGGACCCTTTTCCACTCCACCTGTGACCTTCCATCCCCTTCTGAATTCAGGGAGCTCATAGAAGTCTCCTCTGGAAGTAACAAATGGAGCTCACAGCTAGGGACAGGTGCATGTGTAGTCCTCCTTACTCTCTTAGAGTGCTTGCCTTTGTCGATGTCTGGTCTTCCCTGGATGGGACCTTCAGATTTCATCCCACTCTGAGAGCCCTGTTAGAGATAACTGGGATAACGATGAAGATTTAGAAGTTAGGAGGATATGTGGAGTACATACAAGGGAGGGGAAGGTGTGGACCCAAGTTTTTAACTCATTTGAATAAATACCAAAGGAGTATGATTGCTGGGTTATAGAGTATCTATTGTGTGTTTGTTTTTTTTTTTAAGAAACTGACAATCTGCTTTCCAAAATGCCTATGCCATTTGCACTCCTGTCAACAATGAGGGAGACTGGCCGATGTTCCACGTCCTTCCCAGCATCTGGTGTTGTCAGCATCTTGGGTCTGAGTCATGGAAGCAGGTGTAAAGTGGCATCTTGTTGTTTTGCTTGGCAATTCCCTAGTGACATCTGATAGGCAGCATCTTCTCTTGTGCTTATTTTTCATTTGTGTATCTTCTTTGGTGAGGTGCCTGTTCAGATCTTTTGCCCATTTTCAATTGGGTTGTTTGATTTTTAATTTTTTGAGGGGGTGGTACCCGGGATTGAACTTAGGGGCATGCGACCACTGAGCCACATCCCCAGCCCTATTTTAGTATTTTATTTAGAGACAGGGTCTCCCTGAGTTGCTTAGCGCCTCACTTTTGCTGAGGCTGGCTTTGAACTCACAATCCTCCTGCCTCAGCCTCCTGAGCCGCTGGGATTACAGGCATGTGCCACGGCACCCAGCTGCCTCACCGATTTTTTTACATGCTATTTTTATATACATATGTGTGGTGGCTTAAAATTATGTGCAAAAATTATTTGGTATTATGTCTTTCAAAATGTAGAGCCCTATTTCTCTTGCCTGGTAAACGGGCTACCCTTAATTGCTTCTAACAAATAGAATAATACAGAAACGATGATTTCTGACTCTTGAGAATAGGTCTATCTCGTGGATTTCCAGCTCTGGCAAAAACTAGCTGCTACGTTTTGAATCTACTTAAGCAACCGTCTGGACAGGTCCATGGGGCAAGAAACTGAAGCCTCTTGTGAACAGTCAGCAAGGAACTGAGGTTTTCGCCAACAGCGTGTGAGGGTTCGCAAAGCCCCAGTGATGCCTTCAGCTGAAACCTTGACCCTGAACTAGAACTATCCAGCTAACAGCTCCCGGATTCCTGACCTCAGATCCTGTGTGAGATAATGCTTATTGTTGTAGGTTTCTAGGTCTTGGGGTAATTTGTTTGCAGCAATAATTAATGCAATGGGTTAATTTCTTCCTGATGATTACTTTTCACAAGTTCTGTTATCATATTATCTCCTCTGCCAAGTCTAATCACTCTCCTCTTGCTTTCTCCATCTCCTACCCCATCTGGGTGGGTAATTCTCTTGTGTTGTGATATTTTATAATACATGTGTTGGTGTATCAGGTAGGATGCTTTCCTGAAAGAAAGAAACTCAACTAAAAGTGGCTCATACTGAAAGTGGATTTCTTTTTTATCTTATGTACCAAGAAGTCCACAGATAAGGTCACCAGGGGTTTGATCAACTGAGTGGCTGAAATACATCAGCAGGGACACAGGTCTTTAAAACTCTGTTTTTAAGCAGGTGCCGGGATGCACATGTATAATCCTGGCTACTTTGGAAGCAGAGGCAGGCGGATCCCAAGTTGGAGGCCAGCCTCAAATTATAACTTAGCAAGACCCTGTCTCAACATAAAAATTTAAAAAGAGCTGGGGATATAGCTCAGTGGTAGAGTGTCCCTGGGTTCTAGCAATTTGGGAGGCTGAGGCTGGAAGATTGCTAAATTCAAAGCCAGACTCAGCGACTTAGTGAGCTGAAAAGCATTGGGTACGTGGCTTAGTGGTTAAGCATCCCTGGGTTCATTTCCTTGGTCCAAAAAAAAAAAAAAAAAATCCCAGAAATAGTCTCAAAGACCCACACAAGGTAGCAGGTCCTAGGTAGGAATAGGAGCACCTTTTTGAGATTAAAGGTAGAGCTTGACTGAAATCTGCTCCTGAAGTCAGGGCTGGCGTCTGATTTTCTGTTGCTAAAAACTGCAAAACCAAAACAAACCTAAACAAAACAATATCAACCACCAAGAAAAACAAAGGCAGCAGCCCATATTCCGGAGGGAGACTTTGAGTCTCCTTCTTCCTCTAACCCTCTAAGATGTTGGAATCCTTCAGGTCATCAGTCCTATCCTTAGTCAGCTTTGGACTTCATGTCCAAAATTAGGGGCTACACCCCTTCCTAAACTAATTACTACGCAAGGGGAGTAAAATTAGTGAGACTGCCTCAGACTAATGAAAACTTGCTCCTGGAACTGGGGGTCGGGACTGTCTTCCCTGACAATATGGCTTTACGATGGAACGTGAGGATTCTGAATAAAAATGGGAATTGCATTAAAAGTAAATGCTACTGATAGGCAACCAAAATCATCTCCTGGGGTGGGGTTTTATGATCTTTACTGTGATGGAGGCTTCGTGGTGTCTCTTCTAAAAACTAGTCAAGTCTCCTATGCACTGTTGGTCCCTCTCCTGTGCTCTTTCTTCTTGTGGATTCCTGCCACGTTGTTCTTTTATTATGATTTTAAAGAGACCACCTCTGAAGGGAAAAGGGACAAATGTGTGTTTTCAGTCTGTCTTCATTTGAAAATAACTATTAACTATTGCTTCACTATTGTTTCTCAGACTGCATATTGTCAATTATTAGTCAGGGAGATCCAGAGTTTTAAAACAATGAAACAGGGTAGAAAATACCAGATGGCATTATAGCAAGATTGAATGTTGTTTCATGAAGTGTTTGCTTCAGTAGAGCGTGTGTGTGTGTTTGTGTGTGTGTGTGTGTGTCTGTGTCTGTGTGTGTGTGTGTCTTGTGTGTGTGCTTGTTAGGGGTGTATTTCTTGGTATAAGCTGAACTCAAAAACGTCTTCCTGGGCTTGGTGGTAGGCGCCTGTAATTCTAGCAATTTGGGAGGCTGAGGCTGGAAGATTGCTAAATTCAAAGCCAGACTCAGCGACTTAGTGAGCTGAAAAGCATTGGGTACGTGGCTTAGTGGTTAAGCATCCCTGGGTTCATTTCCTTGGTCCAAAAAAAAAAAAAAAATCCCAGAAATAGTCTCAAAGACCCACACAAGGTAGCAGGTCCTAGGTAGGAATAGGAGCACCTTTTTGAGATTAAAGGTAGAGCTTGACTGAAATCTGCTCCTGAAGTCAGGGCTGGCGTCTGATTTTCTGTTGCTATAACTGGATGCCACCGGCTAAGTAATTTATAAAGAATAGAGGTAACTAGATCTCATAGTCTTGAAGGCTGAGAAGCACAATATCAAGGTGTAGTATCTGGTGAGGGTCTTCCTGCTGCATAGGGCATCCCATGGTGAAGCAGAGCAAGCGTTCTAGCGGGGGTCTCTCTTCCTCTCTTTATAAAAGCATCAATGCCACCATGGGGCTCCCATTCTCACAACTTTATCTAATCCTAACTAACTCCCAGAGGCTCCACCTCCAAATACTTCCAAACACATGAACTTTGGGGGGGGGCATATTTAAACCACAGCTGCTGATTCACAAAACGCTCTGCTTCCAGGAGCCACCGCCCCCCCCCCCCCCCCGTAAACATCTATGGAAAGATGGCATGATCCAGATGTGCAGAGAGTCGCCAAAGAGGAAAGGTGCTGATTTTATGCTGAGTTGCTGGAGCTGCACACTGTAGTAGGATCACAGTTTATTTCCAAGGCTGACGTTAGACCCATCTTGCCTTGGAAAGCTATGTGTACCATCAGAGCCTGGTGTGCACATTTTCCGATGCCTAAAATTTTCAGAAAGCAAAAACATCCTTCTGTGAATGAACATTTTTTTTTTTTTTTTGGTAACAAAACATGCCTTGGTTAGGAAGCTCTTTCCTCTGTCCGGGTGAGGTCACTGTCAGGTGTTCTGGGGACATGCATGAAACCTGACAACCTGACAATCTCTTGGCCCTCCGGGTGGCCTGGAGAACTCAGTTTGACAGCTCTTTGCTCTCCCCTGTTGCCTTGGTGTCCTGCCTTTGTGGACAACCCACTCTTGCTTTCATCTTGCTCCTGTTGTTACCTACGCCTTCTGCAGTTCATTTAAAAAATTATTTCATTAATATCTACTTACTTCCTGAACCTTTTTCCCCCCTCCTCTTTTTACTTTATCCAAATTTCTTTATCTTCTTTTTCCTTCCTAATGTCCATGTTTTGACCATGTCTCTTTAATTTTTTTTTTAATTTAAAATTCTGTCCTTTGCCCTCTCTGCCCCAGTTCCCCCTCCACCTACCCAATCCCTGCAACCCTGTTTCTTTCCCTGAAGCCTTTGACTTTCTATTGGCCACTTACTGCCAAGGCCTAGACCCAGCAGAAGACAGTGGGACAAGGCAATGGGGGGAGGGGAGGGGACTGAGGGACCGTCAGAACTGGGCCACCCAGGAGGCAGAGTTGCCTGGCCATGTCTTGCCCCACACTTTCATCATATGTCACCCATATTAAGTCACAAAGGTCAATCTTAACCAAATCTATTGGTTACTCAATGGAGAGAGATGAGTACACACCGAGGGTGCCAGGAACAAGATCCAAAAACATCTTGGAAGACATGGAAAGGGGCTGAATCTAATAAGAAAATGTTTCACTTTCTTCGTTTGAGTGGAAAAAGGAATTGCATAAGCCCGGGAAGGGGCGCATGTGGCCGAGCAGCAAAAAAAAAAAAAAAAAAAAAAAAAAAAAAAAAAAAAAAAAAGACTTAAAAGGCTTTTAGATAAAAGCAGGGTAAAAAGGAGCCATCAGCAGTTCTGATCCCTCCTCCCCATAAAGCTTAGTTGAGGTTGGGCTTCACCAGGCAAGTTCAAAGTCAAAGTTGAGCTGGGCCAATCAGGCTCCGCCCCCAAGAGAGAAACAGACACCATCTATGTTTGTCAAGACCGTCTGAAAGCATTAGGGATGATTAGGGAGGTGGAAAAGAAAAAGGATGCAATAACTATTCAGATATCGAGGAAGAGAAGTCAGACCCATGGTCCCAAGGAGGAGGACCAAGTTCACTGGAGTTGGACTTCATTTTCCACACAAGGATGCTCTTTGCAGCAGGCAAAATTGTCAAAGATAGATGACTGAGATGCTTCATGGGATAATATGCCCTTTCTGGTGGAAAAGTTGGAATGCTTGGTGCAGCATTTCGAAAGAAATCCAAGCATTGGATATGTGGTTGAGCAAGGTGTCAGTCATACCCTCTTATGGTCCATACTAATAGTAAACCATGTAATAACTGACATTAACTGAGCACTTATTATTGGCTGGGAACATGGTGCTCCGTGCTTTATCTGAGCTACCTCATTCAATCCATACAATAATGCTATGAGATAGTTACTATGATTACTACCATCTTGAGGGTGAGAAAATGGGCTCAGGAAGGTGAAGAATGTGTCCAAAATCATGGAATGAAGAAATTTAGTGTGACTACATAGCACAGTATAATTGGGAACCCAAAACCCTTCCAAGGACATGAAGGCACCCTTCCATTTCAAGTCACTGTATTCTATTTTGCGAGTGACATAGCTACGTTCAGTTTAGAGGCCTCCTTTTCAAATGAAACCACTTAATTGAACGGGGAGGAGCCAAGATCCTTGGGTCTGGGTCTAATGGGGAAGAGGGAAGGCACAGAATTGAGGGTGCTCAGAGGACCCACACCTGGGATGTTGAGCGCAGGTGAAACACTTGGGAACCATGCTCAACCAACAGCAATGGCTTCCCATAGAAGCTTCAGGCATGGAGACAGACTGACCACCTCCACCTGATCTAGCCAAAGTCACCTGCTGCATTCCCTGGTCAAGGCAGAGAGATCTTAGGAGGAGAGAAAATAAAATAAAATGAGACTTGGGGTGGAAAGACGGTGCATACCCCTTCCAGCTCCAGGTCTGGGCTCTTGAGACTTCCACGCTGGTGTTCTGTCACCTGTCACCTTCAGCTGGACACTTTAATCTGCCCAGATCTTTTGCTGTGCAGCCTACTATGCACAGATCTTCCAATCAGATGGTGCTATGAATCAGAGCTGTCCCCAGGAACTTGCCAGAAGAAATGAACGATAAGATTTCTGCCTCTGGTGACCCCCACTGAGGTACCCCCACTCCCCACCCCACCCCACTTTTCTGTTCAGTATCTCCGATGCCCTCCTTTGGATGGACTTCTTGGTAAACCAGAAAGAGGTGCCTTGGTGGGAGAAGGGACGGAGGCCCATCAATCCTGGTTGCTCCAGGGTCCTTTATAGCCCGGAGCTGCTCTGACAGGGGGACTGTCTGACTGGCATGGTCCCGTGAAGGGATGCCACGTTCTTACCTCGCAGGCCAGGCCGGGGCGAGGGCTGGGGGTGGTGGGGGCACGATCGGGGAGCGTGATACACATGTGTTCAGAGCCTAGCGGCTGGTCTCCGAACTGGGTCACCTCAAAGACGTGCGACGTCGATCTGCCCCGATTGCTGGGATCGGATTTCGTCCTTCCTTGTCAAACCCAGCCGTGCCCCAGCTGCTGGCAGCACCAAGGCGCTCTTTGTCCTCGCGTTCCAGGAGGCCGAGGAGCGAAGTGACACAAAGGGCCTGGCGCCCGAGCTCCCCACCCCGCTCTCTGGGTACCGGATCCTGGCGCTCACAGGGGCCCCGGCCCCGGGGTGTCTTGGGGGCGGGGGCGGGGGTGCGGGAGCTCTGCGGTTTGGTCTTTCCGGCAGGCGCGGGGCTGCAGCTCTTGGGATTGGAGGATGCTCCCCCTTCCCCTTCCCCGAGTTCTCTGCAGCTTGTTTTTTTCTGCTGACGCTGGAGCCCCAGTGCTTTTGCATTTGGCGACACCCTGTCATTGAAGGGCGGGGTGGGGGGGCTGACCCAGAGCCGGATCTGTGCTATGCGACAGGCTCATGCTGCCCTCTAATGGCCCCGGCCTTGTTCGTTTCCAGGCTGGACGGGGACAGACTCGCAGGCCAGCCTCTTGGAGGGTCTGCGGGGGTGAATTTCCTTCCTTTTGGGTCAGTGAGCTTTTTCCCTTACAGCTGCTCCAAGAAGCAGTCGCTTCTCTTCATGGGCAACAGATGTCAAAAGTCAGGCAGCGCTGGTGAGGCTGGAGGAGGGGAAAATGGTCCAGCCCTTCTCTGCCTGACCCCAGCGTTACTTGGCCCATCTCCCCCTGTCCGTTTAGGAACAGAAGGGTCATCTTTTCCTTGTCCCTTGCAGCTCCTGACAGCTGGACAGAGGAAAGCACGGCGTGTTGGCAGAGGCGGTGCCTGTCAGCAGGTTTGTGCACACAAAGGGGGGCTTCCTTTTCCTGCCATGCTGGTGGGGAGGAGTGGAGGGGGGGAGGGTGGCCACTGCGGATCCACCCCTCAGACTTTCCACTTGGCGCCTGGGGAGCCAACTCCAAAGCCAAACACAATCCTCTAGAAAAAAACATCTGCTGGGTTAATGTTTGAAGAACCTGAAGACACTGGTTGGAAACGGTCCAGTTCTGTTTAGAGGGGAATCTAATCCCACTTAATCAAGGAACAAAGTTCAGAGGTGTGGGAGGCAAGCCTGCGACATGCTTCTGTTTTGGTAACTGGGAAGCTTTGTCACCAGATTTGATGGGAAGAAGCTGAAAGAGGGACCCATTTTCCTCCTGCAAACTCAAATCTGGCCAAAGTAGAGCATGGTGCTATGTATGCGCTCCATGGCTGGGCAGGGAACAGGGCAAAAGTGGGTGCTCCTGAGTTTAGACTGTCCCATGTTGTGAAGTTTTTTGGGGAAAAAAAAAAACTAAACATGAAATAGAGTACAGAGTGGACCTCCTTCAGCTTTTCTGAAATTGAGGGCCAGTGGTCATGGAGATTGACGAGGTCATACTGTGGGAAGAGTTGCTGGGGGTCACAATCCACTGCTCTCCTCTGCCTGGTAGAGGGGGCAGTGGAGGACAGGAAGTGGAGGAGGCTGAGCTGATATTAGAGTGAGCATCGTTTCACATGAGGTTTACATACAAGTAGTCCACCCTCCCTTTTCCCTATGTAGAAATGCAAAAGAAGGATTTATTTTATTTGGAACTTTGGTTGCAAAAGCCTGTCATTGGGAAATGAATCTTTCCCTACCCCTTGCCCCACTCAACCTTAAAGAATGATTTTTTTAAATTTTTTTTTTCTGATAATCCTGAACAAATTCTAGGGGGGGAAAAGTTTAAAATGCCCCCCCCCCTTTCTCTTTCTCTCTCTCTTTTTGACAAAACTGACCTGAAATCTTGGCTTTGTCTGTCTTTGGCTGCCTGATGGTGCATATGCAGCCCGAGACTGTATGGAGTGGGTTTCTAAAACAATAGAAGCCCTTGTGCATGTGCTGTCCTGGCCTAACAGGGCCACAGGGTCCTGCTCCCCAGCTGCAAGGGATTGGAGGCAAAGGGTCAAGCTAGCTCTTGGTGCTGGCTCCCCCAAGGGACAGAGCTGGGTCTGAAATAAGTCGTATAAGTTCTCGCTTAAGATTTGGTTTGTTTTATAACCTCCACCCCCAAGTAAAAGATGGCATGGTGTGATCTGGGGTGATGGTTTTCCATCTTGTTCAGCCATAGCACTTTACACAGGTGTTTCCCCAAGGTTAGGTGCATGCCAAGCTGCTCAGTCTGCTCCTTGGAATAAAAGGGGGGTAACCAGAAGACATCTAGAGATTCCATTGTTACTGTTATCATTATTATTATTGGTAGTAGTGGTTAGTAGTGTGGGGATGGAACCCAGGGCCTTGTGCATACTGGGCAAGTATTATATACCACTGAGTCAACTCCAGCTGGAACTCCAGAGAATTCTTTAAGTCCCTGACATTTCATGATTCCCTGTGAATGTTCTTCTATGACGAGAAAAAGACAGGGAGATCCACATGTTGAGGTCCTGGGAGAACAGAACCCAGCAGGAGACTTAATCTCAGCAGAATGTACACGAGGCCCCAAATACACCTGGTATGATAGGTAGCATGCGAAAGCCAGGCAAACCTTGCATCCTGTATTTGCAAATTCCTACTTCTCCGAGCTTCAGCTTCTTCCCTGTTAAAATGAAGAAGCTGTGAACATTAGATTGTATGAATTCAGGGCTTGATATATTGTGAAGATTCCACATAGGCTTTTTTTTTTTTTACATTTTTTTTTTTAAACAGTGTTGGGGATCAAACCCAGGGCCTCAGACATGGTAGGCGAGCACCAGACGACTGAGGTACACTTCCAGTCCCAGGTTATTTTTAAAAGCCACGATTAAAAGGGCCGAATGGCAGTGGAGTGTAGAACAGGCTTCTGTGAGCCCTAGTCCTTGTCGTCAGGTGAGGGAAGGAATTTAGAGTCAAGTAGAAAAAAAAAAAAAAGCTTTGGAAAATGAGGAGGCAGAAAGGAAGGAGACCTAGGACCTCTTGTGGAGAAAACAGCTCAGATCAGCTGAATGAGCAGTGTGGGGAGCCGCCGCCGTGGTCCAGGAAAATGGGAGAAAGCGGAAGATACCAACTCTGATTCTGGGGAATCCAGCTGAGAGCAAAGTCTGGCAGAAGCCAGGTTTATGGCCCAGAAATCTGCCGAGAGAAGTTCTGGCCAAAAGAGGAAAAGGGGAGCTGCAGGGGCCCCAAACTGGGAACCAGTCCAAAGCCACCAGTCTGCCAGGCCAGAGAGGAACTTGGAGCAACAGCCGGTTAAGCACCTGATTAATGAATAAGCTGCTGGCTGGTCCAGGTAAGGGTGCACCTGTGATTTACCTGATCCTGCCAAAGCTGCACCCTGAGAAATCCACACACTCAAGTTGTTTTTTACTCAAACTGTTCAACGAAACCTGGATGTGTCAAGTAGCCTTGGGGGAAGGGATTCCCAGGATTTTTTTTTTTTTTTAAATCAGACTTTTTTTGGAATGGGGAAGTGGAGGGTGTTGATCTTGCCCATGAACAGAAGTGGCCATGAAAACAAAAATCAGAATTGTTTTATAAATGTGAGAACTAAAGAAGCTGTCCCTAGAGCCAAATGAGAACACAAGTGAATTGTCTATCACATATTGTTATAGACTTGAGATTACCTTTCAGCCTGTGGACTTTCTGATTTAGTTAGGTTTTAATTTATATTCATCTAACTTCTCAAACTTTATTTATTTGCAGTGCTGGCAATCAAACTGGGGGCCTCATGCATACTAGAGGGGCTCTCTATCCACTGAGCTCTATCCCTAGCTCTTTTTCAAACTTTTAATTGAAGCATAACACGCATTCAGAGAAGTGCCACATCCTAAATGTATAGTTTGATCAATGTTTGCAAATTAAAAAATGCTCATGCGACTAACACAGTGATTAAGAAACAGTACATTACCAGCATCCGGGGGCCTACCTTCTCTGGCATGCTTTAGGGTTTAGTATGCCTGTATTATTCCCCTTTCCAATTCTGCTTTCTTTTGAAAAAAAAATTTTTTTTTTCAGTATTGGAGATCGAACCCTGGGTCTTGCACATGTTAGGCAAGTAGTCTACCACTGAGCTATATCCCTTATAAAATTGTGTTATCGTATATAAAACATATTTTAACCATTTCGAGTGTGCGGCTTAGAGACATGGTACATCACATTGTAGTACAACCATCACCCCCAACAGAAATTCTTTGTCTTCCAGAACAAACTCTGTGCCATTAAGCTCTAACTGCCCACCCGCCTTCTCCCTACCCTTGGCCATCACCATTGCCTGTCTCTATGAGCTGTCTACTCTTGGGAATCCTATGGTATTTGTCCTTCTGTGACCGACTTATGTCACTTAGCATAATATCCTCAAGATTCATCCAAGTTGTACTAGGTTCCCTTTTAACACTGAGTGAATATTCCATTGTGTGTCCATGATCATTTTTAATTTTTCCATTCATCTTTTGGTGAACACCCGAATAACTTCCACCTTTGGCTATTGGAAACAATGAACAAGGGTTTATCAGTGTGTCTTTGGAACCCTGATTTCAATTCTTTGGGGCATACACCCAGAAATGGAATTGCTGGATCATCTGACAATTTCATTTTTAATTTTTTTTGAGGAAGAGCCGTGCTGGATTTCCATAACTAGTGTAAATAGTATTTTTTTTTTTGTGTGTGTGTGTGTGTGCCACATGGAGACAGAACCAAGGGCCTCGGGCATGCTCCACAAGTGCTCCACCGCTGAATTACACCCCCCATCTCTATTGATATATTTTTTAACAAGCATCTAGTGTTGTAAGGAGTTACAATTTACTCAGGTTTTGCTTGTGTATTTCACAGTACCTCTTATTGTTCCAGGCCCATTATCAGCAGGGCAGCATTTTGTAAGATTACTGACTGCAGTAGAACATTTCTTTTTAAAAGTTCAACCAAAACCTCTGCCGAGCACATTTGTGGAAATCATGCCAGTTCCGTGATTCTAGTTCCCCCTGGGGACCTGGCTCATGGCTCTGTTTTGAATGCTCGAATAAGTTTCATGCTCTGTAGGTCCAGATACCTGAGAGAAGATGCCTTTGGAGTCCTAGAGTTGGGCCTATTCACATGGTAATATTCTTTCTCACTTTAAGACTCCTTCTGTAATTTTATGACAGAGTACTTGGATCAGCCGTTCAGTTATCTTGCCGATAAACACTTTATCTGATAAGATAACCCTGCATTTCCACGCCTCCTCTAAACTGGCTATTCTAATGAACCCCTCCATCCACCACCACCCCATTGGAAAAAAAAATGTAGTTGAACTACCTATTTGCAGAGCCCCTGAAACCCGGATGGATTACATTCAATACTTTAAAAAAATCATTTTTGTAGATTGTTGAGAAAGAAATACATTGGGTAGATCAGATGATCCTATTTAGCTGTGTGTTAACCCCTAAGAGGCCCAGCTGAATTGTTCCAGTGAGTTCTAGCTAGGCTCAGGGCAGTAAGGGAAGTGTGTCCCAATGTGGTCTGTTGGAGGGTGGTGACCACATAATAGCCATCATTTCCTCAGAGGAAGGAGTGCCCAGGAATAGAAATGAGGGCCTGGCAGTCTCACTGTCCCTCCCTCAGGCTGCCAGCCTATGAGGGTGGAGAGGGAAGGTCTGTTTCCATGTACTCTAGAATCTCAGGGCGAGTGTGGGATAGGGAGAGCATGGTAAGGCAAAGCCAGGGTCCTGGGTATGAGTCCCTCTTCTGACTTGTAGCAGAAATGTGACACTGAGCGATTCACCTTGTAAGGTGATATGTAGAAACAGTAACATATACAGAGATCTTAAGCTGTGTTCTATACGAATTTTTTAAAAATGCATAGATTCCCAGAAAGCTGTCAGGCCTCTGGGCTCATTTTGTTGGTTTGTGGTTCCGGACTGAAAGCAGATTTTTGTCTGAATCCAAATTCACCCTGTGGATTTTGTTTTGAAAGCTTGCAGTCATTCAGAAGATGTTGCTAGATCGTGTGCAGGGATGGGATGTGTCTACGTGTGCGTGTGTGTGTGCACGTGCATGGGTGACAACGGAGGCTGGTGCTTATGGTTTGCCATAGTTTTCAGGGAGGGGAGAGCAAGATGCCCAGCACAGGCAAGACAGGGTGCTTTCCCATGGCTAGGAGTCAGTGGGTTGGAGTGGTTGCTAGCTTTCTGTTACCCTGTGGAATACTGGTGATAAGTTAACTTAAAAAGAGGAAAAGTTATTTGGACTCACCGTTTTAGCAATTTGAATCCATGATTGCTTATCCCATTGCCCAGGCCTGTGGGAGGCAGCACAAGATGGTAGGGTGGAGCCAAGCTGCTCACCAAATAACCAAGAAAGAGGGGGGCACAGGAGATGGAGGGGTCAGGGTCCGAATACCCCATCAAGGCCACGCCCCAGGAACATAACTTCCTCCCGCTAGGCCCCGCCTCCTAAGGTCTCCACCCACTTTCAGCAGTGCTTTAGGCTGGGACCCAAGGTCAACACTGAGGCCTCTGAGGGACGTAAGGAAACCACAGCAGTTTGGGATTCCAGAGGGAGCCCTGGGAATCTGAGTCCAGCAGGTGATTAGCCTTGAAAGGGAAGGACCACTGGGTGTCTCCTGTGAGCAGAATGGGGCAGGAGGAGGGGCCCACCTTCCTAAGGACCGGGGAGCCTCGCAGGCAAGAGGGGGTGCCCAGGGGCTTCCTCAGGCTTCTGCCGGGAGTGCCACGGCCTGCAGCATCCACCAGAGCAGGATGTTGACAGTTGGGGTTGCTTCCTGTGTGGGCTGGGCGGGGCGGGGCCTCTTCACAGCGACCTTAGTTTATCTTGGGGAGAGAGATTCTCATGCTCCCCAGGGAGAGCAGTGGAGATTTTCTGAGCAGATTCTGGGTCCACACCGTTATGCTTCGGCTGTCCGCAGAGAGTGATAGAAAGTGGTTTCTTTGCTTCTCTGAGAGTCAGTCCGTTACAGGAAACTTGAACTTGCCTGTGTCCCGCTGGGTCAGGATCAGTGGAGATCTTTGACAGTCCCAGTGCAGGACAATGTGAACCACATGCATCATTTCAAGTTTTTAAAAAGTAACTACACGGGGCTGGGGTTGTGACTCAGCAGTAGAGCCCTCGCCTAGCACGTGTGACGCCCTGGGTTTGATCCTCAGCATCACCTAAAATAAAAAAAAAATAAATAAAATAAAGCTATTGTGTCCAACTACAACTAAAAAATAAATATTAAGAAAAAAAAGGTAACGACGTTATCGCCGGGTGCAATGGGACATGCCTGTCATCCCAGCTGTTTGGGAGGCTGAGGCAGGAGGATCAGGAGTTCAAAGCCAGCCTCAGCAAAAGCAAGGTGCTAAACAACACAGTGAGACCCTGTCTCTAAAATAAAAAAGGCCTAGGGATGTGGCTCAGTGATTGAGGGCCCCTGAGTTCAATCCTTGTATCCATACCCCCCGAAAAAAAGTAACTACATTATAAAAAGTAAAAAATAAAGAGGCGAAGTAAATTTTTATATTTTATTTTACCTAATGTATAAAAACTGTGTCATTGCAGCATGTAATCAATATGAAGTACCAAGAATCTAAAAATATATTAATATAAAAATATCCGTGAGATAGTTTGTTTCATTTTTTCATTTAGATATTTGAAATCCAGGGTATATTTTAATCCTTAGCTCATCTCAATTTGATTTAGCCATGTGCTCAGCGACCACCTGTGGCTCTGGATTACTGTGCAGGACTATACTAGGGATCTCTACTGGGAAGCCTCCTCTGTCCAGGGACATGCAGCAATGTCTGCAGGCATTTTTAATAGTTATGCTGAGAGGGGTGCTACTGGCAGCTTGTGGGTAGAGGCTGGAGTTGTTGCTAAACATCTTACGAGGCACAGGGCAGCCCTACAACAAAGAATTCTCTGTTCCAAGGTACTGGTAGTGCCAAGTTTGAGAGACCTGGTTCAGGCCAAGCTCTCTCTTTCTCTATCCCCTAATGGTGTGGCTTGGATAAGTGTTCTCCAAAGGCCCATTTGTTAAAGGTTTGGTCCCCAGCCTGTGGCACTGTTGGGGAGCTGGTAGAACATTTAAGAGGTGGGGCTTAGTGGGAGGAATTTAGCTCATTGGAGGTGGGTGTGCCCTTGGGAGGGATGGCTGGACCCTCTTCACCTTTCTTTTTTGCCTCCTGGTTGCTGAAGGGTGAGCAACTTGTAACACCACACACTCCCCACCATGATGTGCTGTCCCAAAGAAATAGGACCATCCAATCATGGACTGAAACCTCTAAAACTGTAAGTCCAAATAAACCTTTTGTCTTTATAAGCTGATTATCTCAGGTGTTTGTTACGGTAATGGAAGACTATCTAACACACCAAACTATTTTTCTTTTATCTTTTTTCCCCCCATAGTAGCAGAAATGAGGCACCAAGAGTCGGTTGGTAGGAGGACAGACGCTGGCACACAGGGCTCTTGAGCTGGGTCCTAGGGATTCCCCAGCATCACAGATAGGAGGGTAGCAGGTATTCCCCATCCTTCCTCCAGCACAGCTCAGCAGAGGAATATAAATGTCAGGATACAAGCCACAATCCAGAAACCACCCCCACCCCCCATGATGTTCCTCCACACAAGAGTTTCTTTTGTGTTTCATGAAAATTTAGGGGAAATTCATACACTTGTCAGAACCTGAAGTCGGGCCCAAGAGACAAAGGAAATGCTGAACCCAGCAAGAATTCTGCAGCTGACCCTCAGCCAGCAGTGGAGGAGGTCTTCAAAGCATGGGGTGTCAGAGGGGAGCATCTTGCAATGAGATCGGGTTTCTTACACAACCACCAGAGGACCCTGAACAGTTCCTGAAACTGTTCCTACTCAGTAAAAAGTACTTTACACTGAGCAGAAGCCACAGCTTAAAGGTACAAGGACTAACTGTGGTGCCTTCTCCTTAGTCTCCAGAGGGGCTCTTTTTATCCCCAGTAGATACGGACGTGGAAAGACACTGGCCAGGGAATGAGTGATGGAAGAATAAATGAACTGCACAGAGAAGCTGAAGCCAGAAGCTGACCTTTGTTCTTCGTTTCATTGTTAAGCCACCCAATTGTTTTATAGTTGTTCTTTGCTGACCCTTGGCCTCCTTGGCTGGTGGTGTCACCTCCCTCCTTTCTCCTATCCAGCCCCATTCTGCATTCCTGAATTTATTTGTGGGTGGATCCACTCCACCTTGGAAATGGGGTGACACCCTTGCTCCTTGGGTGTAGCCTTGGGACACCCTGCAAAAAAACCCTTCCTTTTCCTGTGTCCCACACTCCAGGGACTTCCTGAATCGGTGACCTCTGGGCCCTTCTTGAGCCTGTCCAACCTCTGCAGGGAGAAGGGTCCCTTTCTGTACGTTTCTGCTGATTCCGAGTCCTGCAGCCTACACTGACACAGATTTCACACACATGGAGAGACTCCGTTAGCTGGCAAACCGTAGGCGATCACTTATTCACTTCTCGGCTTGTAATCTATTTGGAGACTGTGGCTTATTTTTGCCCGTATTTATGTGTGTGTGTGTGTGTGTTTTGCCATTCATTGACTTGACAGGGGATGAGCAAACGGAACTCAAACAGGTGCCATCCATTTTGTCATTAGGACATGTGAAAGACAGAGTTGGGGAGGAGGTGGGAGTTCCTGGAACATGAGCCTAGAGGAGAAGCTGTGGGCTGTCACGCATGGCTGAGACTCCACTCGGTCTGCGTAATGGTGGGCTGAGAGCCAGACTTCTGGCCCCCAAAGATGTACAGATGTCAAGGACTGAGAGGCACTTGGGAATTCCCAGCACTCTGTTCCGGGAGGGCAGCGGGCCCTTCTCCCCCTGTGTGCCTGGTTTTCCCAGGCTGTTGTGGGAGAGGGGTCTGCCTTGCTCCACTGGGTGTGCTGGGTATCTGCTCAACGGCCCCCCAGACAACAGTCTCGGCCCTTGGAAGTGGAAAGTACGGCGCCTGAAAGCTGAGAACCAGGGACTTCTCTTAGAAAATAGGGAGTGCACCCTGCACCTGACCTGAAGCTGGATGGGTCTCCTCGGTGTCCTCCAGCAGTGGGCACACACCCTTGGTCATACTAGGAGCTGGATCCGCGGTGACAACTACAGCAGCCACTGAGTGTGTTCATGGGGGGGGACCTGTCCCCAGAGCGGCCTGGTCCAAGCACAGGGCTGTTCCCTACACCAACAAATTACAGATGAAGTCCTTGGTTGATGGGGAGAGCTGCGTCTTCAGGGAGCTGAGGGGTAGCTTGAAAAAACTGGTTTCCTTTCCGCTTCCTGCTCTTGTCATTATTTTACTTATAAAGCAATATGTTCAATGTCCTTTTAAGTTAGACAAAGCCCAGAGTTGAAGGATCTGTTTCAAGGTGCAGTGGGTTTTCTCCAGATCACTCGGGAGGGCGCTGTGGAGTCTCGCAGGCTCCTGGCTCTCAGCTCAGCAGCAGCCCTGCGCCGCTTGAGGAGGGGGCGGCTGCGCATCGGCTCAGCCTCTGCTGCTGGGCTCAGCTCAGCAGGGCCATGAAATGAGAAGCAGAGGAGGCTTCCCTGCTGCCGTGCAGCTGAAGTGGACTCCCCCGCCCCCCCACGCAGGCAGCTCCTGCAGCTGGACCGCGGGGTGTCCTGCTGTGCAACGTGGCCTGGTCAGGCGCCAGGACCGTGCAGACCCCCTCCTGCAAACACCGCGGTCCACGGGGAGGAAGCGCCCAGGGCCCGTTCTGCAGGCGTGTTTACTGATCCAGCACATCGCATTAGCTGGATCTTACCGAAAACATTTTTGGACGGGGATGAACATTACAGATGCTTTCATGAAACCATTTCGGAGCCCATTTGGCCCAGGTTCTCCACGGGACACGGGGCTCCTCCAGTGGCTGTAGGAGGGCCGTGTGCTCCTGGCGTGGAACTGAGGCCAAGCATGTCATCTGGGAACCACATCTGGCTCTTTCTGCACCATCCTCGGTCCCTGTTGCTTGTGTTTTGATTCTGAGAGCTGATTCCGTGTTTTGGCCGAGGGTGCAAAAGCCATTTTTTAGTGGGCACAAAAGAAAACCTGATGTTCTAACTGCACTTATTTTTCTGGACTTTTTTCCTAACACAGGGGTGCTTGAATGACACGCGAACCGATCTTAAAACCATCCATCTTGCAGCTTGTCTATGTTTGAGGACTGAGTGTGAAGCCAGGGACATAAAATCCAATCTGCGCAGCCGACTCGGGCCGCCAGGGCTGCAGCCAGCGCCCCGCCGCCACCCCCCCACCCCCTTTTGGAATGGCGTCTGCTGAGCCCTGGCGCGGGCCATGGCTCCTGCAAACCATCACTGCTCACTTTTGCACGCCTCACATCATCTCCCGAAAAGAAAACACACTCAGGCGCTGGCGCTGGCTTCTCTGTCCTTCCGTGGCAATTCTCTTTGAGTGTCCTCTCCCCCCCCACCCCAGGAGCCCAGAAGTGTGGCCATGGAAAGCCTGAGCGCCAGATGTCAGGGGGGAGGGGTGGGGGCTGCAGTGTCCCCTGTCATCCTACCCGCTGCCCTCGCCCTCTGCCCTCCTCCCTTGGCACTTATCTCAGTTCCTGACAGATTTCCACACGGAGGACTAGATCCAGGCCCTGGGAGCGCGGCTGCTTGGGAGGAGGGGGGAGGGCATGTGCCGATGAGGTTGGGCCTGGGGACCCAGGAGACTCCCTCTGTGGGGGGCCTCTCTGCCAGCTCCTGGGAGCCCCCCTTCCCTCACAGGCTCTAGAGATGCACAGAGCAGCCTCCCCACCCTTCACCTTCCCCCTCCATTAGGAAAGCCGCTGGTTTGCCTCCCTCTTTCAACACTTGGACATTTATCACACACCCAGGAGAGTTCAGAGGACCATGCAGCCCCCCCTGGTTAGGACATGGGGGAGCCGAAGAATTACGAGGGCCTTGCTCCCCAGAGGTGGTGGTGCAACTGGAAAATGCAATCGGACATTAAAAGGTCTCCGTGGATCTAGACGTGACTGGTTTGTAAAAGCGCTCAGAGGGATCTGGGCATTACACGTCGATAAACCCAGGCCGGGTGTAAAGAGGACAGTTAGGGGGAGGCAGATGGGGTCCTCGCAGGAGGAGGGACCCTCTGCCCACCTCCCTGGCAGGTGAGAGACTCTGCTGGGGCCTGGCACCAGGAATGAAGCAAGCCTTCCCCTCACCCTGTTTCCAGACCCTTTTCAGCAAGGGCTGGCTGGACGTGAACACGATTCACACTCCAGACTTCTTGAACAGCATCCTGTAAGTTTACTGAAAAAAGTCTCTAAGGACGTGAAGGGGGAAAGTTTGGGTGTCATGTGGATCAACATGGTGGAAACTTCTGGGAAAAAAAAAAAAACATCCCCTTACTCATTTGTGTCTCCAGTTCTCTGCCTCCTGGAGACTGCTTAGAATCCCCCTCACCCCCACCCTACCTAGAGACGGAGGCACAACAATCACAAGTTCAAGGCCAGCCTGGGCAATTTAGCAAGACTCTGTCTCAAAATAAGATGGAAAGATCCAGGAACTCAAAGACCCTGTCAATGGTCAGCTCATTTTGTTTGGTAAAAGAAGTTCAAACTGTCCATTCCCTTAAGGATGGTCTCTCTTGCCACCAGCCTCTCCTCCACTTCCTCCTCCACCTCCAATAAAACCCAGAGCCCTCCCTGGGCCCCCTGGTGCTTCCCCTGCCCACCGTCACTCCTCAGATTCCTTGGTCAGCCCCCTCTCCTTCTCCCTCCCTTTCTCTGTCTCTGGTAAAGTTCCCTGGTCCCACCTCCAGACCCCCGCTGCAGGAAGGTCAGCTCCTGGGTGCCCACCTGCACAAGGACTCACTCAGATTTACATGGGATTGTCGAAGACTTTCCCGACCCTGAAAATAGGGACGTGTTTAGTCATGAATTCAGTCTGGTCTTCCAGGCTGTTCTCCTGGGCTTTCTGATTTATACCAACTTTTGCAGCTGTCTGTGCACCAGACATACCATTTTACGTTTCGATAAAGCCAAATAGGTCACTCTTCATGAAGACTTTCAAAGAAAGCAGGACATCCCTGATGCTTATAGACTAAAGCCTTAGAGGAAAGACTTTGGAATCCATTCCCTCTGTTTCCTTTCAAAAACAGATTGGCCAAAGGCATGGGATTTCAGTCCACAAAGAAAGAAATCTGCCTCTAACTGTAGATGTGGATTAGAGGATATTAGGTAGAGTGACTCTGGTTTTGGCTCTTGGTGACTGAGTTACTTTGTTTCTGTTACTGTCTTCATCTGTTTTCTGTTACTATAATAGAATACCAGAGACTTGGTGAATTATAAGCAAAAGAAGTTTATTTGGGTCTCAATTAGGTGACTCATGAAGCTCAAGAGGATGATGTTAGCATCTGGTAAGGGCCTTTCTGCTGCATGTACCTGGCTAAAGACACAGAGAGAGGAACTGAGGCTGAACTCAACCTTTGTATCAGTCACAAGGTAACAAACCCAGTCCTGTGATATCAGCATTAAGACATTCATGATTCCTCTTGAGATGCTCACTCCACAGACACAGGCTCAGTTTGGAAGGCTGAACCTCTCGGTGTTGAAATAGAACTTTCTGTGCCACTCCCAACATTACCATAATATCCTCTAGAGCGAGGATCCTCTGAAGTATCCAGCCTGTAATTCAAGGTCTCATTGCCGACGAGCTCTTAGCTCCCATCCTTAGTTCCTGTGATAATCTCATCCTCTGAATAAAGAAGCCAAATGGGTTGCCAGTCAATCTAAGACTTGTGAGCAATCAACAAAATAGCCAATCCCAGGTGTCCTCCACCTGTGGTGGACCTCCACACCATCTGGCCTCTATCCACCTTTCCTGCAGTCATCAACCACGCTGGGCTTCTCTTAGCAAACCTTCCAACCCCCAGGCACAATACCCCTTTGCCTTCCCATGAATAGGTCAGCCATGCACACGAACCATCAGGCCTCAGGGGTTTTCTGAGGTCCCTACTTACTTTTCTCTAGGACCCCAAATGCAGACCTGAGAGATCTAACCTTTCTGGGCAACTCTGTCCTCATCCAGTGTGTAGATGACATTTTTCTGTGCACGTCCGATCTTGGCAGCTCATTTATCACCACCTGCTATTTACTCCGTGCATTTGCCCACAGGGGACATCCGTTCACTAAAACCAGAGTCCAGTGATGGGGTCCTCAAGTTGCAACCCCAGGGGAAAGCTATCTCCTGGGAAAGGAAGAGCTCCTTCTCTGCAGAATCAACACCATCGTTGATTTTCCTCTTCCTAAGAGTTCACGCTGCTGTCAGATGAGTCCCAACCACTGCTGGCTCGGTAGGAGTGATCCACTCCATCTATATACTCACTCCATGAAGTTCAGAGCCTGCTGCTCACTAGAGAATACCCAGCCCCCGTTCCCACACTCGTCTCCTGCAAAATCACACCGCTGCCTCCCTCTAGCACCACCATCCGAGGCTCCAAAAGTCTCAACTCAGCTACCCTCCCTCCCTCTCCTTTGAGGGTCGACCTCAGGACTGCTTCAACACCAGGCCATCTCTAGCCCTTCCACACCAGGACACCACTAAAACGGCTCTCCGAGGCCTTCAATGCATATTCTGTGGATGTTTCTCCCCTGGAGTTACAAGTGAGAAGTTTCAATGGTGCTTACTTCAAGCTAAAAATGAGAAATTTCAGTGATCAGATTGACATCCCCCCACCGAGTTCCAATCCATACCTGAGGTCGATTTGACCCAAGCAGTTGAACCGATGGCCCTCGCCTGAGCTTCCACACTAGCGTGAGATAAGAGACCCAGTGTTCACGGATAGCCAATATGCTGTGGGGATTGTGCACCATTCTGCTATGGACAGAGGCCTCATGACAGCTGCAGGGGACACTCATCCAAAAAAAGGAACCCGTACTGGGCAATGATATCGGTCAAATTACATTTTATATTGTGTGCATGGGATGAATAAGTAACAACAGATCCCACCACTGTGCATAACTCTAATGCAAATCGCTAACCTAAGACAGTCTTTGCTGCTGCCCACTGAACCGTTCCCAAATCTGTCGTCACTCTAGTACTCAGACCTCCAAAGTGAGAGGGAACTCCTTGTCTGACAGGAAGACAGCTGATTCCCAAGAAAACCCTTCCTGATGGCCTGCAGAACCTCCTTTAGGGACAGGAACTCTGCTCCAGAAACTTCAGGCACAACAACTGCCATCTCCTGAGCCTGGTAAAAGTAACTGGAAATGAGCTGGGTGCTCTATTCACCCAGATGATCAGCACCCAGATGACCTAACGTCCCTCACCTGAAGTTCTGTCTGGAACATGACACATGGTAAAGGAAATCTGAAAGGCCTCCTGATGGTGAATTTTATGTGCAAACTTGACTGGATTAGAGGTGCCCAGATAGCTGGTGAAGCATTATTTCTGTGAGTTCTGGGCTCTGGCCACTGTGGGGGCTCAGGTAGGTCATGTGGGAGCACCAAGCCTGTGCAGAGGAAAGTACTGGACTCAGTTCCACAGGATTTCGCTACAAAGTCCTCCTATGAACATTTTTTTTTAATTTAATGAATGTTTTCTAAGGACAATGAAATAATTCAGTTTCCTTAAGATCAGTGATTTTTAACCCAGGATAATCTTGCTCTTCAGGAACATTTGGCAATGTCAAGAGACACTTTCCACTGTCACAATCTGAGAGGACCAAAGGCCATCACCATCTATGGGGTAAAGGCCAGGGACACTGCTACCCATCCTATAATGCATAGGACAGCCCCGGGGCCAAGAATAATTCTGCCCCAAGTGTCCCAGGAGTGCAGGTGTTGGGAACCGACCCCCGGCTGAGACGACAATGTGTTTCCACAACACTCTCCAATTTTATTTGAGGAACAAAAAGAACTTACCCGGTTTGCTCCACGGACGGAGGCTGATTCTTACAGTACTGTTCTGCCTTTGAATCTTATGAGTTTCTGTGTGGAAATAGAAACAAAATCATTGTTTCTGTACAAAAATTGGTGCTGGTCCCATCCTGAAGGGCCACTCTGGGAAATAAGGTATTGGTGCTGAAAGAGAAGATTCGACATGGCGGTAGCACGCGGCCCTGGCTCCCATGCCAGCTTGCTGGGTGTCTTTGGGAGAGCTGCTGTCCTCTGGGGGAGGATCCCAGGCCTCCTCACACCCCCCTGCTGGGTGCAGGAGAGCTGATTCTAGAACAAGTCCATGCATGCATCAGCTCAGAGAGCTACTAAAGCACAACAAAACCATCGAGGAATAAGGAAGGACCAACCACCCTGGCTCTGCCCTCCCACTCCTCATGTGCTCCCTGTGTGGCCCACTGCCCCTCAGCTGTGTGGGCCTGAGAGCCAGCTGTTGAGAAAGGACGAGGTCTGGCCACCAGGAAGGCCAGCCGGCGGTGAGCTCCACGCTCCAGCGAGGGTGAGGCCCTGGTTATGTGAGAATGGGCTGGGCAGAGGGAGCCCTGTGGCATGTTTTCAAGATGAGGTCTGGGGTGAGCAGTGGCCTGGGAGCGCAGTCAGCCCTCGGGTCCAACCCATGGGAGACTGAGAGTATCCAGAACAACACTGCACTGTACTGAACATGGGTGTTTTTTCCCTTATAAAAAACAACAACATCAACAAAAAAACAGTGTGATAAGTATTTACATAGCATTTCCATTGTGTGTGTGCATATTTACGAATATACATATACATACACACACACACACTATATATATACATATATACATATTTCTACTTGTATGTAAATATTATGCCATTTTTTTTTTTGTAAGAGACTTGACCATCATGGATTTTGGTCTCCTGGGGGTATTTGGGTGCCTGAATCCAATCTCCTGAGGATGCCAAGAAAAAAACTGTACCCTCAAGGAAGAAATGGGGACTGGCCTCCGATATTTTGATATCCCTCTTTGAAAAGATCTATCCATTTTTCTGGGGTGAATTATAGCTCACGATGATTTGTCTTATTAGTATAACTCCAGAAGCTGAATTTCTGTTTTTAATTGGAAAGAAGTTGATGGGTGTTTTTTTTTTTTTTAAATTCATTTTTGGTTTTAGAAACGGGTCGAGTAGGTGATTTAATGAATATACGTATTAAATCCTTATAAGGCTTACATAGGTAATCCATGCACATGGTGAGTAATATAAATATTTTTAAAAAAGGTGTACAGAGAAAGAAATAAGTCCTCCTCCTTATCTCAGGAGCAGAAGATCCTTATTTTATTCACCACTTGGTCTTGGGGGAACTGGAGAGGTTGAAGCGTTGATGATTTAGGGGACCATACCCCAAAGTGAGGTTTTCTATGTGACATCTCAGGAAAAAACAGGGTCCCTGGCCAGAGGCTGGATGGGGTCAGGAAGACAAGGGAAATAAATGACCGCACACAACTTAGGTAGTTGCCTGGCTGCTTCATTTAGAAAACTAGAAGGAAAAACATGACAACCAACCACCACCACAAACAACAACAACAACAAGCCCCCCAAACAAACAAACAAACAAACAAAAAACCCACAGAGGGATGGCAACAGGGTAAGAATTGGAAGTTTGGAGTTACAGGTTGGACTCGTATTGAGTTTTCTTCTGGAACAGTTCACTAAGGTGTATTCATCCATGACTTACGTGTCGTTATTTTCAGAGTAGTTGGCCAACACAGTGAAGTAACCATTGTCTTTCCATGTGTGAGAAAATCCTGATTTGGATGGTGCCTCCAACGCTCAGCCAGGGACTTCACATGCTCACCTTTTGCTTGCTCTGAGTGCAGCTGGACTCCCATGTTTTGGGTCCTCTGTGGGATTCTGCACTCCAGGGGCATCACCGATTTCATGTGAATGGGTCAGCTGGGAAGAGTGGACCCCCATACTGCATATAGCTTCTCTGCTCAAGTGCATGCTCCTACAGGACTTCCCTTCTAAGCCCTGAATTTAAAAATGATAATATTGAGAATTGCAAGGTGGCAGCAGCAGAATATCACACCAAGTGTGAGACCCGTCTGGGCACCGGGGCCCGTGCATCACTGTGTAGCCATCCCTGCTGAGGCGTCTTGAAACCGTGAGATGAGCTGCCTGAGGCTAGAAGCAGTGTCCTGAGGATGGAAGAGCCAGGCGTTGGGAGGAACTGGGTATCCTGATGACCTGGCTGAACCATCGGTTTTAATCTCTTGGGACCTCTAACCAGACTTCCTATCATCTGAGATGAAAATATCGTTGTTTAAGGCTGGGTTAAGCTCAGCATTCTGTTACTTACAGTAGAAAGCTTTCTAGTGTATAAGGGAGGACTATTTGTCTGTCCTAAGTGAATGCCATACTAATGTACCTCCTTTACCCTTACCTGTCTGCAGGTCCCTGTCCTACACTTCTGACAAAGGTGGCCACTTAACTCTGAGGGCCTCTTAGTCCTGAGAAGACTTTGGAACTCAAAAGCTAAGAAGACCAAGGGACCATGTTGGAAATCAGACTTTGCAATTGGATTCCAGATGAATGCCATTCCAAACAATTATCGAGCCAAAATTCCCTCCATGAAGATGCTGTATTTACACCCACTTCTTCTTTTTCTATTTTTTTTGAATTTGTTCTTTTTAGTTGCATATGACAATAGAGTATATTTTGACATATCATACATACATGGAGTGTAACCTCCATTCCTGTGGTTGTACATGATGTGGAGTTACACTGGTCATGTATTAATATAGAAGCACAGGAAAATTATGTCCAATTCATTCTACCCTCTTTCCTATTTTTCATTCCCCTCCCTTACCTTCATTCCCCTTTGTCTAATCCAGTGAACTTCTATTCTTCCCTCCCCACTGCCATTTTTGTGAGTTAGCATTCACATGTCAGAAAGAACATTTGGCTTTTGGTTCTTTGGGATTGGCTTATTTCATTTAACATGATATTCTCCAGCTCCATTCATTTACCTGCAAGTGCCATAATTTAATTCTTCTTTATGGCTGAGTAATATTCCATTGTGTATATGAACCATATTTCTTTTGTCCATTAATCTGTTGAAGGGAACCTAGGTTGATTCCATAGTTTAGCTATTGTGAATTGAGCTGCTATAAACATTGATGTGGCTGTGTCCCTGTAGTATGCTTATTTTAAGTCCTTTGAGTATATACCAAGGAGTGGGATAACTGGGCCAACTGGTAGTTCCATTCCAAGTTTTCTGAGGAATCTCCAAACTGCTTTCCACAGTGGTTGCACCAATTTGCAGTCCCACCAGCAATGTAAGAGTGTGCCTTTTTCTCTACATCCTGACCAATATTTATTGTTATTTGTATTTTTGATAATTGCCATTCTGACTGGAGTGAGATGGAATCTCAGAAATGAGATGGAATCTCATTTCTTTAATTACTAGAGATGATGAACATTTTTTCATATATTTGTTGTCTGATCATATTTCTTCTTCTGTGAAGTGCCTGTTCAGTTCCTTAGCCCCTTTATTGAGTTATTTGGTTTTTTTTTTTTTTTTTTTTTTGGTGTGTGTGTGTGTTAAGTTTTTTGAGTTATTTATATATCCTGGAGATTCATGCTCTATCTGAGGTGCAGGTAGCAAAGATTTCCTCCCGTTCCGTAGCTCTCTCTTCAGGTTCTTGATTGTCTCCTCTGCTGACATGCACGACTTGTTTAGGTAAATGAATTACTTTGTAATGGTCCCCTGATCACGCCCAGAGTTAAGTTAATTTTCTGTGTCTCAATGTCCCTCTGTGTAAATCCCTTATGCTTTCAACCTCAGGGTCATTTTGTTTAAGTGGTGAAAAAAATCATAGCAAACTGTGGACCTCAGAATGTGACCTTGGAAACCATTAGCCCAACTATAGGGCCATGGCATGAAAAAAGCCTTACAGGTAATTCTACAGGCGGCGAATGTTTATTCACCTTTCCTGGGTTTGATAAGTGCCCACCCAGGCTGCTTTAATCATGGTACCAAGACCTCCGAGGATATTGCTGACTTTACAGACTCAAAGCCACCCCCTTTCCTCAGAGGAGAACCTAGGAGCTGTTGGGTTAAGACCTGACCTATGGCCCCAGAGGCTCACTAATGTCAGTCAGAGTTGGGAGGATTCAGGGAGAATGAACTCGAGTAGCTGAGAAATGCTACCGACAGTTTGATAATATTGCTGTCGACATTCTTAAGTGCCTGCAATTCATAGAATCACAGAAGTTTATGGCTGCAAACATCCCTTAGAGGTGACCTGCTTTCCTCCTACCGTGGAGGTAATTGAGACGCAGGTGAGCTTTGCTCAAGGTCGGGCCATGCATGCTGATCCTGGACTAGGCGTCCTGCTTCCTTGTCCGGTGCCCTGTCTGCACACCTATTGTTTACTCTAATTTATTGTAGGTTCTGTTACCACAGTCCCCTCTGATTGGCTTATGTTTGTGGACAGTCTCTTGAGGATAAGATTACACTTTTTTTTTTTTTGGTATGATTTTCCACCATACTCCCTGATTCCCAATGCCTCAGTGCTCTAGGGTCGAGGTTGCTGAGATTCTGGCTGAAACCAGTCAGAAAGATCTTCTTGCCAAGTGACTTTTGCCCAGGGAGCAGGTCTGAGGAGCTGGGCGTCAACGAGAGTCTCGGTTTTATTTTCTTCTGATATGTGTTACACATCACCCTTGAGCTGATTTGCTCAGGCTCCAAAATGTGCCCCAGTTACTCTGCACACCCTCAGGGTCACACCGTATCGGGTCTGGAAGGAGGTTTGGAGAGAATCTAGTCCTGTGGTTCCCTAACTGTGCTCTAAGGAACCCTAGAGTGTGCCTGGGGGTTCCTTTCATTTGACCTGGAAGAAGAGGTGGGCTAGGGCCCTGAGCAGACCCAGGTTGGGGTTTTGGTCCCCTGTCCTGAATTCTTTGAGCCTGGTTCTGTGTTAGATTTCTTGTGAAGAAAGGACTTTGATGCTTAGAAAATGACTAACGGGCATGGATCGGGTGTGTGGTCTCGTGTTCAAGTCGAAGAGAACAGAGGCTCAGAGTGAAGAGGGCTCTGTGATCAGTACCCACACAACGGGGCACCTGGCAGGTGACAGAAGCCGGGCGGGGAACTGTCCACAGACGCCCCCTCACGACCCGCAGGGATTGCCTGGCCCTCCGAGAGGTGGTACCTGGCGCTTGATGGAGACTCGATCTTCAGAAACGAACTTTGTTTTCTTCTGGGAAAGAAGAGGGACCAAGTCAACAGTGCTGGAGTGACTGCTGTTTGACAGCCATAGAGAATGACTTCACTGACTCGGGCAGATTCCGTCCCTGCCTGTTGGGGACATCCTTTCCGCCCCACGTGGGGCCTGCAGAAGCCATGCCCTTGGCCAGGAAGGAGAAGGGACTTACAGGGTAACATAGCTCCCAAGTAGCGGAACCACATCCAAGCTGACCTCCGTGTCACTCCCAGCTGGCTCTGCAAAGACACATTTTGTTTTTTTAAGGCTCAGGAGGTCCTCAGCTGCTGGTTGCATGTAAGACTTTCAAAGAGTCGAACTCAATGAAAAACAAAAATGGAAAAAAAAAAAAACAAACCCCAAAACTTGAATTTCCGTTTGTCCTGTTTGGAAAATGGTGGGGTCCCCACGGCCTGCCCTCTGGGGGAGGTGGGCATGTGGGACGGCTTCTGTCTCTGTTCGGGCTCTGGTGACTCACTCACATGCGACTCCAGCTCCGTCTCCAGCTCACAGTGGAAAATGCTGCTCATCTTGCCACTTGGCTGCAGGGTGGGTCTCGGAGCAGCTGTCCCTCGGGACATGGGTGAGGCAGAGCACTGTGTGTGGGTGAACGCCAGAGATGGAGAGAGAGCACATGTGCCACCAAGGGAGGGAGGGCTCATTCCCAGGCACAAGGGACATCGTCACCTGACCTGGGCTTTCCAAAGACTTTGTGTCTCGGGACAGAGGCAGCAACTTCGGAAGCCATCTCAGGTCCTACTTGTTCATCACATTTGAGGTCCTTCCCTGGTGGGCTCTGCTCAGTTCCTGGTTATAAAAATAAATATTCTTCACAGAGATCAGGAGTCATTTGGAATAAAATGTGCGGATACGGTGCTGGGAGGGGAAGACGCACGGTGGGAGGCAAGGGAAGGCTTCGAGGTAAATTGCTGGGTGTCTGTTTCAGTTTCTGGGTCTCAGTACTGAGAAATAAGATGGCCGTGCCCTTTGGAATATTTGTGTCGTCAGCCTTAGTACCTAGGATCTTCTCTCTGGCTCCCAGAGGACGGGAAGTTTAATGTAGTGAGGGTAACCTGGGCCTGGCCAGGAGGTCTGAAGACTAAGGCTTATATTTGATGTTTTTTTTTTTTTTTTCCAGCTCAAGTTGTAAACATCACTGTCCTTCAATTTTAACATCAAATCAACTCTTTTTGAAAATATTTGAACTCTTGTAGTAAGCTGAATCAATTACTTCAACTGAGCACAAAAATGATAAAGGGATTAAAACGACTGCATCATTTGGCATCTTATTAATTTTGAAGTTATTAACTTCTGATCATATTCTTTTCTGATAACTTTCTTTATTACTTTTTTTTTGGTGTGTGTGTGTGTGTGTGTGTGTGTGAGGGGGCGGTTACTGAGGATTGAACTCAGGCCACTCGACCCCTGAGCCACATCCTCAGGCTTGGTTTGTATTTTACTTAGAGACAGGGTCTCACTGAATTGCTGAGCACCTGGTTTTTGCTGAGGCTGGCTTTGAACTCACAGTCCTCCTGCCTCAGCCTCCCCAGCTGCTGGGATTACAGGCGTGGACCACCACACTGGGCTCTATATGACTTTTAAAGAAAAATGATACACTTTCCTCCCAGGCAGCTAAATATCTCATTCTTGGAATGAGAGAAAATATTTTCCAGATATCCATATAGAGGGTTAGTATCCAGAATGTATGAAAGACTTAAAAACTTAACAAAACACAAGTAATTTAATTAAAAAGTTGGGAAATGATCCTGAATAGATACTTTCCAAAGTAAAAATACAAATTGCCAACAGATATTTGAAAACTATGCTCACTATCAGTGACTAGGGAAATGCGAACCAAAACTACAGTGAGATTCCATCACATCCCAGTTAGAATGGTTATCGCCAAAGAAACATAAAATAACAAATGCTGGGGAGGATGCAGAGAAAAAGGAACACTCTCTTGGTGGGAATAAAAATTAATGCAGCTATCACAGAAAACAGTATGGAATTTCCTCAAAAAATTAAGAACAGAGCTACCACGAATCCAGGGATCCCACTCCAGGATATTTATCCAAAGAAAATGAAGTCAGCTACAAAATACGGACCCGCATGCCCATGTTGATTGTGTCATCATTCACAATAGCCAAGACATGGAATCAGCCTGGGTGTCCATCAACAGATGGATGGATACAGAAACGATGATATATACATGCAATGGAGTATTATTAAGTCACGAAGAAGGATGGAGTCCCGTCATGGGTAGCAAAACGGACGGAACAAGAGGACATCATGTCAGATGAAATAAGCCAGACACAGGAAACCAAGCTCCGCATGTTCTTTCTCATGCGTGGAAATGAATTGAGAAAAAAAAATAAACAAATAAAAAAAAGTTTCCTTGAAAGTAGAAGAGGGATTCCTAGGAACTTAGAAGAGTAAGGGGGAGAAACACTAAATTCCATTCATCTGGACAGTAAATCTAAAATAAACACTAAAAAGTAAATAGATGTTCTTTTTTTTTTTTTTTTTGCTCCTTACCAAAGAGGAGGCAGCCGTCGGCAAAGACTTTCTAGGAAAGATCAACGTCAAAAATGGAGATGGCGATGTAGCTTGGGGGGCCACGGACACCAGAAGGTGGTTGGATCTGTTGTGTTTTTGGTGACGGGCAGGGGTCAGCGGTCCTCCTGGCTTTCTGTGCACAGAGGGCCGGTGGGGAGAGAGCCTGACCCAACTCACCATTGGTGGGCGGGCGGCTGTGGCGCCTAGGGGGGCTTCTGTGTGGGTCTCCTCATTTGAGGGTTCCCCATGGAATCCCAGAGAGGACAGAACAGGTTGTCCCCCACTGGGGACAGATGCTAGCGTGGGTATTGGTATTCACGGGCGATTTCTTCGGACTCTCTGTCCTTTTGAATAATGGCTGTGAATTCCAATAGTTTTGTGGAAGGTCGTCCTTGTTGGTTTTTAAGGACATCTCCATTCCCGGGCCCTGTGCTTCTTCACGGCCTCTGTCTGGGCTTCCCTTCTGTCTGAGCAAACCCCTGACCTTACAGGACCGGGACTGTTGAAGGGGACACTCAGGAGCCCCGGAATGGGCCAGCCCGGAGCTCTCAGGGTGACATTCCTGAGCTGAAGAGCTTAGAGGTTTGGAGCTGGTGGCAACTGGTAAAAATCTTCCGAGTTTGGTAAACCGCCAGCATCCGGAGCTCTGGGAACAGCCTTCTTTAGCTCTTTGTTTCAGTTTTGGGTTGGAGGCTCCCAAGAAATTGGTGCCTGGGAGACCACTTAGCAAGCACCGCTCGTCCACAGCTGGGCGGCCAAGTGGGCAACGCTGAAAGACTCAAGCTGACAGCAGAGACGAGGGCCCACCAAGCAGCCTTGGGCCAACCTTTAGAGGACATTTTTTTTTTTTCCACCCAACTGCTCTGCATCTGCCTGGCCGTGGGCCCAGGATCTGTGCACACCACAGCTTGGTATGCTTTGGGTGAGGCTGGTGGCCATGGTAACAGGATGGGAGAGACCCAGGGCCTGGGAATGAGAGGATTGGCTCAGGGACAGATCAGGCAGGCGAGGGACACGGAGGGGAGGTCAAGGTTGAAGTTGGCTGAAGAATGGGGTCCTTTGATGGTTGTGGGCAGAGTGGCCACAGCCCAGGGCTGTGTGTGGTCCACCTCACGCTCCCCCCCAACACCAGCTGCAGCTCCAGTGAGGACCTTCTTCGATCCCACCCTCGACTAGTTCCCATCAGACAGAGTAAACGAACTCTCTCAGTTTGGATGACGTACCGCTAAAGTGCCATGGACTCGCCCTGGTTGAAATATGGATGTGAAAGGCCATCGTGAACCCGAGAGCATGCGCTTTTGATTTCCCTTGGCTCATTCTACCAAGAAGGAAGAAAGATGAGACCTGCCCAGGGACCCAGAGGTTCTGCAGGTGGGAAGGCTGCTGTCAGAGCCCCCGGCTCAGCTTGAGGCCAACTCTCACCCCAGCCATGGCAATGTCGTCCCCACCCACCCACAATGTGACCTCTGTGCGCCTGCATTTCCTCACCCATAAGACCAAGGCGTTGGTGAGGCCATCCACAGGGGCCTCTCCGGTCCTGACCCTCTGGGTCCGCAGACTGCAGCATAAAAGGTTACGAGGCACGTTCACCCATGGGATCTTCTTTGTGTTCTGTTTCCTTGGAGGCATCGGCTGGAGTTGAGGACAAGAAAAATGCAGAGATTGGATAAAAATAAAGGCTTTCATGTTTCAGAGCAGCTGGAGGTCCCCATGGAGAGAAGACACAGCGATTTCCCCTGTGACCTCTGCCCCGGCACGTGCATGACCCTCCCCTGTTGTCAACGTCTCCCTTAGAGCGGCACCTTTGTCAGAGCACCCGCACGGAGGCTTCATCGGCACCCCGAGGTCCTGGTTGACACGGGGTTCTCTCTTGGTTTTGAAGGTTCCATGGGCTTGGGCAAACGTATCAGGCTGCGTGTCAACCACGAAGGTACCAACAGGTGGAAGGTGTCCACCTGTGCGAGCTTTACGTCATGGGGACAGATACCTGAGAAAAGCCACTTAGAGGGGGAAGGTTGATTCTGGCTCACGGCTTCTGTCCAGAGGCTGGGGACCAGAGGTAGCCTTTCAGGGCACACCCCCATGACCTGCTTCCTCCCACTAGGACCCACCTGCTGAAGTTTCCACCGACTCCCGGCTCCTCCCTTCAGTTAGGGACCCCGGGATGGTCCCTCCTCTGGTCACCGCTGCGCCGGGCACCAGGCCTTCCACACGGGTCTTTGGGGAACATTCCAGAATCAGGCTGCAACACTGCCCTGACTGTCCTCTGCTCCACCCACTCATCATTCATCCCTCCTCCCTCCCCTCCTTGGCCACCACTGACTGTTTTTTTTTTCTTTTTCCTATCTCCATATTCAGCCTTTCCCCAAAGGCCTTGCGGTGGGAATCGAGCAGCAGGAAGCTTTTTCTGATGGGCTTCGGTCAGGTCTCTGTTCCTTCCCTCCTGTCCTTTCTTCCCTTCTGACTCTGGCGGGAGTCACCTACTTCATGACTTGGTGGTGGTTCTGTCGAGGCAGGCACTTGTGCCAGGTCACTCAGCTCTTCTCCGTCTGACCCGGTTCCCTCCATCATGGTCGGGAACTCCGTAAAGCCCACCTAGACCCTCTGGCTCCTTCTCCTGCCCAGAACTGGCCATTCCTCAGAAGTGCCCACGGCCGAGCCCCGCCCCTTTTTCTCCACTATGACCTTCACCACAGACCCAGCACTTAGCATTTGAAACATTTCATTTGGGGCCATAATTCTTAACTCTGCCTAGGTCATCAGATCAGGTGGGAAACCGAAAAGGAAACTGAAAAATTACTTAATTAATTAATCCACGCCTGGAGATTCTGATTTAACTGGCCAAGTTCCTTAGGATGTGAAATGTCTCTGCAATGAAGCTGTGGGATGACTGCTGAAGATCTGATTTCAGCCTGTGTCAGAGTTCCCAGGTCGATTCCTGATCCACAGAAACCACGAGATAATAACTATTTCTTTCTTTAAACCACCCCAGTTTGGGAGTCACTTGTTACACAGCAAAGATGACTGATACACTTCTTGAGAGAAAGAGATGGTTCCTTGGAACAGGGACACATTCCTGGGAAGGACAGGATTTACGCCGATTTTGAAGAGGGGTGGGCCTAAGAGTGTGCTCCTGGTGGGTGGCTGTTAGGTAGGCAGGGCCCACTTTGCTGGGGTGGGAAGGAAGTGGCCAGTGACTGCATCCTGCTGGCTACACTGGCCGGGGGAGCCGGAAGATGCTGACTTTGTTTCGGGTCTGATGGGGCAGGGATTGCACAAGCTCCCAGGTGCTGCTGCTGCTGCTGCTGCTGTGGTCACCTGGTAGGGGACAAGGGGCTATGCCCTTGGGAGCCTTTCTCTCCATGGCTACTTGCTTTGTAAAGAGTCCTCTTTATCCCAACTCTGACTGACTTGGGCGTCAGGGAGACAGGATGTTGCCCTTTGCCCTCGGGGAGTTTAGGAGGTGGAGCAGCACCCCCTGGAGGTCACAGGGTGGAGGAGGTAAGAGGATGACAATCTAAGATTTGGGTGAATCACATGATGTGATCATTGACATGGTCACATGGTGGCAATTTCATGAGGTTTCAATTAGTAAGGGTTCAAAGTCTGTCCGCCATCCCCACCAAGAGCTCCTTCCTTAGTGCCAGTCTTGGAGCATCTGTGTTTATTTGTATTTCCTTTTTTTTTTTTTTTTGATACCAGGAAATGAACCTGGGGGCACTTAACCACTGAGCCACATCCCCAGCCCCTTTTATTTTAAATTTTGAGACAGGGTCTCCCTAAGTGGCTTAGGACCTTACTAAATTGCTGAGGCTAGCTTTAAACTTTTGATCCTCCTGTTTCAGCCTTCCAAGTGGCTGGGATTACAGGGGTGTGCCATCACGCCTGGCTAATTGTATTTTTTTTTTTGGAAGGGGGAACAAGGGATTGAACTCAGGGGCACTTGACCACGGAGCCACATACCCAGCCCTATTTTGTATTTTATTTAGAAAAGGGTCTCACCAAGTTGCTTAGCACCTCACTGTTGCTGAGGCTCACGATCCTCCTGTCTCAGCCTCTGGAGCCGCTGGGATTACTGACAGGTGCCACCGCCCCCCGGCTAACTATTTGTATTTTTAAAAGAAAGTGTTTCTTCCAACTCTTTCACCCAAGCTGGTTTCACAACAGAGGGGCGGGAATCCTGGGAAAGGAAAGGAGAAAATCCTGGGAAGTCCTTTCTAAAGACTGCCCATCCATGTGCATCAGTGGACTGTGTCTACTGCAATATTAATCAGATTCCCTCCCTCACTACACACACGGAACACGGCCCCAGGAAGAGGCACTTGATCTCCTGTGTGCATCCAGGAAAACACCTCGCTGGGCTTGAGGAGGGAAGCTCAGTGGACACTCCACTGCCTCCGAGTCCAACTCTGGGATTCCAGCTCACCCCCAGGCCCCTCTGCTTCTGCACCCTCCCAGGCCTCTGTTCCTATCCCCACAGCCCATCAGCCCCAAGTGTGGGTCCAAGGTCCAGCATTTGGGTGGTGCTGTCACCACCCAGGCCCCAGACCTCCCACTGCCTATATATATATATATATATATATATATATATATATATATATATATATATATCATAAGAAAAGAAAATCACACTTGAATATAGAAAAACTAGGTGATTCCCCTGGATTTCACCATTCTCAGCCTCTCGTGGGCACTCCCTGGGGGTCTTCAGTTCTTCCCCTCTTGACGTCCCCAGGCTTTGCCTGGTGACAAGTACATGGGGAGACCATCCTGGTGACATAGATGTTCCCTCCCACCCCAGTTCTACAAATCGCCAAGTGTGGGGGGTGTTTGGGAATCCGCTCTCCCTGCTGCCAGCTCCTCTCCCAGCCGAGCTTGGGAAGCCAGCTGTGGCCCAGCCCAGGACGCCCATCCCAGACCCGGGCCATCAGGACCTCTGCAGCCCTGTCTCCCAGCACCTCCCAGGCAACTCCTCGCCTCTCTCCCTGAGAAGATGGAGGCCATCTGCTCTCTGATTCCTGTGCTCCCACCCCCACCCTCAAAATCCTTTCCCCTCCCTCCTTCTCTCCTCCTCTTAGGAAAGACACATCTTCCCACGGCTGGCTGCCCTCCCTCTCCCTGGGTGTGTGCCCCTCCCTGCCCGTCTCCTCTGGCCCCATGCCCTATTGACCCTCCCTCTTTCTACATTCATTCTTTCACCAAAGAATTTTTCAAAATTGGACTTTCTGTCTTCTCTCCCCTAAAAGAGCAAACATGTCCCAGTAGCTTGGCTTCCCTCTCAAGCTACCAGCTCACCTCCCTCCTCCCCCTCCCTGGGCTCAGTTCATGTGTTTGAGTCTTGCTCTCCCTTCCTTCTTTCGTCTCATGTCGTGCTCTTCTGCAGGGCCTCTGGGTGAGCCTGGGTTAAGCCATGAGTAGGGTCCCATGGCAGCGTCATAAGGCAGCGGTTGTGGTTGGAGAGTTGAGGACGAGGGGCTGGGGTGCTGCTCAGTGATAGAATGTTTGCCCAGCATGTGTGAGCCCTGGGTCTGATCCCCAGCACGTGGAAGAAAAAAGTTGAGCTCTGGGCTTGCTCTTGGCAGACACATGGATTTTACCTTCCTGGCACTGCTGTTTTGATGCAAGCTGACATCCTTGGTGCCTCCCTACAAATACACAGGGTTTATCTTTGTGTGTTAGTCAGATCTCTGTTACTGTAACAAGATACCTGAGATAATCAACTTATAAGGAAGAAAGGTTTACTTTGGCGCAGGGTTTCAGAGGTTTCAGTCCCGGGTTAACCGGTTGCCTTAACCCCGTTGCCTTTGAGCCTGTGACCAAGCTGCACATCATGGTGGGGAATGGCTGGTGGTGACAGGGAAGTAAAGAGAGAGAGAGAGAGAGAGAGAGAGAGAGAGAGAGAGAGAGAGAGAGAGAGAAGGGGTCAAGATCTCAATATCCTTCAAGGGCATGCTCACAATTGCCCTAAATTTCTCCATCAGGCCCTACTTCCTGAAGATGCCACCACCTCCCAATGTGCCACAGGGTGGGGACCAAGCCCTCAACACAGGGACCTTTTGAGGGACCGCAGTGAGCATAACTGAGGGGAGCCCACGGGGACGGGAAGAGGACCTGCCTGCAGGGCTGGGAGGACAGGAGGTTGCTGAGACCTACAAGTGAGGCTCCTGGCTATGGTGTGGGTCCCCAGGAAGGGCCACAGGGAGCTGTGGGGCATCTGAGCCAAATCCACTCCAGAGAGGGCTCCGGGACCCAGTGCTTGTCACGCTCAGTGTCACCTGTGCCCACCAGTCTGTGGGCAGTTCTGGACGTAAAAAATGGGCGCTCAGCATTGCTCACCAGCCTGGAGCTCAGGGCTTCCCACGTCTTGCCTGATGGTGGGGACCTTGGGGATCGTGTGACCCAGGATGACAGACGGGGCTGGAAAAGCCCTGTGAGCGAGGACGCCTTGCTGATTCTGACCAGGACCGAAGATCACAGCCAGGAAAACCCGTTGCTTTCGCCTCTCGCCTTCACGATTCTTCTGGAAGGCCTTGGCCTTCAGCAGTTCACCGTGACCCAGGAGGTGTGGTTGGGAGAATTCTTGGATAAAGACTGTCTTTTTTTTTCTTTTCTTTTCTGAATTCAGATTCTGAAACTAGACCAGGCATCAAGGGAGGAGGGTGGCTGACTGTTCCATTCTTCTCTCTCGTGTCATTTTGCTGACTTCATAGTCCACGGTTGCGCCAGTCCGACTCAGGGGTCTCTTCTGTCTCCCCGTGGGCAGCTTATGGAATCTTCGATTGATAAAGAGCTGATCAAAGAGAAGAAGAAACTTGGATTTGAAGGGCAGCCATCAAAGGAGTTGGTGCTGTCCTTGCGGTCGGTCACCTTTGCCATGAGTCCCACTGGGAGCCTCGGGCAGGGCCATCACCGTGTGCTCCTCCGTCACCCCTGTGTCTCGGTCACAGAACTTCTTGTTGACCTCTGTGACCTTGTGCATTGCTGCAACTTTAGCCAGAGAGTTATGGTCAGTGCCTTTTGTGCTTTATTCTTGTTTGCGTCTGTGCTCGTTAGCTTTGGGGTTCTGTGCCCCCAAATACCTGATATGAACAACTTAAAGGAGAAAAGATTTACTTTGGCCGACAGTTACAGGGGTTTCCGTCCATGGTCGGTCGGCTCCATTGCTGTGGGCCTGAGGGAGACAGGGCACCATGGTGGAAGGGCGCCGTGGAGCCAGACGGCTCAGTGCATGGCATCCGGAAGAGGGGAGTAGGAGAGACAGAGAGAAGAAGGAGGAGGAGGAGGAGGGAGAGGAAGAAGAGGAGAAAGGGGAAGAGGAGAAGGGGAAGGAAAAGAGAGAGAAAGATACCAGGAAGAAGAAAAACTCTCCCGGGTCATGCCCCAGGGACAAGTCGACCGACATGACCAGGTCCTGTCACCCAAGTTCCTGCAGAGGAGACTTCCACTCAGGACAAGTGGAAAAGAATTTCAACACGTGCCAGTCAGAGTCACAGACAGAGGTTTATTTAGGTGAGCAGAGACACATTCAAGGGGGAAGACGGACCATCCCCAGAGTGAGAAGCCCCTGCTTGGCTTGGAGCTCCATTATTTTTGGAGGGCAGTAGTCGGGGTTTGGACTGGAGGTGGAGCCAGGGTGGAGTAGTGCAATTTCATACCAGTTTTTCTAGCACTTGTGCATTTCCCAGGGTGACTTTTTGTAGGCAAGGGCATGGGCCAAGCGTGTAGGCTGGATTGCTCTGGAGTTGCAAAGGTTCGTGGGTGGTTTTTGCATTCCAATGGGTCAAGAGTATTTCCTTTGAGACTCAATATTTCTCTCTCTCTCTCTCTATATATATATATATATTTTTTTTTCCATATTTACCAAATCTCTGCCTCCTTTTCCCCTTCATGTCCAGGAACCATCTTTTCAAGGTCTTTATTGTTAATAATCCTGGTTAATTGTATGTCTCTCATGCAACATGACCATTCCTCACAGTGCTGTGGCTCTTCCGTACTTGTTTGTGTCGAAACCACACAGGTCTCCTTGCCTCTGCAGCTTCCTAATACCATCTATTTAACGGTGGTGACCTCATCACGCACGCGGCTGCCTTGTCCTGTGTGTGTCTGGGCTACTGGCTTCCCTTGTCTCTCTCCAAGCCGCTACTGTGCTTCCTTGCTAACAGCCACCATAGGAGCAGAAAAAAACAAGGATGAATCCTTTCCTGTCCACCTTAAAGGGTCATGACTGACGTTCCCATAACAAAAGACAGCTTAAGAAGAAGCAGAACAATGTATCTAGTCCTAATTTTGTGTGACACAGGAGTCTTCCTCCTGAAGACTCAAAGACCCAGGGTGAAGTATCCATTTTTATGCTCAGGCTCGTGAAGCGTGGACAGCCACGTAGAGGCATTATGGGACCAGACTGTGGGAGAAGTCCAGTAGAGTCTATGGGTTCAGATTCTTCTTGTTTTTCTCTGTTTGGCATTTTTCCCTTGTAGGAGGCAGGACCTTTTCTGGGATAATGTCTTATGACCACAAATGAAATGAGGCAGATAGAGAATTTCTCCATGACTAGTGATCATTTAGAAAAGTCGGGGAAACTTAGGGTGGTATTTTTAGGTTTTTTTTTTTTATGCTTTTTAAAACTTTATTTCAACATAACTATGCTTACAGAAATACACTCACATTGGTTAATAGAATGCAATTTAAGTTTAACTTATCCTACACAATTTCAACCAAAAACTTGGTACATGGTTTAAGATTTTAAAAAGAATTTGCAATCTGGCCTATTTTTATCTATTACAAATGTATATAAAAGATCCGCCATCAAATGCTGCTAAAGAAAGCAGCAAGAACCTTGAGAAATATACCTTTGGTTTGCCTCAGAAAAATAACACGTATTGTACTGTAAAAGTTTATAAAATTGGTGCAACAAAACATTGTTGTTATGTTACAATGCCAGTTCAGAAAGTTCGGCTTTGAAGAAAAGGGTTTCTAGTTTCTGTGACCCACCACTCTTCAGGCTCCTATATGACAGAAGGCACTAGAGGTGACATGCAGCCCTGAGGTGACACTCTGATGGAAAATTGTGTTCCGTCCCACATGGATGCAAAACGTCTCTCATCCTCTTTCAATTGGAAAGCATGCATCTTCTGGATCAACGGCTACACACCATGTGCTCAGGGCCTTGTGAATCCCTTCTAGCACAGATACCATGTCAACTCATATGCAGACAGGGCCACCACCTTTTTAATCTTTGTGTAGACGATGATCATTCTCCAGGGTTTATCCAGTTTCTGCAGGGGCCAGACTGGTGAACTCAAGTGGAGATATGATCACTGTTTTCACCCTGTATCCTTGAGGCCTTTAGCGGTAAGTACAGATATCTCCTGTCTTCCTCAGAATGCAATACTGCTCATTATTCACTTCCATGAGGGATGGGGATATTTCCAGAGTGTTCTCTTTGGTGTTCTCCATAATAGGTCTTATACTGTGGGCCAGGGACCGGGGGTTGAAGCTCATCTAACTCTCCGCATATTAATTCCAAATGTGCTGTTAGGACACAGGGAAATGTCCCCCGTGTGTCACCAGCCCAGCTGTGGCTTGGGCATTATCCAGGACTCCACTTAGTTCCTGGCCCTGGGGGGGCCTCCATTGTAATGGGCGAGAGCACAGTGTCACATTGGGTGCCCATGTGTCGATGTCAACTTAGACTTTGTGTCCAGGAGTCTTTGAATGGTTGGGTCCTCTCCTTCCCCCAGTCATCAGTCACCTGAGCAAATGTCAAAGGTTCCTTTGGGTAAGGACTATTGTAGGTTGAATTGTGTCCCCAAAAGATGGTCGGTCCATTGAAGTCCTAGCCCCCAGTGCCCGAGAATGGGACTTTGTTGAGAAACAGAGTCTTTGCAGATTTGACCTAGTGAAGATGAGGTCATCAGGGCGGATCCTCCTCCTTATAAAGTGGTGAAATTCGGACAGACTGTGCGGAAGCCACTCGGATTGCAAGAGACAAGGCCTGAGTGTGAGTCCCACTGAGGATGGTGGGTGGCAAATGAGCGCAGGACACTCTTCACAATTGCCTTTGTCCTTTGTGGGGGGAGTGACTCAGCCCCTGACACATTCTCAAGACAGGAGAGCAAGTGGTCTCCGAAATGGAATCTTATTCCTAAGCTAGGTAGGAGTCCGGCCCTCTGTCTCCAGAACACTCTTTGTTGGGAGCCCCGAGGCCCTTCCAGGGCCGGTTCAGTAACTGGCAGCTCTGTTGAATGAGTCTTCTCTGTGACTTCCAGGTATTCTGATCGGACGCTCTTATCCAAACAGTGCAAAGCAGAACCCGAGTTCATGGGACGACGTTCATTTCCTTGGGTTCTTTGCCAGTTTTTGATTGAGGGAAGTGAAGGGTGGAGGCTTTGGTAACCATGGTGAGAGAGGAGGGAGTTAGCTGTGTGTGGAGACCCAGGGTTGGGGTGGAGGCGTGGACAGTAGAGGGGCTGCTGTTCTAGAAGCTGAGGGAGAAGGCCTGTACCTCTCCAAGGGCCCCACAGGGTCACTGGTCCCTGTCAACTGAGTGGAGGCTGGGAAGTACTACTACATCCCGGTGTTCAGTCCTGAGTTACTTGTTTTTAGGCACAGAGTGAAGATGGAGGGGAAGGGAAATTTCTGTCTGCTCCTTTCTCTTTTACTCTCTCCACCAACCAGACTAGCCTCGGGCTCCTCTGGGTACAATGTGAATAGATTCTCTTCAGAGGAGTCTGTGTTGGGGTCTCTGAAGACAAATGCTCACACACACACACACACACACACACACATGCATTGGCCATGAACACCCATGCACACACAGGTACACCCTAGTGTTTTTAGTAGGGTTCCTACAAATGGTGTTGCAAAGGGCCCTGGAGTGTTTCCCTGGTCGGAGAGGCCCCAGGCTGTGCGGGGTGGTATTAATAGTTCACCCGCTGGCCTGCATGCACAGGAGCACGCGGAATCTGATAACAACACCATCTTATTGTTTTATTTCCATATTTTTCTTTTGACCAAGGGAGGAAATGGACTATCTACTCTTTCCTGCCCCCTTCCCCCCAATTTGTTATTCACACACACATTTCCCTGTTTAACTCTTTAGTGTCAAGGAAAGGGAATTTCTAAAATCTTGGTGCCTACACGCCTTCTGTGTCTAATGCCTGTTGACCTTGAAAAAATACCTGGCTGGTCTTCGACAGTCTCAGGAAAATCTCTTTTCCTAGCCCTGATCCTTCCTTCAGAAGAACAGTTTGTATCACAGATGCCTTCCTCAGTAGGGAATAGTTACTTGGTTAAAAATTGAGATTTGTATATTTTTCTCATGCTTCTCTTTCCTCCTTGTAGGATATCTTCATGATCTCGATTTCTTTGAATTATTTTATATAAAGGCCCTTCTGTATTTCAAGAGGTAGTAGTAGTAGTTGTTGTTCTTATTGGTGTGTGTGTGTGTGTGTGTGTGTGTGTGTGTAGTAAGGGAAAGGAAGGAAGGAGGGAGAGAAAGGGGAAGAAAGGGTTTGCTTACACTCCACTGATCAGCAATTCCTTTCTTTTATTTTTCTCTCTTCCCACATTTTTCATATTGGTACATTATAGTTGTGCATAATGATGGGCTTTGTTGTTACATCTTCATACATACACACAGTATTGCAAGATAATTTGCTCCAGCAATTTCTGCCAGTACTTTATGGATAAAGTATCCTAGGAAGAGCTTTCTAAGGTAGTGCCGAGGTGGAAGAGGCTGATGAGGATTTTGGCTGGTTGGGGTGATCTGGGAAAGACAGAATTGGCAGGATAGGGTACCAGTTCCTGAGAAGTGCAGGATAAGAGGTTTGCATTTGATGGATGGTGAAGAGCAGTAGATGTTCACACGGGGAAGCCAGGCGCAGGCTGAACTGGTGTGGAGGGAGCCCAGGTGCAGGCCTCCACAGGGGGCAGCTGCTGGGGATCCTTAGGCAGAACTGCAGGGGCGCAGGGCAATGCCATGTGCAGACAGATGGGAAGGACATTTCAGAGGCCTGTGACTCATTCTTGAAGGGATCAGGAGTCCAGGAAAAAGGAATCAGCTCCCAGCAAGAAGGGTGAGGTTTGGAAAGGGGTGGGGCCTGAGAGGGAGACAAGAAGGTCAGGTGCAAGGAGTGATTCACCAGATGAGGGTAAATCCTGTCTCAGAGGTGGGGAGTGGAAGGTGCCCTAGCATGCCTGGGAGAAAATGTCCACTCTGACACAGCAAATGTCATGATGACCTTCAGGAGCGAGATTTGGGCTGAAGGTGTGCATAGGAGCATCTCCTCTCAGAGGTGAAAATTGGAACTGAAAATTGGAGATGAGATTTCTGAGGCATCACTAGTCAATAAAACATTTAGGACATGTTCATTGGTTGGTTATGTAGTTATGTATGCACATAAACACACACACATACATACATACATACATACGCGGTGTATATCTTACAGGCTAAATCATGTTCCCCCCAAATTCATATGTTGAGGGCCCAACCTTCTTGTACTTCAGAATATGACCATAATTGGAGATGGGGTCTTTAGGGAGGTCCCCAATGCAATTTGACTCATGTCCTTTGTAAGAGGAGGAGATTTTGACAGACACAGAAGAAAGACTATATAAAGACTCAGGGAAAAGATGGCCAGGTATAAGCCAAGGTGAGAGACCTCTGGAGAAACTCACACCTTGGTCTCAGATTTCAGAACTGTAAGGAAATAAATCTGTGGCTTAAGCCACCGAGGCTGTGCTATTTTAAGATAGCATCCCTGGGAAACTAATCCCATATCCATATCTACACCTGAATACATACACATAGGTATCCATAAACACGTACCCACACATACATACACACATGCATGTATGGGTATGGATTAATATCTTTGCCTATAGCAAAGCAAACCATGCCTAATGGTATCTTTCTGGAAGTGGTATTTAGGCAATCGTGGCTCCCAGGGACTGCCTGGAGGCAAGTGACCCAACAAAGACATCATATTAGCTGTGATGATTTCTGGAAGATGAAGGTAATTTAGATGATTCATTTATAGTTTTCATGTTCAAGGGGTTTTCCAAAGCCGAACGCCCGTCCTTGGCAGGACTCACTCCCTCGGAATGTGCCTTTATGAAATTAGGCAGGGAAAAGGTATTGAGTACATCTGCTCACCATTCACACCAGAAGCATCCCCAAGACATCTGGATCTTTGCAATGCTAAAGCAGAGGTGGCCATCATCTCAAAAGGCCCTCATGACTGGGGACAGCTGTATAAAAAGTGCATCTTAAGCCTCACCTTCAGCCCTCCTTGGGAGCCTGCAATTATGGAACGCAAGGACGGACCCAGTTCTACGAAGGCTGAGCAGCGCCGAAACCCATGCACCAGCTCCTGCTCTGCACACGAGCAGAAACCGAGTCCAAGGGCGCAGTCTCCTTGATCTACAAAGGCCTCGCTGGTCCTTCCCTTCCTAATGTTCCACCTGTACTTAGGTTATTGGAAGACGAGGCATTGTTGGAAAGGGGCTAGCACAGTACCCAGCATATAGATAAGCCATGGGTCACTGCTGGCATTAATCATCATTATAATCTTGCCATCTCTCTTTCCCCATGGCAAGCCTCATCAGAAAAAGATTCCTGCAACCTTGGTGTTGCATCCCCTACACTAGTCTGTCATGGAAGGGTCAACAGCGTTTCAAAGGATTGTAGAGTTTACTTTATGATGTCACAGTGTTAGTTTTTGCCTTTACAGTGTGGGACTGTAGCAGTGGCTATAGGAATTGAAACTGTATAAAGCAACTTTAAAAAGCAATGAGGAAAATTATGTATGAACTTCATGAAGAATAAAATAAAAATTGTGGTAATTTTCAAAATTTTGATAAAATATTAAACCTTTCTTACTGTTGATATAAGGAAATAAAAGAAACATTGATACTTATTTGTTTTTTTATTAATTTTGCAGTACTGGGGATTGAACCCAGAGGCTCACACACGCTAGGCAAGTGCTCTACCACTGAGCAACATTCCCAGGTCTTATTATTTTTTAAAAATTTTTGTTGTTTTTAAATATACATGACTGTTTTAGAGTGTATTTTGACATATTATACATATATGGTCTTTTTGTTGTTTCAAAACAGGGGCTTGCTAACTTGCCCAGGCTGACATCAAACTTGAGATCCTCCTGATTCAGCCTCCCAAGTAGCTGGAATGACAGGTGTGTACCACTGCACCCAGCTCAAAAACTAATATTTATTTAGCATGTTGTCATTTGAAACATTAGAGATATTGAGAAATAGTTTAACTTTATTTATTTTTAAGGTTAAAAGTCAGCTTTATTTTTGAGAATAATATATTAGATAATGCAGCCTGGCTATGGTACTGAACCAAGACCCCTTATATTTCTTTTCAATTCTGTCTCTTAGATGGCGTACCTGGTGGAATGCTTGGAAATGCAGCACAGACAATTCCCCAAGGTGCTGCCTTATGTAAACATACTCGACACATTGGGGAGACAGAGAGGACTGGCCTCCAGATCTAGAATCTAGAAAATACATTTATGTAGAATCTGGAATGTATAGCGCATGTCTGTAATCTGGCAGGTATAATGTATATCTTGAATCAAGAATGTGTAGCTGGGATCTGGCTCCATATCCTCAAAAATGGAACAAGAGCTGGTAATACCATCCTACTCTCTGAACAGGCAGGTACACCATAGAGAAAGAAATGAATTGGGCCATCCGTGTTCTGTTAGAATTTTTTTTTTTTCTAAATTTTCCCAACAGGTAAGTTACTTCTCAACCCCTATTGATAAGAATTTACAAAACTTGCGATTCCCTTTGAAGAATTCTATTTTCATTTTGATTGACATTTAATAGTTGTACATATTCATAGGTTACAGTGTGAAATTTCAACACAAGCATACAGCCTGCAGGGTAATTAGCATTTCTGTCTCTTTGTCACTTCTCTGTGTTTGAAGCCTTTATGTTCCTTTCTTCTAGATCTTCATAAACTGCAAAATAGGTTATTGCGAACTATGGTCATCCCGCTGGGCTCTCGGACACCAGAAGTTATTCTTTCCATCTAACTGTGTTTCAGTACTGTTATATTTCTTTGTTAAAAAAATGATCAAGAGTGAATTGAACAGTGTTTGCCTGCTTCTTGTCAAAAAAAAAATAATAGCAGCCAGGGACTGAGTGTCTTTTATATAACTTGGCAAACTGTAGCACTTGTTTCTAAATTTGGGTAAGTTTTCCAGCATTTTATCCTTCATACTTTCAATACCATGAAGTATCTCCAAGAGTTCCTTAATATGAAGTTTTTGACAACATCTTCATCCTAAGTCAATCTGGCTACACATCCAGAATCTCTCAAAGGACAGCAGCATCCACAATCCCCCAGGGACGATTTCTTCTCTAAGTTCATCCCCATCTGATTCAACTTTTGTGTGTGTGTGTGTGTGTGTGTGTGTGTGTGTTGCTGAGGATTGAACCCAGGGCCTTGTGCATTCAAAGCAAACACTCAACCAACCAAGCTATATCCCCAGCCCTGACTCAACTTTTACTTCCAGCATGCATTACCACATTTTCGTGTCTCTGTCGGCAAATTCCCTCTTTTTGGTTGTCCCTTTTTGTAAACTGTCACATGGCTTAATCACTGGGAGCCGAGTAGGTAGCACAACTACACTGTTGGCTGTCTGTGCATGAACAGAAGACAAAGGCACAGTGGCCAGTCACTCACTGATGGATTTCAAAGATTAGTCACTGCTCATGATGTGTATTTGTCATTTGCAGAGTGATTTGGGGTTTGAAGATCAAGCAGTGGTGTTTATACAGTTGCTTCCTGTGAATGTGCCCTGGTAACTGAAATTGGAACCCTGTGGTTGGGGATCAATGTTAATTAATTTTAGTTACCACAAAGTCATGGAAATTCATGAATTTGGGAAATGTGCCATTGCCTGAGCATTCCATATGTGATGTGTGTCTGATAGATGTCACATATATTATCACTGAGGTTTTCCATGAATCTTAACCTGATATTTATATTTCTTATGGATGGTATCAGGTTGTTCATACGTGAAAGAGCTTTATTCCTACAAGAAATGGCATTCCTAATCCTCTTCTTTGAATTCCTTGTTCAAAAGATATGAATGAGAAAATTTTGTTTACCTGGCGTTTTCTATAGAAAAACTTTCCTGAAGCATCACCCAGAATGTGGTTTTACATGGTGAGTAAGCATGAAGAGCAAGCATTTGAGTTAAAGAAGATGTGGGCCTTTAAATAGACCATTGAAGCTCAAATATACACTATTCGAGCTTCCCTGAGACCTACCCTGTTCTTTAGAGTCTGAATTACTATCATTTAAAAGGTGTTTGTGTTGGTTTTCCATCACCATGACAAAATACCAGAGATTATCAACTTATAAAGAAAAAAGGTTTATTTGGGCTCACAGTTGTGGAGGTTTCAGTCCATGGTCAATTGGCCTCATTGCTTTTGGGCCTGTGGTAGCACATCATGATGGAAGCATGTGGCAAAGGAAGGTGCTTACTTCATGGTGCCAGGAAGCAAAGAGAGAAAGGGGTTGGTACCCCAAGTCCCCTCCAACGGCATCCCCACCCAGTGACCTATTATCCTTCCACTAGACCCAAACCCTTTAAGGTTCCACTGCCTCCCAATAATGCCACAGGGTGGCTACCAAACTTTAGGACATGGGCCTTTGGCGGTCACCTGTCCAAACTATCGCGGTGCCTTTGCTTGCTAGGGCTTCCATAGTGAGTAGCGCACACCGTGGGTCATAGATCACAGACACTCACTGCCCCCCGTTCTGGGAGCTGGAAATCCAAGATCAAGATGGCGCAGGGGTGATTTCTCCTGAGGCCTCTCCTCTTGGCTTACAGGTAGTCACCTTCTTATGGTCCCCCATGGTCCTTCCTCTCTGTAGGAGCATCCTGGTGTCTCTTGGTCCAAATTCCTTCTTCTTAAAACACCAGTCAGATTGGATTAGGGCCCACCGTCACGCCCTGGTTTTAACTTAATTACCTCTTTAGAGACTCTTAGGACCTTTAAAGACCTCAGGATATTAGGCTCCTTCTGAGGTCCGGGCAGTTGGGAGGCCAACATGTGAATCTCGAGGGTGGACACAGTCCGCTCTGGGATAGGCAGTGAGGAAACACGGCACACAGATTTTAAGGTGACTCTGATTTCAGAAGCATTGAAGGTGGGGGAAAAGCGAGCGATAGAATCAAGAAGATGCAGTAAGACACACTATTTGTCAACTTCATTTGACTTATGATACACGTTTCACAAGTCATCTCGTCGAAGGGGCATTCTGTGGATCACGCTTCATACAAAATGGTGAAGTGGCTGGTGAATAGAGAGTAGGAAAGAGCTCCGCCATTTTTGTAAAATAGAGATAAAAATATTTGCTGTAGTAAGGTTTTACTTGGGGTCTTGAGTGTCGAAATGTTTACCGGTGTTAGGTCATAATAAGTCAAAACTCATGATCTAGGTGTAGAAACACAAGTTTTTTTAAAAAAGCTCCTTCTTAATTGTCAATTCCAAGATAATCCTCCCAGTGTGCATGGTCCTGCCTTTTGTGTCCTTCCTGGGTGGAGCGGCTTGGGTGAAACATCCACACTCCATTAGTCCAAATTCTTTGGGCATCACACGAAAAGATTCTGTCTTAGAACAGGAGGGGCAAAGAAGGAGATTCACGGATGGCATATTGGATAGCTTTTGTGACCCGATGTGGTTAGTCCCCTTTCCTTCACTGTGGCAAAATCCTCGAGATAAAACAACTTATGAAGAGGAAAGGTTCATTTCGGCTCACAGTTTTGGAGGTTTCAGACTGTGGTCCGTTGGCCTCATGGCTTTGGGGCCTGGGGTGAGGCAGAACATCCCAGTGGAAGAGGCCGCTCAGCTCATGGTGGTCAACAAGAATAAAAAGAGAGCTAGGAGGGGCCCAGGGTCCAACATCCTGTTCAAGGGCACAACTCCCCAAGGACACGACTCCCTCCCACTAGGCCCCACCTCCGAACAGTTCCACCATCTCCAAACAGTGCCACCGTTGGTGACCACACCTCCAAACAGTGCCACCGTTGGTGACCACACCTCCAAACAGTGCCACCGTTGGTGACCACACCTCCAAACAGTGCCACCGTTAGTGACCACATCTCCAAACAGTGCCACCGTTGGTGACCACATCTCCAAACAGTGCCACCGTTGGTGACCACATCTCCAAACAGTGCCACCGTTGGTGACCACATCTCCAAACAGTGCCACCGTTGGTGACCACATCTCCAAACAGTGCCACCGTTGGTGACCACATCTCCAAACAGTGCCACCGTTGGTGACCACATCTCCAAACAGTGCCACCGTTGGTGACCACATCTCCAAACAGTGCCACAGTAGGAGAAGGTCCTGCCTCTCATCCCCCCCGGCAGACGACTCCCACGCGCTTCCTCTGAACAGTTCTTCGGTGGCCGACTTGGCAACACATCCAGACACGGAACCTTCCCCTCCTCTCCTTCCTGCTTCCCGAGGGTCTTCCCAAACAAGCTTCCTGTTCTAATGTTGCGTAAACCCCATCCCAGGCAAAAGGAGTCTTATGTCCAGCCAGATCCAAGACCAGGGTGTTTGACTGGGGTCCTGAAATAGGAGAGAGAGAGGGGGGACAGGGTACTGTGGGGAGGAAGAGTGAAGGGGACACAGATGGCCAAGAGACCACATGTTCATTTGGCACTGGGACTGCCAACTCTGGAGCCAGTCCTGGGTGGGGGCGGGGGAAGAGAAAAGGGGGGAAAAAAAGACTCTGGCCTCTCAGGACCATGGCTCTGTGTCCATCATGTGACAGCAGAGGGGGGACAAACCTGCATGGACCAAAGTGGGAGTGGGGGGAGGGAGATAGTAGAGAGGGAGGAAGGGAGGGAGAGGGAGAGAGAAATCATGCACCGTTTTTCTAAAGGACGTAGGTAATGGTGGAGACCAGACTCCTAGGGACGTGGGTGGGACTGGAGGTTTACCCACGGTTGTGGCCTAGGGATCTTCCATATCCCTCCATGTGCCATCAGCACCCAGAGGACAGATTATTGATCTCAGATTACTGATCCCCATAACACACTCGCAGAGGAGGTAGCCCACCATTCCCATTGCAGAGATGGGAAACCAAGGTGAAATCATCAGTCGACCTGTAAAGCCTGACAGCCAGTCTTGCTGATTTGGGGATTACACTTTGGGCCTCCTGCCCAGGGTGCTTGGACCACACCTTTTACTGGAACCAGCTCCTGGGAAGAAGGTCTGCTGGGTTTCCTGGAAGGCAGAGGTTTGCCTCTGTATGCTGTGCATTTCGTCTGGGTGCAGGAGAGAGACGCAGGTCCGTGATGCTCAAAGAAAGCACAGGGTGGGGCGGGAGAGCCTCAGAGCAAGCTGGACTGCGTCATCGCCCGTCTTCCCGTGACTGTGCTTGCCCTGCGGAGGGAGAGCCTTAGACTCCATCCACGCACACCGTAGGGCAGGACTGGACTCATCTCAACAGATGTGAGTCATATTCACGTTCTCTTCTTAAAAAAGAATACTGTTTGTGGTTGGATGCAAAAGCAAAGCAAAACACAACAAAAGATGAAATAAAATAAAAATCACCCTCAGTGTTAAGCTGTTGTTTTGTATGTGTTGGTGAAAAATAGGACTCTCAAGAGAATTGGTCCCTACCTAGGAATCCCAGGGGAATACAGGCAAGAGCAGGTTTCAAAGTTGTTTGTCTTTCTTCTTCCGGGGTTTCTTTGCAGAAGAAGGTCTGCTGAGTTTCCATCCTGCATTTGGAGTTTGAGAATAATGGGGGCCTCACAATGTACTTGGTGTTCCAAAATGGCCCAGCCTCCCAGGCTTCTTAACCCTACGCCTCTCATTCCCAGCATGGCTGACTCACCCTGCCCACCAGCCTCGGGTGCTCTGGAGAGTCCACAGCAACAATAACCCCAAATCATGGGCTTCTCATTTTTTGGCTTCATGCATTATTTCTCCTAATTTTTTATTATGGATGCCAGATTTCTCTCCTTTCCTAAAAGTCATCTTTGGATAACTGTAAAATATACTCGTTGGAGATGAATGGATAAAGAAAATGTGGTACATGTCCACAATGGAATATTACTCAGCCTTAAAGAAAAATGAAATTATGGCCTTTGCAGGCGAATGGATGGAACTAGAGGAAATCATGCAAAATGAAATAAGCCAATGCTCCCCAACCAAAAGCCGAATGTTTTCCTCTGATAAGCAGATGCTGATCCACAGGGGAGGGGATAGGGAAGAATGAAGGAACTGTGGATTATGTGAAGGGGAGTGGGGGTGGGGTGTGGGGGATGGGAAGGACGGTAGGATGAGGCAGACAACCCTATATACACGTGTGTTTACACTAGTGGTGTGAATCGGCATCAGGTACAGCCAGGGGAATGAGAAGTTGTGCTCCATTGGTGGACAATGTATCAGAACGCTTTCTACTGTCATATATGACTAAGCAGAATAAATTTAAAAAAAAATAGAAGGAAGACCAGTAGAATACAAGAAGGCGATCAGGGGAGGGAGGAGGGAAAGAGGAGGTACAAGTGAGTGAAATTGATCAAATTATACTGTTTTATTGTGTGCATGGATGAATATATTATAACAAATCACACACACACACACACACACACACACACGCACACACACTCTATTGGCTTGTTTATAGCAGCACAACTCAAAATAGCCAAACTACGGTGTCCACTAATGGATGAATGGACCAAAAAAATGTGGTAGATATGCACATGGAGTTTTATTCAGCCATAAAGAAAAATGAAATGATTTTTTTTTTTTTGCAGGTAAGTTGTTGGAACTAGAGACCATTATGTTAAGCAAAATGAGCCAAACTCAGAAGGCTACGGGTGATCTGTTTCTCTCCTATGTGGGTGCTGGAGAGGAAAAAGGAAAAGAAAGGTGGGGGTGGGTGGGGATCTCAGGAAAATCAAAGGGGAGAGAAACCAGCAGGGGGGAGGGGAAAGGAGGGGTGAGTGCCGGGGAGTGATATTGGCCAATTTTTGTTGTTGTTGTTATATTGGCTTCAGGTCCCACCATTATGTGCAACTATAATGCACCCATAAAAAACGAGGAAAGAAAAATATAACTAAAAAGTTGAAAATAAACAAACGTATGGGTTGGAGGGCTTTCCAGGGACGAGCAGAGGCCTGCGACAGTGGCGCTCACGGTGACGCCTCGTGCCCTTATTTCATGGATTCTATGGGGAGTGCTTGGCGGGCTCTCATCTCCAGGACTCGCCTGGCTTTGGCGGGGCAGCCCTGTGACCTAGTCGGTGCGTCTCTGGGAGCATCGAAGGCAACATCCCAGAGCGGGCATCAGTGGCTTGGAGGGAATCCTGCCACAATCGTGGAGCACCACGTCCCAAAGCAAGAGGGCCTCCCCCAGACTCTTGAGAAATCACTGGACAGCTCCGAGGACAGTGTCCGGGATGCAAAAGACCCCCAGTCAAAGAGTCACTCCAAGGGTCAGCTCCCGAAGGCCAAAGCGTTCTAGGCCGGAATCCGTCGATTTACCGACTTTTCCCTTTCGCCCATGCAGAAGAGAGACTAGAAGAGAAGAAGCGGGTCCAGAAGAGCTCTTTGCAGAAAAGTTCTGAGAGAGAGAACACGTGAGCACACGTACAGGGACGGGGTGGAGCTTCTCCTTTCTCCGTCTTCCATTTCTCCATCCTGCCTCCAGCCCAGATGGAGTTCCAGAGAGCACGGAATGGTGATTTTTATGCCTTATGTTTCATCGGTGGCCAATCTGTTTCTAATACATTCGTGGCAAAACATGTGAGCCATCTTGCCATTAAACAGTTTTTGAAATCTGGTGGAAGGCTGCCAAGGTTCTCTCTGTTGGCTAAGAAACTTACTTGCATGTGAGGGGGGACCTTCCAGTAGGGTAAGGCTGTATTTCTCAATTTATTTTGGGTGGGAAGGTTTTTGTTGATCCTGCCATTGTCTAGAGCAAAAAAATAATTAAATACATGAAAGGTAAGTGCATTACAAATGTTTGCATGATAGAATAGCAATCTAGCACCCCCGAGGTGGGATGGCACACGCCTGTAATCCCAGTAGCTCTGGAGGCTGAGGCAGGAGGATCTCAAGTTAAAAGGCAGTCTCAGCAATAATCAAGGTGGTAGGCAACTCAGTGAGCCCCTGTCTCTAAATAAAATACAAAATAGGGCTGGGGATGTGGCTCCGTGGTCGAGTGCCCCTGAGTTCAATTAACCCCTGTCCCCCCCACACACAAAAAAATGCAATCCCAGGAACAAAAAGTTAATGGTGTCAAATTGGTAAGGCTTTTGTGAAAACATTTTAGATTAAAAGGCTTTCCTATTTGCTCCCATGTCGACTGACTTTTGATCAGACACCTTTGCTCCTTTTAGTTCTGCTAGTTTGTCCAATGGCTGTAATAATGAAAATATTGAAATACACAGTACGTTTTTCACTTTATCATCGGTGCAGCAGGTGTATTTATTTATACTATCTTTGCTTTTAGAAAAGCACTATAATATCATAAAAATATTCCAACCTTGAATTTCTTCCCACAAGAGTCAAGTCTCCTGCGGCTCCTATCTGGGCGTAAAGAGAAATCGATATCGTCTGAAGGGCAGTGGACTTTGGTTTCTGCCACACTTTTCCAGATAAGAAATGCCCCACGTATAAGAGAGTCATTCTTTTCATTCTGTGAACGGCCACTGCCATGTGGACCACAGACCTACCTGGGCGGATAGCAGTTTCTAGGCTTGGAGGAAATTGCATTTCCAAGAAAGCAGAATGCAGAGCTCTCCAAGTTTATAAACATTTGCATTCAATCAAGTCCGCCCCTAAAAGAGAGCTCCCTGACTGGGGATTCAGAGCCCCGTTGGCCTCTTGAACAGAGAACCCACCCCTCACCCTAACCCTAACCCTACTGTCCTCAGGGTGAGGTTAACTCCTCCTTCACCATCTGATTGGGTTTCTGCCTCTCCTCTTCTCTCCCTGGTTCTCCCTGTGGATTCTTTAGTCCTTGAATGTCGCTCGCTTCCCTCAAACGTACCAGGCTTTGCCATCTCCGCACAAAGACTGGTGTGGGGGTCCACTGGCTTTTGAGGTGGTCCTGGAAATGCGACCCCCATGAGCTTCATGATTTTGATGGCAAAACACCTCCCAGAGCCATGTCAGAGCCTGGAGGGCAGGACCTGCACAGGCTTTGGGAAGAGAATCCAGCCCAGGCCTTGCAGCTGACTCCTTCCTGGTCCAGGGACCTGTTCAGAGCTTTGGAAATTTCCACACAGGTAGCTCAGCCGTTCTGTTCCTGCCTGCTGGGGCCTGGGTAGTCATTTAGAATCGGTCTGGGTGGACAGTGGTAGAAAAGAGCACAAGTTCCCATGTGACTGCAGACAGGGACAAGGCCATTACACCCCGAGCCCCCAACAACAGGCACATGGCACTCACACTCCCTGGCAAGACACCCGGGGCTGGGGCGAGCTCCTTCTTAGTGATTAACAGGTGTGGAATGGGTGTTATTAGTCGCGGCTTTTCATGAGTTCCCACCTTGTTCCTGCCCTTGGCAGGGTACCTTCCCTTCCCTGGAGCTCAAACAGGAGCTCCAGCCTCTGGTGTATGGTGCCACGGAAGCCAAGGACTCCCCATGACGCTTATTGAAATCAGCAGGTGTTTTTTTCTCTGACCACAATGAAAGCACAGGCCTGCTCAGGGGAGCCAGGCATGGGGGCCAGAGTCAGGGGTGCAGAGTAGGAGGTGGCTGATCCTCAAGGGGCCTTGTGAAAAGTTTCAAGCAGATGAAAAACAACAGCCTCAGGACATCTTCCCTGTGTGTGTGTGTGTGTGTGTGTGTGTGTGTACACGTGTGTGTTGGGGGGTGCGTAGGCTGGTGGGTGTGATGAGCCTCTGTCTCACTTGCATCTTCTGGGCATTTCCTCTGCCCTCTGACCATTTCCCAGCAAGTCTCTGCCTGCGATCCTACTGCTTTTTGGGCACTGACACATGCACACGGTCTCACTTACTTGTCACAGCTCTGCCCAGGTGAGGCCTATTGTCTCTCTTTCCCATAAGGAGGTGGAGGCTCCAGGGTTTTTCCCTGCTCACCCACATCCGGAAGCCGGGTCCCTCTGATGCTAGGGCCCCTGAGCTGTTCTGCCACCATGCATCTCCCTGGGGGTCACAGGGAAATGGAGGGGGCTTCCCGCCTGCAGAAGAGAAAGGAGACCAGGGGCACGTTCTAGACTTTTCTGTAACATCCTTCAAGGAGTACTCTCAGAAATTCAGGAAACGTGGCTGGAGGCTGAGATTCAAAGACGGAAAACATGCAACTGGAGACCTTCCAACAGTCTTCTTTTCAGGGTCACTTCTAAGTCACTTAGACAGTTATTCCCCTGCTTAAGACCTTCCTGGTTCCTCTTAGGGTTAGGTCTGCAGACCTCATGGTGACTTCCCTTGTGATGCAGTTTCAAAGTCAGCAGTATTTCCATTTTGACCCAAGTCTCTCTGGAAGGACCTGCGTTTGCATGAGAAAGGCCGTTGGCTGCAGCTGGGAAAGCGTCTGGGTTCAGTGACTGTCACCTCTTCTCCTAGGGATGCAGGAGGCTCCCAGTTTAGACTTCACAGAGCTGGGACCGGTCTCCCCGGATTGCTCCCTTCCCACCAGCCGCGGGGGAGGTCGGAGGGTGTGCGGGCCTGGGCGCCCGAGCTTCTCCCGGGGCTTCCTTGAATACAAAAGAGTGTTTTGCTGCTGGGAAAATATTTATCAAAGGTCTGGCGATAGCTGGGGGGGAGTTTGACAACTCGAAAGGCCACAAACATTCTTTATCTGCCGGATGAGGTTAGTTTCTGTTTGGACCCGGTGTTTTTGAAAGAAGGAAATCATTTTCATAAGCATCCGATTAGGTCCAGGAAGTGTCCTCCGGACCAGGAGAAGTGGACTCCGGCAGCGAGTCCGGACTTTTGTCGTGGGTTTGTACCGCCATCTGCTGGCGGAACTTGTGAACTACATGGCAGGGAACGTTTTCTTCCCTCCCTGGCTCTTGAATACAAATTCTCTCCATGGTGCAAAAGGGAAATGCAAGAGCTTTTTTTTTTTTTTTTTTTTTAATAGCAATTATTAGAGTATTTCTTAGTTTCCGTGGTGATAAAGCAGACACAAGGTGGAAGAATAAAGCTACAGCAAAATTTGCTCATCTGAGGCTAGAGGGTGGAAGAATTCCTCAGCATGATGGATTAGACCTTCTGATTGAGCCCATTCTGACTTTTTAAGACCACCCCGTTAGCAAATTCAGGGAAATATACGAATTATTTTTTAAATGAGCAGTGTAAAAATCAATCGATTAAAAAGTGAGAATTGCCATGTCTGGTTGTGGAATCTTAGGCACAGTTTAATTTGGGTAATGGAACAGATAAAAGATGTGGGACCTTTTGTCTCCAAAATTTCATGTTAGTTTTAAATACAGGGCCTTAACCTCTAAAAATTTAAGTTCCATACCAGGTAAGGGATTATTGTAGCATACATATGACACACTCGCACAGACAGACTTAAAAAAAAAAACAGGCTTTTCCCACTATTTTAAATTCATTCTGGGAAAATTTGCTTTTTATCTTTAATCTCGAGAGAGTGGAGGTCCATATGACTTCAGAACCACATTAGGGATACGGATATAGACGCCCCAGAACCCTTTTCTCTTCTTCTTTCTTCTGCCAAGACCCGGATTCTAGGGTCCCCCCTGTTAGTCTGAGTCCTTTGAGAAGCAGATGCTGCCAAGGGATTAGACACGTAAGGAATTCATTGGGGGGGGGGGCGTCTGTTAGAGGAGAGGGGGAGGGTCTAGAGGAAGGCAAGGAAGGCCCCAGACCCCAAGGCAGGAGACATGGAGGGAAGGAGGAAGAGGCAGGCTGGACCCGCAGGAGCATCCCAGACTACAGAGGAGTTCCGGGAAGTGAGGCAGGACCGTGGAGCATCCTTGTGAAAGGCCGATTTCCAAGGTGACCCCTGATGACCCCTGCCTCCCGATGGCCTGTGCCTGCTGTCATGCTTTCCCTTTGAGTGGCTGGCTTCTAGTGGCAAAAGTGATGGCATGTCACTTCCACGTGGTCACCTAGCCGGACTTTCTTGCCGTATTGCCCACAGGGGAAGGTTTAGGACTTGTGAGCTCAGTGTAGATACCGGGATGGATATCCTCCCTCCCTGCCCCACTCCCTCTTCCCTTCACCTTTGTCTCTCCTCCCTTTCTCCTTCCCTTCCCTCTCTCTCCCTTCTTTCTTTCCTCCTCCCCCTCAATGGAGTCTCGCCCAAGCCGGAGTGCCCTAGCAGTAGGGAGGGGAGACCAGCGGCCACCTCCACCAGGTGCCATCACACTACTGATCAGCACATACAACCTCCTGCTCCCCTGTCCCTTAGGAGGTCATCTATTGATGGCAAACTGGGTTGTCACCTGTCAGCATACAGCACTGTAGCTCAGAACTTCTGGGCTCAAGAGTCATCCTGCCTTAGCCTCCCTAGCAGCTGGGACCAGTGGTGTGTGCCACCTGCCCTGCTGTGGTGAGGGATTTCGGAGAAGCCACCGGGGCCCTCGGGGCCCTCAGGTCATCAGGTATCGGAAAGGCATGATCTCATGGTCACCACAGACTCTCAGAGCAGAGGTTGCATTTCTCATTCTCCCGGGAGCCTTGGGTGGCTCTCTCACTTGCTGAATTCTGTTTCCATCAAGCTGGCTGCCATGTTGGAAAGTCCCGTGTCACAAGGGAAGCCAGGAAAGACCTGGGGACCTTCCTTATCTGACAGGGCCTTCTCTTCTATGGGTAAGTTATATATTTGACTTCTAGAAAGAGTTCCTAAAGAGATTGATCACTCCCTTGTCCTTCTTCCTCTCTTGCTGGCTGGCATGTGATGAGGTCACTGGATCTGGAGCTGCCATTTTGGATCAGGAAGTAGAAGCTGTGTGTGAAGAATGACGAAGTCAGAAAATAAAAGAAATCCAATCCCCCAAAGTGATCGTGGGGCCCCCCCACAGATTGTCTAGGTTCACGGGAGAGAGAAATAGATGTCCAACTTGCATAAACCAGTGCTTGATTTCATTTTCATTTTTTATTTTTATTTTTTTGTCGTATCAGAAGTTACTCTGAACTGAAAACAAAAAAATCAACATTTTATTAGGAAAGTCTGAAGGTGAAAGGAACAAATGTTTCTCATTTGTTAAATCATGGTAAAAAGAAAAGTAAAATTACTCGGAACTGTGACTGGAAGATGATACCTGGCTCCCTGGGGTGGAGGTGGCCGCTGGTCACCCCTCCCTGCTGCTAGGAGGTGTCCCTTCCCTCTTCCTTAGCCAGGACAGAGAGGAGAAAGCCACTGATTCTCATCATGGTGAGGTCTTTGAAAGCCACCCCTGAGAAGGCACGTGGTGAAGTCCCCTCACTGGGTGCCAGGCTCAGAACATTGGCTCCCCTCCCCCGAGGCTAAGAAAGTGTGTGGAATGAAAGACCAAGGAGAAACCAGCTGGGTGTGACTGTCTGTCAAATCTGTCGAAAACACTTTCTCTACGCTCATCCGTTTTGAAGCTTTCCAAGCTTGAGAACATAATAGATATTACTTTTGTTGGGCTTGTCATTCATTCAACCCAGTCCAGTTCTTTGGTTGTGGCACGGGGTGGGGGGTTGTATTTTCTGGAAGGGTGAAGTTATCTTCTCTGATGACTTTCAAAACATGCATTTACCCATCAGGACTGTGGGGTGGACTGGGGGTGCAGCTCAGTGCAGCGAGCTTGCTTAGCAATCCCAGGGCCAGTATCACGGGGGGGGGGGGAGGGGGGTGGAAATCAACTTTTCCTGCAGAAAGCAATGCCTCTACTACTAAGACCTGTGGGAAAGGAGCCCAGGAAAGAAGGAGCCACACATCCTAGATGGGAGGGCCGGGAGGTCGGGAGGGTGCTGAGCGTGCAGGAGCTACACGTGGCTTGGTGCTGTTGCCGAGGACACTGTGAGGTGGGATGGCCGGGGGCTGGAGAGAGGAGGTGAGGCCAGGTGATCTGAGGGATGGCATCACATGTGGGGGCGTAAGGGCAGGGGCAGGAGGGGCTGTGCAGACTTTAACCGGGAGCTATGCCTAGCTTGTGTTTTAGAAGACCTCTCTGATCACATCATGGGGCTCTGGTGCCAGGTAAGGTGGATGGAATACACACCACCCTGTATCTGCTCCTCAGATCAGCTGTAAAACCTGGACAGAACGCATGGAGCAGCTTATTCGAGGACCCCGAGAAGTAATAGTCGCAGGTGGATTGAGGAAGAGGACTAGAATTTGAGGTATGGCTGAACCAGTATGGTGTGTGCCTTCTTTTTTTCCTCCAGTATCCCCTGGACTCGACACAGCCAGAAACCTAGAAGGGTTCTCCGCACAGAGAAAGATCCAGGAGAGGCTCCATTCTCTTGCATCCAGTCCCCAAGGAATCCGGAGACAGCATCAGGGACAGTGGCAACAAGGGCACTTAACTAAAAGCCTCAGGGCCAGAAGGAGAGGAGACTTCTTCATCTGGGGGGACTGAATCCTTGTTACTTTAAAACGTTTTCCTTCCATTGCTTGGCCCCGGAACCTGGGACCAGATGTGGGCTCAGATGCAGCCAATATGTGGCAAAATGAGATAAAGCAACCCCCAAATTTCTGGTGGAGACTGAAAAGGAAAATCTCAGGGACCCAGAAAGGGTTAGGGAAGAGAGGAGAGGAGGAGCTCAGGAAAACTACCTGATAAAACTATTTATGAACTTATGGACTCATCCTGAGCTGCGAATGCATGGAGAGGACCCCAAGCACAGTATTATAGACATGGAGAGTTGAACTACGGGATAGACAACAGCCCCAGGTACAGACTTACCACTGGTGACCCATGTGGGTCACTTCTAAGTAGCACCAAAATACTTTGGGATATAGAACTGATATTGGAATCACATCGACAAGTTCAAGCCAGAACTTGCAGCCAATAACCAACAAAGTCAGCCGAACAAACCAGTTTGCCTGCCTAAGTGAAAATATCAACATTTTCCATAGAGTTTAAATAAGACCCAGAGCCTTAAGACACAGAATACTCAGAAAACCATCCCAAATCAGCAATAATAATAAAAAAGGTACATTTCAAATTTCCTAGTGGGGAAACTCAAAATGCTAAAGTAAGAATGTCACAGGTTGTTGAAATTATTTGACAAATATTTTGAAGTGGTTTTTACAAAAATGCTCCAAGCAGTAAGGGCAAATCCTGTTGAAATGAATAGAATGTTAGAAAAGTCTCAGTGAACAAATGCAAGATATTTAATGGAAAAAAATATTAAAAATTTAGAAGTGAAAAATACAGTAATCAAAAATTTAAAAACTGGGCTGGGGATGTGGCTCAAGCAGTTAGCGAGCTCGCCTGGGTTCGATCCTCAGCACCACATACAAATAAAGATGTTGTGTCCACCGAAAACTAAAAAATAAATATTAAAATTCTCTCTCTCTCTCTTTAAAAAAATTAAAAACTAACTAGATGGGTTCATTGGAAAATGACAGAGGAAGAATAAGTGAACTTGAAGATAGATGAATAGAAGTGATCTAATCTGAATAATAGAGAATTTTTGACATTCAAAATTGGTTGTACAGCCTGACAATAGAATGCGGAGAAAGAAAACATATTCTCCTATTTTTAGCTTCTATTTGGTATCTCAAGAATGATGCCCGGGAGTCTTAGATCTTAGAACTCATACCTTAGTGTAAAGAAGATACCTGTCTTGCTAACGCAGCTTGCTGTGCTGAGTAGAAGAAAGAGGGAGAATTCTTCCCTTTTCATCCTGGGAGATAATTAGTGACAAATTAGAGAGAAAGAGACAGGAGAGTTGACTATAAAATAAACAAGTGCATTTGGTTTGACTCAAATGTATAATTCATAAGTTTTTTTTCTTTTTCTAACAGTTGATCACTTTTTTTTTTTTTTTTTTTTGTAAACTGAAATTTGACCTCAATTTTATTTTGCAGATTCAAAAGAGACTGGAGCTTGTGCACATGAGGACTAACCCTTGTGTGCCGCTCCATGAAGTGGGACTTTGTTCTCAAGCTAATAAATACAGAAATTAAAAACAATTTTTGGGGGGTGTTATTGGGGATTTAATCCAGGGCACTGCACATGCTGGGCCGGCTCCCTACCTCTGAGCTACATCCCTAACTCTTTCTATTTCATTTTGAGACAGGGTCTCACTAAGTTGCCCAGGCTGACCTCAAACTCAGGATCTCTCTGCTTCAGCTTCCCAACTAGCTGGGATTACAATTGCGCCCCACGGAGCCCAACCTGAATAATCAGGATCAAACTTAGGAGAAGCCGGTTGATTAAAAAAAAAGAATGCTGAGTTCCTTGAGTTGTTGTGAGACAAGTGACGGCCGGTGGACTGGAGTGTTCCCAGGTAGGTAAGAGATGCACAAAGAGAAACTAGATCTACTTTAGCCCAAGAACCTGGGACCAGAGAAATGAAAATACACTCAAATTTAGGTACCTTGTCCGTTCGCAGGGTTGGAACTCAAACATTGATCCCCATCCCCTGCCATTTTGTTCAAAGACTCTAGAATTGAGGACTCAGTCTCATTCCTTCTCCTTTTCTCACACAAGAGAAGCCAAGTCACCCCTGGAAGGCTGCTTCCTGAACGTGGCATTGGAATGAGAATTTAATTCTGCTGGCCAAGCAAAGAATTCTCCAGGGGCTCATTTTTCAGAGACACAAATTTTGACTCCTCTTTGTCTGAGCTCCATGAAAAAAAATATTATGGGGTTTGCACTGGGGTCAGAATATGCTCACCGAAGCCGTGTTGGTTTTGAGGTACGTGCTAAGCCTAATTGCCATGGTAGGGATCTGGCTTGAGCGTGTCCCTCAATCATTCATGGCTTGGAAGCTTGGTCCTTAGTGTGCTGGTGTTGGGAGGTGGTGGAATCTTCAAGAACCTAATGGGAGGTCATTGGGTCATTAAGCACAGGCTTTTGGAAGTATCCTGGTTAGTTCCCCAGAGAAGGTTGTTAGAAAGGAGACATACTTGCTTCTCATTCTCTGCCTTCATATCTTACTATGTGATCACTTTCCTTCTGTCCCCACGAGGCCCTCTTCCACACTCACTAAGGCCAGGCAAAGGCTGATGCAATACTCTTGGGCCTTCAAAATCGCAAGCTAAACAAACAACTTTTCTCTGTAAGTATTCAGTCTCGGGTATTTTGTTATAGCAACAGAAAACGAAGACACTGACACACACCCTTGACTGGATTTGAGTTTTGTCTTCTGTTGCTTAGTCACACTGATGCAGATCATTATGATTGTTTCTGTTGTTGAGCTTTGGCTTGGTCAAGGGTTGTGCGGAGCACATCATAGGCTCTGCCACTTTCTCCACATGGACTCACAAATTGGCTCTTTGGGTATACACTAGTTTTCATCTCAGAATGTGGTCTTTTCCTCTTATCTGTGGCCCTCTATGTATCTGTGTGGAGCTGTCTGGCTGCCACCCGGGACCCCACACCCCTGGGCCTTTGGAGGGCTCTGAGGACCCTGGGTGCCCTTGGGAGAGCACCCTGCTCTGTCAAGCTGGGCTTGATCTCCCAGGGACTCATGTCCTTGTTGGCTGGTGAGCCAGCCCGGCGGGTGACTTTGGGGAGACTTCATGCTTGCCTTCTAGAAAGATCGAGGGCAGAATGGAGGCCCGGAACAGAAATCGAAAGGGACGATGGGAAAGTTGCTCTTCCAGGGGTCACACACATCCTCCAGAGAACTGCAGCTGCCTGCTCAGGATTTAGGGCCTCCACCTTGAGATTTGGGGCTCTGTGGGTCCCTTCATGAGAATAAATGCCAGGCAAATCACCTAGTGAGGGAGGTGGACAGAGAGAGTGGAAAAGTACAGCAAGAGACCTGGGTGGAGCCCCGGAGCTGTCCTGGGGCTACAGGGAGACGCAGGAGGAAGGAGGAAAGGAACAGAAATCCTGGCTTGGCTTCTGCATTGAGGACAGGCTGGCCTCTTTGTCCCCTCTGCCTGCGAGCTCTGACCATTTGGACCACCGTAGACTTGAGAAATAGAAGAACGGATCAAAAACAAACCAGGAACTGACTAAAAGAGCAAACACCTCATCCAAGAAATCTCGATGTCAAAGGTTGACATGAGGAAAAGAAAGTCCACAAAGGCCCTTTTGATGGTGGTAAAATGCATGATATAAAGCTACCACATGTTGGTGGTATGAAGTGCGGTCACAGTGTGACCATTCATCTCTGTAACCCCTCCGTCCTGCCTCCCCAGTTCCTGGTAACCATCATTCTACTTGATTCTATGAATTTGACTCTTCTTGGTACTTGTGTTATGTTAAGGTCTGTAAACAAGTCAAAATAACACCTGGTATTTTGCCAGAGAAATGTTAGAGTTCGTAAACAAGTCTGGATGGTGCCTGGCAAAATGTCAGAGGGAGTGGTTTGAGAAGTAACAAAAGTGAGCCATTAAGTGTGGAGATTCCTTATTGGTTGACTGATGTATCTAGTTTATGCTAATTAAGATAAGCTATGCAAAATGTATAAATAGCTCTGTTGTCCTACAATAAACGGCTCCTATTCCTGCTGTATCAACGTGCACAAGTTATTCGTCCCCCCCCCCCTGCCGGACTGCGGCAGTGTTAGTCAGCTTTTCATTGCTGGGAACAAAAACACCCCACAAGAACAACTTAGAGGAGGAAAAGTTTATTTTGGCTCAGGGTTTTAGAGGTTCGGCCCATGGTGGGCTGACTCCGTCGCTCTGGGCCTCAGGTAAAGCAGAACATCATGGCGGAAGGTGGTGGTGGAGGGAGGTTGTCAGTTCATGACAGCCAAAAGGCAGAGGAAGAAGAGAGAAAGCATCACGGGTAGAACATAAACCCCTCTGGGTGCGGTGGCACATGCCTGTGATCTCAGCAGCCTGGGAGGCTGAGGCAGGAGGATCATGAGTTCAAAGCCAGCCTCAGCAAAAGCAAGGTGCTCAGCAACTCCATGAGACCCTGTCTCTAAATAAAATACAAAATAGGGCTGGGGGTGTGGCTCAGTGGTCGAGTGCCCCTGAGTTTAATCTCAGAACCCTGCCTCCCAAAGAAACAAACAAGAAATATAAACCCAAAGGCTCACCCCCAGTGAAGTACTTCCTCGGTCACAGCCTGCCTGCCTATGTTACCTCACAGTCCATTCATTCATATTCCTGAGTCAGAGTCTCCCTCCCTTTTACAGCTGGATAATATTCCATTGTGTAGACAGATGATACTTTATGTATTTATTCATCACTGAGGAGTACTTGGGCAGTTTCCACCTTTTGGTTATTGTGAATAATGCTGCTATGCATGTGGGTGCACAGATATCTGTTCTTGTCTCTGATTTCACTTTTTGGGGGGGTTCATACCCAGAAGTGAAATTGCTGGATCCTATGGTAATTCTTTGTTTAATTTTTTGAGGGACAACCACACCATGCACAGAGTTAAGACAAACCCATTACCTTTCCACAACTGATTAGGCACAAGTCAAGATCCTCTAGGATTTGCTGTTCCTTGACAGCACTGAGTTTGAATATTTTAATTTAATGAGGGAGTCATTTTCTCTTCTAAAGAGCTAGACTGGGTCTCATCTGGGTTTATCCCTTTCTCTGGCTTGGGTCTGCCAGTCTGGATTGGTGAGAAAGTTGGAATGATGACCCCTGGCCTAAAGTCTATATCCCTTTCCTGGAACCTATTACCTTACCTAGCAAAGAGAGTTTGTAGGTGTGATCAAGCAAAGAACAGTCAAATGTGGAGAGTATCCTGGATTTTCTAATGGGACCAGTGGCATCACAAGAGTTTAGAGGTGGACAAGAGAAGGAGGGGACATTCAGAGGAAGGTATGATTATGGAGAAAGGCACAGAGAGATGGAACATGTTGAAGAGGGGACCATGAGCCAAGGGACTCATGGAAAGGGAGAGGGAATAGATTCTCCCCAGAGTCTCCATAAGAAACGTGATGTTGCTTATGCCCTGATTTTCACTCAGCAAGACCCATTTCAGCCTTCTGACCTCCAGAACTGAATAGGATGAATGTGTGTTGTGTAAGCCATTATATTTGTGGTACTTGTTACAGCAGCGATGAGTAGCTGATACAATTGGGTACCATAGTGATATGGTATAAATAGGATTTGTTCCCATGAAAACTCATACTGATGCTTGGTTCCTGATATAATTGTGTCAAGGGGGTGGCGGGTGGATCCTTTAAGAGAAATTCAAAGTCATGAGAAACGTTTTCCTTGTGGGAATGGGTTAGCCTTTGTGGGATTTTGCCCCCTGCCTTTCCCTCTCCTGCAGGTGCCCATTGCCCTTCCACCATGAAGAACTCACAAGAAGTCAAACAGAGGATGCCCCATGTTTTTGAACTTTCAGAACCATGAGCTAAACAAACTTTTTTTTTTTTTTAAATAAATCACCAGGTCTCAGGTATTCTGTGATAGTGACAGAAAACAGGCTAAGACATGTAGTGTCCTGGGTTCATAACTTGCACTCATTATTTCCCATCAGTCTGAAAAGGCACTGAGATCAGACACTGTTCACATTACATCCTTAGCCTTGTTCATGCCTCACCCTCAGCCTCTGTCAAGGGCTTTCTGGGAGAAGCTTAATGGATACTTGCTGAGGAATTCCAAATGTCTGGGTTGTTCTGTGTGTCAGCACAGAAGGGACAAGAGGCGAGTCAGCTTGAGCATGGGCACCATGCTGCCCCCTAAATATCCACAGGTAATGAGTGAGGCTCTACTTTCAGATTGGGGACAGCAGCTCTGGGTGTGTGGTGTCAGGGAGGCTGGCCTCTCCCTGGAAACACACATCTGGTCTCCACAATTCTCAAAAACTTGTTAGGAACACACCTCCTTCAATGACTGACCAGCTATTGATTTTGGTCATGGTAAGTGGGCAATTTGTTTAACATCTTTCAACCTCATTTCTTTGAAAAAAAATTCTTTATAAATGGGGATAATATTTCTTTACAGGGTAGTGATGACTTAAGTCAACTAATTTATGAGAAAGTACCTAGCGCAGGGCCCTTAATCGCAAGCCTGTGATAAATCATTTGAGGATGGAGTAAATGGAATAAACCACTTACGGTAAAGTCAGGGTCAAGAATTCGCTCAGGTGTTATTTTCTCCCATTTTTACTCTTTCTAGAATATTTATTTGAGCCAATATTTGTACTTGCTGTGCATTAGGGCTCTCTGCTTCCTCCCTTTGTGGGAGTTGTGGGAAGACAGAGAGAGAGAGGGGGTCAGCAGAGAGAGAACTTACTCAGTATTATGAGGCCCCCCCCAAGACAAGACCTTGATTCTGCGTCTCTTTGATAAGAGATACTTTCCTGTTTCAGAGTTTCGAGACTGTTCCCGGCCTCCGTTGAAGGGGCTGTTACCCTTAAACAGAACAAAGCATTTTTGAAAAATTTTAAGAATGCCTTTGAATGAGTTTTTATTCTAGTGTCAATGTCTGCCAGCATTTCTGGATCAAAGAAATTTGAATAGACTTACACGATAGTAAAGGCTTTGTAAAAAAAACGTTAAGTGATGGGGAAGGGCATGCCAGGTGGGGAACAGCCAGGGATCCATTTTCTTTTCCTTGCCCCACCACAAAAAGTAAACTCAGAATAAAATGCTCTCTATTTTCCCAATTAAAACCATCCTAATGTAAACGTTTTAACTATTTTACATGTTGACAAAATAAATAGAGCATAAAATTTACCTTTCAAACTCTTTTCCTCTGGCATGAAGACCCCCACAGTGTTGTGTCACCGTCACCGGCATGATCCGTTTCCAGAACTTTCTCATCTTCCCAGACTTCATAACTTTCTAGTTTTCAAGACACAAGTTGCATCCGTGAACGTAGAGCCCCTATGCTCTTCTTGACTATGTTAAAAATCGTCATCATGTTCTGTATAAAGAGCGCATGCTTGTTTTTAGTGCATCTGTTTAAAAACAACTTAAAGGAAGAAGATTATAATATTTATGGAGTGCCTACCAAGGCCCAGTGTGTCACCTATGTCACACACAATCTGTGAGGCAGGGGTGGTCAGCCTGTGCTACAGATGAGACATAGAAAAATCAAGATGCTCGGCAAAAGTCCTGCAGCCAGGAAGTGGCAGAGCTGAGACGGCCTGCCCTCAGTGACATCACGCCCTCAAGTTTTGATCACCATTAGCACAAGGAAGGGAGGAAGGGTGAAGGGAGGGAGGCAGAGGAGGGAGGTCGGTCGGAGGGAGGTCGGAGGGAAACTTCAAGTCCAAGTTCCATCTGGACTTGAAAACTGTAGTTTTGCTACTTGCTGAAAATACATTTCCAAAAAGAGTACGGATTTCACTTTCTTAGGGATTCTCAAGGACTCTGTTGCTATTCTCCTGCGCAGGACATACTTTGCCTGAAAGGACTTCTGACTAAGGCATTTCTGTGATTTGCAGTCACGTTAAAGCAGCCCATTTTCCCTGGTCTTGGTGACATAGTGGCAGTAGGGACACAGATGAGGAGGGACGGGGTACTGAGAGCTGGTGTCAACAGAGTGCTGCAGTCGGGAGGCGTCTGGGCTGGGCAGCTGCTCCGGGACACTCCTGTTTTGCTCTGAATGTTTTCAGAGCAGAGTGACTGGGGGCGGAGGCTGAGGAGGACACAGATGGCTCTTCCAGACATGGAGGACAAGGACAGCTATGCTTTGCCACCCTCCTCAGAGACAGAGAGGAGACTCAGGCCTTGGGTTTGCTGCATTCTGGCGCAGCCCCCAGAGGCCCTAGGTAGAGTGATACCGTGGTGTGATATCAGCTGGTCTTTGTCACCCTGTGTGCTACTCCTTGTGTGGTAATTACTTGCACTGCATCTCAAAGGACATGAGAACATGGCTCTGACATTGTCCCTACTTAGCAGATGAGGGACAGAGGACTTATGTCTTGTGGATGGCAAGGTGGGGTTGTCTAGAGGTCCGTCTGAACCTCAAGTCCATGCTGGTCTTCACCATGCTGTGCCAGCTGTCCAGTGCTGGAGTCATGTGCCTGGGCATTGCATCTGTTCCACAAGTTACTACTCTATGACCCCTGAGTCTCAGTTTCCTAAGACTATGAAAAATTGAAAAAGCCAGGTGCAGTGGTATACACCTGTAATTCCAGCGGCTCAGGAGGCTTGAGGCAGGAGGATTGTGAGTCCAAAGCCAGCCTCAGCAACCTTATAATAGCCTTAAGCCACTCAGCAAAACGCTGTTTCTAAATTTAAAAAAAAAAAATATATATATATATATATATATATATGGCTGGGGATGTGGCTCAGTGCTTGAGCACCCCTGGGTTCAACCCCAAGTACCAAAAAGAAAAAAAAAAATTGAAGGTAAACTACCCGCCCCCCCATGGATTACTATGAAGCTTAAATAAAAATACCCACCTGAAAGTGTTGGCCCTATGGTGGACACTTGTCCTGGGTTGACTTCTCAGGTTGCTTCTGTCCCAGCAGAGGAGACACATGAGTACACAAACAAGAACAGTGGGATATGGCTAGTGTCATGCCATGGTCAAGGCCAGGGGAGGGTGCTCCAGGAGCCAAGGGGGGTGCATATATATATAACAGCAGAATGCATTACAATCCTTATTATACATGTGGAACACGATTTTTCATATCTCTGGATGTATATCAAAGATATACAAAGTATATCACACCAATTCGTGTCTTCCTACATGTACTTTGGATAATGATGTCCATCACATTCCACCATCATGGCTAACTCCCTGCCCCCTCCCTCCCCCTCCCACCCCTCTGCCCTATCTAGAGTTCTTCTATTCCTCCCATGCCCCCCTCCCTACCCCACTGTGAATCAGCTCCTTATATCAGAGGAGACATTCTGCACTTGTTTTTTTTGGAAATAGCTAACTTCACTACCTCAAGGAGGGCTCTTTAACCCAGTCTGGACATCAGAGGAGGGCAGTTTCTTAGAAGAAGTGACATTTTCAAACTGATGGGGGAACAGAAGGACCATGGGGGAATACAGAAGCTAATGACTTTTCAAAAAACTTGTTCTCTTTAGTTACACATGACAGTAGGATGTATTTTTTTTTAAAGAGAGAGAGTTTTTTCATATTTATTTTTTAGTTTTCGGTGGACACAACATCTTTAATTTTTATGTGGTGCTGAGGATCAAACCCAGTGCCCTGCACATGCCAGGTGAGCATGTTACTGCTTGAGCCACATCCCCAGCCCCAACAGTAGGATGTATTTTGACATATCATACATACATGGGGTATAACACCACATTCTTGTGGTTTCCCTGGTTGTAGATTGACACATGAACATAGGAAAGTTCTGTCTGATTCATTCCACTGTCTTTCCTATTCCCTCACTTCCCTTCGTTCCTCATCTAGCTAATGACTTTTTGTTGTTTGAAGAAGTCCTTTTCCAGTAAACACGGAAGCCAATGGGGAACATACAAAGTTAGAGGGGGAGCCACATGTTGGTTCCATTCAATGGCTTTGCCTCCGGAATAACTTTTAGCTGGGATGCTTCCTCATTAAGTTTGGGGGGTGATGATTGGTGGTGACGGAGAGCTGGGGCAGGAGGGCATAATGATGAGACCAGAGGGTGTCAATCAACAAGCAGAGTCTGAAGTCTTCTAGAGGAAGAATATTCCCTTTATTTAGCTTTTTTCTTTAATATTTGACAAGAGGCAGAAGAAGGTTCCAAAGCTTGACCTGGACTTCCTGGTTAAGTTGTCTAGGTTGTGGACTGCAGAAAGACCCCTAGTCAAGGGGAGAGTGAGGACTGAAATCCAGTATGTACCCACATGCCCAGGCCACGTGTCCTGATCTGCCTCTTTTCTTTGTCCAAAAGGACCATCTGCTTTCCTAGTTGTACGTCACCAACGCCCATTCTGCCTCCAAAGGCCACCATTTTCTAATGTACAAAGGTGCCATCTATGCTGGTAGGACTTAGGGTCAATGACCAAGCATTGTCTCATCGGAACAAAGGCCAGCTGCATGTTGGAAGGCTGCCCAAGAGATCTGGTTGCACAATTAGCTCCTGGCTGCATGGTGATGCTCATCACAGTCCCGTCTCATTAGCAAGTTGCTATCTCCCTATCGGCTTGCTGGCTGGAACTTTTATATAGCTTTGGCTCATGCACCCAAAGTCATATCTGGGTTTTTGTGGAGTCTAAAGAGTCATGGGATCTTGAGTAATAAACAAAACTCTGAGTAATTGACTAAAAATGTTAGTTATGAATATACCTATATCTCTAGGACAATGTTCTTTACAAATCTCCTTCCTATCATGGGATGAAATGTCTCATACTTTGTCAATCACCCAGAGTTTGGAGTGTCTTCTTCCCTAGATTTCACTTTTGGAGTAAGTGGATAAGCTATGGGGCCGGTGGGGGGTGTGCTCAGCCCGGAAGGTGCACGGGTGGCAGGGTCTAGTGCTCATCATCGGGGGAGGGAGAAGGGGGGACCCTGTTTGTACCAGGGCGCTGCACCCTGTCTTTCTAAGAGCAGAGGGAAACGGTGCTGTGGGGGACAGTGCCTACGTTACGAGGAGACCCAAGTGGACGTCCAGATGGCTGTGGAGGAGCGGACAGAAGGAGCCGGGGTGGAGTGCTTGGGAAGGAGATGGGATCCCTGGTCTGGTGTGGCTCTGGGGGAGGGAGATCCCGTTCACCAGCGACACTGGGAATTGCTGGAGTGCCAACTGTCTGTCCTATGAAGACACTTGAACAATAACAACTTCATTCAATGTCACTGACTTGTCATCCCACTGGCATGTGACAGAATCGCTTTAGGCTTTTCTCGTGTCCTACCCTGGTCATTCCTGGGAGCCTCACGGCGGCTGAAGAGCCCTCCTTTCCTGTTGCAGCCTCTCCCCTCCCCCCAGTCTCTTGTCCAGGATCATGAGGTCCCTGGCAGGCAGGTCCTCACTGCTGCTGGGAGGACCAGGGCCAGCGTGGCGCCAAGGCCCAGGTCTGGCTGGCCCTCCCTTCCCTTTGTGCCAGGGCTCTCCAGCTTCATGGAACAAGCCTTGCTACGTCCCACCCTCTGGGCCTTGTGCCATCTTGTCACCAGGTTGTCATGCAATGCTGCAGGTTGTCATTCGATGCTGCAGCCGCCCTGGCAGCTCTCCAAATCCCTCGTGAAGCCAGGTGCAGCTTCTCTCTCCTCATGGCGGTATTGCAGATCTGGGGGGCTGGGCACTGGGACCCCAGCGTGTGTTTCCCATTCTTCCTCTGACCCCAGGAGTCTGCCCACCGCAGGATGCTGACATCATCACTTCCACCTTGAAAACACCCAGATGAGATGGCACCGTGTCTTTTGCTAAGCTGAGACTCAGTTTCCTTCAAAAGTCGTGCTTATTTTTAATAATTTATTTATTTAGTTTTTAAATATTTATTATTTTTTTTAGTTGCAGTTGGACACAATACCTTTGTTTTATTTATTTATTTTTCTGGGGTGCTGAGGATTGAACCCAGGGCCCTGTACGTGCGAAGCGAGGGCTCTACTCTGAGCCACAACCCCAGCCCCCAATAATTAATTTTTTTAGAATTCTTATTTGGGGATCCTTCTGAACTTTCTGAGACCAAGAACAGGTTCAACTCAGCTCCGTGTTGGTGATTTCTTTCAGATTCCAAGATTCTGGGAAATCAGAACATGACAGTAGACGACTGACGTCTAAGCCATTCGACATCTACCAATGAAATCCCCAAAATAAGCAAAAATAAACAAAACAAGGAGCAACTTCAGACGGACGGCCTTCGGGGTGTGACTGCTGTGGGGTGGGGACACGGACACAGGCAAGGAGTTTGCTCTCTTGAGAGGCAGCTGGGCAAATCCAATATATGGTTATAAAAAACTGTGACTTGGCACAAAGGCAGGGGTGACAGGTTTCTTTCCCTCCAAATAACTTTGCTAAATGACTCTTCTAAAAGTCATGATATTTGCCTCCAGGCTGGAGAAAGAGTCCTTCCTCAGAGCTAGAGAATCAGGCCAGGTTGAGCTTTGCCCCGAAGTCCATGCAGGGGAGTTTTGGAGTTAGCCTGTCTCTCAATTCCTTTCATTTTGTGCCCCAAAATGAAGTGGGAAAAGGCAAAAATAAAAGGAGAAAAGAAGAGAAGAAGAGAAGTACTAATGACCACGACCCTGGTTTCTGTGACGTTGTAGATCATGAGTCTTACCTTTTACAGGCAACGCAGCACATTCTGAAAAGTGAATGCATGACCAAAGCAGAAGAACAGAGTCCCAGATGGCCACGACCTGGCCCTGGCCTGTCCTCTTGCATCAGGCCCATGTCCTGGATCCTCCTCTGACAGGGCTGATTCTGGCCCCTGCTTCTCTGACTCTCCAACCTCTGCTCTCTCCGTGCAGCTTCTGTTCTGAGTTCTGATGCCCTTTGTTTTCTGACACCCCTCTCAGCCTGACTGACCCTGTCCTCAGGGGACCCTCCACAGAGCTCCTGCTCACTGGATCGGCCCCACACCCTCTGCACTCTCCTGTGGATTTGGAGCATGAGTCAAACATGAAAAGAAAGGAGGACACAGGAAGTCGTGAGAATAACAGTTGTTCAGGAGGATGACAGGGGCTTATTGTTGGGGGACAGGCTTAGAGTGGGTTTGGGAGCTCTGGGTCCTCTGTAGACTTTCATACATATTTGCCACTTCATCAAGTATTAAGAATCACAGCTAAGAATTAGGAGGAAAGCTTTATTATATACTTTTATATACTTTCATCTAAATTGTGTTCATCGCCTAATGGGAGCAGAAACACACTGTGTCCCAGAACTTGAAATGGAAACACCAGGACTGCAGGCCAGGGCAGCACAGCTGGGACTGCTTCCTGTTGCGGGCACCTCTGACGACATCCCATTCACACTTCAAGATCCAGCTCCTAGGCTCCCAACCATGATCAGAGCACAGTCCTTCTCCACCTGCAGCCAAAGTGCTCCATTGACATGGTGTCTCCATCATGAGAGATTTTTCTTTCTTTCCTTCTTCTCTTTTCCCAAATATAAGCCAGCTTTGACCAGGGATTACATTATATATTATTTGTTTTCAGATTCTATGTATTGTGCTTAATACAGCACTGAATGGGTCGGAGGTGCTGAATATATATTTATGGAGGGAAGTAGAGGAGGGAGGAGAAAGTGAAGGAGCCACAACTTTCTGGTGGGTTCATCCAGGTGGGTGTGACCGTGAGTGACCTTAGGTTTTTGTTGACGAGTCCAGGGGAGTTCCTGCAAGACACAGAACTCAGAAGTGCAGCATCATGATGGTCTTTTTTTCCTTCCGTACCTTGCCCATGGATTAGTCTCACTGTTTGTCGACTCGTGTTGGTAGCTTGTTTTCTGCTTGGGTCAGCAAATTCTGCAAGCCCACAACTAAAACCATAGGGTGCTTTTCACCAAACAACCAAGACAACAACTGAGAAACTGATGGGACTCCATTTTTGAAAATAAATAAATAACAGCAGCTTCTATCTCAAGGCCTGTCCAAGGAGGGGGCATGACCCTTGTCCTTGAAAAAACCCACAGAGCACTCCTAAGCACATACCCACCCTGCTGAGTTGTTTGTCTGTAAATAACAGGAGAGGTCTGCGGTGGCCCCAGGTGTCCCTGACTCAGACTATGTGAGGACCCATAGCAACCCCCTAGCAACCTCCAATCAGCATGAGACAGGGAAAATACCTGGGATGCCAGATGACCCCCCAGTAGTTTATGGTGGTTGATAACATGTTGGGAAACCATGTAGTTTAGCATGTACTCCCCTCGTGGCCTAAACCAATCAGTTCAAAGGAATCCCCCTCTTGTACTAGTGAATCACCCCTACCCAACTTGTTCCCGCCAATGAATGTGCTCATCAATGTTAAGAGTTGTTGTTTGACTTTCCCGCGGTATGGAATGATTTGCTGTGTGATGTTGTGACGCACAGAGTATCCCCCCAAAACCTATAAAATCTCACTGAACAAAGGACCAGGACTCACTCCCTGGGACCGCTGTGTTGGGAACGGTTGTGAGTCCAGGCTCGAGCTTGCAATAAAGACTCTGGAGGTCTATTGGGGTCCCACGAATCTGGCATAACACAACAAGTAGAAAGAGTGTGGATTCAGTCAGACAGAGTTGAGTCCCAGGGGAGTGGTTGAGCTTACAAGCCCGGCGTACATTGGGACTGTTACCCAACTTCTCGAAGTGCCAGCTTCGTCTTCTATAATGTGTATCTTTGTATTAGCCACCCATAGGCTGTTAAGTATTGAGATTAAGCATTAATATGCAGGTGAAATACCTAGCACAGTGCCAGACATAGAGAAAACACCTGAGTTATTGTTAGCCTTTAAAAATGTGTTTTAGCAGGGAGGGGTGGCACACACCTGTAATCCCAGCGACTCAGGAGGCCGAGGCGGGAGGATTGCAAGTTCGAAGTCAGCCTCAGCAACTTAATGGGGCCCTAAGCAACTTAGTGAGAACCTGTCTCAAAAAAAAAAAAAAAATGCTGGGGATGTGGCTCAGTGGTTAAGCGTCTCTGGATTCAATTCCTGGTTACCCCACCAACAAAAAGAAAAGAAAGGAAAAAATGTTTAAATGCTTTATTTTTATTATTGCTGTTCTGTCTGCTCAGATGTTGTCTTTCTGCACCTACATTTTTAAAATCACTTGAGTCCATCTTTATGTGGAAACCTGGTGGCATCTATTCTCATTATTTTTATAATATTCTGTGGCCCCTCTTCTACCTCTTCTAGGCAAGAGAGAAAAGGAGAAAATTCACAATAAAATGATGAAGGCCTGGATATTTTCTCTTTCTATTCTTGTTTGGATTTCAGGAAAAAGAAATCACCTGGTGGAAGGAGTCATCATTTTTGGCCAAAGGAGTTGATGTATAAACTCTTTTCCTAAGGAACGAAGAGACCAAGATACTGTAAGAGTCTGCTTTCTGTCACTGTGATATCACTGTGATAATCATGTTGTAAAGAGAAAAGGGTTATTTTGGCTCACAGCTTTAGAGATTTTATTCCATGATCAATTGGCCCCATTGCTTTGGGTCTGTGGTGAGACAGCACAAATGGAGTGGGGCAATGTAGGAGAGCAAAATGACTCACCCATCAGCCAGGGAGCAGAGGGAAAGAGAACTGGCTGGGGTCTCACATCCACAATGATCTAGGGACCTCTCACTAAGCCCCACTTCTTAAAGGCTCCACCATCATCCTAGGAAGCAACACAGTCTGGTGGCCAAGACTTTGACATATGGGCTTTTGGGTGACACTATTCCAAACCACGGCACATGTTAAAGGAAAGTTGTGTTACAGAAAAAAAAAAAAAAATCCAGGCTGTTACATTTGAAGACAGCTGAAGGTTTCAGTTCCAAATTGAAAAACTGAAGATATATAATACTAGAGATAAAATAACTCATTCTTGACTCCTACAGGACCCCTACTTGCCTGATAAGTGACTGGGAAATTAGACAGGGGCACTGGTTTTGGCAACTGAGAAGAATTCAGCCAATTCAAATCTGAAATGAAACTGCTGAGATGGTAAACTGTCTCCCCTCTAACAAGTCCAGATTATAATCAGGATGTGGCCCTTTCCATTCTCTCACTAGCTATTTTGGGGTTTTGTTCTTTTTTCTGAAGGCAGACGTAATTGTTAAATTTGCAGATGTTACATTTAGTTCTTCACATCTTGGCTCTGTGTCTTTATTTGCAGGAAACAAGTTTAATTAACACACACACACATTTCAAAGGCCCTTTTTTGGCCTGGTTATAGTGTTTCTGTTTTGGGGGAAACTTGTCTTTCTGTTTTGGGATAAAATGTTACTATTATATATTTTGCAGAGTTATGGTCCATGCAGACAGCTCAGGGAACATGCCCCCTCCCAGGTCTGAGAAAGCTAGCTACCCTTAGGAACCGTTTCAGGACCTAGGAAGGAATATGGGTTTATGAGTGAGGGCTGGGCTTCTATGATTATTTGCCCCCTGATGTAAGAGGGTAGGAGAAGGAAACTAGGCAACCCAGTGCTCTATCTGCACAGGTGAGCACCCACCCTAATGCACTAATAACTCACTTTTATTGAATAAGATGTCCAGCACTGTACTAAGTGCTCTATATGCATTTTGGCATTTAATTCTCACAGTTTCTCTATAAGGTTATTACAGTTGGAACTCAGAGATGAGGAAATGGAGGCTTAGAAAACATGTTACTTGCTCAGTGAGCAGCTGGGGAACTGAACTCAAAAACTGGCCTGATTCTAGATTTGTTCTCAATTTCTAGCATCTTTTCCCTTTACCTTCTTTGGACTCCCTGCACATCCACTTAGGAAATGTGTGGCACCTCTAGAACTGACACTGATTCATCTGCAGGGGTGGAGCCTGTGACTGAGGCCAAGCCAATCAGGGAAGGGCTAAAGTGATTGGTTAGGAGTGGTCATGTGACCCAAGCTAGTCCAATCAAAATGAAGGGCGGGGCTTCAGGAGAAAGCAGGGCTCTCATCTTCAGCCTTGAGGACAGAGTGGGTGTGAGGTTGGCAACTGCTGAGATGGCAGGGTTCCAGGAAAGACTGCCTGATGGTGTGAAGCCAATATTCCGGGAGGCCAGAGGCGGAAGGAAGATGGGCAGAGAAATGGAGGGGAAGGGCTGGCGATAGCGTGAACCTCCACAGCAAACCCTGGCAGCTGCCTGGGTCTCCTCAGGGCTCAGAGGTCACAGGAGCAAACCAAGTCTCAGTACTTTCGATCCAGGTTGAGTTATGAAATTTCCTTCAGAAATATTTTTTAAAAAATGCTTTATAGACAGGGATTGAAATTTCCCTCAAAATATAAAGCAAGGCTGGTAGGTGTCAGAATGACTGGAGCTGGCTGATTTCACAAGAGTTCTTGGGTTCTGGGGACATCAACTAATTCTGGACCAAACTCTACTCCCCTTTCACAAGTCTATTGTGAACAAATCTTTGTAGTTTTTGATGGTGATTTTTGAAACAGCAGCGAACTCTGTGAGAAGAGAAGTAAATTCAGGGTATTGGATAGATTGGACCATTTTACCACCCCCTGGACCACCACCCAGAGGTCTGGCTTGAGCTTGGCTTGTGGTACTCACTCCTCCTGCATCCTGGGGTGCCTATTCCAAGGCCCATGACAGGACATTAAGAAAAAGGGTATTTGGGGATAGAGAAACACTTTCTGTTTCTCTCAAGTCACATCCTTAGTGAAACTGCTACTTACTGGTGCAGTCACTCAGCCATGCCAAGGGTCAGCTCCATGTATGGAAATCACTATTTAATCCAAACCTACTGGTATCTGAATTTCCCCCACCCCCGATGTCAAATTAAAGGAGAAGTGCAAAGGATAGGAGCAGCTGAGTTCTGTGTGTGCCTTTGGAATCTTGTAACAGCTGTCCTGAGTTGTTGGGATATGTGAGTACACAGAATCTCCTCAGGCCCTTTGCTAGTTGTAGGACTGTTTACTGAGAAGAGAGTAGGGCAAATATCTCCAGCTAAAGGGAATAGTGAAGGGTCAGAAATTGTTTGCTGTTCTTGTGTATGACAGCACCATTCCCTGGGTTTGTGTCCAGAGGTTTGCTCCTGAGCCTGGTGCAGTCATAAATGTCTTATCTGAAGGATTACAGACCAGATGGGGATGCTGCTATCATTTTGTCTCTCTATTACCCAGAAAATCTCAGATGCTGGTTTGCCAACAGGAGCTTACTGCTGGCCATTCCAGGTGGTTTAATTATTTCCATGTAGGAATTAATAACAATAAGCCTTTTTTGAACTATGGGATTTTTCCTCTTTTAATCTCTAACATAGTGCCACTTTTGTGATATAAAAGATGATTAGATGGGCTGGGGATGTGGCTCAAGCGGTAACATGCTCACCTGGCATGCGCGGGGCACTGGGTTCGATCCTCAGCACCGCATAAAAATAAAATAAAGATGTTGTGTCCACTGAAAACTGAAAAATAAATATTAAAAAATTCTCTCTATTTCTCTCTCAATAAAAAAAAGATGATTAGATGACAAAGTCAACCCACCCATCCTACTGAAGACCAGTGGCAAGAGCAAGAGAGCCAGACACTGGGCCCAGGGACCATGGCAGGAGAGGAGTGGGGAGGAGGGAACGGCGTGTTGAAGGGACTGCAGAGCCTACCATGCCATCTGTACTCCAGGAGATGAGAAGTTGGGCTTCGGGGCTGGCTCTGGAAATAAGATGGGCAACTTGCTCATTTATTGAGGAATTGAAGATGCAGATGAAGTAGTTCACTGCTGGTCATGTGGCTTCTTAATATTTCAGGAACTGCCTCTAGGAGACAAGGGCAGGACCTGTTTTTGTTCTCAGTGTATCCTAGGAGCACAGTGCCTTGTATGCTAGGTGTTGAGCACTTTTTCCTTAAATAAATGAATGAATGTAGGAACGAGTGACATCCTGTGCTGAGGTCGGGTGTAATCATGCTCTGGGGGATGCTGTGGTTTGGATCTCCAATGTCCTGAGAGGCCTATGTTGAAGGCTTGATTCCCTGGGGCGGCACTACTGTCAAGTGGGGGAGCCGTTAGCAGGTGGGGTCTAGTGGGAGGTCTTTAGGAAATGTGGGGTGTGCCCTTAAAGGGGACTGTGGGACCCCGATCCCTCTTCTTCCTCTTTGCTCCCTGGCCTGTGTGGTGAGTGGATTTGCACTAACACATGCTCCCACCATGATGTGCTGGCAGCAACAGGTTAAAGCAGCAGGGGCCAAATGATTGTGGACAGAACTTTCAAAACTGTGAGCCAAAGTGACCCTTTTCTCTTCATAGGTCAATTGTCCCTGGTATTTATTGTGGTGACTGAAAGCTGGCTGACACAGAGGATGAAGGGGAAACGAGCGTTTTGTGAGGTTCTCTAGTTGTAGCTGGAGCATCATGCTTCTGAATTTCCTAGAGGAACTTATGCTGTGCCAGCAGGTGACACCTGTCTGTATCTGGAGAAAATGACTTTTTAATGACAGTATTGTTCTACGATATTTTGAAAAATTCATGCTGAAGACTTGTGAGCTAGTTTTCTTTATTCTGGGTAACTGTGAGGAAAAGCTCCTAAGGAATCCAAAAGAAGGTAAGTCTGAGTTACTAATTAAGGAAGAAATGACCCTGGAGACTGCTTAGTGACTACTGAGAGGCTCCCCGGAAGCACATAATTTCCAGGGCTTCATTCCATCTTGGAGTGTGCGGACATCGGATTCTGAGGCTCAACTTAGCTGCTGCACTGCTCAGGAAGTTCTTCAGAGTCTCTGTCATCAACTGGTTCTTCTTACAAAGCAGGTTGAGTCTGGGGACCTTGGAGTTCCCATGAGAATGAGCTTACTGTGCTTTTGCCTGCAGGCCACAGTCAGGAGGCAATGACAGTGACATTGGCACAAGCCACTGTGGAATGGTTTTCATTATATAGTTTCAGCAAAACCTGGTATTCTCCCTGCAAGAGATACAGGGAGAATTATTAGGCAGGGGACACACACTATAGTCAATCATTCAGCAGCCAGCCTTCTGGGCCTGAGGTTTCAGCATCCACAGCTTCAACCAACTGCAGACTGAAAATGTTTGAAAAAGAGTTGCATCTGTACTGAACAGCTGCAGACTTTTATCATGGTCATTATTCTCTAAACAATACAGTATAAAAACTATTTATGTAAAAAAAATATATATTGGTACCAGGGATTGAATCTAGGGGCACTTTACCACTGAGCCACACCCCCAGCCCTTTTTTATATTTTATGTAGACAGGTTCTCACTAAGTAACTTGAGCCTTAAGTTGCTCAGTCTGGGTTTGAAGTTGCATCCTCCTGCCTCAACCTCCTAAACTGCTGGGTTTATAGACATGCATCACCACATCCTGCCTATTTATACAACATTTATATTATATTAAATATTGTATTAGGTATTCTATGTAATCTAGAGATGGTTTAAAATATGCAGATGATGTGCATAGGTCGTATGCAAATCCTACACCATTTTATCTAAGGGACTTGAGCATCTGTGGATTTGGGTATTTGAAGGGATCCTGAAACAAACCCCCCAGATGGACTGTATTTATTGAGCAGCTCTTATGTATAAGGCCTGGTTCCAGATACTGGGGATGAAGTAGAAGAAGACAAACCAACTCCTTGCCCTGTTTGGCTCTGTCTTTCTGGGAGAGATGAACAAGCCACACATGAGGGACCATGGAGAGCTTGTTAAATACTGATGCTAAGGAGAACAGGGCAGGAAGGAGTGGGTGGGAGAGCTGGGGAGGGTGGGACTAATGTTGGTTTGCAGTTTTCAAAATGTTTTTATGAGTGCATCATCATTATGCAAAATAGCAGGCTTCATTTTGACATAATCATACATGCGTGGATATAATTTGCTCTGTCAGTCCCCAGTTCTTTCTGTTTCTCTTCCCTCCTTCCTCTCCCTGTTTCCCTTTCTATACTCTACTGATCTTCCTTGCATTTATTTATTGTTTTTTGAATTGGTAAAATTCACCTTGGAATATTCATATACATACACAGCAGAATTTGGTAAATTTCACTCCACATTTCATCCCATCCCACTTCCTTCCACCTCTATTATCTTCCTCTACTCCACTGTTTTCCCTTCTATTTTCATGGAATAACCCCCAACTTGCCTTTCCTGTTTTATTTTGTTCTAGCTTCTGCACATGAGAGAAAACATTTGACCCTTGACTTTCTGAGTCTGGCTTATTTCATTTAGTATGAAGTTTTCCAGTTCCCTCCACTTAGCAGAAAATGCTATAATTTAATTCTTTATGGCTGAGTAAAACTCTGTTGTGTGTCTGCGCCACATTTTCTGTATCCATTCATCTGTTGAAGGGCACCTAGGTTGGTTCCGTAACTTGGCTATTGTGAATTGAGCTGCTATAAATATTGAAGTGCCTGCATCCTTATAGTATGCTGATTTTAGTTCTTTTGGATAAATACCAAGGAGTGGGATATCTGGGTCATATGGTAGTTCCATTGCTCCTCTTTTGAGAAATCTCCATACGGCTTTCCAAAGTGGTTGTTCTAGTGTGCAGTCCCACCAACAATGTATGAATGCACCTTTACCCCTGTACCCTCAACTGGTTTGCAATTTTAAGGATGGTGGTCAAGAGAGGATCTACTGAGAGAAAGATCTTTAGGCAAAGACCTGAAGAAGGTGCAGGGGGGCGCCATGCTGCTCTGGGGCTGATGGCTCAGAGTTTGAGGAGGCCAGCGGTGCTGCCAGGAGAGAAAGGAGAGGAGGGGAGAGTGGGAGTCCACAGGAATCCAGAACCTTAGGACCTCACAGGTCAGGGTGGGGATGTTGGCTTCCAGTCTAAAAGGGTCTAAAAGGGACTCAGGTTATGACCGTTTTCCCCAGAAGAGTGGTTGTATTTGATTTATGTGTGAATAGAATTTCTCTGGCTGCCATGTTGAAAAGAGGCTGTAGTGGGAAAGGGTGAAGGCCTATGATTAGGTAGGAGAAGAATGCAGTCATCCGGGTGAGAGGTGAGCATGACTTGGTGGATAGGGAGAAGGGGCTGGGTTTGGGATAGATTTGGAAAGAAGAGCCACTATGATTGCTGAGGAAACCCAAGTGAGTGAGAGGCAAGAGATGGATTAAAGCCTTCTGGCCTGGGCAATGGGGAGGATAAAGTATCATTTGTTGAAATGGAGGAAATCCCGGTGGGGGCAAAATTTCACAGCATAGAACCAAAATGCTCTATCACGAAGAAGGGTGCCATCTTTCAGGATTCCTTTCTAGCAACAGGACTTTTTGCTGGTGGCATACCACCACTTGGAAGAGGCCATGACAGCCATGCTAGATGAGGAATTGTGGGAATATCCCAGGGGTTGACATGCTTCTGCCTTGTTCTCTGCACACTGTGGTAGCATGTCTGTAGACTCTCCAGTCTGGAGAAGAAAACTCAGAGTGGTGAGAGGTAGTGGCAAGCAGAGCAGAAAAGTCAAGAGAGAAGGATGCATAAGAAATGCCTGGCACATCTTTGAACGGCCTGTCACCCAAAGGAGGGAAGGAGTTTAATTTGTATCAAGCCAGAGGGAAGGAATAAATCAGACCATTGGATAGAAGTTGCAAGATCGGGAGCTTTTGGTAGCAGAGGGCAACTTTCTAGCAATTAGCAAAGGCTCAGGTGGAAATTGCATTAGAGAGAAGCAGGCTATGCGCTGGGTGATTCTTTGGGTGTGAGGACTGATTAGGTGATTCAGCTTGAGGATTCTGTGATTCTTCAGGTCAAATGTCAAGCAACTCTGATATTAGAAGCAGTGTTAGGAATTTCACCAAAGCAGTGTAGAAGTTGGAGAATGAATTATGAGTAAAGGCCAGTTGAAATTTATCCGATGGTGTTTCTTCATCATCACCACCACCACCACCATTATCACCATAATCATCATCATCGTGATTCTCTACTTCTTGTTTAACTTTCCAAGTGCATGCAAGCCCACAGTCTGCAAAATTGTTGAAAACCAAATGAGTTTTTCATTATTGCTTTATGAGTCGAAAAGAAAATGGAGTATTTGGAGGAAGGTGCTCTAGATGATGCATTACAAGGCACACATACTTTGGTAATGGTAATCGTCTTTAGGCAACTGTGACAATCTGGGGACAGGTGGACAGACGGCTGCAGTCTTTGTGCTCTTGAGGAGGACACTGCATTTGTGAGTTAGGAATGTGTATTTGCTTCCTTAGTAATACATGGTTCAGACTGTACCTATACTTTGTTGTCCATATGCTTTGGGAAGCCAAAGGATCTCTAAATTCTAATTAAGAAGATAGAAGGCATAAACAGATATAAAATTGCATGCGAGACTTCAATTTAGGCTAAATAATTGGGTGTGTTAGATGGAAAATAAGCTATTTGGGATGTTTTGGAATGTTTCCAAAACAGGATAAATGTTGAGATGATAGACATGCCAATTTTATGACTGTACATTGTATACAAACATTGAAATATAATAGTATATGTTGTAAATATGTATAATTATTACATGTCAACTGAAAATAGTATTTGTCTATTTCTCTACCTAAAAAATAAATGAAAAGTAATACCAAGGCACTTAATATTGAGCGACATTTTTGACCAAGCAGGGACTGCCATTGTCCCAGGCTTGAGCCTCAGAAGGGGAGGAGGCCCAGGCCCAGGAGACGTGACCATGGCTTTGCCCTCACATCAGGCCGTGCCTCCTTTAGCATTGCTCTGGGTTAAGGAAGCAAGGTACTGCTTTTCTTCTAAGCTTAGCAAATGACTGCAATAGGTTTGGTCCCCGAGTCACAGTGGTTCGACTTAGGATGACTTGAGAGTGATATGCATCCCGTAGAAAAGATATTTTGAATTTTGAATTTTGATTTTTTTCTCTAGATAGTGATATGCAGTATGATCCTGTCTTGATCCTGGGCACCAAGAGAGAGCTGAGGCTTCTTCCCATTAGCCACACAATCCCAAGCGATAGCAACCAACAGTCTACAATGTACTTGTGGCTAAGCTAGGATGCTTGGTAGGTTAGGTGCATTACATGCATTTTTGATTGAATATTGTAAGTTATTTTCAACTTACAATAGGTTTACCAGGATATAGCCCCTTTGTAAATCAAGGGACACCTGTAAAGCTTTTTACATCTCTGGTGAGTTTTCTTTCAGAAGGGTTCTATGACTTTAAAAAGTCCTTTTCTATTTCACAGCGATTGCTAAGGGCAGCTAGTTAAAGAAAAAGCCAATTATGCAAAATGAAAATCAATGGTTAGCAACTTTTATGTCAGTCTCCTGTGGGGTAGCAGAAGGAAAATGAGACCAAAAAAAAAATTCAAATAACAAAGATTTAAGGAGAAAAAAAAAAGCTATCTGGAAGATTTTTTGGCCCTGGATCCTAGAAGTGAAGAGAGGATGAGTTTTCCTTTCTTGAAAAATTTCTATATTATACTGAAACACCTAAGGAGAAAACCCTGCAGATTCCAGGAGAGAAAGCTGGGGTTTCACCCAAGGTGGCCTCTCCAGATGCTGCTGTGGGACAGAAACCCAGAGGCTGGGCAGAAAGGAAGTAAACCCAGAAATGAAGCGAAGTGGAGGAGATTCCTTATGGATGAGTCTCGTCTCTTGTGGCTCTTTCAGGTTTGGGATGGCTGGTAAAATGAAGTTCAAAACAAAACAAAGAAATTAAATGATTACATTTCCACAATTGTTTTCGTGCTCTTCCGTAAGATTCTTGAAGGAGTAGCATATTGAAAATATATTGCTTATGCCAGAGCGGCTCGAATCCAGACATTTCATAAATCACATTATTCAGAGTTTTAACTTTTATGGAATAAATATAAATTTCTAGTGTTAGTTGTGAGTCTTGCCAGTGAAGGTCCAGGACATGAGCACTTTATTTAGTTAGCCTGCTATGTATGGTCTGAATGTTCCCACCGAAACCTGGGTTGAATTTAATCCCCAGTAAATAGGTGAGATCAGGTGGGACCAAGATGTGATTAGCTTGTGAGGGGTATATCCTCATAAATGGATTAATCCATTCTTAATGGATTGATGGGTAGTCTGTAGAGTGGGTCTGTTATAAAAAAGCAGTTTATCTCTGTCTTTTCTGTGTAGTATGTGATGCTCTGGGCTACACTGGGACCTTGCAGAGAGTCCCCGCCAGCAAGAAGGACCTCACCAGATGCAGCTTCTTCTTAGAGACCTCTCAGTCTCCATGGTCTGAATAAACCTTTAGTCTTTATGAATCACCCAGTATGTGACATTCAGTTATAGCAACAGAAAATGAACTAAGACACAGACCATGGATAATAGTTACAAGGGGGACATTTAAGCCTTTGTGGTTTTATGCATCTTCCTTTCTCTGAACTGTCAGTCTGTGCGTGGTGCCTCCCCCACACCCCAATCAGTGTAGCCATATGGAGCCCCATAGACCTTGGCAATCCTGTGCACAAGACTCCAGCATCCTTCTTAGTGGGGTTTGTGCCTGGGAAATCCCTAAAGTTTCAATGACACATCAAATGAACATCCAAAAGGGCAAAGCCATGCATTGAACACTTCTAAGTGTCCACTATATAGAGTCACAGCTTTATTGAGAAAAGGTTTTCTTAGTGATGGCCTATGGAAAAGTCTCAAACTATTTAATTCCTTGCTTTTCCTCCTCCTCCTCTTCCTTTCTCCCCCCTCTTCTTCTACTTCTGTCTCCATCTTCACGACATGTTCAATACGATAATTAAGTAACAACGTAAGACAGAAAACTCAGACTTACCTCGGGAACATCAAAACTAGAATTATCAACAGGACCCGCATAGTAAACTTGCTCTGAAAAATAGACACAGCACAGGTAACATTATTCAACCCCTCGACACGAGAATGATCTGCTCATTGTTAGTGGTCACACAGATGTGGACAGTGGTAGGTGGGACAATCCCAGGGCAGCCATCCACGTAAGCATTTTAAGTTTCTGATCCAAACCCTGCTCTTGATTTAGTTATTCATTTAGGCACCAACTATTTGTCAAGTGCCTACCATGTGGGAGACCCTGGGGATCCAGTGATGGTCTCTGTCCTCACCTTGCTTATATTCTAATGAGAAGGCTCACATTGCAGAAATAACTGAACAAGATGATATCCATACTATTAAAAGTGTTGAAAAGCAACATGCAGGTGATGTGAAAGGTGGGGTGAAGAGGCCCCTGGAGTGGGCTGTGAGGGGTTCCAGACTGAGACCATCTCCTGTCTTTCTGTTTGGCCTCTGATAGTCATTTTTTTCTTTGGACTCAGATTTTGTTTTGTTGTTTTTGAACTGAGGATTGAATCCAAGGGTGCTTAACCACGGAGCCACCTCCCCAGCCTGTTTTTATATTTTATTTAGAGACAGGGTCTCACTAAGTTGCTTAGGGCCTTGCTAAGTTTCTGAGTCTGGCTTTGAACTTGAGATCCTCTTGCCTCTGGAGCCTTTGGGATTCAAGGTTGGTGCCACCACACTGGGCAGACTCAGTTTTCTTGTTTTAAGACTGGACTGATAATGTGAATAAAAGGGACCACTTCATAGGGTTAGGAGGAATTAAAATCCCCCTTGGTACCTATTTACAAGAACTAGGAACCGGGAGATTCTGTGTTTGATAGGCTGTGACTGGTCAAGGAAGCCATCTCTAGGGAGGTGACACTTGAGCTATGGGCCTTTAGCTCAGTGTCAGAGCCCTTGCCTAGCATATGTGAGACCCTATGTTTGATCCCCAGCACCAAAAAGCAAGACAACAAACAAAAGAAACCAAGAGGAGGCTAATAACCAACTAATAGAGCTGGGAGAAGAGAATTTTAGGGCCATAGAATAAGGATAAAGGTCCTGATGTGGGAAATTGGGAGACAGATTTGCTGGAGCACAGTGAGCAAGAGGGACCAGGTTGAAAAGACCCTGGAAAAACAGAGGGAGACAGATATCTCAGCATGTTGAGGATGCAGAAGGAAGTTTGGATTTCACTCCAGAGGCAGTGGGAAAGGTATTAAAAAGTCAAATGAAAACACTCTCTTTGTGTTTTGCTGTATGGAGAATGGAGGGGAGAGGCAGAAAGGGAGGCCTCTCCGTGGCCGAGAGGAGGGAAAGGTTGTGAAGGGTGGAGGTGCAGGTGGTGGAGGCCAGGAAACACTAGAGAATCGTGGCCACACTCGGAGACAGGACTCACTGATGAGTGGACAGGGAGAGTGAGGGTCGGGGGGACTTGGGGCTGGTGGGGGTGCCATTTATTGATTTGGGGGAACTTGGGGAGGAAAAGCCATGTGTGTTTGTGTACGTGTGTGTGTGTGTGTGTGTGTGTGTAATGGTCTTTGAAAGCAGTTGGATGTATGTATCAGGAGTCTGGGGAAGTGGTAGGAATGGAACTATAGATACTGGAGTCATTTACGTGCAGGGGGGATAAAGCCATGGGACAGGATAAGACCCTAGCTCCAGGGGACAAGATCAACAGGCAGAGAAGGGGAGAGGCTAGAAGCACCCCAGAAGCCCTTCAACTCTCGGAGGTTGAGTGTAGAAGTTGATCAAAGAGACCAAGGGACCCGCGATGGAAGGGAATGTCATCAAAGAAGCCAGAGGTGAGTGTTTTTCAAACAGGAGGTGAGACCAACTGTGTTGAAGGCCACCTCTCAGAGTTTGAGTAAAGTGAGGACAGAATTGTGCACTGGCTTTGGCAACCTGGACATCATTTGGTGACATTGACAAAAGCACTGAAGAGGAGAATGCCCAGGTGGGGTGGGTTTAGAGAGGGATGGAGGTGAGGGAGCTGGAGTTTTGCAGTACAGGAAAGCAGGGGAAATGAGTGCTCTCAGGGAGGATGTGTGGGGGGTGCCTGGTTCCTTACTCATGACGTGTGCAGCGGCAGCACCACACTCCTCTTGGGAAGGGAAGAATCCTGTTGAAAGAAGAAGAGTGGACACACAGAAGAGAGGGAGTAAATGGAGGAATGAGGGTTTAAGAAGGCGGAAAAGGAAGGATTTGCTTTTGAGAGAAGCACAACGTTACTCCCATAGTGTAGGAGGGAAAGGGAGCAGAATGGGGTCAGCATAGGTATTTATGGGTCAGCCACTAGGCCACAGGCAGGCGGGGCTCCTGTCTGATTCCTTTCATTTTTGATGAAGGTCATGTGCAGACAGATAGGGGGAAGTGGAGGGTGGGGTCTGTGGTGTGTTGAGGAGCAAAAGCGGGTTTATACTATCCATGATGGACAGTGGGGAAGAGAATGGCTTGAGGCACTGCTAGTGTTGTTGAGGGCCTTTTTTGTTTTTTTTTGAGGTCTGTGGCCATCAATTCAGATACCCCTGTCATCCCAGATGTATATTTTTTCTCAGAAACATTCAACAACTCTGATGTAGTTGATGGTTGTATTGTAGTTTGACGTGAAGAGGCAGCCTACAGAATGGGAGAAAATCTTTACCACATGCACTAATAGACAGAGCACTAATCTCTAGGATATATAAAGAACCCAAAAAACTTCACACACACACACACACACACACACACACACACACAATAACCCAGTCAATCAATGGGCTAAGGAACTGGGCAGACACTTCACAGAAGAAGACATATAATAGACCAACTAATATATGACAAAATGTTCAACATCTCTAGCATTTAAAGAAATGCAAATCAAAACTAAGATTTCATCTCACTCCAGTCAGAATGACAGCTATTAAAGTACAAACAACAATAAGTGTTGGCAAGAATGTGGGGAAAAAGGTACACTCATACATTGCTGGTGGACCACAAATTGGTGCAACCACTCTGGAAAGCAGTATGGAGATTCCTCAGAAAACTTGGAATGGAACCACCATTTGACCCAACTATCTCACTCCTTGGTCTATACCCAAAGGACTTAAAAATCAGCAAACTATAATGATGCAACCACGTCAATGTTTATAGGAGCTCAATTCACGACAGCTAAACTGTGGTACCAACCTAGATGCCCTTCAATAGATAAATGAATAAAGAAATGGTTATACACAAACACACACACACACACACACACATACACAATAGAATATTATTCAACCCTAAAGAAGAATGAAATTGTGGCATTTGCAGGTAAATGGATGGAGTCGGAGAATATCATGCTAAGTGAAATAAGCCAATCCCCCCCAAACAAAGACCAAATGTTTTCTCTGATATGTGGATGCTGATCCATAATGGATGGGTGACAAGGGAAGAATGGAGAAACTTTGGATTAGGCAGAGGGGATTGGGCCATAAGGGTGAGAAAGATGGTGTAATGAGACAGACATTATTACTCTATGTACATGTATTAATGCATGAATGGTGTGACTGTATCGTATACAACCAGAGAAATGAACAGTTGTGCTCCATTTGTGTACCAAAAAACATTTAAAAAATGTTGTAGTTTGGCTGGATGACAGTGATAGAGAAAGTCAAGTCTATTGGAGACAGATGCAAAGGAAAGATTAAAATAATAGACCACGGAATCTCAGGAGAGTAGGGAAGGGAATGAAGGCAGGAGAAGGCACTTACTAGTGAAAACAGAGTGGTTGGGTGGTATCACCATTATTGCAATAAGGTCCCAGGACTGGCGAGCTGGAAGGGTACAACGAAACTGGGAGGCAGAATCCTGCACTGAGAGTTTGGAAGTGGAACATTTTTGCAGACTATGACAACACCCAGGGTTGGCATGAGAGATGATGGTTGAGACAGAAGCTGGAAATGGTTGTTGGAGGTAAGGAGGTGAAGAAATGGAGACATCACAGTGCTGGGTGGTCACATCCACGTCAATATTGAAATCAGCAGGAAGGACAAGACCTTGCCGGTGTCCTTAAAGGATTACTGCCTCCTCTGTGATTTGCCAGTTGCCTGAACTTAGCATATTATAATGGCTCACTGCACAGACTCTGGGGTCAGACTACAAGTTGAGCAGGTAGGTTATCACAACGTCCCCTCTGAGGGTGCTTGTGAGCATCGCATGAGTTAATGCTTTCATAACGCACCTGGCACAGTGAGCCCTCAAGAAACGCTTGCTATGAATATGTTTGCTTATTCGTGGACACCACTGAACATCCATCCAGCATAGGTCGGGACTGTGCAGGGTGTTAGGAGAACAGCAGACAAGAACAGGATGGGAGCCATTTAAACCACTGGCCACCAGGATTGGAACCTTTGTTCCCAGGGCTTTTCCCTCTGTCAGACTAGGACTCTGGCCTGCTGCTCTGCAGTGTCTGACATTCAGCAGGTGCAGTGTATGGTCATCAAATGAGGCGATTGATGAGTAGAGCCAGAATTGGGACATGGGTCTGACACTCAACTTCGTTCTCGCTCCCTCTGCTGTGACTCCCTGTCTGTTGGAAGAATCAGGGCCTGGGAGGGGCTGGCACATGAGGGATGGACTCGGGAATGAGTCATTCAGGGCACCCAAGTCTGGTGATGATAGTGGGGGACAGGTGAGGGCGTAAATAAGCACTTATTGGGTTATTAATGATGTTAGGATCTAAACTCTTTTCATGACAGAGTGACTTCCTGCCTGTCACAGAACCTGGCTTTCACAGCTGCTTAGTAAATACTTGGAAACAGATCAAACTGTCCCTGTTCCAAAGGCCTTTGGACCAGGGGCATCATGGCTGGTACATCATGACTCAAATTGAATGGTATTGGGGACATGAGGGCAAGTACCCCTTTAAAAATGCCTCTGAAGGGCAACCAGAGACCTCAACTTCTAACAAACAAACCTGTTCCCTAGAATGGATTTTGGCTTCTGTTAAATGCCCATGTCCTCAACATACCTTCCTCCCTTTGGCAATTCCTGGTACCTTGCAAGTAGAGCATGCATGTGTGGTGGGTGTCAGTCCTATTTCACTGCTCCACGTGTCCAGATCTAGTCATTTTTAAAAGAAAACTTCTACAGTTCTGTGTTGCTAAATAATGGAGGCACGTTCTGAGAAGCGTATAGTTTGCTGATTTCATTGGTGTATGAATATCACCGTGTACTACACAAACAAGACATCCATGACACCACTAGGTCACATCATCTTGTAGATCACGGTTGAAGGTGCAGTCCATCATTGACTGAGATGTCATTATGTGACACATGGCTGTATTTGGTTCTGGATAGAAGCAAGACTTTTCTTGGAAACTGCAGTCAAAGTTCCAGATCCGATCCGTAAGGACCTTCCAGTGTAATTGGGGAAGATGAAGTAACATGTTATACAAAAAGTTAATTGTGTGAAGAGTCATCCAGATAGAAGGGCATTGTACCTACGTGCACAGGGTCTGGAGGGGCTGCCTATTAGGATCCATTTGTAATGTTGGTGCTTTGCATAACCTGAGTGCACACACAAGTGCCCCTAGCTGGTGGGCAATATAGTGGCCCAGTTCAGCTACCAGCACATTAGTTCTTTTAAAAAATTATCTTCTTCCTAATGGATATGGTGGTCCCTGCCAGGACCATCAGAGCTGAGGGACAAAGAGACCCCTGCCCGATCTGCTCTGGTGAGAGATCATTTTATTTCCACTCTCCACTCTCCACTCTCCAGAGCTGCTCCTGTCTGTGACTGTGACTCCTAGATATACTTGCAAGAATTTCTCCTGTGTTTTAGTTGAATGGGCCTCTGTGGCCCTCCATCTGAGGGTATGACTTCTATGGCCATGAGCCATTGGAAATCACTCCTGCTGGTCGTCAGGGCTGGGGACACAGTGTGGCTCCAGAGCAGAGTCCAGAATGAGGACGGGGTGTGCTAGTCCTGGACTGGTCTGGCTGGATTCCCTTGGGCTCCTTTTATGCTCACCTCCTGCTCTTTTGTCTGCTCTTTGGTGACACAGTGAAAGCAACTTGACCTCGGGTAGCAGACAGAAGGTTCAAGATCCAGCTCTCCTACTCAGTAGCCAAGTAAAGTGGGTAATTGGCTGAATCATCTGTACTCAGCTTCTGCATTTGCAAAATACAAATAGGAATGACTCCCTGGAGGGCACGAAGACCTGTGGAGACCAGGTATGTAACCTCTGAGCAGAATGCCCCCCTGAGGGTAGGAACACAGTCATTAGTTGAATTATTATTAATTCACTTGGTGGGTGCTGAAATACACGGTTAGGCCAGGTTTTGGAACTTCCTGGTCCAGCCAGCGTGCACAACAGTTAAGTTCTTATCTTCTGTTTTGAAAACTGTACCGCTTCCTGAATCAAACCGTGTAATATGATGTATTAAGAACTATGTAATGTTATGAACGACCAATAAAAAAAAAAATAAATACTCTGGTCACTTGGACTATGTGACCACAGAAGAGAAATGATAAAATAAAAATTAATTTGACCTTAAAAAAAAAAATGAAAACTGTTTGAGTAGGGCTCTTTGAAGAACACCATTTGAATGGTGTCTCAGGTTGTGCACTGCTCATTTAATGCCCCAGGATTTGCTAATTTGTGCTCTTCACTATTAACAGGTCCTTCACTGGGGTGAGAGATTTTTATTAAATTGGTCTCAACTGGAGCTTTTCGGAGGCCCATGAAGTTCCTGAGAAGAGTTGCAAGTAGCTCATGAACTGCTTTTTTTCCCCTTAAACCTGATGAAACAACACCTAAAATTAAGTCTTCACTCCTTCCTTTCTCAGATCCTCTCTGATTCTGAGATTCCTTTAATTAACATTCTCACACTCCAGTACTATAAAAAGGTCCCCAGTGTATTTGCACCCATTTCTTCCTTTCCTTCATTTGAAATCTCTTATCAGTTTTTAATGTGCAAGAAATTCAACCCCCTGGTTTTGAACGCATGGAAGCAGTTCTGAAAAATCAGCTTTTTTTTTCTTTTGGAAATAGGAAGTTGATTTATATATTTTATTTTCTTTCATTTCCTTTCATTTTTATTGTGTTCATCATGTGTGTGTGTGTGTGTGTGTGTGTGTGTGTGTGTGTGCACAGAATCTGCCCTTGCACATGCTGGGCCTGGGTGTATTCTCTACCACTGAACTGCATCCCCAGCCTTGAACATTAATTTTTAAATTTTGGAAATAAAAGGCCCCAGTGCAGAGGCTGGTGTGGAAGGGCTTGCTGAGTGCATCAGCTCTGCAGGCAGCCTTCTTCCTACTCCTAGCTCTTCCTAGGACCTTACTGGAATGTCCTCCAGTCCTGCACATTTATTATAAAGATGCCACCAATATGCAAGCATTATTAGGAGATTAACAATGTAAAAATCCATAGGGTAACAATGTATGATTCCCAGTCACTTAGTCTATCCAGAACAAATTTATATATATATGGAACCCAGGACCTTGCGCATTGCTAAGCACGTGCTCTACCGCTGACCTCTGACCCCCAGTTCTCATTTATTTATTCACTCAGCATTTTGGACTTTTTTTCCTACCACCCAGTAGAGTAAGGGTGATGGACAGGGAGGCCATCTCCACCAGCCACTTGCTAAATTGAGTGATGGATGTACTTGAGGCACACAGCAGGGCTAACAAACACATTCATTCCCTCACTTATTATACATTTAAAAATGTGTGTGTGGTGTGTGTGTGTGTGTGTGTGTGTGTGTGTGTGTGTGAGAGAGAGAGAGAGAGAGAGAGAGAGAGAGAGAGAGAGAGAGAACATTTGGGATCTACTCTATCAACAAATTTCCAGTAAACAATGCAATAGCATGAGCTATAGTTACCATGCTGTGCATTAGACCCCCAAACTGATCCTATAGTGGAAAACCAACATCTTCCCCTCTTCCTTTACTCCTTCATTCCTAGAAAATCCTTCTACCTTGAGTTAACAAATTTGGGGATTTTTTTTTTGATTCCACATGTGAGTGAATTCCTGCAGTATTTTTCTTTCCATGTCTGACTCACGTCACTTAGCATCCTGTCCTCCATGTTCATTCAAATTGTTGCAGTGACGTGGGTGGTAGTATTCCACTGAGCATATAGACTGTATTGTCTTTGTCCATTCATCTGTTGAGGCTCCCACATCGTGAGTGTAGTGATACTTTTTGGAGGAAAAGGAACTGTGCACACTGTTGGTGGGGATGTAAATTAGTACAACCATCATGGAGGACAGAATCCATGTGCCTCAAAAGGTAATCCAGCCATCCCACTTCCGGGTCTATATGTCAAAGGACAAGAAATCCCATCTGGAAGAGATGCCTGCACTGGGGAGGTCTGTTGAGCTGGGAGGACACAGCCATGTCCTGCAGGAGCACAGCGGGAGCGAGCTCTGGCCACAGGGTGGTGATGGGGTGAAGAGGGAAGTAGGAGAATGTTCCAGGCTGGCCAAGTGCATCATCCTTGGAGTGGGAGGGAGGGAATGTGTTGCTTCATTTTAATGAGCTCTAAATATCATCCTTTTCCTCTCCCTGCCTCTGGGTATCTCCTGAGTCTGAAATCTGAACGATGGCACAGGCCCAGCATAGTTATCCTGCTCCTCCCTGAGCTGCACCTCTGTTCCCTGAGTCTTGGACATTCCAGGGCCTGGTGTTTCCTGTCTCCTGATGATGCAGAGCTTGTTGGTTCAGGTACCTATTTAAGAAAATGATGAACTTGCCTGGGGCCGGCTTACAAGAGTACCTTCTGTGGATGAGGCTGTCAATAGGTCAAGCAGGCCCCAAAGACTGGAGGCTTCCTCAGGGATTCAGTGGATTCTGGGCCATGTGGGCAGGTAGCTCCAGGCTTAACTCAAGTTCACTCGTAATTTTTCATTATTTTATTTAGTGTCCTGTTTGGCAGCTTTGTGAGCTTTTAGGCCTCTTTTCTTTTTTTTTTTTTTCTTTTTGGTTTTGATTTGGGCCTCATGCAATTCTGGACCATTTTGTCCCACCTGGAAAAGTACCCCCATCCCCAAGTCTCACTGGGGCATAACTGGATGCAGTTATGCCTTTTCTCAGCAGAGATCCTGCAGATCCTCCCTATATGGTTTCACAGAGAGTGCCTGGTGGAGGGCGGGCAGAAATCCAAGCCAGGTCCTCTTTGCAACCCAGGACTAGGCTGGGTCCCACAGGCAGGTAGTTTTGGTGTCCTGTGCCACAGATCCTCAGGGAAAATCCCTTCAGTGTATATCTGTGGCTTGGTGGGAGGCAGGGTGTATCCTCTGATGTTACTTCAGGTCAAAGACCTGTTATCTCTGCACCTGTCTCTGCTTCAGAACTGCCGTGGAGAGCAACCTGGAAGTGTAGGAGATTAACTCCTGCAGGAAGTTCTTGACATAGGTGCCTTCTGACCCTGAGAAGGACAATTCTGAGGTTCCCACTGCAATGCCCCAAGGGTCCCAGGGGTATGGAGCCTGAGCTCCCCACATTGGTGCAGCTTTCCCTCCTGCTGCCCCTCATTCCTGCTTCCTGGCATCATGTCCCAAGACGTGGCCCATCTCCAAGGCCTTGTTTCCATCTTTGCTTGGTGAGGAACGACGTTGAGAGCCACAGCCAGGTCAGGATGGCGCCTGGCATTTTGCTGGAAGGAGTGGTTGAGAAGTAACGCCAGCCAGCCATTGAGATGATGATAATTGAGTTGGGTTGTGTATAATTATTAAGATAATGACTGATTGCTGTAACTGGATGATGCTGAATTGAAGCAAGGTGTGTATTCAGTTGTGTATGTAAACCCCTGCTGTCCAGCAAAAAGGCGGCTCCTGCTACCTAGGGTGCCCGCTACTTTTGAGTTCTTGCGGAGTTCCCGTTGAGTTCTCTAGGAGTTCCCATTGAGTTCCCGTTGAGTTCCCGTTGGTTCTTGCGGCGTTTCCGTGGAGTTCTGGAGAGTTCCCGTGGGGTTCTGGCAATAAAGTAGTTCCTGTTTTGAACCTACAAGTGGCTCGTGACCTCCCGATTATTGTGTGCCCAGCCAGACTGTGGCAGAACCCAAATGAAGAACACTTCCTGGAGGGAGCTGCCTGTTACGGTTAGAATATGGAACGTCTGTCTTCACCAAAACTCGTGTTGGGGCCTGGTCACCAGTAACATGGTTTGAGAGACAGTGGGACTTTTAAGAGGTATTGGATCCTGAAGCATCTGTCCTCAGGAAGAAATTAATGCCATTTCATGGGAGTGAGTCCTTGCTCTCTAGGAACTTGATTAGTTATCATGAAAGTGGATTTTGCCTTTTGTCTCCTGTCTCTGTATGCACCTTCTTGCCCTTTCCCTTCCCCTTTCTGCCAGGTTATAAAGCAGCATGAAGCCCTCACCAGATGAACCACCCAGCCTTGGATTTCCCAGCATCCAGAACTGTTAGCAAAAATAAACCATTTTTTTTTCTTTATAAATTGCCTACTGTCAGGTATTCACTTATAATAATAGAAAACAAACTAAGACAGTACCTCTTGTCTTAATGTGTACCAAGGCTATGTATGAGCTAGTGGTGGCCCAAGAAACTTAGCTGCTAAAACATTTGGACTTTTTTTTGGATAATTGCGCTACCTAGTCTAGAAACTACCTAGAATGTCATGGAACCTGTTTCTTCCTTGACTTTTGTGCTAAAATTCAGGAAGGAAGTTTTCATGCCCTGGATGGTCCCTGTGAATTATGTGAAACTCACACTATGGGGAAATACAGAGGTTGAATGGGGGAGGGGGCGATGGTAAAGATGTGAAGACCACAGTTGTGCACAGAAGAACAGAATTAGGGGCAGAAGAGGAAGCCAGAAAGTTTAAGAAAAGAGGAATTAGAGGAAGGGGGAGGGGCAAGTCAGTCTCTCTGAGTGTCTTTTTCATTCTTTTTTTTTGAAGAGATGAAAATATTTATTATGATGGTTTGATTATTACACATTGTATGCATGTATTGCATTACCACAGTGTAACCCATAAAGATGAACAAACCTGATGTCTCAATAGAAATAATTTCAAAATATAATTATATTTACCATTTCAAAAGATGATAGTAGTTTTTGTGTAAAGTGAACCTGCTAGTGACTTGAACAAATAAACAAAACATCAAATTATGCAAATAGGTATAAAATCTTAAAATGTGAAACTCAACAATTTTTAGCAAAATATATGTGCATAGGAACTATAGTTTTGGGTACAGAATAGAGTGAACATAATTTAAGATTCTTAGAAATGCATTTCTAGAGAATCTCCTGCCATCTTTTAGTTTTTAATTTTAATTTGTTATATATGACAACGGAATGCATTACAATTCATATTACACATATAGAGCCCAATTTTTCATGTCTCTTGTTGTACAAAAAGTAGAGTCACACCATTCATGTCTTCATACATGTACTTAGGGTAATGATGATCATCACATTCTACCATCTTTCCTACTCCTATTCCCCTCCCTTTCTCTCCCTCCCCTTTTCCCCTTTGCCCTATCTAGAGTTCATTTAATCCACCCACCCCCCACAGCATATTATAAATCAGCATCCTTAAATCAGAGAAATCATTTGGAATTTGTTTTTTTTGGGGGACTGGCCAATTTCACGTAGCATTATATTCTCCAGCTCCATCCATTTACCTGAAAATGCCATGATTTTATAATCTTTAAATGCTGAATAATATTCCATTGTGTATATACATCACATTTTCTTTATCCATTCATCTACTGAAGGCCATCTAGGTTTGTTCCACAGTTTAGCTATTGTGAATTGTGCTGCAATAAACATTGATGTGGCTGTGTCCCTGTAGTATGCTGTTGTTAAGTCCTTTGGATATAAACCAAGGAGTGGGATAGCTGGGACAAATGGTGATTCCATTCCCAGTTTTACAAGAAATCTCCACACTGCTTTCCATATTGGTGGCACCAATTTGCAGTCCCACCAGCAGTGTATGAGTGTGTCTTTTTACCTACATCCTTGTCAACACTTATTGTTGTTTGTACTCTTAATAGCTGCCATTCTGACTGGAGTGAGATGAAATCTTAGAGTAGTTTTGATTTGCATTTCTCTAATTGCTAGAGATGATGAACATTTTTTTTTCATATATTTGTTGATTGATTGTATATCTTCTTATGAGAAGTGTCTGTTCAGTTCCTTGGCCCATTTATTGATGGGGTTATTTACTTTTTTGGTGTTAAGATTTTTGAGTTCTTTATAAATTCTAGAGATTAGTGCTCTACCTGATGTAAGAATTTGTTCCGAATTAGTAGGCTCTCTATTCACCTCACTGATTGTTTCTTTTGCTGAGAAGAAGCTTTTTAGTTTGAATCCATCCCATTTGTTGATTCTTGATATTAATTCTTTTTTTTATTGATTGTTCAGAACATTACAGAGCTCATGATATATCATCTTTCATACATTTGACTCAATTGGGTTTTGAACTCCCATTTCTACCCCAAATACAGATTGCAGAATCACATCTGTTATATACTCACATTTTTACATAATGGCATATTAGTGACTATTGTATTCTGCTACCTTTCCAATCCCCTACTATCCCCACTCCCCTCCCCTCCCACCTTCCCTCTCTGCCTCCTCTGCTGTTGTTCAATTCTCTCCTTTTTTCCCCCTCCCCCTTGCCCCTCATAACCTCTTATAATTTTGTGTATCATTGAAGGTCTCCTACCATTTCCATATGCTTTCCCTTTTCTCTCCCTTTCTCTCCCCCCATTCGTCTTTGTTTACTAATTCTTATGCTATCAAAGTTGGGGCCTCATCCAACATGATGGAGATTTGGGCCTACTTTTTCTTCTAGTAGACACAGTGTCTCTGGTTTAATTCCTAGGTCCTTAATCTATTTTGAGCTGAATTTTGTACATGGTGAGAGACAGGGGTTTAATTTCATTTTGTTGCATATGGATTTCCAATTTTCCCAGCACCATTTGTTGAAGAGCCTATCTTTTCTCCAATGTATATTTTGGGTGCCTTAGTCAAATATAAGATAACTGTATGTGGGTTAGTCTCTGTGTCCTCTATTCTGTACCATTGGTCTACAAGTCAATTTTGGTGGCAATACCATGCTCTTTTCATTACTATTGCTCTGTAGTACAGTTTAAGGTCTGGTATAGTGATGCCACCTGCTTCACTCTTCTTGCTAAGGATTGCTTTAGTTATTCTGGGTCTCTTATTTTTTCCTTGCAATTGGAATGAGTCCAGTTTTTCATTATTTTAGATGGAATTTTACTGTCATTAAATAGTGGCCTAGTGTGGTACAACTTACAATGGATAAACTGAACTCCAACAAACTGGATTTGAAAACTTTTTGATTTCTTGGCATATGTATTGGGAAGATAATTCCTGTTGCTACTGGGAGCTCAGTAATAAGAAATTGTTCAATTTTACATCCAAATATTTCTTGGATTCAGCATTTTGTTTGGCTCCTTTGGCTGGGTGTAGGGTCATTGTGTTTTGGGTATACTTGCTGTGATCCTTTTTGGGATCCCAAATACACTTTAAGGCACAAAACTATAATGAGAGTTTGGGTTACCTTTCCTCTACATGAATTATTTTAGCTCAGCCTGGGCCAATGCTACTTTGATATCTTTCCCTGTGCATTCTGCAGGGCTCGTGAGATCTTGATGGCATTTCACTACTTAGAGACCTTTAATGGTATTGACAACTTGAAAACATGCACTGCAAACTTGTAATGGATTGTCTATAAAATTATAAAGTGAGAATCTTCCTAGAATTGGTTTGTTTATGCTTCTCCACTTTTTCCTCTCCAGTGATTCAGAGATGTGTTCATTGCCTGTGCTGGTTTCTCTCCCTATTAATAAGCTGGTTTTCAACTAGGAATGGTTATAACACATGGGTTATGTTATTGACTTCTAGCCAAATACTTTCTCCTCTGGGTGAGGGACACAGCAGGTGGAAGCTTTCTGGAATCTCAGGCACATGAGCAAGTGTATTATCTCCAAAGTTCTCAGAGTTGTTTGACTTCTGTGAGGGCATTTTAGTGGAAAACATGTAGAGTTTGTGGTTTCCTTGGGTTATGCACAGTTATTTGGCCTCTTCACATGGTATGCAGAAGTCAGCTAAGGGGTGGGAGTTATGCACACTATTAAATGGTCCCCCAAAGAAGTCCACATCCTTATCCCCAGAAGCTGTGACTGTGTCAATTTACATGGCAGCAGGGACTTTGTAGATATAATTAAATTAAGGATTTTGAGAGGGAGAGATTATCCTGGGTTACCTGGGTGGACCAGCCTAATCAAAGGGGGTCTATAAAAGGGATGCAGGGAATCCAAAAAAGGAGCCAAGTGGAAATGAGAGCAGTGGGGAGATGTGACTATGAGCCAAGGAGTGCAGGTAGCCCACAGAAACCAAAAAAAAGGCAAGGAAACAGATTCTCCCCTGAAGCCTCCAGCACAAACATGGTCTCATTAACACTTTGATTTTAGATTTCTGACATCCAGACTGTAAGATAATATGTTAGTGTTATAAATTGCAAATTGCTAACTTTGTGTAACTTGTTACAGCAGCAACAGGAAACTAATACAGTGATCTCTAATTAAGAGAGGAGGGTCCAGGCAATCAGCCTGAGAATGAGGCCATGAGTAGTTGCTTTGTTTGAATTTGTGCTTCCTACAGAGGGCCCTTCAGAATCACAACACAAACACAATCTAGGAGTTGAGCAGTAAAGAAATTATTTGGGTTTGGGTTGGGCCAGGGAGAAAAATTTCCAATATAAACTCAAATTAATGAGTTCAGGGTAGACTGTTAAAAGTAATCTAGAACAGTATGAAACTATTACGTCAGATCTGTCCAATAGAACATTCCACAAGGACAGAAATGTTCTGTGTCTGCCTCATCGGTTATGGTAGCCACTAGCCACATGGGGCTAATAAGAGCTTGAATTACAGATAGTGTGATAGATGAGCTGAATTTTAAATTTAACTTAAATATAAATTATTTAAACAGCCACCTGTGACTTGTGGCTATCATCCTGGGTCAACACTAACAGATATAATGTGAGCCACAAATATAATTTTTAAATTTTCTATATGTATAGTTTCTATATATATTTATATTTTAAAAGGCAAAGAAGACTAATGATATTAATTTGATGATGCATTTTGTTTAATTGAATTACTAAGTAGCTACCATTTCAGCATGGAACTAATATAAGAATTAATGAGATATTTATGTTTTTTTCATACTTTCCTTTTTGATACAAGTCTTCAAAATCCAGTGTTGGTTCTACACGTAGAGCACAGCTCACTTTGGATCATGTGCCCCAAGTGCTCAACCCCCACAGGTGGCCAGCCCCTACTGCACTGGACACTGCCAATCATTAAGTCACAGATGAGGGGCGGTGGAGGGGGAGAAGGTGAAATGACTTGTTTTCAATTTTTTCTTCTTCCTGCAAGCCCTGCTTATTTTTGTTGCCTGCGTTTCCTCTGAGAGATACATAACTTCAGGCAGTAAGTGAAAATTCAAGGTTGTTGTTCTTTCCTCCTACCAACCTATTTCTGCCAACAAACACTTAATATGACACTCAAAATACAATTTGTAAATTGGTGGGCTGATTGAATTCTCAGACATGGAGATGAAGAAGATGGTGATAGGAGGAAAGAGAAGAGGAGGATTTGACTTGATTTGCAGAAACCAGCAGTGAGCCTAAGGAAAGAGTAACATGATTGGGCTCGCTAAATAAGCTTGGCAGAGGACCACATTTCTCAGACAGGAGGGCTCTGAAGGTCCATGCATACCAGAGCTCTTGGGATGTTTAGTTTGTTAAGATGCAAATACCAGGAACTGCAAGGTCAGATTGCTCCTTGTATGTGGGAGCTATGAGTTGTCTCTCTTAATTAGCTTCCTAAATGATTATTGCATGAAAGCATATGAGTCCCTGGGTTTGATTTCTGGAATTTCATAACAAGCTAAAAACTTGTAAAGAAGCTGGAATTAGAAAATTAAAATTGCTTCTGGGCTGAGGTCAACATTACTCTTAATAAGCTAGACTCAACAACAGAACAACAAAGGACAATTTCAACGTTATTGGCTCATTTATAAATGCACTTGACTGAGAATGGAGGAAAAGCACCCAGAACTGTCGGATTCCTTAAGAGCCCCTATATTTCCTTTTATTCTGTTTAGCTCTAAGAAAGAGTCCTCTTTTACTTGACCAGAGATATGGCAAATCATTATGGTCATTATGTCTGGGTCTGGCTTTTGCTGTTCAAGAGTTGGAGTTTTCTGCTGATTCAATAAGCAAATCATTGTTTTTGTTGATTCTCCATGAATTTGCAACAGCAGTGGTTTTGCCTGGTAATCACAAGCAGGAAATGTGCAGCGGCTTGATGTCTGCAGAAAAGGAATAAAACATGAAGACAAGAAAGGGCTGAAGGTGAGGAGATGCTGCTTCACATTTGCAATTCCAGGAGGAATGCAAGAGGGACTGTCTCCCCAGAGGTGCAAGAAAGCCAGAAAGACTTCACATTGTGGACCACAGGGGAATATGCAGGATGGGACCAAAGTCCTCTTTCTGGTACTCTCCAGGATAAAGTTCTTCAACGTCTAAGCCTCAAAGTCTCCCCTGCCTCTCCAGGAGCCTCGTTAAAATGCACACTTCCACTCTGAGATTGATGACGACTTGAGGGGCTCAAAGTCTTCGCTGGAGAAATCTGCCATTAGCTGCACAAAGTAGCGACCATCGATTGCTCATGGAATGCTTATTCTGCCAAACACCGTTCAGAGGGCTTAAGTACATTATCCAATTTTATCCTCGTTATTGTCCCATGAGGTTGCAAATGTTTTCATTTTTGTACAACAAGGACACCGAGGCACACAGACGTTAAGTAATTTGCCTGAAGTCACATAAGTGGCTAAATAACAGTTGAGTCCAGCTTTCTTCTGTCTTCAAACCTTGTGTTATCCACTAGGCTGGTGTTTCTCAAAGTGAGGTCCCGGACCTGCATCATCAACTTCACCTGGAGACTTGGAAGACATGCAGGTGCTCCGGCTTCTGTCCAGATGTACTGAGTTGGGAACTCTGGGCATGGTCCAGTAATGTGCAGTGGAGCACATCTTCCCAGTGACGCTGATGAGTGCTCAGTTTTGAGAATCATAGGGGTGGGACTAAGGATCCTACCACCCAATGACAACACTGCAGTGTGATGAGGCAGGGGGCAGAAAATTTCTTCCATTCTATTGGTTTTGGTGACATTCCCCTTGCAACCGTAAAATGAGAGTATGGATGATGATGGCAGGAGAGATGGAATGATGTCCCACATGTCACAGAACCTCCACTCCCTCCGGGGAGCCATAGGTTCATTCAAGGAGGAGGAACCAAGATACCTTGTCATTTGGGTTATGTGCATTTGCTGCTGAATAACAGGACCCAGAGGTGGGATTGGGAAAAACCAAGAATAAAGGAAAGGGATCACCAGGGCAAAGGCAGGTGGCAAAGGAGTTTGCAGAAGCAGGTGGTCCAAAATATGGCCCACACATCACAGATGAGCAAATAGGTAGAAAGAGGTGATGTATTTAAAATTGAGGATTCAGATAAAGCCTCTTAATCCCCTTCTGGTATGGCAGAAATCAATAGCCGAATTCCCAGGGCTTGCATTTGCTAATGTGTGTGTAGTGAGCATTAAACAACTGAATAATGAGGCCCAAAGTAGGGTAGTGGTGCCACGTCTCTGGGCATGCCTTAAGGGCGTTGTCAGGACATCAGCATAAATCAGTGCTTTTCAAGGTAGCGCCTGCCTGGAAGGTTGCTGTCCCCTGTCCTCTACAATAGTCGTGCAGGATATAAGGCATTTTGCAGAAAGTATTCATGGGAAATTTTCCAAATCAAGGCAACCAACAGATTGCATTTCCATCCTTCATAGACCTATGGAAAGGAACCCATTGACACAGAAATAGGGAGAGCCCAGAAATCCAGCTGTTGAAATCTGAGTTGTCATCTAGAGAGAAAAGAACTGTCAAGACTGAGTTCTGAATAATTACAGGCAATGAGATGGAGAAGGCTCTGCAGTTAGTGACCCTCAGGGGATCATCAGGTACAGGCATGCAGTAAAAATCTGGACCAGAAGGAGAGACCCTGGCTAACAGAAAGAGAGGACAGGGAGCCAACACTAGTGGCCCCTGTAGTTACAACTTTCACTAATTTGTATACGTAAAATCAGTTCCTATTGGAGTCAAATCCCTTAGTGGCTGTCAGGGGATAATATTTGCCTTATGGGCAATATCATGCCAGAATTTAAAGATAGCTCCCAGGAGATCTCCTCTGCTGTATATTGAAATTCATTTAATTATGATGTAGTCTCCACTTTTGGAAAAACACTTAAAGTGGGAAAGTTCAGATTTACACAAAAGATAAACCAGGGAGCAATTAATTCCTAGACTGAAGAATTCTTCCATTTGCAAGAGGTGTCACTGTAGTATTTTTTTTAAGTTACAAGCTTTTAAAATTAATGCATTTAAAGTCAAGTCCAAACCCAATTTTCCCCTGTTGCTTACACAGTACATAAGGTGAGGAATGCCTATATTTGTTGTGTATATTTTGTAATAGATTTGGCTCATACAATTTGTTTCTGCACAGGGCCAGGGGCACCATGAGACAGCAGTTCCTCTGGGCATCACTGACTTCTGCCTCTCTCTGAATTCTGACATCATTAAGTTGTGTCTGCATTTCACTGTACTGCACCATGCCAATTATAGGTGTTAACATTTCCAAAAAAAGAATCCTTGAGCTACAGATCCCTAGTTTGTGATCACCTGTGCTCAGTGTATACACACATGCACACACACGGGATTTATTTATTTTGCTCTGCCAAGACTTCTGTTTTCAGTTGGTTTTGGCAGTAGGTTGGTGTGTTAGTCAGTTTTGCATCACTGTAACAAATAACCGAGATAATCAACTTATAAAGAGAAAAGGTTATTTTGGCTGATAATTTTGGAGGATCCAATTCACAATCCATTGGCTCATTGTTTTGGTAACACATCATGGCAGAAGGGTGTGGTAGAGAAAACCATTTTACTTCCTGACCACACAGCAGAAGAGAAAGAGAGAGAGAGAGGAAGGGAATAAGGTCCCATAATCTCCTTTAAGGTCAAATTTCAATGATCTAAGGACCTCCTATAGGATCCTACTTTCTAAAAGTTCAATGGCATCAACCTGAAGACTAAGCCTGTGATACATGTGGCTTTGGGGGACAGTCAACATCCAAACTATTACAGTTGGATACAGTTGATATCCACAAGTCCAGCCATAAAATGATACGTGAATTATTTTTGGAAGGTGATTACTTACATGGTGCTGTGAAACCAACACCACCTCACCCAAGTTGATCTGCCCTGGCCAGAATCCACAGAGGTTTGGCCAGAACCAGGTTTAACAGTAGATGTGTCTCTTTAGCAAGTCTGAGAATCTCATGTTCATTCTGTTTACTTTATGGCCTCAATCTGGCCCTTCATTTAGACCTGAAGGTTCATTTCCAGCTGAGAATCTTGTTCCTGGCCTTACTTCATATACTGTAGGCAACTAAAACACGAGCCACCAACTTCCTTTGAATAATTTCTCGCCATTTTTTAGAATTTAGGTGGAGCATGTCATGGGCCGGGGATTGTTCCTGCTTCAGGTGGACACTTTAGTTTCAGGGTCAACAATGAATCCTACACTTTTTTTTTTTTTTTTTTTGCTCTGCTTAACTTCTTGCTTCGCTTTCATCTTCCTGAGGTGGGATATTCTGAGAAGCTTGTTGAACAGAAGGAGCTCCACTGAGAATAGACATCAAGGTGGGTTTAACTCTTAATAAATCAAACACGGAAAGAGGCTGAAGTGACCGTGACTCCGTTTCAGGAGAGGCAGGGCTGTGGGGGTCTCTTTTGTGGGGTGGGGTAGTGATGGCGGACCGAGACTTTGGGGGAATTTCCTTGGAGAGGCAGTTGTGGGGGAGTCTTGGTGGGTTGTGGTTGTGGACCTCTGTGGATGGTGTCACACTGCCTTGAAAGGGAGCAAACGTTCTCATGGGCGTTTATTCTGGGAGGAAGTCAAGTCCCCAGCAGAAAAGGAGAACTTCAGAGGCTGACCTTAACCGGAGGCAAGGAGCAGAGCAGGAACAGTCACTGGTCAGGAAATCCTGGGATGCTGACCAGAGTGAGACACGATAAGCTGTCTGCCTCCCTGGCTTCTCCAGGAGCCAGAATTCCTACATCCACCTTGTTCCTGTGGGAGAACCACTCTGAGCAGCCTTGTGAGTCCCTCAAATGATTTGGTTCCCTACCTTAAGGTCCTTGAGATAGTGGGGGGAAGCCCAGAGAGACTGGTTGCCATGACTTCCAATGGACCAGGCACAGGCATATCTTTTCTTATTTAGTTTTCATTTGCTCAAGAAAGAATTATGTTTACTCCCACTGAAGAGCTGAGGTTCCTGAAATTAAATGCCCTTCCAGAAAGAAGGGCTTCTGTTCCCAGCCTGTGGATGGCAGCTGTGGGCGGAAAGGAAACCCTCACTCTCTCTGCTCCTTCTCCCTCGTAACCACCATTCTCACTCTCTTCCTGTTAGGTCCCCTTGGCATCAAATCTAATTTGTGGGCACTGGTCAAGAATAAAAAGCTAAGGTGTTACATCTTCCTAAGTAACTTGGATCTCGATTTATGTTGAACTTTGGGTCAAATATTTACTATCTTAAGCACCAGTGATTTGGGCGGTAAGTCTGGAATTCTGACCTACCTTATGGTAGTGGTTCTCAAGAGTTTAACAGGGATTGGCAAGCTCCAGCCTGTAGGCCGAACCCTGTCCCATACCTGTCTGTGAGTAGCCAGATGCTGAGAATGATTTTTATTTTGCACTTTGAAATGGTTAAAAAAAAAATCAAAAGAAAACTAGCATTTCACTGTATGAGAAACGCCTGATATTTCAATTTCAGTGCCGTGGTTTTAGTCTTTTTGGATAGTTGTACCCATCCATTTTCATCTCGTCTGTGGTGACTTTCAACCTGAGGGACAGAGTCGAGCAGCTGCCACAGAGACCATATGATCTGCGAAGCTTGACATATTGACTATCATCTTGTTATGGTTTGGATAAGAGGTGTCCCCCAAAGCTCCTGTGTTAATGGAGGACTGCTTCAGAGGTGAAATGATAAGACTATCAGACCTGTAAACTCATCAGTGGATTAATCCATTTGATGGATTAATAACTTGAAAGGACCACGGTGCTGGGTGGTCATTATAGGCAGGTGGGGCATGGCTCCAGGAGGTGGGTCCCTGGGACTGTGCCCTTGGAGGTTACATCTTGTCTCCCTGGCTTTATCCCATCTCTCTGTGCTTCCCAACTGCCAAGGAGGTGACTGGCTTTCCTCTGTCACGCCCATCCACCTTGATGTCTGCCTCACCTTGGACCCAGCATGGTGGAATGTGCCAACCATCAACTGAACCTCTGAAACCATGACCTCAAAATACATTTTTTTTCTCCTTTAAGTTGTTCTGCTCAGGTGTTTTTGTCACCGTGATGAAAATCTGACTGACTCTCTCTATCCAATAACAAGTTTGCTGAGCTGTGGACCGAAGGGTTTGTAAAAGACAGATTGCTAATCCCCGGTCTCAGAGTGACTGGTTCAGTACGTCTGGGTGGGGACCAACATTTTATTTTTATGATCATTTCTTAGATAAGGCTAATATTGCTCTTCAGCCTTGCCTGGACACTGGACCTAACTAGCTTGGATCCAACCCTGGAGATTTGGGTGTAATTGGTCTGGGTGTTGGGATCTCCGAAATTTTAAAGGGAGTTTACAATGCAAACACTGTCCAATAGAAATACAGTAAGTCACATATATGATTTGATATTTTAGTAACCACGTTTTAAACGCTGAAAGCAATTTTAATAATATGTTAATAATGTGTCTTATCATTGATAAATAATAGGTTGATATATTTTATTTCACTCAATTTCTTGGTTTGAATATTCAATGTCTCCCAAAGGCGTGATTCCCAGCTGATGGCCCTGTGGGGAGATGGTGGAACCTTGGGGGTGGGGCCTTGAGGGAGGAAGTTAGGTCATTGGGGGTGTGCCCTTGGAAGAGACACTGGGACTCTGGCCTCCTTTCTTTTTACTTCCTGGCTACCATGGGGAGTGCAGCCTTGTTTTACCATATGTTCCCACCACAATGGGCCTCCCACAGGCCCCCAAACAATGGAGCCAAGAGACCATGGACATCAACCTCTGAAACTGTGAGCCAAAACCAACCTTCCTTATTGTAAGTTGATTTTCTCAGGCATTTTGGCACAGTGACAGAAATCTAACATACTCAATATATCCAGAATATTATTTCAACATAGCTGTTTTGAATGTGTCTACCATGTTTTAAGTATTTATTGAAACTGCAAAGTCATATCTTAATGGTATTTGGAAGTGAGTCTTTTGGGAAATAATTAGGATTAGATGAGATCACAGAGATGTGGCTCTAGTGATGAAATTTGTACCTTTATAATAAAAGAGAGACTTGAGCTAGCACACATGCTCTGTCATGGGACACCCTGTGCCATGTTATAAGGCCCTCCCCAGATGCTGAGTGGATGCTCGTGCCAACCTCCTAGATTTCCCAACCTTCAGAACCACAAGTCAAATAAGCTCCTATTCTTAAAAAATTACCGAATATCAGGTGTTTTGTTATAGCAACAGAAAATGGATGGATGCAGACGTATAACCAATGTAACAATGATCAAGACTTTTACATTTTTCTTTTCATGTTTCATCTTTAAAACCGAGTTGTAGTTTACACTGATGACATGTTTCAATTCAATTTCAGAGGGTCAGGAGCCACATATAGCTTGTGGTCCCTGCAGAGAATAGCATGGGTCTAACTAATATGCAATTGAGATCCAGTGCAGTGAGGGCCCTGGAGTATCCTGTTTGTTAGAACATGCTTGGTTGTCACTTAATAATATTCTTATATTTTCATGTAATTCAATAATCTCCTATGATATCATTTAAAATCACAGCTTATTGTGTGCCCCTTGGTTTAGCTAAACAATGACCTATTTAATAAATTCCCTATAATTAGTTGGTGGCTATGGACCAGACCTAAGCTAGTTACAGCTAGACTGTTCTTGAGTATCAGGAGAATTGACTATAGCTTCCTTCCTTAGGTTTACTAATTTGGTGTGGTCATTAAAACTTTCAATTAATCTCACTTTAGCCTTAAAATTGAGGCCAAGCTTATGGATTTAGTTGTACAACACGGAGGTGAAGTGGAACAGATCTATATGATTCAATGCTATAAAAGGAAAGAGGGTCTCAGGAAATACTCACAGAGTAGAAGATATAATGTTGCCTGTTCTGTCACCTTCTCAATGAGCCCAGTACCTGGATAAGGGGATTGTAGGGAAAGAATACAGAGTGGATACTTCATAATTGCCCTGACATTCTATGCCAGTCTTTGATGCAGAACTTTCTATACATTCACCTTCCACATAATGGGCTTGCTTCCAGATCACAGTAATAAAGCAAATATCACAATAAAGTGACAGATGACTTTTTTGGCTTCCTGGTGGGTGCATATTAAAGTTACATTTATGTTGTACTGTAGTCTATCAAATGTGTAAGAATGTTATGCTAAAAACACAATGTGAATACCTTAAATAAAAAGTATTTTGTGGGGCTGGGGATATAGCTCAGTTGGTAGAGTACTTACTTTGCATGCACAAGGCCCTGGGTTCACCCCCCAGCACCACCAAAAAAAAAAAAAAAAAAACCCAAACAAACAAACAAAAAACCTTTGTGGCCAAGAAAGTGTGAGACACAGATACAGAGTGAGCACATCTGTGTCTATAGCCCTGCTCCATGCAAGGTTGCCAGAATCCACCAATTTGTAAAAAATGCAGTATCTGTGAAGTACGATAAAATGAGGTAAGTGTATTCAACTGCATATATCATTTAATATAAAATAGGTTACGATTCCCTTTTAAAAACTCTTAGATTTACTTTATGGGGAAAAGAGAATTTGTCTCTCTTCTTTTCTGCAATGATAAACTAATATTTGAAAGCATAACCTTGCAAATTCATCATAAAAGCAAAGATTTCTAAAATAGGTAAAAACACAGGCCTTCAGTTCTACCATTTAGAAAGAACTACTCTTCTCTCCTAAATGTTTACATCCAGAGTTCTTTTGGTGTTTATGATTGCACACATTTAAATAAAAAACAGGATCCAACAGAGATATTCTGCTTCTTTTTTGCTTAATAATATTATTACATTTTCATGTTATTCAATAATCCCTATGACATTATTTAAAATCACAGCATATTGTGGGCTCCTTGGTTTGGCCAAACAATGACCTACTTAATGAATCCCCTATTATTGGACACACAGGTTGTTTTTCCCCAGTTGTCAATCACCCCATTAATAATGCTGCCAGAAGAGCATCATTTGGTCTTTGGATCCAATACACTTCCTGCTTTAGAGCTAGCAAAGGGAAGCCCAGAGGAAAAGGAGACATTATTTTACACTTGCAGTCTCACTAAGCCTGACTAATTTTGTAGTTTTCATCTGCCTTGGAGGACAGCCAGTGGGATGCAGTTTGCAGAGGGAGGCACAGAAATGTGGTGGCAATGATAGCAATCACTCAACCGCAGTGGACACCGGAGTGTGCCGCCCACGGTGGACACTGAGTTTTCTCACCATTCTGCTAGGAAGAACCTGCAGGTCCCTGGGACCGTTTCCTACATGATATGTCACAGCAGCCTGTGCTTGGGTTTGGACTGGCTTCACTTCTCCCTGTGTCTCTGGTGTCATTTCCCCTCCTCGTCCTAGTGTCAGTCACTTCTCTGGAACAGAATCCTTCCTGTGGTGGATTTGTGGGTGGGTTAAAACAATTTAATAACCCAAGAAGCCTCTGAATTTAAAATGTTAGCTTCTCTGGCTTATGTAATTTACATAATCATTTGTGCATGCAACATTTGTATATTGCTCTTCTGATTGTTTTGCACTATCTGAAATTTCCTGGCAGGTCCCCAAATGCCAGCTCCTCAGCTGCCTATGCAGTATCATCCCCATAGCAATAAAGCAAATAAATGGTTGCGGAGCTTCCCAGCATCCAAATGAGGTAAACAAGGGCTTCTGAGCTGGTACACCAAATTAGACACCCCAAATCGTTTGAGGGAACAGTCTTTCTCCTGTTGTATTAATTCTATTAAGGGCATGAATAGAGGAATTAAAAAAATAAGGTTTTCTTAAGCTTGAGGGGCCCGGTGAATTTACTGTTTGCTTTGTGTCTTCGTGCTGTGCATACGCATCATGAGATGGTCATTTTGAGGTGGGCGGTAAGGTCTGTGTTTAAAGCAGTCGTGTGTCCCTATGCAAATACAATCCAGGTATTTATTAAATCTTTTCCGTCAGCTCTCTATGCCCTGTCTGCAGAAAGGTTAATGGGGGACACACTCACAAATACACTTCCAGCTGAGATAAGGTCTGTGGCAGAAATAGAACATGATGCTCTGGGAGAAGTGAGAGGGAGCAATTCATTTGGCTGGGTTTGAAGGAGGCTTCTTGGGTTAGATCTGGACAGAAGAAGAAAAGTGGGAAGCAGGCTTTACAGGCTAAGGGGACCACCTAAACAATGTTGTATGTGTTAATGTGCAGGCCTTGATCAGAAAATGGCAATATTTCGTTGAGGTGGTTGTTAATGGTGCATATGGAGAATGGATGGAAATGTAGCTAGAGAGGAGGGATAGTCAAATTTATGATATACTTTGGTCATCAAAATAACTCAGGCTTTGGAATAAACCTAGGTGGTCATCAACAGATGAATGGATAAAGAAAATGTGACACACACACACATACACACATATATTCACACATTGAAATATTACTCAGCCATGAAAAGGCATGGAATTCTACCATTTTCAGCAATATAGGTAAAAGTAGATGACACTATGTAAAGAGAGATAATGCACAGAAATATAGTTACTATTCTCACTTATGAATGGAAGCTAAAATGTCGATCTCAAAGATGTAGAGAATAGAGTAATAGTTATTAGAGCCAGAAAAGAATGTGGGCTGAGGAAAGAAGAGAGGAGAGTTAGTGGGCTCAAGATACTACTGGATAGGAGAATGGGTCCTAATGCTCTACAGCATAGTAGGAGAACTATGATTGACACTTAATTGATTATTTCAAAATAGCTTGTAGAGAGGATTTTGAAAGTTTCCAGCATTACTTTGTACCTGAGGGTGATAGATCTGTCAGTTACTCAGACTTGATCATGAGACATTGAGTACTCGTATTGAAATGCCACAGTATACCCCATAAATATGTAGGATCACCATGTGATGGAAAAATGTATTTTAAAAATATTGATAAAATGACAGTCTTTATTCTACAGGAAAAGATACTCTTGAAGTCCTTTGGGCAGGAGGTGACATTTCTAGAGCTTTGACTAGAAGAGTTAGCTGGCAGCTGTGTCAGGGGTGGAGAGAGACTTGATCTAGGGACTGGAAAGACATCTAGTGTCTGTACTTTCTTGTTAAGTTGGTAGGACTTCCAGGTGACCCATCTCCACATTTGGGTTCAAGCTCCCTTATTTGGTAAAAAAAAAAAAAAAAAACTGAAAATATAATCAAGAGGCTTGAGATAGGACAATGGATGTTGGCCATAGGTGACAGCCTATGAAGTGGTTAGCCTTTCCTGGGTGGGAATTATTTAATCATCAGCTCAATATGATTTGAATTCCTCCAGAACATTCTATACAATCAGGTCTATGTTGTCTTTTATCTTTATTTTTAAGATATTTGTGTTTAATTGACATGGTAATTACATATATATATGGCAGAGTGTGGCATTCCAGATGTGCATGTAATGCATAACTGGCACGCTACCACTTCAGTGTGTGTGTGTGTGTGTGTGTGTGTGTGTGCATGTACACACACATGTATTTGTAGTTAATGATCCTCACATTTCAGGCACATTTGAGATACAGTCCACCCTCTGTGTCTGTGAGTTCCTTATCTCTGGATTTTTTATCCCAACATTCAACTGACCACAGATGGGAAAAATGGGAAGAAAATGCATCTGTATTGAGCAGGCACAAAATTTTGGGTCATTATTCCCTAAACGATACAGTATAACAACAGTTTACATCGCATCTACATTGTATTAGGTATTACAAGTGATCCAGAGATTATTTAAAACATACGGGAGGATGTGCCTAGGTTCTGTGCAAACACCACCCCATTTGTCTAAGGGACTGGAGCATCCACAGACTTTGGTAATTACCAGGTGACCTGGAGCCGGTCCTCCACTGGTGCCCACGGGCCACTGTAGAGGCTAACCAAGGTGATACTGCTCACACTTGGGAAATCCGTAGTCGGCTGGGGATGACAGACAGGGGTAAACAGGTATAGTACCATGTGGTGGGTGCTGCAAGTGAGTTGTCTGCCACACACTTATGGGAGAAAGGAGGCTGAGGAGCAGAGCTGCAAGAACTGTCATTTGCAAATCACAGTGAAGTTCTGCAGACGTCCTTCTGGTCAACCCTCCTCTAAGTTCCCTGATTTCTTTTCTTGCACAAACATCTTTTATCTGTATCCCTGGGTCTAGGAAGGGGACTCCAATTGCTTCTAGATCTTTCACTTAGAAAGGAAAATTGGGGCTGGGCGTGTAACACACGCCTGGCATCCCAGTGGTTCAGGAGGCTGAGGTGGGAGCATTGACAATTCAAAGCCAGCCTCAGCAACAGCGGGGTGCTAAGCAACTCAGTGAGACCTTGTCTCTAACTAAAATAAAAGAAGGACTTGGGATGTGGCTCAGTGGCTGAGTGCCCCTGAGTTCAATACCTGGTACCCCTCCCCAAAAAAAGAAAATTGGGCATTTTGCAAGGATTCTTGCTGTTTTACAACCCTAGCTGCCTTGAGAGGGAAAATCGACAGGAGGATGACTCTGGAGTGTGGGTTTGGGTTATGCTCCCCGTTGTCCAATGAGAATAGGAAGGAGTCCCTGGGAGGGGGACTAGCCAGTGGAGAATAACTAACCAGAGGAGGTCAGCCGTAGAGCTGACCCACATTTTAATTAAACAAGTGCGTGGGCTCTCTCGCCCAGCGAGAACGTCCACGGAACAGGGTAGAGGAGAGTGTGGCTGTGAGGTCACTATTCGAGACCTCCGGAGACCAAGCAGGAAGCAGGTCTGATTTCATTGCGCAGTTACCATGTATATATAGGCAGTAGCTAAGCAGATGACAGGCAGCCACCAGTGCAATTTCTTGCCACCTGTCCTTGCAGTGACCAATCGAGGAGCGGGCCATGGAGCAAGCACAGGGATTGCAACACGCAGCCTCACACCCAGGGCTGTGCCTACAGGGTAAGCCGTTTGCTGCTCATGCACCTAGCACGAGGGGAGTGGCCTGCCACTCAGACACCATGAATGCACTTGTCCCAACAAACAAGGAGGCTTGGTTTGACTGGCAGGTGAGGACAAGGACAGGAGGGGTGGGGACAGGCTTGCTCTTGGCTGTGTATGGAGGAGGGGTAGCAGATTAGTGAACTGAAGGAAAGGCAGCTAATGCAATAGGGCTTCGGCTTCTCTGCTTCCAGTCTAGCTACCTGAAGGCCCTGTCAATCAACTGCCCGCAGGGGAAAGCAGTGAGATGTGGTTAAGTCTCACTGTCTTTCCTCTTTCGAAGTCCATTGCTCTATCAACAAGACTGCACCAATCATCGAACCTGGGAACAGCATTGGATTTTCATGGATTTTGGGGAAGTGATTGGACCCTTCTTCTTCTAGCCTTTTTCTTAAGGTGCCACTATTCACAGGAACAATCCCGTTGGGAGACCATCTTCTATACAATGTCTCATTTTTGAGGCTCATGACAGCCCTGTGGGGAGGCGTTTCTTGTGATTTGTTTCTAAAAGGTGCCGATGAGTGAGGCTCAACTTGTCCCAGGATGGGGGAGAGGGGGTGGGCAGCGGACTCGGTCCCGGGGTTCTGACCTCGGATGTAAGCCTTGGGTCGGGCAATGACTTACCTCCTTTCCTTCTTCCACAGAAAGAAAACTTGGGTAGATCGTCCTCGCAGATAGGATAGGAGAAATTCAGAACAGAAGCGCCTTTTGAGAGGAGGAGCACCTCCAGGAACAGCTCCCGGATATCTTCCCCTAAAGGAGAGGAGGCGGCCATCACTAGGACTCCACAGCAGGAGACAAGGACCCTTATTTCCCTTTGACTGCTTTGTATGGAAAACTTTTTTTTTTCCCTAGTAAAACAACACTGAAACCATACTGAGGGGACTGTGATGACCCTGGGTATGAAAACCGGCCCATTCTCAAGTGCTACCTCTTTGGGGCAAGGTGGCTCCTCTGCTGTGTGGCTCACCTTCAATGCTCTGGCCCCTTAATGAGGTGTCTGCAGGGGGCTTCCAGAACTTCTCAGCTCCATAGTGCCCTTTATCCCTAGTGGCCATGTGGGGTGTGGTCAGCCCACACACCCCCCTGATGTTGCCAGGCAGGCGCAGGCACCTCTGTGGTCTGGTTTCCCCAGCTCTCTGCCTTCTCCTCTCTCTTCCTTTTTATGTTCTACCTACTCCTGTTCCTCTTTTCTCTCTTTCATACTCTCCACAAAATATTTCTTGAGATGCTGCTAGAGTCCTGACATTGTGCAAAGTTCTAGAGACACACAGTTGGGTGGGTTCTCGGTCTCTGGGAACGTCTGCTCTATTTCTCTGGATGGTCCCACACGCTAGGTTGATGGAATCCTTTTGCTCTGGTTTTGATAAAACTGTTTTAGGAAAGGAGATAATTTAGTAACTAGAGCAAACCTATAAGCCGATTGTAATGGCATGATCAAATAAAAAACACCACAGAAATTGCTGTGGCTCATTGACTGGGTTGTGTAGAGACTGCACGTCTCCTCTTTGCCCAGGTCAAGGTCTAAGAACTTGGATTAGCTGCTCAAGACACAAAATAATGCAAATGACAAACCATGCTGCTTGGGGAAGGGAATAGATTTGTCTGTGACTGAGATACTTAAGCAAAGGATCTCTCCTAGAGAGATAGAAATACTTAGTCTCAAAATATTTTCTTGGGGTTTGGGATGTGGCTCAAGTGGTAGAGTGCTCACCTAGCATGCATGAGGCACTGGGTTCGATCCTCAGCACCACATAAAAATAAAATATTGTGTCCACATAAAACTGAAAAATATATTTTAAAAATATTTTCTTTTTTTTTTTTTTCGCTGGGTATACTGATTTCAGGTACTTATCCCATCCAGAGAGGTGTATAGAGTCTTTTTGGTAGAAAAATGGAACATTAAATGAGAGTGATACTTTACTTGGATATTACCCAGAAAGAGGATTGAAGGTGGAAACAGAGTTAATTCCAGAGAATGGTGGGGGACTACTAGGCTAGCCAGCCATTATTGATCATATGAGTCAGTTGGTGTGTGGGGCAGGAAGTTGTGCCGTGCTTTATTTCGTGGTCATAATTTCTACTTACTCAGAATGATGCCAAATCTAATGCTGAGATGCGGTTGTAATTTTTTGGAACACTGGTCAACAGAAAAGCCGAAATCCTGCAAAGGATCTGCCAAGAAGAAAAAAAGAAAAAAAATAGAATATTCATGTGTATATTGTATAACAATTGTGTTAACTAACCCAAGTTCACTAAAATTTATTCAAAAGAATATTACAAAAATACTTTTAAAAAAAGTAAGTTTTCACCAGCAACTCCTGGTCTCTCCAAAGTCAGTGTTGGCTCCACTCTTAGAGCTGGTCCACCTCAGCTGGTCAAGGCTCTGTTTACACAGATAACAGGGTCCTGAGCCACAGAATTAGGACAGCATCTTGATCATTGGGTTTCATCTTTGCCTGGTGAATGATTTTGTCATTCAAACTTTATCTTCTGAATTTTTATCTCTGCCTGAATTCTTTTTTTTTTTTTTGAGAAATAGGAAAAAAAAAAAAAGCTTGCTTGAATTCTTTTGGCTCCTGAACTTTTGGCTTTAAAATTGTTCATTAATTGTAGAGAATACTTCATAAAATATTGATGATTATAATGAAACAGAGAGAAAAATGTGCAGATTATCAAAGTTAAGAGCTGCTGTTGTGATTTCATTTCATCCCACCCCATCCTACCCACTCCCATCCACTATAATAATACCCCTCTGCAAATATTCCACTATGTGCAGGGTATTGCGTTAGATATGACAGAGTCTATGATGATAATGTAATTTAAACATAACTTATGCTCATTCAAAAGGCTCCGATGGCTCATCTATGTCTTAGAGTAAGTGCACAAATGTTCTACTGGCTCCAGCTTCCCAACTGCACATCACAAATCTATTCCTTGAGACTCAGTCTCACGCATCCCTGGAGCCTGGGGTGGCCATGTACACACTCAGCCAATTCCCAGCATACCTGACTTGCTTGTGAACTCTCTCCCATCTCAGATGATCTTAGTCTTTTTGTTCATTGTCTAAACACTCAGTTCTGGTTCATTCCTAGCTTTTGTGAAGGCTTCTCTGATAATCCTGAAAACAGCCTTTCGTTTCTTTGAATTCTTAAAATAGTTAGGTCTGAAAAACTTTTTAAAGTGTGTGCATATCTACAACTTTGTGCTTTGCTCTGTGCCAGATCCTTACAACACTTCATATACACATGAGAATTCTCAAAAGGAGGGGCCAGTGTTTGGGTTTGTTGGTTTGTTCTATTTTTTTTTCCATTTTCTTTATGTTTACCACTGGTTCTAATAGAGGAGAGCTAATTTATTTTCTCATTCTTTTTTTTTAAATTGACACATAATTGTACATATTTATAGAGGTATATAATATGATATTCTGGAATGTTTATACAATGAGCAATGGGATCAAATGTTGGTAATTGGCAAATCTATCACCTCAAACATTTATCATTTCTTTTACTGGAAATATCCAAAGTCCTTTCTTCTAGATATTTTGAAATATATAATAAATTATTGTTAACAGTAGTCACCGCACTGGGCTATAGAACACCATATTCCATCTTCTTATCTAACACTTTTCTATCTTTTCTCTCCCCTTCCCAGCTTCTGGTAATCACTTCTTCTAGGAGACCAACTTTCTTAGCTTCTACATATGAGTGAGTACATGTGGTATCTGTATTTTTGTTCCTGATTTATTTCACTTACCTAACCTTCTCCAGGCTCATCCACTTTGATGCAAATAACAGAACTTCATTATTTTTATGGCTGAATCATATTCTGTGGTGCTATCACACATTTTTCTTTATCCATTCATCCATGGGGGGACCCCTAGGTTGTTTTCATATTATAGCTATTGTGCCTAGCTCTGCAGAAAACACGGAAGTACAAATATCTCTGCACATATTTAATTTCCTTTGTATAGACCCAATAGTGGGATGGCTGGGTCATACACTGGATTGTTTTTTTGAGTTTGTTGAGGAATCTCCGCACCATTATTGATAATGGTTACACTAATTTCATTCCCACCAACAGTATCTAAGAGTCCCCCTTTGAAGAGACTAAATTTTAGTCAAGGTCTCCCTCTACTAAGCACTGAGCTGTGCACTTTGTAAGAGTTTCCACTTCATTCTCCAGACCACCCAGCGCCCGGCACAGTCTACACACAGGAATCACTCCATTAATATGCATAATAATTGGATGGATGGCATCTATTGACCTATCTGTGTATCAGCTCCAAATCCGCTCCTCTGCACTTGCTTTGTGAAACTGGCCTGTCTGCAACCCTGTTACTCCTTTGTCACCTGCAGGTTGAGGTGTCAGAGAGAGACGGACCTTGGAGCCAGAAGGGGACTTGCTTCTGGTGCACTTGTTGAAAGCATCAGCAGCGATGGCCCATCTCCACAGGAACCCACTGGTTCTAGTGTCCAGCTCTCTTTTGCACTTTCCAGAATCTGTGGGTCCCCAACCCTCTGCCATAACTCTTCCTCAGAGTGGCTGCCCCTTCCTCTGCAGTCGGTCTCAGCCCCACAGGTCCTTTCAAGCATGCAGGTTCCAATAACCCCAACATCTGCTCTTAGCTCTCCTAGCCCCTGGGGGCGGTGCTATTCCTCCAGTGTCCTTATTTTACTCTTTTTAGTTTCTGACAACTGATTCATCAATTCCCCATATTAAATTCCTTCTGTTAAAATAACTGATATGGTCTCCATTTTCCCAACAGGATCCAAATTGGTAGAATAGAGTAATTGAGAGAGAAGTGGGCAGGAGGGAGAAGTCGGGGGTCTGATTTTCTTAATTTCTGTGGTGGGGAAATACAGACTCAGAGAGGTTGTGTTAAATTTCTCACATCCCAGCATTAGAAAGTATCAAGATCCAAACCCAGACTTAAAAACAAGCAAGGAAGCAATTTGATGTCTAGTATTGTGCAGTGATACTCAAAAAGCAGAGCCTCCACTCTGTATGTCAACTATTGGATCTGTTAGATTTCCCAGAATATTTTCTGTGGAGGCGTATGGCACCGGGTAGTTCTTGTTTATAACTGATTTCTCTTTCAGCTTAGTTATGAGCTCCCATTTGCCAACGATAGTGTTCCAGACAGTTTGAGCATCTGCACTGGTGAGCTGGAAGACTCATCAGTGGCTATGGTGTCTGCCCTGGAAATGATCAGGAGGCAATTTCAGTCTTGCAAATTTAACACAGCTGCACCTTCAATCAAAACCCCTTTGGACTGGTCACTACTTTTCCTGGGGGAAAACATCTTTTTTTTTTTTTTCCTTAGGCTCATTAGATTCCTTCCTAAGCATCTTCATGCTGTCTCAGGGCTTCTTTCAACTCAGAAAAGAGGACTAGGGGGATGGAGACAATGTTCTACTACAGTCTTGGCACTCAATATTGGAAGACAAGGAGGCCAGCTAACAGATGTTCACGAAGGTCCATCTTCAGGGTTGTTGATTAATTTAAGTTGCCATCTGAGGCAAAATAGAAGAGGCTGAGTACGCATCGTTGGGTTAATTAGCAGTTACAGAATTCCACGGTATGTTTATCAATGTTTTAAAAGTATAGATAGAATAAACTAAGGCCAGGGGAAGGACATGAAGCTTTTCCATGGCATTAGAAAAACATTGTTAGAAAAACAATCTTAACAGGGAACAAAACCACAAAGAAAACAGTAGGTTGCTTTTCACCGAGGAAATGCACATAGAAGTCCAAAGATGGATTGCTTACAAAGTACTTAGGGATTTGGTAAACTTTTCTACTAGTTATTTCAAATTGATATATGAGATGAGTGATTTTTTTTATTTTTTTATTTTTATTTTTTTTTAGTATAAGCATGCAGTTTGCAGACTGTTTTGGAAAAGTGACCTCAGTTCCTCCCATCCCCCAATCCCACCCTCTTAAATCTCTGTCCTTCCTGGTATTTATTTATATTTTCCACTTAGGCACTTAGCAAGCTCCATGTTACATTTGTTTGAATACCTCCCTCATCTCTAATCAGACTCCCCAGCACTAGGGGCATCGTGTCCTAAGGGCACTAAGCCCCAAGCCATTATTTGCTCAATGAATTATAAAAGGTTATTCTCAATTCACTGAGAACCCTAAAGCAGGGTTTCTCAACCCCACCACTATTGATTTTCTTTTGAATTAGACAATCTTTTATTGTGGGTCTCTTCTGCATCATAGGATATTCAGCAGCATCCTTGGTTTCTACTCACTAGATAACAGCAACTCCCCTGCTCAAAACGCTTCAGGACCACCTACCAAAATAAGACATAGTAGGTTATAATTTTTAAATAGTTCTCATACAGGATGAGTAGTGGTTGGGCATGGGAGACTTTGCCTCGAGTGATTTTTAATATATATAAATCTGATCAACTGATTTTGGATTTTCTAAAACAATATAATTGAAAGCTTAATGAGAGTCAGGGTTCCTGGGCTTCTTATAGACACTTCATTGTAGAGCGGCATATGAGCTGAGGAAGGAAGTCAGACTTCCTAGGGAAATGGAAGCGCTGTTCTTTCTGAGTATTTTTCCTTGACCTCACTCTTACACCCGCTTTCTGTCTGTTCTGTCAACATTGATGTCTCCAGGGTTGGAGGAGCCAGCTGGGCTCAGAGGGAGCAGGCTGGCTGATGACCAATTCTGCAAGCTGCTCTTCAACTTCCCATCTAGCTGTGCATTGATCTGAAAGTTTGTGTCTTGGGCAGCTGTGTTTTGATCGGGGTATTTTAATTTTCTTGTATGAGTGCATGGGATAACATTCAGAGGTCATTGTGGATCTCTAAAAGAGGGCCATGCTTTTTGAAATTCCATGGCTGACTCTCCATTACCAGCATGTCACAAAACTAACCTTCCCGTCTTCCATTTTTTGACTCCACTACGCTCCTTCTGTCCTCTTTCCTCTCTCTGCCAAAAGGAAATAACTTACAATACGGTGAAAGTATTCTAGCCATGTTTTTATATTATTTCCTCATCTTTTTTTCCCACTTGTCAAATCTTATTACTTATAGAACGGCACAGCATGGCCCTGATGGGTCATTATTTCAAATAATAGTAGTTCAATTCCCATTCAAGTCTGCTCTGCCAGGATTTCACTGGGACTTGCCTTGCCCATTCAAAGTTGTATATGTGAGATGGTAGATGCCTAAACATGGTTCTTGATAGCAAATGTAATAAAAATGGAATTAACACCATCACCATGGAGTATCTACTGTTTATAAAATGAGAGATTAGGAACCCCAGAGCCCTGCAGGCTGCCTGGTAACTGTGATGAATTAATTTTTTAGTGTGAAGGTATATTTGAGTTGCTGAACTGAAATTTGGGATCCCTCATTTGTCTGCTTCCAACTACAAAAGAAATGGAATTCATTATTAATAGCCTTTTATTGACAGAAGAGGGTAGAAACACACACTTTGGACTTTGAATTCACCCCCACCCCCACCCCCAAATAACCTGTTTGGCCTCCATCAGCAGGGGAGGTGGTTTTTGTGTCATAATACAATAGTCCCCTCTTAACTGCAGTTTTGCTTGCTGTGGTTATTTGTGGTCAGTTCAAAGATATTGAATAGAAATTTCCCCCAAATAAACAATCCACAAGTTTTCAAATTGTGTGACATCCTGAGTACTGTGATGAAATCTTGAGCCATCCTGCTTGGGAGATGAATCACATTTTTGTCTAGTGTATCCACACTGTATACACTACCCACCCAACAGTGACTTAGTAACTTTCTTGGTTATCAGATCAACTCTGGTAGTTCTGCAGTGCTTATGTTCAAGTAATCCTGATTTGACTTAATAATGGCCCCAAAGCACAAGATTAATCATAGTATCAATTTGGATACACCAAAGAGAAGCTGTGATGTGCTTCCACTAAGTGAAAGGATGAAGGTTTTTTGACTAAATGAAAAAAAAAACCAAATCCTATGTTGAGGTTGTTAAGATCTATAGTAAGAATGAACTATCGTGTCTGAGAGGTTTAGCACTGTGGTTTCAGACATCCACTGTGGGGCTTGGAACATATTCCTGGGGATAAAGGAGACTACTGTAAATAGGATTGCCCTGGACATGCTTCTGAGGTTAGGGATGATCTTTGCTACCAGTTCTCAAACACAGCTGCAGGATGGAATCACTTGAGGAGTAGTGTAAAATACCAATGCCTGGGTCTCCCTCCAGCTGTTCCAATGTCAGGCTTCCTCAGATTGAGATTCTTAACCCCTCCCTGGGTGATTTTATTGCCTCACCTCATTTGAAAACCATTGCAATAATCCATACAGGTGTTTTGCTAATTCCCTGGGTATACTACTATCTTATAGGTGGGCTCCTGTATCTACATGCATCATTTCAAGCTCAAAATGTCTCTCTTTTATAAATTTCCTAATAAATGTCTTGACAAAGCAGTCCACAAGTGTTATAGAGTTGATGATGATTTAGGGAATTTCGGGGCTACCTCCCCCTCCCCCTCCCCCAACCACTTGCTGATATCTGTTTCGGGGTCCCTCTCTGCCTCTCCTCTCCCTTTTGTCTCTACAGAAGCAATATGCTTTTCCTTGCTTCAGTGCTGGGGAGTTAGAGTCACACCCAGTTACCCCTGGGCCTCAGCAGCTCCCCTAGTGGCTCCTCAAGGGTTCTTTCTAGAAAGGCAGGGCTCTCCTTAGCTGCAGGTCTTGCCACAGTCCCTAAAAGATTTTTTTTTCTTTTTTCTATTTCACTTTCTGAGCACATGATCCTTGTCCCGAAAAAATTTGAGATGGGTGTCCAGGGACCAAGAAGATAAAGCTAAAAGGACAGACAACAAAGGTTAGTGGAGACTGGCAGAGGGGTAAAATATAGGGCACATCTATCTAAAAAAAAAAAAAAAAATCCTAATTTGGAGAAGAACGTGAAAGAACAGCAAAATTTTGGCAGATCTGAGCCCGGGAGAGCCAGGACCAGAGAGGGCCTGGGGCACACTCAGGAGGCCCGTGCCACTTGCAGGGCTTGGGAGGAGCTCTGTGCCTGGAACTGAGCTATAGTTTATGGGTGGTGTTTGCTTGGGTCTGCACAGATCTTAAGTTCCAAGAGTTCCCTTCAGAAAGATCCTGCCGAGGCCAGGACATTTGACCATGTTTTTGTCTAAAACCAATAAAGTTGTCACGACTCTCCATGGGTAGGATTTTGTACGGACATAGTTTTCGTTCTTCTGGGATAAATGCATGAATGTGGGATTTCTGGGGCACGTGGTAAGTGTATATTTAATTTTATAAGAAACAGCCTGACTGTTTCCCACAGGGACTGTGAGGGGAATCTGGCAGGCAGTTCCCCAGGGAGAAGTCAGAGGGACCTCGTCCAGTGGGTGGTCTGCAACTGCTGTACCTTCTCAGCTCTCTGGGCTCTGGCAAGACTTGCTCTGTGAACTAATTAGTACCACCCGGAGCAAAGCAGCCTTGGCTAATTGTTACTGCTGTGCAGGGGAGGGGACAGCTTGGATGCCTGGGACAGTGGTGTCTTTAATTAGCCACGTCCCTTCCTTCCCAAGGCTGCGTTCAGGGCCTCCGAGGTGATTCTTGCCACATGCAGAGCCCTAAAGACAATGGCTAGTTCTTGAGATTCTGCCCCCGCCCCGAGCTCTCCACAAGGCTTTCTTGAAGGAGATCAATTTAATTTATTATTTTTCCTCCTCCACTTCCTTACACTGCCTCCACGCCCTAGCAAACCCCCAGGAGGAAAAAAAAAAAATCAATTTCCACTTTTCCTGGGAAGCAATCCTGCTGACTCACGAAGGGCCTTCTTTCCCATGTTAGCGTGCCTCAGGGGGCCCAGGACGACTTTGCTTCCCAATGTGGCCTTCTCTGGTTTAAGGACAGAGGAGTGACTCTAGCAAGAGGTCACAGACTGGGTCTTCTGCAGAGAAACAGAGGCCCAATATCTCCTGAGCACAGAATCCCCGGCTCCCCAAAGCTTTCCAGAGAAGGCAATGTGTATGTCCAATGGCTTCCAGAATGTCTTGGACCCAAACCTGGGAAATCAAAACTCCTCATTCCCAAAGCCACTTCACCATTTCTTCTTGCATCTCTTAACATCTCATTGATGAGTCTTCTGGATGTCCCAGCTCAGCAAGAGAGCTCTCCTTTCCAGGAAAGAGAGATGTTCTAACCCAGAATATTTGGGAGTAGGATCTCTTGGGCATGAATAACATGGGATTATAAGCCTTTGCAACTCAACGCTGGAAGAGAAAGGAAGCAACTGTTCTTGGCTTGGCTCCATTGCCAGCAAAATAAAAACCTAATCAAGGAAAGTACTCATTTCTCTGTCTCCTAAATCAACCCGCCCTAGTATTTATTATTCCCCTCTTCGTTAGAGGATTAAAAATGGTTTTGCTAAAAATATAAAGAGAATTGTATTGAGAGGTAGAAAGAAGCCATGAAAACACCAAGATGGGAAAGTGACCTTCAGATGAATAAATGGGATCAGTGCACCTGCTGAATCCCCACCGCCTCCTACTCCCCGCCGCCCCAACCCCACGTTCATCACAAAGCCAGAGTTCATCATCATCTGCTGCACAGAAAAGTTGCAAGAAGCCTGACTCAACACTACACCCTTCTCCTAACACCACCTCTGTAACTGTTTGGATATTGTTCAGCCTTTCCTCGCCATCTGTTCGTGTGTTTTCAGAATATAGCATTTAAAAACTGCTCGTGTGTGTGGAAACATTACCAGACAGATCCGAGGATGCTGCAGCAATCATTCTAAACACCTTTGCCCGGGCTTGAACTTCAAGGATGGAGAAAGCAAAGTCCAGAACTGGGAAACATTTCTGACACAGGAGGCATAAATAACAGATGTTCACAGTAGTTTGTAAGGACAAAGCATTGGAAGGAACCTGAATGTTCAACCAGAGAAGGAGGGATTCAATTGTAGCCTAGTCATATGATGGAGTCTAGTCCTATGATGTTGTACTCTCAGGCCACGAAAATGAACAAACTAAGGCAGTGCATGCTAGCTACCTCCTGGAATAATGTAATAAATCAGTACCCAAATAAGTTGTTAGTGCAATTAATTTCAGTAAATTGTGGGTTACGTATTTCTATGTAGGCAATCACATTGAAATCACATAAAAATGTTTTTGTTTCCTACTTTCAAATTCTCAGACTTTTTTTTTTTTCATCTGAGCCTTCAGTGTAATATTGAATAGAAGTCATGGTGGGCTTTCCTGCCTCATTCTAGACTTTAAAATGAGTCCAATGTTTATCCACTAAATATAATGTTCACCGTAGCTAGCTCTGATCATAGGTGCATTTCTTTAGAGAGCAGATAGCCGACTGTTGATCTGGCATTTTAAATTTTGTTTTTAAATCAGGTTAATTCACTCATTTTTTTTATTTAATAGGATTTCTAATATCTTTATAACTATTGCTCATCTTAGTTTGGGTTTTCTTTTTGGGGAGGGTACCGGGGTTGAACTCAGAAGCACTCAACCACTGAGCCGCACCCCCAGCCAAAATTTTGTATTTTATTGAGAGACAGAGTATCACTGAGTTGCTTAGCACCTCACTTTTGCTGAGGCTGGCTTTGAATTCGTGATCCTCTTGCCTCAACCTCCCAAGATGCTGGGAGCTGGGATTATAGGCTTGTACCACGGCACCTGGCTTAGTTTGGGTTTTCTTTCATGATCTTTCTATGCTCCTTTCCAACATGCTTTTGTATTTAAAATTTTTTTAAACTAGTTTGGAAGTTATAAATTTCTAGTCTTGTAGTAGTTCCCCTTCTAATTTTAGCATGAATGTTTTACATAATGAAGCTTAAAGCTCATATTTATCTTAAACCAGTTTCCCCTGGGTATGTATATATGCATTGGTTTATTTATAGTGCAGTAAAAGCACATGGCCTTAAATTGACCATCATACCTATTTTTCAGTGTGTTAGAGTTAAGTCTGTTCACATTGTTGTACAAAAGATCCCTAGAACTTTTTCATCCTGCATAACGGCACATTTATCTTCACTCTCTTCCCTGAAAGATGTAAGGACGAGGACAGGAAAGTTATGTTCAAGGCTTCATGTTCAATCACGGGTTCCATGTGCCATTGTTGTCCTTCGGTTTTGTACTGCATTATTCCCTTGTGTTGCGCAGCCTTGGATAAGTTCCCCCTCTGATCTCTGTTCTCGATCTTTGCACCCTTGCAGTCCCTTTCTCTCAAGAGGCTCAGTGACTTCTAAGTGGTAGAGCAAGACAAAAGTATTGAGAAGATGCTTATGAGATTAGGCTACAAAAACACAGTGACATCTGTCTTTCTTTCCCTCTCCTACCCTCTCTCAGGAAGCACGCTGCACGATGCTATGTGAGTGGCCGGGTGGACAGGTTCACATGGCAAGGGCTGATATTTCTGGCCATCAACTGCAGAAAACTTGAACCTTGCTGACAGCCTCATCAGTGAGCTTGGGAGGGGATCTTCTGAGGCCTGCCTGCAGCAGTGCACTCACATGAGTTCTGAAGCATCCCTCCCGTCCATCAGTCAAGCTTGCAGATGACGGTAGCCCACCTGGGTCACCAGGCGTCAGAGATATTCAACTAAACCACGCCCACATTCCTGCCTGTCCCCGGTTAAAAAACTGAGATGATAATATTTGTTGTTTTAAGCTTCTGTATTAAGGGTGATTTGTTATGCAGCAATAGAAAATGGATACTTTCCCATTCCAAACTAGATATTGCCCTCTTTGTGTTCATTCTTGTTCGATTTGCCAATTCTTGCTTGCCATTCTGGCTTGGATCTCAGAACCCACCTCTGGGATCATTTCATTTCTTTCTGAAATATCCTTACAGTTCCTTTAGTGAGTGTCTTTTGGTGGTAAACACTCTATACATTTTGTTTGGCCAAGGTCTTTAATTCACTCTCATTATTGGATGACATTTAGCCATATATACAATTCTAGGATGATTGTTATTTTTCTCTGAGGATATTGTTCTTGCTCTCTATAAATCCACTCTCAGTCTAAATAAAATTTTTGTTATATAATTTCTCTTGCTCCTAAACTGTTTTTCCCCCACCTCTGGTGATTTGTGGTATTATTTTGATTGATTTGGTGTAGAATTCCTTTTATAAATCTGCATGGGAGTCGCTCTGTTTACTGAACCTGAAGATTCATATCTTACACAGTTTTGGAAAATTTCCAACATTTTTCTTCAGAAATTGCTCCTAACTAGTTTTCTCCTGTAGTTGTAGCTAAAATTTTCCATTGCATCATTTCTCTGTGATACAGTTTGAATAATAGGCCCAGACTGTTCACCCAGTTCACTCTCTTCAGTTATTTTGAAATCTGGGTATTAGCTGTTATTTTTTTTTTATTTCAACAATGAAACATTTTATTTTAAGAGGTTTTATTTTATTCCTGATTTTTTTATATTATATTTTTCTTCTCTCATGTTTTGAATTTCCACTTTTTTTTTTTTTTTTGGTACCAGGGATTGAACTCAGGGGCACTCGACTACTGAGCCACATTCCCAGCCCTGTTTTGTATTTTATTGAAAGACAGGGTCTCGGTGAGTTGTTTAGTACCTCACCATTGCTGAGGCTGGCTTTGGATTTTCTGCTAATTCACCCTCATTGCATGGTTTTAAATTTTGGATTGTGGGTTCATGGTTGAATCTTTAGAAATCCTGTGAAATATGAATTAAAGGTGTGAGTTCCTCCAGAGAAGATGCACATTTCTTTCTGCAAATATGCCCCAGATGTTCTAATAAAAAAACCCACTTTAATTGGTAGGCTTTGTATTTCTTAAATCACGAAGATGGTATTTGTACATTTATACATACTATATATTATACCAAACTTATATGGAATCATATCTGGAGCTACTAATTTTTAAAAAAACATTTATTTTCCCTAGAGACCAGGCAGAGTTCGATAACTCATCTTCTGTTTTGCCTAATAGTGTATTTTTTTCTTATCTATCTGGGGATTAAAAAAAAAAAAACTGCACGGCTATAACTCTTAGAAGGACATGGCTTGAGCTGGGCTCTGTGGCACTGCCCTATAATCCCAGAGGCTGGAGAAGCTGAGGCAGGAGGATGGCAAGTTCAAAGTCCACCTCAGCAATTTAGCCAGGCCCTAAGGAACTCAGCAAGACCATCTCAAAATAAAAATAAATAAATAAATAAAAAGGGCTGGGGATGTGTTCCTGGGGTCAATCTCTGGTAACCATAACAACCAACAGCAACAAGAAAAGAAAGGTGAGGACGTGAGGAGGTGATTAGACCACAAAGGCGACACCCTTATAAATGCTATTAGTGACTTCATAATAGTCTGAGGGAGCTTTTCTGTCCTTCCCACCATGTACAGACACATCTAGAAGGTACCATCTAGGAAGCAGAGAGTGAGCCTTAATCAGATGTGGAATCCCCTGGTGCCTTGATGTTGAACTTCCCAGCCTCTAGAACTGTGAGCAACAACCTTCTGTTGTTCATGAATTTCCTGATCTAAGATCTTTTGTAGCCTGAATGGACTGAGGCACACGGCATTTATTCTCACCAGAGATTTCTCTGGTGAATACTATGAATTTCTGCTTGAGGGCTTTCTCCAGATGCAGGAGTCAGTTTGCCCCATTAGTGTAGTTGCACCAGAGTTGCTGAGTCAGGGCCTCCTAAGAACAGCTCTCACCAAATAATACTCTGGTTTCTCTCTCCTTCCTATGGGACGTCTTTGAGGCCTATTCCACAGTGGTGAGCCAAGGTCCCCAGAAGGACTGAGCCTTGGTTCCCTGGGTGATTATCTGGATTCCCTCCCTTTTCTTCCCTGTGTCTCTTCTTCACCCTCCTTTCTAAGGAAATCTTAAACTTCATATTTAAATCAGTTCCTCTAATTTATACGGAATATGAATTCTGCGTACTGTTAGCACAGTATGCAGCTATGGCTTCACCTCCACAGTAATATGGACAAAGTGTTTTTTTTTTTTTTTTTTTTTTTTTTGCTTTTGTGGTATCAAGAACCATTTGAACAAATTTGGGTCAGAACTGACGCAACTTCTGGGCAGAAGATCCAGGCATCCAGATGGTCTTGAGGTTGGCGTGAACTAGACATACCTGAGTACCTGACTTTGGATTTGGTGAGAACATTCCAAATGGTATATAGTATACTATACAGTATTCCAAAATAGAACAAGTGGATACACAGCTTAGGTATGTAGCACTCTTGGAGATTCTTGTGACGAAGCCACTTTGATACTGAGGATGTTGATGGTAAAACTGACAGTGAGATGTTTCTTGGAGATTTGTATCAAGGTGAGAAGGGGTAGAGTGGGAGTAGCACAGAAAGGTGTAAACCCATGGCACTGCCCCCTCCTCTGTAGGAGAGACTGCCAGTTGGTGGCCCAAGTGTTGAGCCTGGCTTTCAGATCCACTTTGTGGGTCTAAACAATGTTTAAAAGCACTTAGCCTAGTTGCCACACGTGTAAATTGGGAAGTTGAGCTTGTAGATGAGGAACTCTAGGCTTCTTTTAAACAATTAGGACATGGGGCATCACTGGCCCACTATCACACATGGAAATTCCATGGAGCGGAACAACAGACTGCCTCTAAAGAGGAGGTGAATGTTGTTGTCCCCAACATTTTATTTTGTTAAGTTGAAACTGATCCTCTTCATTCGTTACAAATGCTCCTCGATTCGTGATGGGGCTAGGACCCAATAAACCCATTGTAAGTTGAAAATCTATATAATGTCCCTCACCTATTGAAGTCACAGCTTAGCAACACAGCAGGGCATCTGACGGGAGCCGTGGCTCACTGCCACCGCCAGCCTCACGAGGGAGTTACACATCTCAGATTGCCAGCCGAGGGAGTTACACATCTCAGATTGCCAGCCCGAGAAAAGATCCAGACTCAAAATTCAAAGTGCAGTTGTTACTGAATGTGCATTTATTTTGCACCATTACCAATGGCATTTGTGCCTTTGAAATGTGGGGGATGTGGTTTTGCAGAAAAGTATCTGTGGCTTCTCTCTCTTGCTCACTCTTCTGCTGTTGTTTTCTAGAATTCGGAAGGTCGAATTCCCAGGAGGCTGAGATCAGGTAGCATGCACAGGCACCTCCTGTTCATCACATGGTGACTGACTTTAAAGCCTCAGATGGGTTTTTGTTGGGACAGTGGATGCAAGCCCGTGCTTGGTTTAAGCACTGGTTCGAGCAAACCAAGAGTGACTGGCCGTTTTCTCCTTGAGTATATTTTGAAAATCTGAACACTCATTTACATACAAGTTGTCTTTTAACTTAGTCAAAACTAAAGCCAAGTGTGAGGTGGGAAAAACTCTAGAAAAATGAGCTTTCTGTCCACTCTGCAATCTATTTGGGCTCCAAGCACTTCAGTGGAGGTCAGGGCTAGAAATTCGTCTCTGAAGCCTTGAAGCTCCCAGTATTTCTCCTTGGGAATCCCGTCCATCCAGTGATGCAGACCTGAGGCAGATGATCCTCGTGGAGAGGGAGGGAGGATTTTGACATTTCTCTGATGGTGGAAGTTGGTGGTAGCAAGCTCCTTCACATATGGAGAAAAGACCAGAAGAATCAGGTCTGGCATCAAGCTTTCAAGGTTTAGGGTCCCAGGTCACCGGCAATACTTTCATCAACTGTCCCCCGCCGTGTTCTTCTGTTTACCGAAGGCTGTTAGCATCCTTAATGAAGCTCATATCACAGAATGCGGCAGCCTTTACTCTAAACAAGTATTTGAACTTTCAATGCTTCATGAAAATGCAGTAGTCTTTATCTGCGGTTTCACTTTCTACAGTTTTAGTTACCACCACAGTCCAAAATTATTAGATGAAAAATTTCAGAAATAAACAATTTGTAATTTCTACATTTTCAGCCATTCTGAGTAGCATGAGAAAATCTCATGCCATCCTCCTCTATCCCACCTGAGACACGAATCATCAGTTTGTCCAGAGTATCCATGCTGTATATACTACCCACCTGTTAGTCACTTAGAAGCTGTCTTAGTTAGCAGGTCAACTGTGGCAGTACTCTAGTGTGCTTTTGTTCAAATTACTCTTATTTGACGTATTAAAGGGTCCAAAGCACAAAAGTAACAATGCTGGTAATTTTATGTGGCAGCAGATTTTTTTATCTACCTTATTAGTATTGTTATAGTATTGTTGCTAATCTCTTACTGTGCCTGATTTATAAATTAAACCTTATCCTAGGCATGAATATGTTGGAAAAACATAGAATATAGGTTTTGATACAACCTACCATTTTAGGCATCCCCTGAGAGTCTTGGGAATTTGGATAAGAGGGGACTGCTATATGTCAATTCCACATGAAATCTGTATTAGTAGCAATCTTATGGAATTGTTGGACCTCAAAATTATAACCAAGCCCCATGGATCTTTTGTATACACACACAAAAAAAATCTTACAGGGTCCTGGGCAAGAGGGGGGTGTGAGTAAAACACCTCAAAAGAAGGACTGCCTAAAAAGGTCCTTTGCACTTTGGAGATGTGGGTATAAAGAAGGGGGCCTGGTTTTAGTTTACGTGGTATCCTTGACCTAAAACTGGCTGAGTTCTCACGGTGGTTTTTATGCTTGAAGAGGAAGCAGAGCTTGCCTGGGAGGGTCCTCTGGGGCCCTGCCATTGGCTGGCCTTGGAACCACGGTTAAGACACACAGCCTCTTTAGCTCAGAGTTTTCTCTTCTGAACAAGGGGGGCCCTTGGGTTGAAGCCCTGAGGCTCCCTCTGGCCTGAACATTCTAAGGGAACCCCTAGCCTGCCCAAGGGAAGGGCCTGGCGGAATGCTGACCCCTCCTGCAGAACGCCAGGCTTGTGGGGAGATGAGTCACCAGACAGCAGCTTCTCCTCATACCTGAGTGTTTCATCAGAGGCCACAGACACACTCAGTCTGTCTCAGGGGACATCAAGCCCATACCCAGCAGCTGCCCTGGGCCCCTCACCCCATGTTGGGGCAGGCTTCCTTCTCCTCCAGAGCCACTGAGAACTGTAACAGAACCAGCCACAGTCCTCCATGTCTACAGTGGCCATGGTCCTGTGTGACCTGCACCCTTCATCTGTGACAGGAGGGTGGACCGGTAGGATGCACTCTATCACCCCATCCTCTGCTGATGGGGTGACGGCACTAGCCATTCAAGACAGTTGCTGGGAATGGGAAGAAAGACAGTGTCTGGTTTTCTGAGTTCTGCAAGACCTCATCTCCTGTGACTCTGTCTCTCAGAATTACTTAGCAGGTGTGTCCAGGTGCTGACGGAAGGGAACTGGGTCACGTCTTAAGTACGAGATCCTTAGAATGAAGCCTCCTTCCCAGTTACTTGGACATTCGGGATGTTTTCATCCAGGTGGATAGACCAGAGAGAACTATGTGGTTTTTCTCTTTGTAAGTAAGGAGGAGTAAGGACAAAGAGTTGTGAAGGAACCCAACAGTCTTGGGAAGAACAGAACCCAAGGACCCATCAGCACAGGTGGTCCCACGGAACAACCTCAGTAGAAAGCCGGACCACAGTCAGATCCAGACCAGAAATCACATGGAATGTCCAAGTGGAAAGACAGGTCAGGACTGCGGCCTAAGATGGAGTTGGTGAAAAATGGTAAAGATGAGCCTGGATCATGCAGATGAAATCCATCCTCTCCTCTAAGTGATGCTTCTGATTATATGTGGATGGGGATCATGACAGGCATAAACTCAAGGATGTTTGCAGACCAAGGAGTAATAACAGGGGGGCAATGAGTTACAAGACGATGACCCAGCACAACAGAGAGAGCACATCATTTGAGGGAAAAGCACCGCAGTGGGGGAACTTTGTAGAAGGAAGGGTCTTAAGGATCTAGTAGGCAGCATTAAGGAAAGAGATCTCAATTTGCTGGTTGATCACTGAGTCCAGAATTCACTGAGGGTCACTCAAAACCCTCATCCTAGCTTGATCTGAGGCGATTAATCTTTATCTTTAGCCATTCAGTAAAATGCTGAAATAAATGTCACCACATCTTTAAGAAGGTATAAAAGTTATAGGTAAGTATAAATATCAACATAAATATGCCAAGCAAATTAATGCGAATGACTGGAATCAATATTTTTTTGAAGCAAGGTTGAGAAAAATATAAGTGGAACGATGGTGTGATAGCTTGTGTGTATTTTACTATTGAAGATTTGGAAGCATTTAAGAAAAATATGCTTCATTAGATGAATGCTTAAGATAATTCAATCATTGAATCTGTGGTCAAGTTACCCATCTGCAAAAAGTACATAATTTGTTGAATTAAAAAAAGTTTGGTTGTAGTAGGTGGCATTTAATTGTTTAAAGAGATAAATTGAAAATACAGTATAAGGAGAATAAATTGAGCACTGAAACAGAGAGAAACCCTTCGAATAAGAAAGAGCCCCGCCGTGGGAAAGGATTCTAATGGTTAAGAGGCAAAGGGAATCCTGATGGCTTGATTTTGGATTTCTTACTGAGGCTTGGGCTGTTTGGAGCTCCCTGTGAGAAGGGAGATGGATGTCAGGTTTCAAATAAGGGAGCCCTTTGATAGCTCCCCGGGTGACCAGGCAGCCAGTGTGAATCTTCGGATGAAGAATTGTGCTTGGAAAGAAGACCAGGGGTTTCTGGGCTGGCAATGCTTCCCTTGGCCCTGCTAGCAGTTGGGTTGGTTACCACTCACCTCTGTTCTAAAGGCGGAGAGGCCCTGGAGGGCTCACTGGCTAGGAATTTCAAGAAGGGCCACACAATGACGCTTTCCTGGATACCACACAGGCGCTGCCAAGGGCTGACATGCATGCTGCCTGCTGCCCATAAATCACCCGTTAGCCTCACACGGGCTAAGGCTTCCTGGTGGACCCCAGTGTACTTCTTCCGTGGCCCACTTGGTTTCCCCAGCACCCCAGAACAAAGCTACTGGTCAGGGACCTGGAAGAGTCACTCACAGGGTGTCCCAGAAAAAGAACAACCCCAGTCTACATGGCGTGTTGTTTCTGAGCCCATCACCCTTTTCTTTCAATGTAAACACCCTCCTGTTGCTTGGTGTTGTAAGGAGCAGGGCACAGCCCCTGCGCTGTGTCTTCCTGCTGTTGTCTACAGTACAGATGATCTCTGCCAACTGCGTGCTCCGTGGTCACTGGGCTCCCAGTGCCTGCTGGACTCTGCCAGGTGCTCAAGCTGCACAAGCCCCACCTGGGCAGTGTGGGCTCCTTCACCTTTGCTCATCTGGTCCTGGATGGCCCTCTTGCATCCTCCTCCTGCAGGCTTGGGTCTGAGCAGAGCCCAGGATTACCAACAAGGGCTGCTGCTTGGGATTGTGCTGTCTGTGTTGCAGCTTTTACAAAAAGAGCTGCCAGTCTGGAGGACAGCTCTCCCTCTTCCTTCCCTCTCCAAAGAGTCTCCTCCTAACCGATGAACAGAGCTAGCTGCCCACAGGGGTCTCAGCTGGAGATTGGAAAGAACAGCATTTCAGAAGATAGTTCCTGCCTGCCCAAGAGGTCTCTCTAGAACCACCGACTTTTGGCCTTTTCTCCTCTTTAGGTCTCTATTCTCGAGATTACTCAGCCTCTCCTTTCAAAAGTGGTTAGGAGAGTTAACACTGCTTTTTGGCTGCAAAATGGTCACCACCAAATGGAAACCAGGAGTATCCATCCAGGTGACTGGGCCCCACCAACACACACCTACAGCAATTCACTTTCAACTAGCATTGACACCTTGTGTTTCTTTTATCAACTTCCTGTCTTTAAATTTGAACCCCAAATCTTGTCCCTCTTGAAGCAGCCTACTGTTCAGTCCTGCCTACCCAAAGCTATCACTTTGGAACTGCATCTCTGTCTCTGTGGCTATGTGTCTATTTTTCCTTAATTGTACAGTTTTATAGCCCCATTAATCTGGGAAAATAAGAGAGAAATTGCTTTCTGCATGCAGTATTTGAAGGCATGACTACATAGCCTGTGATTTTTTTAAATGTTGTTTCTTTGCTCCATTTACTTCAGAATTATTAGGTTCTTAGGAAAAATGGTTTAAGATTTTTTTTTCTATGAGCATTTTATCAATATGCCTTGTTCATTGTTTTTTGTGGTCAGGTCCTTTGCAGTTCACTCTCTATTTTGGAGGAAATGTTGCCAGCATTGTTTTGCATTCTTCAAGTCTGATTAGTTGTCCTGTTTGACCACCTGGATGGATCGATTATGCAGGTCCAAGTGACCTGATATAGACTTTGTAATTAAGGGACTTTTTGAAGGTCAGGTAGACCCCGTAGCAACCTTCAGCGACACAGGAAGCCTAGACAGGCAGTGTGGACAAAGCTGATTGCTTTCAAGGACAGGAGAGCAGGTGTCAATGGCTATCTGAAGCATGATGACCACCAGAAGCCATGGTAACCTGACTCTGGAAACTCCCAGGGGCTGGCCAGGTCCCATAGGGTTCACCCACAACAGTTTCCCCTCTGCTCCCCGCTCACCAACTACCGCACAGAGGAAGCCATTGTTGGTTGTGGGAAATGGGCTTCCATACGAAATAATCACGCCAACTGCACAGAGTGCTCTAACTGGCGTAAACACTGCTTTTAATAATTAGAGTATGGCCCTTCGTTTGACTCTTTGAATGGGGAGATGGCATTTCCAGATACCACCTGACAGCAGAAGAGAACTTGGCCCATGTGGCTAAAAAGAGCGGAGGGGGAGGTCCCGCCCTGCGGCTGCTGCAGGCTCCCAGGGGATGCTGGAGAGGGAGGAGCCCAACCCGCCCAGCCCTGAATCGCTGGGCACGGAGTCATGGCTCGGTTCGGCCTCTTTATTTCCATACTCACTAGGCGTATGCCTCAGTTTCTACATCAGGATATGGAGATAAACATCCTGCTTACCTCAAAGGGCTGCTCATAAGGATTAAACTGAGGCTTACAAAGGGAGGGAGTTTGTTAAATTTTAAACTGACGTTTAAAACAGAGAAATTATTATGGCAATGATTCTCTGAAAGGAATCCTACAATTTTCTTGTACTTATGGTGCCTATGATAGGGGCACTAATCCCATACCTGCAGCTCCACCCTTGTGACCTAATCATGCCCCCCTCCCAGATCTTGACTCCTAATGCCATCACTTTGGGGGTTAGGATTTAACATGAATGCGGGGAGACACAAGCATTCAGTCCCTAGCACCTTCCCTGACTCTTCCCCACACCCTGTGTCTCCCACGGCTGCCAACTTCCTCCTCTAATCTTATGTATTCAGTAATCGAATTCACATCTTGGTGTCCCAGAGGCCTTGGAGAAGTCGATATACTGGTGCGCATTTGTCCCCGGGCTTGTTGTATTATTTGACAATTAAACAAAGAAGATGCTTTTGTTTTCTGATGGAGACAGTGACTTTTTGACTTCCTTCTGCTTTTTCAGAAAAAATTTTGCTCACTTCCTGATTGGTATCGAGAGCCCAGAAACTGCACACATAGCTCCTTCTTTCTCAAGGATTTTTGTAGTATTCAGAACAGACCTTATTCTCCTCCCTGCTCCTGACACATGGAAGTTACAGGATGAAAAGAGAAGCCTGAATCCTAGGAAACAATGGCTCCTTTGTTTTGTCAGACAGCCCTCCCACTTCTGGGCCCACCGTGAGATCTAGAAGTCTCCAGTGAGCACTCGGGAGGTATGGACTTCACAGAAGTGTGGCCTTTGCCCTGTGACATCCATGCCCAGGGCTCGGGGTGCTGCCTCCTTCTGGGCAGGGAGATGTCACCACTCAGGCCTGAACCAAAATGGCTGTCAGGTACACCCGACCCTGCAGAAGGTTCCAGAACATAGCTTGCCCTTTGACGGACCCAAAAGTCTACCAAAGAGCTCCCCTGATACTCAGGCTGTGGAAATGATGTTAACTCACACTCTCATGGTGTCTTTCCAGAATTATCATATACTCCCTGGCTACACACCCTATTTCTAGCCACAAATAGCTTCTGTTTCAATATCCATGCTCCTATTCACTCTCCAAAGGATCTTTCCAAAATTCAACCTCCTCATTGCTAAAGGGAGGGAACCCACACCCACCCTGGTCTGGGGCTCTGCCCACATTTCCTGCCTCATTTCTCACCCCTGCCTAGTGCCTACAGCCCCTCCTCAGCGTTCCGAATGCTAAACCAGTTCAAGCCGTTGTCTCCCTGCCTTCCTACGTGCTGTTCTATGTGACCAAGTTCTCCTCCCCTGTCCCCTCTCTGTTCCGTCTTGCCTACTGGACAAGCTCTAGCCAGCAGAGGCATTCAGAGAACAGGCTCTGGAGTCAGACAGGCTGGGGATGCATTTGTTTTAATTCCACAAATATTTGTTCAATGTCTTGTCTTCTCTGTGCCCCTAGGGGTGTGATTCCACCACTCTTAGCTGTGTGGCCTCCGAAAAGTTAGCTGACATCTCTGAACCTCAGTTCCCATGTCTGTGAGAAGGATGCCTACAAAGCACTTAGCATGATCCCTGATGCATATAAGCAAACCTCCAATGAATATGAGATGTGACCTCTGCTATATTTTTTCATTTGCTAAATTTCAACTTAGGTTTAATGAATTCTTCTTGGACAGCACCAACCTGACACTTTTCTGAACACCCTGACCCCTGGTACACCATGCCTGCTTCTGTGGCAGCCCTTCATACAAAGGATCCATTGCCTGATCCTCCCATGGCTCGTGGATGAGGACTGCATGTCCCCCTGTGGAGATCAGGTTGTGTCCTGCTCTGAATGACTCTTGGACGCAGAGAACATCTGTTTTCAGGCTGAGCCTAAACCTGAGTCATTCTATTTTCTCAAGCAGTAACTTGCCGTGAGCGACTCCATTTGGAGTTCAAGTGCCAAGGTCGAATGATTCCATACCTTGTTTGTGCAAGTCAACAACCACCACCTGCCCTGCACCACCCTAAGGCACAAACTGATAGATAATGTATACATGCCAACTGACCACACTGAACCCAGGCGTACCCAGACATGTGGGCATCCCAAATCACAGCAGTCACATGGGACATGGGAATCTATCAACCCCACCAGATGAGAACCCTTCACTCAAGACATAAAAGGAGGAGTCCTCCACCCCGAGACTGGGCATGGTAGCTCCTTGACCCTGTCACCTGGTCACTCATCATAAGCCTTGTCCATAAAGATTGCCACCATGAGGGACCTCCAATTTCCTGTCCCTACTGGGCTTCAGCTAAGTGTGGTTTCTCCTGCTTGCAAAGACCACACAGAGCCGGCTCCAAGCTGACACCCCAGGGACACTTGACACTCGACTGAAACTGCCGTCCATCTGGACCCTCTGCTTGGACAATTCTGAGGAATTGGTTAAAATCCTCATCTGACCACCTACAGTGGGCTTTTGGCTCCATCGCATCCTGTAAGCCAGCGGCCACTTTGACCCTTTCTTAGTCTTTCTGTGACCTATTTATATAGATCAGCATCATGTAAAGTGCATGTGACTTGAGTGTTTAGATGTTAGAAATTAAGATGGGAATAAAAAAAACACAACTTGTGTTTGCCTGGCTTGTGACAACCAGGTGACCCACAAGTATTCCTCTATCAGAGATGAAAGTGGTGTCGCCTGTGAATTTATTATTCAATAGATTCTGACACTGTGGAGAGACACAAGGTGTTTCATCTACGTTAACGACACAGCACACTCCTGACACCTCCATTCCTTTATTCCCAGAGCCGAGAGCAGGGCTTGTACCTGAGGTTTAATGGCTCCGTGGAGTAGCTCCCCTCCCTCCCACGGCGGGGAGTCACACCCCAGATCTTCAGACTATAGGTCCTAGTTCTTTCCCTGATGTCCCCAGTCCTCATGCCTCTGGTGACAGTGATTTGGCAGTAGTGGCTATCGTCTGAAAGGTAAGTATGGAGACAGACCAGCCCCGGCAACTTTTTATATGATGATGACACATTCAGAAGACACATTCTGACCGCTCCGGGCATCTCCAGTCTTGCTATTATTCTACATCTTACACGGACAGGATACCAACGGTCCAGGGTCCCATCGCATTGGAAACAAGAGGGACTGGATCAGCACCTGCACCATGAATTGTGTCTGCTCTGATTCATGTGCTGGGTCCTAACTCCCGTCCTCAGAATGTGATTGGGTTTGAACGGAGGTCTTTAAAGAGGTGGTTAAGTTTAAATGAAGCCTAGTCCAATCTGACTATAAGAGGAGGCGATCAGGACACAGCTATACGTGGAGGAGGGAAGCCCACATGTGGACAGACACAGGGAGTGGACTGCTGTCTGCAAGGCAGGGGAAAGGCCTCAGGAGAAGCCAACCTGCCCACACCTTCACCTCACACCTGCAGCCCCCAGAACTCTGAGGCAATGGTGTCCTGATGTTAAAGTCACTAAGTGGGTGATACTTTGCAGCCTTGGGGACCGAGACACACCCTAGTGGGGCTGTTCAGACATGTTACTCATTGGACCGTGACCTTCCTGTGGGCGGGCTGGTTTGGCCACTGGGGGAACGCCCAGTCTCCCTCTCCTGTCTGTGCTGCCGTAACAGAACAGCACACACTGGGCCATTTGTAAGACAGAGATTCTTGGCTTATTGTTCTGGAGTCTGGGAAGCCCAAGGTCCAGGGTCCAGGGGACTTCTTGCTGTGTCATAACGCAGCAGAGGGACAAAGGGGTCGGGGAGACCAGATCTATTCTTCTGTCGCTCCCCTCCTCCTGGATTCCTGGATAATGATGCCGATCTGTGATTCAGTGGGTCAGACCCTGATAGCGTCATCTCTCATTTTGTCCTGTCTCCCAACACAGCTGCCCCCAGGGAAGAAGTTTCCAACACATGACGTCTGCAAGGCCCCTTCAAACCATGGCCCTTTCGTGATCCTTAGCTCTAGAGAAAACCCTGCATCCACAGCTTCTCTCACAGAGCTTGCTGATTAAGATGGGTGATCGATGGTGCCCCAGGGGGCAGCTCTGGAAGTTCTAGAAGACGGGTGGGGATCTTGGGGTAACTTGCAAACTAAACATACTGGAAGGTGAGCCCAGGTGCACAACCTGGGGCGGGGGGAAGCCTCTCGGAGGCATCTTTTCCTAATTTTCGGTGGGTGAGGTTCCATGATTTGGAAGACCCATTGGTCATTTTGTTCTTTGGGGGCTCCTGGGTTTTGCTGGTGAACTGCTGCAACTCGATGCTTGGTTTCTCCTTCTCGCTCTGGGTCACTCTCACCAGGCTCTCTTCCCTCCACCCCGCCTTCTCCCATGGGCTCCCAGTCGCCCCTGCAGACTCACTGCAGCTGGAGCAAGTGGCTGGTCCCCTCTCCCTTCACCCCACAGCCACTGAGCCCTTAAACAGCCCACAGCGGGAGGCTTGCTCTCCCCGTAAACACAGGTGGACATTTGAAAGAACTCACCGCAGCTCTGGTAGAACACCTCCAAGCCCTCGTTCCTGCAGGCCACGTGTGTGGGCCACATTTCCCCTCTGCCCCGGTGGCCTCCGCCGCTGGGAGAAATCAGAGTCCAGACCAGGAGGGCAGCCGCGAGACGGTTCATGGCGAGGGCCTGTGTGTGTGACCAACAGAAAACCCATAGGCCCAGTAAAAGGGCCCCAGAGGCTCTTCCTCTCCTCTGACGAAGGGAGAGGCCTGCCGAGTTTCACTTCTCAAATCTCAGGCTCCTGAGAGCGCACTGTGAGAGCAGGAGGTGAAGTCCATTCCCGGGGGGCCACGGGCACTTGGGTGGTCAGGATGAGGCTGGTCGGGGTCTGGCATCCAGGGGATGTTGACTTTCTGCTTTCTCAGGGAGCAGACCAGCCAGGGATGCCTGGCATTGTGCCTGGGGTCCTTCAAAACGGCCCTCCTTAGCGTCCCCAGCCCCAGGTGGAGTTGTAAACCCAGGAACGATAAACCACAGGCCTCCACGTGTTTCCCATCAGGAGCTCCCGGCCTCTGGAGGATCCCGATGTGGGCCGTGGTCCTGGGATCTGGCTGGGACCAGCAGGGAGCACTGGGCATTTTGAGGGCTGCAGACTGATATCTGGAATTTGGAATGAGGCTTTGCCTTACTGGCATTTTGCTTTCTCTGGTTTGGGCTCCATTGTTGGGGTTAGGATCTCAGCCCTCCATTGTCCAGTTGAAGAAAATAGGACCTGGCTTTGGGAGCAGCAGAGGTGGGCTCCGGGAGTGTTGGGGGGAAAGTCAGGGCTGTGCTGTTTGTGGGTTTGGCCTGGTGGGGGGAACCTGCAGGGCAGGGATGCAGGGTGTTCCTTCCAAGTCTGGCTTAATTGGCTGGTCCTTGTTGGGATCATGAATGTGATAGGCATCCTGCTCTCTTTTCAAAGCCAAGATCATCTTATCCTTCCTCCATGTACCTCCGTTACCCTGCCCGGATAGCAAAGTTCTTCAAACTTGATGCCTCCACGCCCAGTTCCACCTTCGTTTAAGAGAACCGGAGACAGGGGCAAGGCCCACAGAAGTCAGGAGCAACAGAGGACACTCTTTCCCCAGGGAGGGCAGGCATTTCTTCTAGTGCACTAGGAAAGTTGACTCTTTCTTCCAGTGGCGAAATAAGAATTAAAGTCACCTTAAAACTGCTTTTAATCAGGCACGGTGGCACACACCTGTCATCCCAGTGGCTTGGGAGGCTGAGGCAGGAGGACTGTGAGTTCAAAGCCAGCCTCAGCAAAAAGGAGACATTTAGCAACTCAGTAAAGACCCTCTAAATAAATAAGGGCTGGAGATGTGGCTCAGGGGTTGAGTGCCCTTGAGTTCAATCCCCGGTACCAAAACAAAACAAAACAAACAACAACAAAACAACAAAATCCTCCCAAAACAACTCTTTTGGTAGAAGGTGGAGATTTAATCACCAATGAAGAAAAACAAACATATTGAACTTATTGGTGAGTAGTTGGATTTTTTAGGGAGATATTAAAGAGTAGTTATTTGGGGAAGGGACAAGCCTGGACTGATATTTTAAAGGTACCTGTGTGCAAATAAGTTCAGTGATGGTGGTCTTCAACAGTGGTCCTCACAGTGGTCTGGGGAGACAACAGCACTGGCTTCCTTGGGTGCTTGTTAGAAGAGCACCTTCTGGGCTCCACGTAAGCCATGCTGAGTGGGAAACTGTGCAAGGGCCCAGTGCTCCAGGAAGGTCTGACTCGGGTTCAAGTTTAGGTAAAAACTGGCTTTGACAGAACCCAAGGAGAAAGCTGAGTCCTAAGGAGAGGTGGTCAGTTGCTCTAGAAGGAAACAAGCTAGCCCCATGCTGTGATTCAGTGCTTCCCCAGATCATCACGATTAACCCTTGGGAGCTTGGTCTTCAGTGCGGTGACGTTGGGAGGTGGTGTGGGACCACTAAGAGACGGGGCTTAGTGGAAAGTAATTAGGTCAAGGAGGTCACTGCCCTCCAAAGGAATTAATTAGTTTTCATGGGACCCTGGTTCACTCTCCAGAGAGGGTTCTCAGAAAAGAAGAAGTAGACCCTTCCCTGGTCTTTCCCTTTTATTTCACGGTGTGATTGCTCCCTCTTGCATGTGCTCCTGCCATGATGCCACTCACCATGTTATTATGTAGCCTAGGGGGCCCTTACCAGAGCCAGTACTGTGCTTTTTGGATTTGTGGCCTCCAAAACTATAAGTTAAATAAACCTTTTTACTTATAACTTACCAAGCCTCAGTTATTTGGTTACAGTTATGGAAAATGGACTAATACACTCCACATAGTCCCAGTGAGGGGAGGTCAGCAGTGCTCTGAGCAAGATCTCAGGAAGTGAGCATCTAGCCATGGGCCTTTGTGGAAGTGTTGTATCCACAGTAAGTCCAGAACAGGAACAAATAAGCTTTCCCTTGGGATAACTGCATGTTCTAGGAATTGTTGAGTTAGCTCTGAGCATGTGAATTAGGAGAGCAATTAAGGATAAGATCTTCCTTTCTTGTAGATTATGGCATGACCAATCCCCGTGGAAGGATCCTGGAGTACAGGGTAGGGAGTAACATCCTGATTGAAAGCGGTGGGCAGCAGGGGCAGGGAATCTGCCTTAGTCTATTCTGACTACCACAATGAAGGACCATAGACTAGATGGCTTAAACAAGAACAATCACTTCTCACAGTTCTGAGGCACCAGCCGTGGTGTCTGGCGAGGACCCACTTCCTGGTTCAGATAGCGCCTTCTCCTCTCGGGGTAGAGCAGTCAGGGATCTCTAGGGTCTCTTTTATAAGGGTATCAATCCCACTATGAGGTCTCTTCCCCCAGGACCCAATCACCTCCCCAAAGGCCCATCTCCTCACACAATCCCATCACCTTGGGGTAGAATTCTAGCAAACACTGTAGAAAGCATGTAATCTGAGGACAGGGCCTTAGATTTTTATTAACCAGCAGACTCCACACTGAAGATAATCTAATCCAAGGGACTGGAATTCAGAAATATTCAATATGGCCATTCAGAGACCCAGTGGAACAGTGTTCTCAGACACAAACAAGCATCAGTGTCAGACGCAGGGCCTATTAACACACCAACTGCTTTCCCTGCTCCAGAGCTTCTGATTCAGCAGGTATGAGGAAGGGCCTAAGCACATGTGTTCCTAAAAATGTTCCCTGGTGCTGATCTGGTGTTGCTGGTCTGCGACTGCACCCGGAGAACACTTCGCTTTGGGTTATAGGATTTGATCTGTTATAGAATGTACTATCTATCTATCTATCCATCCATGTATATATACTTTATTTTATTTTTAAATATATTATTTTTAATTGATGTAATAATTATACATAGCTTTGGGGGTACCTTGTGCCATGTCGGTACATGTATACACTGTGTAATGATGAGATCAGGGTAATTTGCACGTTCAACACCTCGAGAACATTTATCACTTTGTGCTAGGGATGTTCAAAATCCTCCCTACTAGCTATCTTGCAGAAAAATACAACTAATTGATGTCAGCCATCCGTTACCCTACTGTGCTGTAGAGCCTGGGAGTTGTTCCTCCTATCCACTGTGCCCTGGACATGTGAGCCATCCTCTCTCTGTCCCCCAACCCCTCCCATGTTCTGGTAACTATTCATCTACTCTCTATTTCTGTAAGATCAGCTTTTTAGCTTCTGCATATGAGTAAGAACATGTGGTGTTTATTATTCTGTGCCTGGCTTATTTCACTTAACACAATGTCCTCCGGGTCCATCCAGGCTGCTGCAAATGGTGGAATCCCATTCCTTTTTATGGCGGAGTAAGATTCCATTGAAAATGCATAATTTTAAAAATCTTCTTAATAAAAGATTATTTTATTATAGCTGTAAGTTTAAATAGCATGTAGCACATCCACAGGAAAAAAAAGAGTAAGCCATTTTTTTCTAAGGAATTCGACTTATTTGTTCTGTTTCCTGAGAACCAGGGTTTGACTCAAATCCCTAGGTATGGCCCATCTTCAGGAATCAATTCCTAACGATACCTCGAGTTCTTCAACCAGAAGCTTTACAAACACAATAAAAAATTCTTTGAGAATGTCTTGTTCCCTAACTATGAGTAAAATTAGAATCCATTTATGATATTTGACCAAATATATCGTCAGGCTCTGACACGGACTGCTGATGCCTTAGCAAGGTGTGGCTAAAGAAGCTGTGTCCCTGGTCTCACCTAGATCCATCTTCTACGTGGACCATCCCCTTCCTGCATCTCAGACTGGGCTTTTCCCACGGAAGTCAGGTTGGTGATGGTCTTTCTTTTCTTGCAGAGTAAGAGCGTTAACAGAAAGTGTCCTTCAGAAGGGACTCTTGTGTTGCAGAGACTTGGAGAGTGAAAGGTGTGGCTCAGAGCAGGAGTCCCACCATGAAAGTGCCTAAGGATGAGCCTTCTCCACATGAAAAAGTGTTACAGAGGGAGAGGGAGAAAAGTAAGGAGTGGAGGGAAGAAGGGGGAAGGGAGTTGCCAAAGGTTGCTGCAGAGTGGGGTGAAGCCCCTGTCTGCAGGTAGGATGAAGCAAAGGTGTTTGAAGAACAGATTCTAAATTGTTTGCTGTGTAATACGCAGCGTGACAGCTGCCTGAGAATTACGCCCCTGGGGATTCTGTGTGTGTGTGCATGTGTGTGTAAAGGGAAGGTGTTCATGTTTGCATTGGTGTGATGTGCAACACAGGGTTCTGGAAATACAGGCCCCTTGGGAAAGTGGTTCAACTTCAGTGGGCGTCAGACTTCCCCAGGACGTGGAAGGAGGTTCGGGCCAGCAGAGGGCAGGTAGCCGGCTGCTCTTTAACACCAAGCATTGATCATAGAGCTCTTTGCCTCCACGGGCAGTTGTGCCTTCACCGTTATCCGTGTTCAGCTGTGGCCTCCTCCGCGCATCCCCCTCGGGTGTGTAAGCTGTTGGGCGCTGCACAATAGTGTTTCCGTCCACACACACTGCTCACGGGATGGTGGGCAGCAGCAGCCTCACGCATCTCAACACGTCTCCTGATGGCATCATTCTGTCTTGAGCTTGGTTTCTCCCCAGGCCCTTCTGTTCATCATGGCCCCTAAGCAGACGAAATCCATGGCTAATGCACTGGTAGGAGGCCATCTTGAGCAATGGACCTGGTAAGGACCCTGAGGGGGAAGGTCACGGATGTCACCTCCTTGCTCACCAGTCAGCTAAGATCTTGGAAAACAAGAACAAAGCGTCAGGAACTGTGGAAGGCTGTGCTTCCCTGCAGGCCGTCGGCTAACAAAACTGCAAGAGGGCCCTGTACCAGAGGCGGAGAGACTTCTAGCACCGCCACGGATTGAAGACCAGACACAGGAGTGCATCCCTGTAGGCACCACGCCAATCATGGCCAAAGCAAAAAGGTTGTTTTCAGTGCCTGAATGGAAGGCTGAACTCGGGGATGAGTTTTGAATCTACCGCTGGTTTCCATGACTCAGGGATCCGCTCTTGTGAAGGCTGCTGAAGACTTTTGGACTAAGAATTCCAGGTCAGCCGAGGGTGGAAGAGGTCTACTTGCCAGAGCGAACCTCCCGTGCCGTCTAGGTCTGCCTAAGTGCGCTCTGTGACAGTCACACCACGACTAAACCGCTCAGGACACGTTTCTCAGATCATGTCCCCATCGTGGGGGACTCTGTGGTAGGCGACAGTTTCTCCTGGGCTCCTTTGCCCTGTGACTGACTCTGAGGAAAGGAGGTGACGTCCGTGACCCACACGGTTTAGCAGCCCTCGCGGGTGCCTGCTGATGGGACGGTTGTCTCAACGCCTTCTATTACGTGGGCTCTGTTCCGATCTTGTAGAACTGTGAAGATCTTGTCCTCCTGAACCTTTCCTCAGAGTCTCTCCCACAGCCTCTCAGACCCTTCCTGGGGATCCACCCATGGAAAGTGCAAGATGCCCGTGAAGTCCCCTGGGCTCTTGACGTCACCTATCCCATGTATGTATCTGAGAAATGTGCAGAGAACGGCCACCTGCTTTCTCTACACGTGGGGGAAAAAAGTCATCTGTTTGTTGACTTGCCTCAAATCCATTCAATTATTTATTCGACAAATATTAAGCAGCTACAATCCCAAGCCCCAGGAACTCACCAGAACCAAGTCCTCATTTTTACAGAGCTTTCCTTCTATGGGAAGCAACATCAATAAACAAATTTGTTTAGCACAATTGTTTAATAAAAGAAAAGAGACTTTGCTGGTTGAAAAATTGTTTGTATTCCACACAGAAAATTGGACTGAGTTTACTGAAATATTTTCAACAGACTCTTGCTTACAGGCAATAAACTTAAATTTTTTTTTTTAACCCCAGACCAGTAGCTCATCAGGATTTTCCAACATTGTTTTCTGCCATGAACAAACTGTGGCAGGCTTATCTGATACGCTACTGTCTTCCCATCTTCTCGTTGTTAGTCCATTTGTTATCATTATTAATGTTTAATTATTTCAGGGACATAATATACAGAGCATTTGGCTTCTCAATGGGTCTATAAATTCTACGATAAACAACAAACAGAAATGATTTCTGTTGGAGGAGCACGTTTGCCAGGCCAAGAAGAGGTGGGCCTGCTATAGATCAGTCTGATCAATTTTCCAATGACTTCAAGGGCAAAAAAAATTGCAATAGCTGATCAAAGTAGAAGAAACTGCTCTGAGTTCAGGGAAGAGAGGTTGTTTAGGTCAGCTCTTTCCTCGCCGTGACCCAAAGAAATGACAAGAACAATATTGAGGAGAAAAAATTTATCTGGGGCTCATGGTTTCAGAGGTCTCAGTCCATAGACGGCCAACTTTATCGCTCTGGGCCTGAGGTGGTAGGGCATCGTGGAGGAAAACAGCTCAGGACACGGCAATAAGGAAGCAAGGAGAGAGAGAGAGAGAGAGAGAGAGAGAGAGAGAGAGAGAGAGAGAGAGCGCTTTGCCCTCCAGAGGCAAAATATGAACCCCAAAGTCACATCCCCAGTGACAGGATCTCTTCCAGCACACCCTACTTGTCTACAGTTAATCCACATCAGTGGATTAATCCACTGATGAGATCAAGGCTCTCGTCACTCAATCATTTCGCCTTTGAACGTTCTTTCATTGTTTGATACATGAGTTTTGGGGTGACACTGCATATCTAAACCATGACCGAGGTATAATCTGAAAGAGCTGATGCTCACTGTATAAAAATCCTCTACAGCATGGGACACATTGACTACTTACAGCTGAAATCCTGCGGCTCCTATTGAGATTGTGTTCAAGATTCCATTTGGATGAAGTGGAAGTGATTTCAATACACTAAAGAAAAGCATTGGGGGTGAAACCAGACATGTAGCCCAAAATGGGAAGAATTATTTCATTTTTCATGTCGTGTGAAGAAGGAGCTCCATCCTTAGAGCTAGACCCCAGGCTCTGGCTTTGGTGTGCACCTCCCACTCCAGGCTCCAGAATTTCCAGTTGTCACTGTGAAGTCAGCACTCGTCACAATGGAGCCGGATTATTGGAGAGCATGTTCTGCTGGACAGACAGGTTGGAAGGTCGGAATCAAAGGACTTATTCTTTGGGTCAGATGCTTGGGATTCTGTCCTTCCTCCTTCTCTTTCTGCCTCCTTCCCTCCTACCTCCCTCTCCCTGCCCCTCTCTTTGAGCTGTAGATGGTACCCGGGAGTTTGAACGTGGTAAGCTGGTGCTCTGCCAGTGAGCTGCACCCCATAACCTCTGTGGATTTTCTTGACCTCTTCTGGTGGCGGCTGAATCCACCTAGAACTCTTCTGAAAAGGTCTCGTGAAGAGCTTTCTAGTCCCTGGATAGTAAACCCAACCCACGGTAATTTTGACTCATAAATAATAATCTTCAAAGTAGCCTGTATTTTTTCTCTTTGGTCATGTATAAGAATAGCCCAAATGTACCAAGCCCAGTTATGTGCCAGCCGTTCTTTAAATGTGTACACACACACACACACACACACGCACACACACACACACATACACACACTCTCCCTTACACAATTAATCCCCACAACAACAACCTCAAAAGGTGGATACAGCTCCATAAATCACTCCTCCCACACTACTTTTTCTGCAACTCTGAAATCCCAAAACCCTGAAAGAGAAAAGGTTTTCTTTTAAGTTAATTCTTTGGATGAAAGGATGCCATCTAGACTGATGATAATTTTTCTAGTTTTAATATAGCCCACCTAGGTGAACCTTAATTTGTTTCACTGCAAAAATATTCACGGGGTTGATTAGTATGTATTGGGGCCTGTACCAGACACAACGGTGGTGGAATGAAATGCAGACTCTATTACCTCTCTAAAATCAAGAAATTTAGAAATCCTAATTTCTGAAACCCAAAGATAACATTTTAGGGATTCTGGGACTTTTGTGTGGTGATCCTCATTCTCTGGTTGAGGAAATTGAGGTAGCTAGTGAATTATCCAAGATCCTACATGTGGTGGGGTCATTGGTTGGACATATAGTTTCCAGAGCCCAAGTTCTTGACCTTGGAGAAATGTCCTCTTTACAACTTGCTTATTGAGGCTTGCTTATCTTCCCCCCTGGTGATATCAGAGCAAATTATGCCCCTTCTTGGACACTATTGGGACTTGGCCCATGTAGCTGCAAGGAGCAGGCTTGTCCTAGGCTTCTGTCCATCATATGGAGTGGACAAATTGTAGTATTGCTCAGGAAATGGGCTTGGTGGTCAGATAGGTCTGGGCTAAATCTTGGCTCTACTCTGTGTAATTGGCCGGTCTCATGATCTCCCTGAATATTAATTTACATAGCTATGGAAAAGTCCATAGTAATCAATAAATGGAAACTGTATTAATATTTTTATTTTTAGATGGAACCAGATAATGGTAGCTGCCTCGAGGCCTGAAGCATCTCAGTCCTCTAGTTTGCAGACTGGTCATCAGCTAATGCTGGGTTGTGGACACTGTGGCAAATGACTAAGTGGACGGACCTCTAGACGATGCCTAAGGATCTTCTCATGAGCATTGCAAAATGACAATGAAAAACTGGGCTCTGAAAGAGAAGATAGAATCCTTGGAGGGTGGGACGACATGACCAGCCCACGAAGAAGAAAATAAACGGCACCTTTTTCCAATCTCCACTGGGCACTGGTGAAGCAGAGGGTCAGAGAGTTCATGGTAAACTGCTTAATATTCAGATATTGAGCTCTTCCTTTGCATCATGAATATGTCTGTTCCAGCTGTAAGGTTATCAGAAAATAATGAGGAACAAAACACTTGGTGCTTCTCATGGCTGTGACTTCTACACTCGCCTGCAACTTCATTTTTTTTTTTTTTTAAAGTCCCCTGCTCTAAGTTGTCACTTCTTGCCCCTGTTTCAGCAGTTGAAGTGCAACATTGGACACTTCTCGTTAGGGGAGTCAAAGATGAAGTCACTGAAAATAATTTGTTTCTCATAAATTACAATTAAAGGGAAGGTGATTGAGTGAGGATCTCTCTTCCCACCTGTGTGTGTGGGCAGCCCTCTGCCGGCTCCCCAAACAGGGGTCCTCATGGTCTCCTGGCCTCCGACAGGGCCCCTCTGAATTCCATTCTCCAGCCCACACTCAGCGTTATCGTGTGGGACTGTGAATCTGCTGAGGGATGTCCTACCAATGCCCATCAGTGGGATCCCCCGACTGTGCCTGTCAGGCCCTTGTAGATCTGTCCCTCCGTCTCCAGCTTCTGACCCAGCACTCCAGTCTTGCCGGCCTGTTTTCTCCTGTCCCAGAATCAATAGCACATGCCTGGGGATGCTCGGAGCCGCTCCCGGGTCATGATGCTGACACTTCCACGAGAGCCGGGTTTCATTCTTGCTTCCCGAGACAGCTGCTCTGCTGTGTCTGGGAGACCCCTCTAAATTCAGCTCGGGACCCTACCTCCTCACAGCACTGCTCCTGATCGATCATTCAGTTGGGGGTCACTGCTATGTTTTGAATGTTGGTCCCTAAGGATTCGTGTATTAGAAACTTAATCCCCCCCCCAAAAAATAGGATAATGGTATTTGGAGTGGGGACCACTGGAAGGTGATTGGGTCCTGAGGCCTCTCGTGCATCAAATGGTCCATTTATGGATTCATATAAGATAAGGTGGTGGCTTTGTTATAAAGCAGCCTTGCACTGTGTCACTATGTGATACCCTCTGCCACGTTATGCTGTGCCATGCTAAGAAGAAGGCCCTTCCCCCACAAATGACACCATGTTCTTAGCCTTCCTAGCTTCCAGAACTGTAAGAAATAAACCACCTTTTTTTTTTTTTTTAACAAATTGCCCAGTCTCATGCTTTATTACAGCAGCAACAACAACAACAAACTAAGTCAGACTTCTCCATAGTTTAGCAGGGAGTCTTTCTCTTCCTTGTTTTTCTTTTCTGCTTTTTCTTCTATGCCCAGTGCCTAGCACATGCTAAGGACTCAGTAAGATATTTTAGATTGAATGGATGAAATCCAGAGGATAGTGGGTCCCAACAAGCTCATCCTGGGCTGCGGGACTCCTAGACTCAGGGGCTATCACAAGTCAGGTAAAGCAAGGGCTTTCTCTCAACTTTCTCAAGAAATTAACAAAGTGTTGTCATATTTTTCAAAAGCAAAGCCCAGTTTCTCATTTTTCTTTTTGCTTCTCATTGTTAAAGTAATATATTTTAATCGAAGAACCATTGGGACATGCAGGCCAACTCTCCCCTGTGGGACCGGGAAGTTGGAAGAAAGGGGAAAAAATCATCACCAGTAATCTCGGTACCTGGAGGTCACTACTGTTGTCACTTTGTGAAATGTCCTTTCAATCACACACATACACACACATTGCATGAACTGTACAGTAACATTTGACATTGCTCACATTGGTCCTTTAGAATTTTTTGATTCTATAACTTTTAATGACTGATGCTGTAATATACTACTCTATGGATGGACCATGATCTATTTAATCAGTTTTTACTTTTGACCTTGTAGACAGTTGTTACAGCAAAGTAATAGAAGATCATTATAGAGTGAATTGTCTGATCGTTACATTTTGGTTTGGCCATGATTATTTCCTCAGGGTAAATCCTAAAAGCAAAATGCTTAGTAAAAAGAATTACCAAATTTTTCAGGCTTTTGATACATGCAATTATATTTTTTTTCAATTATATTGAGCAATTTCACAATGTTATCAGCAGTTAGGCATTATTATTTAAAAGATTTTTGGTCAATTTAGCAGACAAACATTGGTTTCTCCTTATACTTTTAAAAGTTTCTTTTAGCAATAATACAATAGGATTTTTTTTTGCATTATTATTTCTGTTTATTTGTCGTTTTTCCTTTGCTCATTCTTGCACATGGTAATGCCTCATTTTCCATTATGATACCAAATTTGAATGAAAGAAATGGAAATTAAGAGACTAGTTAAGATGGATGAAGACCTTCATGAAAATTCCTTTCCACAAACATTATTGTCACCTCACTTTTTCCTGGTGCTCTCTATCCTTGACTAAATTGTTATCATCTGGTGCAGATAAAGAAAATCCCGCTATGAGATTTTTTTTTTTTTGAGACTTGAGTTTACTCTCAGGATGATGCAGACTATCAGTAAAACACAGTGTGTATAATATATACATAAAAACAAAAATAATACCTGACATAAGATATTGTATTTGTCCCGGTCATTTCCCTGTATTTGCACAGGATTAGCAGAGAAGTTGTGGGCGTATTTCTTCAGCTGTGTCCCTTGTCCGTGTGAACACATTCTGGACAGCTGCTATTGTTATAACTGCAACTCAGAGGGCTTGGTCCCTTTGGGAGGCTCTGGGTGTGTGTTAAGAGCAATTGGAAATGTGGGGCCAGTTTCTTAACCTTTGAGCAAATAGGCAATGCTGATGTTCCCACATGCTTTCTTCCAAGTCTCCACCAGTGAAGGGACATTGGGAAGGAAAAGACTGCCAAAGGTCGTGGAGACCAGCAATCCGTGTTTGCATTCTGGTCCCACCACTGATGGCTGTGTGACCTGGGCAAGCCAGACTCTTGTGTGAAAAGCGAAGCTTCATTTGACAAGTTTCAGGTTTGAAAACAAGATCCGATCGAGCACAGATGGAAAATGCTTCCTGTGGATCTGACACTCACATCCTGGTAGCCCTCATTAGGAGACAAACAGTTCTTTTGAAAAAGAATGCCAATGGAAAAAAATATATATAACAAAAGCACTCTAGTTTCTAACCATATCAAACAAGTTTCGGAAGATTTGAGCTTCTTGGTAATCAGGTAGATAACTGTTCTTTTAAGTTAAATAAGAATAATTGACTACCCACTCATTGGTACTGATTATTGGACAGAATAGCTGGGTCAGAAAAATATCCACTTTTTTTTTCAGGCTGCTTGGTTGTGGTGTTTTCTCAAGGAAAAAAGATTATGAAGTATAATAGGAACATCTGCATAGAGACATTTATATTTTTACCCTTGTGTTTGCTGTCTCTTAGCTTCCGTTTCATGGTAGCCACTTAGGTATCTGTCAGATATTATACGTCTGCCTTCCCTACTGAGGGAAAAACCTTGTCATTAGCTCTTGAATTCTTACTGTTCTGAATGACATCTGGTCTTTAGAGCTAGAGAACTGAACAACAATGATAATAAAAAAAAATCAGTATATTTTTACATGGACTTGAGATAGGTATGGTGTAATACTTGTCATTTAGACGAGGAAGCGGAAATTTAGAGAATTAAGTCATTTGTCCAAGGTCTTATAATGGCAGAACTATGACTCAAGTGTGAGAGCAATATCCAAATCCCTTTTCTTCACCACAGCAAAATATTGCCCCAAGTAAACAAATAGAAGAATCAATGAGCTACAGGATCAAAGGGTACATGCAGGAGGAAGAAGACGGTTTCTTGTCCAAGCTCACAAAGTGTGTGACTGGTGGGTTTGGGACTCAGACTCTTTCTATCACTCCCACCCACTTGCCTACGGTTCTCATGCCCTGTCCCGGCTGGAAGTGACAAAAGATTACTTGATCTTACCTGGGAATGCGAGTTCTCCTATCTATCCTTTGTCTTTTAGTTTCCTGCCTTCTTCAGGATTATTAATACAGTAGGTAGAGTTTCTCTGATTTGCATGTCATCTCCTCTATTGACGTTTTTGTGATGCTTCCTGTTTCCTGTTGCTAGTTGTTGACTCAGGGCTGTGTTGCCATTGGTATAGCTGTAAGGGGCGCTGGCACTTGAAATACAGCTAAAAGAAATTGAGAGGTGCTGATGGTTTAAAATACTCACTGTCTGTTTAAGAATTAGTGTAAGAAGAATGTAACACAGCTCACTAAGGATGTCTATGTCCGTTATGTGTCGAAATGATAATCCTTTGAAAATACTGGGTTAAATAAAATAGAATACTAAAATTAGTGCCTTCTATCTCTTATGCTTTTAATATGTCTGCTAGAAAATTTGAAATCACCTGTGTGACTTTCATTTGTGATCCATATTATATTTCTTGAGTTAAGGATCTGTAAGAAACTTCAAACGATACATTCACATTTAACTGCCTTTATTCTTCATTCTATTGCACATATATATGACACTTCTAAGAGTTATAAAAATCAACAATATATTACCTTTCTTTCTTTTTCTTTAAATTTGTTTTTTAAATTATAAATGGACACAATATCTTTATTTTATTTATTTATTTTTGTGTGGTGTTGAGGATCCACCCCAGTGCCTCATACAAGCGAGGCAAGTGCTCTACCACTGAGCCACAACCCCAGTCCATTTTCTTTCCTTCCTTCCTTCCTCCCTCCCTCTCTCTCTCTCTCCCATTTGCTTTATCAGTTAAAAACCATGAAGATTTGGAGACTGTATCCCACTTGCCAACTAACAAGTTGATCGTTTCACAGGGGCTGGCAGAAGACGGGGGGTCAGAGACTTTGTTACTCACTGCTCATGTCATCTGTAGCTTGAGCATCAGCACCTTGACATTGATTCCCCTTGCCTCCAAGTCCTGCCTGGGCAATGTGATGGGCCTGGGTGGATGCTGTACATGCAGAAGCTTTGCGATACAGGTAAGGAAGCCAGAGTTGGGAGCAAAGAACTTTTGGAGCCAGGAGTAACCACTGTAGAAAGGGGCAAACAATTGAGTCTTTCTACCATGGTGAGAAGTTCTCCTGTCATCATACCTGCCTTGCTACTTAGTCACCTGGTGACCAGCTACAGAAGCTACTCCTGATCAGAAGACAGATAAGTCTTGTAATCTGGCCCATGCTACAAGAACTTACACAGATGCATGACCCACAGTGGACTGCTTCTTCTAACTAAAGTCAGTTTCTTTGAAATAAAGGAGAAATGATCATTTGTATTTATCTACATATTTACCATTTTTTCTGCTCCTCTTCTTTTGTGAGAGATCTAATTGCATCTACTATTACTTCACTTAAGCTGAATGACTTCCCTTAATATTTGCTGAAGTGAAAATGTGCTTATGACAGTTTTTGTGTATTGAAAATGTCTTTATTTCACTTTCATTTTTGAAAGATGCTTTAATTTTATATAAAATTCTAGGTAGCAATTATTCACCCAGCACTTCATAGATGTTGTTTCATTATTTTCTGATTAATATTGAATTGATGAGCAGATAGAGATCATTTTATTATAATTACTCTATAGATAACATTTCTTTTTTTCTTCACAGCTTTTACTATCTTTGGTGTTTGGAAATTTGACTGTGATGTGTCTTGATATGGTTTTATTTGTGTTAATCCTGACTGGAGTCCTTTGGGCATGTTAGATCTCTGAGTTGAACTACTTAACATCTGGAAATTTGGGGGCTATTATTTCTTCAAATACTTTTTTTTTCTGTACCATTATTTATCTTCTTTCGGGCTACTTGTATGTCAGACTGATATTATCACACAGATCACTGAAAATCTGTTCATCTTTTCCATCTTTTTTATCTGTGTGTTTCAGTTTGGGAGGTTTATATTTGAAATTACAAACATGACATTTTTAATTTTAAATAAAATGTAGTTTGCCCCTATGTTATGATTTGGATGTGAGGTGTCTCCCAAAAACTTCATGTGGAGACAATGCAAGAAGGTTTAGAGGACAAATGATTGGGTTGTGACAGCCTTAAGCCAATCATGAATTAATCACCTGGTGAGATTAATTGAGTGGTCATTAAAGGCAGGTGGGGGCGTGGCTGAAGGAGGTGGTTTTGGGGGCGTGGCTTTGGGGTATGTATTTTCTGTCTGGTGAGTGGAGACCTCTCTGTCTGCCTCCTGATCATCTTGTGAGCTGCTTCCCTCGGCCACACTCTTCCACCAGGATGTTCTACCTCACCTCGAGCCCCCAGGGGAAGGAGCTGGATGTCCATGGACTGAAACCCCTGAAACCACAAGCCCTCAAATAAATGCTTCATCCTCTACATTTGTTCTTGTCAGGTCTTTTAGTCACAGCAGCAAAAAAGGTGACTAAAGCCCCCTAGGATCAGAAGCAAGATACAAATTCCTGCTTTTACTATTCTATTCCACTTAGTCCTGAAGTTCTAGTTAGACTAATTAGGCAATAAAAATAATAGAAGGTATTCAGATTGGAAAGGAAAGGGCTCGAGAGTGTGGCTCAGTGGTAGATATCACTCATCCAGCATGCCTGAGGCCCCGTCCAATCTCCAGCATCAGAAAAATAAACAACAGTGAGAACAACCAACAAACCAGAAATGAGTGATTAACACTCCGTGTGGTTAAAGATGACCTTCTTCCATGTGGAAAACTAAACATTACACAAACTTATAAAATTAATAAATTAATAAGCTATTAATTAATAAGTAATAAAACACATTAATTCAACAAAATTTCAGGATATAAATAAATGCAAAAATCTATTGTATTTCTGTTCACTAATATGGATCAATCTGAAAAGGAAATTAATAAAATTAATTTTATTTACAGTAACATCAAAAAGAATAAAATTCTTGGGAATAATTTTAACCAAGAAGATAAAAGTCTTAGACTCAAAAAACAACATTTTTTTGAAAGAAATTAAGGTAAACATAAATAAATAGAAAGAGATCGGAGTTCTTGGATTGGAAGACCTAATATGATTAAATGTTAAAATGTGGCTACTACTTGAAGGGATCTACAGATTTAATGCATTCTCTAGGAGAATCTCAATGGCATGTTGTGCAGAAATAGAAAACCCATCCCAAAAGTCATGTGAAACCTCAGATCCTGAAGACCCCCAAAAAAATGTTGAAAAAAAAATAACAAAGTTTGGGCTGGAAGTGTAGCTCAGTGGTAGAGCACTTGTCTCACACATGTGAGGCACTGAGTTCAATCCTTAGCACCACATAAAAATAAGTACAAAAAAAAATCACAAAGTTGAAGGACTCATACCTTCTGATTCCGAAACCTATACAAAGCTATGGTAATCAAAACAGCATAACAATGGCATAAAGATAGACATATAGACCAGTGGGACCTAATAGAGAGACCAGAAGTAAACCCTCAGATACATAATTATTTTAATAGGGAAATCAAGTTCATTCAATGGGAAAGGATAATATTTTTCAGCAAATGGTGCTGGAAAAGCAAATATCCACATACAAAAGTTTGAAGTTGTAGGATTAGCTTATGCTATATATAATTAAAAAAACATCTCAAAATGACCAAAGACTCAAATTTAAGAGCCGAAACTACAAAAACTCTTAGAGTAAAATGTTAGGGAATTTTCACATCAATGCACTTGGCAATGATTTCATGGATATGATGTAAAATGCACAGATAATAGTCATTTTTGACACTATGACAAAGTATCTGATGTGGATTAACTTTATAAAGTGCAATAGTTTATTTGAGTCATGGTTTTGGATGCTGAGAGTCCAAACAGCTTAGTGCAAGCTGGTTGAGAGTCACAATTACAAGGGTCACAGAGGAGGAGCACATCACATATCCAAGCAGGAAGGAGACACACACACACACACACACGCACGCACGCCAGGCTTTCTCCTTTTTTTAACAATCCTCTCATGAGAACTATGCAAGGGTTACACAAGACCTACTTTAGTCTTCTGACACACACTCCCAATGATCCAAGGTCGTCTTTTCTTCCTGGGCTCTACATCTTAGGTTTCTACCATCTCCCGACATTGTAACCCTAATCCCATGCTTCAACACATTGGTTCTTGGGTAACACCCAAACCACATCCGTGCTACAGCAGTACAAACATTGGACTTCATGAAAATTTAAAACATTTATTTATTAAAGGACCTTATCAACAGAGTGAAATGCCAACTCACAAAATGGGAGAAAATATTTGCAAATCACACATCTGAAAAGGGATTAATATTAAGAATATATAAAGAGCTTCTACCACTCAACAACAATTCAGCTCAAAAATGAGCAAAAGGCCTGAATAAGCATTTCTCCAAGAAAATCTATAACACATGGAAAGATCAACATCATGAGTTATTAGGGAAATATAAATCAAAAGCAGAATGAATACATTACACACTCACAAACATGCAGAACCAAGATAACAACAACAGAAAATAACGTGTTGGTAAGGATGAGTTGAAACCTGAGGTTTGACGCATGCTGAGGAAATGTAAAAAGGTGCAGCCATCACGTGCCACTTGACAGTTTCTCAAGAACACAGCCAGGTATGGTAGCCCACACCTGTAAATCCCAGCAGCTCAGGAGGCTGAGGCAGGAGGATCACAAGTTCAAGGCTAGCCCCAGCAACTAAGCAAGGCCCTGAGCAACGTTTAAATTTTGAAACCCTGTCTCAAAATAAAAAATACAAAGAGCTGGGGATATGACTGAGTGGTTAAGCACCCCTGGGTTCAATCCCCTGGACAAGAAAAAAAAATGGTAGACACAGACTCACCATACGATACAGAAATTCCACTCATAGATGTATTCCCAAGAACAGGCACTCAGATATTTGTGCACCAATGTTCATAGCATTCTTGACAAGAGTCAAAAGATGTAAACAGTCCAAATGATGAACAGAGAGGCCAAATGTTGTATATCCACACAACGCAGTGCTCTTCTGACTCTCTAAAAAATGAAACTCTGATACACCATGGCAAGTCTGGAGCTTAAAAACGTCCTAAGTGAAGTGAACCAGACAGCAAAGGACAAGTATCATGTAAGTATCATGTGACTCCACTTGACAGTCACCTGGAATAAGCAGATTGACAGAGATTCAAAGTAAGTAGAGGCCCCAGGGTTTGAGGGAGGGGAATGTGGAATTATTGTTTAGCTTTTACAGTTTCTGTTTGAATAAGAAAAAAAATTCTGGAATGGGTCATGATCATTGTCCACATTGTGAACATTTTTAATGCCACTGAATTAATCGTCTACCTCAAGATGTTAGAACTTTTTTTTTTTTTTTAAAGCTGAACTGGGATTGCTAACTTTTACTTTGCAAGAGAGAACACTGGGAAAGAATTTCCAAACTACCATCACGGTCGTAATTAAAGAAAGAATAGTTGAAGTCACCCCCAAAGGAGGAAAGATGTATTCTCAGCATCTCAGACTAAAGATGGCTTCTTCACCGTCCAGACAGTTGGTGACCTTGCTTCGACTTTGACATTTTCCTTGGGCCTGATAAAGAATGTTTTCTGTGCCTCTTCACATCTGTGGGCAGACATTTTGGAGCGGCTGTTCACCTTGACAAGGTATTTGGAGGGTTGATGACATCAGGGTCATTTTCTGGTGACAGAGCCAGGAGCAGTGCCCGACAGTGTGATCTAACTTCCTTATATTGTCCCTGGAATATAGGCTCGTTATTTTATGCTGAGAAATTCAGATGTCCTTTTTCACAATAATCTGATATTCTGTGATTTTCAGGGAAGACAGGAGTATTCTAGAAACACTCTTCTATCACATTGGCATCTTTCACAATGACCAGATAGCATTTGTGCAACTCGAAAATTCAAAAAGAGAGCTCAATTTGAGGGTGTGGAGTTGAAACTGTCACTTTCATTTTTAAATGTCATTTCCTCAAACCTGAAAGAAACTTCCCCCGGGGATCTTCAAAGTCAGCTTCTTGTGGCAGTGTCACCCTATTTTTTTTTAATTTTGTTTAATTTTCATGCTTTCTAAGAGGAAAAAGAGGAGAATGTGAAGTGATCAGTTTTTGTTTTGATTTGACTGTTTTCAGCTGTGGTGGGCTATCTTTGTCAGATGCTGAGATGCTAACACAGATCTGTCAGGAAGTACTGCAACAAGTCACCATGTCTTTGTTAGAATGTAAAGTGTGGGAATTCATGAATATTTCCTCCTTGATGGAATAAAAGGACCCTCTTCCCACCCCGAGGGGACCTCAGTGTTGGAATTCTCTCCCAGGACAGAGTTCTAGACAGTTGGAGACACATGGAGGGATTACTTGCACTTTATGAGCTTAACATCTGATAAACGATGGCTTAGTCCTTGGGGAGAATGGCCGAGTGCAATCCTCGGCACCAGTTCAGTGAAGAGTCCATCACATTTTTGATGGCTCTGAACTGTATCTCCTGGATCTGCCCTCACCAGAGACAGGGGAAACCTGTTTGTATTGTGCATTTTTTTTTTTTTTTGCCTAGAAAGTCAGTTGCGACAAGATATAAAAGCTGAAACAAATTGCTTTCTCCAAACGTTTTTGCAAGAGCCTTCGTAGGCAAGAGCTGAAGACTCCACTTAATTCAAACTGGGAACAGATTTTAAAATGTCAGGGACAGCTGGGGAGTGATTCTTTCAAAGTCCCAGGGCTCAAAATACTTGTCAGCCTGGGAGAACAAGGAGAGAGAAGCTGTACTCCAGCTGTTCAAATAGAAAGTGTGGCCTCCGCAAGATTTCCTTTTGAATCAGGCTATTTCTCTTCTCTCCCCCCTGGGATGTTGTGAAATATATGTATATATATTTGGTTTTTGTCTCTCTTTCTGTACACACAGCTCCTAGAACCCTTGGAATCTCCTGAGTGATGAGCGTCTTTTGTGTGTTAACTGAAGGCCGGCAAGCCCTGTGTAGCTTCGGGAGGGTTGAAGATAATTTCACTGGAGAGACCAAGGCAGGATTAGAGAATTGACTCTTTTTAGAAATTTTATTTTATTTGCTCTTTTTTAGACATGCATGACAGTAGAATGTATTTTGGCATATTATACATACACGGAGTATAAGTTATTCTCGTTAAGATCCTATCATGGTTGCACATGATGCAGACTTATCCTGGTCGTGTATTCAAATACAAGGATAGAAAACTTATGTCTGATTAATTCTACTCCCTTCCCTTCATTCCCCTTTGTCTAATCCAATGGACTTCTATTCTTCTTCTCTCTACTCTCCTTAGCATCTGCATATCAGAGAGAAGATTCAGCTTTTGTTTTTTTGGGATTGGCTTATTTCGCTTAACTTGATAGACTCCAGTTCATCCATTTATTGGCAAATGCTATAATTCCTTTCTTTTTATGGCTGAGTAATATTCCATTGTGTATATATGCACCATATTTTTTAATCTATTCATTTGTTGAAGGACACCTTGGTTTGATCCAAGCTAGGTTGGATCCAATTGTGAATTGAGCTGCTATAAACATTGATGTGGCTGCGTCACTGTAGTATGTTGACTTTAAGTCCTTAGGGTATATAGCAAGGAGTGGGATAAATGGGTCAAATGGTGGTTCCGTTCCAAGTTTTCTAAGGAATCCCATACTGCTTTCCAGAGTGGTCGCACAAATTTTCAGTCCCACCAGCCGTGGATGAGTGTACCTGGAGCACTGACTCTTTCGTCCCTACCCCCTAACCTCTAGGAGAGGAAGAGAAGCTGAAGGTTGAGCTGATCACCAACGGCAAGAGTCATCAACCATGCAGAATAATACAGCTTCCACAGGAACCCCAAAGGACAGGATTGGAGGGGGGCGGGGTCCTGGAGAGCTGAACCTTGGCGGTTCCTGGAGGCTGGCCTTCAGGGGGAGGCATGGAGGTCCTGTGGCCTTTCTCCCATATCTTGCCCTGGGCAGCTCCGTCTGCCTGTCACCTGCCACACTTCCCAGTAACCTTCATGACAAATGGGTCAATGTGTTTCCCCGGGTTCCACAAGCTGCCCCAGCAGATGAACTGAACTCAGGGGGGTGGTGATGGGAGCCCTGATCACAGCCCACAGCCTGGAGACTGCAACTGGCATTTGAAGTGGGAGAGAATCCTGGGGAGGGAGCCCTCAACCCGTGGAATCTGAGGCTATCTTCAGGTCAGCAGTGCCTGATGAAGTTGAGTCAGAGGACACACAGATGGTGTCCACTGAAGAACTGCTTCGCGGGTGTGTGCGGGAAGCCCGCCCCGCGGCAGAAATGTCGTACCAAGTGGCTGAGTATTGCGAGAACATGGAAGAGAAAAAGAGTTTGGGTTTTCTCCTCTGACACCCCCAACCAGCTCTCTGGTGGCTCTCTCTCTATTTCCACTCAACCTCGGCTTCTGGGCTGCAAACTTGGGAGCTGTTCTTAACTCTACTCTCCCTTTGCTCCCAGGGACAGAGTGGCATGAGATGGAAAAGAATATGCCCCTGGAGAGACCTGGCTTGAATCCTGGTGCCTAGAGGTGAGCGTCTTTCCTGCACCAAGTCCCCTTGTCCCTGTATGGATCCTGAAGAAGGAGACCTCTGTTTCCTCGGGGTGGTTCGAAAACTAAGTCAACCAGTGGGCCTTACCCTTCATTTATTCTGTAGTCGATTTTTATTGAGCACCTTCTATGCATTAGGCACCGTGGTCGCCAGCGAAGAAATCATTTCCTGAGATTATTTTGCTTATGTGATCACAATTACTTGGGGCAGGACAGAAGTGAAGCCAGATTTGTGGAGGTTAGAATATTTACAATTTATAGACCCTTTGAAAAAAACACAATGAATGTTCAAATCTAATATATAAAATGATGGAACTATTTCATTAACGTTAAAATCATTGTATTCAAAGCACTGACAAACAACACTGACATTACAAAATACAGAAAAATGATATTTTAAAGAGCTAGCTGTCTGGTTTTCCTCCATAAGGACTTGTTTCTCTGGATTTTTGTGTGTGGGGCTTCTCTCTCTTAAGAAGGCAGTTTTGTGGTATTTTCCTACATAGAGACCAGGAAGGTTGAATCCAGTCTTTTTTCTAGCTTTATTGACTGAATTGGTTGTGATTATTATTGTTATTGATAGTTGCAAAAATTATTATTTTTTCATTTTCCATTTAGTTATTGGTAAGTATTTGGTATTCTTATCAAATTGAAGCAAACATCTATTGAATTTTTTTCTCTTTTTTTTTTCTCAATCCCCTTTGGTACTCAGGACTGAACCTAGGGGCTCTTTACCATGGTGTACATTTCCAAGCCTTTTTATTTTTAATGCTGAGACAGGGTTTCACAAAGTTGCTGAGGTCGATCCATCTGCCTTATCCTCTCAGTATTGAATTTCTTTCATACAAAAACTGTAGGGACTTTTTAATGTTTTAAATATGCTGATTAATCTCTAAAAGATCTATTGAGTTGGTCACACCAATCAACCACGGTGTCACCAAGATCCTCATTCAGTAGTTTCTTATGAGTCTGAGGTTGTCACTGTTGCTGTGAGTGCCTTGGTGCCAATTCCATGAGCATTCGCTGTTTTCCCATTTTGCTTACATGACTCACTCTTCATTAATTAGAATATCAGACACCCTAAAGAGCCTCTTCTTCCACTCCACATGAATCACTTCCTCTTAATGAGTTACTACTTTGGGTATAATATAAAGTTTTAAAAAAATATATATATTTTTAAGTACAATGTACTTTCCACTATTAGAATGATTTCTACTTAGCCAGAGGCAGTGGTACCTGCCTGTAATCCCAGGGACTCCAGAGGCTGAGGCAGGAGAATCACAAGTTTGAGACCAGCCTCAGCAAATTAGTGAGAACCTCAAAAACTTGGTGAGACTCTGCCTCCAAATTTAAATATATATACATATAGATACATACCTGGGATGTAGCTCAATGGTAAAGTGCCCCTGAGTTCAATCCCCAGTATGGAAAAGAAGAAGGAGGAGAAGAAGGAGAAAGAAGAAGGAGAAGAAAAAAGAAGAGTGATCAAATGATACCTGCTTGGTAAATCGCTCATTTTTATAGTTTCTGTTCTATATTCCACTAATTTTCAGCTTAATTTTTCTCTCCACTTTCTAAGAAATAAACCTGTTGATGGCCACAATAGATATTTCTTTTCTATACCTAAGTTGGGATCAGTCATTTTACTCACTTGTTTTATTGATACATTCCAAAACATCTTCCAAATTGCAGGTAAAATAATACTTTGAGCTTTACCAAAAAACGACATTCTCCTCACAAAGAGTAAAAAGAAAAAGAGGTGGTTGGTTTATACTTGCCGAGTTAATCAGCTTTCCATTCTATATTCATAACCATGGGCTGCTGGAAGGTAGTGGGAACTTAGTAAAGAGGACTCAGTTGGAGGTAGCAGGTCATTGGGGCATGCCCTTAAAGGAGTTGTTGTGTTCCTGGACCTTTTTTGTCTTTCTTTTTTCTTTTTCTCTCTCTTCTGCTTCATGACTTCTATGAAGTGAATAAACTCTTAAAACTCACCATAAGCGCCCCCCTCAAGAAAAGAAAAACAACCCTGGGCCAACCAGATATTGAAACCTCTGAATCATAGACTAAAATAAGCCTTTCCTCCTTGTAAGAAGTTTTCTCAGGTATTTTGTCACAGTCACAGAAAGCTGTCTAGCACATCTACTTGTGACCAATTGTATATATTCACCTTACGCTGACCACTGAAGACCAGAGTGCTTCAGCCCAGTGTTTCTCAGAGTGAGATCTGTGGAATGACATCATCCGTCACCTGGAGTTCACAATGACCCATCCCAGAACTAGAAGATCTGTAGGTGGTTCCGATGCAGACCAATATGGTAGCCAGTAACCACTGTTAAAAGGAAATAGAAAGGGAAATTTCTAGTGCTCAGTTGCCACATGCAGTTAGTGGATGTCATATTGGACAATGAGGATACTGACCATCTATCGGCACAGAAACTTCTATTGGATGGGTCATCTAGGATCTTATGTCATCCAGATTGACCCCATCTAGAATACCTTCCCACTTAGGGACCAGTTGTATATTTCTACCATAGCACTTGTCAAACTGTATCCATATTCTTTATTTCCATGTGTACCTCTCCATCTATAAATGGTGTGAGTTTCAGGCTTCTGTATTATTTATCTCTGTAGCCACAGATCCTGGCCATGGGTCTAGTCCATATTGGTTGTTAAGTGAATATGTGTTCAATCAACACAGAGATGAAATATGCCAAAATAAACTATTTTTATCAAAGCATAAAGACGTTTTGCTAAGTTTCTTCTGTGATTCTAATTTGTAGGCTTATCTTGTCTCATATAAGAAAGTTATAAATTTATTATGACTGCTGTGATTGGGGGACACTAAATCTATGTTCAATTGATGAAGGCCACTGGCCCAGAATTTATACTTTTATTCCAAAGGGTAAATAGGAGACCTTCTATTTAATGACGACAACTATTTTTAAAAAACCTCTTAGTGGAATAATCTCTTTTCTCTCTTTCTCTCTGCAGAAATCCTCGGTTGTTTTCGAAATAAATAACACAGGCAAGGAACAACATTGATGATAATGCTATTCGCTCAATAATACTAAGATAAGAGCCAAATTATTCCTCCTACTTAAATCATTTTTATCTAGCTCTTGAAAGGAGGATAATTTAATTTCAGGGAGATTGGAAGCATTGATTGAGCTGTGAGTCCCTAAGGCATTTATTAGACAAATGAGACCAATGAAAAAGAAATGTATTTTTCATCTTTAATTTCCATGAAAGATTTATAGCCAAACTCAGGAGAGTTGATATTTAAAACATAACATTTCCCCCCAAAGTTGACACCCACAGGCCATTGTAGCCAGAGACATAACAGAGGAGCTGACAGAAGGTGGTCTTGGGTTTTATGCTGTATCATCATCACCTCTCAGACCTGCAGACTTTGTTTGGAAGCCAAAGGCTGCAAAACCAAGGAACGGCTCTATCTCCAGCCGATTGCATTTCAAATGGCAAAGACCTTCACATATTAATTACATACATTATTATAGGGTGCACCAGCTATGCATGATTTTTTTTCCCCTCTAGGATGAAAGAGATTTTAAAAAAATTAAATCCAGTTTTAATAAATGTCTCAGCTTGGGCTTAGGGGAGATGAGAGTGGAGGGGGACTTTGTCTCTGTGCATTCCAGCCTTTGTCTCTGTGGAATGACAAGAAACAGGAGCAGGTTCCCCTTGGTGCCCTCCCACCAAGTCCTATGCACACCAAGCTAGCCACTTTCCTGCCCCCCCCCCACCCCTTCCAGCTTTCTTCCAATTCTAATCACATTTATGAACCTGAATTTGCTTGCACCCAAAGTGTGTGTGGGGGGATCCTCATAAAGGGTGGGGAAGGTTGGATAGGGGACAGAGAATCTCATGCTTCCAGTATGTGACTCCAAAGAGACGAAGCTGGATGGGCAGGTTGGGGGGCGGGTCTCCTGGTCAGTGCTGCTCAGGTGAGTACCCCACTCCTGCTCCTTTCAGGAGGGGTTGGGGCTTTCTTACACTGCAGTCCTTAGTCAACGCCTTTCCTGGTTTTAACCCAAATGCTTTGCTGTTTCCCAGATATGAATAAGGTGGTGAACCTGAACGTGAGAAGCAAGTTCAATTCTGCTCCATTTACAAAAAATTGTACCCCACGGAGGACCTCAGAGACAGAGACCGGACCCTTTCAGAGAGGGTCAGGAGATGCAGCTGAAGAAGCATGGGTTTCCAGGGAGCGGAAGATCTGGCTTCTGAGCTCAGTTTCGCCTCTTAGGAGCTGTAACGGGTCTCCCCGAGCCTCAGTTTCCCTGGTTGTGAATGGTGAAGTAGTGCAAGCTAGTTACTGAAGTTTATAAATGTGATGCCCTTTGCCTCCCATGGAGTTAAGGTTTACTCCTACTATCGTTCCCCAAATCTATTCTGGTAACCCATAGGTCACATGGAACTTTTTGGTCACTGGGTCACTTCTCATTCCAATCTCTGCTTCATCCTTCCAAGGGTGGGCATACAGTGACTCTCTAGCTCCCTCAGTATGGTCTCTGGACCCCCTCGCCCCCACCCAGCCCTGTGAGGCTTCTGGGGAAGGTGTTCAGAACTGGTGGGACCTCCATCCAGGGATTTCCCTGCCTCTGTCAGGTGTGCCCACCGGCAGCAAGACGTCCCATCAACGATCAGGAGCCACAGGAAGCTCTCTTTCGCAGCAGAGGGGGGACCCGTGACCCTGAAGACAGAAAGAAAGAACTCACCCAAGATGAACAACAGAGAGAAAAACAGAAGGGAAAAAAATGAGCGGAACCTCTGGGCTCTACGGCCAAGGAGACAAGATTCAGCCTTGCTGTCACGGAGCCCAAGGAGGAGAGGGTGGCCGTAAGGGGGTTTGAAAAGAGAATGGTCGAAAGCTCCCGAGTTTGGCAAAAGACATCAAATAACAGATCCAAGAAGACGAGAAGACCCAAGTGGAATAAACTAAGAGAAATCTATGCCAAGACACATTTTAAATTTTGAAAAAAACCCAAGAGATAAAGAAAAAATCTTGACAGGAGCCAGAGATGCTCGTTTTACCCCAATGGATCTATCATTCTAACAGTCTCCTTATCAGAATCAGCCAGGTGACTTTTTTTTCTTACAGAAATCAACAGGCTTATTCCAGAGTTTATATGGAAAAATGCAGGCCCTAGAGTAAGTCAATCCTGAGAAGGAAGAAGACAAGGGGAACATCAGTCAGTTTCACTATGTAGCAACGGCGGCCAAGACTAGTCATTGGGAGAAGGACAGGCGGATAGATGGCTTTTTTATTGAGACAAAATATCTGTATATCTTTATGGGGGACATTACGGATTAACGGTACAGGACAAAGGACCTGGGAATAGATCCACAGAAATCTGCTCAAGTGTCTTTTGATAAAAGCACAAAACATTTCATGAAGGAAGGGTCTCTTTCCAGTGGTGCTGGAGTAATTGGTCCTCAATAGGACAAAATGATAAATTTTGACCTAAATCTCATGCCTTACATAAGAATTAACTCAAAATAGATTATGGGCTTAATGGTAAAGATAAAACTCAAAGCCTATTAGAAAAAAATAAATAAAAATTTGGGGACTTAGGGAAAGGCAAGGAATCATGAGACTTGTTACCAACCAGCACAATCCATAAAAGGAAAAATTGACACATTGGATCTCATCAGAATTAAACTTTTTGCTCTGTGAAAGTCCATGTGAAGATGAAAAGACAAGCTGTAGTCTTGGAGAAAATATTTGCAAACCACATATGTGAAGGATGAGTTTCCAAACTATATATAAAGAACTCTTTAAAAAAAAGCCCAATACATAGTCAAAAATCAATCCAATTAGAAATTGGGTACAAGATATGAAGAGATGTTCTACCAAGGGGAATCTATGATTGGAAATCAGGCACATGGTCATGCTCCATACCATTAGCCATTGGTGCCAAACACTGCACCAACGTTCACATCAGTTTTTTTTTTCTTTCTCCAAGTTGGGTGTTTATTCTCTAGTCATGCTAAGTTACAGTGGTATAGAGAAACCATTTACTGTGTTATTCATAAACAAATTGTTTTATTTGCATAGCATTATAAGTTTCTTTTTTATTTATATATGACAGTGGAATGCATTACAATTCTTATTACATATATAGAGCAAAAATTTTAATTTCTCTGGTTGTATACAAAATATATTCACACCAATTCATGTCTTCATATATGTACTTTGGATAATAATGACCATCACATTCTACATCATTAAATAACCCCATGCCCCCTACCTCCCCCTCCCACCCCTCTGCCCTATCTAGAGTTCGTCTATTCCTCCCAGGCTCCCTCTCCCTATCCCACTATGAATCAGCCTCCTTATATCAAAGGAAACATTCAGCATTTGTTTTTTGTGGATTGGCTAACTTCACTTAGCATTAACTTCTCTAACTCCATCCATTTACCTGCAAATGCCATGATTTTATTCTCTTTTATGCTGAGTAATATTCCATTGTGTATATATACCACATTTTTTTATCCATTCATCTACTGAAGGGCATCTAGGTTGGTTCCACAGATTAGCTATTGTGAATTGTGCTGCTATAAACATTGATGTGGCTGTGTCCCTGTAATATGCTCTTTTTAAGTCCTTTGGATATAGACCGAGGAGAGGGATAGCTGCGTCAAACGGTGGTTCCATTCCCAATTTTCCAAGAAATCTCACATCAGTTTTAATGGTCAATCTTTAGTCAGTTCCCTTGGACTTTAACAGGTCAGACACACGGGAGTGAGTACAAACTGTGGAACAGACCTGGCAGCCCAAAGGAGACAACTGGGGACAGGTTTGCGGCCTTAAGGGATGGTTCAATGAACTGGGTCAAGTAAAAAACCTAACTCTGACCCTAATCCTAACCCTAACCCTAACCCTAACCCTAACCCTAACCATTTACATAATAAATTTTAAAAGGGAAGGTGGAAGGGAGATTACCAGACACTTGTCTAGGGATGGGGATGTGAAGGGAGGTGGATGTGGTTACACAGGACAACAGGAGGGATCTCTGTGGCATTGGGAATGTCTAATCTCTTGCTTGTGGTGGATGCACAATTTACAGGTAATAAGACTCTACAGAAGTAAACACACACATACACACACGGGGGCGTATAAATAAAATTGGAGAAGTATAAATAAGCTCAAGGGATAACATACCAGTCATCACGTATTATCATTCTGAAAAATGTTACATTGGGGGAAATAGGTAAAGTATACCTGAAATTGTTTGGTTATTGATTAAAAAGTCAATAAAGCATTTTTGATTAATACTAATAATCTCTATTGAATACTGCACATGAATCTGCAATAATGATCTATAAAATTTTTAATTTTATAAAAGCATCTAGCTTACTGAAACATTGGGCTTGGGTCTAACAAGACTCCTTGTTCTTCAAGGACAGAACGCCCTGCACCCTGCATTCATCAGGTTGGAGGAACATTATGGTGGCTTTCTTGGGAAAGCTAGTGGGGAGGGCTTTCTGTGGCCCAGTCCCAGTCAGGTTGGATGCTGCTGGCCAACCTTAAATTGTATTTCTTTCCAAAAAGTAAATAAAAGCTGGGTGCGGTGGTTCAGTCTGTAATCCCAGCGGCTCGGGAGGCGGAGGCAGGAGGATCACGAGTTCAAAGCCAGCTTCAGCAAACAGTGAGGTGCTAAACAACTCAGTGAGACCCTGTCTCTCAGTAGGATGTGGCTCAGAGGTCACATGCCCCTGAGTTCAATCCCCGGTACCAAACAAAAACAAAAACAACACAAAGCAAATGAAAGAAAAACAGTTTCTTTCAAAGCCCCTGCTACATTATTATTGTTTTCTAAATCTCGGGGGGGGGGGGGGAGGAGAAAACAAACAAGTTGGTGAGTTGTGTGCAGCATAGCACAAAGCTTCAGGGACTGAGCCCTCTGGCCCTGACATGTTAGTCGGGAGCCCCCTATTGGCCATCTGGCCGGTCTGCGGTTTCCCACAAGGTTACCAGAACTGGAGCAACCTGTTGGAGAGTCAAGTTCAGGAATAATTTAGAGACCTTTCAATCAATGCAGGTCCTGCTTGAGTGCGAATTTAGACGTAGTAGGGAGATGCAACTGGGGTTAATCAAACTGAGTTTTTCCACAGCATCTGGCTTTTGTGTGAGCTGCTGCAACAATTGGCTGATGGAGCACACACAGCCCCTAGGGTTCTGGAATAATTGTTTTGCAGTGAGGGAACAGAATGGACTGTGCTGCTCCATAGATGGGAGGTGTCCATTCACCAAGTTGCATGAGGAGATTCATCTGACTTTGGACAGGCTCATTGATGAAACAAATGGAAATTCTTGAGCAATGTATTCACTGGACATAGGGTAGAGTTGACTGTTATTGGGGATAATGTGCTGGAAAGGGACAGATGGGGTGGGATACCAGAACCTGCTTTAGTCTAAAGAGCAAATAAAGGATTCTGATCCAGAAAGGAATGGCTATTACTTTCTATTCCAGAAAAACACCCGAGAGCCTCTGAAGAGGATTTGCCATTCTCCGTCTATCTATTTTGGTACATTTGGGGACAGTCATTCCCAAATGCTATTTTGGCCCTAGGAAGCCAGATGGGCCTGGTAAAGGACAGAGAGGTGGCAGTGTTAGAAGGGAGCCTCTGAGTCACTTGAAGTCTCCTCAGGAAGAGTCAGGAGTCCTCACTAAAGGAAGCTCCCAGACGGGGTGTTTTCTCACAGCTTTGGGACTAGCTGGCTGGGTCTGGTGCTGCGCGTGTGGGCTCCAGTTTGGTGTTATTGTGCTGAATAAATCATAATTAGCGTACTGTATGTTGGAAGCTGAGACCAAAGAGTTCACGAACTTAATTGCAAAAAAAATGTCATGGAGTTACATTTTTAAAGGGAAGCGACTCAGTGGGAACCGTGTACCAAGTGCAAGGATTCTGTGGAAAGCTAAATAAAAATGTGTCAGCCATGGTCTCTGCCACCAGAATCTTACAACGTTGTAGTTGAGAAGATGCACACACACACACACACACACACACACACACACACACACACACAAATAACTAGAGAAACAGGGAGATAGAAAGGCTGACCGTTGGCGGGAGCCTGTGGGTACTGTGGAGCCGGATGAGGGATCACACACGGAATGGTCAGCCATGGAGGTGTGGCCTCCAGCAGGATAGAAAGGGTGGCTGAGAAGAGGTAACAGAGATGTTCAGGTGGGCAATTGCTTAAAAAATATGCAAAGGCAGTAGACCAGTTGGAAACTGCACTGGCTACAAGTGACAAAAACCCAGGATGTTGGCGGGAGTATAATTTTTTTCTTAAACCCTAACATCTCTATGGAGGCACACCAGCATGGGGGACAGTGGCTCTGTGGTGCCGTTGGAACCCCCATCTCCTCCTGTCCTTCTGCTCATCCATTTGGGGTGCATAGCTTTGGTTCTAAAGGATGTTAGCTTTGTGTTCCCAAGATGGCCCCTAACTGAAACTTAGCTTGGGGGTGAGAGGACAAAGGACAGGGGTACGCATCCATGGAGCATGCCCCCTATAGTAAGTCTCCAGGGGAGCATCACCCTAGGATTTCTGCATCCTCCCAGGAATGTGTCACGTGACTGTCTCCACCCACATTAGCTAGAAGTTTCTGTGCACCTTGCCACTCAGAACAACATAGGGGTTCTATTGGCAAAGAGAATGCAGAGATCCCATAGTGGGTCGGGCAGGTCCGAGCATGAAAGACAGGTAGGGAGGCTGAACTTGGAGTGGGAAAGAAGTCCGTGCAATGGTTTCTGCCTGGATAGTTAGACATTTTGTTTTTTGATTTATTTATTTAGTTTTAGATTTTTTTAAAATGGCAATTTTTTTTTAATGATACAGAACATATTCTCTCACCCAGTAACTGTTCATTGATTGGCACCAGGGGCTAGTTCTTGTATTAGGAGTGGGAAAACAATCTGGATGATCAAGCACGTGATCAACAGCTTCGAAAAGCCAGCAGAGCAGGGTCATTGTCCTCTCCCCCGATCTTCTCTACCTCTTTCTTGCCTCCAGCTTGTGGTCCCCCTGAGATTCTAGAGAAGGGCTACTATTAGCTCTGGAAGCTTCTCATTTGCCCCGAAGCACACACCCTCTGGTTTGCCCGACCTTGGAACCTGGAGGCCAATCACTTCCGCTCTCTTTTCTTCCACCCTCTTTTCTTCCACCCTGACATCAAATCCATCTTCAAGCCCTTTTGAGTTTTCTTCTGGATTTTCTCCTTCCCTTCCAAATCCCAAACCATTATCCCAATTAATATATTTATAGGTTAATTATTGCATTAAATCCTTGTGGGTCTTCTTTATGTCTTTACTCTTTTTTTTTCAGATTTATTTTCTGTAAAACTCCTGAAACAATTTTTCTTTAAATGGTGTTCAGCGCTGGTCTTCAAGACCCTTGCTAATTTCTCCCCACCCCTGCATCTTTTTTTTTTTCTTTGAGTTGGGGATCAAACCCGGAGCCTCCCGCGTGCTGAGCATGTGCACCAACTCTGAGCTCCACTCCATCCCAAGATCATTTTTATACCCCCTTTAGAAGCTCTCAGCCACACCTCCCTATCTGCCTGTGACTTGCTCTTTCCTTCACTTTCCTACGTGCAGGTGCTTGGTAGCCCACACTATGTTCACCTTTCTCCTACCACTTGTGCTTTGGCTCCACCTGAGCCCATCTTGACACTCATCCCTGGGAACGCTCCGACTCAGCGACTTCTCCAGTTTTCTCTACCCCTTGGCCTCCGCCCAGGCCTGGGATTTGAAGGCTACTCTTGGGCATGGGTTGGGCTGTGGTTCTCACCGCGGGTTTAACGTGGCTTCCCCACGTGTCGGGGGGTCGAGCGTCTCTCCCCTTCCTCTTCAGCTTCATGGGGTGCTTGGCTCGATACACGGAACTCAGCAGGCCTCCAATGAATGTTACCGATTGATGATTGAAATGTGTGACTCAGGCTGAACAGACTGACTGCTCTCATCCTGTGTCCTTGGTGACTATCTCAGCTAGAACAGGATGGCCGTGGGGTTGTGGATTCAGTTCCCTGGAAGGTGGGTTAATCTCACACAGAGAAGGCTCTGTATCCTCCTCCCCGAATTCATATGCTGAAATCTTCACCCCCCAAGCTGATGGCTGAAGGAGGAGGGGTGCTGTTAGGAAGGGAAAAGGTCCTGAGAAGGGAGCACTCCTGAGTGGGATTACTGTCCTTACGAGAGACCCCCTAGAGCTCTCTCACCCTCTTCCTGTCCGACGAGGATACAAAGTCAGCCATCTACAACTCAGAAGAGGGGTTCTCACTAGAACTCAGCCATACTGGCACCCCCATCTCGGCCTCCTAGAGTCCAGAACTATGAAGAATAATTTTGTTATGTAAGTCATCCCGTCTGTGGGACTTTGTCACAGTAGCGCAAACTGACTGAGACACTCTTTTAACAAGAAAGTAAGTCATCGCAGCTGCTAGTTAGTATGTGCAATTCAGCACAAGCCCATTGCTCTTCGTAGGACCAAGGCTTAAATGCATGTGGTTATGAATTTATGGTGGTGGATTGGTAAAATGATTTCCACAAATAGCACATACTAAAATTACATGAATAAAAAAAGGATGTTGTATCAGGATAGACTCAACAGCACACACAAGCCAGTATCACAAGGTTTGAAACCAATGAAAGCTGATTTCTCAACCAAACTGCACTGAATGATGGGTGACCCAGGTGACACCTCCAGGTGCTGACAGTACCTGGAGATAGAGCCGCCATCTTGTGACTCTCAGCAGTCAACGAAACTGAGGGGGAGGGCTGCAAAGTTGGGCACTGGCTCTTCAATGCTGTTACTCAGAAGAGATCCAAATCATTTGCACTCACAGCCTGTTGATGAGGATAGATCACGCGATCTGCTTAACATTACCACGAAGCTGTAACTGTCTCTGTTCAAATACAATTTTGCTTCAAAGAGTCAACGTAGACTCACATAGTTACCTAACCACCTTGGCATGGCTGAAGGTCGGAAACGAGTGTTCCATATCCTTCTGTTTGTACCTACAATTACTCATCTGAAGAACAAATGCACTTATATGAATCTGCGGTAAAGAATACTGGCTAAAGAGAATCACAATGACTTCTTGCTCAACTTCTCCTTCCATATATAAATCATGCTACTCAGTGCTGTTAAGTGTTGTTTTACTAGGACCATGATGACTTTTGCTTTTCATTATTACCATAAATTTGTGTACATAATGAATATTCTATGAGAAATAGAGGGTTTTTGTGGGGCAGGGGTTTCCTTATTTATGATGAAGTCAAAATTTTTGTACTTCATAGACAAGAATTTGTATATAAAATTTTATTATAAGTCTATATTGCATTTCATATATAAGACAATGTACAAGAATGCATATATCATTAAAGGAAATTATATAATTTTCTAGGGTTTACAATCTCAAAATGTAGTTTCCTCTCCCCTGTCTCCTTCCAGATTTTGTTCCTGTTTTCCCTATTCAACTTTTAATTGAGGATATACTTACAAGCATCTAAATAACCACTGAAACTGATATTTCTTCACACACACACACACACACACACACACCAATCAAGTTTGAATTTAGGTATTAAATTCTTACCATGAGAGATGAAGAGTTAGATCGCAAATTCACTAACCTCTATTACATGCACTCTCCTATTTGCTGCATCAACTCAACAAAATTATATGTAATTTTTGGTAAGTTGATATTCATAATTTATGTTAGTATAACCACAGAAGCACTGGACATAGCTGAACCAAGTATTGCGCCGTGACTCTATCTCCTTTATTGTGCAACTTTTTGTTTTTCCTGGAGTTTATAATTGACTTAGTTTTAAATTTTGACTGCTCTTCTACTTTTCTGTTATTATTCATAATTCATTCCTGTTCTACCAGAGGTTTGCCTTTCAGTATATTCAATTTTATTTCTTTGTTTCCGTTTTCTTCTAGGAGAGATTCTTTAGCAGGTCTCCATGCTTCATCTTATCAAACTCTACTTTTCACCATGAGGGCTGAAAGCCCACAAACTGCATCCTGCCGTTGCCTTTCCCAGCCGAGTTGGGCTTCTGTCTGCCAGCTGGAGGCATTCACGGAATTGGAAAGTGTGAAGAGATAGAAGCTATTATGTTTCTGGCAAGGCCTTACTCAGCAAGTGTCAGTGTGGAACAGGGTGACCGTCAACTCCTGCAACAGTGCCAGCAGTGCCTGCTCTGACAACAGCAGCTATGGACTCCTGCCTAGGATATCCAGAGCATGAGGACGGACACTTGGAGCAGCTGAACAGCAAGGCAGAGCCAGGGTGGCATGGATTCCCACCAGCCCTGGCTCCTGTAGTGGGTGGTAGTGGCTTTTGGCACATATGGAGTTCTGGAAACACCCTCTTCTACTTTTCGAACTTCCAGTCTTTAGAACAATTTGGCAAACCCATATTGAATCTCCTTTACTTTTAAATAGCTGGATTTTTTTTCCCCCTTGGTTGAAAACTGATGGATGGAGCCAGGACTAGGCCGGCTGCTCGGAAAGCTTGTAATCAGAGAGCAAGAAATCAAACGCAGAAGGAACAAGGTTAGTGCCAGCTCAGTAATATGTCTCTTTAGACCGACGTGGTCCAATAAAACTGGAACATAAGCTACATTTGAAATTTTTTTTTTCCTGGTAACCACGTTTTAAAGAGAGTCAAACAAAACAGGTAAAATTAAATTCAATATAATTTCATTTAATCTAATAGAGTCAAAAATATTTCTACTTCCACATATAATCAATATAACACAGTGATTAATGACTTACTTAATATTCTCTGTTCATATTATATGAAATCGGATGTGTGTCTTACAATGACAGCATATTTCACATCTGAGCCTCAATCACTCAGTGTGCTTAAGAGTTCTGGATTGGATAGCATGACCTTAAACCTTTAGGGCTGAGCTAGCACCTTGCCCTCCACAGATCCTACGGTGGTCTACATGGTAGTGGCCTTGTGACACTAATCTCTCATGAGGAGGATTCCTCCTGGCATGAGTTTCTTTTTTCTGGTACCAGTGATTGAACCTAGGGGTGTTTTACCATTGAGCTACCTACCCAGACCTTTTTCTTTCGTATTTTGAGACAGGGTCTCCCTAAGTTACTGGGGGTCTCACTGAATTGCTGAGGCTGGCTTTGAACTCGTGATACTCTTGCCTCAGCCTCCAAAGCTGCTGGGATGACAGGTGTGCGCCACGGCACCCAGCTGAATATTTCTTTTCTTGTGGAATCTATTCTTCTGAGATTGTTAATGATAGTTTCTTCTTTAATGTCTGAGATTTTATTTTTTCCATATTTTTTTTTTTACTGATACATACACAGTGGTGGGTATTTGTTGACACATGTGCATGCAGACACACAATAATAGAATTCAGCCAACATTGTTTCCAAGGGTATCCCTTTTCCTCCCCTCCATCATAATTTCTTGAAGTATCCTTTTGCTTTTTGCATTTTCTCTTTTCTTGTTTTTAAATGTTATAGCTCAAAGCAGACGGATTTTATGTTAAGAGGCAAAATCAAATGAATCTGGCTTGGAAAAGACAAAGGATGTTTTTCCCCTTGAAATAAGAGAAGGGAGGCGGGAAAGACAGGAGATGAACCTATGTTTTAAGGAGCAAACCAAGGAAACTTGTGAGAAGGGAACTGCATCTCTGAAAAGTAGGAGATTTTTGGTTTTGGAATTGTGAGGTGCTGCAAGGGCAAGAGCTAAAGATTAGGAGGAAGGGTCTGGAGCCCTGCAATGCAGGATTCAAATGCTGAAAACACAGAGTTGACTGAAGACTCCAGAATAGCCTAGATGCACAGCTGACCCAATCAGTTTGATGACCATCTCTAAACAGTCTTGGAGAGATGAGGGACAAGACTAAAACGAGGCTTGCTGCAGAATGGTGGCCAGGGGCAGAGAGACAATGGAGGTGTCAGGAGGTTCAGGAGAGCCTGGTGAGACGACCCAGAAATGGAACAGAAGGAAGCGAGATAGACCCTGGTGAGAATCAGTGTCCCTAAAGTTTATCGGGCAGTATGGAATCTGTTCCTCAGTCTTGAGAAAACAGAAGAGGTCACAGGAATGCAAGAGGGCACAGGAGTAAAAAGACAATTCCCCAGCAGGAATCTCTCTAGATTCCAGCATGGGTTCAAGTCCTGGCGTGGAAGGACCTAGGGAAAGTCAGATAAGTAGCCTGCTTTATGGCTGCGAATGAAAGTCTTTGGATTTTGAGGTCCATTGACCCCTACGTTTCAAAGTCAGTAATTCTAGGATAGATTGCAAAAAGGAAAATTTCTGTTACAACCTATAGCATTGGTCCTGTGAATAAACTCCTTGCACAATGCCCACTTACCAAAAAATAAATAAATAAATAAATAAATAAACAGAAATTTAAAAAATAAGAGTCAAAAACACCCCGTAACACGGGGCCTGCCGCAGAACCCTCTCCAGGAGCCAATGTGAAACCATTACATCATCCCTCCCAGTCTCTCCGCACTGGCGCGCTCATGTGGATCAGAACCACCAGATGGCGCTGTTGGCCTAAGATCCAGCCCATTCCCCAGCCCGGAGGTCCTGGGAAAGCCTGACCTGAATAGAAAACTTCCCTAATCACCACATTTAATTCCCAAGCAAAACAGCAGAAAAACGCTGCGCATCTCCAAAAAAAGCCAGGGAATAGCATCTGACCGTACTTGCGTGGCCCGTAGGCAAGTCATCGGTGGTTATTTGAAATTTGGTTTCAAGAAAAAGACTTGAAAAAATGTTGAGAATTGGGGAGTGAGCGCACCGCGGGCCAGCGTTCCTTTCCGCAGTCCCCGACGTGGAGCGTCCCTGCAGCCGCAGCGGCGTGGCTGGCAGAGCGGCGCGGAGGTGGCGAGCTCCGGGGGCCTACGCAGCGTCTGTCTGCGCAGTGCCCAGATGGCAAGGGCTGGAGAGGCCTCCAGAAACCTGCGACTCGGTTGCATTCCCCCCCGCTCTGGCCCTGTTATCCTCCCTCGCCACCCCTGCTCCCGGCCTGCGGCACCTGCTGGATCTGGCCACCTCCGCAGCTCCAGGGGCGGCGCGCGCTCCATGGTGGCCGCAGCTGGTAGTGGGTAGGAATGAGGTCCTAGTTAGGAGTTCCAGCCGTTAGGGCCGCCCTATTTACAAACTCGAAGGTCCCTGGGGCTCCAGGTGTGTGTACCACTGGATTTTCCAGAATACTAGGCGAAGCATCAGGGACAACCTCTAGCACACCTGGGGCGGTGCGTGCGCTCCTGGGTCGGTGGGCGCTGGCCCGAGAGTGACCCACTGGTTTCCACTAAAGTGCACAATAATGCCTGAGCCCACTGCCGCGGGCTCGGGGGCCTCCCTCCCGTGCGCCCAGCTCGGTGGCGCAGCGGTCCCCGCAGGCGCGACGCTAGGCCGCCCTCTGCGGTAGCGGGGGCGGTGCAGGACTGCGGGACTTCTCCTGCCGAGGTCATCTGCTCCGCGCGCAGCTGGACCGCGGACTGGAAGAGGCTGATGAATTTTTCATCGCGATTCCCCGAGCTGTCGATCTGAAGGCAGTTTCTGGGGCAGGAGCCATTAAGGACCCGACTGAGCTAGGGGCAGCCCCTCCCGGACCGCACTAATGACGGACTTGGGAGGGAAACGGGTTTTTCCCCCCAGGCGCTTCTTGGTCCCTTTGGGCCTGGTTTAATTTCCAGGCAGGAGAAGGGCCCAGTGAGGAAAGGCACGTGTCCAGTTTAGTAGCCTTTGCACGCAGCCTGTCTTGAGCTCATCCTAGAGGAGTGTGGGGACACTCCCATCCCTGTCCCCCCTCCTCCCAGGAGCTCATGGGCGTCCAGGGAGATGAGACTTCCAAATTGAGGGTGAGAAGAGTTGAATGTGGCCAGGGTCCAGGGATGGAGAACCGGCTGGGAGTGGCTCAGGGGCTGGCTGGGGGGGAAGGTTGAGTGATAGAGAAGGTGATGGAGAAAGTAAGGAGGAGAAGCCATGCAGTGGCCACCTGAAGAGGCCGGAGGGGGACAGGGTAACCTTGAGCTGGGGCAGGGAGAACACTGGCATCTTGAAGTCGTGGCCTCGACCACGCAACGCACAGGTAGGCCCACCATGCATCTGAAAGTGGAGGTTTCTTAAACCACCTCCTTTTATAAAAACGTGAAAACACAGATATGCGGGGGAAATCACCACCCACAGAAAAACACCAGGGTTCTTTTTTTTGGGGGGGGGGGTGCTGGGGTCCGGAAGGGGTGTATGTACTCTCCAGGTCTTTTGTTATATGGATTTTTAAAATATGTGGCATGTTAAAAATACATATGGACATTACAGTTATAACATGACAGTGTTAAACATTGTATATTGAGGCATTTTTAAAGTATTATTTTTTTTCCTTATAAAAGGTAGTACATATCTTTGTCAATTTATAAAAAAAAATAAGTAAATCTGTGAAGAAGGAGAAAATACCTACCAGATTCCAAACACATTATAATCCTTTGGTGTTTCCTTAAATAATATTTTTTTTTCCTGTGCACGTTTAATTTCATTGAGACCTTACACTATGTATTCTTTTTCTAAATATAGTTTCAAAGAAACATGGATAAGAAGTCTATGCAAGAAAGTTTTTTTAATCTCATGGTAGAAAACATCTCAGGGTTTCCAAGTGTCCCCCCCCACACACACACACACTTGAGGTGAAAAAACGCGGCGGGGTGAGGACTGAGTAGTCCAACAAAATTCCTGCTCCCAACTTCCCATCATGCCCCATCCCTGGTTGTAGCCAGGGTTCAAGGTCTATGAAATCCCTTCTCAAAAAAACTTGTGCAAGCATTGGTTGGGGGCTGATCTTATCCGTTTTTGTGTCTTGCTGGGAACATTAATTGAAGTTAATTTTAACACCTTTTACAAAGAGTAAAAAAAAACATCAGGCCCACTCGAAAGTTTTTCTCTGAAACATTAGATGTAGAAAGAATATGGAACAATATTTACAGAGTTTTCAAGAAAAAGGCATTTGCGAATGAAGAATTTCTGTCCTATGCCCTATGTCCTATTATCTTCCACGTTTAAAATCAACAGGGGGACATTTTCCTTAAATGAGAAAATATGTCACCTGGTATATTTCTTGGGGGGAGGTTTCCATTTCTGGATGTACAGGAGGACTTTGTATCAGAATCACCCTTGCACTGAAGCACTGTGAGAACTGAATAAAATGAAATAGAAAATAGTGGCCTGGAAGCATCAAAGAGCAATCAAGTCTGCTGGATGGGAAGGGCCAAGATGTTGGGAAGGAGAGGAGCGCATTGGAGTGAGGCCTTTACAGCTCCCTCTTGTCCCCTGGGACCATTTGCTGACTCATGTAGTGTCATGGGGTGTGGAAACCAAACAGAAAGTGACAGCTCATTGCTTGCCACCGTCAAAAAAAATTGGAGTTCAGGATACAAGATTGCCGGGACTTGATGGACCATGAACAGAGAGGAAAAGGAACCCAAGAAAATTGAGAGTCTCCGTGCAATTTCTCTGCAAACCATTTCTTGATCTCTAAGCTGTGCATGTGAAGTGAGATGCCAAGAAATCAAACAAAAGCAGCTGCTAAGAGGCTTAAAAGCTAAGCCAAGACGCTGGCACGATCCCGTCTCTGGGTAGACATGACTTGCACTTCAGGTTTCCAAGGAGGAGGAATGAGACCTTGTCAGTTGAGACCTTGAAGATCAAGCCACCGGAATAAGAGCAAAAATCAGGAGAGCAGTCCTGGTACAAGGTGCAGCACCCGAAGCCAGGGGCCTCAGGTCTCACTGGGATGCACAGGGACTGCCCTCCAGACAATAGTCGCAAACACAGCCTTTCTGGAGGAAGCTAATGTACTAGGGCCAGGAGAGCTTTTGTATTTGAGCTTCTGTTACCAGCAGGTAATCCGAAAGGTAGGCATAAAGGACTGTCGCTGCTGCCTCAAGGAAGGACCAGAGCAGGGGTTGGTCTCTGTGAGCCGGAGAGCTGACCTGAGCTATTGGAAGACTCTGCTCCCAAGGACAGATTGGAGGGGATAATGGACCCAACTTTGAGAAGCTGCAAGAGGGCCTCCTGGTGGATCAGATGCCGAGGGCGGGAAGCTTGTTCAACTTGGGAGCAACTAAGATGCCTTTCAGGAGGTGAAGGAGTAAATAAGCTATAGTCCATGTAGATAAGGGAACATTGTCGAGTGCTCAGGGGAAATAAAAGGAGACAAGGAGGAAACTCAAATGCATGTTGTTGAACGATTGGAGACACTCGGAAAAGCCATCTTTGGATGGACGGCCTGATTGCAACTAGATGACACTCTGGAAAAGACAAAACTATGGGATGGTAAAAAAGGTCAGAGGATGCCAGGGTTGGGGGGGAGTGAGGGATGAACTGGCAATGCATAGGTAAACTTAAGGGTGGTGAAATTATCCTATGTGATGCCACAGCGGTGGGTTCCTGTCCCTATGCATTTGTCAACATCCACAGAATGTATGATACCAAGAGCGAAGGCTCACATAAACTGGGTGACAGCAGGTGCCGATTTCGGTTCATTGACTGGGACAACTGTCACCACTCTGGTGGGGATGTGCATATGGTGGGCTGGACTGTGCATCCGGAGGCCGCCTCTTTGGCTCCCTGAACTCTTTCTACTTCCCTTTCAATTTTGCTGTCAACCTAACACTCTTGTGTGAAAAAGTCTTTATGTTAAAAAAAAAAAAGAGAGATCACTCAAGTCTCATAGTTACAGTTGGAAAAGTCCAGAAGGAGCATCTCTGTTGAAGTATCCATGAAATTGTCCCTAAGAGGTAAAACCAACCCACCATACTTCTGGCCTCTTCTTCTTAATCTCCTCTCGCCCTGCCTTGGTCTTGGAGGGGTCAGAGGCTGCAGATGGCAAGCTGTACTGGGAAGGAAATGCTGAGAGAAAGAGGAAAAAGAGGAGGAGCCATACTCAGATTGCCCTCTGCAGGTGCCCAGAGGAGAGCAGGTTTGATATTAAGTCGAAAAGCTCTGACTATTGTCAGGGACTGGCTATATTAGTTTCTGGACTGTGATTGTGCTTGCAACTTAAAGTGACAGTGGGACTTGCGAGTGAGCTGAAATGTCATGACAAGTGTTTGTCTCAGGGCCTCCAGGCACCTTGCAGAAACAAACATAAATCACCCCTCAAGGAGAGCACTGCTCCGTAAACACCAGGGAATTCCCAGGGCTTCAATTCAACTGCATATAAACTCCAAATAAAAATTATAAGCACTCAAAAAAAATAAGAATAAAAAACAAGCCATAGGTAGTGAGAGTCAGCAGAAATAAATGCATTTAGACCATCAATGACTCTAGATATTAGATTTCTTAGATATGGGATATAAAATATGAAATTTATAGAGAAATAAATGCAATCAGGGATTTGAAAACTGGCGAATAGAACTTCTATGAATAGAATCGGTATGTCTATGTATCAGTTGAAATGAAAGGTCGATGAATGTTTTTAACAACATATTATATGTAAGTTAAAGAGAGTTCAGACCTAGAGGAGACTATCTGAGGGTATTACCCACATACAGCAAAGAGAGAAAAACATAGAAGAGAGCTATGTAGTCTTAGAAAATAAAATGAAAAGGTCTAACGTATGTCTAATCAGAATTTAAATGAGACAATAAAGATGATGGTGTGGGGAGGGGAAATTTGAAGAGACACTGTCTAAAATATTTCCAGAAGGATAAAAGTTGGTCTTTCATGGATAAAAGAAAAATAAACAGGGTAAGTAAAATACATTCCATTGTAGTATTTCATTGGTCATTGTAGTATAAAAGACAGTCTTAATTCGAAAAGAAAGTCTAGGTCATCTAAAAAAGAAGAAATATATGACTAATGTTAGAATTCTCACCAGCAACAATGGAAGCAGGAGACAGAAAAACATAAAACAAGTACCTTAAACATGGCGAAAATAAATAGTTATTTATTAAACCGAAAAGCTCTGACTATTTTCAGGGACTGGATATATACAATAAAACTGTAACTGAAAACAGGCAAAATAATGCCATTTTTCAGACAAGCACAGAGAGAGTTTACCTCTAACAGATGTGAACTAAATGAAATTCCAAAAGATCCACTGTAGAAAAAGAGACGATGAATCCAGAATAATGCCAATAACTGTCTAAATCAGTAATGTTAATAATGCCATATTTATGGGATAAAAAATAGATTTAACCCAGGTAGCAGATATCAATAATATGCAAGTTGCAAAGAAGGTGATTGAAGTTAAAGTGTTTCTCAGGAGGGGCCTGGAGACTGGATTAATGTTTGACATTAAATCTGCATGGTAAAATTTCAAGAGTGATCTCTGACAGAAAACAACAACAACAACAACAACACAGAGTTCAATGAACAGAGGAGGGAAAAGCATGAAAGATATACAGTGACTGGAAAGGATGAGTTTGACATAGTTGAAACAGTGGGAATAAATTCAATTCCTCAGTAGTCATAGTGAATATACAAGGACAAAGCTTGTCAATCAAAAGGCAGAGCTTAGTCAGACCAGATAAAAAGCAAAGTCTAGCTATTTGCTTTTTAGAACAACAAAAAACAAATTAAGGATATAGAAAGGCTAAAGGTAATAAGGTAAACAAAGAAAACAACTATTCGACCCCAAACCAACCTAGAGTACCTGTATCTATATCTATATCTATATTTACATATAGTGTAACTATGACATGTTGAAGGACTCAATTCACCAGTAGTGCATATCAATTTTAAATACATATGCAACTAATAAGATGGATACAAAATATAGAAAGAAAATATCCACAAAATGTCAAGGAGAAATAGGTAAATCCTCTACTAAGCTATGTCTCTAGTATTAGATTGATTAAGAGGACACAAACAAGTGTAGAAAAGATTTGAAACATAGCTAACAGTTGGAGTTTATAGGTATATATTGAGCCCTGCACCTAAAATCTTTAATAACTGGAGAACACATCTTTTCAAGACTATATGTAGCTTTTTACCGTACATGCAGTAGTCCTTAAAACAAGTCTAGAAAAACTTCCAAGAATTAGTATTGGAGAGATATAACAGAATGATAATAAATGTACTAAATGTCAAAAATCTAAGGGTGATTGCTAAAGAAGTAAATTCAAGGAAAGTCTAAGTGACTCTATGGGAAAAGAAGAAAGGTGTAGAATTAGTGATTTGAAGAGGCAAACTAAGTTTGGTAAAAAAAAAAAAACAGCAATTAGAGAGGAAGTCCAAGGAAGTAATAAATAAATAATAAATAAATACAAAGAGGGAAAATGAATAAAATAGTGAATGCACCAGAGAGAACCTGCAATGTCAAAAGTTGGTTCTTTGAAAAACATTAGGAATACAGACAAATCCCTAGTGAACTTATTCTATTAAAATGAGAGCACAACTAAATAATTAGGAATAAATCAAAAGAATATGATCATAGATACAAAACACAAAATTGAACAACTGTCTATGAAAAATCATATACAGTAGCTGGCAACTTTACATAAAAAGACAATTTCTAGGAAAATATAATAAACCTAAATCAAGGAAAAAATAGCACAAACAACATTTATCAAAAAGGAAAATTAGTAGCTTAAAATCTTCCCAGAAAGAAGAAAAGCAGGCTTGGATAATTTTGTAGTTGGCTGTATTGATGTATCAAGGAAGAGAGAATATATTTCAGAAATTCTTCCTAAAATTATAAAAAAGAGGGATCCTATATCATGAGGTTAGTACACTCTTGTTTCCTAAACTGGGCAGAGATGGTAGGAGCTCACCATGAACATTGGTGCGATATCTTAAATCCAACTTGGGTAGACTAAATCCTACAGTGTGTGAAAACTGGGGCCACATTGAGTTATCCTGGGGTGTTTGCAATTTGTTATTCACTAGATTAGAAGAGAAAAGCATTAAGATTATTTCAACAGATGCAGACAAAACATTTGATGATGTTCAATCTCCATTTGTAGTTTACATGAACAGGACCTAGAAATCATTAGTCTGACAAAATAAACATACCCAAAACCTTCAGCAAATATCATATGTAGTGATGAAACATTAGAAGCATCTGAATTAAAATCATATTCAAGAAAATGCTGCATACTACCATAATTGCTTCCTTTTTGTGTGCTTTTTTAAAATAATTATACATGTACACAGTGGTCCTCCTCTCTCCTCACGATATTCTACTCATATTCTATTCCCCTTTGATATTCTACTCATCTCTTTCTATTTAATTTTTTAAAATATGACCCTGTTATAATTACTGTTAATGTTGTTCTGGAAATTTAACATTTCATAACTGGATCAGGAAAAAGAGAGAGGGAAGGAGAGACAGAGGAAGGAAAGATGGGGGGACAAGGGAGGTAAGGAGGAGTGATGGAAGGAAGGGGAAGGAGAGAGACTAGAACAAAGAAAACATGAATCAATGAAAAATGGTAAGAATTGAAAAGGAAGAAATAAAACTATCCTTATCTGCAGCTATTATACTTTTCTGCAAAGAAAATCCAAATGAAACCGTGGGCTCATTATAAGAGATCCCCAAATATTTAGCATAGTAAGTGGATACAGGATCGATATTAAAAATCAACCCACAGACATTTCAAAAATACGCTAAAATGATGCTCTTTGCAGCAGCAATAAAACACAAGCCAGCCAGTAATAAATCAAGCGAAATTATTAGGAAAATTATAAAAGAGCAAAGATCCAATAATAATGAAGACTTTCCTGCAGAAAGGCAGCAGGAGGTAAGGAACCTAGTTTATCAGATATGCAGGTTTAGTATAAAGCTACAATATATAAATTATTCTAATGCAGTATTGGCTCACATCTACAGAAAAAAATAAACAGAACAATGAAACAGAATTGCAAGCCTGAAATAGACCTCACTGGGGGAAATAGATTTTCCCAGGGATAAAAGAATGCACTACCTGACTAATGCTGAGAAGGTCATTGGTTATTTATGTTGGAAAAAAAAATTCACCTGGATTCCTTGATCACACTTTTGCACACTCAGATCAATTCTAGAGAGATGATCACAGGCAGTTAGAGAAAAAAAAATTAGGAGGATATCCCAAGGATCTTGTGCGGTAGGAAGGATTTCTTAAGACACAAAATGAAAACCGTAAAGGAAAAGAATGATATATTTAATCATAGAGAAATAGTGACGGGCCACACAGAGCCCCCCACAGGCCTAAGCAAGTGACTTGGGGGGTCATGCCTGAGTGCCTCAGAATGACATTGGAGGGTTTGGAGTTGGAGAGTCTCATGCAATTTACATGCTAAAAATTACTTTGGTTGCTTTGTGGATAATAAATTTTATGCAACAGGAAGAGAGCAGATGAACTCTTGCAAGGAAATTATTCCAGTGATCTTGCTGTCAGGTCATGAAGACAAGGCTGGCATGGTGGAGACAGAAGGGGATGGATTCAAAATGTATCTTGGAAAGAAACCCAGAGGGCAGGCGTAGGTTATAATTGAATGGGAAAAATCCAAGATGATTCAGAAGATTTTTGGCTCAAGCAACTGGTCAACCACAATGCTATTGGGGAATCTGGGGAAGGAACTATTGAAGAAGGGGCTAAGAAGGAGTTAAGAGATCCCTTTTGCCTGTTCATCAGCCAGAGGGCTTGGTAAAGAAGGCCTTGGGTGCACAAGGATGAAACCGAGGTCAGGAGTGGAGATGTAAACATTTGGAGAATTTTCAGTAAATAGTATTTATAAATTAGAAATGGTAGTTTAAGGCCATGGATAAAAGGATCTATGTATCAGACAAGGCATTTACTCAACCTAGAACATTTCGGTGCTCAAAAATATCTGATGATTCAAAGTTCCTGGGAGTAGTTTTTTGTTCAATAGCTATGTTATTTTTAAAATTTGTTCTAATTAGTTATACATGACAGTAGAATGCATTTTGACACATTGTACACAAGTGGAGTACAACTTCTCATTCTTCTAATTGTGCATGGTGCAGAGTCATATCAATTGTGTAATCCTACCTGTACTTAGTGTAATAATGTCTATCTCATTCCCCCATTCATTTCACCTCCACTCCCCTCTGCCCAATCCAAAATTCCTCTATTCTTTCCTACCCCCCTCTCATTATGGATCAGCATCTGCTTACCAGAGAAAACATTTGCTCTTTGTTTTTTTTTTTTTTTTTTCGATTTGGCTTATTTTGCTTAGCATGGTCTTCTCCAGCTCCATCCATTTACTTGCAAATTCCATAATTTGATTCTTCTTTAAAGCTGAATAATATTCCATTTTGTATATATACCACATTTTCTTTATCCATTCCTCTGTTGAAGGGCATCTGGTTGGTTCTATAGTTTAGCTACTGTGAATTGAGCTGCTATAATCACTGTAGTATATGCTGGTTCTAAGTCCTTGGGGTCCGTAGAAGAGGATTTCATGCTTGTTCTGACACTACTGTCACGTAAAACCCTGTAGTAAGTCATTCCTCCCCTCTTCTCTCTTTAGGGATTTCTCACCTATTAAGATAAAGGTGTTGGACCAAATGACTTACACAGCTCTATGATTCCAAGGGAAATGACATGAAAACAAGCCTTTCCAACAGCAACATCAGCCTTCTTGTTACACGGAACCGGCTCTTACTTTTGATTTATTTTTTTAAAAATAACAAATCACATGGGGTTAGCAGGAATAAGAAATAAAAGAGCTAAGTGATCTGCGCTAGAAATAAACAGGACTTAGGAATTGAGAGAAAGAGGAGAAGTCGAGGGAAGTCGGCAAGACACAGGGGACAGAAGATTTGTTTTGATGTAACCCGTGAACCTCTCACAGCGAACCACTCATGGCGGGGAGGAGATCCAAAGCGGGTCTGGAACTGTGTTATCCTATGTGCAATTTCTGTAGTTTGCATTGCTGAGGTGTAAGTTTGAAGTCCGCCACGCAGAAGATGGGTATGAGCATGAGTTTTATTTATTTGCTTGCTTTTTTTTTTTTTTTTTTTTGGTGAAAATGAAGGAAAACACTCTCTTCAAATCTGGATGGATTTGGTACAGAAATGAGGCAGCATGTAGCATGTAAGGGACCACAGTATGATCCACCCTGACAGCTAGCTCAGTCGAAACAGGGGCTCGAGGTCATTGTGGATTTGACCATGGGAGGCTGTGGTTCCTCCAGGGAGCTGATACATCTCTGGCAGGGCACCAGACTGCCCATGAACCCTGGTGCTACTGTTTAAGTCAAAGGAATGGGAAGATCAGGGTGACCACAGCTTTCACCAGCTCTCTCCAAACCAAACTTGGGTCTGTGGAGCAATTCTGAGTATTCCACCAGTGCTTCGTACAATACTTGTGAATGTTGTCAGAGTCAAAATGGAGTCGCTCTTGTCAAAATCTGACAAAATTTATATATATATATAAAGTAAAATAAAGCCAGGAGGACCCTCATGCTCACACGCCTATCCTATCTATTACAGAGACTCTGAAGGGTTCCTCTACGTATTACATACCTGCAATAAAAACCCTTGCCAAGGACTTCCAAACTGCAACTTTCTCTCTGTGGCACAGGATGGTGAGCTAAGGTACAAGAACACATGCCCGATGTCCTGTGTGCACTGATGCGTTAAGTGCCATCGCTGAACCTTTTGTCTCAAAACAACTTATGTATACTCCTTGTTTTACCTTTAAATACCTTTGTCTCCATTGGCTTTGTCTCCTCTGGTTGCTTTGTGGATAATAAACATGCCCACCTCAAGCCACCTCCTTATATATATATATATGTACCACACGTTCTGCATTTGCAAATGTTTCCTGAATAAACTGTCTTTAAAGACTCTGTTGTTATTTAGGTCAGCATACCTTTGTTGCTATGGCAAACTTCTTTGCATTACTTGAGGTAATTCCACATAGATATTCTTTCCTACGTATGACTGGTATTGATAAATGACCCCACTTTGGTCATTTATATTTTTATCTAGATTTTAATGGGATTTTGTGAAGAAAAATAAACAGAATTTTAAAACATGTGCTTGTGTTCACAAAATGAGTCAGATATCTTCCAAAACAGAAAAGGCAACAATTATATTTTTGGTTTTTGTTAGTTAAGTGTTAGAGTCTGTAAACAAGTCAGGATGGCGCCTGGCATTTTGCCAGGGGGAGTGGTTTGTGAGGCGGCGCCATTAAGTGTGGAGATTCCTCATTGGTTGACTGCTGTATCTAGTTTATGTTAATTAAGATAAGCTGTGTGGAATGTATATATACCCCTCCTGTTCTGCAATAAACGGCTCCCACTGCTGCAGCCGGACTGCGGCAGTTAAGGTTTTTGTTTGTTTGTTTATCTCTACAGGGTAACAGGGATCTATCAGCATGAAGAAAAGATACAAAATCTTGGACTTCATTCTGGAAGATGCTTGAGATGACCCTCCATTGTTTTGAAACTTCCTTAGTAATCACATCCACCGTCCCATCGTTCTCCTAATTATTCTAAAATGAAAAGAAAAAGGAAATGAACCGATGGTTAACTTTTAATTTTCCAATGTGTCTGAAAATACTTTTTTTTTCATGTGTGTGAAGGACATAAAAATAAAACTATGCTTCCTAGTCAGTCACATCTATCCATCTTGCAGCACAACAGCGGTGGAAAGAGAAAAGCAGAAGTTGGCCAGAGACCATAGGTCAGCTCCTAGCTGCTCACAGACAGAGGTCACTCTGGCCTGGAAGAGTCCCATCTGAAGGACCCAGAAGGGCACTGTAGGGAGGTCTTCAGAAAGTTGCAGAACAGGAGAGAGATGCCCAAAGACTGATGAAAGGCCACTGCGGTCTTTATTTTCTTAAAAATGGGGTCCAGGTCGATGGTGCTGACCCTGGTGAGTTCGCCATGTTCTTCTATTTGACTTTATAAAATGGTGTCGCATGCTGTGCCAGGTGATGACTTTTTAACTAGCCTCCTGTGGTTGTGAATGCAGGGCCTGCGTCCAGGGTGCTAGTGTTGGGATCTCAGATTTATCCTGCACAGCCGGGGAGGCCTTGAGCGTCGTGGCATCTTTGCACTTCAACTTCCTCATCTGTAACATGGGGATAATACTACTCCCCATATGGGGCTTCTGGGGGATGTTGGGGGGGCATGAGGAAAATATGTAGCAATGACTGGCCCATGGCAAGCCCGACAATGATCAGTGAAGACCATCTAGAGATTTCTACTGGGTACTTGGGCTATGGTCCCCATGTTTTGGTAAGCGTCATATGACGGACAGACATTTATCTCCAACAGCCTTTGAAGACATTTTCTGATGATTTTCTTAAGGTGAACTCTTAGCTGGGAAAAGATTTGGCGCCGAGGTATAAATAAACTTTTGATCCTTGTTTCTGGCAGCTTTTTCACCGATGTGACTAAAGGACATGACCATCACGATTATAGAGGAGGAAGAGTTTATTTGAGGGCTCACAGTTTCAGAGGTCTTAGTCCATAGAAGGCCGGCTCCTTTCCTGGGGGCTCGAGGTGAGGCTGAACATCAGGGAGGAAGAAGGTGGCAGAGGGAAGCAGCTCACATCACGGTGATCAGGAGGCAGAGAGAGAGACTCCTTTCTCCAGATGCAAAATATGTACCCCAGAGCCATGGCCCCAGTTAACCACCTCCTCCAGCCACACCCCACCTGCCTCCAGTTACCACTCAGTGAGTCCCATCAGGGATGAATTCACATCCAAACCATCACAATCCTCATTCCCAAAGTGATCAGCACAGAAGCTTTCTGTGCTTTCTCAGCAGTGAAACAGTGGACATTTTGCATTGGAAAAAAAGACACGTGGGTGCATATTGCAAATTTTTTGAAGTGCAAAAATGTGGAATAGTGTCTCGAGGTTGTTGTAGTTTGCACTTACTTGATGAGGGCTTGTGGCTTGATTAGGTGTTCCATGCCCCTTCCCTGGAGTCCCAGACCCACTTGCCAGCCTCTCCCTCAGTTGCAGGTGGGGACCTTATTTTTCCTACGGATGAGTCACAGATCCCTAGTTCTTTCTACCATTTCTCCTATAAAATAGTTTCCTGAATAGCTCATCCTGTTCTGAAGGCCTTCCAGCTTGTCATTCTCCCTCTTAAAATATGGCGCCAGAATCCCGCCTAATACTCCACGTGTGGTCAGGCCAGCTGTTAAGTGTGCCAAGGAATAAGACAACGGTTCAATTATAATGTGGTTTTCTTTTGAGAATCCATTAGTGTGCAGTTCACTTTGAGTTTCTATTGAATCTTGCAGTGATTTAGAATGACTTCAGACCACAATAGTTTTGACCAAAGAACTACTTTTTAAAATTGTGTTTTAACTGGAGTTCTCTCCTCTACCTGCTTTATGCTGCTTCAAGAGCTCATGGTACAACCACTACTGCTAGAGCTCTGGGTTCCTTCAGACCATCAACCTGCTCACAGCTCTGGGCTGTGCAGCTGTTTTAGCAGCCATGTTATACTTTGTATCCTATAGAGCGAATGGTTAATGTGTATTTTTTCTATATAGAATGACCAAGGTGTGTGTGTGTGTGTATGGAATGGAGGTGGCTTGATGTGATCCTAAGAGATTTTACACAGCCTTGGAAGAGGAGAGGACCTGTTAGTGTTTCTCTGAATTCTTCTGGTTCGTCAGAGTGACGTTAATTAGCACTTCATGCAAAAATGAACACACGGGCTGGGATTGGGGCTCAGTGGCAGAGTGCTTGCCTCGCATGTGTGAGGCATTGGGTTCAATCCTCAGCACCACATAACAACAAACAAACAAACAAGCAAATAAAAGTATTATGTCCATCTACAACTAAAAAAAATATTTTTTAAAAAATGCATATGCTCCTTGGAAATTCATGTCCTGTGCCCAATCATTTCACTACCTGCAAAACTTAAGGAGGAAGGTGGTGGTGGACTTGTGAAAGATTTAGAGAGAGGTAACCTTCACGAGTTTGTACATGAAGCTGACTCACACATCCTGCAACTTCATTCTATTCATTCTAAGATCCTGGGGTTATTGTGACTTTCGAAGAGGCTTTAGGGAATGAGCAAGTCTGTCAAAAACAAGAACTGACTATTGAATTGGAGGGCTGTTGTTGGAGCTGAGTGATGAGATAGAAAGAATATCAGACCTAGAGGGGACTGGAGAGCAGGGAGGACAGGAAGGGCTGTTTCCTAACCTGGCTATCTAATTTGGCTCCCAGGGCTAAGTTTTTTAAGATCTGTCTGGCCTGCAGCAGAGATGGAGCACCAATGGAAAGAGACCCATCCACTCGAGTCTGGTACTGAGGGATGACAGGAAGTGAAGGCATTGGAAAACAAAAATTCACTCTGACTGGCTTTTCATCGGCTGTCAGCCAGTGTCCGTCCCTTATGGTCACGCCCTCTTCTAGCCTGAAGTTATTGAGTCACATGGTGTTGTTCTATGATTTTATGAAATGATGCCTAATCAGTATGAGGTCTGGAGCAAGCTAAGTCAGAATAGCTCGAGGTTGGGGAAAGGAGGAGAATTGGGTGCAGTGATAGAGAATGGTGGTCTTATTTAGCCAGGGAGGCCAATTGACCAAGTCTGGTTGGATACTTAGCTATTTCACTCAGAGTGAGTCTTTAATGACACCTAGAAAGATCCAATCATTTTTTCCCCCCAGCGAAAAATCGTAATCCAAATGGTTATTTTTAACTATGGACAAAAATGAACAAAAATCTAAGTTATATTTTTAGCTTTAGAAAGAAACAGTTTTAATTTTCATTAAATGCTCTATCAACTTGTCTCTTCTGTGGATATAATTTTCCAGACACAGGAGGAACTTTTGCATTGCAAGTACATTTTCTCTCCATGTTTCCCCTGCACATTTTCCTAGTTGACACTGATATTTTAAACTCTTTCTTGTGGACAAAATGTCTTACCCATAAAATTCAATTGTTTTATTCAGCAACCGAAAAAATGTCATTTTGTCTGTAGAATCCGGACTTTGAGATATCAGCTTTCCCTCGTTGGTCATAGAGACCAAGGAAGTATAATGGCTCCTAAGTCATGACAGTGGCTTATTTTGATTTTGCAAATTCACAGATCCAGAGTGTCCTATTATATGAGGCGACTCAAGAAGAGAAGGGAGAGGAAGCATAAAAGGAAGCTAATGTAATTGCTGTAGCCCTAGAGAGCCACACTCCAGGGAGACGCTGCTATAACGCACTGTACCTTTCGTAGGCAGATCTGCTTGGAGAGGCATGTTCTGGTGTTGGGTTTGCCAGAACCTTCTTTTAAAAGGAGCTAGCTCCCCTGCTGAACGGGGCCGTTAATTTTTCATGGACTTAGCTGTTATGAGAGCATGAAAAGGATGAGAGAGCTTCAGGAAAATAGTGTTGAAACAAAGTAAAAGAAGCCTTCCTCTGGTTCTAGACAGAAAATGGAGACTGCAATTGAACTTGGGCTTATGAGCAAGAGACAAAAATTAAATACAGAACAATTCAATGCAATTAACTCTTTGGTGTGAATTTCCTGGGAAAGGAGGTTTGTGTGAAATTCTAGCCCATCTAGGGTCATGCTGGACAGTCTTTAGAGATTTAAAGATCACATTTCCACTCTGGCAGGTGAGTCTGCCTGACAGAGTCACTTGATGGAGGGACGTGCCTGCCACCATCCTAGGTCAGTCACTGCCCTCCATATCTCTGATTCTCCATCTGTTAAATGGGGAAATATTGTAATCTTATTAAATTACCCGAATGGCCACCCCAAATTTTTTTCATGCCCTAAAATAGTATTTTTCACCTTAAATTTGGATTTGAGTTTGCTGTTTTCAATGGGCATATATGCTAATAATCGCTTTTGTTTTCTTTCTGTCTCTTGATCTTGATCATTAACAATAAAACCACGATTCTTTTGTATTACTTGAGAGTTTCAGATATAAAGTCAGCATTTTGGCCCCCAAGACTACTCAGTGTGTCAAATATTGTTTAGTACCGATGAAGTATCACTCAACCTGCAAGTATGTAAAAGTTAAAGCCACATTAGTTCTTTTTTTCCATCTGATTTCCTGTCCATGTTTTGAACCTGAGTTGCACAGAGTCAGATTGATGGTACTTCCTCCTTCATAGTAAGTGATCATCGCTGGTCATCGTACCATAGCAGGGCTGTGATAGGGAATCATTCAGATGTTCTCCAGTGGTCCCCGCCTCCTGGTCTCCATGTCCCTGTGCAATGCTCTCCCTCTGAGTGTGGGCAGGACCTAGGGGCTGACATTTTGTAAATTAAATGTGGCAAACGTGAGACTGTGATTTCCACCTTGAACTCTCTCTCCCACTCTGTCACTCGCTCGCTCTGAGGGAATCAATCTGCTTGGGCTGCAAGCTGTCCTAGGAACCAGATGGCGAGGAGCAGAGGGAGACTTCTGTCCAACAGCCAAGGGAGAACTGAGACCCTTGGTCAGCAGTCCACAAAGAAAACCCTGCTACCAACTGTGCAAATGGACCTGAAAGTGGATCTTCCCTCTCTTTGTGTCTTCAGATGAGACCACAGCCCCTGCACCATCTGGGATCCTGTGAGAGAATGTGAGTCAGAAGCCACCAGCTAAGCCATGCCGGGGTCCCTTACCCCTACAAATTTGAGATGACCAATGGTTATTGTTTTAAAGCTACTACTACATTTTGGGGTCATTTGTCATGCAGCAGTTTTTCATTATTTATTTTTAATTATTTATTCAGATCATTTACTCATCGCTGCTCATGTTCTTTTCTCCCACTTATGTATGCACTGTAATGTTTTCAATATTTTCCTTGAATGGACACAGATCATTGGAAAACAGGTGATGTTTTATAAGTTGGCATTCTGTACTTATACCAATGGCACGGTTATGTACCTCGTTTCATTTTTTACTTTTAATACTTCATGCCATGTTTCTGAAATTCACTGAAATCCTTCATAGAAATATTGTCTACGACTTTGGATTGTTCTGATATTCTATTGCAGGCATTCTATTCATCCATGTTCCAGGTGGTGCACACCTAGGTGCCTGCCAAGTGCTGCTACCACAAAACATCATCGTGATGGATACTGTCTGTCACCCCGACTCCTTATGTCTATGCCTGCTCACGTCTAGGAGTTGAGATTAGTGGGTCAGTTCATGAATAATGAAGGATGTTGTTAGCGTCCCACCTAAAAATGGCTTAAATACTAAGAACTTGGGGCATCTCATGTAACTGAGATGACTAGAGGATGAAATGGCAGCTCAGGGGTGTGGCCTGGGATCCAGATGGTCTCCACCTTTGGATTCTACCATTCACTGTAGTCACAGTTGTTTTTCTCAGTGGTTTCAAGATGGTTTTAGCAGCTCTGGGAGATATACTCACAGCCACTGAAGAAAAGGGCCATAGCTTTTCCTAGGTATCTCTTCTTATTATAGAGGAAGACTTTTACCAGTAGTCTCTTAGTGGATTTCTCCCTGGGTCCTACTGACTAGCATTTTAAGTTGTTACAACAGACTCTGGAAATAAAGATGTCTGGAATTTTGTCCAGTCATCTCCCACAGTGGGATACATTCTCTGCCAACAAGGAAAAAAGTAGAGAAGGCTGTATGGCTCTTTTTTACTGCATGATATACATCTATAAGTGCTGATTGAATGCTGTATCAGTGTATCAGTCAGCTATTCCCAAGATAATGCTGTGAAACAAACTGTCATGGGCAGCATTCAGTCCATTCTAAAACACAATAATTTATTTTCATTCATACATCTGTGGGTCAGCTAGAAGTTCAGCAAGGCTTGGCTCTTGGTCAGGTTCAGCTTGGGTCAGTACTGCTCCATGTGTTTCTAATCCTCCTTGGACTCAAGGTGGACTTATGTAGCACATGTTCTTCTTATGGCAAAAGCAGAAGCACAAGAGATCAAGCCTGACCAAACTGCCACCTTTCAAACCTGTATTCAAAACACTACTGTTAATATGCTATTGGCCCAAGCAAGTCACATGACCAGGATGAAGGTCCAAGGGCAGAGAAGTACACAGGAAGTCAACATGAGACCAGGCTGTGTCCCATGGTCACAGGAAGCACACTCCTTCCCAGGGAGGTGGCAGAGTGGTACTGAATCTAGTCAAACAAAATAGTCATACACTGTAGCTGGCTTTTCTCACACCAGCAGGGTAAGAGGTCCCCGTATGTGAACATCCTCATGCTCAACATTTATCAGCATTCCCATTTTGGCCAACCCAACAGGTGTAATGTTATTTTCCTTTACATATCTCTGAATCTTGTGGATAAAGTTGAGTATTTTTTCACATAGTTGCTGCTTGAGTTTCCTCTTTCTCTGAATTGACTGTTCATATTCATTGGGCACTTTGTAAAACAGAGTACCTCTTTCTTGTTAATATGTGAGAGTTCCTTATGTGGTATTAATATTAACCCCAGTTCATTTTAGGTGTTGTGTGTCTCTCGTCCCACTCTGTCTTGATACGTTAACTTTGTAGGATTCTACTTAATTTTGTCATAGTTAACCTTTTTATTACTTTGAATTTAAAAAGTGTTGTTTAAGAACTCTTTCCAAATATTCTAATTTCACAATATTTTTTAAAAAAATCTATATTGATGTCATGGTTTTCATTTTCCTATTATCTGGGTTTTTAATCCACTTATGTTTATATTTTTGTTTGTCATTTTTAAAAATGTTGTGATATTTTTCTAACATCAGCTAATAAATTTTTTTCCAACCTTCTCACACATTTATAATGCCATCTCTGTTACAGAACAGTTTCTCACAGTGACTTGGGTTTATTTCTGGTCTTCCTGTTCTGTCCCATCGATTCTTTCTCCAATGCCAGGACTACCTATTTTTTGTTTTGCTTTGTTTTTTTTTTCTTTTTAATGACTTCAACTTTGTACTATTCTAGTATCTGGTTAAGTAAATTTCCTTGCTCTGTTTTCTTTTCTTTAATCAAAGAAATTTAATATTTCTTTATTTGTTCTAATTAGTTATACATGACAGTAGAATGCATTTTGATACCTCATACATAAACAAAGTCTAACTTCTCATTTGTCTGGTTGTACATGAGGTAGATTTAAACAAGTCATGAAATCCTTTATACACATAGGGTAATAGTGTCCAGTTCATTCTATCATTTCTACCCTCACACCCCGTCCCTTCCATTCACTCTCTTCTGTCTAGTCCCAAATACCTCTATTCTCCCCCTTCTCCACCTTGTTTGAATTAGCATCCGTACATCAGAGAAAACATTTGGCCTTTGGTTCTTTGGGATTGGCTTATTTTGCTTATCATAGTATTCTCCAGTTTAATCCATTTACTGGCAAATGCCATAATTTGATTCTTCTTAAGGTAGAGTAATATTCCATATGGTATGTATGTATATATATACATACATACCATAGTTTCTTTATCCATTCATCTGTTAAAGGGCATCTAGGTTGGTTCCATAGTTTAGCTATTGTGAAAATTGCTTGCTATATTCTTCTAGGTAGCTTTTTGAACAGATTTGTCAAATTCACATAAAATCTTGGTGGAGTTCATGGTTGGAATTGTATTTAATTTACCCAAAGTTTGGTTCAATGTACATAACCACCGAGTCATTTTGAAGTCTGCATAAGCTTCTTTGGATGAATTAGAAACTTCCTATTTTGTCTAGAACAATTCTGGGGTCTCTCAATGTATTTGATATTTGGTATTCCCACCATAGGAGCAAAACATATATCAGGAAAGGAATGTGTTTAGGTAAAATTTGGTGAATTATAGGGAGCAATAATCTCTTCACCATAAAACCTTCCCTCTTTTCTTTGCAGTTCCTGACTGTATTAAATTCTGAGGCTTGCTCTACTCAGTAATTTATTTAGTTCTTTAAAGCATAATACCTCTTCTATCTTTGCATTTAACATTTTATGGAGCTATTTCTGACTCTTCAAATTTGCCCAGGGTTGCCTTTGTTCTGGCTAGGTCCCCTAATTATCCCAAGTGTTAATGAGACCAACCTCATTAGAGCCATCTCTTTTGGAGTCTTTTAGCTTCCTCTGCACCCTGACTCGCCATCTTGCAAATGTATGTTTTTGACAGGGGAAACCTAGAGGTGTGTTTAAAAAAGTTCAAACCCTTCCCTCTTCTTGGAAGACACCTCAAGAGTCCTGTGCTTCCTAATGGCCCCATTTTCATATATAATAGACAAGACCTGACTGCTATTTGTATCTCATTCAGGGTAGTTAATGAGGAGTCACCTAATGAAGAGGCTAGGATTGAGAGCAAAAGGGTGGTCTTGAATCGACTTAATCATCTTTGTCTAGTGAAAGTCTATTCATCTGAGACCCAAGGGGTGACTCATTTGAATATTTAGCAACATGTTAAATCCAGTTCAGATTGTGTATTATAGATTTAAAATAAGTCACTGTTTAATGAGTGCATTTCTAACGTAGAATTCACTGAGAGGATAAACATGCCTATTCACTGTGCTATTTAAGAAAAAAAAAGAGTTAAATGAGCTCAGAATTGTTCAACGGCTCTATAAAATGTTCAGCAGTTACATATTTTCCCCTTGCTTTGCCTTCACATCTCTCTTTTCTTTCCAACCTTGGTTGGGTTCTTTTTAAAGTCACTCTTTTTTCTAAAGCATGTAATTTTAAGTAACAAGACAGTTGAGGTGACATATTGCAATATTGGAATTGTTGAGTCAGGCTCCTTCATCATTTCACAACTGTTAAAATCCCCACATTGGAAAACATGACTAATTCTCTCTGATTCTCAAAAAGTCTTCTCCAGAGAAAAATCAACATTTTGTGCTACTCGAATGCTATAAAAATGGCGCCCTCGTGGCTCCTAACTTAGCGCTGTGTGCGTGGGGCTAACCTCATGAGCAGTTGTGGGGTGTGTTGAAAGCCCTGCTCATGAGTGTGCCCAAGAGAGGCTCAGGGTAGGAGTCACGGTACACACTTGAGGTTGAATTTTAACCAGAGAAATGTTTCCATCTTTCTCATCGATATTGTCCAAGTCCCTCCTGCCCCACGGAACCACTTAGTTTCCTGGTAACACAGAATGCAACCTCTGGTTTCTGAAAGAGGCTGAGGACCTCTGAGTCTTTGGGGGTCCATGGGTGGGCGCTGCATTTCTTTGGGGATAATATCAAGCGTCGTAGGCCCAGCTGATGTCACACTTGCAGGTAAATATTTAGAGTAGCTGATATTTTCCGGTGCTTAAAATGCATTGTTCCTGAATTGTCTACTACTTAGCCAAACGAGGAAGACACATTCAAGGGAAAGTGAGTGAGAGATGCTTTGGGGCTCTTCCTTTCCAAGAAGCTTGGTGAGGGGTGAACATGGGGAGAAACACAGGGATGCCCTCCGTTGGTGATCACCAGCTGGTTTATGGGGGTCTGCCCATTCTCAGGATCCTTAGGTGGTCCCCATCTCCATTATCTGATTAGCAGACAACTTGGGAGAGTACTCTTGAGCAGAGGTTTCTTAAAATAGTGTATCTATCTTTGCTTCATATATTTATTTGTGGGCTAATTAAGGGTGCACAAAGTAATTTTTTTAAGTGAGTGAATTTTGGGGGAATTGAACACAGGAGTACTTGACCCCTGAGCCACATCCCTAGCCCTGTTTTGTATTTTATTTAGAGACAGGGTCTCACTGAGTTGCTTAGTGCCTCACTTTTGCTGAGGCTGGCTTTGAACTTGCCATCCTCCTGCCTCAGCCTCCAAGCTGCTGGGGTTACAGGTGTGTGCCCCTGCCGTGCGCTAAATGGATGAATTTTAGTAACTCTAAGATGTTCAAGTTTCCCAGAAATTTGGGATGTGACAGGCCTCACCCCAAGACCTGATGTGGGGAATGACAGGTCTGAAAAAGTCTGTGGGATTCAGATTAAGGTTCTACTTCTTCCTTTTGGTTCTTCCGATCTTTTTATTTCCTCTATCCTACCTCAGTGTCACAGATGCACGTTGGATTCATAACTGGGCACATTCTTTGACCTGTGCCATCTGGTGATTTTCTTATTGTGTAAATATCAGAGTGCACTTACACAGCCCCAGGGGGTCTAGGTCCATCTCTGGGCGCAGCCTCCTGAAGGAAAACACAGGATGGTAAACACAGCCCGGATGAGGCCGCTGCTGGCCTCACACAGAGGGATATTTTACAGGAATATTTTTTTTTCTTTTTGTGAATAGAAAAACTACACTGTAAAATAACAATAAAATATATGGCATCATAAGACATAAACCAGCCACAGAGCCACTTACTAGTATTACCAGGTATCATGTCCCTCATCATGATATTATATTTTTGTGTGGCTGGCAGTGCCGGAGGTTTATTGACACCGGTGTGACCCGAGCACACGGGGCTTGCCTTGCCTCATGGTGCCACAATGGCTACGATGTCGTTAGACAAGGGGACTTCTGTAGCTGCATTATAATTCGGGGGATCACACAGTATGCACGGCCCATTGTGGACTATGTGTGGCTGTATTGCATTCTCCAGTTTTTAGACAAGGCATTTGAGCCGCAGAACAGCTGTATCACCTCATTATGTAGATGGGCAGTCTGAACCTTTCTCTCATTTTGGTCTTTGCTCCCTGTAGCAGAGGATGTTTGTGCTCTGCCCGGATCACCTCTGCTTTCTTTCATGCCATTTTTGTGTGTCTGTTGGCTTCGGGAGTGTCCCTTTTCCATAGCCCCAGGGCACTGCCACATCTGAGATGGAGAGGTGCCAAGGGAATTTATGGCCCCTGGGGCAGCCTTGCCCCGTGGCTGATGGCTGCTGAGTCTGGAAGGTGTAGTTCCTCCATCTTGCAGAACATACCCCTGAATCCCAAAAGGGCAGACTGAAGACCTTGCTGGGCTCTTCCTTTCCTGGGCCTGCTCCCTCACTTCCTTTCTGGCTCTCCCTAGGGACACATTTTCCAAAAAGTCATTTGCACGTGGACCCTCATCTGTTTCCGGTGAGCCCAACTGAACAGGATCCTCTTTCCTACCCTCTTACTGGATGGCATTTTCCTGGTGCATGATAGAAAGATTTGGATTCATATATTCAGACTCAAATGCAAACAGTTGGGAATCTTGGAAATTAAAAAAAAAAAAGAAAGAAAGAAAGAAGGAAAAGACAACAAAATCTAAACCTTGATATAACCGTCCCCATCAGCTTGCTGGGTACCTGAGGGTTTTAACTTTCCAATCACTGTTCCAGAGCGTGGTCATGTCCCACGTGCATCTCACTTGAATGATTCAGGGAAGAAAAGCCAGATATTCTGTTCTCAGGGTCTCCTTTTCCTTTGATCCGGTCCACTCGTTCTTCATGCTCCGTCCCCCAAACCACACTCCGTTCTTGTTGTTCTCGTATTTCCCTCTGATGTCATCTGTCTGCCGCTTAAAGCAGGATGAAACCTGTTACCAGATGGAGTTTTGCCTGTGAGAAACAGGAGTCGTCCTGGGGCAGGAACTCATTAGGACCAGGTACCCCGAGAAATGGGCTCAGCTTTGGACAATCTGGGGACAGGGAGGTTGGGGGCCATGGAAACCTGTGTGTGTTTGTGTACCTGCACCCACAGAGCCACGTGGGTGGAGGCCTCCCCGTGACCCTGCGGACCCCAGTCAGCAGCAGGACATGGAGGGGTGGTGCAGAGAAGAGAGGACCCCACCCCGACACTGGGAGCACTGAGGAGCCCTGGTGGCAGCCCCGTCTCAGGGGCAGGGACAGGGCACTTGTGATGGCACACCCGAGCACAGTCAGCGGCGCGGTGAGACCCAGTTCCGTGCTCAACAAGTGGCCCCACCTGGAAGCCACAGCAGCCATGGGCCCCGAGAACAGGATTCTCCTTGGAATCTGTGGATTCTGGAGAATCACAGTGACCGTGTGTGGTTTTGGAGCTCAACCAGGAGAGGGTTTCTCTTTCTCTCCGTGACCTTCATGCTGTTGGCTACTGCTGCGGAGGGTCTCCGCTGTTCTGATCTCTCCACTTGGAAATGGTTGGGAAGGCCAAATTCCAGACTCAAGCTCTGGGGGCTTTCTGTGAACGTTGGGAGGCCCGCTCTGATCCTGAACTTGGGGTCCAGCCTTGCGAGTAGCCCTTTCTCACCTTTCATCACAAATGAGACCTCAGTGACTAAATGTTTTTTTGGCTAGTTCTCCCAGTGTGGGGCCCTGATGATGAGAAAGAGCCATCCAGAGAGAGTGGTAACAGCATTCCAGGCAGAGGAAACAGCACGTGCCAAGGACCTGAGGTAGGGAAACACTTGGGTCTATTCAAGAAACTGAAACAAAAAAAAACACACTAATTTAGCTGAATATTAATAAGAGGAAGTGAATGGCCCAAGAAGAAATTAGAGAGATTGCAAGGAACTATATAGTACCTAGAATCTTGTAGGCCCCACTAGAGATTTTGAGTTTATTTTACTAATGAGATTTATAGTTAATCCCAAGGGGCCCTTGGTCCTCCTTGAAAACAGAGCTCAGGCAGTTTCTCCTGGTGCACATACAGAGTTCCTGCTGTGGTGAGTTCTGTTCTAGTTGTCTTGTCACTTTTTCAAAGAATTGTTCCCTGACCACCAGATTTAGTCTTGCTGTACCTCCTACCTATTGATCACTTTCTACCATCCATCCCTCCTGTTGTTTTTCCAACAATTTAAAAATGTGAAATTTTACTTCTTGTTATTGTATCCATTGTTTTCTTCACTAGATGGGAGGATAGGCAAGAGCTACCCCGTTTTGTGCATCCATATCTTCTCCATGCCTAACATACGGAAGGTTCTCCTTGCATATTTTCTGGGTGAGCACACTCAACACCAGGCTGGCAGTGAGCAGCCTCGCAAAAGAGTTCCCGATCCCTGCTGCGAAGACGACTCCGCAAGTGTTTGTTACATTTAAAGCAGGGGATTTAATGTGGACTTTATGGAGGAGAGAGAGGTGAAAGAAGGAAGTAGGTGGATCTTCTACTTGTGGCAAGAATTCTGCAGAGAAGTTGGCAGATCTTGTTGAAGTGGGGGGGATTGTTCCAGGATCCAGGAGCTATTTTGGGACCTCGCATTGGTTAAGCAAAGGTGATATGGTCCCTGGAAATATGGGATGAGACATGGGGGGAAAAAAAAGAAAAAAAAAACTACATCCAAAAGAGACCACTTTAGGAGACCAAGAGTAGGAGCTTTGGATAATGAGATACAGAAGATGAATTGAAAGTCCTGGCACTTTCTGGGAGAAACACCAAAAGAGGTGAGTGTTGGGGTGTCGGCAGAGCTGGCTGCTGTATAATACGGGGAATTCAGTGTTTGGAGGCCAAGGAAGCAGGCAGAGCCAGTCACTCCAGGACATAGGACTCACCTGGACAGGGGTTACACCTGCCGGGGCTCTGAGGGAAGGTGCCCCTGCCTGGAGTCCCACGCTGTTGCACCTAACATTCAAAAGTTGAAGCTGTACTCGGTTTCCCGCATTAGGTAGCTGGCCTGGGGCTGGATGGTTCGAAGCTCTAGCCAACAACTCAAAGGTAAGAATCGGAAAGCTAGGCTGGGAGGGAGGCTTGGACTTGCATCTCCTGTTGGTAGTCTGGGCTGCTGAGAATTCTCCTGGCTCTGGGGGAGAAAAGTTGCACACAGCTCTGTCTGCACCCAGCAAGGTATAAAAAGCACAATGGGAGTAAGGGAGATGGGGCTCTCTCCCAGGAGACCTGTTCCATCCTGTTCCTCCTCCTGGTCTCCCACAGCCTCTGGCCTCTGTTGGCCCTAGCCTTGACTTGAAGAGGCCTCTGACCACCCAAACCCTCCTCTGTGAAATGCGCAAGATCAGTAGCTCCCATCTGAAGACAAACTCAGAGGAGGCAAGAGCTAAGACAACATCTTCCCACTTGCTGCCAAAATTACGCATTTTTGTATCGCCTGAGCTTTTTAAGAGAAGGAGCCTGTGAGTTAGAAAAGCTGAGAAATTCATTTAGGTGTGCGCCTGATGTTAGCTCTCAGCTTGGTGGGTTTTGATGTGTTGGTGTCGCGGCTAGGGGTAAGAGGAGAAAATTACTTCCTGAGTTCGTCTCCCTGCAATGCAGAGGATTTTTCTGTTCCCTGGGAGTGGTATGCCCTGGCTGACCAGGTTTTGGAGAAGATGGGGAGGAGAGGGAGTGGTCCTCCTCTGTGTAGCCTGACAGGATTCTAAGCCTCTGATCTGGGTCTCATGTGTTCCCCTAAATAATGCAGTGAGAATTCCCAGCCTGTCTAGAGCCCAAACAAGAGGGGACTCAGGTTCAGAGAAGTGGACACGCTGGGAAAATGGATAAGTTCAGTCTTGCATAACACAAGTGTGGCATCATCCCAAGCTGTGAGCTTTCTCAGCCATTTTTGATGCAAAGTTCTGCTGCTGCTAAAGATACTCATCTTATATGAAGCTTGTATGTGATTTGATCTTACCAATAAATACCATGGTGAAAACAAATGTCAATTTTAGAATTTTTTTTTTTGTTTCCTGATCAGCACCCTCACCCTCATTCTTATCGGCCTTGCCAAGAAAATTCCTTTCTTGTGCAACTGTTAAAAATCTTTTTTTTTTTTTTTTTTTTTTACAGAGGATGGGTGGAGGGCCAAAAGACAGTTTGAGAAAGGGTTCTTTAAAAAGGCTGCCTCAGAAATATTTGGTGAGATTGTTAAAAAAAAAAAAATCATATTCCTGGGCTGAATTTCCCAAGGTTCTTATGGATTGGTCTGATTCGAATAAGAAATCTATACGTGAAGAGCTCTCCAAGGTGATTCACCCATGTTTCGGAGCGGCTGCCTGGGAAGAGGTATTCACTTCCTATGCAGGGGCCCTGGGATCCCCTGTGAATAGACACCCCCACCCCCAAGACAATTTCTCTAACGAAGACGGCAGGAAATATCCCTGGACTCGGCAGTCTTCTGAGTCTTCTTCTACCCAGTTAAGTCCTGATTCGTGAAATAAAATGTAGCACTTAAAAAAAAAAAGCTCCTTTTCAGGAGCCCAACTGCAAACCATTTAATTACGGTGGACACGTGTTCCCAGAACTCACGGCTGGTTCTCCTGAGCAGCTGGCAGAACTGTCATCCGAGGCCGAAGACCTGTTAGCCAGATGGAAACTGGGTCATAAGGTGTGGGAGACAGGAGCCCTTTCCCCCCAGGGCACCTCTGAGCTCAGACACCCAGGGAGGGAGAAACATCCAGAATCCACCCCTGACCTCTGGGACGGGACAGAGCCTGTTCACCTGCCAGAGACTCTGCACTGCTCGCTCAGGATGTCTGCCTTCACATGGGCTCCTGGTGTTAGGTCCTGCCCTCAATCTCTCGGTTACAAATGCACTGGTTACAAATGAGCTTTTGTGGCCTCAGTCTCATCTCATCCCCAGGCCACTTCTCTTTTCTCTTGTCATTCCGTGGTCAAGAAGCTTATCTTCTGACTTGAGTTTGATGTAGACAGAATGAACGGCCTCCCGCCTCTCTCAAAAGTCCCACATCTGGATTCCTCCCAGTCTGTTGGATCCCTTTCAAATTAGAATGCATTACCCACCTTCTGAATTTCCTATTTCCACCATCCTCCCTCCCTTCCTCCTTCTCCTTTCCAACCCCCCCTTCCGCCACCCCCACATTGAATCCTGGGCTGCCAAGACGACTGTCAATTATCCTACCTCTTGGGTTCAATCTGACGGAGTTTAATGGAAAAATTGGATGAACTGATTCCAAGATTGCACACAAACCTGCAGGCGCACAAACACAACCTCGCACCCATACGTACTACCCTGCCATCTTTCAGATCCACACTTTCCTCCGGTTGCTATTTCAAAGGCTCAGGATGAGGCGACAGAGATGTAGCCGTGATTTCAGTGATTTGGCACAACCGATGGGAATGCGCGAGACGGATAACAGGGTGGGCAGAGGGGGCTGATGGGTGAACGTTTCTTGGCGTAATCTTGGTCTCGTTGCCTTAACAACTTGATGCAGATTTCAAAGAGATGGTCCTTTTCCTTAATAATTTTTTTTTGGAAGCCAGAATTGTCACAACAATAGCACTGCAAATTGCCAACCCTCTGTGGCTCTTGTTGCTGACTTTTCCCCTCAAGAGAGGCCTGTAGCACATTGAGATGAAGACCCCCGAAGGAAAAAGGGAACAGATCATTCCTGATAAATGGGAAAAGCTTGGGCCAATGTCCGTGGGGTCTAATTCCAAACTCAAAATACTGAGATTGATTAATATGATTAATATTGTTAGTTTTCCACATGAGGCAACGTGTTAGATGTGACTTGATATTTGTAAAATCCCACCTAAGACATCTGGGTGTATATATTTGATTATGTCTATCTCCAGATCCTAGTGGATTCTATATTTCTCTTCCCAGCTGCAGCATTTTATTGTCTTCTTCACCCCCAAGGTCTTCAGTAAGAAATCTATAGTACTACCGGCACGTGAGAAGGATGGTTTGCTTTGCATTTTGCTGTTCAAGATGATGAGTGCCTCAAGATCCAAGTGTTTCTCTTTCTTCCATCCTGTGCATTAAATGCTCTATGAAGGTGGCATGAATTCACCTTGATCACTATATTCAAAGGGTGCATGGTGTGCAAGCCTGAGCTGATCTCTCTCTCTCTCTCTCTTTTTTTTTTTGCAAGGGTCAGACCTGTTTAGGAAGTCATTCCTGGAAGCAATGATGGAATATTTTCTGTGTGTCCTTGGCAATGGCCCAGAGCTGCCCTGGAACACGTTTTAACACTAAGTCCAATGGTTGGTACCGCTGGGCTACCTTCAAGTCCTTCCCCTGAGGAGTGGAAGGGGTGGAACTGGGAACGACAGCACGGTATGTTTTACTGGGTGGTGGACAGTGCCTCTTGGGAGGAAGAGGACATCTTTTGTCATTAGCTGCCCCCGTAAAAGTTCAAGCAGGGCTCAGACTCCTGTGTCCTCCACCCTGTGGGTTCTGACATTCATGCAGTCGTGAGACTTGGGCATTAAGAAGGCCTCGTGAATCTTCACCGTTTCTCAGATTCCCCTGGGGAGTCATGGTTGGTCATTTCATCTTTCTTATGCGACTTTTAAGATTCTCGAGGAAAGAAAAGCAGAAATGGTTTTTTGGTTACTTCCCACTGGGATACCTTAGAAAGAAATAGTGGGACTGAAAAATGTGAAGTAGAACATAAATTCTGGGATACCCCAGAATTCGCTGAGTTTAGAGTCAGTGCTTCGAAAAATGGATCTAAATCATACTCCTCTAAAGGGAGAGAGCACCCGTCTCACAAACACACACACACACACACACACACACACACACACCACAAATAAAATACAAATTTTCTGCTTGCATTCAAATTTATGGTTCTTAAATGATTATGTCGGATCCTGGTACATGATGTATATCACCAATATTTCTGGTTTCCAGATGGGAAGTGGGAAATGGTATGCTAATGAATTATAGGTTTGATTTGAAGTAAAAAAAAAATAAAATGCTTTCAGTCAGTTGTCTTTTATTTTGTTTGTCTGAAACCCAATTATTGTCCTGCTTTGTTGCAAAACAGAACATTTGTCATTGCTTTAGAGGTCTGGTTTTGCAAGGCCAGCACTCGGGGGGGTTGTTTACTTCCTCCTGCCTACCTTGCCTGCAATTAAGATGCACCGGCAGCAAGTGGATGATAACGTGCTACGACTCAGCAATATGTTAACCAGGACAAAACCGAGGTGTTCTCAGCTCGACTTTGCTTTTGTAAGGGGATTTTCCCTTCTTCCCTCTCAAAGTAGCTCATCACACACATGGCCAACACAGGGACCTTCTCTAATACTGCTAGCAACTGTGCAGTAACAGGGTGATTTGTCTGGAACAATGCAATGAAGGATCTACGACCTCCCAGCCGGAGTCCTTTCTCCTTGTCTTAGCCCTGTGTGGTGTGACCTCATCAGGAGGAAACTCCTAGGGAGCAGCAGCAAGAGATGCAGAGTGGGCAAGCCAGAAGGGACAATCCACAGAAGGTGCATTAGGGAGTTGGGCCCCGTTACATGGGCTGGTGGCTCTGCCTCAGGTATCCATCCTCAGAGGAGCCACATCACTGTGTTGCAGTCCACCCACCCTGGAGGAGAAAGGGGAGGAATTAACTCTTTATTCCTATACCCTCCTTGTCCAAGGTGAGCCCCGTGGGGCCAATTCTCTTGCACTTCCAGATCACACATGCCATTCTCACAGCTGTCAAAGTTGATGCCACCTGGGCCCTGGAAGACAAGCAGGGCCATGTCAGCTCACTGACCAGGGCAGTTCTGGATATTTGACTGCCAAAGGCCTGAGTGTCTGACCTGCTACTTGGAAGATAACAGACTATCTGATTAAAGACAGTCCTCTTGGGGGACAGGAACTATGAAAACCCATCACAGGTGCTGGTCAAGTTGTCTAAGTCACTCACGTAGATATCTTCTTGATCAACACTATTTAGTAAACCCGTAGCCCCTGGGAAAGGATTATCTGTCAGTCACCTCCTAGGGAATGACGGGAATGAAAAGGATGGGGGCTATTTAGGTCTATGTGATTATTTGGGATCCCACTCCCACTGTCCCTGGGCATGTTACATCTTGCTTTTTTTTTTTTCTCCTAACAGCAACTGCAGGCTAAACTCATTGGTGCACCCTTTGGGTGGTATCCTAGCCGAAAGGGGCCCAGAGGATTCAGATTTTTTTTTCTGGTTTAGCGACCTGGATTCTTTCATGAAATTATCACGATCCTGGATCATAAGGGTAATTTGGTGGAGTTCACTTCTCACTGAGTCTCTCTCTGGTGGCCCACATAGGGGACAAACATGGGTCTCTGTAAGTTTTATGAAAATACCCAGGTGGGCCTTTTCCCTACTCCTTGCAGTTGAAAGGTCTGGATGCGGGAGGAATCTATTACATAAAAGGTGAAGTCAGAACTAGTGAATGGGAAGTATCAGGGGCCTGGGCTGGAAGAACAATGTTAATATCCGAAGAGCGACCATCTTCAATTCCAGGATACGCAGAGGAGGAAGGGCATGGATGACCTTTGCCTTCTAGAATCATCTTGGACCCTTTCCCTCGGCTATGGCTCTGTGAAATGGTTCCAAGCACCTCCACTTACGCTGACTTTGGCAAGATTTGCCACCCCTCACCCCGGAGCTCTTACCTCTATTGGATTATCATTCCCCTTAACCCAACCATGAAGTTGAGGGTGAGCCTTTCATACCAAACACTTGTACATCCCAATTCATGAAACTCACCTGTCCCAGAAAGTGGGAAGTGGGGTACTGGAGGGAACTTCCCATAACCGTTTATGTGTACCGTGCAAACAATCATCTGAGATGGAACCCATTCTATTTAGAGAGAGGTGCTGGCTGTGAAACTCGTCCCTGACTTTGAAGTGATCAGTAAGGCTCCTTGGACTCTGGAAGGTCATGCAGACCAGTCTCAACTTACTGACCAGGGTAATTCTGCACGAGAGAATACCCCGGGATTCCGGATGAGAGAATTCTCCCTGAAGGCCAAGACAGAGAGTACAATCATTAATTTATTCTGCTGAGTCTTTGGAGTAATGCCAAGGAGAAAGATTAACACAGAAACCAAATGATGAAGCCACCTGGTTTTATAAGGCAATTATGGCTTAAACGGTTGCTTCGAGGACACCGGGGGCATGGTTGAGAGCAATGGTGCAGGTTACTTCATCTTACTACCCGGAGTCCTACTGAGAATAGCCTCAATGAAGTGTTTTCTGAGACAAATTAAAAGGATTTAGGACATTTGGGGGTCAGATTAATCAGAGTGATTGACAAAGTGGAGTTGCAAGAGGAAATTTGCCAGAAGCCAGGGTGATGCAGAAATAGAGGGTGCACATTGCGAATAAAAAATTCTCCACGGTTCTCTGTGTTTCTGCTCTCCTGGTGAGCAAGGTGGTTGCCAAAACAACAGCAACAAAAATATCTTTTATTCTGCATTATGTTTCCAAGGCTATTTGTATAGTAAACGCAGCTTTACGTATGCTTGGGTGTACAGCAAATATCTTTGGAAGATAGAGATAGTATCTTCCTCTGGAACAAAGAGCATGCTCATTGACTATTATAAAAAACTGTGTCTTGTAATTCAGCCTCCTCCTGTGCAGGGGGCATCTGGTGCTGTTTGCATGGTATGGATGTACATGTAGGTGTTGGCTATCAGGGAACTGACCAAAAAATATAAAACTTAGTAAATTGTTTTGCATTTCTGACCCAAGGGTTTGTATCTTTTATCAGCATCCCTGTAGCAGCCTAACTTTTTAGTTTGTAAGTAGGATAACTTATGGAATCCTTCATGGTTCTTGGCAGTATTATATTACTTGGTAGTAGTGGGTAACAAGTCAAAATATACAAAATATACACTATACTTTGAAATACTTCACTAAAAGTGACAGTTACAGCACACAAGCAAAGATAGAAGAGAAAGTGGAATCTTGTGAAAAGAAAAGGAAGAAAAGCACAGATGTAATAAATAGAAAAGAAACAACAAGATGATAAAATTAAATGGATTTCTATCAGTGGTTACATTACATACAAATGATCTAAACACTGCAATTAAAAGACAAGAGATGATCGATTGAATTGAATAGCACAAACTAATTATGCTGTGTATAATAGACACATTTTAAGTATTAAAAACAAATATAGGTTTAAAGTAAAAGAAGAGAAAAAGATATATAATATTAATGAAAAGAGAGCTGGAATTGTTAGATTAATTTCAGACAAAATAAATTTCAGAACAAAAATGTTATTAGAGATAGAGAATGATATTTCATAATGACAAAGGTCTATTTTGTCAAAAATATGAAACAACCTTAAGCATTTATGTGCCAAATAGGGTTTCAAATACATGCTAGAAAGGCAAGTAAAATATACATAAATCCATAGTTTGGGTCAGAGATATTAATCTCTCTTTGAATTATAGATAGAAAAATAGAAAGGAAAATCAGCAAAGACAGAATAGACTTTGCTAAAACTCCCAACTAATTTGGCTTAATCACCATTCATAAAACATTTCACCCTCACACAACAGATTGCCCATTCTTTTTGAAATGTGAATGGGAAATTTACAAGATAAAAAGACAGTAAATTTCCTAGAGAACATATAATCATAACTTATCTTTATAGATTCTAAATTATTTTTATTATAGATTATTTATTCTTATAAGTTATCATAATTTTTATGGTATAAATATAGATTTTGAAGTCCATTCTAGTAGAATCTCAAAAGGAAATGAGAAACATATTGTTGGAAATTGGAGGAAAGGTGGTACTTGGGCTGGGTATAACGGTCAGTTGGTAGAGTGCTTGCCTTACCTGCACTAGGCCCTGGGTATGCTCTCAAGCACCATAAGGAAAAAAAAAAGGTGGCTCTTGTCATAGTGGCAAAGAACTTTCTGAACTATGTTCTCTTGTTTGTGGAGAGTAGACCTTATGAGGAATGAAATTAGACATTTAGCTGAAGAGATTCCAAGTCAAGTACTGAAGGAGTGGCTTAGTTCTCCTTCGGTGCTTAGAAGAGATAAATGAATTGAAGGAGAGGTTGTTAAGAAAAAGGAAGCAGACCTTCAAGTTTGGAAAATTCTCAGCCTCTCATATTGAAAAAAAAATAAGAGATCTTGTTCTCAAGAATCCTAAGGATGTGGCCAAACAACATTCAATAAGGAGATGAGGATGAGTGTGACCTGAGGACTTCATTACCCCAGAAGAAACACTAAGAGCTTGAACCGGAGGAGAGTGAGCGGGAATGCAATGAAGGAAAGTGGTTGAATTCCTCGGAGCCTGTTGACAGGATGATAGAGGACTTTGGCTGTGACTTGCACTCTTCTTCAGGACCAGGGAAGAAAGGCCCTGGAGACAATTCAGAGATCTTGTGAGATGCATTTTGGGCTTTAACTGCCTGGAGTCTTTGAGGGCATGACCCCCACTTGGCAGGTCCTGAAGACATGACATTTGCCTAGCAGAGCCTTGGTGGGGTGGGGGGACTGCCTCTTCTTGGGTTTTGTAGGTCGAGTATTGAACAAGAGATTCTTCTAGAGCCTTAATATTGGGCCTCCCTAGGACTCATTCCTCTTTTCTTCTTTGTGATGTATCCCTTTTGGAAAGGAAATGTCCATCTTACGTCTGCCCCACCAGTGCGTTTTGGAGACACATCTCTGGTTTGACAGGTTCACGGGTGGAGAGTGATTTTCCACAGTATGAATCATACCTGGAGTCTCACCTGCATCTGGCCTCAAGGATATTTTAGATGAGACTCTGGATTTAGACTTTAGCTTTGATGGCAAAATAAATTTAGACTTTTGGGACCATTTGGTTCACGACTACATTTTGCAAGAGATAAGGACATAAATTTGGGAAGTTCAAGTGCAGAATATTATGGATTGAATATTTGTGTCCCAGCAAAATTTATATGTTGAAGCCTGCTATATTCTATAATTCGAATATGACTTGACCCTCCAGAACTCATGTGGAGGCTTGAGCCTCAGTGTGACAGTTTGGGCAGGGGGTCGTAATGGGAGGTGTTTAGGTCATGAGGGCAAAGCCCTCATAGTTGAAGTCATACCTTTCTCTTGTGAATGAGTTCTTGCTCTTGCAGGGCTAATTTGGTGACCATGACAGAAAGTTGTTATAAAGTAAGGCCATTCCTTATGTTCTGTCTTCCACACATGGCTGCTTGCCCCTCTGCATTCTGCCATGAGTTGAAGCAGTGAAAATCTTCTCCCTCTGTGCCTACCCAATCTTGACTTCCTAACTTCCAGAACCATGAGCCCAAATCAACCTTTTTCCTTTATAAACTATCTAGTATCTGGTGTTCTGTTACCGCAACACTAAATAAAGTAAAATAAAGCCCTAATCTTCAATGTCATGGTATCTGGAGGTGGCATCTTTGGGAGGTAATTAGGTTTACGTGATATCAGGAGGGTTGGGAAACCCTTAAAGGGGCTAATGTCCTTATAAGCAGAGGAAGAGAAATCAGTGCCTTGACATTTCGCCTGCTATTGAGGTCATTCCTTTCTGAGAACTCTATCTAATGTCCTGTGCATTTGGACATCTTTCCCTATTAGCTTGCGGAAATGCAAACAAATTATGTCCAGGGGATAATCCTACCTGCTTCTTTTCAGAGTTTCCCCTTCTGACATTATTCAGAGGACTCCTAGGTAGATTTTCTAATTGATTCTCCATTCACCTCCTTTTTTTCTAGTTCTCTGCTCTGCAAAGTATGGCAACTTGCTTCTGCTATAGCTTGGAGGTTGAGTGTCCCCCAAGGCCCAGGTGTTAAAGGCTGGATTCTCAGCCTGTGTTGCTATTGGGAGGTGGTGGAGCCTTTAAGAGGCGGGACCTAGCTGGAGGTCATTGGGGCTGTGCCCTTGAAGAGGTCTGTGGGACTTGACCTTCTCCTCTTTCTTTTGTTTCCTGGCTGTGAAGGGGGAGGCTTTGCTCCACCATGTACTCCTGCCACCACATGCTGCTTCACCAGGTCCCAAAGCAACATGGATAATTGACCATAGACTGGAACCTCCAAAACTGTGGACCAAAATAAACCTTTTCTCTTATTAAGTTTATTGCTTCAGGCATTTGTTACAGTGACAGAAAACTCACAGTACTTGCCCAGAATAAGATCTAAGTTTAAGCTGGCTATAATCCCACAGCTCGGGAGGCCAAGGCAGGAGAATTGCAAGTTCAAAGCCAGCCTCAGCAACTAAGGGAGGCCCTAAGCAACTTAGCAAGACACTGTGTTGAAATAGAATTAATAATTAAATAGGGCTGAAGATGTGGCTCAGTGGTAAAGTACCCCTGGATTTAATCCCAGGTTAAAAAAAAAATAACAATCCAAGTTTAAAATTCAGAATGTGGTTTCTACTGAATCCATACCACTTCCAAACCAGAATAAGTAGAAAAATCATCTAGTTGAACTATCATATGTCTCTATTAAAATGATGTAGCCATTGGGTAAGTTTGATCTATAATGTCAATTACATCCTCTTAAGTGAAAACTTTTATGCTTGCAACCAATATTTATTTACTTGTAAGAAGACAACAATGGCTTCATCCATTCTATGCAAAGGACAAAGTAAAGCTTATGAAGTTAAAATACCCAAGGTATAGATGTCTCATTCCCCCCGCCTTATATTATTTGGCAGAAGAGAAGTTGTGGGCAACAATTGTTGTTGAACTCCTTATCTGTGGCAGGTGCCTTGAATGTACAATTGACATTCTCAAAAGGACTCAGAAAAATGTGGACGTGTGCAATTTTGCAAATAAGTGAAGAAAGTGGGGCTGGTAATGAAGATGACTTGACCAGTACCACAGTTTCAAATCCAGTATCCTAGGGATGAGTCCTAAGATGCACATTTTAAATAAACAAACACCCTGGAGATTCCGGTACCTCTGATCCCTGGGCCAAATTGTCAAAAACCTTATTTCCATAACTTGTTCAAGTTCTTGGGGTTAAGGCAGGTTTCAGGGTGAATGGAAGACTATTTGTAACCACATCTTCTCTTTTGCCCCCACTGTATCATAATGTGGATTAGTAGTGAAAATAGGAGAATAATAGTTGGACTTCAACTAGGTGACTTCAGGCCCATCCTAGATCTAGGCACAAGGGAGGTAACCAGATGATGAACGAGCAGCTAGTTAATACTGAGTCCAGAGCTAACAAGCTGGGTTCAACACCCGCATTTTATCCAAAGAGCACTGGGGGGCTGGTTCACTCTTGGGACGGTGCAGGAGTTTCTGCATTTAATGTCAACTCATTGAGGGACTCACAGTGTGACCCCAGAAAAGTCAGTTAAAAAATCAGTGAGTATTCTCCTTCCTTATTGTGGAAGTGGATTGATTATCGATTATACAACTCAAGTGTTGGATACTGTGGTCATTATATAATGAGAATAATCAACAATGATAATTTCAAGAACATCAGTTACCAAAGAAATCTGATATCGGTCAAAGGCCAATCCACACTGTTTATTTTCTTCAGTGGCTCCAAGGGAGATAATTTTAGATGTTTTTTTCATGAGGGGATGCATCATGCGTGTTAGGAGGAAGGAGTTGGGCAAATGTATCTAATTTTAGAGCCTTTGGAGATCAAAACATTATTAAATAACACTTAATTCCATGTGTGCATGACTCATTTAGTTTTGGTTCTGCTCTTGGTGTGCAAATGGGACATGTCATCGAATACTTTTCTCTGCAAAATGGAAACAGAGCATCCAAGGCACAGCTAGGTTTGTTCCCAATCAGAGGCATGTGCCTGTAGAGTCTACATAGACTGTGATGTGCCTGGCATGTGGAGATGAGTTCTCATGCCCTTTCATTAGATAAAGAGCCTTGTTAGAGAAGACCACAGTCTTTCAATGGGTCGAATGACTCCGTTTCATAAAGTTCCCTGTAACACAATTCTATTTTTTTTTTAAAGAGAGAGTGAGAGAGGAGAGAGAGTGAGAGAGAGAGAATTTTTTTTTAATATTTATTTTTTTTAGTTCTCGGCGGAAACAACATCTTTGTTGGTATGTGGTGCTGAGGATCGAACCCGGGCCGCACACATGCCAGGCGAGCGCGCTACTGCTTGAGCCACATCCCCAGCCCCCTAACACAATTCTAACAACCTTTTGATCAGATAAGCTTATTGCAAACATTTGAAAAATGTATATAAGTAAAGAATGACAAGGAATATTTTTTTAAATGTGAGAAAGGACTATCTATCAGATATCTAAACATATTATAAAGCTACCAAAATTAAAGCAATGTGGTATTTGTGCATGGCTAATAAAGCAAGTAAGTAAAATAGAAAAATAGAAAGTCCAAAAGCATACTCAAATACATACTGGAATTTAGTGGACGATATAGTGGAATTTAATACAGTGGAAGAAACTAGGGACTACTGAGTTAATGTTTGGGGGTCATCTTTACAATTATATAGGAAAATTGGATTCTCACCTTATATCTATGAACACAGAATTAAAATTTGGATGTTAAGAACTGAAATTAAAAGTATGATAAACATATATAGAATTCAGAAAATTTAAATAGAACTCTTTCTAATAATCAATAAAATCAAAGAAAAGATTGAGTTTCTTGACAAAAAAATTACATCATAACAACATTAATCAAAGACAGAGGAAAAAGGTCCAATTTTATGTACGTATGCATGTGGTGTGTATGTGTGTGTGTGTGTGTGTGTGTGTGTGTGTGTGTATTCTATACAAAGACCAACAACCTAACAGAAAAAAAGGGAAAAGATATAAAAGGATAGTTCATAGTAAAGAAAATGTAAATAATTGTTCTTAAACAAGCAAAATAATGTTTGATCGTTTTTATAATAAGGAAAGTAACGAAGTTGCAATGACATCACTCATTATTTTTAACTGTTATTTTTATAATACATGGCACATTGTCTAGAGTGTAGAGAAACAAATTCTTTTGGACATTGTTGAAGATGTTTTGCCCTTTGGCCATCTATATATTTAGGTTCATGTTATTGTTAACTTTAGCTAATGTAGGACGTTTTGTCATGTAAATGACACTGACTTGCATGCTTCTAAATGTTTACTGCTATAAACTGCTGAAATTAAGTTTCTTTACATAATTGTACATACCTGTCCTGTTTTTTCTGAGTGGAATTTTTTGATCATTTGTAGTTTCTTTGAATGTCCTCGCAAAATGTCACTTTAAATTGAGGCCTATTGTGTTGTTAGTCTGTTTTCCATCACTGTGACAGAATCCCTGAGAGATAACGCCATTGTGTATATACACCACATTTTCTTTACCCATTGATCTGCTGAAAGGCACCTAGATTGGTTCCATAGCTTCACTATTGTGACATTAGCTGCTATAAACTTTGATGTGGTTGTGTCACTATCATATGCAGATTTGAAGTCCTTTGGGTATATGTCGTGGAGTGGGATAACTGGGTCAAATGCTGGTTCCATTTCAAGTATTCAGAGGAATGGTCATACTGCTTTCCAGAGTGGTGGCACCAATTTTCAGTCCCACCAGCAGTGTATGAGTGTGCCCTTTTCCCCACATCCTCACCAACATTTATTGTTATTTGTACTCTTGATAATTTCCATTCTGACTGGAGTGAGATGAAATCTCAATGTAGATTTCATTTGGATTTCTCTAATTGCTAGACAACTTGAACATTTTTTCATTTATCTGTTTGTTGACCGTTTGTATTTCTTGTTTTGTGAAGCATTTGCTCAGCCATAAAGAAGAATAGCTTCATGACATTTGCCAGTAAATGGATGGATCTGGAGACTATTGTGCTAAGTGGAATAAGCCAGTTCCAAAAGCAAGCAAACAAACAACAACAACAACAACAACAACAAAGTTGAATGTTTTCTCAGATAGGTGGAAGCTAACCCACAATAAGGGGTCAAGTAAGGGAAGAACAGAAGTGCAGAAGATTAGACAATGGGGAATGGAGGGAAGGGAGGGGGATAAACAAAGGAAAGACAGTGGAATTCATCTGACCGTTTTCCCATGTATGTGTATGAATACCACACAGTGAATGACAGTGAATCCCACCACCATATGCATCCACAAGAATGTGAATATCTAGAATAAGAATATATTACATGCTTGTATAATTATATCTAGATAGATTCCACTGTATAACTAAAAAGAATCAATTTTAAAAAGAGGATACATACTTACATAGTGCACATAGCTTCAGGAGCTAGAAACAGTTGTGCTGTAATAGCCAATTTAGTATTAATTGTGTAAAGTACAGTACTCGTTATTATGCCAGCCTGATTTAAAAAAAAAAACAGAAAAAAAATAAAGAAACTATTAAGAAAGTATTGAGAAACCAATAGAGATGATTTCTAGTCATTGCTTAACATGAGTTTAAGTAGAAAATTAAAAGAATCTTGCTTAGAACTAAAAACTAAACAAAACAAATAACCTCAAAAAACAAAAGGCCCTCCCCAAAACAACTTAAAGGAAGAAAAAATTATTTTGGCTCATGGTTACAGAGGTCCATTGCCAGCTAGCGCCATGGTTTTGGGAAGGTGGGGAGAGAGAGTTAAGTTGGGGACAGTGACCCACTTCTTCCAACCAGGTCTCACCTCCTACATTTTCCACCACCTCCCAATAATGAAACCATCGATGGATGAATCCATTGACAAGGTCAGAGCCCTTAGGATCCTGTCACTTCCCCAAAGCCCCAACTCCAAACATGGCTGCACTGGGGACCAAGCCTTCAACACATGAACCTTTGGGGACATTCCAGATCCAAAGTACAACAGATGTTGTTAGTAAAAAAAGTATCTCTTGCCCTTTCTAAATATGCCGACTTCTCTTGGTAGTTTCTGTACCTTCCAAAGTGAACATTTTCATGATGGTCTTTCTTCCCGGGCCTCCATCTCTGTTGCTTGGACTCTTTTCCTTTTTATAGCATTTACCTTCAGGAGAAAAAAAGTAACAGCAGCTCCTTTGGATTTCATTTCCTTATAATTTTTCTTTTCAAATGGATTCCCATTTGTTGTGTCTGATTTTCCTTAGCGGAGACAACAGAGGTCTGCTCAGAGCCGCTTAGCGGAGCCATCTGTGTGTACAGAAAAGCAGAGACAATTAAAACCTGTTGACAACTTTGGGCAAAGCTGTGGCCTCATGTTCTGTAATTTATGTGAAAAGCTGAGGAACAATCAGTTCAAGCTGGTTCTTCAAAGAGGCGCAGCCTGTCAGATGCTTTTGGCAGTTCAGCGTCTGCACGACAGCAGGGCCGCGTCTGAGTCCAAAGAATTCTGAGATGTGCGGTAGGAGCCCAGGAACAGGCCCGTGAAGATGCACATGCACAGTGCCATGGAGAGACGGAGGCTCTGCTGCTTCTCCCCGTTTGCTACCCAACTCCATTTCTGTGGTTAACAGACAAGTGCAATGCACAGGTCCCTGGCTTATTGCTCCCTGTGTTTTTACAATAGACATTGGAAATGCCCATCCCAACATTTGCTAGGTGACATATTGGCAGAGACATGCCAGGTGGCCAAGGTGCTTGGGAGGCAGGGGCCTGTGGGAGGACTTTGTCTCTCTGCCACTCAGGCTTGTGTTTCAATCTGGGCTTTGTCAGCTGGGCTACTTTGGGCAATGGTTACCTTCTTTTGAAAGTGGAGGAAACACAACTTAGTTTGCAGGATTGATGCAAGAGTTGGAGGAAATATATATGACATTTCCATCCATCCTTTCTCATGTCCTTGTTACCTTCCACACCCTGGTAAATGGTTCCCACACCCGACCTTCCACTGAAATTGCTGTGGCCAGGCCATGCACTCTGTCAGGAGAGGCAACATTTGGTGTGTAACATGGTGCCATCTTGGTTACTAAATCCCTCTTTGTCTTGGGGTTTCTTGGAACATCGGTTGACCAATTCCGTTCTCTTGAAACATTATCTTTCTTGAATTCCAAGTACCACACTGTGAAGGGCTTCCTTCAACCTCTGTGGGTGCTTCTTCTTGGGCCCTCCTATCTCCTTGTCTCCCATTCTAGAGTTCTCCACTGAGTTTCTGTCCGGATCCTTCTCTTCTTCTGTATACTTTGGCCACCCAGGTTCATCCATATCTGCGATGTCAATTATCATGTCTATATTGGAGTGTTCCCTCCATAGTTTAGCTTCAAACACACTGTAGACAATCTCTAGATGCTAATGCTTGGGCACTGCATGTTGGTGGGAGACATCCAGATGTCATAACAAACTCTGTTCCTCAAGTCTCTATCCTGGCCTCAGCCCCTATCCCCTTTGGGGGTTTTGGGGCCTCAAAGCCAGCAAGCATCTCACCCAGCCTGACCCTTTCTTCAATTCCACTTGATGAATGTGGTGAGTTGTATGTGAAGTGTAGACAGTGGACCAAATTCTCATCTCTGCAGCAACCACTGGTAATTGGGTAGAGTCTTTCCAGAGGGTTACTCTTCAAGAGTGGGTTTCTTACTTCTCTGGACTTCTCTCAAGGAAGAGAGCTCCCATCCAAATTAGCCAAAGCCTGCAGGACTACAGAGTTCTTCAGGTACGCCCCCAGGTATTTCCACAAGGATCTAGGGTCAAAGAAGCAGGGAAAGATCTGGTGTTTGTCACCTCGTGTTGTCAGGTGGCAGTGGAGCAGAGCACCTGGATATGAGCCCACAGTAGCATTGGAGTCTCCCGTTGGAAGGTGGCTATTCAGGAGTGTGAATTCAGATGGTGACTGAGCCTTCAGGAGAAGACGGAGCTGCATGAAGGAGGGGCTGGGGGAGCCTGGGGGTCAGAGTACGGTGCCCACAGATGCCACCATGAACGCTGATGGGAGTTCTTTTCTAGTAGGTTTTGGAGTAAAAGTGGCCCATGTTCTAAAACTCCAGAAAGAAACAGTGTGATCTTCGTCTTTCGATTCTTAAGTGTTTAAGGGGTTAGGGCTTGGTTCACATATGTGGCCACGTTGCAGGCGGATCCCAGGAAGGTGAGGTTGGGATAGGTGCCAGGTTCATAGTCCCCTTTGTGGTTGTTATTTATGTCATTACCAATAATTTCCATCTCTCCCTTTGCCAGGCATATGATATTGAACTTCCTGGCCTTATTCTGATTGGAGGGGACAATGTGACTGTTTCTGACCAATGATTTGTGAGAAGATATGCTGTGGGTCACTTGTAGGCTACAGCATGTCATTGCTGGTCCTAGGCCCTCCAGAACTCCTTTTCCTAGGCAGTGTCAAAATTGAAAATATGGTCATTCTGCCATTATGCGTACGTGAGCACAGCTTATGATGACACATGATGGGAAGAATAGAGCAAGAGTGAGAGAAATAGAACCTTCTCAGCTGTAACCCACTGGTATTTCTTCAGACTATTTGTTATTACAGCAGAACTTAACTTATCCTAACTGATACACACTCTTTCACATCCAAAATATTTAATCTCTTGAACACATAAGATGTAAAGGATTTACTGTACTCCTCTAGTAAAAAAGTGAGATCCACGTTTATCCAACTATAAGCAGAACTGACCAAGACACTCAACACTGAGTAAGGAAGAATTACCATAAGATAATCTTCTATTTGGCCCATACCATGAAGTTTTGGGCAAGTTTTACCAGTTAATTTTTAAAAAAAAAATCGGAGGGGAACTCTGTCATGCTGTCTCTACCTTGTCTCCAGCATGGGTCACTCTTGGGCCTCAGGCACAGCTTTAGCTCTCACTAGATACTTTCACCTGGAGGTCCCACTGATATCTCAAACTCAACACATAGAAAGGCAAACTCACTGCTGTTGCTGGCCAATGTGCCCCTCTTCCTGCACCCTCTACCTTAGTGAATCTATCCATTGTCCACCCAGCGGACTTACCTTTGACCCCTTATCTTGCTTTCCCCTCATACGACATCTTTTGTCTAGATTGGTGGTTTCTATCTCCTTCTACCCCCTTCTACCATTTTGTGTACTGGCCACCACATTTCTTTCCTGGATCAATATGAGCCTTCAAGTGGGTTTTCTTGTCCTCAGCCCTTCCTCTTTTCTCTTCTTGCTTTACCTTCTTGCCAGGGTGATATTTCTACAAGTAGATCTGATCAAAATATTCCCTGGTTGCATAGTTCCTGAGCTGTTAAGATGTTTCCTGTAAATCCCTGGTTTGGTTCCTACTTCCCTTCCTGACCACACCTTGACTCATGCCCCACCTGTTCCCTCCAGCTGTCCCTCCTGTCTCCCTTCTCAGCAACAAATCCTCGTGACTCATTTGTCCTTAGCTTAGAACTTATTTCCTCCGGGAAGCCTCCCTCAGCCCACCCAGGCAAAGGCAGGTGGCCTCTTGGGGCTCCCCTTACATCCTATTCTAGCGCTGATTGCCATATAATCCTACCATGATTCTCCATTCCTGCTCATTGACCCTTACCAAAATACTGTGCACCAAATGTTTACATATACAGTTGGCTTTTCACATCCACAGATTTCACATCCGTGAATTCAATCAGTCAAGGATCAAAAAAATTTTAAAAAACATTGAATCTGTGCTGAACATGTGCATGTTTTGCTCTTATAATCGGTCCCTAAACAATGCAGTATAACAACTATTTACACAGCATTTACATTGTATTGGGGATTATAAGCAATCTAGAGATGATTTAGAGTATACAGGAGGGTATGAGTAGGCTGTATGCAAATTCTACATGGGCATCTGTGGATTTGGATCTTTGCAGGGGGTCCTAGAACCAGTCTGCTGCAGATACCAAGAGATAATTGTAGATTTCATTTAACCCTAACAACAATCCCTTGAGACAAATAATATCCCCATTTTCAAACGAGGGCAATGAGGATCCGAGAATTGAGGTAAGTGGTTTAAAGTGAATAACTAGTGCATGGTGTTGGAACTTGAGCCCATGAGTCTGTGTGCCAAGTCCTGGGGCTTAACCACTACCTGGTCCTACACCAGGTCCTACACACGAGTGCAGAATGTTCAGAAATGGCCTAAATTCAGTCCTGCATTCCCTGCACTTAGCACAATGCCTGGTGTTTAACAGGTGCTCAGTAAATGTGGCTGAATAAATGAATAAACTGAAGAAAGAATAAAAAGCTAGAAAATGATAGAGAGGAAGGATTAGCTTTTATTGTCTATTATCCTGATTTCTTATTACAGAGCACAAGAAAGAAAGGGAAGAAAGCTAAAGAATACCAGGTCATTTTCTGTTTAGAACATAGGAAACATATCAGGGACCAGCCGGGAAACAGGAAGTGGTGTCCACACTTGCTTTTAAAAGAGGAAGCAGTTTTCCAGGGAGCCAGACATGCTGAGCTCAGGGACTTGTCCTGGGCTTCTAGGTTCTTGCTCTACCTTGACAAACTGCTGTGTCACAAAAGAACGTTCTCAGCATTAGCCTTGTTTCCCAGGAGGCTGTACACTCACCTGTGTTTCCTACTACACAATAGACTAAAAAAAAAAAAAAAAAAAAAAAATTCTCCTTTGGAGTAGAAGAAAATTCCTGCTTTTTTTTTTTGAGGGGGGGTGTGGGGGTGGGGAGAAGACTCCAATAAATTCAATGCCAAGCTGCATTTAGCGGATGTGTAAATTGCAATATTTGCACAATTGCAAATTTTTTTTTTTTTCAGTAGGAATTTGTGTGGCAGATGAGGCTGGTAGGGGAGGGTTTTGAGTTCTTTTGAGTCTATTATGGTTAAATTGTCTTAGGTGAATTTTTTAAAAGAACTTGTAAACTAAAACCTCATTCATGAAACACACGCATATATCTAATAAAATAATACGCAGGACTTACATTGAAAATTTCTCATCTTCTGCGCTCTCCTCCTCACTCCCAATCTCACTATGCAGAGGTAACTTACCACTTTTACCTGTTTCTCCCTTTAGTGATTCTGCTGGACAAATGCCACATTTCTTAACAGAATGCTTATTACTTGATTTCCTGAGTGTGGCGGGCATTTGCCAGATCTCTGATGTCCAGGGTCATTGAAGTGCTTTTCCTCTGTCTGTAGGGTTTTCTGTTAAGGGAGGGTCACACCTCCCCAAGGGGAAAGCCCAGACTCATTCTCCAGCCTCCCTTGCTGGGAGGGACCAGGCTGTGGCTTAGGCTGTGCTATGACTGTCCTGGACTGGGACTTGGAAAGGAGCCACAGAGGGAACTGTACCTAGGGAAGCCACTTTTGTTGGTGAGTGTGGTGGAGATGCTTTAATACGCCAGGAATCTACTTATTTGGAGCTAATAGCTACTGAACTGCCTCCAGGCCGGAGTGTCTGGGGTCAGCACTGCACATTGTGGGGGGTGATACAGGGATTTCCCAGAGGAGCCCCTGCAACTGCTCACAGCAGAGCCAATTAAAGAGCTGACATTTGCTTTTCTTTATCTATGGGTCTAAGATCATGGCTCCCGCGTCTGATTCAGCAGTGTGGCTGGACTTGGCATTGCTTGATTCTGCTGAGCTATTTCCATGAGCTGCTAAAGGACCGCATGAGCTACCCGATATCCTATAAGAAATGTGTTCTCTGGTTCAGCTAGTCTTTCTGCATGCCACCGTGTGCAGTGAGGGACTCAAACTGGTCCTTCTGATGGAGAGCTGTTGGCCACTGCTTATGAGAGAAGAGCATGTATCTTGCTCATAAATACCCTGCCTTCTTTCCCGGCTCCCTTTCAAATTTTGATGATGATATTTTCATTTTACATTTTTCTGTTGGTAACCATTGTAAAATATATATCAGTAACAAATCTCCGTTTCCTATTCTACAGGCATCATCTCTCTATTCAACACTTGGGGGTCTTCGCCCCATCTCCTTTCCTCCATCTCTAATGGTCTTCTCACCTCCCATCTCCTGTCAGCTGCAGCTGGCTGAGCTGTCGTCGATCCTATTTCTATTCCATTCTAGGGTTATAATGAAATTTCCCAGGCTTCGTCTCCCGGTGGATTCCTAAAACTAGGAAGCTGATAAACAGCATTGATAACATTCAGACTATACAGATGTAGACTGTAGTGTTTCCTGCTTTGCAGGTCCTAACGCCATGATTTCAGAGCTACCGGAAAGCAGACTACTTATTCCTAGCTTTGTTCGTGTTCAGTAATAACTGTACATAGTCCCTTTCTCTTCTGGGCTCCCCACAGCAAGTTCCCCAGAGTGCTCAAATCCGGATCTGTTGCCCAGACCCGCTGCACTGCCAAAATCCTTGGGCATCTCTCTAGTGGCCTTCTGCATCAAAGTCTAGTTCTGGATTCTGTATCATCTTCTTTGCTCTTTTCCTTGGTTTTGCTGGCATACATACTCAGCATCCTCTCTCAGAAAGCGTGGCACATCAACTGGGTCTCTGCACGTCTAGAATTTCTTTTTTTTTTAAATTTTACTCTCACACTGTAATCATATTTTGGGCATAGAATGTTAGGTTTAAAGTATTTTTTTTAACCTTAGAACTTTGAATATATTAATTTATTATCTTTTGACTCAGGTGACTAATGAGAAGTTGGAAGGCTTCCTGTATTTTTCTTTGAAACTTTATTAATATTTTTCTTTAATTTTCTAGGTTCTTGGAAGGGAAGTTCTTTCATAGAGAACATGCTAGCAAAGTAGTTATTTTTATTCATCCTACTTAATACTTACATTCAAGAAATGTGAAGAAATATCCTATTTCTTTTTAAAAATCCTCCCATCCATATTTTCTATTCTCTGTCTCCCTCCTTCTTTTGCAATTCTTCTTAGCCAGTTAGCAGGCTTTCATAACTCCTGTATTAATCCTCTATGAAGCTTACCATTTCTTCTCAATTTACTATCTCTTTACCATTTACTTTAAACTCTAGAGTTTTTGCTTTATATTTCAGCCCTTCTATTAGATTTTGTATCTTAGATAGTATGTTTTTAATTTATAAGAACTCCCTATTTTCTGCGGTTCTCTTTTCAACCCTACTATTCTTGTTTTACGAATACAATATCTTCTCAAATCGCTTTGAAGATATTCATTAACTATTTTTAAACATCTCTTATAGTTCTTGAATTATTTCTGTTCCCTAGAGGCTTTATATGTCTTCGTCTTTTTTATTTCCTGCTGGCACTTGTCCTCAAATCTCTAGTGACCTGGTTTGTCCCTTCACACTGATGAATGGAGGATTATTTTCATAACAATAGCTCTCCAGTGTGGGGTTCTTTGGAATCCGAGTTGAAGGTGAGCTTCTGAAAGGTCCCTCCGGTGAATGTGAAGGGAGACAGGGAACTCCGAGCAGTGGCTCAGGGCTAACGGAGAGATTTGGCTTTAGAAGCTCCATGTGGGGAAACAGTCTTAAATTAAACATTCTGTTTCATCTCCTCCCACCGAATGCCAGACAAGGAGGCTTCACTTTTAGACCAACACCCACACAAAAACACACTTCCCTTTCCAACCAGTCCATTCATTTGTTTTAGAAAAGAGTCTCCAGTTTTCCCCATCCCTCTTCGGGAGGTAAAAGTCCAATACTCAGGCTGGGAGATGGTTCCGTGGTAGAGGGCTTGCCTTGCATGCCCAAGGCCCTGGGTTTGATCACCAGCACCACACACACACACACACACACAATACCCTGTGCTCTGTGTGGGAGGGAAACACTCACCTACAACCAGCTGCTTGCTGTCCTTCTGCAAGGTTCACTGAAACCCACTTCCCATTATACTGCCCCTTACACTTGGGCTTTGTCTTCCTCTGTTTCATCCATGAATACATTCCCATTTGATTCCATATTCAAGAAACATGTTAAAGCCTCTCATCTATGAAAGACCTTCCCTTCCAATTTGTTCATCATGGCAGACTTACTTCTCTTCCTGCTCCAACACTACCATCTTGCACCAGACCCTTGCCCACTCCCCAGGGTGATGTTTTCACAACATGGATTTCTTTTTGGTGGAAAATGTCACCTCTTATCTGTATTCCTACTGCCTAACATGACGTGTCTGGAGATAAGAACAGGCTCTTGTTAAGACAGAAAGATACGGGCAGAGAAGAGAAATAAGTTCTGGGGTTGTATTGCACTGTAGGGTGAGTCTAGAGGATGTAAATGAACTGTATATTTACAAAAAGCCAGAAGAAAGGATTTTGAATGCTTTCTCCACAAAGAAATGGTCAATGTTTAAGGGTAGGTAAGATCACCTTAATTGGAGCATTGCTCAATGTGTACCTATATCAAAACATCCTATGATACCCCGTAAATATGTACAATTTTGCCTTTCATTGGAAAAGGAAGGAAAAAGGAAAAGAAGGAAGAAAGGAAGGGAGGAAGAAAGACGGAATGGAAGCAAACAAATGCAAGAAATGTAGACACAGTTCACAACATAAACCCTCCCTTAATTATCTGTGGTGCGCAGCCTACATTACTCAGTCCATCCGAAGACCCTGGTCTCACTGGCTACTTTGCCACGTGACCCAGATATTAGGTGAGCAGCTGCCAAGAGAAAGCTGGTTCCTCCTACGTGGGCAGAGTGTTCTCATCCGCAGGGTCCCCAGCACACAGAGACCACTTGCTCCAGAGCCTGGAGGAGAACTCAGACCCACCAGTCCCCCTTGGGCCGTCGAGGGTATGCCGAAGATCTACTTGATTCACAGACTGTAGAACTCAGGTAATTCAAAAGTAAGACTCATTTTTTTTTAAAAACCCAAAATTCCACTTCACATATTTCCTATCTGCAAACCTGATTCTGACCCTAAAACTGTTCCCATCAAAATAGCAAAAGAATTTAAACTCAGGTGTATAGCAGAGGAAATATAATTTCTCCTCAACCCTCAGACATTTGTAACTGGGACAGACCTCCGTGACAAGAGACAGATTAGCAAGAGGGAAACAAGCAAGCTTATTCACTCATGCAATGCCCGTCATCTGGGGGAAGCCTCCGTGGAAGGAAACTCAAGCCAGTGGCTTAGATCTCTGGCTTTCGTGGCACCTCGAATTCAGAACAACCAATCTCAGAGAGGCAACGAGACAAAGGCAAACATTATTGTCCTGGTGCCATAGGTGAGCTGCTAAGAGTTTGGGTTGTCTCCAGTAGAGGAACTTTGCATCCTGCTAAGTTTAGGGGGAGAAGAGGGTGGGGATGGAAAGAACTCTGCCTCTGTTTGCAGCTTCTAGTTAAGAAGCTCAAAAATATGTGTGTCACAGAGGCATATTTTGGGGTGACCTTCTGGTTTCCCTCAGTGACTAAGATCATCTTCTTTCTTCCGAGGGCTCCAACAGGAAATCATGGCGTCTAACATATGGAGACAAGCCAGCTTACCCACAGTAGGAGTGCTGATGCCTTCATTGTCCTTGGAGCCTAACAAACCTGTGTGGTTAACAATTCAGGGCTGCGGTGCTGTCTGCCTCTGAGGTGCCGTTACCCCCTTGGGGCCTCCTCTTCTTGGGAAACGTGTAGGCCTCTTAGCTCTCTCTAAAACATGCTCTCTATTGAGGTATTTGGGCCTAATCTTTTAAACGGGTCTTTAGAAAATACAAAAGCTAAACCAGCACACTGTTTTGACTTTCATTCTTCCTCAAGTTAAGAAATAGGGCCTGATGGGGGCAGTGAGTAGAGTAGGAAAGAAGAGGGGGAGGAAGAGGAAGAGGGAAAGAGAAAAACATATCCATTAATGCTTCAAAAATGCTACCAGGCCACAGTGAGTCCGGTTTCACCCTAGAGGTCTATGTAGTGGGTGATGTGGAGGACTTACAAATGGCACCAACCAAACACACAGCAAAGGGAGGAGGGGCGGCGGAGAACAGAAGTTCAGTGGATCAGACAAAGGGGAAAGAAGGGAAGGGAGTGGGGACGGAAGTAGGAAAGACAGTGGAGGGAATCGGACATGATTCCTGTGTTCATATCTGAATCTCACAGTTAGGTACATCCACAGGCCTGGGATCCTAATTAGCATCAGTTATTCTCCATGTTTGTATTAATACATCAAAGAGCCTCTACTGTCATGTATAACTAAGAAGAACAACAACAAACAAACCACAGCAAGTCCAGACAAAATTTAAAAAAAAAAAACATCAGCTAATAATGGCTTTGGGAGGAATGAAGGATGCACAGGGAAATTTTTTCTGGAGATAGTTACCACAGGATTTATGAGAGAACCTCCTGAAGAATTCTGAACATGGGATGGCATCCAGTTGTGGCGGATGGTGACCAGCCACTCTCCCTTTGGCAGTGCTGTGTGGAACGTGGAGGACTCCTGAGCCCACGGCTGGTGTCCCTGGAGGCTGTGGGAGTGGGTAGAGCAGTAGCCTTATGTGGAAAATTCTCTCGTCATCAAAGAGAGCAGGACAAACGCCTCACGGAAAGTTCATGGCTACCAAAAAAACCCCCCAAAAAACCCCCAAAAAAACAAAACCATCAGTGCCCGTGGCATTCACCCCATTATCAGGACAGCCTCAGGAGGCTGCCAGCTAATTCCTCACCGTATTCCCAGGAATGAAAATCTTAGGAGCAGATCAGTATGATCCCATTTGGATCCAGCTATGGCACCTATTGATTGAAAAGCAATGAAGGTTTATTCTGCTCAATGGAAAAGTATTGAAGAAGATGATGGACAATGAATTAAACCTACTCAAATGCACAGACACTCTGGGCAATGTAAATGGAACTCCGATGGATGGACAAGCACTTCTGCACATGACTGAGGACCTTCAGCAGTCCTGGTCAGGGCCTGTGGCCATTCAGCTTCCTCTTCTCATTAATTCTCTTTCCCTTATCAAAGAGAAACAAAGTTGTGGGGATCCAATGGGTCCCCTAAGGGTTGGAAAGTTATTTAATAACTTTTCTGCAGGCTGAGTGGATGGCCTATTATCAGCCATCTTCCCACACAGATTGGCTTCTGTGCTTGCTGATGACTTAACAGGGTCACCAGCCACAAATCTACCTGGCTTTGTCTTGCTTCCAATAGAAGCTCAGTCTCTCAGTGTGCCAGATTTAGTTCCCTATGAGAGAGGATCTAATTGACCAACATTGAATCATGTCTACCATTGTCCATTGGGAGATGAGTTTGTTGATTAAAACAAAACAAAACAACAAAAAAAAAAACCATAGTGGTATGATCGTGTTCCTCAGAGCTGTAGATGTGGGAAGATTACTTTATAAGAACATAAAGCCAGCAAGGCAATGAGGAACATCTTGAGTACCCTATTCAGCTATACCTAGTCCTTGGTGTTGCTAATTTAGACATGAAAAGCAATTGTATTTTATCTCAGTGCATCTTGCAGTTGAGTTGGAAAAATTCAATATGTTCTATTTCTGATTTTGGATCTGGTACCATATTTACATGATGGGATGGATGGAGGATTATGTTGCAGAATTATTTTAGGTAATTCTGCATGGTTTTCCATAACTAAGGAATTCCATGATATTTTTTGATGCTGTGTCAGATTAAGAAGTGGAGAGTCACAGACTCGCCTAATCCAAAAATAAATTAAGGGCTATTATTCTTCATGGGTCCTGCTAATTTCTGCTTTAACTTCTTCTCCCAAAGGAATAATCACTGAGCAATTTTATCACCTAGTGGACAAAGAATTCCAGGGGTGGACTCACCAGAATGAATGTGCTTTCTATAAAATTCAGTAGTTATTGACCCCTTGTGTTAGTCAGCATTGTCTTAATATAAAAAGTATCTGCAATGAGGATAGAAGGTGTTTTTTTTTTTTTTTGTTTTTGGTTCATAGTTTTGGAGATTTCCAGTCCATGATTGGTATGGGCCTGTGGCATGCCAGGAGTATGTTTTTGGAGCAAAACTGATCACTTCATTGTGGGCCATGGTGAAAAAAAGAGAGGAAGGGACCAGTATCCTACAATCCCCCTCAAGGGCACCAGTACACGCCCCCAATGACCTAAAGACCTCCCAGTAGACCCCGCCTCTTAAAGCTTCCACTACCTCACAATAACACCATGCTGGGGACCAAGCCTTTATCATATGGGCCTTTCGGGGGACATTTCAGATCCAAAACATAGCACTCCTGTAGGCTAAGACATGCCAGTAACCATGAGCTACCATTTTCTCCATGCTATTTTAACTGCTTTCATTTTTGCATTTCAGCACAAGAGCTGTTCTTAAGCCAGAAAATGCCAGATGGCACTGAGGAATCAGATTCCCGAGCAATGTCATTTGTAGAAGTGCGCCAGTAGCTAATTGACAAAGATACCCTTGCTGTTTTTATAAAAGTCAAGATGTCCTATTTCTATCACCAGGACTGTCCTTTTAGAATTGGCTGAAGTCTCAAGTTTTCTCTGGAACTTGATTTTAGGTATGATCCTGCCTCTGAAATCCTGTCTTCAGATGGAGCTTTGTGGTGCCTTCTTCTTTCAAATGGGTTTTCTTCACTTCTTGAACTTTCAGAAATCCCTCTTCTTCTCTTGGGTTACTTAAGCACCAATTCCTTGATAAGTATCATTTGCTATTAAGACTTTAAATGGCTCTCAATTCCCTGATGATTGTCGGTTGCTATTAAAACTTTTTAAAACCGATCTACTCTTTATCTCCCTAGCCAGATGATAAGATCCCTGCCACACACAAGGAGGTATTTTGTTTCTTTCTCTTCCATCTGGGGCCTCGATAGCGGGTTTTCCAGTATCAAGTGTCTAATTCCTGCTCGTCGATTGAGAGATTGCTCTTCTGAAGTTTGCTTTCTTCAGATGGGAAAGTTCAGGAGAAGAGTCCTATAGAGTATGACAGAATCAAATATTAAATAGAGAATTTTAACCCAAAGCAAGATTCCACAAGGTATCTTGGGGTAGATGCTCTAGAAAATTGTTTTAAGGACTCAGTAATTAGATAAATCACAGAGACGTGGCCGGGAAATTAGTTTTTTTCACATCTCATTTCAGAGTGAGTTCAAAAGGGTGGCCCAGGTCCAACCATCTCCGATTGTCCTTCTGTGGATGGATTTGTTGCATGGACTATTTCTATTTCCACTTATGAAATATAAATTCGTGCATTTGTCTTTCTGAATCAGAACGTCACAGCCGCGTGTGGAAGTTTGGCAAACACCAGAGGTGCTTCGGGTAATCGTCGAACATCATTCTCTGGCGGGGTCCTCAGCCCAGCGGCATTGACACCACCTGGGAGTTGGTTTGAAAGGTAAATCCTGGGGCCCTCACTACGAATCAGCAACTCCAGGATGGCCAGCCAGCCTTTTATGCTCCAGATGATTGTGAAATGTGTTGGCATGTGAGAATCCCTGTCTGAGGGCCTTTTTTTTGCGTGTGTGATTATCATCATCTAATATTTCTAGAGAATATCTTCAGATAAAAATTGGCTGGAGGGTTTAAAAATATGTGACTGCGCTGACAGTCTGCCATTTGCTTGTTTAACACACTTCTGCTCAGTGACTCTTAGGCTGTGCTAGGTGTTGGAAACAGAGGTAAATACAACAAAACTTGTGTCTCAAGGAGGTCTTAGACTCCCTAGGGGTATGCACGTATGAATACAGAACTGTGAGCTTGTGTGTTGAGTACTATAAAACCTATAGATGCAAATGAATTCTGTCGGGAAGGATGTGGTCCAAAGAAGACTTTTGAGTTCTGAACCAGTTCTGAAGACAGGATTACACACAGGAATCTGGTAGGTATTGAAGTATCCTCTTCTGGGTTTATAGTCATTAGGAGAGTTTGTACCATGAAACCGGGACCCTCTGGACTTCCTAGTCCTCCTCTTCCTGGGAAGACTCAAGGATTACTACAAGGAGTAACAAAGTTGCAACAAATATACTCCTGGCTAGAAGCCTGACCAGGGTGGCCATCCCTCAGGTCCGGAAGAAGGCCAGCACAGGAAGCCATGAGCTGTAGCACTAACTCTGTCTACTGGAGAAAAATGGCTCGCTAATGCAAATTTCTTTCCTTACCCGTCTCAGGGGCACCAAACAAGGGGAGAAAGAAGGCTCACAGTTACATTTTCAATATTATTCTCTGCTGAGAATGAAGTGTAAGTCCTTTCTTCCTAAGGGAAACACATGGGATGGAGCAGTTAACTCCTCTGACAAAACAGAGATCCTTAGGCAGAAGAGCAGAAGGGAGAGAGCATTTCAGATGGAGGGCATAGCACATGCAAAGGTCCTGAGGTCTAAAATAACATGGAAAGTTTGAAGAAGGTCCAGTATGGGGCTTTTGGTTATTAAGCTTTTTGGTTTATCTTTTCAGTTAGGGCCAGGAGGCAATTTATTTTGATAGTTAGAAAGATGACTTTACTGGTTTCATAACAGCAAAAAACTTGGAAAAAATATATGACCAATAATAGAGCATTGATAAAGTAAGTTATGGTAGAACCATATAATGAAAGAAAATATAATTATATTATAGATATATTTCTTATTTCTTACCTTATTTATTGACATAAGAACTGTAAAAACATGGACATGCTTCCTCTGCCATGTTAACCATAAGTATCTCTGGAATGTGAGATTATGGACTGTTTAGATTCTCTTTGTTTTTGTAACTTTTCTCAACTTTTGACAATGAGCCGGTGTTGCTTTTATGATTAGGAAAAAGCCCGAACCTCATGCTTGTCCAGTGAACGGGCATGGGTGATCTGGCCACTTGATGGTCTTAATTGTCTGGATGATTAAAGTTCAAGGGCACCTGGCCATCACTATTAATAGCACACGGGCTGCAGAAATATGACTTGAGAAGATGCATTTGCTGAATACAAAACCCATCTTAGTCTTTATTACCATTTTATCTGTTTTCGGTAAATTCAAGTTTATTTTTTTAAATAAGGAAATAGATCGGATCTGAAAATTAAGTTCTAAGTAGTTGTACCAACTATGTTAAAACCTTTTATTGACGATTTTGAGGATGGTTGAAAACAACATATTTTCTTCTAAAAGATTCTCTGGCGAGAAAGTGATTTGGATTCTTTCTTAACCTCCTTTTATGGGTCTATTGACTTTTATACAGTCCATGAAAGCAAAAACGAACATCTCCTTCCTTTTTGTTTGCTGAAATGAATCTTAAAAGGGAGGTTGCCAGTAGCAAATCTCCAGTACAATTTTTTTTCCTTTCTTTCTTGTCTTTGTTTCTTTGTTTTTTGAACCCATTCCTTTTTGTGTGTGTGTGTGTGTTTGTGGAGATCTGGGGGATGTGTGCACTGTTTTCCTTGCTTCCAAGACAGTGACTGCATCTGTGCTCGCCCCGTTGGTCTGAGCACACTTGGTCATGTCTGTGCCCACAGAGCCGATGTTTGGAAAGCTGAAGGAGGAACAAGACCTTATTTGCCCTGGTTTCCCCTGGTTTATGCTCACAGCCAATGTCATGCGGGGTTGTCCGTGTGGGTGGACACACCCACCAGCTGTGTGTCCAGCTGCCAGTCCATCAAGAGGAGAAGTCAGTCTGTTTCTTCTAAGTCGTTGCATGCGAGGGGCGTGGTGGGGGACTGGTCCTTTGCCCACAGTGACATCCTCCATGGTTTCTTCTCCAACCTCCTCACACCCTGGTGATAAAAGAGCCATCTTGTCTCCTTTCTCTCAGGCACATCTCACGTTGAACAGAACAAACAGCAGGCACGGGGTGGGCGGGGTCTACTCTGAGAGAATGGAGGGGACAGAGCTCCAGCCCAGGAGTCTAGAGATCCAACTCCTTGTGCCAGTTCCACTCCTGGGAATTTGGGTCATTGCAGACCAGTCATCCCACCCACCTCAATGTCCTCCCTTGGAAACAGCACATCTGTCCCTCTTGACGTGCAGATGATGAGGCTCGAGTGGCTCCTGTAGCCAAGCGCTCAGATCCGTGGGCGGGACTAAGGATATGGAAAATGACAACCCCCAGGACAGAGAGATGACAACCCCCAAAACTGACCCCCAGGAAGAGGGAGGAGGAAGGCAACCACTAATCCTCTCCCAGTAAATCCTTCCCCAGTAACAATGGGCCCCGAGAGGAGAAAAAGCAAACCTCCATCCCTTCCCACGTGCACCCCCAGCATCTCCACCAAAGCAAACGTTCACCCCCTCCCAACCACAGTGGGTCCTGAAGGGAGGAGGCGGACCCTGAAATGCTGGACTTTCACCCTCTCCCATTGCTGACGAGTCCTGGAAGGAGAAGAGCAACTCGTGAAGCTCTGGGGGACAGTGGCTCCCAGAGGAAGGAGATGAGCCATGAACTCTGGCTGAGTTCTCAGCTTCCAGCCCTTCCTGGTAACAATGAGTTCTGGCGTTTTTACAACTTTTTTCCTGACTGTCCTCACCGACACAGACTGCTGTCATCTCCAAGGATTAATTCACCCTCACTGTAACCTATACAAAACTCAGAGCCCCTCTGTAACCAGCAGACATTTTCCACCCTGAAAACGAGCCCCCTCCTGCGCCTGATTGATTGAGCCCACCACAGAGGAAAGGGAAGCCTGCTGATCCGCTTGAGGTCTGCTTCTGTCCTCGGTTATTTTTGCTTACAAGGGCCACCCCAATACTGGCCTGCTGAAAGGACTGTGCACGGGAACTGGCCAGACTGGGAAGCAAGCTCAGAGGATGACAGCCACCCAGAGCTTGGCACATGTATGAAGCCACATGAGCAGATGAGGGGAGGAGGCACCCAAGAAATATGCACTATTAGTTCTTCTCAGCTTCGCGATGACCCTGTGAGGTTGACTTGTGGTCTCCTTTCACAGATGAATTAGCAGAGACTCAACAGACATCAAATGACCCAAATGACCAGAGCTATGATGGCATGACTGCTTACCTATTTAGGTACCATTGATTCCTGAGCCCCACTCTTCATGGGGGTGGGGGGGCAGGCACTCCCAGGTAATAGCTAGGTAATGAACGTATTTAATGTGCACATTGCAATTGAGTTTTGTAACTGTACCAGAGGTTTCAATGAAAGAAGCTGAAAGAAAGCACTGGTCAAAGAGGTTGTGACGGTGTTAAAGGGGACACAAGGGGGAGTCCAGTCCTCAGGGCCGCTCAACAGCAGACAGCAGTGTCCAGTCCCAGGCTGGGAGGCCTTGGTGGAGCTCTGGCTATAGAGACTACAGACAAGGCCACAATGGAATCTTTGCAGGGAGGGAGTCGGGAGTCGGATCTGCTGATCTGGCCTTGGCCTGACCTGCTCTGCTGTCTCTTGTCAATAACTCCCTTCCCAATGGGAGAGGCCGTGCTCAGGGCCTGGACAAGGCAATCCATAGAGGTCCATGCCCTGGGGTCAAAGCGAAAGGCAGAGAATGATAGAAAGAGGCAAATGGAGACTCACCCCCATAACCACCCACAAGAGTGGCCAGCTTGGCATCAAATCGGAACCATGGATGAAACCAATCGGGTAATTTGGGACCTCAAGCAGGAGAGCATTCTGAACAGGGAGCGGCAAATTCACAATCAAAAAGCAGAGAAGAGCAGTAAATGGAGCAGAGAAGCCCCCGAGGGCCACAGTAGGACACGGAGACATCGAAGGGAGGCTTCAGAAGGTTCCTGGAGAGCAGAGCGAGGAAGGCTAATTCCCTGGCTGCAGTTTTCTCTGGGTCCTAGAGGAGATGTGCTTTATCTATTTCTGCTTCTGGCCTATCCTCCTCCAACCTCTTGGGAAGTAAAGCTTCCCCCTTCTCAGTAGACCCCCCCTCCCCTGTGCAGGTGGCCCTCTGTCACCATGCCTGGTGGCTGGGATCCCACCCTGGACCGGGGAAGGACGGAAGGCCTGGGGTCCAGCCCCATCATGCTAAGACTAAACAATGGCAGTCCTAACTGGGCCCTCTTCAGACAGAATAATGCCACCTAAGTATCCTGCGGGGCTGAATACCTGCATCCTGAGGGGTGCAATGACTCCGATTTCTGCTGAAATGGGCAGTTGGGAAATGGAGTGGTAGTTTTCCATAGCAGGGACAGCCGCCTCAGCCTGACCTTTCTGCACTCTGAATTTCATGCTCTTTCCACGTGAGATTCAATGGTTGCAAAATTTAAAACAGGAAGCAGGAAGGACTAGGTCTACGACGAGACCCCTATATGTGAGTAGAGTTGCACGTCGTGGTTTTACAGTGCAATCGGTTCATCTAGAGGATCTATTAACCCACTGTGTTTATGGAGCTCCTGTGAAGAATTTTGACATGGGTGTTCGTTTCCTATCGCTGCTGTAACAAGTGACCACAAACTGATGGCTTAAAATGACAAGTGTTTGTCCTGTTGTAATCCTGAAGGCCGGAAGTCTGAGATCAAGGTGGTAGAAGGGCCACGTCACCTCTCAGATGCTCTGGAGAAGGGTTCTTCCTTGTCTCTTCTACATCAGTTTCTGACAGCACCACCCCGACCTTTGCCTTCATTTTTACATGGTCATCTTTGGACCGACAGTTCCCTCTCCTTTCTGTTGTAAGGACAGCAGGCTTTGGCCTTAGGACCTACCTACCCTAAGTCCAGGAATAGTCCATTCTGAGACATTTAATTAATCACATCTGCAAAACCCTCTTTCCAAATAAGATCACATTCTAAGGGGGTGGAAGTGTATTTTGCAGACACAATCTGACGTACTGTTACATGATTTAAATCCAGTCCTGAGACTGTGAACACGAATGTGCATTATTTTCCCTCAGTATCATTTCCCCCCAATATTCCCACGTGCTCCAACTTTTCTTAGAAAGTTATGTGCAAAGCATTGATGTGTGTGTGTGTGTGTGTGTGTGTATGTGTGTGTGTGTGTTCACTTGCTTGGAATAAGCTGACTGCTCTTTCTGCCCCCTCCGCCCTTCCTAAGTTGTCTTATTTCATTATGGAATTTTCATCTTCTTGCCTGCACTTTCCTGGTACTGTGAATCTAAATGTACCTGTTTCTCTTAATGAAAAAAACAGAAATCTTTCTTGCTCTGAGCGTTCGGCCTTCCTGCTGATGGAGCCCCCCGGGGATCCTCTCAATGGTCCATTTTCGTCTAAGGTCTTCAGACAGGTCACCGCCTCATTAAATCAGAAAAGGAGAACCTTTTCCTGAGTTCAGAGTCGTTTCCATCTTGTGGCCTATTGATTTCTTGTGTATTTCAGCAGCCTGGCCGGCTCAGGAGGTGGAGGTGGGACAATTTCCTGCAAATGTGCGAGCCAACCACCATTCCCCACATTTCCAGGCTCCTTCAATAGAGACCTCAGACCTAACAATAGATCCAGCCTTGAGGACTCTGCCAGGTTCCCCGTCTCGCCTTTATGGGATACATTCTGAGATCCCTGGTGGATGCCTGAACCCTCAGGTAGTACCAAACCCTTTTATGCTATATGCTTTTCCCTGCACATAGTTATGTGTTATAGTTTGGCTGTTGAATGGCCCCAAAGGCCCATCAATTAGAGATTTGCTTCCCAACCTGTGCTGATCACCCAGCACCAGGTGACCAGCATTCTTGAGAAATAGCAGAGCTTTCAGGAAGTGGGGCCTGGTGGAAGGAAGCTAGGTCATTGGTGCATGTCCTTGAAGGAGACATTGGGACTCTAGGATGTCTTCTTCCTCTCTTTCTTTGTTTCCTGGACTCCCTGAGGTGAGCAGCTTGCTCTGCCACCTGTTCCTGCCGTGACGTGTTATCCTTCTACCCCAGGCCAAAAAAGCAAAAGGGGCCCAACTAACTATGCACTAAAACCTCCAAAAATTATGAACCCAAACAAATCTTTTCTCTTTTAAAGTTAATTACCTCAGGTATTTTGTTATAGTAATGCAAAGATGACAAACTATTATACAAGTTTTAATTTAAAAATCAGGCACAATAAGAAATCAGCATTAATAACCCAAAATAGAATGAAACAATATCATAATAAAATTTAAAATCCATGAATTGTGTATACTTGAAGTTTTCCATTTACTCTTTTCAGACAGCTGCTGATGGTGAGTAGCTGAAACCATGGAAAGTGAGACAGTGGATAAGGTGGGGGGACACCCAGAGACACGGAGTCTCCATTCAAAGCCACAGAGTAAAAATATGAGAAGAATAGCAATTCACCCCTAGGTAAAGTTTTAAAATTGGAGTGTTTCTGCCTATGGCCTCACGCCATTTGACTGGAGATGCCGGTGCCCTTCTCAGAGAGTCGGCAAGCCTGATCCTGCCTTCTGGTTCCTCTATGAAGAAAAGAAACAAAGGCCAAGTGAGAGCCTTCCTAGAGGCTAACGTTTGCTGAGTGCGTTTGATAGGCTGACAGATGGCTGTCCGTAGGTTGTCTTCCTCACCTCTGACAACGACCCTCTGAAGCCACGGGCTCACTGACCAGGAACGTGGAGAGGTGAGGTACCTCTGCCTCTTAATGACTTTGCATATTGCTTATTGTTTATCAGTCGGTGTCCCCATGAAAAATGGTGGCTGGCTCACTGTAGCGGAGCCAAGGAGAATTTGTTTGCAGAAGAACTATTCACTGAGGTGTGAGAGAGCAGAGAGGAATGTCCTCAGGGATAGCACAGATAGCCAGGGTGACCAGCACCAGAGCTATGACCTCAGGGAGCAGTGACATGAACCTTCGAGCCAGAGTTGGATAGAGGAGACCTCCAGGATAGGGCGTTGACCTCAGACAGGTGCTAGGCAGCCTGAGGTGACCTGGAAAGGATAATAAACACCCTGACTCCATTTTCCCTTCACATAAGCCACCAAAGACCTCCTGGAGGTGACTCTAGGTGGGGTGACCTCCTTGTCTGTGTCTTCCCAGGGGTTTCTCAACTTTTCCCCTGAATAACTCACGCCCCAAGGAGGCGCTTAGTCCCAGGTGAACCAGCAGGGCTGTCTCTGCCCACCCCAGGCCTCTGAGTCATGGGCAGTGCTGCCCGGGGTACCAGGATGGTAGGCTGGTGGAAGGCTGATCCTACCCCTCCATCAATCCCAAATGATGATCTGTGAAAATAAAAGGAGAATAAGATAAAAGCCACATTGAGAGAGCTTTCAAAATGGAGTCCAGAGGCCCACAGGAAACAGGCGTATGGCCTATTCCAGCTGAAGCCGGAAAGTCACCCCCACCCTTTCACCCAGGTATCTGGATCAACTTGAAAGACCAGAGACTGCATTATGTCTAGGGGCTCAAGGTGCCGATCAAGAGGTTGCCAGACCTGTTTTATGGGCATTTCCATTCTGTCTATCTAATCTTCATCTTCTAACAGCCACGGAGCGGCTGTCCCTCATCCACACGTTTTATGTAAGTTCCTACCACCTTCAGAACTGATTTAGATGCATCTAAAACTCTGTCTCACAAATTGCCATTCCTAAGACCCCAAACAAAGTCCTTTCTTACTTTTGAAGTTTCTGGGTTTGGATTGACTGACAATTCTTTTTTTTTTTTTTTTGGTACCAGGGATTGAATCCAGCTGTGCTCACTCACTGAGCCACATCCCCAACCCTTTGTAAAAATGTAAAAATGACACCATCTGGCTAAGTTGCTTAGGGTCTTCTAGTTGCTGAGGCTGGCCTTGGACTTGTGGTCCTCTGGCCTCAGCCTCCTGAGCTGCTGGGATTGCAGGCATGGGCCACCATGCCTGGCTGATTGGCAGTTCTTCAGCCCAGTATGTGCTGAGCATCTGTTGTGTGCCGGGTACTCTGGTAGCCACTGGACATTCTGCTGTAAGCATGATGAAGGGTCTCCCTCACAGATACCAAAAGAGATAGACAAACAAGAAAATGTGTAAATATTTGATACAATTTCAGCAAATGGCACATTTTTTGTGAGAAGAAGGAAAAACTGGTCTCTCTGGGTGAAGAATGAGGCTGTGACTATGTGGGCATGTTTTCACTCTGGGCGCTTCTCAGAGGACATGGCTGCCAACATCACTCTGAGTAAAGATGCCTCATGCTTCCCAGAGTGAGGTTGACTTGAACCATGGGTGAGGCTCATTCAAGGTCTCCTGTTGCCTGTGGTTTCCCTTCACCCTCTCACCTCTCTCCTTGGCCTCTTCTCCACCTGCCTCCTCCCCTCTCCTTAAATCCCAAAAAGTGCTTGCCTTTGCTTTATCCTTGTCAAAATGAAAAGCCTCTGGGGACAGCAATATGCAATGTAGCTAGCAGTTATTATGTATCTTTTTTATTTATTTAATATTTTGGTACCAGGATTGCACCCATGGGTGTTTAACCATGGACCACTGAGCTACATTGCCAGCCATTTTTGTTTTGAGACAGGGTCTTGCTAAATTGCTGAGGCTGGCTTTGAACTTGTGATCCTCCTGCCTCAGCCTCCTGAGTTGCTGGGGTTACAGGCATGTGCTGATGTGTCTGCTACTTATGTATCTTCTGCTTATGAGATAATCCAGATGCATTTGCAGGCTGCACCTGTGGACATGGGGCGTGGTGGTGGATGGAGTGGTAAGGAGAAGAGAGAGGAGAGAACACTTCAGAAGGCAGAGCTCGGTGAAGATCACTTCTCTTCTCTCGACCTTACTCGGGGAGATTTCAGAGCTCTTTGTGGTTCTCAGGTTCTGTTCCATCTCATGAAATCACACTCAGGAGATGAATTTCAGAAGGTCTTTGGTGGAGGTCTGAAGTCCACCACTGGAGGTTAGCCAGTTCAGATGCCTTTCCCTCTGAGACCAGTATTACTGACCTTCTACTGGAGAAGTTCTCGTTGGCCCCCTAGTTCTATCGTTTCCACCAGTCTGTATTGTCCAAAGTGATATATAGGAAATGCCCTGAAAAATTTTATAGAGTTCATGTAGAAAATATGCATAACTTCATTCAAAAACAAGATAAAGAATTCTGTTTTATCTCCAGATTTCTCCTCTTTAGTTCAATAACCGTGAAGCCGATAAAGCATTATTGAACTTCCTTTGCCTCTGGAATTTAAAAAGAATATAAAAGGCAGTAATTGATGGCTTGTTCTTTAACCACAGGAAACCACTTGTCACTATCCATTAACAGCTGCTTTTCAAGAATATTTTCCTTGTCTCCATTAGGAGGAAACAGATGACAAAGCAAAACTGAAAAGTTATTTGTCATATTCCAGGCAGAGGAGCTAACTAAGCGGCCCTGGACAGCCACATACTCGTAGGTGACATACATTCAGTGTGCTTGCAGTTGGCTTATTGTCTGTTTGCTTATTTATGGTTGGTTGGTTTTGCTTTGCAACCAGACACATTATCGGAGCGCTTGGGCTCTGAATGGTCCTTCAGGTAATTGTGCTTGTGGTGAGGTCGTCGTCCCCTGCCTGTAGGACATAGATAAAGATAGATGTGTCCATGCTTAGGGAACAGAGGCTTAGCTCTTTTATTTTATTTTCTTCATCTGTTTATTTGCAGTACTAGGAGCCAAAGCCAGGGCTCTGTGCATGCTAGGCCAGTGTTCTACCGCTAAGCCACATCCCCCAGCCCCAATTTTTAAATTTGTTTTGAATTGACACATGACAGTTGTACATATTTATGGGATATGGTGTACTATTTCAATATACATGCAAATGTGTATTGATCAAATCAGGATAATTTGCCTATCTATCGCCTTAGGCATATATCTGTTCTTTATGTTGTGAACATTCAAAACCCTCTCCACTAGCTACTTGGAAATATGCCATTAATTGTGGTTGACCATGGTTACCCCACTATGCTATAGAACCTTAGAAGTTATTCTTATATCCAACAGTACCCCTGTTCCCATTAACCATCCCCTCCACTCCATCCTTCCCATATTCTTCCCAGGATCTGGCAACCACCATTCTACTCTCTACTTCTATGAGAGTACTTTTTTTAAGCTTCTGTTTCATACATAAGTTAGAATATGGGGTACTTGTCTTTCCATAGATAGGTTTCACATTTACACTGAAGGATCTCCATTTTGTTGTAATATGTATGTATTTTCCCCAAAGAACACCTATTCCTGTTAAAATGACCATAGGAGGAAATGGTGAAATCTGATAACTCACTCTCAACTCACGGATGTAAATTGAGGACGGGGAGTCGATCTTGGTTTGGGGATTTCATTCTCTGGTCAGTCTGTGTCACAGCCTTACGACCTCTATCTCAAGAGGAATTGGCAAAAAGCTTGCCAGAATGCCATTTTTTTTTTTTTTTTTTACAAAAAGAAAAATCTCTCATTGAGCCTCACAGAGCCTCTTGGTTTTCCCAATGCTCAGCCGAACGTGACCTCTGACATGGGCTCAGTCACAACAGCTGTTTTCTCAGATGAATTAGAGATGTCACCTGCCCCCCGGTTTCCAAACAGAAGTGGAATCCTGAAGATCATAGCTGACCATTGAATCTGGGTGCTTTCAGAAAATTCCTTTTTTTGGGAGACTTAACACCATCTAAAACTGCAGTAGTGTCCCCTCAGCCTGCCCCAAATCAGCGGGGAGCAGGTGTCCTTTAACCTCCCTGAGGACAGAGGGTCGCAAGACAGACATTACACAGGTGTCTAAGCGTGTGTTGCTCTTGGTGTGGACAATCAGAACTCTCAGTAATGCTGGGTCGAAGCACAGAAATGGGTTCCTCCCCAGACCTCGGGAGCCAGCGTCTTTGGGCATGAGGTCAGGAATCTGCAAATTTAATAACCTTTGAGCTTGAGTGTTATGCTCTTCCATCCCCGGGACCTTGACTTTACATTCAACTACCATAGGTGGTAAAATCTGTCATTTTTCTCCATCTGAAAGTCTGGACAAGTGCTGAGGCTTATCCAGGTTTGCTCCCAGTCTTTAATTTCACATCCAAAGTTTTAGGCCAGAGGTGGACCATGATTGTGGTTGGAAGTCCAGATGGCATTTAGGATAGCTTCGCACATTTATTGAGTCACTTTTCTATCGCAAGCACTGGGCTGGGCTGTGGAGCACAGCTGGATCAGTCTGCAAGGAGCTTACAAATCACAGGGAAGGCAAAAGAGTCATATGTGACACGGTGGAGGCAGAGCTGGACTTCGGCAGAGACTCAGAGAAGAAAATACAGGCAGCACTGGGTGCCGTCCTAACATTCCCATCAGGATCTGAGTCCCTGTTGGTGGAGGGTATGGATCTTTATTCATGGATCGATGATTTTTCACAACCAATATTCACACATTATAACCACCACTTGGGTCACTATAGATAACAGTTTTCAGAACCCTAGACAGCTCCTTAATGCACCTGATCACCACGAATACCCCCTAAATGGAATTACTATTCTGACCTCTATCGCCATAAGTCAGTTTGGGGCTATTTTTAAGATTTCATATAAATCGCCTCCTTACATATGCATTCCTTTGTCTGAAACTGTTCAGTCAGCGTTATGCTATATGACTTCATTCATTCTGTTCCATTTTGCGCTGTTCCTTCTTCGCTCTTCTGCTACCTTCCCTTGTCTGACTGTTCTACAGTTCCTTCCTTCCACCAGTGATGATGCCTTCTGCATCCATGGTCCTGCATACTCAGATAGGTCAAAAATATAGGTCAAAAATACCTAAAAAAGGTCGTCTCTGTGCTGAATTGGTACAGATATTTTTCTTGACATTATCACCTAAATAGTACAGAGCAACAACTACAGACTTAGCATTTGCCCTGTATTGGTTATTATAAGCTATCTAAAGATGATTTTAAGTATAGGAAGCATAAGCCGGGGTTATATGCAACTACATTGCTTCTTTATACGAGGGACTGGAGCCTCTGTGGATTTTGGTGTCCTGGAACCAGTCCCCCTTGGATATCAAGGGGTGGCGGTACTTCGTTTTGGATTCCTTTTTCTTCAACTATCACCAGTACCTGGGTGATCACTATAACAACAAGACCCACCTCTTTTCAGTACTGCACTGAGCTGACCTCAGCTCCAAGCACCCTGGGTGTAATCTCTTTCCCTTTCCCCTGGGTCCTCTTGAGCATCCACCATTCTCTTGCTTTCTGTTTTGCTGTGACCCTGGCTGCTATTCTTGGCTCCCTCCAGCACCCCGACCCTGTGTTGCCCCTGAATTTGGAAGATCGTCCTTTCTCCCGAGGTGAGCAAGTGAGGGATGGCCCAGACTTGGACTGACAAGCTCTCCTTCGGGAGAGTCCCTAAGAGATAGCCAGTCTTCTCTTGGAGGTTCTTAGTTTCCACCTGACAAGCAACGCAAAACGAGTTGTTTCCCCAAGACCAGGCTGGAAGCTATTTGATTTCACTCAGAACATTCCAAAGAAAATATTTTCATCTTGAAAGATGGTCCTGGTGGCCTCTGAACATTTTCCTAGAGAAATATCACTCGGATGCCCTTGACTCAGCTGCATTGATGTAGCAAGATGATTTTCTCTGTTCACGTTGCTATTTTGTCTCCAGTGTGGCTGCAGGTGACATTTCAGCCCAGGCAGAAAAGAGCCCCAAACAAAAGCAGTCCCTGGCACCCTTGTCCTCCTTATGCCCCAAACCCTTCTTCTAAGGCCACCTGTTCTGGAAAGCACCTGTAAAAACTGGACTCCAGAATATCTTTTGCCACTGAATGTCTTTCTTCAGCATATTCATGGGAAATAAGTCTCCGAATCTTTCCCTTTATTTTACTCTCATCTGTTGGATTGAAACTGTGGCAAGTATTCTTGTTTTGAAGGTTAATTTTCTAACATCAGCATAAGTGTTGACCCAATGCATCCTGGAGGGGGCAGGCTCAGAGAGCCCCTGTGCTTGGGGACCACCATTTCATTCATTCTCTTAGCAATTAAGTGGTAAGTCAGATGGCACAGAGCAATTGACCAGGGAGCATGCACAGAAATTTCTCTACCAGAGGAGAAACAATGGACGTGACACCTTTGTAGAATAGTTTGGCCTCTTGGAAGCTGTTAAGTTACTCTTTCTACTTCATTTCCCTGGATTATGGATATTTTCTTCCTTTGAAATAAAGATAAAAAAATACTTAATACGTTGAGTATTCTTTATCTAAAATGTTTGGGACCAGAAGTATTCTAGATTTCAGATTTTGGAGGGGGCGGATATTTTGTGAAATATTTGCATATACACAAGGAGGTATCTTGAAAAGGGGACCCAACCTAAACATGAAATTTATTGTTTCCTGTGTCTCTTATCCACAAAGCCTGGGGTTGATTTTATATACTTTAAAAATGATTTTATTCATGCAAAAAAGCTTCATGTTATGAAATTTTGCACTTGCAACAGCATGTCGGTTTTCAAAGTTTGGGATTTTGAAATATTTTGGGTTTTGGATTAGGGATGCTCAACCTGTATTTTGTTTTCCACCGTGTGAAGATGGGATTTCCCCAGAGTTGGTAGCAATGATCAAGTCCTGGAAAACATGCTAATCAAGCATCACATGCTACTGAACTCTAGGTATAGCGATTTGGCTACATGGGTTATTGTCTCTCGATTCTGAATCTCTTTTATGATATAATGTGTAGCTTGTTGGAAGATTTGGACTTTGGGACTTTTCTCTTAAAATGGATATCTCTGAAACCCAGGAGACTTTCCCATCTGTTTCCTTGGCAAAATTCATGTTGGAAAGGAATGAATAAATACAGGCCCAAAGGATTGTCAGGATCAGGTTTTTGCATACTCTGTTTAATAAAACATGCCTTTCCCAGTTAATTAGTCCTACCATTCATTTTTAAGGAAAATATAATCTTTGGGCTTTTGCAACTTTGGAACTAAGTCATAAAGATGTTACTTTGTAAATCATTACATAAGAAGACTTTACTATACACACACACACACACACACACATACATATATATATATATATATATATATATAGTAGATGGACAACAATACCCTCATTTTACTTGTTTTTATTTTTCTTGTGGTTCTAGGGATCAAAATCAGTGTCTCACTCATGCTAGTGCTCTACCACTGAGTCACAACCCTGGCCCCAAGGCCAGGGTTATTTTTAATATTTTTTAAAGACCATTTAATTATATTAAATTTCTTTAAAAATATTTTAAAATATTAATATTTAAAAATGTTAAAAAATTTTAAAATATCTAAAATATTAAAGTATTAAAATATTAATATTTAAAAATAATATTTTAAAAATATTAAATATAATTATATATTATAATTATATAATATATAAATACCATATAATTATAAATGTAAATAATATATTTTATATTTATATATTTATATATTATATTATATTATAAAATATCTAAAATATTAAAGTATTAAAATATTAATATTTAAAAATAATATTTTAAAAATATTAAATATAATTATATATTATAATTATATAATATATAAATACCATATAATTATAAATGTAAATAATATATTTTATATTTATATATTTATATATTTATATATTTATATATTATATAATATATAAATATATTATATTTAATATTTTTTAAAGAACATTTTAACTAACAAATGGAGTTTCGGTCCAGTATGGGGCTCTGAGTTTGTGAATTAGGAGTGGGCTCTCAAATAAGCCATGAAGGACTCCCAGGCAGAGTCAAAAAGGAAAGAGTATTAAAGAAAAGATAAAACTATGTTGAAATACTCTCTCGGTTCTCTTCAGACTTCCTAGCATACTCTGGTCACTTTCTCAGCCTGCCACTAATTCAACCAGGGCTCAAAGGCACACAGTCCCTATGGTTTCAAATAAACATTGACTTTGGGGATGTGCTTTACTTTTAATACTGCAAGATGCACTGTCATCATTGGCTTTAAGAGAGCCTTTATGGAAAGACTGTGGCTTAAGAATTAATGCTTTCATTGCTCCCCATAGAATCTGAAACTTCTGAACTCTTCTCGCCCTCCACAGGTCTTTGCTTTATCATTTGAAAACGTTTAATTTCTTTTTCTCTCAATGAATGCCCAAATTGTACCAATTCTGTTCTGTTTTAGTTCAATTTCAAGACACAGGTAACTGACACAACTAACTTAAGCAGACAAGTGCTTTTCTTAGAGCCGAATATACACACTAATGCATGTTCTAAAATCTGAATGAGAATCTTTCCATCTCCATCCAAAACACAAATGATCATCCCGCAGATGGGTCTTCTTTAGCCAATTAAGAATCTAAACTCTTTTTTATCCACTAAGTGGAAAACGCAGACCAAGGGAGAATACGGGGTGCTCGACTGTCAGGTGAGCAATGAAAACTTTATCCCAACTGGGATTTAAACCACGACTTTTGGATCTTGTGGTTCTTCATCACATTGTTTTATTAGTAATGTGTTACCCTTCCTGCAAACGCTGCTCAGGGGCCTGGCAGTAGAGGAATTTGCCCTATTGTGGACAGGAGAACGATGACCTAATTCTGGATCACAAAGCTAATCTGCAGCCCTGGCTTTGTTATCTGTAGCCTGCATGTCTGGAGGCCATAAGGGACCCACAGTCTTTCCACATGAAGCAGCTACCCTCTTAGCAGTCCTGGCAAAAGGGGCAGATTCAATTCTCTGCATTTGTGGGCAACACACTTTTCTTCTCCTAACTCTGGGGTGTTCCCAGTCTCTGCTCTAGGGGTGCTCAGAATTCCAGAACATGGTTTAGCCACCTTCTCCTCTTGATGTCTTCTTCCCAATCTTCTTCTAGTTTGGATGACCTCCTCTCCCCACATTGTTAACGTGTATCTCATAATCTGCTTCTCTTGGCTGACTGTGATCTTAGCATCTCAGTATCAGCATCTTGCACGTAATTTTGTTAGATGAGCAAATGCAAACTTGTCAGATGGTTTTGCCCTAATAGGGGACTTTTTGTCTCCTGGGATCAGCTCTTTGTTTGCGGGGGGGACACTAGAGTTGTTCATGGGGGCTGCCCAGGCATGTTCTCTATTGAGCCCTGAACACTGACATGAGACATTGAACAAAGGCCCTGGAGGGTCCATTGAGGGAAACAGTCATGGCTGGGATCCTAGGCATCAGGCAATGTAGATTGTCTGACTTCAACTATGAAGTCAAGTGTGGAGAAGCATGTTCTCTGCATGGTCACAGAGACCAAGCAGGCCCCTGTCCTTTGGGTCATTATGGCGTGGGGATGATATGATGAAGGGCTAGCTAGACAGTTCTGGCAGGCCTGAGAAAAGAATATATTATACTGAGTGATAAGTTTCAAAGTTTCCATGGCTGGGGCCACCTGACTAGTTGAACTAGTTTTCAGATTTTGAGCTTCATCCCCTAATTCAGAGCCACAAAACCATCCTGGTGGCTGACACACACTACCCAGATGTAACACAGATAAAGTCATTTTGTATGGGGAAGTGGGAGGTACGAGGTGATATTGCAAAGGTCTGGATGTGACCTAAAACTTTTCTGATATCCTGAACTGGAGGGCAGTTTGTCCTTGAAATCAACCAGGTTCTTGTTGAGCCATTGTCCACTGGGAAAAAAACAATTCTTTGGGTATTGATTTAGGTCAGTCTAATTTCTGCTTCTTTGATCGTCTTCAACCTAGATTTTTTTTTTCTCTCTCTCTCTTTTTGAGATTTCATCATCTAGAGCTGAAAGGTAAATCTTATTCCCCAGTGAAGCCACGTCCCCACATTCCCAGAGGGATTGTGCAGGACACAAAGAAGGAAAAGGGTTTCATGCTCTTCCTTCAGAAAGGCGTTTTCTGTTGGAGTCATTTCTTTAGCCTCCATACGTCCATTTTTCCTTCTTTCGTTTATGCTGTGTTCATTTAACCCAGGTGCCTATTCATTCATTCAGAAGATACTTGCAGAACACATCAATGTCAAAGCCTGAAGTTTCTCAGAGGAGAAAGCAAGGCAGAGCAGTGGGTTCAGACTGTGCTGGGAACATACTCCCTTCCCTCCCCCTCAGCCCTTCCAGGAGGATCCTGCTTCTACTTTGCATTTCAGACACTCACCCTTTACAATTGCAAAAGCCGTCCCCATTCATTATAGAGAAACTGAAAAATCCCAAATGATAGAAAAATGGAGAAAGGGAAAAACAATTCTTCTGAAAGAGTTGCTGTAAGCATTTTAGTGTATTTCCTCTCCTGTCCTTTTTGAAATCGAGTCAAGCACCCTTAATGCCGACCCCTTTATATCTGTTTTCATGACGACATGAATTTGCTCTTTTGCTGTAAACTATTCACATTATGTTAATGGAGATGTGCTGCTTCATTTTATAGGCATAACTTTCCTCATTACCTCCTTTGTTTAGATTTATCTTTTTTTTTCTTGCTATCATAAACAATGCTGTTATAAGCATCCCAGTGAATGGGGGCTTTATGTCCTTCAGATTTTTTATTTTTTTAAGAGAGAATTCTGCAAAATCTAATCCCTGGGTCAAGTCTGTGTGGCTGTTCTCCAGGTCAGTTATACACACGTTGCCAAAATACTTCCCCAAAGCGCTCTGCTGACCTATACTTCTAGCAGCTTACCAGAATGTCTAGTTTAACTGCATAAGTTGTTAAGAGAATATATGGTTAAGAACCCATGTTCAAGACTCACCAGATTGTCACAGTTCAAGTACTGGCTCTGCCATTTGCTGTGTGATTTTAGATACCTCATTTAACCTCTCTGTGTCTCCATTCTATAGCTGGAGAATGGAGTGAAAATTGGGCTTCCTCATTTGTGAGAAGGAAATATATGAGAATACAAAAAAAAATTTAGAATATACCTAGTACCTGCTAAGTAGTGCTTTGGTCTTAGCAGCTTTCACCCTGTTTACTATCATGGGTAAGACTAAAGGGAATGATAACCTATGAAAATCAATGCCCTAATGTGAGAGTGTGGTGAGTTGGAATGTGTCCCCTAAAATTCCATGTCCACCAGGATCCTCAAAATGTGCCCTTAATTGGAAATGGAGTATTTGAGAGAGACTGAAGTTGGGGTGAGGCCGTGCTGGATTGGGGTGGGTCCTAACCCAAAGTCTGAGCCCTTCCAAGAGGAGGAGAGAAGACACGCAGACCCAGAGCCGGGGCCAAGTGAGAACAAGGGCAGAAATTAGAGTTCTGCTTCCATAACCCAAGAAGGGCCTGGGGCCTCCAGGAAGGGTTGGGAATTGCAAGGAAGGGTTTTCTCCTAGAACCTCACCTTGGCTCTGGACTTGCAGCTCAGAACTGTTGGAGAACACGTTTCTGTTGTTTCAAAGCACTGGGTCATTCCTCATGGTGGCCCTGGGGCACTAATACCCAGGGTCAACTGAATTGTCCCGTTGTGTCAGGGGGTGGGGGGGAAGTGGTATGAAATAGCAAAGCAGGTTGGCATTATTCAAGTTCACTAAGTGCCACTAGGGACCCTAAGAGAAAATTGCCAGCCAGAGTCTCAGGGTGATTTTTCTGGGTGACATGGGCTGACAGAGACCCGGGCCACCCCTCGCTGCATACCCCCCTCCCCGCTGCCTGAACTCGTGAGCTTCTGGATGGATCTTTGTTCTAATCAACCATGGATAACACCAGCTCATTTCCACATCCACTCTGCTGCTAGACCGTAATGATGATCGATTCACGTAGCAAATGGCCTGAAGTCGCCCTCACAGCCTTATTATTGCAGATACAATTACCACCAGGCTGAGCTCGCTGCTACAGTGGCTGATAATGGACTCTAATTTGCCCGTGGGTTTGTGCTTCTTTATCCTCAGACAGAGATCCATTTCTAATTGAGAGAGTAATTCATAAATATTTTTCTTTGCCGACATGGGGGAAGGCCAGATTTAATTGCATGTTGAAAGACAGATCTGCCCAGAAGCCAGAGAAGGAGGCTGTGGGCCCAGGCCTAGGGCACGGGCTCATCGATTCAGGCTGCTAATTTTGCAGTAAAGGTCACTGAGGATCAGAGAAGTACAGTGACTTAACTAAGGTCACACAGCAGGTTAGTTAGCTCTTTATGTTCCTGAGTGCTGTCTCTTCGGCTCCTTGTGCCGGACAGTAGCAAAAAGTGGGTGTTCCCAGCAGCCCGTTCCATTGGGATGGCCCTGAATTTTGCTTATTTGTAATCATGGGAGGAACTATTTTTATTTGAAATACTACAGTTGTCCCTCAGTATTCACGGGGGTCTTGTTTCAGGACTCCCCACATACATCCAAAATATGCAGATGCTCAGTCCCTTATATAAAATGGTGTAGTGTTTGCATACAACCTACCCATATCCTCCTGTGTACTTTAAGTTATCTCTAGATGACATGTAATACCAAATGCAAGGAAATGATGTGTAAATTATGCTCATACTGTATTGTTGAGGGAGTAATTATAAGGAAAAAAGTCAGTAAGTGTTCAGCACAGAGGCAAACTTTTTTTCTAAATAACCTGACCACGGTTAAACCTGAAGAGGGGTATCCCATTGACATGGTGGCTGACTATATATTTGTTGTTTCTGTTTTTGAATCATGTCAGAAAACTCATTGATGAGAATTTGGAAAAGAAGAAATAATCAAGATTCTTTCACAAGGAGATGACTTCAAGTGAGCATGTTGGATTCACTTACAAATATTGATGTATATGCGTACACTTTTCATTTCTTATTTTGGATTGTTTGGAGGTTATAGTATATATAGAATTTTATATTTCATTTTTACATTTTTTGTATGTTAGTTATCTTCTAACATCATTAAATGTCACGTTGTAGTTTCAAAAACGTGGTTGCATAGTATTAAATCATGCGGATTATGAAGTTATTTAAATACTTTTGCTATTGACATATAAATGGTTTTGTAATTTTTCAATTATGAACCGCTTGTGTTGAACATTATGCATACGCATTTAGGATTACCTCTGATTATTCTTGTATAATAAATACTTACAAGTGGAAATTGGGGTCAAAGAGTATGATTATTTTTAAAAGTCATAGACAACACATATTGCTAAGTTATGTGATTTCTTATCAGGGCAAAAATTGAATGTTTGACTGTAAAATCAGGTTTGAATCTCAAGTTTGCCATTTATTAGCTATATGATCACTGATCAGTTCTTCCCCCCCCCTTTTTTTTGCCTAATGCATAAAATAAGAAAAATAAATGCTTCGTCACTTTACTAGGAGAATTAAATAAAATAAATATTAAAATGCAGAGCCTAACAGCAGATACAGTAGTCCTCCCTTATTTGTGGTTTTGCTTTCTGCAGTTTCAGTTACCTGTAGTCAACCATGGTCTGAAAATATTAAATGGAAGATTTAAAAAATAAGTAATTCATAAGTTTTAAATTGCATACCACCCTGAGAACCATAATAATAACATCTCATGCCATCCTGCTCCAATCTGCCCAGGATGAAAGTCATCTGTTTGTCCAGTGTATCCATGCTGTATACACTATCTTCCCGTTAGTAACTAGCTATCAGGATAGCTACCAGCTATCACAAGTGCTTGTGTTCAAATAACACTTACTTTACTAATAGCTCCTAAGCACGAGAGTAATCATGCCAAGGAGGCAGTAGGATGTAAATCATGGAATGACAGATTAATTCTGGTACCAATGCTGCAGGGTATATGACAAGGCCAGACATAGTGTACACATGGAAGAAAATAAGTATTCATCAAAGATGAAGACAAAAATCATATTTTGAGATAGAGACAAAAAACACACATTCACATAACATTTTAATAGTGTATTGGTATCATTGCTCCATTTTATCATTGGTGTTCATCTCTTGTTGTGCCTAATTTATAAATCAAACTTTTCCATAGGATGTATGTCTAGACAAGACCTGCATAGGGAGAGCTCAGCACTATCTGCAATTTTAGGCACCCTCTGGGGTACATCCCTGCTGATAAGATGAGACTACTCTACTTAGCTAATATTTACCATTTGTTTGGTTTTAAATTTTGCCTCCAGTGAAAATCCGGGAACTAGAATCTTCTAAGCAAAGATCAGGGATTTTTATTTTCCAAATTAAGAGGCGCTTGGGACTGGGAGGAGACAGTCTGCCAGCACGTAGGTAAATGCAGTGTTCTCAGCTGCTAGCACATGGGAAAGGCCAAGGTCCTAACAGCTCAGGGCCAGGGTCAGTCCTGGCATTTTGTCTTTCTCTTCCAAGGAGAGAAGGTTTGAGGAAGTCAAACGGCTTTCAGAAGGCTACGACTTGCGTAATGCAACAGCCAACAGCAGACAAATTTGATATGACCTTAAGCTCCCCCCCACCCCAGGGGCAGGAAGAGAGAGAATATGGGGTACAAAATAAAGCTCTGATTTTATGTCTTTCTTAGATTCTTAGGTTCCCCGAAAGCTACAAAGGATGTTAGGCTAAAGACACTTGGAGAAAATGGGTTAAAACCAAACAGGGGCCTGGAGGTGGCTGAACTTCGGTGCAAAGCTAAACTCTGACACTCCCTAGCTACGTGACTTTTGGCAAGTCACTTGACCTTGAGCTTCCTGGGTCTGTTTCCTGCTGTGTTTAAAGTGTGTTAAAGCAGCCAAGGTTTTTATTAAGCTAAAAGGAAATGAATAAAAGACAAAAAGTGGTCAATAAATAGTAAGGGTTACTGTCATTATCTATGAAACATGAAGCATTCTACTATTTTTCTTAGTCTTCATTATCCTTGTGATAAAATGGGAGCCATAATAATCATTATATTTATGTGGCAGTATAGTTATGAGGACTATTGAGACCACAGGCAGAAATCTTGAGTCATCTCTGCAGTGCAATGAAACGGTCCCGATGGAGGAGCCCAGAGCCCTGGCAAGGAAGAGCAGCTCTGGAGTCTGGGATCCCCTCCATGTCCCCTCATTGCCTTCCACCTTCCAGTTGTTGACTCACCTGCTGAAGCCTTACCCTCCAGTCATTGCTCCCCAAGAGCCCAGATTATCCAGATATTGAGCGTGACATTTTTGTCACACGTCAGGGTTGAAGCACATCCTTTGGAGACAGGAGAGCATAGTATTCAAGGCCTGTTGCCCTGCAGCTGTGGGGTGCTGCCAAGGTGAAGGCCCGTCGTGGCGGTCAGAGCCCTATGCAGTCAAGGACGGAGAACGTGGACTTCAAAGCACTCACTCTGAGCTTCCAAGACCAGGATGGCCTCCCTCTGGCCTCTGGCAGGTTGCAAATCCATCTGGGAGGCTTTGAAGTGTCAGGAAGCAGCTGTGGTTTAGATGCACGTGCACACACTTGACTCACACAGTATATCCTTCCCCTCCTAGTTCACTCTGCCACCATCGCCAGGTATGGATGGGCTATGTCCTGGGCAAAGGTTAGAGCAAATAATGTCTGTGAAGCCAAATGTCATCAATGACATGATTTTTAGCTGTTTGCATTGAATGCAATAAAATTTCCTCTTGGAATCTGGGTGTTAAAGCAGATTATCGACAGAAAGAAGGTTGGCATTCTTGCAGTCACTTCTTGGGTGTTTGCCTTACATTTGAATCTTACACTCACCTCAAATCCACATGTCATCAACTCCTGACTTGTAGTAAAAATTAATGAATCCTGCATACATTTAGACTGTTCATCTAGTGACCTACTATTAAAGTGTGTGTGTGTGTGTGTGTGTGTGTGTGTGTGTGTGTATCTCCTTTTCTTTTTGGAACTAGGGATAGGACCCAGGGCCTTGTATATGCAAGGCAAGGGCTTTGCTTCTGAGCACCATCCCCGCCCACAAATGACATTTCACAAGCTCTTCTTTGATGACTGTTGCTTACAGGGAGATGTAGTTGATGGACTCTCCGTCCTTGAGAGTCATTCAGGAAATAATTATTGAGAGGTCATCCCCTGGGTACTCACTGCCAGCAGCCAGGGCTCTCCTTGAAGTGGGAACAGAGAAGAGAGAGTGGATGGCCATGCAAGGTGAGGTGGAAGTAGTACTGAAGAACTTCACCTCCAAGGGGTGAGGCACAAAATCCTAGGTGCAACCTAGGACAAGGACCCTGGCAGTTAACGGGAATGCTCCTAGAAGAAGGAAATTCAGAAAGATCACTTTTGCAGGAGCATGGAGAACAATTGTCAGAGATCATCTGGTTTCTAGGGTTGAGTCTCTTCCCCGTAAGATAGTGTGTGTCACTACTGACCATCGTCACCATTTAGCACCAGAGCTCAGAAGAAGTAGAGGTGGTCTGCAACCAGAAGCAGACTCTGCCTCTTCACGGATTTTCACCACCTACCAGATACTGCACGTGGGCTGGACACACATCTTTTTGGCCCTGGAAGAGGAAACTTTCTCAGGTCTCATTCCTGGTGTGGTTTTAATGAGCATCTACTTCAGGCCCAAACTTGGCTTTATTGCTGAGGATAGATTAAGGAGCAAGGATGACAAAATCCCTGCCCTCAGGAAGCATTGGTTTGAGGACAGTAAAAGAGATAAGGGACACCACTGCTTTTGGTTGTCATGGTCTTTAGCAGGTGATGGCAAGATGCAATAGCAGTCATAACAAGGATGGGTTTAGATCCCCCCTCTTCCAGTCCCTTCCTTTATTTTTTTTTCCTACTAAAATGTGACTTGGTGGTTTCTTGGAAGAATTAACTAAGACGATGTAGGTGATGCATTTGACAAGGCTCCTGACATAGAGTGAGTGCTACTTGTCTACTGCTGTCATTATTGCTTTAGTAATTGATGCTCAGAGCTGTAGGTCTCTCTGCAGGAAAAACGCAAAGAGAAGGGATAGAAAACCAATGGTGTTGGGTTCAGCACTCAAGTGTTCAACACAAAGACCAGCAGAGAACCCCCTCCTGGTGTGGAATTATGTCAGGTTCCATCAGACAGCTCTGTGGGGCTCTGGGTAAATTTTATGTGTGGAGGAAGCAAAGTGTCTGGAGCGATCCTGGAGCTGGGTCTGTTTAATACTCAGGGAGCTTTAGTGAGAATTCCTATGGTACGACCAGCAGTATGCTGGCTCGTGGGCATTAAGGGACTTGGGAGGCTGAGACAGGAGGATTGCGAGTTCAAAGCCAGCCTCAGCAATGGTGAGGCACTGGGCAACTCAGGGAGACTCTGTCTCTAAATAAAATACAAAATAGGGCTGGGGATGTAGCTCTGTGGTTCAATGCCCCTGAGTTCAATCCCTGGTACCAAAAAAAAAAAAAAAAAAAAAAAAAAAAAAAGATTTGAGCATTCATCCTGCCCTCAATTAAGAGGTTGTAAGGTATTCCCTAGTTAATTATTTTTTTAAAAAACTGTGCCCTATTTTCTTTTTTTAATATATACATACAATACTACTGTTAACTATAATCACCACATCATATTTAGATCTATTGACTTTATTTCCCCTGTTTAACGGAAATTTTGTATCTTTGACCAACATCTCTCCAATTCCAATGGTTCCCCATTTTTGACTGTGGTGAAACAAGGGAAATTGTCCAGTGGTGCCTGGAAGATATATAGCCTCACCATGGGTTCACCAAGGTCAAGGGCTCACCAAGGTCAAGGGCTCTCTGTGTCCCAGGGTCAGAGCTCTTGCCCACACTCAGCTTCCCACAGGCCTGTGCCCTCTCCTTGTCCATGCAGCGGCCTGAAACGGACACTTCACAAGCTCTCCAGGTGTGCATGCTGATGTCCTCAGGTGACTCCGCTGACAGCTGAAACGATGGGTTACTGGCTGGCGGCAAAGTCCTTTCTGATGATTCTTGGCACTCTGTCATTATCAGCTCACTCTAAGAAGGAAGAAAGGTGCTGCCCTTGTCCAGAGCAGAGAGATGAAGATGTCCCCCTAAAATGGCTCTTCCCGCTGTGGCAAGGAGAACAGGACCAGGGCTGCTCCTGACACCTCATTCCCTGGTCATCAATCTTGCTCCTTCCACACCGATTACATCCTCTGCCTCCAGGAAAGAAGGAATTGGCCTTTATTCAATGCTCCATGGCTTCTTGTGAGACAAAAAATTTTACACACATTAAAGTGGTCATGGTTTGGACGTTAAAGGTCCCAGATGCCTGTGTGTTAGAGGCTTTGTCCCCAGGGTGGCACTACTGGGAGGTGGAACCTTTAGGGGGTAAGGCTAAGTGGAAAGCCCTATGTCACTGGGGATGTGCTTTGGAGGAGTCTGTGGGACCCCAGCTTCCTCCTCTTTCTCTTTCGCCTCCTGGCCAGGAGGGGAACAATTTTGGACCCACCTGTGCTCCTACCATGGTGAGTGACCTCACCACGGACCCAAAGCCATATTGACAACCAATCATGAAAAGAAACTCCAAAACCATGAGCCCAAATAAACCTTTTCTCTTTACAGGTCGATTGTCACAGTTATGCTGTTAGGGTGACAAAGTGTCCTAAGACGGAAGTCAAAATACCTCTGGGAACTTGGAATCAGAAGACATTTCCATAAACTCCCCAACGATCTAACTTCAGCATATCCAGATGACATAGACCTGAAAATGTTTTCCAGATAATATAAGAAAGTCGTCAGTTCAGATAAAGAATATGAAATTATGTCAGTCCTACTTTCTGGCATAATTATTTTGGGAGGGGTGTTGGAAATCAAACCCAGGACCTCACACATGCTAAGGCAAGTGCTCTACCACTGAGCTACATTTCCAGCCTAAATAAATGTGGGGAATACTCTGCTGGCCTGTGATCATGGTCTCAGTATCAGGCAAAGTTTACTGATTCTCAACTCCTTGCATGGAATTTGTTCTGTTTTCCTGCTCTGGATTATTGCCAATATTGTTTTTTCATTCCTCTCAAATTATTTCATGTGTGTATGTTTAATTTCCTTCGTGTATAAGCATCCCAAGGCCAAGATCCATGTCTTATTTATTTTGTAACTCTCCAGAGTAGACATTTAATAACTAGTGATTTCTTTTTTAGCTGTAAGTTTACATTAGAATAAAAATATTTGGGAGAATACGTCTAAACTAAAAATGCATGGTGAAAAAATAAAGATAGCTAAGATGGGTCTTTTAACCCATTGATTCCTAAAAGGTAAAATTTGTTAAAAGTATAAAATGTGGATGTATAACCGATGTGATTCTGCAATCTGTATACGGGGTAAAAATGGGAGTTCATAACCCACTTGAATCTAATGTATGAAATATGATATGTCAAGAGCTTTGTAATGTTTTGAACAACCAATAAAAAAAGAAAAAAAGTATAAATACAGGTATGAGTTATTTTGTGATCCCTATAATCTTTAGAGAGGAAACAAAGTCCTTGCCTCATCATGCTTCATGAATCAGTTCTCTGGATTCTAATTTGGAGGAGGTTGCTAATGCTGCTTGTGTAACTATTATGATAAGGGCTTCTAAATATACTCACTCTTCTTACTGCATTTTAATAGGGACAGATTTAAAGTAAAGACAGAAAATAATGAGAACAGGAAGTAGTTATGACTATCTCCTCTCAAGTTTCCAGGAGTACAAGTAGGTGGAAATATCTCTGATCTCTGGCTAGTGTCCATTAGCCTTTCAAAGTATGTTTGAAATTCTCTCAGTTTTACTTTCCTTATGAAGACAGACTCGCCAAATATATTCTCATGATATTACCTCTAAACACAACAGAAAGCCAGCTCTAAATAAACAAATAGCTCTGGAAACAGAACTGAACCACAAAACACTTAATCAGAATAGATTTTTTTAAAAATGAATATTACAGCTATCGTGAAACAATCAAGTTATTAAACCTTAAGGACTTTAAATGAAAATTTGGAATCCAGTAATACTTTTTTAGTAACCCAGGGTGGTTTTTTTTTTTTTAAATCCCCCTCTGAAAAAGTTTGATTTGATTGAAAAAAAAAATTCTACACTTATTTTGAATATTTTCCTTCTGCATCAATCAGCTTCCAGGACCTAATCTATTATTTTTACATAGAAAGACAGATAACTCCAGACAAAAAAGTGGTGATGACCTCTTGAGAGAGTGGGAAGGAGGGAAGGATTGAAAAAAAGTAGGGAGGAAAGTGAGTGAGGACGGAAAGGTGTTAGAAAGAGGGAGAAAAGAATACACAGCAAGAAGAGTGGAGAGAAGCCAATCTGGGGAAATTTCTCTAAACCTGCAGAAACTGGGCAATTATTTTTAAAAAGGTTCAGACAGTATCCTGGGAACTCTGTTAGGAATAGGAGCAGAGATTGCCTGTGATTTTGTGAACAAAGTTCATACTCCATTCCCAGGCAACCCCTACATAGATTTCCTGGACAATGGCCCCCTCTACACCAGAACCCGTGCCTGCCCCACCCATAACCCTTTGGTTCCTTTGACATTTTCTTGCTCAGTGACCCTCACAGGCTTTCATCCCTGACTGCCAGCATGGGTACATCTCTATCGGAGGAGCACTGCTGTCATCGGGCTTAATGACACCTTCGGCTTCAGTTCCTTGGCACACTCTGAGAAGTTTTAAGTACCTGGGATGTACAGCCTTCGTGCCACCCCCCAAGGGTAGCCCTTGAAGGTGACCTTGAAGGATACACGATATAAATTCTCCATCTCTGAGGTGAGGTCCCAGTGTCTCTACAGCTTTGCCTGCAGGGTCCAGCCAAATTTGCCCTCTGGGGAGCATCTTCCTTCCCGTCTTCCTCCCCCTCCGCACACCTCTCCTGGTTGTCTTAAGCACACTTCCAGACTAATGGGCCTCCTGAAACCTCATCTCAAAGTCTGCATCTGGGATATTAACCAAAGACACTACCCAGGTAACCTAAAGTCCAGACGATTCCAACCACCATGAGAGATGTTTTGTTGCTCGATCCCACAGGAGACCCAGCAGGGTGGAGGATTTACCCCAAGCCCTCTTCTGGCCTTAGGATCACAAGGCGATTCCCTGCACACCGTCTCCCTTTGCTACACTTTTCTCTTCAAGCGCTTGACTTCCACACTCCTGGGCCTTGGTACCAGTCAGCCTCTGTCTACACGTGGATGAAGCACATCCTTGGAGACTCTGGGAGCCAAGTCTCCCTCCCCTCCTAGGCTCTGCCTTGGCTGCTGAGGCTCGGCTCCAACTGGAGGTCTGACAGGCGTTTCCCCCCAGGCCTGGGTGTGTTTGGGTGTGGGTTCCATTTTAGCACCCATCCATCAACCACTGTCTGCTGGCCTCGCCCTCCCAGGGGTGCATTGGAATCTCTAAGGGACAGAGGCAGACATCTTCACCCACAACCATGGGGCTTGATGGGCACAAGCCACGATGGTGTCAGAACAGTAGTGGGGGCGTGTACTGCAACAGCACCCAGGTTTTTATGAATTTTGAGGGAGGAAGCCGAGGTGGTGTTTCCTAGTTCCTTGTGATTCTATAATTGCTTTCTGAAGTCATGGTGGCTCACCACATTCAGTGAATCAGTTGTTAGGTTTGGGGATTAAAGGGGGAGACGTTTTTTTCCTAATCTGAAGTACTATGAAGATACATTTAGGTCTATTCATTTCATTTCTTCTATACACACACACACACACACACACACACACACACACACACATATATATATGGAATTTATTTATATACTTATATATATATATATATATATGGAATTTATATACATATACACCCATATATTTACATACATAATTATACATACACATATATAAATACATATACATATATAAATAGAAAAATTTATACATATATATGTATATACACATATGTAATCATTCCACCTTTCAAAGTTAGCATATTGGAAATGGTAGTGACTATTTGTCTTTAATAAGATTGCACAGGCTGGGGAAATCTCTGTTGATGAGCCCATGGAGCAGACAGAGTAGAAATCCCAATTTTTCTGTGATGGGTCCCGCCAGGAGGCTCATGGGGAGGCATGTGGTCAAAGTTGGAACCGGCTCCTTTTCGAAAAATACCACAGTGAATACTGGTCAAGTACCTGCTGTATGCTCAGTAAAGAAAGGGCAGGAGATATTGGGGATAAATTACAATGACTATTTTGCTCTTGGGGAATGAAATTGCTTATAAAAATATGGTAATTTTGACCTCTTCAATGCAGAGATTTTATTGCACATAATGGTCATAGGAGAAATTTTCCCCAGATGGAAAACCTGAGTTTTTATATAAATTGCTTCATAATTGAAGTGAGCTGTCTGGTGATGTTATGGTCCCCACATCAGTGGTCAGCTGCCTCCTCCTCTTATCCCAGGAAAAAGGCAGAGGGTCATGATATCCTGGGAGCTGCTGCTGATTTGAATTTTGCACATCTTATTTCTTAAAAGTCTCTAGTAGGAAGATCAGCTTTGAAATATTTAAATTTAATTATTTGAGCAATGAGTGAATGAAAGTAAACATCCCCAGAAGGAATAACAAACCAGAACATGTAACAATTAATTATTTCTAAGAGCAATTTTTATTAAACAATTATTTTTGCAAAAACCATAAAGCTTATTGAAAACCCAAATAATATGAAAGTAAAATGTACCCACCTTTCCCCTTTCAAAACAGCTTCACCTCTAGATTTTACTCAGCAACAGTCTACCTATTTAAATGATTGTTACAATGTTGTTTGGCCCTGTTCTAGCTGGGTGTGGTGGCTCACCCCTGAAAGAATTCCCCACGAAAAGACACTTCACCAGGAGAATTCCAATTTGATTGCAAAAAGCTGTGTGCTTATATAGAACTAAGGGGGAGATGGTAGGGCTTAGATAAATGGCAGGCCACCCGTTTATTGGCAAATTCTTCCAGATATCAGCTCCGGAGCCCAGGAATTAGTTCTCATTGGGGCTAAGGTTCCCCGCCAGCGAGATTTGAAATTGGCGCCGGCGGGAGAGTTCACACGGGCGGGAACTTTTCACGCCACTGCAGAAAAGAAGAAGGTAGGAAGAAGAGGTCCTTAGGTGCCATGTTGGGGTTTTTTCTCTGGGGTATGGCTGCCGTTTATACTTTTCCCAACAACCCCTGTAATCCCAGGGGCTTGGGAGGATGAGGCAGGAGGATTTTGAGTTCAAAGCCAGTGTCAGCAAAAGTGAGGTGCTAAGCAACTCAGTGAGCCCCTGTCTCTAAATAAAATACAAAGTAGGGCTGGGGATGGGGCTCAGTGGTTGAGCGCCCCTGAGATCAATCCACGGTACACCCCATAAAAAAAAATAAAAGATGTTCCAAGGGGAGAAGAGACTCTGTCCAGGGGTGATGGCTACAAAAAAATATATATATATAAGTCATGTATCCCTTATATAGTACAAAGGGTTAGTTTTTGGGGAGTTAAAGAAGATATTTGGAGAGCACTGCTGATGAACATAAGTTCTCCCTTTGAAATAGAGATGTTTTCCTTTTTCTTACACGGATATGGAGGGTTTTAAGGAGACCACTTGAATCCTTAAGGTACTCCTGATACTTGGGGGGGGGGGTTCTAAGCCAATATCTGAGTTCAACTAGAAAAATATGAAAAGTGAGAGATGGATTGGAAGGAGAGATTCTGCTGGTTGTGAGTGGTCTGTATCCTTCCTACACATGGGTATCTTCTGTGGGCCAGACATAGGCCACGTGTCAAGAGAAAACCATCGTGGGGTTAAGCCCAGTCTATTGCAAGGAGCTAGCTCAGCACAAAAAGACCGGATATGGATGGCTGGATTCCAGAGGCTGAAGAGAGAGCCTCAAATTCTGGGTAGGAATAGAAATGCATCTGCTGGCCTCCATGAAAGTGAAGAAAGACGGATCTCTAAAGAACCCACCAAAGTGCCCACAGGAGAAAATACATCAGCAGCGTCTGCTCTCCAGACCAGGGAACATTGGCACCCGGTCACTTCTGTGTCCATAAAGTGGGAACTCTCCTATCCCCATTTCCCTTGGTCCTCCCCTGGGTTCACACTCCAGCCCTCTCTCCCCAAAGGCAGCTTCCCATCTGCAACAGAACTGAGCTGGAGAAAAAAGGGAAGAAACCTCAGATTTAAACAATTTGGACTTGATTGTTCGATGAATATCACTTTCTCATACTACTAAATCATGACTCTTTTCGATGTCTTAAAGTGACCGTAGGAACTTTTATTATGTAAAAGTAACTATTTTGAATTTAGGGTCAAAAGAGAACCAACTCATCCCATTAAATAAACATCAGGAGGCAGGGAACAGTTCAAGTGCCACACTAGTTTAATGCGAGAGTTCTAGAAAGGAATACAGGAAGCACAAACACACACACACACACACACACACACACACACACACACACGTGTTCTGAAGCCTTAGCTCCCAGTGCTGGCGCTCAGGGAACAGATTCATGGGCACCCACCCTAAGGACAGCAGTGACCTTGGCTGACCCTTCCAAGGGCAGCATTGATGTCACAGCAGATGAATAAGAAGACACATAGGTAATATCTGGTAAATCTTCTTGGAAAAGCATATCATGCTAATTGCACTTATTGGCCCAGTTGCTTGAGTGTGCAGAACAATTAGCAGACAAATCTCACGATCTCAGTACCTTAACCAATAAAAGTTTATTTCCTATTGCATGACCACCTGATTCTGAAAGAGAGTGCTCCTCCATCTTGTCATCTGAAACCTGTGGCTCTGTCAGAATAAGGAAGGTCCCCTGGGCCAGAATCCAGTCACCTGGACCTCACCTAACTGAAGTGGGGCTGTAAAACTCAGAGGTGTGTGTGGACATTCTGTGGTCTGCCACCGTGATTTGCCATATGTTCATCAATATTTATTGAACAACTATTATATGTAATTATATCCTTTTTTTGGTAGGAAAAATGGTGCACTTTACAATTAGACACATCTGGTCATAATTCCCTACCATTCACTAAGTATTAATAATTAGCAATTTTCTAAATCTTTTTACTTTTTCTGAGTCTGATTTTTCAAATCTTAAAATGATAGTAATTATATGTTCATCCACAAGATTATTATAAATATTAACAGAGGTAATTACCATAAGGTTCTTTGCATAAATAACAGCGTGAACAAATTCTGTTTATCGTCTACCATATTATTGGGGAGGGCATATTGACAAGGTTGTAGAAGATACAAAGATTTCTAAGTAATAGACTTCCTCTTCCAAGGGCATGAAACCTTGAAGATAACAGTAAAGCAAGTACACACATGTTTAAAAGGCATTTTGCAAGAGTGTGAGGTTGATACAAATGAGAGCTTTTATAAGGAAGGACTGCCTCTCCCAGCTACAGAAGACACTCTGGGAGATGGTGAATTTGAACTTGGTTTTAAAGAATGAAAATCATGGCATTTAAAGGTAAATGGATGGAGTTAGAGAAGATAATTCTAATGAAGTTAGCCAATCCCTCCAAAAAACAAATGCCAAATGTTTTCCCTCATATAAGGAGGCTGATTCATGGTGGGGTAGGGACGGGGAGCATGGGAGGAACAGATGAACTCTAGATAGGGCAGAGGAGTGGGAGGGAAAGGGAGGGGGTATGGGGTTAGAAATGATGGTGGAATGTGATGGACATCATTATCTAAAGTACATGTAAGAAGACATGAATTGGTGTGAAGATACTATGTATACAACCAGAGATATGAAACATTGTGCTCTATCTGTGGAATAAGAGTTATAATGCATTCCACAGTCATATATAAATTAAAAATTAATATAAAAAGGAACAATAAATATAAAAAAAGGAAAAAAATAAATAAATTTTCAAAAAAAATTGAGATAGGAAGATTTAGGAATTCTATGATAGATAGATAGACAGGCAGACATAGAGAGATCTAAGAATGGACTCATTGTGGGGCCTGGGTCACGGGATCATGGGGTGGAGAAGTACCATGACTCTCTGCAAGCTGGAGAGCTAGGAAAGCCAGAGATTGGCACAGGGGAGCCAATGGGTGTCACTCTCAGTCCTGGGGTTGAGGGCTGTACATCTCAGAATCCACCAGGCCAGAGATTTTGGAGTTCTGATACCTAAAAGCTGAAGATGGATGCCCTGGCTCTAGAAGAGAGAGGGAATTTTGTTCTCCTCCACCCTTTGGTTGTGTTTGAGTCTGCAACAGATTGGATGGTGCCCATCCACACTGGTGAGGGTGGATCTTTCCCACTCAGTCTACTGATGCAAATGCCAACCTCTTCCAGAAACACCCTCAGAGACATATCCAAGATTCATGTTTTACCAGTGACCTGGGTATCCTTGAGCTTAGTCCAGCTGACACCTGATATGAATTAGCACAGAGTTATTTGAGTAAAGGGAAAAGTAAAAAATAAAAAGTTATTGGGGGACCAAAACTGAAGCAATTTTGACTGTAAGGGAAGCTTACATAGGGAACTGGTTAAAAGCCTGACAAAAGGTAAGGTCTAGGTTTGGAAGGGGCTTGGATGTTAGCCAAGGAGGATCAGGGATTTACTACAGATAGCTTAAGGCATAATGTGAAGTGGCATCCAATTAGTACATATAGTAGTAGAAAGGATGTAATAAGTAAATAATAATGGAAGGTTCTCCAACCCTGTCTAAGGCAAGGAGAATCAAGAGAAAAATGACCTTGGAGAATGCTTCATCTAACCTTGATAATTCAGAGATGAGAGAATTCAGACCAGAGATGTTAAGTGACTAGCCTGAGACTACACTGTCATTTGAGTGAATTCTTTTTAATGCCTTGTTAACATTCTGCAAGCCCAGAGCATCCTGGGAGCTCAGGCTTCCATCTGTCTTACCTTGGAATGCCCTTGACATAATGATGACTTAGATTTCTAGAATTCCCAGACATGATTGTATTTGTAGTCACTTGGTATTTGGTTTTTGACCACCCAGAATAGACCAGACACTGTATTCACAACCGTGGGCTCCTCAAGGATGACTAAGCAAGGCCACCGCCTCTAGACCAAGTATTTGGAAATTCAGAAAAGGAAGAGAATATTTTGACTGAGGTTTCTCAGGAAGAGATCTAAGGGGGAAAATGTCCTGGAGATCCCATTCACCATGAAAATAATCTCTAAGGCTGAAATTTTTGCAAACTGTAAAAACTGGCGATGGGGAGAAAATTGAGACACCCTTTTTTTTTTTTTTTTTTTAAAGAGAGAGTGAGAGGGAGAGAGAGAGAGAGAGAGAGAGAGAGAGAGAGAGAGAGAGAGAATTTTAACATTTATTCATTTTTTCTTAGTTCTCGGCGGACACAACATCTTTGTTGGTATGTGGTGCTGAGGATCGAACCCGGGCCGCACGCATGCCAGGCGAGCGCGCTACCGCTTGAGCCACACCCCCAGCCCCGAGACACCCTTTGAATTGCTTTGGTAAGAGCTTTGTCTAGTTCACCTGTCTAAAAAGCAGAGATGCACTTGACTCCCCGTGTGCATGTGTGGGGGAATTGCAAGTATACTTAAAGAATATCTGTACACATGGAAGCACACATACTGCCTGCTCTATATAGAACCTCCTCCATTTACCATGTGATTAAATCCAAATTAACTCATCTTAAATTGAAAAATATCTTCAATTGAAAATGTATTGAATATGCCTAAACCTAGCAACCATCACAGCTTAGCCTGCCTTGAACATCCTCACAACCCTTCCGTTAGTCTTCATTTGAGCAAAATCATCAAATGCAAAGCCTATTCTATAATACAGGGTGGAATATTTTATATCTACATACAGATGAGCATGGTGTAGACATGATGGGATGCAAAAACACAAAACACAGTGTCTAAAACCACTGACAACCACCGTGGACTGCTTGTTAAAGAATGTGGGGTTGGTTGGAGCTGGGCAGCTGCCACTACCCAGCCCTGCCCAAGAGGATGGGACCACATATCTCTCACCTGGGGCGGGGAATCCAAATTCAAAAAAGTGTGGTTTCCGCTGAAGTTGCATTGCTTCTGCACTGTCCTTAAGTCAAACCTTCTGTTTCAGTCAGCTCTTCCTCTCTGTGACCAAAAGACCTGAGAAACACAACGTAGAGAAGGAAAGATTTGTTTGGGCTCTTGTTTTTCAGAAGTCTCAGTCCATAGACAGCTGACTTTATTGCCCTGAGCCTGGATTTAGGCAGAACATAATGGGGAGAAAGGGAAGGATGGAGAGAGAGATTGAGATTGAGAGAGAGAGAGAGAGAGAGAGAGAGAGAGAGAGAGAGAGCGCTTCACTCACCAGGGAAAAAAATATAACCCCCAAAGCATGCTCCCATTGACCCACTTCTTCCAGCCACACCCTACTTGCCTACAGATACCACCCAGCTAATCCATATCAGTGGATTAATCTACGGATTAGGTTACACCTCTCGTAATCTAAACATGAAAACCCTTGCACTGTCTCACCCATGAGCTTTGGGGGAAACACCTCATATCTAAACCATCGCCCCTTCATAACTTGGGATGTGTACTGACAAATTCATTGCAGTAGAAAATTATTATTTTTTCCCTCAGGGTCACTTAATTCCTCCCCCTCCCCCCTTTTCTTTAACCTTCTATTCAGTGAATATTTAATACAGGATTCCAATGTGGATTTTTCCTATTATCTTGGAAATTCACCAAGAACGACTCTAACCATCCTCATTCCTGGGTCAGAGAGTCATCCAGAGAACCTCTGAGGGCGGTGATGGGGGAGCCATCCACTCCGCGCTGCAGGGAACAAGGGTCTGCATTGTCTTTGGAATTACAAGACAACAAGTTGCAAGGTGTTTCCCTTTTATTATGCCCATGCTACTCTGCCAAACGGCAAGCCCCTGCATTTGTCTGCACCAGGGCAAACTGCTCCCCCTCCCTCCTGACCCCCAATGATGAGGGCTAGCTACCCACCTTCAGAGTTCTTTGCGGTACCTGGGTTCAGAGAACCCCCATCACTCCATCTCCCAGCCCCATCCTTCCCTCCTGGTGAAAACGGAGGCCTGGGAGAGGGAGGAGCTCTGCCAGGGAAATGCAGTGTGAAGAGCGAGTGTTACTTCTCCCAACACAACCTACATGGAGGGAGGAGAAGGCTTCCTGAAGCCAAGGCACACCTCCAGACTCTCCCCACCCTCCATCATCCATCCAAAGTGATTCTGCAGAGCTAGCCAACTCCCTGATCTCTCCTGGTGTCTAGAACTGGAGAGAAATAGCCAGCCCTGGCATTTCCAGGCAAAGGGAGAGCTCCCCTTCTCCGGCAAACTTACCAGTAGCCAGGAGGCATGATGCCTGCAGCCCACGTGGCGTCCACAGAGAGGCTGGACGGGGGCTATGCTCTTGCCAGGGCTGTTACCGGGTGGTGGGGGAGAGGGAGGGTGGGAGAGTGGGTAAGAAGAGCAAGGAGGCAATATTGCTTGTTCCCACCAGCTTCTGGGGCGGTGGGAAGACATAGCCCAGTGTTCACAAGGGAGCCCCTCATCTGCGCAGCTCCCTGGAGACACCACCTCACCAGACCCAACACACAGGGCTCACAAAAAGACTCAGTTGTATCGAGGAGGGTCCAGCACACACTTGCCTTCCTTTTTTGCCTGAACTAAGGTGGTGAGGATGGGGGAGCTTAGATCAGGCAAGAGATTCAAGGTTTAAGTAGAAAAACTGAGAATGAGAAGAGGAGGCCCTACTTCTCCCCAGTTAAGTGCACCTGTCTTAGTCAGCTTTCCCTCACTGTCACAAATGCCCGAGAGAATCAACTTATAAAGAGGAAAGGTTTATTTTGAATCATGGTTTTGGAGGCTTCCATCCGTAGCCTGTTGGCTCTCTTGATTTGAGTCTCTGGTGGGGCAGCACGTCGTGGTGGAACTTATGGTAGGGCACAGCTACTCACCTGGTGGCTGGAATGAAAAAAGAAAAGAGAAGGAGAGGGGTTAGGTCCCACATTCCCCCTGAAGAGCACACCCCCATTTCCCTGAAGACCCCCAGTAGGCCTCACCTCTTAATAAAAGCTCCGTTGTCTCCCAATAGTGCCAAGCTGGAGGCCGAGTCTTGAATACACAGGCCTTTGTGGGGGCACTCAAAATCCAAACTATAGCAGGACCCCAGGGCAAGCTGTCAGGTCAGCTTGTCCAGGCAGGTGGCCTCTCCTGGTATTCTGAGTTTCAGTGAGCAGCCAAGGGTATATCCAGTGAAGGGGCAGTGGCACGTCCCTGCACAGGACCTTGGTCATGGCAACTGCTCTCCAGAACATTGGGGGGGTCCCTCAGCCATGCCCATTTCCCAGTCTCCTTCCCTGGGTACACCGGGGTGGCAGATATGGGACTCCATGGCTGATGGCCATGAGCGGCACAGCTGTAACTGCTGCACCTTATCACAGATGTCCAGAGCTCTACAGCAGCTGTGGACACAGAAAACATGGGGCCCAGAAGAAAGGGTATACTAACGACTGTTCAAGTTATTAACTGACATGCTCAAGTTCACCCGTGTTGGTGTTTCTGGCACCTGTGAACCCATGTTCTTTCTTCGTGCGTGATCCGCGCTCTCCTGGTTTTACTTCTTGCTGTGTGGTAGCATTTCTATCTCCTTTGAAGGCTGCTTCTCTGCCTGACTTTAAAAATGCTGGCACTTCTTAGCCTCAGCCCCGAGCTCTCTCTTTTCCTTCTTTCCTCTCTCCCTGGGGAATTTCCTCTATCTCCTATATTTTAGAAACAATCCGCAACAGGCAGGACGGGTTCCAAAAACTCACTGTGCAAATACGAATCTATATTTGTGTTTTGCAACTCAAGTTAGAGCTGGGTTAAGTCGAGATCCCTACCTTCCACATTAGCAAATATTTAAGTATTTTCCCTTTGAGGATACAGCCTTCTCTTGATGACGGAAGAGACCCTGGGAATACAAACTGAAATGGAAGGACAGGTGAGCGAGATGCTCCTTGAAAAAAACCCTGGAATTCTGCAATTCTCATTACTACTTCTACCTCTTGCTGCCACAGCTGTTAATAACACATCCGACTCTGGTGGGCAGCTGCCACCATTAATCCAGAGCTGGCGTAGATTTCCTGGGAGGGTATTTCCTCCCTCAGTGTCAGCTGTGGTCAGGGGCACTTCTTGTTTGTGTCAGGTCTCAGGGTTTTGTTTCTCAAAGCTACAGTACTATGCCAGAGCCCTCAAACGTATCCTGCAAAGATCCGGAGTAGCTGTTCTCTCTTCTTCTTTGGAATTCACTCGCCCAGGTCAGTCAGGTTTCTTTCCAAATTGTCAGCACCAGGTGTCATTAACGTCATTTCCTCTTCAATGGGGGCTCTCACATCCTCTCAGAATCCAAATGCTGCAACAAAAAATGTCCCAATCTGTTTTAGACTGCTTTGTGTTGCTATGATAGAATGCCTAAGACTAGGTCATTTACAAATAATAAAAGTTTATCTTGCTCATGGCTCTGGAGGCGGGACACCCAAGAGCATGGGACTGGCATGGCGCTAGCAGCATTGTGCTGCATCATTCCATGGTGGAAGGCAGAAGAGCAAGAGAGGGCAAGAATGAATGAGCAAGAGAGGACTGAACTCAATTTTAAAACAAATTCACGTTTGAGATGAAATAATCTATTCCTGCAATAGCGACACTAATCCATTCATAAATCCTTGTGACCTAATCACCCCTGACTGGGTCCCCACACCCCAATATGGTTGCATTGGGAATTTTTTTCCAATACATAAACTTTGGGGGTCACTTTCAAATCATCATTGATCTCCCTTCCCTGACACCACACCCTTCCTGATGGGATGTGAAAGCCACCATCCACCATTCCAAGAAAGAAAATGTTCTAGAGACTTCCCCTCTGAAGGCAGATGAAGGTGATTTTTTTTTAAGACTGTTAACTACTCACTATAACAGTAACTGTCAGAAAAATTGTTTTTACCCTGACCCACAGTAAAATAACATTTTATAAAAAGACAGATTCAGGATCTGTTCCAGATTGAAAGAGACTGAAGAGATATGACAGATGAAGGCAACACACGATCTTGGCTCTTCATTAGTTATAAAAGACATTATTGGGACAATTATCAAAAGTCCTAACACAGTCAGTACATTTGATAATAGTTTTATTTAAATGTTAGTGTGTCCTGGTTTTGATGATTACATTGTATTTACTGAAGATATTTTCTACTTTAAGATATAAATGCTGACAGGGGCAAAGGGGATTTAGGTTTGCAGGGTTTTTTAAAAATATTTATTTGTAGTTGTAGTTGGATACAATACCTTTATGTATGTATGTATTTATTTTTATGTGGTGCTGAGGATCAAACCCAGGGCCTCTCACGTAATAGGCAAGCACTCTACCACTGAGCCACAACCCCAGCCCAGGTATGCAGTTTTTTTAATGGTTCAGAAAAATATGTGTACATATGTGAATAGATAGAAGAGAGAGAAAGGGAGAAAGAAAGAGAAGGAACAAATATGATAAAATTTAAACGTCAGGGGAATCTGGGTTAAGGATAAAGAGTATTGGGATTCTTTGACATTTTTTTGTTTTTGAAAATTTTATTTTCCTGAAACGACGTCAAATTTCACGTATTAAATATAGTTTTATATCACAACCCATGGAATGTAGCTCACATATTTATTCATTCAGTTAATATTTTGTGAGCCCTACTATATACCCTTCTAGGCAGTAGATATGCATCAATGAACAACATAAGACAAAAGTTTATGCTTCAGAAGCTTACACGTATGTCTATCCATCCCTGCACATGTATGTATATGTGTATGTTTTTATGTACACATTTGTGTGTGTGTGTGTGTCTGTGTGTGTCTGTGTGTGTATCCATAAAAATGGATATGGGGATTTTATTTAGATATTGACTTTGTCATTAGTGATGCATCATGACTTTTAAATTGTATTACATTTAAAAATTAAGCCAAGGAGGTACAAAGAATCCTGAAGTTTTCACCAGAGCATCCCACAACACTACTTTGTGACCCCAACCTAAGCTCATCTCCTCCACCCTTTCTTCATGTCCATCTGAAAACCCACCATGATTTGTGCCATTCAGATTGGCTCAGTCCAAAATTAAACTCACTCTCATAGGTTCTCTAAGACCCCAGTGCTCCCCATTTCAGGAAGTAGCACCTCACCCTACCAGTTGCTCAACTTAGAATTATTTGAGTCATCTTTACACCTCCCTTTTCTTCACTCCCGACAATGATCAGTAACCAGGTCCCGTTGATTTTCTACCCTAAATATATCTCAAATTTGTTTTTTCCTTTAAAACATCTATATTCATCAACATCTTTAACCTAAATTAACCTGTAATAGCTTCCCACTTGGCCTCCCTGTATTCAAAGTTTCTCACTTCAATCAATTATTCCTGTGACAGCTGAAGAGATCTTTCCAGCCTAAGGCAATAGTGTTATAACTTTATGATCTTCCCAGTACTTGTAGGAGAGACTAACCCTTCCTTAAGAGTCTATTAAGATCATGCTCCACTGTGAAGCATAGAAAATCCCAAACAACCATGGATATTAATTAGCAGGGTAGGAATTCCTTCTCTACCACAGAGAGTAAATAGAAGGTGGCTGGCCCAGGCTGATCTGGAATGTCATAGTATTCAAGACCCAGAGTCCTTCTTTCTCTGGCATCTGTAGCATGTCAAGATATTAATCTTCAGTCATTTATCTTCTTTCCATATAATTTGGAAGAGTAAATGAGTGAAAAAGAATATTCTATTCATTAGGAGACCAGTCAGCTGACCTCAGGTTGTCCACAACTTTAACCCATAGTCCTAGGAGTGAGGGATATGAAGTTTTTTATTCAAATGAACAATATTCATCCAAAATATGAATATTAATAATACTAATAATAAAGACTTTGAAAATGGGTGTTAAGGAGCCACTACTGGACTTTACCCTGGTGGCCTTTAGGATCGTGTAAGAATTGGCCCTGCCTTGTGCTCCCTTGCTCATAAACTCCAGCCACACTGACCTTCTCCCTCTAAAGAGCAGACATTCTCCCATCCCTATATCTTGGCCATGTTGGCAACTTCCTGAAATACTCTCCTGCTGATTTCCCCGGAAAGAACTTCTTGGACCCGAGAGACATGGTGATAATTGATATCTCAGCCCCTTAAAGATCTTATTCATAGCATCAATTCAGTGATACATGTATCTTATGTAAGCATTTGGTTATATTGTTATGCTGTTTTTGAAATAATTCAGCATGAATAGAGAGGCATGTGCATATAAATGGATTTAAGTCTAATTTGTATGAATCAGAGTTTCACAACAATCTGAAAAAGTAAGTGTATCAGGCAGTTTTCCGTTGCTATAACAAATAACCAAGACAATTAACTTTAAAAGATGAAAGTTTTAGAGATGTCAGTTCAGGATCTGTTAGCCTCGTTGCTTTGGGCTCTGTGGTAAAGCAGCACACAATGGGAGGGATCATATAGCTGAACAAATATCTGTTCACCTCATGGCCAAGACATGAAGAAGAGAGAAAGGGGAGGAGACTGGGCCTCCACAATGCACTTTGAGGGCACAGCCTCAGTGACCTAACTTCCTCTCACTAGGCCCCAACTCTTAAAGGCTCTATCACCTCCTAACAGTGCCAAGGGCTCTTTCAGAAAGAATTCCAGATCCAAACTGTAACATAAACAAATTTGAGCTAATACATAGACAAGGCATAAGGCAGCTTTATTACATAAGGAGTGATGAGGTTTGGCACAGTCAAGCCAGGGGATTGGCTGGGAAGAACTCAGCAGACCTACTGACTTGGATGAATAAGTGAAAATAACTGGTAGTCCACGTGTGTATTCCATTGGTATTCATGGTTCCAGAGCCCAGCCAGTGTAAGGCAGAAAACATGCCTTCATTTGTTAAGTGACTGAATCCATCAACTGAGGTGTCATTCACTCTGTGGTCAGCTCTGTTTAGTATAAAACTAAAGCCCCATTCGAAAGATAAAGATCCATATTTAGGATTTGCTGTATGTTTAGATTACTCCACCTTCTAATAGAGTGAGATGAACATTTGCATTCTGTCACCGATTATTATAAATATTTTGTTAAGATATAATTCACACAGCATCCATCCCTTTAATGTATATAATCCAGTAGATTTTAGTGTATTTGCAGAATTGTGCACACAAATGACTATCCAATGTACAATTTTATTCATATGAAAATGAAACCTCACACCTGTTAGCCGTTACTTCTTCTTCCCCTTCTAATTTGTTTCTATAGATGTTTCTCATTTTTTTGTACATTTCCTGTAAATAACTGGTTCCTTTAACTTATCACAATGTTTTCAAAGTTTATTTTTATTGTAGCATTATCAGTACTTCATTTTTTAAAATTACAAATGACATCCCATTATTGGAATATGCTAACTTTTTAAAAATTGAGTCATCAGGGGATGGGCCTTTGGGGTGCTTTTATTTTATGATTATTGTGACTAGCTCTATAAGAACATTTGCTCACAAGTGTTTGTGTGGACACATGTTTTAGTTTCTCTGGGTCATTGAATTACTTTCCTGTTGCTGCTCTAACAAATCAGCCCGGACTTAGTGGGTATCTTTCAGGGTATCCATCAGTCTGTTTCCTAAAGATACCCCCAAATGAAATTGCTGTCGTGGTAAGTCTATTAATGTTTTAAAGAACCGCAAAACTGTTTTCAAAAGTGGCTGCACAATTTTACATCCCCACAAACAAAATAGAGGATTCTAATTTCTTCACATCACTACCAACCTTATTATTGTCTGCCTTTCTGACAACAGGCCTTCTAGTAGATGGGAAATTATGTCTCTCTGTGGCTTTAATTTGCATTTTGTTTATAGTTTGATATGTTGAGGAACTTCTAATGTGTTTCTTAGAAATTATTTCTTTTTTGTAAAAATGTCTAAAAACTTGACTTGTCTAAGACTATTCATGTTTTTACTGATGAGTTCTAAGACATTGTTACAATTTTCGAATAAAGGCCCTTATCAGATATACAGTGTATGATCTGCGAGTATTTTCTCCCATTATCTGTGTGTTCTTTTTCCTTTTCATGACATATCATTTGTAGCAAATACTTAAAATTTTAGCGAGGTCCAATTTATCTAACTTTTGTTGATTTTATCTTTTGGTTCGTAAGTAAGAAACCGTTGCCTAAATTAAAGAAACAAAGATTTACTCTTATGTTGTCTTCCAAGAATTTTATTGTTATAATTCCTAGATTTGGGTCTATTATCTATTTTGAGTGTGCATGTGTGTCTTATAATAAAGGGAAACAACTTAGTTCTTTGGCCTATCAGCATCTGGGACAAATGGTGTCCCAGCACCATTGGTTGGAAAGACTATTCTGTCCCTATTAAATTGTTTTGGCATTCTTGTCAAAAATCAATTGACCATAAAGGTAAAGGTTTATTTTTGTACTCTCAATTCTATTCTCTTCATTTACATGTGTATACTTCTGCCAGTTCCACTCCATCTTGATTACTGTAACATTGTAACAAGTTATGAAATTGGGGAATATGAGTCCTCCCAACTTTTTAAAAATCATTTTGGCTCTTCTGCATCCCTTGCACTTTCATAGATTTTAGGGACCAGCATGTCAATTTCTGCCAAAATGCCATCTGGGATTTTGATGAAGATTGTGATTAATTTGTAGGTTAGCTTAGAGACTGTTAATATTTTAATGACAGTAAGCCCTCTGGTCCATGAAGCAGGATGCCTTTCCATTTATTTAGATTCTCATTAATTTCTGCAACATATTTTGTAATTTTCAGTGTGTATCTTTCATTTTATTAGTGTATTTTAATGTATTTATTTCTTTGGTGCTATTACACATGGAGCTATTTCCCTAATTTCACTTTTGAATTGTTCCCCACAAGTGTATTGAAATAAAACTGTTTTTTTAAATATTGATCTTATGCTCTTCTACCTTTGAGCATATTTATTAGTTCTAATAATTTTTAGCAGATTCCTTAAGATTTTCTGTCTACAATGTTACATTTACTACAAGAACAGATTTTACTTTTATTTCTGAATGCTTTTTATTTCTTTGTCTTGACTAATTGCTCTGATCAAAACCTCCAGCACAATATTGAATAGATGTGGCAAGAGTGGAAATTGTTTTTCCTGATCTTAGGGGGGAACTTTCTGTGTTTCACTGTTATGAATGATAGTAGCTGTGGGTTTTTCTAATTTTTTTTTTTACTTTTAGTTGATTTTATTTTTTAAATACATGACAGTGGAATGCATTACAATTCTTATTACACATATAGAGAACAATTTTTCATATCTCTCTTTGTATATAAAGTATGTTCACACCAATTCATGTCTTCATACATGTACTTTGGATATGATGTCCATCACATTCTACCATCATTGCTAACCCCCTGCCCCCTCCCTTCCCCTTTCACCCCTCTGACCTATATAGAATTTGTCTATTCCTCCCATGCTCCCCCTCCCTACCCCACTCTGAATCAGCCTCCTTATATCAGAGAAAACACTCAGCATTTGTTTTTTGGGGATTGGCTAACTTCACTTAGCATTATCTTCTCCAGCACCATCCATTTACCTGCAAATGCCATGTTTTTATTCTCTTTTATTGCTGAGTAATATTCTATTGTGTATATATACCATTTTTTTTTATCCATTCATCTATTGAAGGGCACCTAGGTTGGTTCCACAGTTTAGCTATTGTGAATTGTGCTGCTATAAACATTGATGTGGCTGTGTCCCTGTAGTATGCTGTTTTTAAGTCCTTTGGGTATAGACTAATGAGACAGATAGCTGGGTCAAATGGTGGTTGCATTCCCAGTTTTCCAAGGAATCTCAGTACTGCTTTCCATATTGACTGCACCAATTTGCAGTCCCACCAGCAAAGTATGAGTGTACCTTTTTCCCCACATCCTCACCAACACTTATTGTTGTTTGTCTTCAGAATAGCTGCCATTCTGACTGGAGTGAGATAATATCTAAAGAGTAGTTTTGATTTGCATTTCTCTAATTGCTAGCAGGATATAAAATCAACACCCATAAATCAAAGGCATCTCTGTATATCAGTGATAAATCCTCTGAGAGGGAAATGAGGAAAACTACCCCATTTACAATAGCCTCAAAAAAAAAATACTTGGGAATCAACTTAACAAAAGAGGTGAATGATCTACACAATGAAAACTAAAGAAAAAATTCAAAGAAGACCTTAGAAGATGGAAAGATCTAACTTGCTCTTGGATAAGCTGTGGGTTTTTCATAGAAATACTTTACCAGGTTCAGGAACTTTTTTTTTAATCCCTAGTTTCTTGAGTGCAAAATTTATCATCCAGGAGTGCTAGATTTTGTCAAATACCTTTTTTTTGCATGTATTAAGATGATCATGCAGTTTTTGTCTTTTATTCTATTAATATAGCTTTTATATCGATTTTGAGATCTTAAAGGAGATGGAATATCTTAGCTATGGTTTCCTTTGGTCCTGGGAACATATGTATAATAGTTGATTTAAAAACGTTCTCTTTTATAGACTTTTCCTTTGTACATTTTCTTTGGTGCAGCTTATTATTTTGGTAACAAATTGAGTATTTTAGAAAATGTAATGTGGAAACTCAGGATATCAGACTCTACTTCCCTTCCAGGCTTGTAGTTTAGTGATATTAACTAACTAATTCTGTGAAGTCCGTACTCTCTGTAGTATGAATTCACCGAACCTTCGCTTAGTTAGCTGAGTGGTCAGAAACGACTGATCAGATATTTCCTTACCTTATTTAATGCTCAAGTAGCTTACGGCTCAGTCTTAGCTCCACTTCTTGATTTTAAAGAGCCTCAAGGTTAGTCAGAGATGGGAGAGCTGGGGATAGGACCCGGGGTGCCGGGGATGGAACGCTGGGGTGCTGCACCATGAAGCTACATTCCTAGTGTTTTCATTGTTTACTTTGAAACACTGTGTCTTCCCAGGCTGGTGTAGAGTCCTCCTGCCTCTGCCTCCTGAGTTGCTGGGATCACAGGCATGGACCACTGCTCCTGGCTCTAAACAATTTTTGAAGGTTTATTTCCAACAAATGCTGTGGAGGTGGAGTTTTTTCTGTCAGAGTAAGTTTCAAGTCAGGTCCAACTGTGACACTGATCTGAAGATGTGAAGTTTGGAGGAGTTACAAATCAAGTGCGCCCCTTCTCCTGGCTGCAAGGCTGTTGATTGCCAGTTTCCATGGCTGCAAGATAGAGACAAGCCCCGTGATTACTGAGCTTTAGCAGTTTTGTTAAAATGAATTCTTCTTCAATCACCCCATGCCTTTGGCTAATTCCCAGAGCTCTGAAACAATGTTAATTCTGATAATTTTTGTCATTGTTTTCGTTGACTTACAGAAGAGCAGATTTATATCAGTTCTCTCTATGCCATTTCAGAACTCCCGCATGTTCACAAAATTCTGACTAATTATTAATAGTTGCATCTCTTCACTGATGAGAAATAGAAATTATGGGACCAAAGATGTAGCTTGGTGGTAGAGAACTTGCTGAGCATGCATGAGGCCCTAAGTTTGATCCTCAGCACCAAGAAAACAAAAGGGAAAGAAAAATCAATAGAAATTAATAGTAATGATAAACCTAAATAAACAACATTGTCTTAGACTTGGATGGAATTAAAATAGGTTATAAGTCACAGTGATATAAAATAAGTCTCAAGAAGACTCAGAGTAGAGTATCAAGCATTTAAGATTTTAAAATTCTTTTCTTGTAAAATAAGAATGTGGTTGGCTCCACATCTGAGAATTCAATGAACCATGGAGCTAACATGTCTGGAAAAAGCACCATCTCTGTACTCAAGAGGTACAAACTTTTTTTTTTCCTCACAATTATTACCTGAACAATACAATTAACACTTATTTATATAATTCTGACATTGTATTAGACACTGTAAGAAATTACATCTGGCATGTAGCTTAACATGGATGGGGAGGTGTGTATAGGTTATATGCAAATACTGTACCATTTATGTATTTATTTGAGCATCCACAAATTTTGCTCTGAGTGGGGGTTTCTGGAACCAATCACTCCCAGATACCAAGGGATGACCATTTTTACAATCCAGAGCTCAGAAAAGAGTTCAGAAAACCAAGAATACTATTAAGAAAATAGACAAAAGGAAAAGTTTTTAGTTTTATTTATACCAGTCCTGATCATTGTCTTTGTTTTCACATAGGCTTTTTATCTTTTTTTTTTCTTTATTTCTTGATACTTGCTGTTGCTTGGATCTGAATTGTTCCCCACAGGCTCATGTGTCGAGAGCTTGGTCTCCGGTGCAGGAATACTCAATGGTGGGGCTTTGGGAAAGTGACTGGCTCAGGACAGCTCTGATTTCATCAGTGGATTAATCTACTGATTGATGAATGAACTACTGGGGGTTGGTGAGGCCTGCAGGAAAGGGTCACCAGGGAGCATGCCCTTGGGGACTATGCCTGGTTCCTGGACCTGTCCTCTCTGTTTTCCTGCTGCCTCCATGTCAGCCGCTTTCCCCTCACAGTCCCTTAAGCCGTCACAACCTGCCCAGAGCAATGAGTCGGTTGAAGATGGACTGAAATCTCTGAAATCATGATCCTAAATAAATCTTTCCTCCTTGAAGCTGTTTCTCCCGAGGGATTCTATCCCAAGAATGAGGAGCTGACTAACAATGGTGATGCCATCTTTAAAAAAAATGAATTTGATGTTGAATCATCGTGAACCAAGAAGCTGGCCCAGTGAGTTAACGTTTTTCTCACTTCGACCTTTTCCCTCACCGACTGTTTAAAAGCCTTGGAAGGGACCCATCTCCAGGAGGAAAGAAGAAAAGTGCTGTTGGCATTCTCGGAACAGCGTAACATACATTAAATAGTAGGTTTGGGTGGGAGTCCATTCTGACTCCAGAGACCCCTTTCTTGAAGCGAGTCCAGTGGAATCCAAGGCGACTCTGTGATCTCTCCGACAAGGAAGGGTTGGCTGATGAACCAGCTGGCGCAACCTGTCTTTCCTGCAAAGAGCTGAGTCAGCGAAAACTTGAGGCAAGTATTCTGACAGCTTCTGAAGAGCAATTTGCAAGCTGTTCCCTCCAATTGGGCACAAACCCAAATCTCTGAACAGAATTTAAGGCTTGTGTTTTTTTTTTTTTTTTTTTTCTTTTTGGTTGTGTCTCAAGTTTTTTTTTTCTTTCTTTTTTTTTTTTTTTAAATGGATTCAAAAAGTTTCCACCAAATTCCAATCAATATGCCTGAGATGGGCCAAGTCATCCTGGCACAGGGAAGCACTGAGAATAGGTTCTCCTCAGGAGTGCACCAGAAGGTAGAGCTCTTCTAGGGAGGGCAGGGGACATGCAGAAGTCCAGAGACCTGGTGGCAGCAGAGATAGATGGCTGTGCCTATCAGACTGGAGGCTCAGGGGTGCTCCCTGTGAACACTGGCAGCTCTTTGGATCATTTCCTTGCTTCACCAGTCTATGACCTGAGTATGCTATTTAGCTACATGAATACCATTTCCCTCCCCCTCCCCAAATGGGAGATACTGCAGTAATGGATAGTGTGCCCTTTCTGCAAGAATATGCTCTTGGATAGCTGGATGTGCAGTTGATAAATTTGAACTAACCATTTCACAGATGTATTATTTTTGAGATTTGTTATTCTCCCTGATGGCTCTTGCAGCTGGCAGTGGTACTGACATATTAGTGTTCAAGTTTCTCTGTCCTCAGCCTCTCTGGCAAGGAGTTAATGCCTTTTAGTAAAGAACATAAGGGAAAACTCTCCTTTTTGAAAAATGTATGCCTCGTGTCAAATATGGAAATATCCAGAGGTTAGCAGGAACTCAGAATGAGAAGGACCATGGGTTCCAAAAGGTATTGTTTCATTATGGCAAATACTTGGTATGTTTGTGTTTTTAGTGGGTTTGATATTACTCTTTTGATTAATGGAAAGTTATCAACAGTTATGACTATGCATTGAGTAGGAAAAGAAAACTTGAGATCCTCAAGGTAGCTATCAAAAATACAATAGCGAATGCATGTGCGCACATGTGCATGCAGAGCAGGAACTGGTGGTAAACTGAACTCATCAAATTTAAAAACTTATGTTCTTCACAAGACCTTTGGCCACAGATTGGGAGAAAATATTCACAGTACACATGAGCTAGTCAGTTTTCCATCATGTGACAAAATACTGAGGCAATCAACTTACAAAGTGGAAAGGTTTATCTTGGCCCATGATTTCAGAGGTTTCAGTCCATGGTTGGTTGGCTCCATGGCTTTTGAGCCCAGATTTAAGCAGTTCATTATGGTGGTGAGGTTGTGATGGAGCATAACTACTCTCTATGGTAGCTTGGAAACAAAGAGACAGGAATTGTCTATGGTCACAATATCTCCATCAAGGGCATGCCCCAATAATCTAACTTCCTTCCACTAGGCCCTATCTCTAAAGGTCCTACTACTTCCTCATAGCACCATAGGCTGGCAATACATGAGCCTTTGGAGGACACTCTCAAGCTACAGCAGCACATGTATGGCAAAAAGCCCAAATCTGGATTATAGATGTATATTTTTATATATGATATAAATGGTATATCTATGCATTTTATATATTATAAAAATCAGAAAATGAATAATCCAATAGAAATGAGCAAATACTTCTTTTTTTCTTTCTTTTCTTTCTTTTTTTTTTTTTTTTTTTGAGAAAAAGGGAAAAGAAATTCTGTCATTTTGCTAGCAAAGGAGAAAGACAGGCCCTGCCCCAGAGATGTGACTCTGCCTGTCATGGGGAACAGAGGGTGTTTCAAGAGGTCCACTCCAGGTGTGTCCTCCCAGGGGTCATCGTCCACTCGTTAATTTGGGAGATAGCCAAGAAATGAGCAAATACTTTAACAGACACTTTGAGAAGATATACTAATGACCAAAAGGCATGTTTAAAAATCCTCATAATTGTTAGTCATTAGAAATACAAGTTAAGATGATCATGTGCTAGCAGCATCCGACAGTCACATAATGACTAACATTAAAGACTGAGAACACTCCATGTCCAGTGGCCAGGGGAGTGTGAACTCACAGTCACTTTGGAAAAGAGAAAGTGTCTTAAACAGTTATTTTATTTTATTTTTTAATAAACAAACCCTAGCCTGTCACTCAGAGATTATACTTTGAGTTATTTCACCCAAGACAAAATGAACACACATCTACCAGAAGTTTGTACAAGAATGTTCACACAGCTTTATACATGAGCTGGAAATTGAAAAAGGCCACAATGTTCATCACTAAGAGACCAGATAACACATGGTGGTGTTTATACATAGAAAACTCCCAAACCGAACATGAACCTAAAGACAGTATGTTGAGTGAAAAAAAATAAATAAAAAGAATATTTTCTGAGTAATTTTATGAGAAGTTTAAGAACAGACAAAACTAATCTAAGATTAAAAAATTCAGAAAATTATTTTTTTAAATGCAGGGTTTGAAGGCCAGTGACTGAAAAGAGATTCAAGGGAACTTTCTGGACAAGTGGAAATTTTCTTTTCTCAGATGGTGGTATGGACTGCACGCTTAATATCTGTGTACATGTGTAACTAATTAAAACAAACCAAAACAAAAATATCTGTACATTACCTGGTATATAAAATATGCATTATTTAAAATAAAAATACATTTTTGATCTATAAAAAGAATAGGAAAAAAATAGAATTTAAAAACAGATCAAAGACTGGGGAGGTAGCTCAGGGTAGAGCACTTGCCAAGCATACCTGAGGCCCTGGATAGGTTCCAGGCACTAAAGCATATGCACATACATAACAAACCAGGCTGTAGGGAAGGCTGGGAACTAAGTTTAAAATGCTTAGTTAATAAAAATTGTAATGTATGCATGGTAAAAATAAGATTACAGGTAATTTTAAAAGATAGGTAAAAAACTAGAAAAAAATCATCTAATATGACAAAGGGATAATTACAATGTAAAGATCCCTTACAAATAATTAAATATAAAAAATTATACAGTGGAAAATAGACAACAGTCACAGACAGTGAGTTCATGGAAATATATTTACACACTTACACACAAATTTAGATAATACACAGTATCACAAATGGAAAGATGTCCTACATCTAAAATGAAATAAACAGAAATTACCCAGTAATTTGACATTTTTAACCAGTCAGATTTGCAGAAAGCATACTGCTTGATAATATGCAGGACTCATTATGCTGGTGCCTTTCTGAATTCCTGATGGAGTGTCAATAAGTGCAAACTCTCTGAGGAGTAATTTGTCAATATACATTACAATTTAGAATGCACATACCCTTGAGCCCAGAAAGTGGACTTTTGGACAACAAAGCCAAGTGGTTTATATTGCAACATTGTTTGTAATGTCAGATCACTGGACACAATCAAATTGGCATTGCTTAGATAAATGGTGTTTGCACTCATGCAGACATCCCTTACATGCTGCCCCCCAAAAAGAGCATGGAAGCTCTCTGTCTCCAATCCACTTTGTTATCTGACAAGTATGAGGTCATATCTGTGTTTCTGTATAAATAAGAATGGATGAAAGCAAATAGTAATGTAACAGATGCACCAAATATGTGCAGGAGAATTAATAACTGACAGAAGTTATCTAAAGGGACAGAACAGTAGTACAGCAAGAAAAATGAGAGATGTACTTACCTTTTGTAAATGGTAAAAAGATAAACATCTTTTGGTAGTATTTGCGTTTTTTTTTAACTATGTGTTTGTATGTGGCATAGGGAAAAGTGGTCAAAATGTTGAATAAATAAGTTTTGAGTTAGCAGGGTTTTCCTAGATAAATATATTTTATATATATATATATAATTTATATATAAATGATATCTTGGTAGAGCATGGTTGGCTTAGTCAGGGCTGGCTGGCTCAGCTGGGGCAGTCAGTTTTTTTCCCTAGACACACATAATTAAAGTCATCTCATCTTATCTGCAAATTTTAATTTTGGCAGATTGAATTACCTAGGGTCAATTGCAGTATGAAAATATTAAATATAAAATTTATGAATAAATAATTTATAAGTTTTGGTGAAAAAAATAATCTATAAGTTTTCTTATTTCACACCAATATGAGTGATGATATCTTGTAATCATGCTTCATCCCACCTGAGAGGTAACTCCTCCCATTGTTCCGTGTATCCACATTGTATACATTACCTGCCTGCCAATAACTTAACAGCCATCTGAGTAATCAGATATATAAGGTTTGGTATCACCTGAGGTTACACGTTTCCATCCACAAGGGTGTCTTAGAACTTATCTCCAGAGAATAAGGAAGAACTAATATAAAAATCTCAATAAAAATGAGTATGAATAATCACACTAATGACTGTTATCATGGTTTTATCGCTGTCTAATAACTATCCCAGCACTCAGCATTTAAAACAACTGGTTATGACTGTAGTTGACTGTTTGCAGGTTAGATATTCAGACTGGCTCAGCTGAAAAATTCTTTCATGGGCCTCAAGAATACTCATTAACATTCAGCTGGTGTCTTGGTAGGGCATGGCTGGTATATCCAGGGCTGGCTCAGCTGAGATGGTCACCTGGAACACCTACTTGTGTCCTCTCCAGCACAATTATCTTAGAGTGGCTGAATTCTGACATGGCAGTTTTAGGACCACAGAGAGAAGTATTCCAGGGAACCCATGTAGAAACTTGCCAGATTTCTCAACCTGACCCTGATAGTCAACTGTCTTGCCATAGGAAGAATGTAAAAAAAAACTTTAGGCCATCTCTAACCATCACAAACATGAATAAAAAATACTATAAGAATTAAGAGGAGGCCTAACTCACCACAAGAGAGGACTGCACAGAGCTGTAATTCAGTAAAATGTGTCTTCTAGTTTTAGGATACATTTTTACTTATTTCTCAAAAACTCTTTCTGGAATTATGTATCCTAATCTGAGTTAACATGATATGAGAACATCACTGTCCAGAAAGATCCACAAGATTTCCTTAAATTCAAAATGGCAGTTCACCATTGGACTGGCTCAGATATTTTGGTGGTTTGGGGCTTTCTTTTGGATCTCTGGTGCAGAAAGTTCAGCTTAAGAGTCCTCATTTCATGGTCCATTACTCACCACTGGTTCTTGTTAGGCCCTACTCTTCTTATTCATCCATTTTATTTTAAACCTCTACCCTGTCTCCACATACCTCTCCCTTGCTTCATAGGCAACAAATTTAAAGTGTACCATTTTGTTTCTATGTTCAAAATGGGCATTATAGTGCATGACAGAGTGTTTTTTGTTGTAAAATATATATGACATGAAGTTTACCATTTAAACCATTTTAAGACTAGGCTTCAGTGGGATTAATATATTCCCAATGCTGTGATGCCATCACCACTATTTATTTTCACAACTTTTAAATTTGTGGTGATGCTTTGATCCAATGTAATCATTAAGGTCTTGGTGCAGTCAAGAAAATTCCTGGAGCAGAAATTTTACAAGCACTAAATAATGCTTGTCTGTTTCTCCTCCCTCCAGACCCTGAAAATTTTTATTGCACATTGTATCTGTGAAGTTGCTTTTTTCTAGGTATTTCCTATATGAGGAATCATATACTATTTACCCTTTGTGTCTGACTTCTTAGCCCAAAATTTTTAAGGTTCCTCTTTATTGGAGCATGCAATAGAATCACATTAATTTTTATAGCTAAGTAATTTTCCATTGTGTGTATATACCACATAAATGATTTTATCTAATTATTTATCTTTTAATGCATACTTGGGTTGTTTTCACCTTTTGGCTATTGTGACTAATACTGCAATGAATATTAATCAGCAGGCCAATATTTCTTTGGGAGTCTGTTTTTTAAAATTATTTTGTGATTTTAAGATTTGAATTGTTAGGCCATATGTTTATTCTGTATTTCTGAAGTACTCCTTTCAAATCTCTTGCCCATTGTTTAGTTGGTTGGTGTGTCTTTTATTTCTTGTTGAGTTGTATGAGGTCATATATATTCTTGATCTTAATTCATTCTTAGATATATTATTTGCAAGTATTTTCATCTCTTTTATAGGTTGCCTTAAGAGCACTTTGCCACCCAAAGATTTTACATTTGCTAAAGTCCAATTTATCTATACTTTCCTTTTTCTCTTTCTTTCTCTCTCTCTCTCTCTCTCTCTCTCTCTCTCTCTCTCTCTCTGGTTTAGCTTTCAATGTCATATTCAAGACTAGCAAATCAAAGGTTATGAGTTTTCTTCTAAATATATTTTTTTAATTTTATATTTTAAGCTTTGAATTAGGGTTTTAATCTGTCTTAAGTTAATTTTGCTTATAATATGAAGTATACATCCAGTTTCCTTCTTGGCCATTGACATCATTTCTTGCCAAAAATCAATTGGCCACTTATTTCTGGGTTCTTTACGCTATCTCATTGGTCTATACATTTAATATAAATCTAATATCTTAGATAATTAACCTCCAAGATATAAAAAACTTAGAAAACTTAACACCAAAAAAAATGTAAATAACCCAATCAATAAATGGGCAAAACACTTCACAGAAGAAGAAACAATAAATATGAAAAAAATGTTTAACATCTCTAGCAATTAGAGAAATGCAAATTAAGACAACACTGAGATCCCATCTAACTCCAGCCAGAATGGCAAATATCAAGAATACAAGTAACAATAACTATTGTCCAGGATGTGGGGAAAAGGTTCATTAAGACATTGCTTGTGGGATTACAAATTGATGCAACCACTCTGGAAAGTAGAATGGAGATTCCTCAGAAAACTTGGGATGGAACCCTCCTTTGACCTAGTTATCCCACTCCTCTGTATAAACCCCAAAGACTTAAAATCAGCATACTACAGTGATGCAGCTACATCAAGGTTTATAGTATCTCAGTTCACCATAGCCAAGTTATGGAACCAGCTTAGGTGGTCTCCAACAGATGAATGGATAAGAAAATGTAATATATATACAGAATGGAATATTCCTCATCCATAAAGAAGAATGAAATTATGGCATCTGCCAGTAAATGGAACTAGAGACTATCATGCTAAACGAAATAAGCCAATCTCTCAAAACCGAATGTTCTTTCTGATATGTGGATGCTAACACACAACAAGCGGGGAAGGGGAAGAATAGAAGTTTATTGGATTCAACAAAGGGGAATGAAGGGAAGGGAGGGGGATGAGAAGGTGAAAGATAGTAGAATGCATTGGGCAAAACTCTCTTATGTTCATATATGAATATATGACCAGTGAAACTCTGCACCATGTACAATCACAATAACTAGAACAAGTTATACTCCATGTATGTATAATATGTCAAAATACATTCTACTGTCATGTATATCTAAAAAAAAGAACAAATAAAAGTAAAAACAAATTTAATCTAATCCTCTTTGTATCAATACCATGTTGTTTTCATTACTATAGCTTTGAGTTAAGTTTTGAGATTGGGAAGAATGAATCCTCCAATTTTATGCTTCATGTTCAAGATTGTTTGATATAACTGAGTTTTTTTAAATTCCTTATGAATTTTAGGAAAAACTTTTCAATTTCTAAAAAAAATACCATTGGGATTTTGACAGAGGTTGCACTGAGTCTGTGGATAGCTTTAATTCATATTATCACATTAAATCTTCCAGTTGATGAGCACCCACTTATTTATGTGCTTTCCACACCATTTTGCAGTTTTCAATGTACCTGTTCTTTTTCTGTTTTGGTTAAACCTATTCCTAAATATTCTTATTATTTTTAGTGCTATCATTGTTGGAAATTTTCTCTAGTCTCTTTTTTACTATCTTCATTGCTAGTGTATAGAAATACATAATTTTTCTTTTTTCTTTTTTGAGAGAGAGAGAGAGAGAGAGAGAGAGAGAGAGAGAGAATTTTTTTTAATATTTATTTTTTATTTTTTGGCGGACACATCTTTGTTTGTATGTGGTGCTGAGGATCGAATCCGGGCTGCATGCATGCCAGGCGAGCACACTACCGCTTGAGCCACATCCCCAGCCCAGAAATACATTATTTTTCTATGTTGATTTTATATTCTGTAAATTTACTGAATCTGTTCATTAGTGCTAGCAATTTTTTTTGTAGATTTGTTTTTTGTTTATTTCCATGTTTAAGATCATATCATCTGTGAACAGAGATGATTTTGCTTCTTCCTTTCTCCTTAGAATTCTTGCATTTCTTTTTCTTGTCTATTTTCTCTAGCTTAAAATCTCTGTACCATGTTGAAGTAAAATGATGAGAGTGCTTAGTTTGTTTTGTGCATAATTATAGAAAATGAGATTTCGGTTTTTCTCCATTGAGTGTTTTTTTCATGTGATGTCCTTTATCGCATTGAGAAAGTTGCCTTTTATTTATAGTCTATTAGTACTTTTGTTCATGAAATCTGTTGAATTTTGTCAAATGCATTTCTGCATAATTGAGGTGTCACAGGGAGATTTCCTTCATTCTATTGAATGGTTGTGTTAGGCTGATTAATTTTCATATGTTGAATCACTTAAATTTCTGTGGGAAAAACTCATAGTCTATAATACTTAACAAATTTTAAAAATATTTATTTAGTTGTAGATGAACACACAATATCTTTATTTATTTTTATGTGGTGCTGAGGATCAAACCCAGTGCCTCACACATGTGAGGTAAGAGCTTTACCACTGAGCTACAACCCAAGCCCCTATAATACTTAAAATTTGCTCACACTTTGTTGAGATGTTGTTTGTTTCCTTTGTTGGCATCTATATTCACAGGGGCTACTGGCTTATAGTTTTCTTTCATTGTCTTTTCTTTTTAGTTTTAGGGGAATACTTGTCTTGGTAGGAGAGAGAAAATGTTTCCTCCTGTTAAATTTTTTTGGAATAGGTTTAGAAAGATTAATGTTCATTCTTCCTTAAATATTTGGTATATTTCACCAACTAATTATGGACTAGGTTGTCAGGAGGTTATTGATTACTGATTTGATTTCCTTACTTGTTTTAGGTCTATTAAGACCTAAAACAAGTAAGGGGCTGAGTTGTGGCTCAGTGGTAGAGTACCTGCCTAGCATGAGTGAGGCACTGGGTTTGATTCTCAGCACCCCATAAAAATAAATGAATAAAATAAAGGTTTATCGATATCTAAAAATATGAATAGAAATATTTTATAATTTTTCTTGAATTGCTTTTCTAATTTGTGTTTCTAGAAACTTATTTCATACAAGCTGTCCAATGTGTTGGCATACGGGGCATATAATTTTTCTTTTTTTCAGGAAAAAAATTTTTTTAATGTTTTATAGCTATTATAATTGGCAATCTTTGCTGTATTTTAAGAGCATATTTATTTTTTTTAAATTATTAAATAATTTATTTATTCTAATTTGTTATACATGAGAGCAGAATGGAGTTCAATTCATAGTACATGAATGGAGCACAATTTCTCATTTCTCTGGCTGTACACAAAGTAGAGTCACACCATTCCTATCTTCCTACATGTACCTAAGGTAATGATGTCCATCTCATTCCATCATGTTTCCTATCCCCATACTCCCTCCCTCCACTCCCTCCCCTTTGCCCTATCCAAAGTTCATCCATTTCTCCCATGCTCCCCCCCATTATGTATCAGCATCCACTTATCAGAGAAAACATTCAGCCTTTGGTTTTTGGAAATTAGCCATGATTCTATTCTCTTTTAATGCTGAGTAATATTCTATCATGTATATATACCACAGTTTCTTTATCCATTTATCTATTGAAGAGCATCTAGGTTGGTTCCACAGTTTATTTATTTATTTATTTATTTTGAATTTTTAATATTTATTTTATTTTAGTTCTCGGCGGACACAACATCTTTGTTGGTATGTGGTGCTGAGGATCGAACCCAGGCCACTCGCATGCCAATTGAGTGCGCTACTGCTTGAGCCACATCCCCAGCCCAAGACTGTTTTTTGTCAATGAATCAGTAAACCAAGCTTGACAAACAAGCCAACTGAAGGTGACTGAGTCCCGTTGAAGGACATACATGAACTTACTACTTGGTGAACATGAAAAATAATATCAAAGTGTTACACAGACTTACATACGTTCAGAATTTCCCCCTCAGACTATATATGTAGAGAGATAGGTTCACAGTATGGGAATCTGTACCTTAACAGTACTGTGAGGTTTTAGCAAAGCATACTTTATAGAAACATTTGCCAAATGATATAACAGTGCACTAACATCCAAAAGTCACATTCAAATATATCAAGAGCATGGTCCAAATACCAGGCTTCATCTTTAAAAAGAAAGGCAATGAGACCCTACCTCTAATCAGGCCTCAAAGTTCAAAGGAACATTTTAAAATTCTCTCTATAGGATTTTCTTTTTTTTTTTTTATTGTTGGTCGTTCAAAACATTACATAGTTCTTAATACATCATATTTCACTGTTTGATTCAAGTGGGTTATGAACTCCCAATTTTACCCCGTATACAGATTGCTGTATCACATCAGTTACCCTTCCATTGATTGACATATTGCCTTTCTAGTGTCTGATGTATTCTGCTGTCTGTCCTATTCTCTACTATCCCCCCTCCCCTCCCCTCCCCTCCCCTTTTCTCTCTCTACCCCTTCTACTGTAAATCATTTCTTCCATTTGTATTATCTTGTCTTACCCCTCCTTTCCTCTTATATGTCATTTTGTATAACCCTGAGGATCGGCTTCCATTTCCATGCGATTTCCCTTCTCACTTCCTTTCCCTCCCACCTCTCATCCCTGTTAATGTAAATCTTCTTCTCAAGCTCTTCGTCCCTACCCTGTCCTTGTTTACTCCCCTTATATCAAAGGAGTCATTTGGTATTTGTTTTTTAAAGATTGACTAGCTTCACTTAGCATAATCTGCTCTAATGCCATCCATTTCCCTCCAAATTCTTGCAAATTGGTGCAGCCAATTTGGAAAGCAGTATGGAGATTTCTTGGAAAGCTGGGAATGGAACCACCATTTGACCCAGCTATTCCCCTTCTCGGTCTATTCCCTAAAGACCTAATAAGAGCATGCTACAGGGACACTGCTACATCGATGTTCATAGCAGCACAATTCACGATAGCAAGATTGTGGAATCAGCCTAGATGCCCTTCAATAGATGAATGGATAAAAAAAATGTGGCATTTATACACAATGGAGTATTACTCTGCATTAAAAAATGGTTCCACAGTTTAGCTATTGTGAATTGTGCTGCTATAAACATTGATGTGACTGTGTCACTGTAGTATGCTGATTTTTAAATCCTTTGGGTATAAACCGAGGAATGGGATAGCTGGGTCAAATGGTGGCTCCATTCCAAGTTTTCTAAGGAATCTCCATACTGCTTTCCATATTGATAGTATCAATTTGTGGGCCCACCAGCAACGTAAGAGTGTGTCTTTTCCCCCACATCCTCACCAACACTTATTGTTGCTTGTATTCTTGATAATTACCATTCTGACTGGAGTGAGATGAAATCTTAAGAGTAATTTTTATTTGCATTTCTCTAATTGCTAGAGATGTTAAACATTTTTACATATATTTGTTGATTGATTGTATATTTTCTTCTGAGAAGTATCTGTTCAGTTAGACCATTTTTTGATTGGGTTACTTGTTTTTTTGTTTTGTTTTTGTTTTTGTGTTCTTTATATATCCTAGAGATTAGTGCTCTATCTGTTGTGCGTGTGGTAAAAATTTGCTCCCATTCTGTAGGCTCTCTCTTCACCTCAATGATTATTTCTTTTGCTAAGAAGAAGCTTTTCAGTTTGAATCCATTCCATTTATTGATTCTTGATTTTAGTTCTTGTGTTTTAGGAGTGTTGTTAAAGAAGTAGGGTCCTAATTTGACATGATGAAGATTTGGGCCTACTTTTTCTTCTATTACGTAGGTACAGGGTCTTTGGTCTAATTCCTAGGTCCTTGATCCACTTTGAGTTAAGTTTTGTGCATGGTGAGAGATAGAAGCTTAATTTCATTTTGTGGCATATGGATTTCCAGTTTTCCCAGCAGCATTTGTTGAAGAGATTATCTTTTCTCCAATGTATATTTTTAGCATTTTTGTCTAGTATGAGATAACTGTATTTATGTGGGTTTGTCTCTGTGTCATCTATTTGGTACCATTGGTCTACAAGTCTATTTTGGTGCCAATACCATGCCATTTTTCTTATTGCTCTGTAGTATAGTTTAAATTCTGGTATAGTGATATCACCTGCTTTACTCTTCTTGATAAGGATTGCTTTGGCCATTCTGGGTCTCTTATTTTTCTAAATGAATTTCATGATTTCTTTTTCTATTTATATGAGGAATGTCAATTGGGATTTTGATTGGAATTGCATTAAATCTGTATAGTGCTTTTGGTATTATGGTCATTTTGACAATATTTACTCTGCCTATCCAAGAACAAGGGAGATATTTCCATATCCTAAGGTCTTTTTTTTTCTTTAGCATTCTGTAGTTTTCATTGTAGAGATCTTTCACCACTTTCATTAAGTTGTTTCATTAAGTATTTTTTTTTGTTTGAGACTATTGTGAATGGGGGTAATTTTTCTTATTTCTCTTTCAGAGGATTCATCACTGATATACAGAAGTACATTTGCTTTATGGGTGTTGAATTTATAACCTGATATTTTGCTGAATTAATTTATTAGTTCTAGAAGTTTTCTGGTGGACTTTCTCATATCCTGTAAGTATAGAATCATGTCATTGGCAAATAATGATAGTTTGAATCCTTCACTTCCTATTCATATCCTTTTAATTTTTTTTCATTTCTCTAATTGCTATGGCCAGAGTTTAGAGGACTATGTTAAATAGAAGTGGTGAAAGAGGACATCCCTATCTTGTTCCAGGGTTTAGAGGGATGTTTTCCATTTCTATCCAGTTAGAATGATGTTGGCTTTGGGTTTAGCATAGATAGCTTTTACAATGTTGAGATATGTTCCTATTATCCTCAGTTTTTCTAGTGTTATGAACATGAAGTTGTGCTGTATTTTGTTGAATGCTTTTTCTGCATCTATTGGGATGATCATATGAATCTTATCTTTAAGTCTATTGATGTAATTCATCACATTTATTGATTTCTGTATGTTGAAGCAACCTTGCATCCCTGGGACAAACCTCACTTGATCATGGTGCACTATCTTTTTAATATGTTTTTGTATTCAATTTGCCAGAATTTTATTGAGAATTTTTGCATCTGTGTTCATTAGCGATATTGTTCTAAAGTTTTCTTTCCTTGATGTGTCTTTGTCTAGTTTTGGAATCAGAGTGATATTGCTCTTATAGAATGAGTTTGAAGGTGTTCCCTCTTTTTTATTTCATGGGAAATTTGAGGAGTATTAGTATTAATTCTTCTTTGGAGGTCTTGTAGAACTCAGCTGTGAATTCATCTGGTCCTGGGCTTTTCTTGGTTGGTAGACTATTGATGGCATCTTCTATTTCATTGCTTGAAATTAATCTGTTTAACTTGTTTATATCATTATGATTCAATTTGGGTTAATCATATGACTCTAGAAATTTGTTGATGTCTTTGATATTTTTCTATTTTATTAGAGTACAAATTTTCAAAATCGTTTCTAATTATCTTCTGGATTTCTGTAGTATCTGTTGTGATATTTACTTTTTCATCATGGATTTTAGTATTTTGAGTTTTCTTTCTTCTTCTCTTCATTAGTGTGGCTAAGGGTTTATCAATGTTATTTATTTTTTCGAAGAACCAACTTTTTGTTTTGTCACTTTTTTCAATTGTTTCTTTTGTTTCAATTTCATTGATTTCAGCTCTGATTTTAATTATGTCCTGTCTTCAACTACTTTCGGTGTTTATTTATTCTTCTTTTTCTAGGGCTTTGAGATGTAATGTTAGGTCAATATAAATTTATTTGTTGACTTTTTCTTCTTTTAATAAATGAACTCCATGCAATGAACTTTCCTCTTAGTACTGCCTTCATAGTGTCCCAGAGATTTTGATATGTTGTATCTGTGTTCTCATTTACCTTTAAAAAATTTTTAATTTCCTTTCTGATGTCTTCTGTAATCCACTGTTTATTCAATAGCACATTATTTCATCTCCAGTTATTGGAGTACCTTCTATTTTTATTTTATCACTGGTTTCTAATTTTATTCTATTATTATCCTATAGAATGTAGGGTAGTAGCTCAGCTTTTTTGTATTTGCTAAGAGTTGCTTTCTGTCATAGTATGTGGTATATTTTAGAGAAGGATCCATGTGCTGCTGAGAAGAAAGTGTATTCACTCACTGATTGATGAAACATTTTATACATGTCTGTTAAGTCTAAATTATTGATTGTATTATTGAGTTCTACAGTTTATTTTTTTAGCTTTTGTTTGGAAGATCTATCCAGTGGTGAAAGAGGTGTGTTCAAGTCACCCAGTATTGTTGTATTGTGGTCTATTTGACTGTTGAACTTGAGAAGAGTTTATTTGATGAATGTAGATGCTCCATTGTTTGGGGTATATATATTTATAAATTGTTATGTCTTGTGGATGAATGGTTCCCATAAGCAGTATGAAATGACCTTCTTTATCCCTTCTGACTAACTTTGGCTTGATGTCTACTTTATTTGATATGAGGATAGAAATCCCTGCTTGTTTCACAGTCAATGTGAGTGGCATGTTTTTTACCAACCTTCCACCTTCAGTCTGTGGATGTCTTTTCCTATGAGATTAGTGTCTTGTAGGTAGCATATTTTGGGGTCTTTTTAAAAATATAATCTTCCACTCTATGTCTTTTGGTTGATGGATGAGTTTAGGCCATTAACATTCAGGGTTATTATTGAGACATGATTTGTATTCCTGGTCATTTGGGGGTTTTAACTTAACTTGGTTTGTCCTCTAACTGGTTTTTCCTTTAGTGTAATACCTCCCTTTGCTGATTGTCATTTCCTCCTCACAGAATATTTTGCCAAGGATGTTCTCTAGTAAAGGCTTTCTTTTTGTAAATTCTTCTAACTTCTATTTATCATGGAAGGTTTTTATTTCATCATCAAATCTGAGCATAATTTTGCTGGAGATAGATTCTTGGTTGGCATCCATTTTCTTTGAGGATTTTGTATATGTTATCCCAAAATCTTCTACCATTGAAGGTCTGGGTTGATAAATCTGAAGGAATCCTAATTGGTTTCCCCCTATATGTAATTGGATTCCTTTCTCTTGTGGCTTTTAAAATTCTCTTCTTATTCTGTATGATAAGTATTTTCATTATAATATGCCTTGGTGTAGATATGTTGTGATTTTGTACATTTGGCATCGTATAAACCTCTTGTATTTGATTTTCCAATTCATTCTTCATGTTTGGAAAATTTTCTGATATTATTTTATTGAATAGAATTGTTCATTCCTTTGGTTTGTAACTGTATGCCTTCCTATATCCCAATAATTCTTAAATTTGGTCTTTTCATGATGTCTCACAATTCTTTGATGTTTTGCTCATGGTATCTTACCATCTTCCTTGTTTGGTCAATTTTATTTTCAATATTATATATTTTGTCTTCATTGTCCTAGGTTCTGTCTTCTAAGTGATCTAATCTGTTTGTGATGCTTTCTGTTGAGTTTTTAACTTGGTTTATTGTTTCCTTCATTTCAAAAATTTCTTTTTAGTTTTTTTCCCCCGAATCTCTATCTCTTTATTGAAATAATATTTTGCTTCCAGTATTTGCTCATGTAGCTCTTTCTCAAAATGATCTTTGGCTGCCTGTGTTTGCTCTCTTATATCATCCTTTAATTCACAGAGCATTTTAATTATGTACATTCTGAACTCCTTCTCTGAAATCTCTTCTGCTATGCTTTCCATGGATTCTAATAATGTAGTATCTTGGTTTGTTTGGGGCACTTTCTTCACTTGTTTTTTTATGTTGTTTTTGTGTCTTCCCTTCTAGCACTGTGGACCCAAGATGTTATAGTTTTTACCCTATAGACTTATAGTGTCCCTCTAGGGTCCCAATACATCTTCTTTAAGGGGAGATCAATATTAACAGATCCCAATACAAACCATATACAACCTTAAATCAAATAGCTCCTATTAAGATATTTACAGTTTTATCATAATAGACAGAAATGATGAGTTCAATTATTATCCACCATATAAACAGTAGGTTTTCAAAAGGGTCTACTGTTTCTAATGGTGGACAAAGAGAGAATGGGTGGGAGTTGTAGGATGAAATGTTAAGGAGGTAAGAGGGAGGATATAGTGTTACTAGATCTTAGGAAGCATGAAAGAGGAATTCAAAGAAGTTGGCTAGTAGCAGGAGAACAGAAAGAAAGAGTTTTTGAGGATACAAGTAGAAGACAATAGAGAGAGTACAACAAACAAACATAAAAATAAAAAAAAAGAAAAGAAAAATGAAAAAGAATATATAAAACAACTGTAATATACTATTCAGACATCCCAGTCCTCAGTAGCCTAATGTATGAAAAGTACTTGGTTTCCCCAATTTTGGGGATATGAGGGTGGGAAAAGACAGAGAGAGGAAGGAAAGAAAAAAAAAGAAATCTCAAAAGAAAATTAAAAGATTGTTTCTGTTGGAGTTCAGTATCTTTCCTGCTTCCCTTCTCTTCCAGTAGGTGGGGTTGTCTGTTGTTTGTTGTTTTCTCCGCCCTGAGGACGGTGAAGGTTATTAGTGTGGGAGGGTTGGTCTTGGAGGTGGAACTCCTAGAGGTGTGGTATAGCACTTGCCAGTCCCATTGGAAGACTGCACCCCAAGGATTTCTGTGGGGCCTGCTTGTGTTTTGTGGGTGCCTGGCCTTATCTCCTTATATCACCTGTAGATCTCACAATTCCTGGTCTCTAGTTTAATCTCTGAACTGTATCTCACTCATCACCTTCCTTTCTACTTCCCAATCAGGAGCCTTTCTCTCTGGAGGTCTTGTGGGCTGCACTCTGTGTCCTGTGCACTTGTGGCAGAGAGAAGTTTTGTATTAGGCAGTTCAGGACTAGGCTTTGCAAGCTATGGACTGACCATGTAGCTGTAAGCACTTGCCGGGTTAGTGGCTGTGGGTTAAGAGGGGGGAGTTGGGGGACTATACCTTGATATTGCTTCTAGGCCCCAGCTGGTGTCCCAAGCTGGGAGATGCCCCAACTAAAGATGGCAATGGCAGTAGCGAGGATAAGCCCAAATGGGGACAAAAGTGTCCCAAGTTGGAGGCATTTGCTTTCAGAGATGGGGTGTCAGGGTGGGTGGGTGGAGGCGTAGAGTGGTGTGCTTGGAGATGCAGCTCAGTGCCGTGCAGTGGTGTGTTGAGTAGCTGTCTCCAGATCCTGTCTGATGTCCCAGGTGCAGGCTACCACATGGAGGGGCAATGGCAGAGGTTGCAATGTCCCGAGATGGAGGCAACTGAGGGAGCCGCATGTTTGCAGATGAATGTCCATAGGGGAGCGCGGCAGTGAGTCCTGTGTGGGTGGGTGGCCTGGGGTCCTGCACAGGCACTGATGTTGGGGGTCCTCTAATAATTTGCAGATAAACAGTATTCCCTCTGCCTGAATCCCAGGTCACGGAGAAACTAGGAATGCAGCCTCCCTCTAGCTCGCCATCTTGGATCTCCAGGGCGCATAATCTTTCTTACCCTTGTATTTACATCTGTCTGTTTCTACAACATTGGGCTTAATGACACTTCTGGTTTAAGTAATTTGAATCCTTTCTCTATTTTTTTTTTTAGTTCAGGTAAAAGTTTGTCCATTTTGTTGCTCTTTCATTGTCTCCTTATTGTTTATTAATCCTCAATTTTATTTACCTCCACTTTAATTTTTGTTTTATTCCTTATGATTATCTTGAATATACTTTGATCTTCTTTTTCTTTTTCTGCAAGGTATTCAATTAGCTTATTGATTTGAGATCTTCCTTCTTTCTAAATATAATAAATTACAGCTACAAATGCCCTGCTTAGTATTGCTTCCACTGTATTTCATAGGTCTTGTTGCATGGCTTTCCTCTCATTTATCTCGTGGTATTTTCTACTTTTTTTGTGTGTGTGATTTGTTCCTTGACCCATTCATTGGTTAAAAGCACATTGTCTAACTTCCACATATTTGTTAATTTTTTCACTTTTCTTTATGTGATTGATTTTTAGTTTCATTCCACTGTGATCAAAAATATATTTTTTTATGATTATAGTGCTGTTTAATTTATTGAGAATTATTTTGTGACCTAATGTTTCATGTACAAGCTTGAAAAAAAATGTGAATTTTGCAGCTTTTGGCCAGAGTGTTCTGCGTATGTGTTGGATCTAATTTGGTCACAGTATTGCTCAAGTCCTCTGTTTCTTTTAGTCATCTTTGTCTAGTTATTCTATATCCACTATTGAAATATGTTATCAAAGTCTCCAAGTACTGCTGTAGGACTGTCTGTTTCTTCTTTCAGTACTGTTAAGTTGTGCTTCTATAGTTAGATGCCTCTGTATTTATAATTGTTATGTATTCATGGGGTTTTCAATCTTTTAGTCTTTTTTGATCTAAAGTCTAATTAGTCTGACTATAATATAGCCACACCAGCTGTGTTTTGGTTACTATTTGCTTGAAATATTTTATTCTATCCTTCTACTTTTAAGTTTTATTGTGTGTTTTTGCATGTAAAACTAGTCTCTGGTACACATATACTTGAATCAAGTTTGTTATTTTTTAAAATTCCATTTTGCCTTCTAATAGGAGAGTTTAGTCCATTTATATTTGAAGTAATTACTGATGAAGAAGGATGTACCTGTGTCATTTAGTAATTTGTTTCATTATATCTTATATTTGTTTTTAATTTCTCATTTCTTCCACTACTGAATTTCTTTTGCATTTAGTTGATTTTTTTATAGTGTTCCATTTCATTCCTCTCTTCCTTATATGTAAGTATAGGTTTTAGGTATTTTCCTAATGCTTCTCTTGTGATTAAAATTAACTGCTTAAAAGTATAACAATTAGCATGAATAATATAAAATCAGTTTCAATAGTTTACATGTTGCACCTATACATCTTTATACCTCCCCTTTTATATTCTTATGATCACAGAAACTTTTTATATACTTTGTGTCTTTTACTGTGTCTTTTACTGTTAATGCATATGACTTTTAAATCATACAGGAAAAAACATAAATCACAAACCAAAAGTCAAATACTGGGTTTATATTTCCCTATATGTGTGTGTGTGTGTGTGTGTGTGTGTGTGTGTGTGTATAAAACAGTGGAAAACGTTACAATTCTTATTACACATATAGAGCACAATTTTTTCATATCTCTGGTTGTATACAAAGTATATTCACACCAATTCGTGTCTTCATACATGTCTTTGGATAATAATGTCATCACATTTAATCATCATTAATTACCCCATGCCCACTACCTCCCCCTCCCACCCCTCTGCCCTATCTAGAGTTCATCTATTTCTCCTATGCTCCCTATCCCTATCCCACTATGAATTAGCCTCCTTATAACAGAGAAAACATTCGGAATTTGGTTTTGGGGGATTGGCTAACTTCACTTAGTATTATCTTCTCTTACTCCATCCTTTTACCTGCAAATGCCATGATTTTATTCTCTTTTATTGCTGAGTAATATTCCATTGTGTATGCTTGCCACAATTTTTTTAATCAATTCATTCACTGAAGGGCATCTAGTTTGGCTCCACAGTTTAACTATTGTGAATTGTGATGCTATAAACATTGAGGTGGCTGTGTCCCTGTAGTATGCTGTTTTTAAGTCCTTTGGGTATAGTCCGAGGAGAGGGATAGCTGGGTCAAATGCTGGTTCCATTCCCAGTTTTCCAAAGAATCTCCATACTGCTTTCCATATTGGCTGCATAAATTTGCAGTCCCACTAGCAATGCATGAGTGTACCTTTTCCTCCACATTCTTGCCAACACTTATTGTTGTTTGTATGCATAATAGTTGTCATTCTGGCTGGATTTGCATTTCTCTAATTACTAGTGTTGATGAACATTTTTTCATGTGTTTGTTGATTGATTGTACATCATCTTCTGAGAAGTGTCTCTTCAGGTTCTTGGCCCATTTATTGATTGGGTTATTTGTTTTTTGGTGTCTAGTTTTTTGAATCTTTATATAACCTTTATATACCTCTATCTGATATGTGAGGGGTAAAGATTTGCTCCCAAGATGTAGGCTCTCTGTTCACCTCACAGATTGTTTCTTTTGCTAAGAAGAAACTTTTTTAGTTTGAGTCCATCCCATTTATTGATTCTTTATTTTAATTCTTGTGCCAATGGAGTCTTATTAAGGAAGTTTGGGCCTGCTCCCACATGATGGAGATTAGGGCCTACTTTTTCTTCTATTAGACACAGGGTCCCTGGTTTTATTCCAAGGTCCTTGATCCATTTTGAGTTAAGTTTTGTGCATGGTGAGAGATAGGGGTTTAATTTCATTTTGTTGCATATGGATTTCCAGTTTTTCAGCACCATTTGATGAAGAGGCTATCTTTTCTCCAATGTATGTTCTTGGCACCTTTGTCAAATATAAGATAGTTGTAATTTTGTGGGTTAGTCTCTGTGTCTTCTATTCTGTACCATTGGTCTTCTAGTCTGTTTTGGTGTCAGTACCATGCTGTTTTTGTTACTACTGCTCTGTAGTATAGTTTAAGGTCTGGTATAGTGATGCCACCTGCTTCACTCTTCCTGCTAAGGATTGCTTTAGCTATTCTGGGTCTCTTATTTTTCCAGATGAATTTCATGATTGCCTTTTCTATTTCTATGAGGAATGCAATTGAGATTTTGATTGGAATTACATTAAATCCGTATAGTGCTTTTGGAAGTATGGTCATTTTGATAATATTAATTCTGCCTACCCAAGCACAATGTAGATCCTTCCATCTTCTAAATCAAATCTTCTTTGATTTCTTTCTTTAGGGTTCTGTAGTTTTCATTGTATAGATCTTTCATGTCTTTTGTTGATTCCCCAGTATTTTATTTTTCTTGAAGCTATTATTGTGAATGGGGTGATCTTCCTCATTTCCCTGAGGATTTGTCACTGCTATACAGAAATGCCTTTGATTTATGGATGTTGGTTTTATATCCTGCTACTTTGATGAATTCATTTACTAGTTCTAGAAGTTTTCTGGTGGAACTTTTAGGGTCTTCCAGGTACAGAATCATATTATCAGCAAATAGTTCTTCTTTTTCTATATTTAATTTCTTTTGTCTGTCTAATTGCTCTGGCCAGTATTTGAAGAACTATGTTAAATAGAAGTGGTGAGAGAGGGCATCCCTGTCTTGTTCCAGTTTTTTAGAGGGAATGCTTTCAGTTTTTGTCCATTTAGAATGATGTTGACCTGGGGCTTAGCATAGATAGCCTTTATGATGTTGAGATGTGTTCCTATTATCCCTAGTTTTTCTAGTGTTTTGAAAATAAAGGGATGCTGTATTTTTTCAAATGCTTTTTCTGCATCTATTGAGATGATCATATGATTCTTATGTTTAAGTCTATTGATGTGATGAATTGCATTTATTGATTTCCGTATGTTGAACCAAACTTACATCCCTGGGATGAAACACACTTGATCATGGTGCAAGATCTTTTTGATATGTTTTTGTATTTGATTTGCCAGAATTTTATTGAGAATTTTGCATCTATGTTCATTAGAGATATTAGACTGAAGTTTTCTTTTTTTTGATGTGTCTTTGCCTGATTTTGGAATCAGAGTGATATTGGCCTCATAGAATGAGTTTGGAAGTGCTGCCTCTTTTTCTATTTCCTGAAATAAACCAAAAAGCATTAGTACTAATTCTTCTTCTTTTTTTTTTTTATTGTTGGTCGTCCGTTCACAATATCCCCCCAAAAAATAAAATACTTGGGAATCAACCTAACAAAAGAGGTGAAAGATTTATACAATGAAAATTACAGAACACTAAAGAAAGATATAGAAGAAGACCTTAGAAGATGGAAAAATATACCCTGCTCATGGATAGGCAGAACCAACATCATCAAAATGGCGATATTACCAAAAGTTCTCTATAAGTTCAATGCAATGCCAATCAAAATCCCAACAGCATTTCTTGTAGAAATAGATAAAAGAATCATGAAATTCATATGGAATAATAAAAGACCCAGAATAGCAAAAAAAATGCTAATCAGGAAGTGTGAATCAGGCAGTATAGCGATTCCAGACTTCAAACTATACTACAGAGCAATAGTTACAAAAACAGCATGGTACTGGTACCAAAACAGGCGGGTGGACCAATGGTACAGAATAGAGGACACAGTAACCAATCCACAAAACTACAACTATCTTATATTTGATAAAGGGGCTAAAAGCATGCAATGGAGGAAGGATAGCATCTTCAACAAATGGTGCTGGGAAAACTGGAAATCCATTTGTATCAAAAAGAAGCTGAATCCCTATCTCTCGCCATGCACAAAAGTTAACTCAAAATGGATCAAGGAGCTTGATATTAAATCAGAGACACGGCATCTGATAGAAAAAAAAGTTGGTTATGATCTACATACTGTGGGATCGGGCCCCAAATTCCTCAATAGGACACCCATAGCGCAAGAGTTAACAACTAGAATCAACAAATGGGACTTACTCAAACTAATTCTTCTTTAAAGGTCTTATAGAACTCTGCTGTTTATCCATCCAGTCCTGGGCTTTTCTTATTGGTAGACTTCTGAAGGCAACCGATATTTCGTCACTTGAAATTGATCTGTTTAAATGGTGTATATCATCCTTATTCAATTTGGGCAAATTATATGACTCTAGAAATTTGTTGATGCCTTCAATATTTTCTATTTTATTGGAGTACAGGTTTTCAAAATAATTTCTAATTATCTTCTGTGTTTCTGTAGTGTCTGTTGTGATATTTCCTTTTTCATCGCGTATGTTAGTGATTTTACTCTCTCCTTCTCTTCATTAGTAATGGCCAAGGGTCTTTCAATTTTATTTATTTTTTTCAAAGAACCAAGTTTCTGTTCTGTCAATTTTTCCAATTGTTTATTTTGTTTCAATTTCATTGATTTCAGTTCTGATTTTAATTATTTCCTGTCTTCTGCTGCTTTTAGTGTTGATTTGTTCTTCCTTTTCTAGGGCTTTGAGATGTAGTGTTAAGTCATTTATTTGTTGACTTTTTCGTCTTTTAAGGAATGAAATCCATGCAATAAACTTTCCTCTTAGAACTGTTTTCATATTGTCCCAGAGATTTCGGTATGTTGTATCTGTGTTCTCATTCACCTCTAAAAGCTTTTTAATCTTCTCCTTGATGTCTTCTGTAACCCATTGTTCATTCAGTAGCATATTATTTAGTCTCCAGGTATTGGAGTGGATTTTATTTCTTCTTTTATCATTGATTTCTAATTTTATTCCATTATGGTTTGATAGAATGCAGGGTAGTATCTCTACTTTTTTATATTTGCTAAGAGTTGCTTTGTGACATAGAATATGGTCTAATTTAGAGAAGGATCCACGTGCTGAAGAAAGTATATTCTCTCATTGAAAGTCAAAATATTATATATATATATATATATATATATATATATATATATATATCAGTTAAGTCTAATTTGTTCATTGTATTATTGAGTTCTATATTTTTTTTTCAGCTTTTGTTTGGAAGGTCTATCTAGTGATGAAAGAGGTGTGTTAAAGTAATCCAAAATTACTGTGTTGTGGTCTATTTGACTCTTGAACTTGAGAAGGGTTTGTTTGATAAACATAGCTGCTCCATTGTTTGGGCCATATATATTTATAATTGTTAAGTCTTGTTGGTGTATGTTTCCCTTGAGTAGTAAGTAGTGTCCTTCTTTATCCTTTTTGATTGACTTTAGTTTTAAGTCTACTTTATTTGATATGAGGATGGAAACCCCTGCTTGCGTCCGCAGACTATGTGAGTGGTATGATTTTTCCCAACCCTTCACCTTCAGTCTATGAATGTCTTTTTCTATGAGATGAGTCTCTTGGAGGCAGCATATTGTTGGGTCTATTTTTTTCTTTATCCAATCTGCTAGTCTATGTATTTTGATTGGTGAGTTTAGGCCATTAACATTCAGGGTTATTATTGAGACATAATTTTTTAAAATTTTTTATTTGTTTTAATTAGCTATACATGACAGTAGAATGCACTTATATACTTTGATATATCTAATATAGATGTGATATAATTTCTCACTTTTCTGATTATACATATTGTAGAATCACATTGGTCAGACAGTCACATACATACATAAAGTAATAATGTCTGTTTCATTCTATTATCTTTCTTATCACCACATCCCCTGATTTCCCCTCCTTTCACTTCCCTCTACCTAATCTAAGGTAATGCTATTCTTTTATTTTATTTTTTTTGCATTACAATTCTTAATACACATAAATGCCACAATTTTTGTATCTCTGTTTGTATATAAATTATGTTGATACCCAATTCAAATCTTCATACATGTACTTTGTATAATGATGTTCATTACATTCCACCATCCTGGCTAATCCCATGTTCCCTCCATTTCCCTCCCACCCCTCTTCCCTATCTAGAATTTATCTATTCCTCCTATGCTCTCCCTCTCAATCCCACTATGAGTCAACCTTCTTATACCAGAGAAAATATTTGGCATTTGTTTTGGGTGATTGGTTGACTTCACTTAGCATTATTTTCTCCAGTGCCATCCATTTACCTGAAAATGCCATGGGTTTGTTCTTTTTTAATACTGAGTAAAATTCCATTGTGTATATATGCAACAATTTTTTTATCCATTCCTCTACTGAAGGACATCTAGGTTGGTTTAGCTATTGCGAATTTTGCTGCTATAAATATTGATGTGGCTGTGTCCCTGTAGTATGCTGTTTTTAAGTCCTTTAGGTATAGTTCAAGGAGAGGAATTGCTGGGTCAAATGGTGGTTCCATACCCAATTTTCCAAGGAATCTCCATACTGCTTTCCAAATTGGCTACACCAAATTGTAGTCCCACCAGCAATGTATGAGTGTACGTTTTTCCCCACATCCTCACCAACGCTTATTGTTGTTTGTCTTCATAATAGCTGCCATCTGACTGGAGTGAGATGACATCTTAGAGAGGTTTTGATTCGCATTTCTTTGATTGCTAGAGATGATGAGCATTTTTTCATATATTTATTGATTGATTGTATATCCTCTTCTGATAAGTGTCTGTTCAGGTCCTTGGCCCATTTGTTTATCGGGTTATTTGTTTTTTTGGTGTTTAGCTTTTTGAGTTCTTTGTATACCCTAGAGATTAGTGCTAAATCTGGTGTGTGAGGGGTATGCAGAGTTTCTGTTTTAATTCCTAGGTCCTTGATCCATTTTGAGTTAAGTTTTGTGCATGGTGAGAGATAGGGGTTCAATTTCATTTTGTTGTATATTGATTTCCAGTTTTCCCAGCATCATTTGTTGAAGATGCTATCTTTTCTCTAGTGCATGTTTTTGGCACCTTTGTCAAATATAAGATAATTGTAATTTTGTGGGTTAGTCTCTGTGTCCTCTGTTCCGTACCATTGGTCTACCGGCTTATTTTGGTGCCAATACCATGCTGTTTTTGTTACTATTGCTCTGTAGTATAGTTTAAGTTCTGGTATAGTAATGCCATCTACTTCACTCTTCCTGCTAAGGATTGCTTTAGCTATTCTGGGTCTCTTATTTTTCCAGATGAATTTCATGATTGCCTTTTCTATTTCTATGAGGAATGCAATTGGGATTTTGATTGGAATTACATTAAATCCGTATAGTGCTTTTGGAAGTATGGTCATTTTGATAATATTAATTCTGCCTACCCAAGCACAATGTAGATCCTTCCATCTTCTAAATCAAATCTTCTTTGATTTCTTTCTTTAGGGTTCTGTAGTTTTCATTGTATAGATCTTTCACCTCTTTTGTTAAGTTGATTCCCAAGTATCTTATTTTTTTGAGGATATTGTGAATGTGGTAGTTTTCCCCTCATTTCCCTTTCTGAGGATTTGTCACTGATATACAGAAATGCCTTTGATTTATGGGTATTGATTTTATATCCTGCTACTTTGCTGAATTCGATTACTAGTTCTAGAAGTTTTCTGGTGGAGTTTTTTGGGTCTTCTAGATATAGAATCATATTGTCAGTAAATAGAGCTAATTTACATTCTTCTTTTCCTATACATATCCTTTTAATTTATTTCAGCTTTTTATGTGCTTTGGCCAGTGTTTCAAGAACTATGTTGAATGGACATAGGGAAAGAGGTCATCTCTTGTTCCAGATTTTAGAGGGAATACCTTCAATTTTTCTTTGTTCAGAATGATTTTGGCCTGGGACTTAGCATAGATAGCCTTTACAATGTTGAGATATGTTCCTGTTATCCCTAATTTTTCTAGTGTGTTGAACATAAAGGGATGCTGTAATTTGTCAAATGCTTTTTCTGCATCTATCGGTATGATCATGTGATTCTTATTTTTAAGTGTATTTACGTGATGAATTTCATTTATTGATTTCCCTATGTTGAACCAACCTTGCATCCCTGGGATAAATCCCACTTGATCATGGTGCACAATCTTTTTGATATGTTTTTATATTCAATTTGCCAGAATTTTATTGAGAACTTTTGCATGTATGTTCATTAGAGATAGTTGAAGTTGTTAGTCTGAAGTTTGTTTTGTTTTTTTTTTTCTGGAGTGTCTTTGTCTGGTTTTGGAATCAGGGTGATACTGGCCTCATAGAATGAGTTTGGAAGTGCTCCCTCTTTTTCTATTTCTTGAAATAGATTGAAGAGTATTGATATTAGCTCTTCTTTAAAGGTCTTGTAGAACTCTGCTGTGTATCCATCTGGTCCTGGACTTTTCTTGGTTGGTAATCTATTGATGGCTTCTTCTATTTCCTCACTTGATATTGGTCTGCTTAAGTTGTGTATATCTTCCTGAATCAATCTGGGCAGATCATCTGACTTAAGAAATTTTTCGATGCCTTCAATGTCTTTCATTTTATTGGAGTATAAGTTTTCAAAATAATTTCTAATTATCTTCTGTATTTCTGTAGTGTCTGTTGTGATATTGACTTTTTTCATCATTTATGCTGATAATTTGAGATCTCTCTCTCCTTCTCTTCATTAGTGTGGCTAAGGGTCTATCAATTTTATTTATTTTTTCAAAGAACCAACTTTTAGTTTTGTCAATTTTTTCAATTTTCTTTTGTTTCAATTTCATTGACTTCAGCTCTGACTTTAATTATTTCTTGCCTTATACTGATTTTGCTGCTGATTTATTCTTCTTTTTCTAGGGTTTTGAGATGTAGTTTGAGGTCATTTATTTTTTGACTTTTTCTTCTTTTAAGGAATGAACTCCATGCAATGAGTTTTCCTCTTAGTACTGCTCTCATCGTGTCCCAGAGATTTCGATATGTTTTGTCTGTGTTCTCATTTACCTCTAAGAAATTTTTAATCTCCTCCTTGATGTCTTCTGTAACTCATTGTTCATTCAGTAGCATATGCTATCCAGTGGTGAAAGAGGTGTGTTAAAGTCACCCATGATTATTGTGTTATGATCAATTTGACTCTTGAATTTGAGAAGAGTTTGTTTGATGAACATAGGTGCACCATTGTTTGGGGCATATATGTTTATGATTGTGATATCTTGTTGGTGTTTGGTTCCCTTGAGCATTATGTAATGTTCATATTTATCCATTTTGATTAGCTTTGGCTTGAAGTCTACATTATTTTATATGAGTATGAAGACTCCTGCTTGCTTCCATAGTCCATGTGAGTGGTATGATTTTTCCCACCCTTTCACCTTCGGTCTGTGTATGTCTTTTCCTAACAGATGAGTCTCTGTAGGCAGCATATTGTTGGATCTTTTTTTAAAAATCCAATCTGCTTGCCTATGTCTTTTGATTGGTGAGTTTAAGCCATTAACATTTAGGGTTGCTATTGAGACATGGTTTGTATTTCCAGCCATATTTGTTTATTTTTGTTATTTAACTTGATTTGGTTTTCCTCTTTGATTAGTTTTTCCTTTAGTGTGCTACCTCCCTCTGCTGGTTTTCATTTCCTCTTAATGAAATATTTTGTCAAGGATGTTTTGTAGTGCTGGTTTTCTAGCTATAAATTCTTTTGTTTATTATAGAAGGTTTTTATTTCATCTTCAAATTTGAAGCTTAATTTTGCTGGATACAAGATTCTTGACTGGAACCCATTATCTTTCAGAGCTTGAAATATGTTGTTCTAGGGTCTTCTACCTTTCAGAGTGTGGGTTGAAAAGTCTGCCATTATCCTTATTGGTTTATCCCTATATGTAATCTGATTCCTTTCTCTTGTGGCTTTTGAAATCATTATTCTGTATGTTGGGCATTTTTTTAATAATGTGTCTTGGTGTGGATCTGTTGTGATTTTGCACATTCTGCATCCTGTGGGCTTCTTGGATATGGATTTCTGTTTCATTCTTCATGTCTGAAAAGTTTTCTGATATTATTTCATTGAATAGATTGCTCATTGCTTTGGTTTGGACCTCTATGCCTTCCTTCATCCCAAAACTCTAAATTTGGTCTTTTTATGCTATCTCGTATTTCTTTGGTGTTCTGTTCATGGTTTCTTATCATTTTCACTGTGCTGTCTATGTTCTTTTCAAGATAATATACTTTATCTTCATTGTCTGATGTCCTATCTTCTTTGTGGTCTACTCTATTGGTGATGCTCTCATTTGAGTTTTTAATTTGGTTTATTATTTCTTCCACTTCAAGGATTTCTGTTTCTTTCTTTTTTTGTATAATCTCTATCTTCCTGTTGAGTTGATCTTTTGCTTTTTGGATTTCTTTATGTAGTTCATTGTCAAAGTGATCTTTTGCTGCCTGTATTTGTTAATAGTGTCTTCTTTGAGATCCCAAAACATTTTAATCATGTATATTCTGAAATCTTTCTCTGTCATTCTTTCTGCCGTAGCTGCCAATTCTTCTAATGATATGTTGTCTTGAATTATTTGTTGTACTTTCTTCCCTTGGCTTTTCATGTTGCTCTTGTTTCTTTTTTTGCAGCTCTGTGGGACTGGAGTGTTATTGCTTTTACCCTATAGATTTGTTGTGCTTTTGTATGGTTCCAAGATCCCTCCTTTGTGGGGAAGGACAATGTTAACAGATCCTAATATCAACAGTATGATCATCACCTATGAACAAATTGTGATTAAGACAGTTATAGTTAGTCTCAATGCCCAAAAATGTTGGATTCAATTATTATTTAAAATATAATCAGTAGTTTCATAAAATATGTTCAGTTTCTGGTGGCAGACAGTGTACTGGAGGTTGGGCTTAGAATGATATGCTAAGGGAGAAAGGTGTGAGGGTATGGGGTTAATATAACTTAGCAAATTTGAGGGAGAACTCTAATTAAGAGGGTTAGAAGCAGGGGAATATACAGGAGGTAATTTAGGGTAGACAAGTATGTGGGAGGACAGTAGAGTACATAAAAACAGACACACATATGTACTTAGAATATTACAGGATGTTAAAATGTTAAAATTTGGAGGGTGCAAGAAGAAGAAATAAGAAAAAGAAAGAAAGAAAGAAAGCAAGAGAAAAAGGAGAGAGAAGAAAGAAGAAAAAAAGAAAAAAAAGAGAATAAAAATGGAGGGGCTTATGCAATTCCTCTATATTATATTATTCATGTGACTCAGTTCTCATAATTCTATTTCATGTAAAGTTCTTGGTTTCACATATGTTGGGGTTGTGAGGGTCAGAGGATAGAAGAGTAGAGGAGGAAGAATACAGACAAGAAGGAGAATTCCGTTTCCTGTCTGCTTCTCTTCTCTTCCGGTAGGTGGAGTTGTCTTAACCCAGAGAGAATGTGAGCACGCCCCCCCCCCCATTGTCTCCCTCTCCTGCCTGGGGCTTCCCAATCCTGTTCCCTCTGATTTCTTTCAGGTTTTTCCACTCTTTTGTCACTAGACCCCTCCCCTCCTTTGCTTATCAGATTCCAACTGTGGGACCTCTCACCCTCAGGCTCGTGCCAGGTGGTCAGTGCCCTGGCCGCACTGCCTTCCAGCTCCAGTTCAGCTGAGAGTGGATTTTGTGTTGGGTAGTCACTGTGCCCAGGAATCGCAGCTGGAGGGCTGGAGGGGGGGAAGTTGGGAACCTAGTACCTGTTCAAAGGGAGGTCCGTGCTGAGAGCCACACCCACCAAAAAATGGCGAGAGGTTTTCCAAGATGGAGTTGGTCCGCTTCCAGCACCGGGGTGTCTGGTGAGGTGGGGGGAGCTGGGATGGCTTTGTGCTGCAGCTAGATTGTAGTCATGTGGCCTGCGTGGGAGCAGCACGTAGCTGATTAGGTGATTCTGCTCCACTGCTTGAGCACTGTGTGTGTGTGTGTGTGTGCTAGAACTGTGGACTTTGGTTCCAGAATCTGGAGTCTTCCTGGAATACAGAGGCTCTGATTTCTGCACAGGTGGTTGAAGCTCTGATGGTTTCTGTCAAAATCCACTGTATAGGGGTCCTGTCGCACGCTCTGAGATGTTGTATTCCGTCTAAGTGAGACCTTGTGGAGACACCGCCTCTTTTCTTGGTTTAATTACACAGAGCAGCCAAAAACAGGACCTCCTCTATTCCGCCATCTTGGATCAGCCATTTTTGTTTATTTTTGGTAGTTAACATAACTTGATTTCTCTTCTGGTTAGATTTTCCTTTAGTGTAATCCCTCCCTTTGCTGATTTTCATCATTGTTTTTCATTTCCTCTTCTTGGAATACTTTGCTGAGAATGTTCTCTAGTGCAGGCTTTCTAGTTGTAAATTCTTTTAACTTTTGTTTATCATGGAAGGTTTTTATTTCATCATCAAATCTAAAGCTTAGTTTTGCTAGATATAAGATTCTTGTTTGCGTCCATTTTCTTTCTTTTCTTTGTATTTGTGTATTTGGTATATGTTGTTCCACGATCTCTTGGCTTTGAGGGTCGGAGTTGAAAAATCTGCTGAGATACAAATTGGTCTTCCCCATATGTAATCTGATTCCTCTCTCTTGTGGCTTTTAAGATTCTCTTCTTATTCTGTATGCTAGGCATTTTCATTATAATGTGTCTTGGTGTAGATCTGCTGCAATTTTGTACATTTGGTGTCCTGTAAGCCTCTTGTATTTGGTTTTCCAATTCATTCTTCATGCTTGGGAAATTTTCTAATATTATATCATTGAAGAGTTTGTGCATTCCTTTGGTATGAAACTCTGTGCCTTCCTCTATCCCAACAACTCTTAGATTTGGTCTTTTGATGCTATCCCATAATTCTTGGATATTCTGTTCATGGTTTCTAACTGTCTTCACTGTATGATCAACTTTATTTTCCAGATTGTAAACTTTGTCTTCATTATCTGACATTCTTTCTTCCAAGTGATCTAGTCTGTTGGTTATGCTTTCTATTGAGTTTTTTTTATTTATTATATCCTTCATTTCAAGTATTTCTGACTGGTTGTTTTTCAGAGTCTCTCTCTCTCTCTCAAAGTAATCTTTTGCTACCTGTATTTGCTCTCTTATCTCTTTGTTGGAGTGATCAATTTTTTCCTGTATTTGCTCATTTAGGTCATTCTTTAATTCACACATCATTTTAATTATGAACTTTCTGAACTCCTTCTCCAACATTTCATCAACGTCTCTGTCCATAGGTTCCATTATTATAGTGTCCTGGTTTGTTTGGGGGGAACTTGCCTCCCTTGTTTTTTCATGTTGTCTATGTGTCTTCCTTTCTTGCAGTGTGGATCTTAGATATTACAGTTTCTTCCCTATATTCTTGTAGTACCCACGCAGATAGTCTGTACCTCACCTTGATGTTTGGCTTCCAGACCCTCCTGATGTCCCTGATGCTACTGCATCCTGAGTATGGGACCTGCATAAGTTGGACTGGGTAGATTTGGGCCACTGGGTTTGACCTCCCTTGATAGTCTGCTGGTCAGAAGGGGCATACCTGCACCAGAGGATAGGCTCTGGCAGTGTGTGCCCCAACCACACCTACTGAGATTCTGGATCCCGTGTGGGCTGATGTGGGCAGTCTGGGCTGGATCTCAGCTCCTGTGGTAGTCTGCTGGTCAGAGGGGACAACCCTGCACCAGAAACTAGGCTTTGGTGAGTGTCTGCCCCACCAGGAAAGGGGTGTGCCTGGGCCCCGTAGAGGCTGGTGTGGGTGGATCTGGGCCACTGGGCTCCACCTCCCAGGGTAGTCTGCTGGTCAGAAGGGGCAGTCTTGTGCTAAAGGCTAGGATCTGGTGGTCTCTGCCCCACCAGAAGAGAGGGTGGACCAGGCATGCTGTGTGCCTAGGCCCTGCAGAGGCTGGAGTGGGTGTATCTCCCTATGTTGTTTCTTTTACCGATGTTCTTTATTTCTTTTTATGGCTTCACGTTACCATCTGGTGTCCTTTATATTAGTCTGAAGGATTCCCTTTAGCATTTATTGTAGAAAAGTTTACTATTAACATATACTTTAAACTTCTGTTTTTCTGGAACATTTTAATTTTTCCTTCATTCTTAAAAGATAATTTTGTCCGATATAGAATTCTTTGTTGATGGTTTTGTTCTCTTGGAGCTTTAAAAATGTCATACCACTGCCTTCTGGCCTCCCTGATTTCTGATAAGAAATAAATTGCTAATTTTATTGAGGCTTCCCTGTAGATAACAATATAATTTCAAAATTGTATGTCCTTGTGTTTCAACCATTTGACTATAATAGTCTTATTATGGATATCTTTGAGTTTTCTATCTGGAGCCCAGAGAGCTATTTGGATATACATATTCATGTCTTTCAGTTTTAGAATGAGCACCCATTATATCTTTAGGTATATTTTCTTCCCCTTTCTTTCCCTGTGCTTTTTATGGAGCTCCTATTAAGCTGATATTGGTATTCTTGATGGTGTTAAAAAGTTCCCTCACTGTTTGTTTACTTTTTATTCTTCTGTCTTTTTGCTCCTCTTTAATCATTTCAAATGTCTTATTTTCACATTTGATGAGTTTTTCTTCTACCTATTCAAATCTGCAATTGAACTTCTCTACTGGGTTCATTTCAGACAATATACATCCAGCTCCAGAATTTCTCTTTGATTTCATTTTATAATTTCTATCTCTTTATCAATACTCTCATCCCATTCATATGTCTTTTTTTCTGATTTCCTTCAGTTCTTTGTTCATGGTACCTTTAGCTGAACATATTTGAAACAATTGATTTATATTTTTTGATCAGTAATTCTAGATGTATCTGAGATTTCTCAGGGATGGCTCTTGTTAAAATATATTTTTTCCCCTGTGAGCAGGCTATACTTTGGTCTTTTTTGGGTATTGCTTGTGATTTTGTTACTCATTTTGTTTCTGAGAACTGGATATTTTGAATATTATAACATGGTAAATCCAGAAATTTGACTTTTCAATACTATAGGGATAATAGATTTCTGTTGTGGAAAGCTGAAACAGTCTAATTTTTAGTTTGCTAAATTATGTATGCAAAATGTATTCCTTATTGTGTGTGGTAACTGAAATTTTTGTTCTGTTATCTCTAGTATCACTTAGTGATCTGACACTTTCTTTTAAACATCTGGCTGTATAAAGGGAAATGAAGAAACAAAAACTCTATTAATTCTTTAATCTTTCGAGACATGTTTCTGGGGAGAAGTAGTACAAATGGAAGGACTAACGCCAAGGCGATCATCTGCCAATCCTTTAGGCACCACCAGGGCACAGGCATTTGGAGGAGAGCTCTCTGTTGTTCACTGTTACACCAGTTATCTGCTCCAGGGATGTGGAATGTTATTCCCACAGCTATGGCTGGAGCTGAGGCATGAGGAATGGCAGCTGGTTCATGGATACCACTCTCTTAGAATGGCAGTCTCCGAGCTAATTCAGCATGCCTCTGATTTTTATAAATGTCCAATCAGATTCCAGAGTTCTAAAACAATTGTTTCCAAAGGATTTTGCAAGTTCAATGAGGTTTTTTGTTTTTTTGTCAAAGGTAGCAAGTTATAGAGCTTCCTATTCCACCATTTGTGTCATGTCACTTGTATAAATATATATGTTGAAATGCATGTAGATGGTGTCTTTCTATTTATATATCTAAAAATTTATTCCCTATCTTTTTACCAGTCATCATTTTATGGAAATTGTAGTAAAATACACATAAAATTTACTACCTTAACTCTTTCTAAATGTACACTTCAGTAGCATTAAATACATCCATCCTGCTATAGTACTATCACCACCATCTGTCTGCAGAACTCTTTTCATCTCACAAACTTAAACTCTGTACCCACTCAGGAATAACTTCCCATTTCCTTTCTCCCTCAACTCCCAGCAATACCTATTCTACTTTCTACAAATTTGACTACTTTACTTTTTAGGGTCAAATAATGCCCCATTCTGTGCCACATTTTGTTTATCCATTCCCCCGTCAGAGAACACTTGAGTTGCCTGTGTTATTGTGAATAATGCTGCTGTGTAAATGGGTGTACAAGTTTATTTTCAATTTCCTGCTTTTAGTTTTTCTGGGTTTCTATCCAGAAGTGGATTGCTGGATTCTATGGTAATTGCAATTTAATTTTTTGAGGAAGAACCACATTATTTTCCATAGTGGCTGAATCGTTTCACATTCCCACTAATGGTGCATAAAATTGGTCCACATCCATCACTAACAACTTGTTTTTAACTTATCAGCTCTCCTTATGGGTATGCCACTTTGTTTTTCAGGAAAAGACATGTTTCTTTCAACTAGCACGTTATACTCCACAAATATGCATCGACATAATTTTACGTATACTCTCTCCCAATGTAGACACCAATATTGCACCCATAATAACATAATGGAATTTTAGTAACACCTTCAGTCACACCCTCTTGTGTATCTGTGTAATAATGGTTTGGCAAGTAGGTCTCAGACAGTCAGAGACCAACACGGGGACCAAAGGCAGATGCACTCCCAAACCCTTAACTCATGACCAATTACCCATTAAAGTATGGCATGTGTTTTTCTAGACCCTCATTAACCACAGCAACTAGGCACATCATAGAAACTAGGATGCCTTTTCTCCAAAAATAATCTGAACAAGAGAATAAGACTGCTGGGGATTCCCACAAAAGGACAAAAGGCAAACAAACCCTGTGCCCTTAACCCATTACTTCTTAAAAGCAAGGTTTGTGTTTTCTCCCACCACCACCTCCATGCCGTCTCAGTAGTTACCATCTTATCAAAGGGCCAGGATGTTTGTGCAGAATGGCAGTATTGTAAAGGAACATCACAGCAGTTCCTGGGACAACCTGCCTGTTCCTCAAGGCCAGAGTGATAGCACAAGAAAACATCCTTTAAATTCTTGCCCTTGACCAGTAAAAAATTAGGAGACCCTTGCCCACCCCAACAGCCTGATAAAAGTATTGTCCTATTGTTGTGTTTTTTCCACACTGTCAGAATGTATCGACTAACAATAATTTCAAAGGTGACACCTCTTTCCATCAGTGGCAGTTCACTGAATAGTTGTGGGTCACCTGGTCGTCATAAGCTGGGGAATCACAGATTCTTTTATTCCAATCTGAATATAACACCTAAGTCACATATCACACTCACATATCACACTGTACATGAAATATATATATATATTTCATAATCTTGTACCAACACACACACACATACACACACACACACACACACACCCACACATATGTGTGTGTGTGTGTGTGTGTGTGTGTGTGTGTGTATACTTTCACTTTTCTGAAAGATACAAATGCAAAGAGTCACTCTAGGTGTTCATATAAGATTAGGAACCAGCCAAAGAACTTATTCTTGGACAAGGGCACCGAACTGTCAAGGCACAAAAGCTTATTCTAGGCCAGGTCCTGACAGAGGGCAGTTTCACAGTGTCAGATTGAGTTGCTTAGAGATGGACTTTCATTGTCCTCACTGGAAAACCACATTCTGTGAAAGCCCAAGGACACAGATTTGGAGGTAGAGATTCATCACGGTGGAGGTTTTCCTGGGCAAGGCTCATAACAAGTGACCAGGTGATGGGATCGGGGTGCTGTCTGTCCATTCTCTGGGTGCTCCTGCTTTATGGGTCTCCACTGAGGGGGCTGCACCATTTGGTGGTCTGTGTGTTCACTGGTGTGTTCTCGAAGCTTGTGGGCCTGGTTTTTCAGATATGTGTTTGATAATTCTGATGATTAATTCAATGAGTTCCCAGGTGGCCATTCTTGTTCGTACAATTAATTTATTTATCAGCTGATGCCTATGGGTGTGCCAGGTAGACGGTGGTTGTTTACTTGTACAAACAAGGTATAGAGTCATTCCACCTCAGCACTTGAACTCAAAATGGAATTGCTTATGGCAAATTATTGCTGTGTAAAATGGAGTAGCCCAGGTTTAGGCACAGCCTGAAAACTGGAGCACAGCCTGCTCACCACAGTCCAGTGGCCAGCTGATTTCTCCTTAAGGTGAAGCCCCCCACAACTAAAGCCTTGCCTGTGTATACTGCCCAGCTTGATTAAATGTGTTTCTACCATCCCCGAGTCAGAATTTCTCAGCTCTGGTAGGAAGCCCAGGAGTGGAACTGCTGGATCAGAATGTATGAGAATATGTGCTTTATTAACCTGATCAAGTAACACCAGGTTGCTCACTGGAATGTACACTGGACCATACTAATATCAGCAATGTATGAAAGCTCTTTATCTTCATAATCTTTTACCAAAACGTAATTTTGTGTAGCTTTCTGTTTCATGCATATATATACATATATTATATATATACATATATATATATATATATATATGGTTTGACTTGTGTTTCTCTGATTTCTAATTATTTGGAGCATTTCTTCCTATACATATTAGCTTGGTGAGTCCTTCGTACTAAAAATTTCCTGTTCAAAGCATTTTCCTGTTTTCAGTTTTGAATTGCTATAGGTTTTCTTTTGACTAACAGGAATAGGTCTGATATTTTTAATATTAACCACTTTTTTTAAACATGACATGTTGTCATTTTTCTCTATGGGTGTTCAGCCAAGTTGTTTTTCCTTACAAAAGTGCTTCTTAATTCTGACTTAATAAGATTTGCCATTTTTAACATACATGCTACTTTAGTCTTTCCCTGCCCCAAGTTCACAAAGATGTTTCTCATACATTTTATTCTATGAACTTCATAGATTTACATACATTTCATGGTGAAGTTTGCAACCCATCTTGCATTCATTTTTGTTTGCAGAATTGGTTTTATTTTTTCTAGATGCAGTGAGAGAAATATCTTTTCCCTATATTTTCTCCATATAACTCTTTCTACCTGTCAACTAATCAAACTGTCCTTTCTCCATGGATTTGCAATGCACTTTTATTAAATATTTTGACTGCATGTACACAAGTCTAGTTTTACCCTTTGTTTTCCATGACCAACTTAACCTGTTTTCTTTTTACCAATGATAAAACTTTTGATGAAAAAAATCATAACAGCATTTTTTAGGCTTTAAATCATATGAAATTGCTCATATTCAATCATTTTTTAACCTAAAAATGGCACTTCCAGGTGGTTCTGACTAACAGGACATCTAAAATCTGCTAGAGTAAGTTTGTTCCTTAAGTTCCTCCTCTTTGATCTTTTTTTAGATTGATTTCTCTCTTTCTACACATTTATTCTGCTATGTACATTTTAGATTAAGTTTAATAAATTTCTTTGTGAAAATCCAACTAGTATTTTTATTGGGTTTTATTGAATTTTAGATCAATGTATAAAAAAAATAGCCACCTTTATAACACCAGGACAGCTAACCAAAGAACATGGGATGTCTTCACTTCTTCAAATAATTACTTTTTTATGTGCTTTATTAAAGTTTTAAATTTTTCTCCACAGAGGTCATGTTCATTCTTTATTAAATTAAGGCCCAGATCCTTTCTAATATTTGTTGTTATTTTAAATAATGTCCTTTTAAATTTTATTTTGAGTCAGTCACTACTGGAATGAAGAAATACTATTGATTTTTCTAGATTGATCTTCTATCTACATATCTTGCTGCATTCTCTTATTACTTCACATAGTTTCCTACTGCAAGTTTGTTGACTCTGTAGGTTTTTCTAGATAGATTATAATATTATCTGTAAATAATGACCGTTTTATCTCTTTCTTTCCCAATTTAAAACTCTTCCCTTTTCTGACCCTACACATTAAGGAGTACTATGTGGAGACACTGGTGCTAACACGGCTTAGAGAAATATATTTTTTTCTTAGTCCTAAGGGGAAATTTTAGTTTCTCCAGTCTTGCCACCTTGAATGCTTGGAATTTTCTTTGTACATCTTGCTACTTTAAAATGACCTCAGAACATTCCACCAGCTGCCCAGCCTAGTTCTTTTGTCTTCAGACTTTAAAAAAAAAATCATGCATAGTTCATATCCTGACTGGGAAGTGAGATCTTGCTATCGGGCCCTATATGTGTCCCTGGAACCTACGCTCCTCCCAGCTGTACCTCGTTTTGCATTTGTATCTAAAACATCTTAAAACATTCAGCCTCTGAACTTGGATACCTCGTGGAAGACTGAAAGGAAAACTGGATTGTGAAAGGCCCCTTTATTTCCTAAAGGGGTGAATCCACACTGCTTCTTCCTAAGTGGTCCAGGGAGGTGCCTTACACTTTAGTGGAGCCCCACCTCCAATTCCTGCACCAGCACTAAACTCTGATACGCGTACAATGCTTGCGCCATAATTGATGACCTTCCTGGGTCTTCTCCATGGCAACCTTAACACCTGTCTTTTTACAGAAACCATCTGATTACTGATAATGATGACATTACCAGCTATTTTCTCTTGTGTTTAAATGAGTTTTAAATGCTTCCATACTACAGGGTTGGCTCCTATAAAAAACAATTTGACTTGAAACGTCTTTCTGTTCTACCTAGAAGTGAAACCTGACTCACAGTGTTATGCTGGTCAGTTAATGTTGCTTACAATTAGATTCCTCCACTGTTTTTGAGAAAAAACAACAACAACAACAACAAAATGATATTTTGAAAGACTGGGTTTAAAGGTCCAGTGTTGAGTGTTGATTATGTTTCCTGGGCTTTTTAATCTTTCTGTGTAAAAGATTTTTGTGTAAAAGATTTTTGTGTAAAAAAACTCTGTGGAGAAGTCACACAACACCAATCAATTAATAACAGACAAACTAATATTTTAGTTGTTATGTAATGACAATAATTATTCCTTTATTGTCTTAAGACAATAGAAAAGAACAAGGAGTCAGAGAGAAAGAGGCTAATTTGCAGTCTCTTATATTATACTAAGATAATATGAGATTAGTACCATCCTCTTTTCTAGGAGGAAACTGTAGATTATCAAGGTCACTCTAAGGCAACTCTCTACAGAGAAACCTGCCTTCCTTTCCTCCTTTCTTTCTTTTCTTCTGAGAATTGAACCCCAGGGGCACTCTACCCTGAGCTATACTCCCAGTGCTTTTTTTTTTTAATTTTGAGACAGTCTCACTAAGTTGCACAGGCTGGCCTTGACCTTACCATCCTTCTGCCTCATCCTCCGGAATCACTGAGATTACAGGTGTGCACCAATACACTGGGTCAGAGAAACATTTTCTGCTTAATTGGTGGGTCAAAAGACAGGCCCTGGAAGTAGAAACTGGCTCTTACTAACTCTTAATGAGGAAGATGGGAAACTCTGTTGGTTCAATAGATCAAAAAGACAGAGTTTTTTTTTTTAAATTACTTATGGGAATCTAAGCAGGTTACAAAGTTCCACTTCTAAATAGGCTTTCATCTATTAAAAAAATGGAAACAATAATCATTCTAAAACAGGAAGTCTCAGGTCCAGATGGGTTTATTGATTCAAGCACCTAAGGAAGAGATTATACCAATTGCTTAAAATACCTTCCAGAAGATATAAGAACATGGAAAACAGCCTAACTCATTCTATAGGACCAGCAATACTCCTCATAATCCTATCAAGCCAGACACGTTTATTACAGAAAAGAAAACAATGAACCAATCTCTGTCATGAACATGGATGCAAACATCTGCAATAAAATATTGACAAATCAAATCCAGTAATGTATAGAAATAATTATACACCATAAAGAGGAGGGATTTCCCCCCACATACTGAAAGCTAGTTCAACATTCAAAACTGAACTATCATAATCCAGTACATCTATAGGCTAATGAAGAAACATCACACAATCATATCAATAGATGCAGGAAAAGTAGTTGTTAAAATCTAATAGTCATTCAAGATAAAAACTCTGAGTCAACTAGAATTAGAAAGAAATTTCCCTAACTCAATAAAGAATAATTTGCAAAAAAATCTATACTTAACTTTACATAATACTTAATGCAAAGAAAAAAACTTTTCTGTTAAAACCAGGAAAAGAACAAGTAATTCCTATTTCATGTCTCCTTTTCAACATCATAACAGAAGTCCTAGCTAATGCAAAAAATAAAAAAAAGAAAGGTATAAAGATTGAAAATGAAGAAATAAAACTATCTGTTTGCTAATGCCATTATTATCTACATAGAAAATATGAAAGAATCAACAAGAAAACAAGTAGTCCTATATCTAAGTTTCAGGATATAAGTTTAATAAATAAAAGTCAATTACCAGCAATAAGCAAATGAAATTTGACATTAAAAACATAGGACGGAGGAGGTTTCAGATGACAGAATATTGGAGGTTGCTTTCCTGGTTGCTCCATGGCATGAAACCAAGAAAGCAGATAGGCAGCTTCTCAGCAAGAAGGGTGCGGGGGAGACTTTACTGAAAATTAAAACTGGGCATTCAAGGCAGACTGGGAACTCAGGAGGTTGGATATAATAAAATAAGGAAGGAATCCCTAGTGCCAGTCCCACTGCCACCAGCGCCAGCCAAAGTGGTCCCTCCGTGAACAAAGTGGAGGGATCAGTGAATTAAAGAAATCAGCATTTATAGGAGGCCAGTGACATGTCTGGGCACACAGAAATCAGAGATCAAAGACACTGCCAGACTCACCCGAAAGGTGGGCTGCACAATAACCTTGGGCGGGAGAGCAGCTGCATCTCTCCCAGCTGCCCACGGTGGACAGAGGAAGAAGCCATTTTGCAGCCACACCCTGGGGCTGGGAGCTGGGGGAGCTGATTCCTGGGAAACCTGAGGTGGGCTCAACGTGTAGGTCTGGAAACCCAGACGGCATGACGTAAACAGAGCCTAAGGAATCAGGAGAAAATCAGAGGTGGAGATGGGCTAACATAGGGACATGCAGGTTGTGGAAGCCCACCTGGCTCCCCAGTCCCTCCCTGTTGAGTACTGGCTCCCAGGACCAGTTGGGGGAGTGGCCCCAGCCAGGAACCCAAAGGCAGGGGCAGGAGTGATTGAGTTCAGAGACTAAACTTGGAAGACCAGGAAACATGGGGTCCCTGGGTGATAGAGGGGAGAAAGGAAGTCAGGGAAGATTCCTGGGGTGCAGTCTCCTAGCGTGGGGCTGGCAAGTGCTAGGCCATGAAGGTGTACTGATTTAAAATCTTCAGACCCATCTCCACTCCACAAAGAACCTGAAGCCTACCTAGGCCTAAACTCTGCCTCCAGGAAGTCCACCTATAGAATCTCCTTTTATGCTTCTGCAACCCACCCTGAGGGTGGAGCACACATCACACTGCAGCCCACTCCAGTTGCTGAAACGGGAAGCTGAGAATTTCAATTATTTATTTCTTATGATTTTGCCATTATATTTTTTTATTTGTTCATGACCGTAGCATGTATTTTGGCATATTATACATACATGGAGTAGAACCTCACATTGTTGAGGTCCTACATGATGTGGAGTTACACTGGTCCTGCATTCATAACCAACATAGGAAAGTTATGTTAGATTAATTCCTATTTCTATTGCCCTTCCCTTCCCTTCATTCCAGTTCTGTTTCTCTGCCTCTACTTATTGTGCGTTAGCATCCACATAACAGAGAGAACATTGGACCTTTGGTTGTTTTGGGGGGATTGGCTTATTTCACTTAGCATGATAGTCTCCAGTTCCATTCATTTACCAGCAAATGCCATAATTTCATTCTTCTTTAAGGCTCAGTGATATTTCATTGTGCATAGATATGACATTTTCTTTATCCATTCACCATTTGAAGGCCACCTAGGTTGGTTCTGTAGCTTAGCTATTGTGAATTGAGCTGTTATGAACATTGATGTGGCTACATCACTGTAGTATGCTGATTCCAAGTATTTGGGCATATGTCATGGAGTGATATAACTGGTTCAAATGGTGGTTCCATTCCAAGTTTTCTGAGGAATCTCCATACTGCTTTCCAGAGTGCTCATACCAATTTGCAGTCTCAACAGCAACGTATGACTGTACCCTTCTTCCCACATCCTTGCCAACGTTTATTGCTGCTTGTATTTTTGATTGTTGTCATTCTGACTGGAGTGAGAAGGCATCTCAGTATAGTTTTAATTTGCATTTCTCTAATTGCTAGTGATGTTGAACATTTTTTTCATATATTTGTTGACCATTTTTATTTCCTCCTCTGTGAAATGTCTGTTCACTTCCTTTGTCCATTTATTGATTGGGTTATTTGGGTTTTTTTTTTTTTTGGTGTTTTTTTTTTTTAGTTCTTTGTATATCCTGGACATTAATGTTCTACCTGAGGTGAAGGTGGCAAAGATAGTCTCCCACTTTGTAGGCTCTCTCTTCTTGTTCTTGGTTGTTTCCTTTGCTGTGAAAAAGAATTTTTTAGTTTGATACTATGTCTTTTACTGATTATTGATTTTACTTCTTGAACTTTAGGAGTCTCGTTGAGGAATTTGCTTCCTAAGCTGACATGATGGAGATTTAGGCCTACATTTTTCTTCTGGTAGGTACAGAGTCTCTGATCTAATAGTTAGGTCCTTGATCCACTTTGAGTTGAGATTTGTGCATGGTAATAGATAGGGATTTAGTTTCATTTTCTTATGTATGGATTTCCAGTTTTCCCAGCACCATTTGTTGAAGGGGTTATCTTTTCTTCAATATATGTTTATGGCATCTTTGTCTAGTATGAGATAACTGTACTTATGTGGGTTTGACCTCTGTCTTCCATTCTGTACCATTGGTCTTCATGTCTGGTTTGGTGCCAATGCCATGCCATTTTGTTACTATAGCTCTGTAGTATGATTTAAGGTCTGGTATTCTGATGCCTCCTGCTTCAATTTTTCTCACTGAGGACTGTTTTGGCTATTCTGGGCTTCTTATTTTTCCAAATAAATTTCATGACTGCTTTTTCTATTTCTATGAATAACATCATCAAAATCTTAACAGGAATTATATTAAATCTGTACAGTGCTGGGGTGGTATGGCCATTTTGACAATATTAAATCTGCTATCCATGTACATGGGAGATTTTTCCATCTTCTAAGGTGTTCTTCAAATTCTTTCTGAACCTGATCTGCTTTAGGTTCTCATCTGTTTGTTGGCCTTGGGTTTGGGAATTCCCTCTGGTTGTCTGTTTTGTTTGTATCTGCTACTGCCCCTTTTAAAACATGGCCAGTGCTACATTAATTGTATAGGTAGTTACTTGGGAAAGATTTTGGCTGGTCAATTTAAAGGTTCCCCTCTGTTGACCATGGTTTGGGGGCTCCTTTCTGGTTGTCTCTTTCTTTTTTGTGCAATCTTGCAATTGGAGTTGATCTGTAAGTTGAAGATACCTATAGGTATAGGCCTGTGTAAGGTAATGTTTTTGCTGTAGCCATCTGGCTTTTGAATAGCTTTCTCGATTATTAAACGATCTTGCAGTTGGAGTTGGTCTGCCAAAGGTACAGTAAGTGGAAGACATTTGTATGTGCAGTTCTGCCTGTTTTAAAGCTTCCTGTCTGTCAATCCTAGTTTTGGTAATCCTCTCCTCTCTGTTTTCTGTATCTGTTACTGGCCCTTTAAGACCTTGACCATGCTGCATTGATCTTGCTGGTAGTCTCTTGAGCAGAGAGATCTTGGCTGCATGGGACACTATCAGTGTTGGTCTAAGAGAAAGACAGTTTACTATAACACAGTCTGGCCCTTGAATGGTTTTTCAGGATTATTATACAATATTGGAGTTCAGTTGTCCTGTTAGGGGTAAAGTATATAAAGGAGAATCTGTATGTACAGGCATTTATGCAGTTGCATGATAGGGGGTCTGAATAGTCAGGAATTAATCTGAAGGTAGGTAGCAAAAGGCACTGTCTCTGGTGTGCAAGGAGAGCAGGACACTAGAAGAGAGGGTGAAAAAAAGATTTAAATCTTTAAACCCGGTGCTGGCACTCCCAGCACTGTTCCTCAGCCCGGCCCCGGGCAGCCTCATATCATCTCACTGTGGGTCACACCTGTCCTAAACTGGAAAAACAACCCCAGAAAAGCTGCCTGGGTTGTAGAGAAATGGCCAAAGAGGACCTGGCCTCTGCCCTGCCTTCTAGCCCCTTTTGTCCATAGGGAGTGGAGGCTGCTGGACACAAAGGATGTGGCAGTAGGTTCCACCACTGTTCGTTTATGACCTGGGGACATGAATAGTCTCCCCTTTGAAGATCTAATGGGACACCCCATTTGGCCAGGGGATATCCATCACTGGGGCAAAGCAATTCTTGCTGTAACAGTATCCCATCAAACTAAATCCCTGGGGAGACTAGAAGAATAAAGAACTTCATCCTGAAAAGAAAAATACAGACAGCCTGTGTTTTGTAGGCAGCCTCTGCAAAAGGGATCTTCAAGGAAGCCTAAAGAAAATGATGGAAAGGGCCTCCTTGATTGCATTTCCATATGCCTAGTATAAGGAAAAGGCCCCAAAGTAGCCTCTGGGTACACCTGACTGTGGGTAACTCACTTAAAGTTGATGGCGTTGTGATAATGATAAGGAAGACAGATCAGGCTGAAATATTCAGTGTTCCAACTCCTTACATGCCATCTGGAAGGAAAAAAGATCAAAGCCCAGTTTTTGTATGTGCCAGGCTGTCCAACCCTCTCCTAGGGTAAAATTTGTTGTGTAAATCAAGTGCACAAATAACATTCATAAGGATTCATAAGGATTTAGAATGTAGATTGAAGAAAAGGTCCAAATCTAGAGAAGACAAAAGAAAGTTATAGGTATGAAAGTATATTTTAGTACAGAAAATCAGAAGGTTAAACAAATGTTTCTGGATGAGAAAGTATTTTGTCTGGTAAAGTGATATTTTTGTGCTAAATTCCAAGATAAAAGAAGACAAAACTGAGGATGTATACAAGTTGTGAATGTTTAAGTAAGTCACAGAAGGTTTTCGGAAGGTAAATCTCAAAAAGTTTGTGATTAAATTGGCTATAATTATCAAAAAGTTATTTAGACTTTAATGTACTGATATGAAGCAAAGTTGAAACACTGATGTGCTCTTATCTATCAAGATAATTTTCTTGTATCAGTTAAGTTTTATTACTTAGAGAAACTAATTATTAAAGGAGTTAGGATTTGTACCTGTTTTAAAGTGTTCTAAATGATTACTTTGTGATTGGTTAAATAAACAACTTATTTTTATAACAATATAGCTGACACTTTAAATATATAGACTTGGTACTAAAAAAGTGAGTTACTGGGCCACAAAAGAGACACAGTGGAAACTTGAATGCTGTTACTTCATAAAAAAGGTCAATCTGAAAATGCTACATCTGATATGATTTCCACTGCATGATATTCTGGTAATGGTAGGGCTGTGGAGACAGTAACATGACCCACGGTTGTCAAGGATTAGAAGGGAGGGAGGGATGAATAATTGGACCCCACTATTTTGGGGGATGTGAAACCATTTTGTGTGATACCATAATGGTAGATACATGACATTATATATTTGCTCAATTCCATAGAATGTACACCATTAGAAGTGAGCCCTAGTGTATACTGTGAACTTTCTGTGATTATTTGTTACTAACCCTAACAAATATACAACCATGATAGAGGATTTTGTTGAGGGGGAAGACTATGCATGTGTGGGGGTAGAGCATATATGGGGAAATGTCTATATCTGCCCTCAATTTGCTGTGAACTTAAATATTTTATAAAAAAGAAAATGTACTTAACAAAGTAGAATAAAGCTTTTTGAAATTAAAGAAATGTGGCAGAAAGGCTTAAAGTGAAAATACGTTTTAAACTATGAGTTTAGATTTGTTTTTATACATTTCTCAATCCTGGGTGTTGGCTATCTCAAGTATCAGGACTCTCTGCAACTATCTTAGGTCCTAACTTTTTATAACATTTATAATTCATTTATAACAAAGTCTGTGCTTCAGCTTCCTTCCTCCTACAGGCTGGTCGGATGTTCTAAGAAATAGATCTAATTTTTAAGTAAAGAAGTTCTACATTTAAAATCTCACAGCAACTACAGAGGAGGCATCAATATGAACTCGAATTTAGCTCCACATTAGCATAGATGGCTACATAAATAAATGTTTATAGATAATGTGTACACAAGGATTAGTGTGCATTCATTTCCCTGCTCTCTCAGCTGAGAGGCCTAGGAGAAGCTACCCCAGTAGTAATGAGCACACTTAGTGCTCAGGTCTTGGTCTCTAACACCTTTCTTCAGTAAAAGAATCAGGGATCCTTGAGGAAATGGTGGAGCCTAGGAGTGGACCAGGAAGTACATAAGATGAACCGGAGCAGTCCACAGTTACAGAAAGTAAGGGAGATATATTTTTTTTTAAAAGCTACAGTTTTGGAGAAGAGGGAGTCAAAGGAAAAATAGAATCCAACTGAAAGAACTTCTACTTGTCAAAACTGGAAGAATCTGAGTAGCAAGATGAAATGATATGACGTATAATCAAAGTATAAAGCAAAATGTTTATGAGTCCAGACTAGTATAAATAAATAATTGAATAAATCAATACATGAGGGAAAATGACACATCTTCCCCAAAGAATAATTCCAGGTAATTTAAATAGGTACTTCATTCCCAAGGAGGTAGCCCACTTTCTGAGTGTGGGCTGCACACAGTGACACTTGACCATTTTGTGTGATACCATAAGCTTCCCAGTGGAGACACTTGACCACCCACTGTGTCACCAGGGGAGGGTCAATGACAACAACGATAAGTTACATTAATTGCATGTGTCCTTGTTGTAATGTGATGAAAGGGGAAGTTTACTTCTGTGATCTTCCTCTCCAAAGTCCACAGTCCCAATTCAATCATGAGATAAACATCAGACAAATCCCAGTTGAGACACCTTCTACAAAACACTTGACGGGGACTCCTCAAAACCATCAACGTCATCGAAAACAAGGAAGATGAGAATCAATCAAAGCCAAGAGGAGTTTAAAGAGACATAATCACAAAAGTCCTATTTTATCCTAGATGAGCTCTTGGAATGGAAAAAAAGACATGAGGTAAAAACCAAGTATGGGTTTTAGTTAATAATAATGTGTGTCACTATTGGTTCATTAACTGTGACAAATGCAGATAAATTGTGTGAACTATCTGGAAGCTTCGTGTACTATATTATTAATTTTTTCTGTTAGTCTAATACTATTTTAAATCAAGAAACACTTATTAAAAAGAAAAAAAATACCCAAGCCTTCTTGGAGTCTTCCAAGTATAGTCTTCTGAGGTGGGTGGTGGCATTGAGTGTCTTTGCACATTTCCAAGCATGTTACGTGGTTATGAATGAAAGGGATTGAGAATGAATGTTGCTCTGACTTCCCAGGTTAAAGAATGTCCACCTGCAGAGGGAGCCAGGGGCCTCTACTCCTGTGTGCCCAGGTGTGCACGTCCATGCATGTCCCATGATTGTTTCTATGCAGGAAAATAAGCAATTTAATCAAAGGCAAGGATTTCACCCTGCCTACAGACTTGAGAGAGAATCTATTTATAAATGTGTGATATACATGCGTGCATGCAAGCGTGCATGCACACACACACACACACACACACACACATCAGATATGAATGACTTGGGTGCAGCTCCTTCACTCAGAGCACCTGCTGTCCAAGAAGTAGATTTTTTTTTTGCAAAGAGGATCCTAGAATTCCTGGGAGTAAGTGCCCATCAGGGCCAAGGCACATTCCTGCAGCCCTAGAGTTTTCCTTTAAACTGTCTTGTCACCACCACAGATGGGTGATTGCGCCAGTCTTTTTTACAATTCTTTCTATACCAGGAAACACCATTCCCTGGATGCCTACCCTGCGTCCTGCCCCCTGCTGGCCCCCATTCTGCTTTGCTCTTATTTTCAAGGCCCCAGGCATTACCTCAGAATAAACTAAAATCTCTTCAAATTGGATCCTTGAATAATTCCAGAGGGGAGAGTTTCTTTGTAAATTCTGTTTGCTTATGGATTCTGTACAGTGTTTGCAAATTCCGCAGGCCCGGAAAGCCTCCAGACTGATTTAAATCCCTTTTCCAATTACCCAGCACCATCAAAGATGTCACAGGCTGGAAGCAAAAATCCAGAAGGATTGTTTTCTACAGAGGGTGTGTGTAAAAGTCCAGAGTTTTTAACAAAGCATGTTGCTTGCAGGGTAAGGTCACCTGGACACCAAGACGTGTAGCTCCTGGAAGTCAGTCTTGTCCTGTGGGCTCCAGAAAAATCAGAGGATGAGGAGGTGGGCCCTGCCACTGGCAAGTGGTCAAGTCTTTCCCAGCATGTGGAAGATTTTGAACAAATTGAAAAAGAACATTTTAGAGCTCTGCCACCCACATTCAGCTTGGAAGCTCCCAAGAGCTGCAGAGACGCTATGGCTGCAAGCAGGTTGTTAACAGTTGGCCCTCCCACTGCCCAAAAGTTCTTGCATGTGAGAAATCTGCAGGTCTGATTGGCCAGCGGCTGGGTTTTTCTCTCTCTTTTTTTTTTTTTTTTTAGAAGAACCAGGTGGGTGATTGATGAATATTAGGGTGGGGATTCTTTGTTAGCTCATCTCAGAGCCCTGGGGATTTGGGGATTCTCACGTGGGAAGGGGAATCTTGGTCACCACTGAGAGGTCCTTTTGTGGCTTCTTGGAGCTGTCTCACTTCAAAGAGGATGAAGCCTCAGAGCATTTCTCCCCAGGAAAACTCACTCTCCCCTCCCTGGAAGAAAGAATGGTCCTATGCCCTAAAGTGCACGTCTTATTCAAGAAGTGAACCAGCGACAGCATGCAGCCTTCAGAGGTTCATAATGCATGTGCATTCATGTCCCTTACTCTTTACATAGGGGATGATCATAGGGACCTTTCATATGCTCCTCGTCCCCACCCCCGAGGCACTTCTTGGCTGAAGCTGGTGGCACTGTCAACAGGTTGGGAGATCCATGGCATTGGTAGCCTGGTCCTCTGCTGTGTTGCCTATGCTGATTTCCAGATCTCTCTGATCAGGGGACTTAGAACCTCTTCCTGTTACATTCTCATTCGATTTCTGATCTGGGATGATATGCAGAATATCTTCCATGAGCAAGAACTGATGCCACAAAGTTCTTCTGAGTCGACTACAGGGACTTTCCACTGCAGGGACCTTATTTTGGGGGGGAGGATATTGTCTCTCCTTCCTTTCATCCTGATCTTGGCGCTGTATAATAGCCCCTCCCCTTCTTTATGGGAGACACATTCCAAGGCCCCCATGTGGATACTAGAGACCATGGAGAGTATCAGACCCTAATACAAGCACTGTGATAGCAGTCTCAAAATCAGGATGGTTTTTTAAATTGATTTTTTATTTATATATGACAGAAGAATGCATTACAGTAGTGATCATCACATTTCATCATCTTTAATAACCCTCTTCACCTCCTATCTCACCCTATCTAGAGTTCATCTATTCCCTCACACTCCCCTTCCCTACCCCACTATGAATCAGCCTCTTTATATATATCAGAGAAAACATTCAGCATTTGTTTTTGGGGGGATTGGCTAACTTTGCTTAATATTATCTTCTCTAACTCCATCCATTTACCTGCAAATGTCATGATTTTATTCTCTTTTATTGCTGAGTACTATTCCACTGTGTATATATGCCACATTTTTTATTCATTCCTCTATTGAAGGACATCCAGGTTGGTCCCACAGTTTAGCTATTGTGAACTGGGCTGCTATAAACATTGATGTGGCTGTGTCCCTGTAGTATGCTGTTTTTAAGTCCTTTGGGTATAGACCAAGGAGAGGGATGGCTGGGTCAAAAGATGGCTCCATTCCCAATTTTCCAAGGAATCTCCATACTGCTTTCCATATTGGCTGCACCAATTTGCAGCCCACCAACAGTGTATGAATGTGCCTTTTCCCCCTCATCCTCACCAACACTTGTTGTTATTTGTCTTCATAATATTTGCCATTCTGACTGGAGTGAGATGAAATCTTAGTTTTGATTTACATTTCTCTAATTGCTAGAGATGATGAACATTTTTTCATGTGTTTGTTCATTGATTGTACATCATCTTCTGAGAAGTGTCTCTTCAGGTCTCTGGCCCATTAATTGATTGGGTTATTTGTTTTTTTGGTGCTTAGCTTTTTGAGTTCTTTATAAATCCTAGAGATTAGGGCTCTATTTGATATGTGAGGGGTAAAGATTTGCTCCCAAGATGTAGGCTCTCTATCCACCTCACAGATTGTTTCTTTCACTGAGAAGAATTTTTTTTTAGTCCATCCCATTTATTGATTCTATTCTTGATTTTAATTCTTGTGCCAAATGAGTCTTATTAAGAAAATTGGGGCTGGGCTGGGGATGTGGCTCAAGCGGTAGCGCGCTCGCCTGGCATGCGTGTGGCCCAGGTGCGATCCTCAGCACCACATACAAATAAAGATGTTGTGTCTGCCAAAAACTAAAAAAAAAAATAAATATTTAAAAAATAAAAAAAAAGAAAATTGGGGCCTAATCCCACATGCTGGAGATTGGGGCCTACTTTTTCTTCTATTAGATGCAGGGTCTCTGGTTTAATTCCTAGATCCTTGATCCATTTTGAGTTGAGTTTTGTGCATGATGAGAGATAGGTTTAATTTCGTTCTGTTGCATATGGATTTCCAGTTTTCCCAGCACCATTTGTTGAAGAGGCTATCTTTTCTCCAATGCATGTTTTTGGCACCTTTGTCTAATATAAGATAGTTGTAATTTTGTGGGCTAGTCTCTGTGTCCTCTATTCTGTACCATTGGTCTACCAGTCTGTTTTGGTGCCAATACCATGCTGTTTTTGTTACTATTGTTCTGAAGTATGGTTTAAGGTCTGGTATAGTGATGCCACTTGCTTTACTCTTCCTGCTAAGGATTGCTTTAGCTATCCTGGGTCTCTTATTTTTCAAGATGGCTTTAAAACAACTAACAGGTAGGTAGTATATACAGCATGGATACGCAAGACAAGGGAATGATTGATATCCCAGTGGGATGGATCAAGATGGGATGAGATTTCATTACTCAACTCAGACAGGTGCACAATTTAGAACTCATGAATTGCTCATGTCTGTATTTCTCCATTTCATGTTTTCTGACTTCTGTTTGAGATAGCAGATCATCTATGGAAATTTGGTAAACTATGGGAAGCCAAATTATGAATAAAGAAAACTAATGTAATATATCATCTGGCCTCTTCTGTGTCTTCTATCCACCAAGAATAGATCCCCCATTCCCAAGGGGCCTATCTCTACTCTGGTCTTGTGCGGTTAGTGACAAACTCAATCAAGTAAATGCTTCCTTGGTCTGAAAGCTAAAACCTCTTATTCCTTCTGTTCCAGGCACATGGGAGAACTACTAGCTCTATTGGTGGCTCATTGTGCTCAGGTAGGGGATGCAGTCTTGTAGCTGAATCATTTTCACAAATACGATCTGCCAAAATTCAGAATGACAACTTTTTCTATTAGGAGTTGACAAAATGCCACCCCATAGGCTTTATGTTACGTTGTATGAATGAATCTCTCCTGGTTGTGGGTGGTGACAGACAAATCAACTGGAACCCCAATGATGTGTATATGGAAATCCCAAGTCCCTGGAACCCTTTATGGAAAAGGGTGTATTACTTGAATGTTTCTTTGTATTTGAACCAGTGGATGTGCTCAGCTCTGCTGGATGAAAGACTTAGGAGAACACTGTTCAGAAGCCCTAGTTCAGCTCCTCGGGTGATGGGACTCATAGGTTCCCAAGGCTTGGAGCTATGTCTACCTGGCTTTTCTCACTGGTCTCCGAAAAACGAAACATGACCACCAAGTGTGCCATGAATGGAAGCCGTCTCTCTTGCTGCCATTGCCATAGTGCTGTCTGGCTTGAATAAGCACTGGGGTTTCTGAGAAGAGAGGTTTTGCTTTAGATTTGAGATGCCCAGGAAGGTTCCTGAGAAGCAAAAAAAAAAATTGACTTGTGCTTTGAAGAGTGACATTTGAAGGATCCGAAGGGACTCTCGGGAATTGTTCTAAAACATGGCACTGCACCATCATGAACACGGGCTTCCTTTCTCTTCCACCCTTCCATTTTTTGGAAATGAAAGACCACCCAAATGGTGTTCACCTCTACCCTTCTCCCAATGATCACGTCTGTCCCTGACCTCACTCAGGTATTTAGTTGATGATACTAATCAAGTCTTCCAAATAAAGGACTAATAGTAAGGGGAACTTCGTAAGCCATCTGAGTGATAAAACTTCTTCCAGCCAGTGTAGATTTTTCCCTTAGATTTCTTCTACTGTTCATGGGTTTTGCCTCGTCACTATTACCATGACTTCAGTTTGGGTTTTATTAAATTGTAGAAAGAATCACTTTAGAAACATCACTTTTTCCTCTGTGACCAAATCATGCCCTGTGAGCAAGATGGAAGAAAGTGTGTGTGTGTGTGTGTGTGTGTGTACGTACAGGAGTGAGGGAACATCGGTAGAAGTGGTGAGAAATTCATGAAGCCATTGGGAAATAATGAGTAAGATTCCTGGAACTATGGCTGCACTGATTTAATACTTCCTAAATAAGATAGGTCAGTCACAGGTGTGCATTAAGTTATGTGAGTCCTGCCTATTTTCTGCATCAATATCTTCCCTTCATTCTAATAGACTCAGATTATCTTATTTCCCCTCCCTTTCTTCCAATTAGGGCCTGCGCTTAAAATCTTTATCCACCCTACGATGTAAGTGATAGACGGCAGGTCATTCAAGGACTGCTTGTAAGGCTCTTTTCTACTCTAATTAGGTTATACTCAGACAATAAGCTCGGTGGTTACAATTTGTGAAATACCAATTATAGGATGATTGGTGTGGAAGGGTTTTTAAGTAGAGGCCTTTGGGGGACCCTACAGAATACCAATGATGGTATACCTGATCCACCTAAAGATAAGGCCAACTTTTACATGAAGGGATTTAGTGAAAGGTGAACATGAAGGTGAAAAATTATACTTGAACATAATAGTTCAGCACACTGAAAAACTGGTGCTCCTGAATTGGGTGAATATTTCCTCCCTTTTCTTTTGGCTGCTTAACTACAGTTATTTAAAATTCAGAATCTCCTCGTAAAGGTTTAATAGATTTGGACGCAGGCAACAGATTATCTGTTCTAATCAGTCAATCCTCCAACATTTCTTGAGGGTCTATACAGGAAAAGCATTTTTTTCTGTTAACACTACAGGATACACAATAAACACATGGCTACCTTTTCTGACCTGGTTCTTCAATAATCAGAAGTAATTTATGTAAAGCTCTCAGTACTTAGTACAAAAGAAATACCCAATGAGTCATTGCGATGGTGGATGTTTTATTACCATCATTACAGCTCCAACATTCCCTGGGTGCTTGGCTTTGAATGAGTTAATCAACCACTCCCAGCCTCAGTTTCCTCCTTCAGGAGGGAATGGAGATGATACGGCAGGTCTCATTTTATAAATCTGTTGTGAGTCTTAGATCACATAAAACTGCTTTGAAACTCTGAATCAGCAAACAGATTGAAAGAGCTGTCATTTGTTGGTTCAGTGGACAAGAGTTGAGTTCCAAACAGGTGCTCTTGCCAGCTCTCTGGTACCTGGAGCAGGCTTCAGAAGAGGTCTTGGGCCATATCTACTGAATTGGCTGCCAGGGGTATAAGTCCAATTCTTTGTTGAATTGGGTGTACAGGTGATTATGTCATCCATTTGATCAGTCATTCAACATTGATTTCTTGGTAGATTCATGAGAGACAGGTGGGGAGGTATGTGGATAAGGGATGACTGAGTCCCAGTGAGCTTCTGAGGTGACTCAGGCCTCTGACCTTGGACTTTAGCTGCTGCCTTCCAAGAACCATGGGGCAGGGCTATTGGAGATGCCACAGAGAACCTCTGCAGGACCCTTGGAAGGGCTAATGGTTTGTTGAGTTCTTGGCTCTATGATAACCGTTATGGAACACTATGTGGAAGGTTGTTGCATAATGAGCCTTTAGTTGACTAATAGGAAGACATTTTTATAATCTATCTAAGGGAATTGAACTCCCTTATTAAAACAAACTGCAGACTCTCTGAAGTCTTAGTCCTCGCTTGTAGTAGACTGCCCAGGTAAGGCAAGGCATTCGGGCCAAGTGCATCTCCTGTACTCCTCCTAAGTGTTATATGTCCCATGGGTTTGCTCTCTTTAATTACTGGGCCACCATTGCTTTGGCCTTCTTTCTAAAACTCTGTCCCAGCAGGGAACAAAAGTTTTCTGAGTTCTTGAATTTTCGGGATTAGAATTTTCTACAAGACTTAATACCATAGAGGTTTACAAAAAAGGAGAAAATAAAGAAATTGTCAAACGCGGAGCATGGTTTTTAATGGTTTCATCCACTGTCATTTGCAACACAATCTCCTGCGACGTGAACCAAGAGGTATATATTCTTAACCCAAGTATAAAAAAAAATTTTTCAAAATGCCCCAGCTTCCAGCTTTCCAACCCCTCCCATTCCCTGTTGATTGTACCTTAGTTACTTTATATATTGACACTTTATGTATTTTGAACCCAAGCCAAAGTCAATAAACAGCTTTGAAAGATCCTCCACGTAGCAGTTATCTTAGCCTAAGGTGCAGACCTTGGCCCCACTGACTGGCAGCTCTGTAATGCTATCTGATAAATGACCTCACACTTGTCACACTTCTGCACAGTGGCCTTTTCTCTATGACAGGTCCTGGCATTTAGATGAAAAAAAAAATCGAATTCAATGCAAGCATCTGCACAGGGATGGTGCTAACCAGTATGGTGACCTTGAAAAGGCACCACTTGGGTCTGTGTCAGGGGCAACGCCACTATGGTCTGGATCTGCTGTCATGCTCGCTTGAGACCACATTCCCTGAGGGCTGTTCTCAGCCAGACTGAGTGTACCAATGGCCACTTATAAGGCAGGTTCATTCTGGTGACACTCAGGAGACCTCCTCTAGGTAACTTAACTAGAGAACCCGCCAAACCTAACCTAGAACCGAGTTGCAGTCCAAGGCTCCTGCTGCCCAACTTTCTGCTCTGTTTCCCTTTCCATAGTTATCAGACCTTCACTGTGGTCTGAAGATGTTTCGTAACTCTCTGGAAGCCTCCCCCAGTAAATCTTCTGGACATCTAATCTCCTTCTGACATTTGCTTCTCAGCAGACCCAGACTAACAGCCAGGAACCCAGGGGCTGTTTGGTTTCCAATTGGAGCTGCATTTCCCAGTGTAACCCGTGTAAATTTGGAGATCCATGTGTTTCAGCCCTCCGGACATCTGCCGCCTCTGGGTGGTCCCTGTGGCTCAGAGCACCACCTTTGAGCTGGCTGCATTGGAGCAGAGTGGAATCTGCTTTCTTCTCTCAGGGCTTTTCCCTCTGTGTCCTATGACAGCTGTGTCACAGGAGAGGACATTAATACTTAGCAGCTTCCAGACTGGGAGGCTGACTTTTCAGGAATACAGCCAAAGCAACCCACCTGGGCCTGTCTATACTGTATTTTCCAAACCATTCCATGACTCTTTGGCAATCTAAGTGGTCAGAAGGTGCTGACAGTGGAAAAACAAACAAAAAACAAAAGAAAACCAGAAACCTCTTATTTTGGAAATTTTGAAAAAGGTGGACGTGCCATCACTGGGCCAGTCAACAATATGCTGATTGTTTGAGAAAGAAATTTAAAAAACAAACAAACAAACAAACAAACAAACAAACATCTGCCTGTATCCATAGTTGCATTGGAGAGGACTACACAGGCCAAGTGTGAGCTAAGGGAACTAAGAATGTCATGGTACAAAATGATTGCCAAGAGTCCAGTTTCCATAAGTCTCTGCAGAATTTTGCAATACAAACAATAAAGAAGCATTTAAGTAGGGCATCAGAATATTTTTGTTGTCTTATAATTTTGCATGTATTTTATTTTGTAACATGCCCACAGTCCCTATGCAGTTAGAAAACTCCTGACCCACTATGTGTCCTCAAATGTTTACCATTTCATCTCTGAGGAATGGACCCTGATTTGCAGTGCGTGCCGGTCTCCATGGCCAATCTCAGGCTCTCAGTATGATTTGACTGAACATGTTTTTGAGAAGAGATGCATACACTTGGCTCCCATGAGCAGTGGGGAGCAGCATCCCTCTTGTTCTAACTTCCCCTATACTTCTCTACTACACAACAGGCAAGGAAATCTCTGGGAGTAAGAAGACTAACTTTGCAAAATGTTATCTCAAGGAATCCTTGTCAAATTAGGATTAAGTTATGTTAAGGATTAAGTCATGCTTAACAAAATCCCTGATTTCTTCAGAATTTGTTTTTTGTAAATAATTTGTCTTATACTTTGGATCTGGAATGGGTTGATGGGTTGGTCCCCCACATGTGGCATGATTGGGAGGCAGTAGAACACTTAGGAGGTGGGTCCTGGTGGAGGATCACAGGGGGTGTGCCCTTGAAGGGGACAGTGGGACCCTGACTCTTTGTCTTTGCATTCTGTTATTAGGTGAGCAGCCTCCTCTGCCACACATTCCTTCATGACACACTGTGCCACCACAGGCATAAAGAACAGGGCCAGACAACCATGAACTTAAGCTTCTGAAACCACGAGCCAAAAAAAGTCTTTTTCCTTTAAGTTGTTTATCTTGGGTATTTTGTCACGTGATGGAATGCTGACTGACACAATATGCTTTATTCCTTAGTGTAAAACACCTATGAACCAAAGAAAATGATTAGAATGACTATTAGAAAGGTAATCAGAGGAAAAATGCCTTTCTCTTCCTAAAAAAAATACAATGGGGCTTCTCTGCCAGGAAGAAATTGTTTCCAGGTCCAAGTACTTGGGCAAATCAGGTTTGGAGATCAACTTCACACTTAACTTACCAGCCCAATAATAGCTAATAGATTTGAAAAGATTCTTATTGGGACTATGAACCACTAAGAAAAGTTGATAAACACTCTCATTCTTGCTACAGGAAAAAAATGCACTTACACTTTAAAGTGTGCCTATAATTACACGGAGATCATGGGATCCCCTTTCTCGCCTCTCTAGTTTATTCATAAGCCCTACATCAAGAACATCTAAAGTGATTCTATAGAACTCTTTTCTCTATACCTGCTACGATTTAAGCACGTCCTCCAAAAATTCATGTGTTGGCACTAAATCCCCTGTTTTATATATTAATGGTATTGAGAAATGTGGCCTCTGGGAGATAATTAGGATGATAGGAGATCATAGGACAGGGTCAATATTACGGTATTAGTGGATTTTTGTAACAAGAGGAAGAGAGACTTGAGCTAACATGCTCACCCTGTCTCACCATGTGGGTACCCTCTGCCATGTCATGACCCAGCAAGAAGGCTCTCATCAGATGCTGAGCAGATACTGGAACCATGCTTTGGACCTCCTAGCCTCCAGAACCAAGTGCGAAATTAACTTGTCTTGTTTATAAATTACCCAGCTCTTGTTATCCTGGTATAGCAACAGAAAATTGATGAAAAAAAAATACCTAAAACTTTCCAAATCTAAGCTGGTAGACCTCAAGAGAGTTTTGCATAGGAAATGCAATTGCTCTATATGTGAAAACATTTCTTGTAAGATTTATTCAGACCAAGTCTGTGGAATCCCACAAAGAGGTATGATTTTTTAAAAACCCTAATATTATATTCTTCAGTGGCATTTCTGTACACAGAGGTCTCTGACTTCTCTTAGGATTCTGTAAACTGTCTGAGTAATTAACATGCACCGGGGTGACCATATTTTAGCATTGCTTATTTCACAAGGGTGAGTGCTGATTAATGAGCCGACCTACGTTGAAGTGTCAGGAGTGGCAATGGGGAGGGAGAGAGAGCTGGGAGAGGTGCAGAGAGATGAGGTCCTTGGGTGAGATGGACTGGAAAGTATAAAGGAGTCTCATTAAAAATGCATGTGGTAGAGCAAGAAACCTCTAAGTGGCCTCATTTTTGTTCCTTTCTAAAAGATTTCCTGCTCCGGCAGGCCTCCAATGGGTGTATTAGGTCACTTTCTCTTTTCTGTTCCAAGCACTCTTCCATTTCTTTTAATTTCTGCAGTAATCGTCATCACTGTGCAGCGGTTCCTGTGCCACGATTTCACGGAAACAAACTTCCGTAAAAGAAAGAGCCTTAGCTTAGCATTAGCATTAACTTCTAAAAGTTGTCCCAATGGTCCCAGTTTTCTTCAGTACTGAATGGGCCAAATTCTGTCACATTGATCTTTAGGGATCAATAGGTGATCGATTGATCATTTTTTTTCCATTGGTCGTCACGGGTATTTGGTTTTGTAGGGATTTTAAATTATTTGTTAATTTTGTTTTTCAACTTGTGACAATGTTTTATGTGAGCTTTCCAAAGAGCCTCATATTAAAAGAAAACTTGTCTTCTTGATTCAATCCAGATCAGATGCCTTCCATGTGCTAAGCAGAGAACCTGGTGCAGGGGTTGAATGTCTGGTGAAAATAGACATGATTCCTGCCATCAGAAGCAGAGTGGAGACTGTTTACAGAGAGAGCACACAAATAAATCACACCTGAAATACTTGTGCAAAGACGAGGCATGAGGCGCTAAGAAAACGTGTCACGCAGGACTCGGTGAGGGAGGACCAGGGGTGACTCCCAGAAAAAGTGATGATGTGCTGCAGTCCTAAAGTGACAGAGAAGCAGCCAGGAACTTGAGCAGGTGGGGACATCTGAGCAGAGCAAACTTGTGCTCAAGGGAACCGTAGTGATGGGAGAACACAAAATGTACAAGGATCAGAAAAAGACGATGACTGCTCAATGTGAGTTAAAGAATAGGAATAAGGAGAGAGTGAAAATGATAAACATGAAATCTGGGATTGTTGTTATTTTTTAAAATATTTTAAGGTGCAGTTGGACACAATACCTTTATTTTTATTTATTTATTTTTATGTGGTGCTGAGGATCGGACCCAGGGCCTCCCATGTGCTAGGGGAGCGTTCTACCACGGAGCCACAACCCCAGTCCAGATTGTTGTTATGGTAGGTAGGTGAGGAATACCAGAGAGGAGTGATCTGGGAGGTGAGCACTGGGGACTGAAACTACATTGTAATACAAATGTTCCCCTTTATTCTCAGGGGACTGGTTCAAGGATTTCTCCAGAATACCAAAGAGGATGCTCATGTTCCTTATATAAAATGGCAGAGTGTTTGCATAGAACCTACACATCATCTCTTGTATGCTTTAAATCTTCTCTAAACGACTTATAATATAAAGTAAATTTTATGTAAATGGCTGCTCTACTGAGTTGTTTAAGGAATGATGACGAGAAATGAAGTATGTACACGTTCAGTACACATGATATTCTTTCCCCAAACATCTTTCCATCTGAGGTTGGTTGATTTCTTGAATGTGGAGCCCACGGAATACAGAGAGCCAACTGTACCTTTTTTGTTTTTTAAACTGGTTAGTGTTTGTGTTAGCTTTTTGTGGTTGTGACCAAAATACCTGACAAGAACAACTTAGAGGAAGGAAAAGTTTATTTTGGCTCAGAGTTTCCAGAGGTTCCGTCCTTGGCTGGCTGATTCCATTGCTCCAGGTCAGAGGAGAGGCAGAACCTCATGGCAGAAAGACCCAGTGCAGCAAAGCTTCTCAGTCCAGGGCAGCCAGGAAGCAGAGAGAGCGTGTGAGGAGCCAGAGAGACAAGATACAATCCCTCCTCCAGCCACACCCCTCCTGCCTGCAGCTACCACCCAGCAGAGAGTTGTCCTTTCAAATCACTAGTCCATCAAATGGTTTTATCTTCCAGTTAGTTATAACTCTCATGATCTAATCATTGAACCTTCGAATACTGCTGCATTCTATCATATGAGCTTTTGGGAGAACACCTCATATCCAAACCATAGCGTGGGTACATAAAAGTTCATTATAATATTGTTCATTTTTTTATATATCCAAAATATTTAATATGACTTTTTTTTCCTAAAATAAGGCCAATGAGCCTGAAAGGAAAAGAGAAGAGGAAAGAGGCAGAGAAATGAAGCTGTAGGTCACTTCCTCTGAGTCACCTTCATCTTCATCCTTCTCCTCATAACCACTTTCCTAATCTTTTTTGCCTAAATTCATCTCCTCGGTTCCTCTGGCTGCACACGTAGGGTTTTTCCAATGTTAGTGACATTCACATTCTCAACACAGCCACTTCTATAAATCCATTTACATTCCATTTGAATTTCATTTCTAGCATTATCACTTTTCCCATCTTTCCTATAACTTTTCTCTTTGTTGGCAAAGTCCCTCTTTTGAATATTCTTTTTGTGTGTGTGATGGGGGCCGGGATGTCATATTGGTTGATGATGACTTCCCCCTGGAAGACAAGGAGGCAGTGCAACTACATCGTTGGCTGTCTGTGCAGAAATCAAAACAGAGGAGCAGTGGCCAGCCATAGACAGACTTTGCAGGCGGTGATGTGGTTGGTCAATGACCATGATGCACATCTGTTATCTACACTGTGATTGTGGGCCAAAGACCAAGCAGTAGAGTTTGTACTTTCTGCTACTGCACACCATTAATATACTGTAGTAACTGAAATTGGAACCATGTTTTTGAAGGACTGGTGTTATTTAATGGAATTGTGGTACCGTGCATATGGGAACTCTGCAAAGTGCAGACTGCTTGAATCTACATGTGAGCCAGAAAGAATCTTTCCGTTTGGAGAACGTGGAACAGAGAAGAAAGCAGAGTTTTAAGAAAAATGAAAGACAGCACAGCTTAGATGGGAAGGAGGGGAAAATTTGGAATCTAGGATTCCAAGAAGTGAAATGCAATATTGGGAATGGTAGCAGATATCTGTTTAAAGAATACAGAAAGTTGGGGGGTGGAAAGGCAAAGATAATGGACACTGACTGAAGGAAGAAAACTCTCAAGGGAAAAATCAGAGGAGAACCAACACCGGCTACTCTTGCCTTAACATTTTGCTATGCTGGTCAAGTGACCATTAATAATTACATGGAGAATATCTGATTCATTTCTTTTTTCTATTTCTTGTATGTGATGTTTTCTTTTGTGTTTCAAAAGAAGAGATTATTATTATAAGGGCAAAGGTATCAAAAACATACATTTGAGAAAAGATAGCCTCTTCAACAAATGGTGCGGGGAAAACTGGAAATCCACAGGTAGTAAAGTGAAATTAAACTTCTACCTCTCACCCTTCACAAAACTCAACTCAAAGCGGATCGAGGACTTAGGCATTAGACCTGAGACCCTGTACCTAATATAAGAAAAAAATAGGCCCAAATCTCCATCATGTCAGCTTAGGAACTGACTTCCTCCATAAGACTCCTAAAGTGCAAGAAGTAAAATCAAGAATCAACAAATGTGATGGACATCATTATCCAAAGTACATGTATGAAAACGCTAATTGGTGTGAATATGCTTTGTATATAACCAGAGATATGAAAAATTGTGCTCTATATGTGCAGTATGAACTGTAATGCATTCCACTGTCATATATAAATTATAAAATTAATTTAAAAAAAGAATCACCAAGTGGGATGGAATCAAACTAAAAGGCTTCTTCACAGCAAGAGATTATTATAAAAATATGATCATCATCAAGCAGTTGTGGGTGAGTGGCCACTTAGATACTTGCACATATTTGTACACAAGACTTATGTTCGCAACTTTCCCCTTGCAGTGCAAGCTTGCCATACATAGTCATTCCCATGTTGCTACCAAGAGCTTGGGATTCACTGTGGGATGTGATGGACAACATCTGGATGAGAGTCAGTGAACGGGTTTGGAAGATGTTAAAGAGAATTGAGAGTGCACAAGAAACACTTTGCCCTACCCATGAAGTGAGCTCTCAAGTGATCCTCTGTAAATACAGAAATATGGGCTTTTTTTTTTTATCTTTTGCTTTTCAGATAGTGTAGATGAGTCAAATTCCCTTATAAGCTCCTATAGGATTGAAAAAGAGAATATTGCTTAGAGGTCTCCACGTGTACTTCTCAAAGGGCTCACGACAAATGACACAATATTTTGAGAATGAAGTGAAAACTGTGTCCTGAGCAATCAGACTAAATCCAAAGCCAACCTCTGAATGCATTCAGTACATTTGAAAACAAATGCCCCCCTACAAATGAAAGATCCAGGATTGGAACTTCTTGGAAATTGCTGTTGCTTAGATATAAAGCCACCTTAATATTTCACTATGGAGAAAGTCCCTACAGATCTCAGGTTAGTGTCTTAAAAAGCAGGGGGGGGGTTGCCGATAAATTTGGAGAACTGTCATCTCATTGGGTATAAAACATGATTTCTAATTTTATTATTTTGACTTCCTAAATATTCAGCCTAATGGTACAGTACCCTTAAAAAATCTGAGAATGTTTTTAGATTTAAAAGTAAAATGGATTCAGTTCTGGGTTTCTGCACAATTCTTGGGAGTACATTGAAACATCTTGATAGTTTTCAGAGTGGAGCTTCTTTGCATGAACTCATCAGCCTTTGGAATAATTTTAGGATTTTGAACTGTGAATATTCCTATTCCTAGGGGAAGGGGCGAGCGGGAGCAGGATTTAATAATATTATTATTATTTTTTTCTTTAGGGTACCATGGATTAAACTCAGGAGCACTCAACCATTGAGCCATATCCCCAGCCCTATTTTGTATTTTATTTAGAGACAGGTTCTCACTGAGTTGCTTAGCTCCTCACCATTGCTGAGGCTGGTTTTGAACTTTTGATCCTCCTGCCTCAGCCTCCAGAGCCGCTAGATTACAGGTATATGTCACCGCACCCAGCTATTATTTTAATTATAAAGAAAAATAAAATTAAATTCTAAGGTTTTCCCCCATTAACATAATGAAAATGGAAACCCTGTAATGTGGGGAGTGTATATTTCAGTTATCATCTAGAAGCTTTGTCTACACTTGTTGATATTTTATGCTAAGTAAACATGAGCCCTCTCCTTAACAACACAACAAATTTCCCCACTTTTTGAGAAGCCTAAAACAGAGCCAATCTTTAAAGTAAACAATGAGGGGTAACTTGAGAATTATATTTGTGGTTTTAGATGAAGATTTTATAGTGATTTCAATTGGGGAGTCTCTTTCTGAAAAGCAACCTGAATGCTGCTATGGTGACAGAAAGATAATAGTGTATATTTTACAAAGAAATAGGTATTAAGATTTTTATTTTGCCTAATATTCATAAGAGTATGTTGGAATTATTATCATTATGATTACCATATTTCTGATAAGAGAGTGAAATTTGAGATATGAAATGTAGTTTTCATTGGGATTATCTGCTTTCTGTAATAGCAAGGAAGATAATGTGAAAAAACTCTCCTGTTGAGTCAAGAGAAAAAAATAGATGAAAAGGAAAAAAAAATATTCTTAAAACTTTTGCTCTGAGGGTTTTTGCTGATGCAGAGAAAACAACTGAAAAAACGGAAGTTTTGGCAAACAAATTGGGCAAGGAGATAGAAGTCAAAGTCCGCCCAGCATGAGTGTCGGATATACCCTCACTCCCATTTAAAGCTAAGACTCAAAGGTCTTCAGTTTTTATCAAGAGTGAACCACACCCTGATTTACAGCCAGGGGCTGTGTCGGGGGAATCTCAAGACTCAACCGGGACCCCAGTGGTCTTATACCAGGGTTGCCCTCACAACTGGCAGAAGCAAATAAGCCTTGTCTCTATAGGAAGGTACCACATCCTAGGCCTTATACCTACAAGTTTTTATAAAATATCATGGTCAAAGATAGGAAGGTACACAAGGAAATATGACACCAGGATAAACCAATCAGAATAAATAACAGAAAAGAGAAAGAACCCACAGTAGCTTCAGATATTAGAATGATCAGATACAGATCATAAAGCAACACATAAGTTTTTTTCTTCTTTTGTGTGAAATTTCATTTGCTAATGTTTTGCCTATACTTTTCGCATTTATGTTTATTATCCTCGTTGAGTTTTGGTATCAAGGTTTTTCTCTAATCATAAAAGTACTTGGTAAATAAGCTCCTCTTTTTCTTATCTGAAGAATTTGAGAAACTTTTAAGTATTTTATTTCATTTGAATATTTTGCAGATCCATCTAAGCTAAAGAAACAACTGTCTTTTTGGGAAGAATATAGATGACTCAGTCAAGGTCACTGATAGTTATAGTACTATTTATTCATTTTGTTTCTTCTTAAATCAATTTTAAGAGAGGATCTTTTCCTAGGATTATTCTTTTTCAGTGCTGGGGTTCCAACCTAAGGCCTCATACTTGCTAGGCAAGTGCTTTACCACTAAGCTACTGTTTTACTCAACTTTTTCACTCCTATGATCAGAAGACATAACAGGAACAAACTAAAGAAGAAAAGTTCACTTGGGGATGATGGTTTCAGAGATCTCAGTCCATAGATGGTTGACTCCATTGCTCTGGGCCGGAGGTGAGATAGACCAACATGGTGGAAGGACATGGAGAAGGAAAGCAGCTCAGGACAGGGCAATCAAGAAGCAGAGAGAGCTCACTCCCCAGGGACAAAATTTTAAAAAACCCAAAGGCACAACCCCAGTGATCTACTTCCTCCAGCTATAACCTACTTATCTCTAGTTATCACCCAGTTAATGTCTATCAGTGGATTGATCCAGTGATTAGGTTACAATTCCCATAATTTAACCACGTCATCTCTGAACATTTTTGCATTGACTTGCACAGGAGTTTTGGTGTAGACTCTTCATATCCAAACCGTAACAGCTATATCCCTGGACCATTTTCTAGGAATTTGTCTATTTTCTTTGAATTTTCAAATAACATAAGTTGTTAAGACTATTTTCATATATCAAACGTCTGCAGAATACCTAATGATGCTCATTCATTTGTAATATTGATTATCTCAATCTTCATTGATAAACCAATTAGGTCAGTGTTGTTATTATCATCACTCTATAAATGAATGAAGTGAGGCAGGGACAAAAATAATCACCTGTCTTCTAAGGGATGAACCATAGATTTGGATCCAAGCAGGCAGTCTTCTTTTTCTGGTCTCTCCCTCCTAATAATGATGAAGATGGTACATCAAAGACCTGAGAAACTACAGCCTTTATATAATTTCGTGTTTTTAATCACTGTTCTGTAAAATGTTAACTTGGCGAGTTAAAATATGGATCTAAAAAGAGATCAAAGTTCCAAAACCTGGCAAATTTAACAACTTCTTTAGAATAAGACTATAGCAGTGAGATAGCCTTGCTAGATTAAAATTTCAGGCTTCTGTTTACAACAGGACCAGGCTTCTGTTTATGAGAAGAATGTGGGTTCTATAAACCCAGATTTACTCCTGGAATCAACAAGCAATCTATCTCCACTGCTAAAACCTTGGGCCAAGCCACCAACATGGCTTACCTGGGCTAATGCGATAAGTTACACTTGCTTCCCCTTTGATCAGGTTTCCAGAGAGCAGTCACTATTTTACCTTAAAAAAAAAACCCCAAAATATGTCATATCATGCTCTTAATTATAAACCTTCTTTTGGGGATATTTTGAAGTTTATTATAATGTTGTGGGGTTCTTTTTTTTTTTTTTGCTTTTATTACTAAGGAACCAGTCTTTGCCATGAACTGCTCAAGACACCCAGCCCTTGAAGAGATAGAGGATTAATTACCAAAGGACCTCGTAGATTGAGGAAGTGAGAGAAGGAGAAGGAAGCCACGGTGCTCTGCATCAATGAGCAGTTATCAGGTGAGCAGCTGAGGCTCCGTCCAAAGGAAGGGCTTCTGGGACACTGTATATAATCTGCTTCAGGGTTGTCCTACCTGTGGATGACGTGGGTCTGTTATTTAGCCACTCCCTCTTGACTGAGGTTGGTTGAGGTCTTTGGGGAAGGAATTAACATCCCGGCACTTCAGGCAAGTCCTGTGCACAGGCACAGTGTTTGGGGATGCCCTCAGAAAGACGTCCACGGGTGTTTGCAGCAAAAGCCACCTGCATGTAAGGCAGCAGTGGAGGTCAGAGAATATAGGGAAGCATCCATCCTTGTAAGGTTTTGATTCACTTCTCTTCTATCCTAAGTTTGCTCCATCTGACAGTTGATTCTTCAGTGACAGTGGGTCATAATTTTTTTTTAAACCCAACAAAACAAAACTCTGTAGGACGGTTAATGGGACGAGCCATAGTCCTTGATGCTTCCGATGGTCCCAAGGACGTAATAGATGCTCATCTCCCTCTTCTGCTATCCACTATAGATGACCTCTGTGCTTTTTGGCACTTCTGCTTTGATGGGTTGCTTGTGCAAGGGTAACCCAGACATTTGCCTTGAGCAGACTGAGCCACGGGTTGCTGTCTTCGTCCTGCCATGATTGATACGATGATCTGTGCATCATTATCACTGGGCTCAGAAGCGCACACACACACACAGAAAGCCTGGATTTCCTGCCATATTTTTCCCTGCCCCTCCTCCAGCAGCACCCAGGTATCCTAATGATAATAGGGATGGTTATTCCTACCAATAAAACAATCTTTTCTTTTTTTTTTCCTGCTTGTATATTGACATGAGGAGCCCAAATAAACAGGTGGAGGCCATAACTTTTGATTTAAAGGGTTTTTGGAATTCTTCCTGTAACTCTTGGTCCTTGGCCTTGAGCATCAGAACTTCTAATCAAGATGAATATAAAATTTCAGGATAGGATACACACATTTCTCTAGTCAGTTCCCTGACATTATGGGAAAGGCCGTTCCATACTAACCTCTTAGTTCCTGGACCCACATGGGCTAGCTCTCATGAATAATGCATCATAGAATGGTAAAAGCTTAGACTGTAAATGACCGTGCTCCATTCTAATTCTGTGGAGTGTCTTTGCTCTGCCAAGTGAATGCCTCAGCTGTGCCTTAGAAGACCAAACAACATTCAGTCAGCCTGATAGCTCCTGAGTGGAGGAACTCTGGGGTGTAGGGAACAGACGATGGATTTCACAGTCGCGTGCCCATCATCACATTTACTTGGCTGCTTCTGACTGAGTGATGGAGCTGCAGGCCCTGACTGAAAGACTCACATAGACTGTGCCCATTCGCACAGGCTCTTCCAATGTGTCTTTGATTTTTTAAATCTTGAACTTCTGGACCTCTGATCCAGTGCAGGCATTCATCAGTGTTCAAGAGACCTTACCTAGGACCACTTCTTCCACTCAAGAGCGGAGATCACAATGTCCCTGTCTACTGGGAGGATTTCTCCTCTGATGTCAGAGCAACTCCTGAGTAACGTTGTGGTTTGTGAGAAACTCACCTCTTCAGCTCAGGTAGCTGTGGTGAGGGAAAGGCAATGGAGATGTGTAGCAATGGTGTCCAGAGCACCTGTTTTGGTAACTTACTTACGCTTTCCAGAACTGCTTGGGCCCGATTCCAAGTGTGCAGGTTTAATAGGATGATGGATTATAGCTGAGCCTTGAAAATGCTATCACTTGTTGGCTGGAAGGATGACACCCCGTTCATGATGGGAAGCTTCTGTCGAATAATTTCTTGGTTGTTCCTTATCCCACACTCAATCTCTACCAGGGCCTCACTGGGCAAGTCAGAAATAGCAGTGAAAAATCTTTCAACAAAGAAAATCCCAGGACCAGATGGATTCTCAGCCAAGTTCTACCAGACCTTTCAAGAAGAACTAAGTCTAAAGTTCCTTAAATTATTCTATGAAATAGAAAGGACGGGAATATTCCCAAATTCATTCTACGAAACCAGTATGACCCTCATACTAAACCCAGACAAAGTCACATTAAGGAAAGAAAACTACAGACCTATATCCCTGATGAACACAGACACAAAAATCCTTAATAAAATATTTATTAACTGCATTCAAAAACACATGAAGAAGATAGTACACCATGATCAAATGGGTTTCATTCCAGGGATACAAAGTTGGTTCAACATCTACAAATCAATAAATTGTAATTATCCACATAAATAGAATTAAGGACAAGAGTCACAGGAGCATCTCAATAAATGGATAAAAATGCCTTTGATAAAAACTAGCACCATTCATGTTAAAAATGCTGAGAAAACTAGGGATAAAAGAACCCTACCTCAACATTGTAAAGGCTATATACAGAAAACTCTTGGGTGTACACTGTGTCTCTACTACTGAGATTAACAAACCTGAGAGTCCACAGAGTCCTTTTCTACCATAGGTTTTTTGAGCACTAGATCTGCTGACTTATATGGCCAAACTAGTAAAGATTCTCATACTAAAGAGTCATTTCTTGGTCTGGGTCCATTAAACACTTGCAGCTGTCTGAATAATCCTATGAATGGATAAGAGCAAGATTCCCAAGTGTGATGTAGAATAACTCCAAATTCCAAAGGTGCTTGTCAGATATTATATCTCTTAGAGGTAGGAGGTACAAAGTATAACAGCATGCCATTTACCTTGGATGGGATGCCCTGGCATACTCAGAATTTACAGTTCCACAAGCTTTACTAAATATTTACAGGATATCTATAGGTTTTTTTCTTACCTTCTGGTCTGAACAAGTCTTATCAAAGCTTAGGGACTACCTTCCATTTCCCAGTCCATAGGTCTGATTAATGTGATGAAATCAATATAATAAACCAGCATGATTCTATGTAAGTGTCAAGATGATAAAAATTCCTTTGGATTAAAGTATGACAAAGATCAGAAAAGGTAGAGATGGAAAATGTGTAAAAGTGTTTATCCCTGGTTATTGTGAAGTATCTTTGATCCATCTTGATTAGGCACAGAAAAGAGTGCATTTGCCAAATAAGTATCAAAGTACCAATGAGAAGAGGCTGCACGGATCTAGTTCTAAGTCTGGGAGAAATATCATATCCACACAACTGTAATTGGAACCATATCTTGGTTAAATTTATGAAATCCCCCTACCAGCTACCATGATCCATCTTGTCTTTGCAAAAGCCATATGGTTGAATTAAATGGGGTTATAATAAGAATCACCACCTCTGCATGTTTTAAATCTTTGAGGGTGGCACTAATCTCAGACATTCTCTCCTTACTGCAATCTCACTTCTGCTCTGTTATCATGGTTGGGGAAGAGGGCAGTTTCAAGGACATCCTCTTGGTCCTATCTGCAAATGTTTAGCTAGCTCTTACTCCTTCAGGAACCAACATAAAACCTCTGTCAGATGCAAGTAATATCTGTCCCTATTATGCAATCTGAAACCAAGGAAATGACCAGAGATTGTACATAGATCCATCAGAGTCACTGTGAGATGAGCTTCAATCAGGACTCAATACTTATCTCCAGGCATCTGTGAATCCTGACTCTAACAAGGTGCCATGATGTTGTCTGGGGCTTCAGAGCATCCATGTCAGCTCAAAATATCTGGGAATTCCTCTCTCCCCAGTTTATATTTACTCTGATAAATAGTTTTCGGCCTTTGGGGGAAGAATTGTGACAAGAACTACTGATATTCTTGCTGTTTTATGGCTGTTTCTTTTTCACAAAGAGACGGTTCTTGAATCAGTGGGCCCTGGTCTAGAACCCTCAATATGTTATCCTAGACATCTATTTTTCTGGTTCCTGCTCTTACATATTTTCCAGATCCTACAACTCTCTAGATAAATAATATCTTCCTTTCAAGAGAAGGGGCAATCCTTTGCACCTGTTCTGTGCAGTTAACCTTGGTCATGGGTCAAGAAACAATGACGGAGGGGGCCAGATCTTGAGGAGAACATTCTCCTCAGATCAGGTGTGTGTGTGTTCTCTGATGATGAGAGGCTGTTCTCCCATAACAAGGGGAAGACAAACACGTGTGCATATTCGGGTAAGTCAAGAAGACTTCAGGCACTCAAGTGCCTCTGTCCACCCCACATTCCACACCTCAGGTCTCCTGTTCCACCCCTTCTATCTCAAGACCCTTAAATTAATGTAGGAAACTTAGGACTCTACCACAGTTGCAATCAAATAGTGAGCCTGACTCTTGAGTGCAGTCTGTCCCCAGACTACAGGAGATGGGGTTGCCTCCAAACATCACTTGTACACCTCAGGCCAGACTCCGATGGCTGTCATTTTATTCTTTCAGGATTTCTGTGGTCATTGATAACAGACTAGCCATTCTACAGTCCTTCCTGCCTGTCATTATTGCCTCCATATGTTTCTAGAACGAAAGCTACTTGCAGAAGCCAATGTTATCTTCTTCCACCTGGGCCCCAGCCCCACCCTCAAAAAAGTTAGAGTCTTTTAGTATTTGGGATGCTTCATGCCACCAGATTGGTAAGCAAGATGATTCTAGAATCTCATCCTGAGGATCCTCCTAGGAGCTTTCTATTTCCAAAAGTTTTTGATAGGTATAAAAATGAGCATTTGCTGCATTTTCAATCACCGCAGAACTTGATGGCTTTGAAACATCACCTTTTTTTTTTTTTTTTTTTCCGTTCATGATTATGTAGGTCAGCAACTTAGGCTCAGGCTCAGCTTAGTATAATACAAAACGAGACATATGGGAGACCATAAATATTTGTTGAATGAATAAATCAACGGATGAATGAAAGAAAATAGCCTACTGGTGTCTTCTTCATTGATAGGATACCTGCCTTGATTCTGTCAGCCTTGGTCCCTGCCTAGAAGTGATGGCAAATCCCTTTTATATACACACTGTAGCGTCAACCACTTCTTCTAATTAGGAAATTTGACTTTTGACGTTGGGAGCTTGGCAAAAGCAGTTTCAGTGGAGTGGTGGCAACTAAGGCCTGACTGAAGTAGGTAAAAGGAAATGATCAGAGGGGTTTGCCATTGACTGCAGCAGCTTATCCCATCAGTCCTATCCAGTTAGCCTTGTAGCTCAAATACCACCTGTTTCTTGTTCCCATTCCAAACTCTCTCCAACAAATCCTTAATAAACCACTTGAATTCTTGCCTAAATGAGAACAAATTCAATAATCGGATTGATTGATCGCCTGTTTTTTGTTTTTTTTCTTTTCTTTTCCTGGTTACTATGTTGGGTAGCCTTCCTTAGCAGCAATTTCGAATGCTTGTCTCTCAAGGGTGGTAGTACAAAAGGGAAAGCCAATCTCTCTCTTCCAGCTAGTTTGCCTGTGAACCCTCTGTGGGCGTGTGACATTACAAAAATAGAAGTGGGAGAGCAGTACTCTCAGTTACTTAGGATTGCAACAGAGTGCAACGTGAAATTTGCTTTTGCAGCTGTTCTTTACAAAATGGATCCCATTCAAATCATGAGTGTTTTTCTTTTCCATTTCTTCTCCCCCACCCCCAATCCATATTAAACTCCATATAACAAGGTCGAGCGTTTTGGCATTGGTGAACTTGACTAGAACCCTGGCCAGGATTTGCTAGTGTGTGAGCAGGTGCCTTTCCTCCTGTTGAGAGTCCGATCAATTACAGAGGCTAAAATTAATAGGATGTTGGAATGATTTGGCATTTATTTATGGATATTATTTTGATTTTAAAGTCCAATATTTTCCAATTTAATGCATGTTTGAAGTGGTTCACTGGTGGTTCTGTGGAATTTAGCTTTTGATGATAATGGAGGAATCAGTATTTGTGAGCAGTTCAGGATCCAGCAGAATTGATGTCAAACATTTATTAGGGTTTAATGTTTAAATCTAAAAAGATTATTGAAATTAGTTTGCCTAACTAATGTGATAGCCAATAAGCTAGTAACCACATATGAAAATCTGGATGTAATATTTTCTGCATCCTGGAGATTAATGCTATTAATTATTGTTTGTCTAAGTGTAGATTATAAATATTACCAAATGCTTCCTTTTCAGATTCTGGGCAGTAAACTCTATTAGGAAAACAAAATTGACAGTAAATGCTTATTGGATATGCAGTCTTTTTGTCCAATATACACTTTTTGGAACATGTATTATGGTTTCTCAAATGTTTGAATATTGGATAAAGGAGGGAGTTTGGTTTAAGTAGAGAATGCAACCTTGGATTCAAGTCCCATTTCCCCCCACTGACCAACTATGTCCTCTTGGACAAGTAATCTTCCATTTTTAGGAAATTTTAGTTTGCTTATTCTTAATCAGGGTGTTATCTAAATCTCTTTCCTCTATACCGCTCAGGATTACAGTGAACTGAGAGGAGAAAGTGTATCCCATTCAACTTTCAGCCACAGCATTGCTATAAATGTTACCCTATTGTTTAACGCAAATACCCTGTGTCCAATGAACATAAAGACACCTTGTAAACAGTCACAACGTACCTGCCCAATGCAATTGCTCCAGATGTTTAATGGTCTAGGTCCTTCCTGGTTTATCTCCTCCTTTTCTTTCTCCACCTCCTCCTCTTCTTCCCCTTCTTCCTTCTCCTCCTTCTTAACTTACTTCAGTTACCACTCTTCCTCCTCCTCTTTTTCTCCTGCTGCTTCTTGTTCTCATAGAAAGGAAAAGAGTGTTTTTCCAGAGAAGCCTAAGGGTTTGTTCCCTGACACCGGACACTAGTGAAATCCATAGCTGATACAACCCTCTCTCTCTCAGCTGACTCTCTGAACTGTTTGTACATTCCCTCATTCATTTTCACTCCCCGGATATTTCGGGACATCTCCAAGGTGTAGAGTTGGCTCATTGGCTGATGGTAAGTGACTGAGACGTGGCCCACGTTTATGAACAGGTTTGTTTTAGAGACAAACAGCTTTGGCAGTGTACCAGGGACTGGCTATTTCATCATACTAGAAAATGAGAGGTAGGATTCCTTTCCCAATCCACAGGTCCTGCAATACCGGGGAATGAGGAGAAGGGAGTCATTTTTTTTTTTTCTGTTTCTATTGGAAATGGTCCTATCAGAAAGGCAAGAGACTGCATAGTAATTATCTAGAGGGTAGACTGTTCTCGTCCTACAGGGTATGTGTTGCTATGGAGGCCAAGGGGCACTAACATGGTGGCTGGATGCCAAGGAGGGGGAAAGAATAAAATTTGTATTTGTTTTGTTCATGAGACACTGAGATATGATTGAATCTTTGTAGAAACATTTTTTGGTATGTTGGTAATAAATACTTTTTCTTTTTTTTATTTTTCAAATATCTTCATCTATACACAAACACAAATTCAGAAATGCCTTCAGAGGTACTACAGGTCCTGTGGAACACATTGCCTTTGGGATTCTTAGAACTGGGAGTAATGAGTCAGGGAATTTAACAAGAGAATAGAAGGGATTATTTTCTAATGTTGAAGATAATAACAACAGTGAAAGCAAGTAATGGCAGATCTGAGCTGATTTCTATGTGCCAAGGGCTGTATATCAATTGCTTGATATGCATTCTATCTTTTAGGTCTCAGAACAAACACATGAGGAGGACTGAGACTATATGAGAATGAGGTCCAGCAAGGTTAAGAAAGTTGCCTGAAATAAAGTAGTTGATGAGAAACAAAGCTGAAATGCAAGCCTGTGTCTGCTGAATCCTAAAACTCAAGCATTTAATCATTACATTATTGAATTACTCTCTTTACATCACTATAATGAAATACCTGACAGAGGTTACTTATAAAGAAAAGGAGTTTCATTTAACTCACAGTTTTGGTGGTTCAAGGGCATGGCACTTGGCATCAACTCAGCTCTCTGTTAAGGGCCCATGGTACATGGTAGATGGCAATGAAAGGAATACATTGAGGGCAGTCATCTCTGGAGCCAGAAAGGGGAGAGAGGTGGGTGAAGTCAACCTACTCCTTTTATAACAGGAGACCTACCTTCCAAGATAAAGTCCCCAGGGATATAAGGACTGCCCACTTGTACCCACCTCTTAAAGATTTCAGAGCACCTCCTGCTATCCTGGGACCAAGCTTCCAATCACATAAACCTGTGGGGGGAACAGAATTAAATAAAATCCAAACAATAGCCCTTTTATTACATTCATTGAGATCTTGGATACCCCAGTTAGTCCCAAAGAATTGCATGTTACTTATTTATTAATGATATTTGATTTTGCTACTTGGTTGCATATCCAAATGCAGAATTCAAGGGTGTAATAAAGGAATATCATAATAAAGGAATATGTGAGGAAAGATACTGATCTCTGGTTCCTTCCCTGAATCTTATTTCTGGCCATCACCAGGCTAGCAACTCACAAGAGGATGTGTCATTCTGCTGGGGGAATAAAATTATTGTGGTCATAATGTGTTTGCAGGATATCAGAGAAAGTAGAAAATGTGTACACTGGGGTTGAATCCAGAACTCCATTCATTTAACTGTTTAAGAAATATGTATTGAAAATCTACAGAGTACTGAAGATCTAGCAATGAAGGATACAGCCTCCATCATGAATGGAATTATAGAGAGAAATAGATCAGAAAATTAGTGTCACACAGATTCAGGGTAGTGGAATAGAGGCATCCTCTGGGTGCCATTAGTATAACAAGGAGGATCATATATGCTATGATACATACTCTCATCCTTTACTCCAGGCCCCTCAGTGTGTACCACATGGTAAGTTGCCCAGGTCTTATCAACTGTGCACCTCTCCCATAGCCAAGTTGAATTCTTTCCTTCTCCCAGTGAGCCTTTGCCCTAAATAGCCAGACCAGCTTTCATGGTGCCAAGTTACTGGGTATGAAGCTTGCATATAGCAGAGTATTATAATTGACTGATACTTGTCTCCACTCTTCAAGTTCTCCAAGTCCTGTAGTTGGCCTAGCATAGGAAGAAAATATTAAATACATTGTTGAGAGAAATACTTGCCATGCTGAATTTCACCCCTAAGATAGGCATGGAGAAAAGCCTCATATATTGATTTTGCTTAATTTTGTAAACAAATATCAGAAATTCTAGATGAAAAGGAAAGGAAACATGGTCCCTGCCTTCACAGAGCATCCAATATGAGTCCTGGATTAGATGGTCCCTACCAGTGGGTAAGGTTTGCAAACAACTGGCCTTTGGATGTCACAATTATCCCCAAGTGATTGAAAAATCAGAATATATAGTCATTCCTGGAACCAAACATACCACAAGTAGATAGATAATCATCCTCTGTATGTGCAATCCCAAACACATAGACTACTGCCAAGCTGGGCCCCAGCTAACTCCTAGAAAAGAGACTCACTGATGATTGAGGAAGTCCATTGGGCTTCGGTCTAGTCCCTTTTAGGGATATATACATTTTAAGTGTCCCAAGGGATTTTTGTAAAAGTTTTTAGGAGCCAAAGAATGAAGCTATGGTGCTGTCATTATATCTACACATTTGAACTTCTAGTTGGGAAATAACCTCTGAAGTCATGCTGCCCTCAAGGGCTTCCCAGCTCACAATTGATGGAGCACAGGACTTGGGTGACCCCAACAAAAGCTCATGTCTTTCTGGAGCCTCATGGGAGCTGGGTTCTAGGAGAGGAGGGATTTCGTGTCCTTGTTTGGAAGAAAATTCTCCAGAATCGTATATATAGTCAAAGAAAGTCTTCAGAGGGAGCTTACTCTACAGGGGGAGGGGGTGTCACTCGGCTTCTGATTTCCTGACCCTGGGCCAGCAGCAGATCTCAGAACTGTTTCTCTCCCTGTTTTGTGACAAGGTGTGTATTTCCCTCTCTTTGCAGCTACAGCATAGCCCTTTTCTCTGAGAGTGAACTCTCTGCAGCAAAGTGAGGACAGCCCTCCCCTGAGCCCTCCCTGTAGGCTCCCTAGGCCTCTCTTCTCAATGCAGGAGGTGGTATGGGAGACTCAGTGAGGTTGGGAGCCGCTCACTGCCTCATGAGCTGCCTCTGCTCTACACACACTGGCTCCAAGGAGGTGGTTTATGATGGTGCTATGAAGATATAAAATTCTCAGAGGTGCCAAGGAGTTGAAGAAAGCTGGTAAGAGAGTAAGGGTCACCTGTGGAGTTTGCAGGACTGCTGGGTGGAATTGGAGCAGGGCAGGAATTGGGGATTCCTTGATAACTAGACAAGGAGAGAGCCCCAAGATCACCCAAACCCAAAGCCTTAAAATGACTGAGGTGAACATGAGGGTCTTGTTGGAAATTGGCTGGTGCAAATTTTAAAGTATGAGAATTACAATTTAATATTCTTTTTAACTAGGTTACTATCCTATAAAGCAATAGGTACCCCAGGAGACAAAGAATTTCCTCTCATTGTTAATGTGAATAGGAACTAAATGTCACCCACAGAAGAGTCCATAACACCACTACCCAATAGAAATCTGTGAGCCTGTATATATGATTTTCCAATTTCTAGAAATCCCATTAAAAATAAAGAGATAAAGTTAGTTTTAATGATGTATTTTACTTAACAAAATGGATCCAAAATATTATCATTTCAACATGTAATTAATATTCAACATAAAAATTATTAATGAAATGTTTTATTTCCTGTGATCTTGAAATCCACTGTGTTTTTTTATACTTAGGGCATGTCTCAATTCAGATGAGCCACATTTCAAATGCTTAATATCCGGAGTCCTATACCAGAGGAAATGTGGGACTAGATGATTTTTTTAAAAAAATGTTTAGTTGTAGATAGACACAATACCTTTAATTAATTAATTGATGGATTTTCATGTGGTGCTGAGGATCGAACCCAGTGCCTCACACATGCTGGGCAAGCACTCTACACTGAGCTACAGCCCCAGTCCAGGGCTAGATGATTTTTAATGTCATTTTATTCATTGCAAATGGACTGATCTCTACTTAGTCGACAAATATTTATTAAGCATCTACTCTATGTCATCACCGCACTAAGCACCTCAATAATGATGGCCAAGCTGAGAGGCTTCAGAATGCCTTAATGATTAGAGGAGACTCCACTCTGAAAAGAGCTGGTTTATAGCCTTTTATCTATTTTTTTTTTAACTGATGAGGAGAGAAGAGTAAGAAAGATGCTCAGACGGACCAGTGCTGAACTACAGGGGACACATACATTTTTGGAGAGAAGTAACCTTGAATTGGATTCCACACACCATGATTTACTGCTTACCATGTGACTAGTGCTATGTTAGATATGGTATTTGGGTGTAAAAGACAGTCACTGTTTTGCGGACAGATGAGGCAAGGCACCGAAGATAGCAGGAAACAGTTTTATTTGGCTGCAGCCAGGTTCAAAAGGCACAGCTTTTGCTGTAATCAATCAATCCCCTGAACCCCGAGTTCAGGGAGTTTCAGAATTTTATATCCAGCATGTAAGAGGAGGGACTCAGAAGTTCACAGTCTGTAGAAGTTCACATACAAGCAGTTTTTTTTTTTTTCCTTTCACTATTCTGGGCAAGTTAACCCTTCAAGGACAACACCTGAGAAGGGGAGAGCTTCTTCTCCCCTTTCTTTCCTCCCCCTGCCAGCTGTTACCATGGAGCCCAATTAGTAACTTCTCTTACCTTAGAAACGTAGACATCTCTGTGAATCCCCAGCTCACAGAAATGTACACATTTCTACAAACTACTCTACTGGATACATGTTTGTGAAAAACTAGTAAGGGGTGTCCAGCACCTGGAGTGCTGATTTCTTCCCAGCCAGTGGCCAAGTAAAACAGGGCAACACAAAGATAGGAAGTTCATCTACATTGAACTCGTTTGTAGAGACTCTTTTGTTGACAGTCCTAAAACCAACCATGGTGAAGGTTTCTGAAGAAGCCCAGTTATGACTTTTCTGTGGAGAAGGGGGTGCCACAACATCACAACCACTGCTCTCACAGAACTTACCATTTAAACATTCGTGAAAAGATGGGGACATCTCAGAGGTAGAAGAGTCCAAAGGCCACACATTTCTACCTCAGTATTACAGTCAATGCAGCACGGCTCCAGGAGGACCCCACCAGGGGAAGTGCTAAGTCAGAAGTTCCCTGGATAGCTCTCAGAGATGTGAGGACAGACCCATCCCCTCCCCGCATGCTACATCCTCACACAGCAAATATGGATTTCCAAGTCCTCGCTACAGGGCCTCTCCCTCCTGGGAGAACTCTGTCGATGCCTGTCCTAAAGCACACTCCGGAGCTCTGGCTCTGGTCTATCTGGTCAGTAAACAAAAGAAGATGATTATCTGGCATCGAACACTCATGTGTGAGGCATTTGCCCTACCAGATGCTTTATGGTAACTCGATCAATTATTATCTCATTAATCAAGGAGGAAATTCAGACTCCCTTCTAGAACCTGGACTTATCTTAACATACCCCAACTTCACTCACAAATTTTCCTTTTTAAACTCATAACTATCTTACATTGCTGTATGCATTTTATTTTATCATGGTGAGAACTCTTAATAGGAGATCTGCTTCCTTAACAAATTTTTGGCATGCTGCATGTTACAGTTGAGTATAGGTACCATGTTGAATGCCAGATCTCTAGAGCTTATTCATCTTGTTGGACTGAAACTTCATGATTGTTGATTTGTAATTTGCCCTTCCTCCTCCCCTTGGTTCTGCAAACCACCATTCCACTAGTTGATTCTATGAATTTGACTCTTCTTAGATACTTCGAATAAGTGGGAATTTGTCTTTATGTCCCCAGGGTTCATCCATGCTCTTGTATATTACAGCATTCCCTTGTTTGTCAAAGCTGAATAGTATTCCATTATACATAGATATTACATTTTCTTTGTGTATTTATCTGTTTGTGGACATTTTATGTTGTTTCCATATCTTGGCTATTGTGAAGATTAATGTAAAGATCACTGTAAAGAAGAGCTAATATCTCTTCAAAATTCTAATTTTGATTCTTTTGGACAACTACCCTAAAGAGGGATTGCTGCATCACGCTAAGATGAATATATTTTTAGTCTTTCGAGGAACTGCCACACTATTTCCTATATGCACTATCTTGCATTCCCACAAGCAGTATGGAAGGGTTCCAATTTCTTTACATCCCTTGCCTCTGTTTCCTCAATAAATGATACTGGGAAAGCTGCAAAAGAATGAAACTGGGATCAGTATCTCATATCATACACAAAAATCAATGTGAAATGCATTAAAGACTTAAACATAAGGCCTGCAATTATAAAACCCCTAAAAGGAATCTTAGGGGAGAAGTTTCATGACATTAGTCTCAGCCAGGGCTTCATGGGTAGGACACCAGAAGCACAGAGAGCAAAAATGGACACAAGTAGGAACTACATCAAATGGACAGTCTTCTGCAAAGCAGAGAACAGCAGCCTAAGGAGGAAGCCAGGGGAATGGGAGAAAATATTTGCAAGCCCTGTATCGTATAAAGGGCTAATCTGCAAAATCTATAAGGAACTCCTACAACTCAGCAGGAAAAAACTAGCAACCTGATTTCAAGTGGGCTAGGAAGTATTTGAAAAGATGATTCTCCAAAGAAGACATATAAATGGGTGACAGTTATATTAAAAGAATCACTGATCATCAGAGACATGTAAATCAAAACCATGAAATAATAGCTCATGCATCTTCTATTGCTCATAACTCACTACCCTTTTCCCCAATTCTGCATCAGGATATTGTTTTGGAGGCACCAAACATGACCATTTTGTTCCTGGTTCATCTTTCATTCTGTTGATTTTGTACTGCCCTCATTGGGTGATCCATCACCTTAGGTAATGTTCTCAGCTTCCCAAAATGTGATATCATGCGGTCACGGTCCTTATCTGAGACACTATTAAGTTTTAATAGAGCAGCATTCAAATATACTCCAAACTAGAGGGTTCTAAAGACCAGGTATGCAAACAAAGCTGTGCAAATCAGGATACAGTTTCAAAGAGGAGCCAGGTGGTTGGCAATGCCAAAGGAAATGAGGTCAAGCCGTGAGGTTCCCAGGAAGGGCCCAAAGAGTCATTTCATCAGCATGTGGGGCGCAGAAGCCAAACTGTGGGGCGTCAAGGCAAGAACAGGCAGAGAAGAAGTAACAGTGACCTTAATGCACCAAAGTCTTCCCTAAAAGGGAGCTCACCCCATTAACTCTGACTTCCTGCCATGAATGAGAATAGGTTTGAGAAAGAATCTAATACTTTAAGTGCTTCAAGTTCTTTGAAGGAATTTCTCCTAAATTTAAAGTGCTCCCAGGTAATAAAAACAGTGTTATTTTTCATCATCAATTTTGTTCTTGTTACAAGGAACCCATTCAAAAGAGAAATGAAAGAGACTGAAGGGGCAAGGTAAACTCAATTATCTTCATTCTGGGTGGGTTGTTCTAGAAGGGGCTCTCCTTTGTAATAGAAGTGCAAGCATTTTTTTTTTTTTTGGAATCTAATTTCTTATTTGCTGGCTTGCTACTATTCAGCTTACTCATAGTTTTTTTATCCATGGAGAGAAAAAGCAGCAAAACAGAGAACAGGAAATTTCACCACCTGCAGGAACTGTCGAAATGGTTGTTCATGCAAGAAACTCTGTATTCACACTAACCACAATCCCAGTCTTGCATCTTCATTTCCTTTGTAGAATGAGTATCTAGAAAAGAACTGGGTTTTAGATATCAGCCCTTCCAGAAACAATGCAAGAAAGCAAGTGGATTATTAAAAGAACACGTTGGACTCTTAGCTAAGAAATGTGCCTGTTGTAGTTCATTTAAGTTCTATCACCCCGTGAGGGCCACGTGTTTATTATCCTTACTTTACAGATGAGAAAATCAGTGAGAGAGCTGGAAAGAGACAGAGCCAAACAGTGGACACCAGAGCCCCACTTATAAATTAATGTTACGTGGTCTTCACTGCACACATCATGCATCTAAGTATGGAAAACACATCCTCCCTCAGTGTCTAATAAGTAAAGGAAAAATAATCAAGGGAATGTCAGGATCAGGGAAGCATTTGGAGAAGCAGAAGAAGGCTTAGAAATTCCATAAGTTGTATTTATCATAGGAGCAAATTGCCCTAGTGAAATGATGGCTATAAAAAAATCAAATCAAAAATCCCAGCAGTTACATTATTATTGCAAAACCTATGACAGTAACAATACAAATCAAACCTATCATGCAACCAGAAGTCTGTCGTTATTAGACCAATTCCAAGTGTTTGGTAAGAGGAAGGGTCGGAAGGACACAAAGCAGTTGCACTTCACAGTCAAGGTCATAAATGGGATGGTTAGACCAGTGCTGTCTGGATGTGGAGGTGGAAATGCTTTTGTCTGTTCTTCCAACATGGTAGCTCCCAGTCACGTGTGATAACTGAGTAGTTGGAATGTGGCTTGCAGGACTGAAGAACTGAGTGTTCATTTTATTTGATTCTCATTAACTTGAATTTAAACTGCTCCATAAAACCAATTGCTACTGTATTGAACAGTTCAGTTCCTTGAATTCAATCATCTTTTCCCAGAATTATGTTGTTTAAAAAAAACAACATCAATAAGCAAAACCACGGTGAGTTAATTTAGCATCAGATCTGAGCTCGATGCCCTAGGTTTTCACCTTCTTTCTAAAAGGTTGTAGTAGGATTGTCTACACATAATACCCCATCTAAATATTAACAGAAATGGGGAAAGCGATGATTTCTGGCTACTTGAACATTATCTGAAATTTAAAAAAGGAAGTAAGTCACTGAGTTGGCTGGTTAAGGAGAGATCCTGAAAGCCAAGGGACATTGACCCCCTCCACCCCTGCCCAAATTAGTGGGTAGTTGATATCATTTCACTGAAAACAACTCATATCTGAAAAGAAGTGAGCTTGCAAATTCAGATCCTCAGCTAACAGGTCAGACTGTGGAGTGATAAAAGGAGCTGTCACTCCTACCTGCTTTTGAAGAATCTCAGAAAAGCAGCTTATGAGCAAAAAAAAAGAGAGAGAGAGAGAGAGAGAGAGAGAGAGAGAGAGAGAGAGAGAAAGAAAGAAAGAAAGAAAGAAAGAAAGAAAGAAAGAAAGAAAGAAAGAAAGAAAGAAAGAGCAGGATTTGTGCTACCACATTTCCTCCTCAATAGTTGTACCTGCAGCTGGGTGTGGTGGCACACACCTGGAGTCCCAGAGACTCAGGAGGCTAAAGCAGGAAGATCACAAGTTCAAAGTCAACCTCAGCAATTTAGAGAGGCACTAAGCAACTTAGCCAGACACTGGGCTGGGGAGGTAGCTCAGTGGTTAAGTACCCCTGGGTTTAATCCCCAGTATGCCCCCCCCATAAAGTTGTACCTGGGCAGCCCTGTGCACCTGAGAAACACATGTCTTTTTCTTCTTGGAGGTAAATGTATGAATTCCAAGGAGGCTATGGCTGTGGGTGTCTATTTTCCAAAACATTTGTGCATCTTGCTCAAGCCCTGTTTTTTCAGGCTCCTTCACTCTCTTCCATCTCCATTTAAGAAACTAAAAGTACATCTTTGGCCCAAGTTCAGAGCTAGTTCTGACCTAAGCATGACAGCTCTCCTGCAAACCCGTCCATCTTGGGGGATGCCCACTGGAGAATACAGGAGACTGTCACACATGAGTACCCCAAGGACTGTCTCAAGGTAAGGGGTTAAGAATGAGAAAATGAGGACGTGGAAGACCTGGCATTCCTGCTGGATCCAGGGGATTTGGGCCACAGTAACCAAAGAAAATAGAGGCCCAGCAGAGGCATGTGGGAAAGAGAATTGGAATTTGTGTGCATTGCATTACTCGGGTATGGGACTTGGCAGACTCAACACAGAGGTATCCATTTCTTTATGGTGGTTCTATGCAACCTACCTTTGACAGATTTTGGCCCCCATCTAATTCTAATGAGAAAACTGTTCTAGAAGACTCTTCAGCAGCAGAGAGATAACTCAGGACTTGCAGAAAGTTGGAGGCATGGTTATGTTGGTGATGCCTTCCCAGGGCACAGGCTGCTACTGCAGGAAAGTCAAGTTTGCACACACTTGTTTCACACGTGTGTTTTGCACAAACCCCTGGTACATCTGGATTTTCAAATACAGTGATCCCCTTATCAGTGGTTTTTCTTTCTGTAGTTTCAGTTAACTGCTGTCAGCCATGGCCTAAAGTATGGCTGTACTGCAATGAGGAATTACAATCTTTTGAGAGACCACAATCACAGGGCATCTATTACAGTATCTTGTTGAAATTGTTCTACTTTATTATTAGCTGTTGCTGTTAATCTCCTCCTGCACCTAACTTATAAATCAAACTTTACCAGGAGCATACATGTACAAGAACAGCCTATTTCTATGTGCATATATGAGGTATATTGTTCAGTATTATCTGCGATTTCAGGGACCATCTGGGGCTATTGAATTATGTTTCCCAACAGTAAAATTCTACAAATTTGAGGGCTCAAGGAATTTTGCCAGAAGTAGCCAAAACCAGGTGGACAAAATGCAATTTGGGGATTCTGATGCGATAGGGAAGGCTGAGGTGCTGTATGATTTTAGTAGCATCAGGAGGACATCTTAAAACACTGCCCTGCCCCAACACTGCCTGAAACTGTGGCCAGTGGTGGATTTCTTAAGACCAACAAGCTTCCCTTTGTGACATCATTGTTCTGTCTTCCTTCTACATGACTCAGACCCCAGGGAGCCCGACCAAGTGGAGGGGGATCTGCATTTGAGTGTGGGGAAGGGAATTTGGGAGCATGTGAACCAGGGACCCAAGAATTAGGGAGGAAAAGGTGATAAGACATTGGTGACAAATTTTTCCTAAGTTTGCTTTAGGCTGGCACAGCTGCTTTAACTGTGATGGTTGGTGATACCCAAGCTCAGGACCGGTATTTCCAGGCACTTTGTGTTTGTTTTATATTGGTGTCATACATGCATCTCAAAATCACTGTCACATCCTAAACTGAACTTGGACTCCTTCCCAGCATCCCAGCTCAGCGAACGCCACTCCAACACTTGGCCACATGAACCTCACATTGTCTGCAACTCCTCCCTTATCCTCATTGCTCCCTAAGTTAGTCACCAAGTCCTGTTTTTCTATAAACCCTATAATGTCTCTTGGATTTTTCTCCTACTCCATTTGCTATTTGCACTTCTACAGCTACTGCTCTAGTTCAGATCATCATTACCTCTTGCCTACACAAAGGCAAGAGTCACCCTTGGGTTTCTGTACGGCTGGTGCATCCTACACAATGGCAACAGAGGGCTTGCCTGCTGGAAAATAATAGCTCCGATAATGTTCTGATTTAACACCCTTGCTGTTTCTTTCTTGCATACAGAATAAAACATACTCCCTAGCCTGGACTTTCAGATGCTTCCTGTTAGGAGCTGAATTCTGTTGTGTGTCACTTGACCTCCAGATTCCTTTGTGGAAGGTCTGACCCCCAGTGTCTCTGTGTGTGATTTAGAGATATGGGGCTTTAGAGAGGTGCTTAAGTTAAAGTGAGGTCATTAGGGTGGACCTCAATCCAACCTGACTGGTGTCCTGATAAAAAGAGGAAATTTGGACACTCAGAGAGACTCTGGGGATATACGTAGTGAGAAGATCACATGACGAAGCAGCCAGAAGATGACTGTGTACAAACAAAGGGGAGACCTCAGGAGAAACTAATCCGCTGACACTTTGATTGTGGACTTACGGACTCTAGAATTGTGAGAAAATAAGCCTGTTTTTAAGCTACCTAGCCTGCACAATGTGCTACTACAGCCTAGTAAGCAAATAAACTTGCCAATTACTCCCCATCTGTGTGTTCTAACTAATCTGCTAGCACTTTCCCTCACTTGCCCATGAGCTCTCATATGATTTATGGTCTCTGCCTTCTGTGGTGATCATTCTGCCTTGATTGCTCTCCCACTAAGCTTGCGCATGGATCCAGCTCATATCCTACGTCCTCCAAGGAGATTGAAGAGGAAAACTGAAGAAGTTCCCAGGGCCCATGCTGCTGGTGTCTCTTTGGGGAACTTGGTAGATGTGTCTTACTGGCACTCTAAGTGAATCAAGACCTGGCTCGACGGCAAGCCTAATCGCCTACAAACACAATTCCATTCAGGAAAGTGGAACTGGCTGCAAACGTGAGACTTTATCAAGTGATAGTAAAAGCGCTTCATCAAAGGCATTCCAAAGCAATCCCTAGTTTTTCAGGAACAAAGACATACCTGCAAAAATGCAAAGGCTCTGTAAATGAAGCTGTAGGTAAAGTAACAGATATAGATATGTTGTAGCAGACACAGCACAGGATGACCTTTTTTTTTTTTAACATTGTTGCTTCAATACTTTACTAGCTTAATAGACCATCCCATAAGGATGGATCTCTCTTTCTCTCTACTGGTACTGCCTACCTAAATCCATCCTCCTTTAAAAAAATATGCATTTCTCAGCTTCTTTGTAGGTTAGAGTCACCTTAGCACATCTGGCCAGTGAGATTATAGCAGAGTCATTGGGAAATACAAGAAGAATGTCCACCCCCAACATGAGCTGCAGATTCAACCAACATTTATTTACCTGCCTTTCAGTCTCTTTCTCCTCCCTTCTTCTTTCTCCCTGGAGTAGATATAGTGGCCAGAGCAGCCATCTTGAAACCACAGGGGCCAGTTGAGATTGTTGCAGATGTTAAAATATTCTCACCGTATAGAAGTAAGTGTGTGAGGTGGTAAGTATACCAATCAGCTTGATTTAATCATTTCATAATGTATGCAGTTATGCCCTGCATGACAACATCCTGGTCAATGAGAGTGGTCCTGTAAGATTATAAGAAAGATGAATGTTCCTATTGCCAGGTGACATCGTAGCCATGGTGATGTCAGAGAGCAATGCTTTAGTCCTGTGTTTACAGTAATGTTAATGTCGACAAAACTTCTGTACTTCCAGTTACATAAAACTATAGTCCATAGCATTGTGTATTGTACATAATACTTGATAAATAACCATGTTTTTGGTTTATGCATTTACTATGCTACATTTTTCTCTATTATAATTTTTATCGTTGTCTTAGAGTGAGCTCCTTCTGTTTATAAAAAAGTTTGGTGTAAAACAATACAATGAAATATTCCTGTAACAGCCACATACATCTCATATTTACCATGTCTTTCGATTGCATTTAGAATTCACACTGGAGAGTGCCAGGGATCCCAGCAGCCTGCAACAGGGCCCGGAGAGCCAGGCCAACTGATTCGCGTGGCCTGCCCTGTGGCTACAGAAGGCGTGGCGCCTCAGTGAAGCCATTAATTGGCAAGCAGGGAGGTTAGGGAAGGCCATTAGGTGGAATCCCACCAGCCAAGCCCACACGGACCCTTGGGCCGAGCACGGGTTCTCAGAAGGGGAAGGAAGCGGTACAGTCCCATCCCCCACAGCGGACACTCCGCCGAGCCAGTCAGCGGCCACCATCCGGGAAAGCTGAAGGATACACCGCCACTCTCCTTCAGAGTGCGACATCAAAACAGGTCGGTGTCATTCAGCTCACCCCCCAGACAGCGGGAATTCGCATAAAATCTCTCCTAGGCTTGCCGGGAGAGGGAGTATCAAGCTGAGCCTCCATACAGGCTAGGGGGAAACCAGAGACACCTGACCTCCAACCCCTCCTCCCAGTAGCAGCCAAAAGGAAACCTGGCTAGCCAGCGCTGGGGGAGGGGCAAGCAGAAAAAATCAAAGTGATAGAGTGCCAGGGATCCCAGCAGCCTGCAGCAGGGCCCGGAGAGCCAGGCCAACTGATTCGCGTGGCCTGCCCTGCGGCTACAGAAGGCGTGGCGCCCCAGTGAAGCCATTAATTGGCAAGCAGGGAGGTTAGGGAAGGCCATTAGGTGGAATCCCACCAGCCAAGCCCACACGGACCCTTGGGCCGAGCACGGGTTCTCAGAAGGGGAAGGAAGCGGTACAGTCCCATCCCCCACAGCGGACACTCCGCCGAGCCAGTCAGCGGCCACCATCCGGGAAAGCTGAAGGATACACCGCCACTCTCCTTCAGAGTGCGACATCAAAACAGGTCGGTGTCATTCAGCTCACCCCCCAGACAGCGGGAATTCGCATAAAATCTCTCCTAGGCTTGCCGGGAGAGGGAGTATCAAGCTGAGCCTCCATACAGGCTAGGGGGAAACCAGAGACACCTGACCTCCAACCCCTCCTCCCAGTAGCAGCCAAAAGGAAACCTGGCTAGCCAGCGCTGGGGGAGGGGCAAGCAGAAAAAATCAAAGTGATAGAGTGCCAGGGATCCCAGCAGCCTGCAGCAGGGCCCGGAGAGCCAGGCCAACTGATTCGCGTGGCCTGCCCTGCGGCTACAGAAGGCGTGGCGCCTCAGTGAAGCCATTATTTGGCAAGCAGGGAGGTTAGGGAAGGCCATTAGGTGGAATCCCACCAGCCAAGCCCACACGGACCCTTGGGCCGAGCACGGGTTCTCAGAAGGGGAAGGAAGCGGTACAGTCCCATCCCCCACAGCGGACACTCCGCCGAGCCAGTCAGCGGCCACCATCCGGGAAAGCTGAAGGATACACCGCCACTCTCCTTCAGAGTGCGACATCAAAACAGGTCGGTGTCATTCAGCTCACCCCCCAGACAGCGGGAATTCGCATAAAATCTCTCCTAGGCTTGCCGGGAGAGGGAGTATCAAGCTGAGCCTCCATACAGGCTAGGGGGAAACCAGAGACACCTGACCTCCAACCCCTCCTCCCAGTAGCAGCCAAAAGGAAACCTGGCTAGCCAGCGCTGGGGGAGGGGCAAGCAGAAAAAATCAAAGTGATAGAGTGCCAGGGATCCCAGCAGTCTGCAGCAGGGCCCGGAGAGCCAGGCCAACTGATTCGCGTGGCCTGCCCTGCGGCTACAGAAGGCGTGGCGCCTCAGTGAAGCCATTAATTGGCAAGCAGGGAGGTTAGGGAAGGCCATTAGGTGGAATCCCACCAGCCAAGCCCACACGGACCCTTGGGCCGAGCACGGGTTCTCAGAAGGGGAAGGAAGCGGTACAGTCCCATCCCCCACAGCGGACACTCCGCCGAGCCAGTCAGCGGCCACCATCCGGGAAAGCTGAAGGATACACCGCCACTCTCCTTCAGAGTGCAACATCAAAACAGCGGACACTCCATCCAGGCAGTCAGTGGCCACCATCCGGGAAAGCTGAAGAATATACCACCACTCTCCAACAGCTTGTAACATCAAAACAGCCAGCAGCAGGACCCCGGAGATCCAGGCCAACTGATTCGCGCGGCCTGCCCCGCAGCTACAGAAGGCGTGGCGCCTCAGAGAAGCCATTAATTAGCAAGCAGGGAGGTTAGGGACTGCCATTAGGTGGAATCCCACCAGCCAAGCCCACCGCCCACGCCCGGAAGAGGCCCAGCGATCTGCCAGCATTATAGTCACGACACCCCAATTGTAATAGGGACAGAGCAGAGCCGCCTTCCACTCCCGGAACAGGCCCAGAGAGCCGCCAGCGTGATAGACACGTCACCCCAATTGGAGTAGGGGCACAGCCGCCGCCCGCACCTGCAAGGGAGACTTTTCAAGTATACAAGAGCAACATAAATAAATAGGGGGTAAATTTCAAAACACAACAGTTGCACCAAGCAGAAAGAAACGCGGGCAGTATGAAAAGACAAGGAAAGAAAGGACCACAAGCAATGCAGGTCAACTCAACTTTAGAAGAGGTAATAGCTGCAACAGATGGAATATCAGATAAAGAGTTCAGGATATATATGCTTCAGATGATCTGGAGTCTCAAGGAAGACATGAGACAGCAAAATCAGACAATGAAAGATCACATTGACAAACAAATCCAGGAAGTAAAAGATCAATTTCACAGGGAGATAGAGGTAATAAAAAACAAACAAATTGAAATTCTAGAAATGCAGGAAACAATAAACCAACTTAAAAACTCAATTGAGAATACTACCAGCAGAGTAGATCACTTAGAAGAGAGAACATCAGACAATGAAGACAAAGTATTTCAACTGGAAAAGAACATAGACAGCTCAGCAAGTCTGCTACGAAACCATGAGCAGAACATCCAAGAATTATGGGACAATATCAAAAGACCAAATTTAAGAGTCATTGGGATACAGGAAGGCACAGAGCTCCATTCCAAAGGAATAAACAGTCTATTCAGTGAAATAATACGAGAAAACTTCCCAGAATTGAAGATTGAGACAGAATCCCAAATCCTAGAAGCCTACAGGACGCCGAATGTGCAAAATCATAAGAGATCCACACCTAGACACATTATAATGAAGATGTCCAACATACAGAATAAGGAGAGAATTTTAAAAGCTGCAAGAGAAAGAAAGCAGATTACATTTAGGGGTAAACCAATCAGGATAACAGCTGATCTCTCAACACAGACTCTGAAAGCTAGAAGATCCTGGAATAACATATTTCAAACACTGAAAGACAATGGGCTCCAACCAAGAATCGTGTATCCGGCGAAATTAAGCTTCAGGTTAGAAGATGAAATTAAAACCTTCCACAATAAACAAAAGTTAAAAGAATTCGCAGCTAGAAAACCATCTCTTCAAAAAATCCTTGGCAAAACATTACAGGAAGAGGAAATGGAAAACAACATTGAAAACCAACAATGGGAGGTAGGACAGTAAAGGGGGGAAAGTAGTCATAGAGGATAACAAATCAGGTTTAGTAACATCAATAAACAAATATGGATAGAAGAACAAACCATATCTCAATAATAACCCTAAATGTTAATGGCTTAAACTCACCAATTAAGAGACACAGGCTAGTAGAATGGATCAAAAAACAAGACCCAACAATATGCTGTCTACAGGAGACGCATTTGATAGGAAAAGATATACATAGACTGAAGGTGAAAGGTTGGGAAAAATCATATCACTCATATGGACCGCGGAAACAAGCAGGAGTGTCCATACTCATATCTAATAAAATAGATTTCAAGCCAAAGCTAATCAAAAGGGATATAGAAGGACACTTCATACTGCTCAAGGGAACCATACACCAACAAGACATAACAATCATAAATATATATGCCCCAAATAATGGTGCAGCTGTATTCATCAAGCAAACTCTTCTCAAGTTCAAGAGTCTAATAGACCAACATACAATAATCATGGGAGACTTCAACACACCTCTCTCACCACTGGACAGATCTTCCAAACAAAAGTTAAATAAGGAAACTATAGAACTCAATAACACAATTAACAACCTAGACTTAATTGACATATATAGACTATACCACCCAACATCAAGTAGCTACACTTTTTTCTCAGCAGCACATGGAACCTTCTCAAAAATAGACCATATACTATGTCACAGGGCAACTCTTAGACAATACAAAGGGGTAGAGATAATACCATGCATCTTATCTGATCATAATGGAATGAAACTGAAAATCAATGATAAAAGAAGAAAGGAAAAAGCAAGCATCACCTGGAGAATGAACAATAGGTTGCTGAGTGATCAATGGGTTTTAGAAGACATCAAGGAGGAAATTAAAAAATTCCTAGAGTTAAATGAAAACACAGACACAACATATCGGAATCTATGGGACACATTGAAAGCAGTTCTAAGAGGAAAATTCATTGCTTGGAGTTCATTCCTCAAAAAAAGAAAAAACCAACAAATAAATGATCTCATACTTCATCTCAAAATCCTAGAAAAAGAAGAGCAAAACAACAGCAAAAGAAGTAGAAGGCAAGAAATAATTAAAATCAGAGCTGAAATTAATGAAATTGAAACAAAAGAAACAATTGAAAAAATTGACAAAACTAAAAGCTGGTTCTTTGAAAAAATAAATAAAATTGACAGACCCTTAGCCATGCTAACGAAGAGAAGAAGAGAGAGAACCCAAATTACTAGCATACGGGATGAAAAAGGCAATATCACAACAGACACTTCAGAAATACAGAAGATAATCAGAAATTACTTTGAATCCTTATACTCCAATAAAATAGAAGATAGTGAAGGCATAGATAAATTCCTTGAGTCCTATGATCTGCCCAGATTGAGCCAGGAGGATATAGACAACCTAAACAGACCAATAACAATAGAGGAAATAGAAGAAACCATCAAAAGACTACCAACTAAGAAAAGCCCAGGACCGGATGGGTATACAGCAGAGTTTTACAAAACCTTTAAAGAGGAACTAACACCAATACTTTTCAAGCTATTTCAGGAAATAGAAAAAGAGGGAGAACTTCCAAATTCATTCTACGACGCCAACATCACCCTGATTCCGAAACCAGACAAAGACACATCAAAGAAGGAAAACTACAGACCAATATCTCTAATGAACCTTGACGCAAAAATCCTCAATAAAATTCTGGCGAATCGGATTCAAATACATATCAAAAAAATTATACATCATGATCAAGTAGGATTCATCCCTGGGATGCAAGGCTGGTTTAATATACGGAAATCAATAAATGTTATTCACCACATCAATAGACTTAAAAATAAGAACCATATGATCATCTCAATAGATGCAGAAAAAGCATTCGACAAAGTACAGCATCCCTTTATGTTCAAAACGCTAGAAAAACTAGGGATAACAGGATCATACCTCAACATTGTAAAAGCAATCTATGATAAGCCACAGGCCAGCATCATTCTGAATGGAGAAAAATTGAAGGCATTCCCTCTAAGATCTGGTACAAGACAGGGATGCCCTCTCTCACCACTTCTGTTCAACATAGTCCTCGAAACACTGGCCAGAGCAATTAGACAGTCAAAAGAAATTAAAGGCATAAAAATAGGAAAAGAAGAACTTAAATTATCACTATTTGCAGATGATATGATTCTATACCTAGCAGACCCAAAAGGGTCTACAAAGAAGCTATTAGAGCTAATAAATGAATTCAGCAAAGTGGCAGGATATAAGATCAACACGCATAAATCAAAGGCGTTCCTGTATATGAGCGACAAATCCTCTGAAACGGAAATGAGGACAACTACTCCATTCACAATATCCCCCCAAAAAATAAAATACTTGGGAATCAACCTAACAAAAGAGGTGAAAGATTTATACAATGAAAATTACAGAACCCTAAAGAAAGACATAGAAGAAGACCTTAGAAGATGGAAAAACATACCCTGCTCATGGATAGGCAGAACTAACATCATCAAAATGGCGATATTACCAAAAGTTCTCTATAAGTTCAATGCAATGCCAATCAAAATCCCAACAGCATATCTTGTAGAAATAGATAAAAGAATCATGAAATTCATATGGAATAATAAAAGACCCAGAATAGCAAAAACAATACTAAGCAGGAAGTGTGAATCAGGCGGTATAGCGATACCAGACTTCAAGCTATACTACAGAGCAATAGTAACAAAAACAGCATGGTACTGGTACCAAAACAGGCGGGTGGACCAATGGTACAGAATAGAGGACACAGTAACTAATCCACAAAACTACAACTATCTTATATTTGATAAAGGGGCTAAAAGCATGCAATGGAGGAAGGATAGCATCTTCAACAAATGGTGCTGGGAAAACTGGAAATCCATTTGCACCAAAATGAATCTGAATCCCTATCTCTCGCCGTGCACAAAAGTTAACTCAAAATGGATCAAGGAGCTTGATATTAAATCAGAGACACGGCATCTGATAGAAGAAAAAGTTGGTTATGATCTACACGCTGTGGGATCGGGCTCCAAATTCCTCAATAGGACACCCATAGCGCTAGAGTTAACAAATAGAATCAACAAATGGGACTTACTCAAACTAAAAAGTTTTTTCTCAGCAAAAGAAACAATAAGAGAGATAAATAGGGAGCCTACATCCTGGGAACAAATCTTTACTCCACACACTTCAGATAGAGCCCTAATAACCAGAATATACAAAGAACTCAAAAAATTAGACAATAAGATAACAAATAACCCAATCAATAAATGGGCCAAGGACCTGAACAGACACTTCTCAGAGGAGGACATACAATCAATCAATAAGTACATGAAAAAATGCTCACCATCGCTAGCAGTCAGAGAAATGCAAATCAAAACTACCCTAAGATACCATCTCACTCCAGTAAGACTGGCAGCCATTAGGAAGTCAAACAACAATAAGTGCTGGAGAGGATGCGGGGAAAAGGGCACTCTTGTTCATTGCTGGTGGGACTGCAAATTGGTGCAGCCAATTTGGAAAGCAGTATGGAGATTTCTTGGAAAGCTGGGAATGGAACCACCATTTGACCCAGCTATTCCCCTTCTCGGTCTATTCCCTAAAGCCCTAACAAGAGCATGCTACAGGGACACTGCTACATCGATGTTCATAGCAGCTCAATTCACGATAGCAAGACTGTGGAACCAGCCTAGATGCCCTTCAATAGATGAATGGATAAAAAAAATGTGGCATTTATACACAATGGAGTATTACTCTGCATTAAAAAATGACAAAATTATAGAATTTGGAGGGAAATGGATGGCATTAGAGCAGATTATGCTAAGTGAAGCTAGTCAATCTTTAAAAAACAAATACCAAATGACTCCTTTGATATAAGGGGTGTAAACAAGGACAGGGTAGGGACGAAGAGCTTGAGAAGAATATTTACAGTAAACAGGGATGAGAGGTGGGAGGGAAAGGGAGTGAGAAGGGAAATTGCATGGAAATGGAAGGCGATCCTCAGGGTTATACAAAATGTCATATAAGAGGTAAGGAGGGGTAAGTCAAGAGAATACAAATGGAAGACATGATTTACAGTAGAAGGGGTAGAGAGAGAAAAGGGGAGGGGAGGGGAGGGGAGGGGAGGGGGGATAGTAGAGAATAGGACAGACAGCAGAATACATCAGACACTAGAAAGGCAATATGTCAATCAATGGAAGGGTAACTGATGTGATACAGCAATTTGTATACGGGGTAAAAGCGGGAGTTCATAATCCACTTGAATCAAACCGTGTAATATGATGTATTAAGAACTATGTAATGTTATGAACGACCAATAAAAAAAAAAAAAAAAAAAAAAAAAAAAATAGAATTCACACTGAATGACTTAATTATTCCAGCTTTGTGTAAGTGCATGCTATGATCTTTGCACATTGATCAAAATACCTAACAATGTATTTCTTGGAACATGTCTCTACCATCAAGCAGCACATTATTGACATATATCAAAACATCATGCCATGCTCTATAATACATACAATTTTATTTGTTGATTATTCCTTAATAAAGCTGGGGGAAGTGGCTGTTGCAGAAACTTTGATGCTGACTTCTTCAAAGCCTTGGTGAACCCACCAGCTGCCATATACTTCTGGAATTCTTGATGTCTGAGTTTGTTCGAGCGACTTTTTAACTGAATCTCCATTATTGTCAATAATGTGCAATTCCTCAAAAACACATAGACTTGTTTCCTGAGTGTATCACTGTCTGGTCACATTGGGGCTCCTTCCATGTGTGCATCATCCTCCCCTTGGCTGTTCTCAGAGGGCAGGAGGCCCTGACTTTTATTTATTCTGAATCTCCCACCACTTCTAGCATATAGAAAGTACTCAGTAAATACTTGTGGGATTCTCTGAGTCTTTTAGGTCCCATTTCAGCCATGTCTTCTCCAGCCTGTGGTTTGTCTAATGCAGATTTCAAGATAAGAAAATGAAGATAGGCCATGCACTTGTGGTTAAAAGTCAGCCCCTGGTCCACAGTTGCATGATTTATCTTGGTATCCAAATTGAAGGTATTCCACTTGTACCTTTTGGGTCCAAGTCTGGCTCTTCCACACAAAACAAAACAAAGCAAAACAAAAAGAACCCTTCACTTCCTGCCATATTGCTTATATAGGTGGGGTGAGAGCATCCTCATGGATCTTTCTAGATACAGACAAGACACTGTAACATAGTTACAGAAATGCTCTTTACCTTTGTATTATTTTTCCAGGGCTGAAACAAGAAAATACCACAGATTGAGTACTTAAACTACATAGATTTATTTCTCACAGTTTTGGAGATTGGAAGCCCAGGATCGAGGGGTCAGCATCGTTGGTCCCCCCTGAGGCCTCTCTCCTTGCCTTGCAGACAGCCGTCTTTGCTCCGTCTCCTCCTGTAGCCAAGGCCATTTCTTCAAATAAGGTGTCATTCTTGAATATTGAGACTTAGGACTTCAACATATGAGCTTTGAGGGGACACAACCCATAACAACCTTCATATGTGACTTGAGTGTGTGTGTGTGTGTGTGTGTGTGTGTGTGTGTGTACTAATAGATATAGAACATTAGAATTCAAGGGACTTTGAAGAATTCCAAATCCCAAACTCCCACTACGGAGGTAAAGAGATGTGATCCAGCAGTTCCAGTGGCCTGAAACCTGTTAAGTTCCCCTGTACAGCATTTCATTAAGACATAAAGATGGATGGGAGGGTAAGGGGAATTATTAAGGAGTAAAATTGATCAAATAATGTCATATGCATATACCAGTGCACCACAAGGAAACCTACCATGCCGAATAATTACTATGCAGCAATTTAAAAAAAAAATGAAAGAAAGATGAGGACATAGTGGGAGGAAATTGCATTGAAATGACAAGGACACAGTAATTTATTAATCTCCATCCAATGTCCAAGACAGTATTATTTTTAAAGCTGTTTCTAGAGGAACCTTAGAAAAATAATAAATAAATAAATAATAAAGGAATATCTTGGGGACTATAGATAGACACTTTATGATAGAAAGACTTTGCAGTCAAATTTTTGGTAAGAAAGAAGGGAGAAGGAAAGAAGGAAGGGAGGGAGGGAGGGAGGGGAAAGTCATAGCTTATTCTTATTTAAACGTGCTTAAACCACAGAAAGGCATGTCCTGTAGATAAGGTACTCTCTTTTTCAGGCGCAGCCCCTGCAGTGAAATAGCTGCATAGGTAGCATTTACACCTGTGATTCCTGTTTTATAAGGGAAATAAATTTGCCTGTTATATGAGAAACAGTGGAAAATGAGCAGTTTTTACTGCATGCCAAGATCTCACCTTGAAGTCACGGAGGGTAATGGCTAATAAAGCTTTGGAGTGGGAGAGGCTGAGCCAGGGCGGTGTTCTCCTGATGAGCTGGCTGGGAAACAGCTGCGCGGATGGCAGGTCGCTGGAGCTGGATGGTTTATTAAACTGGAGGCAGAAAGGGGCTGCCTTCAGCTGTGGACCCCAATGCAGCTTGTGTGGGTCAGTCTGCCTGTGTGAAGGTGACGGAACATGGATAATGTGGCCCTTGGTGGCCATGGAGAGAAGGCAAAGTGAGCCCAGCAACGTTTATGCATGCCTCATTACTGCTGCCTTGAAGAAAGCCATGATCTTGGTTTGACAACTGCCCTGAAGCCATCTGATTTTTTTTAAAAACATCAGATTTTCAAAACTTATCCTCCCCAAATCTGTTTGCTCACCCCACCAACATTTAACTGAATGATCGTTGCAGAGCATAACAAGAGTAAATGCTCTGAGAATCCCCAAATAAACATATTGCATACTGAGTGTATATGTGAGTTTTAAATATTTTAATATTCAAACTTAAAATATTTGATTTTTCATGATTAGAATTGGAAATAGCCTTACGTACGAAAGTCTCCTGTTTTGTTTCTACATGAAAAAAAAAAAAAGTCTTAGAACTGAGTTGAGGGAGCATAGGGTGGATGTTGCCTGCTTTTTATGACGTCATTTCTTCAAGTATTCACATAAAAATAGTTCCTCAGAATCTTTTGGGTAACACTGTGTTGGAGGGAATGTGACCTGTAACACTTGGTTCCGAGGAGACTGAGGAATTAGAACTAAGATGAAGATGCGTTGGTCACTCCAGTTAGAGTCAGAGAGTCAATGATAAATAAAATATGGTTGAAGAGCAGCATGTTATTGCCTTAGGAGAAGCATTCTGGAACTCCCTGTTTACATGAAGGAACAGAAAAGAGTCTGTGCATTTGACAAATTCCAAGTTCTTTTGACTTCCATCTAAAAAATCCTTGAGTTGGTTGGTTTTATTTTTAAAGCCATCTTCCAGAACTATTTGTTTGTGGGTGAATACAGGAATGATATTTTTTAAAACAGAACTAGTATAATGGTTTAGGTGTGATTGGTGGGGGAAGAAACAGGAGGGAAAAAGAGAGAACACACTTTGGTAGGCAGAGTTTATGGGAGCCAGCCTACAGTTTTACTTCCCACACCTACTCTTGGGAAAACATCAGCATGAACAATTTAGTATTGCTGAACTCCAGGAACCTATGGTGTGATAGAAATCAAATCGGAGTGCGGCTTCCCCATCTTTAACCATTTCAGTCACACAAAGTTCCAGGGCTCTTCTGTTTCGTTCAGCATCCAGATTAACTTCTGGCACATGATAGGTGTTGAGTAAATGTGAGTTGGTCAAATAAGTGAAAAAGAATGAATCCCATGATTGTATAATTGATGACTGTTTTATGTTAAACCCACACACCTAACCTTACAGAACTCAGGGTTTACTGAAATAGCTACTTTTTACTTTCCCACAGTTAGCAACATATTTTAATTCATACACATGTCACAAAGCTTTCTTTCTGTTGCATCTGGTTGTCTCAGACTTAAGCAGGTTTATTCCTTAATCTGAGTTTGCCTAAAAGCAGATGCAGTCTTTGGAATAATGATGCTTATGGTTTTCGTACGCCAAAGAGAAATAGGTCTGCCAGGAGAAAGGGTTACTTCCCCAGACACATCAATCTATCGCAGTGCGTGTGTGCCCATGGAGACCACAGTCGCATACATTACAGGACAGAGCCTGCTAAAGTGGTGCAGTATGTAATGGTGTCATCATATACCCGTTAGGTTTGGGAACTGAAAGGGAGAGATTACACTGGTCCAAGGGTCATCGTTGCAACGTTGTGACTGGTGCCCATTCTACCAACTCAATCTAGTCCACTTTGACTGACCTTCATCTCCACTTCCGATTCCTTAAGTTCCCCCATATATTCTGGCCCCTTCCCTAAAGACCATTCCCTCAAGATGGGTTTAGGAACCCTGCAAAAGAACTTCCTGAGGCCTTTTTTGTTTCTATTTTATTTTGAAATGCAGATTCCAGAATCCCCATCCCTAGATCAATTGTGTGGTTATTCTGTTTGCCTTTTTGGTCACTGGTCCTTGTTGACTGGGTCCTTGGGTCCTTTGCTTTTTCTGTTGGTTTCAGTGACTGGGAGGCCCAGTCGGAGACTCTAGACCAGGAGAGGAGAGAGTTAGCTTGTTTCTCCCAGCTCCCTCGATGCAGCCTACCTCCACAGTAGCTCTGCTCCAACCCTGCTCCTGCTGAGTGGCTCCTCCTCAGTGGTCCAGCTAGCACTGGGCTTGGGAAACACAATCCAGCCAGGGAAAGTGATGGCAGGTTCCATGTTGTGAACTATGGAAGAATAACACAGGACTAGTATGTGGGAGGAGGATGTTGAAATGCTTTCTCCTGCGTGTACAGAGTCCACTGTTAATGTGAACTATCATGTCCCAATGGGTCTCACTTACAACAATGAAATAAACTGCAATAGAATGTACCATCTGGGAACACTGAACTTCATGGAGAGAGTAGTGGGCTCAGTCCTCCTCACCCCCACCCTCCTCACTCAAATGTGAGTGTGAAATACCTGTTTACTCAGTGTTGATCATATGATGCATTTTGAAACACCTGATTTTAAGGAAGCTCTTAGTGCCACATTTATTTTAGGGCAGTACCAATCCTTCACCTTTCCTGTTGTACAATGCATTTAAGGAAAACTGATATTCAAGTGATATTGCCAAGGCCATATTTCAAGGACTGTGGTGTATCTTGACTTGGCTTTGCTAGATCTTGGCTCCAGGCTCCCTCCATTAGCACATGGAGCCCATAGCCAATGTTTCCACCATATGTACAATTTTCCTGCAAGCTGTGTTTCTGCAAGAGAGGCTGCTAGAAATCCCACTTGTGAGGATTAAGGAAGATAATGTATGGAAAGTAGGTGCCCAGGAAATGTTTGTGTTCTTAGAAAGGGCCCAGCTAATGTGAACTGGCAGGGATGGGGAGATCTTGGAGTTGAATGTCACCTCCACGCTGTTCCCTTTCCTAATTTGCAGCAGGTGGTGATGGCAAGTTAAGGAGGTTTGTTCCACCCCCATCTGGATGTGTTTCATGTTTGGGTCATACTGGAGAATCAGACAAGTGTCTGTAAAGCTGCCTTGTTTCAATGCTCCAGCAACCACGAGGACTAATTGCTGTGCTAACAAAAACTAGAATGTATTCAGACTTGCCAGATCGATGGACACATTCAATTTTCTGCATGCACAGCTCAGCTCTGTCCCTGTCGCTGCCTGTGCATTCCAAAGAGACACTGATCTGGGGGAACCTCCAGATGGCTACGAGTCCCCTTGAAGCTTGGGATACTCCTCCTGAAGGGGAGAGCCCTGTGGGCTGATGACAGCCACATGGCCTCTGTCTATTGACTTCTTGAACACCTCTCCTAGGACCCTCTGCCTATAGGGGGTCTAATTTGTTTTCTAAACTCAAAATAGATATAGTATAAGTGAAGTAAATCCTGTGAGGCTCTGTGAAAATCCGGTTCTGTTCTTGGTGGATGACTAAAGGAAACAACACATATTCAGCTGCCTAAGGAACATCTCTACTTCATGCTTAATAGATCTTCCATATCCATACGTCGGCATCCATAACTAACATGTTGATCTTACTCCACGGCCTACTTTAGACTTTTTCAACCCATTTCATGACATCGACCTCTACTTATCCAGACTGAAAACAAAAACAGAAATTCCTAGAGTAATTCTGAACTCCTTTCCCTCCCACTTCACATCCCAAAGAGCAGCCAGTTCTCCAGCCTCACTACTACCACCCCGATCCAAGTTACTGGAATCTTTCACCTGAGTTATTTCAACAGTCCCCAAATGCCTCCTTATTCCCCTCTTCTCCCTGTTCAATCTGTTTACTAAACCCCAGCCAGACGGATGACTCTGAACCCTGAGTCAGATCAGGTTACTTCTCTGTGCAACCTCCTACAATGGCGTCTTACTTAGAAGAGATCCAAAGTCCTTCCCAAGGGCCACAAGACTTTCTATGATCTCTGCTCTTTGCTACCTGACCTTATTTCCTCTGCTACAACTAGACTCACTTCTTCAGAGCCACTTGAAGATGTCATGTGCCCTCCAATTTCAAGGCCTTTGCAGTAGGACCTTCAGCCTGGACGCGGTTCCCCCAGATATCCACAATCCGGTTCCTGCTCTTTATTCAGTTCTCAGTCAAAGCTACCTTTCCTGAATGGTCCTTGCTCATTACTCTAGATAAAAGAGGATCCCAACCATTGCTTTCTGTCTGCTCACCCTCTTACCCTGCTGTTTTTCTTCTTGACAATGGTAACCACCAGCTGATGGTTGAATGATATGTGTGGATGTGTGCGTGTGCGTGTGTGTGTGTGTGTGTGTGTGTGTGTGTGTGGTTACATGCAGTCTTTTCTCCCAATTTACTCCCTCTGGAATGTGAACCTCTTAAGAGAATTGTTCTTTATTGCATATGCTATTGTTAAAAATTTGCATGTTGCCAGGGATGGCGGAGCACACCTGTGATCCCAGAGGCTCTAGAGGCTGAGTCAGGAGGATCACAAGTTCAAAGCCAGCCTCAGCAACTTGGCGAGGCCCTAAGCAATTCAGTGAGACCCTGTCTCAAAATAAAAAAAAATAAGAAAGGTTTGGGGATGTGTCGGTGGTTGAGTGGCCCTGGGTTCAATCCCAGTACAAAATTAAAAAAAAAATCTGCATATTGGTAAAAATCCTAGAGGACAAGTTGTCACTAATCTGGGTGTTGGCAATTTCTGTCACAAGGAAAAAAAATGTCACTGTTGATTTCAGCATCCCCTGACAATGGTGGGCTAGGCATGGCCCTCTGCATTCATACCAGTCTTGGAGCAGTTTGATGCACACCATCAGAGAAGCAGCAGAGTTGGTTGGGTGTGGCCAATGGCAGGAATGATCCTAAGGAAAATGGGATGGGGAAAGAACACTGTGTCTCTTGGAGCAAAAGAACTAGCATTCAGAATATAAATGAGACAATCCCTAGGGAAGCCCAGAATCTTTCCCCAAGTGATGAGGCCCCCAGAGTAGGATTCATGACTGTTTTACTCACAGCTATGACTCATAGGTATGAGTAGCTCAACAGAGGCTTGTTGAATCTATATCTATATGAAAAGTTTGAGAATGACTAAAAGTTTAAAAGAAGGAAAAAGTAGAGACCCAGGAATATTAACTTAGGATTGTTGAAATCCTGTTTTTATCCTTCAACAGATTTGGCTAGGGCATTGTCTTCATCCATTTTCTGTTGCTTTAGCAAAATATCTGAGACTGAGTAACTGATAAAGAAAAGAGATTTACCTTGGCTCATGGTGCTGGAGGCTGGGAAGTCCAACAGCATGAATCCAGCATCTTTTTAACGTCCAGCAGGGCCTTGTATTGCTTTATATCATGGAAGAAGCTGAAAGGATAGGTGGGTGCATTCAGAAGGGGCTAAACATGAGCTGTGGGCTTGCTTTATGAGAGCCTGTTCTTATAGTAATAATCCAGTCCCACAAAAGGGAGAAGTGTTTCACTATTGTCAGCATCAACAGATTCCTACAAGAAAGGCATTCATCCAAACTCTTCCCAAGCCCCACCTCCCAACACTGCCACACTGAGGAACTGAGGTTCCAACACAGGAACTTTGGGGGAACACTCTCACACCAAAGCAGGCATATAGGTACACAAGGAGTATACCTACACAACATCCTATGTAACGTCTCTCCCCTCGTGAAACTAGGAATTGTGCGATTCACAACCTGGTGCTACAGTTTGTGGATCTGCCTTCACAACTCAGATTTAGGGGTCCTCGCCCATGAAACCAAGAGTTCTTGAAATCATGTTTTTCTTCCTTTTTCTGCTATTGCCATCCCTGGGTTTTGCTGGCAGTGAAATGGGAATACCCAACCCCCTTTCTTTAAACACAGAAATATTCTGGTGTTCACTGGGTTAGTAGCTGATTCATACCACAGGAAATCTGGGAATTGTAGATAGGACCAGATGGTTAATTCTCAACTCTCTCAAATTAACTCCTTCCCCTTTTCTACTATTCCATCTTCTACTATTTATTGTCAACTCTGTGCCAAGCACTGTGTCCCATATTGGGACTATGATGATGAAAGACATGTAATTTGTTTTAATTTTTTTTTGATAAGCAAAAGCAAAACACTAAACCAGGATGCTTGGGAAAAAAAACCCAAATTATTGTTTAGCTTAGATTCTGAAATTTCTATCTTCTGTTAGCCTGTGTGTGTCTGCAGCTGGAGACTGGTATGTGAATAAGAGTTGTGAATGTAAAGGGAATAAGATCCCCTAAAGAGGGTCCCCTCTAGAAGCTGGATCAAAAAGACTATGATTCATTCAATCGAGAAGCTGGACTTTTGAAGAGCTATGAAAGTGCTTTTGAGATTTGTCTATTACTATTCAAAACTTGGTATGTGTTATTCCACATAAGTGTTATGCAATGATTTGAAAATGAATACCACATTGAAATATGTCATAACAGTGCCTTGTACCACTGAGCTCTACCTCTGTGAGTAGAGGTTACCCAAAAGACCACATTGCGTGGTCGAGAGCCCACAGACTAGACTGTGCGTACAACTAGGTTGAGTTTTTCTGCTATTTTCAGAACTTGCTATTCAAAGCACTGCTTGTGTCGGCCGGGGCTGCCATACTTCCATGATTTATTTCCCATGTTTGCTTTTTATGTTGTGTTTTTACTATTTATAGCATGCTATTTTTTAAAATGGTAATTTGTGTTCAAGGTGGCATCTCCATTGGGGTATTTTGGAGGACACGATATTTTTAATTCTAAATTACAGTAACCATGATGTTGAATCCAGCATGCTTTTGACAGCTTTCCAGAGCTATGGAATCCTGGGCCAGTTTTTAACATTTTGTCTTAGAGATGGCTGAATCAACCATTTTCCAAACCAAAATTAAGCTGAGCATCTGTAAGATACGATATGAAGTTAAAGCCCTAGAAGTATATGAGAAAATCCAGAGGGTGTCATTGTTCACGATTTAGTTCAAAAGATACCAGGCAATGGCACCCACATGCAGGCCTTGGAGGTCGCAGCTGTTTCAAGTTTCATTTTCTTCTGAGGGACTCAGAGCCTCACGTTGGGCCTGCGCCATACGAGACAGGTCCAGAGCTCCTGCATTCCACTGTCTTCATCAGTGTAACAAAACTATTTCTAGAGGATCAGCTTATTGGAGCATGGCTGTAAGTCTCCCGTTATGCTGACTAGGCAGGGATGAAGCCTTCAAAGACACTTGAGACTACTTTTTTCCTAAATAGTTTAGAGTTAAATAACCATGATTTACAGTTAGTTATATAGAAACATTTAGACAATAATGTTCATTTATGTTTTCATCCTATAATATTCAATATGTGTTCAATGAATTATAGAAAAGTCTAACTTACATACTATCTCTGTGTTTGCAGTATCATTTCCATATAATTTCCATGCTATGGGTATTTGAAATTTCCTGGAGCGTGTGGGGTGGAGGTCATTGTACATGGTTTCCTGAGTCCCATTTAATATTGTACAATGACCTCAATCTAACATGTTCTCAACGCATTGCTGACCTTTCTGCTTATGATATCCTCAATCTGCTTACAAATATTTTCCTAAGTGCTGGACGGATTGGAGATACATGTGCACTGGCATAAAAGAGTTGAGAATATGCAGAATTTAGGATTCTTTCTATTGTAAAACCCTATTACTGCTGCATTCAAAAGACAGATATGTCAACCTATAGGTAAAGCCATATCAGTTGGCAAACACTGGGTCAAAAATATACACTTTTGAATAGCATGATTTTCTCACTCAAAACATAATGCAGGGGCAGGGGCTATAGCTCCGTGGGAGAGTGCCTGCCTAGCAGGTGTGAGGCACTGGGTTTGATCCTCAGCACCACATAAAAATAAATAAAGGTATTGTGTCGCATCTACCAACTAAAAAAATATTTTGAAAAAACATAATGTAGCTTCACTTTGTATCCTTTTCAATGATTTACATAGCTTTCCATTATAGGTATGTACCGTAATTTATTTCAACGAGTCCAATTAATTGACTTTTGGGTTGTTTCCCTTTTTGTAATTTGTAAATATGAAATAATTAATATCCATGGAAACATTCCTATTTGAACAAACATTGCTATAGAATAAATTCCTAGAAGATGAATTTTTCTTCCAGAGAAATGTACATTTAAGCTATGATAGGTGTTGCTAAAAATTACTTGTTTCTACATTCTTGCCAACTCTCACAGCATTTTTAATATTTGCCCATTTAATGTGCCAAAAATCATCTTTTTGTTTTAGTTTTTTTTTCATTTGGTCATTAAAAAGTTGAATTTTTTAATACATTTACTAGTCACTTTTATTTCTTCATTCAAAAACTATCTTTCATGCCAGATATAGTGGCACATGCCTGTAATCCCAGCGGCTCTGGAGGCTGAGGCAGGAGGATCGAAAGTTCAAAGCCAGTCTCAGCAAAAGTGAGGTGTTAAGCAACTCAGTGAGACCCTGTCTCTAAATAAAATACAAAACAGGGCTGGGGATGTGGCTCACTGCTTGAGTGCCCCTGAGTTCAATCTCTGGAATCCCCTCTCACCCCTAAAAAAAGAAAAAAAAACTATTCATGAATTTGTTTCATGATTCTATTGGATTGCTTTAATCTCATTGTTGGACAAGTCCCTTATAGAAAAATCTTATCACGTATGCTGTAATAATTTTTATGCTGATCAAATATTGATTACAATGAAGCCTTTTTCTGTTATACTCTATTATTAAAGTCATCTGCATTAAGAGACACAAATATCTTCTGTAGAGGAACAGGATTCATGAGATATCTATATGTCTCTCTATATGTACTATAATTTCTTTTAACCAGTCCCATTAATTGACACTTGGAGATTATATAAGTAAATATATATCCATCATGGGTTTATTAGATTATTTTATAGGATCAGAAACTACATAGTTCCACAGTGGCTGTCTCTGTCTGCAAGCTAAATTGCTGGAGGAACCTGTAGCTGCTCAATGTAAAAAGCCGGAGCCTCAGAAGGATTGAGACCAATGTCGCAGCCCCGGTCTCGAACTGAAGGCTTGGAAACTGCATGGAGAATTTCTGGCTAGAGTTTGCTTAGGAACAATGAAGGTGCTGGAGTCTGATGTCCTCAGGCAACTGCAGCCACAATCCAAGCACCTGCTCAGGAATAATGGAGCTTGCATCTGCTACAGCTTCCTCCTCCTTCTTCTCCATTTATCCATTCCAGCCATCAAACTATAGGACTGTGCCACCCACGTTCAGCCACATTCAGGGCACTCAATTTGCTGTCCCACATGCCCATCATTTCTGGAAACACCCCCACTGACACACCCAGAGATCTCTTAATCATAGTTATCTCTTAATCCAATCAAGCTAACAATCTAGATTAACCATCACAAATCTACCCTTTATCAATCTGGTACTCAAACATATCCCTTTAAGTCACAGTTACTCTCCAAATAAACACAATAACAAGGTCATAATTAGACATAACATGATATGACTATCTTTTGTACAGCCAAAACCATACTAATTCCTTTCCTAGAACGGGAGAGTTTTTTGAGGGATGCTTAGTCTTCTGAACTCCCACAACTTAAATGTAGATTTAACATCACTTTAAGTACTGACATTAAGTCAATCAATATTTTGCTACATGATAAAGGACAAAGAGAGAAATGTAAGCAAACATATATACTTATCACATGTGCATATATGCATAAACATATTCCTAATGTATTCCTAATAAGCATATCCTAATACTCATGGCAATTAAAATCCTCATTTCAAAATAGACATTATTATTGCTGTATGTATATATGTGACTGCATGACCCATGTGATTCTGCAACCTGTACACTCAGAAAAATGAGAAATTATACCCCATCTGATTCAAATGTATGATATGTCAAGATCATTGTACTGTCATGTGTATCTAATTAAAACAAATAAAAAAAATTTAAAAAATTTAAAAATCCTCATTTCAGTAACTAGTCATGTGCCCATGGTCATTATTTATGACTACCTGCTTGCATGACCCATTCTGTATTCCTCCTGCCTTCACCAAACACCTCAGCAGGTCTTGGTTCTTTACCTGGAGGAGAGATCCAGACCCTCATTCCTAAAGGGAATGAGACATTTGTCATCCTGTCTGGATGGGGTTGTTGTAGTTTCCCATTGACCTTAATAACAGGACATGGTAATACCAAGAGACACCCTAAGGGATCTCCTACACTGCAGGTGTACCCTTCCTTACCTCCATTGTGGAGTAATAGTTCAATCTCCCCTTGGTAATCTGGATCCCACATTAACTCCAACCTTAGACTATTAACTCAGAGGCATGAGGACCTAAGGAGCCCAATGTGGCCAGAGAGAGTCTTAAATTTCAATTCAATAGAATCATTGATGCCTCCTGGTAGAAGCTTTCCCCACTCTGGAGCTAAGACTTCTAAGCCAGCAGAACATAAGGTTGCGGGAACAGGAAGCAAACATTTTGCTCCTGGGTCACTAGAGGAAATGGTGAGTGTTACCATGCCTGTTTCCACCCCTTGATTCTCAGGCTCATGAACCCTACCTGTAGAAGAAATGATAGAGTAGATGCTAACTCAGTTCCTCTGGAGATGGTGGCTAAGGCATTCTCCAAGTCCACTGGTGGTAGTGTGGGCAGAAGCATTACAGGAAGGCAAGGCAAATCCATACCCAGAATAACGTTTATTCCAGTTAAGGACAAACTGCTGCCTCTCTCACAGTGCAAGTGGTCCAATATAGACAACCTGCCACCAGGAGTTGCTGGCTAGTCTCCCAGGGAATGACGCCATATCAGGGAAAATCTATCAAATATATTTATTTTAACATCATTATCAAAAAGAAGCAACATATATCGCCTAAATAAAGAGCAACAAATGTAAAGAACATTTTTGTTAAGTGTGCAAGACTGTACAAAGCTACGGAAATATCCATAAAGATAAAACATTCAATTTTTCCAGAAGATTCTTTTTATTCTTTTTAGTTATACAAGACAGTATAATCCATTTTGACATAATTATAAAAACATGGATATATCTTGTTCTAATTTAGTTCCCAATACTTCTCCTTCCCCTTCCCTCCCCCCATCCCCTGCTTCCTTCCCTCTACTGATCTTTCTGCCTTTTACCCATAGTTTTTTATTATTATTATTATTTTGTGGATGTGCACGATGGTGAGATTCACTGTGGTATATCCATATAGGTACATAATAAAGTTAAGTCAGATTCATTCCACTGTCTGCTTTTCCCTTCTCCCCTCCCTTACTTCCATTCTCCTTTGTCTACTGAACTTCTCTTCTTTTTTTAAATCCACCCTCTCCCATATTGTGGGTTTGCATACACATATTAGGGAAAACATTTGACGTTTGGTTTTTGAGATGGCTTATTTCACTTAGCATGACAGTCTCCACATCCATCCATTTACCAGCAAATGTCATAAAGTCATTCTTCTTTCTGGCTGAGTAATAATGCCTTGTGTATATATACCACATTTTCTTTATCCCTTCATCTGTTGAAGATTCTTGAAGACTAGATATTCTTGGAGGCCAAAAAAGTCTTGTACCACTAAAGAAGACACTTTGGTCATGATAGAAAGACCTGTATATAGTGGCTTAAAGCACAGCATTGTAAACCCCAGCAATGGTGGCACAAGTTGCAGATGGGACATGGGTCTTTCAGACAATCATCATTCATCAGGCATGTGACCCACTCTCCCAGACCATCCACTTCCTCATCTGTAAAACTCACATAATTATATCTAACCTCTGGCATTACTGTGATTATTAAATGATGGTTGATATACATACATGACATATGTTCAACAAACACTCCCATTCCCAACTCTACAAGTTATCTCATTAGAAAATCCTACCTGGACCTACTCCATTATGATATGAACATTTAAAATGTTTTGATTCAAAGTCAAAAGATATAAAGATTCAGCTTTTTTCCGGAAACACTCAATTGCTGAAATTTCTCACTCACAGGTAAATCAAGATTTCTATAAGGAAGCTGAAACTATGTTCTCACAGTCTCTGTGCATTTTAGATATTTAACATTATTGTTGGAAATGATGTTTACTAGGGAAAGGGCATGCTACAAGACAAGTATTCAAGCAAAATCAGGGTCTGGCCAAGGCCCAGAAAATGGATCAGGAAGCTTTTGTGGACTTGACCTTACAGGTCTACCTGTGCAAAGAGGATCTCAAATATTTGGAGGTAGTAATTTCTCAGGGGTTAAAAAAGGGACCTGTGATTAAACGTGTTCATAGTTTGTATTCTTGGTGTCATGTGATGAAAATGCACTTGACCTTTGCTGTCTGTCTCCCCAAACACCACAACTTCTGTTCAATCAGGAGGAAAGCACTGGGCTTTTTAATGTTTTTCATCCCAATTGAGAGACTCTACACAGTAACTGACCCATTTTTCTCAAAAGATGAGGATCAATGTACACTAAGAAAAATCTAATGAACTGTCACAACCCACAGGAGCTCCGAAAGATACAATGGCTGGGTTTGGCCGCCCACACTTGAAATTCCAGCAGCTGGGGAGGCTGAGGCAGGAGGATCCCAAGTTCAAAGCTAAATTCGGCCACTTAGCAAGGCCCTAAACAACTTAGTGAGACCCTGTGTCAAAATAAAAAATAAAAAGGGCTGGGCATGTGGCTCAGTGGTTAAAACAACAACAACAAAATGCACAATGACAACATGTGATGTGGCTTCCTGTATGGGATCCAGGAGCAGAAACAAGGCAGTGAACACAAACTAGGAATCTGCATAAGTGTGGGCTGTAGCTAATGTTGGTGTCCACTGTTGACTCATTAATTGGAATAAATGAAGTAGATAAGTGTTTGGTGTCAAGAACTGGAAAAACGGGGTATATGGGAAAACTCTTTGTGATGCTTTCACAATTTTTCTTTAAACATAAAACTATTCTAAAATTTAAAGTTGTTTTTTAAAAAATAAAAACAAAAGCGACTCCTTCACTCACAGTCTATTGTATTTCCACTTCCTACCCCAAAAAACAACAAAAAAATAAATAAATAAAAATAAAACTTCTCCAACGTGCCTAGGAAAATAGTATGCTTTCAAGAAGGTGAAAAGCCCCACCTCGAAGCTGACATTCAATTTTCTCAGGATGTGTCTCAGACACTGATCTCTTCTCCCCATCTGGGTTGTCCGCTGCTTGTTGGGCTGTTGTCAATTCAAGTTACTAGGAAATGTTCAAAAAATACTTACTGAACGGGTGTGATAATTAGGTCTTTGCTAAGCGAATTCTCAATTCGGGCCCTATTAGAGTCCTTGTCATAAAGTGACCTTATTCTACAAGAAGCCAGTCTGCAGACAAAGCTCTGGGGAGAGTGCAGGGGGGCAGCCTGCTCCTGCCCACACAGCCAGCCTTGTGTTGAGAGTACCATGGCAGCCCCGGCTCTGCTGGCTCACAGACTCTGGTTGGGTATTACATGGTCTTAAGCAGAACCAACGCAGGCAGAAACCACAGATCCAACATTTAAAAACAAACAAACAAAACTCCCTTAGCCAGATAACATGCTGGGAGCCTGCCGCATTTTATTTAAATTAATGAACCAAAGTATTTATCCGACTGAGTAATTGGCTAATGTAAATTTCATATTCAAATGAATGCACATTCCAAGCCAATTTGGCTTGCATTCCATCTAAAGACCCCAGAGTACTGTATTATTTGTACAGTATGTGAAATAGAGATATATCCCGTTCATATCTCATGTGTGAGTGTGTGTGCATGTGTGTGTGTGTGTGAGACATAGAGAGCACATACTGTAGGATGTGTACGTGTGTGCACATGTTTGGGTATGATATTGGTTACTAACAAGGTTGAGCTAGAGGAAGAAAAAGGTGAAATATCTTATATTTAGTGATTTTTTAAAAAATCACTTTTAAATGAAATTGTTGCTTAAGGTTTTTCTTTTATGTTGATAATGAAAAATGGTGGGGGTGACAAATGAGTCCTGACTTTTCAGGTCCCCAGGATGGTAACAGAAGGAGCCCAGCAGGTCTGCCCACTCCTGTTGTTAATTAAAGTATTTTCGCGTTCTCCAGGGTGTAATGCACCCCGGGCGCTGAGCCCCAGAGAGACTTGTGCAGTCTAATGATCACACATTTAAATAAACTCAGTTGGGGACCACTGGGGGAAAGAATAGATCCCTTCCCCACCTCATTAGGGCTGCCATGCTCTGCAGATGTCTGCCATGCACTGGCTCCATTTCTTATGAATAATGAACACTCTCAGGCTCCCAGTTGCTGGTGGCTGGAGGTAAGGTGGACAGCTCCTCGCCCAGCTGAGACCTGCATTGGGCAGGGAGTGCCATTCACAGTTCAGAGTTGGCTTTCTTGCCTTCACCAAGTAGGTCTTGCCAAAACAGATTTCCTCGGATTAGTTACACCCCTTGGTCTGGACTACACTGAGATTCTCATTTGTCAGCACTGTTAACAAATTTGTCTGTGTAGGAAAGGTGGAGGGATTTCCAGAGCTGAATTTGAGATGTCAGAGATTGAATGTGCCTGCACCAACATCAGCGAGAGCATGAAACACAGCATATATTTTAAATAGTCAACATCCTTCCAAACCGTGCACCTAAATTGTATAAATCTCCTGAATACTTGGAATTTCACTTGAGAGAAAGCAGGGGCAATTTTACTACAGAAGTATATAGAAGTATATAGTTTTTTAAAAAAAAGGGTGGAAATTAAGAGGACATAAACATAAATAATACCAAGATTTTGACATTTGGAGATGTTGGTAGAAGATTTGGTATCCTATTTCAGTTATGAGAACACAATACAATATACATCAGCAAGACTTAACAACCTACATTTTATTGCACATTGTATTTCCCAAAGTGATGTGGTATATGCCAACCACAATTGATCCTTCCAACAGCCTATATGAAAGATAAAGTCACTTGTTTTTCTAGATGTGTCACTTGGAGCATGTTCCAGAACCTGCCTGGACTTCCATTTCCCCATCTGAAAAGTTGGGGTAAGACAGGCAGCGGCAGTGTTGTTGTTGTTGTTGTTGTTGTTTTGGAAGTTTCAATGGGCTTAAGAAGGGCTTAGAATAGTGTACCCAGGAATAAGGTATATGTGTATCTGTCAATGGAATCCAAGATATTCAGAGACATGAATGTACACATTATATATATGTTACATATGTAAATAGATATAGACTTTATACATGCAATAGTCTCTCTCATTACACTAGGTCATGGGTTTCAAGTATATATATATATATATATATATATATATATATATATACACACACATATACACACATATGTAATATCTAGTATGTATAATATGTACATTAAAGTATATATTTTTAATATAATTACATGAAACAAAATACATTAATTGAAATGTATTTTCCATACTAACTGATCTGTCTTATATTGCATTAAACAATATACTACATTTAGACACTCATAAGGGTCTGTTTTTAAGTGACATCCAGAAGCCAGGGTAAGAGGGGAGAGTCCTGCATCCTTCAGGTCTCTGGGCTCCCTAACTGCCCCCATGAAGACGCACTTCTAAGCCCAGGAGGCAGGGAAGAGAGGAGGAAAGCAGATTCAGAGCCACTGTCCTTTCCTGCAGCTCAGGGCAGGACGGTGCACCTGCTGCGGCCAGCGCGGCCGCCTCCTCCCAGCCTGGCAGGCCCTGGTGGGATGCCTGCTCCGGGTGCACGCAGGCTGTGTGCCGGACTGTCCTCCTCTCTGGGTAAAGAAGCGGGTTCCACAGCCCCGACGAGGGCTCTGCTCCAGCCCAGGTGCAGGGACCCCTTCAGCGCTGGAAAGCCCCGCCTGCCCCCACCTCTTGCCAGAAATGAGTTCACGCTGCAGTTCACGTGTGAGAAAGAGGTGTCCACAGATTCTCCCTGCTGCCAGGGCTTACTGTGCCTGGGAGGGGTGCGTGTGTGTGCGTGTGTGTGTGCGTGTGTGTGTGTTCGTGTGTGGTGGAGGGACCTGTGTGCTATGCATGGTGTGGTGTGTGTAGCGGCCGTGGTGTGTGGGGCACACGTGTGGTATGTGAGGGTGGCATATGTGCATGGCAAGTCCAGTGTAAAACGGGCATATGTGGGGTGTCTGTGTGTTTCCTTTGTAAGAATTTCGGGGCTTTTCTTATTTGCCTGCACTTGGCCTTGCCTGATGAGGTTTGAGTTTTTAAAGGCACCTCCCACGTTCCTCTTAAGCACCAGGTGGGATCAGGAGGCCATTGCGCATCTTCTCCTGTTGGGAAGTTCCCCACACCCACCCCAGCAGGCTTTGGAGTGTTTGTCAGTAAGTCTGCCTCTGTCCTAATGCTGGCTCTGCACAGTGGCCCAGGGGTGGGTTAGAACAGCAGTCAGGACTCTCTCAAAGCAAACAGGACCCACAGTCAAGAGCTCTGCTGGGAGCTATCAGAGCAATTGCAAGGCCCTGAGTGTCCCGCACGTCGTAGCAGCAGAACTGAACCCCTGCCTCCCCACAGAAGGCCTCAGCAGCAGGGGTTGTCCTAAATGGAAGGAAATGGCTTCCTCTGCAACCTGGAGAAAAGCTCCTCCTGTCAATCAATGACAGCAGAAGCAAGCTGAACTCTTCCTTCTTAAAGGCAGGAAAAGCTTGCTCCAGGAGAGCTGGTGAGGACAGTTCTGAGTCTGTCATTTCAGTGCTGAGCATTGACTGATTTAAATTTAAACACGACCTGAGGACAGGAGTGGGCTCTCAGCTGCAGCCTCGTGTGACAGAGGCTGCCGACTCATGGGTACATCCACACAGACGTGGAGCATTCTCAGGTGGCCCACCCTCTGCCCTCTGGAGGTCCCCGAGTCTCCCTGCTCCCTGTCACCTCCCTGGAAGTTGAGCCAGAACCATTCCTCCCTGTCCCCTTCTTTCACAAGTGGGTGGCGTCACCCCCATCTGACGTGGGGACCTTGCGCCCCTTCCTCTTGTGAGTGCCACTTCAGGGATTCTCTTTGTAGGGCTCTCACTTCTTGTCAGGGACTTGATCGGGTTGAAAACACACGCTGACAGCATTTGGGAAAATCCCCTGGGCTACAGCCACCTCTGCACCCGTTTCCTTAGGACAGATGGTGTTTTGTGACAGCTGCCAGATTTACCAAGACCTTCGGAGTCCCAGGAAAGCTTCAAGGAACAGCACAAAGCTTACCAGAAGAGGGGCCGTGTCACAAGTTTCAGTTCTCTTTTCATTTAACTGCAGATCCTTCAATTTGGCGCTGCGTGTCCCTCCTGTGCCCCTTCGATTTCTATCCACATGCTCTTAGAGGAAGGGTTTTGAAAAATTTCAAGAACGTTGTCTTACTGGGAGTCATTTCCCTTGTCATGTTGACTGTACATTTCCACTTTGGCTACTTGATATGCTGTTCTCAAAATGCATGCTAGTCGGTTTTTATTATTTATTATTATTTTTTTTTTATTTCTGGCATGAATGCATCTCTTTTTCTCCATTTTATTTCCTCCGAATTAAAATCATTCCAAAGTATCCTCCAGTTTGCCTCTTGCCTGTGTCACATACTGTTAGAAATGACCATCTTTTATTACTCTGTCCATTGATTCTTCCTGAACAGACTCCACTTAGAATCTTGGTAGACCATGTGTCCGTTTTGGTATTGCGTTGCTATAACAAAATACGTGGAAACTGGGAACTTCATGAAGATAAGATGATTGTTCAGCTCACAGTTCTGAAAGATGGCAGCATTTACTTCTGGTGGAGACCTCATAGTGAAGAGCTTGTATGAGAGAGAAGTCATTTGTTGGAGATGAAGAGCAAGACTGGGGAGGGGCCAGTAAGCCTCTGACATTGCCTCTTTTCCCTTAAGCTACCTATGATAAGGTCGGCTGTGGACAACGGCCCTCAAGCTCTACCATGTGTGTCATCGTGGCCAAGTGGAGTCTTTTCACAAGTGTCTGAGTGGGACCCACCCTGTGTGAGCTGAGATCTCACGAGCACTGGCAGTTGATAGTAAAAACTCCACCTCCAGTGTCATTTCGACTTGAGAATTGGGGAAGCCATTTGGAATCACATGTGAGGCTAGTAGGTGGAGGAAACCATTAACAGTGAGATAAATGAAGGTAGAGGTGAAGGAGGTTATGTAGCTCCTGAGAGTCAGAATGAGGGGTGTCAATCCCAGATGTTTCTATTCTAGTCCAAGTGAGTCCAGGGTGTTTTGTTCTCATTTATGTGTTGATCCACAGTATCCTCAATATAGGTTTTCCTCTTAGGTGTGGTTTTTATGCTTTTACAACAAAGTTTTCAAGAACATGTACTTCATGACATGTCATACTTGTATTTTAGTATCTATTCTTTCCCTCATCTAAAAAGCCCTAATTTTTAACCAGCCCACGATCCAGCTCACAGATTGAATTTAGTATTTTTTTCCCTGTAGCTGCTAGTGGTCAGCGGACTGTACTAGTTTCACAAAGTCTTTCTTTTATATGACCACATTTCAAATATTAGAGTCAGGCCATTGACATGGAGACAATTCTAATCTGCGGACCTTATTCCTGTTTTGACAATGGTCCCCGAAGAGTGCTTTATAATGAGAGTCCCAAATGCTACATGATTGCACTCAGTTTTCTTTCTTTTTTAGTCTCTTCTGAAGGCTGGAATGATTCCATCTTTGCTTGATTTTTATGACCTTGACATTTTTGAAGGACAGGCTAGATATTCTGCAGAACGTCCTTCCCTTTGGGTTTTTTGATGTTTGCCCACAATAAGAACCAGGCTGTGCCCTTGGGGCAGCGATGTGAGAGCAATGTCATGTTTTGTGCGGTGCCATGGGGGCCAGCTCGGGTTGGTTTGTCCCCGTTGACTAGACTTGCCCTGAGAGCTCGGTTAAGGAACTCAATGCCAGTTTTTCCTGCCGCATTGCTACTTTTTTCCCAGTTTCATTCTTTTAGAACGACTGTTACTGGGGGCTTCTCTGGGCGGCTGTTCCTTACTGAGACGGCCGGATAATAAAGAAAGGATGGTGCAGATTTCGCTGGCTCTCTGAGGTTTTCCTGGTTCATCATGATGGAGCTGCGGCTCTCATTTAAAGACCTTGATGACTTAAATAGTCCCTTTCAATGTTGTGATGGCAGAAAAAAGAAATCAAGGGGCAAACAGACCCTTGCCACAAAGCTGCTTATTTTTACATAAAACACCCTGAACTGTGTACTAAGTTAAAGCAACACAGATGCATAGAAATAGAAGAGGATACGTCCATAGCCAGATGATCCAAATTAGGAATCTAGACTGTCTTCACTTCTTTAGTGTCTTTGACTATCAAGGAGGCTCTTGATGCAAGATTAGCTGGTGGGTGCAGAAAGAGTTGAGGGTTAATACGATGCTCAGTAATGAAATAAGGTTCTTAAAACTCTATTCCAGCTCTCTGGAAGCTCTGGGCCTTTTAAAACCTAAATCCCTTGAAGGTAAAAGAACTTTACTAATCTCTCTACTCCTAAATAAATAAATAAATAAAATGGGTAACTCTTGTGATGAGAATGGACAGATCCCACACAGGCAGTTGTTTTCGTTTTTCAAGTTGTCATCAAAGTCAGAGTGGAGAAAGAGGCAAATACACGGCTCCATTTCTAATCCATCAGGTCTGCCGCCTGTGGTTAGGCCTGGGCCCCAATGATGAAATACTTAGGGCCGTTCTGTTCCGCAGACCTGTTCCAGGTCCACACTGGGTACAGCCTTTTGTAGCTTTCAGCATTTTCAGGCTGCCCAATTGTCGGAAGATGATGAGAGGTTAAAAAGTTCAGTAAACATGCCAATTCAGGCAATTTCATAAGCCTAACCGAGGCCAGTACAAAGAATCCATTGTCAGAAACAATAGGCTGTTGTAATCCATGTGGAGCAAGAACCAGGCAAGAACACTGATTATTAAACTACCACTGTGTCACCGTGAGGGGAATTTTGAATCATTTTTGAGAATGCATCTACTCACCAATGTCAAAATTATTTCCCTGAAATGTTCTGGCAAAATTTATATAGACTTTTGATCGGCGTCTTTCAAAAAAGCGTGTTAAGTTGCCCAACATTAAAATCATCTCTTTATCGTCTTTTCAACATCAAAACCATTTTTAAAAAGGATGATTGGATACCACTCACATGGACTGCAGAAGCAAGCAGGGGTTTACATCCTCGTATCAAATAAAGTAGACTTCAAGCCAAAGTTAATCAAAAGGGATAAAGATGGACATTGCTTACTGATCAAGGGAACCATACACCAGCAAGACATAACAACCATAAGTATATATGCCCCAAACAATGGTGCAGCTATGTTCATCCAACAAACTCTTCTCAAGTTCAAGAGTCAAACTGACCACAACACAATAATCTTGGGTGACTTTACCACCTCTCTCACCACTAGATAGATCTTCTGAACAAAAGTTGAATAAAGAAACTATGTCAATCAATAACTTAGAATTAACTGACATATATAGAATATTTCAACCTGTATCAAGCGGATACACTTTCTTCTCAGCAGCACATGGATCCTTCTCTAAAATAGACCATATAATATGCCACAAAGCAACTCATATACTGCTGGTGGGACTGCAAGTTGGTGCAGCCAATATGGAAAGCAGTATGGAGATTCCTTGGAAATCTGGAAATGGAATTACCATTTGACCCAATTATCCCTCTCCTTGGTCTATACCCAAAGGACTTAAAAACAGCATACTACAAGGACACACCCACATCAATGTTTATAGGAGAACAATTCACAATAGCTAAACCTAGATGCCCCTCAGTAGATGAATGGATTTTAAAAAGTGGCATATATACACAATGGAATATTACTCAGCAATAAAAGAGAATAAAATCATGGCATTTGTAGGTAAATAGATGGTGTTGGAGAAGATAATGCTAAGTGAAGTTAGCCAATACCCCCCAAAAAACAAATGCTGAATGTTTTCTCTAATATAAGGAGCCTGATTCGTAGTGGGGTAGGGAGGGGAAACGTAGGAGAAATAGATGAATTCTATATAGGGAAGAGGGGGTGGGAGGGAAAGGGAGGGAACAGGGGATTAGCCAGGATGGTGGAATGTGATAGACATCATTATCCAAAGTACATGTATAGAGACACGAATTGGTGTCAACATAACTTTATATACAGCCAGAGATATGAAAAATTGTGCTGTATAGGTGTAATAAAAATTGTAATGCATTCTGCTGTCCTTTATTTTTAAAAAATCAATAAAAAAGAAAATCTAGAGATATAAGAAAGTAAATAATAAATGTAAAATATAGGGAAAAATCAACTGAATAATTATCTGAATAAAAAAACTTGAAGTGATCACTTATAAGAGGTGTCCAGAAATCAGCCCACATTGTATAACTAATAACCGATCCAGCTTGTAAAGAGAAATAAAAATTTATGACAAGAATATACGCTATGAAATCCTGATGAATAAACCTAATAATAAATCATTCTCAAAAAGTATAAAACTAGCCAGGCATAGTGGCATACGTCTCAGACGCCAGCTACTCAGGAGGCTGAGGCAGGAGGACTGCAAGTTTGAGGCCAGCTTCAGCAACTTAGCTAGACCCTATCTCAAAATTAGAAGGGGCAGTTGGGAGGGGCTGCAGATGGAGCTCAGCAAGAAATAAGTTTTTCTCTCTGATCCTGTACTTTCAGTATCTATCCCGGTCGGGTCGGGGGATACCTTATGATGCAACTTTAAACACCCAACCCATAATGGATATTCAACAAGTACTGGTTATGTAGAGGTATTAATTTCACTTTAGAAGTGTGTATCCCAAAATTTATTAAAAAAATCTCTAATACTGAACTCATGAGCCCCAGTTTTTATGGATGAGAGGGGAGAAACCCCAACCAATTCAATTTGAGCTGCAGAGATCCAAATTAAACTCCATGTATTTTGAGAGGATTTCCAGTGGATTTGCAGTTTCACCCTCTTCCTTCATCTTCCTCTCTTCCCAAGGATGAGGCTTATTCATCCTCTGAGTTTCAGAGAATTCCCTCCTCTGTGATCATGGGGCCATATCTCAGGCCTCCCTGACTTGTGTCATCCCCGTGGGTCTCTGGTCATTGGTACCATCTCTCAGCTGCATCCCATAGGACACTAGTTCTGCTTAAGTCTGCATTTTTCTGTCCTCTCCTCTCCTATCCTCTTCTCAACTTTTCCCCCATGTGGTTGATGGGGTGCCACCATGCTGAGTGAGTCTTTATTTTAAGTGGGGCCCAGGAAAAGAGAAAGAGAAAGGGCATCTGACCTCTAGTCTCGGAAGGAAGGGCTTGTTCTCCACCTCTGGTCTGGCCTCTTCTGCACACTTCTTTCTCCTATCACAGGAGTGACACATTTTAAAGGACAATCCCAGGGTGTGGTCCTAGGGAACAAGCCATAGGTTACTCACTCTGCTTTCAATCTCAGCCTCAGGACAATGATGTCAAAGTAGTTTTTAAGGTTGATCTCTTAACCAGCTTTAGTTCCCCAGGATAGAAAATCCAACCCAAGCTTTCGCTGTGCAGGTGTATGTTTTCATAGATTGTTCTTGGTTTTCTGAATGACAAAAGCCTTTGGAAATTTCCATCCTGACCATTTCTGCACTGGCATATGAAAGACAACCCACAAGCCCACAGGCTCCATGTTGTGACAGAGGATTCCTTGTTTAGTTAGATACGGAAGCAGAGATCTGCTTTGAACCTCAGTTTCTAGGTACAGAAATCTAGGGTCCTCTTTATGTGATGTATAAAACTTTCTTTAGCTCTAAATATTGCAATCCGATTTTCACATGAAATGGAGCAATGACTAGATGATAATATTCTAGATCATCTTCTACAACCGTCAAGTTCAGCAGTTTTAATTTTACCAGTTCCTAGTGTAGTGATTCCTGGAGGAGTGAATTCCTCACCTTGGGGATGCTGCATGCTTCCTTCCACTGATGAACAGAAGTCCTCCAGAAAGAAGCCAAACCACCAAACTTCCAGCAAAATCAAGGGCAGTTTCATTAGAATTCTTGAATATTGTTTGTCAGCCAGTGACTTGTGAATTGTGAGCAGATATTGCCTATTGTGACATTCTCGCTTGTTGTAACTGGAAACTGGAGACAAACCGGTCATGGCTTCTAATTGTGGTCATCTTTTGGAGAACTGCGGGATACTGCTTTATCTTGAGTCATGCTTGTCATCTTTAAAATATGTTACTCCAGACTTCTAGGTACTACGAATGATGAAAACTTCAGAATCCTATTTCCCAATTGTCCTTTCTCTTGTAAGATTACTTCATCCTGAAATCTCCCATCAGGGAACCAGGGCAAACGTGTGAAGAACTAGCAAGAGTTGGTCACGTCTCTGCTGGTCTGATCATATATTTCATTTTGTAAAAAAAAAAAAAATCATGCTGGATCTACTCCTTATGATCCTCCACTCCATGTTACAAAGAACAATTTTCTTGAAAGCTGTGCATTTTTGTGATATATGAAGTAATGAATAATGTAGTTTCAGTAACTGGAGATTTTTCTTGAAAGTCCAATTTGGTTTGGCTGAGAAGTACAACCTATCTAAGTACTTTGTCATCCAAAATCCAGCAATTGATGATCTTGTTTACAGAGTTTAAGTACCTACCCAATAATTGAGAAAGTCATGGATGTTATCCATTATTTATTATCCAACCAATTTCCCAACTCTACTTTAGAAAAAGAAAGATCGGTCAGAAACTAGTATTATTGTTATGGTTTGGATATGAAGTGTCCCCCAAAAGCTCCTGTGTTAATGCAGAAATAGTTGGAGGTGAAATGATGGGATGATGAGAGCTGTAACCTAATCAGCCCATCCTAGTTTGCATGGACTAACTGGGTGTTAATTGTAGCAGGTTGGACATGGTTGAAGGAGGTGGTCACTGGAGATGGTGCCTCTGAAAGGGTGCATCTTCCCTGAAGCCCCTTCCCTGGTCCCTCTTTGGGACCATGAGCAGAGCAACTTCCCTTCACCATGACCTTGGAGCATGATGCTGCTCCTCACTTCAGGCCCAGAGCAATGGAACCCGCTGGCCATGGGCCGAACCTCTGAAACCGTGAACCTAAAATAAACTTTTCTTCCTCTAAGTTGTTCTTGTAAGATATTTGGTTCACAGTGAAAAAAAGCAGACTCACAATTATGATAATTATCATCATCATCATCATTATCATCATCCTTATTTGAGGAAGGAATCTCAATGAACCAACAAGATCCTTGTGAACTTCAATTTCGGCCCCTCTAATTAGTTTGCTTTTAAGATGCAATATATTCATTCAGCTTGCTAATTCAGAAGAAGTGGCTGACTAATATCAGGATCTTCACATGCTTCTAAGAAGCCATTTAAAAAAGAGAGTTTAGGAATTTCTTGTAAGAGAGGAGGAGATCCCGTGAGAGTATAACAAATGATAAAATAACAATTGTCTGATTTCCTTGGAGAACAGCTAAAAGCAGCAACTGGAAAAGAGTCGGTCCTTAGAAGAAGGAAATGACAAGAGGTGAGTTTGCTGGTTTTGACAGCTTCTCACCAAAGGGCAGACAGATCCCAGCCAGGGACCTACAGGACATCAGCACCCAGATAGGAACAAGCCATGGTGTTACTGAAGACCCAGAAGACAGAGTTTAGGACTACCACGGCCACTGGAAAATAAGAAATTCTGCAAATAAAATCTGCCCCAATTTTTGTCTGATCTTGAAAGTATGTATGCATGACGTAAACCGCAAAACTCCAAAGATAACACAAATTCTAACTAATGCTATGTAATTAGTTTAGTCTGCAGAAAAGACCAAATTGAGTCTTTGAGGGTGAACTGACTGTTCAACAAATCAACGTATTTGAAGGAACAATAACAGAATCCGTGGTCTCTGTTTTACTCAGCTTTTTCGCTGCTATGACTAAAGGATCTGATGAGAACAATTTTAGAGGGAGAGTATATTTGAAGGCTCACGGTTTCAGAAGTCTTAGTCCATAGAAGGCTGGCTCCATTTCTCGGGATTCTTGGTGATGAGGATGAACTTCCTGGCAGAGTGTGTGGCTGAGGGAAGCAGCTCACACCATGGTGATCAAGAAGCAGAAAGAGAGACTCCACACTCCAGATACAAATATATGCATCAAAGCCATGCCCTAATTCCCACCTCCAGCCACACCCCACCACTTCAGTTACCACTCAGTTAATCCCTACCAAGGAATTAATTCCATCATTAGGTTAAGACTCTTACAACCCAATCATTTCTCCTCTGAACCTTCTTGCATTGTCTCACAGGTGAGCTTTTGGGGGACACCTCACATCCAAACCATAACACTCTACAGATCATCATCCATTATACCCAATAAATAATGTAGTATTACTCTACATATAAAGACACAGGCAAACATGACCCATAATCAAAGGAAAACAAATGAATGGAGATTAGCTCTGAGATGATTTGGTTATTAAACTTACCCAGTCAAGTATTTAAAAACATTTAGTACCTCCATGCTCATGAATACAGAACAGTCATTGCGAATGAACATGCAGGAAATCTCACCTGGGAAAAACAGGGTATAAAAAGGAAACCAATGGGAATTCCATAACAAGAATTTAAATAAGTAAATAAATAAAATCTCTGAAATAATAAATTCACTGATGGGTTTAACAGAGAACTGGAGATGAGTGGAAACAGGTCAACAGAAGTTATTCAGTCTTAAGAATAGAGACAAAAATGATCTGGATTAAAATTAACTATGCCTTGCTGGAAAAATATCCACAATCTTAGCATGAAAGAAAATAGAGGGTGGGCAGAGAAAATATTTGAAAAAGAAAAGAGACTACAAATTCCCAAATTTGGTAAAAAAAAAAAAAAAAAACATTAAGTGTGCAACTATGTTCCATACTGAAACATATTTTGTCCCTACCTATGAAAATTAAAATGTGGATCAGAACTCCAATTTGACAAACTAGGTTTCTTTCTTTTAAAAAAAAAAAGATGCTATTTTGATTACCAGATGTTGTTTTATTTGGGTAACCAGGCAAAATATCAGTAATTCTTAAAAACTCAATATATAAAATTCAAAACAGATGTTAGTAAACAATTAGCAGAATCTAAAAAAAGCAAAAGAGACAAAAGCAGTTAACAGCAAGAAGAAACTGGTGTGCTGGTGCTATTGAACCATGTTGGTTTGTAGGATGTGTCACAATTTATCAGCTTACCTTTCAATTTATTCTCAAAGAACCATATTATAGCAAAATTAAGTCAACTGGAGAGGTTATTTTAATAGTGAACTTCCACAGTACCTAAAATATATTCAGAATTTGAAAGATAGAAAGGACTTTTAGAGGTCAATGATATTGATAAGGACATTCAGCCTAATGAAAGTTTCCTCATTGTATTAAACCTTTTTTTTATTACTATAATAATGCAAGTTACTTTATAAAGAAAAGTTTTATTTTGGTTTGTGATTTTAGAGGTGCAAAGGCAGGGGCCACATCTAGTGATAGCTTTGCTGGGAGAGTCCCAAGATGATTCAGGATATCACATGGCAAGAGACAGTGTGCGTGTGTTTGGGGGTGTGTTTTCTGCTCTCTGTCTCTCTTCTTATAAATCCATCAGGATTCAGTCTTGGGGTCTCCACCCTGATGACCTCATCCAATCCTAATCAGCTCCATGACTTACACCATCATCAGAATAAGCTTCTGACTTTCAACACACCCAAGCCTCATCCAAGCCACATCAAAAGCCAAAAGCCAAAAACATCCCAATTCTGTTTCCTATCAACTGGCCTCAGGAATATCAATTAATCTAATCTTTCCTTGCCGAAGCCCGGCTGGCTGGGCAAAATAGCCGGGGGGTGATGAACAACTTGTGTACATTGATGCAGCAGGAGTGGGAGCCGTTGATTGTAGGACAGGAGGGGTAGATATACATTCCACACAGCTTATCTTAATTAACATAAACTAGATACAGCAGTCAACCAACGAGGAATCTCCACACTTAATGGCTCGCTGGCACCACCTCACAAACCACTCCCCCTGGCAAAATGCCAGGTGCCATCCTGACTTGTTTACATACTCTAACATTTCCTCACCTGGGAAACAGTTTTTGTAGATGTTGTTCTTGTTGTTTTGATAACAGGGATTGAACACAGGGGCACTTAACCTCTGAGCAACATCCTCAGCCCATTTTTATTTTTTCTGAGACAGGGTCTCACTAGGTTGCTCAGCACCTAACTAAGTTGCTGAGGCTGACCTTGAATTTGCAGTCCTCCTGCCTCAGCCTCCTGAATTGCTGGGATTACAGGCACGTGCCACCATTCCTGGTTTGGGAAATAGTTTTGTAGGAGAACTAAATGTGGAATTTGGGACCTGCCACAGCACTGGACCCACGGCACAGGTCTGTGCCCATCCCTAGTGATCTGACCAAGGCCACAGAGCTCTTTAGATGTGGGTCTACCCCCACTGGGCATGCGTCTTGTCATTTAGTGTTCTTTTCAATATTCCTCAGCCTCAAGAGCTTCCTGCCTTACTTTGTTCCCAGAGAACTCAAATTGGGCACACTCCTTTTTCTTTGGAATCCCGAAGTAATCCCCGAAGAAATTGCCAAATCCAACCCGAGGCTACATTTTAATTATAATATGAGAGTATTATGATACCCATCTGCTTCCTCCCCTAATTATCAGAAAAGGAAGTTGTGAGCTCAACGGTGCCTTCAGTGGGAATTACATCAAGGAGTGGTGAAAAAGAACCAGAACTTCTACGCTCTCCCTTACCAGCCTCATGACCCGGCAGAGGCCTTCATCTGGCTGAGCCCAGGTTTTCTCAGCTAAAAAGATGGAGAGGAGACCCGGCCCTGAGTCGCTCACAAAATTGTTTTTTTGACAAATGAAATCATACATGCAAAGGGGTCTGTAGATGACAAAAGGAAAAGGAAATGTGATATTCATTCTCTCTCTCTCTCTCTCTCTCTCTCTCTCTCTCTCTCTCTCTCCCCTCATCTCCCTCCTACCCTCTGTGCTGGGGATGGAACTCAAGCTCCACACAGGCCAGGCCAGTGTTCGACCACTGACCTGCATCCCCAGCCCTCAGTTTTGAAAGTTTTTTGAAGAGTTCGCTGCACAAATCAAATAGTGATTACTCTTGAAACTCAATTGGTCTGCGGTGTGCTTCTTTAATGTGGGCCACCTGGGCATCTTTGATTTATCTGATAATGGACCCTAAGTGTGATGCCAGGTGTTCCTTTGTCCCCACATCCTGGGAAGCATGTTGGAAAATGTCAGAGGTGACCACTGGACAGACACCTGATCTAACAAAGCTCCTGGTAGCTAAGACTTAGGGCCAAGAAAGCAGATGGTTTTAACTATTTAGTTATTCATTTGTAAGTCAATTGGTGAAGACCCAATGTGTTCAATTGCAAAAGTCTGTGTTAATACACAATACTTTCTAAATTAATATTTACACATTCTTAATAACCATCTAAACTCATATCTATGAAAATAAAGTGATATTTAATTCAATTAAGATTTGCTATGGAATATCTTCCTCTCTTAAATAAAATGTGTGCTTGAGCAAGTTAATTTCCTTATTTGTTTGCAAAGTACAGGTAAGTGTCCGTCTTATTATGTTTTTAATAAGTGATTTAATTCCCCAAGTAAAAACAAAATGAAGGTGGAAGTCAAAGGACAGATTTACGACCTCACATCCATCCAAATTGATATTCATTCTCTCTCTAGATTAATTTTGTTTTTATATGTCCTCTTTATTTAGCCATCTCCAGGTGAAATTCAAATCTGTCACCTTCCTTGGGAAAACCCACATCAAATAAGACGTATTTACTCTTTCCACCTGTTGGGGTGGAGAGTTTGCTATAAGTTCCCATGTCTGGTCTCAGCTCTCTTGTTGTTATAAGAAGATAAGAAAAAGACCTGGCCCAGCCTGTACCCATGGCATAGAATCTTATGGTGATGATCAAGCAGTTTATTGGTGTATTTTTAGAGAATGTGGTTAGAATATGCTTTCATATGCTATAAGTAGAAGCACAAGTGTACGCTAACACTCAGTCAACTGCTCTCCCTGCATTGGGCAAGCACCTCAGGCTTGGGTCTTATCCTATTTGGAGTTAGACTCTCTCTGTCTCCATAAAAATGCACAAATATACAAGATTTTTTTTTATCATATTCATGGATCCACCAGAAAGCAATTGACATCAGAATAAAAAACCTTGAAGAGTAAAGAAGTCAATAACTTCTCCTAATTTTTTTAAAAGGCCCTTTGTGTTCTCTTAACGCACACATGCAGTGTATGAGAGAGTGATGTACATTCACAGCAGATGGGTGGGTGCTTGTCCAAAACCAGGGGTCCCCAGTGGATCCCCAGTGGGTTCAGGGCAGGTATGTAATCATTCATTATTCTGTGGCACGTGGAGGACAGAAGCAGGACCAAGGCTGTGTGTGTGTGTGTGTGTGTGTGTGTGTGTAGGGTAGCATCTATAATCCCTCTCACCTTTTTCTTTCCTCATTTAATCTTGGGAAAGGACAGATTTTTTGAGGCATTTTGGATAAGATCAAAGAGGGGTGACCTTGTTTGGTTTATCTGTCTTGTAGATGCTCCACTCTGGGAAATCTGAAAGGCCTGAGACCTCCTCCTTCATAGCAGGTTGAGGACATGCCTTGCTAGTCTTGGAGGAAGCCCTGGAGAGAGTCCTGGAGGGAACCCTGGAGGGAGCCCGGAACATCACTCAGGACCTGCTGGTGCTCACCTGGGATGGAGCTGGGACTGTGGGAGGCAGCCAGAGGACAGGAAAGACTGAAGGGTGTGTGGGGAAACCGGCAGAGGGGTGAAGAGGAAGCCCAAAGTGGCTTCTTCATGGACTACATGGTAACTTGAAAGGAATGGCAAGAAAAAAACAAATCTTTTGCAACAGGAACTTTGTAAATAGGTGATAATCATTATAGTAAAAAAGTTTTCTTTCAAGTAATGAACTGAAGTAGCATACTACTCCAACACGGCAATTACTGGTGAAAGCTTGGCCACCCTTGTTTCTTTCACCTCCTGTTCCTTCCTCTTTCTTGAGGAAGACTGGCCTTCCTTGGGATGAATGTGGGCTTCCTCCATGGGAAGGTCTAGTTGGGAAAAGAAGTTCGGCTGAACTCCTTTGCAGACCTGTAACCAGTCTCTGGGTCACATTGTCAGTTGCACCGGACTAGAAAACACTAAATCAGTTAAACTAAACACTGAGAATTTGGGATGTGCAGACGAGTCTAGATGGGAATCTAGGATCTGACACTTTGCTGGTGGAGAGCTCTTAGGGAACTGGCTTCATTTTTCAGTTTATATAATCAGTGGAGATGATTGCGGTAGCATCTCTTCCGGTGGAGAAGATTTAAAAAATTCCCACAGGGTTCTTTAGCAAGTAGTAAGCACTCAATAAATGTTAATTGACAATGTTTCTTCTTATTTATTTATTGCATATTATTGAGTGTCTACTTTTTTTTTTGTCTTGGGTGATTACTTTTTACTAGGCCCTGTGATAATTGTTGGAGATATGAAGGGGAGTGAAATGCGTTTCCTGTACATAATGACCTCTTAGCTGAAACTCTTTCCACTTTAGAGATTCTAGATGAAGTGGACACATTGAGGTCAATCGCTCTTATGACTTCCTCCTCGGCATGCAGAGCCAGTGCAGACAGAAGATTAACATGCATGAATACTTCAAGTACAATGAAATGGAAATTTAAATGGCTTTCGCTGGAGGAAACAGGAAACACCAAATCCAACTGCCTGCAGCAATGGGAAATGTACCAGTTCATGTAACTGGAAGTCCAGAGCAGGGTGGGCCTCAGCACTGAGGGATCCATTGGCTTTATCTCTGGAGGGCTGGGGAGATCATGATAACATTTCTGATTTCATATTTTATACTTAACCTGGTCCAGAGAAATAAATCAGCGTTGCTTCCAGAAGTTTTCAGAGTAAAACAAGAATGAACCCTCCCAGACCCCTTGATTTTGGGGTCCCTCTTTCTTTCTTTCTTTCTTTCTTTCTTTCTTTCTTTCTTTCTTTCTTTTTTTCTTTCTTTCTTTCTTTCTTTTTTTTTTAATTTTGTACCAGGGTTTGAACCCAGGGGCACTTAAGCACTGAACCACATCTTTGTAGTATCTTATTTAGAGACAGGGTCTTGCTGAGCTCCTTAGGGCCTCACTAAGTTGCTGAGGCTGACTTTGAACTTGTGATCCTCTTGCCTCAGCCTCCTGAGCCACTGGGATTACAAATACGAGCCACCGCACCTGGCTAGTGTCCCTGTCTTAAGTCACAAGCTCACTTCTGAACCAATAACCTGCAAAGGAAATCGATGACCTTCCCTGCTCTCTGGGATCCTCAAGGGAAGGATCCTGAATGAGAAAATGATCTTGTTCCCAACAGATGTTATGAGAAAATGACAACAAGACCCTTCAGGAGTTCCTCGAGGAAAGAATTGCCATACTAAATGTCAGACTTTGCAAAACTCTTACAGAGGGCCCATTCCTGTGGCTTAGTTTATAGAAAAGAAATTGAAGGCAAAAAAAATAATAATAGAGTTTCCCCAGGTTGCAGAGCTGAATGTGGCAGAGTTGTAACCCTGGCTTAGATATCAGTATCTCAAATCTATTGTGCTCTCAATACCGGTCTCTTTTGTTTTCCATCCTAACTAATAAAAGCAAAAACAAACCACATAATTCTGATAGTTTTCCCATCATTTGGGGACTGCAGCAGCTGGCGGGTACCCAACTCCTACTGAGGAGAAAGGTAAGTGCAGTTTATTTGATATAACTTGTTTACAAGACCCCTCGGTTGCTTCTGAGGATATAGATTGCATTTCAGCATTCTGCTCCTGAGTAATCATTGCAGTTGTTCTTCTGTCCTTTATCAATAAAATTTTAAAAGGGCATCCGACGGTTGGAACAACTCTAGCACTTGGGGAGCAAAACTGTATTAATGTGCGGTGACTGTTGTCTTGTATCATAACCTTTCTAGATTTATGGCAAATGGATTCTTTGGATTTTTATGGTTTATTTTGTAGAATATAATTATTAGGAAGAAGTTTGTATGTATGTGTGTGTGTTGTGTGTGTGTGTGTGTGTGTTGTGTGTGTGTGAAACTTTCGCTTAATGCAACATTTCATGTTTGAAATGGAACTCAGGATCTTTTTTATTTTTTTGGTACCAGGGATTGAACCCAGGAATGCTTAACCACTGAGCCACATCCCCAGCCCTTTTTATTTTTTATTTAGAGACAGGGTCTCACTAAGTTGCTTAGGGCCTTGTTCAGTTGCTAAGCCTGACTCTCAAGCTGCTGGGATTATAGGCACGGGCCACCATCCTCAGAGGACAACTCTTATTCTAGTGATTAATACAGAAGTTCTTATGCTTAATATTTCTAAAAATAGCCAGTAGCAGGAAAAAAAATCATATACATTTAGTGAAGTTTTTTTTTTTGTGTGTGTGTGTGTGTGTGTGGGCATGGGGGTCCAAATACCTGAAACATTTTCTGGAATGAAAAGATGCGTGTGGGAAGTCTCAGTGACCTTCTGTCACAGGCCAGCAACTTGATCTTTGATGTCAAATCTTTGACGTATGAAGACAGTCACCGGGTCAGTAAGCCAAGCATTTTCAGCTGGCCTGTCACCACCAGGTCCCTTTCATTCCATAATATGTTCAAGTGGGATTCTAGTGTTCCATGAGAAGACACAGGGAAACCCAAAAAACCTTTAGGATACACAATCCCGTTCACTCTGTTTCTCAAATTCCCACTAAGAGACTTCAGTCACTGTTGAAAAATAATTCTGATGTTTAAATAATGCTTTGAGCTGGTGCTTGTTTATGCCACAGCACCCAAACTTCCCTTTCCTATCCACTGAGTCTTTTCCAGTGGGTATTGTACCATTTCTAAATATTTGATGAAAGCACCTAAGTGGATTATCCCTCCACCCTCCAGTGGCTTGTGGACTGACTCCCAGCTGGAGGTGTCTCTGTCCTAAGAATATCAAAACCCGTGACCTTTGGGATGTCAACTTGTTTCTCCATCTGTCCCCAGTGTGGATGTGAGAAGCTGGGATGCTGCTAGCTGGCCGCGCATCCCCTCCTTTGGAGTGTTGATAAGTTGATTCTTGTATAGGGAGCTTCTGTGGCTATTTTTCATACATATCCCTCTCTGAAGCCAGCTCAGAATTTAGGGTGACATTATAAAACTGAAGATCTGTGCTTTGTTCCCATCTCCTCTTTTTAGCATATGGCTTCTCTTAGTATCCTCTAATATTCTAATCCTTTTACTCCTGTCCCAAATGAAATGATCTACATTTTTCCAGCTAAGGAATATTAATTTGAGTACAATGCTACACCTTGAAAAAAAAAACAGCATGAAGGAAAATGTGTTTTAATCTGTTGCAATTTTGTCACTTTGGGCATACAAAAGACTGGATCCATGTGACCTATTTTAACAACAATCTATGAAATAATGTTGCACTCTTGCCCCCGAAGATTGATTTACATAATTATTTCTGAGCCTTTTATTATTGAATGACTAGATGGGAAGTTTGTAGAATATAGTCCTTATTGTCTCCATATTATTATTTCTTATAATTATTTTTATTCCCTGGTTTGGGTATATAACACCCACAACAACAGTTTCATTTTGTTTCATTTAAAATCTTTTAAAATTCTGCTTCTTTCCCAGGTTACTGCTTGTCATACATGCAAAGATGGATGCTTGCCGATGAAGCCCCAGTGTTCTTGGTCCCAACCATGTGTGCATGTAGTTCCTTTGTCTTTGAATCTGGATTTTGGTTTCTGATCCAAGTCATTCCCTTCACCTCCGTGCCTAATGCCAAGCTTGAAGGTAACCACCCAGATTACAACCCCAATCTTAGTGAAGCATGTCAGGCTCTGAAAGTCACACACAGGTAGAAATTGTGTTGATCCATCTTGTTTTCCCCTTAATTATAAACTACTTGAGGCCTGAGATTGGGTTTTGCCCAAAGAACAGAATCTACTCCAGTTTAATACAAATGTGGATCAAAACTTACCAGCAATGTGAATTGATGGCCCAGGCATAAGAGCCACTCACAGATGTGTTTTATTTGGCCAGAAGTGTGTTTTAGAAAACTCTGAGTGTGTTCAGACAGGGCATGCAGACTCTGGGTATGAATTTCTGCCACGCCAGTTGCATTAAATTACCTGTTGGGCTTACATGTATTTTAAATTGAGATTCTGAAGCTTGTTTTTGGCCATCCACCATCCATTTATGTTAGCTTTACCCCATTCCATCTTTCTTAGAAAAGTTATCTTTCCATTTTCTTTCTTTTTCTGTGTGTCTGTGTGCATGTGTACGCACATGTGCATATGTATGTATGTATTTTGATTCAAGCCATTAAGCACCTTGCAAGTGTCAGGCATGCACTCTGCAATTTTTCCATCTTCCTAGCCTGAAGTGTTTTGGGTGCTATGACGTCATCCCTTCTTACGTACTTGACATTATTTTATTCTTGGCAACACCACAAAGGCCAACACCCTTGACCGAATACAATGACCTCTGTACCATCCTGCACATTGTGAGCAGTTCTAACTCCCTAAACGTTGCAAGCGTGATGAGTTTCTATTTAAGACCCCAGTGAACGTGATTCCAGGAGGATTCGGAGTGACCAACTGCAGTCCTGTGTGGCATACATGTTCTTCCCAGGCCTTTAAAGGACAATGCAAGATTTATTTCTTACACATGGATTATTTTGAGGTTTTAATAGAAGTAAGTTGGGTTACAGATGGTTAAAAAGACAAGATGTTTTAAACTGGACACGTGGGTATTGCGTTCTCACCTAAAAGGCTGAGAAGGTCCGGAGCGGGAATGGGAACTCCAACTCATTCTGATTTGCTTCTTCATTCGCTGCCCATAAGGTTATGCTTTTGTGATCCACATGATGGTTGAGCTGAAGTCATCATGTTTACATTTCAGCCTGCAGGAAGGAAAATAGGGCAAGAAGGAACACATCCACAGCCTTTCAGGACTCACACCAGAAACTTCATATATACACATCTCCATGTATACTCCTTTCCCCCACAGTTCAGACAGCTGGCCACAAGTAACTGCAAGAGAACTTAGAAAATAAGATTCTCCTTGCAGACAAGTACTAAGCTAAAAACTGGAAGTTAAAGTTGTAGAAAAAAAAGGGAGATTGGATTTGAGGAAAAGCTAACGATCTCTAATTTCAATGTAAACAGAAGAATTATTTCAACAACCTAATCTTTTAATCTTTTGTGCTAAAAATATAAATGCCTATGCCCAAACAGAACCCAACACATTGGAAACCAAAGATGAAAAATTCCTGGTTCCCAGATGTATTATTTATATCAATAATATCTATTGAAAATAATATAAACACTTGCTTTAGACTTTTAATACTCAAATATGTTCCACTGAGTGCTTACGGTCATCTTAGGTTAGTGAACTCATCTAATGTGTGATGGATTTACTTGTTGAATCTTTCCATGAGAAATGAATCTATGTATGGAGAATAAATAATTCCCCAAAAACAGTTGATGAAGGGATGTCCCAGCATGTGAGCTTCGCTTAAGGGATGGAAGTAAGTGCTCAGGGCTCACAGGGCCTCCGGGGAGCCACACCAAGAAGATTTTCAGAGAGTGAGAGAAGCTGGGATAAAGGTGCAGCCCTGAAAGGTGATGTGCCATCGAGAGCTTGTCAGGAATCCTGAAGGAAGGACAGCTCTGATCCAGATGCGAGTTGGCAGCCCAGTTCCATGACCGGAGCAGCTGCAGACAGATGGCAAGAAGAAGGGGCAGCACTGCAAAGCCTCCCTGTGCTGTCTGGGGAGAGCTGCTGGGGGGCCTTCCTCAGCACTGGCCAGGGCAGAGGTGACCTCTCTCAGTGGCTTGGGAGCTGCAGGCCTTTAGGATGGAAGTTTGGCAAAAAGAACCTCATCGGCAGAGCCTCACTTTCCCTAAACCAGCAGATGAACAGAGGCCTGCCACTGCATCCATCCAACAGGAACCCGTGGGGCTTGGAGGCCTTGGCAGAGAGAACCCGATTGTCCTTCCAGAGGAGGTCAAGGAGAGGCCCGTGACTCTTAGTCCTTGATGCCTCCCAAGGAGACCTCGTGTCTCCATACAAGCCATGGCTTTCACCCTAAAAGCAGCAATGCAGTTCCAGGAGTAGGCTTTACTCAGGGGCAAACTGACCCACATCTCCTCCAGAAGAAGTTTGCTCATCATTGATTTGAGAGTGACAGAATCAGAGAAAAATATAGATGGGCTCCTGAGAACACAAGAAAAATCCAGAGATGGGTATTCAAACATCATCAGTTAAGTGGACTGAGGCTACAAGCCCACATATCCAGAAAACAACAACAACAACAAAAAAAAAACTAAACAAAAAAATAAATGAAGGCAGGATGACATCAAGACAAACCCTCCAAATCTAGAAATGAGAGAGCTGATATGTTGTCCTTGCCCCTTATTCTCAGTTATGCTTTCCACATTTTTTTGGTTATCTGGGGTTAACCATAATCCAAAAATGCTAAATGGAAAATTCTACAAATAAACAATCCCTAAGTCTTAAGTGAGTGTTCTTCTGAGTAGCATAAAGAAATCTCCCAATGTCCTGCTCCATCTTGCCTGGGACATGAGTCATCCCTTTGCCCAGTGTATCCATGTTGTATATGCTACCTTCTCATTAGTCTCTTACTATCTGCCTTAGTGCAAGTAATCTTTATTTTACTTAACAATGGTCCCACAATGCAATGCTGTGATCTTTTCAGAGTATGTAGTTATAATTATACTATTTTATTACTAGTTATTGTTGTTAAGTCTCTTACTATACCTAAGTGATAAAGTAAACCTTATCATAGGTACGTATGTAAAGGAAAAACATAATATATAAGGTTCAGTATTATTCTTAATTTCAGACATTCTTGGGAAGCTTTAGAGCACATTTCCCTCATATAAGGTTAGACTATTACATATAAATGGACATAGCTAGATCATATATAAAAACAGAACTCTGGCCCACAATCAACAACAACCTGCCCACAGATCAAACCTATTACCTATGTAGCCATCCGGGAAGCCAGAATGTAATCTTTAGGTCAAAGTTTTGAGGATTCAGACTGTTAAGGGTCTTAACAACCCAGGAAACCAAACAAATACTATGTAATAATTAGTCTAAAATGGCTAAGATTAATTAATAACTAACAACTTCCTCAATTTGTATCTCTACTTCTAATTTAGGATCAACCAGAGAAAAATGAACACACTCTTCATCAGTCCCAGTAGATGCCCTTCTCCTAATTAGCTGTGTCTAGTTTCCTGGTAGCAACAGTCTCCAATCCCAGCATACCTGCAACCAGCCAGCCCTTTTATCCACCATAAAGATTCCCCTCTGCCTGCCTGGGAGTCTCTGCCAAAATGCTAGCAACAGTGGCTGACTCTCTTGCCATAGCAAGCTCTGAATAAATACATTGCTTGTTCTCATTTGATTGCTCTTCATTTATTCTGCAGAAACTATGTTCCTGGTAAAAGTAATCCCATAGCTCTAAGTGCAAACTCTCCATTTATCACCTTTATTCTCTTTTTCCAGAAAGCCTCTTCCGTTTTCCCTCCACCCCTCCACATCATGTCCTTTCTCCCAAATCCTGCCACTTCCAAAACCCTATACCAGAGAGTAGTAACTAATCTGGTATATTCAGTTCACTGTACCCCCATCATCTGCAGAACACTGTTGGAATTTGATATCCCTAGAGTGCTGAAATATTTTGTCTTGTAATACTGGTTGTCTTATTCTCTAAGCTGAATGTGTTTCAGTGTCTTCCCACAAAACCCTGGAAATTTCTTTAGCAGCATCTCACAGCATCGCTACTCAAAGTGGGTTCATGGACCCAGCATCAGTATCCCCTTGAGAATTAATTGGGTCCTGGCTCAGACCTCTCTGATCAGAATGTCTCCAGTGATCTCCATGCACACACACTGCAGTCTGGGAGCCACTGCCCTCTAGCCTCTGGCACCGCTTCTGAGTCCTAGGAAGTATTCAATGAGTATTTGCAGACTAGAATTGATTGCTTCCCTTTGAATGAACCAAAGCTTCAAATAGCAGCACTGCCTTTTGTCTTCAAGGACTGAGCAAACAAAACTGAATGAACATTTCTTTGGCCTGAGAATACAGAGTGGGAAACACATTGAAAAGTAGCTCCTCCCTACCCATTCAGTCTTCACACACTTAAGAGCCTTCAAGGAACATTCTTATGGTCTGGGAAGAGTGAGTTAAATACTAGCAAGTTCACAGACTTCATGACTCTGTGGAAGATGCCTACTAGATGAGAAGTCTTGCAGAATGAAGTAAGCTAATGACTATGGAAGGGGCTGATTCTGAGCCAGGAGCTACATCAAAAGCCGGGCACTCGTGTGACTGAAGAAGTCCCTGGTATCTTAGAGCCAAGGGAGTATCTCCAACACAAATCCAACATAATGTATGTTCTCATGTGGACCAGTCAGAAAAAATAAAACAAAATACTGCCTGAACCAGTCTTTTCCTTTCTCCCCAAACAAAGCAATATATGCAAAACACAGACTCTGTTGACAGTTGAGACCAATTGGAGGAGTCAAGAATATACAGTTGTATTTGGGGGGATTCTTGCATATGATCTGTGCAGAGTATGTAGCTGCAATCACTACTAAAGGAAATCAGCTGCACTATGCAGAATGTTCAAACCACAGTGAACTTCACTTTAAGGAAGTAAGACCAGATGCCAGATGACTGAATTTTTTTTCTTCTTCTTATTTTTCTGAAAACACATGAAGTTGGCAAGGAAAAGGACATCTGAAATTGGTAAAAGAGATGGCAGCGCTGGCCTTCAACGAATGGAAAATCCCAGCAATCAGCAACTCTGCAAGCCTCATCACAGTAATTTCTGCATAGTCCATGGGGCCCATCAATAATAGAGGCTGCAAAGAGGGTTCTGGAAAAGAGAGTGAGAGGCACTCACTGGCTTCCCTAAAGTATCCAGAACCAATCTGAATCAAAATCCAGGTTGCAGTTACTGAGTAAGTGAGGCACCACTCCTTTGGCCAGTAGGCCTCATTTCGTACATAACCGTTTAAAAAGCACATTTCATACAAACAGCAGGCTTCATTTCCAACAGGCCTAGCTTCTGCTGCACAGATTCCAAACACTCCCTAAAAAATCAAACTAAAATTAGAAGAAGAACCTAAGATTTGTTATTGGCAGTGCTCTGAATGCAATGCCCCTGATGTGAAATACAGTTCATAAAACATAAAGAAAAGCAAATATATTTAGTCCAATAATACCTCCATCTCCCTTCTAAAGGAAAAACATGATTAAAATTCTGCGCCAAGATGTGAGCCTGCCTGCAGACGGCAAGGCTGGTAAATACATTAATGCCACCTTAAAATGTGAGTCTTATCAGGGAACCATCTCAGCAATTAGACACGACAGTGCAGAATAAAGAACTAAAAGCCAATTATGGGTCCCCTGGGCCCTAGAGAAATTTCATAAAAAATTAATGCTGAGTGAAATAGAAACCATCTGAACCACAGCTGGCAGACACGTGGGATGCACTTTGATCGCCAAGGCCCAGCAACAAAGAGCATTTTCCGTTATCGTCTGTTGTGCTGGAAAGTTCTTCTGTCTTATTTCCTGCTTGTGCTGAAAGGCATTTTTAGATTAAAGAAGTGGTTGGAAAGCAAGAGCTGCCATGAAGAGGATAGTTAGCTGTCGTACATAGAATGAATGAGCGGTTCTAATGTGCTCTGGGTGACTAAGGTGGTCCAGAGGACATGAGCAAATTTCCATAAGGCCAAGCCATCAGAAAGCACTGTTGATGGCAGAAATATCGAGGATGGGAAGTCCAGGGTGCATGGTACATGGTACTCTTCCCCTTCACTGCTAAGCTTAGGAGCTGAATGTAAACCAGAAAACACAACCTCTCTCTTCCTCCCCAATGAATCCCCCAAAGCTTGTAACAGAGTTCCTGACCCCTTCAAAGATCCAATAACAATTATTCTACCAACAGATGAGAGAGTGTCAACAGCAGGGCTGGCCTCCACCAGGTCCAGGCTGGCCGTCTCAGTTCATGTCTCCCATTCACTACATTTAAGAAGAACTCATGGCTGAGAGGATGTGGATAAATCCAATACTCTAGGAGCAACATGAGGCCATCTCCAGAGAGATTTACAAAAGTGTAGATTTGAAGGGAAATTTGCATTAAAATTGGGATGGTGGCTTAGTGAAGTTATATTTTAGCTGAGGCACTGGATTTTATTTGATTCAAAAACAAAACTTTATTTTCAATCCCACAACTGCTGTGTGATTATAAGCAAGTCCTTTTACCTCTCCAATCCTCATGCATTAGTCAGCTTTTCATCACTGTGACAAAATATCTAAGATGAGCAATTTAAAAAGAGGAAAGATTTACTTTGGTTTATAGCTTCAGAGGCTTCAATACATGGCCAGTTTGTCCTGTTGCTTTGGGTCTGATGTATGTAAGGCAGCACATCATGGCAAGAAGCTCATGGTGGAAGAAAGCTATTCACCTTGTGGCAGCCAGAAAACAGAGAGAGGAGGGGCTGGGTCCCAATACTCCCTTCAAGGGCACGCCCCCATCACCTAACTTCCTCCCATTAGGCCACGCCTCCTAAAGATTCTACCAGCTTCCTGTGGCACCACAGACTAGAGACCAAGCCTTTAGCATATGGACCTTGGGAAATACTCAAGACCCAAACCATAATACTTCAGTTTCCTCATTTGTATAGTAGAGATATTGTAGATGGTTGTTGTAAGGATTAAATAGCAGTCATGAAAATACTTTGTACAGCAAAAGTACTGTGCAATTATAACGAATTAGTGTTATACAATAGATCACAACTGGGTTTTTGGAACTAATTCCAAGTTGAAGAATAAAAGAAAGTACAGTTTCATAAGTGAAAATATTAGTAAAACAAAGGCTAAAAATCAAACTAAAATACTTCTTATTTCTGAACCTTCATCTAGGCTGTTCAAGTCTATGATACCCATTGTACATACAGGTAGCACTCCGTATCTGTGGGTGAAATCCACATCTGCGGATTTTGCCAAATATTTTCAGTATTTGGAAAAACATTGTGTCTGTACTTTTTCTTTTTTCTTTTTGTTATTCCCCAAACAATACAGAATAAAAGTTATTTACATAACATTTACATGGTATTACCAGTAATCTAGAGTTAAAAGGATTTAGGAGGATGTACAAAAGTTTCATGTAAATAAATACTAGATCATTTTGTACAAGAGATTTGAGCATCCATGAATCTTGGTATGGAGGGTGCTGGAATCAATCCTCCACTGATATCAAGATATCTCTCTCTCTCTCTCTCTCTCTCTCTCTCTATATATATATATATATATATATATATATATATATATATATGTGTGTGTGTGTGTGTGTGTGTACATATATATATATTTCTGACTTATATACCTTTCTGTACATATATATGTTGTATTTACTTATAAACACATACAATATATACACTTTATATGCATGTAAATATATATCTTATAGAGTTTGTGATACAAGAATTGTTATCTAAATGAAAATGAAAACATACGCTCTAATACTGTAAATAGATACAGACTTTTAAAATTTAGTGCTATATAAAGTTATATAAACTAGCACTGAAAAGGCTCTGAAAGAAATCATGCCAAGTTGACTCTCAAGTTGATTTAATTTTCTGGGTTTGGCTAATCTATGACATACTTATTTTTCTTTTCCTGCAGTGCTTCTCTCTTTCCAGTTCAGATTTTTCCTTAAGATTCCAGGTTTATGAAGTTGAAACAATGCAAGTGGAGAAAGGAGAGTTTGATGAAAGTGACTCCAGGTACTGAACAGATTCACCACCATTCAAGGACACCAGCTCTGCACCCGTATCTGCACTGTAGCTCAAGCTCTGAAGGACGCTTTTGCAGAAATGTCTCCATAAATGTCCCCAAATCAGGGAGGACATTGGTTAGTTATAATGGGTTCCCAGGTCTGGTTGTACCTGACTTTGACCTACTCCAGGCTTAAAACGTGGTTGATCTGATGGACCAACATCAACAACATAAGCAACCCAAAGAAGGATGGAGAAGAGAAACTTGAGAATTGGGACTGGAGGGGCAAATGATCAGTATTTAGGCAGGTGGGCGAGATGGGGCACACCTCACTTAACTAAAGATGACTATGTATGACTAAATCATTTTTCAGAGAATAAATCATGATTTATGCTTGTAATTATGTGATGCTCCCTTTTATGTGGTTTCCATTCTGGGAAACCCAAGTTTAAAGTGAGTGACTGACTTTGCAAGGTAAAAGATGAAACAAAAAGCAACACTCCATCCCTAACTCATGAAAGCCCTTACTTCGTGTTTTTGGTCAGCAACTCATCTTGCTTTCACTGATGCGAGACGTCGCCCTGGCTTTAATTTACCTATTAACAAAATATATTTCTGCATATGTGTTATATGCAAGATGATGTCTCTATAAAAGGTATTTGTTATGGGAGCAAAACATAAAAACATTTTGGAACGCATGAAATCATATAAACAGACTTGTTGACTAAATTCCAAAAGATTGGCTTTTCATATATTTTCCCCTTCTGGATTCTATGCCTTAAGGATAAATAGCATTTCTTACTCATCACACCATCCACCAGCAGTAGGTATTAGCTAACAATTTATTTATTTATTTAATTTTCATGTCTCAGTTATCTATTGCTGTGTAACAAAAGACCTCAAAGCTTAGTGGATTCAGGTAACAGACATTTGATTCTATTGCTCACAGTTTTATGATTTTGCTAGGGCTCAGCCCGGCAGTTTGCCTCTGCTCCATGTACTATCAGCTGTAGACCCTTGACTGGGGCCAGGGTGTCCAAGATGGAGTAAATACAACTTACCCACCCTGCAAGTCTGAGGCAATGGCTGACCTTGACTCAGGAAGGAGGTTGGGACAATGGAGCTCCTCTTTCTCTGCCTGTTTTATTAGAGTCTCTACCTCTCCACGTGCACTCTATACATAGTCCCTCCTCATGTCACTGGGTCCACAAGTGCAGAGAGACTTCTTCATGCTGACTTAAATGCAGTAAATAGAAACAGAGAAGAGCTCATGCAGCTTAGGGTGAGACCTGGCATAATGTCACTTCCATTGCTCTTCATCGCTGCCAGAGGGGACCACATAAGGGTGAGAACATGGGAGGCAGGCATGCATAGTTGAGTAATCTTTAGAAACCAGCTAAAATATAGAGCAAATGCATGACCACCATCATTGAAGAATCCTTCAGGTTCAAAGGAGAGTGTTTCAGGACAAGTGAAAGAAATTACTGCATAAGCCATGCAGTTATATAGAGAGAATGTCTGGCTCTAGGAGTTTGCAAACATGGTGAAAATAGAGAAAGACCTGGGCTCAGATCAATTTCAGTTCCCTAAAGCAGGATGTCACATAGCTAAGCTTAGAAAACATTGTTGTTTCAGATCCCCAAACAAGAAGTTTAATGAATTTTATGACCAAAAGAGAATTTGAATAATCAAGGACAATGGATTATAACACACCATGATTGCTAGAGGATTCCTTTTTGGAATTGGTGCCAGACCCCATAGAATACAAGAGAAGGATGGGCCACTTAACATAATGTCTTATATTCTTGGGCACCTGTGCTGTTTGTTTGTTTTTTAAATTGACATAGTAGACTCTTCTAGAAAAGTCACTAAACTTGAACTTATTAATATATGTATAATAACTATTTTATATAAGTAAAAAATGTATTGTGGGAAACATTTCAGTGGATCATGATATACATCCCTAGTGTTATAGCTCAGATTAGGGGTCCCCCAAAGCTCATGGGTGGGACAATGCAAGAAAGTTTAGAGGGGGAGTGATTGGATCATGAGAGTCTTAACCTAACCAGTACATTAACCCTCTGTTAGGGTTAACTGGGTGGTAACTGTAGGCAGGTAGGGTGTGGCTGGAGGAGGTGGGTCCCTGGGGACATGCCTTTGGGGTTTATATTTTGAACTTGTTGAGCAAAGCTCTTTCTCTGCTTCCTGGGTGCCATGTTCACAGCCACTTTCTTCCACCATGATGTTCTGCCTCACTTTGAGAGTAATGGAGTCAGCCATATGGACTGACAGCTATAAAATCGTGAGCCCCCAAATAAACTTTTTCTCTTCTATTCATTCGTCGGTCTTTTGATCACAGCAGAATGTAGACTAACATATACAGCATCGTCAGAAGAGAGGGGAGAGATGCACTAATAAGAAACATTCACAGAGGAGCTCTTGACAGTTATCAGAAACTTCACTGCAGAACTTGCCAGTTGAGCATCAAAGAATAGAGAACTTGCCTCATTCTTTGGCTATGTCTTAGTGCCCACATGTGATTATGCAATCGCCTGTGGCACGCTTTGGAAATTCATAGATCACTATCCAGAAGTTGTGCTGTCAGGAAGACCCTGCAGAACATCAAGTCCCTTTAATTTCCGGACCAGCCTTATGACAAGCCTCCTCTTCCAGTTTCTACATTTCATTGTTTGTCTCTGCTCTTGCTCCCTCGAGAAAAGCTCCACAGAGCTGGTGCTGGTGCCTCCCTTCCATAGCAAGAGGGTGGAGTTGTGGGGTCACAGCCCAGAGCCATAGGGCCCTTGGGCAAGGGCCTGTCATAAACTGGGGTATCCTCCACCTGTTTCCATAGGTCTCGTAAGAGTTTAGTGAGATGCCCAGGCAGGTTGCCCAGGAAGCCTACCTGGATGGGGGCTCCAAGGAAAACTGCAGCCATGCAAAAACTGCTCTAGTCTCTTGGCAGCTTATTTACAATCTTTCTGGGGCCTGCTCCCCTGACAGCTTCACTATGAATCTTCAAACTGGAAGATTTTGCATTTGTTTCCATTAGAAATGCCCCCATGTGCACCTGTACATATACAACTGCAACCCACCAGTTATAAATCTAACCCCCACAGAGAAGCTTGAATTGCAGATGAAAATTCCAAAGGACTCTGGACTGAATAGTACTATGATAGGTGATGACTATGATATCCTCACCTCCACCCAAATATTATCTGAAACGATTAAAAGTTAATTAGCCACTCCTCTAATAATGAGAAAATACAGACGCTAATAATTATTAGAAGTGATAACATTTGTCATGAAAGAGTTGAAGCTGTGTCACGTGTGTGGTTTTTTAGCTACTTTCTTCTTTGATCTTCATAAGTCTGTGCACTAGATGCTATTGCAATCATCATTTCACAGGTGAGGTTAGGTAATGTGCTCCAGGGCAAATGGGTAGCAGGTGAGGAAGCTTGGTTTCTAACTTCACCTGTCATATTACCCTTGGGGCCACTGCAAGACTACTATTGCTCTTGTGCACACACAGGCATGCACACAAAGCCTGTTAGCACACCGACCATTAGAGTGAAGCAAGCATTGCTTGTAGAGCAACCCCATTATCTGCTGTCAGTTGTGTTTTGCAATTGCACTACTTTTTTTTTTTTTCTTTTTGTACCTGGGGTTGAACCCAGGGGCTCTTAACAACTAAGCTACATCCTCATATCCTCAGCCCTTTTTATTTTATTTTGAGACAGGGTCTCACTAAATTACTAAGGTCGTTGCTAAGTTGCTGGCTGGCCTTGAACTTGTGATCCACCTGCCTTAGCCTCCTGGGTCTCTGGGATTACAGGTGTGCACCACCACACCTATCCTCAATTGCACTGCTCTTAATTAATACGTTTATTATAAATTTGTGTAATTATTGTTAGGTTTTATTTTTATTGATCATTTTGTTCATACATGTTGTTGTGTTATCCTTTTAATTGATTTTTTTTCGTAATGTTTGGTTACCACTCATGCTTTTTCCACTACAAGGTGAGAAACTCTTGCTTCATTTCAGCGGTCAAGAGAGAATGCAGAAGAAGAAATGGAATTGAATAAAATCCATCAGCCTTTTACCATAGGACTATCATATGCTGATGAGGCTGGTTATGACCTCCTATGGCTATATTTAACATTTGGCATAGAGATCACTTCCCTTCAACCTTGGAAGGTCTTTATCTGTAAAAGGTCCAGTTCTTATTGGCCTTGGTCATGTTTTGTAAAGTCTTTCCAGGCTTAAGAATCTCTTGGAGTCTCGTTAAATTCCACCAGGATTCTGGAGGAGATAGGAACCTACAGGGAAGGTGTTCTAGAGCCGGACCTGCGTAGAACTGAGCTCCCACGGCTAAGACACTACCCTGGTGCTCTTCAGTCCTCCCCTTGCCACTGCACACTCCTCATACGCATTACACACCCACTCATATATGAACACACTCACAGACACATGCAGGTAACATATGGAAGCACACACCCAACACCCTTACACAAAAACCCTTAGCCACATACATAGTCAGTCACTCATGCAGATGTGTGTGCACACCTCACACACAGACTTGCAGACCCACGGACACAGCTGGGTGCACACACACTCACATGTTATTTGATGGGTACAGTTTCATTTTTGTGAGATGAAAACATTATGGAGATCCACTGCACCATCACGTGAATATCCTTCATGCTATTGAATTACACACTTCTAAACATGGCTAAATGGTAGATCCTATATGCATTTTATCACAATCAAAAATAATTTGAGAAATACAGAGATATTCACGATAGTGTGAGTGCATTAATGAAACCTTTGATCCTTAAGGAGGGGATCCTGCAACCTTAAGGAGGGGATCCTGCATCTGTCCTGTTGGATGGCCCTGCCCTAGGACAGGCAGCCCCACAGCTTCTGCTCCAAGGAAAGGTAGGTTAAGGCTGATTTTCAATCACTGGCACAAAAGAGACATGCCTAGGGTAGCTGAAGTAATGAGAAAACATCTGCCCTCAGGAACTGTTGCGAATGTGGATTTACATCTGTACTAGGAGGAGAAGAAGGAAAAGATAATGGAGGAAGCAGAAAATATGACAAGAATTATCCTCTTTCTGACCCAAGCCGTATTTCAGTGGCAGGTTCAATGGTACTTTATAAATTCTTTTGTGGGGCTTTAAATGTCATTGTCAGCCTTTGTCTGAGCTCTCCTGTGGCCTCTAGAGAGGTGAGAGGACACAGAGGGCCCCTCACCTGCACTGACAGCTCACTGCTCTGCTGTGGCTAGAACATGGTGATAAACTCTTCACCCAACCTTGTTCCCGGCCTCTCCCCATGACATCTCCTCCTCAAGTGGAAACTTTCCCTCTAACTCCTCCAGTGTCAAGAGCAGTGGAGGAGAAAGGCCCTCCCAAGAGATGGATTTGATCATTCATGGTGGAGGGTTGGGCCTCTTTAGACAAGACCAGCGATTATTTATACCCACTCACCTCCCTCTGAAACGACATCTATAACCAACAAAGTCCTGTTCAGCAGGAAAAAAAACAACAACACAGTAGCATCCAGACATGAATGGGTTCTTTGTTTGTTTGTTCGAGATGTGAAATTTTGCATGGAAATCAAATAGACTTTGCTGGAACATTCATTGCCTGAGCAAATACAGTCTGCTTCCTGGGTATTGCCAAGTGGGAGAAAGACGATGGTTTATCTAGACAGAAGAGTCTCAGTACCATAGAAATGAAAACGTGGAATTAAAGGGTGGCGAGAAGGGAGCCTGGCTTATCTCCCTTGCTCTTGTCTTGTACCTTCTGTTAGTGTCCGATGTCCAGAGCTTGCTACCTGTGTCTGATGGGAGCCAGGATCCCTCGGTGATGTGTTTGGGCATTCCTGCCCTGTCCCTGGGGCAGGTGATGAGATGGAAATTACAGCTGCTTTCAAGTTTCAGCCCACAGGACTTTGGGATTGTGAACCCTTCTATTGATGAGGAATGAGAAGGTGTGACAGGGCTCTTGCTGGCTGAGCAGAGCAAATGGCCTCGGAAGTCCCATGGCAGCTGGCAAGGCTGGGAAACTGGGGGCAGAGCTGAATCACCCCACTGACCTTACTGGAGTTTCCTCTTGCTCCAGGCCATCATTGAGGTCTCAACAGCAATGTCCTTAAGGGACGGTGAAGGGTGGCCCTATCTGTATGAAAGTCCACTGTCCTTTGTGTAGGCCAGGAACTGTTTGTTTGAGAGCTCCACTCTGTATTAGAGGAAGGTGTGCAGAAGAGTTGCCATAGCAAACCAGAAATGGACCCGAGAGAGGCCTGCTTGCAAGGTGGGTTGGCCTTTGCCTGGCATCTAGAACTTGGATTTCAGGAATCTTCCTACCATTTCCTAATTGACAAGTGTGACTCCCTGTGCCCATATTCTGCAAAAACAAAAAAGCAAACAAACAAAAAACACTAGTGTTGTTCATCCCAAATGCCTGCTTCACTTTGGGGAGCCTGGAATTTGGATATGAGCGAGGTGGAAGGTGTCAATGTGAAGTTCATCCAAGAAAACCCTGGATATGGAGTCTCTTTGGAGCTCCCCTGGTCGATAGCATCACACATGGGTGGTCACATGTCATTAATGGGAGTGAAGTGTATCCTGTGGGGCTGGCCTGGGAGAACACCCTTGTTAGCTTCTGCTTCCTGTCTGCCTTGCCCATTGCTGGGTTTGATTTGTATTTTTGTTATAATAAATCATAGTTACGAAGATGACTGAGGCTGGTATGTCCTACTAGCAAATCACAGGGTCATCTTGGGGACTCCCGACAGGGAAGGGTGGTGCTACCTTTGCAGACTATTTCCTAGACCCTGTCAACTGATTTCAACCAAGTTCAGCAAGTGGGAGCCCATGGAGGGACAGTGGAAGAAAAGGATCACATTGAGACAGAGTTTCCCTCCCTCTTGACCTCAGACTGTGTTTCTGGTAATAACTGAATCTCAGGCTCCCACCAGACAGGTCCCCAGGGATCCAGCTCCAGCCACGGAACCTCAGCCCTTGCACCACCGTGCCAATTCCTCTCTGCTGTTGCTAACTGCTGAGTTGACTCGACATCTTCTGTTTGGCTTTTTGTCTCTCCTATCATCTGGGTAACCAATTCTATTTTTAAATAGAAAATATTTGATGAAGGTTTGGATTTGAGGATTTGAGAGACCATTAAATTGTCTCTTTTAAAAAATACCCAATGTGGTTTTTGTTTTCCTGACCTGACCACACCTGCTGAATTTCTTAAAAACCTTCACTATGCCACTCCCATGCCAAGCAAGGGGCATTCAGAGGTGGAAAACATTGTTCCACACATGGGAACCTCGGGGTCGTGAACACACACTGCTTCTGAAGAAGTCACAAACTTCAAGTTTCATCAGAAACCTCTGGTCTGACGTCTAAGCCACGGGACCATGAGGCAATGCTTTGTAAGAGCATGCTAACACCATGTGCGAGGACTTGGAGCCTCTGACACTCTTTCATTAAGCACAAGGAAGTACATTGCATTCATAGCACTACTGGCTTGGTGGCTTGAAGGCGTGAGAAAGCTAACCAATGTGGGAACATGCTCACCCAATCATCGGTAAGTGACAAGCCTGTCCTGAATGCACAGCTCCACCAGGGTTGGAATCAGTATAACCTCACCTGAAAGGTACGAGTATGGCTATTCTCCCCAAAATTCCACCTGGTCAGGGTGCCTAGAATCCTGGACTCCTAGGCTTAATGTTTGGCAAGAGAACTATCAGAGATGACGAGGGTCCTTCTAAGCATATAGAAAGGATGGGCTTTGGGTAGTTAGGTGGTCAGCAGCCTCTCTCTGGGAACTCTGGTTGGAGTCCCCACCCTCTTGTCATCTAGTCGGGGTACACTTAAGGAAACAGAACATGACCCTATAGCATGAGGAGAACCATAATGAGACAAACTCCTTACAGGACATCTGAGCAATTTAGGCCATGATCTGGGAGGGTGAATGAGAAATGATCATGCAGTAAGAGGGGAAGAGGTAAGAGGAGTGTTTCTGACAGGATGCACGACTTAAGAAGTTCAATGTGACTGGAGCAGGGTGCAGGTGGGGCCAGGGAATGTTAGCCAACTTTTCCTCCCAGTAGCCAAAATACCTGAATAGAACAACTCAGAGGGGGAAAAAAAAAAAAAAAACTTTATTTGGGGATCACACTTTCAGAGGTCTCAGTCCATGGTCAGGGACGCCATTGTTCTGGGCCCAAGTTGAGGCCAAACATCATGTTGGAAGGGCATGGTAGACAAGCACTGCTTTGCTCATGGCAGCCAGGAAGCAGAGAAAGATAGGTTCCAGGGACAAAATATAAACCCCAAAGTCACACCCCCCCAATGACCTTCTTCCTCCAGCCACACTCTACCTGCCTACAGTCACCAACCAATTAGTCCTTTGAAATTACCAACCCATCAAATGGACTAATCTACTGATTAAAGCCACAGCTCTCATGATCTAATCATTGCCCTTTCTGCACTAACACAGGAACTTTTGGGGAACAGGCATGTCTAAACTATAACGGGGAGTGGGGTAGAACAGCAAGACAGTGTGAGGAAGACAGAGCTGGAAAGCAAAGCAGGGTCTAGCTTGCACAGAGCCTTGTCAGTCAATGTTTGGAATTCATCTCCAAAGCAAAGTTAAGTAGCCACGGAAGGGCTTTAGGCAAAGAACTTGATTTCAGATTTGAGTCCTGCAAAGCTCATTCTGATTTCTTTCTGACTGCATTGTGGAGAATGGACTAGAAAGGGGTAAATGGGTCAATTCAAGAGGTATTCAAGAGGTAGAATAGAAAATATTTGATGAAGGATTGGATGTAAGGCTTGAGGAGGAGAAGAAAGAAGTGTCAAGAATGAACCACACGACTAACTTGGCAACTGCATGCAAAGGTCATTCGGTGAGGTAGGGAACTCCTGAGGTGGACCAGGTCTTTAGGGAAGACAGCCTATCTTATTTTAGAGGTGACGGGTATGAGCTGTCACTTGGATATGCCAAGTGAAGGTGACCAGAAGGCAGTGAGGGAGGGGAGACTGCAGCTCTGGCTAGAGATCTGGATTTGAAAAATGTTGTGAGATTGATGGGAACTGAAAACCACCAGTTACGGAGATGAGGAAAGCACATGAGCTATACTAGAAGAAACAGCAAGGTGCAATGTTCTAGTGGCCAAGGGGGTGGCTCTTCAAGGAGAGAATGGATGCTATAGTTCAGTGCTTCCAGAAGATTAAGTGAATAGGAACCTAATCCTGCTCTTTGGTTGGAGAATAGACGGTTGGAGACTGCCGTGATTGGAATGTGATTTGATCCCTCCAAAATGTGTGGTGACATCTGGTCCTCCATGTTAAGGTGCCAACAGGTGGGGGATCTTTAAGAGGTGATTGGGTTATTAAGGCGATTCAAGCAGCTCCAGGGGAATGGTCACTTATATAGTGAGGCCACTCCTCATGTTTCCTCTTTTCTGACCATGTCCATTTTTCCTTCTGCTTTTCTGCACATGAAGACACACACTCAAGCTACTCACTGGATGCTGAGAAGATGCAAGTGTCATGTTCTTGATGTTTAGAACCATAAGCAGAATGAACCTCCTTTCTCTACCAATTATCCAGGCTCTGGGATTTCGTTATAGGAACAAAATGGACTAAAACTGTTTCAGATAGAAGCCAGATGGCAGAAGCTCAGTGATAGAGGGGAGAAAAGGAAATGAAGGATAGGTGGGGGATCATGGGTTGAGCAAAGGGTTTTAAACATATTGAAGAGATTTGAATTGAAATTTTGTCAATGCTGATGAGCAGCAGCTGTGAGAGAACAGAAGGAAGGATGGATAAGAAGTGCAGCAAAGTCCTGTCAAGAAGGTAAAATGGAACCAAGTGAAGGGGACCCAGAGCACTTACTTTGGACAACAAGGGTTGAGGAGGGACCTTTCCCAGTTTAGCAACAGAAAGAAAAAGAAAAAGGAGGAAACTTTAGATAAATTCGCTGACAAGTTCATAGATTTGGTAGAAAAAAAAGTGGGAGCATTTCTAACCAAAGACATCTATATTTTTTTTTTCCCTATGGCAGGTTCAGATATTGAGGATAGCAAAGAAGATGGAATTAGCCACAGTTGACATAAGAGTATTTAGAAATAACAAAGGCTCGGGGGAGGGGAGAAAAAAATGGAAATTTTAGGAGAAAATTTTTCTTTTTAATTTTTTTCTTTTTTTATTTAAATATGACAGCAGAATGCATCACAGTTCTTATTACATATAGAGAGCACATTTTTTCATATCTCTGGGTGTACACATAGAATATTCACACCAATTTCTAATTTTTGAAGATACATCAGTATGGCTTTCAGAGAGAAAACAAAGCGTCACTTTCTAATTTGTGGGGCGCTTTTCAAGGCAATTTACTCATCCTGGGGCTGGGCATCGCTGTCCTGCAGGAAGTTTTGTGGTTAGGCGGTGGCTGTGGCTCCCCAGATGATTCAAGAACGCAGGCTTATTTGCACAAGAGGGACACATTGCTTTGCTTCATGCATGGTCACAGCTGCCTGTGTGACCTGTCTGTGAGAGGGCAGACCCTCCCTCCTGCCAAGCCACATCAGCCAAACTGGCATTGCAAAAACATTCCTTTGTGAAAGACCCTTCCAGCCCATCTGACCAAAGAGGAGGGGAGGGGACCGCCTGCCACTCCAGCAGCCAAGGGAGGAGGGGGTGGGGGCGGGGTGGGGGGAGAGGTGCGCAGAACTGGGGATGGGGATGGTGAGGAGATGCGAAACCGGGAGCAAGAGGAGTGCGCGGGGCCGGGGGCGGGGAGAAAGGGGGCGCATGCCCCATCAACAGGGCAGGGTTGCAGAAGTAAAGGGGAAGTCCTCTAAACTCCTCTGCTAGCTCCAGCTTTTAGAAGGGGGAGGAGAAAACCCGTAGGACGGGCAGAGGAGGGTGGGAGCTGTTGGAAAGTTATTTAAGAGCCAACTTTCTGATCCTTTTGCCTCCGTCCTTTTGAGGAAGTCCCCAAGAGGCACAGAGCAAGCCTACGCTAGGGCACTTCCTTGGGGAGCTCACGCAGGTAAGCGGCAGCCCTGCACCCTGGGACCCTGAGCCAGCTGTCCCCTGTGCCTGGCTCTCTGGTGAGGGGGTTGCTCCTGCTCCCAAGGAGGGCAGAGGCAGCTCCATTCCTCCAGCCCCAGCTCTTGGCCCCTTAGCTTCGCAAGACCCAGCTTCGCTCTAGAGTGGGACACCTCTTAGGGACTCCACGAAGCCATCCTGAAAGCACTGCTTGCTGAGGCCCATGAATAGGGGAGTTGGGGGTGCTCCCCCAAGGGACAAGTATGCAGCAGGGGACAGGAAAGCTAGCACCAGGTAGGAATGTCTACTTGCCTGCAAAGGAGCAGGTTCTCCCATCCCAGCTCCTGCCCATCAGCTTCCCAGTACCAATGCAAGGGTTGAACTTGAACCACCCCCTTCCCCAGACCCACCCAGAATGGCCTTGGGGTATCCCAATTCTTTGCTTTTTGGTTTTTGAATGTGGGTTGAATCCAGGGTGCTTAACCACAGAGTCACATCCCCAGCACTTTTTAAAAAAATATTCATTTTTGGTGTAGATAGACATAACACCATGCCTTTATTTTTATGTGGTGCTGAGGATCGACCCCGGGTCCCACCTGTGCAAGGTGAGCGCTCTACCACTGAGCCACAACCCCAGCCCCCCAGCACTTTTTATATTTTATTTTGAGATACCATCTTACTGAGTTGCTTAGGGCCTCTGTAAGTTGCTGAGGCTGGCTTTGAACTTGCAATCCTCCTGCCTCAGCCTCCCCAGTTGCTGGGATTACAGGTGTGTGCCACCCACCCGGCCAGTTCTCTGCTTTAACTGCTCCCTCTCCTGATATTCTGTGGCCCTGCGGCATCCTGTCCTACTCCAAACCTGCCTCAAAACCTGCCCCTGGAGTGGTCCAACCCTTACCTTTGCTATTTTTCAGCAGGGGACTGCTTTTTCCTGCTTTCTTTCCATCATTAAACCTGTTTGTCTCTCCCGGCTCCCTCCCTCCCCTCAGCCCCTCAGGGACTGTGCGTAAATATGTTTAGAGACATTATGGATACCTATTTGGACCTTATCCTTCCAAACACTCCTGTCTCCTTCCAAGACCAAATACCTTGGCAAATGGCTCGGTCCTCAGCCTCTTGCTCTATTGCTCCACGTTTCCCAGACTAATCTAATTGACTCTGTCATGGCAGGCCTCATCTCTTGAGGGTGTGCCTGGTTTGTGAAAACAGCCAAGTTACCAGGAGTGATGACAGGGTGATCCAGGTGATCAAGGTCCAGAAACAAAGTCCCCTTCATTTGGTCAGTTGGTCAACAAGTGCTTATTGGTGGCTGAGCTAAGGTGTGTGGTGTTTAGGTTGGCTGTTTGCCTGCACAGAGTCCAAATTGCCTGTGGGCCTCCTTCCCACCACCGAACCTCTCCATCTCCTCACTTGTTTCCAAAGCACTTCCACCCACCCTAACATACCAACTGATTGATTTAAAACTCTGGGTGCGGCCTCTCCCTAATCCTACTGCCCTATAATCTCCCAGGGCAGAAATTCTGTTCTGTTCTCTGACACGTCTATCCCAAGTACCTAGAACACAGTCTGGCTCCTAGCAGGCCCTCAATCAACATTGATTGAATTAAACTGCAAATGGGAATGCTTTGGAAGAAAACACTTACCTGGAAACAGTTGTATGAATTTATTTTTAAAAGTGACTTAGGGGACTGGGGTTGTGGCTCAGTGGTAGAGCACTTGCCTGGCATTTGTGAGGCACTGGGTTCGATCCTCAGCACCACATAAAAATAAAACAAAGATATTGTGCCCATTTACAACTAAAAATCAAAAAGTGTCTTAGGTCTTATAAATACATATGAAGTGGGCATAGGTACATGCTTAGGTCAGTCAATGTTTCTCTCTCTTTTTTTTAAGAATTTTAATATTTATTTTTTAGTTTTCGTCGGACACAACATCTTTGTATGTGGTGCTGAGGATGGAACCCGGGCCGCACTCATGCCAGGCGAGCGTGCTACCGCTTGAGCCACATCCCAGCCCCAATCAATGTTTCTTACAAAGATGTTGCCTTCCGGGATTTTGGGGAAGGGAAAACCCTGCTCCCTACAATGTTTAAAATTTTTCATTCCCTCCCATCAACCCACTTTCCCCTGTTTTCCATATGTTTTGGTGAACAAACCTCCCCCCCGAAATCCTTGGGGACTGCACTCCATCATTGGGTTAATCCTCGCTGCCACTTGTGAGTTTTTATTTATGTGAAACTCAGAATGTGTTGCTCGGGTGCTGTCACACGCCGATAGGTCTGTTTCTCTATTTTGGAATCCTTGTCTCAGATGGAACTCATTTCACACTCCCTTTCCCGTGCTCTCCTCCTCTTCTCCCAAGGATCTTGCAAATCTGAGAATGTCAGACACTTCCAGAACCACCTTTGGGGGCAGGAGAGCAATCCCACCCAACAACTCCAATGCAGCAGAAGACGACCTCCCCACAGAGGAGCTGCAGGGCCTGGTGCCCCGGGGTGTCAACCTGCAAGGTAGGAATAAGCCATTGCATCCAGGCAGAGCCCCGGCTGGCCTCTCTGCCCCCGTGGATGCTGCTACGTGAGCATCCTCTGTCTCGGCAGAGCTCCAAGAAAGGATGCCCCTGCTGGTATCTGCAAGAAAGGACTCCCAAATCCTCTTCTGAGTGGGAAAAGCACCAGAGACCCAGCTCCTTTACCCAGTTCTGCCACTTATTGACCTTGTAACCCCCGGGGAAGTCTCTTTGTCTTTCCACTTTCCAACTACATTTCCTCCACAAAACAAAGGTGCTGAATGAATGCACCTTTGAGCAACCTCGACACTTTTGAGAATGCTCTCTAGCTGGAAGATTCCACTTCCAAAATATTGTGTCTGTTTTTTGATTGTCTGGCTTGCACCTCCTTCCATCTCCCTCCTCCCTCCTCCATCCATTGCTGTGAATTTCAGAGCTGGCGAGAGGTGCCAGATTCTGACAGTAATAGAGATGGAAGCCCTCTATTTGTCTCTAGATCAGCCAGGGGAGCAGGCAAGGCAAGCTGTTTCCCCTGCCTCTTGCCTCCTCCTGATCCCATGGGAGCTGCTCTGGGTATGGCAGCCACCAGCTGACCTTCTCTCAGCCCTGTCAACTGTGACGGGCCCAGGTGCCAGAGCTGGCTTGGTGATGCGGGTGCCATTCCCTTGGGCCACTGCAGGGATGTTCAGATTCATGACCCTGAATGGCATCTAGCTGAGAGCTCTTTTTGCAGGATCATTTATGCACCCAAATCCAATTTTTCTCTTTAGGGTTCTCTGTGTTGCATCTCGTTGGGGGATAAACACCTTCTTGCTGGGGTTGGTGAGCACTGTCACTCTGTGGCTGTGTGTGTGAAAACCCAGGTGGAGGCAGAGCTCTGGGTAGCAGCGAGAAAGGATGGCATTGGTTACTTACAAATCTAGCATGTCAGAGAAATTTTCAGACCTTGCAGACAGGTTGGGTTCTGCCACTATCACGTTTAGACAATTTGATATCAAACTGTGTAAACAGAGAGGTATTCAGCAGGTACCCTCCAGATTTGGGGTAGAGACTCACAAAACACAAGGTCATCTTCAATTGAACACAGAGGACAGTTTTGGAAGGAGCAAGATGAACTCATTTGAAACTAACTCTCCAAACTAGGGCCACACTCTAAAACCTCACTAATAGAACCACAGAGCGGAGTTGGGAAAGGACATGTTAATCAGTTTATCTCAACCCCGGTGACAGAGGTAGTTTGGAAACAGATCCAAAGCAAGCAGTTCACGCCTTCACTGCCCAGACCAAAAGTCTTTTTTTTCTTTTTAAGAACTGAAACAAAATTGGAAAGCAGACATCCAACTATCAAGGAGGTCACCTTGGAGAATTCCATTCTCTAGCAAAATTCCCCTCTGGCAGAAAAGACACTGGGCACCTAGACTCTAGAATAAGTGGGTAGTAGGAGCAGAAAGAGCAAGGGGCACCATCATCCTTACCAGGATGGGTGAGGAGAAATGGAATCCTCCCACAGAAAGTGCAGGGGAGCAAAGAGCCCTGTTGTGCAGGGGGGCAGAGAACCGAGATTCCAGTCCTAGGACCCAGGGCAAGTCATCTTGTGCTGTGGTCTCAGTTTACCCATCAGCAAAACAAAAGTAACACCTTATAGGCTGTCCTGAGGATCAGATGGATAGTGTCTGTAGTAGGTCTAACCTATAGCACATGATTAATAAATATTTATTGATTTGGAGCATGTAAATAATCATACCCCTACAAGATCAGAATAACAAGTATCCAGTGATCCTACAGGAAATATACAACACTTTGTAAATCTGAAGTCAGAACAAAATGTTGCCAATAAGGCATCAAAACTGTCAGAGAACATGTTCAGGTCAGGTAATTTAAAAAAAAATCAGACATAACTGGTTTTGTTTGTTTGTGTTGGGAGGTAGGGGTAACAGAGAGGTTGACTCAATTATTTTGAAAAAATATATATATTTGGCATTATTTACTTGGCAGTCATAGGCCCGCAACCCAAGTGACACCCTGGGATAGTCATAGAGATCCTGACACAAGGACATGAAAGTCCAGTGACTGCAGAATGATTTGAATGAATGAACAGTCACTTGCAAATCGAATGACCCATCACCCCTACCATCATAATAATCTTATTTTTAATGACAAGTTCCAGACTTCAAAAACATGCATTCATTTAATATTTTCACACAGGTGAGCTAGTCACTGATGCTGTGGAGGACATGCAGTTGATTCCTCTGAATCAACTAGGAATCATAGCTGTCAAGTCCCAAATGAGGAGGACAGAAAACAATATCAGTATACAAAAAATCTAAACAAGAAGGTGACTCTGTACATTTCAGATTTCTGATTGTCCAAAAAGCAGATTTCTGACACTAAATATATCAAGTTCTCTCCAAGTTATACCTGCTAAGAGACTAATGCTAGGAAGGCAAAGTCATTTCTTCTGTTTTGTTTGTTTGATGCCATCTTATTGCAGTTCACCCAGTAGCCACTAGTGGCCTCCAAGAGCACTCTTCACTCCCTGGTCACCTATCAGGATGTCTTTGGCTCTGGAACACAAAGCCAGAAACCAAACACTACCTTCTCCTTCTCCTTCCCTTCCCCCTCTACCCCTCCCCTCCACCCCCACCTCCTCCTCTTCCTTCTCCTCCTCCTGCTCCTTTTCTCCTCCCCCTCCTCCTCCTCCTCCCCCCCTCCTCCTCCTCCTCCTCTGCCTCCTCCCCCTCCTCCTCCTCCTCCTCTGCCTCCTCCCCCTCCTCTTCCTCCTCCTCCTCTCCTCCTCCTCCTCCTCCTCCTCCTCCTCCTCCTCCTCCTCCTCCTTTTAATTTTAATGATGGCTCTTCCCTTTCCTAAGCTGCTATGGAGGAACTGATTAAGAAGCTCAGAGAGGAAAAAAGAGGAAAATGTCAACTTTGTCCTTTGGATGAAACCTGTAGCAATATATCCTGACCATCACTGCATATGATGTATGTAATATACACGGATGTGTACAATGCCCTTCTCTCATGGCTGTGAATATTTAGTTAGAAATTATTGTATTAGAGTGGCAAGAACTGTAGTTTTAGCTACTTGGGAAGTTGAGGCAAGAGGATTACTTAAGACCAGGAGTTCAAGGTTGACCTGGGCAACATGGCAATATCCTACACCTAAAAGGTGTGGGGAGGATTTTAGTAAAGCAAAATCTTTATCAAAATGTTTGGACTCACATAAACTTCCTCCCATACACATCATAACATCTAGGAAAAACTGAATTATTTGAAGTAAAGATGGGATCTCAGAGGTGGGACTAGCCAGTCAGTGGATATCTGATCTGACATCCTCAAATTGTTTTAGGGATTCTTTTTGTTGTTTGGTATTGGGGGTTGAACCTAGGGGTGCTTTATCACAGAGTCACATCCCCATTCCTTTTTATTTATTTATTTTGAGACATGGTCTCACTAAGTTGCTTAGGACCTCACTAAGTTGCTGAGGTTGGACTTGAACTTGTGATCCTCCTGCCTCAACCTCCAGAGTCATTGGGCAGGAAAAGTACTGTGACAATCTCCTCAGATTGTTTGGATTTACATTAATTTCTAATAGACTATTCTGTGTAGTCAGTTGGTGTGAGATATATATCATATATATATATATGTGTGTGTGTGTGTGTGTGTGTGTGTGTGTGTGTGTGTGAGAGAGAGAGAGAGAGAGAGAGAGAGAGAGAGAGAGAGAGAGAGATATCTCCAGGGGCTAGTGTTGAGATATATATATATATCTGTAAAGCCTTTTTTTGGTGTCAAATTATGTGCGGCTGGAAATGTGTTCCAGGAGATCACCTTATATTCTTGGGTGAATATAAGGACTCTGTGTTATTAGCAGTAGGCAACCATTTGCAGTTGGACTCTGCTTGTTGGACTCTGTGTTATTAGCAGTAGGCAACCATTTGCAGCAGTAATTCGCATATTTATTTGCATTGAAATCAAATAAGAAAGCGAACCTGGTTTTGCAAAAAATGTAGGGTCTAGTAGTTTTCAGGCCAATGGACCTTTTGTTTTTCTGAGGATCTTCTCCCTCCCATCAGTGTCAGAACCAAATCAACCAACTAACCAGTTAACAATCAACCTCTACTTGATGGGAGTAAACTCTGTGGATTCAAGGTTACTGAAGGAATAAAAGAAGCATTCTATGTGTGATTAAGAAATTAGTACAGTTCAGCCTTTCACTCAGTTTGTCAAAAACATACACTGGTTGTCACATATGTGCCAGGAGCAGCTCCAGGCTCTCTCCAGGGACACAAAAATGACTAAGTCAGTCCCAAGCCTCCAGTCTAATAGATGGAGAGCTCTCAGTCTAATAGATGAAATAAACAAGAAAAGATCATCGCCATTCAGTGCAATAACTAAGTGAGATTTATGAAAATACCTGTGAAATAATCAAAAGGGACATCTTGTAGTGTGGCAGAGCAAGAAAGAGTGTGAGAGAGGCTTCATATGACAGATCTCTGAACTGGGTCTTAGAAGATGAATCAGAATGTTCCAGAATGTTTATAAGGTGCATGGAAGGGCCTCTTCAGCAGAGGGAATAGCATAGGCCAAGTAGTGAGGAGTGACTATGGGAGTAAGAGAGAAGCCTGGGAGATGGCAGGGATCTCACTAAACTAGGCATTGAAGACCTTGCCTTTCATCCTTGCAGATTCTGAATAGCAAGATTACATTTTATAAAGGTAACTGTAATGTCGGGGAGAAAATAGAGAGAAAGAGGTACTCCAGGCTACAGGAGAGGGATTCTAGCCCAGGGAGAAGGTGTGAGCCCCTTTTCTCTTGGTCTATCTCCTTCTAGGAAGTTGGTCATTTCTTAAACATTTTAAGGTACTGGGGATTAAACCCAGGGGTGCTTTATCACAGAGTCACATTCCCATTCCTTTTAATTTAGTTATTTATTTATTTTTATTTTGAGATATGGTCACACTAAGTTGCTTGGTCTATCTCCTTCCAGGAAGTTGAAGGGCCTCTTAATAGCAACTGTTTTAAAAATTAGTTGCTGAAGAAGAAAATGTCTAAAATGATTCTAAATAGAATAGTCTAAAATTTCACATATCCCAAAGAAATGCAAGAGACCTTTTTCCGATTGTTCTCTCCACCACCGACAGACCTACTTCACGAATAGTGTTTATGCCTATAGGTTAGTAACAACATTACCAAAGATTGCATGGAGAATTCAGCTCACCAGGGAATTCCTAGAATATGAACCTAAACATTTTACTTATTTCAAGATTCCATCTGTGACAGGTACAATCATTCTCAGAAGAATATTTTTACAACCCAGGGAGAATATAATCCTTTTTTTTTTCATATTAGAGAAAGAGTAGGACAGAGAGGCAACTGGTTCCTGAGGAGAGATTTTTTTTTCCTTCCACAGCCCATTTTCTGATGTGTTTGGAATTAGGCTAAATTGTGTTAGGTAGACTTTTTGAAAGCTGTCACTTTGAGAGAACAAGCTGCCAAGTTTCCAGCAGTAATATCTCTTTTAAAAAAAAATGGGACTTAGCACTAAGCTGATCCATTTTGTCAGGAACTGGGCTTGGACAGGGAGATGCAAAATCATTTCCTGTTTGTGGGGAATGAGCCTGAAGGACAAGAGAGCTCTTTCAATCTAAGTTATGTCTAGTTCAGCCAATAAACAAAGCAAAAATCAATAGGCCCTTAACAAATGTTCACTGAATACCCATGACCTAGGAAGGGGCCCAAGTAGACCAAAGAGAAAACAGAATGCACTGTGACATCTTTATATCTATGGTCATATTTTATGACAACTATTGGGAGAGTCCTTGTTATGGTCAGGTAATTAAAAGAACCAAATACTGTTCTTGGCTTGATCTATGGGTGGCTATGGAAGAGATGTTCTTTAATCAGTGATATTGGGGACCTCACCTCTTACTCTCATACTTGGAAGAACCCCCTAGTATTATGGTTTGAGTGTGTTTTGTCCACCAAGAGTTCTTGTGTTGGAGGCTTGATCCATGGTGTGGTGATGTGGGAGGTGGTGGGACCTTTAAAAGGTGGGGCTTAGTGGGAGGCCTTTAGGTCATTGGGAGCACTGCCCTCAGAAGCCATTAAGGTAGTTCTTGCGTGACCCCTAAGTCAGTTCTCAGGAAAGGAAATTGTTATAAAAGCTTGAGCCTGACCTCTGAATGACTCTCTGGCTTCCTTTCCTGTCTGGTGATGTGATCTCTCCCTCTTCCACTCATCCCACCATTTTGATGCCATATGCCATGAGGTGATGCAGCCATGAGGCCCTCACCCCTGACAGCACCACATGGTCTGGGCTTTTATCCTCCCAAACTGTGAGCTTAATTTTCATTTTTTTGTTTATAAGCACTTCTTTTGTTTATATGTGCCCTGTTTTAAGTATTCTTTATATTGCTTTATAAGCTAAAATTACAAGACAATTCTCTTCTTATTTTAAGACTTATCACTTAAGGAAAAAACATAATTATGAATTACTCTTGGGTGAGCCTATTTGAGTGATGAGAAATAATCTCTAAATATTTCAAACATTCATCCCTATCAACAAAATTTTTAGTGTATTCCAGTAATGAAAAACAGACTAATACAACTAACAGACCCATTGACCTGTTAGTATATTACATTGAAGTGAGGTCAATGCAGCTGCCATTTCCTTCTCTACAGTATACACCATCCTGTGAGCCTTCCATATATTCTATACATTTGCAGATCAGAACATTATTTCTTTAAACCTCTGACCTCTTAGCATAGCTTTTAATCTTCCATATCTCAGCCAAGTTTCACTTTTAAATGTTTTTTCCCCAAGTTTCAATCTTTAAATGACTTATTGGAATAATATTGCAATAGAAAATGAAAATATCACTTAGAAAATACATTTTGGAAAATTCCATTCCTAGACAAAAGCATAACAATACAGACTACAATATTTTTAAAATAAACTCTCTAAATGTTTTTCATTATGAAAAGCACTGTAACCCCATAGATTTTCTTTTAGCTTAGGCTTTATGTACTCATAGGAATTCATCAGCATTTTTTTTACTTACCCTTTGTTATAAGCAGTCTGAAGACACAGGCATTTTTATTCCAACGTGTAACAAAGTTTCTTATCTGGAGGCCTTGTGTTACAAAGTCTCCTATAACTGTCTCCAATGATATGCATGGATATCCCAGAAACTTGCAAATTTTGAGGATGAAATTGTTTGAGAAATGATATGTAAAGAACTATGATGACTAAGCCTACGGTAAATGGAATAATCCATTTTAAAGTGAATAATCAGTTCTAAGCTCCAAATTTTCAGGTCCTACATTGGCTTAAGTGAAAGGAACCATATTTGCTGTGGGCTTTTTGCACATTTCCCCAGGCATGCTGACTAGACGACTGAGACATGGTCCAGCCTCAAAGGGCTTACAGCCCCATGAGTGAGACCATTTGTATAAAGGAGATATCAAGTTGTTAATGGTAATGGGTACGTTATTTTTTAAACCAAGGATACTTAACCACTGAGCCACATCTCCAGCCCTTTTTTTTCTATTTTATTTAGAGATAAAATTTCTTTAAGTTTCTAAGTGTCTCACTAAGTAGCTGAAGCTGGCTTTGAACTCCCGATCCTCCTGTCTCAGTCTCCAGAGCCACTGGGATTATAGGCACGTGCCACCATGCCCAGCTAATTTGTACGTTTTTTTGAAAAGAGAAATGTATCAGGAGGAATATATTCTAAGAATGGAGAGGAGAAAAGGATTTTATCCATCAGCAGAAATTCAGGAAAGGAAAAAAATGCAAGTGTGTCTTCTCAGAAGACAGGGAATGTAAAAGGTCATAGGTTTAGGAAAGCTGAAAGAAAGGTTCTAGAAAGCTTTCCAGTGTGCATTCTTTACTGGAGTGACTTTGCATTGCTCAGATCCAAACTTTTCACCAGTCCTCTGAGAGACCTGCCTTCTTAACTCATTGACTCCAAGAATCTGCCCAAATGCTCAGGGCTATTATCATTCTTTATTATTATCAGTTGCTGAGCGTTTACCATCTGCTAGAATTAGAGATATGGAACTCAACACATTTTCTTATTTAATCCCTATACCAAGTCTATTTTGCCAAAGAGGAAACTGAGGCTCAGGAAGTTTATATGACTTGTCCAAGGTCATAAAGACTAAAGTAAGTAGCAGAGCTGGGATTTGAGTCCAGATATTCTGGGTCCAAATCACAGGCTCCTATCCATTGTGCTATTCTAACTTTCATAATAATAACAATAATAACAACAATGACAGTAATAAGAAACATTTATTGAGAATTTACTAGGTAGCACGCACTTCAGAAGGTAGGTACTTGATTTATATTAAAAGTAGGAAAACGGTAGCTCAGAGAGAATAAATAACTTTCCTGAGGTTGTATAATTAGTAAGTAGAGAAGCATCTCCCAAAGCATATTCTGCACAACACTGATCTTCAAAGGAAAAATTGTCCGTGGTCATTTAAATATGGAAACCATTGCTCTTTGGCAGCTTTGCAGAGCACATCAGCATATTCAAGTCTCCTGTTACTGCTGTGGTAAAGAGTCCTGATTAACTTTGGGTAGGCCAGCATTTTCCAAATCAGTTTAATCAGGGAAACTGAGCCTTCCAATACCAACCGACATCCCACAGAACTAGCACATCACTCTACAAGGATAGATTGACTTTAACTAGACTCACCAGCCACTAACCAGGTTCAGTAGCCTGGGAGATAAAACTGAAAAGCCATGTTTTCTTTTGCAATGGAAATTAGGCTGATGAGCACTAGATACTAAACAAATACTTGAATCTTCCACTTCAACTTAATTTTTTTTTATTGGCAGAGCTCCTTGGGAGGATAAGGCATCTGCTAATATGCTCATTTTCAAGGACACCTGATGATGGGGGGGAAGGTAGGAATCCAGGAGGCAAGTCCTGGGAATGCTCTGGGATCAGGTCAGGTGGACCAAACTCACCGCCCTCCTAGCTAGCCTCCAGCACTGACACCATCCAAACCCTGGGGACTTCCAGAAGCAGTTTAAATTTATATTTGTAAACATAAAGGTTTGCAAAGTCCAAACCCCTTGACGTGGCCTACAAGCCTGGCAGGAGCAGGCTCCTAGATGCTGTTCCACTACGGCTCCTCCTACTACACCCACCAACCAATCTTCTTTCAGTTTCTTCAGGATCCACGCCTTGATCTTTGCACATGCTCTTTTCTCTGCTTGGAGCATTGTTCTAGGTTTTCCTTTCCACGTGGATTGTTTACTCCTCTTTTGACCACTCTTTATCTTATTTCCTCCAGAAAATCCCCTAGTCTGGTTAGGGGTTCCTACCAAAAAAACCCCACCCAGTATTCTATACATCCTTTAAAAGGCATAGTTATCCCACAGTATCGTAATCATCTGATCATGTTTTAGTATCTGCCACTATGTGTGTGCTTAGATTGTAGTTATTAAGCAATGGCCTTGTCAATATTTATATCCACCACTTGGATGGCATCATAAAATGGCACATTGTAGAAATCCTGGAGGGCAGGAAGATAGAATCTTAAATGTATTGAATGTACAGTTAGGGTATAAAATTACTTTAAGAGCAATAAGCCAATTCAATAAAAAGGAATTTACTATGAATCTACATAAGACCTCAAAATTGAGCTTAAAAGAAGAAAAAAATTGCATAAACAAAAATGGCCCAAAGCAGCACATATTAGTGGTTTGTAGGGATCTGAATTGACATTTAACTCAATATTCAGGGAAAGGACATTAGAAAACATTTTCAAGGGTCTTGCTTCATCAGATCCTTAATATAGATCTGCAGTAAGGTGTGTCTAAGATACTAATGAAACCTCAAACTGAATTAATAGAAATACACTATTTATTTATTTATTTGGTACTGAGGATTGAACCCAGGGGCACTTAACCACTGCGCCACATCCTCAGCCTTTCTTATTTTTTCATTTTGAGTCAGGGTCTTGTTGAGTTGCTTAGAACCTCACTAGGTGCTGAGGCTGGTCTTGAACTTTCCAGTTCTCCTGCTTTGGACTCCAGAGTCGCTGGGATTATAGGGGTGCACCACTGCACTCTGCAAACTACACTATTTATTTTGAAAGATGTAGTGATTCTCATTGTAGTTTATTTTAAAAAAAACCACAGCCAGACTAATGTGCTCAGTTCCAGGGAAAACACCTCCAGAGAGGAATCGACAAAATGAAATACATTCCAAAACAAATGATAGGTAGAAGTTCTGAAAATAATATCGTACAGAACAGCTGAAGAAATGGAGACTCAGAGGAGGCCTAAGAGAAGTCTCTAAATACCTGACAAGTGCCAGATGAAATGAATAGGGGACTTCCTCTATATTTATCCCAAAATCAGAACCAGGATCAACAACTAGAAAAATTATAGGGAGGCAGATGTCCATTTATCTCAAAAGAATTTTTAAAATCATGAGACTTGTTCAAAAATTAATTGTTTGGCCTGTGAGAGAGTTTTCTGCTCACTCGGAGACTGGGAGCTCAGGTTCTAGGACTTTCATGGAGATGGTTCGTGCAGTGTGTAGTAGGTTGACCAGATGGTCCAGAAAGTGCTTCTGTGAAGTTGTGATATTCATAGATTTCTTCCATGGGTAATGATGAGTGAGGAATTTATTAAATCTATTCCTGAGGACTTAGATTTGGAGGTATTTTTAAAAAAGTATTTAAAAGCACTGTGCTAAAAAAAGAAGACCAGAGGAGTTGGTCACTGAACTCATTTTCACCTGGGACATCAATGTTCCTCCAGCTCCTTCTTGAACTCAGGCTGGTTGAACTCTGGGGATTGTGACCTTAATAAAGTCAGAAAACTTAGGAGAAGGCAGATTGGATAATAAAGGTCTAGAAAATTAAACATAACAGAAAGAAAGTTCCCTTCAGGGGACCATATACTACAACAGGCTTCTGAGATGAGGCAAAAATAAAACAGCATTCTGCATTTTCTGCTGTAATGCGCTACTCAGAGTAACCCATGGAGCACCACGCCACCTGAATGGCTCTGTCAGAGCTCATGTTCCACAAGCAACTGTACACCTAGGAGCCCACCATGTGCCAGACATAGTGCCAGGCCCATGTGTCACATATCACTACATCTTCATAGAAGTTCTCAAAGTTTTAGTATGCTAATTTTAAAAAGGTAATTAGCTTATGGCTGCCAGGAGGCAGGGAGGTTGGGAGGGAAAGTTTGAAGAGCCAGGGACATAATATAGTCCCCCAGGACATGCCTCTAGCCACCTGCTTCCTCCAGTCATGCCCCATCTACCTACAGTTTACCACCCGCCATTTCTTTCAGCCATCAGTGGCTTAATTCATCCAATGGATTAATCCACTTTTGATTTCAGAACCTTAATCATTGGCTATAAGCCCACCTCTGTGCCTTGCTGCATTGGGGATCATGCTTTGAACTCATGAGCTTTTCAGGGGACATTTCAAATGCAACCTATAACAAACAGAACCCAGCTTCCTAGTTTTACCTATGAGGGAAAAAAGGGACCCAAGGGGACCAGGAATCCTGCACAAGATTCCTGTATAAAAGCAAAGATGTCTTTGGAGCACTGCAGAGAGATGCCTTAGCATGTGTATAAGCTCAGAAGCTGTGTTCTCAGAGAGTAGCATGTTTACAGCCACAAGGGAGAGTTGTGTAGCAGGCAGAGTTAGGGACAGGGGGGGGGCAGAAAGCCAGGGGCAGCCCACCAGCCTTGTCCCCCCAGTGACCCTGTAGAATGTCAAGTGCACATACAGAAGTCAGCCTCCAGAGTCAGTCTTCTAAACGACGGCATAGACAAGTAGTTGGCATTACTTTCCCATGAAGCAATCATTTGCAGAAGAGAATGGTAAAGGACAAGAGGGGAGCGAACCTCTATTCACGATTATTATGTGTTAGACTCTGCTAAGTCCTTTTATGTGCCATTTCATGTCATCTCATGTCACTTTCACAGAGATGTCAGCTCCTGTATCATGCTTCTGAAACGAATGTTGGTATCCTCATTTTATGATGAGGAAACGAGTTTAAGTAATGGAGAGGAAATTAGATGACTAGTAAACATGGAACTGACATATATACTTCTGATTCCAAAAGACAGGAACATCCTGGAAATTTTGACATCAAACAGACCGGGGTTTGACTTCCAGATGGGTCATGAGGCAATGAAAGGCTGGTTCTTGCTGTGTAAATGGAAGCGATCATACTTACCACATAGAGATGTCATTTTCCTGTCTCCAGACCTGTTCCCTCTCTTCCCTGCCTCTGAGGGACCAGGTCTACTTTTAGAATTACACAAGGATGGGGCATTTGACCTTTCCTGTGGGAAGAGGAGAATTTTGGATTAATGGCCAACTTTGTCCTTAGAAGGTCCCTTTGAGGCTTTGTCAGATTCAATTCTCCCCTTTTGAAAGATAGGAAAATTGAAGTGGCTGTGTCACATAGGGAGGCACAGTCATGACGGGAAGAGGCTAACATAACACAAACCAGCATGAGACTGAGAATCTGAAGACTTGAACTCTGGCCCTCGCTTCTCTGTGTCTAGATCTATTAGAGAAGCATCCGTCTCTCCCAAAGTGAGTGTCCTGTGATCTGAAATGAGACCAGGGATAGAAAAAGCTTTAACAAATCCTCTTCCAAAGCAAGAATATCACGAGAGGCTGACTCTCAAATTGGCTCCACGCCCCGTCCCTGTGCAGAGTTTCATTCAACAGAACTGCTTTCCTTCTTTTTTTGGGGGGAAAAAAAATCTTGGTTTTTTGAGATTGTATTGCAACCACAGTTACTTAACGGTGTCCTCTGCTTGTTTTCTCTGTGTGTAGACTTCCTGAATGTCACAGCCGTTCACCTGTTCAAGGAGAGATGGGACTCCAACAAGATCGATCACCACACTGACAAGTACGACAACGACAAGTTGATTGTCCGTCGAGGACAGTCTTTCTATGTCCAGATTGACTTCAATCGTCCCTACGATCCCAGGAGGGATTTATTCAGGGTGGAATATGTCATTGGTGAGTACTATGTGCAAGACCTACTCACGATACCATGGTTGAATTGCAGAGAAAGGTGGATATTGCATGATTTCCTTGCATCATATTTATTATTTATTTAACAATGGTTGGTACTGAGATTACATCCAGCCTCTGGATGGGTCACTTCTAAGATGGGTCTGCATCATGCCCTACATCCACAATTTGAGCCTACACTGGTAAAAAAAAAATCTAGTATAAATAAAAGTAAAATTGGTTGGCATAAAATGTTAATTAACTAAAGTATTTTTCTCCAAACAAATCGGTTTTGGCATCGTATAGTCATGATGTTTTATTGACCACCATGTTGGGTCTTGTGTGCTGAAACTATTTGACAATCTTAGCACATGATCTCCACATATGCATTTCCCAAAGTGTGTTCTGAGCTAATCTCATGGGTTGGTCCATGAAAACTAGATGATCCAGCAAAGTTCACTAAACACTCCATGTTCAGAATCTCCTCTTGAAAGATTGACAATGCACATTAGCATCAAAGGTTCTGGGAAGTAAGGTTTAACTTTGTTTGGTCCAGTGACTTTCAAATTAATTTGATCATGGCGTCCTTTTATTAAGTTATACCTACTAACATTTGACACATTTTGGCAAACATTTCTCTAGGAATTTACAAAACAATCATGGAAACATGTGCACAGAAAAGTAAGGGTGGCTTAGTAGAAGGAAATCTGTCAATCATCCCTCATGTGAATTAAGGGACAAACTTAGGCAATCAATCAATAGTGCCTGAAAGATACATGGTAAAATTCAGCAGGCATTTGTACACAAAGCTTAAGAAAAGTAAAAGTAGAAGTTCTTCAATCATAATAAAGATTATTTACCTCCAAACAAAATTTAAGTGGAAAAATTTTAACAAATTTAATTCTAACCACAAATTAGAAAACCCTATCGCTACCCTTTTTGTCTTAAAGCCTTGCTTCAAAAATTTTAGAAAATGAAAAATATAGAAGTATCTGCTATAAATACTGAAAAATAAGAGGAAAAAGTTCACATTTTGCTAAAATTATGATTGTGTAAGTGAAAAACCCAAAATATTCAAGGCAGAAAAGTGCAGTATTTATAAAACTTGGCAAATGACTAGACAGAAGATAAATGCATAGAAATCAACAGCTTTTACCTTTGTCTAGAAAATTTCTATTTGTAATAGAAATTTTAATTTCTGATAGAAACAAATTTTTTATTTCTAAATGTCTAATAGAAATTAGAAAAACATATTTCATACATGATAGTGACCAAAAGTTTGAAAAGTCAACCAAATTTTATAAAGCAAGATTCAAAATGTATATACAGCATCTATTAAATTTTAATGAAAGACATAAGAAATCAATGAAAAGGCAAACATGTTCTTGGATGGGAAGTTTCACAATATATTTTTTAAAACTCTCCCAAGGTGTTAGGCAAAGGGTATAAAATTTCAGTTTGGAGAACAAGTTTTATGATCTATATTACACAGAATGGTGGACTAGTTAAAAATAATGTATTATATATTTCAAAACTACTAAAAAAGTAGTCTTTAGACAGGTGAGTGGCACACACCTGTAACCCAGTGGCTCGGGAGACTAAGGCAAGAGGATCACGAGTTCAAAGCCAGCCTTAGCAAAAGTGAGATGCTAAGCAACTCAGTGAGACCCTGTCTCTAAATAAAATACAAAATAGGGTTAGGGATGTAGCTCAGTGGTCAAGTGTCCCTGAGTTCAATTCCAAATACCAATAAAAAAGAGTAGACTTTAAATGCTCATACCCTAAATGGTAAGTAGGTAAGGTGAAGGTGATGGATATGCTGAATAGCTTGATTTAGTAATTGCATGATGTACATAATATCACATTGTACTTCATATATATATATATATATATATATATATATATATATATATATATGTATATATAATTATTATTTATTAATTTGTTAAAGTCTTCCAGTTAGAATCCCAATGGAGTTTTAAGGGCCTTCTGGTTTTTTATTTTGTTTTTCTTTTGGACTTCAATAAGACAGTCTTAAAGTTTATTTAAAAGAATAATTACCTGACAAATCCCAACAACAAACTACACAAAAATTAAGAAGATACTCTATTACTTATATCAGAAGCAGCTATTGAGTCATACTATTGGTTCATACTAGGAAATCTACAAGTATATTTTAGTATATAAGAGAAGTTAGAGATTTCATAGAGTAAAGAGATGTATATGGGGTTTTTTATTTGTTTTCTGTTTGTTTGTTTGTTTTTTTAATAAAAGAAACCAGAAACTCTGGCTCTCTAATTCAAAAAAAATGAAAAATTGATTCTCATACCATATGCAGTAATAAATATCATATTGCATAAATATTGGTGTAAAACACAAAAAATTACAAGAAGATTTGTGAGAAAATTGAACAGATTAAACTAAGTTTGTGAACACTGAAAATTTAGAAAACAAAAATTGTGTAAACATATCAAACTAGGATGGAAGAACATGGCCGCCGGCGAAGAGGCAGCACATTCAAGGCGTCCGTGGTAAGGGGATCAGAGAGACTCATTAATACACCCACAGGCGTCAGGCTGAGAAACTTCAAGCAAAATTCCACTGAAAGGAGACCTACCGGGAACTAGTAAGTTTAATTGGAGGTGTCTGCTTGTCACAGACTACTGAATCTCGGCAACGCAGAGCAGGGGCACAGCCCCGCCAGCCGCCTCCAAATGGCTGCTGCTCACTCGTAGCAGCAATCTTAGGAGTGGGCGTGGCCTGCCTGGGCCCACACCGGCCTGGCTCTGTGAACCGCTGCTGGCCGCTGCCAGACGAGCGGCCCACAGGGTGCACCGAGCTTAGGAGCGGGCGCGGCCTGCCTGGGCCCACACCGGCCAGGCTCCGTGATCCACCACCGGCCGCTGCCGGGTGGTTGCAGTCCACACGTTACAGCGAACGTAGGAGCAGACATTGACCGACTGGGCCCCCGCCACCCGGCTCTGTGAACTGCCGCCGCCCACACGCTACAGCAAACTTAGGAACGGGCGCTGCCTGCCAGGGCCCACGCCCGCCGCGGCTTTGTGAACCGCCGCCGGCTGGTGCCAAATAGTCGCTGCCTGCAACCTTGCAGTGAGTGGGGGAGCGGGCGCTGCCTGCTCGGCACCGGCCGGCCCGACTCTGTGAACCTCCTCTGGTGGTTTGGAGCTGCAAACGACCACCCCCCACCTGCCAGCCCAGTGCTGCAAACGACCAGCTCTGGGAAAGGCCCCGCCCACAGCAGGAGTGGAGACTCACCCAGTCCGGGTGGAAGAACTGCTGCACAGTGATTGACTCCCGCCTACTGAGGGGAGAGACTTGGCCCGGTAGGCATAGCTCCATCTACTGGAAGAGCAGTTAATCGAACTCTAGGACTACATTTATAATTTTTTTTTTTTTGCTGTCCTTTTAAATGTTTTTTTAATCCATCTTATTTTATTTTATTCTATTTTTTTAATTTCATTTTTCATTTCTACTATTATTATTTTTTTAAATTCTTTTAAATTTTCTATTTTGTTCTTTCCTTCTTTTCTCCTGCCTTTACATTTCTTTTCAATTTTCTTATTCCCCCTTCCTTGAATTCTACCTGCTTACTCTCATTCTCTTTAGTGACTTCTTCCCATCCCTTCTAATATCTTTCCTCCCAAGCATCAAATAAATTTATAGGAGTAAACAGTAACTCAGCAGTCAAACAGAACAAGAAACAATATGAACAGCATGAAAAAGCAAGGAAGAAAAGGAGTGCAAACAATGCAGGACAGCCTAAATATTCAGGAGGATATAGAGTCACCAGAAAAATGGTCATATAAAGAACTCATGGATCACCTGAGACAGATGGAACGGAACCTTAAAGAGGATACGAGACAGCAAATTCAAGCAGCGAAAGAACACATTGAGAAGGAATTACATAAACAGATAAAAGAAGAAGTTAAGCATCTTTATCAGGAGATAGAGACTATAAAAAAGAATCAAACAATGATCTTAGAAATGAGGGAAATTATAAACCAAATTAAAAACTCAAATGAGAGTATCATTAATAGAGTGGAGCAAGTAGAAGCCAGAACGTCAGATAACGAAGACAAGATATATCATCTGGAAAAGAGTCTAGCCAACTCAGATAGGCTGGTTAAAAATCACGAGAGAAACCTACAAGAGATATGTGATAATATAAAAAAACCAAATTTAAGAGTCATTGGGATAGAGGAAGGGATAGAGATTCAAACCAGGGGAATGAGTAATCTACTAGATGAAATAATTGCAGAAAACTTTCCAGAAATAAAAAAGGAAACAGATATACAAATTGTAGATGCATACAGGACACCGAGCATACAAAATCACAGTAGACCAACGCCAAGACACATTGTTATGAAGATATCCAATATACAGAACAAAGAGAAAATATTAAAAGCTGCAAGAGAAAAGAGAAAGATTACATTCAGGGGTAAACCAATAAGGTTAACAACGGACTTTTCAACTCAGACGCTGAAAGCGAGAAGATCCTGGAACAACGTATTTCAAACACTGAAAGACAACGGATGCCAACCAAGAATTCTGTACCCAGCAAAATTAAGCTTCAGATACGACAACGAAATAAAAATCTTTCACGATAAACAAAAACTAAAAGAATTTGCAGCCAGAAAACCAGCGTTGCAAAGCATCTTGAGCAAAACACTTCACGAGGAAGAAATGGAAAACAATAACCAAAGCCAACAGTGGGAAGTACCTCAGTAAAGACAGATGGAGCGGGGAAAGGTAATCATGGAGAAACAAACGAAATATAAAAAAAAAAAAGAGATAAATAATCAAACATGGCTGGAAGTACAAACCATATATCAATAGTAACTCTAAACATTAATGGTTTAAACACTCCAATAAAGCGACATAGGCTGGTAACATGGATTAAAAAAACAAATCCAACAATATGCTGCCTCCGGGAGACACACCTGACTGGAAAAGACATACACAGGCTGAAGGTGAAAGGTTGGGAAAAAATATACCACGCACACGGTCCGCGCAAGCAAGCAGGTGTGGCCATCCTCATATTGAATAAAATCGACTTCAAGACTAAGTTAATCCAAAGGGATAAGGAAGGACATTATATACTGTTAAAAGGAACCATTAAACAACAAGATATAACAATTATCAATATTTATGAACCAAATAACGGTGCTGCGAAATACATAAAACAAATTCTCCTCAAGTTCAAGAATCAAATAGATCACAACACAATAATTATGGGTGACTTCAACACACCTCTCTCACCATTGGACAGAACCTCCAAGCAAAAGTTGAATAAAGAAACTATAGAACTCAATACCACAATCAATAACCTAGACTTAACTGACATATATAGAATATACCAACCATCATCCAATGGATATACTTTTTTCTCAGCAGCACATGGATCCTTCTCAAAAATAGACCATATATTATGCCATAGGGCAACCCTCAATAAATATAAAGGGGTGGAGATTATACCATGCATTTTATCTGATCATAATGGATTGAAACTGGAAATTAATGATAAAAGAAGGAAGGGAAAATCCAATATCACATGGAAAATGAACAATATGTTACTGAATGATCAAGGGGTTACAGAAGACATAAAGGAGGAAATCAAAAAATTCTTAGAGATAAATGATAATACAGACACAACATATCGGAATCTATGGGACACAATGAAAGCAGTTTTAAGAGGGAAATTCATCGCCTGGAGGTCATTCCTCAAAAAAAGGAAAAACCAACAAATAAATGAGCTCACACTTCATCTCAAAGCCCTAGAAAAGGAAGAGCAAAACAATAGTAAATGCAGCAGAAAGCAAGAAATAATTAAAATCAGAGCGGAAATCAATGAAATTGAAACAAAAGAAACTATTGAAAAAATTAACAAAACTAAAAGTTGGTTCTTTGAAAAAATAAACAAGATTGACAGACCCTTAGCCATGCTAACGAAGAGAAGAAGAGAGAGAACTCAAATTACTAACATAAGGGATGAAAAAGGCAATATCACAACAGACGCCACAGAAATACAGAAGATAATTAGAAATTATTTTGAAAACCTATATTCCAATAAAATAGAAGGTAGTGAAGACATCGATAAATTTCTTAAGACATATGACTTGCCCAGACTGAGTCAGGAGGACACACACGATTTGAACAGACCAATATCAATGGATGAAATTGAAGAAGTAATCAAAAGACTACCAACCAAGAAAAGCCCAGGACCGGATGGGTATACAGCGGAGTTTTACAAAACCTTTAAAGAAGAATTAATACCAATACTTTTCAAGTTATTTCAGGAAATAGAAAAAGAGGGAGTTCTTCCAAATTCATTCTATGAGGCCAACATCACATTGATTCCGAAACCAGTCAAAGACACTTCAAAGAAAGAAAACTACAGACCAATATCTCTGATGAACCTAGATGCAAAAATCCTCAATAAAATTCTGGCGAATCGGATACAAAGACACATCAAAAAAATTGTGCACTATGATCAAGTAGGATTCATCCCTGGGATGCAGGGATGGTTCGATATACGGAAATCAATAAATGTTATTCACCATATCAATAGACTTAAAGATAAGAACCATATGATCATCTCGATAGACGCAGAAAAAGCATTCGACAAAGTACAGCATCCCTTTATGTTCAAAACATTAGAAAAACTAGGGATAACAGGAACTTACCTTGATATTGTGAAAGCTATCTACGCTAAGCCACAGGCTAACATCATTCTGAACGGAGAAAAATTGGAGGCATTCCCTCTAAAATCTGGAACAAGACAGGGATGCCCTTTATCACCACTTCTATTCAATATAGTTCTCGAAACACTGGCCAGAGCAATTAGACAAACGAAAGAAATTAAAGGCATAAAAATTGGAAAAGATGAACTTAAATTATCACTATTTGCAGATGACATGATTCTATACATAGAAGACCCAAAAGGGTCTACAAAAAAACTACTAGAACTAATAAATGAATTCGGCAAAGTGGCAGGTTATAAAATCAACACGCACAAATCAAAGGCATTTCTGTATATCAGTGACAAAACTTCTGAAACGGAAATGAGGAAAAACACTCCATTCACAATATCCTCAAAAAAAATAAAATACTTGGGAATCAACCTAACAAAAGAGGTGAAAGATTTATACAATGAAAACTACAGAACCCTAAAAAGAGAAGTAGAAGAAGATCTTAGAAGATGGAAAGATATACCCTGTTCATGGATAGGCAGAACTAACATCATCAAAATGGCAATATTACCAAAAGTCCTCTACAGGTTTAATGCAATGCCAATCAAAATCCCAATGGCATTGCTTGTAGAAATAGATAAAACAATCATGAAATTCATATGGAGAAATAAAAGACCCAGAATAGCAAAAGCAATTCTGAGCAGGAAGTGTGAATCAGGTGGTATAGCAGTACCAGATTTCAAACTATACTACAGAGCAATAGTAGCAAAAACAGCATGGTACTGGTACCAAAACAGGCGGGTGGACCAATGGTACAGAATAGAGGATACAGAGACTAATCCACAAAGTTACAACTATCTTATATTTGATAAAGGGGCTAAAAGCATGCAATGGAGGAAGGATAGCATCTTCAACAAGTGGTGTTGGGAAAACTGGAAATCCATATGCAACAAAATGAAACTGAATCCCCTCCTCTCACCATGCACAAAAGTGAGCTCAAAATGGATCAAGGACCTAGATATCAAATCAGAGACTCTGCTTATGATAGAAGAAAAAGTTGGCTACGATCTACATATTGTGGGATCAGGCTCCAAATTCCTTAACAGGACGCCTATAGCACAAGAGTTAACAGCAAGAATCAACAAATGGGACTTAATTAAACTAAAAAGTTTTTTCACAGCAAGAGAAACAATAAGAGAAGTAAATCGGGAGCCTACATCATGGGAACAAATTTTTACTCCTCACACTTCAGACAGAGCCTTAATATCCAGAGTATACAAAGAACTCAAAAAATTAGACAATAAGACAACAAATACCCCAATCAACAAATGGGCCAAGGACCTGAACAGACACTTCTCAGAGGAGGACATACAATCAATCAACAAGTACATGAAAAAATGCTCACCATCGCTAGCAGTCAGAGAAATGCAAATCAAAACTACCCTAAGATACCATCTCACTCCAGTAAGATTGGCAGCCATCAGGAAGTCAAATAATAACAAGTGCTGGAGAGGATGTGGGGAAAAGGGTACTCTTGTACATTGCTGGTGGGACTGCAAATTGGTTCAGCCAATTTGGAAAGCAGTATGGAGATTCCTGGGAAAGCTGGGAATGGAACCACCATTTGACCCAGTTATTGCCCTTCTTGGTCTATTCCCTGAAGACCTTAAGAGAGCGTACTACAGGGATACTGCCACATCGATGTTCATAGCAGCACGATTCACAATAGCTAGACTGTGGAACCAACCCAGATGCCCTTCAATGGATGAATGGATTAAAAAAATGTGGCAGTTATACACCATGGAGTATTACGCAGCTCTAAAAAATGACAAATTCATGGAATTTGCAGGGAAATGGATGGCACTAGAGCAGATTATGCTTAGTGAAGCCAGCCAATCCCTAAAAAACAAATACCAAATGTCTTCTTTGATATAATGAGAGCAACTAAGAATAGAGCAGGGAGAAAGAACAGGAAGAAAAGATTGATATTAAACAGAGACATGAGATGGGAGGGAAAAAGAGAGAGAAGGGGAATTGCATGGAAATGGAAAGAGACCCTCATTGTTAAAAAAAACTACATAAAAGAGGTTGTGAGGGGAATTGGAAGAAAAAACAAGGAGAGAAATGAATTACAGTAGATGGGATAGAGAGTGAAGATGGGAGGGTAGGGGAGGGGGGATAGTAGAGGATAGGAAAGGTAGCAGAATACAACAGTTACTAATAGGGCATTATGTAAAATGGTGAATGTGTAACGGATGTGATTCTGCAATCTGTATTTGGGGTAAAAATGGGAGTTCATAACTCACTTGAAACTAATGTCTAAAATATGATATGTCAAGAGCCATGTAAGGTTTTGAACAACCAATAAAAAAAAAAAAAGAAATGGAATGTGATGGGTATTATTATCCAAATACATGTATAAAGACACGAATTGGCATGAATATACTTTATATACAAACAGATATGAAAAATCATGCTCTTTATGTGTAGTAAGAATTGTAATGCATTCTGCTGTCATATGTAAATAAAAAATTGTTATAAGTTCAAAAAAAAAAACATATCAAACTATCACAAATGGCCATGTATATGACCAAATGACCCAAAACAAAATTATTATCAAAAATATCCCAAATGAAATAAATAGACAGGAAAGACCTTGAAAATCATTCAAAGCATAGATTACAGATAAATGGTTAACATAGTAAAAAAAATAAGCTCTTACAGATTGACAATGTACAAATAACCAATAGAGATGTATACAAAGAATGTAATCAACAAAAGAGAAACCCCAAAATAGCCTGTTATCATAGGAAAACACACTCAAATACAGTAATAGACTGAAGAAGCAGATATCTCTCAGACTGGAAAAAATTTGGAAAAATGTTAATATCTTTTTTTTTCCCTCAGCACTTTTTGTATTTTATTTAGAGACAGGGTCTCACAAGTTGCTTAGGGCCTTGCTGAGTTGCTGAGGATGGCCTTGAATTTGTGATTCTCTTGCTTCAACCTCCCTAGCTGCTGCGATTACAGGCATGAGTCAGTGTACCCAGCGGGAAAGTGTTAATATCTTTTGCTGATATGCATGCAGAGAAAAACATGCATTGCTGATATAAATGTGCAATTTTGTAATGTTTTCTGAAAGCAATTTAGCAATGTCTACTAATAGTAAAAATACATATAGCCTTTGACCTAGCAATTCCAATCTTAGGCATTAATACTAAAGATACTTAAAATCCAGTTTATAAAGTTAGGTATTACCAACTATAACATTGTTTATAGTGACAAAAAAAATTAGCATTTCAATCATGGAATGGCTGAATATATTGTGATATGTTCACATAACGGATAGCTAGTTTTAAAAAAGATCTAATGAAATCTATGCTGATGACTTCAAGAAAGGTAATGAGTTAGAAAAATGTATAGAGGAGTATATGAATATTTTCTATGATTTTAACTGTACAGTAATCATCCATAATATGTGCAGGATACGTTCCAAGAGCTTCAGCAAGATACCCTAAACCACAGATAGAACTGAAACCTATACATTTTATGATATTTTGCTACACATATGTACTTACAATAAAGTCTTACTTATAAATTATGCACAATAAGAGATAAACAGCATAATTATAATAAAACAGAATAATTATAGCGATAGAGTATAACCAATGTTACGTAAATATGGTCCTTTCTTCCTCACTCTCAAAAAATATCTTCCTCTGCTCTTCACCTTTCTTGTGATGACGTGAGATGATAACAAAGCCGCCATGATGAGATGGGGTGAGGTGGATGGCGTAGACCTTGGTTCCTAGCACCAGGCAGCTGCCTTAGGCTTGCTGGAACGTGACCACTGTGGCACCATGACAGGCATGTGATCACTGAGATGGTGACCAGTGACTAAGGGCCAGGTAATGTCTATATTGTGAGTTTTTGCTGGACAAAATGTTGATTCACTTCCTTCATGGGAAGGAGAAGAAAGACACCAGATTCATCGCACTATGGAGAATGGTGCATGTTATAAATTACTTATGACAATTTTTAAATTGTTTATTCCCCCAATTTTTCATTTAATATTTTTAAACTGTGATTGAAACTGTGTAAAATGAAACTGCAGATAAGAGGAGACTACTGTATTGAGCAGAGATCTGTCCACTATTGTGAGTATAAAAGAGAACCAGAAAGACCCAGTTAGGTGCTGACTGGGCTTCTTGTGGGGGTACATCCAAAATAAGGGGGGAAAAGCAAAGCAGGGGTAGGAACTAGCAACAAAAAGAGGAACAAAGCAAACATGAGATGATTACATGTGTGAAAACATATTGATGTACATGAGAATATATATGAATATGTGTTTAGGTATATATGTGTATGTGTGTGTGTGTGTATAAATTAAACTAAAAATAAACAAATAATCTCAGACCCCCAATTACTTGAGAAATACAGTTTGTACTTAGCATTTACAAGTGCAAAATGGTGTATAAATGTGGGAAAAGCCATTGGTTGAAACCAGAATAGAAGTGGGAAGGGGAGAAAGATACAGATAAACAACATCCACGTGGTGATTGGGGTCCTGCATAGAATTGTCTGTTATGCTCATTGTGGGGTGAGAGGAGGGAGAGCTGCATTAGGATGCCCCGTATGTTAAGTGAACTAAAATAACCACAAATTTAATCGTATTTGGGGCATAGACTATTATGGTTAATATACATTTTAAGTATTTTTGTCATGGATAATTCCAGTGAGGAAAGAATCCACAGCTAACATTGTTAACAATTATTTAAGATCTGATGAAAATTCCTTTTTATTTCTCCCACAGTTCATAACCAATCTCTTTTCTGTGTACACGTGGTAGGTATACATAAGTGCTTGTCTGAGCACAAGGACTAGACCTCATTCAAAAGCCCTCAGCAGACTACTCTTGAATTCTGTGCCTGTCAGCTGACACCCATTTGGAACTCCTCGTGGTTTTGTCCTAACTCTAAGGGAATTTTTAACCTCTGCCTTTAGAGCCAGGAATTCAGGACAGTAAGAAGTGGTTAGGGATGTTGTGGCTTTGAATTGGACTTTCTGAGGCCTGAGACCCTCTCCTAAAGACCATTCAGAAAATAATCTTAGAAGTGGAAGTCTCAGGAAGGATGATTGAGTTGAGTTCCTAGGAGAGGAAGATGGAGGAGGGGATTGGTGTGCAGAAAGCTCACTGGAGCAGGCTCTCCGAATCGACCTCTGTGAGGCAGGAGGGATCAGGGCTGGACCAGGGAGAGCTGGAGAACCAGGCCACCAGGGCCTCCATGGGCGGGATCAAGGTGCACTCTAGAGCTGGGTGGGGTCTTCAGAGTTGTCCCATCCAGGCAGAAGTGTGGGTCCTATCTACCAAGGCACAGGTGGCGGTGCGTTTATAGTCAACCCGCAGGAGGGCATTGGAACCTCAGTGCGGGTGGTTCTCTGCCACTCAGGGCAGACCGTTAAGAGCTCCTCAGTGAATGGGAACATTCAGGAGAGGTCTGAGACCCATACCACAGCATCCCCACAGTGAGCATTTGAAGTCCCTTATTTAAGAGAAAATAAAAAAGTGGTATTGCTCTCATTACTTCAGCAAAAAAGGAGAGAAAGCATGGGTAATCTTACTTGTAAAATGAACACTTACATATCTTTTTTAAACCGACTTGCATTTAAAACCCTTCTCAGAGCCTTTAACATCTGCTCTCAGAGTTAATCTGTACTCCAGGATACATGGCCATTAAAGGCATTGTTACATTGGGGGGGGGTTCTATTTCCAAATTTATGGTAGACACAAGAAAAGGAAAGTGGCAGAATTCCACATTGTGCTATTTAGTGTTTGAGAAATCAAGCGCACTTTTAGAAGGCAATTAAAAGACAGGTGATGGGGATTTGTCTTGACGGGTGTCTTTCTGCACATCTTGTCATCAGGAAGCTACAGAAGGGTCTCAGCTTCTCTGTTGCACTAGTGCTAAGACGGGGGACAGGGGATGAGCATTCTTGAGCCCTCAGTGGGGCTAAGAAACAATTCTCCTAACATGCTGTACTTGTATAAATAGGAGAGAATAAAGCTCTGGAAATTAGATTGTAAGTGTAATGCTGTACTGAGAACAGACAAGTATTGAATGTGAACTGGAAATGAACTTAAATGCAAAAGTTTTTATATATACAGGTGCACCACAGCATTGGGAAATCTAGAATGTGAACAGACTGCTTAAAAAAACACACACACACACAACAAAAAAGACATTACTTTTGTTTAGTTAAAAAAAAGTATATATATTCATCATACATACATACTTACATATAAATTATGCATTTTCATATGTATATTCATATATAATGAATAGGCAAATCTTTTTAAATATTTCTTATAGAGTGTTTAACACAATGGGATATCATCAATAAAGATCAAGCCATTATTATATAAACATACACTTAAGTTCTAAATACTTGCACTGAATTACTTCCACTTTGAATTGCTAATGTTGCATTGTTTCCCTGTGGACTTTATATAAGGTCAACTGGGATGTGTTGATACTTGGGGCGTCTCCTTGTTGCTATCCTCAGAACCTAGGTCACGGGATATATTCATAAGTGACTCTGCCTTCTATGCTCCTTCCTTTCTTCCTTAATATTTAAGTAAATAAAATTTTAATATAAAAGTATTTTTTTGTGGTACCAAGGATTGATTCCAAGTAATTTATTACATTAAGGAAGATGGCCCCAGATTACTCCAGATGTGCTGGGTTCTCCAAGTAGAGAAAGTGAGCAGGAGAGTTAGGGCATTGGTTCCACTGGGGATTTATGATCTCGTTATTCATCAGCACAGCTCTCTCCTAGAATTAGGTGAGAAGTGTTAATGAATTCAAAGAGGTGGGTGTGGCTGAAATATGTGCTCCTAGCCTTTTCTCTCTTCCCACCTCTGAGCCTGCAGCCCCCGACAAATCATGAAAGGCTTGGAGAGAGTGTTAATTATAGGCTTGCTAACCTGGAGCTGGAGCTGTGAAAGGTAGGAACAGCTTGTGGTGTTAATTTGCTGTGACTTCAACATGGACCCCCTACTTCTTTAATACCCAACTGTGGAAGAAAGCAGGAAAGAATTCTTTGTCGTTTCCTTCTCAGCTCTCCCAAGGCCAGAGAGGTTGCTTGACCTAGTCAGCCCTCCCAGGTAACCACACGGTGGTCTGTGAGCAAGTTTCCTTCTTCCTGGTGCCTGTCAATCACAGAAGCCGGAAGGTGTCAAAGTCAGGATTTCAGAGGTTCCTTTGACTTTTTCCTCGGTTCCACAATGGCCCCCCTAGCTCCATGCTTCATATTTCTACTTATAGCAGAAAGAAAAGGGGAAGGATGGCAACCGTCAGACCTGCGCCCCTTATCAGGAAAATAAAAGCCTTTCCAGAAGTTTCCGGGAAGCCATACACAGTTCATTGGCTACGCTTATCTGTAAGGGAAGCTGTGAAAGTACTTCCTTTGCCCAGGCTCTTCAGAGGAGAGGGTCTAAGGAGAATGGATGGTGGTAGACACCAAGAAGACATGCTGGACATCCCACCCATGTTTGCCACCCAGGTGCAGCCTTCTTGAGAGGGTGGCTCATGGTCCAGGCGTCACAGGCCCAAGCACATCTAGGGCCAGGCCAGCCGCACCAACCCTGCATCATTCACACCATCAATCATCCAAATATCATCACCAACGCTTCGTTAATTGTATTTCATGCAATTTTATTTTTTTGCATTATAATTCTTAATACAACATATATACCACAACTTTTCATGCCTCTGTTTATCTATAAGGTATGTTGGCCCCAAATTCAAATCTTCACTCATGTATTTTGTATAATGATGTCCATCACCTTCCACCATCCTTGCTGATCCCCTTCCCCGTCCCTTTCCCTCCCACCCCTCTTCCCTATCTAGAATTCATCCAATCTTCTCAATTCTTGAGTAGCATTTATCAAAAACAAGCAGCCATGTCAGAGTCAGTTGTAAGGATGGGGAGGATATAAAGGATTCTTAATCAAGATAGCCTGCTCCAGCCCACGTTATGGGTTAGGAATAAAAACTGGAGGAGAGATGCTCAGAGAAAGGGGGAGAGCCTGGCTCAGGGCTGTGGTTGTAGGAATGGAGAAGAGTGATGGGATTTGAGAATTAATTAAGAGGCAAAACCAATGGAAACTTGTAATTGTATGAGAGGTGAAAGGGCCGAAATAGTCACTCCCAGGTCCCAGGTCGGTGTCTGATTGGGCTTTGAGGACAGATTCCAAATGAGATAAAGAATGCAGGCTGTTTGGGAGTAAAAAGGTGACTGTGGGAGGTGATAATGGTGATAATGTCTCCCACTGATAATGTGCAAAGGCATTTCCCACCTAATTCTTCCAGTGGCTTTTTGGGTATTTGGGTGATTGTCATAATTTTTCAGATGACATTAAAGTTGGAATGAATAAATAACTGACCCCAGATCCTAACCTGCAAAGTTCTGGGACTGCTATTCAAACTCACATCTGTGTGTGAGCCTCTCCTGAGCACAATGCATGGGTTCTCCAAGGCAGCACTAGGGATCAGAATGCGAGTCAACAGATGCGATTCTATTTGAACCTGGTGCATTTGAGGCACGGAGGGTATTCAACATGCCCAATAGACAAGACGAGTCTGGAGTGCAGAGAAGTAGTTGGTGTTGGGTAGATGGAGATGGAGAAATTATATACATATAATGGGCACGCTCACTTGGAAATCGAGAAGGAAGAGGATTAAGACTCAAATTCTAGGGAAAAACAACTTTTAAGGAGTCAGTCCAGGAGCTGGAGTCCCTGAGGGAGACAAAGACCAAATGATTAAATAAGGAGAAGGCAAACAGGGAAGACCAGTGGCAATAAATCTAAGAGAGTTTGGCAATTTGCAGAGGAGAGAGATAAGGACCTTACAGAGACTTCAGCAGTTAGGGGACTTGGGTTACCTGGTGAGAAGCTAAATTTCAATGATCTGAAAGTCAATGAGATGTGAAAAGTAGATGTAGCCGATGTGGACTGATCTTCAGGAAATTTGAAGGAAAAGAAAACATTTGCTGGTAGCTAGAGAATAATGCAGGTTGGAAGAGGGGTATTTTGATTCAGGCATTTGTTTTAGGACTGCAGGGACTTGAATGTATATATAGGCAGAGGAGAAGGAACCAGTCAAAAAAAGAATCATAGAGATTCAGGAGAAACATTGGATGATTGAAGGAGAGTGTTGGAGGAGGTAGAAGCATAGAGTGCTCTAGCATGGGTGAGGCCTGCACCAGATAAAAGAACCCCTTCCCCTCTCAGTGTATTGACAAAGAGGTGAGATTGTGAATGTTTTAGGTAGAGAGATCCAAGACAGCATCATGCCTGTTGACTTTAAGTTATTTAAAGCTGTAAGAGGTAAGCAGTTGTTTCAGGAGCCAAGGGGGAGTAAAGACATTCTTATATCAGTGTATTAGTCTGTTTTCTGTTGCTATAACAAAATACCTGAGGCTTGGTAATTTATAAAGAAAATAAGTTTATTTAGCTCACTGTTTTGAAGGCTGTGAAAGTCCAAGAACCATAAATCTCATTGGTTCAGCCTCCCAGGGAAGAACTCATTGATTACATCACAACATGGCAGATGGCATCACAGTGGGAGCATATACAAGAGGGAGAGATACAGGAAGCCAGAAACATCAAGCTTTTTCTTTTTGTCATAACCCTTTCTCACAGGAACTAACTCACTCTGCAAGACCAGCATTAAAGCCTACTGAGGGAGATGCCCCTAAGGACCTAAAAACTTCTCAGAGGGCCACAGCTCTTACCAATTCTGCTACCTCCCCATACTGCCACACTGGGGACCAAGCTTTGGGGACACACCCAAATTCTAGCAGCCTGAAAGCCAAATCTTTGAAGATGATGTCTCCCCATGGATTTTTGTTTCAGGAAGTCCAGATAAAATTATCATACTGATGTGTGATTTTCACATACAGAACATAGCTTCTCTGTTGAGAAATTTCTTGCCCCCAAATCACACAGCTGGTATCCTGGAGAGAAATCTGTCTTAAACTGCTCTCTCTCCCATTTTATGCTGCCTTTGGCTGAAAGAACAACACATTGCTGTTCATCATTTTGAAGGGAGACTTCTGTAGAACATCGTTCCCAATTTTCGCTCCTGCATCGACGACCCCGTTCATTTTTAAGCATTACTGTGAAGTTGCTAATAATGACATCTAAGAAACGAGGACAGGGTTTCCCAGAGAGCTTTCCTTGTGGGCACCTGGCATGGGAGAGGCTCCCTGGGAAAAGGAGGACTTTCATGGTCAAACACGCCTGGTTCATGCTGTGTTTTGTGTCTCTCCTCAGAGTCCCAACACGTGTACTCACGGCTCTGAGCAGGTACACAGTCAAAATGGATCGTGGGCAGCCCAACGTTTACCAAAATTGTTGTAGTACAAATGGTCTCTTACCACATTTTCATTTAAATAAGGCCCTTCAATTAAATGCAGAACCCACCCCACAGATTGCTGAAGTACCTGTTATTTACCTTTATATTATAAATACCAAAGATGCGGGTGGTGAACTTGGAGTGCATTTACACTCTATGTGTTATAGTAACTTAATATAATGTCCATGGTTGGTGTTTTTTTTTTCTTTTTGACAATTTATATTTCATGCCCACATGACAATAAGTCTATCGATAATTTGGCATTCGTATTCTGTAACTTTTCAAAAGGGATTTTTAAAAAATTTGTTCTAATTAGTTACACATGACAGTAGGATGCATTTTGACACATTGTACATAAATGGAGTAGAACTTTTTATTCTGGTTCTACATGATGTAGAGTTTCACTGGGTGCATAATCATATATGTGCACAGGGTAATAAAGCCCGATTCACATCCCCCCTCCCCACCCTTCACTCCCCTCTGCCTGATCCAAAGTGCCTCTCTTCTTCCCCAGCCATCCTGTCCCACTCATTGTGACTTAGCATCTGCATATCAGAGACATCATCGGGCCTTTGGTTCTTCGGGATTGGCTTATTTTGCTTAGCATGATATTCTCCAGCTCCATCCATTCACTAGCAAACATTATGATTTCATTCTTCTCAAAAGTGATATTTTAAGTCTCCCTTTTGATACTTGAAAATTTTTTTTCCATATTTTTATTTGACTTTTTTTGTTTTTAACTATAAAGTCCTTTGCCTTTCCTTTGGAGTGTGTTTATTGATCTCATTGAGTGCCTGCCCGTGCAGGGCCCCATGTTGGGATTAGAGTGGGGGTCAGACGTGTTCAGACCCCTGCTTCAGGGGGGGGCACGTGTGGAGGGGGTGGCGAGTGGTGGAGAGTGAGTTCCTCGCCAGCTTCTTGGGCAACATGCCTGGGGGCACGTTGGAGACAGTGACTGACTGAGGAGAGTGACTGACTGGAGGAAGTCCCCAGGAAGCGCTGTGTGAGTTGGGTTTCAAAAGACCAGGAGGAGCCGACCAAACACATATACTCCAGGAGAAAAAAAAATAAAAGAGAAAGAAAAGTTCCGTGGAGAATGAAAACCTGGAAACATATCGATGGCTTTGACTTGATTGGAAGTCTAGCTGTTCCTCCATAAATCACCTCTAGAGAAGATCTGGGAGAGGAGTGTTAAGAAGGTTGGATTTTCCCCCTTCTGGATAACTGGGGTAAATGCAGTGAAGAGAAATTGGAAGGCTGAGACTGTTGTCAAGGACATTAGTAAGAGACTTGGGAAAAATCCCCCTAATACATAATAGGATACACACAGGCTGTCTAACTTTTTTCTTTTTTTTTCCCCTCAAAGGAATCTCTATTAATGCTATAACAAGAAGTAGTAAAATAGGTGTCTTTTTCCCCCTTTACATCATACAGTAAGATTCACCTGAATAAAGTAATTTGCTGTGTTTCAAGGAATAAGAGTGTTCCCCGGGCCTGGCCCTCTCCCATCTGAGGCTGCTTTCAGGGACAACTCTCATTGGCTAGTCAGGCTGAGAGCAGCAGAGCAGCAGAGAGAGATTTAGACTCAGGCAGATGCGGGTCAGAATCCAGGCTCCATCCTTGAGAGTCACAGTAGAATTTGCTCCACCCTCGAAATCACTGTTTCCTTGTCTAAAAATAGAATTATAATACTTAGTTCTAGCAGCCATGCCATGGTTCAGATGAGTGTCCCCTAAGGTCCAGCTGTTAAAGGTGCAGTGACCGAGATGGTGCTACTGGGAGGTGGTGGAACCTTTAGGGGGGCCTCATGGGAGTTCTTTAGGTCATTGGTAGTGTGACCTTAAAGGGGATTATGGGACCCCAGTCTCTTCTTCTTTTTCCCTCCTCCCCCCTCTCCTCCTCCCCCTTCCCTCCTTCTCCCTCCTCCTTTCCTTCCCCTCTTTGATTTGCCTTCACTTTGGCTCCTCCTCTGTCTGCCTCTGTCTCCATGCCTCTGTCTCAGGATGACCTCTCTGGCTTGTGAGGTTGCAGGAGCCTGGCTCATTATCGCCTACGTAATTGAAACGGATCTACCAGAAAGTCTGGAGCTGAACTCAGGCCTGGCGCAAGGTGGGCCCTCGGAGACGTTCCACAGAAATTCTGAGAAATCCCATGCCTGTGACAGGTGGGGGGAAGACACTTAATGAAAACTCATGTGCAGCCTTGCTCTTCGGTCTCCAGTTGGAAAAGAGACCCTGTGAAAGTGGAATTAAAATCCACTCGAGTCGGGATGAATGTGGACTCATTATTCAGCGTCTGTGCCCTCTGGTTTCTCCTTGAGCCCTGGTCAGGACTGAGGAGGGAACCACCGGAGCTCTTGGAACTGCGTAGTGATGGTGGCTTGCTAATAAGATGACCCAGTTACCAGCCTTATTTTAAAGAGTGCAACTGTATAGGAGAGCTGAATCTTTACCGTATTCCTTAAGGAAGTATAACCTACATAAAGTGCGCCGGCAACAGCGGCCAGACAGGTAGTAGATGACCACAGGTGACTATAAACAGCTGGATCTCTCTTCTCTGCATCTCAGCCCCTGTTAAAATCTTGTCTCTTCTCAGAATTTCTGATCCTCTCCATCTCTGTCTCTGATTCTCTCTTGGTCTCTTTCTCTCTTTCATGCAAACATCCAAACTGTCCCGAGCTTGTGTCTGGTTAGAGGAGTAACAAGAGTCACCCTGGGGAGGTGGGCATAACTGGCCTTGGCCAGTGCTTCTTCAGCCTCCAGGAGGCTGGGGAGGGACCCCTAGAGGTTGCCCTTCTCCGGCTGAACCCCGGATCGGCCATTTGGATGCTCTCTTGGGCATGGTGGGGAGTCTGGCTGTCCTTTCCTCGGTTTCTCTATTGCATTTCTTTTCTGTTGAGGAGCCTTTATAGCATCTCATCCAGTTCAAGGAATTCCTGATGCAGAAACCTCTACTGGGTCCAGCCCTGGGGGACACCCACAGGGAGCTTCAAAGGATGTCCATCCACAAGACACTAATTTTAAAAAGTCACTAAGTAAACATGAGAAAGATCCATAGAATAGAGGGAAGGGAACCGGGGAGGGAGGAGGAGAGGGAAAGGGAAAGTGCTGGGAATTAGAGCAGATTATATTCTATGCTTTTATAATAATGTCAAAACAAATCCTAAGGTTATGTATAACTAAATGATCCAATAAAAAAATCATGGGAGGTATTATTATTTTTCTCCTGCTCAATAGAAGAAAAAAGAGGAATTTAAGACCCCATCTCTGCCCTTACTTTCATTTAAATTTAATTATTTATTTTTAACTGACAGACACTGATTGCTAATGTTTAGGGTGCTGAGATAGTTCAGTGCATGGATGCATTGTGCATCTCAAACACATATCATTTCTTGGTGATGAGAACATTTAAAGTCCTCTCTTCTAACTCTTCTGAACGACACAGTACAGTACTGTTAACTATGAGCCTTCCATGCAATGGGACACCAGAAGTGTCCCCCCTGCCTAGCTGCATCTTTATACCCACTAACCAATCTCCCTGTCCCTTCCCCCAGCTCCCCAACCTCTGGTAAACCCCCTTCTAGAATTCGATGGGCTTAGCTTTCTTAGATTCCACATATAAGTGAAATCACACATGCTTTGTCTTTCTATGCCTGGCTTATTTCACCTAAATTTATGATCTCCAACTCCACCCATGTTTCCACAAATGACTGGGACGTCATTTTTATCGCTGAATAGTCATCTGCTGTATCTGGGTACCATTTTCTTTCTCCATTCATCTGCTCTCTTGGTTACTGTGAACAGTGGTGAAATGAACACACAGGTACAGATGACTTTTTGACAAACTGATTTCACACTTTCTGAGTGTATACCCAGGCGTCCATCCCTGTCTTTAAAGAGTTTACTACAAATGACGTAAATAAGAGGAATTCTCTAAATCATCAACAAATGCAACCACGGACGTTATGAATGCTACACGGATATAATTCTCTACCAGAAATGTATGATGCAGGCAGGCAGGAATTACTCCAGAGACTCAGGAGGGAGGGGACAGTCCGAGACAGGTGGGTCCTGGGATGAAACTTAACGAGTTGAGAGCTTTCCAAGGGGGAATAGGAAGTGTGTACCCTCCAGGCTGGGAGGAGGGTATTCTTGGAAGTCCAAGAACCTATCATTTTGCTGCAGCACACAAGCTTCTAATGAAAAAGAAATCCTTCGTTGAATTAAGTTTTCTGGCTGTATTGGGGGCTCCGGCACTACTCACTTTTGAGGCAATAGAGTTGTAAAGAGTTTGCAGTGACGGGGGAGGCCCATCTGGGCAAGTTTATGATGAGTGTGCTCCCTTATGAAATCAGTCTGTAGCAGTTGCTTGATTAGTGAATCTTCTCACCATGGTGTAGTAGAGTTTGGGGCTCATGTTTCCTGCTTAGGTAAAACAGGAGGTGTGCTATCTGCATTCTCCATACAACAGATCGTTATCCTTCCCAACAGTCCATTCCATCATGCCAGACTCAGATGCAAGCCCTGAAAATCTATCTGTTATCAATGATCAGAATCTCATTAACATAATCAAATGCAATTAAGATGCCACTGGTTTCCAAGAACAGTTTAAAAGCAGCTCAAAACTTTAAATAAGTCTCTGCAAATGTGGGAGCCCAAGAGAGACTTGAATGATCTCCACCCCTCTGTATTTGTTCACTGAATACACCAGCAGGGGAGGATCCAGAAGGGAGAGGCTGATAGTCCATGCTGTCCTGCTAATTTAGAGTTGATCAGAATCTCACACTTTGAATTGTGAAACCAAATATCCTTTAAAAAGATAAAGGGTTCTGGGGATGAATGTATAGAATGATAATAAGATAGATCTTAATAAAAACAAACTCATTCATTCTGAACATCATGGTCATCAATCATAGGTTGAACACCTGTTGCCACTTCTCAATCTACAGTCAGGCAGTGAGGCAGCTCTCTGCAAGATGAGACATAAAAGGTTGCTCGGGAACCGCCTGTTAAGTTCCTCCATTGTAGTTATAGCTTTGAAGGGAGGCATAACATTGGAGGTTTCTTAATAAAATGAAAATGCTCCATGCAGACAGGTGATATTTTCCAACCTACTCCAAGGGTAAGTTTTGGAGCATGGATGGAAAGCACAGGGAGCCAGCCATGGAGAGAGGGAAGAGAGATGGTCCTGTGAGTCAATGGTGGTGGAATGAAGATGTTGAGCATTAAGTTGTAATCAAGGCAAAAAGGAGAAGCTGAAGAAGGAGGAGAAGTGCACGGGAGTAACTGCCCACCAGGTAGTCAGGACTCCAACAAACATGTGCTTTTAAATGCTTTGCTATGTGCATCTGCTCATTGGTTATCAAAGCATGGTGCATTTCCTGAAAACACATAATCATACCTGTTAGGACTGAAAGGAAAATACCTGTCACTTTGCCTGACCTACTTACAAGTCAGAAAGCTATCGGCATCCAAGAGGGGATTTGATAAATTCTTGCACAAGTTCAGCCCAAGGCCTGATGGAGCTCAGTGGATCCCAAGTAGAAACTAATTGGAAGGAACTTGGGAAATCAGGCATAGGGTGGGACTGCCTATAGTAAACCATGGATATATGGTCATCAAATCAAAGCTGAGGCAAGATGAAGGAGCTAGAGGAATGTGGTGGGGCGGGAGAAATCTCATGGTGTTAAACAGGTTGGGTGGGATACATGTTCAAAGATGGCATCAAAAGTTGATGAGGCAAGGCATCAGGAGCCAAGAGCATGATTGTTTTGGGTGAGCATTGATAAGGTTGTGGAAGTACAGACAGAATGGTGGGACATCCAACATAGGTCCAGTCTAGCAGAGGTAAAACTATTCAAGATGGGGCAAAGCGAGGGGAAGTAGACTCAGCTGCAGGAAACGGACCAAACAGGCTCAGAGCTGGAAGGTAGCTTCAGCGAGCTATCTGGGGCAGAGTGGGGGTGAGGGTCCTTTTCACCTCCTCACTGCCGGGGCCAGGGATCCTGAGCTTCCTGGGGACTAGGCAGAGGCAGCTCCCTCTGCAGTGAAGAGCTGAGTCTCCCTTCAAGTCTGTTTGGCTCCATCCAGGGTTTTGCTCCAGTACATCATAACCACTCAGGGTTCTGGGTGGACTAGCTGGATACTCGATCAGATCACCTGGGGGAAAACAAGGACTCACCAATGTGGGCACTAGCAGAACTTAGAGCAAGGAGGGAATCCATAGGCCAAAGACACAACTGTGGCTCAGCCAGTAGAAAACCCAGGTCTTGACCTCTTCTAGTTACAGGAAATATTTATAACTTATCAGGAAACAGAGGTGCTGATCTTGCAAGTATACCAAGAATCTCATGCTGCCCGCTAAGTGGCTCATAAACCACTTCACCTGGACCAGCCTTCCTTAGCAGAACCTTGTCACTAAATGTCTCCACGCCTCACCCTATAAAAACAGTCTTTTGACAACTCATTCCAAGAGACCTGGTCTCAGCTAACAGCCAATGGCACAAGTCTACACATTCTTTCTTGCTGAAAGTTGTTGTAATAGCCAAGAAGGCTAATTGCACTAGCTTTCACTTCCATGCTTACACTTTGTAGGAGACAATGCCTTCACATCCTAAAGGAATTAACTGCCATAGTAGAATCCTGTTCATGGGGTAACATTTGAAAAAACACTGGGCTCCTTCCTTCATTTCACAGTCCATGGACCCAGCCTTCTTCCAAGATCTTTCTAGAACCCAGGTCCTATATCCAACTGGGAATACTAGGACGGAGCAGTAATCAGGATCTGAATTCCTCTGATCCCTTCTCAAGGGAAGAGGTGAGATTTGAGAAATTCACTTCAAATATAGTCCAGGCAGAGAAATCTGAACCTTTCACCTCATTCCTTAAAGAGAAGAGAAATGAGACATTGTTACGGACTAACTGTTGACACACCCTCTGAACTCCTCTATTTGCACCCTCACCCCCACCATGATGGTATTTGGAGGTGGGGCCTCTGGGATTTACGTAGGTCATGAGGTGGAGCCCTCATGAATGCGGTTAGTGCACTTCTAGAAAGAGGAAGAGACCAGAGCTCTATGGATCTCTCCCTGCCATGTGAGGACCTAGGGAGAAGGCACCATCTATATACCAGAAAGCAGATCCCTACCAGCAACCAAATCTTCCAGCACCTTGATCTTGGACATGCCAGCTTCCAGAACTGTGAGAAATGAATGTCTTTAGTTTAAACCACCCAGTCTTTAGTATTTTGTTATAGCAGCCCAAGCTGACTAAGGCAGGTATCCAGGAATGAAAATCTTTGGAACATAACATTTCCTGCAGTCTGGTAGCTAAATGGAGCATGTTTAACGCTTACACGTGTGGGTCTGCGGAGAAACACATGGGCTGAATTTCTGGGGTGAGAGGACATTCATCTTCATAATGCTATCAACTCTTCCAAAGAAAGGAATTGTGTTTTCTGTTTGCATTTACAAGAATGAATGCTATTCCAAGTCTTGCTTCCTTGTCTGGAGAAAATACAAAGGCAAAACACGGTTCTCTCTCAACCTCATAACTTAACTTTGAGATACTCCACATCTCAAAATTAAGTTGACAGGTTACCTATAGGTTCAGAAAATTGGGCTTGGGGTAGACAAGAGCCTTTAGTAATCTGAAGCAATTAATTTCACAAAAAGAGACTAAAAGATGTTTCAATAACTAAAGCAACAGACATAAAGGAGTGGAGACAGCTAGGGTGGCATTTCCATCAAACAACTTTTTATTTGTGCAACATACTTCTAAGTGATAGGGAATGACATACTGGCTCCATTATTTCTTTTCCATCATTTCCATCTTTTCTAACTTTCATATTTGTGAAACAAATTGCTTTAAACATGTCAAAGACACTTGAGTGGAGTGTTAGCCAAATTTTAAAAATAAAGATGATTCATAAAGACAGCACTGGTGTTTATAGCCATCAAGATAAAATTTCAGGCGGAAAAAAAATCACAGTCCTGATTATGTAGGGCGCGAGTATAAGGTCATCATCTCTGGAAGTTAGAGAGAAATATCTTTTTTTGCTCTCTGCCTTATTTCCCCTAGATTTATTGAAGATCCTGGCCTTGGGGGAACTCATTCATACCCGTTTGAATGATTTACTAAGTAACCGACCACTTGAGTATTGATTTCTGCATCCTCTGGGCTGTTTGCATTACCATGTCACAGGTTGAGCACCTCAGTGACATCGGGGTCCCCACCAGATAGTCTATGATCTCATCAAGTCGATGCTGCTGCTGATTCTGTTTTGTTTTGTTTTGTTTTGGTAGCAGGGATTGAACCCAGGGGTGCTGACCACTGAGCCACATCCCCAGCTCTTTTTTTCTATTTTTATTTAGGGACAGGGACTCAGTGAGTTGCTTAAGTCCTCACTAAGTTACTGAGTCTGGCAAACCGATGCTTCTTGAAGGAAGGGCTACCTCATGCTCCTGTTTGGAGCTGCATGTTGCCTAGCACAGGGCAACTGAGAGGGCATCCCTTCAACATATTCTTCTGAAGAATTGAGATTGATGCTCCAAATAGAGTTTGAAAACTGTTAATCATCTTTTTTTATTATTGGTGCATTTTAATTACACAGAATAACCACTTCCATTGTGGCATATTTACACTCCTCTTAAGAAAATTAAAGACCTGTATCAATGATGGTTGGGAAAATGAGGACATGAATATGCAGGATAATTGTGGAGGACACACACACACACACACACACACACACACACACGCTCTTAATTGTTTGCTTAGAGCATATATATATTTACTTAAAATTTTTGTTTCTAATTTTGAAATATACTTTAAGTAAACTTACAAGAACAATACAAAGAACTTTTACTTCTATTCCAGAGCCATTAGAGCTTTCAACCTTACGTCGCATCACCCCTGAATTCTTCAGTGTGCATTTCCTATAAGCAAAGACATTCTCCTTTATAGCTATGAAAATTAGGGCATTAACATTGATACTTTACGACCATGTCATCTTCAGAACCCATTCAGGTTTCACCAATTGTTTCAATAATGTCTTTTATAGCCACAGAGTCAAGTCCAGGATCACATATTCCATTTAGTCCTCGTGTCTGGCATCTCGTCTCTTCAGTTCCCTTCAGTTCAGAACAGTTTTATTGTCTTTCTTTGACTTTCATGATTCGACTCCTCTGAAGTTGCAAAGGAGTAATTTTGTAGGATGCCCCTCAGTTGGGGCTTTGTCCTCATGGTTCATGTTTCCTCATGATTAAAATCAGATCACATCTTTCACAGGAATATCACAGAAGTCTTTGCAGGGCATCTGTCTTCATCCATTTTCTGTCGCTATAAACAAATACCTGAAGCTGGGAAATTTATGAGAAAAGAAGGTTTTTTTTTTTTTGGCTTGCAGTTCTGAAGGCTGGGAGGTTTAAGATTGGGCAGCTGTGTCTGGTGAGACCCTTTCTGCTGGTGAAATCTTGGCAGATTCCTGAGTCAGTACAAAGTGTCACATAGCAAGAGGGAAGGTGTACAGGAGATAGAGAAAACAGGCTTTTATACAGACTCTGTCTTGAGATAATCCATTAAACAACTAATTCATGACCGGATCAATTTATTCATGAGGGCAAAGTCCCTCACATCCTCTAATCACACCTTAAAGATCTCATTTTGTCCCACCTCGTAACACCTGCCAGGGAGGGTTACATTTCAACATGGGTTTTGTTAGGGTCATTCAAACCATAGCAGCATACTACTGGGTTGTACATATTTTTTTTTTTGATCCTATTATTGATGATGTAAACTTTGATCATTGGATTATTGTGACACCACAGTTTGGGCACCATTGGAGATTTTTAAATTAGCATGGAAGATGTTGATTGGGGAACATCAGCTCCAGGGGAAGGAAGCAGTACAGGGTGAGAGACAAGTCAGATCACAATGCAATCACAATGGAACCTGAGCTGACCCCATCTGGACCTGTGTACCTGTGTGGCTCTTTAGAGATCTCCTGTGGTAGGGACAAGGGGACTGGGCTTTGTATGCCAGTATTGGTCAGGTATTCTAGGGAACTAGACTGAGCTGTGACCCTGGATGAGGTAGTTTTCTTCAGCTAAAGAAAAATTGGCCCACCAAGGTCCCTTTTCTGTCACCAACCCCAACTACTGGGGATAAGTCCCTGCCATTCCTGAAGCAGGGTCTGGGTATCACATCACAGATTATTCTGTTAGGATTATTCACTGCTAAGTTTGTAGCTAATAAATACTTTACAGGAAGATCCTCGGGAGTAGGAAGCTATTCCATTCATCATTGAAGTCCGTATTGATAGAATGTTTGATTGATTAGTGTCGGTAGGAACTCCTGATTTTCTCTTTTTACTTAAAAGGGCTACTTAAAACTGTTATTATCATTAATTAAGTTGATGTTCAAACAGTCCTAGATTCTGCCAGTTAGAAATTCTTCCAACTGGCTTGATTTCCTTACTTCCTTACTTCCTGGCACATGAAGAGGGTTCAGGCTCATTTTTTATTTTCCCTGCTTCAGTCCTGGGCACAACCATTTCTCCAAGGGGCTCTGCTTCCTGTCAATCAAAAACAAGATTTAGAAACCAAGATCTGGGGCCCAGGTGGACTCCTGGCTGTTTTTGTAGTACCTCCCATTGAAGCCAGGCCACCATTTTGTTTTTACCCCTATGTCATACCTAGGGCAACCTCTGACCTCTGACCCCCCGGCCTCCCTAATGGTTTCCATTCCCAAGGCTTCTTCTAGTGCACACCTGAGAAGACTTGAGTGAACACGAATAGAGGGACAATAATAACAGATGACATTCACTGGGTTTTCACAAGGGGTCCCGAGTGAGTGTGATTTTGTGTTTGTGGTTGTTTTTCTATTTCCTGCTGTAACAAATCATCACAATCTTAGGGACTCAAAGAACAAAAATATATTATTTTGACGTAAGGTGGAATGATAGGTAAAGGTACAAGTCTCTTCCCTCAGAGAAGTATCAGTGGAATTTTCCTGCTGATTCCTGGCTAGTCCTGGTATTCCTGACCTGGCACTGGACCTGGCATATGGAAGGGTCTTAGAAGGAGTCAGGGCCCACATAATGTGAAGCGAAGGGCAGACTTCTTCTCTACATTTTAGGCGATGAATAGAATTCCACTACGGCAGTTTATTACTTGATGACATTAAGGCATTATTTCCTACAAAGTAGAAACCTGGAGGTGAGGATAAATACAACTCGTCTTCTCAGATATTCACATTTTTAGCAAGAATGAATGTATTAGACTCTTGTCGTTAGCTGTTAGCTCAGCATCCATGAGTTGCCAAGTGACTGTTTTATGGGGAAAAATATGGAGATGTTTGTGATCAGGAACTTCCAGAGAGGGCTGGCCCGAATGAGTCCCAAAGGCAGGATCCTTCAGGCACCCAGAGGACAGTGTGAAACTCTAGTCCACGTTCAAAGCGCTTTAGAGTTTAAGAGCAGTGTGGATCAAAAATAAAAATGAAGCAAGAAAAGAGAAAAAAAAAAAAACGATTCATCAAAGAACGTTCACTAGAGCTTCATTTATAAATGTGAAAAGCTGGATCCATCTCAGTCGGTCACAATAGTATTTTGGACAAATTTCCCTCCCTGGACACTTTACCAAAGGAGTGGGACTTGAGTGTCATTCTTGGAAGGCCAAATTGCTCCCTTCCACGGACACGCAAATAGGAACTCGGCAGTGACCTTTGTTAAAGAAGACCTTGGGCAAATCCAAAGGGAACAAGTGACCAGAGAAAATGAGGGGGGTTGGAGAACAACCCACGGCCCTGAGAGACAATGAGGGGGACGGTGGTCTCCCTCAGGGCATCCTGAGACAGGGCTCCACTGGTCCAGCAGCTTGGGATGCTGTCCCTGTACATCCTGGTGTTCAGCTTGTTCAGGGTCTCTTGCTTATGTCCCCTCCCCTCCCCCTCCCCTCCCCCTCCCCTTCCCCTTCCCCTTCCCTCCCCTCCCCTCCCCTTCTCCTTCCCCTCCCCTCCCCTCCCCTCCCCTTCCCTTCCCTTCCCTCAGGGCTGGCTCTGATTACTGTAAAGAGGACTTTGCCCCCCCCCCCTGTGCAGCCAGCAGCCCTCTGACCTTGTCCTTGTCCTTGTCCTTGGCCCCCTCTCAGCCCCTCCATTTCCTTCCTGCAGACCGGGTGCAATCTCACTGGGCCGCTGAAGGCTTCTCAATGCTCTGAGGAGCCCCATTTCCAGCTCTCCCAAGGACACAGCCCAAACCCCTTTGTAGGGGGTCAAGGTCCCTGTGGCTCTTACCTGCCCCCGGGGGCCACTTCTCCTGCCACAGGTATCCCCAGTTGCTCTGTATTTCCTTTATGACCACGGTGTCACCTTGTCCCCACTTTCTCCTCCTCTAGGATGATATCCCAGAATAGTTTCTCTGATGAGGTTTCTCAGCCTTCCACAGACACCAGCACCCTCTTCCTTTCCTGGGTCTCCGTGGTGTTCCTTGAGGCTCGCAGTCCCAGCCAAAGCCTGGCGCAGTGTGCACACATTTTAAACGTGTGTTTTGTTGACGGAGCGCCACGGTCTAACTTCACAGGGATGAGAGGTTCTCAGGAAGACATTCTCCTCTGGATTTCATCTCATGCCCTTTCCTTCCCCTCCTGGGCCAGGGTTTTCCCATATCCAGATCATTGCCTTGGTCAGCTGGCTGGATTGTGGTTAAAGCTGGGAATCAAATGATCAGCCTCAAGAGGAAGCTCTATCATTTTTTTTTTTTCTGTGCTGGCTCCACACATATTTTACAAAATTACACATTACTTAAAAAAAAAAAAAAAAAGGTTTTGACTGACTTAGGAAACATTGAAAGAAAAGCAAAATAAATTAAACTAAGCAAAACACTTTAAACAGTATTTGGCTTCTAAGATATGGAATTAGTGTAGGTGCCCATCAACGGATGAATAGACACAGAAAAAACAGAACATGAAAGCAACGAAGTATTATTCAGCCATAAAAAAGAATAAAATGCTGTCAGGTATCGTAAAATGGATGGAGTTGGAGGACATCATGTTAAGCAAAACTGCTGGACACAGAAAAACAAGTTCTGCTTGTTCTCTTTCATATTTGAAATTAAAAAAAAAATCAGCCTGAAATTAGCATAGTGATTACTAGAGAATGGGAAGGGTACTAGGGGTAGTTGGTGGGGGCAGGCAAGGATGAAAGAAGAGTGGATGGATGTTGTCCACCATGTTGAGTGCATGTATGGAAATACCACATAGAATCCTATTCATATGCATAATTAATACATGCTAACCAAATAGGAGTTCTTAGCTTCAACTTACCAAACATTTATTGAACACCTACTATGTTCTAAGCATCATCCAAGCCACTAGGTGTACAAAATGAAACAAAACCCAATCCCTCTCCTCAGAAGCTTCCCCATCCTTCTCCAGTTTTCTGGAGCCAGAATAAACAGCCAGGAAGGCTTCTTCCTTTAGGAAACATCAGGAAATATATATGCACAATTTCCCCATAGGATGGTGTGGAAGGGGAGGGGCGGGTTCCTGAGCCTTAAAGAGATGACTTGTTTGGGGACATGTGCGTTTCTGTTAGTTGTTATCATCAATGACTTCTGGTATTTCTAGTAGCTTCTTTTCTAGGGGTGTTGTTTTGTTTTTATAGTTGGCAATCTGGTGTCTCTAAAAGCTACCCAGAGACATATTCAGTCCTGGTCCCCCCACACCCCATCCCCTCCTAAGAATTTTTGCTACCACACAGCCCACTTGCCTTTATGAGGCTACTGTGCTCACGCTTCCAGCCCTGTGGCATGCATCACACTGTCACCGTGGTACTGGAAGGGCCCGTTTGGAAATAGATTGATGATTTTGAACACGCTAGGTGCATCTTGGGAAAAACAAACGCATCAAGCGGAAAAATGAATTAACATCGTGAAATTTACCTTTCCATCTGGAGACATGATTTATCCCTGTGTTCCTTGGAGACGATGCACTTACGAGGATGCTCTATTAAAGGGCATCTGCCATTAGGATCAGAGCTCAGCTCAGAACATGTTTACGTTCAAATGGAAAACAAGCCCTGGAGAAAAAAGTTGAGAGTGAGGAATTTTTGTTTCTGGTGAAGGGTTTGGAACGGACCATTGGTTTGCTGTGCAGGCATCTCAACCCAGCGGTGCTAAGGTCTCTGTGATGTTCTTAATGGGGCTTGACTTTTACAGAGCTCAGCTGATATTTATTGGGCATCTACTCAGTGCAAAGAAACATGACGTTCTATAAGACCTGTACAGATATCTAAGAATAGGTATTTAGATCAGTTTAATAGGGAAATTATTCGAGGAATAACTAAGGAGAAAAGTTTTTGCTTGGCCTTTTCTGTTAATTAATGAAGACTTACAAGGCCAAAATTTTACTATTATCAAGTGTAACATTTCAGAACAGACTTGCAGCTGACATGCCTGAGAGATGGGACAAATGTGTGTGTCCTGAGTTACCAATTTCTTTCTTGCAGGAACAGGTGATTGACAAGTGAGTCTTCCCTGTTGCTGGTACCTACCCCTCCTTGATACTGAGTGGAACATCCTCCATGTTCTTCCAGGTTCTGGTAACAAGCAAGCTGTTGGGAGCAGTGCTATTCACAGCAATCTCCAGCCGCTCTGACCACACCATGTGCTAATCAGTGGCCTTCTCAAGACTCCCTGCCTGGGTCCTAATCCCCACCTAGGACATTGTGTTTTTAACATCAGTTAGTCCAAAGTGACAAAATAATTCATTTAAAAAAATAATAAATTCCTCCAGTGGGTTCTACCTACACAGAACTTTCCAGGTAGGGGGTCTCTAAACTGTGAAGTAAATGGTTGAAAGTAAATATCCCAAGGTTTACATAGGTATTTGGGCTGTAGATAGGTCTCTCTTATCTACCCCCTGAATGACCCTAATATGAAGAAGTCTCCACAAAGATCAAGCCCAGCTAGCCACAATTGGAAAAGAACTACATCTTACAAAATTAAATATTCTTATCCCCTTCCTCCAGTACCAGGTTGGGGGGATTAAGGTGGACGCCCTCTCTATTCTCAGATTTAAATGCCAGTGGAGTGAATCTCTCACTAAAGGTACAAAAGAGGCATCCAAATACAGGGTATGGTTCAAGCAAAATTTGCCTTCAAAAGGTAGTCTTCTGGCCTCAAAACTAGTTTACAAATTCAATCCAGCGTTTGCACTAAGAGCATATGTTGACCTCTAGATCACTTGAGGAGATGGCAGCAATTGTAAATAAGTGTGAAATAACGCAGTCAGCAATTACCATCTCTTTTCATGTGTAGTAGCCCAGTTGCAAAGACGATATCTTTAGAAAAAGAGTGAGAATCCTTTCTGGGACATTGTATTTTCTGCTTCTCTTTTTCTTGCTCTGATTTTTCTTTTAATACCAAAGTTGTACAATTTGAGAGGGGGGGAAAAAAAGAAAGGTTTCTCCAGGCATTATTTACTTTTAGCCAACACATACACTAGGTCGCCTGTGGAGGGCCCATGTTCCACATTCCGATGGGCCCAGATTAGCTGATGGGCAGCCGAGGATGTTGACGGATGAGAGTTCCAAGTGAGGCCTGATCGTGATCTCGAAAACATGCTAGCTCCTGGGGGGTGAGAAGGGCTGTTTAGTGAAATGAAATACTACTCTGTCACAACTTCCTCACTCACAACTCAATCATGGAAAATTCCTTCCCAGTGCCTGACGGCCCTGAAATCATTACACTCAGAATTAAACAGGGTGTAATGGATCCCCCAACAAGACCCCGAGGTGCTATTGACATGTCGGATCTCACATTAATAACCAGCTTTTCCAAGCAGTGAATATAAGAAGTCCTGCAAATACAGGTTCTTTTTTTTTTTCTCTCCTTTTGGAATTCATAGAGATATTCTGGATTTGCTTCCATATGCTGATCATGGCCCTGTGGTCCCGCCATCGTGACAGGGCGGCTCAACCTTCTCCCTCTGTCCTTCAGTGACTGACATTACTTTAGAAATTTCCAATTCGTATCTGCCTTGGCCTGGAGACCCTCACACAAGTTGTCCTCTGCAGATCCATTTTCTCATTGTCCAAACACTTACCACTGCCGTACTTCTGACTCAGAAGTCCATTCACCCCACTGAGAATCTTCCCACTGTCCTTTGTCTTATACTTCTTCAGATTTATAGTTTGTTTTTTTCTGGTGGCTTCCTTTGTCTTCTCTGTTTCCTTTCCCGTATCCTCCACCTGACCCCATGAAGGCAGACTGTGGTCCAATCCCTGTCTCTACCTTTGCCCAATTATGTGACACCGTGCATGTGACACCCTTGCTGAGCCTCGGTTTTCCATCTATAAAATTGCCCCCACTGAGTTTGCCTAGGGACCCCAGGAAGGGACCCTCCATTCTCAGCACTAACAAGAATTTTTAGGGCCTCGGGGTTGAGCATTTTAGCTGTGAGTAGTAAAATCAATAAGGATTCCTCCTTAGAAGTCTCTGAGATGGTGAGGAATTTAACCAGCAGACTGTAAGAACCCTAAATGCTGTCTTAATAATGGTGCAGGTCTTTGTTATTAGCTGGGTAATATATTCTCTTTAGAAAGAAAAAATAGGTTTTGGTATTTTCTCTTTAGGCCCAAGTTTTAGACAGTGGGTATCTATAATATATCATCCTTTAAATAAATAAAATATAATATCCTCTAAGGCAGAGGTGGAAAAACTTTCACTGTAAGGTTAGATAGTAAATATTTTAGGTATTGCGGACCATATGTCCTCTGTCACAATTACTTGACTCTGCTATTGTAACACAATACTGTGTTCTAATAAAACTTTATTTGTTACACCCATACAGCACAATTTTTCATATGTCTGGTTGTATATAAAGTATGTTGACACCAATTCGTGTCTTCATACATGTACTTTGGATAATGATGTCTATCACATTCCACCATCCTTGCTAATAAGAATTGTAATGCATTCTGTGGTCATTTATTTAAAAAAAAACACAATAAAAAAAGAAATTCACAAAAAAACTCTTTATTAACTTGGATAAAATTAATAAAAGGAAATTTATTGGGAAAAAAAAAACTTTATTTGTACAAATAGGCAGCAAGCTAGAAAATAGTCTCTGGGTCATAGTTTGCTGAGCTCTCCTCCAAGGAATGACTGATGATTAAGGTGATCATGGATGACTCAAAAAATAGAAATTACAAATGGATGGCAGGTTCCAGGTGACTCTTCCATGATGGTTCTGGAATAACTAAGCCTTATTTAGAAAATAGTAAGATACATTACCTTATTAAATTCTCTTTCTCTCTTTTCTTTCTTTCATTCATTCTTTTTGTTGTTGTTGTTCTTTTTTCTCTCCTATACAAGTTCTTCTAACGTAGAAACCAGTAACTCAAGATTTTATGTATTTATTTATGTATTTATCTATGTATTCATTCATTTATTTATTGGGGGAGGGCCTTGGGGATTTAACCCAGGGACTCTTTCTCACTGAGCCACATGCCTAACCCTTTTTATTTCTTTTTTTAAATTTTGAGACAGGGTATCACTAAGTTGCTTAGGGCCTCACTGAGTTGCTGAGGCTGGCCTTGAACTTGCAATCCTCCCACCTCAGCTTCCTGAGTTGCTGGATTTATAGGCATGTGTGACCACGCCCAGCTCAACTCAAGATTTTTAAATCTGTAATAAACTGGGCTTTTAAAGTAGATTTTGTTCTTCAGTCTATTGATAGTCAACGCACCCCTTCTGGCTTCCCACTGCTGCTGCAGAGAAAGGATGAGTGAGAGGAATCAGAAAGTCTAAAAGAAATGGGGAAGGAACAATAATGTCCCTGTAGTAGGTGCCTCCCATCACAATTATCACAATTTCCATCTTACAGAATGGATGAAGTTTTAGTTGACAGAGGAAGAATGCTTTGACCAGTGTCACATCTAGTGTTAGAGGGTTGAAAATTGATTTCCTTCTGGTCACCATCCTTGTCTCAACAAGAGTGACCAGTTTTCCCAGAGACACACACATTTCTTCAGTCTCAGAGCCAGAGTGGAAAACATTACTTTTCTTCCTCCTGCCTGTGCTTTCCAGTAACTGCTGAATTTAAAACACAAACACTAGATGTTCCTGGTCAGCACCTGCTGTAGACCAGACATAAAGCTTTCATCATGAAATTTGTTTTGTCTTTCCTTTTCCAGAAGTAAACTGCAATCCATCAAGGAATAAGAAGTTCAGACAATTAAGTGATTTGCCTCAAATTGCACTAAGAGTTAACTGTGGAACCAGAATCTGACATGGTTCTCACCAACTCCAAAGCATTTTCAACACAAATGACTTTCATAGAGCTTAGTATTTAAACTCCCAGACCCTCAAGCCAGACAGTCTGTGTTCCAATGTGAGCTCCACTGTATACCAACTGCATCATCTGGAACAACTTTTTTTTTTTTTAATAATTCCTTGTCTTGGTTTCCTGATTTGTCAAATTAGGATGGTGAAAATTGAATCCTTCTCATAGTTTGTTATAAGGAATACAGAGGAGACAGGAACATAATAAACACCACAAGCATTGTTTTCTTCTCTCTCTCTCTCTGTGGACTACAAGTTCTCATGGGACTGTTGGTCTGTTTTGCTTGTGTTATATCCTTAGAACTTAGAATGATGTCTAGCACATAATAGAAAATATTGCTGCATAAATGAAAAATGTTCAAGCTAGTCTTTTAGCGGTGTTATAACTGGATTCAATGCCAGTAAGAGTAGACACGACTCTGTTTTTATTTTCCTGTGTTTTGGGTTCTTTTAAAAATGTTTTGGCATAATTTGGATTTTATAGGTGAAATTTAGTGTGTCTTTTAAGTCACACTTCAACATGTAATCTAGGCTGAGCATCTTTTTTATATTTTTTAACTTGTTCTTATTAGTTTTATATGATAGTAGGATGTATTTTGACATATTATACATATATGGAGTTCAACTTTAACATAAAATTCCAAAATCCAAAGTGCTCCAAAATCCAAAATTGTCCAAACCTATTTAAGATCTTTCATGACACCACACGTAGAAAATTTTACACCACAAAACTTTGTTGTATGCAAAAAAATCTTTTAAATATTGTGTAGAATTGCCTTCAGTCTATATGTATGCAGTAGGTAGAAAACATACATGAGTTTCATGCTAGACTTGGTCCTATCTCTGATATATCTTAGTGTATATGCAAAATTAACAACAACAATAAAAAAACCTGGTCAGAAGCATTAAAGATAAAGGATAATCAAACTGTACAGGAAACCAGTGACTGTATCAGTTCTTTCAATATTCTTACCCAACCTGAATGTTAGGATGAAGAAGCAGCTCAGGTTTGAGCACATCTCAAGTACAAAGAGTATTTTCAGATACAGTCTTCTGGTTCTTTGCTATTCTCAAAGGTAGTTTACACCTCCTTTCATTTTTTTTTTTTTATAAAAATCTGTGATTCCAAACTAGTATGTAGTGGCATCAGCTGCTGGGAGCACTGCAGTAATTGAATTATGGGTCCCATTGATCTGACAAGATTGCCTGTACTGTCTACACTTCAACAGGGAGCGGTGCGGGAGGCGGGAGGGGGGCTCCAGGGAGCTACAAGCTCTCTGGGGAAAAGATCAACCACATCCCTGAGTCTGAGCAAACACAAAGAGAAAGGCTAAACAGGAAAAGGGTGGACACAGTTGCCCTTGGAATAAACATGCTCTGGCCCTGTGGGTTTATGCAGGGACTTCTAGAGGCTGAGTCCTATTTATCCCCAAGAGCCCTACTTGGCCCCTGTGGCACCATGGCAAAAAATCATGATTAAGTCTCATCAGATTTATGATGGGTATATATGATATTCATTCTGAATGGTGATTAACTGCTACCCCTGACACATAGCAAAGCACTGGGGTTATCATGTTTCTCCCTGGTTTTGCACTGTATATATAAATCATTATTTTCATTAAAATGAAGCAGGCTTATAGAATTGCACTGTAGTAACTTATAGGCCCACCTCCTCCTAAGAATGCTTTTCCTGTGACAATATGCCTACCAAAGGATCTTTTAGAGACCTCCATAATGGAAGAGACTAAAATGAAGTATTGTTTATTTGAGGAGTGCTTTGTAGGTTTTATGTAACACTATTGAAGTGCGTAAGTTTTGCTCTTGAAGTTTCTGCTTACAACCAAAATAATTTGCAGACTTATCTTATTTGTATCTCTTTTCAAGGGAAATGAATCTATTATATTTTGAAAAGGTGTATTAATGAAAGATTTGCTGCAGTTTAAAATAGCAATGGATTTGATGATTCCTGCAAATTAGACTGTAAATGAAACTATAAATCAACGAGACAAAGAATGCTGTTAGGTTGACTTTGTAGACACAGTTCAGAAAACCACTGATAAAATTTAGCTTTAAGATTAAGACCACAAGGGCAGGGTTGTAGCACAGTCATAGGGCGCTTGCCTAGTACTCTCAGCACCATGTAAAAATAAATAAAATAGAGGTCCATTGACAACTAAAAATAATTTTTTTAAAACCTTTCTTTAAAAAAAAAAGATTAAGACCACGAAATAAGAATCCCAAAATGGTGATAATAAAGAAAAATAACACTTACCTTGAGATAGCTTATATATAAAACATGATGAGCCTGGAAATATGGTGAAATGACCTGATGCTTAATCTCTTATTGAAATAACAAGTGCTTGTTGTGTTTGAGAAATTAATTATATGCAAAGCATTCACATTGTTCTATTATTTTGCCTTTCTATGGTTGGGTACTATTATTGTCCTTATTTACTGGTGAACATGAATAGAAGAAAGTGGGTGTTTATAATGGTCAATTAATTTTCCAGAAGTTGCAAGGGTAAGATGTAGTCAAGCCAAGATTGAAACCCAGGTCACTTACCAGAAGTCTGAAATCTTAACCATTGCCTGTGATGTAAGCCTAAATCATTAATGGGATTGGAAACCAATATATAAAAATAAATATAAAAATGGTTACATATGGACACCCTACCAGCATATTCCTATTATAGGAAATATCATAACAAAGAAATTGTACTCAGAATCAACAAAAGTAATTTGCTTTATGAGCCCCCCAAAACAGAATTGTGTATTAACAGTACTTCTATCTAATAGACAATTGCAACGTTTTAGAGGGTAGAATTTTAGGGAACTGATAATACCAAAGTCCCCTATAACTTTTGATTTTGCTTCCAAATTGGTGTTTCTACAACTAGTTTGAATTCACTCTCTGACCACTGTGATAGTTTGAGTAGAACTTGACCCCTTCCCTGCCAAAACTCAGGTAAAATTTCATCCCCATTGTGAGATATTAAAGGGTGGAAACCTAGTCTGACTACGTGCTTAGAGGTGGGCCTCTGGGCAGGAATTAGGATTAGAGAGGATCATGGAGGTTGAGGTCCCCATGATGGAATACTGGTGACTTTATAAGAAGGGAAAGAGAGACCAGGACACGTGGAGGGTTTGTGTCTCGCCACATGGTTTCTGAGCTGTCTCAGGTCTCTGCCTTGACCTTAAACCAGAACAGTGAGCCACACGAAACCTCTTTTCTTTATAAGTCAGCTAGTCTGTGGCATTGTATTATTAAGCAACAGAAAATTGACTAAGACATCAAAAAGAGTCTCTTTAAGTCTTTCTGTCCTTTTTTTAAATAAAATAAATCTGAACTTCAAAGAAATTAAGAAAACTATTATTATTAGGGGTCAGACAGATGAGGATGGGGAAGAATACAAGGTTAAGAGAAGAATTCTATAAAATGGGCTCATGGGGCTGACCCCCCATATGCTTTCTTCTTCAAGAAGCAATTTACCTGCAGCCCTGCCTAAGTGGACAGGATAGGTCACATTCCTCAGCAAACTCCCTGTTAACTTCAGGAGAAATCCAGGTCCAAGATAATGTCGAGGGGAGGAACACAGGAGACTTTCATGACCAGATCCTGAAACTCTGAGAGATCAGGATAGTTCCTCCAATCATAAAATCTATAAGAATGCATGGTTAAGAATCCAAATAGAACTGGCCGGCATGGGCCAAGGGGACACAGAATTGCCATGGCAGTGGGACTTGAAAGTCTGATGTCATCTTGCTGTCAGTCGAAAGTCAAGAGGTGGACTTGGGCAAGACTCTCTGGAAACTTCTTTGGGATCCCCAATAAAACTCGAGTGCCAGAGAGGCACATGGTCCCTCTCCTCTCCAAGAGGACCCAGTCTCTCCCTTGGGGAGGTCCATTTCCCTTTGCCTGACCCTTCCATAGAAGCATTCATCTGACTCTGAGCAACTTGTCTGAAATCTTTCTGACTGGATCACAGGAATCAGGGTTTGAAGGGAGCCTCAGTTCCTTGTAGGTCCCCAGCTCCAAGCTTGTTGATAGAAAAAAATGAAATTCAAGCTCAAGCTTTAGGATTTCAAGCCCTAATGCAGTATTTCCCCCTTGGGGCCCCCGAGTGAGAACAAAATGGTTTGTGAACTCTGCTCACACTCACAGGTCCCTCTGCTCCTTCTCACAGGTCGCTACCCTCAGGAGAACAAGGGGACGTACATCCCAGTGCCGGTCGTGCCCGAGCTGCAGAAGGGAAAGTGGGGGGCCAAGGTCATCATGAACGAGGACAGGTCTGTCCGGCTGTCCATCCAGTCCTCCCCCGAGTGCATCGTGGGTAAATTCCGCATGTACGTGGCCATCTGGACCCCCTATGGCATACTCCGAACCCGCCGAAACCCGGAGACAGACACGTATATTCTGTTCAATCCTTGGTGTGAAGGTAAGGGGCAAAGGTTTGTTTGTTTTTTTTTTTTTTTCTCATTAAAAAAAAAAAAAGTCACATGTTTCCAATCATCATCTTTGGAGACTTAGCAGGATTATTCTAGAGGATGTGACCCTTTCCTACATACACTGTTGTTGTTCATGATTAAAAGAGAAAGATACTAAATTTGTTCTCCGTGTTTGTGAGAATGAAAACTGTCTGTGGAAAGGTATTGCTGCTAACACATTTATTCTAAGAATTAATTGAAGATTGCTTAATGTTGCGAGTTTGTTGTGGAACAATATGTTGGTGATACAACCTACATGGCTGCTGTATGCTATTTCTGTAAACTCAATGGCTTATTCAGCTTGACTTTCAAAAGTAGAAGAATCCATGACTTTGTCTTCAAAACACAGAATGAAAGTCAACCATGTCCATAGTGCAATTAACTTCTTCCTCTCCCTAATTCAACAACAGAAAGCCTCGACGATCCCACAAACTTGTTTAGATGCCTGGTGGGTGCACATTTTGCAAATCTGTACCTTGTAGGTACAAACATGTAGTTGTATTTGAATACACTTCTACTCAGACTCTAATACTATTTTGATTCTTCCTTTCTATCTACTGCAGAAACTTAACCTAGTTACATTCAAATAAACTCAGTCAAATTCAGCAAGTTCTCTATCAATTCAATTTAAAAACCATGTCACACCCAGGATACTCTCCCCTACCCCATCTCTGCCCTCCCATGCCTCCCCGGCTGTTCCCACACTTCCTGTGGAGCTGACAGAGGCAAATGCCACATGAAGGGGAGGGTCAACTTTTAAATCTTCAGCAACAAGGAAATGAAGCATAAAAACTGAGAGCAGGAGACATTTTATATCATCCTGCATTGGGCTCCAATATTTTCCAAAAAGAAGCGATATTATTGTTGATTTTTAAAAAAAATCAATTTTATTTGTTCCTTTAAGATATAAATGACAGTAGAATGTATTTTGGCAATTATACACACACATGGAGCATAACTTATTCTTTTTTTTTTAAAGAGAGAGTGAGAGAGGAGAGAGAGAGAGAGAGAGAGAGAGAGAGAGAGAGAATTTTTAATATTTATTTTTTTAGTTTTCGGCGGACACAACATCTTTGTTGGTATGTGGTGCTGAGGATCGAACCCGGGCCGCACGCATGCCAGGCGAGCGCGCTACCGCTTCAGCCACATCCCCAGCCCCGCATAACTTATTCTAATTAGGATCCCATTCTTGTGGTTCTACATAATGTGGAGTAACCCTGGTTGTGCATTCAAATACAAGGCTGGGAAAGTTATGTCCGATTAATTCTACTGTCCATCCTATTCCCCTCCCACCTCTCTTCCCTTAGTTCCCCTCTGTCTAATCCAACGGACTTCTTCTATTCTCCCCCTCCACAACTTCCCTTATTGTGGGTTTAGCTTCCACATATCAGAACATTCAGCCTTTGGTTTTGGGGATTGGCTTATTTCACTTAGCATGATATTCTCCTTGTTTAAGAAAGCTTCATTTGTATCAGGGTTGAACTGAATTAGGTACAGATTAGTGGACAAAAATGTTTTCTACTCATGTAGAACATAAATCCAATCCTACTGCCCTTTGAATGAGCTGGTCTGGTAGTGTTGGAAGATGGCATTGAGCTAATCCTATTCCCCCTGTTCCCACCCTCCTCATCTCCTACCCAGCACTTCAGACTCATATTCAAAGTTGATGCTAACTACATATATTAACTGGGCCATGTGAAGTTCAAAGGTGAACTTCTATTTTTATTAATGACAGGAACCAAGTACAAAGCATTTTGCAAATGATTGGTGCTAATGACACAGATGGGGAGTCAAATTATGTGAATCTGGGGAGAAGAACCAGACAGTGTATTGGGAAGTTATCTATATCTAGCAAGGAAACATAGATAAAGGAAGAACTGAGAGATGGTATCAAGCCCTTGGGAAGATCAGCATTCAGGAGTCCAGGAGAGGAATTGGCAAAGATGGGAAGAGACTGAGGTGGAGGAGTATGTAAGAAGCAACCTTTCCAAGAAAATTATATTTTCCCTAGGTTCAATCCCTGATCAAAAACAAACAAACAAAACAAACAAACAAAAAACACTTACCTTGACCTTGACATTGATCTTCAGTCATTTCCATGGTCAGCAGCTTCCAGAAATTTTCTGCTCAGAAAGTTGCATAGACCCAGAAGTAAAGATGCGTATACTATGGAAGGACCTCCCTTGATATGTCTGTGCAGAGAAAGAATTGGAGGAAGGTGAGACTTCTACCAAAGAGACCAATTTGGAAGCTGTGGTCCAAGACCAATGTGGTCTATTGATAGACAGGACCACAGTGGTGACTGTGGAGGTGAGAAGTCCCTTTTGGACTTAGAACAGAAATTACAGAGGAATTAAAGATGAAAGGTAAAGACAGATGAGTTGATAATAACTTTAGATGTCTGGTTTGGCCAACTGATTTGACGATAGTGCCATTTTCAGAGCTAGAAAGACTGGCGGAAATGGAGGGAATATCCAGGCATGGAATGAAGAGATTGTTGGGAAATGTTAACTTTGGTGACATCTATGGGACATACAGGTGAAGATGCCAATAAGGGACATGAATAAGCAAATATAGAACTCAAAGGAGATGGCTGAGCTAGCCCTGTAAACACGGGCACCATCAAGATCAAGTATAACCCAAAACGGACTCAGTATCATAGGCAATTAGAGTCAAGGCAGAGAAGTCAGAAGAGGAGGTTGAGAAGAAGCAGTCAGTGGGATGCAAGAATGTCCAAAGACCACAGAACGGGTATATGGACTGATTGAAGAAGACGGTGATGAACTGTCAAATGAGGCTGTTGGGTTGAATTGAATAAGAAAAGAAAGTGGTCATATTTTGTGGAAATATGGGCATACTGGCAATCTTGAAAGGGCCATCTTACTGAAGCCAGGGGACAGACACCAGGGAGATGGGCATGGATGGCAGCATAAATGGAAGTGAGAAAGAAGTGATGGCAGGCATCACCACCTCCTTCAAGAAGGCCTTCTGCAGAGCCTCGGTGTTGAGGTGAAGGTCAAAGAAGAGTGTTTTAGACAGGAGAGAGAGAGTGTGATTTTATGGTGGTGGAGTTTTCTGCCCAGAGAGGAACAGTGGCTCATAGCCTGCAAGTTGGGATCACCTGGAGAGCTTTAAGACCTCCTTCTGCCTCAGACCTCCTGCCCTAGGCTGACATCATGACATGATTGGTCTGGAGCACAGCCTGGGGCTTCTGCGATTTTCAAAAACTCTTCCGGGGATGGTTGAGGTCAAGGTTGAAAAGCCAGGCTTTCAGAAGTGAGCTCCTGGCATGCGTGGCATTCAGGAACAGGTGAAGAGGTGGTCCCTCCACCCTTCCTGAAGGAAGGGCCACAGGAGGAGAGGGGAAAGATTCTCTAGATTCAGTGGAGGGAGCTTGTGATTCTCTTTCTCTCAGCGATGGGTCGAGCAAAGTCGTTTGTTGAGAACAAGCAGCAAAGAGGAGCTCAGGAGGCTTGATGGAGAAGACAGAGTAGAAGGTGAGCTTATGACAGAAGCGCAGCAGGTGGCCTCCTGCTCTCCAGAACACAGGGAAAAGAGACACAATCCCCTTCATTCCTTGGCCTGTGGAAGTCTAAATATTTCTGCAAATTCCTGGGTTATATCTGTCTCTGGGGCTATCTCAATTTCTAGGAATTCTTTCACCCCACTGCTGACCCCTAGAGACCCCCAAGTAAGATACTCAACCCTTCTTCAATCTCAATGTCATTGGCAACAGTCAAACCATCACACAAAATACCCATGAATGTCTAGACCTTAACTGCAGTTGGACATGATTGTAAGAACTGGAAGGATTTTCTCAGTGATTCTCAAAGCCAGAGGACATCCGAATCACCTGTAGGATTTGCTAAGACAGATTCCCTTGCAGCACCCTTAGATTGAATAGGTCTGGGGACAGGCCTGAGAATTTGCCTTTCCAACCAGTTTCCTCAGGCTACTAGCACCCCACTTAGAGAACTGTTGATTTACATAATAATCACAAGATAATCATGACAAAACACCGGAGAGTACAATTTACTCTCCTTAAAATCCAATACCTCTTCTCCAACCTAATCCTGATCTCTCTCAACCTTACCACCTCTTCTCTCTCCCACGATTGATGATGTTCCTTATTCTCCAGACTCCTCTCTGATTCTCTCTCAGGAGTAATGCAAAAGGGCTCATTTTTAAATATTATTAATTTTGTATTCCATCAATAATCATGCTTTGGGGAACTTCACACTTTTAGACAATTCCCTCCAGAAAAAGTCTGGTGCCTAGCTTTTAAGGAGGAATCTTTTAATCTCCTTATCTTAATATACACGGATATCTCTCAAGGAATATTTATGAAGTGAGAGAAAGAATTCATCTTTTTTCACTGTCTGTGTGAATTTCCAGCCTAGCACCCAAGGCATAACCCAAAAGAGAAGGACTATATATATATATATATATATATATATATATATATATATATATATATATATGATGATCCCCACTAACACAGCCAAACACACAACTGCCCAGGAATCACCATGTTTTCTACTTGTGTATACTAATGCATAACAAGGGCCCCATGGAGTAGCTGGAAAGTGGTTTGAAGGAGGAGTAGGGCCTTTGCCCAAGTGGAACATACAAAGAAGAAAGGGGAGCAGTTCTCAGAAGTTGTCAACAGAGAGTCAGGAGGAGCAAGATGCTGGGGAGGTCCAAGTGGCAGCGGACCCTGGGTTGAAAGTCACACCAGCACGTACAGCACTTAGAGAATGTTCAGCCCATTCCTGGGAGCCCTTCAGCCTGCTTTGCATTCATAGGCAATTTGTTCTCCTTAATCACTAAATCATTAATGGAGATCAATAGCAACACCATCCTGGTGAGGACAGAACGGATGCAGGGACAATTATCGCTTAGTCTTTAAGTTAATAGTGCTAACCAGGCTTCGGGTGCATCCCATGAGGGGGCCACAAAGGCAGCAGGAGTGAGTTGGGTGTTTATTGTGAATTCATCTTGTTCTTCTGACCATGTGGGAACTCTGAATTATTGAATGTGTTTCACCCTTTAAATGTCAAGTGTTTCCGTTTGCTAGTCTGGAATTACTGCCAGAGTGAGTTCTGCAAGGTGTGGATTTCTGGGGGCTTTGCCTAGCTCTCTAGAGGGGTCCTCGGTTATGTTTGGTTGGGTATCAGTTATCTTTGTGGGGTCTTCCTTCTCTTGCAACTTGTTCCCTCCACTTCATTCCCCATCATTTACCTCCTTCGACTTTTTATTCCTAGTATTTAACACAGTCCCTGGCACACACTAGATGTTCAACAAATACGTGCTGCATTGGTTCAGTAGTTCCAAGTTCATACATTTGGTGTTCCCCTACCCCATCCTTCACACCTTAGTGGAAAATCTCAGTCCTCCCCATCTTGAAAAAGAGTCAAAAACCTATGGCGTGTTTAGGGAAGTCTATTTGTAGGTGATGTGTAGGTAGATTTCTCTGTTAGCATCTAACACCCAGTTAGCATCTAGTGTTTCTAACTGGTTTATTCAGGGTCATTTCTGCATTTTCTTTTAAACAAAGAAATCAGTTTTGTCCAATGTGAAAAAATGTAAATAAGTTTCCAATATCTTGAAAGCTTTTAATAGACAGTAAAGAAATATGGCCAGCTTGCATTTTGTTATTAAATTCATCCTTAGGCTCTTTGATTTGTAATTATATAGGGTCTATTAGACTCCAGGACAGAATAACTTGCCAGGACTTGTATTCTCAGAGGAAGAATGACCTCTGATGGCGACCCTTGAGTCCAGACCAGAATTCATACCCTCAAACTGGGGTCACTCATCCATCAATCCAAATATTGATGGTGTGTCTCCCCCAGGGCTCTGACAGCGCAATTACCCATGCAAAGCACAACAGTATTCCTTATTCATTCACAAATATTAAGAGTCAAGGCTTCATATAGCACTAGGGATGTGGCAGTGAAAAAGACAGGCACAATTTTTACCCTAATAGAGCTGCTAACAAGGATTTTACAAGTGAGCTACATAAAAATCTAATTACAATTGTAAAAGGTACTAAAATAAGTCAGGACATAACAAGAACATAAAACAGGGGCCTCTGACCTAGTTGGGGAGCAGGGAAAAAACAATTGATGTACCTTCCTCAGCCTCTAGAACAAAGCATGTGAACAATAATAATCAAATAGTTATTTTACTGAACTTTAATGAATTTTCAAAAAAGCTTATGTAAAACTTTAAATCCTTTATTTATTCAAGAATTCTGTTTAATAAAATGATTTAAACAGTAGTCTCCTCTTATCCGTAGTTTTGAATGCTGAGGTTTCAGTTTCCCAAGGTCAACTGTGGTCCAAAAGTACTAAATGGAATATTTCAGAAATAAACAATCCTGTAAGTTTTAAGTTGCATGCCATTATGAGCAGTGTGATGAAATTCCACACTAACCAGTTCCAATGCTGCCCTGGACATGAATCATTTCTCTGTGCAGAGTATCCACACTATATATGTTACCCACCTTTGGTTACTTAATAGTACCTAAGTTATCATCAATAGACTGTCATTGTATTGTAGTGCTTGTGTTAAAGTAACCTTTATTTTATTTAATAATGGTCCTAAAGTAAAAAGAGTAATGATGCAAAGGAGGTACCAGGGCATAAAGCATGGAAAGACAGGCTAACTCTGGTACTATGTGGTAATGCTGCAGGACACACAGGAAAAAGAAAACATAGTGTGGGGATGGGGCTTGGGTGCTATCCAAGGTTTCAGGCCTCCACTGAGGGTCTTGAAACATATCATCCGCTATGGAAAAGAGAGGAATGCTGAGTCACTTAGAGGCTCATTCATCCTCTTTCTACCAGGTGAGTGTCATCCAGTGTGGCACTGTAATCATCTAAAGGGACCCCAGAGAGCTCACAGTAAATGTTCTTTACAGAGGCATATATGTGACCCCCAGAATCAAAGTACAAAGCTATTTACAAGATGCTTCTGGAAGAAGGAGGATTGGAAGGGTCTAATGCAGAATCACCTTCATCTACTAATTCATGTGGCTTACCATTCTTTCAATGTGGAAGTTTTTATTCTCTTCAAAGCATGCTCATAGTTTGTCTTCTAGCTTGTGTGTTTTGGAAAACACAACCCTTAACTCATTGAGCCTTGTACAATGTGTAGCATGGAGTTGGTGCATAATGAATGTTTGCAGAACTGGGTTGATAACCACTACTACAAGAGGCCAGGAGTGGATCAGTGGGCTCATATTTCAAGAAAGAAAACAGGCTCAGTAATGTCACATAAACTTCTCAAGGTCATACAGAAAAGTAGGAAACAAACTGGTACATAAACCTGGGTATCCCGACTCCATCAGAGCAGGCTCTTTTGGTTTTTAAACAAAAGTCATTGATATCTGGCCTTGTGCAGGAAAAAGAAATAAGAAGCATAGGGCTCGTTGAGCAAATTCTCTGAGGATCTGTCCGTGTTAGAAAAGTCCTGCCCTTAAAAAATAAATAAATAAATAAAAACAAATGAAAACCAGGTTGATAGCTATAAGATCAAAAAATAATTTCCTCTGAAAAAAAAAAAAGAAAAGAAATTAAAGCATGCCAGCAAGGGCACAGGCTCCCTTAGAGAATATGTGCTAAGTAAAGAAGTTCTGACATTTTCTTTGTAGAATTGCTTCATGAATAATAGTCTGCCTTCTGAAGATATCTAAACTAAAAAGTCCTTAACCAGCAAAACTGCCAAATGAGCACCCCTCGAAGAAACTTCTCCATCGGGCACACTCTATCACATCACGCCACATGCTTGCAAGGCATGCAGGGGTGCTCAGCTGCTGGGGAACCGCTTGCCTGTGATCTGTGGACTCATCACACCCTGGAGCTGATTGGGGACAAAGGCAAGGGCTCTGGAGTATCCCCATGTCAGGAAAGTGGTGGCTTTGGAATCTTCCAGAACAAAAAGCAATTAGACTCTGGAAATGCCATTCCTCCTTAATGGGCCCCAGTGTTTCCCAGCCCCGGCAGACAGGAAGTTATTCCTGATGTGCCTGAAACACTCACAGCCTGCTGGAAGTTGCCACCCCTTCCGATTTACATGGAAATGGTGACACCAACCTGGAGTCACATTTGCTCAGCATAGGTCTCCCCTCTTCCTTTGGTGACACCTGGCTTTTACCCAAGGGGGGGGGGCAAGTCCAAGAGAGGCCCCATCCCCTCCCCACTTCACTAGAAGACACCACCGTAGGCCTTCAAAGAGGCCAGACCATTATTCCTGGTGAAAGACCGGAGACAGAACCCAACGCTGACGTAAGCTGCCAGTCTCTCAGAAATGCCCCTCGTGATGGCCTCCCTGGCACCACAGGTTGATCCCAGAGCTCTTGTTTGCCAGGGGTGAGTCTAGTGATGTCAGAAACAGGGCTTGCTTTAACCTTCAAAGAGCATGTAAATAGCACGAGGAATTTCTGAGCCCAGGCCATGATGAATGGCCCCGTCTTCTCCCAAAGAGGCCCTGAGATACTAGAATCAATAGGCTCAACCTCCATCTTTACGTGTTTGTTACAAATTCTTATTTCTCCAGGTGGGGGAGCCACTGGTCATTTCCAAGGGTGCCTGAAATCAGCCTTAGCAGTGAGTCCTAAAATTTTGCAGCTCACAATTTTCTTTCTTTCTTTCTCTTTCTCTCTCTCTTTTTTTCTTTTAACTACCTCACTCTTCCCACCAGAGGAGCAGTAAAATAAATGAGATCATCATTCTTTACTACTTGCCTCGTGCAAATTGTTGGTCACCCTGGAACGGGGGTTATTTACAAGGCACTTTGAAGGTCTGCTCTAGTGGAAGTGTCGCTCTGGGGAAGTAGATGGAGATGCTGTGTCTCCTTTGATGGAGCCATGTGTCATCTGTTTTCCTCTTGAATTTTGTTGTGGTGATGATGGTCCTTTGCCAAATGTTACTTAGAAACCAAAATTCGTCATGATCCATGGTGATTCCACTTCCGTTCTGTGATTATCTCATCCAAAATTCTCCACTCAAGTGTTTGAGAAGTGAAGTTCCCAGACCCCACACTTGTGCACAAGCAAACACACACACACACACACACACACACACACACACACACACACACACATGCACCTACACACACCTACCATGAGTAGACCAAACTGTTGGGTTTCTAGAACGTTCAGTTGTTAGTGTGTTTTCCTATTAGTGGAATCCTCCACTTTACTAAGTGGGAAACCAGTTGTCCTTGGAGCAACGACCTAACCTGAAACCAACCCAGAATTTTAAAACAAACAAAAACAACACCAAAAAAGCCAACACCAAAATCTCCAGAGGCAAACGTTTTCCTATTTTTATTAGCCTTTCAAACTCAGGGACTTTTTTATTTTTTGGAGTTTCCATAGTGATGTACAAAAAAAAAAATTTTTTTTTTCACCTGGCTCTGGACAACTATATTTTAAAGTGACAGATCTGAATAAAAACAGGGGAAGGAAAGCACTGCTTTCCACCTTCAATCTTATTTTAAAACCATACATAAATTTAAAATTAAAATTGAGGCTTCCCATTTGGCTTCCTTGCCTCCTTGAGGATTCATGATTATGCCTGCTGGGTTTGAGCTAAGATTTAATTCAGCTGCTGGAAGGAAAGGGGTGGCTGAGCATGGAACCACACACCTCTTCCTATTCATACTTTGCAAATTTATGACTTCCCATCAATAATAACCCAAAGCCCAAAAGTAAATCCTTCATTTTCTTGGACTTCTCTCTCAGTCTCTAAGCACCTGACACCATCTCCATCTCTCAATCTGGTAGCAAACATTTGCTGGTTTCCTACCATGCACCTGATACTGTTGTGCTGGGTGCTACCATTGTGCTGGGTGCTAGGGACACAGTAAACTGGTTCCAGCTAACCATCAAATCCTGGCTTCACCTCTCACTAGCAGCATGGCCTTAAGAAAGTCTCTCAACTCATCTCTGCCTCTCCCCTCATCTATAAAGTGGGGATAAAATAATACTCTTCTCATAGGAACATCACATCACAAGTGAGGTCATTTGTTTTCAGACAGCGTGTCAGAAGTTCCTAGCACATAGTGAAGGCCAGCTGCAAGCTTGTTTGATAAATAATGATTAAACAACCATCTCCATGCAGTAGGATGAGAATTACCCTCAACATCCTTCTGACGCTAAGAGAACAAGGCTTAATTTGGCCTGTGCTGAAGAAAGTCCAGAGAGACTTAACGAGGGAGGAAAAGTTATGATGATACGATGATATTTATAAGCAAATTCGTAAAAAAAAAAAAAAAGAGCATAGCCCTAGTGCTTTTCAAGAAAAATGAATCCATAAGAGTTGGACTTGTTTACCTCTTATTAAAAGACTGATTCACTTAAATGCAAACGCATTTATAAAATAACTTTCTAAAATAACACTTTCTAATAATAAAAGAGTAATTAGAAACAATGAAAGCATGAAAAGAACTGAGAGGCACTGACTGTTTCAGTCAGCTTTCAATTACTATTTAAAAAATACCTAAGATCATCACTTTAAAAAGAAAAAAGGTCTTTTTGGATCAATTTCAGAGATTTTAGTCCATGATCCCTGGGCCCTGTTGCTTTGGACCTGTGGTGGCACCGTAAATCATGGTGGGAGCCCATGGTAGAGAAAAGTGTTCACCTCATGGTGGCCAGGAAGCAGAGAGACAGGAAGAGGCTGAGGACCCAGTGTCCCCTTCAAGGGCACACCCCTGTGACCTAACTTCCTTCCACCAGGCCCCATATCTTAAAGGTCCCACCCTTTTCCCCATAGCACCATGCCGGGGACCAACCCTTTAACACGGGGGCCTTAGGGGGACATGTAAGATCCCAAGTATAGCACCAACTATAAGCATTTTGGTGTATTTCCATCTATTGAGTGTATTCTTGAATGGTTTTCATTTTAAATGGACAATTAAATACATTGTCCTTTTCAAATATATACACATGTAGACAGATATATGGTAAAGTTAAATTTCCACTTTTACCAACCTCCCAATCCTAGAGAATTCCAAGGAAAAGCCAACTTTGTACACATGTTCCAGATACCTTGCTACAATGTCACGTATCTGTGTTCATGTATACACCTGTAATGTTTGGATTTTTAACGGCTAACAGGATTTGGTTATTCTTGTTGCCCCGTGATCTCTCATACAATATGTCTTGGAAAGTTTTCTTTTTTAATACATATATATTCTTTTGAATGACTGCTCAGGATGGTTGTATAATAACTGATTTAGCCTTGTATTGAAAACAAGATTTTCAGTGGTTTAGACTTTATTTACCACCATTTATTTACAGCCATTTTCACCATAGCATGCCCTGCTCTATTGAGTATTATAGGCATTTCCTACAAATGTGTTTCAATAAAGTAGATAGTTAGAAATACCATTGCTTGGTCAAAGGGAATTCACATTCTAAATTTGCATAGATACTGCCAAATTGCCCTTTTAAAAGTCTTTACTACTTTAGAATACGATCACAATATATAAAGTATCCATTGCTTCACACACTCATTGGTATTAGGTGTTATCATTTGTTTTGATATTTGCCAACAGGGTGAGAAATCATGGTTATTTTGTAGCAATTTTAGTTTGTAGATCCATAATTATTAGTGTAGTGAATATCTTTTCATATATTTATTGAGGCTGTGTTTCTGTACCTCTTCTTCTCTGGTACATGTCACCATAATACTCAATTTGAAAAAAAAAAGCAGAAAATCAGTGTACAGTGATAAGCATTATATTTGGGGGAACCTCAAGTTGAGCTACTCAGGACAGCTTGACTGTCGACTCTGCTTCATTCAGATGAGAGACTCTACCTCTTCTCTCTGCACACCTACAGAGGTGACCACCATCCTTGGACCACTGGGCTTGCCAGGGTATGTTTTTCTCATGGTGACAGCAGATTGTAAAAACACCTGCTCAGCTAGCAAGTACACGCAACCCCTGCACTTATCACTTCTACTAATGCCACGTTAGCCATCGTAAGCCCAAACCAAGGGGGCAGAACTGCTAGTTATGTGGCAAAGGCCATCAACATAGAAATGTATAATTCAGGGCCAAAAGCCCAATTTACCACTGGGCAAGTCCCCAGATTTTCTTCATTTTTTTACCTTTTAAATATTTTTCCACATTGTTTCCTTCAGATAAACTTTTGAATTAAAATGCAGAGTTCTAAAACAGTCAGAGTGCCAATGTAAAGTGGGTTTACATTGACCATGTAGACTAATTGGGGTAGAATTTATATGTTTGTAATATTGAATCTTCACCCAATTAGAAACTTTTTGGATGTTTTCATTTACACTGATTATGCTCTTTGGCAAAATTTGTATTTATTACAAAAAAATTTCCAAACAAACTCAAAAGTAGAAAAACAGTAGAATGTGTACTCATTTATAAATCTCCCAGAATCAGCAATTATTAGGATTTTTCCACATTTGCTTTGTCTATCCTTTTCCCTTTAACTTTGTTTTAGTATTTTCAAGCAAATCCAAGGCCTCATGTTATTTTACCCCAAGTATTTTATCACATATCTTTTTGAAAATATATATTTGTGTATGTATGTAGTTATGTGTATGTTTGTATGACCATGAGTATTATATAAGTGTGTATATTACACATGTACATGCATTCATGATATGTCTGTACACACATACATACACTGTCAGGCACACACTATGACATTTTGATCAATGACAAATCCATGTACAACAGTGATCACTCAAGATTGTACTATAGACTGACATCTTGGCCATCTTAGTTTGTGTACATACACTTTATGATGCTTGCACATAATGAAATTGGCTAATGAGGCATCTCTTAGAATGCATCCCCTGCATTAAGTGATGTGCTGCTGTATAATTATTACAGTCAATAAAATCAACAAGCATCCTTTAGTATTATTTAATGACCAGTTCTTAATCAGATTTCTCCCATGTGTAATGAATTACTTTTTACAGTTTCTTCGTTCAAATCGAGGCCTATAAATTAAACCTGGTTGCTATGTCTCTTAAATCCTTTCTTCTAGAGCAACCTTCTTCATCAGCCCACCCCAACCCCCCACCACATACACCATGAACTCACTGAAACTGGGCCATGTCTCATGTACAACTGCACCTTTTCTGAATTTTGCTGATTCTGTCTGCTGGCATCATGAAATATGTCTGTCTAACCCTTGTGACATTTTTGGCTAAGCAGTTAGATCTAGAGACCAGATCAGATTGAGCACCAAATATCTGGGAGGTGGGGAGAGCAAAACTTCTTCGTAAGTGACACTTACCAGGGCACTTACCCAATCAAGAGACACATATGTCCAGATTTATCCATAGGGTCAGGTTTGATTAGTCTCATTTTACCATTGTGAAGTTCTCTTTTTGACGGATGGTTTCAGTTTGTTATTTTATTAGAAATTGTGAAATGGTGACATTCTAACTACCATTCCTTCTGCGAATTTATTAGCATCCATTCTTGGTCACCTTGGGTAAAATTCATATGCCCTCTCTGATTTTCAGTTTTCTAATGAAGAGTTGATTCCTAGCACTCTGCAAAGGTGACCAATGCATTTTTACTTATTTTTTCTTTTCTTTTTTTTAAATTAGATGACAATACAATGATCTTGACATATCATACATTTGAATCAAATGGGGTATAATTTCTCATTTTTCTGAGTGTACAGGTTGCAGAATCACATTGGTTATTCAGACATGTATATAATACAGCAATACTAGTGTCTATTTTATTCTTCTGCCCTTCCTATCCCCCCTTCCTCTCCCCTCCCCTCCCATCACTTGCCAATGCATTTTTAAATGATCACAAATATTAAAATGGTGAAATGCTTAACATGTTCTAATCCTTGGCAGTGACTATTATTTTGGATATGTGAATTTTTCCATCCCTTGCAAGTAAGAGCTTCTTTAAGTTGGGTTCTGACTCCTTTATCATGACCCTAGAATCCCTTCCTTGTCTTAGGTCAGGAAGAAAGGTTTCGGGAGAGGCTCCCATACTTCCTGACCCAGGCCTGTAAACCTATAGTGAGTGATTCTCTTAAGGAGCCCAGGTACCTATGAGTTGAGAGATGTCCCCAGCCTGTGGCACTGCTGGGAGGCGATGAACTTTAGGAGGTGAGGCCTAGTGGGGGGGGGCGTGTCCTTGAAAGAGATATTGGGATCCCAGCCCTTTCCTGCATTTCCTTTTTTTGCTTCCTGCTATCAGGTGAGCAGCTTCTTCTCCCCATGTGCCCCCACCATGATGAAAGGCGCTTCCACAGACCCCAAAACAATGGAGCCAGCCGACCATGGACCGGAACCTCCATGAGCTCAAATAAACCTTCTCTCCTTATGAGCTATCATCTCAGCCATTCTGTCCAGTTAACAGAAAGCTGGCTAGCACAGACCTCCAGACTGCAGTGATGATGGAGAGAGATTCATGCATCTGTTATTTTGACCAAATGATCTCTAGGGGTTTTTCTTTTTCATTTTTTTTTTTACATAATTGAACATATGTAATTTGTGTTTGTCATGTAACTTCCTCTTTGTTACAAACGCCTTGAAGCATTATTTAATGTTCTTCCAAAGTATATTTTAAGGGCTTTATTGTTATTCCATTGTGTGGAAAAATTTGTAGTCTTTTCAGAATTTTTCCTCATTTTCTTCACTTTAAGTACTACTTTGGCAAACAAACTCTCTCAATAGCTGTTTGATGCATCTCTGACTTATTTCCATTTGATTGACAGATTCAAACTCTAGACCAAAGACTATGGTAATTTCGAACCAATGACGTGGTTTCTGAGTTGCTTTATAAAGTATTGTGCCAATGACAATGCTGACAAACTAATAATACTCAACACTAGACAAAGTGTGTCAATTCAACACACTTCATCTGGTGTTGAGTATTATTAGTTTAAATCCTTCCCTCTTTATATACATATATTTATACATATTATAAACATATATACCTATACATAAAATATTTATTTTATTGTTTTATTAGCTTGCAGTTCTTGTGTTTGTACTTAGTTGAACTTTTTTTGTATGGTTATTTCCCTCTAACATTTCCTCTTCTGTGAATGGGCTGTCCTTTATATACATTCTTTTATACAGTGTATGATTATCTTATCAATTTGAAATTCTTTACACATAAGGAAAATTTACTAACATGTACTAGAACTGCAAATAGTTCCCTATTTTGTGATATTCTTTACATTTTACTTAATCTGAAATTCATAAGTTTTACATTTACACTAAATAAAATGCATTGATCTTTTCCTTTGTGATTTTTTTTTCATTACTTTCGTTTGGGTAAAACTTTCTCATCTTCAGTGGTCAAATATTCACATTTATTTTATTTTAGGTTTCCTATGCTTTCACTTTTCAAATTCAGATTTGCAGTTTATTTCAATGCACATAAAATGTGTTGTTCTCTAACAGCCAATTTTCCCAAGTGAATTTAATGAATACTCTAGCCATTCTCTTTGATATTTCCTTTATTGCATATTAGAGTCATACAAAGATATGTGTATATAGTCATATCTATTTCTGGGATATTTATTTTGATCTATTTATCCATTTTATATGAATTGGTTAAAGTATAGTAGCTTTATTGTACATTCCAACATAGGACAAGCCCTTGAACATCTCATAGTAAGGGAAACCTAACATCATCCTTCAAAACATTTCAAAATGGCACTTGCAGACCTCATGGGACCTAAGAGGGATTCTGTTGCCACAACAAGCATTTTAAACCCATTTGGCTAAGTTGGCTATTTTGCGATAGTCACAACAGTTAAACCACTACAGTGAAAGAATAAAAATACTAAAAAAAAAATACATAAGGAATCTTTCATTCTCTGGGTGTTCAATTCCATCTGGTAAGTAACTATGTGCATATAAAAGTTCAATGCCCTTAGATATACTCTCACGCTATTTTCTTTTAAAAATAAAAGTGTTCTTTCATGCATGTACTTAGAGACATTGACCTCAGACTCTGTGTCAGTAGTCACTTCTGTATGTGTGTCTCTGGCCAGATGTATTTGGAAGTGAAGCTATAGTTTCAGGTTTGGGGTCCTCAGCCTAGACAGAGATTGCCATTAGTGGATTTCTGCCTCTGGATCACCACCAGGCCAGCTATTTCTAGGCAGCATATTTCACCCTTTAAAAAACTGAGTGGCGGATGGGACACACTTGTTATACGACCCTGGAATCTTCTGGAAAGTTAAAACAGCTTTGGGAGGAATGAACTATCAATATACACAAAAACATGGTTGGATCTCAAAGTAATGAAAAAATGGGGGGGAAAGTCCATACTGTGTGATTCTATTTATATAAAATTCTAGGAAGTTTACAGAGACAGAAATATAATTAATGATTCCCTAGTGCTGGGATGAGGGTAGGGTGGGGAGAGAGAGAGAGGCAAGAGGAAACTTTGGGGGTGATGGATGTGTTTATTAACTTGATTGTGAAATTGTATGCCTTAAATGTGTGCAATTTATTGGACAGTAAAATGTACAGTTATCTCTGGGATCTGCAGGGGATGGGTTGCAGGCATCTTCTCCAGGAAAACAAAATTCATGAATACACAAATCCTTCTATTAAATGGTGTAGTATTTGCATAGGTCCTAAGCACACCCCTCCCAGCATACTTTAAATCATCGCTAGATTACTCATAGTGCCTCATACAAAATAAATGCTCTGTAAATAGTTGTATTGTTTAAGGAATCATGATAAGAAAAAAAAGTATGCATGTTCAGTACAGACACAATTTCTTTCCAGATATTTTCAATCCATGATTGGTTGAATCTGCAGATTCAGAAACCAAGGAGATGAAGGGTCCACTGTATGTGGTGTGTGTATGTGTGCACACTTGCAAAAAAAAAAAAACAAAACAGGCAAAGGTAGCAAAAGACAGGAGAGGAAGAAGTTACAAGAAGGTGCAGGAGAGTAGAAAAGACAAGGAAATACCCAAGGATATGGTGTTAGCCTCAGTACATCCCAGAATGGGAGTCAAAGTCTGTTGGACTTAGCAGAGCTTCTCAGACCTCACTGTGCACAAGGTGCTGGGGAACTTGCTCACAGGCAGATTCTGCCTCAGTGGGGCTGTGAGGGGCCTGAGATTCTGCGTTTCTCACAAGCTCCAGACAATGCTGCTTCTGGTCTTTTGACCATTCCTTGAACCTTGGGGATCTAGAGCATTCTGTTCAATTTGGCCTCATGAAAATCACTCAGGAGTTAAAAAACAAAATGATAAAATCCTCATGCCCTCAATCTCATCCCACTTCAGACATTCTGATCTGTTTAATCTAAAGTTCAGTCTGGGGAATCAAGAATATTTAAATCTCCCCAGATGGTTCTAATGTGAAGCCCAAGGTGTGTGAACCACTGTATTTTTTATATATATATATATATATATATATATATATATATATATATATATATATATCAAACCAGGAGGACAGAACCCCCAAAAGGTAATAGAGCTAGCAGATGAGCTAAGTCAGTTCAGTATAACAAATCACTCCTGCAGTCAGAGCCAAGGTGGACTCTTTCCAAATATGCAAATGTACCTGAGTATGATTTATACCCACACAGTCATATCTTTGTTAAAGACACTTGTCTATATACACACCAGGCCTGGGAATAAGTACCACACTAATGACTAAGTAGGTAGGTGGGGACCCAGGCCTTCCTGTGACCATACCCACCAGGAAGCAAAGGCCATGACCTGAACTAAGCTGACCAGGGCACACACACCTACCAACACATCCACAAGGATTTTTTATGATAAGGAGACCACTTATGGCCTCCCTCCTCCTCCAACCTGATGGACCATAAACCAGGTGTGACAATCAAGACTGCTGTCTTCTGATGTGTCCCATATTTGTTGTTTGGTTTTTTAAAAAATCTCCTTCCATTCAGCTAGTTTTCTATTGATGCTAATAGGTTGGAAATTCTTTTCTGATCTGCCTTACAGATTGGTATCTGCATAATAGAATTCTGCTTCTGAAACTACTGATGCACCAGAATCCTAAAATGTTTAATGAGACTTGTCAATTTAATTGTGCTGCTTGGAACCTACTGAGAGAGAGAGACAGAAAGAGAGAGAGTTTGTCAGCGTTTTGCTGACAAATGTCATCATCTCTAGACTGATCTCTGCTACTGATTATTTTCACTATGGCTAAAAATATTGGGAAATGAGATGTGCTTAGTGAAACCATAGGCATTTTTTCTTCGTTAGGTAGATTACATTGCAGTTTGGTAACAAAATCAACTTGGAAGTGTTTGAAAGCAGTCTGGTTTGGTAATGGTCCTTGTGTTCAATTTCTGATGCAGAGGATGCTGTCTATCTGGACAATGAGAAAGAAAGAGAAGAATATGTCCTGAATGATATCGGGGTCATTTTTTACGGAGACTTCAATGACATCAAGAGTAGAAGCTGGAGCTATGGTCAGGTGAGCCGCTTAGAATTTGTCATTGTCAAGGGCGTTTTTAGTTAATATATTTTTTTTGTCACATACATTACTGCAGGGTGCCATACATCGATATTAGACAGGTACAATTTCCTGCTTTTCAGGATCTAAGACTCCAAGACAGAAGGCATTGGAGTAGAGACTTATAAAGACAACTGCATAATTTATCAGCTGAAACCACATATCTTCCTCTGATGACAAATGTGGCAGAGATCAGAGATTCTGTGGATGTCATGGCTCCAATTGAGAAATACTTTGGCATCTTAGTATAATGAAATCTCATTAAGTCAACCTAGAATGGATTGAAAACCTCATTTTCTTATTTTTTTTAAAAAAGGTGTTTTGATAACAATGCAAAGAACACTGCAAGGTGTGTGTCTGACTAAAAGAAAAACTTAGAAAAATTATTAGTCTGAGATGCCACTAATTAAAAAAGAGTATTAGCATTTTTATCAAGGAAGGGCCATTGGACTTTTACATAGACACATGTTATCAGCTGCAACCTCAAGTTACTGTCTAGATATAAAATAGCAAATGGTATTTCCTTAAGATATTCAAGAATTCAAACTTTCAATTTGGTGTCTTTAACAATGGTGCAGATGAATAATATTTTGCCACATTTCCATACACGAATGCCTGGTCTATGATTCAAAATGCTTTTTTTGTTTGTTGTTGTTAGCACTACAGGAAAAGGTGAATGTATAATTTCTCAGAGATTCCTGGCTGAGATGACTGTAACTGTGCATTATTTTTCTGAGTATCCAGAAAACCTTGGAATCTCAGAGATTCCACAGAACCTGACTACAACAAGTCACATGATACATTCATAACTTCTGGTGCCTTGCTTTGACCTCCATATGGGATTTCCATATGTCTTTCACCCTCAGCCCCAGGCTGACCATTGGGACTCATGTCATGAACTCTTATTGCCACCAGCCAGCTTTGTGACAAGCTTCACCCTAACTCCTGAGAATGCTGTATCTAGTGTCCAGGCTTGCCCACCTATGTTTCTGATATCCTGCCGAGCTATGATTTATGTTTGCTTGCCTTGTTTTTAGATTCTTTCCTGGCTCCCCAGTTAAAAGCCCTCTCCTTCCTCAGAGACATCGCCTTTGACTACTGTCTGTTGTCCAGTGCCTTTATGCTAGATCCCCATTTTCTAGCCATAAGGTGATGTCTTAGTCTGTTTTCTGTTGCTATAACAGAATACCTGAGGCTGAGACTTTATAAAGGAAAAAAAATCTATTTAGCTCATGGTTTTGGAAGCTGAGAGTCCCAGGTTGGAAAGCCCCATCTGTTCAGTCTCTGGAAGGTCCCCCTAGGCTGTATCACAAGATGAAGGAGAAACAAAAAGAACTAGCCATGTACAGAAGGGCCCAGGCACATGGTGTGGGCTTGCTTTATAACCTGTTCTCACAAAAACTAACTCACTTGTGAGACTGTTTATGGCCCTAACTTGACTCTCTTCGGATAGCTAATGGGGGGAAAGTTATCAAGGTAAGTAGAAAGGAAAATAAGGAGACAGGGTCAGGGTGCTCCTAGCCAGCATGCCTTCAGGTAGGCACCCTTGATCTCAGGCCCTATGGCTACCATCATTCAAAAGAGACCATTAGTTTAAGTCTTTCAGCCACAATAATCAGCCATACCCGTTGCTTGCAGAGATTCAGGGAATAGTGAACTCTGTAAATAGTTCTTTAACTCAAGAGCCGCTAGCATGTTCACAAACACAACAGAGATGTGTGGCTTATGAGAACCAGAATAATGAGTTCTTTATTTATTTATATAGCTGAAAAACTGGTGGAAATACAGATTACTGCACCCAGTGCATCAGTTTGAGGTACCCCCCAGAGTTGATATTCTAACCAGATTTAGTACAGAAGGAGTTGGTAATGAGCCAGAAAGATGGTGGTCTCTGTCACCAGTACTCAGGTCGGTGACATGCAAAGTTCCTGTATTTAAAGTTGTCTCCTCTCGCTGTGTCCTACAGTGTAGGCAGAGACTCCCCATCTGGACAGCTTATTATTATTTGGCCTTTATTCCTCTCAAAGACAATGCTGGTGTCCCTGGGGCCAGCATTCCTTCTAAGGAAGCTGAATTGGCTCATGGGCTCTGCCCACAATAATGCTATCTCCCTGCTCTAAGCCTAAGATATTATCTAAGTGAAACTCCCTTGGCCCTGAGGTCATCAAAGGGATATCTTAGAGGACAATTGCTATGTGCAGCCTCCTTCTATTGGGGGTGTAAGCTAAGTGGGCCTGAAGTACCTTTCTGTGACACACCTTAGAGCCACTTATTTTCAAGACACATAAGAACTCGTGTTACTTCCAAGGTCTAAAGACTTCCCAGTGACTCTGTCAATCAGTCCTTCCTTCACCTGCAGTCATATCTTGGATAGCTCTTTTAAATTAACTTGTACAATTTTTCAAAGAATTTCGAGTCAGCTCATGACCCTTGGACACATCTGCTCTCTAGTAGTTCTTTTGTATTTCTAGCGTCCTTTGATGTTCCTCTGTACGTCACTGGAAAAAAATTTTTATAAAGAACTTCTTTCTTCCACTTTAGCAGTTCATACTAAACATTCTGGGAGATCACTGTGTAGAAAATACACATTTTTTTAGGCACTAAGTTGTGATTTTATTTATTTTTATTTTCTCATAGAGACTTTTTTTTTAATATCAGAGATTGAACCTGGGGGTGCTTAACCACTGAGTCACATTCATTCCTAGCCCTTTTTTATTTTTTTTATTTTTAAGACAAGGTCTTGCTAAGTGACTTAGAGCCTCACTACATACGTAGCTGAGGCTGGCCTCAAACTTGCAATCCTCCTGCCTTAGCCTCCGGAGTCTCCAGAATACAGAAACTATCTTGTTTTAAGAGTGGTTATTAAGTAGCTTCTCGTTTTTCCCCCAAAAATAGTTTGAAGATGGCATCCTTGATGCTTGTTTGTACGTGATGGACAGAGCACAAATGGACCTCTCTGGTAGAGGGAATCCCATCAAAGTCAGCCGGGTTGGATCTGCAATGGTAAGCAACGTCTATTGATGGCTGAAAACTTCCACATGCACCACTCACCTCAGCATAGATGTTGGTTCATTAAAAGCCGTTGAAATAGCAACTCACACTTAATAGACTTTTATTTGTGACACTCTGACTTATGACACCCTGCATAGCTCTTGACTTCTCTGAGCTTGTCATGTGCTGTAAAACAAAAATTTTATCTCAATACTGTATGTTTCTTGGGCTCTAGTCAAATGCTGATGGATATCATCCTATTGCACAGTTATCCTTAAGAACCTCTTGCCTGGCAACTAAGAACTGACTTAAAAAAATACATCAATGACTAATCAAAGGGTCAATCAATCAAACATCAAGGAGCACAAAGATGTACAAGACCCAGATTTTCTCCACATTTACACTGGTGTTAAGAGTAAACAATAAATAGCTCTATAGAATTCTAGCCTCTATAGCTGTGATATCTCACCGGAGCGCTTTATTGCTTATGAAGTGGGTGTCAATTCTGCCCAGTCATCTAATAAGGTAGGTGCAATAGGTATTCCCGTGCCATTTTAAGGAAGCAGGGTGATTTCAGTTTGATAAAAACGAAGCTTCCACTAGAATTCAGGTTTATTAACTCCAAAGCTAGACAGGTGCTACATTTCATGCTACTCTTTGTAGGATATCGTGAGATGTCTTTGAGGATGCAGAGATCCTGCAGTGGGATGGCTGAAAAGGATAAAGAATACCCATGAGTGGGAAGCTTGGAGCCAGGGTTAGAAGCAGATTAAATGGGACCCTGGGTACTCATACGCCAGCATACAGCTCTTGGTGGAAAAAACATATGTATCACATTTGGTTCAGGAGCATAATATTCCTGAAAAAAAAAATCTTAAAACAGGCTCTATTTCATACAAAGACTGAGAATTTTGATTTTAGCAATGTCCTTAAGTTTTATAAAACATTCTCCCTGAAGAATTTTATCTTTGAGTTGAGTTTATATATTCTTTTTTTTTTTTTTTGAGGGAGAGGGGGTTACTGGCGATTGAACTCAGGGGCACTCAACCACTGAGCCACATCCCCAGTCTTATTTTTATTTTATTTAGACACAGGGTCTCACTGAGTTGCTTAGAGCCTCGCTTTTGCTGAGGCTGGCTTTGAACTTGCAATCCTTCTGCCTCAGCCTCCCCTGAGCCACTGGGATTAGAAGCGTGTGCCCCTGTACCCAGCTATATATTCTTTTGATTTAAACAAAATCAGTATTGCTGACATACAAATATTAGTCCAAGGATGATATGGCATGTAATTTCTTATGGTGGTTTCTATTTTTTCAGAACTAAGTTACTTGTAAATTTAGGACATATGAGGACATAAAAAGTGGAGGTGGTTTTAGGATGAGGGTGCAGCTCAGTGGTAGAGTGTGTGTTTTAACCTGGGTCAGGCCCCAAGTTCAATTCCAGCACTGAAATAAATTAAAAGGTGGCTTTGTTTTCTGTTGTTAGTTATACTACATAATGAAAATACAATGAGTTCTAAAGATTTTGGAAATATTATACTAACCATGGATAGCAATATATATTAGACCTGCAATATATATTAGATAACTATTTTTCCTACTTCAAAAAAATATTTTTCACTTTTTTCTCTTCTTAGAAGTTACCACAACAAGTTTGCAGTGGGAAGGGAAGAGCTAGGAGTTATTAAATACAAATGAATTCCTTCCTAAGCGATATCTAATGGCATGGCTCTCATCCTAAGCTTACTCACACATTGGGTATATTTTTACAAATCCAGAAATCCCTGAAACACAAGTCAACACAGGAGGAAAGCGGAAAGGGAACATCTAACATAATGCTGTCTCTAGTGGCCTCTGGCCAAGCAGAAGTTGTTAGGTATGGAATTAAGCCCGAAATGCTATTGCAAATTGCCTTGAAATATATTTTTTTTTAATTACAAACAGCCTATGAAGTTCTAATTTGGAAAATGTTTATCCCCAGTTACAAGGTTTGGAATTAGAGAGTCTGTCTGGGCAATGGTTTGGCTCTGGTTGGTTTTGGCTTTTGGAAGGGGAGACCATGTATGTTAAGGGGTAGAGCATCTCTACTCTTACCTGACCAATTTTAAGCCACATCTCTAGTTCCTTATCCTTGTTCACACACAGAGAAATTGTGATGGTTTGCAAAACCCTTTCACATCTATGTTCTCCTTCAATCCTTGCAACAGCTCTGTGAGTCGTTCCAACATCTATTCGGTTGTGGTGATTTTTAAAAACTAAAATATTGAGCCTCCAAAAAGAGAAAACAACCCTAAGAAAAAAGTCTCAACTGGTTTTTAATCCTTCAGGCCGTTGGGCTCCTGTTCGCAAATCCTTGAAATTCAAAATTTCGGAAGTGAAATTTCATGAAATTTGATATTTCTTAAAATCATGATAATTCTGAGTGCAGTTAAACAAAGATCTCGGGGAGGGGAAACCCTTCAAATTTCTCAAAGGTTTGCCTTAAAATCTGAAAAGTTGTATTTAGAAAACCCAGCAAGAGCTCTGAGTTAAAGAGTCTAGCAGGAATCCAGATTCACAGGAGGACAGGCCTCTGGATGCTCTCCGGGAATGAGGCCCAGGCTTCAGGAGCAACAGAGCTTGATGCACCAGGTGTTTTTGTTTTTATCCTGAGTCCCTCTCAAATGCCTCACAGCCTGTGGCAGAGTCTGGAATTCCTCTCATAGAAAAACCAACTCTCAGAAAGAGATGCATGTGACACACCAATCCTCCCGGAGGTGAGACACAGTGACTTCAGTGCATGCCAAGACCAGGGCAATGGCAGGCAGACTTTCCTAAGAGCAGCCGATGCCAGGAAGGAATGGGCACAAACAGCCCTGCCCTAGTTGGGTACCTGAAGGAAATGGAGCTGAGTAGGGGCAAGAAGCACATGACCTGGGACCCTCGGACACCTTGACTTACGGTGGGCATGGCTGATTCTGGCAGCCGTGAAGTTTATCATGAAGTGTTCTTTAAAAGCAAAGTAACAGTAACCCAAAATAACAGAGGCAAGGAAACACTGTGCATGGTGCTAAAAAAGCACAGAGAATGACTGAAACTGTGCAGACTTTCTAATAACAATCATATGCACTTGGATTTTAGGTGCACAGTCCCCAGCTAAAAACCTTTATGGTCCAGTGTACATGACCTTGACTAATCCTTGTGAGGCCTCAGATGTCAGTAGCTCCTTCTCCCATCCACACCAGTTGTGACACCCCAAGATGTCTTTGGATATTGTAAAATGCTCCCTTGGGGTAAAAGGTCATTCCTAGTGAGAACCCCAGCATTCAGCCCCTCTTCATCTCAGTTTTCCTGGCTGTGAAACAGAAATGACATTTTCTCCTGGCCTGCGTAGAGGACTAATTTGTTCAAAACCTGCTGGTTGTATTCTGCTAAGGAAGAGACAGTGGAGACAGCATTGCATACAAAGGACCAGGCCCCATGTCAGGAGATAGGACCTTGGACCTTGGATCTGTTTCTGCTGCTAACATAATATATGAGCTGGGGCCAATAACTCAACTACAGGGTTCTCTTCTTCTTGAAAATCAAACTTTGTCTCTGTACTCAAATCACATTTGTAATTTCCATTGACAGCAAGAATTTCGTTTTTTTTTCTTTAATTCTTCAAAACAAAGTTCTCCTTTCTTCCGTTTTTCTCCCTTATACATTCAGTATACCCCTCTTATGGTGGGTTGCTGTTACTTTGCTTTCAAATAGAAGTAAGAAAACTTCATGATAATCTGGACACCCTTGGACTACTGGACTTTCCCAAGAGAAAAAAAAAAAATCCTGTAATCCCCTTGTCTGGGGATTGGGCCTGAGGTTTTTATAGCCTCACCTAAGCCAATTTTATTTAGGCTTTTCTAAATACCGATTTGTGCATTTTATAAAATCTATACTGAAGATTTGTTTAAGAGAGAAAAGGGGGAAAAAAGAGGAAATTAGAAAAAAATAAAAAGAAGAAGCTTGTCCAACGTTGTGCTTCTTCTCTTCAATTGCACCCCTTGATCGCTGTCTCCTTTCCACCTCATTTCTAATGTGACAGTCTCCACCAAGAAAATTACCAGGGAATGTGCCAGGAAATGAAGTTAAGGAGGATGCTTTGTGCCATCTGAAAATCCACTTCACTCACATGCCATTAGTAAAGCATGCCAGCCCCAAATTGCTATGAAGCCACCAGACGTGGATTCTGAGCTCCCCGTCATACTATCAAAACGCTTCTGCCCTGACAGGTGACAAGAACAGCCTGGTCCTGGGGGAGGGGGTGGCAGTGATAATACCCCGTCATTACTGCTGCTGGTTACCTGTCCACGCCGGCTTTGCCCCGTGACTAATTGGATTTGGCAGGAACCGTAGGCAGAGCTCTTTCCCCAGAGAGACGCAGTTGCTGCTGCAGGGGCCTCTGCTACTGCAGAGAAGGGCTTGCTTCGTCACCGTGAACCCTCTGAGCCTCTCACCTTCATGCCCACTTGTTCCTCTGTATGGTGAGATTTTATCCATAAAAGAAGAGCTGTGTTGAAAGGAGCACACGAGATCTGGAAGATTCTCCAGGGGACTTTTTGATGAGGAAAGGAGAGGCCTTGGGAAGGGATGTCATTCACTCAAGGTCACACCACTAAAAATAAAATGGCTGAGCTGGAACTAGATATTGCCCTTGCTCTCAGGCCGTATGGCTTTAGAAGGCTCCTACCAACACATGATGACAAATAACACAGCTCTCTATCGAATTGAGCAGCTGTCTCATAGAAAAGAAAAAGCCCCCAAGCGATTGAGCTCAGAACAGGTAGGTGAATTTCAATAAACAGGAATAAACGAGGAAAGGTGTAAATCAGAAGATTCCAGATAGAAGAAGTCAATGGGTGCCTTGGAAAGAGGTCCCAAAAGGATTAGGTACCACATGTGGTATAATGGTGCTGGTGGTGAAGATAGCAGTGGTGGTGGTGGTGGTGGTGATGGTAGGTGATGGATGGTAGGTTTTTTCTTTCCAGCACCATGGTGGTGACCATATGGTTACAATGGTGGCAAGCGTGGTGGTAATGGTAAGGATTAATGGTGGTGGCAGCGGTGGCAATGGTAATGGTGGTGGTAGCAATAGTGGGGTGATGGTCATAATGATGGTAGTGGTGGTGGTGATGTTGATTATGGTGATGTTGGTAGTGGTGGTGATGATTGTGATGGTAGGAAAACACTCACCCACTCGGTCATTCATTCAACAAGTATTTATTGAGCCTTAGCACTACCCATCTGGGCACAAGAGCCCAGTCGTGAACAAAACATTGTTTCTACGTCGACAGACTAGTAAATAGAAAACTTCAACATGATATAGCAAATTCTCTTGTGGAATTAAACATACGATTGTTTAGGAAAACAAATCTCTCAAATTTAGCTCAAAGTTTCCCCAGGACTAAACCCTGGCCTAATGAGTGTTGAGATATTGAATCAAAAGATAGAGGAATGGCTAACAAAGACCCATAGCAATAATAAGCCACACTATTATTCAGAGAAGCCCCCTCTCCACAGTGGAAATTATATCCACGTTGTCAGTCACTAGAGCGTAGTAAGGGTATATATCGATTTGCTCCTCTTGGGACTTGTGTGTTTTGCAATTCAGAAAACACAAGGTTGCCACAACTCAAATTTGTCCCATGGGGTCCCAACACCCACACTTGCTTGATTCCTTGAAACTCTATTTTGATTCAATTATAGTGATTTAAAAAAAAAGATGATATTAATGGGGGGGAATTTGAAGGTGGTAGGGAAGAAAATGTCAATATAATTACATATTTTAAAATTCCAGGGCTTTCCACTGTTGCCAGCCAGGACTTTCCAGCTTCTCTTGAGGTGTGCACGTTTATTTTTAACCCTAGTCTTTTGCTAATATCGAACCATGGTGCCATCATTAATCCCCATTAATACCTTGTTCTGACTGTGCCTTTGGGGAATTAACTCAAGATTGAACTTTTTTAACCAATCGATGTTCTGCGTACTCTTTAGTGTTACTAAAAAGAACTTGGACTCCAGCTAGTAAATCAAACTGACCACAACTGGAGGCAGGTCCTGAGTTCTTCCAGAGCCCAGGACAAGATGCATAGCTATACACCTTTGAGACCAAATGGGTTTCATGGCTTCTGATTCTCCAGCACCAGTGATCCCACAGATAAACTGAAAGTAAGGCTAGTTTCCCTTTGTCCATCTTTTCTACCTTTTCCCCTGAACCAGTATTTAGAAAGGGTTTTTTTTTTCTTTCCACACATGAAAAAGACAGTCATGCCCACACTGCTTTGAGTTGTTGCCTCGCAACTCCACAGGGAATTTACTACAAAACCATGTTTTGAACAGTTTTTCCTCTAGTTGTTTACTTGCCCATCTTGAATGGAAAGCTGAACATTCAGAAGACTTCTTCATGCAACAAACCTTCATTTAAATTATTCAGATTGCATTTAAAATTTTGCTTGAGTTAGAAATTCCACATCCTGAGTCATTCTGAATGAACTTCCGAGTCAGAAATAAATACATAAACTCTCCTCGCTGATCATACCATTCACCGCAGTATGATTCCCTAACAGTTTTCATTTTAAAAATACTTTCAAATGTATGAAGCAATGTCTAACTGCTCCTTTGGTTCAGAAGACAACCAACCCCTGCCTCCTTTCTTGGAATGAACGTCAAAGAAATCTGAGGACTCAGGTGGTCGGTGGCCATTGTCTCCAACCTTTTACCACCAAGGAACCTTTTCCCCATTTCACGGAATGAATCTTGTGTCTATCAAGAAAAGCATGATTACGTAATAGTAATTTGTTTTCCCATTTCATTCTGTGCCTGGTTTATGTAATTGCCCACCAGAACTTCCAGTGGTAATGGCGGTGGTAATGATCAGTGCCACCATCATCAGTGCCACCACACTGATGTAATTCAGTGCCACCTTTGGGAGAATGAACATACAACCTCTGCTTGGTGTTTTGTAAGAGTGATGATGGATCACCAACTTACTAACTTGCTGGATCCTAGAAACCAAAATTCCCAGGTTGATGGCCATTGTCAGATGGAGGCTCCAGGGTAGAGTCAAGGCTCCTGCCCAGAGTTTCTGTGTCTCAGATCTATTGACTTTTATTTGAGGTTATTATCGTCTGTCTCCATGGTTCATGCCTGGGTGTCAGGGAAGACATTCCTCAGTTTGGAATGGCAGAAAAAGGAGAGGCCTCTGGTGGTGTTTGTAACCATTCAAATGGCAACACAACTCAATCTGTAGGAGCTCCCATGGTGGCCACCTTTGGAGAATCTTCTGATTAGTAGAAAGGTTATGGCAGTCCAATATAGTAAAATACTAAATTACCACTTATGAAATGATTTTTTAAAAAATCCTAACTTAGAGTCAAAGTACTCCTAAAAATCGAAGGTATTTCTGTAATTCCTGAATGACCATGGAAATCCAATGATGAAGGGGAAGTCAGAACAACTCTCCTACATTTTTTTTTTAATTGAACCCATAGGTGCTTTACCACTGAGCTACATCCCCAGCCCTTTTTAGTTTTTTAGTTTATTTTTATTTTTTTTTTTTTAATTTGGAGACAAGATCTTGCTAAGTTTCTCAGGGCCTCCCCAAACTGCAGACGCTGGTCTCAAAATTGTGATCCTCTTGCCTCAGCCTCCTGAGTTGTTGGGATTACAGGCATGAGTCACACTACACCCTGCATTTAATACATTTCTAACAAAACATGATACCATAAGGTCACCGTATTCACCAGGGATTCTCATTTCTGTTTATTAAAGATTTTCAACAATTTCTTTGGAAGCCAATGGAAAAACAGAATGTCCCTAACAGAAATGATCTTTACAGACACTATTGAGAAATCACATCCGTCCATAAATAACCACTGTGCAGATGAAGAGACTGAGGTATCAGGAAGTTGAGTAACTTTATCCAAGGTCACAGGTGGCACTGGAGATGATATCTGGCTGCCTGATCCCTCTGTTCTACCCTCAATGTTACATTTCCCCTGGATTTGCCCTATTCCTGTCCTCTCTCCATATCACATGAGCTCCTTGGCTACAAACATAATGCCTTTTATGTACTCTGTCTGGTTCAATCACGCTCCTTTAGGTGGGAGGAAATGAGGGACAGTGAGCCGTTTAGACCTCATTTTTTTTCCTCTCTGGTAAAAGCCAGAAATGTAATGAAGTTTCCATTATGTGGGCAAACAGCTTGGTTTCTCAATTATTAAGGTTACATTTCTTATGCCTGTTCTTCCCATATTTTTTGGAGAAAAACAGACATTTATTACAAGCCATCTCTCGAATGTGATAATCGTAGTCAATCTAAATGTCTTGCTTTCCCTGAATTGCTTCCTGGAATGAGGTTTCAATGCAGCATCTATTTTGTAATCACCCAGGCTATTTCTGAAACACGGGGGTGCTTGCTTTTCAGCACTCCCTCCAAGCTGTGGAGCCGAAGCTGCGCTGATCTCCTGGGACAAATGTCCCCAGGATAGATGGAGAGTCTGCAGTAAAGCCAGAGAGGTCCAGAGGATATGCCCTTCATGCACTTGGGGTTTCTGTCTCTTCCTTCTCTTTCCTACCTTCACCTCCTTCCTCTCTTGCTCCATATTTTTCCCTCTCCCTTCCACCCACACCTGTCATTCAAATATCACCAGAGACCGGTCCTGGACCAACCAGCCCTACACCATGCAGCAGTGATACGGCAACGAAAGAAAGAAGACAGCACTTGGAGCTTGCAAACTCTCAGTTTCTCTCTTGGCCCACTTTTGGCTATTTCTGTCATGATTGTCAATTAGTAAAATATACTGAGGCCAAATGAGAATCCTCGGTTACTGAGAGAGACACAAGTTAATCGTCTCTTGTTGCAATGATTATCATGAAAAAAATGAATGACTCATGGACATGTACCAAAGGATAGTTGATAGGAGTAGTTATATGTATCACAATGCAGATTAAGGTTAGTTCACGTTGTTTTTTTTAAATTAAAGTTAAATTTACATGTACTAAAAAGCATGGATGCCAAATGCACAAATCAATGGGTTTGGGTGGGGAAAATCACCACCCCAATCAAAATATAAACATTTCCATCTGTTGGAAATTTCCCTTGTGCTTCTGCTAGTCAATCTGCATCCCCACAGACAACCACTGGTCCGATTTCTTGCAATAGATTAGATTTGTCTGTTCTTAAACTTCACATAAATTGATTCATACAATATGTATGGGGCTGGTCTTTTTACTCAATCAATGGCTGCACATTTTTAAAAATTTTATCCTATTACAGATAGTATTTTATTGTATCAAGTGTCATGATCTGTCCATCCACTCACCTATTGATGGACATTTGAGATATTTCCACTTTGGAGCTATTACAAATAAAGCTACTATGAAAATTGTTGAGTGATTTTTTTGTGTGTATATGTTTTCATATGTCGGGAGTACTAGCTAAAGATGGCATGTCTAGATCATAGCATATGTATATGTTTCATTTTATAAATATATGATAGTTTTCCAAAAAGTTTCCATCATTTGATATTCCTGCCAGCAAGGTATGAGAATTTTGGTTATTTCCACAGCTTCATCTGTTCTGGGTGATTTCAGCCTGCATAATTTTAACCAATCCAATGGGCACAGAATGGTATCCAGTTGTTATTTTAATTTTCTTTACTCTGATGAGTAGTGACATGGAGCACTTTTGCATACATGTATTGCCCTTTGTGGATCTTTTTCTGGTGTGGTGTCTTTTCGAGTCTTTTTCCCCATTCTGATTGGGTTATTTGTATTTTTATTGGTGAGTTATAGCTGCTCTGTGTACATTTTGAATGTGTGTCCTCTGTCAGATATATTTAGAGGATATTTCTCCCCAGACTCTGGCTTGCAGGTACATTTTCTAAATGGCATATTTTAAGAACTAGTTTAAAAATTTTATGAAGTCAATTTTTAAATTGCTTTTTCAATTTTTTTAGGTTTTTTTTTTTTGGTTGTAGGTGGACCCAATAACTTTATTATTTTTTTTTTTGTGGTACTGAGGATTGAACCCAGTGCCTCATGCATGCTAGGCAAGTGCTCTACCACTGAGCCACAACCCCAGCCCCTCGGTGGTTTTATGTTTGTTTGTGCTAGGGATCGAACTCAGGACCTTGTGGGGGTTGGACAGGTGCTCTACCACTGAGTCACACACCCTGCCAATTGCTTTTCAAAAATAGTTCGTGCTAGAAAATGTTATTTTAACAAGTCCTTGCTTTCTTTTCAAAGCTTTCTAATGGAGTTTTTACATTTTGACCCATCTTGAGTTATATATCTGTGTGGTATGAAGTAGGGGGTTCAAGGTTTACCTTTTTCCCAATGTATCTATTTATTCTGGTGCCATTTGTTAAAAACACTATTGGAAAGGTTTTCATTTGTTGGAAAAAAAATTATTTGCGCCACTGAATTGTTTTGGTGACTTTGTTGAAAATCAGGTAACAAATATAAGTGTGACTGTACTTCTGGACTCTCCTGTTCCCTGGGGTTTTTGTCGATTCTTATACCAATTCAACCCAGTATATCGATTACTGGGTTGCTATAGTAAATCTCCAAATCAGGTAGTTTTTCAACTTTGTTCTTTTTCAGTATTGCTTTGGTTACTCTGGGTTCTTTTCATTTCTATACAATTTCAAGAACTTGCCAATTTCAACATGTCGGTTGGCGTCCAAACTGACCCACTGAGGTGACCTCGTAAAGAAATATTAAAAGATGACCTCTACCCATCCTCCAGTGATATCATGTTCATTCATTCAGCAGAATTTATTGAGTGCTATTCCTGGGAATACAAAGACAAAAGAGCATGGGAACTTCCTTCCTTCCTTCTCTCCTTTCAGGAATATACGATCTGGTAATGGAAACAAAGACGACCACACCAATGACATAATATGATCCTCCTCTTGCCACACCCTAATTGCCTACACTAACAGCCATTTAATCCATATCAGTGGATTGATCCACTGACTAGGATCTAATCCACCTCTCGGGATCTCATCATTTTGCCTCTGAAAATCCTTGCATTGTCTCACACGTGCGCTTTGGGGGAACATCTCATATCGAAACCATAACCAGTGCCATGTGAGCACAGAGTCAGGACATCAAAGAAATAGAAATTTCCAGAGTGAAACCAGCCGAGTGTTAAACAGTCAATAGGTTCCTGACCAGGAGAAGAAGGGGTTTGCGGGTGGAAGGGCATTCATTCAGGAGAGAGCATGACATTTCCAATAATAATACCAAGGGGAGAGCAGCTTGCTGAACCCAGCACTATGAAAAGTGCAGGAGCAGGTGGATGGCTTTCTTTTTCTTGGGATCACGTGTGTGACCCTGTCTATTGTTAAGTGTCATTGAAAGCCCTGAAAGAATCAAGGTTGAGGAGCTGGGCAAGGGAGAAAATAGGATGACTGCCTCCCTATTTCTTTTCTCTTATGTGAATTTGCTGGGATGCCTGTCCATGGAGTTACCCAATAGAGCACCTCATCTGCAGGCCTCTCCCCTCCTATCCCTGCTGCAGGACTTGGTCCATCGCAGGGCAGCACAAGAAACAGATAGCTGCCTCCCAAGACTAATGGGTTTCCAAATTTTATTTTCTAGAATTGTTTTCTAAAATATCGATTGAACCCAAGTACACAAAAGAGAAAGGTTGGAGCAGCTTTTCTTGTAGCAAAGTGGTGACTACAGCTGCCCCCACCAAACTCAGTCCTCTCCTGCTTCACCCTCCAACATGGTAAACACGGAGGTTCATTACAAAATCCCAGAGTGTCATGGAGCACAATTGAACATCCCCTCTCCCACTTCCACCTGTGATTAAGAATGATCCCCACCAGACTGTAGCTGGGGACTTGTGGTTCACAGAACCATGGAAGGATTTTTACAAGTAATAATTCTCCTTTCCAAACCTAAGTTTATGCTTTAGAAGCTAACGCATGCTACCCCAAATTTATATCCAATCGTCTTTGAGAAACTATTACAGATAAGATTAGGTATAAAAATTGGTTTTTTATAGAATTTTTTCTTATAGAGAAATCCTAGTCTTTATGAGAAAATCACATTAAAATTTAACAAGATATAATAGATTTATAACAGAGAAAAGTCATTTCATCATAGCACACAAAAGAAAAAAGTATATTTACATATTTAAAAATCACTGTGCAAAATGTAAGTGTCTGTACTACAGGAAATTAGAAAAATAAGAAATGCCACTTTTTTACTTGCCAGTATCAACTTAAAATCTACTTAAGCCCCCATGACCAAAACTGGAGAGAAGTCCACTGTGGGTCATGCTTTAGGGTTCTTCCTATTCCTTTAGATTTTACTGAAATCCATGCCTTATTCTTGCTCTAGGGTGGAGGTCTACCCCGCATGAATGCGAACCAGCTCAGAAGTTCAGGGCAGGCCAAGCATGACCAGTTCTCCTAACTCTGTCCCATTCACCAAGGGCCTCGTACCCACAAGGCACTGCGTTTCTACATTTCCCACATTTCCCCAGGAAGAACCCTACCTCCTCCATGACTGAGCCTCCCTTTTTAACCCTCAGACCATTGCCGCTGCCTCTCCCCATATTTGAACAAGCCCAATTTCATCCCTCTGGGTCGACCTAAGCCTGGAAAGCAAACCAGCAGCCCACACCACTGGGCACTTTCTCTGATGCAGAAAGGATATTGGAGGGCCTGGCTTATTTCACTTAGCACGATGTTCTCCAGTTTCATCCATGTACCAGCAGATGTCATGATTTCATTCATTTAGTGTGCCAGAGTAAAACTCCCCTGTGTCTAGGTACTACGTTTCTGTTATCTAGATGGACACCTGGGCTGGTTCCATAACTTGGCTATGGTGAACTTCACTGCTACAAACATGCACGTGACACTATGGTGCACTGATGTCAGTCCTTTTGGAGTGGGACAGCTGGGTCATATGATGGCTCTAGTCCTAGTCTTTTGAGGAATCTTCATACTGATTTTGAGTGTGGTTGTACTAAATTGCACCAACAATGTAAGTGCACTTTTTTCCCCTACATCCTTGCCGGCATGTTAATATTATTTGCATTCTTGATGATTTCCATTGACTGGAAGAAGACGAAAATCTCAGTGTGGTTTCAATTTGTATTCTTTAATTGCTAGGGATGTTGAATTTTGTTTCATCTATTTGTTGACCATTTGTATTTCTTCTTTTGTGAATGTCTATAAATGTATGTTTGTTTAGTTCTTTGAAATTTATTTAATGAGTTATTTGGTTGTTTATTTTTTCCTTGGTTTTTGATTTTGTGTGTTGTGTTGTGTGTGTGTGTGTGTGTGTGTATGTGTTAAGTTTTTTGTGTTCTTTATATATTCTAGATATTAATGCCTGGTCAGAGGAATAGCTGGAAAATATTTCTCTCCCACTCTGTAGGCTTTCTCTTCATGCTCTTATTTCCTTTGCTGTGCAGAGGTTTTTAAATTGACATCACTCCACTATGGATTCTTGGTTTTATTCCTTGAGCTTTAGGGTTCTTGTTAAGGAAGTCAGTGCCTATGCTGATATATAGAAGTATTGACCCTATATGTTTTTTTCTAGCAGTTTCTTATATGAAATGAAGTCTCAGGGTAAAACGGAGTTTGTCTGATCAAGGCACATATAGTTTGGCTCGTAACACTATAATAATTATATTTTAAATATTTTGAGGAACCTTCATACTACTTTCCAAAATGGCTGTACTAATTTACACCCCCAACAAAGGTGTGCAAGAGCTCTCTTTTCTCTACATCTTTGCCAACACTTTTTGTTCATCTTTTAGATTTCAGGCATTCTAACAGGTATAAGATTACATCTTGTTGTGTTTTTAATTTGCATTACCCTGATGATTAGAGCTAACAAGCATTGTTTAATATATCTGTTGGTCATTCTTCTTTTGAGAAATGTCTGATCACATCATTACTCATTTATTAATAGGGTTATTTGTTTTCTCTATATAGATTTCCTTATTCATTTTGGATATTGGTCCATTTTCAGATGTATGGTTTGCAAATGTTCACCCAGTGCATGGGTGATAATTAATAATAATATTAATTATCTCTTTACTCTGATGATTGTTTCCTTTGCCGTGCAGAAGCTTTTTAGGTGAACACATCCATTTGTCCATCTTTGTTCTTGTTGCCTGTGCTATGGGGGAGTCCTAAAATCCAAGAAAGATAACGTTGCCCAAAGAGATGCTGTGAAGCCTTCTCCTTATGGTTTCTTCTCCTAGTAGTTTTATACTTTTAGGTCTTATGTTTAAGTCTTTTACTAATTTTGAGTTGATTTTTATATGTTGTGTGACACAAAAAGGATATTATGATAAATAAGCCAGGCTCAGAAAGACAACTGCTATATGATCTTATTTACATAACGAATCTAGAAAAGTCAGTCTTATATAGAGACAGGGTAGGAAAAAAAAAGATCATTACAAAAGTCTAGGGAGGGAGTTGGGGAATGGGGAAAGGGAAGATATTGATAAAATGATGCAATCTTTATAGAATGATCAATTACATTGCACAGTGACCACAGTTATTGGTCCCCATGTCTGGTATATTTCAAAATTACTAACTGAATACATTTTTAACATTCTCACTATAAAAAAAAAAGATCAGTTATTGAGGTGATGGATGTATTAATGAGTTTGATGAAATCTTTGCATAATGCATACATAAATCAACACTTCATATTGTACTCATTAACATACATAATTATTATTTGTCAGCTAAAAATAAGTGAAAAGAAAAAATTCCTCAAAAGAATCAGCCCAAATTTTGTCAGCAAGAAGAAGCCATTGCTAATATTTTATTGACTCATTCCAACTAAATATATAGATATGTAAACAGATAAATATAGCTTTTAAATCATATAAAAGTATAAAAGCTTAAAGAGTCCTAAGTGTTTCCACATCCTTCCCAGTACTTGATATAATCAATCTTTTTCATTTTAGACTTTCTAATTAGTGTGTATTGTTATTGCTGTGGGGGTTTAATTTGCATTTTCCTGATGACTAATGGTGTAAAAGACATTTTGTTATATTTAATTGTCACCTAAATATCTTCTTTAATCTACTTATTTATTCAAACATTTTGCTTTTGTTTTAAAATTGTATTTGCTTTCTTATTATTATTGAGTTTTAAAGGCTCTTTACAGATTCTGGATGATGACCTTTATCAGATATATGATTTATAATTTTTTTTCCATTCTTATCTTTTCACTTTCTTTGAGGTGCCTTCCAAAGAGCAAATTGCACCTGTCCCCCCCACCTGCCCCCAGTAACTTGAACCCAGGGCACTTAACCAGAGAGCCACATCCTCAGCCTTTTACAATTTTTTTTTATTTTGAGACAGAATCTCTCTAAATTGCTTAGGATCTTGCTAATTGCTGAGGCTGGTTTTGAACTTGTGATCCTCCTGCCTCAGCTTCATGAGCTGCTGAGATTACAGGCATGCACCACCGCACCAAGCCAAAGGGCAAATATTCAAATATTCTTAATTCTTTAAAATTATCTGTTTATTCTAATTGGTTATACATGATGGCAGAATGCAATTCATTTCACATTACACTATAGAGCACAATTTTTCAAGTTACTGATTGTACACAAATATTCTTAATTTTGATTAAGTCTAGGATATGTGCTTTGATTATGAATCATGTTTTTACTTTTATGTCTAAGAAATCTTTGCCCATACCCCAGGACACATACATATTTCCTGTTTTCTTCTAGAAGCTTTATAGCTTTAGGTTTCATATTTAGATCTATGATCTATTTTTGAGATAATTTTTATATTTGGTACAAGGTATGAGTCAAAACTCATTTTTTTTTCCATGCGACTCTCCAATTACTCCAGTCCCTTTTGTTTAAAAGAGTATCCTTTGTCTATGAGATTCTCTTGCAACTTTGTCAAAACTTAGTTGATTGTACTTGTGTGGATTTATTTCTGAGTTCTCTACTGTGTTCCATTGATCCCTTTGTTTGTATTTATGCCAAATGGTGTCATGTTAATTAATTTAAAAGTATTACATTTAATTGTACTCCAATTCTATTTAACCTTATTAAATTTTACTTTTAATAGAAGAAAAAAACTGAGTCGCAACAGAAGAAATTGTTAAACTTCAAATAAACATTTCTTTGCTACAGGAGACGTTATTTCCTAGCAGATCCTCCTAAAGTTATTTACAAATTAAGAAAACCATTAAAAGAATAGAGTAATTATGTATTTGAAAATTACATTTTAATTTTAGATGGTGCAAATTAACTATGAGCGACCAACACATTAAAACATTAGCATTTTAATTCTTCTTCTCTTCTTCCCTCCCTGGTGCCTAATTTTTCCTATGGTGATTATTGTTTTTACATTATCAAGATTTCAAATTCATTCTGCAACTGTAATTGCCAGAGATGTTTAACTTTACGTGGATTTTTCTCACCACCCAATCTTCTGTCACAGTGTCTTTCTTTAATCCAATCCTTAATTGCCTCAATGTTACATTTCAAGCACTTTATGAGAGCTATCCTCTTCCCCATGATCCTGCGTGTTTGACAGTGTGTGCTGGTCATCTTCACCCACCCACGGCATCTGAGCTGTGCCAGGTGTCCTTGGGTCAACCGTTCTTGCTCTTAGGATGATGGAAGTACTAATTGGCAGGATTTTGTCGCTGGGTGGTACTGTGGAGGAGTCTGCAGGCAGGTGGATTGCTTCACTTGTTGCTCATTTCCTCTTTTGTCTAGGTAACTGAATTACTTATTTTGTCCTAAAGTCCAAATTGATTCACATTTCTAGGCAGTGAGCAAAAATAACTATGGAGCACAATATTGCACTAAAATGTATATATTCAGTTGTCCCCTCTATCAAGTAAAATGTTCTAAGGACACAAATCCTTATGTCACATCATCTTTGTCTTCAATAACTGTTAGCTTCTCTCTAGCATCATCTGCTTGCATTTTTCATTAGAATTTTTTTTAATTATGTCAAATTTGTCTTTTCTGTCATTAGTTTTATTTTTAGCGGTGCTTTTATTCCTGTTTCTTGTAGTTAATTACGTATTATTAGCCTTCCAATGATACAATTTGATCCTTAATTTGTTCCTTTAGAGCTGTGACCTCTTAAGAGATTGTGAGAAAATTCTTTGTGTCTCTTAATTGCTTTCCCTTTCTGTGTATAATTTTTTTTTCATTCTGTCTCTGTCTCTTCTCTACTTTATCCTTACCCCCTTACTGTATTTTTTCCTTTGGTTTGTGTTAATATTTGCCTAAACCTTCTCCAGGGATCCTATTTGCTCTGAGAGATGGAATCTTTTGTTGTTGTTGTTGTTGTTTACTTGTTTGTTTTGATACTACTATGCATCTTTATTTTTTATTAATTTTTTTATTTATATACGACAGCAGAATGCATTACAATTCTTATTCACACATAGAGCCCAATTTTTCATATCTCTGGTTGTATATGTAGTATATTCACACCAATTCATGTCTTTATACATGTATTTTGGATAATAACGTCACACTCCACCATCATTTCTAACCCCATGTCCCCTCCCTTCCCCTCCCACCCTGCCCTACCTAGATGACATTTGCAGGTAAATGGATGGAGTTAGAGAAGATAATGCTAAGTGAAGTTAGACAATCCCCAAAAAACAGATGCCAAATGTTTTCTCTGATATAAGGAGGCTGATTCATAGTGGGGTAGGGAGGGGGAGCATGGGAGGAATAGAAGAACTCTAGATAAGAGATGAAATCTTGACTCTCTTTTCAATCTGAGATTGGTTGGATTTCTCCTCTGAACTACAGTTTGAGGCCAGTGTGCTACATCCTCCCTACTCTTTAATACCCACAGAGAGACTGGAGAGAGAAAGGGAGATTATCTGAGAGGAAGGCAATCTTCATTAGAATTCTTGGACTCTGCCCTTTCTTTTAAGATTCTGTTGAATCCTCTCTCCAGAACTCATCCCCCTCAGTGGAGGTGTAGCCATTCCCATGGGGGATTCTCTTGGGCTTCTTATCATTTTCCCATCATAGCCCCAGAGTTTCCACCTCTTTTGAGGTGCAAACCTGTTTCCTATTCTCAACAAGCATTATTTCCACGATTCTGGTTGGAACAAGAAAAGGAATGGCATTTTTTAATTCAGCTTTTTTCTTTCCAGATTTTGAAAGATAAATTTTAAGCCTCAAGATTCTGTTGACTCACCCAGTAAGGAATTGATGGATCTGAGCTCTGCTGCCTGTCTGCTTCATTCCAAAATTCTTATTTTCTCTTGGCTCCAGGTTTTGAAGTTGATTGCATTGTGTTTGTTATGCCACTGAGGTTCCTGGTAATAATGGGGAGGAGGCTGTTTTTTCAAATTTCAAATTCTGTAGGAACGATGCGGGGGTCAATACCAGTGCAACCTTAATGAAATTAAATAATGCTTCTTCACATGGTCTGCTTGACCACTGGTAACCCAAGACCAAGACATTTCATTCTGCCATTGGTCAAAGACTGATATGACAATATAATGTCACAGCAGCCAACTGTGACATATCCTTGAAGTACCAGCATGCCCTTGAAGTGTCCCTCACATATACTCTGTTGTTTGGGGAAGGAGAGATTACTTTAACCCTTTCCATCTGTCACTTAAGATTTATCTCGTTCAGTATCTGAGCTCCTTAGAAATCAATGTTCTAATTAGAAAACAGTAGCTAATCTGGGCAAATGCTAATAAATGAGAGTTGTGATTTGTCTAGCAACAGGAGAAGCACTCAGCATTAACAATTAAAATATCTATAGAGAAGAGAGCTTTTTTTTTTTTCTTACTCTTCCCCTTAGCTGATCGAGTTCAGCCTTATGCTATAAATAGCTCTTATAATTTATGGCTATCTATTTGAAAACCAGTCCACAGTTTAGGAACTTTTACCTCTGGGATGCATAGATCCTATTCTGTTTCTCAATGATAAGGGAAAAGTATTGTGAGTTCAAATCTGGAGCTGCCTGCCCACAAAGACCAGACCACATTATAGTCTACCCACACTCTCCTGGGCTTCACTATCATACATACAGATATTTTAGTAATTGGTTTGTCTGCAAGAAGAATGACTGTTGGTGAATAAAGACAAAATGATGGGCTAAAAAACCCTTCTGAACCTCAGTCATTTCAGGGATCCACAGGCTAATGTCAAAGTTCACATCAAAGGCATGAATTTAGAACTGGCTGAACAGGTCTTTCAAAAACCACGAAAGTATATTTTTGTACATTGAATACATTAACTGAGTAGTTACCAGAACACTTGTTCACCCAACTGACGCCTGACCTGTCTGGATGGAGGGCAAAATAGTATGTTTAAATGGAATGGAATAGGGTTTTTCTAGATTGCACTCTGCAAAAGGACTCTCCTTGGGAAAAGTCACTTGGTGCTAGAGTAAACCTCACATTTTAATGGAGGGTGTGTTCTTCACAGAAGAAGGTGCTTGCACATCTAAGTGTCTTCTGTTAGTGTTTTCTATTCCATCCTATATTATTTACTTACAAGATACCCATACAGGGGTCCCTGAATCTGACAAATGGTTTTAGGACTCCAAGTGCTGTTTGAACTCTTTCCACCATGTTATGTGGATGACCTTTTCTGATTAGCTCACAATATCGTCTCCTCTACTAAACCTCTAGCATTATCACCCTCTAAACCAACTGATTACTCCCTCCTTTGGGTTCCACTCTACCTATATGTTTTTCAATCTAAATACCAGTAATTTTTACTTTCTTTCTTTTGGGGGGAGTGAGGAGGTAGCCAGAGATTGAACTTGGAGGCACTTGAGCACTGAGCCACATCCCCAGCCCTATTTTGTATTTTATTTAGAGACAGGATCTCCCTGAATTGCTTAGCACCTTTCTTTTGCTGAGGTTGGTTTTGAACTCATGATCCTCCTGTCTCAACCTTCCAAGCCGCTGGGATTACAGGTGTGCTCCATTGCACCCAGCAGTAATCTTTACTTTCATTTGATTGGTTTCTTGTGCATCTCTTCCAGGGACCTGGTTTTATTATTTTCAATGTACAATGCCTATATGCTTGTTGAATATACAAGAGATTACTGAACTACTTTGAAGCACCAATTCTTTGCTAATATTTGTTGGAATTCAGAAGGACATAGATTTTATCTTTGTTCTCTGTAAACTCAGGAGCCAGTGAGGAAGACAGATTCCTCTCCCACTAAATGCATCAAGCCAAGGAGAAAGGTCTGGGTAGGTGCTGAGGCTGTGCTCTTAGTTGGTGAGGCAGCAAATACATAAAAACTCACCATATTTCAATATTTCATGTATGACTTTCATAATCCAAATGCACAATATTCAAATCATATTTTGCATTGTTTGCTAAAATATTTTCAGCATAATCCAGACCTATGCTTCTCAAACTGCTGTACACACAAACCCCCAGTGGATCCTGTTAAAATACAGATTCTTTCTTGTTCAATAGGTTTGTTCAGGGAGAATTTACGGATTCTACTGACTCCAATAGAATGCCAAAACGGCTGGTCCACAGACCACACTTTGAGTAGCCAGGCTTTAAACAACATCATGTCAATTATAAAAATTATTGTCAATTATAAAAATTGTTGAAGTAGCACTCATTTTTAGAAAAAAAATCCCTCTGTTCCACCTAGACTCTTCTGACTATAATCAAATGTGATGAAAGTTACATCAAAAGAGGTAGATTCAGCAGAGCTCAGAGATACTGGCAGGTTGTCTCACAACTGATACTTCCTGGCTTTCTTTAGTTTTATTGGATAAACACAAAAGATCTTTGCACATGCACTTGAGGTCTGCTGTTCCTAAATGATTACAGTCTGTGTGGCAGAATTTTCTGTAATATTCCATCTTGCCACTCTCTGCCTAAATGTCCTCCATATCAAAAACATAGCATCCCAGAAATTCCTTTTAACAAAACTATAAAGCTTAAACCACTTTAAATAATCATTAGGAAAATGTTTTTTAATAAATAAAAAATCTCTATAAGTCACTCATGGGAATCTATTTTCCTATTAACCCACCATGGTTCTTGTGGTAACATCTGTTAGCTTGTTCAATTCTTTACTGCTCATCATAGAAGTAGAAGCCCATTAGAACACTGATTTCTCTTTCATCAGTTTTGAGTTCTTCTTCCACCAACACAATATCCCTTTGAGTATTTTTCTTTTGCAGTTCTTCCTCTGGTCAATCTCAACACTATTCTAGAACAAATCACATTCCCTAGGTATAAATTCTGCAAATCATAGGTAGAGAACTCTTCCTACCTGCCCCTCAGCCTTACTCTGCTTTAATATTGTGCTATTTAAGAGAGAGTCTTGGTTATTTGGCCTCCTCTTTGCATACTTAGTTTTCCCTGGCGACATAGTGGTGAATTGAAGAAAAGTGGAACTGTTTGCATCACGCAGGACACACGGAAGGCGCCAGAAACTTTAGATTGCCCAGTGCCATAGCGTGGAGGGGACTCATCAAAATGACCTTTCTTTCTTTCTTTTTGTCTCTCCTTGCCTCATTTAGATTAATGCCAAGGATGATGAAGGTGTCCTCGTTGGATCATGGGACAATATCTATGCCTATGGCGTCCCCCCATCAGCCTGGACTGGAAGCGTTGACATTCTACTGGAATACAGGAGCTCTGAGAACCCAGTCCGGTATGGCCAATGCTGGGTTTTTGCTGGTGTTTTTAACACATGTAAGTATCCAGCTGAGTAATATTTTTTAATGCAAAGGAAATTTTACTTCAAGACATTTTATCTATAACCTGGCAAAGGGACTGAGCAGTCCCCGTTGGCGCTATAGAATTTATGGGCGACTATTCTGGGATGTAGTCAATGCATAATTAAATCGTACTGGGCTAAATATGCTCATAGCTCTCTGACTGCAGAATCTTTATGGAAAGAATGATGGACTGTATCCTGCATAATCCATCATAACATCCAAGGCCGTGGAGGGTCACAGGGGCCAAGTAAGGCGGTAGGGGGAAGTAGGAGCCATTTTCTTCCCAGAAACCATACTTTTAAAAGGTTAAAAAATTTTAAAAAAAACTAATTATGATATACATGCACATATGTATATTACTTATTTGTTATTGAGAAGTTGTATAAATCTGTTTATTTTCTTGCTTGCATATCATTGAGAAGTTTTGAAAGTATATCCACTTAATTTTAATCCCAATTATGAAAAGGATTGTGGCAGGTGGTCTCATCTTCATCTTTACACGTAAGTCTCAGGGCCCCTGAGCAATTAGATATCAGAAAGTAATGAACAATCTTTACCTTCTCGGTTGCCTCTCCAGTGTTTAATCCACCCAACATCCAATCTGTAGAGCCAAATAGATAGAAGCAGAATTATCCTCTTTAGTCTTGTGAATCATTTTTCAAGATGGCATTTGCCTCCCTTGGCCCAGAAAATGTTACAGTTAATTCAGTGAATATTTTAAAAAATACATTTATTTCAGTATGTTTTCATCATTGGTAATGATTTTTATTCACATGCCACTTCTACAGCCTTAGAGAAACATTATGCTCAAGTCGGAATGTCCTTCTGCCTGCTCATTAATAAAGAATGCTTTACATACTTTTCATTTTTAAATGAAATAAAAGAGAAGCTGGAGGCCAAGGCAAGGCCATTTTTAAAAATGATTGTTAAAATCCACCTATCTTAGTTCAAAGTTGTGACAGTCTGGTACTCACTCGGTCAATGATCTAAGACTGTGAAGTTTTGTTTTGTCTGTTCTGTTTCCGGGTGGCATTCAACTGAATAAAAATATTTTCTTAAGCTTTTGATGATAGCCAAGGGCTAAAGGAATATGTATTTCTTGGGAGCAATAATAGACAACAGTCTCTGTCTCTTAGAAGTGTTGGTCTTTCAAATTTTAGATAGAAACTTGAACTTCATGATGGTCTAAAGATTGGAAGGAGACCCTCCCTCTCCTACAGATTGCAGGCCAAGATGATGAGAAGGTGCCCAACACAGGCAGCCACTCTTGTGAAATGATTCTTGAAAAAATAAAATGGACCCAAGTCCTCCCCATGCCTACTATCACGATACTAGTTCGATTTGGGGGAGCTTAGAGCCAGATAAAATAGTGAGCATTTCACCATATCCACTCATGCCTTCTGTATACAAAGGCTGTCCCATCGTGCAGAAAACAGGCCTTGGTCGTCTATAAAGAAGATGCAGAAACATACAGTAGAAATGAAGTCATAGAAGGAGTAAACTTGAAGAGGGAAATTGCAGGGAAGGGGTAGCAGGCTTTCTAGAACAAGCCTCGGCCTGTGATAATACGAATTAGCGGCCAGCAACTCACATTAGAATCCACCAGAAATAGAATGAGAGGAACGATCATCTCATTGGTAAGACCTTGGGTGCAAAAGGACTGCCAATCAATCGAGGCAGGTGGGTGTCAAAAGCCAGGGGTGAGTGCCATTGACGTTGTTTGGGGTGTTAAGATGAAGTCTTTTAAGGAAGGGGACCCTTGAGTCTCTACCAGGCTCAGGTTTGGATTCCCAAGGTTGTTCTGTTGAAGGAGGCGCATAGCCTTTGTTTAAAAATGCTAAACTATTCTGAAGGAGGAAAAAAAAAAAAACGACAAGTCATTAATCTTAAAATTGTCAGCTGAATTATTTTCAATGAGTCCTGATGTCTGGCGTCCTGGGAACCAGGGAGGGCATTTGGATTAAGTTTAATCAATAGGTACATATGGCAAGAGCTGCATCCAGGCAATTTATTATCCAACAATTAAAATGAATCTGTGGTGTCACCCTCCAATGAGTGTCACTAGAGTGAACTCCAGCCAGGAAGAGCAACCCCACTGAAGAATCGTTTTGTAAATTCCCAACTTCCCATTGGCTGTTGTTTTCTTAAATTATTATATTATTTCCAGAAACAAGGAACCATTAACTAAGTAAAGATGAACTATTAGAACCTTGTTATTGGAATTGCATGCTAGTGGGCTTCATTTAATAACCCACTAAAATTCTAAAGCATCACACAGTGAGATGTCTCTCTGGGGTCCCCAGGAGGGTTGGACCCATCACTTTTCTTCAATGTGGAACATTTGAGAACATGTCCAAAGAAGTTTTATTTTGAGAAAGTCTCATGTGCAGAAGGACCTTCTACTATGCATTCTTTAAATACTGGTGATATGTCTGGCTACGGCTCTTTCCTTGTAGTTTTGCGATGTCTTGGAATTCCAGCAAGAGTCATCACCAACTATTTCTCGGCCCACGATAATGATGCCAATTTGCAGATGGACATCTTCCTGGAAGAAGACGGGAGCGTCAGTAACAAACTCACCAAGGATTCAGTGTGGTGAGTTTGATGTACAAGGACCTTGTCTGTTATCAAATTAGAGTGACATTACACGCTTACCAGAAGACAGACTCTAACGTCTCTTTCTCTTCTATTTTAAGAATGATTCAATACCCTAGGCAGAAATGTCTGATTGTCGAATTTTTTTTTTTTAGCTTATAAATTAGAAAAGTGACTGAACTGGCAGTTTGGGTTGGTTCCTAGCAATAAAAATAATCATGCATTGTCATGGCGCCCAACTAAAAAGGCCACAGCTTTAGTTCCTACATGTGCCTGAGCTGATTCCTCTCCACCTTAGAACATGAATATGGTGGATGATAATGAGGGGTTGGAGTAGAGCGTTCTCTTCTGGAGCGTCCCAAGAGTAATATAGCAAACATTTACTAAGCCCTTACTACATACCAGTGTTGGTGGGTGTATGATCTTTTCTAATTCTTTTTGTGTTGCTGTTGATGTTGTTGTTGTTTTTAGATATGCATGACAGTAGAGTGCATTTGGACATACTGTACATACATGGAGTATAACTTCTTCTAATCAGAATCCCATTCTTGTGGTTTTAGGTGGATTTTGTTAATATCCCTATTTACAGATGAGGAAAGTGAGGCCCCGGAGCGGTGGCTCAGGGTCACACCCCTGACAAGCAGGAAATAAACTCCAAGTGCCTCCGACCTTTAACCACAACCTAATTTTTACCTCTGCAAAGTAGGGTCATTCTTTGATGATAAAGATGAGGTTCACCTTGATTGTATTCTCACCTTTCTTTCACCTAGAGATAGAAATGGCTGCAAAGCTAACCACAGGGCCCCTTTACTACCCTGAATGGCTGCCTTAACTGCTGGTTCTACCAGAAGCAGTGAAAAATCCCAAAGAAATCTCATTTTTCTTTGGGACCCCCTCCATCCAAATCAGTACACTGGAAGGACGAGAAACATCCTGAGAATCCAAATTGTCAGGATATTTAGGAAAGTCTCTATGGCAGGAAATTGAGACACAACTTCAGCTGTTGCCAGGCATGGAGCTATGTGGAATTTCCAGCCAAAAATGTGTCTCCTGCAGTTGTTCTTTATAAGTAATAAAGTTAAAACACTGTCAGTTGTAAAAAAAAAAAAAAAAGCATCCAAATGGGGATGGTAGGAAGCTAAAAGCTCATTTTAAGAGAAATTCAAAGTTAGAAGAGCCCGCGTTCCCCCGTGCTGCAGGAATGGATCACAGTTCCAGGAGCTGTATTAACTCGCCAAGACCCGTAAATGCTCATTGGAGAATGTTGAAAGAAGGAAATCGCTGAACTAGTAGCAAAGACGCTACTAGGAATAAAAAAAAATAGCTCAGTTCATTTGAAGGGAATGAGCTGAGCCATGGTAAACCGGAGAGTGCGGGCAAGACAAAGGCCCACCTCTGCAAATGGAAAAGCAATTTAAAGAACCACTGAAGCCCGTGGAATTACAGTACAGCAGCCCTGTGTGGATCTGGAATGACAAAAACAGACCAAAATAGCTGCTCCCAAAGCCCACTGTGACAGTTGAAAATGGCAAAATGAGAATTATTGGGCCTGCTCTGTTCTCTATCTCTTACACACACACACACACACACACACACACACACACACACACACACACACTGCCTTTGCAGGCAACTTGAATTCCAAGCTATTTCTTTTTTGCTCCTTGATCCAAACACCTTCATTATAAGTCCCCAGGGGGCCCCCCACCAAATAACCCAGGTCGCCCCTGAACAGAACAGATAGGAAATTTAAAACCAAGAGATTTGGTCTTAGTAACTCTTTTCTCTTTCAATTGCCTGCTCCAAATTCTATTCTCTGTCCCTAACATCCTTCCCTTTGCTTCTCCAGTGCTGCCCTCAAGGAGCCCAGCCCTTGGGTCTGTGCCCCCTGACCTGGGACTCTGGGCCGCCCTCGGCCGCACACACTGGGTCCTCATCCTTACCCGCCTCGCTTGGCTCATAGTGAGGTTTTGCCCAATGATGACGGAGCATCTTACCACCGATGGTTTATGCTAAAACAGCTCAGGACACACCCAGGGATTAGAGGGCTTAGTCAAAACGGCCTGGCTCTGCCACTGAGCAGCTGTGTGACCTTGAGAAAAGAATGACCTCTCTGTCTCTTTCCTCCTCTAAAGTGAAGATGAGAAAATTCCCAGTATCACTCAGCACAGAACGAGTATAACAGGTGCCTAATGAATGTTCGCTGTTATGATTGCCTCCGTTATTAGTGGCACAGCTGGGATTTCTTGAAGGCAATATGTTGCCATCACCCCAAGTACCTTGTTGTCCAAAGAAGAGGGGTGGCCCAGTGTCCTGAAATGACACTTTGGGGATAGTTTTTTTGTTTTTTTTTTTTGTTTTTGTTTTTTTTTAAGGAGCAGAGCCAGGCACAGGGGCACATACCTGAAATCCCAGTCGCTTGGGAGGCTGAGGCAGGAGGATCATGAGTTCAAAGTCAGCCTCAGCAACTTAGCAAGGCCCTGTCTCTAAATAAAATATAAAAAAGGGTAGGGGATGTGGCTAATTGATTAAGTACCCCTGGGTTCGATCCTGGTACCAAAGATAAACAACAAACACCGAAATGTGTGTCTTCCCCTTACAAACACTGGTGCATGTTAGGAGCTATAAGAATTCCAGGAAGCCAAGAGTATGACAATGGAGGAGGCTAGTAGGGGCTCTCCCTGGACACACCAACCAGGGCATAGTCATCACAGCCACACCTCTCTGAACTTCAATTTCCTTGTCAGTAGAAGGAGGGTAATATTAGCAGTTACCGATTCCTAATGGGGTGGCTAAAACAATTATTTGAGGTTATCCTGATGAAATACATGGATCTCTAATCCAAAAATTGGAAATATTCCAAAATCCAAAACTTTTTGAGCACAACCTGATACTTGAGTAGAAAAGCCGGCATTTGGTTTTCCGAAAGAGGGTCACAGTCAAAGCCCAGGTGCACTAAAAACATGTCATAAAATTACCTTCACATTATATGTCTTAAGCGGTGCATGAAACATCAATTAATTCTGTGTTTAGACCCGGGTCCCAGCCCCAAGGTATCCCATTATGTGTGTGCAGATACTCCAGCATCTGATAGCATCCCAAAGCACTTCTGGTTCCAACCACTTCAGACACAGTCAACTCAACCTGTAGCTGCCACAGTGGTGGATTAGTGTCAGCCACTGGTGAGGAGGCGTTTCCTGAGCCACAGGGCTGGCAGATGACAGAGGAGGCAAAGCTTTGGGGCCATGCTTCAGGTGGGGGTGATTTGCTGGGCGTCAGCTGACCACCTGGAGGTCAGCATAGTGTAGACGGGCGACATGCAGCTCCGTGAATTTCCTAGCAAGGATGGAGGGGCAGTTGGCCTCACCCAAGGTGCCTGGACTTCCCTCCTTCAACAGGCTACACTGCAACAACCCTCCTAGTTTGTGTGTGGCCCCTGCTCCCAGACCTGCCCCTCTCCTCTCTGTGTAAAAGAAACCATGGGAAGATCTCTCTGTCCCTCTCTCTGTGTCCCCCTTATGCTTCAAGAGCTCTTCCGCCGTTGCCCCCCGCCATGGTCCACAGTTTGTGATGAATTAATTTATCCACTTGGGTCTGGGTGACCCAGGTGGTCCTCTTCCCAGAACTCAGCCAAGTCTTAGGGTGCCCCAAACAGAAATAAGCCAGCAGGAAGTTTCAGAGAGACAGAGACAGAGAGAGAGAGAGAGAGAGAGAGAGAGAGAGAGAGAGAGAGAGAGAGAGAGCCCTCAGGAATATGAGAGGCCATGTTATCGCTCTACACTCCAAAGTCAAGGGACAAAGTTTGGATTCCATCCCCAGCTCTGACTTTTGACTTATGATCGCAGGCTGTCTGTAGAGGACAGACAGCTGATTGTCCTACTTCCTGGCTTTCCACCTCAGGTCCCTGTGGGTGGGAATGCCCTCATCCCACAGCGACTACAATTCTGCAGAGTGGAGATTCTGTCACTGACAATAGAGGGAACAGCTCCATCACTGTTCAGGGCAGGCTGGGGGGCTCAAGAACCTTGCAAGGGCACAGCTGGGCAGTGTAACTGGCCCCCAGGGTGGCCTATGAATTTTCAAGTGGGCAAACGCCCAGGAACATATCCTGGAAGGAGCAATCTAAGCTGCCTGTCCCCATGCGCTGATGGGTTCTGAATTATGTGTGACCTCTGGGGGAGGCGTCTGTGAATCACTGCGGACAGTTTAATGAAGATGCTCGCCTAATGCTTCTCTGCAGTCCAAACGGTGAACAGGGATAAGGGAGAGTCAGGGCTCCTGCAGATGGACACAGAGGACAGTGACATTGTCACTTCACCTTGGAAGAGCTCAGTTTGATGGGCTCATCCTAGGAAGGTCACAGTGGAAATGGAAACAGTTTTAAAAGACAGGAATGGTGGCATTTATTAGGGTCACGGAAGGTGTTGCAGTGCAAAGCTATGTTCCTTCTCAGCAAGGGCATTGTCCTGTGGCCTTTGGCTGAGGTGAGCGTGGCCCGATTTGATGATTCAGGGTGGAAAATTGTGCCATCATCATGGCTTCTCCCCACCGGAATGCAACCCACATCAGGGGAGCATTATCTGAGCTGTCTCAGGTTGGTTGATTTTGCCAGCATGTAACAGTGCACAGGGCATAGAGCACACCCTGAATGAATGGTATTGGTCGGGAGGTTTTGTAATGCCCACTAAACTGAATGGATATCATTTCATCACCCAATCCAAGCCCCGGATGCAAAGAATTCAGAGAGAAGTTAATCAGGGTCATTGCCCTGGAGAAGCTCTATCCAGGGTTTATGGGGAGACAACCACATAGACAACATTATATTAAAAATATAAGGAGGGTTATTATGTGAACTGGCAATCAGGGAGACCTGGGAAAAGATTTCCATCCTAAGGCCTGGAGAAATAAGGCTGTCCCCATGGGAAAAGGACATGGAGTCAAAGCCATTATCCCCCTGCCACCTTCTGGCTGTGCTTTTCCAAGACGGAACATGCTGGAAGCGCCCTGGGCCCACAGATGAAACCCGGGGTGCATCAGTAAAAGTCTATGGGTAAAATGAAACAAGCAAACATCAATCTGCTCAAGGACCCGGCAGGCAGAAACCAGATTTCATCCAGCGTCATCCTGTGTGCCGGCTGTGGTTGGGAGTGCAGAACTCATTCTCCCTCCACCATCCGGCCTTTGCAGCTTTGTCTTCAAAAACAGCAAGAAGCCCTCTCTCTTTACTTCACCTGGAGAGGCAAATGCCCCCGGGCTGTGCACCCAGAAGGAGCAGATGCAGTTATAACTGTCTGGGGCTGGAGATGGGTTGCTGCTCTCTTCCTTCCCACCAATTCGGGTTCTCACCTCCTTAAGGCAAACCCAGGCCTCTTTCTCTTAGGTTCAGAGGGTCCAACAATCAACAGGTTTCCAGAGTCCCTCTTGGAATCAACAGCTTCCCTTCCCACTGACCTTCTGGCTCCTACCTGCCCAGATTGGAAGCCCCCCACCCCCCATGTACCCCTTTCATGCTGATCACATCACCAGCATACAGTAGGTCTCCAATGTAGACGGCTCCACTGGGGGTTTTCAACATTACGATGGTGTGAGAGTCCTATGCATTCAATGGAAACCACACTTCAGATTATGAATTTGGATCTTTTGCAGAACTCGTGACATATGGTCTGATCCTCTCTAGAGCTACCAGCCAATAGCAGCGAGTCACAGCTCCCCATCAGCCCCACGGTCCGTAGGGGAACCCACAACGCTCTACAGTGTGCTGTTATTAAGTTAGTAAGCTCCGTAGGTTGGGTGGATTCACTGTATTTTCCCCTTAGGATATTTTCAGCTCCCAGTGGGTTTATCTAGACATGATCCCGCTGTAAGTCCAGGAGCCTCTGTAGGACTCTCAGGAACATAGAATTCCACACGAGGTGGCTGGAAGCAGCTCTGTCCCTGCCAAGGGACAAGAAGAACGATGCTGAGCACATGTGTGGACCCTAAGGCCCACCAGCTGACCCCATCTGCTTCTCAAAGTCCAGCTACCTGGCCAATTGGCAGATGGCCAGGACAGCCCAAGTTAGAGGGTTGCACATCTTATGTTGTATTAAATAACCTTGCAAAAAGCTGGGTGTGGTGTGCACACCCATAATCCCAGTGGCTCCGGAGGCTGAGGCAGGAGGATTGCAAGTTCAAAGCTGGCCTCAGCAACTTAGTAAGGCCCTAAGCAATTTTGCAGGACCCTGTCTCAAAATAAAAAATAAAAAGGGCTCTGGATGTGGCTCAGTGGTTAAGCACCCCTGGGTTCAATCCTGGTACTTAACCCCCACAAAAAATCATTGTGAGTGTTTAAAGAATTAACATGTCTTTATTTCCTGCATTGTTTTCTTAATTTGTAATTAAGTAGGCCTGGTTAAAGTGTCCTTTGGATTTAATTTTTTAAATAATCATGAAATAGCTAATTTGTATTTATCAGTTTCAGCTCAAAATCACAACAATCTAAGAATGAGTGAGTGATCCAAACAGAAAAGAATCAAAAATTTTATTTTGTATTTCCTCAGGCTTTTGTGGAAAAATGATAAAGTTAAACAACTCTTTTAATTTTTTTCTTCTCTCTCTCTCTTGCTCTCTCTCTTTCTCTCTCTCTCTCTCTCTCTCTCTCTCTCTCTCTCCCTCTCTCTCATTTTTCAAGGCTGCACCTAATTAGCTTAGTGATCTTGGGCTACTTGCTCAACTTCTCTGGGTTTTAATTTTCTCATATACAAATGTAAGACTTTGGTCTTAATAAGCTATAGACTCCTTCTTAGCCCCCTCCCCCACAATTTTTAAAAATAAATTTCACTGTCCTTCCAGCCAGACCTTTCCTCCAGTTTCTGCCATTTGCCTTGAATGAACACCTGCTCATGAGACCAGGCTCACTCACATATAGGTGTTGCTTTGCAGACTGGCTTCACATCAGCTCCCCTCAAAGAAAAGAAACAAGAATTAAAGTCAACACAGTAGATTTTTATAATTTGTTTGTTGACTAGCCTCAGTACATCTGATTCTAAAATAAAAAGAGGAGAGAAAACCTCCTTCAATAATTGTTGGAAAGATTACCACTGTTATCGTTTTGTTTTTAGTTCCAAATGTACAAACCCATGCTGCAATGGTTAGTATTAATCTTTAAGCAAAGCACTTCCAAAGCAAGTGATAGGGCAGAAATTAACCAGCGCTCACACCTGGGAGCTAGCTCTCCTGCAGTTCTGATGTGCAAGGCAATGCCAACCAAGGTCTACACAGGGTAGGTACATTTTTAAAATTTAGACTGTTCCATGTTGACATTAGTCTAGATGCTCTGCATATTTCAACTAGTTGGACTTTTAATATTGTTAAATTAGCTTGTTTTAATCACTCTCTGTGAAAAGTAGAATGATCTGAAAACTAATTCCAAATAAAATAGTATAGAAGAAAAATGTTAAGTACATCCCTAACTGCTCAAAGATGCTTGAGGATTTGTAAAATCATCCAACAACCCTTCTGAGCTACTAATTCTGAATGGCAATCAAAGATGTTTGTTTCCAAACATTATCTTGCTAAAATATTTTTGATCAACTCATTTTCTTAAGAAAATCAACCAGGAGCTGGACCATGAGATCTGTCACTTGAGAACTAGGAATATACACTGGACGCACACCAGTATGTTAAAAAAGGATTTTAAAAGTTATTTGCCATCTTCAAAGCGTAAAAATAGCTTGTGTGTGTGGATTTCTTTCTCTGCATCAGGCCCTGATATCAGTGGTGTCATGCCCAATTCATTTATTCTTTTTAACAGGCTTTTCAGGTAATTTCTATTTATTGTTCTCATTTATAGAAGAGGCAACCGAGACACTGAACTTAACCAAGGTCCCAGCCAGGAAGGGACAGAAACTGCATTACAAACCCAAGGGCTGATCCTGAGCCCATTCTTTTTTTTTAATACATATCCTTATTGAAAAGCAACTCATATACTGCAAAACTGACCCTTTTGAAGTGCCAGATTCAGGAGTTTTTAATATCTTTACAGTGATGTGCAGCCCTCATATCTAATTCCAAAATATTTAATCACCCACAAAAGTAACTCCATAACTATTAGCAGTAGTCCCCATCGTCACAACCCAGGGCAATCACTGGCCTACTTTCTTTCTCCATGGATTTGCGGGTCATGAACATTTCATATGGATGGACTCATACACCTGCGACCTGTGTATCCAGCTTCTTTCACTTAGCACATTTACGTGGCTCATTCGCGTTGTACGATGTGTCAGTACTTTACTCCCTTTTATTAGTGGATGATATTTCATTATAAGAATAAGCCACATTCTGTTTATGCCTTTTTCTGTGATACTTTTGGATTGTTTCTGCCTCTTGCCTCTTACGAATGATGCTGCTACAAACAGTCAGGCAAATGTGAACATATGTTTTCAGTTCTCTGGGATGCACATCCAGGTAGAATTGCTTGGTCGTATGGTAACTCTGTGTTTAACTTTTGGAAGAACTAAGAATTTGGTGTCCAAAACAGCTACACTATTTTACATCCTCAAAAAGTACATTTCCAACTTTACATTCTTGATAGCACTTTTATTTCCCCTCTTTTCCCCTCATCTTAGCCATCCCAATGGAGATGAGGTGAAATTTCATTGTGGGTTTAATTTGCATCTCCCTAATGACTAATGATATGGGATGCCTTTTTCTGTTTTCATTGTTAGCCATTTGTATAACCTCTTTGGCAAAATGGCTATTCAAGTCCATGTCCCATTATAAAATTGGGTTATATGTCTTGTTGTATCTTAACTGTTCTTTACATATTCTGGATACAAGTCTGTATGTGATGTATAAATATTTTCTCTTATTTGTGGACTCTCTTTCCACTTTCTTTGGTGTCCTCTAAAGCAATAAAGATTTTATTTATTTTTTTTGTCAAATCCAATTTTTCTACTTTTTCTTTGGTTGCTTATACTTTGGGTATTGCAGATAAGAAACTATCACCTACTCCAAGGTCGAAAAGATTTGTTCCTCTGTTTTCTTCTAAGACTTTTCCAGTTTTAGATCTTACATCTTGGCCTTGGATCAATTCTGAGTCCACTTTCATATATAGTGTGAAGTAAAAATGGAAGTAAAGGAAGAAGAGAATAAGAGACTGAAGTCATCTTATTGATGATGCGGCAGGAGCGGGACACTTCCCGTGTGCTCCCACCCTTCAGCATTTTGACTCTGCTGTGTCTAGGTGAAGATCTGTTTGAGTTTATCCTACTTAGAGTTTCTGAACTCCTTTGAGGTATATAATAATGCCTTACATTGAATTTAGAAAGTCCCTACCAATTATTTTTTTAAATGTTCCTCTTTCTGTGACTTGATGTCCTCTCTTTCTGGGACTCTCATTATGAGTATATTGGTACACTCACTAGATCTCATGTATCTCTGGGGATTGGTTCATTTATCTTCATTTTTCCTTCTGGTATTCAGACTAGATTATTTCAGTTGACTTCCCTTAAAGTTCACTGACTCTTCTTCCTTTCTGCCTGCTCAGGTTTATTGAAACCCTCAAGTGATTTTTTTTTTAATTTCAGATATTGTACATTTCAGCTCCATAATTTCTAGTTAGGTTCTTTTGAGAATATCGATTTTTCATCAATATTCTGTATTTGGTATGGCATCATCCTGGTGGCTTCCTGTTTTAGTCAGCTTTTGTGCTGCTGTGACTAAAAGACCCAACAAGAACTATTGTTTTTTTTTTTTTTTTATTGGTCGTTCATAACATTACATAGTTCTTAATACATCATATTACACGGTTTGATTCAAGTGGATTATGAACTCCCGCTTTTACCCCGTATACAAATTGCTGTATCACATCAGTTACCCTTCCATTGATTGACATATTGCCTTTCTAGTGTCTGATGTATTCTGCTGTCTGTCCTATTGTCTACTATCCCCCCTCCCCTCCCCTCCCCTCCCCTCCCCTTTTCTCTCTCTACCCCTTCTACTGTAAATCATGTCTTCCATTTGTATTCTCTTGACTTACCCCTCCTTACCTCTTATATGACATTTTGTATAACCCTGGGGATCGCCTTCCATTTCCATGCAATTTCCCTTCTCACTCCCTTTCCCTCCCACCTCTCATCCCTGTTTACTGTAAATATTCTTCTCAAGCTCTTCGTCCCTACCCTGTCCTTGTTTACACCCCTTATATCAAAGGAGTCATTTGGTATTTGTTTTTTAAAGATTGACTAGCTTCACTTAGCATAATCTGCTCTAATGCCATCCATTTCCCTCCAAATTCTATGATTTTGTCATTTTTTAATGCAGAGTAATACTCCATAGTGTATAAATGCCACATTTTTTTTATCCATTCATCTATTGAAGGGCATCTAGGCTGGTTCCACAGTCTTGCTATCGTGAATTGAGCTGCTATGAACATCGATGTAGCAGTGTCCCTGTAGCATGCTCTTGTTAGGGCTTTAGGGAATAGACCGAGAAGGGGAATAGCTGGGTCAAATGGTGGTTCCATTCCCAGCTTTCCGAGAAATCTCCATACTGCTTTCCAAATTGGCTGCACCAATTTGCAGTCCCACCAGCAATGAACAAGAGTGCCCTTTTCCCCGCATCCTCTCCAGCACTTATTGTTGTTTGACTTCCTAATGGCTGCCAGTCTTACTGGAGTGAGATGGTATCTTAGGGTAGTTTTGATTTGCATTTCTCTGACTGCTAGCGATGGTGAGCATTTTTTCATGTACTTGTTGATTGATTGTATGTCCTCCTCTGAGAAGTGTCTGTTCAGGTCCTTGGCCCATTTATTGATTGGGTTATTTGTTATCTTATTGTCTAAGTTTTTGAGTTCTTTGTATATTCTGGTTATTAGGGCTCTATCTGAAGTGTGTGGAGTAAAGATTTGTTCCCAGGATGTAGGCTCCCTATTTATCTCTCTTATTGTTTCTTTTGCTGAGAAAAAACTTTTTAGTTTGAGTAAGTCCCATTTGTTGATTCTATTTGTTAACTCTAGCGCTATGGGTGTCCTATTGAGGAATTTGGAGCCCGATCCCACAGCGTGTAGATCATAACCAACTTTTTCTTCTATCAGATGCCGTGTCTCTGATTTAATATCAGGCTCCTTGATCCATTTTGAGTTAACTTTTGTGCACGGCGAGAGATAGGGATTCAGATTCATTTTGGTGCAAATGGATTTCCAGTTTTCCCAGCACCATTTGTTGAAGATGCTATCCTTCCTCCATTGCATGCTTTTAGCCCCTTTATCAAAAATAAGATAGTTGTAGTTTTGTGGATTGGTTACTGTGTCCTCTATTCTGTACCATTGGTCCACCCGCCTGTTTTGGTACCAGTACCATGCTGTTTTTGTTACTATTGCTCTGTAGTATAGTTTGAAGTCTGGTATCGCTATACCACCTGATTCACACTTCCTGCTTAGTATTGTTTTTGCTATTCTGGGTCTTTTATTATTCCATATGAATTTCATGATTCTTTTATCTATTTCTACAAGATATGCTGTTGGGATTTTGATTGGCATTGCATTGAACTTATAGAGAACTTTTGGTAATATCGCCATTTTGATGATGTTAGTTCTGCCTATCCATGAGCAGGGTATGTTTTTCCATCTTCTAAGGTCTTCTTCTATGTCTTTCTTTAGGGTTCTGTAATTTTCATTGTATAAATCTTTCACCTCTTTTGTTAGGTTGATTCCCAAGTATTTTATTTTTTGGGGGGATATTGTGAATGGAGTAGTTGTCCTCATTTCCGTTTCAGAGGATTTGTCGCTGATATACAGGAATGCCTTTGATTTATGCGTGTTGATCTTATATCCTGCCACTTTGCTGAATTCATTTATTAGCTCTAATAGCTTCTTTGTAGACCCTTTTGGGTCTGCTAGGTATAGAATCATATCATCTGCAAATAGTGATAATTTAAGTTCTTCTTTTCCTATTTTTATGCCTTTAATTTCTTTTGACTGTCTAATTGCTCTGGCCAGTGTTTCGAGGACTATGTTGAACAGAAGTGGTGAGAGAGGGCATCCCTGTCTTGTACCAGATCTTAGAGGGAATGCCTTCAATTTTTCTCCATTCAGAATGATGCTGGCCTGTGGCTTATCATAGATTGCTTTTACAATGTTGAGGTATGATCCTGTTATCCCTAATTTTTCTAGCGTTTTGAACATAAAGGGATGCTGTACTTTGTCGAATGCTTTTTCTGCATCTATTGAGATGATCATATGGTTCTTATTTTTAAGTCTATTGATGTGGTGAATAACATTTATTGATTTCCGTATATTAAACCAGCCTTGCATCCCAGGGATGAATCCTACTTGATCATGATGTATAATTTTTTTGATATGTATTTGAATCCGATTCGCCAGAATTTTATTGAGGATTTTTGCGTCAAGGTTCATTAGAGATATTGGTCTGTAGTTTTCCTTCTTTGATGTGTCTTTATCTGGTTTCGGAATCAGGGTGATGTTGGCCTCGTAGAATGAATTTGGAAGTTCTCCCTCTTTTTCTATTTCCTGAAATAGCTTGAAAAGTATTGGTGTTAGTTCCTCTTTAAAGGTTTTGTAAAACTCTGCTGTATACCCATCCGGTCCTGGGCTTTTCTTAGTTGGTAGTCTTTTGATGGTTTCTTCTATTTCCTCTATTGTTATTGGTCTGTTTAGGTTGTCTATATCCTCCTGGCTCAATCTGGGCAGATCATAGGACTCAAGGAATTTATCTATGCCTTCACTATCTTCTATTTTATTGGAGTATAAGGATTCAAAGTAATTTCTGATTATCTTCTGTATTTCTGAAGTGTCTGTTGTGATATTGCCTTTTTCATCCCGTATGCTAGTAATTTGGGTTCTCTCTCTTCTTCTCTTCGTTAGCATGGCTAAGGGTCTGTCAATTTTATTTATTTTTTCAAAGAACCAGCTTTTAGTTTTGTCAATTTTTTCAATTGTTTCTTTTGTTTCAATTTCATTAATTTCAGCTCTGATTTTAATTATTTCTTGCCTTCTACTTCTTTTGCTGTTGTTTTGCTCTTCTTTTTCTAGGATTTTGAGATGAAGTATGAGATCATTTATTTGTTGGTTTTTTCTTTTTTTGAGGAATGAACTCCAAGCAATGAATTTTCCTCTTAGAACTGCTTTCAATGTGTCCCATAGATTCCGATATGTTGTGTCTGTGTTTTCATTTAACTCTAGGAATTTTTTAATTTCCTCCTTGATGTCTTCTAAAACCCATTGATCACTCAGCAACCTATTGTTCATTCTCCAGGTGATGCTTGATTTTTCCTTTCTTCTTTTATCATTGATTTTCAGTTTCATTCCATTATGATCAGACAAGATGCATGGTATTATCTCTACCCCTTTGTATTGTCTAAGAGTTGCCCTGTGACATAGTATATGGTCTATTTTTGAGAAGGTTCCATGTGCTGCTGAGAAAAAAGTGTAGCTACTTGATGTTGGGTGGTATAGTCTATATATGTCAATTAAGTCTAGGTTGTTAATTGTGTTATTGAGTTCTATAGTTTCCTTATTTAACTTTTGTTTGGAAGATCTGTCCAGTGGTGAGAGAGGTGTGTTGAAGTCTCCCATGATTATTGTATGTTGGTCTATTAGACTCTTGAACTTGAGAAGAGTTTGCTTGATGAATACAGCTGCACCATTATTTGGGGCATATATATTTATGATTGTTATGTCTTGTTGGTGTATGGTTCCCTTGAGCAGTATGAAGTGTCCTTCTATATCCCTTTTGATTAGCTTTGGCTTGAAATCTATTTTATTAGATATGAGTATGGACACTCCTGCTTGTTTCCGCGGTCCATATGAGTGATATGATTTATCCCAACCTTTCACCTTCAGTCTATGTATATCTTTTCCTATCAAATGCGTCTCCTGTAGACAGCATATTGTTGGGTCTTGTTTTTTGATCCATTCTACTAGCCTGTGTCTCTTAATTGGTGAGTTTAAGCCATTAACATTTAGGGTTATTATTGAGATATGGTTTGTTCTTCTATCCATATTTGTTTATTGATGTTACTAAACCTGATTTGTTATCCTCTTTGACTACTTTCCCCCCTTTACTGTTCTACCTCCCATTGTTGGTTTTCAATGTTGTTTTCCATTTCCTCTTCCTGTAATGTTTTGCCAAGGATTTTTTGAAGAGATGGTTTTCTAGCTGCGAATTCTTTTAACTTTTGTTTATTGTGGAAGGTTTTAATTTCATCTTCTAACCTGAAGCTTAATTTCGCCGGATACACGATTCTTGGTTGGAGCCCATTGTCTTTCAGTGTTTGAAATATGTTATTCCAGGATCTTCTAGCTTTCAGAGTCTGTGTTGAGAGATCAGCTGTTATCCTGATTGGTTTACCCCTAAATGTAATCTGCTTTCTTTCTCTTGCAGCTTTTAAAATTCTCTCCTTATTCTGTATGTTGGACATCTTCATTATAATGTGTCTAGGTGTGGATCTCTTATGATTTTGCACATTCGGCGTCCTGTAGGCTTCTAGGATTTGGGATTCTGTCTCAATCTTCAATTCTGGGAAGTTTTCTCGTATTATTTCACTGAATAGACTGTTTATTCCTTTGGAATGGAGCTCTGTGCCTTCCTGTATCCCAATGACTCTTAAATTTGGTCTTTTGATATTGTCCCATAATTCTTGGATGTTCTGCTCATGGTTTCTTAGCAGACTTGCTGAGCTGTCTATGTTCTTTTCCAGTTGAAATACTTTGTCTTCATTGTCTGATGTTCTCTCTTCTAAGTGATCTACTCTGCTGGTAGTATTCTCAATTGAGTTTTTAAGTTGGTTTATTGTTTCCTGCATTTCTAGAATTTCAATTTGTTTGTTTTTTATTACCTCTATCTCCCTGTGAAATTGATCTTTTACTTCCTGGATTTGTTTGTCAATGTGATCTTTCATTGTCTGATTTTGCTGTCTCATGTCTTCCTTGAGACTCCAGATCATCTGAAGCATATATATCCTGAACTCTTTATCTGATATTCCATCTGTTGCAGCTATTACCTCTTCTAAAGTTGAGTTGACCTGCATTGCTTGTGGTCCTTTCTTTCCTTGTCTTTTCATACTGCTCGCGTTTCTTTCTGCTTGGTGCAACTGTTGTGTTTTGAAATTTACCCCCTATTTATTTATGTTGCTCTTGTATACTTGAAAAGTCTCCCTTGCAGGTGCGGGCGGCGGCTGTGCCCCTACTCCAATTGGGGTGACGTGTCTACCACGCTGGCGGCTCTCTGGGCCTGTTCCGGGAGTGGAAGGCGGCTCTGCTCTGTCCCTATTCCAATTGGGGTGTCGTGACTACAATGCTGGCAGGTCGCTGGGCCTGTTCCGGGCGTGGGCGGTGGGCTTGGCTGGCGGGATTCCACCTAATGGCAGTCCCTAACCTCCTTGCTTGCTAATTAATGGCTTCTCTGAGGCGCCACGCCTTCTGTAGCTGCGGGGCAGGCCGCGCGAATCAGTTGGCCTGGATCTCCGGGGTCCTGCTGCTGGCTGTTTTGATGTTGCAAGCTGTTGGAGAGTGGTGGTGTATTCTTCAGCTTTCCCAGATGGTGGCCGCTGACTGCCTGGATGGAGTGTCCGCTGTTTTGATGTTGCACTCTGAAGGAGAGTGGCGGTGTATCCTTCAGCTTTCCCGGATGGTGGTCGCTGACTGCCTCGGCGGAGTGTCCGCTGTGGGGGATGGGACTGTACCGCTTCCTTCCCCTTCTGAGAACCCGTGCTCGGCCCAAGGGTCCGTGTGGGCTTGGCTGGTGGGATTCCACCTAATGGCCTTCCCTAACCTCCCTGCTTGCCAATTAATGGCTTCACTGAGGCGCCACGCCTTCTGTAGCCGCAGGGCAGGCCACGCGAATCAGTTGGCCTGGATCTCCGGGGCCCTGCTGCAGGCTGCTGGGATCCCTGGCACTCTATCACTTTGATTTTTTCTGCTTGCCCCTCCCCCAGCGCTGGCTAGCCAGGTTTCCTTTTGGCTGCTACTGGGAGGAGGGGTTGGAGGTCAGGTGTCTCTAGTTTCCCCCTAGTCTGTATGGAGGCTCAGCTTGATACTCCCTCTCCCGGCAAGCCTAGGAGAGATTTTATGCGAATTCCCGCTGTCTGGGGGGTGAGCTGAATGACACCGACCTGTTTTGATGTCGCACTCTGAAGGAGAGTGGCGGTGTATCCTTCAGCTTTCCCGGATGGTGGCCGCTGACTCCAACAAGAACTATTGTAAAGGAGGTAAAGTTTATTTGAGGGCTTGTGGTTTCAGAGGTGTCGGTCCTCGAACAGCCTGCTCCATTCCTCAAGGCTTGAGATAAAGCAGAACATCATGGCAGAAAAGTGTGGTAGAGGGAAGCAGCTCACATGATGATCAGGAAATAGAGAGAGAGATAAATCTCTACTTGACAAACACAAATATGTACCCCAAGCCCACGCCCCAATTCCTATCAATTCCAGCCACACCCCACCTGCCTTCAGTTACCACTCAATTAATCCCATCATGTGATTAACTCACTGATTGGGTTAAGGATCTTGTAACCTTCTTGCATTGTCTCATATGTGAGCTTTGGGGAGCACCTCACCTACAAGCCATAACACTTCCCTTAGTTCTTTGAATATGTATATCTTAGTTGGTTAAAAATCTTTGTCTAGTACAACCAACATTTTGGCTTCCTTAGTCACAATTTATCTTGACTGCTTTTTCTTTTCTGTATATGGGATATACTTTCCCATTGTGTGTGGGTGCACATGCCATATGTTAGTTTTTGGACATTTTAGATCATATAATGTGTCAAATCTTCAAATCAGATTTCCTGCCCCCAGTTTGTTATTGATGTTTGTAGTTTGGGGTGCTGCTGCTATAGGTTTACTTGGTGACCTTCCTGACTAATTCTATAAAGTCTGTAATTTTTTGTCATTTATGGCCACTAAAGTCTATGCTGAGTAACCTGTGTGGTCAGATACCAATTGCACAGAAATTTCCTTAGGTAACTTCAGCCTCATGGAGCTCCTGAATGTGTGGTAGGAAAAGCAATGCCCCAGCCGGCAGTTTGTGATTCTGCAGTACCCTTCACTTCCTGTTTGAACTGAGCCTCAAGGTCAACCAGAGATAAAAGATGAGGACCTTCTTGGGTCTTCCTGAGCATGCTTATCACCCTGAACATGTGTGTGGCCATCTAGACTCTCAGGAATATGTTGGAGTCTTCAAGGTCCCCCTTGGACACCTTACTCCCTCACTTTTCCAAATTTGACCTATTGTTTATAAGTAGAAATACAGTCTAAAATAATGATCAAATAGTATAGTACTGTAGAGTAAATACATGAATTAGCAACATTGTTGCTTATTATCAAGTATTATGTCCTGTACATAATTATATGTGCTATACTTTTATAAGACTGGCAGCACCACAAGTCGGTTTGTGCCAGCATTACAAAAACACATGAGAAATGCATTACCCTGAGGTACTAGGATAGTGTCACCATCACTAAGCGATAGGAATTTTTCTGTCCCATTACAATCTTATGTCATCACCCTGATACATAAAGCCCATCATTGAGCAGAACAGCAATATATAGCACATGGCCACACACACACTTTTATTTCTCTGTTTTTCCTATATATCATGGGATATTATATTGATCCTTTAGGAATTATGTGTGGATTATCAAAGCTTTCATTTTGTAAAATATAGGGATATTACAATTTAAAAACAAAATCCAAAAAGGAGCATCATTCTTTGGAGGTTGAAAATTTCGACACAAGACATTTCTCCTGTTTCCATCGTCCACCTACCCTCCTTTACCTGCCAGAATGTCTTCAGAGTGTCTGTGACCCTTATTCTGCTCAAGTCCACTTGAGAGTGGACAAGGAGGGAGTTCAGGTGAGAAGAAGTTAGAGGTCAGTACAAGCACTTCTTAGGAAATTAGGCAGAAAGGAAAGAAACTGAGAATCATCTAGTAAGTCACACAGAAAATACTGATATTTTCATAGTTAAAAAAAGTCATTTCTAGTTAATCATAAATTCTGCCAAAGGAGAACCATCATATATATCATTTGAAGGTTACTAAAACAATTAGAAACTAATAAAATATGCACCACCTAGGCTAATTTGTTTTGCTAATAAGACATCTTAAAATCTTCATAAAAATAAGAGTCATCAGCTTTAGATTATTATATTCATAAACACATTTATAATGCAAAACAGTGAGTTTTATACCTATTGAATCTGTTAGCTGAATTAAAAAAAAAAAAGAACACTCTCTTTCCTTTCTGAAGGAAAACCTCCATCAGAATTTGTTGTGTAAAATGCTTCATACCTTAGAGTTATACAAATGCCCTCAAAATTCAATCTTATCTTCGTTTTCAGTCGGAGTATCAATTCCTGGCTTGTTATACCAGAAGAAAGTGGTAACATAAATGGGGGTCTCGTTTTCAAAGTGAGGCCAGCAAATAGGACCCACCTGGGCTCAAAGAGGGCCTTCTGCTCACCAACCATGACAAACATGGCTCATGTGAATGGGTAGCATTTATGTTCTTGAGCATTTCTGGGGGGTTTTGTTTGTTTGTTAGTTTTTCTTTTGTTTGTGAGTTTTGTTGTTGTTGTTTCTCTGTATGTTTATGCAAAATTTCAATTTTTCTGGTACATTAAGAAAAGTCAAAGGAAGGAAAACAATGAAAGGGGTAGGGGAGAAGAAGTAATTTGCATAATCATTCCCTAATTTTCCAAAAAAAATGCATTTGTCAAATTTTCTTACTAAATAGTAAAGTCACCTGTATCTGAAAGATTCAGCAGAGAGTTGAGCAGCTGTACTCTCAGGACTGAGGAAAGACACTCCCAGGGGAGTTCTGCATGGAAACTGTTAGGTACTATTTTAGGGTACATGCGATTGAACACACCATGGCTGTCACCCCACTAGTATGCCCTGACTATAGTAAACCAGCGTTTGGAAGTCAGCATCCTTTCTGATTGGCTGCAGCATCCAAGTGGTGATTCACACTGGTTTTTAATGACCTTGACTATCACCCCTGCTGTGTTGGAATTACAGAGCACCCCCAAGTCCACACCCATCTGCAGGTCCCTCCATTGATGTCTCTTGCCCTGCACCACAGCAGATGGTGGGTAGGCAGAAGGCCATAGTCTGTAACCTAGCTACTTGGGAGGCTGAGGCAGGAGAATCTCAAGTTCAAGGCCAGCCCAGGCAACGTAGTGGGATCCTGTCTGAAAATAAAAATAAAATGGGCCGAGTATGTAGCCTTGCCTAGCATGTGCACGGCCATGGATTTGACCCCCAGCACAGGGTGGGGGGAGAAGGCGGGGACCTGTAATGAATTCTGAAGGAACTCTGTAGCATCGCTTGCCTTTGTAGGATGAGCAGGAATACACCCCTTCCTCACTTCTCTTTTTTCCTGGTGGGCAACTATTTCCTACAACAGCATCCTCATCCTCCCCTCACCTCTGTCACAAGCAGCACCACACTAAGGAGGCTGTTCATACCGATTACCCAGGACCTGCTCAGGTGGCTCCCAGGGAGAGGCATCAGAAGCTGCTGAGCCTCAAGGGGTGGGGCCACCAGCCTAGTGTCCACCTGATTGGACCTCTGACTTTTGACTGACATGATCCCAGGGGGCTTCCACATGCCCCTTTCTGGTTTCAGATGGATTTGGAAGGAGTGTGGTACTCCAGCCTGCGTCTCTCCTCTTAAGTACTCCTTCCTGTCATCCAGCTTCATTTTATTTCCTGACAAGTTTTTCTTCGATCTCAGATTTCATGCCCACTTTGAAGTGGCCTAATGATGGTTGGCTAGCCTAAGAGTCCACCAAACTGCTCCCATTTCCTTCCACCAACTCTTACTCAGCCCTCTCCACTGCCATTGGAATGGCCAGAGTTTAACAATCCCCAGGTGTGAAGTCCTTTTTCCAATATTTTTTCCTGTATGAGGAGTATCCAGCAGAACCAGAGAGTCAGTCTGTCCACCCCATACACAAATAATTTGCAACATATCCAAGTGCCTGTCTTCTCGCCCTTTCCATTTTTGCAATTAAAGAATTAAAAGACTTGGCTTACACTTGACATTGGTCCAAGATATCTCCTACAAGGCTTTCCCCCCTCTTATTTGTGCTCTCCCTTGAGCCCTTATAAAGCTACACAAACAAAATTACAAGCCCACATTTCTTTCTTTTTAAAGACTCTTTTTCTCTGAAACCTTTCTGGACAGATTGTAAATGAGATGACCCAGAGGAATGTTGAAACAGTGAGCCAAGTTAGAGGCAGAACAGAACTTCTTCCTTCAATTAACCATTTAATTTGCTTTGAACACATAGCACAAGAGCCCCGAAGCCTATGTTGGTCTCAGCTTAGGTCCAGCTCTCCTGCATCTCATGGGCTCATGCACCTCTGAATAGGACCCAACCACTGTCAGGAACAGGGAAGACTTTGAACCCTACTTCTCCTGATAAAAATAATCCTCATAATGTTTTAAGATGAATACTAATATATGTTTATTATAAAGTTTTCAAACATTGCAAAAAAAAAGTAAGAATCATCCACTTTCTAATTACTCAGATATTTGTAACATTTTGTTAAATGTTTATATGTCTCTTTGTATGCTATATGTATTTTTTATTGCTCCATAGCAAAGTACCACATATTTAGCAACTTAAATCAACACAAATTATTATCAGTTTTTGTGGGTCAGAGGTTTGGGTACAGGTCGGATGGGTCTTTTGTTCATGGGATGATAATAGTGTTCTCTGGGACTGCTGTTCTGTCTGATGCTCAGGGTCCTCTTCCAACCTCATTCTGATTCTTGGAAAAGTCAGCTATTTGCAGCTATAGAACTCATAGAAGTTTCCATCTTATTTTATCCAATAGGGGAGTATCTTTGCTATTTCCATCCCTGGCCTGCTCTGTCTTTGACCTGTAGAACCAGATTTAAAGGGATCATCTGATTAGGCAAGGCTCACCCTGATAATCTCACTCTTTTAAGTAACTCAAACTCAACAGATCAGTAACCTTAATTACAAATCCTACGTGGCATGTAAGGTAGCAGTCACAGGAATGATTTTCCATCCTGTTCTTAGATTTTGCTTGCTCTCAAGAGAGTCATACAACGGCAAGGGTAATCAGAGTCACTTAAGTCTCACCTTCAAGGGACAAACTGTATATGGAGTTCTCTAGTGTGATTTTGATAAATGATCATGCCATGGACATCTTTCCTGGCTAACAAACATAGATCTGCCTGTGTATGGACAAACAGCATTCTATTTTGGGTTTCAAAATACTGAATCATGTATTAGATAATCAGGTAGTTCCCAACTCTTCCTTCTTATGAATTATGCTAGGATAAACACTTTTAAGGACTTGTCTTTGCATTTGTGTGATGGATTCCCATGTGAAAATTCAAAGCAACTGGGTTTATCAAATCAAAGGATAACCCAAAGCAAAGCTGCAATACCCCATGTGGAGTCCACTAGCAGTGCCTGATGCTGTCTTTCTAATGAAGCCTTTGGTGAAAGTTCTCAGATCCTTTGTACCAATGCTACTGATTTATTAGCATCCTTGGAAGGAGTTTTAAAGTTACTAGCTGTCACAGCACAAAACATGGGAAGTAACAAAAAGCAGAGATATCTTCACTTGTCATCTCTATCATTCACTCCACAAAAAAAAAAAAAATGTTTTCATTTTAATCAGACAGCACTCCACGAGATGGGACCTTTATTTTAATTTCTACACACCTTGCTTCAAACGAGATAATAAGAAAACTAGATCAGTATAGAGGCTTATAATTTCTTTAACATTAAAGGAATATTGCATATTTGACTCTCAAATAGAAACTTGGGTTTCAAATGAAGGCTCTAAGAAAATACAAAACTTGGAATCTTAAAAACAAGAAAACAAAGATTTAATAACACCTGCCTTGTCAAGAGATGTCCTCACAATTCTTTTAACCAATACAGTCATCCCCACTTATCAGTGTTTTCACTTTGAATGGTTTCAATTACATGTGGTCGACCATGGTTTGAAAACATTAAATGGAAAATTCCAGAAATAAACAATTTGTAGTTTTTAAGCTACATGTTAAATTACATAATTTAAATTGCATAATGTTTAAATTGTGAGTAATAAGATGAAACTTCACACCATTCTGCTTCGTCCCACCCAAGGCATGAACCGTCCCTTTGTCCAGAGTATCCGCATTGTATATGCTACCTGCCTGTTGGTCACTTAGTAGTCATCTTGGCTCACATATCAACTGTGGTGGTATCATAGTACTTGTATTTAAGTAACCCCCTTGGACAAGAGGGTAAGAAAAGGCATAACCACATTCTTTATCACAAATTTTTTTATAGTATATCTTTATAATTGTTCTCTTCTACTGTTCATCATTGCAGTTAATCTCTTACAGTGCCCAATTTATAAATGAAACCCTATCATTGGTATGTGTGTGCAAGAATAAACCAAGTATATAGATAGGGTAAACTCTCCTGGGTTTGAGGCATCTACTGGGGTCTTGGTTAAGGAGGATGACTCTATTTAGCACCTCCTTTGAGAAGGTCCATTTCCAGTGCTGAGGATAAGGGAGTAAATAAGATGAACCAGCCTCAAAAGTGGAAATTGCAAGATGAAAACAGAAAGACTACTATGGAGCTAGGAGAGGAAATTTTAAAATAAAAGAGAGCATTTTCAGGAACCAGCACATATTTCCTAACCTGGAATAAATTAAATCAAGAAATATCTGTACAGGAGGAGTAAGTATTTTAGGTCTATTGCACAGCATGGAGACTATAGTTAATAAAAACAAATTATATATTTCAAAATTTATAATTTGTGATAAACTATAAATTTATTATAATTTTGAGAGTATATTCAAATATTCTCACCACAAAAAAATGGTAAGTGAGGTGCTAGATACATTAATTAGCTTGATGTAATCCTGCCACAGAGTGTGCATGCATCAAAATGTCAGTGTCCCACAAATACATACATATGAATTTTTTATGATGTATTATTTTTATCATTGTCAATTCAACTTTTTAATGCTAAAAGAATTTAGCATGAAAATTTAGCAAGCCAAAAGGGACTGACACTAAATGGAATCTCAGCTCCCCAGAAACGTGTTCACACATTTGCATCAAAAATGATAACTATCTGATAATAAGAGATAATTTTTCCCTTTCCAACCAGTGTCTCTATAAATCATGTCAATGTTCTAAAACAAACAAAAACAAAATTTTAAATGTCTGTAAATGATAGCTACTTTCATGGGAGAACTTGGGATCTAGAAAAGCATGTGTACACACAGAGTTAGATCTGCCAAAATTAAATCCTTGTGGCATTTCCCACAGCCATCCCCGAGCACAAAATATCACACAATGCAAGATGCACCCACAGCTGTGCAGGAAGCCCCCTCTGCCCTGCTCATGGCCAGCCTGGGAGCTGAGCCACTGGCTTGGCCCCGGTTGGTCAAGTCCAGCCCCACCAGGAGATGTCACTTCTCTCCCACCCCACCCCATGCCTGCAAGTTCCTGATCCTACTATAAAACTCTCCGATCCTCAACACAACTGAAACTGGAAAGGAAATATCGTGTCACCAATTCAATGTCATAATGAGCAAAAAGAAACTTTTCTCCAACTCTGGTCATTTGAAAAGAAATATCTTCAATGAAAGTCTTTACTTGAGATCTGAAGATCTGAAGTGCAAAGCATATTTATCTTATTTCGGGCTATCCTTGTCAAGGAGACTTGAATTTAAATAAGGACACCCTGGAGCCTATTAATCTGATGTGATGGGGTACAGAGAAAGCCTGGGTATCCAAACACCCAAGATTGTAGAGGAGGCAGGACGGTGTCCACTCGGGATTGCAAATGTCTTACTGCTGTTTTCCCCTGGATCCCTCTGTGGGCTGGGGCACTCTGTGCTGTCCTGGAAGGAGGCTAGCACACACATTATTTAACATGCACCACTTCCCTCCAGCTTCAGAGCAGGGATAGAGTAGCTCTCAGGCAGCAACCAGCCTCCTGCTCCTGCTAAGGGATCCACACTGACCCCAATCCCACCTGCGCCTCTCTCCTGGCCCAACAGACCCTGCCTTGCTTCCTACACCTGCCCAGCGGAACGCTCCTGGATCATCCTCTTGCACTCTTGGAATCTGAGCCTCTTTATTCCCACAGCCTCTCTCCCAGTTCTCCCCTCCACAAGAGGTCTTTCCTCATCTAAATAATCAAAGCTGTCTTCTTGCATTGTGTCATGTGCCGGCCGCCACCCCTTCTTTCCACGTCCTTCACCATCCATAAGGACCCCAAGTGACTTCCTCTGTGTTCAATCCGGTGCCACAAGTATATGCACAAGTGTCTCTTGGGTCACATCTCCTGGATTTCCCATAGGTAGGCAACATCCAGGTGTCCACCATTGAGCTGGCCACCCACCCTTGCCCACCACCCCCAGCACAAACCTTCTGCTCTTCCTTCTTTATTCAGAATCTTAGTCTGACAAAGCCTTCGCACTCCCTGGAGCCCTGCCAGTCTTCAGATGGCTCTCTCCCACTCCATGGTGACAGCCATCCCTGTACTGAAAGCTTTGGTCCATGACAGACCACTGCAGCACTTCAGGGTGGGAGGGCCTTGGGTGGAAAGAGTCAGCTCCGTCTCTGCTCTGGCCTCTCCATCCACTTCCACAAGCACAGATTTGCAAAGTTCACTCTCCTTCTTGAATGATTCCAATGGCTTCTTATTACCTGAATCTAAAGCACAACTATTAACTTGACAGGAGAGTATCTCACAATCATATCCTCACCTACCGGATTACTCAGAGATTGAGAGTATAGACCCAGCAGCTCTACTCTTAACTTGCTGCGTGACCTAAGACAAGGTTCTTAACCTCTCTGTGCTTCAGCTTCTTTTCCTGGTAAACTGGGGGTAATTATAATAGAACTCAGACGGTGCAGGGACCATGGGATGTGCTAATAGACACAAAGGTTTTGGAGCCGCGCCTGGAACATAGGATCGTTGGGTGTACTACTTGCGGAGACTGCCTGCCCACCCTAATTATGGTCACTTTTCTTGTGCCACCACACAGCACACTCCAACCACCAGCACACAGTTCCCCACACACACCACAGTTGTAATGTCATGCTTCCACGACTTTGCTTTATTCCCTGTACCCATCTACTCCATTCCCCTTTATGTTCTGGGACTCAGACAATTCTCACTTTGGGTGGTCTTCCCTAAGGCCCCAAGACAGTCCCTCCCTGAGACCAGTGGCACCCCGAGTGGGTGTCCGTCTTGGCAAGCGTCACTTCAACAATTGTTTCTTTTTTTTTTTTTTTTTTAATTTGAGTTACCCTCCCTGGGGCACGGGTCACCCCCATCTCTGTTCTAAGTACATAGATACTCTCCTCTACGCCTCCTGGCAGACCTACAACGCGCTGCCAAGTGGGGTGCACCTTTGTCATTCCTCCATTCTTTATGGGTAGGAATCTATGTCCTGATCATGTCAGACTCTCCAGCACCTAGCAAGCTGCTCAGTGCATAGTGGGTGCAGAGTTAAATTAGCATCTCTTAACTGAGTCGATCAGAAATGAGCTACACTTGCCAAGTGCAGTGGCACACCCCTCTAATCCCAGCAGTTCAGGAGGCTGAGGCAGGAGGATTGCAGGTTCAAGGCAGCCTCAGCAATTTAGGGAGGCTTTAAGCAACTTAGTGAGACCGTGTCTCAAAATAAAAACTAAAAACGGAGGGGTATGTGGCTCAGTGGTTTAAGCACCCTTGTGTTCAGTTCCTGGTTCCAAAAAAAAGAAAGAACTGAGCTACACTCTCAGGAGAGATGCAAGGACAGTTAGGGACAGAATGGTGGCTGTTGGATCTGAAATTCAACAGTGCCATAAACAAAGACGGCTGTAAGTCCCTCTCGCCATCATTAAATCTTTATTACTATATGAACATTTTCCGTAGTGCCCAGAGGTTAATGTGCTCTCGTTTGATTCTGAGCGATCATATAATTTCAGGTCTTTCCAAGGACATAATAATACAATTCACAATGACATTTTATTCCATGTTCTTGCTTCAAGGGTCATATGCAAAGTTCTGAGGAATTTTGCCTGGCCCTTACCTCCTGGGTTGCCCACCTTTGATAAAGGGTAGAGACACTCACCCTGACAACCTGTTCTTCCCGTTGAGCACCAGATGGGAATGGCCACAAATGGTGGAGAATTAGCATCAGGAGCTGATGTTATAGTTTCTATGGCAATGACCTAAGACCGTAAATACAAGTATGTATTGCTTATTAATTGCTACAAAGGAATATGCTTTTTATAGTTGAAGCTATGTACAAGAAATTCAAAGATAAGTGTTTCTGTTTCAGTGTGTATCCCCTTTCCCTAGAGCATAGAGCAAGAACTGTTCCGTTAGGCAGAAGAAAATGGTTGAGATCAAAACTGTTAAACGCACTGATTGAAATATCTCTGGGTGACCTTGAAGCTGGTCTTAGTGGAGGGGGAGCCACAGCCAGCTCTGGAAGTCCCTGCATGGGGTGCCAACAGGAGCAGATCTGCCCAGCAAACTTGAGCCTAGGGTCCAGGCTATTTCCAGGAATCCCCAGATTTAAGGCAGTCCATTCCAATTATGTGAAGCCGGCAAATGTGTGGGGTCACTTTGGGATTATTATTATTATTATTATTATTATTATTATTTGCAGGGAGAGGTGGGTGGGGGAGTAGATTTCGGGAATTGAACTCAGGGGCACTCCACCATTGAGCCACACCCCAGCCCTATTTTGTATTTTATTTAGAGACAAAGTCTCACGGAGTTGCTTAGCACCTCGCTTTTGCTGAGGCTGGCTCTGAACTCGAGATCCTCCTGCCTCAGCCTCTTGAGCAGCTGGGATTATAGCATGTGCCACCACACCTAGGGCTTTTGGATCTCTTGAAGCACTAAACCTGGTGTGAAGCTTAACCTCTTCTGATTGTGTTTTCTAAGGAACTACCACTGCTGGAACGAAGCGTGGATGACCAGGCCTGATCTTCCTGTGGGATTTGGAGGCTGGCAAGCTGTGGACAGCACCCCCCAGGAAAACAGCGACGGTAAGGCTGCATCACCCTCTGGGAAACGTTCCCGTGATGACATTTATTCCCATTTTTACATTGGCATTTGGGGTCTGGGCGGTCTGGGCAGGCTTAGGGTAGGTACTACCTGTCAATCAGATTCGGTTTCATTTCAATAGTCAGCTTTACCCTGATGAGTTTACAACTTTCTGAAAAAGAATATAAAACTTCACATATATAATTCATCTCCTCTTGCTTTGATAAGCAGTTTTGAAGACAAGAGGAAAAAAAAATAACTATGTAAGCATTTTTAGTAGGCTATAAAATACAGTTCAGCCTTCCCTGGTCCACGGTGATCAGATATAAAGAGGGAAAGAAAATAAAGAACTTGACAAATAATTATAGATCAGTCTTTAAATTGTTCTTCCAGAACCTGTTTTTTTTTTTTTTTTTCATGTCACTTGATTCCTTTCAAAACTTGGGTGTGGACGTTGGTCTTCTAATTTGCCAACTCTATGAAGCGGTGGCAGCTATGTCTGACCCTCTATTTTCATAAGTCCCTCAGCCCCCATTTCTCTTTAATAAGCTCATACAAAAAAAAAAAGTTAGTGAACTGGGGATGGTTGATAATCTATGTCTACTTCCTCAGGTGTTGATAGGAAATAGCAAAATGCATACATATGCATTTATGCAGAAACAGTACCTATTCATAGTGGCACTGTATTCTAAGACTTGGCTGAAAGGAAGAAAGTTTAACACTTTCCGCGGTGCTGGGTTGTAAGTCATGAGAATTCCAAGAAGAATGGCAGCTGATCTCTTAGTAACTATGGTTAAAATTTAAAGAATGTTAGAAAAGTAAACATGAACCCCGAGGGCTTTCTGAATGCAGCTTGGGCAGTGGCCAGGGTGTGTGGTTAAAGTCCAAATTCTATTTTCTTTTTTATTGGTTGTTCAAAACATTACAAAGCTCTTGACATATCATATTTCATACATTAGATTCAAGTTGGTTATGAACTCCCAATTTCAAATTCTATAGTTAAACTTGACATATGTCCATGATGTCCAAAAACATAAAACAAACAAACAACACAACTGCCAAAGACAATTAACATTCCCAGCATACCAGGTCCATGAATGGAAGTAGTTTAAAAAGGGATAAGCCCTGGCAGGCCAACAGCTTCATACAAACGTACCTGCATCTGTGTTTGTAGGTCGCAAAATAGATGCAGAAATAATGCTGCCAGGTTCTTTCCCTGGCTTCCAATTTCGGGTTGAGTTTCTCTCTCTTTTTTTAAAATATGTTTTTAATTGTCAGTGGGCCTTTATTTCATTGATTTCTATGTAGTCCTGAGAATCGATCCCTAGGAAGCTCTTTTGATGACACACAGTGGTCATCTGCCCTCTCTTGCCAGGGAAAGTATGTGGGGAAAATCAGTGATGAAACCCAGGTCTGGTCTCTTTAGTGCCACACTCAGTGCTATGGCCTGTCCAGTATGTGGGCAGGATTAGAGACAGAAAAAAACTCATGTCACCTTCCTCTGTGTGACCCAGGCATGTACCGGTGTGGCCCCGCCTCGGTTCAAGCCGTCAAGCATGGGCACGTCTGCTTCCAGTTTGACGCACCCTTCGTGTTTGCCGAGGTGAGTGGAAAGCCGGAGGAAAGCATGGTCTCCCTCCCCGACCTCTTAACACTCGAAAGGATAAGATGCAAGGTTGTGACGTTTTTCCCCATTCCCAGGTACAGGGTGTATGCTTCGTGTTTACAAAGCTAGTTAGACAGCTTTCCGACCTTCAGGATCTTAATGTTAAATGAAATTCTTATTTAACGGTTTTCTTTCCTTGATGTTTCTCAGTTGTTTTTCTACCAAAAGCAAATAATCTCCTAACCTTAGCTGAGTTCTCTGTGCCCACAAACTCACTGGTATCAGCAGCTCCAGAGAAATCAAAGGACTAACTGGATCACTCAAGTGAGATTGGTAGAGACAGTCCATGAATGGAAGTTTCAGGGTATTTGTCTCCCGTCTCAGGCCAGCCCAGCAATTTGTGTAACACAACACACACACACACACACACACACACACACACACACTCCAAGTGTAGTCTTTGGGCACTGCAATCCACATCCTGCTACTCCAGGCTCCTTATAAGGAGGACAGAGAGGGAGGTACAAAGGGGGCTGCTCCAGTGGAGAAATGCAACCCAATTAATGGTTCATGGGACCCTTGGGTCAAGAGTCTGAAATTGCAGAATGGAGTAGGGGCCAGAGGAAGAGGGAGCCATTGAAGGGTGCTCCAAGGAGAGCACCCACGATCAAGTGAAATGTAAAGAGGTGTCAGGTAAAGAAGGCTCGGCTAGGAGGCTGCCCAGGGGGTGAGGGGATGTTTGAAAGGCTGAGAGGCAGAACTTCCCCTGAATATATTTGCACCAATAAACACACTGAACACTCTCTCCCGTGCATTGAGTTCTTACTAGGTAGTCACTTTGCCTACTCTTTGATGCTCTTAGCAATCCTTTAAAATGGGCATTAAGATTCTCCCCCTTCTCCAGAAAGGAAAATTGAAGGAAAGAGTCTTTAAATGACCTTTCCACCCTCATCTAGCTAATAAATATTAATCCTAAGATTTCAGCTCAAGCTGGTAAGTGCTACAGGCAGCGTACTCTAAAAGGAGTAAATGGTCATTAGTAGTGTGTGCCAGGCCCTGTGCTGTGGAACTCAGAGGCTCCTGTCCTTGGGAAGCATGATTCTGGTTGCGAGGGGCAGTGTACCAACACCCATGAGTGATACGAGGGCACCCTGAAACTAATCAGGTGAGCAGTACAGTCAGCATAGGACCTGCATTTATGCCTAGAGATGCATTAGCTGGGAAACTGCACCCAGGAAATGAAGCAGAACATCAAAGAGCACAAGGCACTGTCTGAGGAAAGGGGGACCCAGGTACAGACAAGGATGATACCTCATGAAAGTGCACATGGTCCCCCACTTACAATCACTCCATCTGTGATTTTTCAACTTTGCGTTGGTGCAAAAGCCATGCACATTCAGTAAAACCCATGCTTCAGAGTTTGAATTTGGACCTTTTCCTGGCAGGATCCTCTTGGGTGATGCTGGGCCGCAGCCACCAGCTGTAGCTCCTGATTAGCCCCCATCAGGGAGAAATAAAACCAACCCCAAAAGGCCGTGATGCTCAGCTGAGGCTCTTGACAGGTCAGGTATAGTAAATCCATTTTCAACTTTGGATCTCTCCAACTTACAATGCACTTATTGGGGCACAACCCTATCATAAGTCAAAGGACATCTGTGTAGCCCTAGTAATAGGAGCAGAGCAACATGGGGTTGCATGGGAGAGATTATTAGTACTTATTTAGGCAAAGGTGTTAGAAAGAGGAAGGAAGGAATTTTAGAAAGAGGGGGATGACTGGAGCATCCTAATGCCATGTAGGGCAAATCAAACGCTCTGCAGACCAGGGTACCAGTGAGGCACCAGGCTGTCACACCATGAAGACTGAAGGAAGTCCACTTGGGAAGCCTGAGGTCCTGAGAGATTTGTCCTTCACCTTGGAAGCCAGGGAGAGACCTCACTGAGGAGGAGTGAGAACCAGGGCACTGGTGGCCTTGTGGCACATGGATGGGATGGAACTGTCATTGGAGGTAGGGGACCAGCCAAGGGGCAGAGTTACCCCCTCCCTGCCAGAGATGACAATGGCCTGCACTAGACACAGGACAAGAGCAGGGGAAGGAGGAGGCAGCATGGAGCACGGGGAATGAAGCAGGTGGTAAAATAAGTGTCAATATTCAGACAGCAAAATCGGGGATCTGAAGTCCATGAAAGGAGCTACTTTCCCGGCACTCTACCTGCCGCCATTGCAGCTTCTAGAAGTCTCCGGAGACCAGGCTGACTGTACTTGGAATTTTATCTGTTTGATTTCACTTTGGGATTTGAAGATTTGTACAAACCTCCCCAGCTGCCATCCGATAGTTTACAATGCTCCGAGAAGCTCTTAATGGGAAATCTCTCTAAAATCCACAAAACCCTCTTTTTATATTTTTTTTATTATGCTTTATGGCTGCGACGAAGGAGAGAGGGCAAGGCCCTCCCTGCACAGGCGAACGGACTAATGGCTGCTAATGCAAGCACTTTGGGCTGTTATTAAATATAAATCAGGGTGTTAGGGATGTCATAGGGATTTGAAGGTTATAATCACTTCCCTCTCACCCACCGTGGAGTTGTGCTTTGGCACGGGGAGGGGGAAGCTCTGGGGCTGAAGTGGGGGTGAACAGAGCTGGAGGACCCCACGCAGGGCAGGGCGCAGGGCAGGGCGCAGGGTGTGCCTCAGGTCGGTGGCGCTGGCTCCTGCCTCCCCCTCCTCCTTGCTACATCACCCACCTCTTGCTGCCCCAGGATTTGCTTGTTCTTTCCTCTCATGGTGACCATGGCCTCCATCATCCCTCCCTCATTCCTGGACCAGGTCAAGCATCATGTTCACTGACTTGTCTTAGAGGAGTGCGCATGGAGAGAATCCTCCCTTCCTTTCTTCCGTGGAGGAAAGTGATCCTTCACGTTTCTAGATTTCTGCCGGCCCTTGAAGCCTGGTTTCTGACCCCTGCCCCCCTCATGCCCTCTTCACCATGATGAGTCCCTCCAGCTCTGAAGGTCCTCCTGCCTCTTCTCTCCCCAACCCAGGGTGGCCCAGGGCTTCTAAAGAGATGAGAAGAGAGCAGAGGGGCTCTGTCACTGGGGTCATCCGAGTCCCCAGGCTCAGCAGACTCTTGGGTTCTTAGCGAAGAATTCGCTACTCCTGTTAGCAAGACATTTTGCAGATTGTCTCTTCCATCTTGATTTCCGATTGGCTCGCTGCCTGCTTTACGCATCTCAGCCCAGACCCACACACGCATGCGCACATGCACGTGGGAACACTCTCGCCCGCACTCAGGGCTCTGAGACGACTTTTGCAGCAGCCCTGACGGCCCCCCAGGTCCTCGTTAACCACCCCCGCTGCTCCGGAGGCTGCTCCTTCCCTACTTCTGGCCAGTCAGTCTCCGTAGGCAACTTGTGCAGCTGATTCTTAGTAGATACTTTGCTCTCAGTTCAAACTTGTCAATGGTTGAAAACTTGCAGCTCTTCTTCTAAACATCTTCCATTCAGATCTAAAATAATTCATCCATTCATTCAACTAAGAGATAAAACTTAAGAATCTTTTTTTTTTAAGTTTTCTTCTTATCCTTCTTCATGCATCTTGTTGGAAATATCTTTAAAAATAGCCCGGATCCAACCATTTCCCTGATCACGGTCCTTACCCTCTGAGCTCTACACACTGCACTGAGCTCTCTGAAGTTGCCTCCTAATTCACCTCCCTATCCCTGCTCTTATTCTTCTCCTATCTATTCTCCAAAAAAATAGTCAGAATTATCCTTTAAAATGTAAATTCAAAGTTGTCCCTCTCCTGCCCTGAATCTTCCAGTGGAAGATTCCTAGCAGCCTTACAATTAAATTGAATATGAAGCTTCCAGAGTTTCTGGGTGATCCGGTCCTTTGCTTTCTGGACACCCCACCCCTTGCTGATTTCCCTCCAGCCCTCTTGATCTTCTTTCTCTTCTGGAAGCATCCAGACATGCTCTTGAGTTTTTACCCACACTGTCCTTTTGCCTAGGAGAGGGACACTCCTATGGCGGAGGACAAATTTGCATGTCCTGTTCCCTCACTGCATTCAGGTCTCTGCTTCGGTCGCTTCTTCAAAGAGGTCTTCAGTCTCCCCATCCTACTTGAAAGATTGCTACCTGCCCTGATTTTCTCCACCTGCCCTGCCTTGGTGTTTATTTTCACCTTTCTAAAATAGAAGCATCAGGAAGGTAGAATCTGTTGTATTCTCACTGCTGAGAGCATATTCGGTGTCTAGCAAATTGTTCTTTCGTTGTTGAACTATACGATCAAGCAAACGAGCTGCTAGAATAGCATTGAAGAGAAGTGCTCCAGTGCTGGCAGTTCTGCTGGGGGAAAAGGCATGTGTACAAAACACAAGAGAGCACACACAGAGGCCTGGCACAGTCCCCAGCCGAGGACAGGGCCAGCACAGGGATGGTTAATTGGTGATTGTGCCAGGAAGGTCTCCTGGCCCAGCTGGGCACCCATTGCCTCCATATGCTCCTGACAAAGCAGCATGCTCTCCGCGGATCATTCAGTGAGGTTATCTCCACTTGGGAAAAAATGGACAAACCAAAGTCAACTCTGTCCTGGGTCCTGAAACTAAAAAAGCAAGTCCATCCTCGGCAGAGGTCTCAGCTTCTGCCAGCTGTGCAGATGCGTTTATATTCTGTGGGTGGAAGTTTGCAGAGAGAACCCTCCAGCCTCTGAGGCCTCAGCCCACCTTTGCTGAGCTCCTGGGCCTCTGAGAAATGACAGAAGCTACATGGGAAGTGCTTGTGTCTGACCGAGAGGCAAGGGTGTTGCATCGGGAAAGAGTATCAGATTTCGTGTCAAGATGCTCAGTTTGACATGAGCATTACCCCTTCCATCTGTAGAGGTAGAACTACATGGTCACTAAGACTCTTCTCCATTTAAAACAGGGAGAATAAATAACCCTGAAACCTGAAGAGTTTCCATAAGTAACTCTACCGACCAGCCCTGTGAAGAAAGTATTATGTAAACTAGGTTCAGAGAGACTGAGTAACTCAACCAAAGTCACACAGCTCAAGTGCAATATTCCTTGCAGTACACCCTTGAGCTTAACAATGGTCCTACTATATAGAGTCATTTGGTCTTGGTGGAGCCTATCAGTGGCTTTTGTTTGTTTCTTTGTTTGTTTTTCTTTCTTAAAAGCCCCTCAGTGATTCTTCTATAAAGAACCATTACACTAGTGGCCAAAACGGAAAAGAAAGCTTGCCAATGTCACTTGGAAAGAGGACTTTCCCTCCACCTCCCACCCCCAATATATATAAACACATAGATGGGATGGATTTTGTGTAAATCCATCCCATCTATGTGTTTCCCATTTTCACTCTACAAGGGACAGGGTTGTTGGGCTGGACTGGGATTTTAGCCTCAATTAACTTCTTAACCCCTGCTCAAGGGGAGCCCAGGATTTGCCACCTTGCTATTTAACCTTGTCTCTCTAGAAAGCCATGAGTTGCTGTGAGGGCTGTTATTAAAAGGCTATTTGTTTCAACAGCGGCAGGTGGAGGAGGAGCCCCCTGGGCATGCATGGTCCCCTCCAGAGGGAATGCCAAAGTTCTCAGGCAACTCACTTAAAGTTTCCTTAACTTATTTCTGAAAATGACAAATATCCCTTAGATAGGTTCTCTGTCCCTTCCTGTCCTGATGCTTGATTGCATATTTGAGACTTTTATTTCGTGTGGCTAGCACCATTGAGTTCTGCTGAGGACTGGGGTCACCATCAATTACCCTCAGAAATCTGAGTCTCAAGTGTGGAAACACCAAAGCCCCAAGCCTGGTAGTGTTCATGGCTCTATGGGGTCATATGGAGGAGGAAGTCGACTATGAAGCCCAGGTACATGGGCCATGGGCCAGCCCCAGGTGAAGCCCAAGGGGATGGGCCATGGGCCAGCCTGGGATAAAGGTCAAGAGGACAAACTAGGAGTTGGCTGAGGACTTAATACTTCTTCACTCCCTCCAAGCCACAATCACTTTGCCTGAGCCTTCTGAGTTTTGGCAATCTCACGTCTAAAGTACGGATAATGATGTAGACCTCACAGAACTGTTGTGTTTCAAGATATCCTTGAAACATTGTGGATATTCAGGAAATGTTGGCTACCTCCTTCCCTAATAGAGACCAGACTTCATGAAAATTCACAACATTTTGTAGGAACATGGAGAAAATTTGATCTCTGTAACCTCAATTTTAAAAGTTAGGAATACAACATCTTGTTTCCCTGGTACCTAATAATGGCCATTCCATTTTTACTCAATTTTGAGATTTTTCAAGTCATATTCACATAGATCTGATCTCAGTCTGGCCTCAGAGCTTCTATAAGGTTGGCAGAACAAGTGTAGCTAATTTTCATGTTATAGAAGCAGGAACTGAAGTTCGTAGAGGTTAATATGACCTTCTCAAATGAATGCACCCAGGATCAGAGCTTCTGGTAGCTAACCCAGTGTCTCTCTCAAGACCTTCCTCCCAGGTGCTGCACCTGCCAATCCCTCTGACTATCTCAGTCTTCCTTCCCTCCATTCTTTACTTCTCAAACTCCTAAGCATCCTACATGTTTCAACTTGGTTGCTACTTTCTAGCCAACCCCCTTTCTCTGCCACCATCCCAGGGACTCCCAAGTATCTTACCTTCCTAAGGTACTTATTATACTGAAATGCAGGAGTTCATTAAAATTGCCCAATACATCTTTTAAAAATATAATAGACTTAGAGTCCCACCCAAGACCTTCACAAAGCATTTCCTGATTTTTTTTTAAAGTTATCCAGGGGATCTTCATGCATGGAATCTCCCTTACTGCTGTGTAAGCCTTATTTGGAGGGACCAAATCTATTCTGTTCATTATGAGAACTCTGGCACTTTGAACAACATCTGAGAATACTATTAAATAATGCATAGTTATCAATAACCTGTGCTGAGTGTGAGCTCTATGTCAGGCACCATGATAAATAGTTTGCATGCATTTATTTCAGTTAATACTGCTGGCCATCAAGAGGGAACTATTATTACCCTACTTAAAGAGAAGGGAAATGAGGCTGAGAAAGGGACTTGGAAAATATATAGAAAATACATCATGAATATGTATTTTCATGTTTCCTACCTGCTACTATGCTAATCAAGGAAACACCCAAGAAAAGTATTATAAAAAATGCAATAACAGTTTTCTGGGAGAATCAATTTTCAAGCACAGATTTAGAACCCTGGAGGAGTTTGGGGATCATGTATTATGGTCCTAAGATACTATTTCCAAGTAGCACATTTTGCTGGCTGAACCACCAAAAAAATTCCTTGAACTTCTCTTGGATGATCTAGTCTTATCCTTCTACTAAAATACTTTTGGCTGCAAGTTACAAAATTAATATGGCCCCAACAGTTGGAGATTTGCTTTTCTCATTTAAGAGACCCTGCAGCAGGCAGTTCCAAGGGTGGTTTAGCCACTGAATGGCATCACCAAGCCCGCAGACCCTCTCCTCTTTCTATTCTGCCAGCTTCTGATTGGCAGGGGTGCTTCTCTTTACTGTCCTGAGGTGGTTGTGGCAGCTTCAAACATCACTTTGCATGGAAATATCTGAAAGCAGGAAGAGAAAGACAGACTCTCCCACGCACCTCTCTCTCCTTTTGCAAAGGAGGAATTCTTTCTGGGAAGACACCTGGCAGACCTCTTCTCCTACAAGGAGGTCACACCCTCTACCAGCTTAAAAGAGGTGCAAGAAGGCGAGAAATGGACATAAAATCCTTCTGGCTGTCTCAAAAGTGGCTGCCTTTACCAGTATGAAAATGGGAAAAGGAGATGGTTGCTGCTGATAGCCCCAGCCCCAGATAGCCTTCATTTAAATTACTTATGAGTACACAGATGCATATTCTTACTTCAAAATGATCTTACAGTGAGTGTAGTCCTAGGAATCCAGTGCTGTTGAAGAAAGGGACGATGCAACTCTAGGGATCTCTAGATGTCCACCCCCATGGAAAATTAAAGATTTTGGTGACAAGGACATTTTGATTTTGCCTTTTAAAAAAAATACAGACATGATATTTGTACATCTTTATGTATACATGTGGTCATTTGATACATGAATACAACGTGTAATAAATCAGGGTCATAATTTCCATCTCTTCAACCATTAATTATTTTTGTGTTGGGAATGTTTTACTCTTCTAGTCATCTTAAAATATATTCTAAATTGTTTTAATCAATAATTACCCGACTGTGATAGACAGACGGACAGAGAGAACAAATTCCTCATCTCTCTCTTTTTTTTTTTTTTTTTTTTTTGGTGTTCTGTATTGAAATACTTTCCATTCTTTCCCAATCTTTAGGAACCACTCTTTCACTCTTTTCTTCCACAGGATTGACTTTTTAGTTTCCACAAAGGAAAACATGTAGGATTTGTCTTTCTACGTCTGGTTTATTTCAACTAAAATAATGAACTCCAGTCCCATCTGTGTTGCTGCAAATGATACGTTTTTGATTGTTGCAATGTCTGAATACTATGACATTGTCTATACACCACATTTTCTTTATCCATTCGTCTACTCCTGGGCACCTAGGTTGATTCCATATTTCAGCTATTGTGAGCATTGCTTTGATTGGCAACAAGGTCCTGTGATGATGACGAATGTTCTCCTCTCCTGTTTCCAGGTCAACAGTGATCTTATTTACATCACAGCTAAAAAAGACGGCACTCACGTGGTAGAAACCTTGGATACCACCCACATTGGAAAACTAATTGTAACCAAACAACTTGAAGGAGACGGCATACAGGATATTACTGATACCTACAAATTCCAAGAAGGTAATTTACCACAATTGAATGATTTTTTTAAAGTTTTGCTCCAGTTCATACAGCATACAGTCACTGTCGCCCTGAAATGTGTTTTAGAAAACGCACTGGCATTTGAAGCATTTGGAAGTCAAAATTCTCATGAGTGAAAGACACATCACAGCTTCAGTTCTCCATTGTAGTTTTATTTGGTTGCTTGCTTTGGGCAGAATTCTCCTTCCCTTGGCTTGTGAAATGAGTTGGTTCAAAGTTGTATGTATTTAAACGGAATATAGAATATGTTCTTGTTGACAAGGACCTTCATTTTAAATAATCCTTTTAGAACACACGGTCTAACTAATATAATCTTATCTTTAGTCCAATAATAGAAATTTAAATAACTGCTTCACATTTGTTTAGTACTTTACAAATTATTTTTAATACCTTGTTCCACTGAATTGTCATAGAAACCCCATGATGGAGGTAATGGAATATTAATAGGTTAGTAAATGTCTCACTAATTCAGGTCAATTATGTTGAAGGCCAGTTTCAATTATAAAATAATGTTATAGTGGGGTTTTTTTTGTTAACTTTTATTGTACAGAATACTCCAAATGACACTATTGAGTTCAATTTCATCTCAATCAATACTGAGTGTCTCCACAATTGGTTTGGTGTGAGGCCTCCTAGCAGAGAGCAGGACATAGTTTCTGTCCCCAGGCAAGAGATAGGATTATTATTCAGAGAACAAAGAAGATGGCTACTTGATCCAACCAGGAGATGCAGAAAAAAGTGAAGCTCAGGAAGAGAGGTCACAAACCTCAGCTAAAGAAAGCTGGACAGAGCTTCCAGGCAGTAGGAACATAGTCCAGTATGTTTGGGGTCCTGCAGGCCTTAACAATGCATCATGCTCAGATGCCCAGTGACCAAAGACAAAGCTTCCCAAGGTCAATCAGGGCCAGGAGGTGAGGATGTTGGGTGTCTTAATGGGAAAGTGGAATATATTTTGCAAATGATTCACCTCCAGATATTCTTGAGTGCGGCATTTATTTTGGTGAATGGATAAAAATGATAAGTAATTAGCATATACCTAAATATTTATCGGTATTCCTGAAGTGCTAAGGAGTGCAGGAATTGTTTAAAATATTTTAGACAGTCTCCTTGCTCTTATTTACAAAAGCAATTTGCACTATAAAGAAAAAGCTTGCTGAATTAAAAATGAGGGTGCCTCATGTTAGAAATTCAGAATTTTTGTCATTTGAACTAGTGAATTTTTACTGCATTTCTGAAAAGGTTGCTTCTCTCCTTCATTTGGTTATTATCATCCATGGCATGACATAGATAAAAAGGGTTCTTTTTCCTTTTCCCTGAAAGTAACGTTAAAAAAAAAGCACAATAAAAGAAAACAAACAAGCAATGCCCTCTTATTATAGAATTACAAACAAAAAGATTTAGAAAGGGAAAAAAAAAAAGAAATTCCGTAGAAAATGTGAAAGAAACTAGCTGCAATGTTCTCTCATTAGATGTTCCTGCATTCATCTGTTCAACAGCTTGCACTTAACCATCTGCTGCGTTGCAAGAACTGTCTGGGGGTGGGGGCTTGCAGGGACCTGCCTTCCTCTCCAGCTGCAGAAAAAAACAGAATCAAGCACTGGCCAGGCTGGGTGAGAATTGCTCGGCACAGGCAGACAGATGCTGCCCCCAACCCAGACTCAGGTCAGGGAGGGCCTTGTGGTCCTCAGCATACATATTACTTCTGCTGTACTTACAGGGGCTGTCATCGTTTTCCAAGTAGATTTGAAGGAGCAATTCATTTATTCCCATCTTGGGGCCCCCCAGAAGGGGTGCTGTGATTTATCCACCTGTTTAACACATTGAATTAGCACCTCCTGTGTGCTAGTGCACTGGGCACAGAGCAGTGATCACAACACTGATGCTGAAGAATAGATGGGAAAATGGCAGGGAGCACGGGGGTGCAAGTTCTCCAGGAAAAGTCAGGGAGACAGAGAATACAGCATGGACTTTCTTACTCTGGGAGAATGAAAGGTGAGCTCCTGAGCTCAGAGCAGTCAGCAAGCCCCACAACCAGATGTCTTCTCCAAAACAGGCAGCAGAACACAACTGCCATTAACTGTCAGGCTCATCGGTGACAGGTGACAGTGAAGGCCAAATCAGGAAGGGGACAGCATCCGATGCCAGGAGAGGAAAGATCAAAAGTATTCCATGAAAGAGAATTTGGGGGATTGGTTAAACAAAGACCAAAATAAATAAAATGCACCAAATGTTTGTAGAGAAGACTTCTGAGGTCCTGGCCTCCAGAATTGGGCAAGAAAACCAGGATCAGGGCGAGGTCAGTGTGTGTTCTGATCCAACTGGAAGACCTCCTACATCCACATACATAGTTGTAAGAGACCACCCCCCCCATGCTGCTTCTGGGCTGGAGTTTGATTCCAGGTGAATAATTAGTCTCTTAATCAAGGCTGGCATCTACATTTCAAACACTAATTTTGGAAAGGATGGCGTGGAGTGCTATTTGGAGAAGGATGCTGAGAATCCCTCTGAACGGTGAGGAGGGTGATGGATTGTTGATGTCTGCCACGGGCAGACAGTGAAGGGCTGGCTGTGTACGCGCCACTCTGATCCTCATAGCGAATCCCTCATATAATTTCTCTGCATCCACAAGTACTGAGTGTGGATACCAAAGCATGGAGTCGAGTAAAAACATAGAAAAGAACTTCTGACCAGACTTAGGGATCAATCATTTTAATTAATTAAATTGCAGGAAGATCATTTTTTTCACTTTGACAAATGAAAGCTTAATATCAATTTTATGACTGTTTTTTCAAAATATAAGATTCAGCAACTATAAAGCATTGAAAACCAGAATTTGGAAAGCTTACACTGTAGTGATCTGTCTTCTTTTATGATGGTGTCTCCACCCCAGTCCTTCTTTACTCCATTAATTATGACCCCTCTGTCACATATTTTCATCTCCCCTGCTCTAGTTTTTCCTTTCAATTAGCATTGCAGTGTTTGCTACATTAATTTTAAAAAAAATTTAGCGGGACATGATGGCACACACCTGTAATCCCAGGGGGTTGGGAGGCTGAGGCAGGAGGACTTCGAGTTCCAAGCCAGCCTCAGCAATTTAGTGACGCCCTAAGCAACTTAGTGAGACCCTGTCTCTAAATATTAAAAAAATGGCTGGGGATGTGGCTCAGTGGTTAAGTGCCCCTGGGTTCAATCCCTGGTACCAAAAAAAAAAAAAAATCACAAAATCCTTTTCAACACAGTATTCCACACCAAATGTGCCTCTTTGTGTCTTTGCATTGTGTTTTCATCTTGAAAGAGCTGCCTGAATGTACATTCTGTCTTCTTCCTTTCCCATTCCTTCTTTGCCCACTGGCACCCTGATTTCTGCTCCCAGCATACCCTGGAAGCTCTTCTTCCCAAGTTTGGGCCATGATAATTTCTTCCAAGAAAAATAACAACTCTAGCTTCCCCACCTCATCCTCCCCTTCCTTCAGTCTAACCCCTGCCTTGCTGCCCAAGGGATAAAACCTGACATTTAAGCCAGAGCCTGTTATAGCACTGCTCAAAAGCCCTCGCTGTCTTCCCGTTGCATTCAGAGCTTTGCAATCACAAGGTCTCTCTTTGGTTGATTCTTTGACACTCCCCCCTCACTATACCTCTGGCAATGCCCCACAGACATCAGACACAGCACCAGGCACACTGCTGCAAGTTCCTCCAGCAACCCAAGCTCCTGCTCACCCCCATGCCTCTGCTTACTGTGTTGAAAGACCCCTCCCAAAAGGCTCCTTGCCCCCAGGCAGGTCGAGGGTCTCTCCTTCATGTCCCCAGACACCCCACCAACATCTGCCCCAGCATCTGGGATGTGCGTGTCTACACTGCGATTGTTCTCCACTTGTCCCTTTGGTGCCCATGAGGGCTGTGTTTCCATCATGCCTCACACTTTGCCTGAGACATCACAGAGGTTATCACAGCACCAAATGACCACCTGAATGGTCACCAAAACAGCACTTTCCAGATGGGATTAATTGCATGTAAAATGATTTAAACTGGACTATTTAAAATTATTATGAAGGCTTCCTTCCTTCATAATAATTTTAAATAGTCCAGTTTAAATCTCTGGCTGAAAGCAGCTTGTGTCTGCAAACCTAGATCCTTCAGCCAGGAGGCCCCAGGTCCTGGGGACTCAGAGGCACACAAGACAGACCCTGTCCCTGGAGCTAGGACTCAGCAGGGGAGGTGATGTCATGCAGAGGCAAGTGCTCTGATGAGGAAAAGGAAAAAAATACATGTGTTTTAGAGAGAGATGAGAGGACTAGGGTTTGGGCACACATTGCACAGAGCGGGGAGGGGCTCAAGCAGCTGACATTGGAGCTAAGATCAGGACAGGAGAAGAGGCTTCATCCAACCTAAAAAGATGGTATTACTTCCTAGTTAACAGGAAGATGTTTTGACCTTGCTCCTGAAGGCTACAGAGGAATCTCAGAAAATACAATCTCTCTTTAAATCACCTCTCGTATCACTACAAGATTGCCCGTGGCTCTGAATTTTGTAAGACACCAGAGCACAGAGGATAACTGCCGAGAAACAAGAATTACTCTATCAGGCTCTGGGAAACCTCAAGATTCTCTCCTGCTGGGCCCGTCCTTCCTGTAATAGCCCAGTCGGCCTCTGCCTGGCAGTGCCCTGCTCTCGGGGCAGGTGCTTCCCCAGAAGGAGGCCCAAGGGTCCACCAGCCAGGACATCTCTCTGGTTGCTCCCAGCTCCACACAAGCTTTTTCTCCTCCCCTTCCCCTCCCACAGCCAGCTCAGCTTCTGTCCCCAAAGGCAGCACCTCTCTCCTCTCCTTCCCGCTGCTGGAATTTGCCTCCTGCCTTTTACCTAAATGCATATTTGGCCCCCATCCAAAGTGCTGATCATTACTGCCCTCTTGCTCACGGACCCGTCTGCCAGATGATGTCCGCTAAAATATCTCACAGCACTTTCTGCTGCCCTGGCCCCACAGCCTGCTTCCCTTCATTATCTTCCTCCTATTGATCCGACAACGTGTGCTGTAGCCAGTGCTTGTCCTAGACCAACCGTTTCTGGCACATTCTTGCAGTCTTGACAATCAGGGAAATTGTTCACACATACACACACACACATCCACGTTTGCACACAACACCTGCTGGCGTTTCCTCTGTCCTTCCAGAGGGTCTTCCATTCATTATGCATCTACTCCCTCCGATCCACCTAACCACTCCATGATGAAGCTGTCCTGATTTTGCAGATGTGGCAATGGATGACATCACAGTGCCTCGCTGGTGGAGTTGTTGGATGAGGTGGTGCACAGGCATCTATCCCAACACCAGACACATAATTAGCACTTATTAGGAGTCATGATTAATTGGCCTCTTCACCATCACTGCATTCAATTATTCACTAAAGTAGAAGATAATATCTTAACATTAACATAATTATAAAAACCAGCATTCTTTATTTAAAGTGTCTTTTTTTTTTTCTACTAGCCATTGTGGTGACTGGTTTTTATAAGTCCAGGAATTTGCCTTCATCTCTTCATCTCTGTCCTCCATGATGCATGAGGATATCAGAAACATCAAGCTCATTTCTGAAGCCAAACTTCATGTAAAACTCTGTGGGGACAGTTAGCCTCTTCCAAAGAAAACCCTTTCTGCATCTCCCCCTGCCCTCATCTCCAACCCAACCGCCTCAATAACTCTGCAAGACACTTCCTCAAAACAGCATCCGCATCTCAAACTGCACTAGAACTTTGGTGCACCCCCACAAGTCAATGGACAGCCCTTTAAAAACAGATCAGAACACAAGAGATATTTGTGTTTAGGAAAATTGAACAGGTCTCCTTTCTGGAATGTTTTACTTTATTTTTTTTTTCATTTTTTAATTGGTGCATTATAGTTGTACACAGTGGTGGGGTTTGATGTTACATATTTGGACATGCACACAGTATAGCAGTATGATTTGGCCAATATCATTCCCCATTATTTCTTTTTTCCCTCCCCTCCTCCTCCCTCCTGGTCCCTTCTCTCTACTCTACTGATCTCCCTTTGTTGTTTATGTGATCTCCTCGCCCTTTCTTTTCCTGTTTCCTCTCTAATTTGACCTTCTGAATTTAGCTTATTTCACTTAATATAATGGTCTCTAGCTTCATCCATTTTCCTACAAATGACCCAATTTCATTTTTCTTTATGGCTGAGTAAAACTCCACTGTGTATGTATCTACCACACTTTCTGTATCCATTCATCTGTTGGACACCTAGCCTGGTTCCAGTTTGGCTATTGTGAATGGTTCTGCTGTAAACTTGGGTGAGCATGGGGATTCAAGCAGTGGCATTGCAGCTTCTCAGCAGAGTGGGTGAGACAGGGACTTCTGTAGGACTGTTTATCTCAGAGCCTCTGATAGGCCTTGGAAGACTGTGAACCTTTAGCTATCTCTAGACGACTCAGGGTTATTCCAGCAGATCTAACCCAGAAACAGGGAAGACTAGTTAGCATATTGCCAGATCGCTATGTCCTGGGGTGGCCATGATTTGGGAAAACTTTCTGCATTCTGCCAACAGCCAACAGACCACCTTGGAAGGTGGAGAAGGGTGGGGCAGGAGCCCTCCAGAGTTAACACAGAAAGGAACAATTGGAAAAGGCCAGATTGGGAAGAGAAGGAAGAGTGGCTTGTATGCGGGAGAAGGAACATCCAGGAGCCAGAGAAAGCTTATATTGCAGGAGGTGGGACAGAAAGAGACAACTATTTCCAAAATCCTTGCTTAGTGGACTCCAGATTCCAGCTCTATGGCTAGGACTCAGGGCAGGAAAGAAATTGACACCATAGTTTGAGAAGAGTTCGATTTTTATTTAATTTTACCTGCTGCACCCTGCACTAATGGCCCTGGAGAAACAACCTTAAGAGCAACACCTTTTGTATCCTTCTTTCCAGACAGACCTTGGCATGGCCACCTACTCACCCAGCAGCCCAAGTAGATGGCTGCCTCTCCAAGAACCTCATTTTGCAGTATTCATAACAAAAATAATCACCGGGGAAGTGGTGGACCTTCCCAGGCAGCCAACCAGGGCAGCGTGGTGTGTTCATGCAGATAACCTTCTTTTTGGTGGATTGTATTTTTTTTAACTCCATCATCATCTCTGGGTCTTTTCTAGGTCAAGAGGAAGAGCGGCTGGCCCTCGAGACAGCGCTCATGTATGGAGCTAAGAAGGCCCTCAACACAGAGGGCGTGGTCAAATCGAGATCAGACGTGGACATGGACTTTGAGGTGGAAAATGCCGTGCTGGGAAAGGACTTCAAGATCACCATCACCTTCCGGAACAGCAGCTCCAACCGTTACAGCATCTCTGCCTATCTCTCGGGCAACATCACCTTCTACACTGGGGTCTCCAAGACGGAATTCAAGAAGGAGACATTCGACGTGGCGCTGGAGCCCTTATCCTGTAAGCAAACCAGGGTGTGCTCCTCTCAGAACCTGGTATCTGGCTCTCTGTCCCAATGACTGACAACGCCCACTCAGAGCTGTCTGTCAAATGCAAGTTCTCCCCAGAGCTCAGGAACGTGAATCACACCGGCAGAATTCTCCTATCCTAGAAATCCTCAGTTTTCATCTTTCTATTTCACACATAGAAGTGAACACTTAAATGTTCAAAGCCAAGAACCCCATGAGTCATGAGAATTAAAAGTCACCTCACTTCTGGCTACTCAAAGTGTGGCCCCCGCACCAGCAGACCAGCCGTGTCAGCATGCCCAGGAGCCCCTTAGCCATGCAGAATCTCAGGACCCACCCAGGACTCCTGAATCAGAATTTGCATTATACTCAGATCCCATTCCAAGGGGATTGCACCGTACCAGAAACTGGGAAATGTGTCCAAATGACCCATCTCTGAAAATAGGCCACTTATTGGTATCTCTCTCCTGAGATAGGAAAGGCTTTTGGTGTGTTTTGCTTTACTTACCAAGAAGGTAGAGAGAGATAAACTCTGCGTAGAGGCTGTTTCTTAAAATTGATTAGCGAGACGTCTAGGGAGAGACCCCATCCTGAGAGGAAGCTGCAGGCAGAACGTGCCATCCAGGAGCCGTGCAGGGCTTCCGGCTCTCTGCTGTCTCTCATGGGGCTTCCTACTCAGCCTTTGCAGCCTCCCTTGCACACACATTTTTATCACTATAAATATTCAGAATATTTTAAGCAGAGTGGGATCAACATGCGTTAGCTTGCATCCGGGATTACAGTTATGGCTGCTCTCATTTTTCCTGGGGTTGCTGGTATCAGTGGCCACACAACTGGCAAAATAACTCAGCCCGAAGGAACTGGTCTCCGGGCAGAGCACGTGGAGTTGGAGGAGACTGGGAAGGACCTGACAGGTTAGGGCACCGGATTTCTGTTGACCTGACACGTGGCATTGAAGGAAAAATGAAAAAAGGGAATAAAAGGTGTGCACACAAGTTTTATAAAGCAGTGGCGAGCAAGATTGATGTGCACCCCCCGGGGTGACACACAGGTCTTAATTGTTCTCAAAGTTTCTAGATCTGATGACTCTCCCAGCCCACAGTATCTCTCAGAAAAATGAGGAAGTATCTCTAAAGATTCTAATTCCAAGAAACCTCCCAGAACGTGAAGGAATGAATAGGCCTAGACTCGGTAATGTGGCTAACAGTTAAGAATCATCATGGTATTTTCTTTGAAAACTAGAAGATTTAAGACTTTTATTATTATTATTATTATTATTCCGAGGGGGAGGAATGGATTCTCATATAAAGGAATGGTATGAATGAATGAGCATAGAGCCGTGGCCCACCCCTGTAATTCCAGTGACATTAGAGACCAAGGCAAGAGGATTGCAATTTTGAGGCCAGCCTCAGCAACTGAGCAAGACCCTAAGCAATTTAGTGAAACCAAGTCTCTAAATAAAACTAAAGGAGGCAGGTAGTGCTGGGGATGTGACTCAGTGGTTAAGTACCTCTGGGTTCAGTCCCCAGTACCTATATCTATATCTGTATTTAGATAGATAGATAGATAGATAGATAGATAGATAGATAGATAGATAGATAGATATGGATATAGATACACACACACACACACACACACACACACAGAACTGAGGAGGAGACCAGTCCTCGTAATTGTTTAGAACGGGAGTCCACCCCACAAACTTGGCCTCTTCTGCATACAGCCAGTTCCCTTTTTGCTTATGACATAGCTAGCATGCCAACACCACACCACTTGGATCCTCCAGTCACTGGAATTGTGAGCCAGATAAACTCTTTTCTTTATAAAGTACCCAAGCTCAAGTATTTTGTTAGAGCAACGGAAAATAGATTAGATCAGGAGTAAAAAAATGGTGGATTCAGGACATATAAGAACTCTGCTTCCAGTGAGCTGAGGAGCCAGTGGAGGGTTTCTGAGATGCTCTAACAGGTTTTGAAAGCTCATTGTGTTGAGAGTCTACAGGGAGAGCAGGGCCCAAGCCTAGAGACCAGCTGCTGCAATTTTTCACCTGAGAGATGGGGCAACAGTAACAGAGTAGTGAGAACTAGTCATATCTGGGTGTGTCCTGAAGGTAGAGGCCACCAGATTGGCCAATGCATTGGCCATGTGGTGTGAGACAAGGAGACTGTGGAGGAAACTGCATGTGGCAATACCATGGTCAGATCTCAGTAAAGATGAACTTCCAACATTGTGGGAACCTGAGCTGGGAGGATGAGTTGATGTGTTCAAGACCCCAAAGAGCAGCCAGAGAGAGGCAAAGCAGGTGACAGAGTCCAGGTCCCATTCAGGCAATAACGGGGAGCCCAAGGCTGCAAACTTGGCTGATTCTCCTATTCCCTGTAGTCTAGCACACATCCTTGGACAGGAAACCCAACAGCTGCCCTTTCCCACTTCACAAGGGTTCTGTCTGTCAATGCCTTTCCTGGTTCTCCTTAATCCAATTAAAGAATGAGCTTACTTGAGTTATGGACTAGAAGGCACAATAATTATTTTTATAATAATAAAAATGATCCCTCTGAGTCACGGATGTAGAGACAGCTCACCAAACCTAAGCCTGAGTCAATATTGACATAGCCCCGCCCACTCAGCCCACCCCAGGGCTGATCTTCAATAACCAGAAGGGAGTCGGCAACTCTTCCTTTACTTCACAGATAGGAGTCATGAATCACCTGCAACAAATTGCATATTGCCATCTGAAATAAACTGCCGTCCACGGCAAAAAGCCACGTCCTTGTAGACCTCACTCAAGCACTCTGAGGTGCCTCTGTTGCAAAGAAAGTTTTCCAAGTGGGATGGGAGACATACTTTCCAGCCTGATGATGAAAGGGCGTGTGTGGGCCAGAATCAGCTTGGGAGATCTGAATAACTTAAACCTCCCAGTACCTTCAAAGGTGCTATCATTTCCACTTGGCTATATTTAGTTTTCTTTGCTTTTTGGAAAAGAGTGGAGGCTGCTCCAGTCTGTGTCTCCCTTGGTTTTCCCCAGACACCGTAAATGATATTGGCCTCATCCCAGCTCTGCAGCTCACAGAGTGAAAATCTATTCCTCCTTCTCTTGCCACGTTTAATAAACTTTATCTAGAACAATTTCTTGTGCAGTGGCAAAACACAGCGCTTACATAACGGACTAACTATTTCAGGAGCACTGTTCTCTTGGGCTCTGAAACACAGCCTGATTTCTTTAGTGCTGTGTGATTCAGGGAATGTGCTCCCTCTGAGAAGAAAGGAGTCCTGAAGCCGAGATTATAAGGGTAGCAAGAGCGTGTCCCACTAGCCTAAGAAACCTTGTGGTCAAACACGGCCCCTCTAGAAATATGCAGGGGGGAGTTCATTTTTTATCACACTTACTGAGGCAGCTGTAGGCAAAGCACAGTGTCCTCCTAGACCTGACGCTTTTCCACTCCGTCCATCCAGACCTGAGGATGATGAACAGGTCATAAGCTCATTTGGGGTCATACTTAATGGAGAGAGGGCTGGAGTCTCACTCACTGGACGGCAGGAGGACGTGGGGTCCAGACTCAGGTCCAGTGAAGACTGCATGAGTGGGTCATTCAAGAAGCAGCATTCAGGGATCAAAGTCAAGGTAAGAGCCTAACTTCAAAGAATAGGCTCCGAATAGAATAGCACTCTCCAGGGAACCAAGCCAACCCAGCCAGTTGCTGAGTCCTCATCTCCAGTGGACTAATATATTCCAGCCATCTCCAGAGCTGAGGGCAGGATTGCTCAGCCCTGCTTCTATTGACATCTGGCTACCTCTCTCGCGGGGCTGTCCTGTGCCTTGTAGGATGTTCAGCAGCATCTTAGACCTCTACCCACCAGGTGCCAGCAGCAACCCACCCCCAGCCTTTTTGGGACAACCCAAAAAGTCTCTGGACATGGCTATGTGTCTCCTGGAGGGGACAATACAGCCTGCCATTGATAACCCCCAGTCTAGGATGGCCCATCTTTTTGGTTTTCCAGGAATCCATGCTTGATGTTCTTTGGATGCAGAACTTTCCATTTTAAAATCCAACCTGTCCTACATTTGCCCTAATCCTGCCAGATCTCCACCCCTTCTCGTGTCTGAGCCTCCTGTCCTGGGAGCTTCTGGCTTACACAGGCATCGCCTGACGTCTGATTCCAATCCTGACTCAGACGCGTGACAGAGTCAGAAAACTGGCTCCCGGCGATGGTGCTGCTGCTGGTGGGCAGCCACATCTGGAGTGGCAAGAGCCTGGGTGAGAAGGCTGTTCCCTTCCTTGCAGCCAAGGCTTTCCACGGGGCTGGTCCTTCAGGGCTGCCCCTGGCGGTTGGAGCCATGCTTCCCAACGCAGGCTGCACACCAGAGTCAGCTGAAGAACTTGAAAAGAAATGACTGATGCCCAGCCCCCAATCTCCAACCCTCTGACTCCATTGGTCGGTGTTGGGATATGGAATGGCAGTTTTTTTGAAGACTCCAGGTGGTCGTGATAAGGAACCAGGACTGAGAACTCTTTTGATCAGGGGCTAGAGCAGTCACAGCTCCTACACATCTGTAAAGAGACTTCCAGGGTGGGCACTGCCCATGGCAGAGGCCTTTCCTGGACTCTTGGTGATCTTCAGGCCGGGGCTGGCTGCCACAGGTCCACTCCAGGTGTGAGAGTCCCACCAGGGATGATGACCTTGGCTGATGTGTCCACCCCTGAGAGGCAGCAGTGAGTCAGGAACCCTCCCCTGGGCCCTGGTGCTTCCTCGGCCACAGGCAGCATTCAGCCTCCTTAGGGGACTTCTTCTGTGGAGTTGGGTGGGCTAAAACGAGCTGCTGTCAACACTTAAACCACCAGCCATGGGAGCTGTTCCCTCAACAACTTCTTCAGAAAGAACACATTTTGGGCCAGACCTTGAGCAGGAAGGTAGAGGAGATGTTCAGTCTGTGACTGTTTATGGCGTGTGTGGCCTGTGGGTGGGTGGGGATGGAGGCATGAGTCACCCACTCACCTGCTGGGTCTGCCAGCTGACGTGGGGCACAGACACCTGGCTCTGGCCAGGTGGCAGCAGATGCCAATGTGCTCTGGGCCTGTAGAAGAACTGCCCTTTGCTGTCTAGCATCCTGGGCTGTGGGAAATGAGAGGGAGGGCCAGAGCCACAAGACAGAACTCACCATAGGAGGACGATCAGAGGGGAGCCAGGGCCACCCCCATCTTCTTGGTGTCACCCTTTGTAGCTTGTCTCCAGTTTCTAAAAACTCACAGCAGTGACTTGAGGAAATAAGCATTTGGTCTTCTACATGACAAGTAGGGGAGGGAGGGAGAGAGAGTCCTAGGTGGGAACCGGGTGCACCAACTTCCGTCTCTTAAATAGAAAAATCATGATATCAGATTGGTACAGAAAAAGCTGGAGAGAAAATATAAAGTGCTATAAGGACAAGGTTTTGGTAGTTGACAGTTTTGCCCAAGGGTGGCCGATGACCTGCAGGAGATGTTGCTTATTCTACAAGGGGATGGTTCTTGGAACTAGGACTTTGGACTTCACTGTCCCCCATCCGCCATCTTGGATTGACCCTACCCAAATCAAAATAGCCAATTAACACACTCCTTGATCCTCCATTTTAGACATCTTTGTTTTTGCTTTCCATTTTACAACAACAAAAAAAAAATCCATGTTTGGAGAGCTTGACACATTTTCTCTAGTAAGATTTCACTGAATATGAAATTTTCCAGCATATTCTTTCTTCACCCAAGAGACAGGAGGGCTTGTCCTGGATTGACTCTTTGTTCCATTTACCCCCAACCTTGGCTACACTCCTGGTGACTTATGTGCTAATGTGGGAAGGATGAGAGACCAAGGGGAAAAGAAAAGCAGATCTTGTCTCAGGTCTTGGTGACAGCCTGTTTGTTTTTCCTCCCGTCAGTCAAAAAAGAGGAGGTGCTGGTCAGAGCTGGGGAGTACATGAGCCAGCTACTGGAACAAGGATTCCTGCACTTCTTCGTCACAGCTCGCATCAATGAGACCAAAGACGTTCTGGCCAAGCAGAAGTCCACTGTGTTGACCATCCCCAAGGTCATCATCAAGGTCAGTTTTAGCATCTCAGAGAAGAGAAAAAGGCAAGGTTGTTCACTAGATGTGTGTGTGTGTGTGTGTGTGTGTGTGTGTGTCCTGCTTGAAAAAAAAATAATAGAGTTAGGATCCTCCTGTTCTTTGAAAGAACTAATCTGCCCTATATATAATCACGCACATATAACACTCCTCGTCTCTCCAGATTTAAATATATAGATGTGACTGCAGATATAAATATAACCTGTGGATATAAACACACTTGTGGAGGAAGATCAAGATGCGTAATGCATCACAGAGACTCAGAACTTTCCGTGTCTCTGGACTAAAGTGGGTCAGGCATGCCATATGATATGTGAGCCGCCTGCGTCACCTCCATCTGCGTCCTGGACAGTGGGATTGTTCACAGAGGTATAATTTTATACAGTAGGATCATAAGCTGAAATGTACAGTTCCGTGACAATGACTTTCGCAATCAGTAGCAGATTGGAAGCAGGAAGTTCCTTTCTGCTTTTCCCTCTCAGTAACCCCCTCGCCAATACCAAGAGGGCCACTTTCCCAACTTCCGTCACCGGGGGTTTGTTTGGTCCACTTAGGTGATGGTTGCAATGGTGCCTCACCAGGTACCCCCAGACATTTCCGTGAAAAGCCCTCAGAGCCATGGCAGGGGAGAGCTGAGGGTGGGCGGGAAAGAGGGAGCCTACTTCTCCTGCTTCCCAGGGGCACCACTGCAGCTTTGGATGGTGTCTGTCATCAGCCACCTGCTTGAGACCCCTTTGCACCCTCAAATCAGGAATCTGAGCAGCTGGCAGGGAGCTAGGGGGAGTGACACTTCCTGCCACTTACCCAGGGCTGAGAGCCCTTCCCTAGGATCTGGAGAACATTCTTCTTGAAGTGGTTACATGATAAGCAGGGATCCCGAGCAGCTGCATTCCCCTAAAGTGGTGATGAATCAAAGCTCCATAATAAGCCTATGATATCTTAATGGCCCTCGAGGTGGGGGGCAGTGGGCCCAAGTGGGCCCAAGTGGGGAGTAGGCCTTCTTTCCTGTGAATCATTTGTAAAACTGGTAACCATTGTGTGGCATTCAAAGTGGCGGCTTTCTTTGGGGACATTTTTTTTTTCCTTTCAGAGACTGGGTTCTGAATGCCATTATCAAAGATGCACATGTATCAATGGGAGGTAGGAAGTTGCACATTTCCACTCCACCCATGAGAAAACTGAAGGTCAGATAGGCTGTATAACATGTCCAAGGTCACACAGCCAGCAAGTAGGACAGCTGGGCCTCCAAGCCTCGCAGCCTGGCTTACAGAAGCACGGCTGGGAACTGGCTCCCTCCGCCAACTTTCTTGGTTTGTTCCTGTGTGGAAGGCACCTGAGCCACCCTAAGGTGAGATCCACCTGAACCTGAAGACAATGGTACTGCCCACTGAGGAACGTGGACTACTCCAAGCCCCCTTTAGCTCTTTCACCCCAGTTACCACCTGTAGACCCACCATGGACCTAAAAGGCCTTAAGAGCCTGGATTCAAATGAGGATGTGAAGGTTGCAGGCAAAATCAGAAACACATGCAAAACAGAGGAGTGCGTCCTGGGGCTGCTCCAGGGGTGCTTCATGCGGGGAGAACTGGAATTCAACAGCTTGAGGCACAGAGGGCCACATCAGGGAGGTCTGCCCTGCTCCCTACCCAGGAAGGCTACCCCTTCATGGCTGACTGTCCTTGGAGCCGGGTGCCAGGCCCACCCCAGCTGCACAGTGGAGACATCTTTGGCTGTTTTCTTGGGGATGTTGAACAGGGCCTGTCTATGGATCCTTTCCCACCAGGGGTGAGGCCTGCATACTCACCTAATTACAAAGCAGTGGCTCGTCCCCAAGAGTGTCTCAAGAGAAAGCTTTTCACGCTATGGAGGCACACATCGCAGCACAACATAGAATTTAATTGCACCCCTGATAATAATCTGGATGTATGAAGGAAACGGAGACCTTTGATCTTTTAGGCATTATTAATTTGACGGAGTATTTGTTCTCTTCTGGGTTTACGGAAAGAGTAGTTTAATTCCCCAGGAGCAGAATCAGAAATACCTTACTCCACCAGTGAGCGGACCTGAGCCAGGAGGGTATACTTTACAAAGAGTTGTTTCCGTTTGGTTTGGTTTCCACCAAGGAATCAGGAAGGCTGTGCCCAGTGGAAACTAATTTAGAGGCAGGACATTTGACTGAGACTGGAGTGTGAGGGAGATTTGAAATCTGGCTTTTGTCCAATGCCACATTTGTTCAGGAAAGAGGTGAGGGTGTGGCAGCGCACAGGAGCCGTAACCACCAGCCTCCTGAACCCCAAGGGTAAACCAAATCCAAATGGGGCAGGAGGTGTTCCTAGGAAGTGTCTCACACCCTCAAACACCTCAGAGGCATCTCCAACCTATGAGAGGACCTTCCTCATTCTGGAAACTCTGGCTACAAGCCAGGGCGCCTGGGACCCAGCTTAGCGGACTGGTGATAGGAAATCCAGGGCCATGGTCTGCAGATGACAGTTCTCACACTGCAGGAGATGGGGGCAGGGAAAGAAGACCCGAGGAAGACCAGGGAGGAGAGGGAAGAGAACAGTAGGAAAACATGGAATTGAATTGTCGCACAGGAGACCTCAGTGAGATGAGTTAGGAGAGGGAGTGAAATGCAAGCCAGAGTGCAAAAGCTACAATGGCTTGGAGGTCCAGCATTATCTAGGACATGTGTACCCAAATGCTAGGAAAATGCTAGAATCCTTCCTCTTTCTTTTTGAGCCTGAATTGGATTCCCCACGGACTGAATCTCCCAAGGTCACCATGGATCAAAGTGCCAGGCATGGGGTGGAAAAACAGGAGAGATGCTAAGTTATGGGGACATGGCCCTCGGATCCGTAGCTCATGGACAAGAGGAGGGATAAGGCCAGCACACGGTGCTAACAGTGATAGCAGCTGTGATCTATTAAGCACAAAATTACTAGGCACTTCTCTCTCCTATTATCTTTTTGAATCCTCCTTGTCACCCTACAAGGTAGGGAGGTGTTAGTAGAATCTTCATTTTGCAGATGTCCAGAGAAGATAGTACCTTGCAGCATAGGGCTCTGGGGCCAATTATGAGAGTTCAAAACCTGTTTTCTCAACATAATACCTGTGTAACTCTGCACAGATCATTGCACCTCTCTTAGATTCTGTTTTCTCCGGTGTGTCATAAAGGTGATGGCAATTCTGGCTTCCTGGGGTTCTTGTGAGTTTTTAATGAGCCAGTGGATGTCTGCTGCCTGAGTCACAATAAACACCTGGTATACATTGGTTGTTGCTATTATTGCAATTTCATCTGTTTGCAAGTGACTTGCCCATGATGGCGCACCTGGTGAGGGAAGGCGAGAAGCTTCTAATCTGGGTCCTTCTGATTCAGAAGGATATGCAGGTAACCACTGGGCTGCCTTGCTCTCACCCTGGGACTCTCCCAAGAAGCAGGGTTGAGACTGCTTTGACTAAGAGGTCTATGTGTTTCGAGAGAGGAGAGATCACTCAAAGTTGAATGCTCATGACTTAAGACTCTAGAAGGGTAGCTGATCCTCGATGAATGGATGGCATTTAACCAATACAGATGGATGGAGAGAGCATTCTAGATACTAGAAGAAAACATGAGCAAGGGCAGGCAGGAAGCAGATGGCAGGTGTGGAGAGCAGCAAAGAGCCAGCCTTGGTTGGGGTGGAGGTTGGAAGCCAGGCCTGAGTAGTGATGACCCAAGAAAGGCAGCTTAGGGCCGTTTGGAGGTGAGTGTCACATTTATGGACGAGAGCTTTGCAATTGACTCTGTGGACAAGAGGCTTCCGTCCCCAGAGCATGGCTAGAACCTGGTCATCAACTCTGTCCTCCCCAGAGCCCTCCTTTCTTTTTCTTCGAGGTCTTGGACAAAGCATTTTCTGGTAACTTCAAGCTCAGCTGATACTGGAGTCACCTGGCAGCTAGACTCCAGCTGCTCTTACCCAGCTTCCTTTTTAGAAGTTCCTGGAGGGTATTGGGCCCCACCTACCTGCATCTAAGTCATTATCAACCAAAGCCATTAGACCAATGGCCACACGGTCTTATATCCCAACGGATTCCATCTTGGATTTGATTTGTCCTCGTGGCAATAAAGATTGGGTTTGGGTTAAATTTGTTTCCAATTAACGATTCCCAGCACCCACCATGTGTGAGTCATGGTGTGTGATCCTCATATGGAAAATGGCAGGGAGAGACAGTCATTAAACTTTAATGAGCACACATATCTTTCCTCATGCTATCAAAATATTTTGATGAGAAAGTGTATTTTATTAAAAGCAGACATAGAATTTTTCTCTGCCTTCCCATGTTCTGATTGTTGTAAGCTGATTTAAGTTAGGAAAAAGCTCTTCAGCATTTTAATTTATGATGAACAGCTGGGTTTTTTGAAGAGGATGGGGCCACAGCGGGGAATCCAGCTGGTGTCCAGGCTGCAGAGTGGCTTGTCTGGGGCCTGTGGCCCATAACATGGGAACAGCAACCAATGCCTTTCTCCTATTCTGAGGGCAGGTTTTACAGTTTTCAGGCCTCATGGAAATCAACTGCAACAAGACAACCAGGAGGGTCAGCAGCGACCCCTGATGTAGAGAAAGAGAATGGCAATGGCTAAGACATGGGCCGGGGGTCAGACTTCCTGGTTCATAATCCTATCTGGGCTGTTTGGGGCTAATATCCACTTCATACGTAAAATAGGGACAATAATAATAGGTCTTACAAGAAGTGTCTCTTTCAACACCCCCAGAGAGTGTTCAGGGACTTCCTCTGGGCAGGCTTCCCTTAAGGGCAATACCTGGACAGACTGTGTCCATATGGGATGAGAGGGAAACGGGGGACCAAGTCCAACCCACGCATCATTTTCCAAGCCCTGCAGCCTCGTAGGGAGCTGCATTCACCATAAGAAAGGGTTCCCTACTCAGGCACCATGGTGTTCCTCTGCAATCCCAGCAATTCAAGAGGCTGAGGCAGGAGGATTGCAAGTTCAAGGCCAGCCGTGGCAATTCAGCAAGACACTGTCTCAAATCACAATTTTTTTTTTAATATTTATTTTTCAGTTGGACATAATATCTTTATTTTATTTATTTATTTTTAGGTGCTGAGGATCGAACCCAGGCCTTGCATGGGTTAGGCAAAGCGCTCTACCGCTGAGCCACAGCCCCAGCCCTCAAAATTTTTAAAAAGGGAAAGGGGATATTGCTCAGTGATAGAGTGCCTCTGGGTTAAATCTCCAGGACCAAGAAAAAAAAATTAAAAAGAAAGAAAAGAAGGGCTCCCCCCACCCCCACTACCTGGCCCAGGGGCACTGCAGCTCAGCCTCGCATCCACATCTCTTCTGACCGCCGACACTAGTGGGGTTGGCCTCAGCCAGAGTCCTGACATTCTGTTCCAGCTGGAGCCTTTCATTAAATGTCCACAATTCTTACTGACATTAACCTTGGAATCCTCAGATTCCCTGCTGCCCATGTCCTTGAGTGAGGCAGGCAGGCTGCTGAGATGAGTGCTGGGGTCCTGCTCCTCCAGCATCACAATTCATCCACCTTCATCCCAAGGACAAATTAAACTTGGGGGAACCACCGAGAGTCCCAGAGTACTTGACAGCCACTAGGTGAGATGAGAGCTTCATATTTTTTCTCAGTCGGAACCCAAATATCAATGTCATCAAACCAAAATAAGGAAACAGAGCCTGTGTTCCGATCATCCTGAGCCCTGATCATTTTCCTCTGTGTGTCAGTCACCTCGCTGTGATAAACGCCTGAGGTAAAGCAACTTAAAGGAGGAAAGGTTTATTTTGACCCAGGGTTTCAGAGGTGTCCGTCCGTGGTGCCTGGACCCTATTGTTTTGGGTCTGCAGTAGCTCAGTACTCATGGCAGGAGTGTGTGGCAGAGGAGGCTGCTCACCTCCTAGCAGCCAGAAAGTAAGAAGAGCAAGGAGAAGGGGCTGGAGGACCAGGATCCCTTCAAGGACACGCCCCCTAATGACCTGACTTCCTCCCATGGGGCCCCACCTCTTAAAGGTGCCACCACCTCCCAGTGGCACCACAGGCTGATGATCAAACCTTTAACACATGGGCCTTTGAGGCCTGTTCCAGATCCAGGCCATAATACTCTCCATGCCTCTGACCAAGCCCATTCTCTCTCCAGCTTTCCTGTGCTCTCAGAGACTCCCTCCTCATCTCTAAAAGTCAGCCCACCCCACCCTTGAAGAGGGAAGTCAGGGGCAGGGAGCCAGCAGGGAAGTGGATTAATCCATTTCTCTATGGTTCTCCTCTCTGTGCCTCATCCTTCCCCTAGGGGGATGTACCGGTGGAAACTGCCTCACCATCAACCAGGAAATTTTTTTTTCTCCCTTAAAAGCTCAGATTTCATACATGCTAGTATGTTTCAGATGCTGTGCCATCTGAATATTACATTGAATTGTTCCAATAACTGCATTTAAAAAACTAAAGACCAGAGATTTCAAGTGACCTGCCCAAAGGACACACAGTGGCAAGCCCCCTTAAGGTCTTCAGACCTTGAGTTCAACTAACTTTCTCCTTAGCCTCCCTTGGAAGATCATCACTTACACACGCACACACACACACACACACACACACACACACACACACACACTCCTACGCTCTTCCCAGATACACTGCCCCAGGCCATCTGTGGAGGAAACAAAACACATTTCTCTGTGAGTTCCTGTCCTCAGGGACTCTGAGCAGATGAAGCCTGTTTACCCCAGGGGACCCCAGGTGAGGCACCTCCAGCCACACCTTTAACAAGCTGAGGAAGCTGACTACCCATTCGTGGCTGTTGGTCATGGAGAATGATGGCCACTGAATCAGACGGTATGTGAGCTGGGACAGATAGGAGGGCACGTGCTAGCTCTATCCTGGGTGAGTCCTGCCACTCCCAAATGTGATTGCCATCCCGCCCCCCAGCACTGCTCTGCATTTGAGATAGAAAATGAGACATCACTGTCTGCCACAACACCTAAATCACACTGCGGTCTATACATTTCTCCATACTCTATGTTTGCATAAATATGTCAAGATATTCTCTACTGTCATGTATATCTAAAAAGAACAAATAAAAAAAAGACACACACACACAAAGAAAATATTCTAGAGTAAAACCAGTCCCACCTACCTGTCTTGTAATCCCACTATATTGGGGCTACTGGATATTCTTTTAAAAATGATATCTCTACCTTTACCCTAAATAGAAAATCCTGTTATCATCAGGTAATGGATATCAAGGTCCCAAGGCCATCTTGTCACATTTCACTCGGGCGTAGGAATCTAATTCTTTCCCCACGAAGTCAAAAAGAAAGGTAGGTGGTAGATGTGTTTTCAAATTTAGTTCAGGGTCAACTTATAATCATTGTCCTCAACGGAGGTTTTAGTGATAACATAAAAAGCTAACACTGCAAATGATTCTTCAGTGGATTTCACAAAATAAAGAAGCTATTCTCACCAAAAAAAAAAGTTACTATTTTTATCTCTCATCTGTCAGAGATCACAGTGTAGGTAGTGTTTAAAGATGAATGTTTTAGAATCAGAAAGACCTAGATTTATATCCGGGTTGGTTCTGCCAACTTACTGTCTCGGCAAGCATTTTTATTTATCTTCTAAGTTTTACTTTTCTACTAATAGAATAGAGGTACTAATAATAAGGTCTACCTCCAAGTCAGACCTATAGGGATTAAATAATGTAAGTAAATTATCATGTAAGTAAAATGATGAAAATCATAACTGTATTATGAACACTACATAAAGGTAAGTTATTGTCCTCATTGTTGTTATGAAGCAGTCACTATAGGGTGTCATTAAAGGAGGATGTGGTACTAGTCTATCTCTATTCAAGTCTCATCACTTACTCTGTGAACTTAAAACAGTTGCTTAACGGTTCTGTGTCCCAATTTCTTCATTGTAAAATGAAGACTCACAGAATCTACTGCATGGATAGGGGATTAAATAATCCTCATGTGAGGATTAAAAGAAGTTGATAAAGCTTTCAATGATGATGGGAATATTCTAAATCTATACCGTCCAATATGGTATCCATTAGCCACATGAGGGTCTTGAGCCCTTGCAGTATGGCTAGTGCCCCTAAGGAGATGAATTTTTAAATTTCAGTTAGCTTTAATTAAGAGAATCAGCTGCATGTGACTAGTGGCTACCATATTGACTAGCATAGACTGACATCACAACCTGACCATGCTAACCTTTAGCGTTATTCACTAAATGCCAGCCCAGGTCTTAGCTGGGAGCAAGGCAAGTGCTGGAGCCAGTGAGCAGAGTTTTCAAACAAGCATTTGCTTCTTACCAGCAGTGACCATAATATGAGGAAGAAGGAAAGAATTCAATTTCAATAATACATGGAAGTCGTGATTGAAAGCACTTGAAATAAGAACTGTTAGGTGAATCTCATAAATTGTGTGAATCAAATTGCCAACTTAATTCATTCTCACTCGTTTTCAAACTTTTTTTCTTCATTTCAGTTTCAATTTTGAAAACGGTTATACATTTTGTAGAGTCATGGAAGATTACTTGTGGTCTCCTAAAAAGTAATTCCTTCCTAAAAAGTTTACATAAATATCACTCCATCGCCCCTCCTTTGGGGTGTGTGTGTGTGTGTGTGTGTGTGTGTGTGTGTGTGTGTGTGTGACTTTTCTGTTTAAAAGAATGGGAGTAGATGCTCATAATCATGAAGTACTATAAAGAACAAGAACTCAGGCCGGATGCGATGGCGAATACCTGTTATCCCAGTGGTTTGCAAGGCTGAGGCAGGAAGATCAGAGTTCAAAGCCAGCCTCAGCAAAAGCGAGGTGCTAAGCAACTCAGTGAGACCCTGTCTCTAAATAAAATACAAAATAGGGCTGGGGATGTGGCTTAGTGGTCAAGTACCCTTGAGTTTAATTCCTGATACCAAAAAAAAACCCAAAAAACCCCAGTATGTCAATATTGGTGAGTGGCATTTAACTTGGGAATGCATCATATTAACAGATTGGTTTTTAAAGAACAGAGATATTTTAAAATAGTATATTGAAAGATAAATCATAGCCATCAAATAGTTGGAAAAGCAATTGATATCACCAAGTAAGACTTACACTTTTTTTTCTCAAGTCTGTGTATTAGATATGCTTCTGTAAAGTTGATACACACGAAAGTTCCTGCTTGATCGAACCTTCTCTGGGTTGCCTAAAGTGTCTCTTTACTTAAGGTTTTATAAGAGCAAGAATATCAGAAATGCAGCTATACGGATATGGAATTGTTTGTTATAGCATTAAAGAAAAGAGAGTTGTGAAAATTCATGGAAGAATTCAATAAGAACAGACCTTGTCTCCCAAAATAGTCATTGATCTCAGCATTTCATAGACACCGTAGCATGACACAGCACCTGATCAACACATAACATGAAAATACTATGTGTAGGCTCCATTTTCCCCAGAGGAAATGGGAGGGAATACCTCCACCTACATTTCCCAGACAAGGAAGGGTGATATTGACGACTGGGCAGATTTTTATATTGGGGTTGATCTGAGTTTTTAAGATTCAGTATCATCTCAGTAGTCAGGGCCAGGAAATTTAAATTCTGAGGGCAAGAGACAAACAACAGAAAGGGGACACCACGTCTTTGTTAACTGCAAAAGAAACACACTCCAATCAGAGAAAAGTCCCTCCTTCCACCTCACCATCTCCCTCAAGTCTTTCTCCATCGGGGACATTCAGGCATTATTGATATGCATGTGTCAGCAGCTAATCACAGAGATAATTGATGAGGCCTGGCTCCTGAAATTATCCAGAAAGTCCAATCTTCTGAGCATATTCCAATCTGAAGTTTACCCACAAGGCCCAACCACATACGAGGCATTCCCAAGTTAAATGCCACTTACCAATATTGACATACTGGGGGTTTTGTTTGTTTGTTTGTTTTCCTTTTTGGTAACAGTCTTCCAAATTTCGGGTTGAGCATCCCTAATCCAAAAAAAAGCTGAAACTTTCTCAATGAAATCATGATGTTCAAAACATTTTGGATTTTGGAGTATTTCATATTGAGGACGTTTAACCAGAAAGTCCATGCCAATAGCCTAAAATCTGGAAAACACCCAAGTTTTTCAGGTAAAGGCACTTCAAGATAAGGGATTTCAGAGAAGGGACATTTGACCTGCACTATCACATTTGTAAGGGTATACTTTGTTTTACACAGCTCAGGAATCTTCTTGTAGAGCCAGCCCACCACATGGGAAAGGTTCTTAGTTGGGGTTCATGGGCTCCTCCAGAACCTGGGAAAGACTTTATGAGTCCATAGTGAATCCCCTAAGATATTTAATCCACAGTGTATGGATCTTGCACTTGTTGCTGTGTAGGTCTATGGGGAGGAAGGGTTAGGAGCAGCTATCAGATTTATCTTTTAATGTTTTTATTAGGACATTATAATTATATATAATTGTGGGGTTTATTTTGAAATAATCATACCTGCATGGGACAGAAGTTGCTCCCTTTCAATCCCCAGTACTTACCTCTTTTCCTCCCTCCTCCCTCCCCCGTGGTCCCTCCTCAACTCTGCTGGTCTCCCTTCTATTTACTTATTGGTTTTTAATGGGTGCCTCATAAATAGACATAAAGGTGAAATTCGCTGTGGTGTGTTCATGTTTGTGCATAATGCATAATTGCTCATAGGTGGACTTAACACATAATTTGGTCAGCTTTATTCCACAGTTCCTTCCTTTTCCCGTCCCTCCTTCTCTCTCCCTCAAACCCTTTCCTCTACTTCACTGATCTCCCTTGAATTCTCCTGGGATCACCCCCACACACACTACTCCACTTTCCCCCCTTATTTTGTTCTGGCTTCAGCGTGTGAGAGAAAACATTGAACCCTTGACTTTCTGAGCCTGGCTTATTTCACTCAGCATGATGTTCTCAATTCCATTCATTCACAAGCAAATGCTGATTGATTTTTGAGGGCTCAGGCCCATACCTGTAACAGCATGCCATGGAGAAGGGAGTTGGCCCCCAAATGTTTTTCTCAGAGACAAATAAAATCATCATAAGCAAACACTTTGACCAGTAATGTCTCTGAAGCATCCCCACCTTCTCTAATTTAGAGAGGTTTTTTTAAAAAATAAATATTAATCTTTATTTTGTATTTTTAAAAATCTAGAGGATTTTTAAATTCCTTAAATGTGGGGGAAAAAATATCCTGGACACACCAGAGGATTAAACCAAGGGGACCATGTAACTAACATATTTCAATGTACTTCAGTGTTTACATTGACTACATCTGGGAAGAAAGCAACGAATTCAGAAGGACTTCCACATGTTTTGTCTGTACCAATGGTTTTTAACTGGGCGGGGGGCAGGATTTTGCTACCCAGGAAATATTTGACAGTTTCCGGAGCTGCTTTTGGTGGTCATGAGAGGTGTAGGGGCGCAATTAGCATCCAGTAGATAGACCCAGAGATGCTGCAAAATGTCCTACAGCCCAGACAAAAAGATGTCAATCATGTTGAGGTTGACTCTGGGCTAGACCTTGACTCTTGGCTATTCCACAGCCTTCAAAGCAAGCTAATCCACTCGCACTCTGTCCCCAGCAGCCACAAAATTAATGTCTGGTTCACATTCCAGTGTGTTCCTTATTTAATTGACCCCTCTCCCATTGAGCCTGATTTATTCACAGTCTTGTCACCGTGGCTCCAAATCCAACATTGCTCCCCACCCAATTTGGAAAACTCCCTTGCTCCTGGCTGGTGTCTGGACCTCAGGACAAAATGGTTTGGGTTGTCTTGTGAAGGCCTAGTTGTTGCCTTCGCTGGCCGCCTCTGGTCATGGAGTCCTAGGCTCTAAGTGCAGCCTCTCTAGTTAGAAAGACTTGACCTTGAGTCCCTTTCCAGTCTATAGCTTCAAATTCTCATGCAAGATACTTATTTCTCTGAACCACAGTTTTCTCTTTCATAAACTGGAACTCCAGCACCAATGATCCTTCCGAGAAAACCTTATTCTTCTTAGAGGAACAACTATTATTATGTTATCATCTCCTTTCTGGGTTCCTTGGAGCTGGTACAAATTCAGCTCTCGTGTTGTGGGGCTTATGTGAGAACCATAAATTCTCAACTGGGGTTGGTCCTTGGTAGTCAACAAAGATGCTGAAAATAAATGAATTAAAACCTCCACTACTTGAGATTCTAACTTAATCGTTGGGCGTAGGTTAAGATCTCCATAGTTGTAAAGCACTAACTACTAGTAGATAAGGCACACAAACCAAGTGTACCTGCTGCTGTTACCATCTTGACCATGTCTGCTCCACTCCTGATCCCCCTGAACCCATCTCTCCACCCACCTGCTGCCCAGGACAGGGGGTTTCGAATGTAACAAACATGAGGAAGTTGCTGAAGGTTTTGTTTTCTTACAGATTTTAAAAACAACAAAAAAAAATTCCATAGTCATAAACTGAATCTTAAACCAAGACTTAAAAAGTAAAGCCATAAGATTTGATTCTTAGCTACAGAGTCAGTAAGCAAGGGTCCTTTTCTCTGGGTAACATCCTTCCTTTTTACCTCCACACAAAAGAAACTTTTCTAGGTTATACACTTGCAAAAGAAATAAGGTCTAACAATGACTAGGTTGTTACCTAGAAAACTCAAGCAACCAGCAAATTCCATTTCTAAACAGTTTATCTAACTTAACAAATATTTACTGGACACTGGGTTGCTATTGGAGTTAAAAGTGTACTAAAATAAAAGGTAAATAGAGCTACCTAGAGCATGGCTACTCCAAAAAAGCACGAGCTATAATGTATTGCACCTTTGCCATGAACCTTGCAAACAGCTTTCTGTGCATTATCTCATCCCACCCCTTTCTTATGAGGGAGGAATTGTTATATTATTTTTTTTATCTTGTTCTCAGGTGATTTAGGTCTTGTACAGATCTGCCCATTTGGCATACACATGCCCTAAGCAAAAGAAATCCTATAGTCCCCTGGCCATTTTCCAGCACATTAAGTTTGTGCTGGGAAAGTGTGCAGTTACAAGTGCCTGGTGCATAGTAAACACGGTGTAATGGATAATAATAATAATGACAATAGCCTTCTACAAACATCACCCTGTATGAACATCAGGCCAGTTTTACAGAAAAGAAAATTGAGTCTTGGAGAGTATTAGTGAGTCACCTGGGTCCCCACTGTCAGCAAGGGTCAAAGCTGGCATTGAACTCTGGTTGTCTCTACTTGACAAATACCTGATACTTGGGGGGGGGGGGTTGTTATGGACAAATTCACCCACAAATAGCTGTATCTCGTCCTAGACTCCTACCCTCCTGGGATCCGCTCTTGCAGCTGTAGCTGAAAAAATTCTTTCCCCTGTTTCAGTGTCCAGAGTCCTCCTCTTCAAGTTCAACAACAAGGACTCTCTCCTTAGACACTTAAAGCAAGAAGGCACGAGCCCCACGGGGCATTCTCTCTCTCTCTCTCTCTCTCTCTCTCTCTCTCTCTCTCTCTCTGGCTCAGGAATCCCTCACGTCCTGGCAGGAGGTTTGAGTCCTTTCCAGAAGCCAGTTCACTCAGCTGCCCTGGTGGAGGAGGCTGCTGCTACACCAAATGCACTCCCACGCCGCCTGCGGTCACGAAGCAGCCAGTGGCCACGGCTATTAACCCGAACTCTAATTAGGATGGCTTTTATAATGAGGGAAAGAGTGTGATTCTAATTAGTAATTTTCCATCTTTTTCTCCATAGGTATCCTCAAGTCAGAGCCATAGGCTGTCCTCCTCCTCGGGCTGGTTGCACATACTATAAAAACTTCAGCAAAAGTGAAAATGGGGAAGGAAACAGAGAAGCAGGAGAGAGGTCTTACAGGCTACTGATGAGCTGTGTTCTCCCTTGACTCAGGTCCGAGGCGCTGCGGTCGTCGGTTCGGACATGGTTGTCACTGTTGAGTTCACCAACCCTTTGAAAGAGACGCTTCAAAATGTCTGGATGTACCTGGAAGGTCCTGGAGTCATAAGACCCAAAAGGAAGACGTTCCGGTACGTGCTGGGAGAAAGTGGGAAGGCAACGTGGGGCCGTGGGACGCTGTCTCTGTCCCTCTGTGTCTTTTCTGATCACATCTACTCTCTAGTGAAAGTGTCGAAGATGCAACTCCTTGATGGATCCGGTCTGTGGGGCATGGGGTAAAAACAGGGTTGGATTGACCATCACGTCCATCATTGAATCCTTAAAGCCACCCAGAAGGGAGATACAGTTACCAACTCTCTTCTTTTGTTGGGGAATTTGGAGCTTGAACAGGTCAGTGGGCTGCCTCCATGACACACAGCTTATAAGCAGAGAGCCAAATTTCAAATTCAAGGTGGCTGATTGCAGAACTCATTCCCATCATTTTGACACATGACTCCTCATGTGTCACCCACTAATATTCACTGAGCACCAAGTAGGACATTGAAAGATGCCCTTTCTATGGGTCCTTTCTTTCCAACTCCACCTCTTAGATTTAGCAATCCAATCCCTGTGGTTCCATTGGGGCCAAAAGGCTGCCCCAGGCTCTGTAATAATATGAATGGAACTCCGCCTCTTCCACACCCGGCACCATCAGACTGTGCCCTGCTGGTTTGCTTCTATGGCACCTATTGACTGTGACTGTCATCCAATAGGACAGCCCATTCCACAATCAGGTAGCTCAGAAAACACACCTTTTCTACCTTGAGATCCTACCAATGACAATTTTGTTATCTGGTCTGACACAAAATAAGCTCCACGACTCTTCCATCGGATGACTTGCAAATGTTCGCAAGCAGGTGTCTCGTCTTCCTTGAGTCTTCTCTACTTGGGACCAAATACCCACCCGACTTCATCTTTCTGGCCACTAATGTGGTTTTAGCTCCCTCCCTCTCCGGCACTGTGCAATTTGTCTGTGTTCCTCTTAAAGTGTGACACTCAGAATGGGTCCCAATCTTTGAAGGTTATTACTTTCATTTCTACCACAAATAAGTCCCTGTCAGCATCCATCAATCTAGCACATTTCCTACGGGGTGACCTTCTAAGGCAAAGAAAGGGAAGTGAGAGGTTTGGAAACCACCTCATCACCATCTATGTTAGGAATTTTCCCAACACCTCTTACGGAAGCCACCCCATTCTGTAAGCTGCAAGGCCTCACTCATCCTTTCTGGGACACCGCCATTACCCACAAAAGATTCTCTGCATTTCTTTTCAAATTACAGGTCCCACAGTTTTCTGCATCCTATCTTAAGAGATGCCTTATTACCAATGCAGTACACAACACAGAAAATAATTCGAGTGCTTTTTTAAAAATGGCAAGCACAAGATATAACAACCTGCCTGTATTAATAGGACAGTCACGGGGGGAAAAAAAGAATAAAATTAGAAATCAACCCCAGCGAGAGGGAGAGGTCAGCAGCCATAGCCCTGCTTTTGTCAGAAACGACAGTCTTGCTCACCCATTCTCGCACCTTCCCACTCAAAATCAGATGCAAGAATCGCTCAGGCAAAGTGAAACACGTTTCCTCTTCCAAACAGCCCCCTGCTGTATCCAATTTTTCCTTCTCGAACAATAGCCACACAATCTGTATCTGAGGGTACTGGAAACTTCTGCTAGCTTCACACCTTGGCTGTCCCAAGAATCCTGCGTTGCTCAAGGTGAACACGTCTATGCTGTGGTTTACCTGGGTGTTCCTCAAAGGTGCAGATGTAAAAGTGTGGTCCCCCCGGGTGGCAGTGTTGGGAAACTCTGGGGACCTTGAAGACATGTGGCCCAAGATGGTTTCACGTTCCACGCTTCCCAGGCCCCCCCCCTCCCATCTCAGATGCTGGAAGGTTCCGTTTCCGTAGATCCTTTTCTTTTTTTAAGTTTCTGCACTTCCAGACCACCCAATAATTCATCCGCCAGATTCATTTTTTTCTCTTTTAAAAAATGATCAGGTTCAGTGAGTTATTTCAAGGGAAAACTTCCCCAATTTTGTGACTTGAGTTGAAGCTTTGTTTCCCAAGTAGGATAAAAGCTCAGCCTCCACACACAGAGGACAAACCGTAGGTAGCTGCAGTTTGTTGTTATAATAATCCCATTTGCCTGTGTGCATTCAAGATGATAAATGGCCAGAGTATCCTGATAGCTCAGCACATTACTGAGAATCATTTATCACAACATCCATCCCCTGGAAATGAGATTATTCCAACATTACTCCACTTACCAAAATGAGCAAATGATTTTTTTTCTCACTTTCTGTTATGCATTTATCTGTAGGTAAAATGACATGCATGTGCACTTTAATGTGGGGATATTTTCATATGCACCCATCGTTATGCAGATCGTTATATGACCAAGAGCAAATAATGAGGTGAAGCTCAAGATCTGGTGACTATTTGAGGTGGTTACCTACCTTGCACGGTCCCAGGTCAGATCCTTAAGCAGGACAGTTGTTTCACAAGATGCTTCTGATTGATCACGTGAGAAACCAGGGTCAAGAGAACCTATGGATCTGGGTAAAAATAGCTTCTGTTGACAAATACATATCTTTAATTCATATTGAATTGATCACTGTAAATTAAGGACAGAGAGTTGCTTTTCTGTACACAGACTCAAAGAGCTTTTGTAAATTGTTCTGCAGAGAGTCCAGGCAAAGCAAACAATAACCACAAAGGTAGAGGTGATAGGAATAATAGCCGTAATACATTTCTGACATTTCTTGACACTGACCGTGTCTTGCCTCAATTCCAAGTGCAGTACAAATATTAACCCACCTACCCTCTCTCGCTCTGTTCAGCGTCCAACGGTCTCCACCTTTTATAGGGGGAGGAAAACAATGTCGAGGTCAATGTTTTTCAAACCTTGAAACATAAAATCAACTTACTGGGTTTGAAAAACTACATAGGTTATGTATATATGCATTATTCCCATCATTTGTTTTTTTTAAGTCACTGATGAAAATAATGTAGAGAGCCACACTTCTAAAGAACAAACTTAAGGAAAGCATTAACAAATATTAAATTAATATAGACATTTTAGATGATCAGTGTCAAAGTCAATGCCTGGAGCCGCACCGTAGAGGGAGCTCCCGAGGGCTCAGATGCCTTCTCCAATTCACAGGAAAAGAGGTGAGAGAAAACAGGATTTCTAACACAGTGCCTGGATTTCTGAGATGTCAGGCCTTTAGCCTTTTAACCCCAGAGGAGGTGAACCCAGAGTCAGCTGAAATACACATTGTTTTATTGATGTTAGAGGAAATCTTGGCATTCTAACTTCACACAGAAGAAGTCCGGTCTGTAGGTATGTGGCCCTCTGTTTCTCCCTTCCCTTTATCTCTGTCAAGTGACAGTGTACGGTCCCAGGCCCCTGAGGGCAAATGGAGACCCATCTGATTGAGGTCCTTGGGCCACACCCGACTTTCCTTACAGTTCTCTTTCCCACTGACCCCCCCCCTCAGCCTCCCAGGGCAAAGCTGAGCACTGTCCCTAGCTCCTTTGCCTGCCCGGCAGGGCAGGTCCCTCCAGGAGGGAGGGTCTTACTCCAGCTTATCAGCCTCCTCCCCGGGGGGATCTGTGGATCTAGCCAGAGAATTCCTTTTCTGAGTACAAGCACTCTCTTAGGTGCCCCGACAGGTCTCTGTTCCTGAGAGATGCCCCATCGTCCTTTTCTGACTCCAGTTCTTCCCACAGTCCCAAGTCCCTTCTCCAAGCTCCCAGGACCTGAGTGCAGAGGAGAACGCTGAGATTCTTGTCTGGCTCAGCCATTTAGCTATTGGCAATGGTGGAGAAGCCACTCGCTGTCTTTGAAGTGGACTCCTCCTTACCTGTCAACTGGGGGATAAGAATGCCTTCGTTGTTGGGTGGATTAAAAAAAATGCAGCCCAGGGGCTGGAGCTATGGCTCAGCGGTGGCTCATTTGCCTAGCATGAGTGAGGCACTGGCCTCGATTCTCAGTACTACATGTAAATAAATTAAAAAAAAAAATAAAGGTCTATCAACAACTAAAAAAAAAGAAAAGAAATGCAGCTCAGTTTCCTTGTCCGGTTAATTCCATTTTTCTCCTGAATCCTCATCCCCTACCTTCCCATTCTTCTGAATCGAGGCCTTCAGATAGAGTAACCTTGGTCTCCTGTGTGCTCAGAAAAGTATTCCTTTAAACTCATCCCTCCCTGCCTGGTGCACACCCCAGCCATCTTCCAGGTCCATACACCACTGGGAAAGAATAACTAAACCACCACTAACTACCAAGTAAACCACCACTAACTACCCACTAAACCAGCTATAGATGGTCAAGTTCCTTTCAGTTTCTGTTCAGCCCAAAAGTCCAAAATGACCCAAGGCTTGTCCTTGCCTGAATGTTGCCATAACCTAATGATTTGATAAAACTTCCTCACATGGCTAATTTATCTAGTGAGGATTATAGATGGAGGAGCCGTTCTATCACTCTATTGTTATCTCGTAAACAAAGACCTTGGTATAACTGAAATGACAGCAACAAACATTTTCTGAATTTTTAAAATACTTTCTGACTGTTTCACTACATACTAGATCCTGTCCTGGCCTCTCTGCTCGGATGATTTCCTTTAATTCCCACATGGGTGCTGTGGGATGATCCACATCTTCATTTTGCAGATGAGGAAACTGAGGCTTAGGGAAGGTTCATCAATTCCCCATATTTTTACACTTAATAAGCAGGAGTATCAGAGTTAAGCCTGGGTATCCTGAATCCAGAGTCTATGGAGCTTGTAACAACTAGAAAATATTTCATCATACAGACACCAGGCATTACACGTTAGTCCAATAGCATGTGGGTTATGTCCAAAATAGATAGATCCATTCAAATTTGCTTTTTCTCTCTGTGGACCCATCTATCAGGCACCTATCCCCACGGCATAGGCCCCATGCATAATCGTGTTCATTATGGAACCATACCACAGCACGGACAAAAATGATTTTTCCTCACAATCTCCATTTTCAAAACTTCTAAGCTCAAAACTGCTAAGTATTTTCAGAAGCGTTAGGTCTCCAAACCCACAGGAATTCAAATTCAGAATGTATCACTTCCAGTGACCACAAAGGAACTTTGAGAATCAGTAGGTCGACGTTGAATGAGTCCTATCTGGAGTGAGTTCCACCTTGCATGGAGGCCCGGAGAAGCCGGACTGGTCTGTGTCATTTCCAGGTGGAAACAGTTGGTTGTTTTGCTTTGGGGCAGACCATTTTAGCAGCCTTCATTTGGCTTGCTGATATTCAGACTTTTGTGAAATTCAAAATAGTCAAAACTCCATTTGGCAGGAATGTAGAAAGAATAGACAGTTGACTATAATTTCGGCTCTTCCATTATCTGGACCATTAGACTCTGTGACCTTGGAGATTCTCTTATCTGTAAAATGACACAGTTGAACTAAGTCATTTTTAAAGCCCTTGCCCACTCCAACATGCTTGCCTCAATAAACCCATGGAATAGATTCCTTTTTATCTTTCCAAGATGCTCATAATGGTCTTGATTCATCTCCCTTCCACTCCCCCAGAATAAGGCTGACCCAGGTTCCAGGCCAGGTCATCCAGCACTTGCCCTCCCTGAGAGTCAGTAAGCAGAGACCAGGAATCCTCCACGCACAACACTTGCTGGAAGTCTTAACTATTGAACGAAAGCAAAAGTCTTGCTTGAAAAATAAAACCTGTGAAAAAAGTAAGCACAATGGTCAGAAAAGGAGTCGCATGTAAAATAAAGTGTAAAATACAATATACATAGAAAGAGCAGGCACTCAGAAACACGTGGGGTCAAAGCCCGTCTCCACCCATAGACCATGTGATCTTGGAAAACTGACTTCACTGCTTGATTATCTATATGTCAAAGCATGTCCATCTACTTTGAGGCACTGTCACACATACAAAATCTGCATATTGTTTCCTCCAGAGTTACATAGGAGAATGTGTGAGAAGGATCCCATGAAAATCTATATTTCCCCAACCCTGATGGACCTCAGTCACCCCCTGAAGTAGGCTTGTCCTCAAGACTTGGGGAGGTCGTAGAGCATGCACCGAAGAAGAAGAGGAGAACTCTAGGACCATCAAAGATTACCCTAAAGTTACCAGGATAGACATTGGCAAGTAACAGAAAGCTGAACTGATCGAAGGAATACAATATGGTGGTTGAGAGGATTAGCAATGAGTATAGAGATACTCAAAGGCAGATGGCAGCAAACAGGGTCCTAGTCCAGATGTTCAGCCTGGGAACAAGGTCTCTCCCCTGGGGGTTGGCAAGACCTAATTAGAGGGTCAGCAATGGCAGTTGAGGATTCAGATAGCCATCTAATCCCGGAGGAAAGTAGAGTTGGTTGGCTCATGGTTGGTTGGTCTTCCCAGCTTTCTGTTGTGAAGCAGAGGATATATACAGGTGGAAGGAACCATGCCCCAATGGGGCTGTTGATGAATGGCTCTGCAAAGCCTCAGTACGGACCTCATTTGGGTTCCTATGTGCCGAATCAGCCAGCCAAGTCCTTCAGTCCTCTGGCCACCATCAGCTGAGAGGAGGAGGTCAGGTGGCTCAGGTAAGGATTGTCTGCCTCTTGATCAGGTGGGAAACTGAATCCACCAACCTCTCGTCTCTTCTCCATCCTTCCAGTGAAATCCGGCCCAACGCCACTGTACAGTGGGAAGAAGTGTGTCGGCCTTGGGTTCCTGGCCGTCGGAAGTTGATAGCCAGCCTGACCAGTGACTCCCTGAGACACGTGTATGGCGAGCTGGACCTGCAGATTCAAAGACGACCTTCCCTGTAAACGCACAGGAGGCTGAGATGGACCCAGGCTTGGCTTCTTGTAGTGTTGGCTAAGGATATTCCTAATGCAAAAAGAGCTCTTGCTTTAACTTAGGTGTGAAGTCTCAGACAGGACTGGAGGGAGCCTGAGAGTGGGGACGCTATATACAGCAAAGACACTCTTTTCCAAACCTAAGCTATCCAGCACGAAAGTTAGTTTTGAATCACTCTACCTTCCAGAGGATTCTGAGCATTAGCTTTAATTAAGCTCTAATTAAGCTCTCATAGTGCATAAGAGCAAAAGTTATCATTTATCATCACAAATGGCTTCAGCGCCAAATATCAGAGGGCTTCACTTAATGGGGAGATTTGCTCAATACCTGCCCTCATTTAAAACTTCTGATTTCACACTCAGCCTTCTGGGGGCAACGTACTCCCCCAAAGGGAGAGAAACACATGACCCGGCTCTTAGAATTCTCTTCCCCTTTCCTGGGATCAGGTTCTACCCTCCGTGTTAGAATCCTTTTCCCAGGAATGTGAACACAGCATCATTTTTCTTCTTGGCAAAGCCAGGAAAAGGTCTTTCGTCTTGCACCTGCAGCCAAGAGAATGCCTGCCAAATTTCACAGATTTACCTTTCGAGAAGATGTGGCCCCACATTAACAAATTGCATTTGTCCAAAACTTAATCACCTAGGAGGAGATAAGAAAGCAGGTGCGATGCTCGGATCTATTGAATAATGTCGTTTTATGGTGCATTTTAATAGGTGTCACACTGTGGCCTGATCAGTGGGAACCAATATCCCTTCCTTTAACCTTTCTTGGGGTATATAACTAGAAAGTAATGAGGCTGGTTTGGGACTGGAGGAATAAAGATAATTCTCCTTAATTAGTGATTATAGTTCACCTGTCTCCCTGGGATCATCTCCTTCACACAATGACACAGGTTCAGGTCTTTTGACAGAGATAGAATGAGCCCAGCAAGTTGGAGAAACTGGTAGATTGAGTGACTAGACACGTAGAAGAACAGGCAGCCACTGAGTCTCTCTTTCCTTCGTATTGCCTAAGTTGAGATCCTACCTCGACACCCAGGTGCTGAAAGGTAACAGGAACACAGCCCTGCAAACACCCAGTGCCAGTTCTGGCCCAGTGACAGGATGCCAACATCATTTATATTCTGCACCAAGGCTCCAACAGACAAGGTTACTGGTATTTATTTACAAGGCAGATTTATGGTCAGAATTTCCCATTGAAGTGCTTCTGGTATGATTTAGGTGAGTCGATTGTCATTTTTAGAAAAAAAAAAACATACATAGACAGTCAGAATAGCATGCTGTGTTCTATAAAACTACATTTCTCAGCCTTTGAAACTGATTTTGCACCTTCAGTGCTAAGTCACGAAGGCTACTGGGTCCCCTCTATAAGTATATCCCACATAATTCCATTAAGTCATCTCCCAGCATGTCCCAAGCCTTCCAATACCCAATTTTTTAAATGAAATGCATTTTGCTAGACTGTTAAACGGGCTTAACTTAGTATATTGTTATTAATGCAAATGTGATAGATGCTTAAAATAAAGTTAATCTGATTATATTTGCATCTGCAAGGAAGTGAATGTTGTTAATTTTTACTCCAACGTATAACTAGCCTCAACTGCTTGAGAAACCATTCTGTCTCTGCAGTGGACAACCCACCCCTGGATAAGACAACAAACACTTGTCCTTTGGAGAAAATGACTCTAGTAGATATAGACGTCAAAGTTAGCTTTTCTCTCCTCTTTACTAGCCACATTCACTGAAGGAGGACGTTTGCATATTCAATTTAAAAACTAGCTTCCAAAAGCTGAAAATGCTCCATAACTATTTTCCCATGAACAATCTCATGAACAACGATGATGAATTAATATATGGTCAGCATGGAGATCCATCCAAAAAAAAAGAGCACCTGCTATGGTCTTAGGATGGAAGACACATGGCCAGTGTGTAGAAGACATCCCACACTCATGCCAAACCTGGTTGAAGAATTGCACCTCAGACGGAGCCTCATACTTCTCCCCAACACAAGGCAGAAACTAATAATTGATTTGAAAAAAAAGTGAAAAATAAATATTAAAAAAATTCTGTCTCTCTCTTTCTCTTCTCTTTCTCTCTTTAAAAAAAAAATCATTTTAGCTATGGTAGCAAGCCATGCACGTCAGTTAGAACCCTCTATCCATCCTTTTCTCCAATCACCTATCTATGTATCCATCAGGCGTCGTTCTAAAGCCAAGGAATTCCAAGATGAACAACCCATGCTTCCTGCCAGAAAGAGTACAGAAGTCAGGAGAGAATCAAGATAGAGAAACAGATAAAGGACAACAGGGTAGGTAGGATAATAAGGTATGCCCAGAATGCCATAGGAACAGAGAGAAAAAGGTCCCTGGAGAAGGTTACCCCCATGTCTCCAGGAGCAAAAAAATGAAAGGGTTAAATTGGACCAGGAACAAAGAGTAGGAAATAAGTTAGAGACTGATAGAGAGGATGTCACGTAACAAGCTAGTGGGAGGAGTACAGGTGGCCCCAATCAGCTTGGTGTGACAAGATGGTGGGTATCCGGCGAGCAGAGGCAGGACCGGGAACAAAGGCATGGGTCAGAGTTGGAGCGCCTCCTAGAATGACAACATATTCTACTGTGGAGCAGAGCCAAGAGAGGCTGCTAGCAACTAAATGGATGTAGAACTAAAAACTGTGGGTAGCTCAAGGAGGAACAAGGCAGTATGGCGTGGGAGACCTAACTCTCAGGTCAGTGACAATGGTATGAGATGGGAGGTGTGGCCATGGTTGAGTTCAGGAATGGGAAATGAGACCAACCAAGGCCCAGAGGAATGCAATGAGAGAGGTAGCCCATGGAAATCCATCCATGCCAAACACTGATAAGAGGGTGTGACGCACAAGCTCCCAGGAGCTCAAATCTGGGCAGCCAAGTAATCACCAGGGACAGGACCATTGCACACTCACAATCTTGCCTCTGGGGTCGGTCAGTTCTGTCTCCAAGCAAAGGTCTCTGAGTCAGTACCCAAGTACTCCCGGTCAGTACTGCCTCCAGAGACAAGTCTGTTCTGTTCTCAGCACACGAACTCATTCACAGTTTTACCTTCCTAAGCACCTACTTTTTAGAACAAAAACAAACCCCCCTAAAATAGAAGCTTTTTGGTGCATCTGTTAGAAATCACTTTATAAGAACAAATAAATTTTTTAAAAGGCACCTCAGTTGCATCAGGAAAAGGAACGAGGAAATGGTGTTCACCTCACTTGCCAAGAATTACACTAAGCATTTTCTGTCTCTCCAGACAGTGGACATTTTTAGAAAATACCCAGTAAATTTTCTGCTGATATAATTTATGAGCTCCCATAAATCTTCACACTAATTATTGTTCTAGAACTTTAGTAATTATCTAAGCAATTAGATAATTGGGGTTTCCTCAACCCCAAAACTAACATAAGGTGTCCTAATGAGTATTTCCTGTTAGTGAAACCCATGGGGTTGAAACAGGACTCTTCTCTCTGGTTGGAGCAAGTTTAAACAGTAGAAAAGTAGAGCATGAAAATCAAAACTACAATCAGACTTACCATTTGTTATCTCAACAAGCAAATTATAAATGACCATAAAATTACAGATACTCTTCCCACCCAGAGGTAAGGTCCATATTCTCTTTCCTCCCTTGAGTCTAAGCAGCTATGTGACTGCTTTGACCAATGGAAACTATGCTACCTATTCTAAGCTCTCACCTAGGGAAAAGGGAAGCTTCTACTTCTTGTCTCTTGAAATCCTCTCCATAGAAGTCCTGAGCTTCTGTGCAAAAGCTTAGCTACTCTGAGACAGCCTTTCTGGAAAAACCACACATAGATACTCCAATTTGCTGAATCCAAATTCAGCCTTCTAGCTACTACTCTCAAGGCCAAAGACTAAGTGACGACTTTGGGGGCACTTTGGGCCAGCCCACCCACCAGCTGCAAACCACTAAGTGACCTCATTCAATGACACGGAGATCAGAAGAATCATCCTGTCAAGATCTGCCAAAGTTCCTGTCCCATCAAGTTCTATAAAATAATAAAACTTAGTCACTGGGTTTGGGGCAATTTGTAATGTTGTACGGTATCACCAAGATACTTCGCCTAACAAGCTCAAGGAAAAGAGTAATTCACAGATTAATGCTATTCTTTGCTTTAAGTCAACGGTGGTTTTGAGCATTGTCTTTTCTTTCTGGATACAGAGAGAGAGAAAAAAAAAACTATATATACATTTTTGGTTTTTCTTCAGCCGTCTCCACATATTTCAGGAGACCTAACTGGTTCTCCCAACTGAAGTGGTAGAAATATTGCCAGTTCCTTTAAGTTTTCCTGTGACACTGTGGTTTTCTGGCCCTTTCACTATCCTCATGTCCACCAGAATTTGGATGCAACAGGGACAACTTGAAGATGAGGGAGGGGCACAGTGATGAAGGAAGACAGTCCTCTTTCACAAACACTTAGGAGATGTGCCTTCCCACTGAGAACCTCAAAGAGAAGCCAGGTCATCTCTCACCCCCATAAACACAAATTCTCTGAGAGGTAAAGTTCTTAAGAATGGCCAAATGGCCTGGTCATGAACCCATTTTATATACATATTTTTTCTCTTTGGACATTCAAAAATACCCTGACATATACACAGGTTATACCAGCCCAGCTCTACCTATATAAAGCAAAATAGAATAAAATCTTTTTTTTTTTTTGAGGTGGGTACCAGGGATTGACCCCAGGGACATTCAATCACTGAGCCACATCTTCAGCCCTTTCCATATCTTATTTAGAGACAGGGTCTCACTTAGTTGCTTAGGGCCTCGATAAATTGCTGAGACTAGCTTTGAACTTGAAATCCTCCTGCCTCAGCCTCCCAAGCCTCTAGGATTATAGGTGTACACCCCTGAGCCCAAGAAAATCATTTATTTGTATTTTAGTTATACAAGATGATTATCCCTTATCTAAAATGCTTGGAACTTCTGTATAAGTGTTTCAAATTCCAGATTTTTTTTTCAGATTTTGGGTTATTTCCACAATCATAATAAGATCTCTTAGGAATAAGACCCAAATCTAAACATGAAATTCATTTATGTTTCATGTACCCCTTAGACACATGGTCTGGAGGTAATTTTATACAATATTTTAAACAATTTCGTGCATAAAACAGAGTGGCTGTGTTTGTTTGGTTTTGTTTTTGCTGCTGGGAATCAAATCCAGGGCTTTGTGCATGCAGAGCACACACTCTATTGACCTACATCCCCAGCCCCATGAAGCAAAGTTTCATGAGGTAGAATTTTCCACTTGTAGCGCCATGTTGGCAAACCACTTCAGATTTTGGAGCATTTAAGATTTTGAGTTTTGGGGCTTAGAGATGTTTAACCCCAAATTTACAGCCATTTAGAATAAGGAAGGTCAATGAGGGCTTGAAACCAGGAGTTTCATGTAAGGACGACTCAGAAACTGCCCATGGGTGTGGGAAGGGACGCCAGTCACACTTTGCTGCAATGGATGTCAGTGACCCTAGAATTAGCCCTGAACCTAAAAACATGTGATTTCATGCTGTGATTTCAGAAGTAAGTTAAATAAATGATGCTTTGATTGTGTGTGGGTGTGATGGGGGCGGGGGGGGGGATGTCCTCAGCACCCACCAGTGGTGACAATGAGTCAGCCATTCTTCTACCCAACTTCTGTCTACTGGGGACACAGGGCCACTTCAGAGGCCCAACGTATTTGTGCAGGTCTCTTCCATTAGAGCACTGTCCCAGACCCACAGACAGCCCCTGTCTGGTGCTCCTCCCTCCTCCTGAGGTCCCTACAGAAGGCACTGGGAGTTAGTCTCTCTGGCCTGTCCTCCATGTTCTTTCCTGCGTTTCTGACCTGCCCTTCCACACCTCTGTCCTCAAAGGAGAGGGTCTTAAGTTAGATGGAGGCTAACCTTATGTTCTGAACCCCAGGTTTAATGTGGATTTGAATGTTGTCTGTATCACAATGACATCTTTATTCTCTTGCTTTTCCTGATCCTTTATCATTCACTTATCTTTGGCTGTTTCTGGTCTAGTCCCCTTTGGCTAGTATTTACCTGCATTTTACATGTGATAACTATATCTCCCAGGGACATTCAGATGGCAAGTGCACAACCCCACCAGGTATTCTCTACCCAAACCAAACCCACTGAGGCTGAAGTGTCAGAGTGGTGATTTGCTACCACCACACTTGCCTCTTGGTCCATGACTTTTATTGTAGACATGAAGCTGAGCTCATGAATGTTATTATTTTGTCTTGACTATAACCATGAAAACAAAACTTATGGCTCCAATAAAGGATTCTGCCTCTTTATGCTGATCATTACAAAGAAACACTGGGCATCTTCAGTAATACCCCAATTAGCTTTATTGAGTGCATAATGTTAAAAACCCATATAGATCAACAAAATGTTATGATGACATGAAATTAAATAATAGGTATAATACAATAAAACATCCCCTCTATGATGAAAAGCAATAGGCTTCAGTGATATCTTTGCTGGCAACGCTAGCCAGAAAATGAAGGTCATTATGCAGGAAATTTAAGCTTTAAAAAAATCCCATGCTCACTGAAATAACCTCAATTTGGAAACATAATATAAAACCATTAGAATTCAACCATATTTTTCTTTAATCTTGGAATCTAATTTAAGGACACCCTGGTATCCATGCATTCTAACTAGTGCTTAATGTTCCACTCAGTTAGTGCTCAACACGCATAAAATAATAACATTTAATGAAGTACTGACTATATCTTGCTTTTTGAAAATTAATACTTCAGATAACTAGATATCCAAACAATTACCTTATCTTTCTTATTATTAGTAGCATTATTACCCGTAAAGTATGCCACTAAATTACCCCTGGTTACTTGATCCTCTGCAGAACTGAGAAGTAACAAAGAATCCTGCTGAAATAGTGACAGAAAAGATTAGCCCTGGGCACTGCTGGTAAAGTGGAAATTGGCACAACCCTTTTGAAAAAACTCTTTGGCATTATCTATTAAATCTAAACATGCACAGTGAGCCAGTAATCACAATCCTAGCTATATTATTAAAAATATGCTATAACAGAACTAACAAATAAGCTGACACATTTGTACAATTAAATCATAGGTAGCAGTGATAATAAATATATAATAAATATCTCCAAAAAATGCAATATGATATAAAATATTAAAATACAAAAGAAAGAAGTGCCGCCTAAATATAGAGAAAAAGAAGCCAAACAACTAAAAAGTGTACACTGTAACATGATTCTATTCTTTTAAAGATCAAAAATAGGCAAAACTAATCTATAGGGTCAGAAGTCAGGATGGTGGTTACCCAGAGGAGGGATAATGACTAAACAGGGACACAAGGGCTCCTAGAATACTGGCATTATTCTGTTTCTTAATCAGGGTATTGTAAAACTTCATTGAAATATACATTTGTGGTCGTTTTCATTATTCATTGCTGTTTTCATTATTCATTGGTGAAAAATTACTCCCAAAACTTAGATGCTGAAAACAAGAACCAACCCTATCTCACAACTTTTGCTTTCAGAAATCCAGTGATGGCTGAGCTGAGTCCCGTGGCACAAGGTTTCTCACAAGACTGCCATCGGAGTGAGCCAGGGCTGTGGCCTCATCCGAAGACTGGACTGGGAGATGATCTGCTCTCAAGCTAATTCACGGGTTCCTCACCGACTGGTGGACCCAGGTCTTCAGTTCCTTGCTGGCTATTTCTTGGAGGCCTCTCTCAGTTCCTTGTCATGCAGGTGTCTCTATAGGTCGGCTCACAATTTGACAGCTGGCTTCCATCGTAGGGAGAGAGCGAGAGAGCAAGATAAGTCTAGCAAAACAGAAGCCAAACATCTTTTTGTGACCTAATCTCAAAAGTGATATTCCATTACTTTTGTCATGTTCAAACTCTTAAAAGTGAGTCACATGGTCTATCTCAAAGTCAAAGGGAGGGGATTATATAGGAGAAGGAGAATTAAAAGACAGGGATTATTGGGGAGTATCTTGGTTATACTTTAATTAAATACTCACCAGGCATGGTGGCACATGCCTATAATCCCAGCAGCACAGGAGATTGAGGCAGAAAGATCACCAGCTCAGTGGGGACTCACATCATTGTACATAAAAGCAAGTAAAGACACAGAAATTGTGGAGTGGACCCTGTGTTAACACACAGGAACAGAATGCCCTGTCTGCTTGAGGGTCATCATCTCTTCCATCTCCGTTGCGCCTTGGCTTCCCTGATTTCTACCAAATGTGGAAAGAACTTGTGGTTTCTGACTGACCCATCATAATGATTTCCTTTGCCAAAAATGACTAGCAGCCCCAGATGCTTGACTAAATAAAACCCATTTAGTCAAGCATCTACTTTCCAACATGTAAGAGAAGCACTGTGTTTGGAGTCCATATTGCTATGTACCTGGTGCATTTGATGAATTAATGAACTGTTCTCACACCCACCCAATGCAGTGGAAAAGAAATGTTATTCTCCCTGGTATTCCTTAATTCAAGCCGTCATCTTAGTTACTCTCATTCAATCACTTTCCATGTCACCCAAATACCAAGGTTCTTTGTCTCCAGACAGTTTTCTTTTGGCCATTCTACCTTCCAAAGTTGACTAAGCATCAAATCCCAAATACTATCAAAAGGAATCAGGATCAAGATAAGGTGAGAATAAGAACTTCACTGCTAACATAACCTGTTCAAACATATCCCATTTTCTATCTGCTCCCCATGGAGCAAATATCCTGAATCATTCTAACCTGAGTTATCCCAACCAAGTTTTCCCAACATCTTACCTATTTTCCCATGCATGAGACAATCATCAGAAAATCAGAAATGATACTTTTCTCTTGTAAGTGTTAAAGTAGCCTTAAACAACTCTACAGAAAATATGCAGTGACTCTGTGCTCCTTCCTGGCTTTTGGTATTGAGGTTCAGGTTAGATTATTTCAGGGAATTTAGAGATAAAGATATAAAGAAGGGAGAAGCTGGACTCTCACCTCAAAACCAGGCACCATGCACTAAACTTGCCATGAATGCAATTTCCAGCCTTAGACCAAGTTACCAAAGTAGTGAGTTTTCCAACTCTGGACATGCCAGAGCAGAGCCTGGGTACCCAGCCCGCCCATCTGTTGGGAATGGCTTCACGGGATTCCTAAACTAGGTGAAGGAATAGAAGATGTGATTTCTGAAGTCACTTCCAAATCTATGAACCTATTATTATAAATTTCTGTATTCAATATGACACCTAATACTTCCCCATCCACACTTTGAACTGAAACATCCTCTGTGCCGTTCAGTCTTTCCTATGACCAAGTTGACTATTATGGATTGTGTTTGCCGTGCCTGCCCATAAATAATAATTTTCCTACCTTACCCAGGTGAGAACTTCATTCATAACTTGAGCCTCATCCATGCAGCCTTTTAGATCCTACTGTTTTTTATCAGATAAAGACAATATGTCTTGGAGTGCCAACCCGTGAAGGATAGAAGGCATAGCAAAAAAGAGACAGAGTTCCCAATTTACTGGCTGGATTCTCAGACTTTTCCCATAGCACCTGGGGCCTAATTTTTAATGACAATCACTTTCCAATTAACCACCCACCACGGGATGTTGGGAAAATAAAGATCTGGAAGCAAAGAGATATTGAAGAGTAGACAACTAATAAGAATTCAGTCTCCAAAAATGACGGTTAATTATATCAGTTGGAAGACATTGAGTTTTCAAGAAACACTGCTGATGTTGAGAGGCATCAATCCATGGGCGGACATGTGACACTCTGCCAGAGACCCACCCCTGGCTCACTACCACCCAGAATGCAGACAAGCTTTGAGGTAGCTATGAAAGATGGCAGGGCTGAGGGGAACTGCTACCAGGGAAGACAGCTGACCAGCGTCCAAGGAGATGGACACTCCTCCTACACCAGAGCTGAGCGAAGATCTCCTTCTTCAAATAGGACATGATGAGAAGCCCTGGGTACAAAGGATGGGCCAGCATGGGACAGCAATGAAGTACCTAGGTCTAACCAGAGACGCTGTAAAGGGAGAGAGCATCTGAAGAAGGGAGGTACCCAATGGTCCTCTACAGCTCAACACCCACTTCCCATGACTCCACATTTTTCTCCCGTCCAGAAGAATTACTGAACCCTTGCACATGCACAGTGTTCTTGGTCTTTGTGGAACATGTTTCTCACACTTCATCCACCAGGGGGAGGTGGAGAGTCTTCTGTGGTGCAGAACCGAGCTGGTTCCGTACAGTCTACAACCCTATTGAAGGTCATAGAAAAATCGAGATTGTTGTCCTGTAAAGAGTAAGGCATGAAGGGCTGATGATATAATTACCACTGTCCGTGAGTGTCCTTCATCTTCACAGAGCCCAGGAAATACCAGCCCTGCACTGAATAAAGTGCAAGTTCAAATTTCATTCTTGCATCTGTCCCTTTGCTCCTCCTGAAGTAGCTTTCTGGGAAAGAGAAAGCCTTTAATTCCAGATAAACACATGCCTCGTTTCGAATGAAATATTGATGCCTATGATTTCCAAATTCAGGGGGCCATAAACTATGGTATCCGAGAAATCTGAATGAAAAGACACGATGCTCTCTGATAAAAAGAAAGTCTGTAGGTCCCAAAGGATGAGAACTGACATGGCATCTCTTGCTACTCAATGCACTGGCGCTGTGTGTTGAGGGCGGGAGAACAGCCTGGAACTGAAGAGATGGCCCTGACATGCCCTGCGGGTGCTGTTTCTTTTCCTAGAATCCATCTCCCTCCCCGGCCTTCGCCTGCTTGGAGGAGTGCTCAGCATCTTGCCTCCCCTGAACATCTCCTCTCTACTTGGCTTATTTGTATGTTCACTTCAAAAAAAAAAAAAAAACTGTTAGGTTTTGGAATTCAAGGAAAGCGCGATGAAAACACATGTGCATCTGGCTATGGCTGATCCTTAAATGGACCCAAATTAAAATCTGGGCAGTTCTCAGCACAAAAGCAATAGCAACTATGAAGGTCATCAAAAGAATCCTAGATTTGGCTACATTTTAATATTGAGTGTGTAACAACAAATCCCATCATTATGTACAACTATAAGGCACCCATAAAAATGTGGAGAAAAAGAATTCTAGATTTGGATGTGAAGAAAATCCAAGATGAAGACAAGAGTCTTTCCACTGAAGATGTAGTCATTTTTAGCAAGAGTTCACTTTACTGATTTTCATAATGATTCCCTTTTAATTATTTTTTTGTTTTGTTTTGTTTTGGTTGGTTGGTTGTTTTTGTTTTGTTTTGTTTCTTTGTTTGTTTTGGGGGGTGTTAGTGCTGGGGATTGAACCCAGGGGTACTTAACCACTGAGCCACACCCACAGCTCTTTCTTTCATTTTTTTTTTTTAATGTTGAGACAGGTTCTCACTAAATTGCTTAGGACCTTACTAAGTTGCTGAGGCTGGCTTCGAACTTGCCATCCTCCTGCCTCAGCCTCCTGAGCTGCTGTTGGGATTACAGGCGCATGCCACCGCACCTCCCTTTTAATTCTATTACATTTAATTCTGTTTATTTTATATAAAGAGAATTGAAAGAGAAAAGGTGAATGAAAAGCTATTTCTAAGTTCAATGAAAATAATATGCAAACTATATTCTGCTTTTTGATAATCCCTGATCTTTTGATGATCTCCATAGTCTATAACCCCACAATTATCTATTCATTCCCTTCCCCATTCTTGTTGTGTGTTAGCATCCACATATCAGAAAGAACATTCAACCTTAGTTCTGTGGGATAGGCCTTATTGAATTTAATATGATAGTCTCCAGATCCATCCATTTAGTGGCAAATGTCATAAAGTCATTTTTATGGCTGAGTAATATTCCATTGTGTATGTATGTGTGTGTGTGTATATATATATATATATATCACAGTGTCAAACCATACTCTATTGTCATGTAAATCTAAAAAGAACAAAATAAACAAACAAACAAATAAATAAATAAATAATTGGTCTGCAGTCTTAAAAATTGTTTCGAGTTATTGAAGTAATTTTTCTTACAGAAATTTTAATACTAAAAATTGAAAATATAAACTAAAAAATAAGAATTATGAGTTTATCACTTGTTAGTTGTGGAAATGCAGTATCATTTCATCTTAAATGCCAATTTACAATCTACTTTTTGGTTAGTATTCATCTCCAGAAGATAGACAGTCAGCAGATACTAAGGCTTACAAATTCAAAGTTATACTTCCCAATTGGTAAGATAATTATTTTTCTTCTTGAATAACCAAAATGAGGGCTCAGTTAACTATTTTGTAAGTGATCTGGGTAAGATCAGTGAATCCATGTGATCTAAAATCAGCATTTTTTTTCACATCACCTATATAATGCTTTCTATATAGTGAGTTCTCAATTAAAACTAGGTTGAATTGAGTGACACTTCATTTATGAGACAGACCCACAATCCAGAGGAAACGTCTGCTGGAACTCTTGCTCTTTACACTAAACTGAGAGCATGCCTTTTTAGTTCTATTTCTTTGCCCTCTGCCCAAAGGCCATCTTATGGTCCTCGAACTCTGCATTGTGCCCAGGGGATTTATTGACAATTAAAACTTATTTCAGGTCAGATCTCATGGGGCCACAAAGGGACAGAGCCAAGGAAACAGACGCTGCATGTCAAAGGCACTCAAAGGTCCCATGGTGTGGGCAGCCACAGAGACCCCGCTCAGACGCCTTCTGGGAAGGTGAACCCTGCAGCTGCCAAGTTCATGCTCCGGGACCCTCACTACACAGTCCCCCTGAAAACCCTGGGTGGGGGGCTGGCATTGTGGCACCTGGTCCTAAGGGCTCATAAAATTTTCAAAAAGAAGATATTTTCACCACAGTCAGTGATCAGTTCCCCTCCCCACTTGCCCGCCTGTAAGATGGCATTAGAAGCTCCACCGGCATTTTAGGGATGCACAAGGGACAGATGAATTGAAAATGGATTTGCTTTGCATTGAGAGGAGTCTATGGATGTGGTTCATTGTTCTTTGTGTGTATAAAGAAGCCGAGGAATGACTTCCAAGAAAACCACCATCTCTGCTTGCAAGGGTGCAGGGTCAAAGGTCTACCGCAGGATGACTGACCGAAGGAGCCCTGCACTGGAACCACACGGGAGAGCAAGTCTTAAACCAGAGAGCGAGCATGGGAAGCTGGCCAGTGTGAACCTGTAAACTAAGGACTCAGTTCTAACCAATACCAAGTCAAAATGAAAGAACTTTTTCTGTCAGATGCTTCCTAAGATACCACGTATACTATAAAACACATCATGAGGCTGTTTTAATGAGAATACTGTAAAACACAGTTATGAAAATTCTTGAGTCATCATTTCAGCATTTGAACTCACGTGTTTTATGCATCCATCCCAAAGCACTGGATGGCAGATTAGCAGTTTGATGCACCTCATCATAATAGAGTCTAGTGGTTCCAGATGAAATGTCATGAAAATTTCCATTGATGCAGTGAAATGGACTAAAACAACAAGTACATCAACAATAAATTCCTGTATGTATTTATCAGTAAGTACAATGTACCCAGGAATAGCCATTTGGTTGCACAATTATACAATTAAGTAATATAGTAGGAGCCCTGCACTGGAAGCACATGGGAGAGGCTGAGGCAGGAGGATCATGAGTTCAAAGCCAGCCTCAGCAACAGCAAGGCACTAAGCATCTCCGTGAGACCCTGACTCTAAATAAAATACAAAATAGGGCTGGGGGTGTGGCTCAGTGGGCCAGTGTCCCTGAGTTCCATCCCTGGTACCAAAACAAAACAAAAAAAGAGTTATACATGAATCTCAATTCAAAATGCATGTGAATTGCTCTTGACCCTGCCCCCCAATACAAGATAAAGCCTGCCATATTTTCAAAATTCTAGATCATACTAAAATTTAAATGTAACCAAAAGAAAGAATCTTAGTAGGAGCCAAAAATGGAATCTGAAAGACTGAATTACCAAAGTCTCAAAATGTAAAACCTGTAAGTACTTCATCCTGCCTTGCTATTTACCTTTTAATTCAAATTGTCTTTTCTTCCTGCACAATTCAGGGAAGATACTATTAAGAGGGGTAGAGAGGTGGAGGGAGTTGGGGACAGCTGCATGGGGCATTGAGCCCAGGAGGGATGAAGGGACGGAGGTAGCAGAATGGGGGCTGTCAGAGCCTGAACAGGATGATGGCGGGCTGGGATAATTGTAGCAGCTCTGGAAAAGAGTATCTGAGCCCAAGCAGGATGAAGAAGAGTCTTTCCATGGGGGCAGCAATGGCCCAGAACAGATGGTTGGAGTCAGAACAAGATGTCAGTGGAATGAAGACAGTGATATCAACAGGATGGGCACAGACCAGTGGAGCTCATGCCAGGAGAGAAGGGACATCATGTGGCTTTGAAAGCAGCCATAGGACAGGTAAAAAAGGGGTCCCCATGGCACAGTGGTGGTGAAAACCCAGGGCAAGGTACTAGAACCAAAGACAAATAAGAAAGGGACATTGGGAACCAGTGCTGGTGATGAGAGACAGGTGAAGAAATAGTAACTTAAAATAATAAAGGGGAACATGACTTCTGTGATATTGAATTGGAATTGGAAGTATTAGTGAGAACTCATAGCTTTGCATATGGAGATAAATGCAGAAGTAAACATAAATACATGCATCTATGTACTGTATACACACACCTATATCCACTCCCTGTGTCCACTGTTATGGAAACCCAGTAGCCATGAGCACAACCTACACTCACATTGTAGTTTCTAAACACCAAGAAAGAAACCAGGGTCCTTGGAGAAGAGGCTAATTCCAAGGCTGGGGCAGGTAAAATACAAGATGAGCCAAGATTGTTTTATGGCAGAAAGTGAGGAAGTGCTCAAAGAATGATAAGGATATGTCCAAAGGACCCAAAGTCTACTTGAAGGTATAACTCCCAACTAAACCTAGCAAGTTTCAGCATTTTTATCAAAATAAACAATGATAATATATCATAATCCATTGCTACATCTAATAAGCTCTAATTTGGTAAAGCCCTCATTTGAAACGTGGAGAATGAATTATGACAGGCTAGTCACATATCCAACAAAATAAAAATAAAAATGGATTAAACTCTCCAGTTACGAGGCATTCTCAGGATGAATTAAAAAAGAAGTCCCAATTACATGCCATTTACAAGAGATATACTTCAATATAAAGATAGATACAATTAAAGTAAAAAAATATATAAATATAATATAAATATAATTCAAAAATATAAATATAAATCAAAAATATAAATATAATTCAAAAATATAAATCACAGAAACCATACTCATCAGAAAGCTCAAGTAACTATTCGAATATAAGACAAAGCAAAAAGAAGACAAACAGTGTTATCAGAGATTAAAAGATCAATAAGTTAAAATGATAAAATAGTCAATCCTTCGAGGAAGCAATAATCTCGACTACGTGTACATTTAATTTCTTGATTGAAAAATATGAAGCAAAAGTGAAAAGAACTTGAAAGGAGAAATAGACAAATCCTCAATTATGTTTGGAGATTTTAATACAAATCCTACATAAGCTTTTTAGAAAATATAAGGGAAAGCTTGTCCACTTATTTTATGAGGCCAGCAATATGCTGCTACCCAAACCAGACAAAGACATTTTAGGGAAGTAAAATTGTAAATTAATCTCTCTCATAAATACAGATGCAAAACCTTTTAAGGAAATATTAGTAAATCAAATCCAGGAATATACAAAAAGAATGATGTATCATAATTAAGTGGGGATTATCCAAGGCATGAGAAGTTGGTTTAATATCTGAAAACCAATCAAAGTGGAAACCTAATACACAACCAAATTAAGAAAAAAAAAAACACTATAATCTCAATAGAGGCAGAAAAGGAAATTGAGAAAAGTAAACACCTATTAATGATTTAAAAAAAATAGAAGGAACTTCTTCAACCTTATAAAGCACACATTGAATGAAGCATCTATGGAGAATGATTGGAACTCTTTCCTATTAGAATTGGAACAGGGTGTGTGTTCTCTCACTGCTTCTATTCAATATTATAAACAGAGATTTTAATAAGTAATGATCATAATAAAGGCATATATGTTAGAAAAGAAGTAAAAATGTCTTCATTGAGAGATGACATGGCTTCTGCTTACAAAATCCCAAGGAATCTAAAAAAATAAATAAATAACTAGATCTAATGAGCAAATTTAATAAGATTATAGGCTACAAGATAATTATATGAAAATCAAACATATTTCTATATACTAACCAAATTTGAAAAATAAAATCTCTTAAAATCCTACTTACAATCATTTCTAAAGCATAAGCTAGTTGAAGATAAATGTAGTGGGGCATCGTGGTGCACACCTATAATCCTAGTGATTCCTGAGCCTGAGGCAGGAGGATTGCAAATTGGAGGCCAGCCTCAGCAACTTGGCAAAGCCCTAATCAACTTAGTGAAACCCTATCTCAAGACAAAAAACAGAACAGGCTGGGCATGTAGTTCAGTGGTAAGTTATCTCTAGATTATATTACTAGTATCAAAAAGTTTAACAAAATATTTTAAAAACCTCCATGCTGAAAACTATAAAACATTACTGAGTAAAAATAAATAAGCAAATAAATGATGGAGAGATATACAATGTTCATTGTTTAGAAGTCTCAGTATTGTTAAATATCACTTCTTCTCAAAATGATCCAGATGTGCCATCCAATTCCAATAAAAATTCCAGAAGGAATCATTGTAAAAGTTAAAAAGCTGACTCCAAAGTTTTGTGGCAGTAAAAAGAACTCAAAATAATGTTGAAAAGAATGAACAAAGTTGGAATATATGTCCATGTAACTTGATTTTAAGACTTACTACATAGATACAGTTGATAAGATATTGGTGTAAGGATAATCCTATAGATCCAAGGAATGCAATCACAGCCGAGATAGAGACCCACACTTACAGGGTTAAATTGAATTTCTGCAAAGATACCAAAGGAATTCAATGGAGAAAGCATTTTCAACAAATGGCGGTGGAACCATTAGACATCAAAGAGGAGACTAAGATAAGCTTGCCTAATAACTCAGATTTAAATGTAAAACGGAGCTGGGAATATGACTCAGTGGCAGAGTGTTTGTCTAGCAAAGGAAGACCTGTCTTCAATCTTCATCACTGCTTCCCCAAAACAGATTTAAATGTAAAGCCTAAAAGTGTAAAGCTTCTAGGGAAAACAAACAAATTAAAAAAAAACAGTATTTAGAAGTTTCTCTTCATATTTGGCATGCATATATCTTATGAACAAGTGATCTGACTTCTGGATATTTACACAAGAGAAATGAAAAATAAATGTACACTAAAAAGTTACACATGGCCAGGTGCAGTGATGCACACCTGTAATTCCAGCGGCTCAGGAGGCTGAGGCAAAGAGGATTGCAAGTTCAAAGCCAGCCTTAGCAACATCAAGGCACTAAGCAACTCAGTGAGACCCTGTCTCTAAATAAAATACAAAATAGGGCTGGGGGTGTGGCTCAGTGGGCCAGTGTCCTTGAGTTCAAACCCTGGTACCAAAACAAAACAAAAAAAGTTATACCTGAATCTCAATAGCAACTTTCCTCATAAGAGGAGAGAGAGAGAGAGAGAGAGAGAGAGAGAGAGAAAATGTTCCCAACAAGAAAAATGATAAACAAATTGTGGTTACATTTGTGTAAAGAATATTTCAGACTCTCAGGTCAAAAGGGTAACTGGACACCTCATGCCTCTCTCTAATGTACTTAAAGCTACTCTTTATTTCTGGCCAAACCCTATAATCCATTTACGATAGAGTTTCTGCCATTGGTGCAAATTCCCTAACTCAAGCACCAGTCCAGATAGGTATGTATTCTACGGATGATAAAAGCAAACAGGGTCTCAGGACCGCGTTACTAGATCCTTAAGGAGCAGTCACCATGCCAGTTGTAGGGAATTTCATGATGGCTTCTTGGCTGTAAAGACACCATCCTCTCTATAGGTATTTATTGCCTGCAATAAATGGACTTTTTCTCCTCGTTGTGTAGAATCATAGTGATGAAGCTAGGAGGGTGTCCTCTTGGACTCTAGTCTTCCTCCTTCAAGACCCAATCATGAAGGGACCCTCACAGTAACGATGCTGCGTCACATCTTTCAAGCATTTTTATGTCTTTCCATGCTTGTAGCTCATCTTTCAAGGTCAGCTTCTTGTGAGATCAAGTCATGGGGTCTCCATCTAACTTCTGCCTCCCTCGAGGACTGTCTCTCTCACCTTATAACTCACCTTTCCCAATTTCCTTTGGTCCTTCTTAGGAAATTCTTCTTTTACATCCATCTACCCATAGAAGGCCAGCAGGAATCCCACCAAGTCCCCCAAAACATTTCCTCACCTCAAACATCAAGGATGCCTGAAGACAGAGAAAGAATGGCTAAAGAAAATGATTCCTGATACGTTCTTTCTCTAAATTTTATCCTCAAGATTTTCTATGGCTTGTTTATCAAGAAGAGAGAGACATTTGTTTTGGTAGTCACATGGGTTGGATTGAGGTGGTTAGAGAGGAGAGAGGGAGGGAGACTCACTCACCCTTTCCTCCATGCCTCCCAGATACTATACGCACCTGCCATGTACTTTAAGGTCATCTCTAGATGATTTACAGTACCTAACATTATGCAAATACTAGGTCAATTGATATACTCTTTTGTGTAGAGAATAAGGTTCCTTGGTTGGTTTAATCCATGGATACGAAACCTGTGGGTACAAGGGCCAGATTGATAAGACTACATTTCAAGATCTCTATTATATAACAATGTGACTAAAGTTAATAATTAAAACATTGTAGTCTTGGAAAATGTAAAGAGAGTGGATATTATGTGCCCTCACCACATAAAAGAATAAATACTGGTGGATGAGATTGGCCAAGTTATATTGTTATATTGTATGCACATACAAATATGTATCAAGGAATCCCACTGCTCCATAGAACTGTAATGCACCAATAAAAATATGGAAAAAAATAATAAAAGAAACTGTAGGTAACACATTTGTCAATTAACCAGATTTAATCATTCCATAATGTATATAAACTTTAGAACATTGTGCTGTATGTGATTTAAAAAAAAAAACATGCATCATTTGTCAATTGAAAGATGAGGTAGACTCATTTTGAGTTGCTTTACTCTTTCCTTCCCCCTGACAACACCGTATCTTGCAAACTTCATTGCATTTAATGTGGACTTCACGCTCTCCCTCCCTCTGCCCCTTCTTCTTCAGTCTTTGTCAATAAAGCCATGTGACTCCTCTACTTAAAAGCTCTCCTGTGGCTTCCTGCTTCAGTGCAAAATCAAGACCTTGGCATGGCTCGAAGGACACCGTGTGGTCAGGTGTCCAGTTACCTTTCTGACCTCAGCTTCCAGACTTGTTACTCGACCTCAGTCACCTGGCTGGAGTGTGCTGGACCCTCACCTGCCTAGAGGCTTGCTCTTGCTGTTCCCTCAGTGTGGAAAGAGTTTACCTGGGAGATGCCCATGGTTCACGTACTGTCCCTCTTCAGGTCACCTCTTCATGGAAGCCTTCCTGGTCTTGTCCACCTCAACTGCAGAAACCACCTGTCCCACTCAGCTTTTTCACTGCTGTGACTGAAAGATCTGACCAGAACAATAAAGAAAAGTTGATTTGAAGGCTCACAGTTTCAGAGGGCTTAGTCTTTAGAAGGCCGTCTCTATTCCTCAGGGTTTGAGGTGAGGCTGGACATCAGGGTGGAAAATTGTGGCACTGGGAAGCAGCTCACATGATGGTCAGGGAGCAGAGAGAGAGAGAGAGAGGTCTCCACTTGCCAGGTACAAATATATACCCCAAAGCCACACACCCCTAATTTCCACCTCCTCCAGCCACAACTTACCACCTCCTACCAGTTAATCCCTATCAGGAGATTAATTCACTGATAGGGTTAAGACTCTCACAACCCCCAATGATTTCTCCTCTGAACCTTCTTACATAGTCTCACACGTGAGCTTTTGGGGGACACATCACATCTAAACCACACCACCACCCCACTATGGCCTCCCAACTCCATTCTCCTGCTTCTTTGGTAAACTTTCTCCTTAGCACTCAGCTCTAAGCATACGGAGTATTTTATTTAACTAAATTACAGTTAGTTTTCATGGGGGATTGGTTTCAGGATACCTCAGAGATATCAAAATTCACAAACGCTCAAGTTCGTATCATAAAATGAAAATAGTATTTGCATAGGACCTACATCAATCCTCCGATAGACTAAATCATCTCTAGATCACATATAATACCTAAGATAGTATAAATGCTTTGTTAATTGTTGTTACATTTTGTGGTTTAGGGAATAGAACAAGAAAAAATGGTGTATATATTCAGATGAAAAAAGTTTTCCTGTTTTTGTTTTGTTTTGTTTTTTGTTTGTTTGTTTTTTTGGTACCGGGGATTGAACTCAGGGGCACTCAACCACTGAGCCACATTCCCAACCCAATTTGTATTTTATTTAGAGACCCCTATCTCTAAACAAAAAAACTCTCCCTGAGTTGCTTAGTACCTCCTTGCTTTTGCTGAAGCTGACTTTGAACTTGAACTCCTCTCGCCTCAGCCTCCCGATCCCCTGGTTTTACAGGTGTGCACCACCATACCCAGCTTCCCCAGTATTTTTGATCCTTGGTTGGTTTAATCCCAGGATGCAGAACTCGTGTGTCTGAGGACCCACTGTGTTTATTACCCATCTCCCTCAATTAGAATATATGCTTCATGAGGGCAGAAATTTTGTGTGATTTGACTGCTGCCCTGTGCCCAGCACTCTGGCACATAGAAGGTGCTGATGCCACGTGCTGAGTGAGTGGGTGAATCACATCCGCCCACTGAAGGGGGCAAGTCAAGCCAAACATGGGGATACAGGAACTGCTCCCTCAACGGTGCTCTGCTTTGACATAGGCTCTGTGGCTATGACGATGATATTGGTGAAAGTTGACCTCGGTGGCTTGTGCATAAAACTTTTTGTCACTAAAGGGACCGAAAGTCCTGGATGGGCAATAAAATGGTACAGAGGAGAGAACGGCGACCAAAGCACCTTGAGAACTGTCACTAAGCAGGAGTACTGTGGAAGTAACTCCTTGGCTCATAGGAAATAAAAGTATAGGATCGTGAGCCTGAACACCCTGCGTTAAATTCTCCGTCATTGAGAAGTTGTCTTTCTGGGTGTATTTTAAATATCCCCACCTGGTACATAATTGATTCTGATTATAGATTCTTTTACCTGATTAGGGAGAAATACTGAATTAAGAGCAGACTTGTCTATTTTTAAAAAAAAAAAATTTATTTCTTTTACTTGTACACCTTTGTTTTTATGTATTTACTTTTACGTGGTGCTGAGGTTTGAACCCAGGGCCTCGCACGTGCTAGGTGAGCACTCTACCACTGAGCCACAACCCCAGGCCAGACTTGTCTATTCTTACAGAGCATCATTCTCTCCTTTCAGCAAGTATGGAATAAATAAACAGTATAATCCAAGAGGCTTGTTTGTTGGATTTTTTGATAGGGCAGCTCATGGAATGGTCAAATCAGCCATGCAAACTTGTCTTATTCTTAGGCCCTTGGCAGAGAACTGGCTTGTGCCTGCTGCCGGAGACAGAGCCACTTGGGTCTGCCTGACCCAGGTCCCTCCCAAGATATAGAACAATGTCCCTGAAAACTCTGCTGTCCCCTTTGAAGTCAACCCTTGCCCATATCTGCACCCACAGGAGGAATCACATTTCATTATTTATATCAGCACAGATTCATTTTGCCTATTCTCGAATTTAATTTAAATGGAACCCTACAGTGTTCCTGGCTTCTTTGTTTCAGCAAAATGATTGTGGGATTCTTCCATGTTACCGCTCACATGTGTGGAGTTTGTTCCTTTTCATTACAGGTATTTTTGTCTTGCTTCATCGTTTCACCCAGGATAATGGGGACTTCAGGGGGAAATGCTCAAACTGGAAGTAAACAGGTATTTCTTTTCCTGGACTCCATTCAACGGGAGGGGTGCAGCAGTCATTTTAAGTGCCCCCCTCAACAGTTCAACCTGGCAATGTTGAAGCCCCCTTCTGAGTATCTCCATCACAGTCCTTTGGTGCCATGAACATTACACGTTGTTGGGAATTGTTTTGCAGAGCCAAAGTCCTTTGACTCACAAAACATCTCCAAATGCTGCTCTGGGGCTCTCCAAATATTCCCAGCACTTCAAATCCAGAGTCATTAATATTAATTTTCAAAGTTAGATGCTTACTACAGTGATTGCAGGGCCTTTGCAACCCTTGAGGTCTGTTTCTTTGGAAGAACATTATTTCATGGCAAAGAAGAAAGACAGTTGCGTTTTGAGAGCTCTCCCTCTGTCTGTTAACTTCTCCCATTTCTCTTTAAAGTATTCATTGATGTGTTTGAGGGTAACGAATGGCCTGTACATTCTAACGTAGAAAAGACCGGCAGCTTCTATCTTTCATGGTCTCATCTGTTTTGCTCCTCAAGAACAGGCTAACTCCTCCTCTCCCCACCTGCACACTCACACACTATAGTGAATTCCTATGATTTTATGCTGCCCCAACATCCATTCTGAGTAGGGGGCTAACTTTCACACTAGGAACAGGGCTCACAGCCTGGACCTTCCCAGGTCTCCACCTCCTCCCAGTTCCTCGAGATGTTTGATTCAGATGGCTGCTGCCTTGATCAACCACCTCCTGGTGAATACCTCCTATGACACAACCTACTTGACTTACCCCACGTGGACTGCTCAGATACGCCACAGCGACCACCTCTCAGTCACAGTGTGACTTGGTGGACCTTGTGCCTATCTGCTCAATAATACCGTGGACTAGACCCCAATAAAGCCTTTGGCCATGGGTCTTTCTCCTTCTCTCTCTTTCTTCCTATCCCCACCTGCTGGTTAAGCAGACATGTTCTGGATGGCTCCCCTTTCCCCTCAGCCTCGCGAGGCACCTGCCCTCTTCTGTGGGATCTGTGAGTAATAAACTCCTTCTGGTATTTCCCATGTTCTGCTATGCTTCCTCCTTCGTGTCTGACCCCAGCAGCACACCTGCACCTGACTTTTTCCTTGGTTAGTACTTAGTACTAACTACTCCCTAGGCAGGGAGTAGCTATCTTGGTAGGAACAGACACAAGTCAAAAACAGCCACCAGGATATCTCCGAGCATAAACAGATTTCCTGTGACAAGGACACCTGGTCATGGCCGGAGAGTTAGGAATTAGGTTGTCTGTCAGCATAAACAAGCACTCCAACCCCCTTGATTAAACCCATCAGGACAAAGAAGAAAGACCTTAAGACCTTAAGACCATATACACCCCTCCTTACCTCTCTCTTTCCAAGAAAGGGTACCAAGGTGTTAAGTCTCTCTGATGGATGGCCATGGTCATCAACAATGATGGTCATAGTCGCACTGCTGTTGAAGGGACTCGGAGAATTGTACTCCATTAGTGAATAGATGTGCTACTCCATGATCACTTCTCTCAGAAACTGTAAAAATTGATTTGATTGAGCTATTTTCATAGTTTCTAAAACTTGCAAAGCTGTCACTCAACACAATCTCCGGCCATTGATTCAATGAACCGTCAGACATGAGATACAATTTCTCCCTTGATATCAGCAAGTGATAAGGGGCTGAGAATGTAAACTCTTTTCAGGTAGCCCAGAAATTTCATAAAGGCTGTTGTCTTGCCCACTTGGACAAGGGTCAGAAGAATGCACTAGAGGTAGTAATTCAAGTAACCATATGACCTAGAGTAGCCCTGACCAAGAGAAAGATAATTCAAGTTATATGGATGATTTGGAATGTCCTAGTAATCATATTATAAAAAAAGAAGTGAAAAGAAATCAGTAGAGATCATTTCACTAAATTATCTTATTTAACCTTTATCCAAATATTACTATTTTAATAGGTAAATCAACATTTAGGGGTTTTTTTTATGTCTGCTATAAGAAATTATCAAATTCTGGAGACTAGAAGATGGACTTATGGGGGGAGCATTATTCAGTCAATGTGAGTATTATCGATGAGATGTTCAATTTTTTTTTTCATACTGACTTCAACATTTTCAAAATTCATTGTGTGGTTTGCACTTAGAGCACATCTTAGTTCTGACTGGCCACCTTTCAACTGCTCAGTAACCCCATTGCAGCTAGTGGCTACCAAACTGGAAGAGAAGTCTAAAGCAAGGGTTTGCCACTTGGATGCACTTTGGAATCTTCTGGAGAGAATTTTCAAATCCTGATTTTTAGCCTACATGGCATTCTGAAGAACTCAGAGCCTAGGCATCGGGATTTCTTTAAAACTCCTCAGATGCTTCAAATGTGTAGTCTCAAGACGGAGAACTCTGATGTAGGGCAAGAATAAATCTTATTCCTCTATCCTATTGAAAAATTACCCCCTTAAGAACCAGAGCTATTTCCCTGATGTCAAAGATTTAGAATTAGTGGTTGTGCTAACTTAAGCATTTAAATACCAAGTGTGTATGTGTGTGTGTGTGTGTGTGCATACAAATGTGCAAGCACTTAGCTTTCAGCATCTGAAATCCTAGCACTCAATTTGACTTATGAAACCTCTGATTGGCTCTGAGACCATTCCCACGTGTTCATTTGTTCACCAGATATTCACTGAAAGCCACTGTGTACCAGGAAGTATGTCATTTCATCCAGGCACCTTCTACATAGAGTTGGTGAGAGAAGCTGCTATGAAAGAATTATAAGGTCAAATTTTTCAGTGGGGTGCCTCCTGACTCTTCTGGGAACCCAGACTGCACACACATGCACACACATACACACACACACACACACACAAACACACACACACGAGTTTGACAACACAGCAGAAGTATTCCTGGAGTTAGATCCAGGCAAATCCACTGTATTCCTGGAAAAACAACTCAGGATGGGCTCAAAGAGAAACTATGAAACCTTAACAGGGACTCTGCAGCTACATCCAAATGGCAAAATGGCCCCTGACCCCAAACATCACACTCCCTTGAAGCTGCCTGGAAACTTTCTCTTATCTCTGTTTGCTTTCTTTTCTGCCTCTCCTGTGCTCTCCTCTGTATTTCGGGGTCTCCCCTCTTTCTTAGGAGATGGTGTTCTATGGCCTGCAAGGCTGCCTTCTGCTCTCCGGCTTTCTTAGGTAACTATGACGATTGTTTCCCACGCTCTCTGACTCGCTGTCAATTGTCTTCTCTTCCCATTCAGTACAAATTTCAACAGATGCTACCAGGATGCTCTTTCCAGATAGAAAATTCCTCCCCCATTGATTACATGTTCCTGATGTCCCAGTTTGTACCTTCCTTTCCTATCTTCTTGCCTTCCCCAACCATGGCTATGTCCTGTCCTTTGGACAACGAGGCTACTATTTCCTGATGTGACTCTGTGCCCTGCTCAGCTTGAATTCCTCCCCTTCACACCAGAAGTAGATATTCTACCCACACTTCATGGTTTTTCTCAAAAGTGTTCCATAATCCTCCCTGTCTTCCCTGTGGACAGGATAGGTGTGGTGTCTTTGTCTGTGTGCTGATCTCAGTATTAGTCAGGTTTCTCAAAAAAAAAAAAAAAAGCAACCAATCACCTTGCTATTAGGGGACTTGCTTTAGGACCCCCTACAATTCCCCAAATCTGAGAATTCTCAAGTGTCTTATGTAAAACAGCATTGTATTTACATATAACCCTCATATGCACATACCCCTGATAAACTTTAAATCATCTCTGTATTACTTATCTAATACAAAGTAATAGCTATGTAAATAGTTCTTATACTGCATTGTTTAGGGGGAAATACCAAAGGGAAAAAGTCTCTTATGTTCATTACAAGTGCAATATTTTTCTAATATTTTCCATTGAAGGTTGGTTACATTTTTCCATGTAGGACTCACAGCTATGAAAGGCCAGTTGTCTATAGAAAGGGATTTATTTCAAGGAATTGGCTCACAGAATTACAGAGGTTGGCAAGTCAAAAAATCTACAGAATAGACAAGAAGCTGGAAACTCAGCAAAGAGCCACTGTTGGAGTTCAAGCCTGGAGTCTGTCTGCTGGCAGAATCTGCATTTCTTCCCGAGAAGCCAGTCTTTTGTCCTCTGGAGACCTTCAGCTGATTGGAGGAGATTTACAGCATGGAGGGCAATCGGCTTTGCTCAAAGTCTACTGATTCTAGAGTGAGTCTCATCCACGGGGTAGGGAGAGACGTCTTCACAGAACGTTCTTAACGTTTGAGCACACATCTGGGAACCAGGGCCCAGTCAGGATGACACATAATAAAGACTGTGACCCATCATCACTCCAGGCCCCTCCCGCGTCCTACACATGCGGTGCCATGATGGCTTGTCCAAGGAAGACCTCAGTGAATGGGGACTGAGTCCTGTCCAAACGAAGTATTCACAGAGGCCAGGACTGGCAAAGCCATAGAGCAATACTGTCCCAGGCTAGATTCCTGCTGCGGTGTCCTACAGAGCTTCTCTTGTCTTTGAGGTCTCCCCGGGTCCTCACTATGTTTCCCTATAAGTAGTATTAAAAAAAAAAAAGAAAAAACTTCAAATAAGGGCTGAGGTTGTGGCTCAGCGGTAGAGTGCTTGCCTAGCACATGCGAGGCCCTGGGTTTGATCCTCAGCACCACATAAAAATAAAGATATTGAGTCCAATTACAACTAAAAAAATAAATATTAAAAAACAAAACTTCAAATAAAAGTAATCATCTCTATTCCAGATGGGGGCAGTGGGGGCATGCCTGTAATACCAGTCGCTTAGGAGGCTGAGGCAGGAGGATTGAGAGTTCAAAGCCAGCCTCAGCAACTTAGGGAGAGCCTAAGCAACTCAGGGAGACCCTCTCTCTAAATAAAATAAATAAAAAGGGCTGGGGATGTGGCTCGGTGGTTAAGTGCCCCTGGGTTCAATCCCCAGTACCAATAATAATAATAATAATTATTATTATTATTATTATTATTATTATTATTATTATTATCTCTACTCCAAATCTTCTTAAAATTAGGGAAAATCTCAAATCACAACTTACAGGCATCAGAATGGGCAAATATGCTCTTGCTCATGCAAGACCATGAAGACTAACAGGGAACCACAAATCTGCAGCTGGTTTCCCACCCTGGGAACTTCTCTTGACTTCCCATGGAGCAGACCTAAGGCCAGGGCAGTACCTATGAGCAGACTCAAGGATGCAGGGCTCACGAGGAGAAGGGAACAAGGAGCGAAGGGAGCCCACCCCCACCATATTCCGATACTTCTGATCTGCTGGGCAGAGCTAAATAGGCAGTTGGCCTGCTGTCTAGAAAGCTCTAGGGGACTGTGTGAAGGACAGGCAGAACGGCAAGCCCTGCCAGACCTCCCCATGGCTGAATGCCTCCTTACTGGAACACGCAGGAGTTCAGAGAGGTCCATTTCCTCTTTTCTTTTCCACTAAGACCCGTATGGTTTCATAATGGCATTTTAAGCTAGCTGTTAATGTGGGTAATGTAGTTTGGGAAAAAGCAAAAAGGTCCAATTATAAGAATCAATATATTGTGTGAAGGGAGAAACAAAGCCTCTATTAAATATGAAGCAGGGCTTCCATTCCAACCCAGCAAGGCCAAACGAGGAAACCGAAATCATGGCGTGAGACGGATGCGGGTGGAAGAGAGGTGAGTGTTCTCTGAGTTCATTCATCCCTCCTTCCTGTTGAAACTGTTGCCTGGCCTCTGGGAAAATGATATTCGCTGAGCAATCCCAAGCCCAGCCGGCACAGAGCATAGGATGGGTCCTTAGTAATTATTTATTGAGTTATTGAATAAATGAATGATTTGTTGAGGCCGTTTTTTTGAACCAAGACTTTCAAAGTATAGCCCCTGACCAGCAGCATCAACAACACCTAGAAACTTCTTCATAGGGAAAATTTCCCCAAACCTCTCAGGGTAGGACCCAGAAATCTCTGTTCTGATTCTGACTTATGACAAATTTTGAGAACCTCTGCGTCAGGCCAGGCCTAGATTTTAGCAGGCAGCCTACCACCCAACTACAGAGATAAAAATGTGATATGACACATGCTCTGCTCTCAGCCTTTTGTGAACACATCTCTGAACTAGTGGCCCCTACAGGGTACAATCAGAAAACTTCATTCTACCCTACACAGTCCCTTTAATGATAGACCCAGCTGTGGGATAAGGTCTCCCTAGCTCCTGGATGAAATCCCCTCAAGACTCATCACTGACTCAGGCCCTCCATGGTAATGAAAATATTTTGATCTATTTCCGTTATAGGGACAGTTGCCATCCAGGAATTCAAAGAGCTAGCTGTGTATCAAAATGACTTACCACTGGCTCTGCCTTGCTTCAAACAAGTCAATGAGGAAGGGTGGGCATAATCCCCTTGTTCTTGGTCGCCAGCCAAGCTCCTCTGTTCCCCTCCATCTCATCCCCGCCATCTTGTTTATCCAAGGTAAGAAGGTGGGCAGGAAAGAGGGAGTGAGAAGGAAAGAGTATGAGAAGAGTTAGAGAGGTCTTACTTGACTAGGGTACATATGAGGGGCACCCCCATGGGATCCTCCAAGTTCAGCCTCTTTTGTATGGGTTATGCTTGACCATTCATTATGTTTTCCCCAGCACCTAGTAACTGTTATCACTTTGGGTCTTTTTTCCTTCCTTTTGGTCAATCACCCCTGAAGGTCATTCTCTTGACTCTACTCAAAGAATCACCCTTAGACTAGTACCATGCACTCTGAGTCCCTGGGGAAAGCATGCACTTTGGGCCACCATCACAAACTAGCCACCTTCCCTTATTCTAAAGCCTGGCAGGTGGCACTCAGCACAGTCTTTCACCATCTGGAAGTGGAAATATATACCAACCTCTGTCTGGGTCCCATGTACCTCAGGAGACAAACGTCAGCTCCCCTGTTTTCTTCAACAACTTTCTCTGAAGGAATCCTCTTGCTAGTTTCTAACCTCCTTCCCTAAATTCCTAGATTTCATCTGTTCAGCCTGGAAGGTGAGTGGTGGATGAATACTGACAAAACTTACTTTCAGAATCTGGGGTTGCTATAACGAAACACCATCACCAGGGTGGCTTAAACAACACAAATTTATTTCTCAGAGTCCGGAGATCAGAAAATCCAAGATCCAGGTGGTAGCATATTCAGAGTTTGAAGGACTCACTTCCTGGTTCAGATACAGTTGTCTTCTTGGTGCCTCCTCCCTTGGCTGAGATAAGAAGCAAGCTCTCTAAGGACTCTTATCAGGCCCCTAATCACACTCCTGAGGAATCCACCTTCATGACCTTATCTCATTCTAATCACTTCCTGTGATGGTTAATCTCAAGTGTCAACTTGAATAGATGGAGTTGTTTAGAAAATTGGTGAAGCATTTATTCTGGGTGTTATCTATCAGGGTTGTTTTCACAAAAGAGAAATGTGGCAAACTAAGTGGGCAGGCTCTGTCTAATCAGCTGGTGGCTGAATGGAACCAGAAAACAGAAGGGGAATGAATGCTGTCTCTTTTCTGTGGCTCTTCCTTCTTAAGCAGGTAAGAAGCTTCCCTTGGACTTTAGCCTCCAGATTCTGGACTCACATCAACAACCCACTTACAGATCTCAGACCTCTGACCTCAAGCTGGAGGCTACACCATTGACCTCTGGCTTCTTGGATGGAGCCACACTACTGACAATTCTGACTCTCCCGCTTGCAGAAAACCACCATAGACTGTCCAGCCTCTGTGGTCATGTTAGTCAGCTCTCTGTTACTATAACAAAATACTTGAGATACTCAACTTGAAAGGGGAAAAGGGTTATTTTGGCTTATAGTCTCAGAAATTTTAGTCCATGGTTGAGTGGTCCTGTGATAAGTAGGACTGTGGTAAAGTGATACATTATGGTGGAAATATAGAGTAATGCTGCTTACCTCGTGGAAGCCTGGAAGAGAGAGGAAGAGGGGGTGATCCCAAAATCCCCTTCAAGGGCACACCCCCAATGACCTAAATTCCTCCCACTAGGTCCCACCTCTTAAAGGCTCCACCACCTGCCAATAGCACCACAAGCTGGTGACCAAGTCTTTAACAGAGAATTTTGGAAGATACTTACTCAAATCATAGCAGTGATCATTGAAGCCAAATATACTCATTCATATATATTTTCTATTTATTTTGTTTCTCTGGAGAATCCTACTATATTTCCCAAAGTGTCTACCTTCCAGTGCCATCACATTAAGGAAATTCAACATGGGGATTTTGCGGGAATGCAAGCATTCATTCCACTACAGACATTCTCATGCCTCACTTTGAAATGTGCAGTTGGTTGGCATCCAGGCCTGTGGGATCTCAGAAATTGAGACCGTTCTATTTTAGCATCCTTGTATATTATACACATAAATAACTAATATTTATTTGGTGCTTCCCAGTTTAATAAAGTAGCCCCTGAAGTGATAAGATATGTAATGGCTTTAGAGGAAATCGATAAGATCCATAGGAAACAAAGAGAAATGTTTCAAGTTTAGAATTTTAAAGAGAGAAGGATCGCTTTCATCTGGGGGGATCGGGTTGCCACTAATAGCTATTTGTAGCACTACAGGATTTTATTCAAACTCACCAGGAAACACCCTCTCCCCAAAACTTCAACAAATGATCTTCCAGGACAGCTCAGCTACTCTGACCACTGCTCCTCCTCCTCCTCCTCCAGCCTCTCTCTCTCTCCCATATTCCTGCCTCCTCCTTCCATCTTGCCTTTAATAGGTCCCCAAATTTGGAACTTACCCAAGGTCCTATTTGAAACCCTCTTAAAACACCTGCTACCAAACCATAGCTTTGGGGAATCCATACTGAGTTAAATAGGGGTCTCTCTGTACTGTCTTGAGTTCCTGCTTCAGAAAATAGAGAGATACAGAAGCAATGAAGCCATATCACGGTCCCCAACTGGGAACTGACCACACATGGCCAGTGGGCACACCATTACCTCTGGCCTCCATGGCCCTGAACAAACCTCAGACCCAGTAAGGTCCAGACTCCAGCGGAACAGAAAATACTAGTGCTAAGGTTTGAATCCGTGTGTCTTCTCCAAACTTCATGTTGAAATGTAATGGCCAGTGTAACAGCATTAAGATGGGACCTTCAGGAAATAGTTAAGTCATGATGTGATGTCCTTGTGAATGGAATGAGATGCTCTTATTCAAGGCTTGATGAAGGGACTTTGTCCCTTTGCCCTTCCACCTTCCGCCATGTGAGGACACAGTGCTCAAGGCACTATCTTGAGACCAGAATAGACAACAAACTTCCTGGTGCCTTAATCTTGAACTTCCCATCTTCCAGAATTGTGAGAAATAAGGTCCAGTTCTTTATAAATTTCCCAGTCTGTGGTCTTTTGTTACAGCAGCACTAATAAACTAAGATACCTGGGGATGTAAAATCTGTTCCCAAGACCTCACCTCTTCTCTGTCCCATCCAGAGAGCACTGCTAATTGCTTCATTAATTACGTTCAGATAAAATTTACGACTCCGCCAGAATTCAGAAGACCCTGGTGATGTGGACCCTGAAGAAATTGATCTGCCCTTCTGCACTGCAGGTGTCTCGGTGGCAAACCCATCTCCAACGTGCCAGGATTCTGTGATCTACCATTCAGCATACCTCTGCAGAAACGAATGCCGAACTTCTGTACTTAACCAGAGATTTCAAATATTGATAAAGGTTGCCCCTTGCTGCCCAGACCCTGGCAAGAAAACATTAAGCATTCAGGAAAATGCATAAAGCTAATTGCTAAACAGCACTCCAGAGCTGGACTCTCCTTAAGGGGCCAGTAAATGGAGCATGTGAATAATTTTACAGCACAAATAAAATCGCCTCCAATTGTAGAGCATATATTCTCTGTCATGCTTATAAAGGGGTTGACGGTACCTCCTGCAGCTCCTCCTTCAACGCCCCCTCACTCCCTGCCTGTAACTCTTTGAATGTTCACCTTGACCTCTTAATGCCAAAGAGTTGGATGTTTTCCCAGGTTTCCAGGCTCCCCCGAATTCCTTGCCTCACTCCTCTTCATGGAAGCCCACTCTTCTCTTGACACCTTGTCTGATGCTCCTTCATTGAGTCCTTCAGCCACATGAGCATTGTTTTCCACAACTTTCCATTCTCAGCCCCTCTTCTCCCTCCCTAGCCCTCTCCTTAGGGAACATCCCTTTCCAGGACATCTCCCCACCCCCCACCCCTCGCCTGAGCTCCCATCCAACCCTGCTCAAACCCTGGTAGACACCTGGGTGCTCTTCTGGGTGCCTGGCATTGGACTCCTTTCCTATTGGGGGAGAATTCCAAGATCTAATGAGTCTTGGTGGGAGACAGAGTCAGCACACTAGTAAATGTCAGCTTAAAAAGCCGGATACAGCTGCCACCGCATCCTCCAGGAATATATTCCAACTCCCCAGGGGATGCCTGAAGCCACTGATAGTAATAAACCCTGTGGACACTGTTTTTTTCTATACATTCACTTCTATGATAAGGTTCATTTATTAATTCAGTACAATAAGAGATAAAGAGGCATAATAATAGAACAATTATAATGATTAAAACAAAATTCATTCCCTTTCTGTCACTTTATTATATACATTATATATATATTAAAGTGTTAGGCATATATATGTATATATACATATTTATACTTTATTATTAGAAAGTATTAACTGAGTATACCAATGGGGTTTATAATATTCCTACATGTGCATATAGCATTCATCAATCAAGTCCAAACACCCTTTTCCCATCATCCTCACCCCCTGAACCCTTGCCAATTCCTAGCAATCATTGTTCTACTTTGGGATTCCGGGTGGGCTGTGTCTTGTGTGTGTGTGTGTGTGTGTGTGTGTGTGTGTGTATTTAGCTTCCACATATGAGAAAACACTCCATACTGTCTTTCTGTGTCTGATATTTCACTTAACATAATGTCCTTGAGTTCCATTCATTTTGCTGCTAATGACAAGGATTTCATTCATTATGGCTGAATAATACTCCACTGGGTGTATACCCAGTTGTCTTTATCCATTCTTCTGTTGATGGGTGCTCAGGCTGATTCCATATCTTAGCTATTATGAATAGTGCTGCAGTAAACATAAAGTCCTTTGGATGTATACCCAGCAGTGGGATAACTGGATCCCAAGGTAGACCTATTTTTAGTTTGTTGAGGAATCTGCATCTGCTCTCCATAATTCACCTTTCATTTTAAGTGCACATGCCTTGAAATGCCATAGCACTATTTTTTGTTGTATTAACTCCTGCTCAAAAATCTTAACCAGGGCTCCTTAATTATACAGAGTAAATTCCAAGTACTTTAGGATCACCCAGAGGTCAACCAACCCTCTCTCCTGGATATTCCCTTCCTCAGGCTGTCTCTGTTTGCCCAGTATCAGTACACATAAAGAGCTTGATATCTCCTTGTTTTCCCCCAAAACACCAAACATTACCATGCGTTAAACAACTCAGACCTTGAGAACGCCGTGGGAGATGTGGACCAGGGGTTCACTTTGCACCTGTTGGAAGTCGATACCAGATGGCTGGCTCCTGAGTCCTTTTAGCCATGGATCCATCAACGTTTGGGTTTCTCCCCCTGCTACCTGTCCCTTTCCTCACCCAACCCTCAATCCACCAGGCCTGTGTCCCCTCCCTGATGCGTCATACTCTGTAGAAGCAGCGAGTAGTTATGAACGTGAACTCATGAGCCCACTAGAAAGGACTTAAATTCCAGTTCAGCCACTTGCTGTCCAGGTTTACTTATTGTTGCTTATTTATTTATTGTTGCTATTGCTACTTGGTTTATGTCTGTGTGTGTGTGATACCTCTCTGATCAGCAAGATGAGAATAACAAAATCCACTTCCGTCGGCTCATTGTGAGAAATCAATGGATAAATGGATGGACATGAAGAACTTGAGGTGCCTGGTGCTGTGAACACTGTTATTACCATGGTCTGCTCCTGTACCTTCCAGGCCCATCAATAAATTTGCTTAAGCAAATTGGAACTGGGCTCCTGTCTCCTTACCATAAAAGGCCTGAGCACTGAAAGCATGAAGTTGGTAAGAGACACAAAGACCAGACAAAACCATATGGAGTAGCTTTCATTTTCCTCCTTTGGAACAAGTGAGTGAAGCTTAGTAAGAGTCTTTAGTGATCAGTTACTTTTTTGGCCTTCGGTGTCATCTTTAGCATGGGAAGTTGAAAAATATCAATTTCATGATTCCCTAAAATATTTCATTGCTTAGATTTTTTTTCTGAAACTGCTCCCCCAAAATAATATGATGCCCCAAAGCATCTGGTTCACTGACTTTTTTAAAAAAATAATTTTTAACTATGAAATATTTTTAAATATAGAAAAGTACTGAAACATAAGCAGACAACCTGGGTTTATGTCTAAAATGCTTATAGTTTGTCATTTGGGACAGGTTTTTAACCCACTGGGAATTGTTTTTGTGGGTAATAAGAGGTTGGAATCTAAATGCACATTTTTCCATATACAATGCCAATTGTGCCTACATCATTTGTTAAATAATCCCGCTTTCCCTCAGTAATTTGCAATGCCTTCGTTGCTCTTAAATTCCCAGATATTTGGGGATTTCCCAGATATTTGGGCCAGTTTATAAATTCTTTATTCTCCCACATGATTTGCCTAAGTCTGTGTCATTTTTACCAGATGGCTCATTTTCATCATTAGAAGCATACATTCACCCATTGCTTAGTGATCACTGATATCTATTCTCAGAAATGTGTTGTTGGCCAGTTTTATCTTTGCATGAACACCTTAGAATGTACTGACACAAAGGTAGATGGTATGTTCTACTACACACTGAGGCCATGTGTATACGATATGACCTCAGTATATATATATGGATGTGGTCAGTCTATGGCTTCTAAGACCTCGGTGAACAAACAGCACAAGATTAAATCAAGCACAAGAGAAAAGGATTCCATCAAGAGACGCAGTAAACACAAGACCAAGTACAAAGTGTAAATGCTAAACTTTTAAATGGCAGGCAGCATAGTTGACACCCGCATCATCACAAATTATGAGTTATTTGTTGTATTCCTGGCAATAGATGTATGATCCGTTGCATCTCTATGATCTTAGCATAGGATGATGGGAATTTTCAGCTAACTCATAATTTTAGGGGACAACCATAGTATGCATGGTCTGTCACTGATCCAATCGCTGTCGTGAAGCATCTTCATCTCTCAAACTTCCCTTCTTCAGTTTCTGCTGCTTCTGCTTTTGCTTTAACTGCTACACTACCATTTCCTTTTTTTAATTGTTTTTGGTCCTTTACTGTTTTCTATAAATTTTTTTATAAGTATATAGAGTTCCATGAAAATTTTTATTAGAATATTTTTGATGATAAGTATGATTCTTATTGGAATTATTGATTTTTATAAGTTGGAAGACAGTTGGGTATGGTGGCCCACAGCTGTAATCCCAGTGGCTGGGGATGCTGAGGCAGGAGGGTTGCCACTTCAAAGTCAGCCTCAGCAACTTAGCTAGACCCTAAGCAACTTGGCAAAACCCTGTCTCAAAGGAAACAGGGTTGGGGATGTGGCTCAGTGGTTAAGTGCCCCTGTGTTTGATCCTTGGTACAAAAAAAAAAAAAACAAACTATAAATTGGAGGAAAATTAGAATCATGGCAATCTCTTCTCATCTTGGGAATATGGTATGATTCAACATTTATTTGCATCATCCTTACAGGTCTTACAGTAAAGAGATTTGATTTTCTCTATAATGGTGTCACTTTTGTAGTTGTATTCCTGATATACTTACAGTTTGGGATAATATCAGTACATATTATCCTTTTTAGTATAATATAGTCAACCATTGTGGTATTACTATTTAAGAATATTCTCAATTTATGTATGTTGATCTGTATCCAACAATTGTTCAATATAATCAGTTCCAATGGATCACATATAGAACTTCTTGAATTTTCTACATGGACGTTCATATCATCTAAAAATAATAATAATAATTCTCTTCTCCCTTTCCATCACTTCTCTGCTGATATGCTGTGTCTGTCTCATTGCTTTGTCAAAGGCCTTCAGTATGATGTCCAGTAGAAGCAGTGACCACAGATACCTGCATTTTTTTTTTAATGGAGTCCAACAGCTGAATTTTAGTCAATGATTTTCCTACCCCTTTAAAGATGATCAGATCATTTCATCTCTAAGCTGGTCATAAGGTTGATTGCATTAGTAGATGTGTTATATTAGACCACTAATGTTAGCTCATTGGTCTATCCTTGATTTGGAGTGCTATTATTTTATGTAGAATTTTTCCCCTCTACATTGATCAGTAAGAACTGCATATAATTTTCCTTGTTCATAGTGCTCTTGACCAATTTTTGTGACAATATTATATCAGCCTCATAAAAGGAATTGGAGAGATTGCCTTCTATTTTATGCCCTGAAACACATTATATAAGACAAGAATTATTAGTTCTTTAGCATTTTATGGGAATATCTAATGAAATAATTTAGGTCAGAGTTTTTAAGGGATAATCTTTTTATTATCCATTCAACTTTTTTCATGTAATAGACTGATAAGATTTAAGATTTTCTATATCTCTTTGAGTAGGTTTGGAGATTTCTATTTTCTAGAAAACCATCTATTCCACCAAGTTTTCAAATTTATTGGATAGATTATCTTGTGATTTTTTTTTAAAATCTTTGTAGTTAGAGCTTTTTAGTTTTAGCCACTTTTGGTGACTGAACTAATTTTACAGCTGAACTTCTTATATTAAGATTTTTTTTCTTCAAATAAATAATTTTGGGGAGAGTTGGTCTTCTTTGGGGTTAATTTTCTGTTTCTTTAATTTCTGCTCTCTTTGTTATTTTATTCTTTGAACTTACACTGTTCTTATTTTTCTAACTCCTTGAATTGTATGTTTAACTTGTAGTGTTTTGGCCCTTTTTTTAACTATATGCGTTTTAGGATATGATTTTTCTCTACATATAATTTATAACCTCAAAGTTTTGATATATAGGGATTGTATTGTCATTAATTTCTAAACATTTTCTGGTTTCCATGGTGACTTCTATTGACTCGAATCATTTAAGGGTGTGTTTTTTATTGTCTATATGTAAATTTCTAGTTCTATTGCATTCAGATGACAGAATGTTGATATCAACAGAGAATCTGCACATCAATTTCTTAGAATTTTTGAAACTTGCTTTATGGCTTATTAAATACCCAGATTTATTGTAAATATTTTATGTAAATGCTTAAAAGAATGTGAATTTTCTAAATGTTGGATATATGATTCTGTGTATGTAATTCAAATCTTTCATGCATTTATCATTTATAAACATGACCTGACAGTTTCTAAAGAAAGGCATTGGAATTTTCCACAAATATGTGGATTTGTATAGATATTCCTATAACTATATCAATGTTTCCTTTATACATTTTAGTGGTATTTGTTAATTGCATACAAGTTCAGGATTAGCCTGTTCTCCGGTGAATTATTCCTTTTGGCTTTGAATAATGGTTTTGTCTTATATAATGCTTTTTTCTTTAAAATCCACTTTGTCTGAGATAATATTTCTGAACCAACTTTCTTTGAGTTAACATTTGTCTGAGATAGTTTCCACACTTTATTTTTCAATATTTCTCTCATATGGTTTTATGTACATGTATCTTATGAACAACACGTAATTGGATATAGTAGGATTTACTTAATCTATTCTAAGAGTATTTCATTGAAATAGATTTTATTTAGTTCTACATTTTTGTAGTTCTTACTTAATTTTACCTACTCCTATTATTTTATTTTGTGTTTTTCTACTTAACCATGTTTTTAAAATTTTTTGCTCATTATTCTCTTCTACTCTTCCTTTTCTTTATACCTTACCTATTTTCCCTCTGCTAAGTTAGAAGTTATGTCTTCTGTTTTATTATTTTAGTGTTTTCATATTAAATATGTAATTGTTTTAAAACAGGGGGCTGGAGTTACTATTTCCACCTTCTTCCTGAACAATCCAAGGAACCTAGAACATTTTAAATCTGGTTGTGGTTAAGCCCTCCTTTCCATCTTTCCTATTATTGTTTTCATTTTTAGTTTCATGTTCTTTTTATTCTCCTACATACTCATCTTACTATTATGACTACCTTTATTGCCAGTGTGGTGGAGATAGTCTTTATCTAACCTTACGCACTCCAATTTCTCAACTCACCATTGATTTTACATGCCACTCCTTACTATTGAATTCAGTTTTGTTCCTCTGAATCAGTTCATTTTGTGGAGATCCATGTTTGTAAATATCTCATTTTGAGTCTGAAAATGTCTTTTTTTTAATCCACACACTTCAGTGGTTGTTTTTCTTGTAGACAGAACTCTGAGTTGATCTTTATTTCCCTTTGGCCTTTATAACATACTATTCCATTAGCTTGAAACTTCTATTTTCCTGTTGAAAAGTCTGTTGAAAGTCTCCTATTTTTCTCTTGTAGTTAACTTTCTCTGGTGTTTTAAGATTTTTCTCCTTGATCTTAATACTACGACAAAATTTCACTACAGTGTTCCTATGATGGACTCATTTTTATTTAGCCTACATGTGATTCTGAATTTCTTCAATGTGAGGTTCATCATTCTTGAATTCTGATAAAATCTTCTACCTAATTACAATGTATGCCTTATTCTATTTATTCTTCTAGAATCCCAACCAGATACACTGTATCTTTTCTTTTATTCTTCATACTATTAATTTTGTCTTCATGTCTTCCAGCTTTTCATTTTTTTGCTTCATCCTGGGTAATTTTTAGCAATATCACCCATGTTATTATAACTATATCTTTTCAATCTTATGTCTTGAATAAGTACCTTTTCAAATATTTTTGTTCTTTTCTTAGGACATCAATTGCTTTTCAGGTCTTTTATTACTTAACACACATTTAATTTTTATTCTTTTCAGGTGATCTATTATCTTAAATTCTTGGGGAATCTAACCCTTCTCTCATTGTCTTCTGATTATGGCTTGTTACTTCCTCGTCAATTGTGTGTTTTTATGTGGGTAAATTTTAATTAAAGCTTCTATTGTTTGTTCATTTGTTTTCTGTGAGAATGTTCTGTGACCTGGGTTATGGCTGCACCTATCCAAAGTGAACATGGGTTTGGTCACATTACTCTAGGCATATCAGCATCCCAGGATGAATGTTATATTAATATTTCTTGATTTGTCTTGAGGTTCTGACTGCAGTTGTGATGAAATTGGAACCCCAAACTTCTGTGATGTTCAAGTTTGGGTTTTGGACACCTCAGAAGAGACCTGTCTTTTCTATTCAAAACCTAGAGATAAGGACCAACTTTATTTTCCCATTCTGATTCACTTTTTCACTGAGTTTTCAGCCCTTCAAAAGTTCTACCATTATCTCAGGGCTATGCAGTTGCAAACGTCTATTGCATACAGAATCCAGGCTTCAAGCTCTGTTCCTATATGGACAATAACACTCAAACTTCTAAATTAACAAAACCAACATAGGATCCCCCTCCCCAGGACATCACAGAACCTGTTCACATCCATATCACTCTGAGCTTTCAATATCTTCTCTATTCTGTCACTGAAGATTTCTTTATCCTTTTGGAGATATTCTCTCTAATTTATAAGGTCATTTATTTGTTACTTTTTCATCTACTTATCACCACTTGTATCAGAAAGGCTTCAGACTGCCTTGGCTCATCAGAGCACCAAATACAGATTTTGTTCAATGGTGCCTTCTTAGGCTTAACCATCTGTAAAAACTGTATCATGGTAAAATTAAGAATTACACAGAGATCCATGATTATCATGTATTTAAAAATAAGTTTTAAAAAAAGAATTACACAGAGAAACTTTTTCACTCATAGTTTCTTACCAATCATTGATTGTTTTCAATAAAACCACACAGACTTGTGGGGAAGCAACAGGTACATCTCTCATTTGACAATTGATTCCAAATTAGTATCCTTTAGGACTAATATCAGGAGTGATCATTTGAGTCAAACTTCTTATATAAAGTTCCTAAGGAGGTGGTAACATAATAAAAACATTTGGAGGAAAATGATGTCCTTGATATCAGATGTGAATTAGCAGTAAACATTTAGAAGTATGTTGTTATAATTTTGGTAATTGAAAGTTAGAAAAGAAAAAGTAGAAAAGTCACTATGACAGGGAGGTATAAGAGATGATGCCGAGGGATTTGGAAAGATGCATGTTTACATTTCCATGTTAAAATGTGGCAGATGGGACCACATCTTTCTTTGAAACTCCCTTACCATATTCAGTCATGCACTGCATAAGGATATTTGGGTCCACAATGAGCCACATACATTGTGGTGGTACCATATGTTTATAATGGAGCTGAAAATTTCTTATAGTCATCATTTTACAGTAAAAAAAAAAGTTTACTGTGTCATACTGACAGTTCATACATCTCCTGTTCATTGTATCTCCTATTTGCTTTAAGAGGTCATGTCAAGTAATTGCCCTAGACCACCTAGGTCTGTGTAATTATGTAATGTTCACATAACAACTAATTTATCTGTGTCACTTTTCACAGAACACTGTCCTATCAAGTAATTCACGACTGTACTAGGTATTAGGTACTGTACATAGTTGTCCTCCATGACAATCACATTCTTGTCTGCATACATTTTCAAACCTAATTAAAATAAATCCCAGGTACCATTAAAACAACAGCTTTAAACACCATATGTAGACACATATTTTTACAAGTATGTTTTTGTCCAATTTTTGGTTATTTGATTAGAAAAGACTCCTAGAAGTACAATTTTTGGATAAGGTACAAACATACAACTAACACATTTTATTTCATTGCCTAGTTGCCCTATGGAAATTTGTGTTACGTTAAACTTTCACAGTAATGACGCATGGTGTCATTCCTCCATGATCATGCCCTTTCACTGAGAGACAAGAACATATGCAACTGAGGTTCCATGAGAAAACAGAGTTTGATAGCCAGTACGCATTACTTATGTTTAAAAAATATGTTTTCCCTACATAAAAATCAATGCATTCAGAATGCATTGAAAATATTGAAAGATGAAATCATTTATAATTTAACAACCCAGGTATACCTGCTGTTAATGTTTGGGTTTCTGTCTTTCAGATGAATGTTTTATCCCTTGCTTATATTTATACAAAAATGCTGACATTCTATTAAAAAACACAAATGCACAAAATTATAAATAAGTAAATGTAAAGCCCAGGTATGGAGGACATTAAAAATTATGATAGAGCAAATGTATAATATCATGTTTAATACATTAAATTCACAACAAGATTGCCCCGTCTATGCAAAAATAAAAGCTTCCAAAGTCGCTCATGAGATTGCAGCTGGCATAGATTAATAAATTTAGGAAAATATGAGAAAAAGAAGTATCTCCCCCAAAGGACTCTGGGTTTAGAATGTTTTACAAGTAAGCTCCTCAAACCTTTAGGAAATAGAATTCCCAACCTATACAAATAGTCTCAGAAGCCAGCAAAGGAAGGAGGAGAAAAGACAAATGGTTTCAGAAGCAGAAGACTCAGAAGCAACAGAGTGAAGTTGGAATGTGGACTGTCCCACTATTACCCTCCTGTGTGATGTCACTATTATTCTGTATAGTAAAGATGCCATAGATTTGTTCTCTCAAAACTCTATTCTATTTAGTTAGGAGGTTTTTTTTTTTTTTAAAAAAAAAAAAAAAAAAAACCTTTTTAATAGCCTGACCCTCAGTCTTGAGGTGTGACTAGTAGTCGGATATAAACTTGCCCTAGGACTGAGCATGTGTAGCTTAGTGTAGTAGGTGCTTAGTGTTCAACTCTCTGCACCCGCCCAACAAAATATCTTTGTCTTTCAAACAATGATGTCATTGGTCCAACACACTGAGAAAGTATTGTTACCAATGTGGCTTTCATTGAAAGATAATTTGTTACAAATTTACATTTATGCCCCAAATTTTCTATGACCTCTCTCCCATGATTATAGAAATCCAGTGACTTTTTCTTTTCCTTCTTATTTTTGAGAAGTTCTGGATATCAAGTTAAAATAGTTTATTCTATTCAAGGATGATTAATCATGATTATGGAGATTTTTTATTACTCTTTTAAAAATCAAATTGTTTTATAAAATTTCTGCAGCATTATGTTGAGTTAAATGACAGTTGCTTGAGAACAGATTGTTTGTCTCCTCCTCTGATGTCATTTATCTAACTCAAATGTCATTTCCCCCCAGTAGGTGAAACATGGCTTCAGAGCTTCACTGTACTAATAACCTTAAAATGTCTATCATAAGTAATAACTCCAGTCTACTGCCTTAAAAGTCATGCACAATGCTAGGCAGCATTAAAGTCTTTTCTAAAAAGTACTTTTTCTCTGAGTTTTGGAAGAGAAAATATCACAATGGATAAAATTATCTGCCCCTCAAAAAGCCCTAAAAGACTAAATTGCTTTTACTTCAAAAGCTCTTTATGAAATTAATGTCTTACCTTGAAATTCTAAAATAATCTTATCTTTTATACATATAATAAATGCTTAGTCTATTAATGCTTCAGTGTTATGATAATATATGCTCTTTGAAATCTAGAGATGAAAGGCATTCAACAGAGTAAAATTTCATTATTATATCTTATTACTTTTTTGCATATAATGCTGCCATTACCACTTCTGCCAGAATGTTTTGAGACACCAAAAATAAAATTTAAAAATAAGAAGGTACACTGAAAAACGAAGAAGTCCTTTCTTCTTTGCTTCTTTCCACCGACCTATAAATCTTGGTGCTCACCCTAATGCCAGTACGTGTAGCTACACTCATTCTTTTTAATGACTGCTCAGCATTACTCCATAGCATGGAGTGGTAATTAATGAACAGTCTTAATTTTTCACTGTGACAAATAACTCTGCAGTGAACAAAAAGATACACATACATTTTTGCACATATGGAAGTACTGTTTACCAAAGAAGATTCTAGAAGTAGACTTGCCAATTCAAAGTGAATTTTTGTTTGGCTAGATACTGACAAATGATTTAGAATAAGACCACTTACAGGTAAATAATATGAAAATTCAGTAGCATACAAGAAACATCATATTAAATTCATTGCTAAGCCAGATCCCTCCAAATAAGGAATTTTCGGAGGGGAAGAAAAGTAAAAGTGAGAACTTTAAAACAACATCTGAACTGGTTTTTGCTCTAACAATGACCTCCCAGGCTCTTGTAACTTAACCCCTGTTTTTAAAGCTTCACAGATCATGGAAAACAGGCAGTAAAATCCAAAGTCACACCAAAGTAGGATTAAAATAGAAAATACCTACATAATGCTGGGACTTCAAAGGCCTTCGGGTTCCTGGAAATATGAACAAGAGCTAAAACCTTCAGCTGGAAACTTTCTCCCCATGATTCTTATACTTGATATAGAGTGGAGAAAATCACATTTCAGGCATGTATGATTATGTCAAAATGAACTCCTATATTAAGTATAATTGTGTTGCATTACATTAAGTATTTTTTTAAAAAAGAAAGCAAAATAAATTACCCTGAGAATTTATAACAACAAACTGGATTTCACATAGTTTTGGAGCCCAAGTTCACATTACCTCTGTAATAAAAAAAAAAATCTCAAATGCATAATCTAATTTATTATATTCTAGGTTAATGAGCATCCTCAGGGAACTAAAAGGAATAAATGCAAATCCTGTATAAAGGAATGTAACTTCAATGCAAGCCTCCAAACACTTCCAAATATAGAATTCCAAGGAAATAGCTTCAAAGTCACTCATCAAAAACATACATGGAGAATAAACACTATGAGTGAAAGCCAGTGAGGAAAATACTTGGAACCACAAATGGATCTTTATACAAAATTCTTAGGCTTGAGCGGGGCGTGGTGGCACATGCCTGTAATCCCAGCAGCTCAGAAGGCTGAGGCAGGAGCATCGCAAGTTCAAAGCCAGCCTCAGCAAAAGCAAGGTGCTAAGCAACTCAGTGAGATCCTGTCTCTAAATAAAATACAAAATAGGGCTGGGGATGTGGTTCAGTGACCCTTGAATTCAATCTCTGATAACAACAACAGCAAAAAATTCTTATGCTTAACACATGGTAATAAATGAAACTGATGCTTCAAAAAGAATGCAATAGAAACCATTATAAATATAAAACTCAAGGATGACTTAAACAGAAAAATTAAAATTGAATTATTGAATGGGCAATGGAATTAGACTATACTTTAGAGTAACTATGAGATGAAAAATATAATATAGAGATAAATAGATGTGGAGAATAAAAATAAGACCTATCTTACACTCAGTTGAAATTCCAGAAGAGATAACAAATTGATATTACTTAGAAAACCGGTTTCCACAGAGATTATGACAGAATTTCCCAGAATTGTTGAAAGACTGTCAGTCTCATTAACAGAAGGATGAAAGAATCTTAAGCAGGATAAATAAAAAGGAATGGACAGCTAAGTACATTATTGTGAAACTATAGAACATCAAAGACAAAAATAAGATCTTAGAAGCAACCAGAGAGAAAAGACATGTACCTAAAAAGAAAGTCAGGTTTAGAGTAATGGGTAACAGAATACAGTGAAATAATCTCTCTTCGGAGTCAACCTGAAATTCAGTATGAATCCTTAGATTTATATACCAGGTCAAACTCTCTTTTGAGAATAAGAGTTATATAAAGACATATTTCTAAAATAAAGTTGGGCATAGTGGCAGGTACCTGTATAGTCCTGGGTACCAGGGAGACAGAGGTAGGAGGATTACTTGAGACCAGTTTGAGACCAGCTTGAGCAACACAGTGAGACCCCATATAAAAAGAAAAAAAAATTGAAATAGTTTACCACCAACAAATCTTCACCAAGGGAAAGCCTATTATTTGTGAGGAAAACTCCATATTTTTAAAAATAACATCATATTGTCTTAAAAAAACTACATACAATAAATTATTTTAGGTCTAGCACGGATAATTTGAAAACCCTAAGATTTCAACCCCAAAACAAAAATATTTCAGAAATGTTTACTATACTTTGGCTTTTGGTTCTTTTGAAGCTATAAATTCAAATTTATAGTTGGATTATTCAAAACCTCATTAATTTAGAAGTATTTTCAATGTGTATGATTCCCATTAAGTTAGTGCATAACTTTCAATATTTCACAAATATTGTTTGTCCCATGTAGTAAAAATTCTAAGGTTTTTTAAAGATGCAATATGACTAAGATGGTTTTATTTGCTATCCCCAAAACTATGTTTTCGTTCTGATAGTTTCACCTCATAAACTTGTGCTACGATTTGGATTCGTATCCCTGAAAGGCCCAGGGGTTACAAGGTTGGTCCCAGCCCAGCCAGCCCATGGTGCTACTGGTAGATAGTGGAACCTTTAAAAGATGAGACCTATTGGTTGGTCTTAGGTCACACTGGGAATGTACCATCAAAGGGGGACAGTGGGACCCCAGTCTCTTCCTCTTTCTCTTTTGTCTCTCACTCCTAAAGTGAATGATTTGGGCTGCTGCTATGATGTGCTGTCCCACCACAAGTCCAGAGTCAACACAGCCAACCAATCATGGACTGAAACCTTCAAAACTGTGAGCCAAAATAAATCTTTTCCTTTTATAACCTGATTATCTCAGGTATCTCTTACAGTAATGGGAAGCTGACTAAGACAACTTGGTATTAAAACTTCTATCATCAAGGAAACTTGTGAAATCTAAATTCTTTGTAAGACTCTCTACAGCATTAGACACATGGACACAGACAATCAGATACATAAATATATCTTTCTTTTGTTATTTTCTTTCAATGCATTGTCTCCTCACCCAGACAAGGATCATCCTTGGTTGCCTTTCATATCCTCACTTAGTATTTAATGAATGTTTGTTGCAATGGGGATCATGAAGATAATGATAATTTTTAACTCTTCCTGTCCAAACCTGCTCAAAACCCAAAATAATTCCCTCCTCATTCACTGGTAATTTATAAAAATATTGCATATCCTTTTTTCCTTGATCCCTTCTGGACCAAACTCTGTCAAATCAAATCCACTCGTCTCACCAGTCCAATATATAAAGAGCCTGGATATCACTTCTACCCTCACAACAAGGGGAAAAAAAAACTGAACAAACTGAAGAATCAAGAACTCTTCTTAGATCCACCAGAGAATGGAGGTCCCAGAGCAAACTGCTGTCATGAAAACTGGAAAAAAAATCACAGCTTATGGATAAGGGAAAGAATTATATCAGACTTCTTTTCAGAAACCAAAAGCAAGAGTGGAGTGTTGAAAGAAAGACCAACAACGCATAGTTCTCTCTCTAGTGAAATTATCCTTCAAAAGTGAAAGAGAAATAAAGACTTTCTCAGACCAGCAAACCCAGTGGCCTCCCCAGCATCCCAGACTTGGCATCGCTGCTCCCTGGACTGCCCCATGGGAATCTGGGCCATGCTTCCAACACTGACATCCAGGTCTTCTAGGTGCTAGAACCGTGCAGCCTCCAGCTGAACAAGCCAGAAGACAGACTCTCCTGTGCTTAATTGAGCACAGAGTGGGAGAGAGAAACAGGGCATCCCACACTGGGTCTGAAAGTCCCTAAGAACCTAATGTAATGGATGGACCTTGTTCAAATCCTGACTACCTGTCCCCCAATTAAACTTTTAATTAAAAAAATGGACATAAATAATGCCAAGAAAATATAATTCTGTTAGGTGTGAATAACGGCATTGTGGACATAGAAATCTTTAAGAGATTCACATCAATGTTAAGGATCAGGTGGATGATACATGAGATGGAAGCAAAATATTTCAGCAAAGCAAATGAAGGAACGGAAGCAAATGTTGGAAAATTCTGATGTAAGTTAAGCCTGTATAACAGGTATACAAAGGCTTATTCTATTACTCTATTTTTGTGTGTATGAAACTTTTCATAGTAATTTTCTTTGCTTCCAGGCCCACTGATCCTTCAGGAAGTATTTCAGTTTCCATTTTATCACAGTCAAACAGGTGCTGGGATGGGATGTGGCTGGCTTACCTGGTCTAAGTTCCATTCATTTCTAACCTAGATCTAGCCCAGTCAACCCCATTACAAAAATAGGACTTTGATAAGCACACTGCTACCTAAACACTGTCTTGCTTTCTTACCATAAACGTTTACTGAAGACTAATTCCTGAGTTGTACAGATTGCTTTTCAGAAAGGTAAAACCAGGTCTATTCTAACCAGTGCAAGTTGTCCTTCCAGTACACGGGGCGGCCATTTGTTTAAAAACTTGTATAAGTACAAAGCAAGAAAGATAGAACATAACTTGATCAGGTCGTGGGAAAACCAGGTCGAAGGCAGTAGAAATAGCCTTACCAGAGGTGCAGAGGTGGGAAAAACAGCGAGTTTCTTTACTTCCATTATCAGAATTCTTCACTTAGCAAATATGTATTTGCCCAGCCTCTATCTTTAAATGGATGTCAATGGTGTTAATAGCTACGGATATTACTAGCAAATTTAGCCTTTCTTTCTTTCTTTTTTTTTTCTTATTGTTGGTAGTTCAAAACATTACATCTATTTTGATAAATTTCACAGTTTGATTCAAAAGGGTTATGAACTCCCATTTTTACCCAGTATACAGATAGCCTTTCTTTCTTATAAAGTAAGAAGAAACGAAGTGGAGCCACTTTAAAAAAAAATAAAAACAAAAAGGACTTTCAGTAGTGTGAAAATTATCCTTCTGTGAACCTTCCGGAATCTCTTAGAGGTCAGTCTTCATTTTTCCCTCCTCCTATAGACTTTCCCACTACACTCTGACCAATGAAATTTTAACGATATCAAGAGCAATGACCTCCAACATTTTCCTTTATCCCGTTACGCTTTCAGAAAGTGTCACCGTTTAAATCCCTCTTTTCCAGCAGTATCCTCTAATGGGACTTAATAAGCCCTTCCAGAAGAATTTTTTTTTTAAAGCAAGCTCCCCTTTAATAAAGACAGAGCAAGCCACATTCACTTGAAGGTGGGCTGAAATTCCAAAGATTTCAATGGTTACAATTCCATGCTCCTTAAGTCCCAGGGTTTACCAGGAGGGCGACGCCTGTTCCAGGTTAATTGGAGAGAGAGGCGGTTCCCCCTCCACACTCGCTGCAGCTCAATTACCCCTGCACTGCAAAGCCTCCTTGCTCCGCGTTAGGTAGAAGAGGTGCATTTATCAGCTCTAACGAACTGCTTTGCTGTGTTTAATATTAGGTTGTTCCACCTTGCTTGGTGCACTTGGACGTGAAGGATTGGAAAGGAGGTACATGGAGCAACAGTCTGCAAGACGCGAGCAAAGAGCGCGAGCAAAGGCAGGAAGGGTTCTTCCCTTTGCTTAGTCTTAGGAGGATGTTTTCCAGGGGGCCCCTTGAAATGAACGCCATGCGTGGGGAAGCTCTGCAGAACCTGGGCGAGCAGGGCAGGTTTTCAGCACTGAGCACCGGCAGGCGCCTGGGGAGGCGAACGCTCAGCTTGGAACACAGAGAACTTCCCGCCCAGGCGCCGCCTGCTCTCCTTCCCAGGCTACTCCAGCTGGGGGCTTTGAGGGCAGGCACAGCAGAAAAGCAGCCTAAAATCAGAATTCTTTTTTCTGGTGTTTGAGCTATCAAAGTCATTCCCAAGAAATTTTATACTCTCCCGGGGTGGGGGGGGGGGTGCATAAATGAAGTAATCCATATCCTTAAAAGCCAGAATTAGGAAAAAGAATGTTGCTTTTAAAAAACAAATTCCTCCGGTTCTTACTTGACACGTGTTTTTATATGGGTGGGCAAATATTCAACAGTGTGCCATTGTTTCACATGCAAATACTCTACCACGTGTGTTGCCTAGGCAAGCCATGTTTTCACACATCAACTTATCTCTCATCCTTTGGGAAGAAGAAAAGGTAAACTTTCAGAGGATTATTAAATATGCAAATCACTATATTTCCTTATAGTAATAGTGTTGTTATATAGGACATATTTAATAATATATAATATACTGATAAATATATGCATAAGGACAGAGATACAGTGCCCTCTACTGGATCAAATTGAATGTAATTAACCTCTTCCTTGAAATAGTTAATTTAACTTTCTTTCAAAGTGGCTAACAAGGCTAGAATACAAGCCTTAATGTCGGTGATTCTTCACATTGGGTGATTCTTCTCTGGCTTATACTAGCAGCAAGCAAAACATCCTTTCACACATAATTTGTCTTCATGCTGCCTGTTCACTGGACTTGTTTTCTGATCATTCATGTTCCAAGAGATTATTAAAATACAATTTCCTTTATTGTGTGCTGTTTGGACTAATCAGATGTAATTTTTAAAAACAGACAATATCCATGTTCAAAAAGTTGGACGATTCAACACATTATGAAAGTTGCAAAGCATTGGTTCAAAGGCAACAATATAGAGATGAAATCATCTCTATACACAATGCATAAGTCATCACCCTGAATAATTTGTTCTAAGTACTGCAACAACTCCATAGAAATACACATTTACTTCCAAATGAGCTAGCAATAAAAGTTCTTATGTAGGTTCTTACTATTTTGGAATAGAAATGAACTCAAATGTCCTGTGATATAGAAAATTATTTACAATGATCGAAAAGTCAAATTTTTACATAAGAATAGTTTCCCAGACTCCACACACTACAATATAATGTGTGTCTGACATTGAAGGAGAGCTGGACTCCTGGAAAATATTGGGTCTTCCATTACATGGTAAGCGCCTTTTCTGCAGTGGCCCTGGAAATGTCAGCATTTCCTGTACCTGAAGAGACTCTGTCTTTCCTTTGTCCTGACTTGCATTTCATCTTCAGGCCACTGAGTGCAAAGACCTGCTAAGTTAACCTTCCACAAATTTTCAAAAGCTGGGCAGAACTTGCTATGGAAGTTCACAGCGCAGCCAAAATAAAGCCAACGAGGAAATTGATGCTTGTCTCCTTGATGCTTTCATGCATCTTTGAATTTCATTTCAAAGAGAAAGTGTCGGGCTGATTGCAATCCCATCCCAACCTCTGCTGCAAAGAAACTCTAAAGAGATGAACTTATTAGAGTCTGTCAACCTTTCTTGTCGGTAACAAGAAGCCTCCCGGTCCATTCCTGACAGAAGAATCAAGGCTGGAAAGGAGGCTCACTTTCCTGCCCAGGTTTCCTCCAGAGGCTCAGGCCGCAGCCTGGGATATTTGGGCTTTACAAAGCTCACTCCTGTGCAAGGTAGAAGACAGTAGGGAAAGGTGAGGTGCTGCCTAACCAATCGCTCTCACACTGAGTGAAAACAGAAAACCCCTGTGGCTGTGCAGAATCCAGAGTTCAGTGGGTCTGGGGAAAGGCCCAAGAATCTGTTAAAAAAAAAAAAAAGCCAACCAGGTGACTTGGGTCCAGGTGGTCTCTGGACCATTCATCAGAAAAACTGCCTGAGTAAGTGAAGATCCATCTATTTAGCCAAATTCCCTGACATCTTAAAAACCTTCTCTTTAGGAGCATCCATGTTTTAATGAGATCCTCATGGAATAAAAACTCCTTTGTACTGATTTCTGTCCTCACGTAAATCGTATTATAATAAATGTAGCTATGTCTTTGAAATTCAACCAGATGGTGGGATGCAGGACTTCCTGCCAGGATAGACACTCCCAGGTCATCTTATGGTCCCAGGCAGGCCCCCTGCCATATTTTTTTAAAATTTTATTTATCAGCTCCAGGAACAGGATTTTCTGTTTCTTTCTTAAAATGGTCTTCACCTCTTCTTTCTGACCAGTCTTCTCCCTGCAGCACTGCAGAATAAACAATCTCATTACTCTTGCCCACCTCTTCTGTCTCCCAAAGTGCACAAGACATTTTAGGTTTTTCCTTGAGGCTTTATTGCAAGCAATGAAGAAAAGACAAGAGGAAAACAAATATGGACACAGAACTAAAAAGAAATCTCATCGTCTCATATAAAAGTTACTCCCCAAATCCAGTTTTCCTCTTAGTAGCTATTGACCCTGCCACAACAAGATCTATTTTATTTCTTCCCTCCTTATTTCTTTCCTCCCTTCTCTTCCCCCTTTCTTTTTTCTTCCTTCCTCTGTGACTCTAAATTGGTTTTGATTCTAGGTTATGGTCTCAGGCTTGACAGTGGAAGCCATACACACTCAAAAGTACCTCCATGAGCTATGAAGCACCAAAGAACAGAGGTTGTTACCTGGAACTTCACTCAGGGAGAAGAGCTGACTGGGCAGGTTATGGAGGAAATGAGTTTTCTTCCGTATGTCAGTGATGACATGAAGTTTCAGCTACTCAGGAGGCTGAGGTGGGAGGACCACTTGAGCCCAGGAGTTGGAGGCCAGCCTGAGTAACCCAGAAAGACCCATGTTATGGCTTAGATACATGATATCCTCCAGAAGCTCATGTGTGAGACAATGCAAGAAGGTTCAGAGGTGAAATGATCAGGTTGTGAGAGCCTTAACCTAACCAGTGTATTAACTCACTTGAATGGATGGATTAGCTTGGTGGTAACTGAGAGCAGGTAGGGTGTGGCTGGAGGAGGGGGGTCACAGTAGGTGTGCTTTGGAGTTCATCTTTTGCAGCTGGTGAGCAGAGCTTGCTCTCTGCTTCCTGATGGTCATGTCCCCAACTGTTTTCCTCGAGGGAGCCCTTCTGCCTTGAGATCTGCCTCACCTCATGCACAGAGCAATGGAGTCGCCATCTGTGGTCTGACACCTCTGAAACCATGAGATCCAGATAAACTTTTTCTCCTCTAAAATTGTTCTTGTCAGGTCTTTTGGTCACAGCAGTGAAAAAAACTGACTAGAACAAACTGTCTCAAAAATAAATATATTAACAGCCCCCATCCAAAGCCACAGAGAAGTCAAACAATATCTCATAATCTGGGAACCCTGTAGTTCAGTAGAGTTGGAACCCAGAAGACACTGGAGAATGTTGGAAATTAGATTGGAATGGTAGACAGGCTCAACTCATTAAGGGCCTCATGGACCACAGTAGTAGTGGCATACAATGATTTAAAATTTCTTCTATTTTTATTTTTGTTTTTATTTAATTTTTTATTTTTTAAAATTTTTTAAAGATTTATTCTGCTCTGTTATACATGACAGCAGAATGAATTTCAATTCATATTACACATATAGAGCACAATTTTTTATATCTCTGTATACAATGTAGAGTCACACCATTTGTATCTTCATACATGTACTTAGAATAATGATGTCCATCTCATTCCACTACCTTTCCTAGCCCCATGCCCCTTCCCTTCCCCACCCTCCCCTTTGCCCTTTCTAAAGTTCATCTATTCCTCCCATGCTCCCCCTCCCATCCCCATTATGAATCAGCCTCCTTCTATCAGAGAAAACATTCGGCATTTGGTTTGGGGATTGGCTAACTTCACTTAACATTATATTCTCTAACTCCATCCATTTACCTGCAAATGCCATAATTCTATTATCTTTTAATGCTGAGTAACATTCCATTGTGTATATATGCCACATTTTTTAATCCATTCATCTACGAAGGACATCTAAGTTGCGTCCAGTTTAGCTATTGTGAATTATGCTGCTATAAACATTGATGTGGCCGTGTCCCTGTAGTATGCTGTTTATAAGTCCTTTGGGTATAGACTGAGGAGAATAGCTGGGTCAAACGGTGGTTCCATTCCCAGTTTTCCAAGGAATCTCCTTGCTGCTTTCCATATTGGTTGCACCAATTTGCAGTCCCCCCAGCAGTGTGTGAATGTGCCTTTTCCCCCACATCCTCACCAACACTTATTGTTGTTTGTCTTCATAATAGCTGCCATTCTGACTGGATTGAGATTTTTTTTTTAATTTTTGCAGTACTGGAGATGGAACTCAGGGTCTCTCACATGCTAGGCGAGCACTGTACCACCGAGCCACACCCCAGCCCCTGTAATGGCATTTTATAAACTACAAAGTTGGCAGTTTTGTAAACTTAATAATTTAAGTGGGGAGAGGCAGTGAGAGAAAGAGCTAACAATAATTGTACCAGGATAGGAGCTGGCTGGAGCCACCCAATGACCACTCTACCGTAGGGTGTACAGACTGAGGTGACGAAGTCCCTGGCCCAAGTTGTCTTCCTCTTGATGAGATAGTCTTCATCTCCCCCCCCCACCTACTTTAATGACTCAACGCTGTTTATAGACATACTTCAGGACAAAACTCAGATACTGTACCGTCTTTAGGTTCTTTTCTCCCTCTCAAAGAAAAACTTGATACCGAGGAAGGACTCCCTGCCCAAGCATATAGAAATGAAAATGATGGCACCAACTTTTACAGAAGAAGAAAAAAGAGCTTTATTGTAGGTTTAACAAGTAGAAGACAGGAGGCACCTTCAAATCTGTGTTCCCTTCTGCTGGGTATCCAAGAATGTAGGCAGCCAGGGTAAGGAAAAATGGAGGGGTGGCAGTTATAACCAGGAGTCTTGTGCAATCGTGTGTACCGGACACTCCCATCTAGGTGGAACTTGTGGCTACTTTATTGGGGTGTTTCCAGACACTCATTCATTCTGGTCTGTCCTGCAGCTACTGATGGCATCTGTCTTCTCATCTAAATCTGCAAGTCCCTGTTCTAATTCCCCAGGTTCAACTGATTCATCAAAAACTTTTGTTTCCACCAGGCTCTCAAGGTCAATTTAGATCATGTACTAGGGTTCTGCACCTGAACCCTGAAAAACAACGAGACCATTTTTTAAGCACAGGAAAGTTGCTGTTTTATGGTTTGGTTTCAAGCTTTAAGCATTTCTTTGATTTAAAAAAAAAATAGTACTTTGTAAAAGGAAGGACAGCATCTTGCAAATATGCAATGATAACTGACCTCAAGGCCACTGATTTAATTCATCCTATTCTTTTTAATTCTTCAATGATAAACAATAAGGAGGATCGAGCTCCTTTCTGATCTTATAGACACAAGGTAGGTGGCTTCCTAATTACAAAGAATGTCTTGAATATTTTTGTACATTATCTACCAAAGCTTAGCAATATATATGATCTTGGATATCTGATTATTTTTAGGAGCCCGAGACAGGAATGGGTCAATCCCTAGATCTGTTTCCCTTGGCTGGTGAGGCTGAGGAGCTGAGTACATCATTTTGGGACTGGAAAGAGTGCATATGACCTTCCAGCTGCCACATGGGCTCAATTACTTTTCTGCTCATGAAAAAAAAAAAAAAGAAATCACAAATTAAACAAGTGTTCGGTATGGCTCCAGGGTTTAGAATAAAATATCTTTATCCAAGGACTAAAGAGCCTCAGTAGCACACATATTGTGATGTTGTTTCTCTTTGAAAGCTCTTAATCCTTTCTACCAGTGAGGCCAGATGTACACTAAATGAACATTAGCCGGATCCCACTCAGGGCCACGTCAAGGAAGAGTTCAGCTCCAGTGATGAGAAAATGCAGCCCTCCTCAGGATTTCTCTACAAAGGTCACTTTGTCCTGCTCTGACACATCATTTTTATACAGCCAATTATAAGAGGTAGTCTAGAACTGTAATTCACAAACGGGAGACCTTGTTCATTTGCATCTATCAGGTCTTGGGTGGGACCTGAAATTCTCTATTTCTGACACGTTTCCAGGTGATGCTAATGCTGCAAAATTACAGACCACATTTGGAGTCTCAAAGGTCTAGAATATATTCCAAAAGTAAAACATCTGTGTTTCTGAGATATTTCAATGTTACAGAGACCTCAAGCCAGAAAACTTAAGATGGTGAATCAGTTCGGAATATCTGAGACGTGTGGTTCTCGCTCTTTGTACTCAGTGTCTTTTAGGACCACATGAAGTTTACAAGACACCACAATTTCTCATAGGATCATTTAGGTGCACTTTATTTTGGCTCCTCACCAGGGCTACTCATAAGCCCCCTGGTAAAAAAGGTGGTTGGTCTCTAGTGATGTCCTTGCTCATAGTCTGTACATTTTCTCCAAAGCAGGGTGCTCTTCCTCCTTTCTCCCTGCCATCCCATCTACTCAACCCCATGTCCTATTTCCATCCAAATCAAGTGCTTCTTAGTTCCCCAATCTCCCTACACATAGACGCATCCTTTCAGAAGGATTTTTCTCTCCTGAATAGCCATGGCCCAGTGAAGTGTCAGCTTACACTAGTGGGATGACTGTCCCCAACACCAGCCAGGGCAAGAAAACAACATTTGGGAATTCGAAGATCTTTCCAGAAATGTTCTGGATATATCCCAGAGTGCTTGAGTCTACTTCTAGAGCCTCCTGTGGCCTTGGAAATCTCAGATCTACCCTAGAAGAAGCATCTATAGCCAGACTGGTCCTAGAACCTGATCTAAAGCCACCAGACCCCAAACAGGCCCCCAGCCAATACCTCAGACTTGGTCTTATGAAGACATCTGAAATCCTGTTGGGTGTTATAGTCCTGTTTTTTTAACTCAAATTATCTAAATTGGAATTTCTAATCTCAAATGTATTTATTTACATGTACATAGGTAAGGGTTGGTGCTAGAGAGATCCCCTAAGTGAAATCTTCTAACCAATCCAGAGCATCAGATTTTGCTATTGCCAAGGGCTGGAATAAACCCTGTTTATTCCTCATCTGTGGGTGCATTAATTCTGCCCAATATCAGTGAGTTGGCAGAAGCAGGAACAAATGGGACACCCCCGTCTCACCCTCCGCTCCCCTCTCTGTGTCCCTAAGAGTCTTTGTATGTCTTCAGTCAATGGAAAAATACAATGATTTTTGCATTTTGTGGACTAGATTTCTGGGGTTAAGCCACTGGGGCTGAGCCACAGGGTCCACACTAAAAAGCACTTGCATCCATAGGTGACGCAATCTGTCCATCATGTCATTTATGCTGTAAAGAAAATGTTGAATTAGGATACAAGAGGCCGAAGAATCCAGATGCCCAGCCGTTAGAAAGACTGGTAATGAGAAAACAGAGCTGACCTCTTCCAGCAAAGCTAGGAAATGGCAGGGGACCCTGTGAAGCAGCTGCTCACTTTTGGCAGCTGCCGTGAAGGCGGTGTTATGGAATGTCAAAAAAACGGCATATTTCTTCGCAGCTCCTCACTGGCCTTTAATGATTCAGGAGCAGGGCCATCTTCAGCGACACTTGGCGTGCTGTCTGGCTTAAAAGCAAATAAAATGTCCTTTCCAGACAAGGAGAATTTTTTTGAAAACTGGAAAGAAAAGATAATGGTCAAAATATGTCCTTTTTAGGCACCACTGGAGTATCCGCCTGTCACCTGGGAGTTCCACAAGCACACTGCTCTCTTCCATCTCTGCTTAGGAAATAATTTCCCACTTTGCTTTGAGAACATCTACCGAGATATTTTTAGCTATCTCATTCCTGCCGTGGTATCTAAATATGCAAAATAATATGGATCATAATTTGAGGCTATCACACTAAGTCCAAACTAAAAGAAAATTTCTATTCAAGAGCTTTTATCTGGGACCTTCCTAATTCAACAGTGGCCAAATTTGATTATCGTCAAGTGTGACAACATAAATGAGCTCTTCCTGGAAAGTGTCCTCAACAGAAAGGTCAAGGAATGAGGTGTGTGAAAATGTTTCCTTATAGCTCAGCTTCATGTGCATCGTACAAATGTAGAGAATATGATGATATGCTCAAAGTAAATCAACTAATTGCTGAAGTTATTGCTTTGTTAAATAAGCCAACGAACACATCCCAACTCGTAACTTTTACTTAATGTTCACTAGACCCAGTTCCAACAGAAGAATCTCAAAAAGTGTTTTAGTTGATAGCATTTCTGTCACCATGATGCACTTTAAAAAAATTTTTTTTAGTTGTAGATGGACACAGTATCTTTATTTATTTTTATTTATCTTTATTTATCTATATTTATTTTTTTATGTGATGTTGAGGATCAAACCCAGTGCCTCGTACTTGCAAGGCAAGCACGCTAACACTGAGCTACAGCCCCAGCCCACCATGATGCTTAATATAAAATATATAATGTGCAATATGAAATTATTGATTTTCAACCAAGGTGATGCAATTTCTGAGATACCTGGTTTGTCAATACCAATTCTGAGGGGCATCACCAACAATTTGTCACATCTAATTTTTAAAGTACTTGAGTTATAAATAATTTGTTTTTAACATACTGGTCACATAAATTGCCATGTATGGGGAGCAGGTTTGAGATGATTGAAGATTATCCTTAATATACCATTACTCTCACATTTTGAATTGCTTTCTTTTTTTTTTTGGTTTGAAAATTTTTTTATTGTTGGTTGTTCAAAACATTACATAGTTCTTGATATATCATATTTCACACTTTGATTCAAGTGGGTTATGAACTCCCGTTTTTACCCCATATACAGATTGCAGATTCACATCAGTTACACTTCCATTGATTTACATATTGACATACTCAAGTCTGTTGTATTCTGCTGCCTTTCCTATCCTCTACTATCCCCCCTCCCCTCCCCTCCCATCTTCTCTCTCTACCCCCTCTACTGTAATTCATTCCTCCCCCTTGTATTATTTTTCCCTTTCCCCTCACTTTCTCTTGTATGTAATTTTGTATAACCCTGTGGGTCTCCTTCCATTTCCATGCAATTTTCCTTCTCTCTCCCTTTCCCTCCCACCTCTCATCCTTGTTCAATGTTAGTCTTCTTCTCGTGCTCTTCTTCCCTAGTCTCTTCTTAGTTACTCTCCTTATATCAAAGAAGACATTTGGCATTTGTTTTTTAGGGCTTGGCTAGCTTCACTTAGCATAATCTGCTCTAATGCCATCCATTTCCCTCCAAATTCTATGATTTTGTCATTTTTTACTGCAGAGTAATACTCCATTGTGTATAAATGCCACATTTTTTTATCCATTCGTCTATTGAAGGGCATCTAGGTTGCTTCCACAGTCTTGCTATTGTGAATTGTGCTGCTATGAACATCGATGTAGCAGTGTCCCTGTAGCATGCTCTTTTTATGTCTTTAGGGAATAGACCGAGAAGGGGAATAGCTGGGTCAAATGGTGGTTCCATTCCCAGCTTTCCAAGAAATCTCCATACCGCTTTCCAAATTGGCTGCACCAATTTGCAGTCCCACCAACAATGTGCAAGTGTACCCTTTTCCCCGAATCCTCTCCAGCACTTGTTGTTTGACTTCATAATGGCTGCCAATCTTAATGGGGTGAGATGGTATCTTAGGGTGGTTTTGATTTGCATTTCTCTGACTGCTAGAGATGGTGAGCATTTTTCCATGTACTTGTTGATTGATTGTATGTCCTCCTCTGAGAAGTGTCTGTTCAGGTCCTTGGCCCATTGAATTGCTTTCTTGAGAGAGAAAGAGAGAAGTGAGAGGTGATAGTGGAGAAATAACTATTGAGTCAAACATAAGCAATGATTAATAATTATTGTAAATGCCTCAATAATTGTAATTCAATGAAATCTTTTGATTTCCCATTCCATTCCCCAGGGGGTCTCCACGGTGTTCCCAGCTGGTTTTCCTCTAAGGAAAGCCAGCTGCAGAGCTGTTCTTACAGCCCACTACATCTCAGAGAAGGACAGACCATGGCGTTGGGAACCTATGTCACAGCTGAGCAGATGGAAGGGTGAGAAGCCCACCAGGAAGCCAGACAGCAGTCCATGAAATTATTGTCAGACTATGCTGTCTTCCAAAAACCAAACAACCTACAATTTAATTTTATGAATATGAACACAAAATAAAATATCTGAGTAATCTAAATAATTGGCTTCCAGCAAAACTGAATTAAAACATAAAAGGACAGAGCTTCTAAAATATATTCCAGTTGGAATCCTCAATGAGGTTGGAGAATGAACAAGACCAGCAAAGGAACACTATGAGAACAGGAGAGAATGCTTGGGAATAAAAAATAAAATAAGAGACAGATGATATAATCTTTCCACTTAGAAAACTCCAAAAGGATTAGCTGAAATTTTTTTAAACATTTGGTAAGTTGCTATACAACTTTACACATTTTATACATTTTGGTAAATTGTTAAAAGAGACAATTTTTTAAATTTAAGAGTGTTTTTAATTTAAGAGTTTTTTAATCTTTATGAATTCTCCTGAAAAGATAGAAAGTGGAATCTATAAAAAAAAAAAAGATAACATCATCTACAACAAAATGAGATGAGATGATATGTCTAAGGTCATCAAACAGGAAAAGGTGAGTATAAATACAAACATCACAAGATCCATTGAATTAGGAACCTGCAGGTGGAAATAAAGGAAGAGAGTAGGGCCATAGTTGTTGGCCTTGAAACTAGAACAGCCCCATAATCACCAAGGTCTCCACCTTCAGCCAAACTGACCTGTAAACGTATCCTCTGCAGAGATGCCATCATCGACATGCAAGAACTCAGGGAATATGGCATAGGTCCTTCCTGGAAATCCACAGGAGCATGAACTACCGTCACCCAAGCTGACGAGAGAGGACTTGGAAAGATTGGAAGGCAAACAGGCAACAGAGGAATGTGTTAAATGACACCATGGGGCTTCAAGCAGGAAAAAAAAATCAGAAGGTAGGGAACAATAGAGTGAAAGAACTGAATTCTTCAACAACAACAAGTAAAAATCAGGGAAGGAAGGAATCTATAGAAGATATTTATAAGGCATCAAATAATTACCATGTATGGAATTTTTTTATATTGAGATTCAAAAGAACTTTTTTAAATGCTTTAAACTATGAACCCAGGATGTATTTAGTGTCATTAGAGATTGTTTTTACTGTTAGACATGATAATGGCATGGTAGTTACGCTTTTTTGAGAAAGAGTCCATTGGATCTTTTAGAAATGCATAACAAAATATGATATCTGGAAATGGTTTCAAAATAACACAGGGTTGGCAGAGAATATGCACAGGGTATGGAAGTGTGGGATTGGATATGAGGTGATGTCTGTTTGGCTGATCAAGAGAATAGAGAATTATATTTGTTTTAGTTCTGTTGACATTTGGAAATTTCTACAATAAAAGCTAAAGCAAACAAAAGCAGGTGAATTTATAAAAACTACTTATAATAAACTATTCCACAAATAACCAGAAAGAAAGATACATCATTAATGAAAACAAAAATGCATAAGATATAACTAGAAATTAACTTAATCAATGCAAAAGCCTATGGGAGGAAAATGAAATTACAAAATTTGACTGGAAGACATAGAAGAACTTAATCAACAAAGAGACAGTTTATGCTCCAAATGGAAAGCCAACATTAGACTAAGTCATCTCTCCTCAAGTTTAATCCACGAATTTAAGGCAACTCCCACATCTTCATGAAAGATTTCTGAACTTGACTAATGAATTATAAAGTTCACTCATAAAATAATAGATAATAGTGATGAAATTTTGAAAATAATAAAGAAGAAAGGGTATTTTTCTTACCCACTAGGAAAACACAACACTGGAGAAATTAAGCTATTACAGTGCTCTTCTGGCCAGACGAATCAATCAGTGAAATAGGATGGAGATTTTCTCTTTGAAATAGACACGGATGTTTATAAGAATTTATTATTGGGTAACATGGCATTTCAAATAAATGAGAAAAAGATGGATTATTCTATAAACACTGTTGGGACAACTGGCTCTCCACTTAAATATTTTTAAAAAGTTAGAGTCAAGTCTCAGGAAAATACTTCACAGACTGATTAAATTTATCAGCGTAAAACTTAAAACTATCAAAATATAAGAAATATGAGAAATAATTTTTGTGATTTTGAAAGGCGAAAAGCTTTCTTATCAAGACCTTCCAGAGCTCTAAGGAGAATACTAAAGCCCAACAAGCTCTGGTATAGAAAATCACCACAATATACCATTAAATAAAGAAGAAGGTGCGGAAATAGAGCATATATATATAATTTCCTATGTTTATGTATATAAAAGGGGGAAAGAAACATCATATTTGCTTGTATACACACAAATAAAATACACTAGGCACTAAAAAATTAGTTGTATCTGTCATGGCTGGTTGGGAGTTAGAGCAATTAAAATTTTTCACTCTACAACTTTGTTTCATCTTTTTGTTTTTTGATTATGTGACTGTATTGGGCATCTTTAAACTTAGAGAAATTTTATTTGACAATGAAAATATTTTTATTGTAACATATGCAAACAGATTGAACTGAACAGACAAATGAGAGTAGAAGGAAACTGCATGACTATAATGTACACAAAGCTCGAAACTAAAGAAAGGACAAAATAAATAACTGAGTAGAAAAATATATAAACAAACAATTCACAACCACTGCTCTAGTTTGAATGTGGGCCCCAGAGATCCATGTGTCGAAGGCTTAGTTCCCAGCTTGACACTCTTAGGAGAGGGTGAAACCTTTAAGTGGGAAATTGTTAAGTCATTGGGGATGTGCCCTTAAAGGGAACTGTGGGACTCCATCCTCTTTCTCTTCCTCTCTTTTTCCCATGAGGGGAGCAGCTTTGCTTCATCACATACACCTTGCCATGATTGACTGCCTCACCTCAGGCCCAAAAGCAATGAGGCCAGTTGACCATTGACTGAAATCTCCAAAACTGTGAGCTCAAATAAATCTTCCCACTTTATAAGTTGATATCTCAGGTATTTTGTTACAGGAATGGAAAACTGACTAATACAGCCCCCCGAAAAATACTCAAAGACTTAGATAAATTCAAATATTAGATCTTTGTGCCTTTTAAATCTGGGAGATCGACAGTACCTAATGTTGGTGAGTGAAACAGTACTTAACACTGTTGTTGGTCATGGTATAAATTGGTACAATCCACTCCAACTTACTTTGAACCTCACCTTTTGGACTAAGCTGCTCCTGCTAAAATTACTACATGACTAAATCCAGGACCATTTTTCAGTATGGGTCCTTGTCACAGCTTTCTCGCTTTGGCTTACTTGATTCCATAGTTCCATTCATTTAGTCATTAAAAATATTTATGTCTTCTAATCTGGGTATGGTGGCATGCCACTATAGTCACATAGTCATGTAGAGGCTGAGGCAGGGGGATTGCTTGAGCCCAGGAGTTGGAAGCCAGCCTGTGCAACATAGTGAGACCTGGTCTCAAAAACAGGTAAAAAAGGGAGGAAGGAAGAGTAGAAGGAAGAAAGGAGAGAAGGAAGGAGGGAGGAAAGTCACGTATTCCAAGAATCATGTTGAGTCTTAGAGATGAAACAGTGAAACAAACCTGGGCACTTGCAGCCTACAGACTCTGCCTCTCTGGCGTCTGCTCCAGCCTTGAAGTCCTGGGGTCCCTCCAGACTCAAGACTCCTCCTCTCTCGTGCAGTGTCTCTGCTAGAGGACATGGAATGCACCACTCATCTGTGCTCCAGGGAGCTGGTGATCACTTGGGTGTTCCACAGCTGCTGCAAATCCAGCTCAGTCAAGATGAACCATGATGTTACCACCTCCTTCAGTCTTCCCCACTGGGCAGCAGCCCCGCCCCCACCCTCAGCCAACCTTGATGCCAGAGACCCCTGACCAGTGAGCCACACCTTTCTTTTCCTCAAGCTTCCTGTGCGCACGACCCGTCAGCAGACAGGTCGTCTCTGCTCTGCCTTTGGACCACAGCCTGACGTCACCACTTCTCTCCCCCTGGACCACCACACCCTGGTCTGGGTCACCATCATGTCTGTGATGGCAATGACCACAGGCCCATGTTGTTCCCCCAATTTGTTCTCACCCTCTTCCCATCCATTCTTCACCCTGGAGCCACACAGGGGCCTTTTCCAATGACAATTTGACCATGTCACTCCTCTGGTGAAAGTCCTCCAGGGGCTTCCCAGTGGCTCTTAGGATGAAGTCCAGGCCCATTAGCAGGCCCCACACGAGTTGGCTCCTGCCTGCCCTGGTGGCCTCCTTACTGTCGCTGACAGTGCTGAAAGGGGGCGGTGACCCACGGCAGGTCTGCGTGTACTGACATGAGAGGGATCCACGCTGTATTCGCACGTTTTAAAGTAGGTTGCAGGATGTTCCCGTTTTCTAAACAGTAAATAAATAAAAAATAAATGTCCGCAACTGTGGTTTGATTTACATGTTTTTAAACTCTGTCGTGTTGTGAAAATGCTATGCATTGAGTAGAATTGTGTGCTTTTGTTCTTTTCCTGGGCTAGTGACATGGGGTTCCACCCTCCCAGAGACTGGACAAAGGCAGTGAGCTATGTCTCCCAGAGAGCCATCTGATTACCAGGGAAAACACAGATACTCTGGTGTGCTGTGCTGCCAAGCTAGGATGTGCAATAGATATGTGGATGAAATGCATTTTTGACTTACAATATTTTTAACTGATGATGGGTTTATTAGTACATAACTCCATTGCAAACTGAGGAGCATCTATTTAAATGTATACATATATAAAATTTTACATGTAAATATAAAATTTGTATACAAATTTTTATATGTTTCTATACATAGGTATGGAATAGATTTGGAATGAGCACCTCCAAAATGTTAATTATGTTTTATATGTAGGGTGTGATTCTGTAGGGGGAAACCAACTTTCTATATAGAATCCTTCTGCTTTAGATTATATGATATGTATGTACTATTTTTTATAATAAAAACAACAAAAACATTTAATTCCATTTAAAGTTTTTCTTTGAAAATTGTGTATGTTTGTTTCTGAGTTATGGTTTTATGGTTAATTCCATTTAATCTTTTGGTTCACCAATAAGTCAGTAAACATGGCTGATAGGTGCATTCATATCTTCAGGGATCACAAGAAGAGTACTACAAATGTACTGGTTGGTCACATCTCAACTTCCATTTCAAAATCAAAGCTAGATAAAATGATGTGCACATGAAATCAACAATATTACTCATATTAATGAGTATGTTGAAAATCAATAAATCTGCATATTATAATTTTGACAGGAAGTAATTCTTATTTGTGCTTATTCCTTAATGGCACATGCTTTAAAACATATTAATATGACTTATGGGGTGACAGTCTAGAAGCATCAAGTCTATTTTTATGCATTCAATCATTTTTCCAAAATTGGATAGGCCATATTTTCTTTGTTAAAGGACAAGTTTTGAGATCTCTAAAAAGCTGATTCATTATTCACATGCTTATAAAATATATGTATGAATGGCATAAAGATTGCAATGTTATTTGCTTTACTTCCCTGCAAGATTTTGTGGAGATTCATAAAAATTCAGAAATAGACCTGGTAATGCATAAATATTACCATGAGTATCAACCATCATGTGTACAGAAACAGAAGGGAGGGGAGGGGTGAAAACAGCTGGTGCTCTAACACAAAGAGGCCAGAGCCATAAGATTGACATCGAAACCTCAGTACCCATTCTATGGCTGAGATCTGTAACACTGAAATTCTCCAGGTCCTTTCTGTCCATCAGAATCTAATGTCAACATTGCAAGATCAAAGATGGTACTTCAAAGTCTTCAAACAGAAGATGACACAATTTGTCACTCCATAGATAGGAGGGTCTAGCTTTGGACCTAACTTAGTCAGGAATCTGGTGATGGAGAGCTCCCTACCTGTCTTCTGCAAAAGGCACCACAGATATTTCAAGGTCCAAATTAATACCAGCTGTCACCTGTCTGGATGCCTACAGTGATGTTGTGATCCGGGTTCATAATAACTACAAATAATCAGCAACGCAACTCCAGCGTTTAGGAGGAACACAGAGACATTTTTTTTAAATTGCTGGCTGCTAAAATTAAAAGTAAGTTTATAAGGTAAATGTGAAGTGTTGGGCGTTGTGTTTTCTCACAGCTCTGTCATTGTTCAGCCAATATTCCATTCCTTCTGGAAATATCATGGACAATCATTTTGTTACCAACACAATCTCTTTTCCATCTCCCCCAGCTGCTTATAACTCAGAGGAAATGGCATAGGGAGACCATATTTTTGTCTTGTTTTTATTTCTGTTTATGAATTTTTTTAAATGAGGCCATTTGAGTAGGGCATGGGTGCATGCCCCCCAGAGATCTAGAGGCTGAGGCAGGAGGGTCACTGATTCAAGGTCAGACTCAGCAACTCAGTGAGGCCCTAAGCAAGTTAGCAAAAACTTTTATCAAAAAATAAAAAGGGTTAGGGATGTGGCTCAATGGTAGAGCACCCAAGTTTAATACCCAGTACCACTAAAAAAAATGGGGGCCATTTCAAGTGATGACGGTGGGGGAATTGGGGGAATTTGAACACATCTATTTATAGGTTCCTTTGACCCCTTCTCTAGGATCCCTTTCCTCGCACAAGTTTTGCTGGTTCTGAACAGCTCACCTCTGTGGTTAGCTCAGCTCTACTGCTCTCTGGGCTTGGTCAGTAGAACCCTCACCACAAGTACAAACAGGAGACCTCCAGATTTAGGAGTCTGCCTACGCGCTGACCCCCTCCGAACTCATTCTCCTCGCCCTTACACCACTCTCCTGCCTGGCTCTGCCTACTCTCTTTTAATGGTCTCTAAACACTCCAAAATATCTTAGTCATAGATATGGATTGAGAGTAAACAGGCCCCAGGTGGCACTTAGTAGCCACAGAATGAGCCATGCTGCGTGCTCCAGCCTCCTGCGTGCTCTGGACCCACCCAGGTCATATGAATCCCAGCCAACTCCAGTCCCCATGTCCTACAGCCAGTCTGTCTGGGCATCCACCCAGAGTCACTTTAAGATATCCGTTCTTGTGGATGGACCCATCACAAGCCAGACTCTGAAGTGCTTTCATGAGCCCTTATGTCTAAAATACATCAGGCTCCAGGATTGGAAAGGAGAAAAATCTAACAGCAACACAGCACCCCCCCAACCACCACCTCACGGGTGTTGGTGGCAGATCCCGAAACGTGCACCACTTTCCAACTATGTTTAGTGTTGATCGGCCACATGGACTCCTCTCAGCACCAGGGTTGGTGTAGATGATCCTAGGATTTCTAGAACCAGCCCAAGGTATAGCAGATCAAGTCACCAGGTGCTTCCGGCTCCTCCCTGGGGCCATGACATTACAGAACAATTGCTCCCTTCAACTATGGAGAGCAGAGAACACGCATCCTTCCCACACCTCCCACCTGGGCTATGACACTGGCTTATTCCTGCCCTGACCAAAGCAGGAGGACCTGACAAGAGCCAGTGCAAGCCTCTCCATCTCAAGGCCACAGTGAAAGGAGCTATTACACATTTTTTCAAAATTATAGCTTGATTCACTCTCTCTCCCAGTCCTCAGTTTCCCCACCTGGGAATTCAAACAGAGGAAGTAGAGAAAATGGTCTCTATTTTCATTTCCATCACGGGCCACACAGATGGGACCTGGGTGATGGATCTGGGTGTGATGTTCTGGGCGGTGACAGGATCCACTTCTGGAAACCCACCAGCCGTTGTGCAAATTGACCTGCTCAACTGAATTCATGCACTAACTTCCACTGTCTTTGTTACAACTCTCTGTCACAAGTGAACAACCTCTAATATTAGAAAAATCTTTGCTACATAGCTCTCATGTTTACAGATGTTCGTTATTTCCTACTTAAAGCCCTGCAAAATGTCGATATGATGGGAGCAAAAAAACACATTCAGTTTAGTTTTGACAGACTTTAATGGAGTCTTTGGAAGATCGGTTATGTTATCTCTCTCTTCTTATATTCTAACCATTCTGAAGAACAGTTTACCACAAATAAGTTAACCTGGGCTCTGTCCTTGACACAATTAGAACATTCTGGCACTCTGGCCTTATGGTTTTTAAGACTACATTTTGTTAATATTCTTTTCCTCAGTTAAATGTCAAGAATTATCAAATATTCATAAGAAACTGATTTTGATCCTTTGCTATAAAGTGTTAAGTCTACATAAGTCCAATAACCTTCAAATCTGAAATACTAAAATATGACCTGTTCTTTCCAAATGTGAACAAAGTACAAAAAAGGGAGGGAAACTGCCAAATTTACAATGGGTTTGAAGACTCAGGTCAAATGAAGCCTTCATATGGCCGATAGAAAAGCCTCAATTTTGTGCCCTATGTGTATGGTGACTAGAGACTGAGCCACATAGTCCCATTGCTGACACCTCTTGATGAACCAGGTCCACAATACTATCAGTCCGATCTGCTTTTAGTGTTAGTATGGGCCCAGGATAGCTGGGCTTTCGTACTCTTGTATCAGTCAGCAATTGGCCGCCTGTCACTGGGGGGTTCCCTGGCAGAGAGGGTGGGTATAATCTCCCAACGCCTGTGGACAAGAGGCTCCTGTTAGCAGAGGGGACATTTCCAAAACTCAGCAGCAATGACCTTCTAGCTAATCAACACCCAGCAGGACGTACCACCCAGGAAAGGTGAAGTGGGCCAGGAGCCAACAGCCTCTCCTCCACAGCTATGGACCAACTCTGGTGCCAGGGTAGAGAGACAGCTGTCCCCAAATCCAAATCAAGCATTATTACTCAGGTCCACGGGAGACCCTGAACATTTCGTAATCTAGAATTTTTAGAGAGTACTTTTTGAGTGTAGGAAGAGAAAATAACTATAAATCATCACCCTTGGAAACTGCCAAATTTACCTATTGATTTATTGATTCAGAAAATAGGAATTGGGTGCCTCATCTTTGCTAAGTTCAGCTTTGGAGCTAAGGGAGATAAACCTTGACCCTGCCTTTAAGTTGCTCATCTAGAGATGAGGAAAGGCACTTGAACAGGTGAAGATGGCTGCACTGTGGGTTGTCTGATGGTAGAAATATGGAAATATCTACAAAGGAGAATTGCTGCCTTAATTTGAGTTACTCTACTCTGGGTGCCAGATAGATAAATAGATTGATAGACAGACAAGTAAATGTGGAGGATAAACAAAATCTCATTTTAGTGCCACAAAGACTTATTCGGGCAAGGTCTATTATCCCTACAAAGTATAGTAGGCAAATGAGGCCCAGAAAGACTAGGTAACTTGTCTGAGGTCACAGAGATGGTAAGGGACAGGTCCTATTTTCCTCCTCATGACTGACTCCCAAGCAGATGTTTTTGACTACCCCTGCTATTGCATAGTAAGCTGATTAGTGGAAAAAAGAATAGAAAAAGAACGTGTTAATTATTGAACCTGTAAATCCCAAGTGTGGGGTTAACTGGAAAAAGAAAATAGGATTGTTACGGGGATTCAGGGCAGCAAACATTACATTTTGTCTGTGTCTGTGTGTGTGTGCATGCACCCCAAACAACCAGCAGATTTGGTGAGTGGTCTTATGAACTGCTATACTGTAGTTTTTTAAAAAAGGAAGAAAAATAAGGTCATGTGCCAAACTGCTATGTGTTATCTGTTAATGCAAGGTAAAGCTCTTATATACAGATTTTTTTCTCTAAAATAAGGACTATATTTTATCAATGTGGGTATCAATGTGTCCGTGAGTGCAGAATGGTTCGTTATTTATACAGGAACATAAATGCACTTGGCAATTTACCCTGTGGAGCAAACAACTCCCCCAAAGATCTGAGAAGAACAGAATATAGAACAATATAATACAGGGGGGAAAAACATAATTTAGGCAAATAGAAGGTAGTTTGTGGTCTTTATGGCTGGAAAGTTTCATACTATAGATATCATTCTCTCTTTAAAGTATTCAAAGCTGAGACTTTATACACTGTATTCAAAAAATACAGACTTGTCTAATCTGATCTATCATTTTTATGTCTTCAGGAAACCAATGAAATGGTGTTTCAAAATTATCTCTTTGGAATCCAAGTTGAAGAAAGGGCAGCAGTTTAGAAAATGTACTGAGAAGTGTATAGAAAAGACAAAATGGGACACAGAAATGAATATAGATCTGGTCATGGTTTCAAAAGATTTTTGCATGAAAAGTTTTAATCTTTAGGGATTCTAATCTTAAAGAGCTGTTTACCTTAGAGAAATCTTAATAGTCAATACAGTGGACCTGAGATGGTCAACAAGATCTTTACTCTTAACAGTAGCCATAGATTCCATCTCCGTGGCCTACATAAGCAAGTCAGAAATGTTGCTTGTGGATCACAAGATGTGGCCCAACATGCAGCTTGAATGAAAGAAATTATCTCTGTTTGGGACAAGTTATGCAAATGTGCTTTTGTGATGATGGTCAAGTGGCTACCACTGGAGAGGTAAGTGCTTTGTTTTTTGTTTTAGTTTGGGTTTTTGTGGTGCTAGAGATCGAACCCAGGGCCTTGCACATTGGAATGAGCTACATTCCCATCCCTGAGAAGCTGTTTTTAGCTGGTATCACTTACATTACAGATATTCTTTAAACCTGTGTAAATGTATCATCAATACACCTCTGGGCTGACCAACAGTAGGGTAGCCATATAATCTGTCTATACAAGGACACTTTTAGTGGTAAAAGGAGGCACTACTATTAGTCATCCCAACACAATATGGGCCAACCATGACAGTTTCAGGCAACGATGGACATGTGGATACCCTAATTATTCATGTGTTGCAAACAAAATGAGGAAGTCAGCCAGGTTACGGGGAGAACAATGTGTGAAACCTGAATCCTCTTGATGCATCCTCAGCCTTCAAGGAAGTCAGTTACCCTCCAGGGAGTAGAATGAGTACAAGACTGCACTCCACAGAGGCTCCTGGCTAGCAGCCAGAATGAGGTTTCAAACCTCATGGAGAGGGTGAGTGTGTCTGGATTGCCTACTGCATTTCTTCACCAGTTTTACTAACTTCAAAGAAGCTTTGAAGAAAAAAGAAGGATCTTTAAGGTGTGTGAAAACCACAATGTAAAGGCAGATTCGGCAGAATTTCTGGCTTTTAGCTTAGGAAAACACTACGAGGTGAACATGAGTCGACATTTATCCATCCAGTGGCTCTTTTCACTCTCCCATAGAAGACGACAATGGACTTAAGAATAGACCAGCATTTCTTAACCTCGCCACTATCAATGGATGGGGCTGGCTAACCCTTTGCTGGGGGCGGGGGTGGGGCTGTCCTTGCAGTGTAGGACACTTAGCAGATCCTTGACTTCTACTCACCAGATGCTAACAGCACTTTCTCCCAAGTTGTAACAACCAAAAAATGTCCCCAGACATTGTCAAGTATTCCCTGAGGAGCAAAAATACCCTCAGTTGAGACTCTGGAATATACCATGATTCTCTTTTGACATTCCAATCACTACCCACTACCCAAACACATGGCCTGAAGTTTTCCAAGTCCTGCCGTCTTTCAATTAGAAGGTTATCTCAAAAAAATGAATTCTGTCTTCCATGTATTTATTAAAGCGTAATCTGTAACATCCCTAGCAGGTGATCATCCAGATTCTGCTGGGTTCTCCCAACACAAGGGAGCTCATTTTCATGAGATTCTCATATGAGAAGGTTTGTTAATGTTGAGCTGCAGTCAGCTTCCCTGTGATCCCCTCTCTCATCCTAACTTCCCAGGGGAGCTTTTAGTAGGTGTCTCCTCCCTCTCCGACCATACATCCCTTCTAACATTTGCAGTCTCCTTTCTTCCCAACAGAGCTTCTCTATGTCTTTCCATAATACTTTCCTTAAATAAGCTACCAGTTTATCTATTTGTCTCAGGACTTCCCCAAGATGAAAATGATACTGGTGATGGTGGATGGTGGTGATAGTGGTGCTGATGGTGGTGCTGATGATGGTGATGGTGATGGTGATGGTGATGGTGGAGGGTGGTGATGGTGGTGCTGATGATGCTGCTACTAATGGTGATGGTCATGGTGGAGGGTGGTGATGGTGGTGCTGGTGGTGCTGCTGATGATGGTGATGGTGATAGAGATGGTGATGGTGGAGGTGGTGATGGTGGTGCTGATGGTAGTGCTGCTGATGGTGATGGTGATGGTGATGGTGGAGGGTGGTGATGGTGGTGCAGATGGTGGTACTGCTGATGGTGATGGTAGAGGGTGGTAATGGTGGTGCTGATGATGGTGCTGATGATGGTGCTGATGATGGTGATGGTGGACGGTGATGATGGTGGTGCTAATAAAGGTGATGGTGGTGGTGATGGTGATGATGGTGCTGATGATGGTAATGGTGGAAGGTGGTGATGTGGTGCTGATGGTGATGATCATGGTGGTGCTGATGATGGGGATGGTGATAGTGGAGGGTGGTGATGGTGGTGCTGATGATGGTGATGGTGATGGTGGAGGATGGTGATGGTGGTGCTGATGATGGTGATGGTGATGGTGATGATGGAGGGTGGTGATTGTGGTGCTGATGATGGCGATGGTGATGGTGGAGGGTGGTGATGGTGGTAATGATGGTGATGACAATGGTGGTAGTGGTGGTGGTAGCAGAGGTGGTAGTGGCAGTGATGTTAGCCACCATTTATGGAGTTGTGATAGGTTCTCATCCATCACAAGGTTATTCAATGTATCAATTAACTGTCCCAAAGTTGGCCAATTAATCTATCTAAAAATACTCTTCTGCCACTTCATGAGGCTACCCTGAATCTCTACTAGACTCCCTCTTTTAGGCTTTCAGAGCCCTTCTGGAGTGGACTCCACTTTCAGAAGCCAACAAATGACCTCTACCCTTAGGCCACTATTAAGCAGAGAATATATTCTCCACATTTCCCCACAAAGAGTCTTCAGTTGCCATGTCCCTAGTCCCTTTCCATCCTCCACCCTCATCCCCCTTCTACTTGTAATGGTTTGGATTCATATCCAAACCATGGTGTCCCCCAAAAGTACATGTAAGACAATGCAAGAAAGTTTAGAGGTGAAATGATTGGGTTATGAGAGTCTTGACCTAATCTATGCATTAATTCCCTCATAGGGATACCTGTGTGGTAATGGTAGACAGGGAGGGTGTGGCTGGAGGACATGGGTCACTGGGGGCATGCCTTTGAGGTTTATACTTTGTCCCTGGTGAATGGTGCTCTTTCTGCTTCCTGATGGCCATGTCCAGCTGCTCTCCTCGACCATGCCCTCATGCCTTGATGTTCTGCCTCATCTTGGGGCCAGGGCTATGGAGTGGGCTCTCTCTGAAACCATGAGCCAAAATAAACTTTTCCTCCTCTAACTGTTCTTGTGAGGTCTTTTGGTCACAGCAAAGAAAAGCTGACTCAAACACCATCACAGACAAACAAGCCTTCAACTACACACACCTGATCCATCTTTCCCAGGAGTGCCCTCCGACCACCCCTACACATTCACATATTGCTCCTCCTTGAAAGCCAGGTCAAAGTCCTCCTTACTTCACTTCCATTCATTCACCTTTTCTAGTCTCTGCCAAGCACCATGCTGCACACTGAGATACAGACACTCAGCTGAGTCCCCAGGTGACAGAGAGTTCCCCAGCCACTTGGAACCATTTTATCTGGCCAATTAAGATGATTTTCTTCCCTCACCCTCTCGATCCAGGCTGGTTTGTAAAGCAGAGTTAAGAGAATGTCTAGAGGAAAGAGGAGTCACATAGACACAGAGGACTTAAGAGAAGCAAATGAGACAAAAGATGTGGGTTGGGTGTCAGGAAAGAGGGGTGTCATGTTTGAAAGTCTTTCCAACAGCCATAGTTCTCAGAGACACTTGGGGAAAAAAGAAGAATAGACTTCAGAAAAGCATCATTGTAGATTATACATTAGATCACCTTTAATGTTCTTGCTGAGCCTTGAAAATCACTCCTAATTACTTTTGGTCACTAGATTGCACTTATTTATGTGCAACAGCATAGGAAACCTGGGCTCTCTGGTCCTCAGTTTATGCTTGTTTTATATTTATCATCTATGCTGGGACACTTTTGAGAGTCAAGGGGGAAGCCATTCATAATGATCCTGGTATAACAATTTTAAACCAGACCTGTGATGCCAGACCAAGATGCCTGGTCACCTGAGTTATAATCACAATAAAATGCAGCAAGTAAAGAAATGAGCTGTGCCCAGAATATCACTACAGCCCAGAGAATAAGCAGGTGGAAAAAGAGAGAGGGGGAAAAAAATTTCTTTCCAACCACATGGGCCTACAGTGAACTTTCTCTTTTCCAGATTAAACAAAGTATATCCCCTGTTTTAAAAAAATAAATTACCGGGAGGCTGAGGTAGGAGGATTGCAAGTTCAAGGCCAGCCTGGGCAATGTAGTAAGACCCTGTTTCAGAATAAAAAATAAAAATAAAAAGTGTTGGGGATGTAGGTCAGTGGTTGAACACCATGGGTTCATTCCTTGTTATATCAAGATGTAACCTAGATCCTCTCCCATTTATTTGCTAATTTTTTTCAGAGTGTTGACAAAAATCAAAACAGTGGAAAATATCAATATTTTATATCATCAAAGGAAAAGAGCATCAGTCTTTTATAGTCTCTCAATACTGGACTGTGTGGGAGATACAAAAAAAAAGAAAAAGAAGAAAAAAAACACAATAGATACACATTGTTTGAGCAATCTGGTTCCCTAGACCAGGAGCACCTATTTTCCAATTATTTCATAATGGCCTTTGAGCCATGCTCAATAGTGGGGCAATGGTACGATGTGAATACTTTCGGGGAAGCAGGCAAAGCATTTCTATTTTTGATTAATGGAGAGGAAAATGAACTAGAGACTCATTTGCCAGGCTTTCCCAACATCCCCAAACATCAGTTAACAATCCAACACATTCACACACCTACGTTGCCAAGTGGAGGTAAATGCTATTTGTCTTCAGCTGTGAAAAAGAAAAATGCTCATTTCACTCTCCATCACTTTCCTCCCTCCTCCCCAATCCGCTGTTACCTAGTCGGCGTGAGTAAAGAATTTCCAACTCTATTCTCTAACCAGCGGGGAGGGTCCCAGAGAAAATCAATGATATTTCTTGTTCAGTTAAGTTCATGGTGATGCAGAATCCCAGACAGAAGGAAATCTATCCTTTTATCCAGGACTCAGCAGCTCACTTGGGCAGAGATGTTTTTGGTGGGGAGGAGAATTTTGCTGCAAATCAGTTCCTTGGGCCCTGGGGGGCGAGCACAGAGGAAGTGGTGCAAATTGGGAAATACCAACAAAAATGTGCTGAGAAAAAGTCTAAACTTCAGACAGGAATACCACCGGCAGGGAAGTGAACCTGCCATGATGATCCCAAGGGGGTCTCTTGATTTAGATGTCAGGTTGACCCTGGCTCCTTGCCGATGAAGATGTCCTTGCACCCTGACAAATCTGAGGTGCAACCTTCCCTGATTAGTTGCCCCATGATACAATCGATCCTGGAGCACTCAATGTTATGACAGATGAATGACTCCACACAAACTCCTGTTGACATTTTATCCCCATGGAGAAGTCTAGAGAAGTAGGATCGGATGGGAGCTTCCTGGGACATTTGGGTTATGAGGGCTCTGCCTTATGAATGGAGAGATCCACTCATGGATTAATGGATTATCTTGAGAGTGGGTTTGTTGCAAAAGCCAGTCTGGCTCTGTCTCCAGTATGCACCTCTTTAGCCAAGTGGTGTCCTGGGCTGCCTCAGGACTGTGCAGAGTCTCCACCAGCAATAATGTCCCTCCCCAGATGTGGCTCTTTGACCTTGGACTTCCCAGCCTCCAAAACCTTGAGCTAAATAAACCTTTATCCTGGATAAATCACCTAGTCTGTGGTGTTCAGTTATAGCCACAGAAAGCGGAATAAGACATTGTTCAAGACATATTTCTGGGTTGTAACCAGTTTTCCTGATGGCTGATATGTTTATTTATTTATGTATATATATTTACTTAGTATAATTAAGATTTTTTTTTTTTTGGTGGTGCTGGGGACTGAACCTAGGGCCTTGTACACGTGAGGCAAGCACTCTACCAACTGAGCTATATCCCCAGCCCATTATATTTACTTAGTATAAAAAGACTTGAGCATTACATTAAAGGAAGGAAGAAAGGAAAGCTGTTTCATTGTGACCAAGGTCAGGCTGAAAGACCGTTGGCAACAATTTATTGGATTCCACAGAATGACAGAAGCTTGGATAAACCAGCAGTCAAATCATATCATCTCCACATTCTCTCCAGCACCAAGAGTATTGAGTTCTACTTCAAAAGAAAAGTGAATCTTATATACAAATAAAGCTACCTTCCTGCTTTTCCATCCGAGTGCCATTGTCACCACCATAGAAGGGAACCATAAATGTCACCCCAACGTTGGGCTTAATTTGAGGACACAAATTACAACCAGGAACTACCTGCCACAAGTTTGTGGTACATTTTATCCTGTTTTGTGGCTTAACACCAAATGATTAGGTTCAAGGGTACAGGGAGTAAACCCAATGAGGTTCTGGGAGTCCAGAAGTAATCTGTCCTTTTATTTTGCTCCACTAAATATTTTATTTTTGTTTAGAAGATGCATAAGTGAAAATAGCAATTTCCTTCCTCTGACTAGCCTGAGTACTTTTCCAGGAGCAAAAACAGAGTTTTCTTTTAGCTGCAGGTCAGTAAATAAAAACTTGCTTAGATATGCAACAGTGTGGTTGTATAAAGCCAGGTTGGAGATTATTTCACTTTGTTATTTCACTTTGTCATTATCTAAAGAAATAAGGATTAGACTTCAGACAGTCTTTACCTAGGAGACTTTTATTCCCATAGCTGAGCAGATTTTTTGTTTTTGTTTTTGTTTTTTTTTTGTTTTGGGGTTAGTTTTTGGGAAGAGGTTGGTTTTGCAATTTGCGTTGTTCATGGTTTCCTAATTTAGGGATCAGTTCATAGAGAAAAGATCCAAATCAATTTTTAAGGCACTAACAATTACTGAAAGGCCTTTCCATAATACTAGGAAATACCTAGTTTTTTACAAAGATTCAAACGCCCTGAACACTGGAGTTTAATACAACTTTATTTGGGGGGAATGTCATCATGTTTTTGAGAATCCCCCAGAAATGCATTCTACATTTGCCTACTTTCTTAAACAGACTAGAGGTGCACATAATACTATCCTCAGTTATTAGAAAGGTGGCCTGTAGAAGTTTGAGGGGGAAGGACTGAAAAGAAGCAAGAGACGTATTGAATTCAATATTTGACCTCTTCCATGGGGATCACGTAGACTACCTTTGGGACATGCTGTTGTATTCCTTCCAATTCCAGTTTAGAAAGCCTCTGGAGAGAAAGACATTGGCTCTGAGTCTCAAATACTCAAGGATCCATCCACAGCCACAAGGGCTCACAAAGGAATGAGCAGAGGATCCACACAAAAGGAAACCAACTCAGGTCATCATAATAGGCAGAGGAGCAAACCCAAGGAGCCAAGATAAAATAAATCAGGTAAGCTCTTGAGTGCAGGGCAAGAGGGAGGGGTGCAGACTGCTACCAACAGGGGAGTGTGTTCTATATAGAAGGGAGGAAAGTGCCACTTGACTACCGCTAATTGGAGCCAAGCAAGATTGCAGTCCTTGCTATTGCCAGCTTCTCCAACTTTGTAAAAGTGGCTAGGAAACTTGGGGTTTTGTTGTTGTTGTTGTTGTTGTTGTTTATGTGACCTGTCCCTGTTATTAAAATACAGCACAGAATGAACTAAAGCTGTCTCCTTTGAGTCAAAGGTCAACTGAGGGCAATCTTTGGTCCATATCTAGTCAAAGACTTTGGACTCCAACACTGATATAGCTATTACTGATTCGTGTAGGTGAAACTATTCAGTGGACTCAAACCACATGTGAGCTCTAGAACTTCCATTTGGGCTTCTAGAACTGTATTAGAAATAAATCAGCTCAAAGCAGTCCTGTTGATTGAGTCTCCTAATATCTCAGAAATCATCCATTTCTCTCCATATCCGTGGCCACCAATATTATATATAGGTACCTGCCATCTCAATAGCTTCCTGCAGGGACATCCTGCTTCTCATCCCCAGTCCCATGACCCCACCCAGTCTTTGCTCCAAAGAGCTTTTAATTTCTCCATCTCTGCTCTCAGGTGACCCTGCCTTCTTTTTGAATCCCTCCAATGGTTTTTTCTTCCTCTTAGAATAAACTCCAAACTCTTTAGGTGGTGTGCAAGACCCTGCCCCAGCCCCACTCTCTCCCTTACTTCCCTCCACCTTCGCTGGCTGGGCTCTTTCAGAGCTCACACAAGCAGAGCTCCTTTCGACCATCATCTCTGCTACACATTTTATTTATTTCTGGAATCTTCTTCCCCTGGGTCTTCAGCCAGTTGTCCCTATTCTCCTAACAGATCTCAAACTAAATTTCACTTCCTCAAGGAAAACATTCCTGACCTCTCTAGTGGGTTGAGTTGTGTCTCCCAAAGGACATGTGAAAGTCCTAACCCCAGATACCTGGGAATGTCACTTTATTGGGAAATAGAGTTCAGGGGTCTTCTCAGGTTGAGAAGTCATGTTGGAACAGGGTATGGCCTAACCCCAGTGACTCATGTCCTTAAAGGAAAGGAAGATCTGGAGACCCATAGACACCTACAGACGACCACATAAAAACAGAGGTAGAAACTAGAGGGACACAGGATTGTCAGCAACCACCCACACCTAGGAGATAGACAAGGAAGGGTTATCCTCAAGACCTTCAGAGGGAGCAAGTTCCTGCCACCGCATTAATTTCAGGCTTCTGGACTCCAGAAATTGAGAAGTAATACATTTCCACTGTTCTGAGCCACACCGTTGTTGATAATTTGTTAGGGCAAGCCTTAGAATCAGACACAATCACCCAAGCAAAAGTAGGTTCCTCCTGCTGACTTGCTTTGATAGAGTGTGAGCACCTTCCACAGTGTGTAGTTATTCATTGGTGAGTTTACCAGGGTCGATATGTCTCTCCTACTAGACCATTAGAGACATTAGACCAGAAACCCTATCCATTCTCTTCACCTCCATATGCCTAGGAAGCACCTGTCTTACAGAGGATGCTCAGAAAAGGCGGGTTCCATTCTATGAATTGTGCCTTAATTTGGGATCTTGAGATGTGTTGAGTGGTGGATCCTAAAGCTAAATAGTCTCAGGTTGCTGGCCTGATACTTAACCAGTACTTTTGCCTTCCCAGAGTCATGGAATTACAGTGCTGGAGAGAATCTTAGAAATCTCCCAGTTCCCTACGACTAGCTCCCAGTGGCTTTTCAGATGAGAAAATTGTGCCTTCTCCATATGCTACCCGCTGTCACTTCTTACAGCTGTCAGTATTGCTTCCTTCTGAACAGCCCTGTGTCGGTATGGTTGCCTAGCCTGAGGGTCCAGAGTCGGCTTTCCTTCCCCTGCAGATGAAAGCGCATGACTTTGACAGTTATTCACGGCTCAGTGTCATTCTTATTAATTGTAGTGATAGAATTTTAACCCTGCAAATGTCCTCAGACATCATCTGAGCAATCCCATCTCTTCATTTAATTGAGTTAGAAGTCACGAGTCACATACAAGATGAATTGTTGGGAATCACCCAATTAACCACTTCCAAGGAATTCTTCAAATATATTTCCGAGCATGTCCCTAAGGTCCACCTCCAGAGATCCAGAATCTGACCCTAGACTCTTCTGTTCACAGTGTGTGTGTGTGTGTGTGTGTGTGTGCGCACGCACATGCAAAACATGCAATCCTGGGTAAATCTGAACCCTGTGGGTCTGGCTGAGCTTGTGATGGCCCTAGTACAGCCCTGCCCTTATGCCCCTTCTGGTGCCTTCTATTGACTTCTCATCTACTTCAACCCAGAGGAAGAGCATCATTCCTCACAATACAGCAGATGCAGAGATACAAACTTTTATTGAGACCTTCTTGAAGGTTCAGGAAGGGAGACACAGCACAGAAAAGAATACAGATGGTCTTCCACTTACAATGGTTCAACCTAGAATTTTTTAGCTTTTCCATGGTGCATAAGTAATATGCATTCAGCAGAAACAATACTTAGAATTTTAAATTTTGATCTTTTCCCAGACTAGCAATATATGGATTTTATACTCTCTCCCAAAGCTCAGGAGTAGGCTAATGCCAGTCTTCTGAGCACGTATAATACAGGCTAGGCTAAGCTGGGATGTTCAGGAGGTTAGGTGTGTTAAACACATTCTTGACTTAAGGATGTTTTCAACTTGAGATGAGTTTACTAGATGTAACCCCATCATAAGTCAAAGTGGGTCTCTAAATGACTATTGCCCTCACCCACAAAATACCCAAGGCTCTGCCTAGCCTTCCTGTGGTTGCAGAATTTTGCAGGGCAACACCCCAAGTAGGAGCACTTCAGGTTTCCCTGGGCCACAGAGAAGGCAGGAACCTTCTTATAGCTCAGTCTAAAGCTCACCTCACTTTCTGGTCCAAGACTAAAGTTCCCTAGGAATTCCATTCCTTTTAAGGAAGTCCCACACCCTCCGCCATCACTATCCTCTGTAATCATCTGTGAGGGCTGCCATAATAAAGTGACAAGAAACGTGTGGTTTAAAAAACAGAATTGTGTTGCCTCGTGTACAAGGCTAAAAGTACAAGACCGAGGTACTTACTTGTAAGGTCGGGTCTTTCTGAGAGCCGTGAGAGATAGCCAATGTCCTGGCCAATGTCCTAGATGTTGGTGGGTACCAGCAATCTTTGGTGTTCCTTGACTTGTGAATGCATTACACCAAATTTTACTCCATTGACACACAGATGTCTTTAATCATACTTATTTTGTACATGTCTGTCTCCATTTCCAAATTTCCTCTTCTTATAAGGAAACCAATGAGTCAGACTGTATCAGGGTCCACTGTGATGTCTTCATTTTAACTTGGCCACCTCTGTAAAAACACTATTTCTAAACAAGGTCACACTGTGAAGTCCTGGAGGTTAGGACTTCAACCTATCTTTTCAATGGAGATATGACTGAACACCTACTACCTCTAATCCCAGCAAAACAAAACAATCAGACCACAGTCTAGCATCAATCTATTTCTCAAAGTTTGAGTTATTCATTTTGAAATAGTGTCTCATCAATAACTGAATCCTAGCTCATTATTTCAAACTCATTCAAATTCCTCATTCAATTCTCCCTCAATAAGCCTTGGGGTTTGGATTCACCCAGGATTACATGTTTTACACACACACACACACACACACACACACACACACACACATATTATTTCAGCAGTATGTTTTATGTATTAGGAGCTTTGAGGTGCTCTCATACCTTTCATTATCCAAGGTCTGAACATCAGAGCATATGCTGAAGCATAAAACTGAATGGGAAACAAAGAAGAATTTCATTAATCAAGGAAAAACACTCTCACCTCACAGAAAACCACTTAATAAAGACCGGAGAGAGAGAAGGCATAAGCTTCAGGCCTAAGGGAGTGCTTTGTCCATTTTGAGTTGCTATAACCAAATACTTGAGGCTGAGTTCTTTACAAGAGAAGAGGTTTAAAAGTATGGGATCAGCACTGGTTTCTGGTGAGAACCTCGTGGCAGATGGCACCATGTGGCAACAGTGCATGCAAAGAGAAAGGTCACGTGGGAAGGCAAGAAGCAAGAGAGTAGGGAGGGGTCACTCTCCTGTGACAATCCATTCTTACATGAATCAATCTACTTCTATGAGATCAAACCCGATTGATGAGATGAGCATTAATCCATTCACGAAGGTGAAGCCCCCTACAGAAATCACCTCCCTTTCACCAGGCCCACCTCTTAAAGGTTCCAACCACGTCATCACTGCCACACTGGTGACCAAGCTTCCAGCAGGTGACCCTTTGGGAGCAAACCACATCAAAGCCATAGGAGTGGGTCTTTCACTTCTCATTCCAAATTTAAATCTTGGGGTTAACCTAGATACTCCCTATCTCTAGAAAGAGAGAGGGAAGCCAACTGTAGGGTAGACTCCACGTTCAGGTGCACAGCAAGCCATCCACAGACGGACACAGGCCCACCTCAGGAGCTTCCCAGAAACACAAAAGGACCATTTGCCATCATGAGAGTTGACTGACAGCACAGAGACCTGGCTCACTTGGGAGAAAGTACCAGGATCTCGGGAAGCAGCAGGGAGTCGAGTGGCAGAGAGACCACAGTGTTGCCCCGTGGCTCCCCTGAGGGAGGAGAAGTCATGGTGGTCGGAAAACAGACGCCTGAGCAGGCCAAGGGGGGTCCCTCTCTCCTGGGTTCCACCCCCTCCAGTGACCTCTTCTGATCCACTCTCACACCTCCCTTCTCCACAGCCCCCCATAGTGAGGAGACTGAAGCCCAGGGCCGTGAATGATGAGAGCCTGTGTTTCTGAAAACATGGAGGGAGGAAGCCAGAGCTCCATCCCACGTCGGTTGGCCTGACTCCAGGCTGTGACCTGTGAGGTGCTGCCTTCCATTTGGTATTGATCAATGATTCATGATGATCAGGAAGGTCCTGGTGGTGACGGGTGGGGTTCGATGGAGTGTCTCCGCAGGGTTAGACAGGTTGACTTCCAAAAGTTCATGACCAGGAGCTTCTTCCTACCCACAGACAGAGAGGGAGCTTGTCCAAAAATGTTTCCATCAGGGTTGTGCTGGAGCCCAGCCTCACATCGGGGACAGAGGAGGAAGCCAGCACGCCCCTGTGGTGGCTGCGTGGCTGCCAGCTGGGCTCTCTTCGCTCTTCTTCACAGAATAATCGTTGGCATTTGTGAACGTCCTTGTCTTGCTGTCTGAGCAGCACAGGTTCTAGAAGATAGAATCACATTTCTTAGAATTACAGTTCCTGGAAATAATCATATGATAAAAGCACACTTCAGACAAATGGATCTGTTGAATTTAATTTTAAAAAATCATGGAATTCTTGAAGAGCAGGAAAGACATCTGATGCCAAGCCGGCTCTGTTAGGAGCACTTGCTCTTTCCTTTGGGTGATCTGGATGAGCAGGTGATGCTTACAGTGCGTGGTGACAAACAGCCACACGACCCGTGACATTCTTCAACCTTCCTCTAGTTGGATTTCATCTTTCCAGGAACTACGACTTTGCTACTTTTAATAAATTCCCTGGAAACAGCTAATAAGGTCATTCAGCAGGTAAAATAACAAAGAAAGAGGAACGTTGAGACCTCCGGGCTCTCATCTCTACAAATGAGAGGGCCTCCTGCAAGCTGTGGGCTCAGCCACCTGCAACGAGACTGTGGGAAACCATTGAGCTGAGTGAGCCACAGTGATCCAAATCTGAGAATGAAAACAGTCTCACAATACACCTGTGCTGGGTGAGGTCTTTGGAGGGATTCCAAAATTTTTGAAGGTTTTTTCCTCCCTGCATGGAGATGCTTCAGTAGGCCTGGAGAGTTCCGTCCTCTCAAGCAAATATTATCCGGCTCATCCACCCCAGTGTCTCCATCCCGACATGAGAAAATTACTCTTTCCTTAACAAAGCCCTAACCTGAAACTGAGCAAGCCAATAAATTCATTCTGTTAGCTCTGTTACCTTAAAATTAAATCCCGGTTCTCATTTTCATCATAGTATAAAATAAGACTCCTGAACATAAGGGTCTCTTTAAGTCTTTAAAACTAACTGTCCCAATAAGGTGGCCCCCAGCCAATGTGTCTGTCTAAGGAGAACTTGAATTGTGGCTATCCTGAGCTGAGCTTTGTTAGAAGTGTGCAATACAAACTGATTTTGAAAACTGATTACAAATAAAGTAACTAGCTTACTAATCAGTTTTTATACATTAAGTATATTAAATAATACTTTTCTATATTGGGTTAAATAAAATATATTATTGACACTAATTTCACCTGTATCTTTTTTTACATTTTAATCTACATTTTAATTTGTATAGAACATAAAAAATTACATACATGCTTTGCAGTATTTTTGCATGAAACAACACCGTTTTTATTGCTTGCATAAAGGATTTCTGGTTTTCACCGTGGGCCTCAAGTTGAGAGTTGTCTGAGGTGGTTGTTCTCTTTTCTCAAGGATTCTGAAGCTGTACAGAAGTCAGTCAATTCCAGTCTGTGTTTTTCTAAATGCACGGATTCTACAACACAAAGAATGAACTTTAATGTGTACAAAAATTGTTTTAAATCATTACGGAGGTCAAGGAAACCCAGGGTGGAAAGAAGAATAGGTCAGAAGAGCTTAATTATATGACTGATGTATGAAACAATATCATCAAAAGGGGTGACGGTAAAAGAGGCTGTCCCAAGTAACTTTGACCTGAGTGGAATCTCTAAGATGAACAGCAAGAAGAACTGTACATAAGCACTATCCTCTGGTCGAAAGTTGTTTCTCAGGGAGGTTCAAGTCAACCATTCTCAAACCACTCCATATGCTCACTAGAACTGGACAATTAGGTAAATGGGTGACAGGCAGTTGGGGTCAAATGTCTCACTGTTGGAATAGGAGGTGATAGAAATGCAAGGGGAGGAGGCTAGAAAAATCTATATGGTGGTAGTTTAGAGTTGGAGACAGCATGCAAACTCATGTTTAACTTAACATAGATATACATGGTCACCCAGCAAAATATATATGAACAGGTATAGACACACATTTTAAAATACATTTCTCAGTCATCTGAGAGTGCTAGAGGCAATGACACACCTCAGTAGCAACATGCACACCTACTGCCAAGAGTTTGGTTTCTAATAACATTGTCTAGTAACAGGAACCATAGATCCTTGGAGAAATTGCTGGTTCTAGAACTTGGGTGGAGGTACTGTGAATCTCATTTACCTTTGTGCATCTGGTTTCTATTTATCACTGCAAAGTGACAGTTGGCAAGCTGTGGAGGAATCAGAAGACTGTAAAGTTTTATTAAAGTTTCAAAATATGAGGAAAAAAAAGATGAACCTGGAAAAATTCATAGGCATTGAGGCAAGGAAATATTCCAATAAAAAGAAAATAAAGGTCCACAATTATGGAGTATGTCCGTGGGAGGGACAGTCAGATGAAAACTCTCCCAGTGGTCAAAGCTGGAGCAATTTGAGCAATAAAGTAGAGTAGTGTTGGGTTATAACCCAAACCATAAAGTAAATGCCAGTAAGTCCATATTGATGTAAATAAATGACTGAATAAATAAATAAATGAGGGAGAAGAGACAAACATCCTGCATAAAAGAAATTCTCCCCAAGTTACTTTCAAGGATGGGAAGCCTAACCCCCCACTCCATGTGTGGGCCATGCATAGCATCTTCTCTCCAAAGAATACAGGATGGAAGGAGAGACCAAAATATGTAACTGTGCAGTGCAGAAATGGAATGAACACTTACCTGTCCAGGCAATCAAAGTTAACACAAGCAGTGATAACTCATTTCTTAGCTCAGGCTGCAATAACAAAACACCACATAGACTGGGTGGTTGGAACAATATTCTCACAGTCTTCCAGGTGGTAAGCTCAAGATCAAGGTGCCTGCAGGGTAGGATTCATTCTGGGGCTTCTCCTCTTGTCTTACTGGCCCCTTCCTTTCCCCTTTCTTTGTGTGTGCACAGGAAGAGAGAGCAGGAGAACTCACAGAAGTCCATCAATTCCAATCTGCGTTTGTCTAAATGCATGGATGCTATAGCACAAAGAATGAACTTTAATGTTTACAAATTAGGGAGGGACCTCCTTCATGACCACATCTAATTTGAATGGTTAGATGAGTGTCAAGTGCCAGGTCACAAAGGCACCATCTCCAAATATGACCACGTTGGGGTTTAGGCTCAAAATATGAATTTCAGGAGGTCACAAATATTTGGTACATTATGGTCACTATTGATAGTATTCCCTTGGTGTGATGTGATGAGAATAGCCCTTTGCCTCCACAATCTACTTCCCCAAACTCAGAGCATCAGTCTAGTCATGAGAATAACATATGATGAATCTCAACTGAAAGGCCCCAACGGAGAGAGCTGAGCAGTGCTCCTCAAAACTCCAAGATGATGATAAACAATGAAAACCTGAGACTTATCCAGAGCCAAGAGGACCTAAGGGGACATGACTACAAAATGTTATGTGCTATCCTGGATGATCCTACACAGAAAAAGGACATGAGGTCAAAGCAAAGGAAATCCAGATAAAGAACGAACTTTAGTAATTATAACAAATACACCATATGAATATGATGTATTAACTAAAGGATAAACTGAGTGAGGAGTATCTGTTGATTCTTTGCACTCAATTCACAAATTTCCTATAAACTTTTCCAAAACTGAAACTGTTCTAAAATAAAAGGTTTATTTTTTTTTTAAGAGATAAACAGAAATTCTTACAAAATTATCATCCAGAATAATGGGTGAAATAAAAACTTAGTAGATTCATTGAACAACAATGAAGGCACAGATAAAGAGAATTTATAAAATGGAAAACTGATCAAAAATACACAGAATAAGACATAGTAAAACAGAAGGATGGGAAATATGAAAGTGGGGGGATATATAGAATATACACTGAGCAGGAATCACAAAATGCCCAGAATAGCCAAAGCAAACTTGAACAAGAAGAGAAGAACTGGACCTATCACATGATCTGATTAAAAAACATACCACAAACAGAGCAATACTGCATAAAAAGATACATAACCAAACACTGCCCAAAATAAGTCCGTGGATTTACTGTCAACTGATCTTTGACCAAGGTGCCATGAAGGAGGAAAAAATTAGTCTCTTTTATAAACAATATTAGGAAAATTGCATATACACATGCAGAAGAATAAAATTAGAACTTTATTTCACACCATCCATAAAAATCATCATAAAATGAACTAAAGATGTAAATATAAAACCTGAAACTGGAAATCTAGCAAAATAAATAAAGAAAAAGCTTTTAGGTTGGTTGTTTTGTTTCGTTTTGTTTTGTTTTGTTTTGTTTTTGTACCAGGGTTTAAACTCGGAGGCACTTAATCATTGAACAAAGCCCTTTTTTTGTATTTTATTTAGAGAGAGGGTCTCACTGAGTTGCTTAGGGCCTCACTAAGTTGCTGAAACTGCCTTTGAGCTTGTAATCCTCCTGTTTCAGCCTCCTAAGATGCTGGAATGACAGGCATGCACCTGGTCAGACATAGCTTTTTGATATTTTAGATATGACCTTAAAAACACACAAAAAAATAAAAGCAAAAATGAGACAAAGAGTGTTGCGTAAAGTTAACAAGCTGAGTATTGAAATGGCCTACAGAATGGGAGAAAAATATGTACAAGCCATACATCTGATAAGGGGTTAATATAAAAAATAAGTAACACAAAAACTCAACAGCAAGAAAAGAAACAATCCAATTAAAAAATGGTCACAGTTCTGTTGGGCTTGGGGGCGCACACCTGTAATCCCAGAGGCTCAGGAGGCTGAGGCAGGACTATCACAAGTTCAAAGCCAGAATCAGTAATTGAAAAAGATGAGATGCTGTCTCAAAATTTAAAAAATAAAATAAAATAAACTAGGCTGGGTAAGTGGCTCAGTGGAAAAGTGCCCCTGGGTTCAACAGTACCAAAAACAAAACATGAAACCCTAAGTAGATATGTATCAAAAGAAGATATATGACTGCCATAAGTATATGCAAAATATGTTCAATATCAGTAGCCACCAGGAAAATGCAATCAAAACCATAACGAGGAGCCTCACACCTCACACATAAGAATTAATAATATAGTCTCATTCAAAGTAAAAGATGACAAAAATAATAGGAAAAGATAGAGAAAACCAAAAAACAAAGTCATCATAATATATTAACAACAAATCTCTCAGTAACTGGTCAAATTAACATACAAAATGTTACAGTTTAAAGAGGGAATATTTGATCAACACAATCAGAAAAATTTACCTTGTAGATGGATATTCATAAAACACTAAAAACAGAAATTATAAAATACACATTCTTTTAAAGCACACACAGAAAATTTTGCAAAAAAAAAAAAAGTCGAAAGCTTGCAACATATGGTCTCTAAATATATTTCAGTTCTGCTGTAAATAAATACCAAAAAGACAACCAAAATATGCTGATCCCAAATAAGCAAAGCTTCTGGCTCCCAAACCCAAGGCCAACCCTGAAGAAATTAGAGAGAAAACTATGCAAATTCTTGAGATTAGAAGAGTTGTTTAGATGTGTGACAATTGGGTGGTGTTTTGGGCCAGTGAACAAGAAACCCTGAAAAGTCTGGTACAATGAAACCGAAAAGTTTTGCTCTTGCTTCTCTCTTGCCCTTTCCTTGTACAAACATAGCTTCCCCCTCACCTGCTGTGATTCGGAATTCTGGTTCAAGTGTCCACTGGAGTAAAATAAGGGCATCACTGAAAATGATGCTAGTCAGGAACTGAGAAAAACAGGTGGGGACTAATTTGCCTAGGATATTCATTTTCCCATCCCCTGCCTACAAATCTCCAAAGGTGGTCAACTAAAACTCTAAAAATAATCTCCTCCACGTCCAGTTAATAGGAGTTCTAAACGAAAGAGCTATTTTAATGGAGAGAAGAAAATGGAGATAAATTTCCCAGAAATAAAAGTCCCCAAAATAAAGACTCGGATTGAAAATTCCAAGGATTCCAACAAGAAACATTAAAACAGTCGCCAACTAAACTCATTTTAGTGAAATTTAAGAAAGATAAAGAAAAGTATTTCAAGAATGCATGCAGATTACAGAAGGCTATCTACAAAGGAACAGAAGGTGGATGGACACCAGATTTTCCAACAGTAACACTAAACACAAGAAGACAATGGGCTCACATTTTCCAAGTGTGGAAGGAAAGGCCAAGCTATCATTTTAATACAATAAAAAATACACTGAGAAAGCGTCACAAGCTTTTGACATTAAAACACATAATGGAAATAGTCTTAGATGAATAATTTGGAGGAAGTATCATCGTGATTCTGGTTCTTGATACAGAGCACTGAGACCCTTGGACTCTCCAGAAAGATGAGACTGTCTCTTGCATGCCAATGAGCTGACCGGTGGCTGGAAGACTCTAGATGGCTTCAGGACAGAGGTCAGCCACCCAAAAGATCCAGGAATAATGAAAGGCTTGACACTTTCGATTGCTCAACCCATGGAGGTGACTGGAGGGTGGCAGATAGAAAGCACAGAAGCTTCTCATCCCTTCCCATACAACAAGCTCTATGCATCTCTTTCCTATATCATTTATAACAGATAAACACAAGTAAGTGTTCCCCCGAGTTCTATGAGCCATTCTTGCAAATTAACAAATCCCAGAAGGTGTCTCATTAATTTATAGCAAGTTGGTCGGGCATATAGGTGACAGCATACCTCTTACTACTCATATTTGAAGTGGGGGCAGTCTTGTGGAACTGAGCCCTTAACTTATGGATTTGATATTATCTCTGGCAGATAGTGTCAGAACCGAATTAAATTATAGGACATTGAGTTGGGGTCCAGGGGAGAATTGCTTGATGGGTTGGGGTGAGGGGAGACCTTATATATCTGCTCCCAGAAGTGTTACACTGAGTAACTCTGTCAGAGACTAGGAACAACAATTTGGTTTTTCTTATCTCTAATAATCATTCAAGAAATGCTGAAAACATAGAAAAATTAAAGGTAATTAAATACCTTACTGAAGTGTTTTATTTTAAAATAGATTAATAAAAATAGAGCTAAGATCAAAGTAAGAGAACAATAACATCCATGATAGCCAAAATTAAAATTCTAAATCTTAAAAGGTTATGTAATATGTGAATGGAGTACTATAAAATTTTTAGAAGAGAATGTAGGAGAAATTCTTTGTGTCCCAGGATGAGGTGAAGACTTCTTAGACATAATATCAAAAGCATGAGACATAAAAGGAGAAAACAGACAAATTGCCTCTCATGAAAATTAAAACTTTTGTTCTACAAAAGACTCTATGCAGAGAAAAAAAAAAGAAAAAAAGAAGTCACCAATTAAAAGAAAATATTTGCCAATCATATATTCAACAAGGAATTCACAGCTGAAATCTACAAACAACTTTCTAAACTCAGTAGTAAGAAAACAATTAAATCAGAAAGTGTTATGGGACAGGCTACATGGAGTCCATCTTGCCCTGAGACTCCACATCATGTAAGAAATGCTTCTCCCAGGGAAAGCCTGGCCTCTGTACCCATCTACAATTACTTAGCAGAGCATGCCTGGCAACACAAAATGGCAATTCTTATACAATGTAAAAGTGTTCTCTCTTTGGTTCCCATTTTTCTTGGACAATGAACCCTGTCAGAGATTGATTGTCTAGATGTTGTAACCATTCTTTAACTTATACACAACAAGGGATGTTTTGGCCCACTCTCTTTTCTGCTTTTGATTTTAGATCTCATCACGTTTGTTTATGGTTTTGAACCATAGCAACAGCCATTTATGCTTTGTTATGGTTTGGGACTATAAAAGGTGAGCTCAAACCCTGGAGGGAGGTCAAAGGGTGTAGGCTTGCAGCCTGCCCCTTGGCCCGCCAGCTGGTGGATCCAGATGCCCAACTGGTGAATAAAGTTCCCTGCTTTAAGATCGACTCGGTGATTTATTGCAATCTCACCTTAACAAAAATAGGAAAAATTTTAAGCAGATATTTCACTAAAGAAGATAGAAGAATAGCCAATAAGTACACAAAAACATGTTCAACATTACTAGACATTAGGAAAAAGCAAATGGAAACCTGGTGAGATACCACTACATATCTGTTAGAACAACTAAAATGTAAAAGTGGTGATAATACCAAATGCAAAGGAACTGGCTCTCTTGTATATGGTATATAACCCAGCAATCATATACCTGGTATTTTTCTAGGTCTAGAGAAATGAAAATTGTGTTTACCTGAAAACCTATATAGACAGGGCTCATAACAGATTTATTTACAAAAGCCAAAACTGGGAACACCCCCCATCTCCTTCAATAAATACTTAAACTAATTTTGGTACATCCATACCACGAAATACTAGGCAACAGTAAAACAATGAACTATTGATGCTTTCAACAACGTGGATGGCAGAATGGAAAAGTCAATCTTAAAGGTGATACTCTGTGTGATTGCATCAACATAACATTCTCAAAATGAGAAAACTATATTTATTTATGGAAAATAAATGTGTGATTGCCAAAGGTTAGGTAAAGAGAGGTGGAGTGAGGCAGAGTGTGACTATAAAAGGGGAATACCTTCAGGGTGACAGAAAATTGTGTACCTGGATTGGATGTGGTTATTTAATTGATACATGTGATCAAATGTTATACAATTAAATGCACATATACATCCAAATTTCATGTGTGGAAAAAATTTTAAAAAAAGGCTGGTGAAATCTCAGTGAGTTCTGTCATCTAGTTAATTATATCACATTTTCTGATTTTGATAATGTGCTATGATTATGTAAGATATCACCACTAGGTACACGTGACTTCTTTGTATTAATTTTTGCCACTTCTTGTGAGCCTGAAATTACTTCAAAAATAAAACATTTTTAAAAACCTACATAAGATAAATATGGCAATATTGGCAGTAGAAACCCAGGGAGGGAAGAATGTACTAGATGTCGTGTTTCATTGGTGGAATATGTCTGTATCTATTCAAAATATTTTTAAATATTTGAAAATGTATAACTTAAAAGTATGATAAGCCAAAATATAAATAAGTCAGTAGAACCAAGTCTATCAATAATTACAACAAATGTAAATGGATTAAACACACCAATTGAAATACAAATCTTGTTAAATTGAGCTTTTAAAAATCTTTATATGTTACTTACAAGAGATGCATCTAAAGTATAAAGATAAGGCCAAGATTAAAACCATAAAGAAAAAAAAAGACATATTAGGTATATAAACATCAGGGAAAACCCCAAAATATCTGGCCTAATTAATTTAATATTACATAAAATATACTTTAGCAAAAGCATTATTAGATATGAAAAATATTGTTATCTAATGATTAAAAACATTCATTCCACTGAAAAGGACACAGAAATCAGCTTGAAGGGACTTCCCTCACTGAATAGAGGAACATGAGCATCCAAATAAAGATAAAAATGGATTACAGCACATTAATACAATAGGAAGACATGAGTCCAGGCAAATGAACGAAGGAATAAGAAAGGAAGCCTATTTCCTGTAGTAGAATGCCAAGTAATAAGTTTAGAAGAAATAATAAAAATAGAAAATCCCCTTTTATTAACCACTCCAGATGTGGTGATTTCAGACAGGAGCAGTGAATAGAGGTGAAAATGCTGTTGGGAGGAAGACAGAATCCTTCCCCACAAAGGACTCATCAGTTACAAAGGGGGAAACAGTGAATTTAAGAGAAACCTGGCAGACATCACGACAAGTTAACATCACCAGTGGGTGACATTATTCATCCCAATGAGATGGGCAGAGAACACAGCTTCCTCTCAGAGGTGATCCCACCACACATGAGTGGTCAATGCCTAAAACTTAAAACTTCAGACAGACCACAGGGAGGTCATCCTATATAAGTCCAGTCATTGTGAAAACCATCCAGGACCTGGGGTTGGGGTTGTGGCTCAGCAGTAGAGCGCTCTCCTAGCATATGTGAGGCTCGGGGTTCAATCCTCAGCACCACATAAAAATAAAAAAATAAAATAAAGGTATTGTGTCCAACTAAAACTAAAAAATAAATATTAAAAAAAAACATTCAGGACCTAAAGGACACAGAAATTAAGATTTTTTTTAATGTTAAAACATTTTAACTGCATCCCTAAATAAACCACATAGGCTTTCTCTTCTGAGAAATTTATTTGTGTGTGTGTGTGTGTGTATGTGAATGTGCGTATGTGTGTACACATGCTTTTTAAATATTGAATTACAAAGTGCTTAAGTTCTTATACCAATTTTTGTGACAGTTGGTAATTTTCTTTTTTATTTTCTTTAAGATGTAAATTGACGATTTTTTATTCAATATAATAAAGTTTATCAGTCTTTTTCAGTTCACAGTTTTATGCTTGTTTAAGGTTTAAAAATCTTTATATGTTTCACTTTGTATTTGAAAGCTTTGTTTTGATCAGTTAGGTCTTTGTATTAGACTGTTTTGCATTACTATAACAAAATGTCTGAGTATAACTTCATTAGTAAAGGGTTTCTTTTGGATCATGGTTCTTGATGTCCAATGTTGAGGGGCTACATGGGGGAGGGTGGCAGAATCCTGGTGTAGCAAAGGGCATCACACAGAAAGACACAAGGAGTATGTGTCTTCTGGTATAGCCACCAATATTCAGTCACAGAAGCTCCACCCTAATGACCTCATCTAATCCTATCACTTCCCAAGGGCCTCTCATCTGAACATCACAGTCAGAGGGAGCTACCACTTTCTCAATATCTCACAATGGGGATTCAGTTTAGATACATGAACCCATTGGGGGACTCAGCAAACCATATACAAACCATAGCAAAGTCTTAAATCCACCTGGAGTTGATTTGTTTTAAAACAATTAATTATGAAATGACTTGGAACTTAAAAAAATTCCAAAACAATACAAAGAATTCAAGTGCCCCTTCCCTTAGAGATTCCCCAGCTATTAACCTTTGACTGTTTGTTCCATTGTTGTCTATTTATTTATCACCAGTATAACTATTCCTTTTCTGAATCCTTTAAAGCAAGCAACAGATGTTTCATCATCCCTAAATACTCCAATATGTATCACTCCCAAACAAAGACACAGTCCTGTATAATTAGCATGCAGCCCTCCACTCGGATACAGATACTGGTACAAAACTACTGCCTAATTCACAGACCTCATCCAAGGTTTTCCAACTGTCACAACAATCTCTCTGCCCATTCTGCTCCTGGACCTGTGTGGGAATACAGGTCACATATAGTTGCTAAATTCTCTTCCGACTGTTTCAGTGTGAGTAGGGACTACAGAAATGTTCACTTTGTGATAAATCCACAGGCTGTACATCCTAACCTTGTACATTATTCTGTGTGTATGTTACATTAAAAAATGTTTATTTTTAAGAAGAAAGCTAATTCCTCACATACATTTGAAACACAGCATTTGCTTCAAGAATTCAAATTTCTATGTTAAAATCAGGTTTCTTCAATCAACCATAGATATCAAGCCTAGATGTTTCAACTAATTTTGGAGTCTCACAACTAAAGAGTGAAAAATATCACTTTATCAAGTAGCACATGCAAAGGTACACACAGGCCTTCCAAAGTGGATTTTTAATGTGATCCTTACCAACATATTTCCATAAAAATTTCACTCCCTTCTTAATTTAGATGATTGCTAAAATATAATATAGTTTTCTCAACTGGAAAGGCTATACACATTTACATTCATATTTTGATTAAAGATTTTAATTGAAAGTTTAAAAAAATGAGCAACTGAATTTTTGAGGGAGACATATTGCTAGACCCATCTATTCTAATATTGCAGAGGATTTTTTCTGACCCAGAAGACAGAGATGGAATTTCCTAGTGGCCCTGGCAATTGCTCTTGCAAATAAGTTCAGGGTGATATCTTTGAGATGGCAGTTTCTGGGAAGCCTGTTTGTAATGGATTGATGGACCAAGTTGAGGAATCAACCATATACTTACTTCTCAGCCAAAACTGGGGCTGGTAAAAACCCGAACTGGAGAAAGGAAATTTAGTGCCAACCAGGCTTACAATTAAGCATGGTCTCTTCCTAGTAGCTTTAAAGATAAAGAGTTTTGCATATGTATGCCTTAATTATGCAGACCTACTTTAGGGGGTTCCTTTCCCTCACTTCCACATGCAAGACCAAACAGCACCAAAGTTTGCTTTTTCTTTCTTCCTTCCTTTCTTCCTCTTTTTCTTTGTCGAACAATATATCCATCCACAGAGAAAAGCTCTGGTTCGCGAAATTTTGAAGTTGAAAACAGCCTATGAGATTGCATCAATAGTCCTGTCTTCGTTTTTTTTTTTTTTTTCAGATTAGGTTAACTGCAGCCCTGAGAAGTGTGGGAGACACCAAAGGTCAACTGAATCTTGACCACGGCCTGAGTTTCTCTGTCCTTCACTGGTCTCTGAAATGTGTCTCTCACCTCAAATGTGATATGGGATGAGTTTTTCAAATTGATAAGAGTCCATGTTCTCCATGGCCACCTTTAACTAGGGATATTACCCCAATGCTTCCGAATAGCCAGCCCGAGTTGGCAACCAGGGATGGCTTTAAGCTTTAAAGAAGTCGAAAGAACCAAGTCTGCATGGAGCCTCCACTGCTAACAAAAAAAAAAAAAAAAAAAAAAAAAACACCGTTAGCTTCTGCTTTCAACTATGCATCCCCCAAACCGTTGATGGACAGTACTAACTCTGCTGGTCTCTCACTCCTTCACTTTTACCAAGACCCATATCAGCAAGGGGAGGCTAGGATGCAGGGGAGGTAAGTCAGGAGGGAAAAGCCTGCTCAGGATCCAGCGGCGGCGCGGCGCCATGGCCCCAGCTGCACTACAGAGGACCCCCCCACACACACCCCGCCCTAGGTGTGCGGGGACTGTGCGCAAACGCGGGTCACCTCGGGCGGCAGTTCTCCAGCACCCTGCTTCTCTCAGCTTTACTTAGCTTTTCATTGCTGCTTCCTCCCACACCCCTAAAGACTCAAGTTCAGGGTAACAGAGATGGGCCAGGGAGAATCCCGGGGCATCCCTAGAAAACGTTTTGGAAGATCCCCGGTGGAAGACAAGGTCATTGAAGGCAAAAAAAAAAAAAAAAAAGAAGAAGAAGAAGAAGAAAGAAAAAAAAAAGAAATCTTAAGCCGCCCTAAGTCTCAGCTCCGTAAAGGTCTGAGTACGTTGGGGGAGACTCAGCTCCCAACCAGCGAGGGAAGAGCTGAGCGGGCCAGGAGCGCCAGACCCCGAGGGGAGGGGCAGAAGCAGAGGCCGGGCGGGGCTGCAAAACCCCTGGAGGCCCCACCCCCCGGGCCAACCTCCCGCTCTGCCATTGGAGGAAGTCTGGGGCGGGTCCCAGGGACGCCCCCCTCTCGCCACCAGTCCGCGGCCCGCCCCCTACACGCCCATTTTTTTTTTTTTTTCCCAGCTTTTCCCGGAGCCTTGGAGCAAGCAGGGAAAGGAAACACCGGTGCCACCACGGCGCCCCGGGACGCCGGAAAGGCGAGCCCCCCTGCCGCCCCGCCCGCCGGCCGGTGACATCAGCAGGGGCGGGGCAATGTATCTCCGCGGCTCCACCCCCAGGGCCTGGGCTGCTACCTAGGGGTCTGTGGTTTTCCCCGCACGCGGGAAGCCGCCAACCAGAGCAGGCGCTCGGCTGAACGAAGTGCTGCAATCAGAATCCCTGCGGCTCTCGCGTCAGCCCCTCACCCTTCACAGCCTGTCCCACCGCCCCCCTCTCCTTATTTTGCACCTTTCTCTCCCTTTCTCTGTCTGTGCATCTCCAAATGACTGTGTATGGGGAAGCCAAGATGGGCATGCAAGTGGCACACTGACTGGAGAGACAAATTTCATGCCATATCCCCTTAATCCGTTTGCATTTCTACCTTATTTCATAGCTTGACATTCTCATATGCAAAATGTGGGAGAATCGTTTTCTCCCCCCCCCCCCAGGCTTAAGGGAAAAGTTATTCGATGCCTTCTGTAGTATTTCATCAAAGAAATTAGAATTTTAAGCTTCGGTGAAGGAATTGGGAGTGGGAGACAGCGCAGAAAAAGAAGTAAAAAGAAACCCAAAGCTTAACAGCGTTTAGAAAGGAAATAACTATGTTTCATTCTCGACTGAGTGTGTCTTCTGCAGCATTTTGCACAAATGCAACTGCAGAACCATTTCGTTGCAGATTAAGTAGGCTGCGTCTGCACAGGGTCTGTGCGGGATCTTCAAAAGACAGTGCAGGTGTATATGGGTCCGGGTGTGCGTGTGCTTACGTGATGTACGTGTGTGCGTGTGTGTACGTGTGAGTGGGACCCAACCCCAAGAAACGCATCAAGATCAGAAACAGGAATGCACACTGGCGCTTGCCTTGGAAATTTCCTAAAGCGCTTAGAGTTTGTAAATCACTAGTATCCGAAAAATTGTCAGCAGAGGCTCTCTCTCGGTGCCCTGCCCCACTAAATATAGGTGTCCGCGGTGTCTTGTGAAGCAGCCTTTGGCCCAGGCGGGTCTTGTGAGTGGTGAAATCCACAGAGGGCACGCTGTGTATATTTTGGGGGTCCCACGTGTGTGGCCCAAACCCCTGGGGCCTGGGCGTGTGCGCGCGCTCGCGTGTAGTGTGTGGGGGCGTAGGTGTGTGAGTGTATGCTCGTGCCGGGGGGCCGAGCTGTGTGCTCACGCGCTCCAAGCTGCGCCCAGAGCTCAGCTGCAGGGTTGGAGAAAAAAGAGGGTAGGCAAGTGCTGGGGGGGGGGCGCGGGGGGCGGGAGGCCGATTGGGGGCTTTTGAATTGATGGAGTTGGCTTAGCCGCTTTTCCCTCTCCGGCTTGAGCTCCTTTAAACCTCGCTGCTGCTTCGTAGGAAGGGGGCTGGATTCACTGTAGCTGCTGCAGGAGGGGGAGCAGGTTGAAACAATCGAGTGGGCGCGCCAGGACTCCCCGGCTCCAGGCGGGGAGGGGAGAGGGAGCCCCCATTCTGCGCAGGGAGGGGGCGGGGTTGGAGGGGCCCAGCAAACCCGGAGGAGGCGGGGGCGGTCGCTAGGATGGGGGAAGCGGTCACCCCCAGGAGACAAGATTTCGTTCGGATCGCACATTAATTGGAGATATCTGATTAATTTGAGCTTCTGATGACTATAAATGGCGATTCTCTACCAAGGTGTCTATATTAAAAAAAAAAAATCGTTCCGTGTCATCCCCCACGTCAGGCCTGCTCGTGGGCGTGAGGCTGTACTTCCTCCGCCCCCTCCTAATGGAGTGAACCATTCCCAGCTCTTCCTCCCTCTCTCTCTCTCTCTCTCTCTCTCTCTCTCTCTCTCTCTCGCTCTCTCTCTCTCTCTCTCTCTCTTACTCTCTCTCTTTCTCTCTCCCTCTCTCTCTCTCCACCTCTCTCTCTTTCGGTCTCTTCCTCGCTCCCTCTCTTTCTCTCCTCCCTCTGCCTTCCCCGTGCATAAAGTCTCCGTCGGAACTTGTTGGCAATGCCTATTTTCCAGCTTTCCCCCGCGTTCTCTAAACTAACTATTTAAAGGTCTGCGGTCGCAAATGGTTTGACTAAACGTAGGATGGGACTTAAGTTGAACGGCAGATACATTTCACTGATCCTCGCGGTGCAAATAGGTAAGTGGCCGCCCGGACCCGGCTCTCTCGGCGGGCGGCCGGAGACAACCAGTCCCGGCCAGAGGGGCGGACGCGCGGACCGGCTGGGCCTGCAGCCACCCCGGGGTGCAGAGAAACCTGCAGAACCCCGAGGGGGTGGCGTTGGCTCCCGAGGACTTGGGCGTCCCGGGTTGAATTTTTCTAAAGAAAAAGAGACTCCAAACGTTCTCCAGGAAATTTGTGCGGCCGGCCGGCCGGTGGTTTTTCCAGAGGAGGTCCACCGTCCCCCTCGCCGTTTTCCTCCAAAGCGCCCATCCATTTTTGCTTGCCTATCTGGGGTTAGACCCGGTTCGGTGCGCTCTGGGGCAATGCATCGGTCCCCTGCAATACTGCAAGATACTATTTTTGAAGGGTCGAAAGGTGAATTCAGGAAAAAGATGGCTAGCCAGATAGGACTGGAAAGTTTTATGTGCAGAAAGCGAAGATATTCCTGGGCTCCGCTCAAACTGCTGCATTTAGAACTTTGTCATTCTCCCGCCCCCTCCCCCCATATCCTAGCTGCAGCATTTACACCGGGCACCGCAGACTCGGTTCAGAAGCAAATCGAGAACGACCAGGAACTCTAGATCACATATTTTATTATGCTTACCATTGAGGAGGGTAAACTGAGCAAAATATACGTGAATATACTTTTTGAGACACGTTTGCCTGTTACTTTATCCAACACTGTCTGCATTTTGTACATAGGAAATGGTTAAGAAGTGTTTGCAATATGTCATGTCGGGTGTTTGTTATTTTTGTTTGTTTGGGGTTGATTGTGGACAGATTTATTGAGTCACCATTTTATGTTAAGGAATGTTGAGTTGGTAGTTACACTGCCATGGGGCTTTTTAAAGTTTACATTTTTTTTTCCATCCAGAATGCAGAAAACATTATGGGAGCAGGCATTAGAAAAATTCCTTTTTTGATTCTGGTTCAGAACATTAATTAACATGGCCTAAAAGTGAAAGTGAAGCAGGTTATTAATAGAATGGACAAGAGAAAAAATAGAAACTCTTCAAACGGGTTTTTTTTTTTTTTTGAGATGGAGGGAATTGTTATCTCCTATGAATTCAGGCTGTAGCATTCTTCTTTGCAGACAAATCCTTGCAGTATTTTGGTGGGGGCTGCTTTAGGGAATTGGTTTGGGGCAAGAGAAAGAATACAAAACAATTTTTCTGTATGAGAAATGTGGAGGACACAGGATTTGGGGTTCTCTGGACATTAAAATTGATTCTTTGCAATGGGATTTTATGCACTTAACATGATTTTGAGGGATCTGGTTGTTTGTTTTGTTTTTATTCCCCAAGAACATTATAGGATGTTAGTGTATGTGTATGCAGGATGTTGCTGTTTTCCTTTAATTCTAAGGAATGACTTAATGCTTCCAGTCTGGTTGATTTGAATATTTGACATTAGTTCAAAGAGCTGCAATAAATAAAGAACATTTCTAAAGGCAGCAAATCCCTTAAATGTTGCAAATAATTTGCATGTGGCATTTTGCAATTAGCCGGAGAATTTTCAGGGAACAGGAGAGGTAATTGTTTTTGAGACTGGGGTTTTAATCCGAGAAGGTTTGTGCTGTTTTCTCAGTGGGAAATAACCTTACTTTGAGGATTAAAAAAAAAATTAAAAAGCAGTTGTGCATGAGGGATGTGTTTTGAACACATGACCCTCAGACTGAAAATGACCGCTTGTAGGCTATGGAGTTGAAATTGAACGTATTTTTTTTTCCCCTAATGTCTGCCCTTTCCTGCACCAGAGCCTCAGTCTTTATTAATTCATGCCTGGGAGCTGTCCCAAATCACTGACATTTGGCAAGAAAAGTGGGGGTTGGGGAGGGCGGAGAAGAGGAGAGAGTGGTGAACGAATGAAGATGCGGTGGGAGGAAGTTTGGAATGAATGAGAGGTCGAACGAATGAATGAACGAATGGAAACCGCACAAGACAGGGACGCAAAGGAGGACAGAGAAGGAGCCCGAGTTGCCTGCCCAAACTTGCAGAAACCGGGTTCAGAAAGGACTGCAAAAGGGACAGGGCTGCGACCTACTAGGGTCACCTGCACCTGCAAAATCTGTCCCGTGCACAGGCTCTGGCCTCCTGGTGCAGGCTAGAGCCCAAGGAGTCAAAGTTGCAAAACACAGAAAATTTCACGACTTCTTATTTTACACACGCACACACTCACACATGCGCTGTTTGCAGGGTCTTCTCCATAGCAGCGCCTAGAAAGATAACGTGACAGAACGCTTCCCGCCCCCAGCGAGCCCCAATTCCCGTTTTAAAAATTGTCAGTGCGTCTTAGGGGCCTCTTTTTCAACACCGAATTTTTAGGGGTGGAGGTAAGGGGTGAGGAGAGACCTGGGACAGAGCGGGAGAGTGGTCTGTATTTTGTTTCTTCTCTGCCACGCTGTGCGTAACGTAGAAGAGGATGATGCATAGGGTTGATTCCACTTTGAGTTTTATTATCACAAATATTCATTTGTTCATGAGATACTGTCAGTGTTCCATTTGCTATTATTGTAGTCGCAAGGAAGGGCATTTAATTTTTGTGGAGGTTTCTGAAGGTTTACGCATCTGCCCCAGCTGAGGTCGAAGTTAACCCTGGTCCCTTCCCCAGCGTTTCCCGTTCCGGATTATAAAACGCAAGACCCGCCTCTCTCTTCCTGCAGCAATTTGTACACCGTGAGCTCTCGGAGGTTGCTGTGGGTTCCATCACTTTCCCCCTGGTCTGCGTCTGGCCTAGCGCTCGGGGACAAGAGGATGCGTGGGGGAGTGTGTGCGCGCGGGGGGAGAGGTGCACGGTCCTCCCGGGACACATTCACACGCGAGCGAGCGGCAGCGGCCAGGACACTGCGGAGGAGGCTTGCGCACCGAATCCTGGGAGCTAGAGGCCGAGCCACCCTACATTCTCCCCGCCCCAACCGCGCAGATTTGGGCTTCTCTAGCGCTTTCCTGGAGCCCCAAGTGCTCCTGGCCGCTAGGTATCCAGTCTCAGGCTGGTTTCGTTGGCCTTAGGGTGGAAAGAAATGGCCACCGCAGCGCCCACAGGCCTGGAGCCTGTTTCTGGTCCGGAGCCTCGGGGTTGGGTGGACTTGAGTCCAGGAGCAAGGAACTCTGTGCCGCCCGGGTTTTCTCCTCCTTTTCTCCAGCCGCCCCATCTTGCATCCAGTCCCCCTACCCTCTGACGCAACTTGGAGCTAGAGGCCGCGAGTCCCCAGGAGGCCGCGAGCTGGGCATTCAGCAGCCTGTCTGGGACCTGGAGAGCAAAGGTCTAATTCCGCTGCTGTCCCAAGTGGTGTCGGGCCTTTCCCGGGATGTGAAGGGTGTGTGGGGAGGTGAGTGGCGGACAGAAGCGGTGGAAGGAAGCAGGGAACCCGAGATAGTGTAGGTGACCTGGGGCCACCCGCGCAGACACATCCGTTCCCCGGCCTGGCTTGTGGCCCTGACTGCCGGTACAAATCAATCCCATTGGGTCTTGAGAAATGTAAACTGCCTTTTTCTGTGGGGCAAAAGCGAGTGCATCCCAGGGTCTCTCGCGGAACAGATTCCACGGTAGGCATCGGTTTTATAATGAAACAATCCATTTCGGTGACCTCCAGTGGCTTCCAGAGACTTTATTCATCCATTCATTCTGAGCACCCACCGAGGACTGCGCGCCCAAGGGCTATTGGCGGGAGGTGGCCTCGGTTCGGATGCTTGCCCCCAAGTCCGTCAGCCTTCCTAGGCTAGCCTCGCCCCTGCACTCTGTTGTCCAGACCCCCTTCTCTGTCCTCAGAAATGGAGGATTACACTGCTAGAGACGTGACGGGGCTTGCTGGGGGAGTGTTGGGAGACGAAGGAGGGAGTGAGGAGACAGAGAAATAAAAGAGATGAGGGAGGTGAGAAAAGGGGGGCGATAGAAACAGAAAAAGATACAGAGCGCGATTCAGGAGGGAGCTGGAAGGAATGGACTTTCCTCTCTCCCACTCAACCCACATCCGTTCACCGCACAGACGGTGCGCACCAGAGTCGTGTTGGGTGGATATCGGCCATCCCCAGGCCAAGTCTTTCGGTCACCTTTGACATCGGTGCTTCCCGAGGCTGGGCCATGAGAGACACAGCTCCCTGGGGCAAGGCAGCAAGAAGTCGTCGGGGACGCCCGGGCGGGCCTTGGGGCATCAGGGCAGGGTCAAGGCGCTGCTGACCGGTGTACCCTCCTCCCCCGCAGCGTACCTGGTGCAGGCCGTGAGAGCAGCGGGCAAGTGCGATGCGGTCTTTAAGGGCTTTTCGGACTGTTTGCTCAAGCTGGGCGACAGTATGGCCAACTACCCGCAGGGCTTGGACGACAAGACGAACATCAAGACCGTGTGCACGTAAGTGTCCTCTCTGGTCCGCTGGGGTTCTCTTCTGGGGGCGCTGCTGAGGTCAGAGTGCCGCGCCTCCCCGCCTGAGCTCAGCGTACAGTGCCAGAATAAATCTGCGCACTCTCGCCTTCTGACTCTCACCCCCAGGCCCAGGCCTACGGACAAGCCCTCTGGTCCCTAGGCCCAGTCCTCTGGTTTAGGAAACTCCAGAGCCTGGGGTGGACTACAGAGAAAGAACCCCCACAGCGGCCTGATCCCAGCAGCTTCACGGGCTCACAATGAGGTGCATGCACTCAGTCCACCTGAGAGAAGGCCTGGGGCAAGGAACCCTGCTACCAGTTCCTCATTCCGCAGAATCTCTGCTTTGAGGCAAACTTTAATTATTACCTCTCTCAAGGATAAGTGACCTGCTGAATACCCTGAACAGTTGGTTTGGGTTTGAGGACCTTTGGGGGGTAATTCTAGATTTACCTAGAGGCTATAATCACTGGCCTATTATCTCCACTTTCAGTGATATATGGCCCTTTCAAAACACACCAAGAAAATGCAGCACAAGCAAGGAGGCCCTGGCTTCCAGTTTCTGGGAGAAGGGCTGAAATAATATTTTATTGTGTAGCAATGTCTGGTGACTGTGCTAAGTTTGTAGTCCTTTCCTAAGCTAGAGGTAGCCATCCTCCATGCTTTTCCAACCCCTTCCCCTATCTGCACTGTCTCCTCAGATTGCTGAAGGCGCGGGCCCAAAGGAAGGGGAGAGAGACTTCATGGCCAGGCCCAGCGGTGTTTTCTCAGAGATTAGCTAGAAAGTCTGCTCCCACTAGCAAATGAGGTAACCAGCACAGCTCTGTTGCAGCGGACCTGGGACATTAGAAATTTGCTGCAGACCTTAGAAATTTCCCCAACCTCTGCAACAGACACTGCCTTTATTTTTTTCAAAAACAGCTGCTTTCTGCCACCTCTATAATGACCCTTCTGATAAAGTCAAGGCAAGAGGTATCCCTTATTCCCAGACGTTGAAATGACCATTTTCCAGGCTTTTCTTTTTATACTGTGAAGAAGTCTTCTCTCCTTAACTGGGAAGAGTTTATTTCAATTACAACTGAATGAAGGTCAATCATGCTACATACTTCCCTGAATACCCTATTACCCACCTGGAGCCATAGCAGCTAAGTGGCTGGTACCTTCTTATCAGAGTAGGAACAAATACTTAATTCCAAATGTCTGGTTAAAAGTAAGAATGTACCTCCTAAGGCATGCCAAGGTTACATATAAAGGAATTACCAAAGCCTCTGCCATTTTCTGGAACTTTCAAGCTATTTAAATATTTTAGCAGGACTTTGGTCCTGGAAAACCTGGAGTGAGAAGGCCCCTCCCTGAGGTTGCAGGCCATAGTTGGGCCCAGGCCTCATTCACTTGGTGGTGCTAATTGTTCAACAGGATAAAGTGCACCTCTCCCAGCCCCCAAGTGAATATTTTTTTTTTTCTCTAGGAGTGTCCCTCTTCTAGGAAGGCCCTATCCCCATCTTGGGGTACATAAAGAAAGCAGTAATTTAGAAATCCTTTGGGAGGTGCAATTACACAGGAGCTCCGCAGGAGAGCTGTCCCTGGGCTTCTTGGTGTGCCAAAATCTTGCTATGTATTGCAATCCTGAAAGTCCTACACACTGCCCTCCTTAGTCCTCATAAACTAGAGACTCAACAGGGGTCATGAGAAGACAGTCTGAACCAAGGCAACCCAACAAACATTTATAACTTCCCTATTAGCCAGAAGATGGGGTGGGAGTGCAAATAAGGATAAATCAAACACTATGGTTGCCTTCAACATGCTTACCGTCCAGGCGGGCCACAGAAGAGGGAGAGAGGAGTACATATAACCCAACTGCCTGGAGGGCTGCTGCTGTTTTCTCTGACTCCCAGGGCCAGGGTGAAGTGGGAGCCAGCCTGGAGTTACCGAGACACACAGATCGACCCAGCTCCGAAAGGAGACAGCGCCCCAGGAATCGATCACAGCTTGGGATTATATTTAGTTTCGGGATCTATTTTGGGTTTTCAGAAGAAAGGGGGACAATAAAAAAAAGAAAAAAAAAAAAAGAAAAAAAAGACAGGTTGGATGAAGGTTGTGGGGGCGGGGCTAGGAGCCCAGCCCAGCCTGGGAGGAGGAAGTGCTGTTAAAAGCTCGGCTGCCAGAAATGACCGGAAGGGGAGGACGAAGAGCCGGGTCCTAGAAGGCTGGCAACGGTGGGCCTTACACTCCGAAGGCGGTGGGGGCGAGGACCTCTGGGGTCTCAGCCCACCTGAAAGACTGGAAGAGGAAGCATGCAGCGCGCAGGCCTGGGGCGCTGGGGGTTGCCAAAGCGGGAGAAGGCCCTGGAGCGGGCGCCAGGTGCCAGGCACTACCACTCACCGACCTGGGCAGGGCAGAGGCAGGCAGGAGTCTCTGGATGGAATCTGAGCCGCGGGACTGGGGAGGGCCAGGCGGGAGGGCCTCGGAGGACCGAAGCAAGTGGAGAGGCAGAGAAAGAGGAAGTAGGGGGACCGAAGAGAAGAAAAATGGAGGGAAGGGGAAACCGAAGAGAGGGAAAATGAGGAGAAACGGGAAACAAAAGGCGGAGATGGGGGTGGGAGTGGGAGAGATGGAGGGCGAAGGCGAGAGTACCGCAGCGAGGAGGAGGGAGACAGAAGGGGCGAGGGGGAGGAGAATGTGAGAAGCCAAGAGGGGAGGGCCGTACCCGAGCAAGTAACCCATCTTGCAAGCTAAGAGGCATTAATGGGCGGCAGCTTGCAAGGCTTAGCACTGTTTTCCCAGCCTTCCCCAAGGAGGGCGAGCAATCTGTTGGCGAAGGCCGAGGTGTGCCAGCGCAGTTGCAGCGGGTGCAACCCGGCTGCCGAATCCGCCACAGGCGAGCTAGAGGGGGAGCCACCTAGGTGAAGGGGCGCCCGAGCCGCTTTGACAGCGCTTCTGGCATGGGCCGAGGTCCGACGACGAGTCGCGACCTGGCGCAGCCCTAGAGCCAGGGCTGCTGCGGCGAGCAGGTAGGAAGGGGCGCGCACTGGCAGATGGGCGAGGAGGCCGTGAGAGGGGGAGTCTCCGGGGCGCGGGTCCAGGGTCCTCCCCGCACCCCCAAATGATCCTGCTTCTTCTGTTTTGTTCTGTTCCTCGCCAGATACTGGGAGGATTTCCACAGCTGCACGGTCACAGCCCTGACGGATTGCCAGGAAGGGGCGAAAGATATGTGGGATAAACTGAGAAAAGAATCCAAAAACCTCAACATCCAAGGCAGCTTATTCGAACTCTGCGGCAGCGGCAACGGGGCGGCGGGGCCCCTGCTCCCGACGCTCCCAGTTCTCCTGGTGTCTCTCTCGGCAGCTTTAGCGACCTGGCTCTCCTTCTAAGCCAGCTCCCCTCCGCGCCCACCCACACTCACTCCATGCTCCCGGAAATCGAGAGGAAGATCCATTCGTTCTTTGGGGACGTTGTGATTCTCTGTGATGCTGAAAAAAAAACACTCATAATAGGATTGTGGGAAATCCTGATTCTCTTTTTTTGTTTTTTCTAATTTCGTTTGATTTCTTGTGTTTTAATTTGCCAAATGTTACCAATCAGTGAGCGAGCAAGCACAGCCAAAATCGGACCTCAGCTTTAGTCCGTCTTCACACAAAAATATGAAAACGGCAACTCACCCCCATTTTATTTTTAATTTTTAATTTTTCTTTTTTTTGGCAAAAGAATCTCAGGAACGGCCCTGGGCCACCTACTATATTAATCATGTAAATCACATGAAAAATGATGGGCTCCTCCTAATAGGAAAGCGAGGAGAGGAGAAGGCCAGGGGAATGAATTCAAGAGAGATGTCCACGTGGGAAGCATATGGTGAATAATTCACGCTCACGTCTTTCTTCCACAGTATCTTGTTTTGATCATTTCCACTGCACATTTCTCCTCCAGAAAGCAAAATGACAGATTATTGGCTTTAGGTTTTTTATGGGTAGGAGGGAGAGAGGAAGGGGTTGTGGCAACTCTGGCATCATGGTAAAAGGTGTGAGAAGCAATGCTGCTAAGGTCACTGAGGGGTTAGCTTTACCTGCTGTTGTTGATGCATCTTTCAAATCCACTGCCTTTGTTTTCCCTCCTCTCTCGTTTTAGCTGTTACACATACAGTAATACCTGAATATCCAGTGGTATAGATCACAAGGGGGGGATGTTAAATGTTAATCTAAAATATAGTTAAAAAAAAGATTTTGACATAAAAGAGCCTTGATTTTAAAAAAAGAGAGAGATGTAATTTAAAAAGTTTATTATAAATTAAATTCAGCAAAAAAAGATTTGCTACAAAGTATAGAGAAGTATAAAATAAAAGTTATTGTTTGAAATGGGGGTGTCACTTTGTTTCCTCCACCAAGTTCTCTGGGTACCTCAAGGGACATACAAAGCCGGGGTGATCAATTAACTCACGTGTTCACAAAGTCACTGGATAACCTGAAGGCTTCAAGCAGATGCTCCTTAGCTAGGACTCCTTGCCACGACCCCCAAATTTCTCATTCTTGAAAGGGGGGGGGAGGGAAATTGTTTTAAAATGTATTCATTCAAAAGCAGAGGTCCCTTCTAGGTGCGGAGTGCAGAAACTGGGCTTGCGCGTCCGGGGGAAAGGCGCTGGCAATGCCAAGTGGCCAGCCAGCTGCCCCCACCTCAGGTGGGTCTGAGCCCTAACCACGATCCTTCCAGGCCGGTCCCTAACCACGATTCGCCTCTTCCTCTGCGGTGGCCAGAGGCAGCTTGCGAAGGAACCGCCATTAAGGGTTCCAGCCGAGGGGCAGAGACTGTTCCCTGGCAGGGATCAGGTGAATCCTTTCATAATTAATAAGGCAGCTCAGTTGAAATGGCGAGGAGACGGGCCCTATTGATCCGGCAGTCGAGATGCTTCCACTTTTTCCTATTTATAGGCCCCTCATGGCCTTACGAAGAAGTAAACATTCCAGAGTAAACAAGAACCGAGGAGACCCAGGTCTGGGGTCCGCGCGGGCAGAGCGTAGGTTGGGGGAGGGACAACTGCACGCAGGTCTCTGGGTTCATTGAAATCGGAATCTGATTTCTTGATGAAAGTAGAGGGGAGGGGGGGCTGCGTGGGGCGGGGGCGGGGGGCGTGCAGGGAGGATGAAGGGAGAGCTTGGCGGCTCAGCAGGTTCCCGCCCGGCGGAGCCCGCAGCCCGCCGCAGGGAGGGTGAGCCTGGGCTCTGAAATGCAATGTGTAAACAATCGCTAGTGTAACAGTTCATAAATCAACCCCAGTGGGTCGCAGCCCAATCTGCATCCCCCCCACGATTGAATTCCAGCAACACATGCGTCCCTGCGCCCCGAGCCATGCAAGCTGCACGGATTCTTAATGGCAGCATCTATTACGGCCTCCCGTTCACGCACGCGCTGCGCGGGGGCCACTCCCGGGAATAGTTTTACGCGCTACCTCTCTGCCAGCTCCCTCCTGGGTCGATCCCCTGTTCTTAGGCAAAACCAAAGGAGATCCTCTGCGCTGCCGCCTGCGTGGGGCAGTCACTCAACCCCAAAGGCTCCTTGTTTGGAAAACAGTTGGGTTTTGTTCGTTTCGTTTCAATGTATATAAACAGAATCATACTAACCTGAGTTCAACCCCTGGAATTCAAATTAAGTGGTTGGGAGCCTGTTTTAAATATAAATCTATTCAACGAAGGGGAGGGGAAAGGGGGAGAAAGAGGGGAAGTCTTCTCTGATCCTTTTTTTGCCATAATAGTTTTGTTTTCTATTTGCAAATCGTTATCTTTTCCTGGGCAACCTGTGCGCACCACTGAGCCCGTTGCTTGCTGAAATAAACGGTTTTGTGGGGAAGTGAGAGCCGGGTGACTCGAGGAGACGCCCATCCTCTCGCAGAAAGCTTCCCACCTAGAAATCAATTTCCTAGAAGAGCTGGAGAAAGCCAGACTAATGGAGGGACAGAAGGTACCACGGGGCGGGGAGGGGGGATGCGAGCTAGGGCGGCTCCTTTGCTCTCCCAACAGGGGTGTTCTCCAGGTTGGATGCCCTAGAAGAAGAGCGCTCCAATGCCCAGTTCTTCCACGCCCCCAGCCCACCCATCCCAGTCGTCTGAGGAACCTCGAAAGCTTAGTGCCTTGTTTGGGGGCTGCCTTGCTCTGTTCAAGGCCCAGGCTCACGTGAGCGCTTGGAGAGAGCTCCAGGAATGCAGGGAGAGTCTCAAAAGCACCAGCTTCTGTGTCTGGTTCATTAGAGAAAGTTCCTTCTCTGGGTGATTGTTGAGATTATTATCGTGCCGTCTTCGACTATAATTTGCTGTGTAATCATGATGACATCTCCATATGCTAGTTGACGTGATTGTTCTTAGGCAGCAACACGGTGAGCTTTGTTGCCAGTTCTGGGAGGTGATACTAACCAGATATGTCCCATCTTGGAGTTGGGCTGGGAAGTGGGCGTCCAGCCCAGAGGGCCTCCTCACACCAACCTCCGCCTGGCGCCAAGCGTGGGAGCACCCTCTCCAGCCATCTGCACCTCCCATCCTCCCATGGCTCTCCACCTGGCCCGCTCGCTGGCTCTGGCTTCGCGCTCTGGAGGAGCTGTTGGGACTGGGGAAGGACCGCTTTCATTGAAGTTAAGGACCGCTTTCATTGAAGTGTGTGATGATCTCAGTTGTGAAAATACAGAGAGGTCAGTTCCAAGTCCCAGCTTCATCGTAGGAACCCCAAAGACAGTAGGAGCGGGGAGGATGATTAAAGGGAAGGAGACAGCAAGTGAAAGCCAAGGCCAAGGGCACGGGAAACAGGAGACCACGGGAAAGACTGGGGAAACAGACCCCAGAAGTAGAGTTAGCAGAGGAGGGAGCCCAAGGCCATCAAGAGAAACACAGAGATGATACAGAAACTCAAAGTTGGAAAGAATAGAGCCCTGGAGGAGAAATAAGGGACTTATTTTCATTCAGGACTCTTCAGAGGAGCCAGTGACCTCAAGCTCAAGGGCACTTCCCCACGCCCCGCCCCATGCACCCCAACACACACACACACACACACACACACACACACACATTTCCTTTCTGCAGCTAGGAGCCCCCCCCCCCCCCCCCCCCCCCCCCGCAGGCCAAGGCCACATGACCCGTGGTGCCTTTGTCCTGGGTGAGCCAGCACCAGCACTAGCAGGAGCAACAGCAGGAAGCCTGCTGCTCTTGCCCAGAGCCTCAGGACATCCCGTGATCCAGGCAGAAATGGATCCAGGAATTTCCCTTTGGGAATTTTCTCTCAAATCCGAGTAGAGTCCTTTCTGTAAGGGTCTTCCCTGTTCTCTCAGCCCTCCTCCACCAGCTCCTGTCGCCCAGTTTGTCTTTGGTGACTCCCTACTGCCTTAGCCCATGGACCCCCAGGGAAAGACCACTGCCCCACTTTTCCTTCCTCCAGAGCACCTACCAAAGGAAATCCCAGGTGCTGATCTGCATCCCTCCACCTCTTGGCCCTGAAAACAAAGTGGTGGGGGTAGATGGAAGGAAGGGAGAAGTGAGTGGAGGCCAACTTGTAGGGGCTCAGAAGAGACCCTGCATTTACCCCTCTGTCCCCTCCCCCAGTCTCTGCAACTGCTGAGGCCGGGAAGCCCAGGAACTTGGGAATGCTGCAGCTTGTGTCTCACATACCTGCATACCTTCCCCAAAGAGAACAGCACCCAGAAGCCCCACAGGGGCCCTTTCCTAAGGTCAAGGGCTGGGGAGCTTCAGACCCAAATCCATGGCTCAGATGAGGAAATCCCGGCCCAGCTCTGCCCAGCCAGGTCAGACTCCCACACGCTGCACCACCCACCTAAGAGAGGGCTCTTTCTCCCCTCTTACTGCCAACCACCCCAGAGTGGGGGTGGGGAGAATGTAGCATTCAGTTCAGATTTGGACCATGGAAGGATGTCACCTTTAGTGTGGCCTCCCAAAGCCAAAAGGCAGGCTCTGTCCTGTTCTGTGACCTTCCCCCACAGTGCCTTAGACAAGGACTGCCCCCAGACCACTCCATCCCAATGGGCTCCTGGTCTGCAGTCCTCTCATTCACCTCCCCAACCCAAGTCCGTGGGTTCTCCCAGCACTGGATTCCTCCTGTAGTTCTGCTGTGGCTTCTCTCATACTCCTTTAGTACCACTGTTCATATTATATTCATCTTCCCCAGGTTACAAATAAAACATAAGGTTTTATAACCATTGAAGCAATTCAAAGATACATGGGGGGGGGTTGATCCTCCTCCACTAACAGATGTTAATAGGTGGATGTGTATTCTTCTACACCTCCCCCCAGGTGTGTGTAAACATATATTGACATATACCTATGGGAGGTGGCTCTACATATATTTTGTCATAAATATTCCTGTTCAAACACTATTCTGTACCACTCTGTACTCGTTTTTTTTTTTTTTTCTTCAATAGAATAGAGATTCTCAAAGTTGGATTCTTGGACAGAACCTATATGTATGTGTGCTTGAATTTAAAAAGATGTTGAATTACTTTCCCAAAGAATCTAGAGAGTCCATTTCCCTACACCCTCATCAACATTGATAACAATGTTGTTGTTGTTGTTGTTGTTGCTTTTAATCGACCCAGCAGGTAACTTTGTCACTTTCTGGAAGGCCAGCCATTCCTGAGACTCACATTGGATTCTGATGGCCACCAAGGTATCCTCCTGAACATGCAGGAAAGGTCTGGCTAGACTTTGAGTCCTCCTCCCCAGAGCAGTGGCCAGGGCCCCACAATTAGTGACTTTTTTAAAAAATACTTTTCTCTTTTTAGTTGTCAAAGAAACTTTATTTATTTACATGTGTCAAGTGCTCCACCACGGAGCCACAACCCCAGCCCAATCAGTGACTTTTATTCAAAGGCAGAAATAGTTCTCCTGGAACCATCACTAATCTGACATTGCTGACATGGATGTGGGAGCTTAGGGCTTGTGAGTGAAGGCTGGTGAGGTAGGGCTCAGTGAAGCTCGCCAGCATGCCAGCTCCATGGGTCCATGCTGAGGCTGCGATCCCCTGGCCTATCTGCAGAGGAGGGCAAGCGATGGAAGGAGGCATTACAGGAAAAGAAAACAGCAGCCTAGAGCAGTAACTGCTGGATCTTTCTTTTCCTTAATCAATAAGAATAAGAAGCTTCTACAGGCAAGATCCAAGCAAGGGTGAGCAGCCAGGATTGAACCATCTCTGGGGGATTCAGTGAACAGAGATCCAGATCACACTCCCTCTCCGCTCTCTTTCCACCCCAATTACTCTTCCTATCATCAACCACAAAATAATAACAATAAATTTGCTTCCAGTGAGCACTTACAACATGCTAGGTATTTGCTAAAACTCTGCAAATACTATCCCCTTGTGTTGGCAACCTCTATAAGGATTGTATTATTCCCCACTTTGCAGATGAGAAACTGAATTTTAGAGAAAGGATAGTAACTTGCCCAAGATCAGCAGGAGGCAAGAAAGAGAGTTGAAATTGGAGTGCAAATGTGTTTCAAGAATCTGTTCTGAGATGTCACTTCCCTTTGCTTGTTCTGTTACTATTTTGAGCCCAAACAGAGCTGACACAAGTAAAAAGACAACATCCATAAAGAAATTTAAATCCTGTGATAGGCAGAATAAAGACCTTACAAAGATATTTGTGTCCTATTTAATCCCTGGAAACTGTAAACATAAAAATAATTAATTTTTTTTAAATAATGCAGAAGGAATTAGGCTGCTTATCCACTGAGTATAAAATAGGGATATATTCTGGATTGTTCCTGGGGGAAAAGAAGCACAGTGGTTCTTAAAAGTGGAAAATGGAGACAGAGGAGGTCAGAGTCACGTGATGACCACCCAGCATTGTTGACTTTGAGGTTGGAGGAAAGTCGATACCAGTCAAGGAATTTGGGCAGCCTCCAGAGACTGGAAAAGGAGTCTTCAAAAAAGAATATGGCCCAGTGATTTTTTATCCCAGTGAAACCAATGGTTAGATTTCTGACCTACAGAATAGACAGTGAGATAGCCAAAGTATTGTGTAAACCACCATGTTTGTGATTATCTGTTCCGTCTGTGAATAGAAAACTAATACAAGTCCCAACCTGCATTGTAGCAGAGGGAGAGAATACATTATATCCAGAGAAGACATGACATTTAGGAGTGGACGTGCTGGGGGGGGGTTCTCTGTTTGTGTGTGTACTGGGGTAAGGTGGAGGCTTCATTTCAGCTGGGGGGGGGAATAGGGAGGGTGATATGTACAGAGAAAGAGGACATTATGGGATAAATTTCTAAGGAAAAAAAATTGTGTTGTTGTCTCCCAATGTCTTCACATAGGACCTTTTTCATTCCGTGGTCTCCAGTAATTTAATAGACATTCCGGTAAGTTCTTTGGTTCCGTAACAGTTACAGGCCTGCCCAGATATGAAAAGTTCATCACTTCAGTGATCGATGGCTTGATGATACATTCATGAAATCCATCAGCAGGTAGTTATTCTCTGGATAAATCACCGTGACTAATGTTAGCTACCCACCTTATCATCTGGACAAATCCTAGGCCGGATTGATTTCAACGGCAGTGGCATTTCCAACTTTGTACATGACAAAGAGCACAGAAGGAGGTGGGTCCTACCTCCATGGACTATCTGAAATGAATCACTTGCTGTGGCTGCCACAAGAAGGAAGAAGTGCAGCAAAGATCAAATCCAGATAGACCACAGGCGCTACTGCCTTCCACATCAAACTCCTTACAGTCATCCAAACCCAGTAAAGAGGGGAGGGGGTAAGGGCCTCTTTGTCCATCCTGGGTTAACCAGGCCACAGATGGTTGGGGGTACATTACTGTGTCACTGGGGAAGTCTCTCCGTGAACAGGTGCCGGGCCGGGGTGATTGATTCCAGCCAGTCACTGACCCAGACACCTGGGCCTGCTGCCGTCTTTCCCTTTCCTTGGAACCATCCGTAAACCTCGGCGAGTGACTGTGAAAAATGGCTGTGGGACCCTCGCAGTCCTCTGGTCACCCTGTCTGACTGTCGCCTGAAGTGCAGTGAATTGTGATCTCCCTTAAGCAGAGAGAGAGAAATCCCAAGCAAAGTGGTCCATTTAACTCCCGTCAAACACAAATTCTTCAAAATAGGCAACTTGGAAGGGGACCCAGAGCGTCAGAGCCCCTGAGAAGTCCATCTATCAACCCTAGGCTGGAGCTGTGCTGAGGGTGTCTGTGCACCAGCCCCAGCGCCCCGGATGTCAGAGCTGCTAAATGAAGTGTGCACAGCTTCTACCTTTACACAGAAGCCTTTGGGCAGTGTGTGTGTGTGTGTGTGTGTGTGTGTGTGTGTGTGTGTGGTGGTGGTGCTGGGGATTGAACCCCAGGGCCTGGTGCATGCCAGGCAAGCACTCTACCAACTGAGCTAGAGCCCCAGCCCAAGCAGTGTGTTTTCTTGAGAAACCATTCTTAGCCTTTGATTTTTGCACTATTTTCTGCTCTTTTGAACAGAATGGGGGTCAAATTGTATTTCTGCCATTGGTTTCTTTATAGCATTTGCTGATATTTTTTTTTTCCTATTTCTGAGTAGCCCTTGGACACTTTTACAGTTATCAGAGAAACACGGCTTGGTCTTCAAATCTTCTTTCAGGAGTCTCTATAAATTCAAGTCCAAAATGTACTTGTGGATCCCTTCTTACACAGATTTAGCTAACTCTATATTCTCTAACTCATGTACTTCCTAGTACATGTAGAGATGTACACAGAACTATGGGCACATACACATGCACACGTGTGCCCTTACAACTTTGAACTCGTGTCCTCCATTTGGTTTTTGGATCTTGCCTTTTGGATCTTGCTCAATTGTCTTTAGCATTTTTTGTTTTATACCCCACATGTTCCTCCCCTTCAGCTTATAAACATATTGAAATCTCTTCTCTTGCAGCCTGAAAGAAAACTCCCTTCCCTGTCTAGGTTGGCTTTCCAACACTGTGACAAAATACCTGAGACAAACAACCTAAAAAGGGAGAAGATTTATTTTGATTCACAATTTCAGAGGTTTCCGTCCATCGTCACTTAGCCCCATCACTTTGGGCCTGTGGCAGCACAGTATATTATGGCAGGAGCACATGACAGAGGAGGTCTAGTCACCTGACGGTGGCTGGAAAGTGAAAAAGAGATGGAGGGGCAGGTTCCCAATATCCTCTTCCAGGGCACAACCTCAGGAACCTAACTTCCTCCCACGAGGCCCGATCTACTGAAAGTTCCACTAGTTTCCAATAGCAACACAGGCTGACTACTAAGCCTTCGGCATAAGAGCCTTTGGGGACATTTAACATGCAAACCATAATGATGTCCACCCTATTCTGTGCTCATCCATTTTTCTGTCATGATCCCCAAAAGGGTGCCTCACCCAAGGCAGATGCTCTGTAAATATAGGAAGAATAGGAGCTGGGGGGCATACCTCAGTGGGAAGGCATGTGCTTAGCATGTGCAAGGCCCTGGGTTCAATCCACAGCCACAAAATAAAATGTGCATGTGTGTATGTGCATCTGCATTCTTCATTTATATGTGCGTCTATATTTAGATGTGAAGAATACATGAGTGAAAGTATGAGAAAGTGAAAGCACATAGGTAATAGAGATTTGAAATATTCCTTATTCAATAAACATCTTTTATAGAGACATGGTGCTAAGCATTGTGGGAGATCCCAAGACTCGTGAAAGATAGTCTCTGACTTCAATGACCTTATAGTGTGTGTGTGTATATTTCATATATTGAAGAATATATAGGAATATATGAAGAAAAATAGAGATATGAAGAATGCATGAATCCTTGCCTTCTCTCTTAGTTCATTTCTGTTGCTAATAACACAATATCATAGACTGGGTGAACTCTAGAGAAAAGAGGTTTATTGTGGCTCAAGGCTCTTGTCCAAGATTGAGGGGCTGCATCTTGAAATGGTTGTGATGACAGAGTACTAAGGGGGTTCAGATCATCACATAGAAAGAGACAGGGATAATGTGAGACCTAACCAAACCGGCCTTTCTAGAAGACTCACTCTTGAGATAGCCCATTAATATATGAGTCCATTAATCCCATGAATGAATGAATCCGTTCATGAGGGCAGGGCACTAGTCACCCCTTAAAAGTCCCACCTCTTGATGTCATGTCTCAATGTCAGTTTCCGAGGGGACAAACCATGTTCCAACTGTGGCTCTTCTTTACAGGCGTCCCCAGGTGTGCTCCAGGGCCAGGTCCTTCTCTGCCAGCTGCAGACACTCTGCCCTCATTGGCCTCCCCCTTCTTTCTCATTGGTATTTTACCCTTCAAAACTATCTTTGCAGTGTTGCCAAGGGTCCACAAATTAGAAACTGGAGGCAACCCAAGAGGGAAAATTAAAAGGCTCCCCGGGAGCTGGGGATGTGGCTCAAGCGGTAGTGCGCTCGCCTGGCATGCGCAGGGCGCTGGGTTCGATCCTCAGCACCACATACAAATAAAATCAAGATGTTGTGTCCACCGAAAACTGAAAAATAAATATTAAAAAATTCTCTCTCTCTTAAAAAAAAAATTAAAAGGCTCCCTGCCTGATCCTACCTGCCTTCTTCTCTTACCTCACCTGCCAGACCTTTCTCTGCCTTGGATGTCCCAAGATTATTCAGTCTCAATGCCTTTATGTTCTTGATTTCCTCTGCTTCTCCTCAAACATCTTTGCCTGGGAGATTCCTTCTTGTCATTTAGTTTCAACTTCAACATCACCTCTTCAGAGACACCTTCTCTGACCTTTCATTGTAGAGTGACAACTCCCCACCCCTTGAGTGCTCCCCAACGAACAGGTGTTATCACATTACCTGGTTTTGTTTCATTTCCAGCATGTAACATTTACACAATTGAAGAAAGAAAAAAATCACTGGTTAACATTGTTGTGTTCTCTAGGTTTTGGTGCCTTGGGCAAAGCTGTGGCCCAGGCCTTGTAAGAACAGGCACTTTTCATGTGGTTCTTTGGGTCCTGAAAACCCTCATCTCTCTCCGGACCTTTCCCCTGTCTCTTGCCTGAATTTTTACCTAAGCAATCCAGGTTTTCTCTCCACCACTCAGCTCATACCTTGGTCCCTCTTGGATTTAACAGTAAACAGTAATGGAAAATTTGTTCCTGGACCCCCCAGTGAATGTCTGGAACAACAGAAAGTATTCAACTCTATACATACTATATTCCTATACATATAATTCAATGATAAATTCAAGGACCTTTTCACTTAAAGGAGGCACTTTACTGTTTCTTTATTGTATTCAAATTTCCAGTATCATAATTATCGCACTTTGGGGCCATTTATAAGTAAAATCAATGTTACTTGAACACAAGTACCATGATACCATGGCAAGTGACCTAATCAACAAGATGGCTAGTAAGTAACTAATGGGAGGATAGCATATATAGTGTGGATACACTCGTCAGAGGGATGATTATGTCCCAGGAATAATGGAGCAGGATGGCAAGATATTTGATCATGCTACTCAGGATGGCATGCCATTTAAAACTCAAGAATTGCTTATTTCTGGAATTTTCCATTTAATATTTTTGAATTGGGGCATACCCACATGTAACTTAAACCATGGAAAGCAAAACTGAGGATGAGGGGAGACTACCTCCACTAAGTAGCAAATGCTGGGTCCCCTCCAGAGGACTCAGTATCCTACACAGGCAGCCTCTACAGGTGTGGTAATTCTGGGGGAAGCTGGTGGTAGGGCCAAAGGTACCTGTCTGATCACCACAAGGGTCTGCTGACTGCCCCAAGCCACTGTCAACCAGCCTCAGAAACTGATGTCCCATTACAGTAGAATAGTCCAGATAGCATTCAAATCAAATCCCCATGGGCTCAAAGCCCCTGCCTAGCTGTCATCTGTACAAAGACAGACAACTGTCAAGGATAAGGTGATATTTACTACACGTTAATATTCACACGTGGGAAACCCTACCATCTTAGAAAGTACTAAGATGGTTATTTTTAAACAAATTTCATTCCAATGAGTGATCTTATTTTTGCTGTAATATGGCATAATATAGGTATCAAACTGCTACTTTGCTAAGTAAAATCAAATCCTGACTCTTCAGGGTTGGAAATAGAGAATATCCATATGAAGGGGACCCCCATTCCTTTCCCCCCATGATCTGTTGCAGGAGATTCACCATATTTCAAAAGACTATCCTGGCGAGGCTCCTCTCTGGGAATTGTCTCTACCACTGCCAGGAGACCTGGAGGGGGGTGGTACTATCTCCCTGTGATTCCCTGGCCCCCTGGAGCCAACAACCCTGGCTGCACACTTCCCAATCTCTTGGGAGAATATTTTGTTTTTTGTTTTTCAAACACAGGTGAGCCTGGCCGGAGCTCTATTCAATCTACAGAATCCAAAGGTCAAGAGAAGGACTTGAGAAAATGTAGTTTGGAAAATTCCACAGATGATTCTGGGACAGAGACAGGGTTGATCCTCACTAAAATGTGGATGTACAGCCCACGAACGCATCCACTAATCCCTCATTAAACAGCACAGACAAGGCGAGAACATTTTTAGGAGATGTTACTAAAGACCTGGGGTGAGGAAACGGAATACAGAGAGTTAACACCCAAATAGATGAGCCAGATTACAACTTTCTTCACCAAGGTTCCTGACAGCACCAGTTGGAAAGGAACAGTAACCTAGAAAGAAACTCAGTTAATGTGAAAATACAAGAGAAGTTTCCATAGACTAGTAAGTGTGGGACATGCTACCTACTTGCTCCCAGGATTTAAAAAAAATTGTTTATTGGTTCATATTAGATATACATAACCTTATGATTCATTCTGAAATAACTGTAAATTCATAGAATATAATTTGCTCTAATTCAGTCCCCAGTCCCCAGTCCCCAGTACGTTCCTTCCCCCTTCCTCTACCTTCCCCCATTCCCCTTCTACTCTACTGATCTTTCTACTATTTATTTAGCTTTTTTTTTTTTTTAAAAAACTGTTGTCTTGTGGATATATATAATGGTGAGATTCAGTGTAGTGCAGTCATGTGTGCACAGAGGAAAGTTAGTTCAGATTCATTCCACTGTCTTTCCCTTATCCCGTCTCTCCTCCCTCCCCCTCAATTCCTTTCTTCTACTTCACTGATCTGTTTATTTAATGGAATTTCACCACCTCCCTGTTTCTCCTCCCCACCCTGCCTTATTTTGGATTTTGCTCCCAGTCTTGGAAGACACCATTACATTGCATTTTGAAAACTTCTACAGGAAAAACCTCATTGAGATCCGTTTAACCCATAGTTTTCTGCATATATATCACTGCAGAAAACCTATAATCAAAGACATCCTAAAGCAGGTCTAGATTTTTTCAAAGCCCCCTGTCTAGGCTGTGGCACTGGCTGGGATCTCTCTCCCTATCCACGTGATCCTGATAGCATTCCTGTTAGCTAAGGAGACCCCTCCTCTTTGGGCTGATTATTCTCCTCTGATCAAAGCTCACCCCTAGGCTGGGGGTGTAGCTCAGTGGTACAGTGCTAGCCTAGCACACATTAGACCCTGGTTCCATTTCCAGTCCTACAAAAAAGAAATGTACCCCTAAACACAGAGCTGCTTCCCAGGTAATGTATCAGAATCCAATGCATTTGGTCCTCTGTATCTGTAGGCTTTATGTCCTTAGATTCAACCAACCAAACATGAAAATATTCGGAAGAAAAAAGAATCACATCTCTACTGAACATATATAGACTTCTTTTTCTTATCGTTTTCCTCTGAACAATATAGTATAACAACTATAGAGATAGCATTTGTGCTGTCTTAGGTATTACATCATCAAGAGATGGTTTAAATTCTACAGGAAGAAGTACATAGGTTCTAAGCAAATGCGACATCATTTTATAGAAGCCATACAAGCATCCGAGGGTTTTGGTATCCACGGGGCGCTGAACCAATCCCTGAAGATATTGAAGGGCAACTGTTCAATAAAACTTAGGTCTCTTCAAGAGATGTACACAACCTAATAGAAAAGGGGTCCTTATCTTAAGACATGAAATCTTGCCGCTAATTGTCCATCCAGAAGAGGAGAAAGTAAGCTGATACAAATCCAAGCCACCTTCCTCATGGCCCGCAGCGGGGCTCACGAATTTGTGGTTGCCCCAGTAAATACAGCTGCAGGCTCTGTTTGGAACGTGGCTGGGCCTAGGCTGGAATTTTTAAAAATTGAAGTAAATGGCAAACTTTGTCTACAACAGTACCTCCAGATTCTCACATCTAAGGGATCTACTAGCCTTGGTAAGGATATAGCTCCCTTGAATTCTCTTCCTGCCCCCTCCTTCTAGAGAGCTGTGGAGAGTAGAAAGTAAAGTCCTGGATGCAGGGCTGAGATCAGAAAAGGACAAAGTAAAAACAGGGAGGAGAAAGAAGTTCTCCAAGACTAGTGGGTAAGGACGACGAAGAGAGAGGGGACGTGTGCTTCCTGGGCCCTGTTTGGATTTGGAGCATTTTTTCCCATAAACCAGTGTTTCTCAACCAGGGGTAATTTTTCCCCCAGGAGATATTTGCTGGTGTCTGGAGATGTTTTTGATTGCTACCCCTGGGAAAGAGACACTGCTAACATCCGCAGTGGCACCGGATGGCCCCAAACAATTATCTGTCCTAAAATGTCAGTAGTGACAAGGTTGAGAAACTTTGCCATAGACACAATGTGTTTGGTAATTAGCTTAACAACTCAGCTATGGTGACCGAAATAGATTCTGAAAGTTGACTTTAAAATCTTGCTATCTGTGTTCATGAGATCATATGTTATAAGCTTTATTTGATCAAATGTCAGCCATTCCATGATTCCCACATAGTAGGTCTGCACAACACCTAGCTCAGTTTCTTCATGGCACTAATCATAAGTGGAGCAGCCTTTTTAGCTTGTCTTTAGTTAATAACTGGGTGCCCCAATTAGGTTGTAAGCTCCTAGAACATGTAGAGCAGACTCTCAATAAATATGGGTGAGTGGATCCCCGTCATTGGCTTGTGTTTGTTGTTTTAATCAGCTTTTTCGTTGCTGTGACTAAAAGACCTGACCAAAAGAACATTTTCTGGGGAGGAAAAGTTTATTTAGGGGCTCAGGGTTTCAGAGGTCTCTGTCCAGAGACAGTCAGCTGGAGTTTGGGGGGAGGCTGAACATCATGGCAGAAGAGTGTGACCGAAGAAAGTAGCTTACAGGATGATTAGGTAGCAGAGAGGCTAAGCTCAGCTCACCAAATATATACCCCAAAGGCAAGTCCCCAGAGACCCACCTCCTCCAGCCACACACTACCGCCTTCATTCACCACCCACTTACTCCCATCAAGGAATTAATTCACGGATTGGGCTAAGGTTCTCATAACCCGATCATTTCTCTTCTAAACCTTGCAGTGTCTCACGTGTGAACTTTTGGGGGACAACTCACATCCACGCCACAACATTGTTCTTATACTCAGAGGCCGTCTCGGGCCTGGGTTTCCACATCTACAACACGGTGCCCAGATCTCTGCATATAGAGAAGACAGTCACTGACTGACTGATCACCAAACATATCCATCCACGAAAGCGAATGAACGAAGGGGCAAGCAATTAACTTTGTGTTCTGTTGTGAACAGGGAATAGACATGCTTTCTACCTGTGGAGGATATCTTAAAAGGAGGTGAAGGTGAAGGCTATTTTTTTTTCTCTGTACTTCAGGTTTTTCTCTCTAACACTTTGTCCCATGGAATGGGGAGAAGAGTACCCAGTCAGCCCTCCGTCCATCTCTGTGGGTTTGACATCTGCAGTTTAAATCGATCTCAGAAAATATTTTAAAAATCGAAAACTTTGCATCTGTATTGAACATGTACAGACTTTTCTTTCTGTCATTCTTCCCTTAATGGACACTAAATGCTCTGAACCCAAACCAAGGCAGTGACACCACATGTCCTCCCATGTCGCTTTCTAAGAATGCTTTGGCTCTCTGCCATCCAAGGAGGACTGCCTCAGGATGTCAGTTGGTAATATGGGGACTCTGATGATTCAAACGGCTTAGAGGAGGGGATAAGGGGGGCGTCTTTGCACAGATCTCTCTTTCCTATTCTTTTCTATGCATTATGTGTTGATTTTTAGGAGCTATTAGACTTTATAATCTTCCTTTCTAGAGTGATTTATCAGTGTCAACCATTACTATCATCCCAGATTCCTCTCCTGTGGGCAGTAATTTAGCCTTTTTTTTTTCTCTGTGATAAACCTTTGCATGATTAGCAAGTCTCTAATGAGGAATTAGAGTCACCTTGGAGGTCCCAGCAAAGAAGAAGCCAACAACTTCGGGTTAGGAGACTAAACACAAGAGAGAAACCACTTTTGCAAATCGTCCCCATCCATTCCTTTCCCCTGAGCCAGGATCCAATGTGGAATTCTGCATTGCACATGATTGTCACTTCTCCTTCCCCCTCCCCCCCCACCACTGAGCTATACCTCCAACCCCACTGCCATGCCCTTTAGTCCCCTTTAATCTCAAATAGTTGATAGGAGGATCTTTGAAGCAGTTATGAGTGAAGCAATACTTGCTGTCTCTAGGCACATTGATTTGGTTAATTGGAAAGCCTTTAAAAAATGTTTTAGTATATAAAATTAAGTTTCCATAAGAATCATTACTAATACATTATTTTACTTTACACATCAACTGACAGTAGAACTTCAATATGTAAAATACATAAGGAGATTTTTTCACTCTAAGTTACCTTTACAATGCTAACCTGTACTTGAAAGAGATTATTCAGATTTGACTACGTGACTAGATGCTGGCGTATCCGTATCATTTGTGCTGTTATGCTGATTACATGTGATAACATAGATACTCACATGATTATTGATCATACATAAGGACAGGGATGTTAGAAATGACCCCAACATAGGCATTTAATTACTTTATATCTTTTAAAGGCTGAGACTAAAACCAAACAGCCGATATTGGGTAAGACTGAGATTGTAACTCGTTTTTTCACTTCCATCATGTGTCAATCACATGTAGGTTTACTGTGAAACTCGGGAAATTTAAACTCAATGCTGGCTTGGAGGGACCCTGGAAATGTGTTTGTGTGGTGTGAACACACCTCCCATCCCCTGCTCCGTGGTTTAGCCCACCTTTGTTCAAGCAATGCTGCAATGGCCACCTTTATGCAGTTAGAATGAGCAGCCCCTGCCTCCATCCCACCAAAAAATAAAAATAAAAAATCTCTTTCTACTTCAGGGATTCCCTAAGAAATGAGTGATGCTTTAGAGGAACTGAGATCAGGGCTCACCCATGTACATCCTGGAAGTGCCAGAATCTTAACTCTACGACCAACAGAAGGTGACACAGTGACAGTAAATGCTCTCCTCTTCCCTGGGTGGACAATCCTGAGTCACATTCTATACACTTTTTTTTTTTCCCAAAAGGTCCAGAAATCATTGAGATGTCAGAAATAACACTGATCAGAAATTTATTTCTTTTAGTTTTGGAAACTGGAAATCCCAGATCAGGCTGCCCCAGCATGGTTGAGCTCTGGTGAGGGCCCCTTCCTGTTGTGGACAGCCATCTTCTCACTGTGTCCTCACATGGCAGAAGAAGGGGGAGGTACTGTTTTTTCCTCTAGTACCAGGGATTGAACCCAGGGGTGCTTAACCTCTTAGCCACATCCCAGCTCCCCCTTTTTAAAACTTCTTAACTAAGTTGCTTAAGGCCTCACTAAGTTGCTGAGGCTGACCTTAAACTTGCAATCCTCCTGCCTCAGTCTCCCAGAGCCCCCTTTTATAAGGGCACGAGTCCCACTCAGGAGGGCTCCACTTTCATGGCCTGATCACTTCCCAGAAGGTGCACACTGCCTAAGACCATCACCTTGGGAGCTAGTTCAACATATGAATCTTGAAACACAAGCATCCCGTCCATAAAAAAGACCAAATGAAGAGCTCACCCTTGCAAGGATCCAGAAAAGACGAGCAAATACCTAGTAAAATGAAAAATCTGATTGAAAAGTTAATAAACATAGAGACTTCATCAAGGAGCTCACATATTCATACTGTGGAAGCTCCAGAAGGAGAGAACACAGAGAAGAGGAGAAATAATGGAGGAAATGAAAGAAAAATTTCCCAGCGGAAGAAAAGCCCCAGTTGTCAGATTGAAAGAACCCTCCAATGACTTCTCTGGAGAAAATAATTCCACAATTTAAAAACATACATTTATTTATTTATTTATTTATTTAATTATTTATTTATTTATTTATTTATGGTGCTGAGGATGAACCTAGGGCCTCACCCATGCTAGGCAAGCACTCTAACACTAAGCGACAACAGTCTTTGAAAGGTGAAACTGCTTTCGTTAGAAGGTCACACAGAAAATCATTTGATATTTAGGCTCTATTATTTGTATTTTTCTAGCCTCAATTTTCCATCTAGGATCTGAAATATTATTGCCAAAAATTACACAGTGACTTGAACTATCTAAAAACCACACAAAGTTCTACTGTATTCTTCACCAACCAGGCCCCAGAATTAAATGTACACAGACATGCTTTGAAATGTGTTTTGTTGCTTTATTTTGTTTTTGTGATACTGGGATGGATCCCAGGGGTGTTTTACCACTGAGCAAAACCCCCAGCCCTTTTATTTTTTATTTTTTTATTTTGAAACAGGGTCTCCCTAAGTTGCTGAAGCTGGCCTAAAACTTGGATCCTTCCGAATGGCTGGGTTTAGAGGCATGGGCCACCACACCCAGCTTGAAATTGTGTGTGTGTGTGTGTGTGTGTGTTTATGTTGATTTATTTTTGATTATCTTAAAATAAATTATACTGCAATGTATAAAAAGAAAAAGAAAGGGAGAAAGGGAGAGAAAAAGAAAGAAACCAAGCCAGTTACCTACACGGAAGAGAAACTAATAGGCCTCACACTCTACATGGTAACACAGATGCTTCAAGACTATGCAGCACTGAAACAAGACCAGGTTTCAGTCATCAGTGTTGAAGCCCCTTGTATAGTACCCTCCCGGATAGGGCTGTCTTTCCCAAGATCCCTCCCTGATTGCCATGAGGGTCTGGTTCTCTCAAGCTCTGCTCTCCTATCCTCCCAGGCCCCTAACCAGGACGTCTCGCTAGGAAAAGAAGTTTTCTTGCGACAAGGTGTAGTTCTCAGATTTTAACCAGAATTCAACATGGGTGTGGGCTGAATGAACAGGGAGACCAGGGAGATAATCACAGGATTATTCTCTTATCCTAATGCAGTTTGTTACTAGTCACCAGGATGACGGCCCCATGTCCCCCCCCTTTCTCCTCCCATGGTCCCTCCCAGCTTGCTGCCCCTCTGGGTTGTCACTCCTGTTGAGGATGTCTGGGGCTGTAGTTTTCTGTTCTTGCCTATTATCAATCTCTTTTCTTTTCTTTTTTTAATCTTCTTTCTAGGAATGCTTCTACGTTTCTGGCCTTTTGATGATGGCTTTGTTTCATATTTTCCTTGGTTGTTTAAATTTATTTTTTTAAATATAGTTTTTCTATGTTAATAGATTCAGAATCAGAGGGAAGGTGGCAGATTGTGTTCAGTCTGACATCTCGATCCAGTATCATTCATATATGCAAACTATATAAGCATATATATGTATATACACGTTTTATATTTTACACTTGGCGTATACTATAAAAATGATATTGTGGGATATATATATATACACACACATACATAATTATATTGTATGGATTATTTTGTAGACTGCATTTCACTAGAAATTATACTCAAAAGACTTTTCTAAAGAAAGACTATTGAATTTTTAAAATGTAAAGTACATTTATATGGATAAATTGAGCACATGATCAGAAATAGGTTTGTTAATTGTCTAAATTAATACATTTATCATATTTTTTTAATGCCAGATCCTAAAACATGGATCTTACCCAACCAAAAAATGTATCAGATTATTGTTATGTTTGTTAATGAAGTCGTTTTGAAGTCCTGTGGCTTCAGTTTTTTGAGTGATCAAGTTGTTTCAACTGTGCAAGAATCCAGCAGTAGAAAGGCAAACATTTATTCTAGGTCAGTATTTTCTAAATTGATGGCTATACTTACAATACAACATAAAAGAAATTGCAAGGACTATATACAAACAGAATGAAATAGAAAGCAGGTGAAATGGAAGGCAGGTGTGGACAGCAGGCTGCGCCCTGCTCTGAGCCTCTCCCGGTTATAAAGCAGGAGTTTCCCATGAGCAGTGCCATTTTGAGGACAAGTGCTAAGGTGGAATGACTTAGTGACTTCTCTGGGCAAATAGATAACCATCAAATGTTGGACATACAGAACTTACTGAAAAAAAAAATAAATAAAAACCATCCAAAAGAACATTCAGGGCTGGGGGCAGTGGTGCATGCCTGTCATCCCAGAGGCTCCGGAGGCTGAGGTAGGAGGATCACAGATTCAAAACCAGCCTCAGCAACAGTAAGATGCTAAGCAACTTGGTGAGACCCTGTCCCTAAATAAAATACAAAATGGGGCTGGCGATGCAGCTCAGTGGTTGAGAGCCCCTGAGTTCAATCCCCAGTACCCGCCCTCACCCCTCAAAAAAAGAACTTTCAGATGCACAACAAAATCACTAGGCACATAATAAATGAACTGTGCTAATAAAAATGACCACCTTTAAACTCGTCAAATTAATCAGATGCACATGAACGTATGGGTATATTAAATCCATATCAGGGAAAGTAGGCCCGTGAGGTTATCAGACACATCAGACCACCAAAATGATGTCCCCCCATCAAACCTGAAACACACAAAGGTACCTGGGAGGGCGATACGGCACCACATGCTGACCTGTCATCTTCTCAGATCACCTGGTGCAGGACTCATGAGGTCCATGGGCAATGACAGGCACTGACTCCCCCCGCCACTTTGTCCCCAGAGTTTCAGCTCAACATGATCTCCCTGCTTGACTGGCCAAGTTGGAAACTGGCCAGGTCAGCAATCTAGACCCTTAAACAGCTCCATCCCTGAACAGTTCCAGGCCCCCAGCAAGCCCTGTGGTTGGTTAGCAAATCTAATCTGACCACCAGTGGTGACTCTTCAGCCTCTGGATCAACTCTCTGCTTTCAATTTGGCTTTTTTAAACCTCATGGTCATTGTTAACCCTTTCTTAGACATTCCATAACCTATAAATCATGGCCTAGAGTCATGTGTGTGACTTGACATGATGTGTGACTTGAGTGTTATGTATATTAATAATTAAGATTGGAATAATTTTTTTTTTTTTAAAAACGCCAACTTGTGTTGCCCTGTTCACAGCTTTCAAGTAATCTACAAGCACTTGGTCAATCAAAGTTGATGAAAGTGATGAAACTTGTGAATTTACTTTTGTTCAGTAAATTTGGACATTATGGACACACACAAGCATGTCCAGGGACAGTGAGGGTGAAAACTACACTGTAATTGACTCTAAGGACAAAAAGAAAGAGAGAGCGCAAAGAATACACCTTCAGATACCACTCAGTTATTGCCATCTATGGACTAATTCACTGAGCTGCATGAAGCTCAATGGGGAATGGTCATAATGTTCTCTGAGAGTTGACTAAAACCTACAGGAGTTCTCCGAGAAATGCCAGTCGCTGAAGCTCTGACATACCAGAAGTCGGCAGAGCCAGAGACTTATTTTATAGAGTGCATCTTTTTGGTTCACAGAGGAGCTTATTCAACATTCTAAAGAAAATCTTTTCAGCACTCACCCCACCTAAACCAAATAGAAATTTTTAGGGTAGGCAGATTAATGGCACCCCAAAGGTGCTATTTTAGTCAGCTTTTTCACTGCTGTGACTAACAGACCTGATCAGAACCAATTGTCGAGGAGGAAAAACTGATTTGGAGGCTCACGAAATTTCAGAGGTCTCAGTCCGTAGGCAGCTGGCTTCATTCCTCAGGGCTGGAGGGGAGGCAGAACATCATGGCGGAAGAGTGTGGCGGTGTAGGAAGGCACCTCACATGATGATCATGCAGCAGGGAGAGAGACTCCACTTGCCACAGGCATGTCCCCAATGACCCACCTCCTCCGGCCACACCTTCAGATACCACTCAGTTATTGCCATCAGTGGATTAATTCACTGATTGGGCTAAGGCTCTCCTAACCCAATCATTTCACCTCTGAATGCTCTTGCATTGTCTCACATATGAGTGTTTGGGGACAGCTAATATCTAAACCATAACAGGTGGCTACCTCTAACCAACCCCTGGACTATGATATCTTATATGACAAAAGGGACCTTGCTGATGGTTTAAGGACCTCGAGACAGGGAGATTATTCAGGCAGACCGATCTAATCACACCTGTCGGTGAATGGTAGAAAATCTTTCTCAGCTGCTGCTAGAAAGATGTGAGAGAAGACAGGAGGTTCAGAACTTGAGAGGGACTCCACCCACCATTGTAGGCTTTGGTGATGGAAAGGTCCACCAGCCACGGGATGAAATGGCCACTCAAAGCTGGGAAGGGCCCTCAGCTGACGAGTACCAGGCACGTGGATGCTGCCAGCAACCTGAATTATCAGTAAATGGAACTTCCCCTAGAGCCGCCAGGAGGGACCCACCAGCTGACACCTTGGTTTCCAGCCAGGGAGACCCGTGTTGTTGGTCTTCTGACTTACGGGGCCTTGGAGAATACACCGATGTTGCCAAAGCCACTGAGTTTTGTAATAATTTGTTATGACAGCAATAGAAAGCAAACACAACTTTTGCCAGCTATCCTCTACCAAGTAGACCCAGATAAAATTAAACATTTGAAACTTGGAGTTTCCACATACAAAGAGGAATGTTTCACAGTCAAATGCATTATTGAAAATAGCAACAACTGAACTGTGAGCCTGTTGGCGCCGTTGCCTCTTTGAACCTTTAAGAGGGTCAAGATTCGAAGGTGGGAGTGGAGGGTGATGGTTGGCCTGCTTCTGCCCCCACTGGGTCACAAACAAGGACATTCTTCTGTTTGTGGGTCCTTGCAGCAATCTCCTCTGAATGTTCCTCCACCAGATGTTCCTGCATCTCGCCTCCTGCCCACACAGAGATTATATTCTACTTCTTTTGGGTGGGGAGACTACATTTTTAAATTTTTAAATGGAAGCTCTCCCGAAAATAGAATCCCATTTGGTCTGCAGCGTGGACGTCACGGCTCTACCTGTGTACTCCCCAGCCGCCTCCTGATCAACGTGTGTAACCATTTCCTTTTGCGGGATGAAAGGAAAAACACAAATTCTGGAAAGCTCAGTTTTTGTCTTTCTTGACTGCTGATCTTTTCTTGCATTCTTGAGTGTTCCGCTTAGGATGGATTAAATTATCTAAATTCAGCAATCGGTAGCTGCATCTGTTAATATTTTGATTTGCACATTTGTTACACATTGGAGGATAGGATAGACTTAACTTCTAAATAGGATGTTACAGTTTCTCAAGCAAATCCATGCCTAAATCATTCCCATGCTGTGTGTGCACATCCCATTCTACAGCTGCTGGTCAGTCCTGCACTCCTACAACTTACATTTAGTATGATAATCAAGTGCCCAAGATTTGATGTAAGGAAATACTGCCGTGCCTCTCCTGACTCACCGCAGTAACTGGTTGAGATTATCAGCTCTTTCTTTCTTTCTTTCTTTCTTTCTTTCTTTCTTTCTTTCTTTCTTTCTTTCTTTCTTTCTTTCTTTCTTTCTTTCTTTCCTTCTTTCTTTCTTTCTTTTACTGGGGATTGAACTCAGGGGCGCTCAACCCCTGATCCACATCCCCAGCCCTGTTATGTATTTTATTTAGAGATAGAGTCTCACTGAGTTGCTTAGTGCCTCTCTTTTGCCGAGGTTGGCTTTGCATTCTCGATCCTCCTGCCTCAGCCTCCTGAGCCTCTGGGATCACAGCATGTGCCAGGGCGCCTGGCCCTCCAGCTGCTTTTCTTATTCCCTTTTTCTTTATTTATTTTAGAGATATTTATTCATCCCCACATGGTCATGTACTAGGTTAGTGCCAGCAATGCAATGAATTGGGCAGGTAGACCTGAGAGGTGGGAACATGAGGTTAAGGGGATAATTCTATAAACGGGGCCCCTGTGCTGACCACCACGTGCTTTCACTTTGTAAAAGCAATTTACCTGCAGTCCTGTGGGACTCTCTGGAAGCTTCCCTGGCACCCCCCCCCCATCCTAGTAAAACTGGAGGGCAGGAGTGTTCTCTCTAAAAGAACCCTTTTTCCCCTTTCCTATCCCTTCTAATAAACTCATGCCGATTCTTCTGAGCGACATGTCTGGAATCTTCCTGACACAATTGCAAAGATCACAAAGACCAAAGAAGATCGTTGGTCTTCTGACTTAAGGGACCAGGGAGAATAAATTGATGTTGATTGCAAAGATCAGAGTTTGAAGGGGAAGGTCTTTTCACTGCCTCAGTTTCCCAGAAAGCCCCAGCCCTATAACACAGTGGTCAGCAAAACATGTACGGCTCATGTCCGAAGGGGGCTTAGAAGCCAAAAAGTCAAGCAGGACATTAATAACAGCCCCAATGTGTCTAAGTACACCCAGACGTAAGTGTGTGTTAGGGCATACAGCAGGGGTGTGGAACACCTCTTCCTGGCCAAAAAACCTCCCTGAAGCTACTCTGTGAAGGAGGCAGGAACAGCTGGTGCACAGTCCTGAGGAGGCAGGGAGCACAGAATACCAGGAGCTCTCCGAGAGTCCTGGCGGGCAGGGAGTGAGAGAGGCGGCCGGTGTGAGGGTGGGGATGTGAGTCGCTAGGACCCAAGTCCACAGGCCTTACAGGCCCAATCAGGGATCTCGATCTCAATCCAAAAACCAAAGGGGAGACCTTGAAGACTTTTAAATCAAAAAGATAGGGTCAGATGTTGAAGTGTTTTTTTTTTGTTTTGTTTTATTTTTGTTTTTAAATCTTATGGATGCAGAAATTAGAACGGGGAGGCAATTCTGTGTTGAGTGAGGAACAGGGGCCTGTTGGGGTAGGAATGGAGATGAGGGAGTAGTGTGTGTGTGTCACACTCCCTCCTTGGTCTCAGAGCATGGGCCAGACGGTGGGACACTCACACTGGAGGACCCTGACTCAAAATTAAAAATAAAATAGGCTGGGAATGTGGCTCAGTGGTTAACCACCCCTGGGTTCAATCCCTGGTACCTCCCATGTATTTATAAACAATATGCCTAATTAGGATGATAACTTTAAGATGCTTATTAAATTTAGCAATCCGAAGGTCACTGGTGACCTTGATAGTTCAGTTCATGATGGGGAAGGAATCAGATTGGAGTGGGTCAGAGCATTTATTGGAAGTGAGAAAACAGATAGTTTTATTGTTGTTGTTGTTGTTTTATTGGAAAGAGCTCTTTTCATTGTTTCCCCATGATACCAAACATACAAAGTAACTTGAAAAATAAGTCTATAAAGGATATATATAATATTATCATTATAAATTACCCTATTCAATAATGAGATCAATCAGTTTAGTTTTAAAATATTCATTAAAACACCTACTATGTGCCACGTGTTCTTCTAAGTGCTTGGGATACATCACAATAAAACAATAAAAGACACAGATTTTCTGATCTCTCTGAATCTCCATTCTAGGACTATGAGAGCAACAGCCGAGGAAGACAATAAGCTGAATGAACTTTAGATGGAATAAAAGGTGGTGAACTCTGAGACAGGAAAGGAAAACTAGAGCCGAAATAAGAAAATTGGGAGAGCTGGGGTCAGGGGTTGGGATTTCTAATGGGATAATCAAAGTAGACCTCATGGCAAAGATGATATCTGAGCAAAGATTTGAAGGTGGTAAGGGAACTCGTTGCAAGGAATTTCAGGCAGGGGAAACAAGTGGATAAAGGGGAAGATGTGAGAGCACCCAGTGTGTTGGCAACAGGGCCAGAGCGACCACTGTGAGACAGTGAGGAGAGACCGAGTGGTCAGAGCTGCCAATCACAGCAGCCCTGTGGTCATTGGCAAGACTCTGGCTTCTACTGGTGGGAAACGGGAGGCTTGGGCAGTGTTTAGGAGTGATGTGATCTGACATGTGCTTTGAAAGGGTCAGAGTGCACAGCAGGAGAACCCACGTTAATACTATTGTATTGCACTGTACACTGGAAATCCGCTAGGAGAGTAGATTGATTTTAAGTGCACTTTCCATATGAAAGACCCTATGGAAGATGCCGTCATGTTCAATTGCTATGTGTAGTGACAATTCCACCATGGATCTGTATAGCAGAATATCATCCTGCTCACCTTGAACTTTTATGCATATATACAACGACCACTTTTTCTGCTATGTGAAGAGTAGGGCAGAAGTAGTAGACTCGAGTGCATTGAGCTGGTGGGAGGTGGTTTGGCCAGGTCTGGAGGGACACACCTCACCTGTTATTTCAATAACGATTCAAATTGGTGATTCTAACATGCCTCCTCCATGAATTATTGATTGTGATTTTTCTATAAAGAAGAACTTTTTCTCATCAGCTATTTTTAATCCTGAAAAAGTTAGTACAGGCAAAACAGAACAGTCTGTATTCTTTTCCTTTATTGGTTAATTCTCCAGAATAATACATTAATACCTAAGTAACTATCAAAGGTATTTAACCAATGAGTTATGTAGGGTTCGTTTTTTTGTATTATTTTGTTTTACTGGGGGGACATATTATTATAAACTAATGGATTTTTATATACTTGATATATTTCAATCAATTTTAGGCATTTTAAAAAAATTCAAGTTGTCTCATCTTTTTCCAGTGGGTGGATCCTTTTTAAGTTGATGTCTGTCTTTGTATTTTGTTTCTTGTTTTTTTGTTTTGGTACTGGGGATTGAACCCAGGGGGTGCTTAGACACTGAGTTCCATCCCCAGCCCATTTTTTCTTTTTATTTTGAGAGAGGGTCTCACTGAGTTACCCAGGGCCTTGCTAATTTGTTGAGGCTGGCTTTGAACTTGCAATCCTTCTCTCTCAGCCTCCCCAGCTGCTAGGATGACAATGGTGTGCCCCTGCACCCTGCGATGCCCATGTCGTTTGGACATAATCCCAGTAGTATGATCTTTGGTTGTTTCTTTTCTTTCTGCCTCCATTTGTATATGTCTTCCCACTTTTCTAAGGAGGCTTGCCAGGGGCAGTGGCACATGCCTGTAATCCCAGCGACTGGGGAGGCTGAGACAGGAGGATGGCAGCCTCAGCAATTTAGAGAGGTCCTAAACAACTTCGTGAGACCTTGTCTCAAAATAAGAAATAAAAGGAGCTGGGGGTGGAGCTCAGTGGTAAAGTGAGTTCAACCCCCAGTGTACGTATGTGTGTGTGTATATATAGATGATTTCTAAGGAGGTCTGATTCCTTTTGGTGGCAAAAGATGGAGACTACAATTCACAGATGGTGAGTATTGTGGTTAGAGATTGTGGAGCTTTCCAACTTGTTTTCTAGACTGCACCTGCCCCTCATGGATCATCCGAGGTAGCCTTGCCAGGTGAATCTTCCCAAAGTGCAGGTGGTAAGTGCTGGACCACGATTAAGAAACTTCCAGTGAACTTTTGCTGTCAGCAGGATACGAGCCTGTCCTGTCAGCCTGGAAGCGAAGGCATCCCATGCCTGGTCCTGTTCTCGGCTCTCTCTGCAGCTTCACGGAAACACTCGGACACAACCCCGCAGACCTGGCTCCAGGAGAAGTTCATGTCCACCCACCTCCGTGTCATTGTTGGGGTGGATCCAGGGGCTCAGGCCAGAGCGTGAGCAGTGGGTCACGCAGGCACCAGGGTTGGTCCCGTGTGTGCCCTTTGCTTGACGGATGACTCAAGCACCTCATGTCCCCAATGGCTGCAGGCTCCCAGGGTAGAAAAAGGAGATGATGACGCCAACCTCACGGGGTCCTTGGGAGAATTAAGGGAGAAGACCAGAACACTGAAAGACAGTAAATAATGCTTCCTGGCCCTTCCCCGGATCACTTACCCCCAGTTATATCATCAGATGGTTCAGAATCTAAAAATGCCAAGTTCTTCCTAAAGGACTGGGGCTATTTTTACCTGTCCTTTCACAAAAGGTTACAGCCCTGTCCTGTTGTTGGGGAGAGGGCAGCCCTGAGTCACATCCTCCCTCCCTGGGCTTGTCCTTCTGTGCTGAGCTGGACGGGGGCCAGGCTGCTCCCTGAGAGCTGTCCACGCCACTGGGGCTTGTGTTCATTGACATTCACGAGGGTTTTCGTGAAACCACCGGCTTTGCAGGAGACTGGGCTGACCTCCCACTTCCTGAATTGATCGTGCGTCTGACTTCCCTGACATCCATCCTCTTCCTGAAATTGATCATCGTCCCTCTGAAGCCAGCGACTATTAGCAGGTGGTTGATGTTAGAACTCGGGGCCGATGTCTTTGGGCTTCAAGTGAGAGTCTTTTCTTTTCCTTCTTGAAAAGACACGAAGGAGGAGGGTATGGCTGGGATCCAGAACCCTGAGTGTATCTCATCATGACCACAAGAGCTTCAAAATATGGGGGCCAGTGACAATACTGGTGGTCTGGGGTGGGGTTGGGGTGGGTTTTTATAAATCCCCTGGGTTGTTCCAATGTGCAATGAAAGGTGAGGACTGATCTGAGATAAAGGCTCGGGTAATTGTACTTCCTCTGTTCCCAAGCAGGGAAATAAAAGTAAAGCTGGCCATTCTTTGTCTTCTAGGACAAAGAATGGGTGTGGGTAAGCTGAGAGACGGGAGCACTTGCCAATCCCAGAAGGCACATGGGCCATGCCAAGGGGGTCCAGGCCTAGAGCTCGCTGTGTCTCCATGAATACACCACAGTGAAGCTCACCACTGGGTACATCCACGAGAAATTAATTTAAATAAATAAATAAAATAAACTATGGGCAAATGGCAGGAAGATCAATAGAGAGAAGGGAACAGGGAATGGGAAGGAGAGACACTGGGGTCTTAATTAGAATAAGATATCTTCCATGCTTCTATGATCATATCAAAATGGATTCAACTGTCATGCAGAACTGAAAAGAACCAGCAAAATTAAAATTAAAATTAAAAAAAGGAAAGGAAAACCTTATTGAAGGGTTTTTCAGCAAATTGGCAACTTGGTCAGGTTTGCATGGTAGGAAATACCTCCTGGGAGTGTGGGAACAGAGCAGGATGAGTGTGGAAGGCCAGCAAACTGTGGAGATCCCGGCGTGAATGATGAGACCTTGAAATCAGGCAGGAGTCACTGTGAATGGCTGGGACTTGGGGACCAAGAAAGTGGGAACCCTGGGTGCTGGTTCAGGACTCAGGGCCTGTCTGTGCCAAGCCCAGTCGATCCGAGGACCCTTGGTTTGTTGGAGCTTTCCTCTGCAGGCCTCACCATGTTACCTCTTAATCATAAAAATGATTTATATTTGTTACGCTCTTGCTGTGGGCCAGGCCTGTGGCTAAGAAAGTCACATTTTATCACCAAGAAAACTGAAACTCGGAGGAGTTGAGTGACTTGCCCAAGGCCACACAGCTAGCAGGTAGTGGAGCTGGAAACGTGTTCCGCTTCCTTCCCATTATGTTCCAGAGCCCCACCCCTGGCTAAGGCCATCTCCTCTCTGAGCCTCAGAACCTGCCGCACCCATGGGTTACCCCTGATTTCCATCCTGGCCAGTCCTGGCTAAGGCCATCTCCTCTCTGAGCCTCAGAACCCGCTGCACCCATGGGTTACCCCTGATTTCCATCCTGGCCAGTCCTGGACAACCTGACTTTGGAATCTCGGTGTCCATATACTAGGAGGGCCCAACTTTTGGTTACATTGGCTAGACTGACCAACCTGTTGAAAGAGTTCTGATTTCTATCCTCAGAACTAAAAACATCCTCTAGCCCCTTAAGTTTTCCACGTGCCAAAAATGTGAAGTTTCATTATTTCACCACCTTTTTTTTTTCCCCCAGAAAAATTTAGATAACAGCATTGGTAATGAGCCTAAACTTCACAGGAGTCAGCAGTCCGTACGTTAGACTCTGAGTTCAAGTTCCCAGTACACAGAGAAATCGAGAAGGCGGGGAGCTCACACTTCAAGAACTTCTGTGTCGACATTGTTGGAAATACTGCCTGGAATGAAGCCCACACTAATCAGAAGTAACTTCTTAAGTGGGATCTGTCAGTTTCCAACAGCCACCATTTATTTACTTCATGAACATTACATATTTTGTGGGCATGACTGACAGCGATTAGGCATTGGATGGCAAGCTATGTTGAGCGATTTACATAGATTACATTCACTCATGGTGAGATCCCCTTATCCAGAAGAGGAAACCGAGGCTCACAGAGGTTAGGAAATATGCCCAGCATCCCAAGTTGACATGCCATAGAAACTGAACTTGAAACTAGACCTGTCTCACCCCAAATTATCATGCTCATAATTATTATCTATATGGTTAGGACTTTGAGTAGAAAAAAAAATTATAGACCAATTTGTATATTGTGTGAGGCAATGCAAGAATTTTCAGAGGTGAAATAAATAGATTTGAGCCATATAACCTAATTGGTGGATTAATCCACTGATGTGGATTAACCGGGTGGAAACTGTAGGCAGGTAAGGTGTGGCCAGAGGAAGCAGGTAACTGTGGGCATGCTTTGGGGTTTATATTTTGTCCCTGGTGAGTGAAGCTCACTCTCTGCTTCCTAGTTGCCCAGTCCTGAGCTGCTTTCCTCCACCCCACCCTGCTGCCCTGATGTTCTGCCTCACCTGGTTCCAAGAACTGTGGAGTTGACCGACCGTGGACTGAACCTCAGAAACCACAAGCCAAAATAAACTTTTCCTCCTCTAAATTGTTCTTCACGGTGATAAAAAACTGACTACTGTATATATTAACGTTCACCGTTTTACACATCGCATTTCCTACAGAGAGTATTGTAGTAGTTGTATCTAATTCTATCCTTTCTAAAACGACAGTGCTGGAGTATTTCAAGTAGATTTGCAGTTGGCGATGGTTTCTAAGCAAAGGGGCCATGGTTAGAGGGTTGCTTCTTCTAAGATCTCGGAGCACTGGCCATGCCTCTAATTGCCGTGTGGTGCAAAGGGACACAACTCTCCAGGAACCTTGTGATCTACCAAGGGTTCACTCAGCCTTCCATCTGCGTGGGACCTGGGTAGATGTCCTCACCCAATCTTGGTTCCCTGCTCTGAAAAACGAGGGTGTCTTACAGCTCTGAGCTTCTGTGGTTCGCCCTGGCCAGTTGCTGGTGACGTTTTAGTGATTTTCTAAAGGACCTCTGGCTCCATGATTTTATAGATTTATTAGTGTATATATATTATCTTTTTTTTAAAATATGGAATCCCACCCATGCTTTCAAGAACTTATGTTTTCCGACCTAGGCCATTAATTAGCATCAAGCTCTTATTAATAAAAGTGAAGGAATTGTCAATTCCATCAGAAGTTTCTTAAAAAAAAATAGATGCGAGAATCAGAACTCAGGCATTTATGACCGACCTCTGGAGAGTAGGAAATCTGGACCCTGGGCTCGTCTGGTGACCTTGAAAAGCCAGATGACTTGCATTCCCATTCCCTACTGGACTGCCACCACCTGACTCCCATTCACCAGATGGCTCTTCCAGGGCCACCTGCTGCCAACTGTGGTCCCCTGATGTGGTTGACTATATCTTTAATTTGGGGAGTTCCAATGTCATTGACCGTTTGAAAGATTTTTTTTTTTGGTGATTCTTTTAGGAAAACGAAGAATTATTTGGTGATATGGATAAACTCCTCCACCCATCATGGGGAAGAGAATTCTCAAAAATTATTTGAATACAGCAGCTCCAAGATCTTGGTAAAGGAAATGGAATCGCCTCACTAGACTGAGTGCCCTTTGTGGAGTACCAGTCACTGGTACCTACAGCTCAGTGAATGAAAGAGTAAAGGAAGCAATGATTAAATTCCAGGATCCAAAAGGGCCTGAAAGCAAATTTCTTAGCTCTTACTTTATAAGAACCACTGAAGAGTCTTGGGTGCTCTCCATATGTCACGATCTCATTTATGTTACAAACATATTCTATACATTTTTCTCCTGCGGAAGAGGGTGGGATGAGAATCATTGCTTATGGCTATTGATGTTTTCCAGTAGGAGTTATGATCAGAGAATTTGGTTTTCTTTGGTGTGAAATGGTATGTAAACAAAGGCAGGAAACCGCAAAGGGGTAAAATAAGCCAAAACATTTTCCCTCTGTCATTTACATGAAAATAAAATAAGAGATTTTTTCCAGGTTTTAGCAGAAAGAACAGACTTGTAAAAACTTCAATGTGATATTCTGTTGGGTTTCACTGAAATAATAGTAGATATTTTTAAAATATATACTATTCAAGTAAAATAATCTCTTAATTATGAATACGACTCTTCATTTAGATCAATGAATAAATTCACGTGCCTCTTAGTTAATAAGGGCATGTTCTGAGAAATGACAACTTTCTTGTTGTATGAGCATCGTGAATGCACTGTCAAACATAGATGGTCTCGCTCAGTCCCCCAACATGGCCTCTTGATGCAATCAAGAGATACAGTAACCATCACGTGAATGAGTCTGCTGTCAGGATCACATGTGTACTGTTTTATAGTAAACATTCTTTGCAAGTAGAAGACATGTACTCTACCATAATGATTTAAATGTATAGTGCAGCAAGTATATAAACCAGTAACATAGTCATTTATTGTCATCATCAAGTATTATGGACGGCATGAAATAAGAGGCCCAGAATAGCCAAAGCAGCCTCAGCAAGAAAAGTCAAGCAGGAGGCATCACAATACCAGACCTTAAATCATACTACAGAGCTATAGTAACAAGGATGGTGTGGTACTGGCACCACAACAGACATGAAGACCAATGACACAGAGTAGAAGACACAGAGGCAAACCCACATAAATACAAAGGCTCCATAAAGATATATCGGAATAAAAAAAGCCTCTTCAACAAAGAGTGCTAGGAAAACTGGAAATCCACATGCAGCCAAATGAAGTTAAAGCCCTATCTCTCACCATGCACAAAACTCAACTCAAAAGGGATCAAGGGTCTAGGCATTAGACCAGAGACCTCGTGCTTACTGGAAGAAAAGGTAAGCCCAACTCTCTATCATGTCGGCTTAGGAATAGAATTCCTCAACCAGGCTCCTTAAATGCAAGAAGGAAAATTAAAATATCAATAAATGGGATGGCATCAAACCAAAGCTTCTTCACAGCAAAGGAAACAGAATATGAAAAGAGAGAGACGACAGAAAGGGAGGTTCTCTTTGCCACCTCCACCTCAGCTAGATCATTAATCTCCAGGATATATAAAAGAACTCAAAAAACTTGGACTCAATCAATAAATGGGCAAAAGAACTGAACAGAAGAAGAAATATGAGTGGTCAACAAATATACGAAAAAATGTTCAACATCTCTAGTGATTAAAACTACACCGAGATTCCTTCTCACTCTAGTTCAGAATGGCAATTATCAAGAATACAAGGAACAATAAATGTTGGCAAGGATGTGGGGGGAAAGGTACACTTATACATTGCTGGTGGGACTGCAAATTGGTGCAGCCAGTCTGGAAAGCAGTATGGAGATTCCTTAGAAAATGGAACCACCATTTGACCCAGTTATCCTATTCCTTGGTATATATTGGACCTACAATCAGCATTCCATAATGATGTGGCCACATCAATGTTCATAGCAGCTCAATTTACAGTAGCTAAGCTATGGAACCAACTTGGGTTCCCTTCAATAGCTGAATGATTCGTTTATAGCAGCATCAACACAAACACATTGCTATGTGTTTTGCTATGACCTTGTGAAGGACACAGTAGCTCTAGGGGATAGGGATTTTTCAGCTCCATTATAAGCTTATGAAAGCCGCCATTATATATCTGGTCCATCATTGATGGAGATGTCATTAGGTGTCCTGTGACTACATAAAAATGGATCTGGTAAATCTAAGCAAATTCTAGAGTTAACATAATTATCTGGATTTTTAAAAACAGTCATTCTCTGTCTTACAGTACTTCGTGTCTCTCTCTGGGGTGGACAGGATGAGTACATTTTCATGAGCATTGATGTCAGGCCGAGATGGTATGGTAATGGTGGTGGCTGGAAGTTTAAGTGTGAGAAGAAGGTGTGATGGATTCTCTGCACTGTGTCAACCCAGCATGCCTCCTGACCCCTTCTCCATTCTATTCTGCATTGCTGGGGAAAAGTCTCCAGTTTTTACCCACGTAGGAAGTGGCGTCAGGGTTTCCCCAGTGAAAGTCAGAAGAAAAGGACCCTGTCAAACAGCGGAGATAATGTGCCATGGCTTTCAGGGGTCCTCCCCCCACCAAAAAATACTGTGCATTGTGAGCAGCAACTGGGTTTGTTGGTAGCAGAGGCCCTTGGCCTTGCGATGCCCACCTGAGGGTCTCCTGCTTTGGTGCTCCAAGGCTGGGCTCTGGGTGGTGGTTTCTTTTTGATTCCTGATCTTCTAGATGTTATGAAAACAGACTTCCTGACCTTGATTTCACCAGTCCTGCTCAACCACTGTGTCCTTCCTTGGGTCAAATCTGTTTCTGCTGAGCATCCTCAGGGTCTCCTTTTCCCTCTCAGCGAAACTTGAGCGTTAGAGCCCCTTCACCCACCTCACTTCCACATCACCTGGGCCCCGGGGTGCTTGCCATCTTGGAATGGAGAGGTGGAGAGTAGTCCAGCTTCTGAGAGTAAACCCATCTCCCCCTGGGCAGCCCCAAACTATGGCACCCAAAGGAATGTGGAGGAGAGCCAAAATGGGGCTGTGGTGGAGCTAGCACAGCTCATCATGGTACGAGAAATGTACTTCCTTGGCCTTTGAATTGGAGGTCAGGTATGTAACCTGATTTGTCCAAAGGAATGTCAGCAAATGTTGATGCAAGAATAGGCTTAAAATGTGCTTCCATGGTTGGGATCCTTCTCTGTGTGTCTCTTATCACCCTGGGAAGAAAAGCCCATTTCTCTCCATTCTGGGCCTTAGAATGAGGCACATGGAACAGTGATCCATAGGCATCTGGTCACCATTTTCCACTGAGATTTGGGGGGTTGTTTGTTACACAGTGAATCATGACAATAACTACCTGATACAGTTGGCATATATCGTATAATAGATATGGTTCTTTGTGAAATAAAGACTTTTCAAGCGTAGCTTTAACCATGTTTTCTTCCCCTCAATCAATGCATGTATTTTAACCTCAGATTGATCTGTAGGATGAGATTGCGGCCTGCCTTCAACGACACTTTGTTCAGTCTTGTTTCATAAATAGAAGCTTGTACCAATTCATCAAAATTGGCTATCATCCTAGCTGATTTCTATATCATTTAGGGAATTAATGATAGGTCTAGAATTTATTTGGACCAAAAAAATCTACAGTTACAAGAAGAGCATAGAAATTCTTTCTTCTTCTTCTTCACAGCATCTGAAACCTGCAATTTTAGATAATTTCATAATTGTTTTCGTTTTCCATTTTGCATCCCAGCAAAATTTACACATCCGAGACATGTCCTCAAGAACGAACATACTGAAAATAAAGTCACGAGCAAACTGAGAAATACACACCCATCATTCATTTGGCACCATCTCCTAAGATTTCACACTTCAGCACTAAGCAAAATTAGTATAATTTGCTGCTTAAATTGCTTATGAACATGGTAAGACAGTACAAGAGAAAGGGAATCCTCGCTTCCTACAGGATAGCTTGTCATAACAAGGCAAGTCTCCTGAGGTTTGGCGGATGGGGTGGTACTGACAGGTGTCAAACCTACTGGCCTAGCACCATGGGGTCTTCGCAGGAAGGCTGACCTTTCTGACCCCTGCAACTCTTTTTGCCCACAAGTGCCCAGACTCTAGAAGGGGCAGTTATATATATACTTTTTTTTTTAGACAGGGGTACCAGGGATTGAATTCAGGGGCACTCGACCCCTGAGTCACATCCCCAGCCCTATTTTGTATTTCATTTAGAAACAGGGTCTCACTGAGTTGCTTAGCCCCTCACTGTTGCTGAGGCTGACTTTGAACTCAGGATGTTCCTGCCTCATTCAGCCTCCTGAGCCCCTGGGATTACAGGTGTGCACCACCTCACCCAGCGAGGGGCAGTAATAATTCAGTAATCAAATTTCTTCACTGGCTTTTTGCTATCAAGTTGAATGTCAATGGTCAGTTATCCCAGAAGTTGATTTTTTTTTTGAGATAAAACTCTCTTCTTTCCATGGGCATAGAAATTAGGGTAGATCATGGTTGCCATGGTTACATACTCCTTCCTTGATCTTAGATGGTGCCTCCTGGTGCTCCAAACCCATAAACTGAGTGAGTGGGTTGAATTTTCCCAGCCAATTTCTCAGTGACTGGGTCCAGGGAGGAACAAAAGTCACCTCTAACATGGCTCCCACACGTGGTGTTATGTCACCTGGCCTCACTTGGCCCACCTTGTCACTATCCCCCATTTTTTCTTCTGGTCTTACATGGGTGCAATATAAGATGGCAAAATACACAAGACAACCTGGGTCTGAGTTCCTGCCTCAACTTTTATTCCATCTTGGGTTACTCTAACAAAATGCCTGAGACTAAATACTTAATGGAAAAAAAAATTAAAGAGGTTTATTTAGCTCTCAGTTCTGCAAGTCCCCAAACATGGTTCTGGCATTGGCTTCTAGTGAAGGGCTCATGGCAGAAGCATCATGTAGCAGGAACCCTGGAAGAAGGGGTCATGTGGTGAGAAAGAAAACAAGAGGACAGGTCAAGACAGAAGAATTCAATTTGTAACCACCTGCTCCCCTGATAAACCATTCAGTCCCTGAAGAGTGAGCACTCACCTCCTGGGGGAAAAGCATTAATCCACTTAAAGGCTCATCTCCTAACCACAGCTACACTGGCAACCAAATTTCCAGCCCATGAACCTGTGGGAGACAAATCACATTCATACTGCAGCATGAACAGGTTACTTAACTAATTTAGGCTTAATGATCTCATATATAAAAATGGAGACAACAATAGCACCTGCTCTATAATGTTATTGTGAAAATTAAGTCAGAGCATCCAACAGGGGCCCTAGCACAGCTCCTGGTTCATGCTCTGTCCCCCAGCCTCTGCCAGCCACTATAACATAAATGGTAAGTGCTCTTGTGAAGGGAAGATACCATGGTCACTCTCGTCCTAGGTACGGGAGGCAGAGTGACCACAAAGCAGATCTACTTGCCCACGGTCTCACCCTTCTATCAACCCTCAGAAGCTCCAGAAGGGCAGCGGGTGTTGGAGTCCGCGGTGCCCAGCATCCCGACGGTCCTCCCCCGGGTTCTGGGTCCTTCCGTCAGGTCTGTCAGATCCCTCTGTGGGTGGACGGAGTGCAGTCGCATGACACCTGCTGGAAGGTGACTCTGGAGGAAGGGACGGTGAGGCAGCACGCCCAGCTCACAGGGGGGTGAGGGCTGCTGCTGACATCTTATCTCAGATCTGCTAAAGCTGCCCCGGGGTTCCCCCAGGCTGCTGTGTTTTGTAGCTTGACACACACATCTGTCATCGGGTACATGCCATTTGGGGCCACAGTGACAGGCAGGGCCGTGTCACTCACGAGTCAAGTAGTGACACTGCCTCTGGAAAGGCCCCACGTGGTGAAGCATGAGCATGCCAGGCCACTCATTTCTGTGGTGTGCCCTGTGCCCGCCCTGCTCCTGTCAGTGGGCTCTGGAGGAGGCACAGGTAATCTATCACTCTCCAGAGTGCACTGTTAGGAGAACCCACAGTTCCTTTGACTGTGCGCTGAAAGGACTCCAGGTGCTGGGGTGCACAGACTCCCTGACTCCGGGAGACTGGCTCCTGGCTTCCTCACCCTGATCTTCACTTTGTCAAACACCTGTCAGTAGTGTTCACTGATTCCTTCCTCCGGCACAGCAGGGCTAGGTATGGTCATCCCTTGGCATCTGCAAGGGATTGGTTCTGGGACCCCCACCCACAGGTGCCCAAATCCGAAGATGCTCAAGCCCCTCATACACGAAGGCATAGTATATGCACATGACCTACATGCATGCCCCCACGTACTTTGAACCACCTCTAGACGGCTTATGATACCTAACGCATTGTAATGCGATGCCCATAGTTGTGTTTTGAGGGAATAATGTCAAGGAAAAAATGTCTAATGCAGAATTTTTTTCCCCAGTATTTCCCACCTGTGGTTGGTCGACTTCAGTGATACAAAACCCACAGAAACAAAGGACTGGAGACATTGTGATGAAAGCAAAGGCTCACAGCCCTGCCCTGTAGGAGCCGAGAGATCTGTCCTGTCCTGGGAACCACCAGGGGGGACTGGCCACAGTGGTGGATGGGAAGCCTCATGGAGCCACAGTGGGGGGGAGCAAGGAAGCGCCCGACTGGGGTGGGGGTCAGGGAAGAGTGTCCAGGAACTGACGCAGGGGGCCGTCTGAGGGAAAATTCCCCAGGAAGAGAAAATAATGAGCAGGTAACAGAGGATGTTTCTCTCTTTTATTTTTTTAAACATTTATTTTTTAGTTGTAGTTGGACACAATACCTTTATTTTTATTTTTATGTTATGCTGAGGATTGAACCCAGAGCCTTGCATGGGCTAGTCGAGCGCTGTACCACTGAGCCACAACCCCAGCCCCTAGAAGGATGTTTCGACCTCAGAGAACAAAGAAAGGCAGGGTTGGGAGAAGCCAGAGAGAGTCCAGGACCCAGTAGATTCTCCAGCGAGCCTGGAATAGAGGGTGTGAAAAGGATATTGAAAAGGCTTCAAGGACCTGCACAGTGAAGGACTTTAGATTCTTGGAATCATGCATTTAGGGAAACTTGTGGAATTACTCCCTTATGTAGCATCCTGAAGGTGTACTTGTAAAATTAGTTGCCCCAACGTCACGTGGTATCAGGAGAAAAGGACAAGGAAAAAATGGGGGGGGGGAGGGAGGTATCCCTGCATTTAAGATCAACGTTTTTGATGCCTTAGAAGAAGGTCAAAGGTCAATTCGCCTAGAAATGGTCTTATTCTGATTAAAAGTTCAACTGCTTACTTTTGTGGAAGGAAAAATTGAAGTCAGAGAGGGAGGAAGCGTCTTGCCCAAGTTGACAGAGAAGCTCAGACCTGAACCCTAGTTAACTTCATTTTCAATGGAATCCAACGCGCTCATTTGTAAAATGTTAGATACAATCGTACACCAGTTCAGGGAGTCGGAATCTGAGATTCCTCAAGAAGTTAGGTGAGGGCATGAAGTTGTCAAGTGGCCAACGACAAGGTCACGACCTGAACTGAGAACCTCACACCTTTAGCCCAGGTCCCATCCCATCAATGACACAAGCTCTTACTCCCTATCACAGCAGCTCCCCTGCCCCTTGGGAGTGGTGGGTTGGTAGCACCATCTTGGTTTACCACGGAGCCCAGTTGTGCCAGAGGAGTGGGACAGGTTTCCAAGAAACCAAAGAAAGGGATGGGATGTGAGAGATGTGGTTGATTGAGAAGAGTCCACAGGGAAATTCCAGTAATGACCAGCTGGACAGGTGCCTCACCAGAAAGTCCAGCGGCCATGGTGGACAGGTGTACCTCTCATCTACACACGGCCTCCAGCGCTTTGCCATAACATGACACTCTCATTCCCCTAGGACTCTGTGGTGGCCGGCTGGACAAGCACTTCCCTCTCCACTGTCCTCTGTTCCATCCCAGTGATGGCAGGGAGGGAGGTTTATAGTTCTGTGACAGAAGCAGCATCAATTTAGCTCACTTGGTCCCAGGGTGTGACCAGCACCCCAGGGAACTTGGTGCACATACAAGAAAGCAGCTTTCTACACATAACACTAACTTGCTTTAATTCCCAGCATACGTGAAAGAAAGCCAGTGTCCGTGATAATATTCACCTAGACGCCCTCTCCTTGTCCCCTCAGCTTGGCTAGGTCCTTGAGAATAGAGAGGGACACTTCCGGAACCTGTGTTTTACTGCCCTCCTTTCTGCCAGGGTGACACACGTCATTATCTAGACATTTGGGAGCTTGTTTGGAGGTTCTAGCAGGGGAGCGCAGCTACTCGTATACCCTTGACCGAAGACCGGTCCTCCTCTATCGGGGAAGGTCGTCCTCTTCGACCGAGCGCGCAGCTTCGGGAGGGACGCACATGGAGCGGTGAGGGAGGAAGGGGACACCCGCCTAGCCAGCCAGATCAGCCGAATCAACCCTGGCGATCAATGGGGTGACAGATGTCGCAGCCAGATCGCCCTCACATCCTATCTAGACATTTGGGCCGGGAAGATGGTCCTTCCAGACTTGCTGTCTCAGGCTAAGAGGACACTTCCTGAAGCATTCGCTAGGGATATGGGCCTGAGAATTATGATTACAAAGGACTCTTCCCGGCCTTCTCCCCAGAGGTCAGTGCTTTCCCATTCACCAAGCATCTTCTGTGCTGGCCCATGGGCAGGGACCCCCTGGGAGCAGACCTCCTCCTCTAAATAGTCAGACTGACTTGGAGCCACCTTCTGCACCCCAAGCTCCCCACCTGGGGCCCGTGCTAAGACATCTTGTCCTGGGCGGGGTTGGCTGTCCGCTTGGGTCACTAGGCCTTCTCACCATGTGCCCTCAGTTACACACGGGAGCATCTGCTTTACGGTGTCCCTAAGTGTCGTGGGAAGACCTCGTGGCCAGTGCTGCAGGCGTCTCTCTTGGGCCATCTCCACAGACCAGTCAGGTGAAGGTCACCAGAAACCAGTGCTGACCAAACCCAAAGGCCAAGAAATCACAGGAAGAGAGGACAGGCAAGATGAAGGCAAGCAAGGGTGAGGGAGGTGAGAGAGGTGGGAGGGTGAGAGGGGTGAGAGAGGAGTGTGCCCAGGGCGCCAAGTAGCAGCCTCCACAGCAGGAGAAAAGGGTCAGCTCAGGGATCTCCCAGCCTGTCTTCGGCCGACACCTACCTGCAGTCTATCATGCCACAGCAGTGTGTCCCCCGACAGGCTAACTGACCTGGGAGTGCTGTCCCTGCCACAATCTCACAGACATAAGTCCTGTCATGGAGGGGAAAGAGGATCTCAAAAGCCAAACCTCCTAAATGGTAAACCTGAGTGAATCGGACGGGTGGTCCACACCCATCAACTGCTCCACGCAGTGAGTGTCCCGTGGGTCTTTCCTTTCCTATGGGTGCCTCTGGACGCCTTGCCCCCATCTCTACAAAATGTGTGACTTATCTCACTGGATCCCTCCAAAGGGGAAGCAACTTCCAGAATTGTTCATCATCATCATCTTCATCATCATCATCATTATTATTATTATTAATCATTATTATTTGGTACTGGGGATTGAACTCAGGGGCTCACTATCAGCCCTTTTTGAAAAATTTCATTTGGAGACAGGGTCTTACTGACTTGCTTAGGGGCTCGTGAAGTTGCTGAGGCTGACTTTGAACTCTCCATCCTCCTGTCTCAGCCTTCCAAACTCTGGGATTACAGGCATGTGCCACTGAGTCCGGCTATGTTCTTTAATATTAGCCTTAAATTTAGAAAACAATATTTTGCAACAGGGTCTAGTTATGTCTTCCAGGCTGGTCCTGCCCATTTTTTCCTGATGTTAACATCTTATTGCCATGGCACATTGATAACTGACTATTAACTAAACTCAAGCTCTATTGCAATCCTCTAGCTCTTTTTCTTAAACAGAAGTCTTTGTTTTCTGTTCCAGGGTCTTAACCAGGATCCAACATGGCATTAGGCAGAACGGGGCCCATGTGCTCATAGAGAAAACAACAGGAAGTAAACAAGGCCATTTCTAAGTGTTTAGAATTCAGAATAATAATTCCAAAGGACCAGACCACATCTCCCCTCTGTTTTGCATCTATATACATGGCTTAAATGATTAATTTAGCAAACAAAAATTTCTTAAAGAAGATTTGAAGTTTTTTTTTCAAAGAATTTGCAATATATATATTTTTTACTCCTGGTCCCCCTTCACCCAGAAATAGCAGTAATTAAACTAGAGGATGCAAAAAGGTTTGCCCTCAGGGCCGGAATTCCTAGTGTTTGGAGTTCCATAGAACCCCAGGGAAGATGAGAGCAGGCTTCATGAGCACATGGTGGAACATCCTGTCATTGAACCAATATGAGAAACGTGGGCTCCTTGAAACGGACACTGACATTGTGGGACTGAAGATAAACGATTTCTAGTTAAGAACTGAAATCTGTACTTCTGCAAAGTGTTGCCCAGTGGTTTTGTGACACCTCGTCTTTGTCTATTTTCTGTTGCTATAACAAAATATGTGAGGCTGTGTTCATTATAAAGAAAATAGGTTTATTCAGCTCACTGTTCTGGAGGTAGGAAATTCAAGATGGGCTAACTGCATCCAGCCTGGATCTCATGCTATGTCATACATGGTAAGGGGCTCACGTGGCAGGAGCACATGTGAGACAGGAGAACAGGCATGTGTGGGAGAGGCCAAAACACCAGGGACAGATTTGCTCTATAACAATCCACCTTCATGGTACCTCACTCCCAAGAGATTTATTCTAGTCTCTGGAGAAAGACATTAATCCATTCCATTCGGGGGCAGTGGAGGCCCCTGATACCCAACCTCTTATCAGGGTACCAGCACCTGTCAAACCATTATATAGCCAAAGCAGCCCACCTATTCAGGAAGAGGTTCTAGAAAGGCGTGGCCTTCGGGGAAGGTCCACAGTCCACAGTGTGACAGAGGGGCAGGGCACCTGCCTGACTACTGTCTTGCAGTTGGCAGAGTCGAGAACACACATTTCACTTCCATGAACTCTGCATAGCTGCTAACCCATCCCGGGTTTGCTGTGAAGATACTGGCTTCTTCATGCCTCCACAGAGGACAGGTTTTTAAGGGTGATGATAGTGACCGTTCTCATCCTGCTCCTCAAGTATCGAGCATTTGGACACATAGCTTAAAATATTAATAAGTGGCCAGGATGAATAAAAACTTAGAAGTGCATGAAATTTAAAATAACTACTTTGGGGAGCACTTTGTTTTGCTGGCTGTGAGAAGGGTAAGAGAGATTCAGGCAGACCAGAGAAGGGCTCCCACGGATGTCCTTAGACGCCCCCGATCTGGATTTGTCTCTGTGTGTTCCTTGGGGAGGCCCCTCTCTCTGTTTTGTTTCTGATTTCTGTTTCTGATTCACAGATTATTTTTCAGAGGAAAAAAGAAAAAATCAAGAAGACATCCTTAAGGAATTTTAACACCATTTGATCTTTTGGTTTTTCATAAGAAAATATGTGAAATGATTTCAAGCTAAAAAGTATCTTTGTAAAGAGAGAGCACGTTGTGATTTTTAGCTACCATCTTTAGAACATTGTCTTTCTTCACTTGATAAGTAAACTTCTCTCCTTCCCTCTTGAATTGAGTTGCACAATTATTTCGTAAATAAACTACAAAACGATGTGCATGATGTTTGTTTTTAGACTGAGAGTGTACTCACATACTGTGGAGTTTATGCATTAAGGGATTAAGGTAGGCAAAATGGGTTTATTTATATGATTTTATTGTTTGTTTCCAAATGAGAAGGAAAGAGAAAGGGTTTCAGATTATCACTTATAAGTTCTTACAAATAATTTGTTGCAGGACACAAAATAGACATCTCTATAGATAAAGATGGTGTTTACAGGCTTATCTGCTAATACATTGTACAAAAACAACTGGTTTTCACCAAGAATGGAGGGTATGATAGGGGAAATGTGACTTAAAACATTGGCTGCATGGCATAGACAAAATTCCATTTAGACACTTAAGAAGCAGTGACAGACACAGATATACTCCTTAAACAGGTCAAGTTCAAAGCAGTCATGGCCACCCATCAGAAGTGACATGGCATATGTATCAGGATGGACTGAACAGGAAAAATAGAAAAGCAGGGGTCTTATAGATAAACCACCAAATTAAAAATCAATAGGATAGATGCGCCCAGTTGGCAACGTTAATCTGCAGTGGGGCGCCTTCTCACCTGGGGGACTCAGGGACCCCCTTGGTAACCAGCAGCAGGGGTTTATTGATTTTATAATTAGCAATTCTCTCCTATTCAGCAGTTCTCCCCGTCAGAACCCAGGAAGTGAAAATCCACACTGGAAGAGAACATCCCTGCATGTTTCCTGCTTCCTACATGTGCTTCTCAATGTGTTCTGAAGGATTTTGATCAGGTTGAGTTCAGTGTTAGACCCTGTGTAGATTCTCCTGAAGCCACTCTGCGGATGGAAGATCATTTTTTGTTCTGCATCAGTTTGTTGTGTTTCTTCTTTACTTTCTTTTGTTGTTGTTGTTGTTTTCATTTTTATTGGTTGTTTTCAGATATACAGGACAGTACAGTGTGTTTGGACATATTATACATACATAACGTATAACTTATTCTAATTAGGATTTCATTCTTGTAGTTGTACATCATGTGGAGTTTCTCATGTTTTCTTTTTTTCTCATTTACTTACTAGTTCATTTTAATTATAGAGAATAATGGTTTTCATTGTGGAATATCCATATATGCAAATAATATATATTGATTTTTTTAGCTCCCACATAACCTCCTTTCTTATGCTTTCTGAATAATCAGTTGTATGAATCCCTGAAAAATATTTTATGAAGATTATAAACAAGTGAAATTGTACTACGATGAAAATTTAAGGGAAACTTGTGGATTATCCCAACTGTAAACTCAGAACTGGAGTCTCGCGTAGGCTCCTCTGGATCTTGATCCATCGGACAGGTTCACTTTAGGTGGATCCAAGTTCTTGAAGGGCTCTATCAACTATTTATTTATGGAATGAAGAACACATTTCACAAACTCAGACACTGAGACGCTGAAGGCAAACTACAGAAGGCCACGTGCTTAGCACACACAAGGCCCTGGTTCAATCACATCTCACATACACATACACACACACTCACACATTGTAAAAACTTTTCTTCTCACACTATTTCCCAGTTCCTTTCCCCACAGATAACTGTTACAATTGACTGGTGTTGTGCCAGAGAGAAATTAGTATATTATGAACATGTTAACATATATAATGTAAATTTTATTAATTATTTCATTTGATACATTTTGAAGAGTAAGACACATTAGTACAAAAAGAGATGCTTCATTTTCCTTGATGTCTAAAATTTAATTTGTTTGGATAGATGTACCTTTATTTATATAAGTTCTTCCTCTAGATAGACATTTAGGTTGTTTCCAATCTTTTATTATTACAAGCAATGATTTAATGATGAATGACTCTGTACATTGGTCATTTAATCACTTTTTCAAGTATATACATTAGATAAATTCCTGGTATTGACAATAAAAATTATATGATCATCTCAACAGATGCAGAAAAAGCATTTGACAAAATTCAACATCTTTTCATAATAAAAACAACAAACTACCTTAGAAGAAAACTATCTTAATATTTTAAAAGCCATATATAAAACCCTCACAGCATTTTTAATAACTAGATAAGTACATTTTAAATAACTAGATAAGTACCTACATAATATTCTCAATGTTATACTTTTTTTTTTTTTTTTTGGTGCTGCGGATTGAACCCAGGGCCTTATGCATGCAAGGCAAGCACTCTACCAACTGAGCTATATCTCCAGCCCTCACAATTTTTATTCAGAGTACTGAAAATACTGGAAGCCCTAGCCAGAACTAGGAGACAAGAAAAATAAATAAAGGCACTTAGGGCACTTGAATCAGAAAGTAAGAAGTGAAATGTTCTCAGTTTGTAGAAGACATTTCTTTCTTTCTCTCTCTCTCTCTCTCTCTCTCTCTCTCTCTCTCTCTCTCTCTCTCTCTCTCTCCCCTCCCTCCTTTCATTCAAACATTATAGTTGTACATAATAGTTGAGTTCATATTGACATAATCATACATACATGGGATTTAATTTACCCCTTTCCATCCCTAGTACCCCCCTTTTCCCTACACTCCTTCCTCCCCACAACATTATCTTATACATAGAAAATCCTAAGGACTCCATAAAACATTAAAACTAATAAATGAATTTGCACAGTTGTAGGATAGAAAATCAACATGCAAATATCAGTTGCACTTCTATATACTGACCCAAACTATCTGAAAATAAATTAAAAAGATGATCACTTTTACAATAAATAATAAATAAAATACTTAGGATTAAACTTAACCCAGGAGGTGACAGGTCTATACATTGAAAGTCATAAAACACAGATGAAATAAATTATAGAAAACACATATAAATGGAAAGACATCCTAAGTTCATGAACTAGAAACAGTAATGTTAAAATGATCATGCTACTCAAAATATTTTACAGATTTCAAACAATCCCTACAAAATCCCAAAGGCATTTTTCCTAGAGATAGGACAAAAATTCTAAAATTTTTTTTTGAAAACAAAAACCCTAATAGCCCAAGAAGTTTAGGAAAAGAACAGGGTTGAAGGCATCATACTCTTGATTTCAAACTATATTACAAAGCTTAGTAATCAAAATAGCATGGCATCTCATAAAAAACAGACACATAGACCAATGAAACAGAATAGAGAGACCAGAAATGGTCCCACGTGTCTGAGGTTAGCGAATATTTAACAAAGATGCTAAGAATATACAATGGAGGAAGCCAAGGCTCTTCAATAAATGGTATTGAGAAAGCTGGACATCCATACGTAAAGGAGTATATATAGTACCAATAGACACTTGTCTTGTACTATATAAAAAATATCCTGAGAAAAAGGCTAATAAGATCTGAGACCATGAAACTCCCAGAAAACAGAGGGAACACTTCAAGACTTTGGTGTGGACAATGTTTTCTGGGATATAATATCAAAAGTACAGGCAAAAATAAACAAATGGGATTCCATCAAGCTAAACAGATCATGCACAGTGAAGGAAACAACCAACAACATGAAAAGACAAACTCACGAACCATAATACCTGACAAGGGGCTGATATAAAAAAATATATATAGGGAAGTCACGCAACTGAATGGCAAAGCGCACGCACACACACACACACACACACACAAACAAACAAACGAAAACAACCTGATTAAGAAGGGACAAAGGACCTGAATAGGTCATTTCCCCAAGGAAGACATACGAGTGTCCACCAGGTGTATGAAAAGGTATTCAGCATTATTTATCAAAACCACAATGAGATGCCACCTCACATCTGTTATGTTGGCTGATATTAAAAAGACAAGAGGTAACCAACACTAATGAGGGTGTGGATAAAAGAAAGCCCGTGTTCACCATTGGTAAGAATGTACACGGTACCACCATGACAAAGAACAGTGTGGAAGTCCATCAGAAAATTGAAAGTGCAACTACTATGGCTCCAGCAATCCCAATTCTGTGGATACACCCAGAGGAAATGAAATCAGAATGTTGAAGAGATGACTTCTGTGTCCCTTTTCTCACTAAGGATTTCTTTGGCTATTCTGGGTCTCTTATTTTTCCAAATAAATTTCATAACTGCTTTTTCTATTCCTATGAAGATCATCATCAGAACCTTAACAGGAATTGCACTAAATCTGTATAATGCTTATGATAATATGGCCTTTTTGACAATATTAATTCTGCCTATCCAAGAGCATGGGAGACCTTTCCATCTTTTAGAGTCTCCTTCAATTTCTTTCTTTAGTCTTCTCTAGTTTTCATTGTAGAGGTCTTTCATCTCTTTTGGTAGATTGATTCCCAAGTTTTTGTGTTTTTTTTTTTTTTGAAGCTACTGTGAATGGGATAGTTTTCCTAATTTCTCTTTCAGCTGATTCATCATTGGTGTATAGAAATACATTGATTTATGGGTGTTAATTTTATATCCTGCTACTTTGCTGAGTTCATTTATGAGTTCTAGAAGATGTCTGGGGTAATTTTTTTGAGGCATCCCAATGCCAAACCTTAAGCTATACTACAGAGTTATAGTTAAAAAAACAGCACAGGCACGGTATTGGCACCAAAACAGAAATGAAGACCAATGGCACAGAGCAGAAGACACAGAGACAGACCCACACAAATACAGTTATCTCCTGCTAGACAAAGGTGACATCAGTACACACTGGAGAAAAGATAGCCTTCAACAAATGGTGCTAGGAAAACAGGAAATGAAATATGCAGAAAAATGAAATTAAACCCCTATCTCACACCCTGCACAAAGCTCAAAGTGGACCAAGGACTCAGGCACTAGAACAGAGACCCTGTGCCTACTAGAAGAAAATGTAGGCCCAAATCTCCATCAGGTGGTCTTAGGAACCGACTTCCTCAACAAGACCCCAAAAGTGCAAGAAGAAAAATCAAGAATCAATAAATGGGGGCTGGGGTTGAGGTTCGGTGTTGGAGTGCTTGCTTCACACAGATGAGGCCCTGGGTTCCATCCTCAGCACCACATAAAAATAAGTAAATAAAATAAAGCTATTGTGTCCATCTTAAAAAAAAATCAGCAAATGGAATGGTATCCAACTAAAAAGTTCTTCACAGCAAAGGAAACAATCAAGAATGTGACAGAGAGCTATAGAAAGGAAGAAAACCTTTGCCATCTTCACTTCAGAGAGAGCATTGATCTCCAGGATATATAAAGAACTCAAAAAACTTAGCACACACACAAAAACAAATAGCCCAATGAATAAATGGGCAAAGGAACTGAACAGACACTTCACAGAAGAAGAAATGGGAATGGTCAACAAATATATGAAAAAAATGTTCAGCATCACTAGAGATTAGAGAAATGCAAATTAAAACTACACTGAGATTCCATCTCACTCCAGTCAGAATGACAATTATCAAGAATACAAGTAATAATAAAAGTTGGCAAGGAGGTTGCCAATATTCTACATTCCTAATGGGACTGAAAAATGGTGCAACCACCCTGGAAAACAGCATGGAGATTCCTCAGAAAACTTGGAATATAACCACCATTTGACCCAGTTATCTCACTTTTCAGCATATACTCAAAGGACTTAAAAATCAGTGGGCTATAGAGATGGGGCCACATCCATGTTCATAGCAGGTTATTTCACAATAGCTAAGCTATGGAACCACCTAGGTGCCCTTCAATAGATGAATGGATAAAGAAAATGTGGTGTATATATATATACACAATGGAATATTACTCAGCCATAAAGAGAAATGAAATTACGGCATTTGCCAGTAAATGGATGGAACTGGAAAATGTCATGCTAAGTGAAATAAGGCAATCTCAAAAAAAAAAAAAAAAACCCAAAGGCCAAACATTTCTCTTTGATGTGAAGATGTTAATACAATAAGGTGGGGGTGCAGAGAATAGAAGTTCATTGGATTAGACAAAGGGGATGAAGGGAAGGGGAAGGGAATGGGACTAGGAAAGATGGTAGAATGAATCAGACATAACTTCCCTATGTTCATACCTGAATGCACAACCAGTGAAACTCCACATCCTGGACAACCACAAGATGGGATCCTAATTAGAATTAGTTATATTCCATGTATGTATCCTATGTCAAAATACACTCTATTGTCATGTATATCTAAAAAGGACAACAGTAAATTTGAGCTCCAAATTCACTGTAGCATTATTCCCAATAGCAAAGATAGGGAACAACTTAAGTGTCCATGGGCAGATGAATGGATAAACACACACACACACACACATTTATACGCATACAGTGGAATATTAATTACCATTCACCCACAAAAAAAGAAGAAGATTCTGCCATTAGTTGTGTATGTGTGTGTTTAAATTTTTTTAACTTCAAATTCTGCCATTTATACCTGGAATGGACCCAGAGGACATTGTGCTAAGTGAAATAAGCCAGAAACAAGAAGACCAAAGATTGCCTGAGCTCCCTTCTACCCGAGATCTTAAAAATAGAACTCACAAAAACAGAGGGTGGAGGGAATAGAAAGATAAAGGTCAAGTGGCACACATTTTAAGTTTTAAGATTAACAAGTTCTGGGGATCCAATGTAAGAACCTGGGTGGTAAAGGGAGTATTATTTGATGGTGGTAATCATTACCTAATACATACATAGATCAAATTATCTTATTATAGGTCTTGAATATATAACATCTATGTCAATTAAATGTTTTAAATTTTTCTTTGATTTTAAAAAGAGTTCAGGAAGAGCTGAAATCAAATTCCATGTGTATATGGATTTGTCACGATGAATCCAATTACTATGTATAGTAATAATGCCCCAATTAAAAAAAATTCATGCATTTGGCTTTGATAAACATTCCTAAATTGCCCTCATTGAGAGAATGTATAAATCTAGACTCCAACCCACAAGGCACGGTTCAATTTCAAAAGAAAGTTGTATTTAAATAATTTCATTTGTTTTATTCTCTAACAAAGAAAAGGAAACAGATGCCATCTCTCCTTTGGGTTTTTAAACCCCACTGAGAGGGCTCGGCTGACTGTGCAGCACAGGTCAGCCCAAGCCATCCCCAGGGCTGCCACTTACTAGAGGTGAGACCTTGGGCACACTGCTTAATCTTTCTGTGCCTCCGTTTCATCTGGGAATCAATGTTAGGAGGTTCTTGTTTTAGTCAGATTTTTTTTGTTGCTGCTGTGACTGAAAGGACCCAACCAGCACCATTGTAGAGGAGGAAAGGTTTATTTAGTGGCTCACAGTTTCAGAGGTCTCGATCCATAGACATCAGGCTCCATTCCTTCAGGATGGAGGAGAGGCAGGACATCCTGGCAGAGAGTGTGGCACAGGGAAGCAGCTCACATGATGATCAGGAAGCAGAGAGAGACTCCACTCTCCCAAAGCCACACCCTAATTCCCACCTCCTCCGGCCACACCCCACCACTTCAGTTACTAGTCAGTTAATCCCCATCAGGGAATTAATTCACTGATGGGGTTCAGACTCTCACAACCCAATCATTTCTCCTCTGAACCTTCCTGCATTGCCTCACACATGAGTTTTTTGGGGACATCTCACATCTCAACCGTAACAGTTCTCATTCCCCTTGGCTTCAGTAGACTTCAGTCCGTGGGAGCTTATGTGACACTCAGGTGTCAGACCTAGGCTGGCAGCCAGGAGCCAAGGTCACACAAGTAGGGGCCAAGCATGGAAGATGACCAAGTTCAGGGGAACCAAGAATAACAAATAACTGCAGTTAATATGCATGATGCATCCTCTGAGCCAGGCACAGTGATCCAAGTTCTTCTTATGGGTTAATTCATTTAATCCTCCCAACAACCATAAGTGGTGGTCACAATGATTCTTTACCCAGATGAGAAAACTGAGGCTTAAAAAGGATGCTCAAATGGTGAGTGGCAGATCTGACCACAGAGTCTGCCACTCTGAGAAAACCAAAGGGAACAAAAGATAAAGACCAAATGTTCTGTGTCTGGGAAACCTCTTGGGCATCTGTGTCTTGGAAACCCATCTCAGGCTGTCGGCAGCTAGAAGGTGGGTATCCTTGGAAGAACAAAGAAACAAGTGGGTTGGCAGATAGCTGGGTCTGGATCTACTGTACCTTCCAGGTGTGCACAAACCTGATCGTCAGCCTGCAGGTGAGGGCAGAACCCGGCTGCCTGGTCGGACAACCTGGTCGGACAGAATTCTAATCATGCATGGAACAAACCTCCAGAAAATCGCGGTATCTCATTTCACCCGCCAGTACTTGGCGACAGAGAGCCAGGCATTATTCTTTCTGCCTGGAATCTTGTTACTTAGGTGACAATTCTTTGTTGGGCTGCTTGGACACTCTGTCCAGTGCTCACCGGTGCCCTACAGACTAGAGAGACTGTTAGAACCAGGACCACTCTACTCCAGACCTTGGGAAAGAATGCTTGATAATGGACAAACAACCCCAAATTCTCATTCTTGGTAATTTAAACCAGGAAGGCCTTAAAAAATGTGGGCTGGAAAGAAATGAGTAACTAAATTATTCTAGAATTTTTTTCTAAGACAACCAGAATAAGTGTTTACTAATGACTGAATGGTTGTTATAATAGTCCAGTTTAGGCAGGAAACAAAATTTACCAGCAAACATCTTTTTAGCACAACTTACTCCTCTACCTCCCTCTTTAAAAAAATATATATATATGTAAATATCTATATAAATATAAGTGTACACACACACATATGTATATATGGTTTTATTTTAATCCACAGCTCCAGCAGAGTTTTTAAAATATTTGACTAAAATCATAGATGTCCCCAGCCGGGAGGGCAGCCCACTGTTGGAAAGACCCTGTCGTCTGCCCTCCTAGGGTTTGGATCTGAAATGCTCCTCCCAAAGGCCGACCTATAAAAGGATTGGTGCCCAGCCTATGGTGCTGTTTAAAGGTGGTCGAACATTTAAGAGGTGGAATAGGAGGAAGTTAGGTACCTGGGGATCCCTTGAAGGGGACATTGGGCCACAGCCATTTCTTTTCCACTGTCTTTGCTTCATGCTGCCATGAAGTAAACAGCTCCCACCATCATGCCCTCCCTGCTGTGATGTGCTGCTCATAACAGGCCCCACAGCGCAGGACCAACCAACTGTTGACAGAAAACTCCAAATCTGGGAACCAAAATGAACCTTTTCCTCTTGTTATGTTGATTATCTCAGGCTAATTTGTCATAATAATAGAAAGTGAATAACAAAGGTTCTCTGATGGGGGGAAGCCAGCGAAATCAAGGGAGCTATAAGGGAGACAGCCAGGGATGGACTCTACCAAGGAAATGCAAGGTCGATGTTTCCCCTACAGGAAACTCCCACAAATCCACACCGTATGCCACACGCACCCATCAGCACTGGATATGCTAAAGCATCTCTGTCGTTGAGAAAAGGGAACTAGAATGAGATTCCAGGTTGGAATTTAATGTGGATGAAGTTCTGGTAACAAAATTTGGTTAGGTAGTTGTGGAACGGACCCACTTCGCCCATATGGAGTAGGAAAGCAAAACGTAAGATGATCCCTTCTTGTTTTCACTTTTCCAGATTGAGACTGCTTCCTAAACCCATCATGGGTGTGAGAACCACAACCACAGAATGAGAAATGGGTGTGTCGTGAGAGTGGCGACCAACCTAGGAAACAGTGGGACGGCCTTGAGAAAGTGTGGCACTTTTGTAGGTCAGAAAGTAGCTCCCCAGGGGATGAAGCATAGAGGGCGTTGTTAGGGGAGAGGTGATGAGAGATGTGGTCAAGGCCAGCAGGGTCCTTAAGGGACCTTGCAAACCATGATGAGGAAGCTGGATATTACCCTAGAAAATGGGAATCATGGAAGTGCTTTAAAGCTGGGTCGCGGGAAAGCATGAGACTTGGAATTGGAAGGAGGCAGAATAGAAGCCATTGCACTAATCTAATCAAGAGCTGATAATGAACTGTCCCAGCATGACTCACAATGAAAGTGACGAGCAATAGAAAAATGTTGGACATACATAAGAAGTAGAAAGAATAGGATATGTAGTGAATGGTTGGTAGGCAGAGGTACAGATGAAGATAAAGAATTAAGGAAAGAAGGCTAGTCAGATTCTACTTTATCTCACCTTTTATTGATGTTGCAGGTAGACATTCAGTAGCCTAATTGAAAACAGACCAATTGTTTAATTTAGACCTGCTGAATATTATTTGTTTCTCCCAAGTCTTTAAAATATCTGCCCATAGCCCTGAGTGGAATACTCAAGTGGAATGCCCACCCAAGCAAACCAGTTGTAGGGTCCCATTCAAGGGCCAAAACCCTATTTCACAACGAGAAGAGTTGAATCAATGAGCTGTTACTAGAAAAAGCTTTCTGTATTAGTCAGCTTGGCATTACTATAATTAAATACTGGAGGCAGCTAACTTATAAATAGAAAAGATTTACTCACACTTTTGGAAGTTCGAAGCCCAAAGTCAGGTGACTCCATTGGTTTGGGCTCTGGTAAAGGCAGTGGATGGTGGCCCATCATGGCAGGAACACATGTAGGAACAAAATGCTCACATCTTGAACTGGAGCAAAATAACCGGGGGGGGGGGGGGGGGTGACGAGCAACTTGTGTAGATTGATACAGCAGGAGTGGGAGCCGTTTATTGTAGGACAGGAGGGGTGTATATACATTCCACACAGCTTATCTTAATTAACATAAGCTAGATACAGCAGTCAACCAATGAGGAATCTCCACACTAATGGCTCCCTGGCTCCACCTCACAAACCACTCCCTCTGGCAAAATGCCAGGCGCCATCCTGACTTGTTTATAGACTCTAACAATTAGAGCAGAGAGTGAGAGAAGCTGTGGCCTCATAATCCCCTTCAAGAGCATGTTTCCAATGACCTAAGGACCTCCCACTCAGTCTTATGTCTTAAAGGTCCAGAGTGCCTCCCACTACTGCCACTTTGGGGACAAGGCTTACACATGAACCTTAGGAGGAGTCAACACACAAATCATACCGCTCCCCAAACTCAGTTTCTTAAAAAAACATTCATTTATTCTCCATGACCTATGAGCTGTTGGGGAAGGTCATGAGTTGCTGGAATCCACCAGGCTTGGATTATGGATCTGCCTCGGTTTGGCTGGGTGGCTCTACCCCAGGTGTGTTCATTCAGGGCGGACGAGGTAGTAGTTACTTACAGTAAGTACACCTCATAGAAATGATAGAACCAGGGAACAAGCCCAGCCATACAAGGGATCCTCAAGCCTTTGATCACATTACATCATTACCATTATACTGGCTAAAGCAAATCCCAGGACCAAGCCTAAAGTCAAGGGGCAGGGGAGTGAATTCTGTCTGTGAAGGTGCATACGTGAATATCCATGGACAATTATCTTATCCATGATGACCAAGTGTTTTCTTCCCCCAGGTAATTCTACCAGGTATGTTACTATGGATTGTGGAGCTAGAGAGAGGGAATAAATGGAATTTCCAAAGCATGATTGCTGTGAAATGAAGCAATATTCAAACTCAATAGGGTGTGCAGAGAAATGCCCATCCCACTAAAATTCCCCATCGCTGTATGAGTTAAAGGTTGCAAGGCTTTCCCTAAAAGAGCTCATTATTTCCGTCTAGATGTTATATCCAAAGTTTCCATAGCTGTTACCAGGTGAGCAATGGTACCTGATTTATGATCATGTGAACCAATGGTTAAGCATGCAAATCACAGAAAGATCAGACATAAAACATATACTTCAGTCATTCATGAATTTTCTACCACAGTCTAACTTCTGATTCAGATAACAGCATAAATATTTAAATTCTTGCTATGTAGAAGTGATTCTGTATTCAGCTTCAACTGTTATTAATCACTGTTTAATGTAACTCTGGCTTTAACTTCCAGACTCGAGGTTGGAAACCTTCCAGGAAGTATTCATGAGTCTCAGTGTTTGGACCCAACACCAAGGCTCTCGATAAATTTTCTTACCAATGCCCTTGCCGGTGACTTGCATTTACAATTTGATTTTGTCTTCGGTACTAATGATACCATTCCCTTCTTCTATCACCTCTGCAAAAGCTTCTGCTTGAGTGCAGCGTGCCAATCTGAGAATCACCCTCAGGTCGTTCTTAAAAGATTTCAGATGTGTTGTCAACCTTTCAAAGGAGGTGAGATTTTAAATCAAAATCTGACTTTCTGGCTTTTCTTGAAATATCAGATCTTACTGTTCCAGATCTGCGTTTGTAGACTGGGACACCTGGTTGGAGCCCAGTAGTGCTGCCCCCTGCAGGCAGGGCACAGACTCGCCAGTGTAGGCCTGGGTCTTCATTTACTCAGCTGGCTTGGCTTGGGAGGCCCCGGAGCATTCCGTCTTGTACCACCTTTGCATGAGGGATGGCCTCTCTGTAACCCAGGTCGTTTTTTCTTTGCACGACAGCTTCCTCTCTGCAAAGAGAAGTGGAATTGATCTGTCTCTCCCCTCCACATCTCCTGAGGCTCATCCCATCTATCCTCACAGGTGGGAACACTGCTCTCTGTGTCAGCATAAAACTCCGTGCTGGCTGCTTATCAGCCGGGAAAAAAAATTAAAAAATGAAAAACCACCTCCCTGGTCATTATCCCACCATCTAGCCACTTACCCTTCTCTGTGGCTTCTAGATCTCAGTTCGTTTCAAGTTAGACACTCAAGTCTCTGAAGAATATTCTCTATCCTCACGTCCCCAATTTATATTAAACGATTTCTTCAAGTGGCCTGTTTTGTATAGGAGACATTTGAAAATCCACAATTTAAAAAAAAATTACGATTTTTTAAAATTACACAATTATCTTCATGCCCACTTCACAAGTCGTCCCCCCCCCCACCCCTCTGAAGAAATCTTAGGGTTCCAAAGGAAGTCCGATCCTCCTCTTGCGACCCTTTTGAGGTTTCTTCCATCTGTAACCACTTTTAAGTCTTTGGTTAATTAATTTCCTCAAATGTTCCAACTCTCTTCCTAAGGATTTCAAGGTGGATTCAAGAACAATGATAAATAGAGGAACAGCACAACCCAGCCGCTAACTAAGTTCTCTCTTCATCACACAAAGTGAAAGACCAAATCAATATGATTTTAAGAAAAAAATAAAACAGAGAGCAAAAAAAAGGTTAGTACTTTGTCTTGATTGGAGTGGAGGCAGTCATTTTTATTCTGTGAAAGAATGTCTGTGCGTCAGCGGCCTCCGCTTGTCCATCCCCACATCATGTAAGGCAGCGCCCTGAGCACACCGCAGGCAGCTCTGCCAACCCATGAATCACACTGCACGGAAGCCCCCAGACTCCTCCGAGGCAGGGGCACCCGTTCAGGGGAGTAGACTTCATCTAGCTGTTTAGACACATCCCGTGCTCCTCGAGAACCTATTTTTGGCTCTCGGCTTCATTATGAATGTCAGGACATGATACAGTTATGGTTAAAAAGGCACCTTCATTATAAGTCCCTCTTCCTAGACACTTGCAGTTTTTTTGAATAAATTACCCTTTGGGGATGAAATTTCTCTTCCGCATGAAATGAAGGTAAATTAATATGGAAAGCTTGACAAAATCCAGGTTGTCTTTTCTCTGGGCTGCAATGCCAACCGGAAGGCCCTGAGTGATGGCTGACGTCAGACTCTCAGAGGCTCTCATCGACCAAGTCGAGATGGGACCCCCGGGTCGGGTGGTCTCAGTCTTTGTCAGTGGGAAGGGCTCTGAAGGAGGAGAGAGTGTCTCTCTCTGCTGTTGTGGCATACAGAGTCCCTGTCCTCTGCTGATGACAGCCAGAGTCCTAAGGTGGTTGTCTACAGCGCCAGGGCAAGAGCGGGGAATGCTGTATTTTCACAGACAACAAGGGACACCCAGGGGTGTAGGGTTAGTGGAGTGATGGTACAGGGGGAGAAAATCTGGGTTCAAGCCCCAAGTCCTCCAGGAGGACAGAGAAACCTGTCAGAGTTGAATTCATAGAGAACGAAACCCAGACAGGTGAGGTACTGACCAGTGGGAGGGTCAGCTGGGGTGTCTTTGGGCCACTGCCTCAGCTTGTGCGTGGGTGTAAAGTTAGAGGAGCTTTCCAAAAGGATCCCCTGCAATGGGGACAGTGTAAAAACACGGGAGCAACGATTTCAGAGACCAGTTTCCTTTGTTAACTGGAAATGTGAATGCCTGGACATTAAGGTCATTGGCAGGACCGGTGCGTCTTGTTCTGTCTGTCCCAAGAGTCCAAACTCTCAGAGTGACCTTCTCTGTCATTGCCTAGTTGTGCAACTGCCCCTTCTTTTCTTGGTTGTGGATGGCAATTTCTGAATTCTCTACCGAACAGGATTCCAACAATTAGTAGCTGCTGCACATAAACCATGCTGAGTTCTGTGAATTAAGTAAGATTTTTTTTTTGGTGCAGACTTGAATGTCTGCAAATCCTGGGCTGTGTTGAGTCCTCCCCGCTGAGTGGGTGTAGAGAGAGTTTGCCGTGGCTTTCCCATCACGTCACCCCAGCAGCTCCTTACTGCCAAAAGAGAGAAATCCCTCCCTTCCCCTGGAGGCTCTTATCTCTTCTACATTCCGTCTCCTGCCTTCCTTGCGCTGTGTGGGTGAACAGTAAATGCCTTTGACACATTTGAACAGACCTGTGTTACGAAGGAATCTCCAAGGCTTTAAAATACTACCCAGTGAACAAGTTGAAGTTGTCTTTCTCACCCTAATAGAGATTTTCCAACTTTTTAATGAGGTATCAAGGTAGAAAATGGGGCATAGCTGGGGTCACTCCACTGGTAATAAACTTATTGCTGAGCCTGTACATGTCAGCATGCCGCAGTCCTGCTGCAGCAAAATAACGGGGGGTGGGGGGGGGTGACGAGCAACTTGTGTAGATTGATACAGCAGCAGTGGGAGCCGTTTATTGTAGGACAACAGAGGTATTTATACATTCCACACAGCTTATCTTAATTAACATAAACTAGATACAGCAGTCAACCAATAAGGAATCTCCACACTTAATGGCTCGCTGGCATTACTTCACAAACCACTCCCTCTGGCAAAATGCCAGGCGCCATCCAGACTTGTTTACAGACCTTACCATTTCCCCCTTTTGTTTAATTTAAATAAGACCATAGTGGTTTTTACACAAACACCATAAACAATCTCCTACAAGCAGAAGGGGAGGATACAAAATGACACAATACCAAGCCAATTGATGGCTCCATGCAAGAAGCCCTGAAGTCTTGTCCGGTTTTTAGCAACACTGGAAATTCTTCCACCCTCGTCCTCACCAGCACTGGGACAAAGGCAGGAACTCTGGCAATGATGCTAAAGAAAATCCTGTAGTATTCCAGCAGGCCTAAGAAAACAACCTTCTGAACAATTTAGTACATTATCTGAAGGTATTTTACATTTGAAATAGGCCTTAATAGTGCTTATTACTCATCAGCCTCCAGGTGTGGGAGAACCATTGTAGTTACTGGCCTTGGAAATGATCAAACTTCAGGGATGCGAGCAGTCTTCTGCCTGCAGCGTCCTGTCCCAGGCACCCCAGATGGCCCTGGGGAGAGTCCAGGGATTGTTCCGGACTCAAACTGCCACTGGGCACAGGGAGCCTGCAAGACTGTGCCTACGGGTCAGGTTTGGATTTGGCTCTCGAAGTGGTGTCATGCTTCTAGGCAGGGGGCGGGGAAGAGCAGGCTGCCACTGCTTGGAAAGTCCTTGCCGCGCCATGACTGGCTCGAGTACGTGGCAGCCGCCGCACCAATTCATGCACCCTCAGGTAATGAGAAGTGTTTAGTAATAGCCTTTTGCTGCAACTTTTTTCCTGATAATCCTTCCTCCTCTGAACTTTCTTTCTGACTAGAGTTCCTGGGCTTCCATCAGCACATGCCCTATCTATTCTTGGTTCCACTGGGGTGCCTTCTTCCCTTAGTAATTTACTTCTCACCCCTTCCATATTTTCATCCCAAAGACAATACAATACACTGAGACAAAACAAGACACAAACATACTGTATCAGTCTTCTCCATTTTCTTGAAAAGGCCATATTTCCTCTCATCCTATCTAGGGACGGGCAGCTTTTTTTTTTTCCGTTACGTACCCCCGAGTGTCCCGGAGCTCCCAGTATGGGCCACCATCTGCGCAGTCCGGCTGCAGCAAAATAACCGGGGGTGATGAGCAACTTGTGTACATTGATACAGCAGGAGTGGGAGCCGTTTATTGTAGGACAGGAGGGGTATATATACATTCCACACAGCTTATCTTAATTAACATAAACTAGATACAGCAGTCAACCAATAAGGAATCTCCACACTTAATGGCTCGCTGGCCTTACTTCACAAACCACTCCCTCTGGCAAAATGCCAGGCGCCATCCTGATTTGTTTACAGACCTTAACATCAGCATCCATCAGTCATTTCTATCAACCAATCCATGGTGGTGGGTAGGACATGGACAGGAAGAGGAAGGGTTCAAACAGGACTAGATCATGGTGTTGGCCTGGAGCTCACACTGGGCTTGAGAAAAGCACATAAACAGCTAAGTGCAACCAAAGCTGGATTATTATAATATTGCCATGGGTCATAGGACGGGGAGCAATCTACCCTAATTGGGAAGACTACCTGGAGGAGATGATATCTTAATTAGATGTTGAAAGATGAAGAAATTATCAGAAGAAGGAAGTGAAGGGAATCAGGGGAGTATAATGTAGGGTCAAGAAAGGGGAGAACATGGGCTGGGCTGGGGCTTAGCGATAGCGCACTTGCCTGGCATGTGTAAGGCACTGGGTTCGATTCTCAGCACCACATATAAATAAATAGACCACTAAAAAAAAGTTTTAAAAATTTTAAAAAGAAAGAGGAGGACATGTAGGCATTAACAAGAAGGCTGTTATGGTTTAGATATTAGGTATCCTCCAAAAGCTTATGGGTGGGACAAAGCAAGAAGGCTTAAAGGTGAAACAGTTGGGTTACACCAGCCTTAACCCTGTCAGTGAATTAATCCCCTACTAGGGATAACTGAAGGCAGGTGGGGTGTGGATGGAGGAGGTTGGTCATTGGGGGACATGCTTTTGGAGGTATACATTTGTCTTTAGCAAATACAGTCAGTCTGTCTCTCTGTCTCTCTGTCTCTGTCTCTGAATCTCTCTCCCTGTCCTGGGTGGCACTTCCCTCCACATACCATTCTGCATGATGTTCTGCCCCACCTCACACCCCAAGGAATGCAGCCGGCCATCTATGTACTGAGACTTCTGAAACCAAGAGTCCCCAGATAAACTTTTCCCGCTTCTCTAAATTCGTTCTCATCAGGTCTTTTGGTCACAGCAGTGAAAAAGCTGACTAAAACACTGTCCTTGTGTCTCAAATCTTGGGCTGATAAAGGAACAGAAGCCGTGAGAAACAGGCTGGGAAGAAAGACTGGAAGTGGAGACTCTCGGGGAGCACAGGGCCCTTTGGCCATGAACCAGCCTGCCTGTCCTCACACGAATGCCCTTGGCCTAGGAGCACTCAGCTCCCTGCGTTATCTGAGGCTTAAGTCCGGACCTTGGAACTGTCTGAGTTTCCACTTATCTTTCTGATCCATCCTTAATCTCCCTGTCACTGCATCTCCTGCCTTATCCCAAGAATACAGTCTTTCCCTACACCTCCAGCAACACTGTTAGACAGCTCTGTTTCAAAGCAATTAACAATAATTAAAAAATTGATTTATTCCATCTACAGCACTACTTCTTCATGTCGGCTCAAGTTTCTGTCTGGTCTCATATTCCTAAGAGCTTCCTTTCACATTTTCTATAGAGCAGGTCTTCTGGCAATGATTTCTCTTGGTTTGGGTCTGCTTGAGAAAACCTTTTTTTTTCCTCCTTGATTTTTAGAAGATATATTCACTGGGTATAGAATTTGGGGGTTATTCCACTGCCTCTGGTTGACCATATCACTAATCTAATATTTGTTATTCTATAGGAAATGCATCTTTTTTCCCCCTCTCTGCCCCCAAGACTTCTTCTCCTTATTTTGTTTTCGATGAGTTCAATCTGCATGAAGCTGCAATTTGTTGTTTCTTATCGATGCTGGGAAATTCCTGGTAATTATTCCCAATACCTTTAATGTTTGACATAAAGAGAAAAAAAATGAGACCCTCCTTTATTATATTGGACTATCTTTGGCTCCAGCTCAGCTAGGTAACTTGCAGCCTCATCCTTCCTCAGGACTTGGCAAATGAGGGCAGTGTTCAGTCTGCATTGACTCGAGCCTTCCAAAGAAAAGCAGATGTGTTTTATTTTGCTGGCAATATAGGAGCCAGGTAAGATTTTTGAATAGGGGAAAAACTTAGTCATAATGGTACTTGGAGAGGATAAAATTCCGAATGCAGAGAAGTAAATGAGCTAAAATTGGTAGATACGAAAGCTGGGACAATAATTAAGATAGTGGTTTTAACAGTCTAGGTAAAAGTGAAATCATAGAATAAATGGACAGTAGGTACATCTCGAAGACAACTTAGCAGAAGTACACTCCTAACAGAATTTTCCAAATTAGTTAGTAATGAACCAGTAATATGCAGAATACATAGAATGCTGAGAAATGTCATATGGTTAGAAAAATGTGGAAAACTCTGCCTTTGGAGAAGTTCCCAGAATCTTTAATGCGCTATTGTACTCTGAAAAACCTTTACAACAGGAATAACTCTATCTAGTGTTCCCCAAACTTATTTACCAAAGATTAATGTTCTTATAATGGGCCCCAATAACTTCTTCAATGTTTTGGGAAGCATCAATTCGAGAAATAGAAAACACAACTACAAACCCCTGAATACAGTATTAGAGAGATAAGAAGGGGTGGGGAGAAGAAAAGAAGGTGTTGACCACCTTCTGAGATTTTTATCCTGCATAATGAAGTGGATGGCAATGTCAAAACTGAGATAGGAACATAACACAAGGAGCAGGCTTGGGGGTATAAATGAGAAATTCACTTTCGGGCACAAAAATACAGACACTAAAAAGAATGGTTCTTTGATATTTCCTACAAGTGAAATTCATTTCTGCATAGGAAATTTCCTGCTTATTTAATAAAAAGTGAACCTTGCATCTTCCAAGACCATTAACTAGATTGAAAAATCCATCCACAAAGCAAAAGCTGGATTCCCAAGGTTTGGTCTCAATCGCCTAAAATCCCTTTGTTCTTGGTGTTCTCCATAATCATGATGTCACCACCGAGATGTCCTTGGAGCAGATTCTGTTCACCCTTGACTTACATCTCTGACCCAGATAGGAAGCAGGACCTTCCCAAGCTTCTCCAATAGTACGGCTGAGATAGAGCCGGAATTCCATGGAGACTTTGCCTTAACACAATGAAAGGAGTCACAAGAAAAGGATAATCTCCCCTGAAAATTATTGCTTCCTTTTCTTCCCTCTGGGGCCTCATCAGTTTTCCCTCCTTCTGTCTTTAGGAAGGACTTCATTTCCTCTTTTACTTAAGAGTAAGCTGGCAGACAAGTCTACATCCAAGTCGAAATTCAAGCACGTGCTGGTTAATGTATGACAGAGTAAATGCTCAACACTACTGATATTGTTGGATTCAACCCAATTTTGCTTAGAGAGAAGCAGAGCTCCTTTCCTACTACCCTGGGCTTGTCTCTTATTTTCATGTGACTCACAGTAGAAATGAATACTGCCCCCCGCTCAGAAGACAAGACTTACCTGATGAACCCTGGCAGGACAACCACATTAAGATACAAAACACAAGGCAAATTACAAAATATAAATTCTGCTCACCCTTGACTTACATCTCAACTTACCCTTGACTTCACCTCAGCCTTTGGTGGATACCCCCAGTGCTCCTGTGTAAGGAACCGGTGCTCCCCCAGGTCACGCCTAACTGCCATGAGAGAGTGAACTGAACTTCAGAAACAACGTGGTTTAAGCACCTGAAGTGTGAGGGAGAAGTTAGCAGCCTTCTCCAGCAATTGGTGCCAAGTGGGATGGAGCCTGGGAACATGGAGACTTGCCACTTTTCTTCTCCGTGGGTATGTCTGATCAGGTTTTGGTGCATATTCCTATCAGATGCAGGTGGCAAACGGCATCCTTGTTTAGACTGAGGGTCAGGGGAATGAGGCCTAAACAGTGTGTTCTACTCAGCTTGTCATCACTGTGATCAAAATACCCACCAAGAACCACCTGGGGGGGAAGTTTATTTGGGTTCAGGATCTCACTTGGCCAACTCCATTGCTCTGGGCCCCGGGTAAGAGCATGGCAGAGGGAAGAGCATTACCCTCTCATGGCATCCAGGAGCACCAAGAAAGAGGGAGAGCGGGGAGTGGCCAGAGGAGAACAGCCCTTCCAGAGCATTCCCCCAGTGACCCCCCCCCCAGCCGCACCCCACTGGCCTACAGTTACCACCCAGCCAGCCCTTCCAAACTAGGATGGACTGTTTGGTTACAGATCTCAGGATCTCCGAATATTTCTGCATTCAGAGCTTTTGGGGGATACCATCACACAATGGGTTCTCATACGACCATGTGCGACTCTGAAATTCTGGGTGAGAAAACTTTCTGAAGCAAGATCCTAATTTATCTGGGCCTCTTTTAAGTAGTTCAGTTAGAGGCTGCCAGCTGAATCTTGTCCTCCGAGAGCTCTTATCTGGTTGGAAGGGTGTTTTTGCTTTTACTTAAATTAGTGGCAAACTTTAATATGCCAAAGAACTCATAAAAATTTAGATTTCTAATGAAAACTCAGAAGGTATGGCAACATTGGACTTGCAGTTCATTACGGGGTTATCTAAGTGCTGGCTGCCCTTAATTGACAGGCTTGACCCTGAGTTCACCACAGCCCAACCTGGGCCCACAGTACTTGCATTCTCCTCAACCACTTCCTCCTCTTTCCTTTCATCTTCTTCCTTCTCTTTTTATTAATCCTTCTTCCTCCCTCTCTTCTCTCCCTCTCTCCTCCTCCCTCTCCTCCTCTCTCCTCTTCCTTCCTCTCTTCTCCTCCTTCTCCTCCTCCTCCTTCTCCTCTCTTCTCCTCCTCTCTCCTCCTCCTCCTTCTCCTCCTCTCTCCTCCTCCTCCTTCTCCTCCTCTCTCCTCCTTCTTCTTCTCCTCCTCCCTCTCCTCCTCTTCCTCCTCCCTCTCCTCTTCCTCCTTCTTCTTGTCCTCCTCTCTCCTCCTCCTCCCTCTCTTCTTCTTTCTCATCCCTCTCCTCCTCCTCCCTCTCCTCTTCCTCCTCCCTCTCCTCCTCCCTCCTCTTCCTTCCTCTCTTCTCCTCCTTCTCCTCCTCTTCCTTCTCCTCTCTTCTCCTCCTCTCTCCTCCTCCTCCTTCTCCTCCTCTCTCCTCCTTCTTCTTCTCCTCCTCCCTCTCCTCCTCTTCCTCCTCCCTCTCCTCCTCCTCTCTCCTCCTCCTCTCTCCTCCTCCTCCCTCTCTTCTTCTTTCTCATCCCTCTCCTCCTCCTCCCTCTCCTCCTCCCTCTCCTCCTCCCTCTCCTCCTCCTCTCTCTGCTCCTCCCTCTCCTCCTCCTACTCCCCTCTTTCCTCCTCCTCCCTCTCCTCCTCCTCTCTCCTCTTCCTCCTCCCTCTCTTCTTCTTTCTCCTCCCTCTCCTCCTCCTCTTCCCCACTTTCCTCCTCCTCCTCCTACTCCTCCCTCTCCTCCTCCTCCACCTCCCTCTACTCCTCCCTCTCCTCCTCCTTCCCTCTCTCCTCCTCCTCTCTCTGCTCCTTCCTCTCCTCCTCCTACTCCCCTCTTTCCTCCTCCCTCTCCTCCTCCTCCTCCTCCTCCCCACTTTCCTCCTCCCTCTCCTCCTCCTCCTCCTCCACCTCCTCCTCCTCCTAGGTACTAGGAATTGAACCCAGCAGCTCTCTACCATTGAGATATGCCCCCAATTCTTTTTATTTATTTACCTATTCTTTTTATTTATTTATCTATTTACCTATTCTGTTTTGAAATAGGATCTTGCCAAGTTGCCCAGGCTGATCCTGAACTTGCAATCCTCCTGCCTCAGCCTCCTGAGTGGCTAGGATTACAGGCATGCACCAGCACACCCCGCTCAACAAGATTCATTTACAGCAGAAGCTGTAAATGCATGGACAAAGAAAATATCGTACCTATACACAATGAAATGCCATTCAGTCATTCAAAGTATGAAATCCTGTCATTTGCAGGGACATGGAGGTCATAATGCTAAATGATACAGGCCAGGGAGAGAACCACAAGTTCTCACTCACATAGAATTCAACAAAAGCCAATCTAATAGAAGTAGAGAATAGAATCAGAGGCTGGGAGGGCAGGGGAGAGAGGGAGTCAGGAAAGTTTGGTTAAGCAGTTCAGAGACGGCTGGATAGGAGGAGTAAGTCCTGGTGTGCACAGAAGATGGTTATAGTCAACAATATTATGTAAATCAAAATAGCTTACATTTTAGTTAGCTTTTGGCTGCTATGACTAAAGGATCTGACCAGAACACTTTAAAGAAGCAAAAGTTTATTTGAGGGCTCACAGTGTCAGAGGTCTTAGTCCATGGAAGGCCAGCTCCATTCCCCGGGGCTGCAGGTATGCAGAACATCATTGTAGAAGAGTGTGGCAGAGGGAAGCAGCTCACATCATGGTGACCAGGAAGCAGAGACAGAGACGCCAACTCCAGATACAAAATATATACCCCAGAGCCATGACCCTAATTAACCACTTCCTCCATGACCCCAATTAACCACACTCCACCTGCCTGCAGTCACCATTCAGTTAATCCAATCAGGGAATAATCCACTCATTGTTGGGTTAAGACCCCCACAACACAATCATTTCTCCTCTGAACCTTCTTGCATTGTCTCACATGTGAGCTTTTGGGGGACACTTCACATCCAAACCATAGCAGCTTAGAAGAGAGAATTTTGGATGTTCTCAAAGAAAGGATGAATGTTTGAGAGGATGAATCACCTAAGTATACCTAGTTGGTTAATACACAATGCACATATGAAATATCAGACGGGCCCCCATAAACTTTTATAATTGTTATTTGGCAATAAAGTAATAATAGTAATAATAATAACAACAACAACAACAACAACAATAATAATAATATATTTTTTAAAGTTCCAAACCAGCCATCTCAGGATTGAACTTGGCCCAAAGATGCGTCTTAGTTGGCCTGCATAGTGTTTGTTTTACATTTCACTTAATAAAAAGATTGAGTAATTTTTAAAAATCTAAATTTCTAGTTTTTCATGGAAAAAAATAGAAGTTGTAACACCAAGCAGGCATCCCCACACCCACACCTTGTGCGGGGTCTCTGGCTTCAACAGCCTCACTATGTGTAGGGTGTAGGTGGATGTGCTCACACCTGGCCCTGAGGTCATTGGCACCACCTGCCTGCTCCAATATAATGCTGTTGGAGGGTACTGCGGCCTCTTGAGAGACTGGTGAGGGAGGGGGAAGGGCAAGTACTAAGGTGTTGGACCCCCTGGCTGTGTGAAGAGAGGCTCAGAGCCCAGCTCAGGTGTGGAGATCAAAGAGGGGTGAGCTTTTTTTCATATACATTTCTTTTTAAACTGGGAGAATTTGAATTTGCAGAACTGGTTGAGTATTTCAACAACAACAAAAAAGAGTGCCCAGCATTGAATTCTCAGTTGTTTGTGTGTAAGGAATAGGTTCTCTCCAGCTCCTGGTCAGTGTCCCAGCTCTCGTGGCCTGGGCCCTGTCATGAAGCATGGGACATTCAGACACAGAATGTTTCTGGATCTTCCAAAAGGTATGAGGACAGTCTTGATCATACTCATTTATTCACCCAAACAAATAGATCTCCCTTCTCTCCCCCAGGGCCTTGTACATGCCAGGCAAATGCTCTAACACTGAGCTACCTTCCCAGCCCAAATATCGCTTGAGTGATCTTTATAGTCGAGCCTCTGGGATAAGATGGAGAACATGAGAGATACAGTCCCTTTTCATATTGAACTTAAAATCTTGCAGACATTAAATGGCTAATTAGACAATTCATTATTTATTAGAGCCATTACTAGTGATATAAGCAGCTACTGAGATATCAGAGAGCCCATAAAACAATGGCCCGTCCTCATTTGGAGTGTCAGCAAAGGCTGCTCCTAGGAAGGACTAAGTTTCATTAAGCCTAAGATGTCACCAGTTGCAACACACACCGCTCTTGTGTGTACCATGATGTGCTTCCAATTAACGTGACACAAGACTTTCTCAGGACTCGGGGTTCTCAGTTCATTTTTAATTGGACGTAGACTTTTTATTAAATAGAATTTTGTGCCTAACAAAGAGAGAAAGTATAAACACAATAGATAGGTTCTTAAGGAATCCCGAGACTTTCTTTATATTGAGTCATCTGCTAATCGCTTTAAACACAGGCTGATGGTTATGCTTCTCGGCACAATAGCATCCTCCGTGCCATTAAGAGTGTGGGTGATATATTTCTTAACGGACTCCATAAAGGAACTGAAAGCTCTTGCTACTATGCTCTTAAGCCAAATGTGCAATTATGCAGAGCTAATCTCTTTTTGACTCCTGAGGGGGAATGTTGCTCAGAGATCTGCTCCCCCCACCTCCCGCACTCCCACACCGCAACTATTTGCCGCCTAGGGATTACAAGAGTGCATCTCGATGTTCCAGGACTAGCTGCCAAACCACGAACCCCATCTTCAAGTTTTGACACTGGTGTTGTCAATGTGTGTGCAGACACAGATGAACAGCTGGCGGCCAAGAGCCCGTGTCAACAGGTTCATCTCGACTTGAGGCACTCCAACCTCAGAGATGTTAAAATGAAGAAGGTGTGTTTGAAAACAATAGAACATTGACATTTCTGAGATGAGAACTTATGAAGAAGCAAGAACTAGATTTTTTTTTTAAAAAAAATGTGTTTTAAAGAGAAGGAAATCCTCCCAAAGATTCAGAGGAGGAGAGATGCATGTGGTCTCCCGGGAGATGAAAAATATTAGTACTAGAAGAGAGGATTTTGAATGTTTTCAACAAAAAGAAATGATAAACGTTTGGGTTGACCGCTGTGATAAATGCCTTGATTTGATCATTATGTGACATATGCATGTATGTAAACATCACACACAAGTATTATGCATCAATGAACAACCACAGCAACAGAATCAACAGATGTCAGTGTGTCTGTCACCGAGGAACAGAGGAGGAGCAACAGGGGATGAAGTTAGCTGATCAGGAGGGCTCAGCTCCTGCAAGTCCTTGTAAGTCATGTCATGAGTGTGGGATTTCATTCCGAAAGCAATGGGAAGCCTTTGAAAGTTTTCAGCAGGAAGTGACGAGAGGTGAAAGTTAAATGCATTTGATGAAAGAGTATGGAGAACGGACTGGACGTGGCTCAAGTGAGTGATGGAAGCTCAGGTGTAGGCCATGGCAGTCGGGTGAGTGAGCCTGGTGTCTCTGCAATGGGAATTTGTGGCTGGATTCATGATTGCTGGATGGAGGGTTGTGAGAGGGGAGTCAAGGACAAGTCCAAGGCAAGGTCTTGCATGCAAGCGCCAGGCACCGAGTCAGCAAACGTGGCAGAAACCAGGTTGGGAGGCTCATTTCAGCCAAGTTATATATAGGGTACTCCTGAGACGTCCAAAGGGAGATGTCATGTGAAAGGAAGGAAGCGTGAGTCTAGGGCTCAGAGCAGAAGCGAATTTAAAACCGTCTGAGCATCGCTGGTAACTAACGTGATGAGCCTAGACGCTGTTGCTCAGGGAGAGAATCCAGAGTGAGACTTGCAGAGGCCCCAAGGCTGCATCTTGAAAAACTGCAGCATTTGAAGCTGGAGGGAGGTCAGTAAGCTGACCAAGGAGCTGAAAGAAGAAAGCAGGGGCAGTAAGAAGAAAAACCAGGAGCCTGAGGAGGGTGAGTGGCTGAGAGACCTTGTTCCCCCAGAGGGTGGCTTCTTTCATATTTCCACGGTACCTTTTTCCTTCTCTTTCAGATATTTTGCTTCTAACATGATACATTTAATTTTCTTTTGCATAGTCCACACACCTACCCGTAACCTCTGGAGCATTGGCTCTAAAACATTTCTCATGTTTGTCTATACCATGAAATATGGTGCCAGGGGGGTTACCGTCCCCGGGTTCATAGACATTAAGTAATTTGGGCAAAGTCACACAGACAGTTTACCCTGCACACAGTAATGCCTCCAATTATATCTATCTACTTGGAAAATGCTGTCTCTTACAGGAAGCTCACATGGGCCTGTGAAATGCAAGCACATTATCAATGAGGCAAAGTGGCTCTACCAGGGGAAGATCCTGGGGTAACAAGAAGCAGTAACGGTTGACAACAGAAGTCTAAACATGACCCTGACTCATGACCCCCTCGAATAAATTTTTCCTTTTTCCTTCATTGTTTATACGGTTGGGCTGGACTTCAGTGGAAATATCTGTGATGGGATAGATGTGCTATTGGAAATTGCAAGTCAGAAGTCCCCTCTGATGGACGGGAGCTGGAACCCTTCATCTCTGCTGCCTGGAGCCTTGCTGGTTTGCACTGAAAAGTCTAGAAATTTAATGAATAGCAACTGTTTCTAAAAGTAGGGTGGCGATTCCAGTCTATCGGGCTCACTGGGCAGTATGGCGAAGAGTAGAGAGAGTGGCTGTGATCCGTGAGGCTGCTTCTAACATGGGGCAAGCCATGGCTGTGGCCACTTGTGCAGGGCAGAGGGGAATGGCAGGTGGTAGTTCCTTTTCCAGGTTGCTTTTGCATTAAGATAGTCATTGATTGAGAGAGTCACCTTGACTCTCAAAGATATAACATTGGTGGGGTGTGGAAGTTCCGTTCTGTAGGAACACAGTGGGCAAGCGTGCTGTCAACCTGTTAACATCCAGAACGTGGTTTTGGATGGTGGCACTTTGTCGCCACATAATGAAAGGGGGGTGTTCATCATCTTGTTGTCACTGTGACAACATACCCGAGAAAAGCCACTTAAAGGAGGAAAGGTTTATTTTCACTCATGGTCTCAGTTCATCGTTGGCTGGCTCCGTGGCTTTTAGGTCTGTGGCAAGGCTGAGCATCACGGTGGAGAGAACACGGGAGAGCAGAGCTGCTCACCTCCTGGCATCCAGGAAACAGAAAGGGTCTAGGACAAAATATACCCTTCAAAGGTCCCAGTGACTCTGGTTAGGCCTCATCTCCTGAAATTTTCCACCACCTCCCAAGAGTGCCACCAGCTGGGGGCCAAGTCTTCAACACATGAGCTTTGGGGGGCATTTCAAATCCAAACTCTAACGGAGTAACATGACAAACTGTGACATATTCAGAATTTTTTTGTTCATGTTCAATACAGGCCCCTTTGGGTGAAACTCTCCATGGAGGAGTGAGGGTGTAGAATAATCCCAAGTTAGGTATCCCCTGGAATGCATCTGATACCGGCCTGGGGGACTCCACGGGGACTCTCCTCTTCTTTTCTAAATAGTCTAGGAATTACTGAAAGTAGCCTACGGTGCCGATTCCAGTCTCTCTGGCTCACCCGGCAGTGTGGCAAGCAAGAGTGAGTAGAGAAAGTGGCTGTGGTCTATGAGGGTTTAGGAAGCACAACAAATAGGAGAAGCTGCTGTCCCAGTGGCCAGAGTTGCAGTCCAAAGATCATGATTGTGTTTCCTATTTGCCACTTTGCTCATCTAGGGAGGGTGCTAAATTGCGACTGAGTCGATGGTTACTAAACTGGTTTCTCTTCCTGAGTGCACAATGACATTACATGTCCCACCCGGCTAAGAGTTAGGTGGAATGATTTGATGTATTCTTACCAGTGGAAAGCAAGCAGATGTGTGTCTCTGCCAGTCTAAGACAGTTAGGAGTGGTGGTGCCAGCTCAGTCTCTCTTAGCCCCGACCTTGTCTGTTGTCCAGTCAAGGTCATGGTTTCTACAAGGCCAAGCTTTGGAAATGGCCATGTCTCCTTGTGGAGGAAGCTTGGGTCTCTGAATGACTATGTGGAACTGAGACCACTGACCACATCATACTGAGACAAAATCAAGTAAGTCACTTATATTATGCCATTTCTGTTTCTGCCGTCAGCATTAATTCCCCTAACCAATACGGATGCACAGACAACATCACGGTCTTTGCAGTTAGTCTCTTTTTTTTTTCTCATGCCCTAAAGTCTTTAATCACTCTATAAAGATCAGGGTTGGTATGTTGTTGTTGTTGTTCCTCTTCTTCTTTCATTTTTTATTTTTAATGAATTCATTGGGAACAAAGCACTTGTCAAAATATTTATTAATGATTGTGTTGGCTTTCTGTTGCTCTGACAGAATACCTGCAGAAAATCAACTTAAAAGAGTTGAGAGGTTCCAGTCCATGACTGGCTGACTCCACTGTTTTGGGCCTGTGGTGAGGAAGAATATTGTGGTGAGGAGCAAGAGATAGAGCAGAGCTGCTCACATCACGATGGCCCAGAAGCAGAGAAAGAAAGAGAGAGAGAGAGAGAGAGAGAGAGAGAGAGAGAGAGAGAGCCCCTCCCAGCCATCCATGGATGAATCCATAGAAGAGCTCTGAGCCCTTATAATCCAATCACCTCTTAAAAACCCCACCTCTGAACACTGTTGCTTTGGGGATTGGGCCTTCAATACATGAGCTTTGCGGGGACATTTCAGATCTAAACCATAACAATGGTCAATCATTTTTTTTTAAAAAAGCTAAACTTGGTAATTAATCATTCAAAATAAAAAATCAGAAATTCCAGACCTGATGTGCAATCCAGTAAAACCACAGAGATTTGTTTCAAAATACCATCTATAATTATAATTTTTAAAAAAGAAAAAGTAAGATGCAGAAAGAAAGAAAGAAAGAAAGAAAGAAAGAAAGAAAGAAAGAAAGAAAGAAAGAAAGAAAAAAGAAAAAACAGCATCTAACATTTTAGAATCATGAAAACTGTCCCTTGTTCTCTGGTGGTTCCTGTTTTCACTCTGGAGCTGCCCAACATTCTGTATCAACTCTTTGGAATGTGTGTCCTCGTGTGTCCCCACTTGTTTCTGATGAAATGTCACCAGCTGCCCTTGACATTCAGCGTTTCCCGAACTTGGCACCGTGGCCTTGCCTTTGCTCAGGGTAGCACGGGCATCCTCTTCATAAAGCCAGATTTCTGCTTCTTTTCCCCTGGGCCCAGAAAATACGTTCCCTCTTCACTTTCACCTTGGCTTTGAGTTTGTGAGCTTGAAAACCGTCTCGGGAACCAACAAAAGAACCAGAAATCAGAAGAGGTGAAAATACAGAAACGAGTCTCCAACCCATTCCTGCCTCCGTGCAGGTTATTTCGCTTTTCCTCCTGTTCCTGAAATATCCTCTTTCTTCTTCTCAACTTTCTAAAGCCTCCTCCTCCTCCAAGGATGGGTTCACTAATTTGCTCACAAGACTTTATCACATAGACCCTCCTTCAGTGGGTTCAAATTTCCAAGAACACAAGGAACACACTGGGTTTGTTCTCTCTGTTTTTCCCAGCCTCTAGCATAGTGTCTGACATTTTTCAGACACTTAAAAATAATTGCTGGGCTGGGTGTGGTGGAGCACACCTGTAATCCCAGCAACTGGGGAGGCTGAGGCAGGAGGACTGCCAGTTAGAGAGCAGCCTCAGTGATTTAGCAAGGCCCTAAGCAAATAATGAGACTCTGTCTCAAAATAAAAATAAACCAAGGGCTAGGGATGTGGCTCAGTGGTAAAAGCACCTCTGGGTTCGTTTTCTGGTACCAAAACCAAAATTATATATCTCTATCTATCTATATGGATTGATTACTGAAAGAATAGATGCCTTTTGGGTCCTTGGCCCATCTCGGGTAAATGTGAGTTGCTAAGGGCCATTGCCAAGTAGGAATGACGCATCGATATTTCCTTGCCAGTGTACCCCATGTTAAATGGACTTGCCTTGGAAATTTGCTGTGACCCTGCATGTGTATTTGAGAAAGGTGACCCTGCTCAATGACTAGGGTGGATCCAGGTTTTAGGAAGTATCCGGGTTTAAGATAATTTGGTTTTAAGGCGTTCCCGGTTTAAGACAATAGGGGTTTTAGGGAAGTTGGAGGTTGAAGATTATTGCTGCTGGGATTAGGGTGTTCCTGCTGCTTGTTCCCGTTGAGTTCTCGTGAGATTCAAATGGGATTTGGAAAAAAGCCTCGTGGAGTAGGTGAATTGTGCGGGCAGATTTGGGATTGCCCCTGTACCTGTGTGGAGGCTGGTGTGAGTTCAGGAATAAAGAATTGCTGTTTGAATCTACAAGGTGTGTGGTGGCTCGTGATTCTGTGCCAAGCCGAGACTTTGGCAGTGAGTCATCAGAAAGAGTAGAAAGGAAGAGAAATTCATTTGTTTTCTTCTCAAAACACACATCATCTATAACATGCAATGTATAATTTAGCAATTAATTACATTTGATGCTCATTTTGACAGTATAAAGAATCTGCTCCATTTATTTCTGTGTCACTGGGATAACATTTCTGACTCCACTGACTTATTTAGGGGGATCATAATTACAAATGACAGTGCCCAGGACAGTCACCCTTTTAAAAAAGAAAGTAGATAATCGGCTTCTGCATTAGTGAACATGGAGATGTGCTAAGGTTTGCATTTTCTTTCTCTTGTCTTATTTTTTAAAATAGCAAAATCCACTGGACCATAGGACATTTGTTCTACATGCTAGTCTGTGAAAAGTAACCATGCTAAGTATGATGGGTAGAATAATGTCCTCCCTGAGTCACCAAAGGTGTACCATGTCCTACTGCCCAGAACCTGTGAATAGGCTCTGTACATGGTCAAGGGGAATTAAGGTTGCAGATGGAGGGCTGGGGATGTGGCTCAAGTGGTAGCGCGCTCGCCTGGCATGCGTGCGGCCCGGGTTCGATCCTCAGCACCACATACAAACAAAGATGTTGTGTCCGCCGAAAACTAAAATAAATAAATAAATATTTATAAAAAAAAAAGGTTGCAGATGGAATTAATGCTGCTCATAAGCTGACCTCAGGTAAGGAGATGATCCTGGATGATCTGGGTGGCCCTGATGTCATCACAAGCGTCCTTAAGTCTGGAAGAGGAGGCAGCGTCCCATGATGTTCTATGAGACACTCCATGGCCTGCTGGCTTTGAGGGTAGAAGAAGGACCACAAGTCAAAAATGTGGGCAGCCTGTGGGGGCTGGAAAAGGTATGAAATAGATTCTTCCCTTGAATCTCCAGAGGAAATGCAGCCCTGCTGACACCTGGATTTGCACCCACTGAGACTCCCTTTGGACTTTTGACCTCTGAAACTTCAAGGTTATAAATCCATGCTTATAATCTACCTATACAGTCTTCAGTTGAACAATAAATACACCACTTATGGTAGCTTTGAAATACTATTGGAGGATTTATTATGTTTGCAGAATTGGGAACTTGGGACTTAATGGGTTAAGGCACTAAGTTTATGGTAATTTGTTATAGCAGCTCTAGGAAACCCATACACTAGGGATCTAAATAAAACAGAGAACAAGGGGGTGCAGATGCATTTTACAGCTTAGCCCCAAAATAGAGAATAAAAGCATTTATTGGTAATTGTCCAGTTGTCTTTTTCTGTTTTTCTTTTCTGTCCACAAGTCCTCCCTGGCAGAGATTGGGACTTAGGCTTTTTCAGTATTTAACACACAACCATACCACACAATAGCCAGTGGCCAGTAAATAATGATAGGTTAAAAATACATAATGGATGGCAACGAATATGCCCTATTACTCAAACGACACTAAATTGGTGCTTTTCCAGGAACTTCGTGGTGATAAATTGAAGGAAAAGCTCACAATTGGAAATAAAATGATCGTATAAACAATGCTCTCTTGTAGCCCAGTGATCTGGGGTTCTCTGTATCTCAAAGGCAGCATCCAGGCCTCCTTGGCAAGAGGGACAAGACAGGTACAGAAAATGTTCTCGACAAGACTTCCCATCCGTTCCCAGCCCTTCGCCCACCTGGTCCGCAGCAGAGCTGGTGATTGATGGGTGACCATGTCTGACAGATTTCAGTTTCTGCTCGTCTCCTCCTCTGTTTGCAAGGGGAACTGTCGGTGAACAGAGGAACACCAGAGGGTGAGCAGGAGAGGGGGCAGAGAGACAATGAACCTGAGCTATTTTAAACCACTGGTAATTGGTCCTGGAATGGTCAAGAGCAGGCACACAGTTAATAAAATACCCAAGTCTAAAAGAGATCATTTTTCCACAAGGAAAAAGAATGATTAGCAAATGCAAAGTGTCACAGATAACTCAAGAAAGAACCTGGTGAGACTGCAAATTGGTGCAGCCAATATAGAAAGCAGTATGGAGATTCCTTGGAAATCTGGGAATGGAACCACCATTTGACCCAGCTATCCCACTCCTCCGTCTATACCCAAAGGACTTAAAAACAGCATACTACAGGGACACAGCCACATCAATGTTTATAGCAGCACAATTCACAATAGCTAAACTGTGGAAAAAACCTAGATGCCCTTCAGTAGATGAATAGATGAAAAAAAAATGTGGCATTCATACACAATGGAATTTTACTCAGCAATAAAAGAGAATAAAATCATGGCATTTGCGGGTAAATGGATGGCGTTGGAGAAGATAACGCTAAGTGAAGTTAGCCAGTCCCAAAAAAACAAATGCAGAATGTTTTCTCTGATATAAGGAGGCTGATTCATAGTGGGGTAGGGAGGGGGAGAATGGGGGGAATAGAGGAACTCTAGATAGGGAAGAGGGGTGGGAGGGAAAGGGAGGGGGCAGGGGGTTAGCAAGGATGGTGGAATGTGATGGTCATCATTATCCAAAGTACATGTGTGAAGACACGAATTGGTGTCAACATACTTTATATACAGCCAGAGATATGAAAAAATTGTGCTGTATATGTGAATAAGAATTGTAATGCATTCCGCTGTCATTTATTTTTTTAAATCATTTTTTAAAAGGATAACAGAAAAAAACAATTATAATATAAAAAAAAAAAGAACCACTTGTCTTTTCCAAGCATAAGTCCACAAGCCCTGGCCCTTTTGGTGACAGGCTGTAGACACTTGTGAGTGAGCATTCATCTTTGGTGACTGTAACACTGGCAATCAAATAGGATCTTTGTAAGGGCTCAGTAAGGATTAACTGAACTAGAGTTTGTAAAGTGTCCAGACTGGTGCCAGGGCCAGAGAAAGCAGTGTGAAGGTGGCACCGCCATCATGGTGACTCCAAGTAAGCCATCTTCCTTGGAACTCTGACAACAGTTCTATCTTTCCATCTATGCAATGACGCACCAAAGCTCAAGGAAGGATTTGGTGGGTCCAAGGTGGGTTTCTGCCGTGTCCCCACTGAGAGGAGCTAAGTGTGCCTCCCACTGAAGCCACCGGTGATGTCACATCTGTGGGTGATCCTCTATGCATCTGTCAGCACATTTTATAAAGAGGATGGATCCAGTCCTAATAAATACCTGTTGACTGAATGAGTAAATTAGCTGGGCGAATCACACACACACACACACACACACACACACACACACACACACACACACCACTCCATTTCCCATTCTGTAAAATAAAAGGAATGAAACTTGATCATCTCTAGAGCTATCTCAGTGCCTTTTTGCTAATTTTTTAAAAGGCGCCTCAGGAAGTTTATTGGAAAACAGCAGGGGAATCTTTTTGTATAAAGCAAATAAAAATCTGCATTTATGAAGCAAACGACAACAAGGCCGTGGCCTCCCTTTCTCAGTGGCCTTTGCATTTAGACTTTCAGATTCAGGGGACCCCACATGACAGTAAGTGATGTAGTACAGAAAACAGTTACGACCGCTCTAGGTCAGTTTCCCTGGGAACAGATCCGATGCAGAGACTGGCCCGGAGGTGTCAGGGTGTGGATCGGTGTCAGGATGAACACGCGAAGGGAAGAGGAAAGCAGGGTTCGGAGAGGAGCAGCATCTGGGCTGCCTGCCAGTCACAAAAAGTCACAGCCATCCCACAGAGAGGTCTCCTGTGGCCTCCAGGGTTCCTGCAAGCAGGGCGTGCCTGCCCATCCCACCTGCCCACTGACCACCGCTGACCAGTCATTGACCAGTCATGGGCTCTGACTGCCCCTGATAATGAGGGAGGATGGCCTTAGGGGAGGTGGCTATATTTGTTTTTATTTTTGATTCTTCTTGAACATTAATAAATAAGTAAATGAATTTATTTATTTATTTTAATTAGGTATACACGACAGCAGAATGCATTTTGACTCATTGCACACAACTGTAGCACAACTTTACATTTCTATGGTTGTACACCATGTAGTGCTGCACCACATGTGCAGCAGTACATGTACCCAGGATAATGATGTCCCTCTCATTCTGCCATCTTTTCTGCCCCCATGCCCCCTCCCTCCCCTTTGCCCAAAGTTCCTCCATTTTTCCCATGTTTCCCCCTCCCGCCATTATGGATCAGCATTCACTTATCAAAGAGTACATTCACCCTTTGGTTTTTTGAGTTTGGCTTACCTCGCTTAGAATAATATTCTCCAACTCCATCCATTTATCTGAAAATGCCATAATTTTATTCTCTTTTAATGCTGAGTAATATTCTATTGTGTATATATACTGTAGTATATATACCACAGTTTCTTTATCCATTCGTCTATTGAAGGACATCTAGGTTTCTTCCACAGTTTAGCTATTATGAATTGAGCTGGTGTAGACATGGATGTGGCTGTGTTATTATAGTATACTTATTTTTAAGCTCTTTGGGTATAGATGGACCAGGGGATAGCTGGGTCAAATGGTGGTTTCATTCCAAGTTTTCCAAGGAATCTCCATACTGCTCTTCAGATTGGTTGCAACAATTTGCAGTCCCACCAGCAATGTATGAGTGTGACTCCCCCTCCCACATCCTTGCCAACATTTATTATTGTCTGCATTCTTTTTTTTTAAGTATTTATTTTTTAGTTTTTTCAGGTGGACACACAATATCTTTATTTTTATGTGGTGCTGAGGATCGAACCCAGTGCCTCACGCACGTCAGGCAAGCATGCTACCACTTGAGCCACATCCCCAACCATGTCTGCATTCTTGATAGCTGCCATCCTGACTGGTGTGAGATGAAATCTTATTTTTGGTTTGCATTTCTCTAATTACTAGAGATGTAGAACATTTTTTTTTCATATATTTGTTGGTCGAATGTATACCTTCTTCTGAGAAGTTTCTGTTCAGCTCCTTAGCCCATTTATTGATTGGGTTGTTTGCTTGTTTTGGTGTTAAGTTTTTTGAGTTCTTTATATAGCCTGGAGATTAGTGCTCTATCTTTTGGGTGTGGCAAAAAATTGGCTCCCCAAATCTAGGCTCTCTGTTCAGTGGATGAAGGACCTAGGAATTAGTCCAGAGACCCTGCACCTAATAGAGGTGGCTATATTTGATTGAAGAGAGGTTCCAAAGAGGGACCCAGTCACCTACACCACAGGAGTTGGGGAATGACAGTGATAGTCCTTGTGAGAGCTATCCCTTGCTGAGTGGCAAATTACCACAATTTTGGTAGCTTTACAAGACACACATTTATCATCTCCTGGAGTCTGGGTTAGCAGTCTAGACCTAGCCCATGTGGTTTCTCTGCTCAGTGTCCTGTGGGGCTGCCATTAAATGTCAGTGAATAGCGTGTAAACCAGGAGCTAACTGGTGAAGAATCCACTTCCAAACCATTCTGGTTGGTGGCCAGGACTCAGTCCCTTATGTCTGCATGATCAAAAGCCAGGATTCTTGCTGACTTTCACCTGGAGGCCATACTCAGTTCCAATGGGCTACCCAGGGTCCCCCGAGGACAGCCAAGGTTCCTTGTCACTTGGGCTTCTCAACACAGCCCTTTAATTCATAAGCCAGCAAGGAGAGCCTCTCATGTCAACAGGACTGGATGTCTTCCAAGGGAGGTTGCCTGATTAATTCAGTCTCACCCTTTTGATGGACCCCAAATCAAAGAATTTGGAGACTAAACAACATCTACAAAACCCCTTTACCTTTGCCATATTCTACTTGACTTGCTGGCATTTTCAAAGCCCGTAGAGGTAAAACCGGGGGCCTCCAAGGCAGTAGAGGCCAATACTATCTAAATCTGTGCTAGTAACAAGAAAGAACAACCAGGTGGGAGTTAGTACAGACACTGAAATATGGGAGTCATAAACACCTGCTGAATAAAATAGGTTGAGACCAAGAGCTGCATGGGAGACATTGGTGTCTCCAATCAGAATCTTCAGCTGAGTGTCAAACTACTCTTAGGCAACTGGACTGTCATGGCCAAGTTCAACTACCTGTTAAACTCAGCAGGAAAGCACTCCCATTCTCAAGTAAAAGTTGCAAGAGAATCCAGAATAAAAAAAAAATCTCTTCCCTAGACGATATTAATTCACTTTTATATTTAAAAAGTTTGCATTTGTTACAAGCTTTTATTTTTAAACAGAAATCGAGTAGAAGGAAATATCAAAATGGATCAGAAGATGCAGGACTGAACCCACAGGAACCCCGAACTTTTAGTGAGAGTTATTGTCCCTGGCATTTCAGTGTGGGGGCTGATCCCACGGGACTCACTGATAGACCAAAATAGAGAAAATTGTTTCCAGGCATGAAGGGAGCGATCGGCTTATTTCTTTACATATTTCATGGAAGTCAGTGAATGCTTCACTGTAGACCTGATACTTACACACCCATCTCCAGTTCATAAAAGAGGGTACAGTCTTTGCCTTCACAAGGCTCAGAGTCTAAAAACGGGAGACAGTCAAAGAGAAACTATGGCCATGTCACTGTTTAGGTCCCTCCTGTTTATCTGTATTTGAATTGAATGAGCTCAAAGGTCACCCTCTTTCACACAAGACAGCACTTTTCAGCTCAAAGGCTCTCAGGCTCTAGGACAAGCCTCCCAAGTAAGATGCTCCATGTCCCCTTCTGTTTCCTCTTCTATCCCACATGACTCTCATTCTCCTGTGCCCCATGATGGCCCAAACAGGGTGTCAGCTCAGAAGATTCTACTGTTGGGGAGCCTTCCCCTCAGCCTGGGCTAGATGCCCTCCTCCCTGCACCCACAGAACCTGCCCATTTTCCCTTGGAGCAACAGCGCATGGCACGGCCATAGCTTCTCTTTGACTGTCTCCCGTTTTTAGACTCTGCACCTTATGAAGGCAAAGACTGTACCCTCTTTTATGAAATGGAGATGGGTATGTAAGACTCAAAGTAGGTAACTTTTGTGATTGACATTTTTTTCCCCACCCAGCATAATTCTCTAGAGCTTCATGCAAGTTGTTGTGTGTACCAGTTGTTTTGCAGTAGTCCACGGAATGGATGCACCAACCACATTTTATTTAACTATGTATCTCTGTTTCCAGTTTGGGCTCTCTACAACAAAACTGCCAAAGCATTTGTGTAGAGGTTTCTATGTAGATATGTCTTCATTTTTGAACAATCAATACTCAGGAGTACAATTGCTGGGTGATGTAGCAGTGGCATGTTTAATTTTAAAGGTAATTTCCAAACTGCTTTCCAGAATAATCTCTACTTACTTATTACCAAAATCTATTGTCAAGCCTGGTGGGGTTTGCTCTGAAATCGTAAAGTATTTTGTGTGCTCTTGTGGGCTTATACTTATGCATCTTGGGATTTGGACCCCAATGCAACATACAATATTTAACCCCCCTAAGAACTATTTTGTGAATTTCATTCAATATTCAAAGTTGTAAGATCTTTAATATCTAATTTCTCTCATCCAACATACTATGTTCCTTGACTTCATTTTATCTGTATGGTTTGCAAACCTGTTAAGTAAAGCTTCCCTCATTCAAAGCCTGAGGAAAAAAATTTGAACAGGAAAAAAATCCAAAGCATATCATTTGGAGACAAGCTCAGCAGCTATAATAGCTGACATATATTTTCCTTCCTGTCCATAAGGATAGTGTCAGCAACATTTCCAAGAGATTTGTGAAATTCAGTTTCTCATTTACATAAAATTGCCATTCTTATCAATCGAAGCAGAGAAATTTAAGTCTTGAAGTCATTCTATTTCACTGTGAGCACACTTTAGTTCTTAATGATAGACATTTTGTTTTCTCAATTAATAGAGATTGAACACATTCCTAACTTCAACATGGTAACTTGTAACACTTAATTTATGACACCAAGATTTGGAAACATGGTGGTAGTGGTGGTGGTGGCTATAGTGATGGTCTTGATGGTGATGGTGATGATGGTAGTGAAGATGGTGGTGGTGGTAACAATGATGATGGTGATGATGGTGGTGGTGTTAATAGTGGCAATGATGGCATTGGTGGTATGATAATGGTGATGGTGATAATGGTGGGTGATGGTGATGGTGGTAATTACAGTTAACACTGGTAGCTTGCTTACTGTGTGTCAAATATTGCTATGAGATTCTGCTCCATTTTTATAACAGTATCTGTTTTTTTCCAATATTCACATCACTCAAAGGTATTGGTAATATGAGTCTTATTTTTAGACTCATTGAATAGCTATCAGAGACTTTAATTTCAATCTGTATTTGGCATAGTATCTGAACTCTTAGTAGGAAGGAAAATCCAGTACTACAAAATCAAAGCCAAATAAAATTTTGTTTAATCATGTAAATTCTATTAGGCTTCAGAAGTCTGATTATTTCTATCACTATGTATTATGTCCTTACATCACTTTCTGTCTTTTTTTTTTGTATTTTTTTAGCTTACAAAATATCACGATTTTAAACAATTATAATTAAAATCCAGAGCTAAATCAACATAATACATTTTATTTCATGGAGTTATTAGTTTTATTCTGATTCTCAAGAAAAATATGGGTTGGTGCCTTGTGTGGTATAAGAAATAAATATGCAATTTATTCTTTCTTTAAAAATTGTAGAATGCCAAGAAAAAAATAGGACATAATTTTATTTATAATTTTAAGAAGACAGGGAAAAACACGGGCTATATCATACTTCATAGTAATAATTGTCCTAATTGAATCGTTCTATTGGTAATCCCCCCAAAAAAGTAATAAAAGCTTTACAGATGTTGAAAATTAGCCTGACTTAATAGTCTTCTGGTACCAATTTGAGCATCCAGGGAAGGTAAAAGCCTGCACTGTATTAGAAGAAAGGCAATACAAAGCAAGGACACGTAACCTTAGTTCCAAGAAAGAGCTCATTCCGCCTCACACTATAATGATATTCCAAAAGCAGATCAAGGTGTCAGTCCCCAAATGGGATTTCTGAAACAGCAAATCAGATCTTGAAGAAAGTCTTGGCTGAAACATCCATGTACTTCATTCAATCCAAAGCCTCTTTGGTTGCAGCTCTAAAGTCTACACCCGGTGTTACCCGGAAGCACTGAGCTAGTTTTTGATACCTGACTTCAAAATGATTGAAGCCAGGAGGTCCGTCGGAGCATAAAACGGTGAGCTCCGGAGAAGTAAGGGGTACTAGTGGTGGAGAGTGTAAGGGCTGGTAAGAGGACAAGGCTCTCCTCGTTGATTTATTATCACCCTGAAGAGCAGTTATTGTCGTGTGACCTTGGATGAGTTTCACTTAGCCTCTTTGAGACTGAGTTACCTGGAAAAATTGCTGTAAAAAAAAGCTGCCGTGGAGGTGGTGAATAGATCTCCTATTCCAGTTCAGCAGGCAGAGCGCAAATGGTGGGGTGTTTTTTTTGCTTTTTTGTTTTTTTGGGTTTTTTTTTTTGGTCACTTATATCATTATCATTATAATGATGACTATTATTTTACTGAGCATTTACCATATGCTAAAGATAACTGTTATCTTATTATTCTATCAGTATTGGTCAGCTTTCTGTTGCTATGACAAAATACCCAAGAGAATAAAGGCAAGAGGAAGAAAGGCTATTTTGGCTGATGGTTCAGAGGTTTCAGTCCATGGTGACTGGCCTGTGGAGACAGGAAGAAAGGCATTTTCACCTCATGATGCCCAGGAAGCAAAGAGAGAGGAAGATGAGAGACCAGGGTCCCCTTAGCCCCTTCAGGGACACACCCCCCATCCATGACCTAACATTCTTCTCCCAGGTCCCACCTGCTAAAGGTTCCATCACCTCCCAACAGTGCCACCCAGAGGACCAAGCCTTTAGCACATGGGCCCTGGGGGAACATTCCAGAACCCAACTATAGCTCTGTCAAACCCTCACAATCTCACAGCCTTATGAGGATATACACTGTTCTCGTTTTTGCATTTTTCCAAAAAGAAAACTGAGGCACGGAGGTGAGTGGGGACTGGCCCCCAATTTGAAGTTGACAGTGAGAAGGTAGAAATCAAGGACTTGACCGTCACACCACGTTGTTAGTATAACCATCCTGAGTAGAAAACTAGGGCCTGCCTGACTCAGGCACCAGATTCTCCAGTTTCATTCTAAATGATCTTGGGCTCTCCTAAAGTCATATTCTTTTTCTTGGTTTGAGTAAGAAATATTTATTGATATCTATTTTATAAACCCATAGTAGATGTTTGAGGAAACATAATTAAAAGCATTTGATGTCGTGTCTGTTCTAAACACATCATTCCACCCAGCCCCACACTCTGCTGGGCACTGTTCCGAGCTCTGAGGAGACATCAGACAAAATCTCTGCTCTCGTGGAACTTCCTTTTAGAAAATAAAACAAGCTGGGCTTTTACAGAGGTGCACACCCATAATCCAAACTCAGGAGGCTGAGGCAGGAGGATCCCAAGTCAGAGGCTAGCCTGAGCAACTTAGAAAGACCTTGAATAGACACTTCTCAGAAGATTTCATCTCACTCCAGTCAGATGGCAGCTATTATGAAGACAAACAACAATAAGTGTTGGCAAGGATGTGGGGAAAAGGCACACTCATACACTGCTGGTGGGACTGCAAGTTGGTGCAGCCAATATGGAAAACCTGGAATGGAACCACCATTTGACCCAGCTGTCCCTCTCCTTGATTTATACCCAAAGGACTTAACAACAGCATACTACAGGGACACAGCCACATCAATGTTTATTGCTGCACAATTCACAATAGCTAAACTGTGGAACCAACCTAGATGCCCTTCAGTAGATGAATGGATAAAGAAACTGTGGCCTATATACACAATGGAATATTACTCAGCAATAAAAGAGAATAAAATCATGACATTTGCAGGTAAATGGATGGAGTTAGAGAAGATAATGCTAAGTGAAGTTAGCCAATCCCAAAAAACCAAATGCTGAATGTTTTCTCTGATAATAAGGAGGCTGATTCATAGTGGGGTAAGGAAGGAGAGCATGGGAGGATTAGACAAACTTTAGATAGGACAAGGGGAGGGAAGGGAATTGGTGGGGTAAAGGATATAAAAATTATGGTGGAATGAGATGGACATCATTTCCCTAAGTCCATGTATGAAGACACGAATGGTGTGAATATACTTTGTAAACCACCAGAGATATGAAAAAATATGCTCTATACATATAATATGAATTGTGATGAATTCTGCTGTCATATATAACAAATTAGAAGGAAAAATAAAATTAAAAAGGGGGGTCTACACCTGGGTGCAGTGGCACACACCTGTAATCCCAGAGGCTTGGGAGGCTGAGGCAAGAGGATCATGAGTTCAGAGCCAGCCTCAGCAACAGCGAGGCACTAAGCAACTCAGTGAGACCCTGTCTCTAAATAAAATACAAAATAGGGCTGGGGATGTGGCTCAGTGGTTTAGTGCCCCCGACAACCCCCCTCAAAAGGTGGGGGTGCCCTAGGGATTTAGTTCAGGGGTAGAGTTCCTGCCTAGCAAAGGCAAAGCCCTGGGTTCAATTACCATATTGAAAAAGAAAAGCAGAGAAGCAAAACAGAAACCCCAGCTTTGTCCAGATACAATCTACATATCCTAAACACATGTTTCAATACATTTAAATCATGTTGATGGGCCGGGGTTGAGGCTCAGTGGCAGATCGCTCACCTAGCACGTGCGAGGCCCTGGGTTCGATCCTCAGCACCACATAAAAATAAATAAATAAAGATTTATTCAAAAATAAATAAATATTTTTTTAAAAAAATAAATCATGTTGACATCACCATAACCTATGTTTAAAACATTCCCCTCTCCACACACAGTAACCTCGTATTCTTTAACAGCGACTCCTCATTTACTCCCCCCATCCCTGTACAACCACTGGTCTTTCTGCCTCTGTGCCTTTGCTACTATGAAAACTCCATAGAGTGGAATCATACAATAGGTGGTCTCTTGTGCCTGGCTCCTTTCCCAGGGCAGGAAGTTTTCCAGGCTCATCCATGTGGTCGCGTGTGTCAACAATTCGTCAGTCGATGGATATTCAGGTTCCGGCAATCTGGGGCTCTCATGTATACTGCAGGTGTACACTTATACACATGCCAAGGAAGAAAATAAAAATGGAGTAGCCTTGGCTCATGGCACTGAAAAGAGAGACACAGTGAAATCTGTCCACTGTGGAACTTTTAAGCACTTTTAACTTGAAGAACACCCAATCCCAGATGCAAGATGACCTTCATACTAGGCCAGACCACAGATTCCTGAAATACTCTTAACACAGACTGAGATCCCCCCAATCCTTTTCCTACAGGACACCTTAACTTTTTCCAACTGCAATCAGGCAATTGACTAACCAGTGACATCATCTCCAACGCCACTGGTGGTTTAAAGTGATAAATACAGTTGCCATTTTGCAAAGCCTCGGAGCACTTGTTCTGGATTCATGTCTCTTGGATAGCCATCCTCACATCATCTCAAATCATCCCTTTGTTCTCACGTTCGGTGTGTGGCTGACATGCATTTGTGTACAAGTCTCTTGTGGTCGCACGTCTTCCTATTTTTGGAATGGAATTTCTAAAAGTGGAATTACTGAGTCATATGGCAACTCTCTGTTTAACATTTTGAGGAGCTGCCAAAATGGTTTCCAAAGTGGCTGCTCCATTTTACAATTCCACTAGCAAATTTCTCTACATCCTCACCAATCCCTGTTATTGTCTGTCTTTTTAAAATTACAGCCACCCTAGTGATGAAACACAGTGTTCACCGTGGTTTTGATTTGCACATACCTGATGACTGTGGATGTTGGGCAACATTTTCATGCACCTATTTGCCATTGGTTTATCTTCTTTGGGGAAGTATCTACTCAAATCACATTTTCTGTCTTTTTTAACATTGGATCTTCTTCTTATTGAATTGTAAATACTCTTTATGTATTTTGGATTTGAGGCCTTTGTCAGATAAATGATTTACAAATGTTTTCTCTGGTTCTGGGGGTGGATATCTTTTTCATTTTCTTGAGTTTTTGATTTTTTTAAAAGCGTTTTACTCATTTATTTATTTACTTATAAACTATGGTAAAAACAATATGCAATATATTACTTTAACCATTTAAAATGTGTAGCTGAGTGACATTAGTACATTCACTTGGTTGGGCAACTATCCATCATCCCATCTCCAAAGCATTTTCACATTCCAAAAATGAAACTATGAATAAGCACTAAATAATAAACTCCCCCATCTCCCCTCGCCCCAGTCCTTGAATATCACCATTCTGCTTTCTGTTCCTATGGGTTTAATTTCTGTAAGTACTTAGTACGATCACAACTATACATAACTATGTCTTTTTGTGACTGGCTTACTTTTCTCCTTTTCACCAGGTGTGGCAGCACAGGTCTATAAATCCAGTGACTCAGGAGGCTGAGGCAGGAGGACTGCAAGTTTGAGGCCAGCCTCCACAACCGAGTGAGGCCCTAAGCAACTTAGGGAGACCTGAGTGAGGGTCTCAAAATACAAAAATAAAAAATAAAAATATCTGGAATGATAAAGTGTCCCTGGGTTCAATCCCTAATACCAAAAAGAAAAAAAAATAGACTTTTCTTCCTTTTTTAATACTGAGCAATGTTTCATCAAATGGATACACCAAGCTTTGTTTACCGGTTCAACCAGTAATGGAACAATGTTTAATTTTGAATAAAGACCAGTTTATCTTTTATTCTTATATCATCAATGCTTTCAGTATTATATTTAATAAATCATTGTCTAATTCAAAGTCATGAGGATTTATGCCAAACCTTTTCCCAAGAGTTTTATAATTAATTAATTAATTGGTGCTAGGGATTAATTCCAGGGCCTCTCAAACAGTTTTACAGTTTTAACTCTTATATTTAAGTCTAGGATCCATTTCAAATTAACATTTTATATATAGTGGCTCTCCTGTTATCCCTGCACCATTTGTTGAAAAGCATGGATCTTTCCCCCACTGAATCGTCTTGGCCTCTTTGTTGAAAATCAGTTAACCATGAATACAGGGTTTCATTTCTACGACTCTCAATTTTATTTCCTTATCTGCTTTTAAACAGAAGGCTGACTTTATTTTGTCTAACACAAAATACCTAAAATTCTATTATTTCAACATGTAATAAATATAAAAAACATTATTAATGAAATGATTTTCCATTCTGTTTTTTCTCTTATGCGGCCTTCAAAATCTGTGTATTTTAGATTTGAAGCAAATCTCAACTCGGATTCTATTTTTTAATTTTTGAAATTTTTGATTGACACGATCTGCGTACGTATTTACCAGGTACAATGGGGTCTTCCCGTTCATTCATCCATTCCTCACCTTAAATTTCTATCGCTTCTTGATGGTGAGTACATTCAAATTCCTATCTTCTAATTACTTTGAGATGCCTAATGTCTTATTGCTCATCAGATTCACCTGCCGTACCTTGAAAACACAGAACTTATTTTTAAATGAACAAATGGACCCAGATCACAGTCACTTCAATTTTCCTGATCAGAATCATGTTTGGTGCTTTTATAAAAAAAACACAGAATCCCAGTTATCTGTCCTGGTGATTCTGATCCGGTAGGTCTGGGGCCAGGCTGGAGTCTTCCTCCAATGCTCTCCAACCCTGTGGACAGACACACATTTCTCCCAGTTGCTCAGGCCCCATAGGAGGAGCAGCAGGGCCAGCTCAGAGTTCCCTCCCACCCCTAGTCCTCCCTCCACTCTGCTACGTTTGGGGTTGGGCCTCTGCCAACCATACTTCTCCTGTCCCGGCTGCTTGGCCTCAGGTTCTTCCCATAGAAGGAGTGAGAAAAAGGCTGAAAACCAGGGGAAGAAGGACCTCCCTCTTGTCCCTGGTCTCCTGTGCACTCCGGACTTGATGCCATAGGGCACCGGCTCGCTGTACTTCTTCACCCTGGCGCCAGAACTTCCTTACCGTTACCAGCATCCAAATCCAGTTTTCAGTTTTAAAAATATCATCAACCACAGGTTCATTAAATTCCCAAGGTAGACAGGCACCTCAACAGCCAGACCCTCTCCTCATCCACCCAGGTTCCAAACACCAGGGGACCCCTCCAAGGTCAGAGAGGTCAGCACCAAAACCCAGCTGGAGCCAAGTTCTTAGAAGTCCGAGTATGGGCTCCAGGGAGATCCTCCCTGAATTTTCTGAATTTTAATAATCCCAGTCTCTTCCCTTTGTTCTTTCAGCCCTTAGGATTGGTAGCTGCTTCCTGTAATTGCTTCTTTTATCATACTTAAGAATTTTATTTTTATCCTTCTGGTTTTATATATAATATTGCATATTAAATTCTCTTTTATTACATTCACTATGTGATAGAAGGGCTTGTTTGGGAATTGCTCATTGGACAAGAAGCAACCACAGGAATGTGCTTCCTGAATGAAGAAAACCAATGTGGAGGGCTCTATAATTGTCACAGATTTCAGTCTACAGGGGATTTCTACTCCATGGCACAGAGGACTCAAGAAGAATCCAGTGGTCTAGCTGAGTTCAGACTCTGAGATCCTAATGCAACTAGAATTGGCCAAGAACACAAAATAGGAGATAGCTGCATAGAGAAAGAATCTGTAAATACATAATAATCCCCTTTAGTCCATATTCTATTCCAAGCCTGCATACGTGAAATTCCTCATGAATCCAGGAATGAATCCAGGAAAAGGACATGTGATGGGAGGCTATAAAATAGACAGCTCTCAGGGGAGGCAGATGTTGAATTCTAATCAGTTTACAGAGATTGGAGAGAAATAATTGGGTACCTGGGGCATTTAGTAAAGACCCCAGAAGGGTCAAATTTTAATAGTAGGGTTAAACTATCCTTCGAATAAAGACTCCTCCAGATCCACCCTCACAAAGTTTGAAAACAAAACGTGGAAGACTCAGACTGGCCAGCGAGTAACTAACCTGCTTGCTTAAAAAACAGTTTAGTAATCTTAAAAGACTACACTATCAGGAGAAAATTAGTCAATAGAAACAACATGAATCCAGATTCTCCAAGAAGCTGACACCAAAATAAGATCAAGTGTGGAATGTTAAGCATGCAAGTGTTTTATTCGTACAAATACTTGAATGCAAGGAAATGGGGAAAGAGCTAAATAAGTCTGTGAGAGTGATCAGCCCACCATGTAAGCCCAATGTGGAGAAGACAGGAGAGGAGGAGAGGAGAGGGGAAGGGAGGGGAGATGGGGGGAGAGGGCGCCTCAGCTACCTGTGAAGCAGCATCAGTGGTCTAACACATGTATAATTGGACTCCCAGAAGGAGAAGTCCACAAGAAGAGCCAGAACAGGTATCTGAAGACTTAATGGTTAAATGTTCTCTAAATTTAATGCAAGTTGTTAACTTACAGATCCAAGAAGTTCAACTCCAGTCAGAACCATTAAAAAAAAAAAAAAACCTACATCCAAAACATGAGAACAGAGTGAAAAAGAGACAAGTTTAAAAGCAACCAAAGGGAAAGGGTGTAAGAAAACAAAGATAAGGATTCCAACAGGCTTTTTGTTAGAGACCACACAAACTGGAAGTCAAGGGGGGTGGCATGTTGAATTCTGAAAGAAGAATCTACCCCACTAGAACTCTGTATCTCATGAAAGTATTTTTCAAAAATAAAACAATAAAGGTTTTTTCCAGAAAAACAAAAAAATTTTAAAAAAAATATCCTGAGAGACTGTCCCCAGAAGACCTCTGCCATAGTCTGACAAGTGGACAGAAAATATTCAAGGATGTTTCACTCCAAGAAAAGGAAGCTTCCAAGGTGAAGAAAAACGATACCAGATAAGCACTTGGAGCTACACAAAGCAAAGAATGACCAAAATGAGGGTAAACTAGAAAAACTGTTTAACTTGTTCTTAAGTTTTTTTAAACCCTCTCTGTTGGACTAATTGGTTTCTGTCTCCTAAATGAAGTCGGACAAAGCACTCTTCTTTTTCTTCTGTCATTTACCCCATCAGCCCAGTGGGCCTTGGGAACCACATCATACCACTCCCTCGGGATGTATTCTTTTTAAACACTTTTTAAACCACATCATCCCACTCCCTGGATTCTTTTTAAACGCTACAGAACGAAAATAAACCACTTTTCACCAACGGTCTACTATAACCAAGGTACTGCTCTTCTCTGAGAATCATCCTTCAAATCCAGCCTCCTTACCTTCTCTGATCTGACCCCTGCAAGCTCCTCCGGCCTCAGCTACTAGTACTACTACTGTCTGGTACATCGTGTCATCCTTTTGGGTTCATCCAAGGCCTCCAGTCTGTTTCCACCTTGGGATCCTTTAACCCTCACCAGCCTTTTCAGGGTCTTCTCCCAGATATGGGTCTCGCTCACTTTTTTTTTTTTTTTTATAAATGGGACCTCTGCTTGGATATCACTCTTGGGAGAGATGCTCTCGACTTTCCTACTGAAATCAGCCGCCTCCTTGTTTCTCTTCCTCCCCACTCCTAACACCACCACTGTTCACCTTCGGTTCTGATGACCCACCCGCTTCCTTGTCTTCAGAGCGTCACCGTCGGACATTAGAATGTTCATCTGTTTTCCCGTTGGTCCTTTGGTTTTTTCTGGCAGGCGGAAGAGTGGTTCCTCCAAGATGTCCGCACCTTGATTCTTACCTCATGTGGCAAAAGGACTTTGCAGATTCAATTCAGGATCTTGATATGAAGCAAGGATCACGGATTATTTAAAGGGCCTGATGTGATCACCAGTTCCTTATGAGAGGGATCATGTGACCATGGAACAGAGGGACACAAACGAGGTGTCAAGCTGAAAGTGGGGGTTGGAGTGATGCACCTTGAAGACAAGGCAAGGTGCCATGAGCCAAGGAGTACAGGTGGCTTCTGGAAGCTGGGAATATCAGGGAAACGATGGTCTCCTGGAACCTTCAAAAGAAATCAGCATAGCTGTAACTTGGCTTTAGACAGTGACACTCGTTTGGGACTTCTGAACTCCAGCACTCTAAATACTACCAAACAGAACTATAAGATAGCAATGACGTGTTGTGTAAAACCTTTATGTTTGGGATAATTTGTCATAGCAGCAACACGAATGGGTTTCCTACCCTAGAGCATAAGCTTCATGGTGGGTGTCACATCGTCTTTCTTGATCTCATACAGTACATCTAATACCATCAAATCAATCACATCAGTGCTTCCTTTGTAATATATGCCAAATTCAACCACTTCTCAAGGCCTCTGGCGCTAAGAACAAAGTCCAAGTTACCATTTTGTTTTACTGGGAGTATTGCAAGTCTTCCTGATTCATCTCCTTGGATCTACTCTTGACTCCTAAAGTCTGTAGTCCACATAGCCACCAGAGGAATCATCTTCAAATGCAAGTCACATCATTGGAATTCCAGTGACTTTTCTTATCATTCCAAGGAGAATATGAAGTCTTTAGTGGACCCCAAGGCCATATGCCACCTGGTCCCAGGACACCTCTCTGACCTCCCTGTTCATTCAATCTCTTGCTCTCCTAGTAAGGATTTTCAGGAATGTTTGATGGATACCTGAGAGAATGGATTCAGAGGTGAGGGAGATCAATGACCAATGAGGATTGAAAGAAGCCGGGGAAGAATTCATGGAGGACGTGGGATCAGAAGAGTGTCATGAGCCTATGGAAAGAAAAAAGGAAAGAGATGTCTCCATACAGGCAGAGAGTGTACACTGATCAGATTCACCCTACCCCCACCACACACACTTCCCAATCTCTAGTAATCGCCATAATACTTTCATATTAACTTCAATATATGAGAGAACATGTGATATTTGTCTATGTCTGTTTTATATTAGTTACAAAATCTCCTCCAGTTCCATCCATGTGCCTGCAAATAACAGGATATTTTCTTCTTTATGGCTAAATAATACTACCTTATGCATAGATATATCACATTTTCTTTATCCATTCGTCAGTCGATGTCCATCTAGGCCAATTCCATATCTTAGCTGTTGGGAATAGGGCTGCAATAAACATGGACATGCAGGTATCTCTTTGGTATTCAAATAGTAAACCTTTATTAATAGTATATTTCATATGTTAATAAGTGTCAAATTTTTTCACTAAAACCAGGCTTAATTATTCTTTCTTGCCCAGTAATATTAAAGTTGGTTGCATAGATGTGCTTCCTCTTCTAGATGCCAAGATCACTGTACAATATTCATCTAGATATATTCACAATATAGCAGAATGTAATCTACAGAGCTGAACAATTTGGGGTTTAAAGAATGAATGCCCAGCTTTTGGGTTTTTTTGGAATCTCTCCATATTTTCAGTCATGTCATAAAAAACACAGAAGGCATAAAGTGTCACACTAAAGTTTGTGTTGTGACAAAGTATTAATAGGACAAAAAATATGGACTAGCTGTATCAGGAATCATGGCAGTTCTTTTAAAACAAAAGATCTGCAACAACAATATTGTAGTGCATGCTAAATGCTTTAGATATCTCTTACCATTTAATCCACAATAACTTTATCATAAGGATAGTATTGTTAATTTCATTCTATATATAAGAAAAGATTTGAACCTAGGATTATTGCGTTCTAACGTGACCTCTGCTGGTTCAGGTATGATCAGGCATCTAACCAGGTGCCTGTGAGGGTCTCTCTGACCCAGCATTCCACTGGGCTATAAGGATTCATGCTCATTAAAATGCAGACCACTGGGCCACTCACCCAGAGCCACTGATTCAACAGTGCTGACCAGGACCCAGGAATCTGCCTTGAAGATTCAGATACATATCATAGTCTGGGATCCATACATGGTGTAATGAATAAAGTGGGGATTTCTTCTTTTTTTAATTCAACTGCACAGGTAGAAGCAGCATGTTCTAAGTGGGCATGAATGAGCTTGATTTGGAAAAACCTAAGACCAGATAGATTAATTAGTACCTCCCTCTTCAGTCTTAGCTGAGTGGCTCTGTGGGTAGCTGGCTTCATTATTATAGGAAAAGTCCAATAGTCAGAGAAAAATATCATGATATCCTGCTTACTAGAAAGGCACTACAGGACTTCTTGGTTTTCCTAACCCCCTCAAAGTGGAGGCTGGGTCTGGGGCTAATGACAAACACACGAATCAGTTAAAGTCAGGATATGCAACAGGGATGATCAATGGGTGTGAACGATTTTCTTGGATGACCTCAGCCAATCTGCCAGGACAGGTGTCTTTTGGTGTCCATGGGGGATTGGTTCCAGGTCACCCCTCAAACACCAGAACTTATGGGTGCTCCGTTTCCTGACCTAAAATGGCATAATATTTGCAGATAACCTGCACACATCTCCCCAGACACTTTAAAACTCTACATGACTTACAATACCAAAAACAATGTCAACGCCACGTCAATCCTTGCACTGTATTGTTTAGGGAGAGCACATGCAGAGATGCATATTCAGTAGAGATGTGATTTCTTTAAATATTTTCCATCTTTGGTTGAACCCCTGGGTATTGAACCCACAGATGCAGAAAGCTGATGGTATGTGGGGGTCCATTGGCTGTGGAGTCTGACTCACCCTCTGGCTTCATGGTGGACCAGTGGTTATCCTCTCAGCCTCTGTTTCCCCATTTATAGGATGAGGATGCTAACAGGGCCTGATTGGGGCTGTGGTTAGGAGAAGTCAACCTGAGAATGTCTGCAAGCATTGGCTCCTAGTACGTAGGAAACACTCCACAGTCAGTTTGGGCACCATAGTTATCATCTTGATTTTCTTTTGGCCTTAATGACCTACTCTTCTTGTGTAAAGTCAGCATTAGAACTGTTTTTTTTTTTCCCCCGTTGGGGTTTCTCATAACCCACACAGGATTTTCCCCAGAGTACACACTGTGTTCCACTGTGTTGCATTCCTGAGAGGTAACGTCCAAACCTGAGCCAGGAAGCTGACATTTCAACCCTCCACACCCCTGAGTGCCTACCCAGCACCGAGGGCCATGGGCTGCTGGCATCACCAGAGACCCCCCCACTCCATTGTTTGTTACGCTGAGTGTGCAGAGCAGAGTATATGCTCAAGGAAACCTTGTTGAATGAATTCACAGGTAGAACCCTGAACTTCTGCAATGGTGTGATCCTGTGTGCCGGCTAGGATTCCAACAGAGGCCTGTCAGCCTCAGTAACTGAAGCTACATAAACAAGCAGGTTTCATGGGGACTTTACTGTCATCACTCTATAATGAGGACAGTAATTTTTTGGTATAAAATAGGAGTCAGTTTTGTCAATGCAAAGCCTGATAGAAATTAGGTCTTGGGTACAAATTTTTCAACAAATATTAAAAACATATTTCCTGAATGTTAGGTCGCTGACTCAGGCATCAATAGGAGAAATGAGAGGATGGTTTTGTTGGTCTGGCTCTTACACTGGTGCTGTACTATGCCTGGAGCTTAAGACTCTGGACAGTGAATTATTAGCTGCCAAGTGTCTCATAAAAATTGAAAACGAGGCTATGAAGAAACCCAAGATCTCATCAGCCTTTAAGCCAAAGCCATCGTTATAAGGGAGAACCCCACAAGATGTGACCTTCTGGGTAGTCCCAGTGTATGGGGGAAGGAGGGCAGAGAAAGGCTGGTTGGTGGGTACAGGGGTGCACTTGGATAGAAGGAATAACTTCTAACATTCTGTAGCACAGTAGAAAAACTGTGTTGGAAAATAATTAATTGAACATTGCAAAATAGCCAGTAGAGAGCATTTTTGGATGTTCTCAGCACAAGAAAATGATAGATTTCTGAGTCAATGGATATGGTGATTACCCTGATCTGGTCATTACACATTATACACATGTATTTAAATGCCACACCATACTTCATAAATATGTACAATTACTATGTATTAATAAAAATAAAAATATTAATAAAATGAAATAAAATAATCTAGGGCCAGACACAGTGGCACACACCTGTATTCCCAGTGGCTCTGGAGATGGAGACAGGAGGATTTCAGGTTCAAAGCCAGCCTCAGCAAAAGCGAGACGATAAGCAACTCAGTGAGACCCTATGTCTAAATAAAATACAAAATTGGGCTGGGGATGTGGCTCAGGGGTCAAAGTGCCCCTGAGTTCAGGCCCCAGTATCCCCCAGCAAATAAGTAAATAAAATAAAATAATCTAAATGAGGCCCAAGAAATCTCTATTTCCATGGGAGGACACAGCTATGGGCCACCTGTGAGCCAGGCTTTCACGGGACACCAAACTTGCCAGCCCTTGATCCTGAATTTTTCATCTCTAGAATTCTGAGAAATAAATTTCTGTTGTCTGTAAGTTAAAAAAAAAAAAAAGAGTATGGGCCCTGAAATCTAGCTCTGCTTTCCATCACCTGTGTGAATTCACAGCCATGGAATTCTCAAGTGTAGTCATGCACTTAATTTCTCAGCATCACAGTTTCCTCACCTGGAGAATTAGATCAATGAACACGACGTGCGTAAGTGCGACTCACTAATGTTTGCTGTTATTGCCAGCAGGGGTGATACCTGTCTACATCAGTCCCAGTCTAGTTCCAGGATCAGTTTGAGGAAATTACTGTTGATATTTTTAAGGGAAGGGAGTGGAATACACTCACTCCTCAGTCTCCATCAGGAATTGGTTCTAGAACCCCTCTTGATGTCCAAACCCAGGGATGTGCAAGTCCTTCGTGTAAATTACACAGGGTTTGCCATATAACCCACACACATCCTCCCATGTGCTTTAAGTCTCTCTAGATTACTTATATCATTTAATGTCATGCAAATAATATGCAAATCGTTACCCTGCTTAGGGAATCACGGCGAGAAAAGATGCTGTGCATGTTCAGTACAGATGAAAAGTTTTAAAAATTCATTTTTCATGGACTTGGTTGAATCCACATACACAGAACCAATGGAAGGAGAGCCAAAGGTACAGTCCTTAGTGCCTCTCCAGGAAACGGCGGCGTCTGGAATTGCTGAGTCCAAGAGCACACAGGCTGAGCTGAGAGGTAGAGATCAGGGAGCGCTGTCACCAACAGGAAGCTGGGGACTGGAACAATGCTGACATGCCCTTCACAGCCTCTAGAATGCCTCTTGACATCCACGGAGATAGGCCAGCCGTGCTGCATGCAGCCAACCCCTCCTATCCCAGCTTATTAGCCAAAGAGATGACCCCAAAGAGATGCCTCCTGGTACCCGCGGCACCAGCGATGGCCTGTGGGAGCAACAGAATACAAAACTCTGAGTCGCCTGGAAGACTGGGTTCTAGAAGACCCTATCACTTCTACCTCAGTCCTGCACTTTCCTCTCTCTCTGGGAGAAGGGAAATCTAAGGCAAAGAAGACCTTGCCTTGGGGACATTCAGGTGGCCCTGTGGAGAAGCCTCCATGGTGGGCTTCCTGTTGACAGGCCTCCTGCTAACAACACCCGAGTGAGGCTGACTGCTGAGTTCCTCCAACTAGCAGCTGGTGGCAGCCTCTAGAGAGACCCCGAGCCAGACCCACCAGCCAAGTGGACCCTCAGAACCGGGAGGGAGAATCAATGTTAGCTGGACTAAGCTGCCCGGTGTGGAGGGCTTTGTAACTCAGCAACAGAGAAACAATCCAGCATCTAACTGGAAGCTTCATTCGTCCTCCAGCCCCTAGCAGCAGGCACGGCCTTCAGTCCCCCAGGCTCTGCGGTGCAGAGGACGTGGGAGGAGCAGCTGGGTGTTGAGTGGCCCCCACAGAATGTTGAGTGGCACCGTTTACACCAGGAGGCCAAGGCCATGGTGCTTTTAAGGGACACAGGATCTGATAATTAACACATTCCAGAGAGCTCCATCTTTCCAGAATCTTGCTCACCTTCATTCACCATCACAAATCAAAACTTTTTATTGTGATCATCGTCATCCACCAATAGTGATTCTTTCTCCTTTGATAGAGAACAAAATTCTTCTGACATCCCATGGAGCTTTTACCAACAGTGGTTCAGGACTCTCCTCAAAGCAGAACCCATTCCCCTAGGGGCTCACAAAGAAGTACCATGGTGACGTAAATAACCCGTGGATAACACCAGGGGAGAAGCCCTGGGTGGAGAAGTGCAACAGTGTCTGAGCCCACCCACCTAGCCCGTTGCTCATGAGCAGATGGGCAGTGTGAGCCACCCTCTGCCAACACTGGCTGTCTTCTGCCTGGTGTGAGATGGAAGTTTGAGGAGATCCAGATTGTTTGCTTTGGTGGTTCTTAACAACGTGTGAAAGAGGAAATTTGATGCTTTCTAAAAGTTACTGTATTGTCCTTGAAGGGTTCTGCACTGAGAAGGCACGCAGGAGCTACTTGTAGCAAAAGAGACATTGGTGTCTTTGTTTTCCAGAAGCCATAGAGAAATGGCGCATAAGAACCAGATCTTTTGTTTGAAAGGCCAAAGAAGGATTCTGTACACATATATACCACATAGATGACTTATAACATAATACAATGAAAATGCTCTGTCAACACTTGTTATACTATATTGTTTTTAAAAAATGACCAGGAAAAAAATCTGTACATGTTCAGTACAAAGGCAAAATTTCCCCCAATATTTTTTTTAAAGTCTTTATATTTATATTTTATTTTTATGTGGTGTGAGGGTCCAACCCAGTGCCTCATGAATGCTAGGTGAGCGCACTACCACTTGAGCCACGTCTCTCTAATCATGGTTTGGTCAAATATGTGAATGTGGAGAGGAGAGAGAGAGAGAGAGAGAGAGAGAGAGAGAGAGAGAGAGAGAGAGAGAGAGAGGGAGAGAGAGAGCCACTGTAATAGCTTTCTTCTGAGATGTCTTAAAGAGGTTTGAACAGATGAGGAAGAGACTATGAAAATGTCCCCAAGTAGATGCTGATCACGAGTGAGACTCTTGAACAACAAATAATTTACTAAGCGGTCTTTGTAAGAGTCCAACAAGCACTTAATTTATAGTTAGGACTTGCATTTTTTTTTTAAACATGGAGTGTAGTGAGAGGAATTTATTATTATTTTTTTAATACAAAGAACTGTTGGTCAGCTTTGCCTTGCTGTGATCAAGATACCTGACAAGAACAACTTAGAGGAGAGAAAGGTTATTTGGGCTCACCATTTCAGAGAGTTCAGTCCATGGTCAGCTGATTCCATTGCTCTGGCCCCAAATTAGGCAGAATATCATGGCAGAAGGGTACAGAGAGGAACGGCTCTGCTCTTGGCAGTCAGAAAGTGCAGAGAGAGAGAAAGGGGCAGCAGGGATGTGAAGTCCTTCCAGGGCACACCCTAGTGACCAGCCTCCTCCAGCCACACCCCACCTGCCTACAGTTACCATCTGGATAGCCCATTCAAACTAGGATGGACTAATTAGGTCACAGCCCTCATAATTGAATCATTTCCCCTCTGAATGGTCCTGTGTTAACACAGGAGCTTTTAGGAGATACCCCCTATCCAAAACATAAATAGAACCACATATCTTTTGGAAAGCAAAAGTAAACTTTTATTAATAGAATTATTCTGCTAAGTTTCTGTGCCTCTTAGTTTTTTTATTACCTTACCAAAAACTCATGTTATGAGGAGCCGCTTCAGAAAACAGTCTTAAGTCCAAATTCAAATCAAAGAGAGCTTTTTTTACCTGGCCAGGGACTGTCACCCACCAGTAGGGACTGAAGCTCTGTGGGAGAATAGCAATTTCTGGGCGGGTGTCTTGGGAATTTAAGGATGAAAACCATAGCTCAGGGACTTTCCTTAGTGTCGTGCAAGCAAGCCAGTCACAGAAGCTAAGGCAGCAGTTAGCAGGGCAACTCAGCAATCGCATCTTGGGTTTGAGCAGGTGTTAGACAACTGTATCCCGAGTTCAAGCAGGTGGTCAGCAGGGGCAAGCATCTACTTCAAAGTCTTGGGTCACCTAGACTACCATATCCTGGGTTGAGTACATTTTGTGGGGTACAAAGTACAGAAAACAATATATTATAAGAAAACAGCTTTCATTTCTGTTTCTCAGAAACAGCTCTTGTAATAGTTGGGTTTTGTTTTTGTTTTTGTTTTTAAGAAGGCAGCAAAACGGAGTCTTGGGCCTGCCTAGGACAGTTCTTGCTTTATAATTGTCTTATCTCACTTACCAAAATCTTATATCTATGATCTATATTTTTTACTAATCTATAACCTATAACTTACACTCTTATTGATTGTATTTATCCGTTCACACCACAACACTAACTAAACACAGGCATCCATTTATCAAATAGCCATTGCTGTCTTCCCTAAGCGTGTGTTCTAATTTCATGTAGTACACACACACACACACACACACACACACACACAAATCAACATACTGACTAGATCATGGAACTCAGAGTTTTGAATTTTGTGCATCAGTTAACAAAAAAATTCATGGACCTTCTATGCTGTGCTCTCTCTGCTGTTTCCATTCAGATAGTCTTCCCAGCTTTGGGTAGTGGTGACCTTTATTGTGTTTGGACCCTATTATGTTCTAAACCTGGTGAATCACAGAAAAATTATAATAGTGAGCATCATAACCTTAATATATTTAAGGCAAAGGCAAAATTGTTGCATGACACAATATAGTAGTAGATCCTAATCTTCAATCAGATACTTACTGGACTTAAGTCTGATTAATTCAATTCTCTGCTCAATTGGAAGTCAAAGAATAGTTCTGGAAAATATTAAAAGACTGTGTGTACAAAGCAAGTGTGGCTGGAGAATTTGTAATATTTTGATTTCTGGGAAAGGAACATAATTTACAAAGTGTAGCATTGTTAGACTGTCAGAGAACAATAGGATTGTGCTGAATACAAATACCACAGACTGACATGCACTTGACTCCCCTAGGGCAGCTTGTTCATGACCATGGCACAAATCTCACTGCCCTGATCCTTTCCAGAGATGTGAAATTTCACTGAGATTAATAATAATAAGTTACAAGAATTCCCAATAGACCCCAGTCCCCCCACACCCCCATTACCTTTTAAAAATATGAAACTTCCATTTATTTAATAGCATTCATACTTGCAGATATAATGTCCAGGTATACATGGACATTTTCTTAGTCTGCTTTCTGTAGCTATAACAAAATACCTGAGGCTGGATACTTTATAAAGAAAGGTATTTATTTGGCCCATGATTTGAGCAGCTAGAGAGTCCAGGCAGCATGGTTCTGGCATCCTGGTGAGGGTCCCTGGCAGAATCACAACATGGCCAAGAAGCAGAAGTAGGACTGATTATGTGCAGAAGGGACAACGTATGTGGGACAGACTTGCTTTATAGCAAACCATTCTCACAGTACTAATCTAGTTCCATGAGAGCTAAACTTCCCTCAAGGCAACTTTAATCCATTCATGAGATGGGGTGCCTCCATGGCCAAGTTACTTCCCACCATCTCTTAAAGATCCACAACCATTCTGCATTGCCACACTGGAAACTAAACTTCCAGAACATGAACATTTTGGGGACAAACTGCATCCAAACCATAGCAAACATAGACATAGACACACAAACACACACACACACACACGCACACATGCACACACATGCACATGCACATGCATGTACACACATACACATATAGTAAAGTCTCTTCCATTCTAGGCAGGGAACTTGTTTAATTGTTAAAATTTTACAAATTGTTGAGAATAAGAAACTGAAGCTTCTGAATTTGGATAGGAAAATCATATATTGCAAGCCCAGTCCAGAACAATGCTTGTGTCTAAGATGGGATTCCTTCTTTTTGTTACTGTGACAAAATACCTGAGAAAATCAAGGAAAAATGAGGAAAGGCATTTATCTATTGGGTCTGTTGGCCCTATTGCTTTTGGGCTTGTGGTGGCATAAAATATCCAGGCAGGAGCTTGTGGCTGAAGAAGCAATTCACCTCATGGCTACAAGAAGACAAAGAGAGAAACAGGAAGGCGCTAGAATCCCAGTGTGCCTCTCAAGGGCACCCCCCACCCCCGTGACCTCACTTCCTTCCACTGGGCCCCACCTCCTAAACGTTCCACCACCTCCCAGTGGCACCAAAGGCTTAGGACAAAGCCTTCAGCACATGGACTTTGGGGAAACATTTAAGATCCCAACTTTAGTATTCATCCTGCTCCCAAAGCTGATGTCCATCTCACAGTGCAAAATTTAGTCTATCTCCAAGGGTCCTGCAAATCTTAACAGTTTCAGCATTTCCCAAAAGTCCAAGTCCAAAGTCTGCTCTGAGACTCAAAGCAATCTCTTAACTGAGAGCCTCTGTAAAAATCAACAGAACAAGTTACATGCTTCCAAGATGCCATGGCACAAGGAAAACACCTCCTTTCTTGGCCCAGTAGGGGTAGAATTGGCAAGTGTGAGATCTGTGAATTATATGGGGGAGAACTACAGAAAACAGATCTCTGGGAATTCAGGAGGCCTTAGAGACTTACATGGTCGGCCTTCTCCCAATCTCCTATTGGTTCTTGTATTAATGATAGAAGAAATTCAGTGTTTTTGCCCTTGATTGCAGAATTCTGTCCACTGCTAATCTTGATTAAAAGAAGGATGTTACACACACACACACACATGATCTAATGCACAAAGATGTTCCTCTTGGCCTCATTTACAATGGTCAACAATGATAACAGTAAATAAAATAAATCATCTTCAATAAATGATGTTTGTGACTCATTCATGTTCTTTTACATCCTTTAAGATCTGAGATAAGCTCAAGTTGGAGGGATACAAAAGCTATATTAAAATGTCTTTGGATAACATCAGTGAAGTGACAGTAGAAGAACAGGACCTGAGTTTTGAACAGTCCCCAAAATAACAGGTACTGTGTCCAAGGCAGTCCTGGGAAATTGGGGGATATGAGGTCAAGAATCTTCACTGTACTCTTTCGCCATTAACGAGTTTCCATGATTCCCCGCTGCTTCCATTCCATTGCCAACTTGCTGAGCAAGACCAATAACCTCATCTCCCAATGGAATCCCTTCTCTCTACCTAACACTTCAGCTTTTTCTCACAGTTTTAACCAATTTGTGTTAAGCACAGTTTTCATCTCCTTAGGACTTTCATTTACTGTGACCCATCACTTAAACTTTGACTTTCATGGGTAAATGACAGCGTTTAGGTTTCCAGTTAATATCCAAGAAAGGGAAATTGACCAGGCCAGCAAATAGTAGTCACGGCAGTTAGGGCTGACCCTCCGGGGGCCAGGCCTCCGTATCATAGGATGTGCTGAGCCTGGGCATTGCTTGCCCTTGTTGAGAATCCCCAGGGAAGGATGGGCTATTGTGTCACATAAACATAGCCACAAGTGTAGCCTCTTCAAGGTGAACTGCAAGTGAGCAGTTTCCCTTATAAGGGAATGTAGGCATGGACAGGCACCAGTGTTGACATCTCTAGTGCAAACTTGATACAGTCGCCTCTCAGTATCCATGGAGTATTGGTTCCAGGATCCCCACCTCAGATACCAAGATCTTTGGATGCTCAAGTCCCTTACATGAAGTGGTACAGTATTTGCATATTACCTACACACATCCTCCGTGTACCCTATGTGCCTTAGGATGCCTAATACAATGTGAATGCTATGTTAATTGCTGTTATACTCTATCGTTTGGGAAATAACAAGGAAAAACTTCATACGTGTTCATTACAGACACAATTCTGTGATATGTTTTCAATTCGAGACCAACGGAATCTGCAGATGTGGAACCCACAGATGAGGAGCATCAACTGTGTGGTACTAGGACAGTGTGTGACAATTGCCCACGTTGTGTCTGCCTGTATACCGTTCTGAATTCGTACAACTTATTAGAAGGGTTATTTAGCAACATGTATCAAATAACTTGAATGTCCATAGACTTTGCCCAATAACTCTATTTCTAAGAATGTATTCCCCCAAAAAACGACCATAGATGAACATACACACACACACACACACACACACAATGAAAGAAACTTCATCAGAGAATTATGTATATTAGAAAATATATGCAAAAAGGAGACTGAGGTATGATATATATGCAATAGAATATTATGTAGGTATTAAAATGATGGCATATAATATAAAATACATAATATCTCAAAGGGATAGTCAGGATGAGATGTGAGAAGATCAAACCAAAATCATAACATATAGAAAACGTCCTTGAATTTTTTTTTATTTCTTTTATTTTTTTATTTTTATTTATTTTTTATTTTTTTATTTTTCCCTTTCTATTTATTTATTTATTTTGCATTACAATTCTTAATATACCATTTAATTTATAAACACACACATGCATATAAACATAGAAACTGGAGGGCTAGGCAACAAAATTTTAGTTGTGGTTATTTCTAAACAAAGAGGTGATGGGTGATTTGTCTTACATAATCTCTTGTGTCTAGCTATTAATTTTATAATAAAAAACAAGCTACCTTTAAAATTAATGCTTACAAAGAGTTTTTGATAATGCTCATTTCACAATGTTAAGTAAAAATGAGAACACAACAAATGAATATTGTTCATGGTTACAATATTATTAAAATGCAACAAAAATACAGGAAAATTTCAGAGCAGAGATGCCTGTCTCTGGGTGGTGAGCCTGCAGGTGACTTTCTGATTTCCAGTTTACTGTAGGTTCCATAACTTGCTAAAATGGACATAAACCTTGTTTTCCTTGACTTATGAAAAATTGAAGACAAGGAAGATTAGGAGATTTGTCCAAGGTCACAATTTGTAGATGGACTGACATTGGAAGACAGGTAACCTGATCTGGGTATAGTGGGTACTGCAGGGTGTTGCCCAAAACCCATTCAGGAATGAAAGACTCAGTCCCCAAGACGCTAGAAGGGCTGCCAGGAACCAGCCTTCTAAGGTCAAAGTGCTTAGGTTGAAAAGAATCCCTTTGCCCAAGACCAGACACCATTTCCCAATGGCTCATTTATAATGATGGAAGATCACAAAGGACTGCAGTTGGGACTGCTCTAAAGGCCCTTCCCAGCCTTATTGCTCTCTAAGAGATCACCTAAGACCTTGGTTAAAGCTATATCGCAGCTTGAGCTTTTCCTTTTCCCAGCCTGGTTCCTTCCTCTCCTTTGCATGGGTGTCGTTTCCCAGAGCTGTCCCCCATCAACACCCTGCACAGTCATAGCCATCTCAGAGTCTGCTTCCCAAGGAACCCAACATGTGGCCGTTGGTGCCGGGCATGGTATAGGAAAGCAAGCACTAAGCTGTGACACTGGATCCAGATCCCCTGCCACCATACCGATGATAAGAACCCCACTGCTGGTGGGAAATGAGGTCCCTGCAACAAGGCAGGAGTACAATTGTTAGGACTTTCAGTGGTAGTAGGGTAAGATGACGTATCATCGGTAGAGGGTGCATTAGCTGGTGCGATGCATCAGGCATCTGAGAAGAGAAATCGTTACTACGAGGACAACAGAATTGAGTGACTACTGTAAACTTCTGAAGAAAAGAGAATGAAGAGCTAAATGTGATGAACCAGCAATTAAAATCTAGGCCCAAAAGCCAGGAAGCCTTCTTGGAAGTCAATAAGAGGCTCATAATCCTTCAATGGAAAGCCAGAATAGGCTGAAGACCCAGCATGGAACTTTACTTCTGCAGCTGCCAATTTTCAGAGATGGTTACACTTTTAGCCCATCAGACCTGCTGCACCAAAAGCAAGACCCCGCCTGGGGAAGTGTAGGACTGGGACACATGTAATGGCACCATCTGGGTGGACACTGCTAAAAATCTCAAGCCCAGAGTCTTCCGGCCTCTCTAAGCCTATGGAAGTGGACCCTTGCCTGATCCCTTCTTGAAGAGGTACAGAGGCCTCTCCTCCACAAAGCATGTGCCCACCTCCCCTTCTGACCCTAAGTCATATAACCAGGGTTAGTCACAACATACACCATCCTGGGACATGCTGGGACTGACCAGGAGGAAAAGGGCTGAATCCTAATGGGGATTATGGAATCCAACCAAGTGGAGCCTTAGATGGAAAGAGAATGCAGGGGACTGGACCCCATTGCTATATTGGAGAAAAGACTGTGATTATTTTTTAAATATTTTCAGTTGTAGATTGACATAATACCTTTATTTTGTTGTTTTATTTATTTATTTTTAATGTGGTGCTGGGGATCAAACCCAGTGCCTCATGCATGCTAAGCAAGCAGTCCACCACTGAGCCACAACCCCAGCCCAAGACTGTGAGATTTGATAAAGGAAATATTATCCATGTGGGTGCACTGTCCCTAGTCCAGGATGGAACACCCAGGTAAGGGCTCCAGGAGATGGAGACAAGCTATTGTCCTCAAATAACATGGGGAAACTGGTAGCTGCACTGAGTGGTGTACAGATGCCAGAATTTTATTGATGTCTGGTGGGATAAGGGATGGAAATTTTGGAGGGGTGTGCATGCTCAAGTAGGTATGCTCTAGGAGGCTGGAAACCCCAGCAGAGGAATGTGGTCCCCAGGAAGGTTCAAGTGTTAAAGAGTGTTTTGGTGAGAGGGCCTCCAACACCACTTAGGACTTCAGTGGCACCACTGCAGGGGATGCTCCCAAAGTGCTAGGCTTACCAGGACAAGAGGACCCCATAGTGACAGAGCTTCCAGAAATCCCCAGAAGCTTGGTGAAGGCAATTATCACACTGAGAATCAAGGTCAGTGGGGCAGCCAGGGAGCCTGAACCACAGGAATGCAGGAAAGAATTCATCAAACATGATGCCTGTGGGGGGAATAGACGGTCAGCCAATAAGGATATCATCCCGTCTGGGTCAGAAATCAAGTATGGGGGATCTGGATCCCAGTCAACAGAACTTAGCTTGGTTTCCAGAGCTGGTACATAGTTTGGAGGGAGGAGAAGTGAGAAAAGAGGGCAGGGGGTCCTACAGCACCAAGGCAGGTTTATAAAGTAATGACCCCCACCCCACCCCCGATCTTCCCCTAAGGGAGATTTCCTTGGATAACTAAACAGTGAGGGAAAACAAACAGCCTAACTTCTTGAGGACTATTGGACACAGGGTTCAATTTGATATTTGGAGCTACAAAGCAATGTCATGTTCCTGCCTTACAATAGGAACACACACGGGTGCCGGATACTGCGTTGGGTTTCTGCCTAGGCCCAGCTCACAGTGAATGCACTGACCCCCTGGTTATTTTCTTGGTCCTTAAATACAGACTTGGGATAGACATTCTTGGCAGCTGGTACACACTGGGTCCTTTCCCCATGAGATAGGGGTTATCACAGTGAAAAAGCCAAGAGGGAACCCCTAGAATCATCACCCCACTCCCAGCCACATGAGTACAAGAAGGCTGCCAAACGTCTTCTGAACAAGGCCAGAGAGCCTTTCTGCCAAGGAGCGATGTCCTCATCTCCTTGAGCAACCATTGCCCAGAAAAGCTAACCATATTTTTTTACACTTAAAAATGTAGAAGTCATTCTTAGTTCATAGGCTATGCAAAATCAGGCAGCCGTGTACAGACACAATCGTGTGGTCTCTGTCAAGTTCACTGTCTTTGGAGCTGGACTGAAATGCCCACGGGGACCGTGAGGAGCTCTCAGAGGCACTAGTGAAAATATCATTTTCCCTTGGTCCTTTGGCTCAGGCAGACCCCAGGACAGAGGATTGTTAAATCTTAGACACATCTGAAGTTTCATTACCATTTTTTTTCTCAAAACCAAGAAACTTGTTCCAAGCAGAATTAACATAGATCAAAGGTATTTAGGCTGGAAGTCTAGTTCACCAATTAAGTAGCATACCACATTCTGCATGTGTGCATGGTTTTCTATGGGAGGGCCCGTGTGTAGCTTTCTTTACTTGTTCAAAGACCTGTAAGAATCACCAGCATGGGGAGCCATGTCTGGACACAGCCCTGGCCCCAGGCCCTGCTGGATGGAGAATTAATGCTGCCTGGCTGCCCCAGTGAGCACTCACGATCAACAAAGGACCTTCTGGGCTGCCACCGGCTCCACAGGGGCTTCAAGCGTCCGAGAGATGGAGGGGGAAAAGCTGCCCCAATCGATAGACTGAATGGTTCAATAACTCATTCTGCTGCTGAGGCAGTGAAATAAATAAATAAGTACCTGGCTGGAAGTTGAAACTGTCCATGTTCAGTGCTTCTCGGAGGCCAAGTTGATGGGCTTTAATAGCTTCGGTCTGCACAGAACACAGGCTGACTGTCCCAGCAGTGTGCCCTCTGTTTCCTAGGTAACCAAACTTGAAACCCGATGATGGCTGGAACTAGGTACCAGATCTGTGTGTTGGAAGTACAAATGCAGGCAAGGCCAACTTCACATAAAACCACAGACCGCAGCACCCACCTTTGCTATCATTCTGGCTCATGTGTGTCTACTGCTCATTTACCTCCTACCCCCCCCACCCCGGGACCACCAGCCCCTTCTTCTTGACCCCAGAGCCCAAAAGAAATTCATGAGTTTCAATTGTGCTGTCAGGATCAATAGGAGGCTTCTTACCAGGCTGCCTGTCCCAGGAGGATCAGATGACAAGAACCTGAGGAAGATGTGCCTTGGCAAAGCTCTTTTGTGTGTTCCAAGTCTAAGCAACAAGGCTCTGCCTAAAGCAAAGATACAGGACCTGCTGTGGGAAGAGAATGTTCCAGGACTCTCTCCTTAGGGATGGAACTTCCCAATCACTCCAGCAGGTCAGTCAGGAATTCTCAGCTTGTACCTGGCTTCAAGGTCAGAGAATGACACTAGTTAGCACCTTGACTCCATCAAGGGTAGGGGAGGCATAGGAAAGAATTTTCCCTGGTATCTTGCACCACTCCAGTCCTAATCATTATCATGCTACAGTGGCCTGATCATTTTTCTGGGTTATCTGGCTTACGGACATAATGAACGGCTGCAACTCACCACATGAATGAATTTTCCTGGAGACAGTTGCAGGAAACCCCTTAGCGCCTGCAGAATGCTCCTTCAGAGCCTCCTCCCCACATTGAATCTTGACTTCCAAACTTACAAAGAACAGGAGCAGCTGCTTCATCCTGAACTCCAAAGGCCCCAAGGCAAAAAGGCATCCCTAAGTCTGACACATAACTGGCCCTCGGTCAATGCTTACCAATTAAGCGGCACTGATTACCATGCAAAATGACTTCTTGTTGTTTTAGAATCAGCTTCGGGTTTTCACCTTCTATATTGTCCAGTTAGGAATTCAAAACCCTTCCGCTGAGTGTACCAGTCAGGTTAGGCAGACACCGGCACAACTTCCCGCTACAGGGCCAAATGATAATGTTCTGCTTTCCAGGCTGTGTGGTGCCTGTCACACCATTTGTTGCTGTCCCTGAAGTGTGAAAGCAGCTGTAGACGATATGTCAGTGATTGGACATGGATGTGTTCCAGGAAAAACTTTATTCACAAAGACAAGTGGAGGGCCATATCTGGCTCATGGGCCAGCGCTGGCCACCCTATAAGTTAGATGAAGCAATAGTATAAAGTGTCAACCACCTCAGAGTCTCAACCCATCGGAAGGTCATGTCTCCCTTACTCTACATGCCCAACATGCATCAGTGGTGGGGAGGGTGTCTTTGCTCCAAAAAGTTACTTGACCTCATCTTATGACCGTACCATTTCTACATGAGGCTCTGGTGTGTCTATGGTGGGGGAGAAGAGGACCCACGAGTCCAGCCCTTAACCTTGAAGGGACACACCTCACTTCTACTCTCATGTCATGTCTGGAACTCAACAGCCGGCCACACCTAAATTCAAGGCTATGAAGAATTATAAGCTGAAATAGGAAGACAACTAATTATGGGTGAGTCATAGTGATCTCACCACAGTAAGCATTAGTCAAAGCCAAGAAGATGGTTAAAAGGAGGCCCCTTCCCCAATCTACTGGATGAGACAGATGCCCTCAGAAGAAGCTCGTGGAAAGCAACTGGGATAAGGGTTGAGGCTAGACATTCCTCTTGGCTCTAAACCAAGCATGATAATAAAGACAGGAACACAACACAAGACAGCGATGGTGGATGTGTTCATTCTGCACAGTGACAACATACCTTTAGGAAAATCAACTTAAAGGTGAAAAGATTTATTGAGCCTCACTGTTTCAGAAGTCTTAGTTTATGGCCATGGCTTTGGGCTCATGACAAGACTCACCATCATGGCAGAGAGTCCGCTATGGAGTAAAGCTGCTCACGTCACAATGGCTAGGAAGCAGAGAGAGAGAAAGAAAGGATCCAAGGAAAACCACATCCTCCAAAGGCAGACTCCCAATGACCTACTTCCTCCAACTAGGCCCCAATCTGGGAGACATCAGATCTAAACCATAATGGAGGTCAAGAAATTCTGTTCTTCCCACGGTCGATGAGCAGTGCCAATTCAGATGGCTCGTGCTGGGGCAAAGGATTCTCTGCACCCCATCTGCTTCTCCAGGCTTGTTCTAGTTAGATCAGTGTGGGGCCTCTTGTGGGAAGGATGGGCAGGAGCAGAGAGGAGAAAGCTAAGACCGAATTCCAGCGGGGAGAAGTAATCATGCAACAATTTTTAAAAATAATCAAATAATTCCCTGGAAAAGGTCAAGGTTATCCAGGACACACACACATTCAACTCAAGCAAATCCTATAGGACATCAGCAACAGAGTTCCTCATTTCGAATAGCCCCATGTAACTTTGAGAGGAAACGTCTAGAGAGATTCATTTGATGAGTCGGGCAAAACCTGGAATTTGAGAAGCCTGGAGTGAAGCCCACAAGAACAATTTTAAAAAGACAAACGTGCGAGGTATACTGAGCCCTCATCAAGCCGGGTGTGGCGGGAGGGACCGAGGCCAGCCCTGGGCCAAAAGAACCCCTGGGGCTGAAGCGGTCCCAGGCTTAGGGGAATGGTGACCTGATTAATGAGACAATCCATTTTGTCAGTTCCCAAGAACACTTACCTTCTCCCCATGGAGGTCTAAGAATTAATTAATACTAAATGCTGGTTAGGCCCTTTGCCAATGTTAAGGATTTGTTTATTCCGAAAGGCCCGAGTAAGCACAAATACAAACCTTTGACTTTAGTTTATAAATACCCCACTTGACAACAAGCGGAATGACCTGCCCTGTGGCGTGGAAATGACACGGAATGCAGGTTTCACCCTCGCACACACAGGTCCAGAGATGTCCTGTGTCTGTCATCGACGTTATGATATTGTGTGAACTATTAGGTGTTCAGTTGAAGATAAGAAATCTTCCTTCCTCCAAGAAACATCTTTCATATCTGCAGCAAACCATGACATCATGTAGCTATTTCTTGGGATGACCGTGGAATATGTGAAATGAAGAACTTCGCTGTCCAGGGGAGGCACAGAGGCAGAGGGGGCTCCAAATGGAGTTAGTCAATTTCAAGGTTGAGGAAACAGACCCAAGGCTTCCCTTGCTTCTGATACTACCTTCAGGTTGGGGGGGGTGTTTCCAAAACCACCTCCAGTTGTGGCAATTCACTGGAAAGACTCATAGAATTCACAGGGAGCTGCTATGCTCACAGCCATCATTTATTACTTGGAAGGGAACGAACACAGCCAAAGGAAGACAGACATCGGGCAGGCTTTAGGAAGACTCTGTGCATGAAGCTTCTGTTACCTTTAGGAGATATCACCCTCCCAGCATCCATGTTTGGCAGTACACACAGAATATTGTCAACCATGCAAGCTCAATAAAACTTCAGCGTCCAGAGTTTTTCCTGGGGCCTCATTATACGAACATGGATTAGCCAAGTGGATGAACTTCACCTCCAGCACTGACCCTCTCCTGGAGCCCACCAGGGGTGTCCCAATCAGCATAAACTGCCAAGTGTGGTCCAAGGCACTCATCCAAGTAAAGAAGACACAGCTAACACTCAGAAAATCCCAAAGAAATAGAAATTACCTCCAGGTGCAAGACAAAGATCACACCTCTCTTTGGATGAGGCCAAATTCCTAACTACATAGGTCCCAAAGAAGAAGAAAGAAACCCCAAAAGTTGTTCTTGGGAAGTAGGATCTGAGCCGTGGTCAAGAGGCTCCGAGCCGTGGTGCCTGAGCAGCCTGATGATGTCCCCAGAAGGCAAGTCGGTGGATTATCTCTTTACCACTCCTCATGCCTAAGTCCTTTGTGGACTGCACAGTTTCTCAGAATGATTCCAGACCTAGAATCCCTTCTCCCTTCTCCCTTTTTCTTTCTACTTATGAACTCACTTATCTATTGTCTAAGAACACTTTGAGCATCACATTCTTTGTGAAATACGGCAGTTTTTTAAAATAATACAAGCAAGCAGAGTTTTCTTTCAATGCTGGTGGGAAAGCAAAACAGTATGAACACTTTGGAAGAGAGTTTGGCAGCTTTTTTTTTTTAATTTAACACTCTCTTATCATACAATCCATCAATCATGTTCCTTATTATTTACCCAAAGGAGTTGAAAACTCATGTCTACACACAAAAAAGAAATCTACCCATGGATGCTTACATCAGTTTTATTGACAATTGCCAAAACTTTGAAATAAATGTAAGTTAGCAGTAAGTTAGTAGTTCAAAAAACTTTCAGTAAGTTAGCAGTTAAAAAACTCTTCCTTCTGAATAATGGGTTATTATATGGTACGAAGGAAAAATGGGCTTTTAAGTTTTGAAAAGATAGGAAGGAAACTTACATGCAGATTATTCAATAAAAGAAGCCAATATGAAAAAAGGCTGTGGGATAAACAAAATGATATTATGGAAAAGAAAAAAACGATGGAGACTGTGGTTCCAAGAGGCTCACAGAAGGGGGGTTGAATAGGTGCAGAATAGAGGCTTTAGGGCAGTGAAACCAGTCTGTATGATACTGTAATGGTGAATATGTGTCATTCCACATTTGTACAAACCCACAGAATGCACAACACCATGAGTGACCCCAAGTGCAAACCATGGAATTTGGGTGACAAAAATGTATCAGCGGCTGTGTGTCAGGTAGCAATGGACCACTGTGGTGTAGGAGTTGATAATGAGGGAGGCTGTGCATGTGTAGGGTCAGGGGGTACGTGGGAAATTTCTATTCCTTCTGTTTGATTTTGCTATGAACCTAAAACTGCTCTAAAAAATAAAGTCTGTTATGAAAAAAAAATGGCTGTGAATTCTTTGGCATTCTTACCATTAAGATGTGAGGCTGACTCTCTCCCCTCCTGAGAAATCTGGGTGAGCTCCAGACTGCACAACTTCCAGGGCTAGGTCAGGAAGGAGACCCTGCAGCTGCCTTCTTTGGTGGGAAGCTTGATGCTTGCCTCTGAAGACCAAAGCCACCAAGTTAAGAAATCCCCCTGGCTCTTATTGAGAGGGAGAGAAGATGATGGATTAGAAGAGGGGAGCTCGTCAAAGCAGTTTCTTAGCTCAAGATTCACAAAGCAGGAAGTCTGCTCCTCAGCAAGGTGGATAACTCAGGGAACTCACGGAAATTCAACACTGGACAGTAAAAGAAACCACAGAGACACAGAAAAAAAAATGGCGTGGGAGATCCTATGGAATAGAGAGAGAGGCGGATCTTCAAGGACCCAGAGATGGCGGGGGAAGAAGTTGTTGGTTGAAAAGCAACCGAAATCTCTGCAGAGAGTCCAGCAGGAACCGGGGTCACCAGCAGTAAAAACCATTTGTAAATGGCCATGAGCCGTGGCAGAAGACGAGGAACTCATAAAGGAAGTTGCCAACCTGGGCCAGCAGCCAGTCACCTGTCCTGGAGCCCAGAGTGTGCCTGGACCCATGTGGCTGAAACAGGTACAGGGAGAATTGTGCCCAGGGCCATCCAGGCTCAGATACTCAGGAGAGGGAGCCCCCTGTATTGCTGGCTTTCCATACAAGCTGCTGGGAAGACAGGAGCATCTGTACTCCCCATCTGATCCTGAAGAATTCACATCCACAGCCATGAATGTGAGCCCTATGGAGATTTAGACTCCTCCCCCTAAAAATACCATTTACAGAAGCCCCCCTCCCCCCCCGCCGGGGACCCAAACATCCAGCAAAGATCTGCACCTCCCCAGCAACAGGGAGTGTGGATCAAATCTCAGATATTCACTGACAGAGCTCCAAGCTCACTCAAGACCAAATTCCAATTATTGGAAATTACAATTTAGAATTCTGCACCAGCCTTTCATGGAAATACACCACGTGTCAGCCTCTCCTCCCCCAGGCTATCTCATCCTGTCCTGGGAGATAGGAAGCTGAGAGCTACTACCACCAGCTTAAGTTCCTGGCCACAATGTCTGGGCTGAGTGAGGAACACAAAGACATTGTACCACCTAACAACCCCCAGTCCTTGACCCAGGGTTAGAGAGCCTCCAAAACTAAAGAGTGGCACAACAGCATAAGCAGTGAGCATCTATTTTTGCCAAAAGTTTTGACCAAATCAAAGGAAAAAGACTTTTTTAAATAAAAATTCTCCCCTCATTTTTTTACATTTTTAATATTTGTTTTTATTTATTTTGTTTTTTCTTATTTTTTATTTGTGATTTAGAGGGGTTCTCACTGCACAGATAGGTTTAGAAATAGATACATACATATTTATATTTATATAATTTCATTTTAATTACTTTCTTTTTCACATGTTTATTATTTAGCTTTAGTTCAACATAGGTAGGGTAAAACAACTCACATGTGAGTTGTTTTGTTTGTTTGTTCATACCTTGGTATTTGTTTGACATTACCCTTTCTTCTCTTCTCCTCCCTCAGTAAAAGCCAAATTTTCCAGTTCCCTCTTCCTCTATTTTGTTATTTTCTTATGTATAGTTATTTCTCACTTCTCCTTCATGAGAGCCATCATCTACTACCTATCACCTTCTTCTCCTCTGTTCACTTGTTAAATATTTCAAGCTTTCTCTTGCCTTCCCAACCTATTTTATCTTCACTTAAGAAACTGTAAGCCCACTATCTGATAAAGTTATATAGTTTACGCCATTTCCACCCCATTCGTATTGTTATAATTATCAATACAGTAGACAACAAAGTAGACACCTGCTGTCCAATGCCGGATCTAGTTTATGGTGTCCTATCATTGGTGCTGATGTTAAAGGTTGACCCCACCATTTATATACAGGTAGTAAATTAGTGTTATACTTGTCAAAATGGACACCAGACATTTATTTTAAGACTGTACATATATTGGTAACAGTATTGCTATAGTTGCCTCCCTGCCTCCTCTAAGAGGAGCTAGAAAGTGATTGGGATACTTCAAGTTCACAGAAGGGAAATCCTGCTGCTGAGAAATACTCACAATTCAGCCAAGTAACAGCAAACCTCTCTGCAAACACAAACTAGCCCCACTCAAACCCCACAAATACTTCAACACATAGAACAGGGGAGAGAAAAACCCCAAACCAAAAAAAAAGAGGCCCCAAGTAGGAACAACTAGAGGGGGACCCCAGAACCCACTCCTGGACATTCATCAAAAATGGAGAAAAGTCCCAGAACAAAAAAGGCAACTACAAATAACAGGACATGTGTATAAAAGAGAAAGGAAACTTCATCATATCTGATGTACAAGTCCAAAACCTCTGAATACATGAGGAAGGACGCTAACAAATGTCCCCTCAAATTCATGATCATCCCACAAAGGAACCCACAGATATGGAAGTAGATGGAATTTCAGAGAAAGACTATTAAAAACTGTTTATTAAAATGTTAAATGAACTAAAAAAAGATCTAAGAAATGAATCAAGAGAACAAATACAGAAGATGAAAGACCATTTCAAAAAAGAGAGATATTGAAAAGAAACCAAGCAGAACTCCCGAAAATGAAAGACACAGTGAATCAAATTAAAAATTCACTTGAAGCATTACCAAGAGTTTTTGCTAAGAATAAAATATAACTTAAGGCCTTGAAGACAGAACTTCAGGTCTTGAAGACAGGTTATATGAATTTGAATACTCAGTATGCATTAAAAAATGAAAAATCATTATCAGAATATACAGGAACTGTGAGACAACATCAGAAGACCAACCTGAGAGTTAAGACAGAAGATAACATGGAGGAACAGGCTAAAGGCATTAAGAATATCTTCAGTGAGATAATGGCAGAAAAGTTTTCTCACCTTAGAAAATACATAGATTTCCAATTATAGGAGGCCTGTAACTCCACATAGACAAGGTCAAAAAAGAACCTCTTCAAAACACATCAGAATCAATGTTTAACTGATTAGAATCACTTAATTAATTAATTAAAAAACATATTCAAAATGCCTAACATGGAAAATAAAGAAAGAGTATTAAAAGCTGTAAGAGAAAAATATCATGTCACCTTTTAAGGCAAACCAATAAGGCTCACTTCTTACTTCTTAAATCAGACCCTAAAATCAAAGATATTCCAACCTCTAAAAGAAAATTGTCAGCCAAGACTGCTATATCCAGCAAAGCTATCTTTCAGAGTCAACTGGAAAATAAAAACTTTCCATGACAAGAATAAACTAAAGGAATTTATGACCAATAAGCCAGCTCTGTAAAGAATAATAAAAAATACACTGCACACAGAGGAACCCAGAAAACAAACCCAAAGTTCCCAAATAGATGATCACTAGAGGAGCAACTAACTAAATGAAAATCAAGACCAAAATGAGTATAGCAAACAAACAAAAATGGCAGGAAACTATAAACACATATTCATAATAACACTGGATATAAATGGTCTCAATACCCCCAATTAAAAGACATAAATTGGAAGAACAGGTTCAAAAAGAAGGTCCAATTTTATGCTGCTTGCAGAAGACTCATCTCATAGGCAAAGATACCCATAGTCTGAAATTAAAGGATTGGGGGGGGGGGAGTATTTCATGTAAATGGAGTCCTGAAACAAGCAGGAGTAGCTATTCTCATATCTGACAAAGCAAATTTCAAGCAAAACTTAATCAGAAGAGACAAAGAAAGCTACTACATATGGGTAAATGGAACAATACAACAAGAAGATGCAAAGATATAAATATACATCACCAAATGTCAGTGTACCTAGTTACCTAAAAAAAATACTTCTTGACATTAAATCCCAAATAAACCTCAATAAAATAATACTGGGTGATTTTAGCACACTGTAATCACTAATAGACAGGTCATCCAAACATAAAAGCAATGTATTTCTGATCTAAATAATTCCCTAAATCAAATGGACCTAACAGACATCTACAGAATATTTCAACTTAAAACAGTTGAGTTCACTTTCTTCTCAGAAGCTCATGGAACGTTTCTAAAATAGATCATATTCTAGGTCACAATGTAAATCTTAATAAATGAAAAATGATATAATCTCAGGTGTACTATCATATTAGAATGGAATGAAACTAGAAATCAATAGCAAGAAAAATATTAGAAATCACACTAAGCACATGGAGATTGAACAATACCCTCTTAACGAGAAATGGATCATAGAAGAAATGAAGAAATTCTTAGAAACAAATGAGAACAGAGATCCGACCTATTAAAAACTCTGGAACAGTATAAAGGCAATTATAAGAGGAAATTTTTTATCATTGAGTGCCTACAGAAAAAAACCAAAGATTCCAAATAAATATTTTAATGCTCCACCTGAAGATGTTACAAAAGGAAGAACAAACCAATTTCAAAATCAGTAGAAGACAGGAAATAATTAAATTCAGTGCCTAAGTTAATGAAATTGAGAATAAAAAATACAAAGAATCAGTCCAACAAAGAATTGATTCTTCAGAAAGATAAATAAGATTGATAAAACTTTAGCCAAACTAATCAAAATACAGAGAAGGCCAACATAAACAAAATTAGACATGAAAAAAAGGAGATATCATCAGAGATACTTCTGAAAAAAAAACGGGATCTTTATAAACTATTTTGAAAATTTATACTCCCATAAACTGGAAGATTTGGAAGACTGAAAAATCTCTAGACACATGACCTGCCCAAGCTGAATCAGGAAGATACAGAAACCCTAAATAGACCAATATCAAGCAATGAAATTGACACAGTAATTAAAAGCCTCCAATGAAGATAAACCCAGGACCAGGTGGATAATCAACTCAGGTCTACTGGTCCTTTAAAGAAGAACACTCACCAGTCTTTCTCAAATTGTTCCATGCAATTGAAAGGGAAGGAACACTCTCAAATACATTTTATAAAACCAGTATAATCCTGATACAAAACACAGACAAAGACATACAAGGAGAGAAAAGTATAGAGTGATATCCCTGAGAAACATTCATGCAAAAATTCGTAATAAATTATTAGCAAACCACATTCAAAAATACAACATGATACAGTGGGTTACATTCCAGGGATGCAAGGTTGGTTCAACATATGCAAATCAATAAATGTACTTCTTCACATAAATAGAATTAAGGACAAGAACTAGATGATCATTTCAATAGATTCAGAAAATGTGTTTGACAAAATTCAGCACCCACCTTCATGTTAAAAATGCTAGAGAGCCAGGCATGGTAGTTCATGCCTGTAATCCCAGTGACTTGGAGGCTAAGACAGGAGAATTGCAAGTTCAAGGCCAGCCTTAGCAACTTAGCAAAACCCTAAGCAACTTAGCAAGACTCTGTCTCAAAATAGAAAATAAAAAGGGCTGGGAATATAGCTCAATATAAAGTGCCTGGGCTTCAATCCCTGATACAAAAAAAAAATCTGGAAGTATTTCTCTAAGATCACAAACAAAACAATTCTCAACAGCCAAAGCAATTGGGCAAGATACGAAAATTAAAGAGATACAAATAGAAAAAGAAGAAACTGAAAAAAAACTCTACCAAGAAGTCTTCTAAAGCTGACAAATGAATTCAGCAAAGTGTCAGGATACATGATCAACATTCGTAAATCAATTGCTTTCCTATACTCCAACAGGGATTCTGCTGAGAAAAAAAAAAAAAACAAGATAATTATCCCATTCACAATAACCTCAAAAAATTAATTAACCAATTAATTAAAATACTTAGAAACTAATCTAACTAAGGAGGTAAGACAGCTCCACATAATTTTATAATGAAAATTATAAAACACACACACAAAAAAAAGAAAAAAAATTGAAGAAGGTCTTAGAAGATGGAAAGGTCCTACGTTCTTGAATAGGCAGAACTAATATTTCATGTCAATTTTACAAAAGCACTGTATAGATTCATTGCAATTCCCCAAAAATATCAATGACATTCTTCACAGAACTACAAAAAATGTTCTCAAATTCACTTGGAAGAATAAGAGACCCAGAAGAGCCAAAGCAATCCTGGGTGAGAAGAGCAATGAAGGAGGCATCTGAATAACCAATCTCAAATCATACTACAAAGTTACAGTAACAAAAACAGCATGCTATTGGCATGAAAATAGATATGAAGACCAGTAGAACAGAAGAGAAAAACTCACATGCTTTCAGTCATCTGATACATGACAAAGATGCCAAAAATATATGTTGGAAAAAAGAGAGTCTGTTCAACAAATGGTGGTAGGGAAAACTGGATATTCATATACCTAGCTCTCAACCTGCACAAAAGTTGGCTCCAAGTGTTGGATCAAGGACCTTAGAATTAGACCAGAAACTTTGCAACTGCAAAGAAAACATATTGGCACAGGCAACAACTTCCTTAACAAGACCCCTAAAGCTCAAGAAATAAAACCGAGAATCAATAAGAGGAAGCACATGAAATTTAAAAACTTTTGCACAGCAAAGTTAACAACTAAAAGTATGAAAAGAGAGTGTAGAGAATGGGAGAAAATCTCTAACCAGAGCAATTAGACAGAAGAAAGAAATTAAAGGGATAGAACTAGGAAAAGAAGAACTCAAATTATCCCTATTTGCTGATTACATTATTCTATATTCAGAAGATCCAAAAATTCCACCAGAAAACTTCTAGAACTCATAAACAAATTCATAAATTTGCAGGATATAAAATTAATAACCATAAATCAATTGCAGTCCTATACATCAGTGATGGATCAACTGAAAGAGAAATTGGGAAAACTATCCCATTCACAATAGTTTTCAAAGAGAATAAAATATTTGGTCGTCAACCTAACAAAAGAGGTGAAAGTCCTCTGCAATGAAGACTACAGAACATTAAAGAAAGAAATTAAAGATTTTAGAAGATGAAAGATCTCCCGATTTCTTGGATAGGAAGAATTAATATTGTCAAAATGGCTGTACTATCAAAAGCAAATTTAAATCAATGCTCCAATGATGTTCTTCATAGAAAAATCAGTATTTTACATTGGCTTAAAATAGGCATACTTTGATTCAAAAATTCATTCTAGAGAACAAGTATATAAAAGCAAATTTTTAACAATATTTGTGAAAAAATATAAGGGATTTTACATTATTATAAATAATGTGATATGAAAGCTGGAAGATTCAAGACAATCACTGGCTGATTAATGAATGTGTAGTTTTCAGATCATGAGATTGTTAGTAATTGTGCCATTACTGCTATTTGGATTACTTATATTTCAGTTACTAAATCCTTTATGTATGTAATCTGCTTTTCGCCTGATGATAATGATCATTCCTTTAATTCCCAGTTTTCTCTTCCCCTTTAGAAAACAAATAGTGCTTTTGTATGACTTTCTTGGTACTTGCCACTTTGTACCTTCAATGACAGTTTATTGAGTGGCAATATTATTCATCTTTGTAACTCATGATACTTGTTGAATAAATAAATGACTTATAAAAAAGAAATAGAAAAATTAGTCATGAAATTCATTTGGAATAATGAGAGGCCCAGAATAGCCAAAGCAATCCTCAGCAAGAAAAGTGAAGCAGGAGGCATCACAATATCAGAGCTTAAATTATACTACAGAGCTATAGTAACAAAAATGGCATGGTATTGGCACCAAAACAGACATGAAGACCAATGGTACAGAATAGAAGACACAGAGATAAACCCATATAAATGCAATTATCTCATACAAAGGTGCCAAAAACACATTGGAGGAAAAGATAGCCTCTTCAACAAATGGTGCTGGGAAAACTAGAAATCCATATGTAGCAAAATGAAATTAAACCCTTATCTCTCATCCTACACAAAACTCAGCTCAAAGTGGATCAAGGACTTAGGCACTAGAACAGACACCCTGCACCTAATAGAAGAAAAAGTAGGCCCAAGTCTCCAGCATGTCAGCTTGGAACCAACTTCCTTAACAAGACTCCTAAAGCTCAAGAAGTAAAATCAAGAATCAATAGATGTGATGGAATCAAACTAAAAAGGCTTCTTCACAGCAAAGGAAACTATCAAGAACATGAAGAGAGAGGCTGGGGTTGTGGCTCAGTGATAGAGCCCTTGGCTAGCATGTGCGAGGCCCTGGGTTCAATCCTCAGTATCACATAAAAAACAAACATAAAATAAAAGTTTGTGTCCAACTACAACTAAAAAACAAATATTAAAAAAAGAACATAAAGAGAGAGCCTACAGAATGGGAGAAGATCTTTATCACCTGCACCTCGGGTAGAGCATTAATCTCCAGGATATATAAAGAAATCAAAAATTTAACACCAAAAAAACAGTTAATCCAATCAAAAATGGGCAAAGGAACTGAACAGACACTTCACAGAAGAAGAAATATGAATAGTCAACAAATAAATGAAAAAATATTCAACATCACTAGCAATTAGAAAAATGCAAATCAAAACTACACTGAGATTCCATCTCACTCCAGTCAGAATGGCAATCATCAAGACAACAAATAAAAATAAATGTTGGTGAGGATGTGGGGAAAAAGGCACACTCATACTTTGCTGGTGGGACTGCAAATTTGTGCAACCACTCTGGAAAGTAGTATGGAGATTTCTCAGAAAACTTGGACAGGAGCCACCATTTAACCCAGTTATCCCACTCCGTGCCATATACCCAAAGAACTTAAAATCAGGATACTATAGTGGTGCAGCCACATCAATATTCATAACAGTTCAATTCACAATAGCTAAATTATCAACCTAGGTGCCCTTCGACAGATGAATGGATAAAGAAAATGTTTGTGTGTGTGTGTGTGTGTGTGTGTGTATACACACACACACACACCCACACACACACAATGGAATATTACTCAGCCATAAAGAAGAATTAAATGATGGCATTTGCTCGCAAATGAATGGAACTGGAGGCTATCCTGCTAAGTGAAATAAGCCAATCTCCAAAACATCAAAGACCAAATGTTCTAATATATGGATGCTAACACAGTGGTGGGGCAGGGGCGAGGGAGGAGTGGATGTTCGCAGGATTGAACAAGGGAAATGTGGGGAAGGGAGGGAGATGGGAATGGAAAAGATAGAATGAATGGGACATAACTTTCCTGTGTTCACATATTGATTATGATTACACGACCAGTGTAACTCCACATCACGTACAGCCACAACAATGGGAAGTTATACTCCATGTATGACATGTCAAAATATATTCTACTGTCATGTGTAACTAAAAAGAACAAATAAAAAAGAATGAGAGAAAACCATTGTTAGCTACTCCTCTGACATGGGATCGATAATCCAGAATTTATGAAGAACTCTAATTATTTAACACCAAAAAAGTAAATAAATAACCCAGTCAACAAATGGGCAAAAGAACTAAAGAGACACTTATCAAAAGAAGAAACACAAATACCAAAAAATCTATGATAAATGTTCCACATCTTTAGCAGTTATGGAAACACAATCAAAACTCCACTAGGATTTCATCTTACTCTAGTCAGAATGGCAATTATCAAGAATACCAAAAACAACACATGTTGGTGAGGGTATGGGGCAAAGCGTACACTCATACCTTGCGAGTGGGACTGCAAGTTAGTCCAACCACTCTGAAAAGCAGTATAGACACTCCTAAGAACACGAGGAATGGAACCATCATATGATCCAGCTCTCACACTCCTCCCTATTTATCCAAAAGAACTAAAATCAACATATTATAGTGATATAGTCACATCAATATTTATACAGAACAATTCACACTAGCCAAATTGTGAAACCAGCCCAGATGCACATTAATTGATGAATAAGTTAAGAAAATGTGGTATATATATGCACAATGGAGTTTTACTCAGCCATGAAGAATGAAATTATGGCATCTGCTAGTAAATGGATAGAAATGAAGAACATCATGCTAAGTGAAATAATCCAGACTCAGGAAGTCAAGGACCAGATTTTTTCTTTCATATGCAGAAACTAAAACAAAATAAGGGGGGAAAGGTGGGGGGTCAAATGTCATAAAGATATAGGGGAGATCCATGAAGTAGAAGAAGATTAAGAGAGAGGGAAGAGAGATGGGATAAGGGAAGAATTGCGAATGTATTTCACAAAATTATGCAATGTGAATGTATAAACATACTATGGTGAAGTCCACCTTTATGCATATCTAGAAAGCACCCATCAAAAATAAAGACATAAAAGGAAGACCAGTCATAGAGGAAGGAGACTAGGAGAGATGGAGGAGGGGAGGGAAGGGGAGGGTACCAGGGACTGAAATGGAGTCAATCAAATTCCATGTACAAATGATTTTGTCAAAATGAACCCAACTATTAGGTATAACTACAATGTACTAATAAAATAAACATTAAAAGAAAGAAATCTCCCTGCTCTGGGAGCACCAGGCTACTCAGAAGCCCAGGCCACACCGACAGGAGAAATGTGGTTATGGCAGCCTCAGCCCCAGCTGATGTCCCAGATGGCAGCCAGCACCACCCACTGGACATGGGACCAGAGATGCCTCCAGATAACCCCAGTCATCTCCAGTCAAACCGTGGTGCAGCAGAGGCAGACTGTCCCTGCCGTGTCCACTGCAAACTCCTGAGCCACAGAATTCACAGGCATGATATATAGCTGGCCACTCATTACACCATGAAGATACCTTACACATGAAGGTTACACAGAGGGGTAATTAATAGGATGTTCCAGAACCCATTTCCCAACCCCACCCCACTTATAACCTCTGTGACCTTGTGCAAGCTGCTTCATCTCCTTGTGCCTCATTTTGCATATTTGTAAAGTGTAGCTATCAACATCTTCCTCGTTAGAGCATCAAGGGGCTCAGAAAGCACATAGAGCACTCCCTGGTACCCAGTAAACCCCCTGTACAGGCTGGCTGTTTCCACTCTGAAGACTTCCCTGAACACATCAGTCTCTCCTCTGATTTGATCCCTCGTCCACCTTTACTTCTTTCTCCCTAGAGATGATTCCTGAGATGATTCCTAGAGATGATTCCTGAGTTGTTGAAGCATGACTTCTCACCTTGACTGGGTCTCTGGTGTCTTCAGGACAGAGTACAGCCTGCATCTAGGGTCCTAGTAGCACTGAACATAAAACCTTGCACTAAAGAGGCGACCTGATTGTCTATTGAATAAAAAAAAAAAAAAGACAAGTATTTGAATGACTCTTTGGCTCAGTTCCCAAGGATGAATGGGGAGGGATGGCCATGCTTTATCCTTAGTGGGGTCTGCCCAAGACCCATCCCTCTCCTTCATCTTCTCTTCTGATGCTCCTCATTTACTCTGTGCCATTTCAGTCTCCTTGGAAGAGTTGGGCTCCATGGGTTCCTTTCAGTGTCAAGAGTATTTAAATCTCTTATTGTATTTCCTGATGAACAGCTGTTCAGACAGGGTATCCACACATGCAGAAATTCTCGGTATTACTCAGAGTTGTCACAGGTGTGGGGAAATCTTCCAGGCTGCATACTGCTGCTGTGAGACTATCTAGAAATGAGAATTTGGGGAAAAAAACAAGAACTGTGTATTCAAAGCCTTAAAAACTGTATGCACTAACTTTCCTATGTTCACATATGTATACACCACCCGTGAAACTCCTCATCATGTACAACCACAAAAATGGCATGCTAATTAGGATAAATTATACCCCATGTATGTCTAATCTGTCAGAATGTACTCTATGTCATCTATATCTAAAGAGAACAAGTAAAAAAAAAAACTGTGTGCACTATCTTAAAATTACATTGTATGAGCAAAGGTAGAGATTAGATGGGAGTTACTACAGTATGATCTAGAATAGTAAAGTAAAAGTTAGATACAACTAGATGTCCTATAATAGAGGCTAGTTAAATATACCATAGTCTATGCAGATGAAGCATACTATTCATTCAGCCAATGTTCACCAAGGGCCAGCTCTGTGCACATCTGTGTGAAAGCTAAAAGCAATACATGGACCAGATAGAAATCCTACTCTTGTGGAAGCCCATCTTCGTGGAGGGTAACAACGCCAAATGCAACACATTTTTTTATAAAAGTACACTATTGGAGGATGATATTGGCCTGTGGAGAAAAATTAAGCAGAAAAGGAGGATGGAGAATGTGGGGGTGGGATTAGAAGAGGAGCAGAAAAAAATATTAAGTAGGGTAGTTGGAGAAGATCTCATAAAGAAGTGTCCAATCAAAATAAGTTTGTCCTAAACCTGTCTTTGAATGTGGGCGACAGTTTGTCACAAAGCAGCCCCCCTATACAGTACCTGTACCCTACCTTGATGGGTGAACAAATTGTAACCCAACCTAACCAGCAACAGAGTCTCAGCCAATCACAGTAGTCTAGCTTCAGCCAATTCACAGTTTGCCTGTTGATCAGACCTTATCCATATAAGGCCAACGTGGACTGCAGCCCATCCACTTGTTTCTCTAGGTTGCCTCCTTTGGCCTCCTTTTTGTCTCCCTAGCAATATCGCCTGAAGGAGGTGGGCCATTGTAAACCACCTTACCTCTGAAGTGCTGCCCAGTTCTAAAACCTTTTTCTTTCTCAAGTAAACTTTGTCCGATTTAACTGGTCTCAGTTTAATAGAAGGTGAAATTTTAAATAAAATCCTGAAGGAAGCTGGGAGCCGTGGCGCGTGCCTGCAATCCCCTCGGCTCAGGAGGCTGAGGCAGGAGGATCGCGAGTGCAAAGCCAGTCTCAGCAAAAGTGAGGTGCTAAGCAACTCGGTGAGATCCCGTCTCTAAATAAAATACAAAATAGGGCTGGGGATGTGGCTCAGTGGTCGAATGTCCCTGAGTTCAATCCCTGGTACCAAAAAAAAAAAAAAAAAACCTATCTTTGAATGTGGGCAACCAGACCCCAAGGGCCTTGTGGGCCACAGTGGAGACCCAGAGTGTATTTTGAGCGAGAAGAAACTGGTGCAGTCATGAGAGGCGAAGGATTGACATGATCTGCCTCAGGTCCCCAAAGCTCACTGGCTACCAGGCTGGGGACAGACTTAAAGGAACTAGGGCAGAAAAAAAGAAGTGCTCACAATAGCCTAAGCAGGTGAGCAGGGTGAACTGCCGGCTGCACTGTGAGAGCAGGTGGAACAGGACTTGCTGCCACATTGGGTACAAGGTGCGCTGAAAAGGGAAGTCCAGAAGGATCTGCCTGTGAGCGACCTGCAAGAGAAAAGGCAATTCCTGAGAACATGTTCCGAGTATGTCTCTAAGTGTGTGTGGGGGGCATTGTAAAACATTCTAATTTGGGAAAGGAAAATACATCATGTCAATATACAAAACACCCTGAAAGACAGCAATGAACTGTGAATAGTGGTCACTTCTGAAATAAACCTACTAGTGGTTTTTATTTTCTTCTTTTGCCTCTATAGTCATGCCCTGCAGAATGACGTTTTGGTTGACAACAGACCACATACATGACAGTGACCCCAGAAGATTATACTACCTAGTGATGTGGTAGCTCTCTTTGTGGAAGTATATTCTGTAGTATTTGCACAACAATGAAATTGCCTAACGAGGCACTTCTCAGAAGGTAGCCTTGTCTTTGGCAATGCTTGACTGTATTTAATTTCTGTTTTCCCAACACGTATGTGCATTGCTCTCCTTTGTGGGGAGAGGTGGGATCTCAACTATGCTGCCCAACTTCACCTTGAGCTTCTGGGCTCAAATGAACCTCCCACATTTCTAGGACTCCAGGAAGATGCCACTGTTCCCAGCTGCAGTGCGATTTTTCAAAATTAGCATAATTATACATAATAGATGGAATCATTATGCTGCACTTTGCTTTTTAACTAAGAAAAAATAATTTGTTTTTAAACATTTAAGCTTGATTCTCCTTCCCATCTTCCTGACCCTGGATCTGTTAATATGGGACCTTCTTCTAGGTTTTCCTTCTTCATGATTTTCTCTGTTTTCCTGATGTTAATTATAGCTACTTAACACCTTGTATCTCCAGAAGGAAGACAGTAAACATTTAGAAATCCTCATTTTATTTCCCAGAGGCAATTTGAGGTGAAGGGGGGTGGGCTGTGCCTTACAAACTCAAGGTGAGTTGCATGTGATAGTCTTGGTGGAAAAAAACAGTGTAGGGTCATACTCGAGTTTTTGATGCACGTAAATTATTAAACATAAAATGCAAGACGTAGCCTGGAATCCAGAATGGTTGTGGAGACTAACTGGAAGCACAACTCTATCTTGCTGCTGAGAACCTGTTTTTTGCCTTGTTCCAAGAGGCAAGACACTCCTATGTGGGAAAATGAGGATGTCTACAATCAGTCTAATAGGTGGGTGGAGAAAAATGGAAGAGTAGGTTGGAATAATTCAGGGACGGCCATCTGTATACTGTGACAGCTGACAATAACCCTAAAGAAAGAGAAAGAAGAGATGAGGATCCCCATAGGGAAATGAGGCCATTTCAGTTCTACATAATGACAACTTGTTCTCTGAAGAAATCCTCTTAGGAACATTCAAACTTTCTTTTTTTGTGTTAGGCTCCAGTAGTTCTGTTACATAGATGTTATTCACCCTGTTCTCTTTGTCCTTGGAAATTCTCCTGGTCTATCCAAAATGCAAGTTAGGATTAACTAATCCTTCTGCTTTTAAATGAAAAATTTAAAAATGAAACCTGGAAATGATGTGCATGTTGATATTCATGTGTTTAAGAAATGAATTTCTTTGGCGCAATAATTCTAGCATCGCCACTCTCACAGTTAATGACTAAATAAATGACTCCTACTTTTTGGTTTCGTAAACATTTCTCTCTCCGTTATCATTTATTTTCTTATGGGAGCCATATAGACTGCATCATAAACTCAACCCAGAGAATTGTTTTAAGTTTATTTTATGCAATATTTAGTAGAAACTTCCTATAACATCCATTAGGGGAGATAATGGATTTCTTTCTTTTTCTAGAAAGTCTGTACTCCTACAACAGACATAAAATGAACATTTTATACACTCTGGACCTAGGCCTACCCAAGTTCTCAAATTGTGCAGATTTAGAAATAAGCACAAGGACAATTTCCTGCTGTTCTGTAAATGTGCGGCCTGCCAGTAGGAGAAAAATATCTGCTATGAAGACTGTACACCTGGTACCTCTGCACATGCATGGATGCTCATGTTTGGAAGTCGGTCCCATAAACTGGATATGTGACCAGTGACCTGGCAGGTGTCAGACAGGCTCAGAGGGGCACTGAGTCCAGATGCTTCTTCCTCAGTGACAACAGCATCAACAGCAGTATTCACAATCCATGGAGTGCCAAGCAGTGCCTGCTGCATACAGGAGAAGCAGATTGAATTGCATGTTCCCTGAGGGTACAAAGTGACTTGGTCGCCAACGTTGAGATGCATAGGGTGGTAAGGTGGAGACCCCTCTCTCTCCTGCCACACACATACACTTTTTCCAGCCTCTTCCCTCTCCTGAATTTTCTCTAAAGCACATCCCACCCTCTGTATTGATCTGGGTTCTCCAGGGAAATAGAACCAATACAATATAGAGAGACATACAGAGGAAAGAGAGAAATTATTATGGGAATTGGTTCTCGCAATTATAGAGACCAAGAAGTTCCATGATGTGCCACCTGCAAGCCAGGGACACAGAAAACTTCATCTTGAGAGCTGAGCACCAGGCAAGTCAATGGGGTTAGTCCCCATCTGAGGCCAAAGGCCCAGCAGTGGGGAGGGACTCTGATATAGGTCCCAGGTTTGAAAACCTAAAAACCAGAAACTCCACTGTCCAAGGCTAGGAGAAGATGATCCCAATTCAAAAACAGGAAGAATTCACCATTCTCCAACTTCTTTTTCTACTCAGCTCTTCAGTGGATTGGGTGATATCCATCTGCCGCAGTCTGGCTGGGCACAATTCAGGAGCCACTTGTCAAAAGAAACTAACTTTATTTTTAGAACCACACAGGCCAAACAAAACAGCTCCTCAGGAAAAAAACCCTCAGAGCTCAACTGCCACCACAGGCTTCCCACAAGCCTCTCACCCCAACACCAGCCTCTCCACCTCCCACAATCCTCCTGCTCTTGAGGCCGATTGGCTGGGTCACGTGGGTGGAGCCAAAGAAGTCCCCCAATGAGCAGCTCCGTGGTCTGAAAGGGCAGGGAAACAGCCCAATGAGCATCACCGCAGAGGAGCCAATCAGCTAGATGTTGCTAGGGCCGCTGTGAGCCAATCATCAGCTGGAAGTCTGAAGGGGTGGGGAAACAGCCCAATGAACATCACCGAAGAGGAGCCAATCAGCTAGATGTTGCTGGGGCTGCTGTGAGCCAATCATCAGCCGGCAGCTGGAAGTTTGCTGGGGCCCCTTTGGCTGTGGCTCTCAACATCCATCCACAGACCTTCTTAACTCAGTTAACCAGTTGAGTACTTATGCTAATCCCTTCCTGAAACATCCCACGACACAAACAGAAATGATGTTTTATCACTGGGAGTTCCTTCACCCAGTCAGGTCGACACATAAAATCTCTCCACACCTCTTCATTTTCTTAATATTTACTTTTTTTAATCTTGCTTAATGTCTGTCTCCCTCCTCTAACATGCAAGTTCTGTAGGGGAAGGGGTTTTGGTTATTTTATGAAGTCCTCTCCATCACCAGCACTCTATCACTCAATAAATAGTTAAGAAGAAATGAAGTTTTCCCCAGGGCCTAAGACAGCACCTACAACACTGTGGAACTCAATAAGTCATCGCTGAATGAATTAGGGTGTGCACATTTATCTCATTTAATCCTTTCTAATCCTCATACCTAAAATAGGTATTATTGCCCCAAATTTATAGGCCAGGAAACAAAGACTCAAAGGGGTTCAGTAGCTTGTTCAGGGTCATGTGAACACATAACAGCAGAGAGAAGAGGCAAAGCTAGTTCTGTCTGATATCAAAGCTCTTGTAATTAGGCTAAATTGAACCAGAATGGTTTAACATGGAACTTGGAGAGAGATCCACTGGGAATGCATAGATTTATTGATATCTACATGTACATTTAATTACCATTTTTAAACACTAATGACCTGGAGAACAAAAGTCTGGTTCAGGTTCTCTTTTATAGTTACCTGCTTATCCTCGGATTGATTCTGCATCATGAAAATGTATTAAGTATTTATTGAGCATCTATTATGGGTCAAGCTCCATACATCAGGGAATCTGAGTTAACAAGAGCTATTCTCTCATGGAGTTTGCAATTTTGCACAGGAGAGAGATAACAAGCAATAAATATATCAAGCACATTGTATATTGTGTTAGAAATTGCCAACTACTATGGGAGTTGAGGGGAGCTGAGCAAGGTGAGGGGAATCCAGAGTGCCAGGAAGAGTAACTGTAGATTCCAGATCAAGGCTTGAAGGAGGAAGAAGAGTGAATTATACAGGATGAGAGTTCAAGGTGGAAGGAAAGCCCAGAGCAAAACGTCTAATGCAGAAGTGTCCCTAGCATGTTCAAGAATGGCAAGAGACCAGTATGGCTGCAATGGGGTGCCTGAGGGGGACAGAAGTACGAGACAGGATCTAATACTGGTTTGGGTAAGGGTCTTCCAAAAGCCCATGTAGTAAAGGCTTGATCTCCAGCCTGTGGTGTTGGGAGGTGGTAAACCTTTAAGAGGTTCACCCAGTTGGAAGGAGTCAGGTCACTAGACAATATCAAGGGGATATTGAGATTCCAGCCCTTTCCTCCTTCTCTTTCATTTCCCAGGTTCTGTAGGTTTGATCAGCCTCCTCTCCTGTGTGAACCTGCCATCACATACTGCCCAGCCACATGCCTAAAAGTAATGGAGACAACCAACCACAGACTGGAATCTCCAAAACCGTGAGCAAAAATAGACCTTTCCTCCTGGTAACGTTGATTTTCTCCTGCATCTTGTCACAGTGACACAAAGCTGACTAATATAATCAGGAAGTTAAGAGGGCCAATCCTGCAAGGCAGTTTTAACCGTGTAAGGACTTTGGCTTTTATCCTGGGACCAAAGGAAAGCCACTGGAGGGTGTGAAGCAGAGCGGTGTCATAATCAATCTTAAAAGTTGGAAATAGACTTCACAGAACAAAGATGGGAGCAGGGAGACCAGGTAGGAGGCTCTGCAGAAACCTAGACAAAAAAAAAAAAAAAAAAAAAAGATGGTGGTGACCCAAACTAGCAGGGTAACAATAAAGGTGGTAAAAAGACATCCAGGTTCTATTTTCTGACATACCCATTAATTCTACCCTCAATATTGCTGCCACTACAGCTACTTCTGTCCCTCTTGCTGTTTAACTTTCATTTAAAAGAACATACATCCTAAGGGCACAGCCTGAAGAATGTTCATAAAGTGAACACACTTAACCATCCAGGTAGGAACTTAGAAGGCTCATTTGTGCCTCCACCTAGTAGTCACCATCCCCATTGTCCCCAAAGGTAACTGGTCTCTAACATAGGTGATTTTTTTGAAACTAATGTAAAATGGGACTCTACATGCTCTTTTGTGTGTGGCTCTTTCCTTTTCACAATGACATCACAGCGTATAGCCCTGGTTTATTCATTTCTTCATATTTTATCCACCATTTATTTTCTTTATAGTCAATTTTTCTAAAAATCCGTATGGGACAAACTCCAATATCTATCGACTATGGGTCTTTTTCTATTGTCTGTTTTTCCTCTTTGAGTTGAATGCTAGCATTGTGTATGCAAATGCGTGAAGGCTCCGATAATGTTTCTTCCTCCTGAAAGGATTTATTTGTCCTCACTAGGGGACAGAATTGGACAGAGCACCCTAATCTGATCTGCACCTGGTTGCTTGGAGTGAATATGGTTTCAGCCTCAGAGAGCTGGTCTCTTAGCGTTTCCACCACTTCCTGGAAGCATCCAGCTGCAGACCAAGTCTTTAACGTATGGGCCTTTGGGTAATACTCCAGATCCAAACTCGGCCACTGTCCATGGTGGGGGACACTGTGGAAGAAAGTTATGACCTATGTGTAGCCACTGTGGACACCAAACACTCCAGTGGTGGTTAAGTATCTTCACTTCTGCTGAGTCTGAACCCTCAGATCTTGATCCCTCTGTGGCAACAGGAGCAGACCCTTCCTCAAAGCCGCCTTCCCTCACCTGGACACCACAGAAAGTCTGAGGGAGGCACTTACAAGACCCTTGTCCTTCACAAGATCCACCCACCCCTCCCCTCATTGTCTCCAGACCACTAACCAGGGTGAATTCCCAATGCAGTCCCAGGGAGGGAAACGCAATCCAATTGCAAATGAGGTTGGTTGGCAAAAGCATTCACCAAAACTGTTGAGGAAATTTATATGCATTTGAAGAAACACATAGGGAACTCTGTTGGACCAGCAAGTACCTCCTAAAAGCAAATAAGGGAATGTTTATTGATACCCACCAATAATTCGGTATCCTCAAAAGGATAATTGTGTCTGCCCTAATATGCTGGTCAGAGGGTCCTTGAAGCTTGGATACATCAATAGCACAGAGTAAAATGTGAGAAAGATATCAAATCTGCCTTGGCATGGTACTGAGGGCAGAGCCAGAAGGTCCAGAGAGAATTTATTATGCAGCACCAGAGACCCTGAGCTTGTTCCCTGGAGGCCTAGAGAACATGCCCTTTATACAGAAGAAACTCACTGGTGAGATACGTAACCACAAATCCCACTATTATGTATAGTTACAATGCACCAGTAAAATATTAAAATAAAGTAAAATACAAAAAAAAAATCCCTCACTGTTTGAGGGGTCCCTGGTGTTATGGGGAATTGCATGGTGTTCATGGTCCATGGTTCATCCTAGGAAATGCTGTCATGAAAGGGAGCTTCCTAATATTAGTGAAGATGAAAATATTTTGGAGTAACAAAGGCCAGACTGAGCATTCAGCCATCAGAAGTAAGGTGAGTAATATCACTCCCATGGGCAGCAAGGCCAGGGTCACCACAGGGAACCTGGCACAGGCAGTAATAAACCACAGTGTTCCTAGAGAGAAAATAGATGAGAAACTAATGAAGATACTTCTTTTACTTGTATAAGCAAAAATAAATAAATAAGAAGGGACAGTAAGCAGAAATCTGTTGTCAAGTGACCAAAAGAAAAATGCTCATTCCTGACCTTGTTCCCAGACTGGAGCCAGTTCTCAGACCCTAGGGTTCAATGATCAGAGGAGAAACTGCGTTCCCTTGAGAACAGACCCTACCATTCTGAGGTGAACCTTCCAAAGAAGGTATGTAACGTCACACTAGGAAAAGGGAAATGAGGAGAATCTTGAGGTTTGCAAGTCTAAACACCGATGCCAGTCAAATGTGAAATTGTGTGATGGCTGTGTTTAGGATGGGGGCTTAAGAGGTCAGGTAATAGATGGAGTCCTTGTCAAGGCAAGCTGGACAGTGGTTCTAAGGGTCACTTATGTGGGTAAAGATGCATAATTGGAGTGGATAGCCTCAGCAGGTGGTAGAACCTTCCCAATGTTTCATTGACATGTGGAGTAAGAACCTAGAGGGCAGGAAGGAGAAAATGGGTAATCCAGAGAGTTCCTCTCCCCAGCTAAGATAGCAAATCGAGGCCATGCTCCATTCCAGGTGGAGTGGCTGAGATTGGCTCTACTCCCAGGAACTTAACAAAAGCAGGGGGTGGATATCCATTGACCTATATGTCCTCTGCAAAAATAATAATAATACAATGGAGTTTCATAAGTAATGGTAGACTATCAAGACCTTATTGAAGCTGAAGTCCCAGTTGAATATGGCCCCTGAGTTGGATGTGGTAGCTTAGTGGGACAGATCAGCACAGCCTTTGGTACCTGGGTTGTGGCTATCCGTTTGGCAAACCAGTCATCTGCCCAGGAAAGATGATCAAAAGCAATTCTATTTAACAGAGGAGGCATATAAGTACATATCCACTGTCTTTCCCATGGACTGTATTCATTTATTCTCTTCCTGTCACTTTGGCTGTTCCCAGAACATCATGCTGGTCTACTATATTATTGACATTATGCTGCTCAGACATGGTAAATAAGAAGTGGCCAGTACTCTGTTGCCAAATTAGCACACGTATGCCAGAGGGTGGAACATAAACCCTGGAAAGTATCAAAGTCCTGCCACATCAAGACTTTGATTTTCAGAGTTCCATGATTCAGAATATGTTCTCTATGGTTAAAACAAAATACTCCTTCAAAAAAGTCCATTGTTGGGTGAAACACTCTGGATATTTGGGGGCAGCCTATACTGAACTTGAGATTGCTTCGCCAACCTATTTCATGGGTGATTCGCAGTATGTGACTTTTGATTGAGGCCCAGGGAATAAAGAGGGTACTACAGAAATTCTAGATTTCAGTACAGCCTACTCCACTACTGAGGTTATACAGTTCATCAGATCCAATATCATCAGGGGTATTCGTGTCAGAAAAGGAAGCTGTGGGGATTTTTTGACAAGACCCAATAGTAGATTTGCAGGCAGAATGCATAGGGTTCGGGAGCAAGGTCTTGTTCACTCCATTCAAGTATTTTTAAGTACAAGGGATGATTGTCCAATTGCTCACCACTCAGAAGTCCCTTTCTGATGTGATAATGGGTCAATAGAGACCAATAACCTGGAAATGGGACATTGACGGATGAGGGGAGCTAGCCACCATGAGCTAGACATGGTCAGCCCCACCACGTTGGTCAGGTGTGATTACGGCACATTTAGGATGAGGTCAGAGCAAGTCCAGAGACAGTAAGGTGTCCCAGGTCTCCATGCCACCTGCCTCTGTTGGCCTGACACCTCTCTCAGTTGATGTACGTAACCATGGGAGCCTCTGCGACTCACTGGTGAAGAAGGACCACAGCTCATTGTCAGTTCATGGTTGGATTGTTTTAAGTCATTGGTGCTGGACAGCAGTGGACGGTTGTCAACCACACAGCTCCACTCGAGGGTGTCACTCCCAGAAGGTGGGCCTGGGTGTGCTTGCTTGTCCACTCTGTATGGCAGGAGCAGGGGCGTGCCCTCCTGGCAGGGAGAACAGCGTGGCCGCAGGGCAGGGGCTTAAGGACAAGTCTGAAAGATGGGAGACAAAGGGTCCTGGGAAGAATGATGTGGAAGGACCCCTGGAAGTAGCCATAACACGTGCAGACTTGTGTGCCTCACAGCAGGGTCACCAGGGAAGATTCAGGACAGAGGGAGCACCTACTAAGCAGGTAGACAGGAGGAATTGACTGGCAGGTGTCCGTCATGCCTGGTCCTCAGCCACCTCAGAGCTTGTACAATAGCCCAGAATGGATGGCCATGGTGGCAGGGGTGGTGGCTCTGCGAGGGCTCATTACTGCAAACTCTTCACCAAGACAGACTTGTCTGCCTATTGCTGCTGCTGAATGTCCTACTGATTAGCAGCAAATTCTGGTGCAGAACACTCGATATGGTTTCATCCCTCAAGACCAATTAGTGGCTCGGAGATGAATTTATCCCATCAGGCCCCTTCCACCTAGAGGGGGCACAGATTCAACTTGACCAGAATGGAACTATTCTGAATGTCATTTGCCTTCCCTTTTGTGGTGGAGAGACTCTAAGAGCACCACTCTCCACGGAAGTACAGAGCACCCAAGGAACTGACGTGGGGACCTATGGGATGTCACCCATCAGCGGAACTGGAAGGAGGCAGAACAGCGAATGCAGAACCATGGGATCCTCTGACCTAGCACACTGCACACCACCTGGAAGAGGCTGCCTCACGGAGGCAAGGCTGATCTCCGCCAGGCTCAGCTGGGCTGAGACAACGCCCTGTGGGGTCAGGGTCCTGGCCTCTGCCATGCAGGATGCTGAGAGCCACAGCCGAGTCTGTATGGCCCCTGGCATTTTGCCAACAGTATTGATTGACAGGCAAGGCGTTAATATCCGCCTCTACTTTTGAGTTCTAGCGCTATTTTTGAGTTCTCGTGCTATTTTTAGTTCTCACGGGGATTCCCCGGGAGTTCCCATTGGTTGGCGAAGTGCAGGAGGAGGGATTTCCCGGGGAGATTTTCCGGCGGGGAGTTCCTGCAGGAGCCTCCTGGCTTTCGGGAGGATTCCCCAGGAGCGTGTGTGAGGTTTTTTTCTTGCAGTAAAAAAATAAAGTCTGTTCTTGCTTCAGTGGCTCGTGATTTATGCCCAGCCAGACTGCGGCATTTGGCGGCCCGTACAGGGAACGTCTGAAGCTTCGGGGTAAGTGAAATTGCTTACCCCTAAGGGAAGGCAAGAGAATGGGTGACCATTTTAAAAAACAATATGTTCTTGCTTTGATTTGTTTTGGTTTTGTTTCAAGCTGCCTATCCCTAGAATTTTCTCAGGCAGACTGGGAAAAATGGTTGGCTCAAGGTTTGAAGTTGTTTGCCCCTGAGGAAGAGATAGAAATAGACCACAAATGTACATGTCCAGAAAATAGGAAAATTGATACAACGATTTTTTGTTCCATTTTTGTTTCATTCTGTTTCGGTTTTGTTTTGTGTTATCTTTTTGGGTTGCGTTATCTTTGTAACAGATTAGAAATTAGTAAAAAACAAACTGAAAGAATGTTAAATAAATTGTTAGAGGTTCAAACCATGGATAAAGACAATTTAGATCAAGCAAAAGAGAAGGTCTCTCAAGCTAGTCAGACAGAGGAAGAAAATTTAAAGGAAGAAAGCTTAGAGGAGAAACAGTTATCAGGGGGGAAGCAACAACAGGAGGCTGCTACTAACACCGATCTATCACCAGAGGGTGTAATTCAGCCAACAGCTCCACCTATGGAGATAGCTGAGTGGCCCTCAACCCCCTCAACCCCCGTAGTTGATAGATGGGATCCTGAGACAGGACCTCAAAGATTAGCATGCCCTGTACTTGAGCAGGCAGGAGGGCAGCGAATTCACCGTGCGTTAGAGTTCAAAACAGTGAAGCAATTAAAGGAGGCTGTAACAACCTATGGTCCTCATGCACCCTTCACTGTAAGCATGGTCGAATCCATTACTAACTTGGACATGACTCCAGCAGATTGGGCTAGCATGTGTAGATCTGTGCTAAATGGAGGACAATATTTGTTATGGAAGGTTGCCAATGAGGAATTTTGCAGGGAGACAGCTAGGCGAAATGCAGCAGCTGGTTACCCTCAAAGAAATCTAGATATGTTGTTAGGAAAAGGAACTTATGAGGGTCAACAACAACAAATTGAACATGATCCTGGCGTATACGCACAAATTGCTGTAGATGCAGTTAGGGCATGGAAAACTTTACAGGGGCATGGAGATTTACAAGGTCAATTATCTAAGGTAATACAAGGAACTAATGAACCTTATGCTGAATTTGTAGATAGGCTTATTCAAGCAGCTTCCAGAATTTTTGGGGATACAGAACAAGCAATGCCATTTATAAAACAACTGGCTTATGACCAAGCAAATCGTTGCTGCAGAGAGGTCATTAGACCATGGAGACATGAAGATTTAAACACATAAATTATGTAGAGACATTAATGAACAAGGACAAGTCTTGGCAGCAGTACAACAGGCTTTAGATGCCAGGCCAAAAACATGCTACAATTGTGAACAAACAGGACATTTTAAAAGGAGTTGCCCCATAGGAGGAAGGTTTAACAAAGTTAGGTATCAAAGGAATAGAACACCGGATATTTGCCCACGATGCCGTAGAGGGAGACACTGGGCTAATGAATGCCGTTCTCAAACCACCATAGAGGGTACTCCATTATCAAAAAATGGACAAGGACCAGGTGGTTACCCACGATATCGTGGAGAAAGGCATCAGGCTCCATTGCCAAAAAACGGACAGGGGGGCTCAATGCTCCGGGGCCCACGACCACAAATGTACGGGGCACTGGAGGAACCCAGAAAAACCATGGAGGAACCCAGCAACCCCATCAGGGTAGTACCCAGGACACATTATCCATCAGATCTCTCATCAGACGAACCAGAGGGAGCGCAGGGTTGGACATCTGCGCCTCCGCCAGAGCAGTACTAACTCCAGAGATGGGAGTTCAAATCATTCCCACAGGAGTAAGAGGACCTCTTCCCCAAGGAACAGTAGGCTTATTGTTAGGACGCAGTTCTTCTACTCTAAAAGGACTTATGATAAGTCCTGGGGTAATTGATCCCGATTATGAAGGTGAAATAAAAATTATAGCTAGTTCTCCAAAGGGTATATCAGTAATTTCACCAGGAGATAGAATAGCACAGTTATTAATAATATCCAGCCTACATGATAAATTTTCCAGTAGTACTATGGAAAGAGGTTCCAGGGGTTTAGGCTCCACAGGTGTAGATTGGGCTATGCTGTCTTTGAATTTAGATTCTCGCCCAATGCTAAAACTAAATATTCAAGGACATGAATTTAATGGGCTACTGGATACAGGTGCAGACCTTAGCATCATATCTCATCAAGAATGGCCAAAACATTGGCCATTACAACAAGCCACTCAAACGCTTCGAGGCCTAGGCGTGGCAACTAATCCCCATAGAAGTGCAATGGTCTTAGATTGGAAGGATCCTGAAGGATGTGAAGGAACTATACAGCCATATGTATTGGATCATCTTCCCGTAAATTTATGGGGACGAGATGTCTTAGATCAATTAGGTTTGACATTAACAAATAATATCAATCAAAATGCACCCACTATTATGGCTAGACAAGGTTTTAGGAAGGGAAAAAGATTAGAAAAACAAGAACAAGGTATAGCAGCACCAATACAAATAGATCAAAGAATAAATAGACATGGACTGGGTTTCCAGAAGGGGTCACTGAGGCAATAAAAATCACTTGGAAATCAGATAGACCGGTATGGGTTTCTCAGTGGCCCCTGACTAAAGAAAAGATACAAGCAGCCCATGACCTGGTCAAACAACAATTAGCGGAGGGACATATACAACCTTCTGTATCTCCCTATAATACTCCCATTTTTGTCATTAAAAAGAAATCTGGTAAATGGAGATTATTACAAGATTTAAGAGCCATTAATAATGAGATGGTTATTATGGGACCTGCTCAATCAGGGATTCCCCAATTGTCTGCTTTACCAAAAACCTGGTATGTTTTAGCTATAGATATTAAAGATTGTTTCTTTTCAATTCCAATTCATCCTGAGGATAGTCCACATTTTGCATTTACTATCCCTGCACTGAATCATGAAGGTCCTGATCAGAGATATGAATGGAAAGTGCTCCCTCAAGGGATGGCTAACAGCCCAACTATGTGTCAAATTTATGTTAATAAAGCAATCCAGCCACTTAGAAATCAAAATCCTGAACTACAAATATTTCACTATATGGATGATGTATTGTTAGCACACAAAGATAAAAACACATTGCTGGAATGTTATGCCACACTTACAAATTTGTTAAAAAATTATAATCTAGAGATAGCAATAGATAAGGTACAATTAAATTTTCCAATTAATTATTTAGGAGTTCTATTATCCTCAACCATGGTCCGTCCACCAAAAATTCAAATACGAGTAGATCAACTCAGATCACTTAACGACTTTCAAAAGTTATTAGGAGACATAAATTGGATAAGGCCTTATCTAGGCATACCAACAGGAGAGTTGGGACCTTTATTTGATATCCTAAAAGGTCCATCAGATCCAAATTCACCCCGCATATTAACTCCTGAAGCAAGAAAGGCATTAAAAATTATTGAAACATATATGGAAAATATGCATTTGGATAGAATTGATATAAGTTTGCCTTTATTATTTATTGTAATACCAACAAAAAATATTCCTACAGGAGTATTTTGGCAAGATGGTCCGTTATTGTGGATACATTTATCTTATTCTCCTAACACTATTCTTACTAGGTATCCTGAGGCTGTAGGACAATTAATACTCAAAGGAATAAAAGCAGCAAAGGGAGTGTTTGGAATTTCTCCCAATAAAATTATTACTCCATATACTATGGATCAAATTGATGAGTTAGCTAATGAGTTAAATACTTGGGCAATAATCATGTGTAAATCTAATGTTTCATTTGATAATCACTTACCATCTAATCCTTTGTTGTCTTTTTGGTCTAAGCATCCTGTAGTTTTTCCAAAAATGACAAGAAAAACCCCTATCGTGAATGCTCCAAATATATTCACTGATGGGTCAAATAATGGTACAGCAGCAGTAGTTACCCCTGATCAAACTTTTACATTTTTAGTACCCAAACAATCAGCTCAAAAGGTAGAGCTTAATGCAGTTTTACAAGCTTTTGTGATGTTTAAAGATTCTGTATTTAATTTATTTTCTGATAGTCAGTATATAGTTAATGCTATAATATCCCTTGAAGATGCTGGTAGGATTTCCCCTTCCTCTACTGTTTTCTCTTTGTTTTCCACTATACAAAGTCTAATCTGGGATAGAAAAGATCCATTCTTTATAGGACATATCAGGGCACATACAGGATTGCCTGGAGCCCTTAGTTTGGGCAATGATTTAGCAGATAAAACTACACATGATATACATATTTTTTCTACTGTAGAAGAAGCTACAAATTTTCATAAAAGGTTTCATGTTAATGCTAATACTTTACAAAAGCGTTTTAAAATAACTAAGGAACAAGCCAGGCATATAATAAAACAATGTCAAAATTGTGTGACCTTTTTACCACAAGTTAATCTTGGAGTCAATCCTAGAGGACTGATACCTAACCATATTTGGCAGATGGATGTCACACACTTGCCAGAATTTGGAAAATTAAAATATTTACATGTTACAGTTGATACTTCTTCCGGATTCTTGATGGGCTCTCTTCATGCCGGAGAAAAAACTAAAGATGTTATAGCTCATTGCTTACAAAATTTTGCCACTGTGGGTGTTCCTAAACAGTTAAAAACTGATAATGGTCCTGGTTACACTTCTAACTCTTTTAAACAATTTTGCTCATCTTTTGGTATTACTCATATAACAGGAATCCCATACAATCCACAGGGACAAGGCATAGTTGAAAGAGCTCATCAAACTATTAAAACGTACTTATTAAAGCAAAAAGAGGGAATTGGAAAGGGGTATATATCCCCCAAAGATAAACTTAAAATAACCCTTTTTACTCTAAACTTTCTAAATTTGGATTCATCAGGACTTAGTGCTGCGGAAAGACATATGTATCTGAAAAATGTACATAAGCCTAAGGTACTTTGGAAAGATATTCTAACAGGACAATGGAAAGGTCCCGACCCAGTTATTGTCTGGAGTCGGGGTTCCGTTTGTGTGTTCCCACAGGGAGAACAGCAGCCGATTTGGATTCCAGAGAGGTTAACCAAAACAATTTCTACAGAAAAAGAAGATGATTTGACTGAAATCCATAACAGCTGATATCCAGAGCTCCAGCTTGGCTATTCTTACATCTGCGACAGTGATTAACCACGGTGCCTTTTTTCAATATCTATTTTATTATTGCATTTTTCCCACTTCATAAAGTTCTGTTTTATTTTTTGAGCTCTTACAAACCTAGGTTAATGTTTTTCTGATCAGTTTTATTTTTTGACTGTTGAGTTTTTAAACATTGCAATGGAGATTTCACCTAGGTAAAGCTACAAGGCCTTTACTATTGTCTTATATGTTGTATGTTATGTGCGCACACTTCTGTTTTGTGTTGTATGTCTGTATGTGTGTATGTCCATATATCTTATATGAGGAGCGCTCATGAATAAATGGATCCGAATTTTTTTTTTATTCACGTGATTTTAATGGTTTAATTTAGATTGGGTAAACAGCTGTTGAAAATTGTTTTAATATGTAAACAAATAAGGAGATTAACAGATCTGTTTGTTTGCTTTCACCTTTCCTTCTCATTATATTTAATAATTCTGTTCAGGATAATGTAAATTGTTCAAAAAATTGTTTTCTTAATGCCTGTTGGAATGTTACATAATTTTTTTCCTAGCATCATTGCCAGAATTCCTATCTTCATCCCAGTGCCGGTGAAGACAAAGATAAAACCAAACTACAGCTTCTTCGGTAGCTATCACAACAAACTGTATAAACTGATGCATCAGTGAATAATAACTCAACAAGTAATGCTCAATCAAGGAATAGATTTACTTTGGGAGGAAATGGACATATTGACAGATTCCTCTACTTTGAACTGCTTGCAGAACTTGCCTGGACTATGTATCACTTGTATGCATTATGAACTATCTGTTGGTGCAGCGAATTGTGGTAATGCTGGCATCTTTGCTGATGGTGTCACCGGTGGTACAATTTTTCAAAGGAGCCCTCAATTGGCTTGGTGTCATGGCATTTTTCATCCTCCTCCCTTCTACTAGTGATGGCCTAAAATTTGGGGGCCAACAGAGGTGAGGCAAAGAACCTCACCCCCCCACTGGCACCAAGGACAAATTTGGGGGCCAACAGAGGTGAGGCAAAGAACCTCACCCCCCCACTGGTGCAAAGGCCTATCCACAAGTATGGCTGTATGCTGGGCCGGTAGTCAGTGACAGGTATGATCCGATTGCAGTGGTACCAACCTAAGACAGGAGGCTGACGCCTAGAGGTCAGTTCATCCGATGACGGGTAAGGACCATATGTTGAATTGGACTACCTAACAGGCACGGTCCCTAAGCCACATTACTTGTTGTTTAATTAAACAGAAGGGGGGAGATGCTGAGAGCCACAGCCGAGTCTGTATGGCCCCTGGCATTTTGCCAACAGTATTGATTGACAGGCAAGGCGTTAATACCCGCCTCTGCCGCTACTTTTGAGTTCTAGCGCTATTTTTGAGTTCTCGCGCTATTTTTAGTTCTCACGGGGATTCCCTGGGAATTCCCATCGGTTGGCGAAGTGCAGGAGGAGGGATTTCCCGGGGAGATATTTCCGGCGGGGAGTTCCTGCAGGAGCCTCGTGGCTTTCGGGAGGATTCACCAGGAGCGTGTGTGAGGTTTTTTTTCTTGCAGTAAAAAAATAAAGTCTGTTCTTGCTTCAGTGGCTGATGATTTATGCCCAGCCAGACTGCGGCAGCAGGATATGTGTTGAGCTGCTGATCATGGCTTGAAACCCTGTCCTCAGTGATACAGTGAACCAAGGGGCACAACCCAAGGGCCGAAGTAGGATTAACTGCTGTCAACAGGAGTTACCCACTTTGGGAATTGGAACTTCTCTTCCTTGCAGCTTCTGACTCCACGAGATTAGAAGTCTCCCCATGAGGACAAGGTCAGAGCAGCACTCTCACTAGCGAACAGTCCAGGTTTAGAACAGATTTAGGTCTCACTAAACCTAAAGCTACAACTGCCACCAGGTCACTCTGGACTCACTTTCACAGACCAGCAGGCAAAGGAGGGAATTATGACACCGGCAAGGATCATCACCCTTGATGGACATGAGGAGTCAGAGCTGCTGCCACATCATGGGGGGAGGGGGCGTGTGTGGGAACACAGGGCATCCACAGGAGCCTCTCTTGATCTCTTGAGGCCCATAATCATGGTAAAAATGCACCATGATGGACCAAAAATGGCATCACATCAAAGGATGCAAACCTGCATCACTTTAGGTGCCACTAAGAATAGGGAAAATCTAGAGTGGGTAATGGAGAGAGGAGCTGTGGGAGAGTAATTACCACCTCAGAACCAGTGGCATCCAATGGTACTTCAGTGTAGGACATGTGCTCAGAGGTGTCTAACCTGGCTTGACCTTGAAGACTTGCTGACAGAGTGGGCTTAATGTAGGGCCTAGCCATATCTGAGCAGCTCAGGATGCAGAAGATGCCCCAGATCACATCTGCTACCCATCGTGGACCTCAGCCATAACTGCCATGGGTGGTTCCAAGCAAACTCCCATCCAAGCTGACCCTGCTTTCTGGTTCAGGGGCTTTGCAGTGATCTATGAATCCATTTGGCCCATGCCCCACACAGCCCAGAGGTTCCGGGTCATCCCCACACCAGAGGCAACAGGAGATAAGAGACTGTGGATAAATGTTCCCACTTCCCATCCCTCAGATGAACAGAACCAGGAAGCACCCTTTATACTTCTCAGAGGTCCCAGCAGGACCAGACCGCTCTGCTCACAAGAGCAATCTCGGTAACGGAGCATTCCATCAGCACCTCTCCTGTCTCTCTCACTCATGCCCTCTGCATTTAACTCCCAAATAAGGCAAGGGTGCCCAAGCCCGCATCTCAGGCTCTGCTTCCGGGGTTCCAAAACTAAGGCAATTGCTCTACCTGCAGAAGGGACTGTTTGTTAATACTTGAAATCTTCCAGAGAAGCAAGATTCCATCCAAAGTCAGAGAATAATTAGAAGAATAAGGTGAGATGGGTTTATGTATAAGACAGAGGGCTATTTCATAAGTTCAACCCTACCAGGTGGAGATCACTTAATAAATTAGTAATATAGGCTTTTAGAGCTGAAATAATGTGATCCATATTATATAAAAGCTTAGAGAGGCAGAGGAAAGCATGTAACCCATGACTCCCTTTTGCTTTGAAAACCTGTACTTGCATTGCCTGGGCATAAACACACACACACACACACACATACACACACACACACACACACATATTGAAAACATTCTCAGGGCATCACTAGTGGGTGATATATTGTTTACAAGTCAAAGACTCAAGAGGAGAAAGCCTCCTGGTGAATAAATAGCCTGATACACCTACATGTAAGCGGTAACTGCAGAAATAAACAGAATTAGTCCTGCTTCGTTTTTAGAGGAAGGTAATTTACACATTAATCATGTTTTCCACTAGCTACGCTTTCAAGAACCACATATTGTAGTTCCCCTTGCTCTGCAGTTTCAATTTCTACAGCTTTTGTTAACCCATGGTCAACTGTGGTCAAAAATATGAAATGAAAAGTTCCAGAAATAAACAACTCAAAAGTTTTAAATTACATGTTGGTCTGAGTAGCATGACGAATCTGGTGCTAGAGAGATGACTCATTCATTCCTTGGTCCAGTGTATCCAAGTTGTATATGCTACCTGCCTGTGAGTTACTTAGTACTTGTCTTGTTATTAGACTGACATGGTGTTGCAGCACTTGTGTTCAAGAACCGTTATGTAACAAGTCTAATGTTCTGTCACAATGCCTTCATCCTTCATCTCACTTCATCTCATCATATGGACATTTTGTCATCTGACTTCATCACAAGAAGAAGGGCAAATACAAGATGGTATGATACTTTGAAAGAGAGAAACTATATTCATATAACTTTGATTACAGTATTTTGTTATAACTATTCTATGTTATCTTTAGCTATTATTGTTAATCTCTTTTTGTGCCTAATTAAGTTTTATCATAGGTATGTATGCATTGGGAAAAAACATAGTGCACATAGGGTTCAGTACTGTTCTTGGTTTCAAGCATTCATGGGGAGTCATGGAACATAACCACCATGACAAAGGGGTGCCACTATACAGACTTCAAGGGTTCTTTGGACCACAGTTCAAATACCTGAAGCAACCCATATATTTTCTTCTGGAAATTTCTGCACCCAGTGGTCTATAGCATTCAGGACTCCTCTACTTTGCTAAATGAACCTATAGACAACAGAACAGCAGATCCTGTTAGGATATTGCAATGTTGTTCCACGTTGACCCAAATAAGTACAGCCTTCACACTTCTCAAATACAGCTCAACCTGCATCCTTCTTTTCCTAATTTCATTGGAAACAGGAAGAAGTTGCCATCGTTTTGCGTCATCCTTTGACTTAGCTGAAGGTAGTTAGTAGTTTTTATATTGGGCCAGGTCCATGATTTCTAGGAATGGAAGGAAGCTGAGAATATATAAAGATTTGCAGGGAATTGTGTGATAACTAGTGTTTGCCTCCTGAGTAATTGTGCCGTGAAGATTTTTCCTTAGCATTAGGGGCTGAACTCTGTCTATCCTTCCTTCCTGCAAAAAGACATGGAAGTCTTAACCCCTGGTAACTCATAATTTAACTCATTTTTTGAAATAGAATTGATGCAAATGTCTAGTTACATTAAGAAGAGGTCCTGCCGGAGCAGGGTGGGCCCGAATCCAATATGACAGCTGTCCTTAGAAGAAGACAACTGTGTGAAGACAGAGACACACATAGGGATGACATTAAGTGACCACAAAGGTGGAGGTTGGCAGCAGAAGTTGGGAGACTCAAGGAAGGAGCCCTGCAGCTTTCAGAGGATGCATGACCCTGCCGATGCCTTGTTCTTGGACTTTCAGCCTCCAGAGCTATGAGACAATGGATTTCTCACAGTACCTAGCTTGTGGTACACTTGTTACAGCAGCCTAAGAAACTAATACATTTACATAAATGGTTTACCTTTGACCAAGTGCCTAAGATATATTGACAAGGGGGAAAGTGTGTTCCATTTTGCACCCATTTCTTCTTGTTTAAAAGGACTTCAGAAGTTTCTGAAGTAAGAGGTTATTTGCAGGAATAATAATGCAAATTTCCATTTTGGATGCATTTAGTTGTAATTTTGGATGTATTTAATTGTAATGTATAACCGAGAAGCACTTCTTACAAAATGATCCATACCAAATCCACCTGGGATTTGAAGCAGTACCGAACTCAACTCACTACCTCTGCAGGCCTTAAGAGATACACAAGTCTAAGAATAGCAGAGTATTATTCTAAAATTAAAATAATCACTACAGCACTGTGACAAAATGCCTTTATGTGGGGCCTCCACAGGCCTGGCTGTGCCCGATTTAATTAAGGAGTTTTATCTGCATCAATAAATTATTATCCAAGGCAAAATAAAAGTTATTCGATTTGTTCACACTCAATTTCATTTAGGTGTACAATTAGGGGTTTAAGTCTACCGCAAAAATAATTCAGCCAAGAAATCAATTTTAGCACCTACAAAAAAAAAGCCCAACCAGGCTATAATTATAATCTTCCAAATGCTAATTGCATACAGTTTTGGATGGGAGATGTATGTATGTATACATATGCAATCTCAGTGTTTACCACCAAAAAAGATTCTACTTGTGTAAAACGCAGGGAAGTTATTTATATTATTTATGACTCTCAGCAAATCAGGATGCTCCTTTCAGAATCCCTTTTGAATTAGCCTGTGTTCGTCATTAATTGTCTTTCTTGCCTCTATTCGTATCTTTCGTTTTTCTTGTGCAGTCAGAAGATAATAGGTTGAAGCCGAGAACTCCATCATAGAAGGGAGCAGAGACAGGAGATCAAACGAGGCTCAGAGCTGAGTTTCAGGGGACGTCTGCTGTCTTTAGTGTGAGCTTTCTCGTCTGAGCAGACATTTCTCAGTGTTCTCACACAGGGGACGCGAGGGTGGAACTATGGATTGTCTCCCTCAGAACTGAATTTGGAGGCTGAGGATGCAGTCCAGTGGTGCAGTGCTTGCCTAGCGTGCATCTGGCCCTAGGTTCAATACCCAGTAGGAACTGCACAGAAAGAAAGAATCGAAGGAAGGAAGGAAGGAAGGAAAACATAACAAAACTCATGTTGAAATTTGATTGCTATTGCCCAGGTATTGGGGAGACTTTTAAGAAATGATTAGGATAAGAGGAAGTATTGTGGGTTTGTGTGTGTGTGTGTGTGTGTGTGTGTGTGAAACTGGGTTAAATCAATAGCAAGTGAATTCTCTCTTATATAGTACTGATCTGGTTATCACAGAGTAGTTGCTATAAAGTGAGGCAGCCCTCTATCATTGCCTTTTCCACCTGCACCCACTTGCCCTTCTACTTTTCTGCAATGTTGTGATGCATTTTGAGGCTCTCACCAGAAGCCAGGCAGATGTGGCAGTCAGTATTTGGACTTACAGCCTCTGGAACCGTGAATTAAATAAAACTTCCTTCTTTATAAACGACCCAGTCTCTGGTATTCTGTTATAGCAACAGAAGACAAACTAAGATGGGGGTTGAGTGAGTAATGGAGTAATTTGTAAAAACAATGTTTGTTTCCAAAGAGGTAATGACATATATGCTTCAGTCAGACCATAGTGTGACTATATCTGATGAAGAAGAGTGAGAAGTCAGATCACATTCAACAGGTTGTTCTGAGAGTCTATGGTTTCTAGAGCACTCTGGTCTAAAAATTCCAGGTCAATCATTTGGAGCAATTTCAGAATCCAAATTAAGTACACATTGATTTGGATTTTGTTATTTTGACCGTGTTTGTTTGCTCTGCTAAAACCACATTCACTGTGACAATGATGCCCTGCGTGGGTATAAGAGGTCACAGTTTACAACAGTCTAATATGCTTATTTCTTCCTAGGAGACAGATTTGCAAGTGATTGTATCTGTCTTGCCCTTTTCAGCACTGAAGAGGACACTGGGTGAATTGAGGAAAAAACTAAGAGTTGGAGAAGTTAAGTAATTCACCCAAGTTCCCACATTATGACCTTATGCATATTTGAATTTGCATTTCACAAGCAACAGTGAATGTTGCCACAAATAGAAAGGAGTTATTTTGACTGTAAAGAGTTACTTTGTATTCTGTGTCTTCTTTCCTGGACTATGGTGAGAACCTCTTAATGTCTGAGCTCCAAGTAGAACTGCCATCCCTAGCATAGATTGGGGTGGTTGCCTATCCTCACAGCCCTTTATCCTGCTAGGGAAACAGATGTGCATCTTCCAGCCTACCTTTTCTATAATGACAGCTACGTGTCTCTCCAAGGGGCCCAGGTTTTAAAAATTATTTTATTTTATTTATTCTAATTAGTTATATATGAAAGCAGAATGCATCACAATTCATATTACACAAATAGAGCACAATTTTTCATGTCTCTGGTTGAACACAAAGTAGAGTCACACCCTTCGTGTTTTCATACCTGTACTTTGGGTAACGATGTCCATCTCATTGCACTGTCTTTCCTACTCCCATTCCCCCTTCCCCTCCTTCCCATTTGCCCTATCTAAAGTTCGTCTATTCCTCCCATTCTCCTCCCCCATCCTCATTATGAATCAGCCTCCATATATCAGAGAAGAAATTCAGCATTTGGTTTTTGGGGACTGGCTAACTTCACTTAGCATTATATTCTCCAATCCATTTACCTGCAAATGCCATAATTTTATTCTCTTTTAATGCTGAGTAATATTCCATTGTATGTATGAATATATATATATATATATATATATATATATATATATATATATATATATTTCTTTATCCATTCATCTACTAAAGGGCATCTAGGTTGGATGTAGTAGCTGATTTTAAGTCCTTTAGGTATAATCCAAGGAGTAGAATAGCTGGGACAAATGGTGGTTCCATTCCCAGTTTTCCAAGGAATCTCCATACTGCTTTCCATATTGGTTGCACCAATTTGCAGTCCCACTAGCAGTGTATGAGTGTGCCTTTTCTCCCGCATCCTCACCACTTATTGTTGTTTGTATTCATAATAGCTGCCATTCTGACTGGAGTAAGATGAAATCTTAGAGTAGTTTTGATTTACATTTCTCTAATTGCTAGAGATGATGAACATTTTTTCATATATTTGTTGATTGATGTATATCATCTTCTGAGAAGTGTCTGTTCAGGTCCTTGCCCATTTATTGATTGGATCATTTGTTTATTTGGTGTTAAGATTTTTGAGTTCTTCATTTATCCTAGAGATAAGTGCTCTATCTGATGTGCATGTGGTAACAATGTGTTCCCATCCCATAGGCTCTCTATTCACCTCACTGATTGTTGCTTTTGCTGAGAAAAAAGCTTCTCAGTTTGAATCCATCCCATTTATTGATTCTTGATTTTAATTCTTGTGCCACAGGAGTCTTATTAAGGAAGTCGGGGCCTAATCCAACATGCTGGAGATTAGAGCCTACTTTTTCTTCTATTAGGTGCAGGGTCTCTGGTTTAATTCCTAGGTCCTTGATCCACTTTGAGTTGGAGTTTTGTGCCTGATGAGAGACAGGGGTCTAATTTCATTTTGTTGCATATGGATTTCCAGTTTTCCCAGCACCATTTGTTGAAGAGGCTATCTTTTCTCCAGTGCATGTTTCTTTTTTTTGGGGGGGGGTGCCCAGGTTTTAAAAGAGGAAAATGAGTAGAGCTTCCAACAATATTGGGAAAAGTTAGGGAGACTGGGAGACAGTGAGGACAGGCAGATGCCGGCTTCCCTGGACACTGACCACTGACGGATTCACTCATGGAAATCCCATGACTCCAGCACTAACTTGGGAAGGGAAGGAGATGAGTGCAGTGTGCCCAGAAGAAAGATAGTGAGCAATTGAGAAAGAATTCCCAGGAAGGGCCGTTGAAGGAACTGGGGATGCTCAGTCTGGATGGGAGCCGTCTCAGGAGGACGCATCCTTGCATCCTCTAACGTGGACAGCAGCTCTACCGAGGCAGGAGACGTTCTCCAGTGAGTGCACAGGGCATCGTGAGATCACAGGGGAAAGACCCTTAGGGGGAAAATTCACCTCCATTTCAGAAAAAGCATTCTAATGATCAGAGCAAAGAGAGGCCCAGGTGCTCTGGGAACTTTCCATTCTTGGTGGAAGTAGGTAATCGACAGCTGTATGTCTGTCCAAAGGTCGCCATCTAAGTTTCAACTCAATGGGCTGATCTCTTGTGGTGGATTCTAAATTCTGCTTGGCTCCCTGGATTCATTAGTCCTTGGTATTTTCTAGAGACCTCCATGTAGGACGGTGATCCTTTCCACCTCCCGTGATCTCGGGGTCATTTGACGGTTTCATGGCTTTGGCTGGTTCCTTCTGCGCTGGCTTCTTCCTCTGAAGACACCCAACCCTGCAGGAATCATGAAATGCTGTTGGGAAATCTCAGTTATCGGCTGAGGTTTTACTTATATCAGTAGACCTTTGTGTTCTCTGAGCACCTGGCAGTGTGCAGGCATTTAATGAAGTTCTGATGAGTGAATGGGTAAGTGACTGTAGGCATGAATGTGAATATCAGCTTAAGCGTTAATCACGAAAACAACATTCCAGGCTTCAGAGAGGGGAAAAAGAAGAAAAATAATCCAGAATTTTTTTGTGATTCTTCAAGGTAGATGTTAAGGTAGAAATTAATTAGCAAAGAATTGTTCATGATTCTTAAACAAATATTCATAGCATGATAAAAATAAAAAATTTCTTATACTTATTTTTAAATATATAAAATCTATAGCATAAATCATTAAATGATGACACTAAAAACTATTCCTTCAAAATAAAATTAAAAAAAGATATTTGCCACCACTTCCAGTAACATTTTACTGAAGTTTGAACATTACGCAATAAGACAATAAAAGAAATCAAAGGCTGAAGGACTATACATTTTAAAAAGCTGGCACTATTTCCAGATAATACACTTGTCTGCCCCTAGAAAATCCAAATGAGTCTTATTTTAATAAGATTCCTAGATTTTTAAAAAGTCAATATGCAAAATTAGATTGTCCATCCATACACTGGAAATTAAAAATGCATAATCCAAAATTATAATATTTAAAAACAATGCAAATGTAAAGTACTGAAAAATAAATATGACAGAAGATTAAAAGACATTCAGGTAAACATTTTTAAACTTTCTAAGTAACTTCTGGGGGTTGTGTAAATTGTTTTAAAAAAACACTAAGGGAACATAATATTTACTTAATAAGATTAAACATATGCTCAATGTGTAGCCTAGCAGTTCCATTCTCAGGAATATGGTATATTCCTGAGAATAGTGTGTACACCAAATTCTGGGACTGACGAGAGGCATATATATAACACACACATAACATTCAGATTGGCATTGGAATGTCAAAACTTAAAATCAATCTTCATCAACAACAAATGTTCACCAATATAAAATGCCCATCTATAAAAAAATGGACAAGTATATTGTGACATATGATAATAGTAGTAATAATAAAACAGGAGGTTAAAGGGAAACTTTGGGACATGGTGGCTTTGATGGTGGGGATGGTTTCAGAGCTATACACTTATCCTCAAATCATCAAGGTGTGTACATGAAATGTGTACAACTTTTTAATGTGTTAATCATATCTTAACAAAGTGGTTAAAATAGATATACCTTGGTCACATTTATTTCATGAAATACTCTATAGCCATGAAAATATATGAGACACAGTCACACATACTAGAATGGATTCATCTTAAAAGTAAACCATGAAATAAAAGAGACTAAAGAATATATACAATGTGCAATGAAAGCAAAGCTACAAAATTTGCTATTCGAAGAGACATATGTATGTGATAAAAACTATAATTAAAAGCATAAAATGCTTGTAATAAGCTTTGAGATCCTGAGAATTTTTGTGAGGAGAGAACACAGGGAAGGAACACCTAGGGAGCTGGGTTTGAAAACTAGACACGATTGATGGAAGCTCCTCTCAGCCGTCAGCCAGCTTGGATTTGTCCTCTGTGGCCACTTCTGTCACTGCAGCAGTAAACCCTGAGCCACACCCCTGACTGCCAAGTCCTCATCCTGGTGTCCAGATACCAGGTCTTTGGTTCAAGCATCCAGTGACCACATTTAGGTCACGTAGCTGCTAGGATTCAGGACAGGCAAATACCCCATGTATCTGACTTCTGGATTCCATAAATGTTGGAACAGAATTCAAGGAATAGACACTGCAGATGGGTGGGTAGATGGATACCGGCATGGATGATGGACAGGTGGGTGGGCAAAGGAATGGATAAAAAATTATATATATCTGTAATGATCATGAAGAATTCTGGCTTCTGTACCTTCAAACTTACTCCAAAGCTGTAGAAATGTAGCCTGGGGTTGTCATTAAAACAGACACAGAGACCATAGAGCAGAACCAAAAGCCTGGAAGCCAACCCACGTGTCCAGAGACAACTGATCTTTAACAAAGTTGCTGAGAGCCTCCATTGGAAGGAGGAATACCTGTGCAATAAACAGAGCTGGGGAAACTGGGTACCATCTACAGAATAAGCAAACTCGACCCCGTCTCTCATCAGTCCCAGAATTAGCTCAAGTGGATCAGAGATTGAAATGCAGTACCTGGAACTATGAACCCACTAGAAGACAACCCCAGGGAAATACGCCAGGACACGGAAATCGACCAGGACTCGTTGGACAAGGCCCCAAAAGTATAGAAAAGAAAAGAAAAACTGTTCAAATTGGATTTCATCAAACTAAAACTCTTCTTCACAGCATGGCAGACAACAACATGAAAGACAACCTACAGAGGAGGAAAATATTTGTAAACTATACACTGGACACGGGGCTCGTAGTTAGAGCATATAAGGAACTCAAACAACTCAGTAGTAAAATGTCCATAAATAATACAATTTTAACATGCTCCTGTTTTAGTTGGTCAAAACTTGTTAATAGATCTAAACAGACGTTCTTCCAAGGAAGAAAAACAATGACCAAAAAGCAAAAAGGAAAATGTCCAACCCCATTAATCATCAAGGAAACGCAAATCAGACGAAATGAGATATCATCTCAAGTAGCAAGAATGACTAGGATCAAAAAGACAAACAAAAAGCTCTGACAAGGATATGGGAGAAGAAGGAACCATGCACGGTCTGGGGAAAAGTATAGAGCTTCTTCAAAAAGAAAGACCTACTACATGATCCACCTATACCAGTCCTGGGAAAAAATCCTAAAGAAGTGGAGTCAGCATGTCCAAGAGCATATGCACTCACATATTCATTCCCACACGGCTAACGATAGTCATGGAAACAACTGAAGTTTCCATCAACTAATGAACAGATAAAGAAAATGTGGTGCATATACACAGTGGAATACTATGCAACCATAAAAAGGAAAAAAATCTTGTATCTGAAGTGAAATAAACCAGGTACACAGAGACAAATACCACATGTTTTCACTCATATATAGAATCTTTCTTAAAAAGATGAATCTCATGGAAGGTGAGAGTAGAATGGTGGTTATCAGAGTCTAGGAAGACGAGAAGGGAGGAAGAAATATGTAAAGGTTGGCTGAGGGGTGATAGGTAAGAAGTTCTGTCATTCTATTGTGTAGCGGGGTGACCACAGACTGCATATGTTCTTAAAGGCTAGAAGATAGAATTCTGAATGTTTTTATCATAAAGAAATGATAAATGTTTGAGGAGGTAGGTAAATGTATCCTGATTTGAACGTCATCATGTATACATGTATAAAACATTCTATGGTACCTTACAAATAGGTATAATTTTTATGCATCAGTTAAAAGTTAAAAAAAAATGTCTGGCTTCTGAACTCCTCTTGACTCCTGAATCTAAATCTCTGAAGTTTGTGGGGAGGGGAAGAAGAAGAGAAATCTTTCATTTATTTAACTTGTACCCGTGATGGTTTGAAACTGGGAATTAGCCAGGAAGGGTGGTACAGGTCAGTAATCCCAGGGACTTGGGAGGCTGAGGCAGGAGGATCACAAGTTCAAGGCTAGCCTCAGCAACTTAGTGAGGTCCTATACAACTTAGCAAGACTCTGGTCTCTAAACAAACAAAAAAAATTAAAAAGGGCTAGGGATGTGGCTCAGTGGTTAAATGCCCCCCTGGGTTCAATCCCTGGTATCAAAATAAAATTGGGAATTTCTGGTATAAATAATGAAGATCCCCAAATCAGAAAGTGTCATTCTTTCTGTGACCCTCAGTGAAAAATTGTTTACCTTTGCTATTTGAATGTTTGGGAAACATCCCCAAAGATTCCAAATTTTCTTCTAAATGGACATTTTGTTTGTTTGGTTGGTTGTTGTTTTACTGTTGTGGGTTAATTTGTCTCTGTCTTTTTCTTTTTTCTTTCTAAATTGTCTTATTGTGGTTCTTTTTTTTTTATTGGTCGTTCATAACATTACATAGTTCTTAATACATCATATTACACGGTTTGATTCAAGTGGATTATGAACTCCCGCTTTTACCCCGTATACAAATTGCTGTATCCCATCAGTTACCCTTCCATTGATTGACATATTGCCTTTCTAGTGTCTGATGTATTCTGCTGTCTGTCCTATTCTCTACTATCCCCCCTCCCCTCCCCTCCCCTCCCCTCCCCTCCCCTCCCCTTTTCTCTCTCTACCCCTTCTACTGTAAATCATTTCTTCCATTTGTATTCTCTTGTCTTACCCCTCCTTTCCTCTTATATGACATTTTGTATAACCCTGAGGATCGCCTTCCATTTCCATGCAATTTCCCTTCTCACTCCCTTTCCCTCCCACCTCTCATCCCTGTTTACTGTAAATATTCTTCTCAAGCTCTTTGTCCCTACCCTGTCCTTGTTTACACCCCTTATATCAAAGGAGTCATTTGGTATCTTAACACATATGACTGGTACAAATTAATGGGACTCACTGGGATACTCTCACTCCTATATTATGCGTGGGTCACGTCCACCCACCCCTTCCTTCTCTCTCCTCTGCTTACCGCCCTCTCTCCAGTCCCCTGTGCTGTTCCTAAGAGTCTCTCTTCTATTTTCAGGTCATCTTTTGCTTCTTTTTTTAGTTTTAGTTTCCACATAGGAAAAAAAGAATCATGTCTCTGCTTGTCTCTCTGCTTTCCCACGGTGTATCCTCCAGTGCCACCCATTTGTCTGCAAGTGACAGGATTCCGTTCTTCTTTATGGCTGAAGAATATTCCATTCTGTGCACCTGCCATATTCTCCTTATCCCTGCACCTGGTGCAGGCACCTAGGCTGATTCCACACCTCAGCTCTTGTGGACAGTGCTCTAAGAAACACGGGTGCAGGGGTGTCTTCTGTATGCTGACTTCATTTCCTCTGGATATATATCCAAGAGTGGGGCAGTTGGATCATGGGTGGTTCCATTTTTAAAACACCCTTGTTTTGTACCTGATCTTAGAGGAAATGCTTTCAGTTTTTCCTCATTCAGCATGAGGTCGACTGGGGGTCTGCCATATCGAGCCTTTATCATGTTGAGGTATGATCCTTCTATACCTAATTTATTCAGGGTTTCCATCATGAAGGAATGTTGGATCTCACCAAATGCTTTCTCTGGATTCATAGAGATGATGACGTGATTTTTATCCTGGATTCTACGTTATGGGCAGATTTTCTTAAAGTTACCTAGCAGCCATTTCAATTTAAAAATGAACAAGTTCAGGATCTGTATACTTAGAGGCCCCCCCAAAAAATATTACCTGAGGATTTAAACTCAACCTCAGTTGTTACTTAACTAGCAATGCTTTCTGCAAGTCTCCTCTGATTTAACCCTTCCAACCAACCCACAAAACCTCCACATGGTAGAGGATGAAACTACGGCATCGAGATGTTCAGTGAATGCCCGAGCTGGTGAACGGAGGAGTGGGGATCTGAATGTCGGTATCCTGGTCCAGAATCCCAGGTACTATTTAATACTGCCTCAGTCAGGATCGATTTGATCACACAAAACATAAATTTAAAAATTCACTTAACGGATCATAAATAAGTCAAGCAATACACACACATCAAAATAAACAAGATTTATAACCACTAAAGTGATCTTGTCTTTAATTCAGCCCTCATAAATCTACTTTGTCCCCGCTCTCAGGGGCTAAAAAAAAACACTTAACAAAAGTTTGCTACCAAGTTCCTGTGAACTCGCCAAGTCCACCTGTCCGATTGCTCCTTTTTCCTTTTTAAAAACAGCTTCATGGGGGAACGGTGGTTATGCCATACACTGCATGTTTGGTGTGTACGTCTGATGAGTTTGGAATACGCACACACCCACAAGACATCACCACCGAAAGACAACAGAGGTATCCATCACGTGCAAAAGTGTCCTGTGCCCCTGATTCGCTTTGTTTTTGTTTTCTTTGGTTGTGTTTGTGGCAAGAACATCTAGAATGAGATTTATTTTCTTAAAATTTTAAGTGCATCAATACAACTAGCTGTTCACTGCAGGCTCCGGCAGGTCCCTAAAACTCGTCCTTACATTTCTCAAACTTCAGACCAGTTGAACAGCATCTCCCCATCTTCACCTGTCACCAGCCCCCAGCAGCCAGGTTCTGGTCTCTGCTTCTCTGACTTTGCCTGTCTGTTCTAGGCAAAGTGGAACCACACAGGATTTGCTTTTCTGTGTCCGGCTTATCTCACACAGCACAGTGAAATAAGCCGGATTCTTCCAACATGTCTCAAGAGCAAAATCTCCTTCTTTTTTAAGGCTGAATAATACTCCATTTTATTGATGGAGTATCCGTGGAAAAAGTGTTGCGTTTCCTTCGTCCACTCCCCTGGTGGACACTCATGTTGTTTCCAGGTCTGGGCTGTCATGACCAGTGCTGCAGTGAGCAGGACAGGGCAGATGTCTCTTCAGTACCGTCATTTCTGTTCTTTGGGATATATCCCCAGGAGTGGTCTTCTGGATCCTCTGGAATTTTCTAATTTTCTGAGGAACCTGTATAACTATTCTCCAGACTGGCTGCACCACTCCACAGCCCACCACTGGTGTCGAACGATTTCAGTTCTTCCACACCCGGACCCCCTGATCTTTTTCTTATTTCTCAGCACAGCCTGCTTCCCTTCAGCACCAGTCCATCCTCAGTGAGCAAGTTCACTTTCTGAAGCTGCATCTCATCACCCATCTGCACAGCACCCCTCCCTTTTGAGGGAGCCTAAGGGGAACCTTTTCTACCCACCCCTCCCTACCTTGCATAATTTTCTATAATCCAACTATTAAGGGTACAACCTGGGTTGAACATAATTGATTCACTTAAAACAGGAATGTAAATAATTTAAATCAAATCCACTTCCCCACATACTCTACATGTTAGATAAGTGTGCACAACAACATGGTATAGGGTCGGAGCAGGGATAAGTAAGAAGGCAGGTGTGTTGATTGAGTGGTGTGGCTGACAGAAGTCACCCAGAAGTTCAGGGAGATCCTCCCACGCTTTCAACCTAAAGGTCAACTACAGAAAACCAGGGTGGCCTCTGCCCACAGTGTACCTCACACCAAGGCAGCAACCAAGACCAGTGATTGCAACAGAGCCATATGTTAAGGGAATATTCCCACAAACAGATGGAAAAAAAATGTGAGCTGGGTGCTGGGTGATTCCCCCGTAACTGGCTGAACTGACATACCCAGCATGGCCTATTAGGGAACAAATGTAACGTACATTGAGACCTCTATTGGCTCTAACCTCGCTGTGGTCCTCAGTATTTTGATAAATTATTTAGATAAGAATAGGGGCAGTAAATTGATGAAATCTGGGATATCATGAAACTGGGAATGATAGTACATCGTTGAATAATGGGATCTGAATCCTAGAAGCCTGCAGTGTGGGCCCTGTTGGCCAGGGTGGTCCGTGGAATGGAGAAAGGGAGGAGATAAGATCGACTTGCCCAGTGCTGTGCTTACCACACCTGTGGTGAGGGAATCTTGTTCAACCTAGCCCAGGGAAGGTAGTCTCTGCACTCGTGATAGTCACTTCCATACATTTAAAGGAGAGATATTCAATGGGACTTCAGTTTATCTCATGCCACTCCACAAGGCTGAGCTAAGACAAGGCACAGATCTTTGACTGGATAGTATAAGTCATCCAAAGGGAAATGAAAGGAATACTGAATGCCAGAAGCTGGGCTTAGCATTTCATGTCATCCTCCCAAATGTCAAATGAGATATGAAGCAGTATTCCACTTTACCTACTGTTTCATTTGTCTGTTGCTGAATAACATATTCCTACAAAACTTAGTAGCTTAAAACAACTTATTATTCGTATATCTCATCATTTTGTGGGCTGGCCATATGAACCAGGCAGAGGAGAAAACAGCTTGTTCTGATGTACAGCTAGAATGTCTCAAATGTCTGGAAGATTTTCAGACAACTCTCGTTTTCCCCATCCTCCACTCACACAAGTGGGCTTCCTCACAATATGGCGGCTTCAGGAGAAAACTTCTTAGGCAGTGATTCACAGCTCCAAGAGAGGGAGGTAGAAGCTGCCATTCCTCTTAGCTTAAGGCCTGGAACCAGCAGAGCATCACTTCCTCTGAACTCCTTTGCTTGAGGTGTTCACAGGACGGGCGCACATTCAGGCTGAATGAATGGGAAGATCTCACAGGACCATCTTCCATCCATTACCCAGGTGAGGAAGTTCAGGAAGGTAGGAAGTGTCAGGACTCAGACTTGATCAAAATCATCATTCCCTTCCATCTTTCATTATTCTCAGGGTAACATCTAAGATGACATTTAACTCTGTGTTTTTAGCCCCAGCTTTGCTTGTAAGATCTAGAACTCTATTTCCAAATGTGGATTGCACATCTCCATTCCACAGGGTGATCTCCCTCAGAGCCTGCAGGGCTGCCCGAGGATCTGGTCTGCCTGCCTCTCCAGCCCTCCTCAGCCACCTGCTCACCTGCCCCAGCCACACTTCCTCAGCTCCTCCTCCAAAGTCTCCGCACAGATCTCACCTTCTCAGACACCATCCTATCAATTACTGTGTGATATTTTGCCATATCTGTCTATTTGCTTATTAACTTTTGTCGACATCTCCCACTAGAACAGTGCTATTCAATAGAAACAAAATTGGAGCCATGTTAAGTAATTTTACATTTTATAGTAGCCACATTTGAAAAGGCCAAAAGAAACAGGTCAAATCAATTTCAAGAACTTATTTTATTTAGCCCAAAGTACCCCAAATACTATCATTTTAATATGCATCAATATTAAAAAAAATCATTCATGAAATGCTCTATATTTTTTATGTTATTATCAGTACATTATGGTTATACATGATACTGGAGTTCATTTTGGATGTAGTCATACAAGCACAGAATATAATTTGCTGCACTTCGGACCCCATTACTTTACAATTTTGCTCTCAGTTCTGAAACCAGTTGTGCCTTTTGCATTTAAGGCACTTCTCAGCCAGACATGGGCTGGCACCTACCATCTAGGACAGTGTGACTCTAAAGCACAAGTTCATGGGGGCATGGACGTTGTCTTCCTATTCACCTTTCTCTAAATGGTGCCCTGAACAAAGCCGAGCTCTTGAAAGACACCTGCTGATGGCGTGCACACACCCACACAATGAGGTAAGGCAGCCCTGGCTTTAGCTTCTCCCCCACCCGCACCTGCCCCATTCTGCACACCTCACATACAGCAGGAGCCTCCTACCTGTCAAGTGTCTACAGGTGTGGCAAGGAGCCACCCCTCTATGCCTGGGACTCTCTTCGCTCGTCACCAGTTCCTGCTGCAGCAGGACGAGGCTCCGAGGGAGCAGCGCTGGGTACTTCCCCTGCCCACTCTCCTGGGTCTGCAGGGTGAGGCTGCAGGAGGGTTAGAGGAGGCCTCTCCGGAGGCCCCATCCAGTGGGCACCTGCTCTTCCCTCCTCAGCAAGAGTGTCTGTGACTCTGGTCTCCCCCGCTTCCCCCCTCCCTGCTCCCCAACCTTAACCCTGAGGTCCAGGGTGGAGTCTCCTACAGCTCAGTCTTTGGTGTGACTTGGGTGGGGGGACGCTGATCCCTGACCTCATGCTTTGTGAATGAGGAATGAGGATCAACGTCCTGCCTGGCTTGAACCTGTGCCTGGCCGACTGTGAGGCTGGCTCTGGGGTCTGTCCTCTCTACGGCGGCCTGGTGCCAGCCGGCTTCCCTGGCCCCTGATCCTCTCCTCCCTGGATGTCACATTTTGGGGTAACACAAAGAAGTCTGTTGGCTTGAAGCATCTACCTGACTTTTTTTTTTTTTGACAACTTCATTAAGACATGATTCAATGACCACACTATTCACCCTTTGATGGGTACAACTAAATGGATGTTACTCTATTTACAGATAGGAGCAACCGTCTTCACTGTCAATTTGAGAACAGCTTCTCACCACCTCAAGCTGTCACTCTTCCAAGCCCCTCCCTCAGCCCCTAGCAAACCCCGATCCACTTCCCACTCCTGTGCATCTGCCTATCCCAGGTATTTTATGTGAATGAAATCACACGGTACGCGTTCTTTTGCGACTAGCTCATTTCACTCAGCACCCTGTCCTCGGGGTTCTGTGTTGTAGTGTGGGTCAGAACTTCGCTCATTTTCTGGGTAACAGTGCATGATGTGATGGTTGAAATCTAATGTCCCTTGAAGTCTTGGTCCCCAGTGCAGCAGTGTTCAGAAGTGGGCCTTTGAGTAGTGATTGAACCAAGAGGGCTCAACCCTCACAAATGGTTTAATCCACTGATGGAGTCAGACCTCAGTGAGCCAATAGGACTGTTGGGAGGTGCAGGAAATCGTCTGAGGGGAGCTAGTTAGAGGGTCCGTGGGGGCGTGCACTTGGGAACTGTGTCTTGTTTCAAGCTCCTTCCTCCTCCCTGCTTCCAGCCAGCACGAGAGGAGCATCTCTGCCTGGCCTCGTGCTCCCCACCATAACGCCAACCAAAGGGGCTAGGCCACCCTGGACGGAAGTTCCTGAAACCATGAGCCAAATCTCTGCTGAGACTTGCTGCCAGGAGGATCTTCAGCAAACACGGGAAGAAAGGTCCGTTCATTGTTCCAAAATGTCTGATGTTTTGGTCTTGGCACTGAAAAGCTCCACTCCTGGGACTTCCTCTACTCTACCAGCCTGGCTACGGAGAAGCAGGGGAGGGCTGGGAGCAGGTGAGGGCTTTGGAAGCAGAAGCCACACTTCCCAGTTGTGGGTGAGCCCAGCCAGACACAAAGCCAACCCGGGGTCAAGATCTAGGGACAGTGATAGTGTCTCTTTCACTCTGGTTTATACCAACGCAGCAAGGACATGGGGAGGTATGGCCCAGAACTGCCCTCAGCTTCTTGTGGAGACAGAGCCTGGGCTCAGCAGGGCAGCTGCTGAGCGACCTGCGGAGCACACCCCTGCTGCTCCTGTACTCTGGACTGCTCTCTGCTCTGCACGTCACACACCCTGTTCTCCATCCTTCCTACCTCGCCAGGTACCACTGTCATGACTTTGGACAACTTATTGCATCCCAGTCTTTTCACCTGTAGATGGGGATAATAAGAGTCCCAATTCAGAGGATTTTGGAAAAGTCATGCCTAAGTGCTTAAATTAGGCCAGAACAAGGAGAGCCCTCAACCTGTGTTGGTGATTGTTTCTCCCCAAAGCAAGTTCTTTCTTCTAGGGAGATGTATCTCTTAGGTGTGTGCGTCCCTGCTCACTTTGGATCATGATTTTCCAATAATCCAATTTCTAACTGATGGTGTTAGTTTCCTATTGCTGCTCTAACAAATTACACAGACTTGAACGTAGGTGGCTTAAAACAACACAGATTCCTTATCTTACAGTTGTAGAAGTCGTAAGTCCAAAACGGGTCTCCTTGGGCAAAGTCAAGGTGTTAGGAGAGCCATGTTCCCTTCTTGAGACTCTAGAAGACAGTCTAGTTTCTTGTCTTTTGTAGCTTCCAGAAGCTGCTTGTGTCTGTAACTCAAAGATTCCCTCTAGCAAGGGCTCTCTGAAGCCTCTTCTGGACTAGTCCTTAGCCTTGGTCTAGAAAGACTGGAACAAACACTAACATAGTTGCTAACAGCTCAAAGCCACATTTCTAAGATGACCCAGACCCACTTTCAGTGCCTGGTGTGCATAAGACCTCTATAAAACTCAAACAAAAGTTACTGCTTGTTCTAGCCAACACCTGAGGTCAGGGCCTGTGACTCCTCATCTCCGTGGGAGGGTAGAACCCTAACTGCAGTAACCACCAGCTCACAGACACAGCCGGCTCTTACACAAACCAACCCTCTGACCTTCTTCCCTTCCCTGGTTCTGCTGAGCTCCCCCATTTTCCTTCACTCTACCCTCCAGGGCCCAATCCCCTCCAACAAATCAAAGTTCAGTCCAGTTCACCATAGACTCTTTTTCCCTCTCGCAACAGCTGCTACTGATTTAAGTACCTCCGACTCCTTTGATTCACGTCCAGCTTTATCTTTTATCTTCCTCCACATTCTGAGGCTCAGTGACCACTCAGGTCTTTCTATATCTGATCAGTCTGACTCTCTGAGCCCGTGGTCACTTTTCTGACTCTTCTACCTGCCTCTTCCACTTCCTAGAATTCTAGGGGTCGGGTGGGGTGGTACACACCTATAATCCCAGCAGCTCGGGAGGCTGAGGCAGGAGAATCACGAGTTCAAAGCCAGACTCAGAAATTTAGCGAGGCCCTGAACAACTCAGCAAGACCCTGTCTCTAAATAAAATACAAGAAAGGTCTGGGAATGTGGCTCAATAGTTGAGGACCCCTGGGTTCAATCCCCAGAACCCCCCCCCCCCAAAAAAAAAGAATTATTGGGGACTTCACTGGGCCCCCTACATAATCCAGGACTATCTCTCCATCTCTGAGCCAGCTGATTAACAACCTAAATCCATATGCAACCTAATTCCCCCCTGCTGAGTATAAGCTATTCACAGATCCAGGGATTAGAATGTGCACCTCTTTGAGGACTGTCTTTCTTCCTATCATATTATCCTTTCTTCTTTTAATTTTATTGAGGTGTAGTTGACAGTGATAATTGTATTTGTTCAAAATATACAACCAGGTGATTTGATGAATGTATACATTGTGAAATGTTCATACTGCAGCCAATGCACATATCAGTCATACATTTTAGTTACCATATTGTACCGTGTTTTATGGTGTATGAAGAACCCTTAAAATGTTCCTTTTCAGCAAGTTTCAAGTCTACAATACGATATTATCAGAGAGCCACAGAACTGAAACTTTGTACTCCTTGCTCAAAATCTCCCTAGACCCTCTCCCAACAACCTCTGGTAACCAGCCTTCTACTCTCTTTTTCTGAGTGTGACACTTTAAAATTCTACAAATAAGTGAGGTCACGCCATGTTTGTCTTTCTGTGTCTGGCCTAATTCACTTCACATAGGTCCCTCGGTGTCTGCTGTTGCAACTGGCAGGATTTCCTTCTTTTGAAAGGCTATGCAATACTCCCTTGTCCATTCGACTGTCAATGGACACAGGTTGGTTTTATGTCTCAGCTACTATCAATAAGGCTGTCATGAACATGGGAGGACACATATACCTCCAAGGTACTGATCTCATTTCTTTTAGATACATACCCAGCCATGAGATTGCCAGATGAAGGAGTTGAATTTTTAATTTTTTTAAGGAATCTCCACCCTGCTTTCCATAATGGCTGCACCAATTTACATTCTTACATGTTTAAGGGTCCCTTTTCTCCACTGTTTTAGTCAGATTTTTCACTGCTGTGACTAAAAGACCTGACCAGAACAACTCTAGAGCAGATAAAGGTTACTTGAGAGCTCATGGTTCAGAGCCTCACAGCTCCAGGTGAGGCTGAACGTCATGGGGAAAGAGTGTGGCAGAGGAAGCAGCTCACGTGGTGATCGGGGGGAGAGAGGGTCTCCAGTCTCCAGATACAAAATGCATACCCCGAAGCCACGCCCTCAATGGACCCCTTTCTCCAGCCACACCCCACCTGCCTCAGCCACCACTCAGTTAATCCCATCAGGGGTTCACTAATTAGGCTAAGGTTAGGGCCCAATATTTCTCCCCCAAACTTCTTGCTTTGTCTCACATGGGAACTGTTTGGGGACACCCCATGTAAACCATAACATTCACATCCTTGTCTTTCTTATAATAGCCATGGTAACAGGTGTGAGGTGACGCACCTTGTTGGTTTGGATTCCTAGTTCCCTCAACCTTAGTAACTTTGGATACCTTTTCATATGCCTGTTGTCCATTTGTATGAATTCTTTGAAAAAAAAAACTTATTCAGGCCCTCTGTCTTTTTTTCCTTTTTAATCAGATTTTTTATTGTGTTGCATGAGTTCTTATATATTTTGGATATTAAGCTCTTACTATATATATATGGGTTTGCAGATATTTTCTCCAAAATATTGACGTTTTTTCTTTTCTGTTTTTTTCTTTTTTCTTTTCTTTTTTTGATTGTCTCCTTTGCTGCACAAGAAGTTCTTAGTTGGAAATCACCCCACTCTTGTTTCTTTTGGCTTTTTTTTTGCCTGTGATTTTTGAGGGCGTATCAAAAATATCATCCCCAAGACCAATGTCATGGAGATTTCCCTGTTTTGTTCTACAAGTTAGTTATATGGTTTCAGGTCTCATGCTTAAGTCTTTAGTCTATTTTTAGTTGATCTGTGTGTGTGGTGTAAGATAAGAGTCCACTTGCACTTTTTTTTCTGCCTGTGAATATCCAGTGTTTTTTTTTAATACCATTTATTTAAGAGAATGTCCTTCCTTTCCATGTGTGTTCTTAGCATCTTTGTTGAAGGTTAGTTGTTGTATGTGTATGAACTTATCTGGGGGCTCTGTACCCTGTTCTATTGCTCTGTGTGTCTGCTTTTACACCCATACCACCCTGTTTAGATTATATCTTTGTAAATTTTTAATATCAAAATCTTGAATATTAATAAATTTGAAATCAAGGAATGTGATGCTTAGAGCTCCGTTCTTCTTACTCAAGATTGCTCTCACTATTTGGATTCTTTTGTGGTTCTATCTGAATTTTAGGATTTATTATTTTCTATTTCTTCAAAGAATGATATTGCAAGTCTAACAGGGATTGAAACCTGTAGACCACTCAGAGTAGTCCAGACATTATAATGACATTAATTCTTCCAGTTAATGTGGATATCTTTCTATTTGTCTTATTTAGCATCAATGCTTTGTAATTTTCAGTATTGAAGGCCTTCCTCTCTTTGGTTAAATTTATTGCAAAGTAATTTATTCTTTCTTGTTGCAATTGTGCATGAAATTATTTTCTTAATGTCCTTTTCATAATAGTTCACTATGTACAGAAATGTAATTGATTTGCATATGTTTATTTTCTATCCTATAACTTCATTGAATTTATTAGCTCCAGTAGTATTTTTTTTACATTAATTCTAGGATTTTCTATGTATATGATCTTCAAAGAAAGAAAGTTTCACTTCTTTCTTTTTCCTTTGGATGTCTTTTATTTCTTTTTCTTGTCTAATTGCTCTATCCACAGCTTCAAGTACCACATTGAAGTAGTGGGAGTGGGCACCCTTGCCTGGAACCAGTTCCTAGAAGAACAGCTTTCAGTTTCTCTCCACTGAGTATGAGGTTAGCTGTGATCACTGTATTCTTTACCATTCAGCTCGAATTCTCCCTGTGCTACTGAGTCTTCCACAGAGGACCCAGTCTTCAGCCCCCTTCTCTGAATGTCAATAGAATGTGTCATCTGCTGCCTTCGTTTTACCTGTCCTTGACACCATCATGCATGGTCCCCTAAGTGAAGTGTGAAGTTTGTGAGAGGGTAGACCACATCCTACCCTCTCAGGGGTAGACAGCATGGAAGAGTGGAAAGGCAGGAAATTGGGAGCCCAGAGCTGTGGTTCTGCTCCAGCCACCAACTGGGTAACTGGATTAAATTAAAATTCAAAACATTTTAATGGATGGATAACTGGAAGCAAGTTCCCAAACATCTCTGACCCTCATTTCCTCTCTATAATATGGGGTAAATCCACAAACTCTAGCCCCATCCTTTGTAAAAATCAAAATAAAGCAACATACAATCAAAACTCAAACAGCTTAGTTATAAATGGGCTATTTTTCCAAGGAAGATATACAAGCGACCAATAGTCCATGAAAAGGTGTTCCACCTCACTTATCACTAGGGAAATGGAAACCAAACTACAATAGAATATCACTTCACACCCATTAGGATGGCTACAAAGTTAAAACAAAACAGAATATACATACACAGGGGAGGATATGGAAAAATCAAACACCTGCACATTACTAGTGGGAATGTAAAACGGTAAGATGGTGTAACTGCTGTGGGAAGAGGGAAGGTAATTTCTCACAAAAATCAAGCATAGAATTCCCATGTGGTCCAGCCATCCCACTTCTGGCTATACACTCAAAATAACTGAAAGCAGAGTCTCCAACAGATATTTGTACACCCATGTTCATCTTAGAATTAGTCACAATTACAAAAAGACAGAAAAATCCAGTGTCCATTGATAGATGATGGGGGAAATGTGATCTATAATTTATGCCATGTACATATATGAATACAGCACAGTGAATTTCACCTTATGTGTGTCTATAAAGCACCAATTAAAAATTAGAAATAGAAAGAAGACCATTGGGTTGGAGAAGTGGGGTCAGAAGGCAGAGGTAGGGAAAGAGAAAGGAGTAGGGACTGAAATAGAGCAAACTGTATCTCATGCACATACGATTACATCAAAAGGAACCCCACTATTCCACATTAGCAAAAGGCACTAATAAAAACACTTTAATACAGTCTTATGCACAAGGGAATGTTACTCAGCCTTTAAAGGGAAGGAAATCCTGACACATGCTACATTCTGGGTGAATTTTGAGGACATGATGCTAAATGAAGTAAGCCAGTCACCAAAAAAAAAAAAACAAAATAAAAAAGGTATAATTCCACTCACTTGAGGTACCTGGAATAGTCAAATGTATAGACATAGAAAGTAGCCTGGTGTTTGCCAGGGGACTAGAAGCAGGGGAAATGGGAACTTTGTGGTTAATGGGTGCAGAGTTTTAGCTAGGGAAGATGAAAAGTTGTAGAGATGGATGTCGGTAACAGTTGCACAATGTGTCCTTAATGTCCCTGAGCTAGGGTTAAAAATGGTCACGAGCACATGTTTTACGTCACATGTGTTTTACCACAACAAAAAATAACATTTGAACAAATATAAGGTTACAGAACATTATTCCTGATGTTCTGTCAAACACCCGCCCCTACTCCCATGCATATTCCAGATTCCAATAAATAACTACAAAATTAAAGAACCTCAGCAGAACACAATTCCCTCACCCCTCTTTCCCTGCCCGTGTGCATAGCTGGTCATCTTACCTGAATGTATCTTTTAAACCTTGCCAGTCAGAGCATCTTTAATGTGACAAAGCATTTCAATGGATGGAAAAAAGCAAGAGAGAGGAGAGATGTGTGTGTGCCTGGTGCATTCGTGGATTTGCATTTATACCCCAATGATGTTGTTATTTTAAAAGTCTGCTAAAACTGGTTCCACCTGCTGGTTTCTTTTGGTGACCCAAATCTGTGTCTGCATTCGCCATATGCTTTAGAGTCAGCATACATGAGCTGTGTTGGTCCCCGGCTGGCTTTCCGCAGTGAAAGATGCACAAACAGAATCCACAGCACGTAGGACTGGGAGCCCGAAATCCCACACCGTGCAGCCTGCAGCGCACGCAGGAGCGGAGGGAAGCAATAAGACCTAATAACCTCACCCCTTCTCCTAATTGCTTTCTTCTCCTCACAAAAGAACCACACCAGCAGCTCTGGTGGCCCTCGGGGAAATCTCTGCTTGTTATGAGGCCGGTGGGCAATCCTTTCATCACTGTGAAATGCTGGCAGTTTGTGTCAACAAATCCAATTTCAGTCAATCAATAGGCAACCAGCCTCCCAGCTCTGTCCTGGCCTCCCCTCCCTTCCACCTGCAGCCCATGCACAAGAGCCCTGAGAGGAAGAGCTGCTGGCTGGGAGAGGTCCAGGCAGCCCTGCTCAGACAGGATGAGGCACAGAGCAACCGACAAAGCTGGCCCCACCAGCAGAGGGTCACAGTCCACGAGAAGATGTCACCATGTGCATGTTCAAGGTCCACCTTTGTATAGATAGGACTGCATACAAGGTCTGGTTCTGCAGGCTATACGGTCTTGGCGAGTTCTTAGCATCTTTGAACTCTACCTTCCTATTTATAGCCTGGATGATAATAGTGCCAGTCTATGGGACTTTGGGGAAAAGTACAGGTGATAATATATGCCAAGCACTTTGCCCAGTCCCTGGCACACAATAATAAGAATGATGGTGATCTGCCAATTCTTACAAGCCAAATAGGGCCATAAATGGGAGTTACTGTGGATTTTACAATCATTAGCATCATTATCGTTACCATTGTCATGTTGGGGTTTGCCCAGAAAAAAAGCTCAGGACTCTGCTGGTGGAGTGGGAGCCAGTCCATGTGGTTCTCCCAGCCCAGGATGAGAACCTGCAGCCTGGAGTACGTGAAGGTTCATGAAGCAGAGCCGCTCCCTGGTTCAATGTTCACAAAAGAAAGATTCAAAGGGTGCCATCCTCATTAGAGGGTTAGTACGTGGCCCCTGGATGGAGGGCCGTTCCCAGGTAGCAGTACCTAAAGAGAAATGTCTGCATTTCCCTGGGAAACCAGAAAAGGCAAAGACCTTCCTAGAAAGGAGCTCTCTTGCTTGATAGATGGAGAGCAGCTCTCCTCTGGGTGCAGGAGACTCCTGCATGACAAGTAACAAAGAGTTAAGCACAACTCTGTTTCTTGTCTGGCTGTCACACCAGATAGGTGGGGGTGAGACACTGCTGCATTCCTCCGTGACTTCCTGAGATGAAGACAGAGGAAAAGCCCTTCAGAACAAGACCCAGAGGGACGGGGGGGGGGGGGGACAGAAACAAACTCATCAAGGTGTGCACCGCTTCACCTAGGGCCTTCTGACATGGGAGGAGTGTGACATTTTTAACTAACGGAGGAGGCCAACTTCTCTCCAGCAAGAAATGGTTAAAAGTACCCTGGAGTGCATTTTCTCGTTGGTGGTTACTACTGCTGCTGTTTTATTTAATTGGGAAGGGACAGAGAGTAATTAGAGGCGAAGTTTTCAGATGCAGAATGCCTTAATATTTATTGGCTTTCCACTCTGAGGCAGGCACTGTGGGAGGCCCTTCCACATTTATTATTTCACTTTATTCATCATAACAGCTCCACCTGGTAGGTATAGGTACTACTTTTGTGAAACGAGGACACTGAGGCTCAGATAGAACAGGAAGGCTCAAGGACCAGCCTTGAGATTGACAGAGACTTGTCCAGGGTCACAAGTCAAGAAATGAGATTGACATGGATCCTAAAGATCTAGACCATTCTTGAGCCCCTCTGCTATCTCTCTACCTGTGTGTTCAACACAGGAAACTGGGCCCCTTGTGATTGGGAATGCATTTTGTCTTATGGAATAAAGTTCCACACTGGGGTGCAGAGCAGGGCATGGGTTCCAGGCAAGTTTGTCCTTGGAGTGACAGCCAGACTTCTTCATATAGTTCAAAGGCAGATCCCTCTAAACATTCAAGCTAGTCTCAGATACTGGGGGAGAAATTCAAAGATTTAGAATAAAAAATAATAATAAAAGCAATACCCCAGGCCATTGGAATATGAGCGGAGTCTGTTATGAATTACAATTGGGCCTTCCTTGTGTGGCAGAGAATCCTCAACAGTGTCCACATCCTCTCTGAAATTTATTTTGTTATAATAACAATGATAAAAAGAAAGAAAGGGAATAAAAGAAATGGTAGCCAGACCGTTTGGGAAGTCTGGTACTGAGACATACCAGTACGGTGCAGAGATGCTCTCCTCCTAGGAATTAGATTGCTGGACAGATGTGGACATGGAAATCTGGGTTTCCAATCAGATGTGAGCCCCACATGAGTATATCATTCTGCTCCCTGAAATCCCTGTGGGGATGAACCACAGGCAGATAGATTCAACATGCACAAAAAAATCAAATGCTTTCGTTGATGCTACACCTGCACCCACCACCAGAAAAGAAGAACTCACCTGTATTCTCTACTTTGGTGGGAGGCATCAACATGCAATCAGTCCCTCAAAGTAGACATTTGGGATTTGTCCAAGACTGTCCCTCTTCAGTCCACATTACTGCTAAATTATTCTCTTAAAACCTTCAAATATTTGTTTTGTTTTCATGCATGAGTCCCTTCATTTGTCTCCCTGATTGTACTCACTCTCCTTTACTGATCACTGTTTCCAGAGAAATCTTTCTAAAATCCAAATTGGACCTTGACACTCCCCTACGACCTTCAATCACCAGCCAGTAAAAATGATTCCAAATCCCAAGCTCCTTAGCATAATATAGAGACCCCCATGATCCCCACAGATGACTGAATCGTGCCTGCCTGTGAAGTATGTGCTGCCTGGTCAACAAGCATCACCACGATGGTTACTTTTACATGTCAACTTGGTTAGATCACGTGCATTCGTTTTCCAAAGTTGCCAAACCAATTACCATAGGCTGGGTGGCATTAGCAACCAAAATCTATTTCCTCGAAATTCTGGAGGTGGGAAGCCTGAGATCGAGGTACGGCAGGCTTGGCTTCTCCTGAGGCCTCTCTCTCTGCTCTCTGTCCACAGGGCCCTCCATCTGTGGACACACACCCTTGGTGTCTCTGTGCGTGTCCTATCTCCTCTCCTTAAAGAACATCAGTCAGATTGTACTAGGGCCTCCACAAACATCCTCATTCTAACTCAACCACATCTTTAAGACCTCATCTCCAAATACAGTCACATCCAGAGACATCAGGGCTTAGGGCTTCCATGAACTATCAGTGGGGAAGGGGGAGGGATGACGAAACTCAGTCGGCAACAGCCGTAGTACCCAGTTTTGTTTTATTTTGCCAAAACACCAGACTAGATATTGTTAGGAAAGCATTTTTTGGATAAGATTAACATTAGAATCAGTAGATTTTGAGTAAAACAGATGACCCTCCATAACAGGAATGGGCCTCACCACTCAGTTGAAGGCCTTTTGAGACACCAGAGGAGGAGAGAATTCTACTTCCAGACTTGAGCTACAACACCATCACTTCCTTGAACACTGCCTTGAGCATGCAGATCCTGGACTTGCCAGCCTCACAATTACATAAGCTAATTCCTTAAAACAAGTCTCTCTCTGTCTACACACACACACACACACACACACACACACACACACACACACACTAGTTGTGAGGGAACTGGGGAGTACAGTCTTTATTCCAGAAACAAGGTGCCCAGAAAAAAAAAAAATCCAGTCGTTTTTATCTGAGGGCAGAAAGGGGGACTGCAGACGGCACTGCACCACAGTACAGTATTTGCTACAAGTACGGACGCAGACGCGGAGAAGTTTAGAAGTCAAGGGGAGATTAACGCGGGCTGGGGACCCCAGAGGGCTCCACAGAGCACCGAGGCCCCGACTGACTTTGAAAGCAGCCTAATCCCTTCCGCAGCCTCGCCCCAGGGTGAGCATGGATACCGCTGTGAGAACACCGAGGCTTCAGGGATCGCACCGCAACAGGCTGCGGACAGCAGCTGCAAAGCCAACGCTGGCCTGGCCCACGGGCGACCCGGGCCCAGGGCCAAGGGCATCCGCCCGCTGCACGTCCCCGAGCTCAACGAGGCCGGGAGGGGGCGGGGCTCCACCGGGCGAGGGGGCGGGGCGGCCGGCTCCGCTGCTGTCTCCTCAGGGCCAAGCAGCCAATGGGCGGCCTCGCTGATGCCGTAATGCTCCAGCTCGGCGTCTCATTGGCTAGCTCTCGCTCGAGGCTGCGATTGTTTATTGGGGGGTTGGTTTGTTTGTTTTGTTTGTTGTTTTGGTTTCTTTCTTTCTTTTTTAAAAATCTCAACTAGGCAGGAGCCAAATCCAGAGGAGAAGGAAGGAAGGAAGGCTGGGCTCGGGGGCGGGGAGGGCGGGGATGCGCCTCGCAAGTGCCGCGGTGGCGCGAGAAAGCTGAGGACCGCAGAGGTGACAGCTCCGGAGCCCGGGGCAGAGGCGCGGAGGCCAGCCCCTCCCGCCCAGGCACCTGCTGCAAACTTTGAGGTCACAAACGAAGAAGTTCCTGTCCTCCTATTTTTTGCTGCTTTACAATTCACATCTCAGTATTGTAGGGTCCTTCTGAACCTTTAACAAGCCAAAGAGTCCTGGGAAGTGACAAGAGGGATAGATAGATATATGCAGGAGCTAGCGTTTCCCAAATTAGGCTGACCTCGGAACCTTTTGTTCTCAGAGCATATCATGGGTCCAGCCTTCCACAGAACACGCTCTAGAAAAGGCCCCTGAACGGGATAGATCACCCTGGAGTCCCGGCTCGTCCCCAGCGCTCCAAAGGCCTCCTTACCCTGACTGGTCCCTTTCTCAAACACCCTCCTGGGGGTCCGCCCTTGCCGGGTTCTGTTTAGTTGAGTGGCACATCAAGCTGCCCCTTGTCACCCTCAACCCAGTTTCAGAGGAGAGGATCAAGGAGCCTAGCTGGTGCATGCCCTGGCCAAACCCATTTTCTGTCTTCATACTGCAGCTCCCTAGTCCTGCTTGATGACCACAAGTAGGGTTGCTGAGTTGCCTGGTGGAGCAGGGCTGGTGGTGCAGCAGGTATCCTTGCAGTGTGGCACCAGGCTGAAATGGTAAAAGCCTGGGGGACAAAATGGAGCCAAGACAAGGTAAAAAGGGATGAGAGTAAGAGAAAGAATGTGCAAGCAGTTTGGTGCAGTCCCAGATGCCCTGGGAATCAGGAGCTTTGCATTCTGGCCCCAGTTCCCCTTACTTGCCTAGGTGACCTTGGGCCAATAGTCTAGCTCTGGCCCAGTTTTCTTACCTATAAAACAAGGGGTAGCTGTGCTCTCTGAAGCTCCCTCCTCCTCAAGTGTCACAGCATATTCTTTTCTGCAGCTGCACCACCGTGAAGAGGAATGGGCAGATGGGTGCACATGGCACGGTCATGCTGATAGGCGGGGTGAGTATGCTGGCACCTGGGGATGACTCAAAAGTGACACAGCATGAAGCCTTTCCTTCCACCTCCAGCCTGCTGAGCCCCCTTCCCCCAGAACCCAGCTACTAATGTGAGACTCTCTCCAATGCCTCCTAATAGTCCTGCAGCTGCTTCTGCAGGCTCCGCCTTTCTCTTCTGGCTGCAGAGTTCACTGGAAAGGAGCTCCCTCCTCTCAGGAAGGTGAAGTCAGGCTCCAGAGTGAGCCCGGGAGACTACAGAGCTGCCACTGCCCCGGGAACAGGGGCCTTGCACAGGAAATCCTTTGGATTCATTCACCCCACAGAATCCACATGGAGGCACAGGGTGCTTTGCTTCTCATTCCATAGTGTGCCTTCTCTTGCAGCTGTTTTCCAAATGTGTTTAGCTAAGACTCCTTTCTTTAAATGCAATCTGGTGTGGAAGCAAAAGCAATACATTATTCAATATTTCTTGAAATAAACCTGTGTCAAAGTGCAATATTCAGATCTAGGTATTTTGGTGGTCCAGACAGACCTGACCTCTGCTTCATAGATCTTGGTTTAGTAGGCAAGGCTGACCACAAACAAATAAATATTTAATGAACTCTTGTGATCAGAGCGATGAAGGAGAAAAACACGAGGATGGTCTTTAGTTTGCATTGTCAGGAAGGATTTCCCAGGCAGAAGAGACTGCTTCTGCCCCTAAATGGGAACTGTCAGTGTGAAATCTGGGAACAGGGTCGAGTCAGAGCCCTGGACAGCTGATAACACCCGAGATGAACAGGCATCCTTCACAGGCAGATGGGACCAGGAGCATCCTAGGTGGTGGCATACACTGACATTCCCCATGGTGTTAAGTTGAAGCAACAGCTTCTGCCCAGGCCCCAAGAGACTTGCTGAAATCCACAACAGAGAAAAAGAGATTGACACACAATCGAAATCCACCAAACATTTGAAGAAGAGGCTCAGCCCTGAAAAACAGGCATCAACACACTCAAAAAGAACTTGTGACTTGAGAAATCTGAACTAATAGTCTAATCAGAACACAAATTTTAAATCCATATATTTAATATCTTGTAGGGGCAAGGAACCATATGCATATATCAAATGTTCAAAGATGGTTATGAATCAAAAGTAATTATGAGAGATCTTCGAGGATGAATTATGAAGAGGTAAGGTACATAGAATCCAGGAAGGAGATGACTGTGGCACTGGCTAGGGTAGAAACAGAGGAAAGGAAAGGGAGTAGAACATATTTGGAATGCAAAGTCTGCAGGACCGGCTAGCTTGCTAAGGTCAGGATGTGAGGCTCAGGGAGAGGGAGGATTCAGGGATAACTGGATAAAGAGGAGCTGGTCTTAGGTGGTGATGCCCTGACCCCAGCACAGAGCATTAAGGCCTCACCACCCCTCCGTGTGCAGCAAAATGAGGTGGTCCTGGCCATCAGACTGCACTTGGAGGCTTCTCCTCTCCTGCCCTGCCAGACAATTCCCCAGAAGGATCCAAAGCACCGGAGGCTCTAAAGCCAAGTCTAGCATTGACTGTGGCCACTGTGCATGTGTCACCCCTGAAGTCCTGGCTGTTGAGAGAATGTGATGATTGCAGGTTGGATGCTCTTGAAAGCAGACTCTGACCTGGGACTGTGAGCATGTGCACACACACATGCTTTTTGGTTAAAAAGTAAACACCTGTGTCAGGGGGAAAAGATTCAAAGAAGTTCAATTCAGCCCAGGACACTCTTGGTCAGCCCCTTGGGGTTGGGGCTGAGGAGGCCAGATGGCTCTTTAGAGCTGTTCCAGGTTGGGCTGGGGTGACCTCACCCTCTTGAGTATGCATTGAATCCGTCATTAGATTTGAGCCCCTGGGAAGGGGCCCTCTCTGAAGCTCACACAATCTTTGTGGGCTGGTAGCACTTTCCACTGCTGGGACAGTAAGTCCTTATTGACAGAGGAACTGGGTGGCCCTTTACAGGGTATACCACAGTGGCTAAGGCCACATAATCCCCCCCTACCTAGTGGCTTGTGGCTCAGTCTGGTACATATTCTGTTCTTCCTAGTATGGACCTACTCTGACATCATTACTGGACTTATCTCCAATCTTTGGGAGAAATTAGAAGTTCCCCAACCAGACAAGCCCGACCCAAACCAAAGAGATCACATATTGGAACAGTTAAGAAAGGAATGGCTTTTTACATGGTCAACGCGCAGCTAAGAGGACCTTACATGTGGCAGACTGTGTAATCCCAGCAAGAATCTTTGGAAATTCATATTCTGCAATCCAAATTCAATGAGTTCACAGTATAAATATCCTGTTGAGAAAAGCAAGTCTAACTCAGTGGATAGAGATGACCCTCTCTGCTGATTTAAATTCAGTCTTCAGATGACCTGGCTGGCCGTGGGCTGAGCTCAGTTTCTTGGAACTCTTTGAAGCCCAGTTGTGGGCTGATGAGTTGCTAGGGCACATCTGAGTCCCCCTACCACTCAGGGACTCCCTATCACACCAAAGCTTGCCTTTGTGATCTTTTAGTTTACACATGTAAGCGCTGAGGTGGGAGGCAGATGATGATACACCCAAAGACCCCTCTCAGCTATTTGGTTCAACAGGAACTGGAATCTGCAAAATTCTGATTCTTCAGTTTACATCCTGTCTTATGTTGGTACCCCAGAAGCTGACCCTGAGATAAGAAATTGATTTATTAGGCGATGTCCCCTGAAGGGAAGTAAGGAAGTGGGACTTAATGGAAACAGAAGCCAAACAGGGATGTGGAGTCAAGCAAGGCTCCAAGGGCAACTGGCTCAGCCCCTGGGGACGTCTAGAGACCCACAAACCTTTCACCTATTAGCTAAGGGCTGCTATGGCTTGACTATGTTCCTTTGTCCCCCAAGGGATTGCGCATTGAGGGTTTGGTTCTCAGTGTGGCGATGTTGGGAGGTGAGACCTTGGAGAGGTAGGAACTAGAAGATGAAAACAGGAAAGGAGCCCGAGGAGACTGAAGCATCTGCTCTAATTTCCACACTTTCTGAACCAGCATCGACAGTTGACAGAGATTGTGAAGAGTCAGAAGTCATCAGACTTCCCCCCTCTCCTTAGAAATGGACAGCTATCTATTCTCTCAGCACCTCAAACCAGCATGTAAGTTTCATTATCTCCTGGAAATGGCTTCCTGGGATTAAGGCAGCGAACGCCAATGAACCATGGGCGGCTCTCCATGCATCTGGAGAGTGACTGCCCTTTCAACATGCATATTAATAATGATAATGGTGACGAAAATGATGACAATAATGAGGCAGAGGCTAGCCTGAAGCTTGTTACGTATCTACCTGGGCACACGTCAAAGTCGTGTATTCTGGCCCCTGATATCTTGATGGGTCCTAGTTCTCACTAGCGAAGTGGTCCCAAGCCAAGTTAAGGCAGCCATGACTTTTCCTACAGAAACCTCAGAGACCCCATGTTGAAGACAACAGAACCACAAGGTGGAAGGATGGGATCCTGAGTCCTTTGGTCACAGGGGGAGAGTCACCTGATGATCAGAATCCTCTACACCGAACTGTTAGTGAGAAACAGCCTTTTTCTAAGCCACTGAGGTTTTAAAGTTGTTAACAGGTCACTTGCTCCAGTGCAATGAGTAATAACAACCACAGCAGCAACAGCTTGTTGCATATTCTCACTCTGTAAGAGGAGACGGATGCTCAAAATGGTTGCAAAGCTGGATAAGGGAGCAGATCTGGGTTGAACATCTGCTTTTTAATCCCTACGCTGTGCTTCTTGGTCATGTAAACCTGGTGTGAGTGCATTTGATGCTTTGACCCAGCAGAGAGGAGAATATGCAAATGATGGGTCTCTTGGGTGGGGCATCAAGTGGGAAGGGCACAGAAAGGAAAGGCCCCACACAGCAGAAGCCAAGCTGTGGCCGTCCATGATTTCTCTAAGGGCTCCCCCACCTGCTCATACATGTTCTGCTCCCCAGTATTCTCACTATAATCAAACAGATTCTTATTATATTTTGCTCATTTGTCTGATTTAATTCTTATTTCTTCTTCTTGCTAACAAGGAGAAGAAATGAGATGACCAAAGGGGCAATCTTCAAGTCCCCAAGTCCCACAAATCCAAGGAGAGAAAGTAAAGAATTCTTGTTTAGCCTGGATAGTTGCCTTCCAAGATCATCCACCCATTTTCTTGTAAATACAACTTCGATTTTATTCATCCTTGTCCAAGTTACCAAGCCCTTCAGGGAAGGCTAGGCTGATCTCCTACCCAGGGATGGAAATTCATGTTCTAAGCCAAAAGTGATGGAATGGTTTCCCCTGACAGATGATTGGTTTTAGGCTTGGGTGTGGAATGCAATTCAGGTTAATGAAACTAAAAGCAATCTGCAGATGGGGCTTCGGGAAATATTTTCCTTGTTGAAAACAATAACAACGACAAAAAAAAAATAAGATGAAGAACACTTGCTTTTCTGCCTTTGTCGTTGGGGGCCTGTGTCATTCCTAAAACCAGAGCAGTCACCTTGAGGCTATCGGGAGAGCAGCCCATGAGGATAAGCCAAAACATTTAGGATGGTCGAGTAGAAAGACCGAAGTAACCTGGATCTTTGAGACTCTGGGCAGGTAGTGAATTAATCAACTCTGGAATGAATCAGTCCAAGAACTTTCTGGATTTTTTATTATGTGAAACAATGAACCACCTAACTGTTCCAATCATGATGAATTAATGTTTCTATTACTTGCAGCCAAATGCAAACCCAACTGCTATTTTGTCACATGCTATTTGAAAAGAGCCGAGAAAAGCTTTCTAATCCCCCAAACCCTTCTATTGTGGCTCACAATTTTCTACATAGACTTTTAACTCACACCGTCGGACACACAGTCTTTCCCACTTTCTTACCCGAGCCTCCACTCATCTTAGCTCTTCCATCTGTTAGGGAGAGTCTCCACTGAACGACAGCAAAGTAGACCCTCAGTTTACCCCACCCCTGGTGGCCCAGCCGTCCATTCTTATGGTCTCCAGTAGGAGCAAGATGCTGAAATCCATGAGCCCCCACAGAGCTTTGTAAAGCCACGGCAAATGTTTCCTTGGGATTCCATGAGTGAGGAACAGAAGAGAAAAGCTTGTTTCTATTAACAGTAATTAGTTCACACAGGGTCACATTGTACATTGTTTTAATTAACTTTTATTGAGTCCATGTTCTCAATGAGAAACAAAAAATGTTGGTTAAGCCATGAGCCCCCTAGGTATAACAGCACGGGTTCTAACAGATAGAAAATTGGAAATCTTTCCCTTCTGCCCTGATGCATGATGCGGTTGTGTAATTCCAAACTTTTCTCAAGCATATCTCCTTTGCAGATGAGAGGAGGAAATAGACTTGAAGGCATTAACTGCTTCAGGAAGTTTCTCAAGACTCCCACCCCTGTCTGTGCCTTCCTCAGCCCCCCCCCCCATTATATTATCTTGAAATTAACTGCTTTACCATTTCTACCACAATATTGTAATTTCTTGAGTGAAAACCCACGTTATTTATCTCTTCTGGCATTTGACCTAGCCTATAGTAAATACTCAGTGTAGATTTATAGAATTAATGGAAGTCAAGGAACTTTTTTCCTGCGTTTCATTTTAAGTTCACTTAGGATAAATGCCTACATTGCCACCTTCCACGGTGTAAAATGAAAATAAGAGGGAAGTGCCCTTTTATAGTAGGACTGAAGGAAACCAGGGTCTGCCTCTGTGCTGTGTGGGAGGGTAGCTGGAGAAACACAGAGGGTGGCTGGACCAATCTGTGACATGTGGACTTAGGATGTGACCTTGAGCTTCATGCCTAGGACAGCTGATGAGCAGGTTTCAGAATCCTGAAACATGCCCAGTGGCACATCTGTATATATCTGGGTAGCTGCCAGAGATACTTTTGTTCCATGTTTTGGCTTTTCAGATGGTCTCCTAATTAAGCACAATCCTTTTTCTCTTGGCTGGGCAGACACTGTTGTGCAGATACTTGCCCGTCTTCCTCATAAGTAAGTCCCCCACCACTCATTGATCACTCCTTGACCAGCCCCTTGCAGATGAAGGTCCATCCCATCTGTCCTTGTTGAGCTCATCCACGGGCCCAAGTGCAGCACCGGAGCTTCCACCACTGCCCCATCTAGGACTTCCTCGAAGCCCATCAGCCACTTTATTCCCTGAGCTTGTTCCAGCCCCCCCTTGCTCATCCCCACTTGCTAGCCTGAATTGAGAGGAAGCCCTATTTGTGGGAAAGCTGGTGACTGAAATGCTCCATGCACAGTCCATGACACTGTGGAACTTTGTAAGTACTCAGTGGCCTCCTTCTAAGAAAGGAGGAGGGTTCCATCTCAGATTTCTCAATGTAGACTTAAGTGTTATCCGTGCCACAAAGGGTCTCCCATTTTCAAAGCAATTGTCCTTCCAGAACTCCTACATATCTACAAAACAGATGACCACACGGGAAAATGGACAAAATCTTTGAACAGGCATGTCCTTTAAAGGGTATCTAAATGTCGCAGTCTGGCTGGGCACAATTCAGGAGCCACTTGTCAAAAGAAACTAACTTTATTTTTAGAACTACAAACGCCAAACAAAACAGCTCCTCAGGAAAAAACCCTCAGAGCCCAACTGCCACCACCAGCTTCCACAAGCCTCTCTCCCACACAAGCCTCCTCACCTCCCACAATCCTCCTGCTCTTGAGGCCGATTGGCTGGGTCGTGTGGGCGGAGCCAAAGAAGTCCCCCAATGAGCAGTTCCGTAGTCTGAAGGGCAGGGAAACAGCCCAATGAACATCACCGCAGAGGAGCCACTCAGCTAGATGTTGCTGGGGCCACTGTGAGCCATCAGCCGGCAGCTGGAAGTTTGCTGGCAGCTGGAAGTTTGCTGGGGCCCCTTTGGCTGTGGCTCTCAACATCTAAACAGCTGGGAGACGTAGACACATGTGCTTAATTTCATCAGAAACCAAGCAAGTGCAAGTTCGACTGCAATCTAACACCAATACATTCTGAGCAGAGCGGTGAAAATGGAAAACACAGAAAATAATGTTGATGAGGACGTGGAGCAACTGGAACCCTCCAACACTGCTGGGAAGAGGCAGAATTGGTGCAAGCACCACATAAATCTGTGTGATGGCAACTATAAAACCCAATGTGCCCATAGCCTCTGCCTCAAGGATTTCACCCTTAGGTCTTTGCCACACCATCACCCCGACTCATGTACCAGGATATACAGAGCAGCAATGTTGTAGATTAAAACTGGTAATTGTACAAATACAAATCAATGGTGGGATGGATACAAGTAAATTATAATATATTCAGTTGATGATATACAGTCATAGATATGAATCTACAACTACTCATAACATGAAATTTATAAACACAATGTTAAGCAAATGAAGGTAGACACAGAGAAGAAACTATGAAAATTCCTTTAAACAAATAAACTCTGGCAAAATCAGTCTGTGTTCACAGAAGCCAGGAGAAGAGCTATCCTAAGGGAATAGCTACCTAGGGGTTTTAGAGTTTTGAAAATGCTCCTTTTTTAAAAATCTGGATGCCAGTTACACATGTATGTTCAGTTTGTGACATGTGTACTTTTCAGTATGAGTATTACATTTCTTTTTCAATATAAATTAGTCACTTTATTTTTATTTTTTATTAAGACATGTTAATTGTACATATTAATAGGATTCAATGTGATATTTCTGTGCATACGTACAGCACACACCCATCATATCCAACCACCCTTCTTCCACCCTCACCCCCCCTACTCCCAGCCCCCCGCACCACCACACCCCTCCCAGCTCCTCATTTCAGGTTGACTTTTCTTAGTTTCCACGTAGGAGAGTGCAGTACTTATCTGTCTGTGTCTAGCTTATTTCACTTAGCACAATGTTCTCCAGTTCCATCTGCTTGGCTGCAAATCACAGGATTCCATTCTTCTTTGCAGCTAGAAGATCTTCCCTTGTGTGTGTAGACCACATTTTCTTTATCCACCCATTTGGCACCTAGGCCCTCTCCATGTTTCAGCTATTATGAATAGTGCAGCAGTGAACAGGGGTTTGCAGGTATCTCCTTGATAGGCTGGTTGTGTTTTCTTTGGAATCAGTAGCTTTTCTATGTACCAATAACAAATTTCCTCAGAAAAATCATGAAAGCAATCCCATTCTCAATAGCTATAAAAAAGTAAATACAATAAAACACCTAAAAATAAACTTAACCTAAGGAAGTGTTCTCACCTCTACAACAAAAAGTACAATACACTGATGAAAGAATTTGAAGAAGACCTTAAAAGATGAAAAGGCCTCTTATGTTTATGGAGAGAGAATTAATATGGTTCAAATAACCACAGTACCAATGTGATCTACAGAGCCAGTGCAATACCCATCAAAAAAAAAAAAAAAAGACATTCTCCATAGAACTAGAGAAAATTTTCAAAATTCAAGTGTATATTTCAATAAAAAGTTTTTTAAGAGTATGATTTAATTTTCAAAACTTCTTGTGTGGGCTGGGGATATAGCTTAGTTGGTAGAGTGCCTGCCTCACATGCACAAGGCCCTGGGTTCAATCCCCAGCACCACACACACACACACACACACACAAAAAAATTCTTATGCCACATGGAACTTTCTAGAAATGTTTTTTCTGTCTCTAGTGAAGTACATCACCTATGTTCAAGTGGATAGAGTATTTTCACTCACCGTTTCTTCACTAGTTTACAAATTCTGCAAGGAGAGACTTGAGTTGGGATTCAAGGAGCAACTTCTACGTGCATGTCATTAGACCCTTCATTTTTGAGTATTATTTCTAATTGTCCCATGTCTGTGCCATCAAATCAATGCCTGGAAGACAGGACCCATTTCACCTTCTCCTACCTCTGACCCCACTCCTTCCTCAGTACACCCATGACTAGAGTGTTCTTCCGAGTGCTAAGCTGGGAAGCATTTCTTCCTTTTCTCAGCGAGTCCTGGCAAAAGTTCCAAGAGGAGATTCCAGTCCTTTATAAAGAGAGCGTGAGTCATGTGCCAGGGAATCATCTCCCTTCACCCCCACGTGGGTGCCCACTCTGCAGAGGAGCAGAGGCATCACCCCAAAGTCCACAGCCTGGGAAGAGAGAAGCTGGCCCGGGATCCAGCCCTCCCCACCAGCAGGCCACACTGCCCCGGGTTCTCTAGAGAAGCCCCATCAGTGACTTTTATTTTCCTGGGTGGCCGCCTCCCTTCTGCAGGTGATTGTCTGGATTGCTCCTGCACTTGGCCAGCCACCCCTGGGAGCTCTGGGGTCCCCTCCTCCACCCCAGTGCTGGGGACAATCAATGAGGACTCATTCTAGTGGTGCCGCCTCTCCCCAGACCCCATCACAGATCTGGGGCCCAAGACCTCCTCCCCCGACTTTGCACCTGACTGCATGCTCCCTGTGAGCAGAGACAGGGGGCCTTAGAGACTGGTTGGGAACCTTAGAGACTGGTTGGCTTTTCTGTTCAGGTAAAGCCCCGGAAGCTGGCCTGCTCAGTGCCTGGGACATCTGCTTGGGGTGCACTGACCTTGCAGACACTGTCAGAGTTTCCCTGGTTAAAGATGGTGGCCAGCTTCCAGAATCCCCTCAGGCAGCCTTGACTGTGGGCTTCCCATCACAGCCCAGCTGCCCCCACATCGATGGCAGCAGCTTAGCACTGCAGATGCGCAGCTGCTCCGCATTATTCTGGGGAAGCAACAGTGGTTCCAGGGGATGGGATCACAGCTGCTGGACCCCAGCCCAGCCAGGTCTGCTCATCCCCAGAGCCAGGGGTACAAAACTCCACCTGTCTTCAGTGTCCTGTGTTGTCCGAGAGATCAGGGAACATGACCTCACAGGAAGTCTGTAAACTGGCACATCATGAGTGACAGTGTGAGCCTATGAGTCACTGTGCCTGGGGTCCCCAAGTCCCAATCTTTGGCTAACTTTTAGTGATGGCTGTCTACACTGCATGCTCCTGTGGCCCTGCCCCTGACCTGCATGGTCCCAGCAAGAGCCAGTTTCAGTTTGGCCAGGGCCTTCCAGGTCATCCAGCACTCATTTACCATTGAGGACATGAGCCCTGAGACGTGGAATAGGTATGAACACACACACACACACACACACACACACACACACACACACACACACTCCAGGGCTGCAACTTTAGAACCAAGGGATTCTAAGCCATGGAGGGTTTCCAGTTACAGTTTCCGAAGCAGACTCTAGGTATTGCTTTCAGTGGGCGTGGGGGCTAGAGGGATCTGTGGAAGGGCCCACCAAGGACAGTCACCTCTTTAAGATAGCATGACCTGGTGCCCAGGTTGCTTGCAGAAAAGTAGAGCAGAAAAATCAGCTTCCATGTGGGTCCCAGTACGGTGGAGGTGAGGGGCCGCTTCACAGCAGGGTCCTGAAGATCTCCACCCTCAGCTGTGGGGTGCCAAGGCCCTTCCTGGGAGCAGCAGGAACCGCTGGCCTCCCCAGCACCTCTGCCGGCAGCAGTGATGCTCTGATCATTGGCTCAGCGTGTCGTTGGAGCCTGAGAAACCCCAGTGTCTGTCCTGATCCACAGGTGGAAGAAAGAGGCGGTAAATGTGTGTGTCTGCCCTGTGGGGACCAGAGCGCAGCAGCTGTGTCACGTCTAGTCAGTGCTCAAAGCAGCCCTAGCAGGGCCACCTGCAGGCTTGGGTGCCATAGCCGCTGGCCCCCTGCAGACCGTCTCTCCTCCCCAGCCCAGGCAGGCCACACTCTCCTTGCCCTCAGCTTCACCTCGGCTGCTTTTCTGAGTTTCTCAGGACGGATCCCGGGCTCCTCTTTACCACGGTGCCCGGCTGGGCCTGGTGCAAAGAGCAAGGGCCGGGTGGGGGTGTTTAGGGAGCTGTGGAGGGAACAAGGAGACCCAAAGGGATCCCAGGGGAACGTCTAAGGCTGAAGATGCTCAGGTATGTCTCCTCCACTTGTCCTTCAGTGTCCTCGTCACCTTCCTGCATCTCCCAGCAGGGCTGGGGCCCTCTCCTGCCAGGGGACTCCTTGTCGGTATCCAGTACCCAAAGGCAGGACCCTGCCATAGGCCTCAGCTTCCCCCCCACCCCGTGCCCATCCCGGGTGTGTCCCCTCTCAGGGACATGTGAGGTAACTGGCTGGATGTTGGACCAACATGTCCACGTGACCACAGCAGGTGGTGGTCTCCACAGGGGGCCCACTCCCCGATCAGGATCAGAGGCCTCCCCCAGTGTCCCCACCCTGACCAGGCTCCCAGCCTGCGGGACTGTCTCCGAAGCTCTAGATGTTTTTAAACAAGAAGGATAGTGTCCCCCACCCACAAGGACAGCGTGTGGCTTTTACAAGGAAATGCTCTTACTGTTTGTGATGAAGAGTCCCAGGCCACCAATTCAGAGGACCCAGAGCTGGGTCCCTGCTGTGCCCCACACTCATGGCCACCTCCTTCTCCTCAGCTTTCTCCTTTGCATTATGGGGACAGTCATGATGCCAGTGTCACAGCTTACCTGGAGGTCTGAGTGACCACACACGGGAAGCACTTGGTGGAGGCCCGACACCTAGGACGTGCTCATAAATAGAGCTGTTATTCCCACGTTACCGTTTGGATAGGAGGCGACCCCAAACAGCTCCTGTGTGAGACAATGCCAGAAAGTTGAGCGGTGAAGCGTTTGGGTTCTGAGAGCCTCAGCCAGAGCAGTGCCTCCGTCCTCTGACAGGGTCAGCTGGGTGCTGAGTAGGCAGGCAGGGGTGGCTGCAGGAGGGGGCCTGGGCCAGCCCTGGGGGTACGTACTTTGTCTGGGCGAGAGGCCTGCCTTCTCTCTCTCCTCCTGGTGCCCTGTCCTGAGCTGCTCCTCTGCTTGCCACACTCTGGCTATGATGTCCTGCCTCCCCTCCAGCCCTGAGCCATGGAGTGGCCCCTCTGTGGACTGAGACCTCCACAATCCTGAGCCCCAAGTGAGCTTTTCCTTCTCCAAAATCGTTCTGGACAGGTTCTTCGCTCACAGCAGTGAGAAATCTGACTAGAACGCATCACTGTAAGAGCTGCCGATGTTCCAGGGGACCCAGGTGGCAGGGAAACAGGAACTGAGAACATGGGTACGAACCACCGGGGGGCCACTTCAGCCTGAGCCTCCTGAGCTGGCCTCGGGGGGTGGAGATCAGATAGGCCTGGGCGGGAGCATCTCAGGCCCCATTCTGCGTGGGTCTGCGCTCTGTCCCTCAGCAATCTCGGCTGGGATCCAGGGGGTGCAGAGGAGGATGGCCCTGCATGTCACCTGAGAGCCACTTCACCCCGAGGCATCCTGAAGGGCCTCAAGCCACTGTCCTCCTCCCTTTCTGCCACTGTGCTTGCTGATCTCAGGGTAGCTTTGGATTCTTTTACTCTCTCTCTCTCTCTCTCTCTCTCTCTCTCTCTCTCTCTCTCTCTCTGTCTCTCATGAGGATGTACTGCTGGACGGATGCATTAGTTTCAATAGTCAATGGCCTGGGAAATATCCCGTTTTCCCATTCAACATCACAGAGGCGAGACCCCGGGGGTTCTCCTCCCTCCTCTCTCCCTCCTGGCTCCCTCCCTCCTTCTGGTCTCTCTGCCTGCCTCTCCCCACCGCTCCCTGTAACATGGACAGGATTTTTTGCTTGCTACCCTAACAAGATTCTGTTCAGCCTCTGGACAACCAACAGACTCGGAAGAAATCAGACTGGGACAGATGGGGTGTCATCCTGGGAGCCCAGGGCAGGTGGCTGATGGCTCTGGCAGCTTTATGGACATGTCATTCTCCATGCTGGGGACTCCTGCAGGCAGGAGGGGCAGGCTGTCCTGCAAAGCCCCTTAATGACGGGACACAGGCAATGTCAAAAGAAATAAGAAAGAATGAAACCTGTCGCTGGTGACCACCGGGGTGGACCTGCAAGTGGGTTAAGTAAAGCAGGCAGGACAGAAAGAGGACGTGGTCCCACTTGGTGGTGGAACAGGAAAAAGTGGATCTCATAGAAGTTGAGAGTAGGAGGGTGGTGATCAGGGACTGGGGCGGGCAGGGACAGGGACGGGGACATGTCCACTGGTAGGTGCTGTGTTAGGTAGCAGAGATGAGTCTGTGGGTGCTATTGCACAGTAGGGTGACTCCAGGGAATGACACCATCCATTTCAAAAAGGCTACAGAAAGGATTTCGAATGTTTTCCCCACAGAGAGATGGTGCTTAGCAGACAGAGGTGTTCACCCTGCTTTGAGCCTTACAGTGTGTGCATGCATGGAAACATTAACCAATAACTATGGACAGTTTTTATGTATCAAATTAGAAACAAGACCCATATGTCCCCAGGTCCTCCCCAGCCCTGCACACACACCCCAACAAAGCTGCAGCCCCAGGGTCAGAGCCGAGCAGATATGCAAAGGTCACCTTGGAAAATGGATTGTGTGTCTTGCATTGAAAATCATGGAAGAATTCCTGGCTGCTGAGGCCCCTACGGCCAGAGAAGGGGGGTCTCGGGCCTCCCCTGCCCCTCAGTGACTCTGTTTGCTACACCCCGACCCCCACCCATCCAGAGTCTCCAGTCCCACACTCTGCCCCTGTGTTCTGCTACTGCGGGGCCTGAGGCTGCCACCTGATCTCCCTTCAGCCAATATGCCCGACACCCTCCTCCCGGGCTGTTTACACAGAGCTGATTCCAATTATGATTATTAAAAATAAGAGCTGATGGCTCCGGAGCCCTTTGGTGACAGCACAAGCAGCCTCGGTTTCATCAACTCTGGGCCACCCCTGGAGATGCAGGGACCTGTTGGTCACCAGGAGCAGTTATTTTACAGAGGAGGAACAGAGATTCCGAGAGGTTTAGTAACATCCCCTAAGGTCACACAGCTGAGCCCCGAGTTGGATCCAGATTCTCTTGACTCTGGGGCCTGGATGTTTGTGAGACTCAAAAACCTCTCTAAAGAGGGAACTCCCAGCCAAGAGACCCACCTCCATATCTATATCATTCCACAGCTGCCGGCTCCTGTAGTCGATTCTAAGCTCAATCTTCATTGGTAAGAGACTAAGGTCACTTTTAATTTTTCCAGGTGTCACTGACGAGTCTCAGAACAAACCTGCACACTGATCTCATTCTTAACCTTACAGATGAGAAGTTGAGGCCCAGAGAGGGTAAATTAAATGACAAAGCCACACGCTTCTAAGGTAGCTGTTCTTGCCACTAGACGACCTGATTTTGATCAGATTGTTCTCTTCCTCCCGGTTCTTTTGAGGGCTTCTGAGTTTCCCACTCGGGTTGAGACTCAGCCAAACTCTTGGGTCCACTTTATACAGGTGTGAACTCAGAGAAGTGTGAACTCAGAGAAGTGTGAGCTCAGAGAAATGTGAGCTCGTGATTCCTTTGCTCACACACAGCCCAGGTAGCCCAAGCTGCTGATGTGGGAGGAAGGCCTGGTGCCCAGCTGAGCCCCATAATGCCATGCGTGAGTGGGACCCTGCCCGGGCTGGGCCACAGGTGCTCTGTGGCTCTTGGCCAGCCAGTCCGGCACCCAAAGCCCAGCATGGCCAGAAAGACACCTCCCTACTCCAGGAACAGCGCTGCACCCCCAAGGGCCCACCCAGCTGCTCAGGGCTGCTCGGGGGCCCTGGTCACCTCTTTCCTTCAGAGCAGAAAATCAAAGCACAGCTGAGGAACCCCAAGAAGCCAGCCTTTCCCCCTCAGGCTCCCAGGGTTCACTCCTGACGAGGCTTTTGGAGAATTTTTATAGCAAAACGGAGTTTGGCAAGAAGTTGAGGTTCCCTGTCCTCTGGTTGCTCCTGCCCCCGCCACCATGAGGCCAGCCTCACTAGCAGTGGTGGCCAAGAGGAGCAGCTGATCCCTGCAATCCAAGGAATCCCAGAGAACCACACCCATAGGAGAACCCAGTTTTATCCACCTCATGGTCTCCTGTTACGCCACGCTTGTGTGGTGGAGGTGGGTAACACGGCAGCAGCCTCCTGAATCCATCCCAGGGCCAGGCAGAGTGGGCCCAGGTAGTTAATACAGGAGAGCGAGCATAGGGTGGGCTCCATGGCTATGCCCTGTGTGACCTTGGAAAAGTTGCCCAGCCTCTCTGAGCATCCATTTCTTCCCCTGTACAAAGGAGGCCATAGTGTCACCTTCCCAGGACTAGTGTGACAATTCAGAGAGAACCCCAGGATCCTGGAAGTTTCTGCATCATATGAAGGGGGTTCAGCTGTTCTCTGTGACTTTTTTTTTGGTACCCAGGATGAATCCAGGGGCTCTTAGCCACGGAGCCACACCCCCAGCCCTTTTTTATTCTTTATTTTGATCCAGGGTCTCACTAAGGTGCTTAGAACTTCACTAAGTTGTGGAGGCAGACTTTGAACTCACAATCCTCTTGCCTCAGCCTCCAAGCCACTGGGATTCAGGCATGTGCCACGGCTCCTGGCGCCAGCTGACTTCTATTGAGCACCAACTGTAGACGCAGCTCTGGGCTGAGCATTTCATGTTGCTGTTCCATTTTCGTTTCCCTGAAACTCATTTAACGAGATGCAAGGACTATCACTACCCCATCCTACCAAAGGCAGAGTCAATGGCCCGAGGGACTGCTGCGGGGTGTGCCCTGGGAGAGCCACGGTCCCCTCCCACCCTTTAAAAGAGTGGCTCTGTGCTTATTCTCTGATTTGCTGCTGCCGTCTTGAAGTCTAGGACAGCAGCGTCTTTCAAACTGAAGAAACTGAGGAAACCGGAGAGAAAGTAACACATAGCTGATGAATGGCAGAGAGCGGAAGAAAGCCAGCATTTATGAGCACCTACTGTATGCAAACGCGGGTTTTATTTCGAGATCGTGTGGTTGCTGGGCAGTTTCGGGGGATAGTAGAATCTCGGTGACTTCCCACATCCACCCTGCACAGACGGGGACCTGATCCTCGGAGCATGAAGCTGTTGATGGGGACGGAGGGTCCCTCCTGAGGAGGACGTGGAGGGGACTCTGTGTCCATCCCACCCATGGGGCCTCAGGTTCAGTCAGGGGAGGCTCCTGAGGCTCTGGCCGCCCTGCAGGAAGAGCCGTCCCCTCAGAACTAGTAGACTCCATTAGGTTCAAAGTGTGTGCCCCTCCCACCCCGTCCACTCCCCCTCCCCCTCCCTGTGCCCCCAGAAACGCCCCTGGCTGCCTGGAGCCCTGGGGAGAGCCAACAGTGGACAGCACATCCATCTCCCTCCAGTGCAGAGGGGCCCCCAGGTCCAGTAAAAGCACATTTTCCAGACAGACACAGGGCTGTGGAGAAGAACAGAGTTGAATGGTACCTTGAAGAATCCCAGGAACAAATCCTAGGCCCCTGAGGAGCCCTGGGGAGGACCCTGGCCATGATCTCCACCAGGAGACTCTAGTCTTTTTGCTCACTTCCAATATCAATAAAATAAATTTGAGCATGTACTCCAAAATGTGAGTATGTAGTGATCTATAAATTCTACAGATGTGCTGCGGAGCTTGTCAAAGTATCCACAAAGCAGACACAAAAGTTGGTATTTTAAGGAGATAAAAGGAAACCCTGTCTTGGTCCATTTTCTGTTGCTACAATAAAATACCAGAGACCAGGAAATTTAGAAGGAATAGAAGTTCCTTTGGCTCATGGTTCCGGAGGCTTGGCAGCCCAAGAACATGGCGCCAGCATTAGTTCAGTGAGGGCCCACTTGCTGCACCACGACGTGGCGGAGGGCATCACCTGGTGAGACAGAGCCAGCGAGCTAGTTCAGGTCCCTCTTCCTCTCCTTACAAAGCCACCAATGTCCCTGTGGAAGCTCCACCCCCATGGCTTCATCTAACCCCAAATGCCTTCCTAAAGCCCCGACTCCAAATCCCTTTAGGGTGTGAATTTGGAGCTGAACCCTACCTAGACCTTCTGATGCTCTTTTCTGCACACGCAGCAGGTCACAGCCTACCTCCTTGGGACATTTGACCACGGATAGGACGTCCCCTGGGGCCTGGCACTGTATTCGGGTCTGGCTGTACCCGGACACTGGCTTTCCCCACCAGAGGTCATCAAGCAGGGGTGGGCCCAGGATCTGGGTGCAGTACAAGAGGATTCCGATCTCAGCTCTGCCCCGAGGAGCGATGTGGCCTGGGAAGTGACATCCTCTCCTAGAGCCTCCGCTCCCTCATCATAGAGTGAGGGAGCTCGTCCCCCTGGGAGGGCTGACGAGGTGACAGCCACAAAGGCCTCACACCGTGCGAGACAGGACAAAGGAGTCCAGTCCGTGGTCCTGCCCGTCAACAGGTCTTCTGTCCCCACCCAGGCCAGGCTGGTCCGTGAGTGGCCTGGCGTCAGAGGGTCATCCTGCAGCAGGACAGAAGAGGCTGGACACCTGGGGAACTTTCAGGAAGCAGGTCTATTGACTTGAGGGGTCAGAGGTGGCTTTTGCCTAAGAGTTCTTCCTCTGAACCACGAGACAGAAACTCTCTGAACTGAACACACCGTGGCGGGAGGGGCTGGGGGTTCATAGGAGGAGCGCGTTTCCTTCCGTCCTCTAGACAGTCAGGGGTTTCACGAGTGTTTTCCTGCAAACCTGGCATTTATGAACAAGGAGGAAGCCAGACCACAAGGCCTTCTGCAGGTTCTCGCTGAGAGCTGACGCCCTGCGCAAATTGCTCTCTGGTAAGAAGAGGAGCTCACAGCCACACCTATGGTGGGGGTTTCTGCTTCATGATGGTCAAGGTCTTCTGGGTGGGGGTCTCTGGCCTGCTTCAATCCCTGAGCATGGAGCCTAAATGGGGAGCTTGGATGAAGAGGGAGAAAGAAATGTCCCCAAGGCCCCTGGCTTGGGGCACACCCTGTCCCCGAGTTGGGGGGGCTCACCTAGAAGCCGCGCTCTGCTCTGGCCTTCCAGGTGCGACTCCACACACACACACACACACACACACGCACACGCACACGCACACGCACACGCACACGCACACGCACACGGGATCTGATTTAATCCCTCCCTGGCGTCCTCCCAGTTCTGCTCACAAATGCTGCTTGTAAGTCACCTTGGCACTTGGAAAGCTCAGCAGGGCCCAAGGAGTCCTCTGAGCAGTGGAAACCCACTTCCAGCTGGAATAGCCACATAGAGATGTCCACTGTCCGCCTGGCCTGTGCCATTTAGCAGGACACCTCATGAGGCCACCAAGGACATCCCCCTCCACACACACACACACACACAAGCCACAAGCTGCAGCCCTGAGAGCGAAGGCACAGGGTTTCCCTCCCCTGTGTGAGCCGCAGACGACTTGGCCAGGAGTTATCAGCCAGGCAGAGGGAGCCATGGTGACTTCTCTTACCACACCCAGAGTGGCTCCAAGTCGCTCCCCGGCCTGGGACAGAATGTCTCTGGAGTAGCAGTCCACACGGCCAGGCAATCATGGACATCTGAGCTGGACAAACTGCTTCCAAGGGCCAGCCAATAAAACCCGGTCTCAGGCCAGGAGGGAAGTGATGTAAGGGTGGAGCCGGGAGAATCTTCTCTGGGAGGTGCAGGGACTCCCCTGGAGGCCAAGCCCCTGTGTATTCCAACACCCGTACCCCACGGGGCTCAGAGTCGAGCCTTCTGTGCAAGGTACCTGCAGCTTCAGCAGGACTGAGAGCCGGGCTGGGTCCCAGGGCCCTTCCCTGGTGCAAGCTGGGATTGCAAAGGCCCTGGGGCCGGGAGCTGGCCGGCCTTCCAGTCACTCCCTTGAGCCCTCCTGCACTGCCCTGCCTGCCTTTTACCCCCCATCCCCAGAAGTGGAGACCCTCGCAGCTGTCACCCAGGCCCTTACCGAGCCCCTCAGCTCAAAGTTGCATGATCTGTAACTTTCCCCAGGCCTCCACACAGCCGCAGCCGCTGTGAGGACAGGGTGGACGCATTTGCAAGGGACAGGCACCAGACCTCCAGTGGAAAACAAATGCGATGCACCACGGTAAATGGGAGCAGCTAAAAAAAAAAATAAAAAAGCACAGAATCCATCGGGGACCCCGTTGCCATAGGAACCTGCGTTACAGCTTGCTTCCGATAATTAATGGAGGGTTCGCTGTTACAGGATTCTTGAACCTTCCCTTTCCCCCGCTGCACTGCAGCAGGCGCCTCTCGCTCCCCATTCATAAATATTTCATGACACCGGCGGCTGCGTCTCATCCCCTCGGACAAAGCTGGGCCTGACCACCCCCTGCCAGATGCATGTGGTCCTGTCCCATGGCCGTCCCCCTCCTCCCTCTTTCCTCTGGTCTTCATTGATCTGGTCTGAAGTTCTTACCGTCCCAAACTCGGAAGGGTGGCTTTCATGGTGGCTTTGTTCCCAGGTCCCAGTGTCTCTTTCCTGTCCCTGTCTGGTTTTCCTAAAGGTCCAGTGGCCTTCTCCCGAGGTGTCGGCCATGCTCAGGTCCTGCTGCCCCCTGCTGCATCCCCTTTGATGGAGCCTGAGGGGACACTGGTTCTGCCAGGTGCTGGTGGAGCCTTGCTCCCTTCTCCTTAGATGCAGATGCTGCAAAGATGTCTGCGGGGGGGAGGGGGATGAGGGGCAGTGGAGGAAGGGGGAGGGGAGGGGGTCAGGGAGTGGGGAACACCTAATGCCATCTTCAGAGCAGCTGGCACAGCGCCCCCCGGAGCAGACACCCCTATCAGGTCAGACGCCCCAGCTCCTCTGTGCAAAACAGGAGCTCAGCCTGCAGAACCGCCAAGCTCCTCAGAGGTGCCTGAGTGGCCAGGTTGTCAAATGGGGAGGCCGTGTGGCAGGGCAGGGGGTGCTGTCGGGGACAGTCCCTCGGCCTTTATCTGTGGTGCGTGTATTTTCTGGAAGGTGTTGTCTGGGTCTGTTTGGCTGGCTGTAATGCACTGGACAGTTTACAGTGAACAGGATTCACTGCTGACGGTTCTGGATGCTGGGAAGTTCAACGTCAAGAGGCTGGCACCTGGTCGGGTCCCCTTCCCAATTATGACTGGCTTCTCCTTATTCTCTGCTCCTTTTTTTCTTTTCTCTAATTAGTCAGACACGAGAATGGAATGCATCTTGACACCGCGTTACATCAATGGAGTATGACTGCTCATTCCTCTGGTTGTACATGATGGAGAGTTGCACAGGTCGTGTAGTCATATAGGCACATAGGGCAATAATGTCTGATTCATTCTACTGTCCTTCCTATCCCCCATACCCCCTCCCCTCCCTTTGCTCCCCTCTGTCTAATTCAAAATACCTCTATTCTTCCCTAGCTCCTGCCTTAGTGTGAATTAGCGTCTGCATATCAGAGAAAATATTGGGCCTTTGGTTCTTGGGGATTGTCTTATTTTGCTTAGCATAATATTCTCCAGCTCCATCCATTTACCAGCAAACACCATAGTTTTATTTCTCTTTATGGCTGAGTAATATTCCACTGTGTATAAATACCGCATTTTCTTTACCCACTCATCTGTTGAAGGGCGCCGAGTTTGATTCCCCAGTTTGGCTATTGTGAATTGAGTTGCTATGGTAGCATACAGAGGGTGGCTGCGTCACTGTAGTCTGCTGGTTGAAAGTCCTCTGTGTATAAACCGAGGAGTGGGATCAGGGGGTCAAATGTGGTTCCATTCCAAGTTTCCCGAGGAGTCTGCATACTGCTTTCCAGAGGCTGCACCAACCTGCCTTCTTGCTGGTTGATCCCTTGGTGGGAGAGCAGGAGGGCAGGAGAGGGTGAGGCAGAGAGCCAAGGGGGCTGGACTCATCCTCCTAAGGAACCCACTCCTGCAGTGACAGGTCATTCCTCTGGTAATGGCACTGATCCATTCATGAGGACAGAGACCTCATGGCCCGCTCACCCCCATCAGACCCCACAATGTGGCCACGTGGTGAACCTGGTTTCCAACATATGGATTTTAGGGAAGAACACAAGCAAACTGTGGCAAGCCTTCTATGGCCTAACCTAAGTGTGTGAACTACTGTCCTGGAGCCCCCAGACCTCCCCACCTCAGACACCATGCAATCTCCCCCTGCCCCAGGGAGAGTGGCGGAGCCTCCATCTCTGTTAGCTGTAAGGACCTGGCCAAGGTCGAGGGCGCACAGCAAAGGAGGGGGTTCACCACTTCTGCTTCCGGGACTGAGCCAGTCGGTGGTCTTCGCACCAAGAATGTTGCCCTGGGAGAAGGTGGGGGAGGCTGCAAATGGCCAAAACCTCCACGGTAGCCTGGGTGGGCCCAGGGAGGCTAGGATTCAGTAAAAGAAGACCTCCTGGCGCCCAGTGTTCACCAAAGGGAGGCAAAGGGGGCACCGTTAACTTCACAGGAGAGACTTTCTACGAAAATGAGATGGACTTTTGGTCAAGTGAAGACCACTAATAGAAATGGATCACAAAACACAGCCAATGGTGGTCCTTTGACCATTTCCCTGTGGCTCTGGAGTCCAAATGTCTTCTCTGGGTAGAGGGGCTGCCCAGAAACCTATAGAAACTCAGGGATCTGGTGTCAGCCCCAAGTGGGTGATTCGTTTGCAGCGCCAGGTGGCCCTCAGGACCACCTCAGGGACCCCCCGGGGGGCATTCAACACGGATGCTTCAGTCCCACGAAGTCTGCATTAAATGGCAGTTAATGGGTGGGGGTGGGCATCGGTATTTTTAAAATGCTCCCTAGATGGTGAGGACGGGCTGCCAGGCTGGAGAACCACGCACTAATCAAAACAAAACCTGCATCAAGTTCCAATGTCACACTCATTATTTATCCAAAGGAGTTGAAAATGGTCCTTGTAACAAGCGACCCACGGTGTTTTTTTTTTGTGGTAGCTTTGTTCATACTTGACAAAACATGGAAACAACCAAGAGTCTTTTACCAGGTGCATTGATCAATACACTGTGGTCCGTCCAGACAGACGAACACTACTCAGCACCGAGAAGAAGTGACTATCAGGCTGTGTGTGTTACTAAGGAAAAGAAACCGACTCCAAAAGGCTGGATACTATGTAACTCCAACTATTTGACACTCCATAAAAGGTAAAAGTATGGGGACAAGAAAAAAAACAGTGATCACCGAGGGGTAGAGGGGAGGTAGTGCACAATTGTTTTAGGGTTCTGAAAGTACTCTGACAACATAAGTTTATAGACACCATCAGAGTATATATCATTACACATCTGTCCAGTAGCATGGGCCACATCTGGAGTAAACCCTGACGTGCACTGTGGACTTTGGATGATACTGTGCCCGTGTAGGCTCCTCAGTTGTAACCAACGTGTCACTCCTGTGGGGGATGTTGGTGGTGGGGGAAGCCATGCATGTGTGAGAATGGGGTCTACTGGGACAAACAGCCACATCTTCAGCATCTTCTCATGCAGGGTCACCTGCCTCCCCAAGGTATGATGGTGAAAGTCAGAGTAAATAGATTTGGCCCGTGGTCACCGGGGCTGCTGTGATGGTTTAGAGACGAGGTGCCCCCCAAAAGTTCATGTGAGGCAATGCCAGAAAGTTCAGAGGTGAAATGATTGGGTCCTGAGAACCTTAACCTGATCAGCGCATTAGTACCCTGATAGGGGTTAACTAGGTGGTGACGAAGGCAGGAAGGATGTAGCTGAAGGAGGTGGGTCCCTAGGAGTGTGTCCCTGGTGAACAGAGCTCTCTCTGCTTCTTGTTGTCACATCCTGAGCTGCTTTCCTCGGCCATGACCTTCCACCATGATGGTCTGCCTCACCTTGGGTCCAGAGCCATGAAGTCATCCAGCTATGGATGGATGAGGTCTCATCCATCACCGAGACTCTGAAACTGTGCAGAAATAAAACTTTCTTCCTTTACATTTTTCTTGTCAGGTCTTTTTAACTCCACAAACGTTCACTGAGCCACACTCCCTGGTCTACATATTCCAGTATGACTCCACGGGGGGCAAGTCCAATGCACAGTCAAGGCTGAGAACAGGAAGCTTGTCATCAACGAGGACTGAGGTCCCTCCAGTGACAAACGGGGTGAGGCTGGTGCTAAGTAAGCTCTGGAGTTCATTGGTGTCTTCAGCACCTTGGGGGAGGCTGGGGCTCACGAAAAGGTGAGAGCCCAAAAGGCATCGTTGCTGCCCTCCTGCTGCTGCCCCACGTGAAGCATGAGCCACAAGGAGTATTTCCACTCCTCCCGGATGGTACCAGTGCCTCCTGCCCACCAACTGCCTGGAGCCCTTGACCAAGGTCATCGTCGCTGACCACAGTCCATAACATCCCACCATGACCCCCTGCCGGGTCCCTCTGGGAATCTGGCGTGAGGACTGCAGGGCTGCCCAGGACGTCCTACCTTGGCACAGCTAGAGCTGTGGCGAGTCACTGCTGAGCTGAGTGGACACCTAGGGCCTGGCCTTTCACAGCCCCATCCCCAAGCGGCCAAATATGGCGGCAAGGACAAGCAAGCATTGGAGGGCCCCCAAAAGGCTTCCGGGGCTACACTGAGGACCAGGCTTGTCTCCTGCCAACTGAACCCCACCTTCCATCCTGGGGTTGACATCACCCCCAATGGCCACTTTGCCAAGATTCCTTCCTGGTAGGACAACAGATTTAGGCAGTGGATCACTAGAGTCTACCCAGCCTCTGGATAACCAGCCCCAGGAAAACAGGAGAAGGGAAGAGTCAGCTCCCCGTGGGCAGGAGTCCTTGTCACCATTCACTGTATGGAACTGTCAGTGAGTCAACCTGCAGAGGGACGCACCTGCTGAAGACTGGTCACAGGGACGGGTGAAGATGGAGGCCCATCCCAGGTTGACTCGGTGGCACCTCCGACTTCCCTAGGAGGCGCATGACAACAAGGCCCTTTATAAATAGGCTCCTCCGGCTCAGGCAGTTGACAGTTTCAAGAAATCCGCTAAAAGAAACAGCCAGTGTGGCGACGCTGGCAAAGTTCTAGGCTTTCTTTTTTCTTCTTCTTCTTTATTTTTTTTTCTTCCTTCCCAGTTTTAACGGTTAAAACTCCTCTCCGACATTGCAAACGCAAGAAACCAACAGCCTCTTACCAGATCCCAGATCTGTCAGCCGATGTCTACCAGCCGCCTGGAGCCAACAGCCTCTTAGCACATGTGTGACTTGAGCTGAACAGGGACCGGGACAACCGGAGCTGGCAGTTCTTTTCTGGCACCTTCGCTCCCAAACATTTGCTCATTTAGGGCCCGGGAGGCAGCAAAGCCTCGCTGCCTTCCATCTCCCACCCATGGGCTTCCCGACACAGTCCACGAGCCTCCCCGACGGGGTGTATGCAGTCTCCCCCTTCCGCCAACCCCGGCCACCTGTCTGCAACCGCAGGGCCGTGCTAGACCCCCTCATCTTCTTCTCCCTGATCATGCACACCCAGGTCTCCCGGGGGTGGACAGAGCTGGGGGGACAGGGAGAAGCCACAAGTACCCAGATGGGTGGGACTGAGCCAGGGGAGGGAGAAGCCCAGCCGTCCATGGGCAGGGACATCATAGCTGCCAGCTTGAGTGGAGAACTTTCAGGTCTTGGACACATTGGAGAGAGAGCCAGGCCTTGGGTACAGCTCTTGGTTAGGTCAGCCCCAGGAGCTCCTGACCCTGGACAAATCCCATTGTGCATCTCTCCAAGAGTTTCTGTGTCCACACTATTTGGCAGAAAGAGACATAAACCTGCCAGAATGTGAGTCTCCCTAGAGCAGGTTTGGGCTGATCATCTGTGTGTTCCTGGGTTGTTACCAATATCGATAAGTGTCCTTCTTTATGGGGCGTTTACCATCTGCTGAGCCCTTTGTCCACATCATCTGGTGGGGATGTAGGTCTATCTTAATCAAGTGAGAGGAAAGAGCTGGAAAGTTCAAGAAATTTCTTGAAGTAGCCAAAGTGGTGAAGGCCCCATGCATTTCCTCTTGATCCTGCTATTAAAGTGATAGATAAATACTGAAAGGGAGACTGGACAAACCAACAAAGGAACGAATGGATGAATCGCTGTTTTCCCGTCTATTAGTTGATCTCCGACAGAAGACAGGAAGAGAACATGATTGAAAGCAGGAATCTGGATCCATCAAGATAAGGAGCCCAAGACCTCTGCTCAGGTGAGATGTTGGGCCTCAGGAGGAGAGATACGAGCTCACGGGTCCCAAGAAGCAGGGTCACCTCCAACCTCTCCTGTGGCCTCTGTGGCCCCACCCTGCACTATTAGGGTTTTGAGCCAGAGCAGAAGCACTTTAAATGCTATGGCATCCCACTGGAGTCAAGAAAGTGACTTCAGCTCATTTTCTGCTTCTATAACAAAACACCAGAGGCAGGGTAATTTATAAACACGTCTGTCCGACTCAGTTCTGGAGGCTGGGGATTGCAAGAGCATGGTGCCGGCATTCGGTGGGGGAGGGTTATGCTGTGTCACAATGTGATGGAAAAACAAGTCAGAACATAAGAAAATCGGGCTGGACTGGTCCTTTCATCAGGGCCCACTCCTATGAAGACTTGCCTGTCCCACTAGGTGGCGTGAAGGCATTTGTGAGGGCAGAGCCCTTGGCCTCAGCACCCCTTAGGGTCCTGCTTCTTAAGGGGAGTTGGGGTAGCAGGGTATGGGCTACCGGGGATTGAACTCAGGGGCACTTGACCACTGAGCCTCATCCCCAGCCCTATTTTCAATTTTATTTAGAGACAGGGACTCACTGAGTTGCTTAGCGCCTCACCATTGCTGAGTCTGGCTTTGAACATCGATCCTCCTGCCTCAGCCTCCCCAGCCGCTGGGATTACAGGTGTGAGCCACCACGCCCAGCAAGGTCCAGCCCCTTAACACTGCTATGATGGAATCATACCTCAACACGTGTTTTGAGGGGACGTACAAACTATAGCAGAAGGGATCTTTGTCAGCCAGAAAAAAAATCAGGGGTGGGGGGCAGGCATTAAGATGCATTTGGCCACCCAGTGGGACAAGCAAAAGAGATGACTTTTCTGGCTCTAGCAGCGTCTTGGCCCAACACAATCACTCCTTGAGGCCGTGCAGGGAGAGGGGGAGAGGCAAAGGCCGCTGTGGTTGGTGGCCAGCCCCTGGGGCAGGACCCCCTGATTCTGCTTCTCCTACTACTGCCACAGCGGATCCGAAGGCCGGTCACCAACCACTGGGCTCCACCTCAGGAAGGTCCTCCACCTTGGGAAGGTCCTCCACCATTCCACCCTGATTCACTGGGGACCAAACACCCAGGCCAGGCCTCGTTTTCTCAAGAAAACCCTCAGGGAGCTGACGGGGGACATCTTCAGGTGACAGAGCCACCGCTCAGCCATGTTGGGGAGAAACTTACCCAATTAGTCTTGATAGGTCAAAAATAAATCCAGATGTGAGTTCCCTTGTTACATCCTCTTTTGCTAATCAGATGTTTATTTGGGAGTGTTGTGAAATAGTTAAGATGTATATAGAATAAATGAGAATAACTCAATGAACAGCCGTGCATCCACCATGCAATTGAAGAAAAAAAAATGTCACCATTACACTTGAAGCTCTCTGCACCATCCCGGACTGCGGAGCGGACTTCCCGGCACGCACGTGGGCACAACAAGAAGCTAGCTCCGGTCATCGTCATGTACATAGGCTTCTGTCTCCACATAGAAGGAAATACTGTTTTTTGTGTTTTAAACTTGCTGTAAATGAATCTCGATCCGTGTACTCTTCTGCATCACACCTGTGTTCACGTATGTAACTCTGGGTCACGCGTGGTCTCTGCTGCCTCGTAGTTCCGTAGGGGACTGTATCACCACTGTGTCCACCATTCTACTCGTGAGCATTTAAACGTTGGTGGGTTTTTCTTTTTATTCAATCAGTGTTGTTGTGGACCGCTCAGGACCTGTCTTCTCTCACACTTGGATGTGGTGCACTCCCTGGGTGGATTTTCTTCTGTCAAAGCATCTTTGCTTGCCTCCGATAAGCTCAACCGGGTCATGATATATTTTTATTCTTATAAATTATTGGATTTGGTTGAAACTTTAATCCAGAGACCCGCAGTCACAGTGGCAGGTAGAGACTGTTTTTCCAGGCTCATAACAATCCTTGAAGGGCTTCGTGTAATGTAGCAGCAGCAGCATCGCAGCCCAAACCTGCTGTTCCAGGCCCCCACCCAAGCCTCTGGGGTGCTCCCCTCCTCTTCAGAGACACCCTGACCCCAGTCCCAGGTTCCCGCCTAAGTCCGTTCACTATGGGACAGAGTAAGAGGGAGCCTCTGCACAAGAGGACAGCCCCTCACCTCCCCTCTCTTGCCCAGATAGACGGTCACTGTTGGTCACTGCCTCCCCTCCTGTCCCTCACCTGACTCTTGGTCAGCTACCATGAAACCCAACTCCACCCAGTGTGCCCCTTCAGCTCTCCACCCCTCCAGCTGCTGGAGAAAATGCACCCACGCAGCCAGGAGCTGCTCTGCAGGCAGAGACCATTGGTGTAGGGCAATTTGATTTGGAAAGACACAGGTCCTGAGAGATGAGCACCCGGATGAGAAGCACCTTTGCTTTAGGAGGACACACAGATTGGCAAGGGGACAGTTCGGCAGAGTGCTATTTTAAGATATTAATGAGAAGGAGGTAGGAAAAGACAGAGAGACCGAGCAGCTGTGTGTCAAGTGCCATAAGCAGGATCTACCACCTCAGTACCCAAGAAACTCATCTCTGACTTCCTCATTTTGCAGGAAGCCCGAAACATTGGAAAAGGAGAATTTATCCAGCACATTGAAGGAACAAGAAAGAGAACACTGCACAGGGGCTACGAATTGGGTGAGTGTCCCCCAAGCCGCATGTGCTACAGGGTTGGTCCCCAGCCCCCGGTGCTATTGGGAGGCTTTAGTGGGAGGGGGTTAGGTCATTGGGGGTGTGTCCTTGAAGGGGGACTGGACCTTTTACTCCCTGGCCACCAAGCGGGGAATCTTCTGCCACAGGCTCCTACCATGTTGTGCTCCCTTTCCCCAGACCCCAAAGCAGCAAGCCAGCGGGCCGTGGACAGAAACCTCCAGAACTCTGGGCCCAATGAAACTTTCTCTCTTTAAATGATTATGTGCATATTTGTTGTGGAAACCAGAAGCTTGCTAATACAACAGGCTTAAATGTAAGGCGCCTGCCCTTTCTGCTATTCTCCAAACCCAGGCAAGCCTCTCTAACAGGTAGACTTCAGAAAGCCACATGAAGCTCAGGTGAAGGATGATAGGTCCACAGGCAGAACCCAGGACTTCCTAGTCCGGGTGTGGCATGGGTGTGGCAGCAGCCAGACACCCTCCAGGGGACTCTCAGCCACATCTGGGTGTGCTTATGACCAAAGAACAGCTGGACAGCCCTCTGGCCAAGAGTACCCCACAATTAACCACAAAACTCTAGCTCAACTCAGGAGAAAGGGAGAATCCCCAAGAACACCCACCACCGTGTTTTTAATCTGCCTAAAATGGAAGTTTGGAGTTAGAAAATACCTTCTAGAAAAGGTACAGAGGTATATGTTTGTGCACACCCGGTTTTTGGGCTACGAGTCACACTTGCACATATCATTAATTTGTAAATTCTGTTGTTCAGTCTCATTGCCCCAAAGCCACAGAGAAGGCTCTATTTGTTTTTGGCTGCAAACTTCAGACAACATACTTAGTAGAAAGGAGAAGCATCCAGAATTCTGATCTTGCAAAGTCATACCCAGAAGACAGAAGCGACCCTCCTAGGACTCAGCTCCCAAGCACTGTGAGGCTGGCTTTCAAGGCTAAGAAGGGTGGTGGTGGGGGGTGCGGAAATCCAAGAAGAAGAAGGTGGTGGAGGCATCTGAGCTTTTGGTGCACAGCTAGGAGCAGTGGGTCCCTAGGTCCACAGAGTCCCACTGGGAGTGACAGAGTCACACCAGGGATTGCATGTGAGTAAGACCCCTTCGCCCCTACTTTCTACATGATCACAATGATCACCCTATTATGCGTCAGCCGTTTCCTGTTGAGGACCCCGTGAGGTTGTGTGCAGGGACCTTTGACGCTCCACAGGCTGTATGTGATGAGACACCATGGAACATGCAGGCGGTTCTCTTTTATTAAAGTAAATGGAAATAAATTCACCCCAGAGAAGAGATCAAACCCTGAAGTCATACAGAACAAGGAACGGACCAGAATGTTCTCTGTGCTGGGCTTGGCTCTGATTCCTGAGGTTAACAGTCAAATCATCTTTTAAAGCCATTGCCTTTTTTTTTCCTCTCCCTATTTTGAACTCCTTCTATATCCAACCGTCCGGCTCAGAATCAGGACTGTTAACCTGGAAAAGGGGGAAAGTCGGAGGTCTCCTTGGTAACTCTCCTCTGTGCCGGGGCTGTGCTGCTGCCTCGGGTGAATCTGTGCTGAGCTTCTGAATTTCTCTTGTTGCTCTTCTCTCTGCCGCTATGCCTGAGGCATCAGGAAAGGTTTACCAGGATGAGCACCCACCAGCCCTGTAGTTCAGAAGGCCATCTAGGCCAGGAGAGGCAGTCCCTGCTCCTCCCTCAGGATTTAGAAATTGACCATTTATAGATGCTTGTTAGTATCTTTTGCCAAAAACAAAACAAAACAAAACAAAAACGACTTATTTCATATCCTTATTTTATCCTCAAGTCTCTGTTTTGATCCTCAGGAATATCTTTAAAAATAAAATAAAATAATGTCCTTTGACAGAAATTTCCAAGTGAGAATCTAGCCTAAACCAACTAACCAATAAGAAAAGCTACATGCACGGAGATGTTCGCTGCAGCATTTTTTATACTGGTGACAGAGCACAACGTACATATAAAATAATAAAAGGATGGTTATGTAAATTGTGGCACATCCAGGCCATATCTTATCCAGGCCATATCTTATGCAATCAACAAAATTGTAACTAACACTGAATGGCAAAAAAAAAAAAAATCCCACCTTACAATCTTAAGTTTTAGAAGAATATAAAATTATACACATGGTGCTACCATTTAAATATGTATTTCCCCAAAGGCCCGTGGGTTAAAAGATTGGTCTCTAACTTATAGTGCCATTGGGAGGTGGTAGGATCTTTCTATCTCTCTCTGCCTCCTTCCTAGCCACCATGAGGTTCATGGGTTCGCCCACCACGCACTCACACCATGATGTCTTACCTCACCACACAGGCCCGCAAACAATGTGCCAACTGACCATGCACTGATAGCTCCCAAATTATGAGCCAAAAGCAAACCTTATCTCTTATTAAGTTAACTAATCTCAAGTATTTGTCACAGTAACGGAAAGCTGACTAACACATATTGCAAGTAAAATATATGTGTATAGGAGTCAAAGGGCTAAAAAGGAATGCATAACATAATACTAGCTATTTTGATAGTGAGTAGCTTGAAGCGTGGTTGCTTTTCTACCTTGATATTGATAAAATGACTAACATCCTTAGTTTCTCCAAATATCATAACAGTCACTGGTCTCCTAAGTGATACTTTCCAAAATTTATGTTGTTTGGCAATTTTGTGTTGTGTGAACACCACAGAGTATCAAGAATATGCCTACAAAAACCTAGAAGGTCTAGCCTACACACCTAGGCTTTGTGGTATAGCCTGTTGTTCCTAGGCTACAAACTGTACAACATGTTACAGTTCTGAATAATGCAGGCAATTGTAACACAGTGGTATTTATGTATCTAATTATATCTGAACACAGGAAAACCAGGTATGGTGTTGCACATCTGTGATCCCAGTGATTCTGGAGGCTGAGGCAGGAGGATCTCAAGGTCAAGTGCAGCCTCAGTAACTTAGCAAGGCTCTAAGCAATTTAGCAAGGCCCCATCTCAAAATAAAAACAAAAAAAAAAGGGGGGCTGGGGATGTGGCTTAGTGATTAAGCACCCCTGGGTTAAATCCCTGGTACTAAACAAACAAACAAAAAAGAGATGCAGGAAAACTGCTAGATGAAAAAAAATGTTCAGCTGCATTAGAATCTTAGGGGACCATTATTATATATGCCAAGCTGAAATATCATTGTACTACTCATAACACAATCAGGGCTTGGGTTGATTGGGGGTTAATGTGGCTGGATGCAGGGATAGTCCCGTAGCTGGGAAGGCATCCTCTACTCTTGGTGCTTGGCAGGTGCTCTTCTCCTGAAAGGGAACCCCGGGTGGTTTTGCTTTGATTAGAAAGGTTTGGCTGCCCCAGGGTATTTCCAGAGGGTATTTCCAGAGGAAAAGGCACGTGAGTCAGCGGACAATTGGGGAAGATCCACCCTCAGTGCAGACCGGCACCGTCCAAGTGGGGCCCTGCAGGGACCCCTTCTCCCGTGACTGGGCATCAGAGCTTCAGGTCCTCTGGCCTTTTGTCACAGGCCTGACGCCAACACCCAGTACCACCAGAGAGAACCAAAGGCACCCCCTGTGACCCCTGAGGCTGCGTGTGGACTGAGCCAGCAAGGCCACCACCGAGGAGGTGGGGCAGCCTGGGGCGGTGTGGGCCCGGCCCCCATGCCACCGGGTCTGCACAGCAGGACATGGAGTCAAAGGAGATTATTCTGGAGCTTCAAGATTTAATGCTGTGGGGCTGGGCTTGTGGCTCAGTGGTGGAGCACGGGCCTGGCATGTGCAGGGCACTGGGTCCGGTTCTCAGCACTATAAATAAATAAATAAATAAATAAATAAATAAATGTTCATCCACAACTAATAACATAAAATTTAAAAAGAGAATCAATGTTGTGTGTCCGAATGGATTTTAGACTTGGGGCCGGCTGGGACCCTCTTCTTCTTCCTGCTTTCTCTGTTTGGAATGGAAATGTCTGTCCGGTGCCTGTTTCACCATTTTATTTTGGAAGCATGTGACCTGTGTGATTTCAAAGCCCTCCAGCTGGCAGGAAGTCCCACACCTGATGCATTTAGATGAGACACTCTCGACGACTTCGGATTTTTAAGTTAATGCCGAAATGAGTTACAACCTTGAGGGCTATTGGGCTGGAGCGAATAGGAAATGAATGGTGAGGGGGGGCAGTGGTTTGAATGGACCCTTCCAAAACCCAAGTATTGCCAATGTGATAGTAGTACGAAGGGGGTCCTCCCTTCCCTCTCCTCCCCAAGCCCCTCCTCCACTCCCCTGATCTCCCTTCTATTTTCATGTCCCCCCCCCACTTGTTTCCTTAACTCACTCTAACTTCTGCATAGAAGAGAGAACTTTCAGCCCTTGAATTTCTGAATCTGGCTGATTTCACCTGGTATGATAGGCGCCAGTTGCGTCCATTCACCCGTCTATTCTGAATCCGGCTTTTATGTGCATCTATAGAGCACCAATTTAAAAAGCAACCACAAACAAATAGAAGGAAGACCAGTCAAGCAGGGAAGGGAGGCAGGGAAAGGGGACGTACTGGGGACTGAAATGGAGCAAATGGTATTCCGTGAATGTAAGGAAATGTGAAAATAAACCCCACTATTATGTATAACTATATGCACTAACAAAAGCATTTTGAAAACATTTTTTTTCTAGTAAAAAGGAAAAAAAATGAAGTGGGTCCTTTAAGAGGTGATTAGGCCACCACGTGTGAATGGAATTAGGAGCCCGTGTAAAAGGGTTTGAAGGGAGCTCACCTCTGGGCCCCTCTGCCCTGTGCCCTGGGGGAACACAGCTCTCCTCTCCTCTGGGAGGGCGCAGCAGTAAGGCACCACCTGGCAGCAGAGGCCAGGCTCTCACCAGACACTGGCCTGTCATCACCTGGCTCTTAGACCTCCCAGCTCCAGAAGGTGAGGAGACAATTCCCTGCTCTGTGTGAATTGCCCCCATCAAGTGTTCTGTTGTCGCAGCACAAAGGGACTCAGTGCACAGGAGGAGAGACCCCAGACTGACGATGGCTCTCCGCCACGGGAGACTCTGCGCAAAGACGGCCATCTGCAACCAGGAGGTGGGCCCCCACCAGAGCCCAGCCATGCCGCCACCTAGAACTGCGGCCAACACTCCTGTGGCTTATACGCTTCTGGCCACCTGCTCAGGGCAACTTGTTGTAGCAGTTTAAACTCAGCATTTATACTTAGGTTTTAAAAAGTTTTTATTTGTTTTAATTAGTTCTACATGACAGTAGAGTGCATTTATGCTCTTTGATCTATCATACATAGATGGGATCTAATTTCATTTTTTCTGAGCGCACATGTGGCAGGATCCTATTGGTCCTGCAGTCACATAGATACATACAGTAATCATGTCTGTTTCATTCTACTGTCTTTCCTATCCCCACATCCCTTCCCTCCCCTCCCATCACTTCCCTCTACCTAATCTAAGGTAAAGCTTTTCTTCCCTAGTGCCCCCCGCCTTATTGTGAATTAGCATCTGCATATTAGAGAAATCATTCAGCCTTGGGTGTTGCACTTAGGTGGCTTACTGCACTTACCATGATATTCTCCAACTCCAAACTCCAACCATTTACTGGCAAATGCCAAAATTTCACTATTTTAAAGCTGAGTAGTATTCCATGGAGTATATATACCACATTTTCTTTATCCATTCATCTATTAAGATACACTTAGGTTGGTTCCATAGTCTAGCTACTGTGAATTGAGCTGCTATAAACACTGATGTGGCTGCATCACTGTAGTATGCTGATTTTAACTCCTTTGAGTATAAACCAAGGAGTGGGATAGCTGGGTCAAATGGTGGTTCCATTCCCAGTTGTCTGAGGAATCTCCATACTGCTTTCCATAGGGGCTGCACCAATTTGCAGTTCCACCAGCAATGTACGAGTGTGTCTTTTTTACCACATCTCCCCAGCATTTATTGTTGCCTGAATTCTTGATGATTGCCATTCTGATAGGGGTTAGATGAAGTCTTAGAGTAGTTTTGATTTTCATTTTTCTAACTGCTAGAGATGTTGAACACTTTTTCATACATTTGTTGTTCAAGTGTATTTCTTCTTCTGTGAAGTGTCTGTTCAGTTTCTTAGCCCATTTATGGATTGGGTTTGGGTTAATTATTTATTTATTTGGTGTTAAGTTTTTTCAGTTCTTTATATATCCTAGGGATTAATGCTTTATCAAAGGTGCATGTGGTAAAGATTTTCTCCCAATCTGTAGGATCTCTCCTCATATTATTAATTGTTTCCTTTGCTGAGAAGAAGCTTTTTAATTTGAATCCATCCCATTTATTGATTATTGATTTTACTTCTTGAGCTTTAGGAGTTTTGTTAAGGAAGTCAGATCCTAGGCTGATGTGGTGAACATTTGGGCCTATTTTTTCCTCTCTTAAGTATAGGGTCTCTGTTCTAGTGCCTAAGTCTTTGATCCATTTTGAGTTGATTTTTGTGCAAGGTGAGAGGGGTTTAATTTCATTTTGCTACATATGGATTTCCAGTTTTGTCAGCACCATTTGTTGAATAGGCTCTTTTCTTCAGTGAATGTTTTTGGCACCCTTATCTAGTATGAGTTAACTGTATTTATATGGGTTTATCTCTGGGTTCTCCATTCTGTACCATTGGTCTACAAGTCAATTTTGGTGCCAATACCATGCTGTTTTTGTTACTATATCTCTTTAGTATAGATTAAGGTCTGGTATATGTATGCCTCCTGCTTCATTTTTCTTGCTAAGGATTGCTTTAGCTATTCTGGGTCTCTTATTTTTCCAAATAAATTTCATGATTGCTTTTTCTATTTCTATGAAGAACGTTATGGGGATTTTTAATAGGAATTGTACTAAATCTGTATAATGCTTTTGGTATTATGGCCATTTTGACAATATTAATTCTGCCTATCCAGGAGCATGGGAGATCTTTCTATCTTCTAAAGTTTTCTTCAATTTCTTTCTTTAGTGTTCTGTAGTTTTCATTGTAGAGGTCTTTCACCTCTTTTGTTAGATTGAGTCCCAGGTATTTTTTTAAGACTATTGTAAGTTTTCCTAATTTCTCTTTCAGTGGATCCATCACTGTTGTACAGGAATGCATTTGATTTATGGGTGTTGATTTTATATGCTGCTACTTTGCTGAATTCATTTATTAGTTCTAGCAGTTTTCTGGTGAAATTTTTTGGATCCTTTAGATATATATAATCATGTCATCAGCAAATAGTGATAGTTTCAGTTCTTCTTTACCTATTTGCATCCCTTTAGTTTCTTTCTTTTGTTTAATTGCTCTGGCTAGAGTTTCAAGGATGATGTTGAATAGAAATGGTGAAAGAAGACATCCTTATCTTGTTCCAGGTTTTAGCTGGAATACTTTCAATTTTTCTCCATTTAGAATGATGCTCGCCTTGGGTTTAGCATAGATAGCGTTTACAATGTTGAGATATGTTCCTACTATTCCTAGTTTTTCTAGTGTTTTGAACATGAAGGTGTGCTGTATTTTGTTAAATGCTTTTTTTGCATCTGTTGAGGTGATCATATGATTCTTGTTTTTAAGTCTATTAAGGTGGTGAATTATGCTTATTCATTTCTGTATGTTGAACCCACCCTGCATCCCTGGGAATGAATCCCAATTGATCATGGTGCACTATCTTTTTGATACGTTGTTGTATGTGATTTGCCAGAATTTTATTGAGAATTTCGCATCTATATTCATCAGGGATATTGGTCTGAAGTTTTCTTTCCTTGGGATGAAAAGGTCTGGTTTTGGTATCAGGGTGATATTAGCCTCATAGAATGAGTTTGGAAGGGTTTCCTCCTTTTCTATTTCATGGAATTCTTTGAAGAGTATTGGTGTTAATTCTTTTTTTAAAGTCTTATTGAACTCAGCTGAGAATCCATCTGGTCCTGGGCTTTTCTTAGTTGGTGGGTTTTTTGATGGTGTTTTCTATTTCATTACTTGAAATTGATCTAGTTAAATCATGTATGACCTCCTCATTTAGTTTGAGTAGGTCATATGTCTCTAGAAACTTGTCGATGTCCTTGATATTTTCTATTTTATTAGAGTATAAATTTTCAAAATAGTTTCTAATTATCTTTTGTATTTCAGATGTGTCTGTTGTGATATTTCCTTCTTCATCTTGTATTTTAGTAATTTGAGTTTTCTCTCTTTATCTCTTTGTTAGCACAGCCAAGAGTTTATCTATTTTATTTATTTTTTCAAAGATCCAACTTTTTGTTTTGTCAATTTTTTCAATTGTTTCTTTTGTTTTGATTTTATTAATTTCAACTCTGATTCTAATTATTTCCTGTCTTCTGCTTTTGGTGTTGATTTGTTCTTCTTTTTCTAGGGCTTTGAGATGTAGTGTTAGGTCATTTATTTGTTGGCTTTTTATTATTTTTAATGAATGAACTCAGTGCCATAAACTTTCCTCTGAGTACTGCCTTCATAGTGTCCCAGAGATTTTGATATAGTGTGTCAGTGTTTTCATTTACCTCTAAGAATTTTTTTACTTCATCCTTGATTTCTTCTATTATCCATTCATCGTTCAATTGTGTATCATTTAGCCTCCATGTGTTACAGTAGCTTCTATTTTTTTATTTTATTATTGATTTCTAATTTCATTCCATTGTGGTCTGATAGAATGCAGGGTATTCTCTCTCTCTCTCTCTCTCTCTCTCTCTCTCTCTCTCGTATTGACTAAGAGTTACTTTGTGGCATAAGATATGGTCTATTTTAGAGAAGGAGCCATGTGCTGCTGAAAAGAAAATATATTTCCTCGTTGATGGATGAAATATTCTATATGTTTCTTAAGTCTAAATTATTTAGTTCTATAGTTTCCTTATTTAGTTTTTGTTTGGAAGATCTGTCCAGTAGTGAGAGATGTGTTAAAGTCACCCAGTATTATTGTATCATGGTCTATTTGACTCTTGAAATTGAGAAGGGTTTGTTTGATGTATATAGATGCTCCATTGTTTGGGGCATGAATATTTATAATTATTATGTCCTGCATATATATACTTCCCTTGAGAAATATGAAATGTCCTTCTTTGTCTCTTATGATTAACTTTGGTTTGAAGACTACCTTATCTGGAATGAGGATGGAAACCCTGCTTGTTTACACAATCCATATGAGTGATAACTTTTTCCATCCTTTCACCTTCAGACTGTGGATGGCTTTGCCCATGGGGGGAGTCTCTTGAAGACAACATATTGTTGGGTCTTGCTTTTTAATACAATCTGCCAGTCCGTGTCATTTGATTTGATAAGTTTAGGCCTTTAACATTCAAGGTTATTATGAGATATGATTTGTATTCCCTGTCATTTTGATTTATTTCTGGTTTTTGACTTGTCTTAGTTTCTCATTTGGTTGAATGTCCCTTTAGTGTAGATCCTCCCTTTGCTGATTTTCACATTCTTTTCCACTTCATCATCATGGAATATTTTGTTGAGAATGTTCTGCAGTGTAGGCTTTCTCATTGTGAATTCTTTTAGTTTCTGTTTATCATGGAATGTTTTAATTTCATCTTCAAATCTGAAACTTAATTTTGTTGGATATAAAATTCTTGGTTGGCATCCATTTTCTTTCAGAGCTTTAAATATATTATTCTAGGACCTCCTAGCTTTGAGGGTCTGGGCTGAGAATCAGTTGAGATCTGAGTTGTTTTCCCTCTATACGTAATTTGATTTTTTTCTCTCACAGCCTTTAAGATTTTATCTTTATTCTCTGTGTTAGTTATTCTCATTATAATGTGTCTTGGTGTGGATCTGCTGTAAGTTTGTACATTTGGGGTGATGTAAGCCTCTTGTATTTGTTTTTCTATTCCATTCTTCAGGTTTGGGAAATTTCCTGCTATTATATCATTGAAAAGATTTTGCATTCCTTTGGTTTGTATCTCTGATCCTTCATCTATTCTGATTAACTCTTAAATTTGGTCTTTTCATGTTATCCCATAATTCTTGGATGTTCTGTTCATGGTTTCTTACCATCTTCTCCACATGTTCAACTCTGCTTTCAAGGTTATATATTTTGTCTTCATTGTCTGCGGTTCTGTCTTCTAAGTGGTCTAGTCTGTTGGTGATGCTTGCTATTGAATTTATAATTTGACTTACTGAAACCTTCATTTCATGGATTTAAGCTAGGTTTTCTTTCAAGATCTCTAACTCTTTATTGAAGTGTCCTTTCACTTCCTGTGATTTTTTTTTTATTTCACTCCTTCTACTATCCTTAACCTCACATATCAACTTAACTATGTATAATCTGAACTCCTTCTTGGACATTTCTTCTACTGTGTTATCAGTGGCTTCTGTTGTTGAAGCATCTTGGTTTGTTTGGGATGATTTATTCCCTTGCTTTTTCTTGTTGGTGGTTTTCCCATCTAGAAGTATGGATACAAGGCAGCATAAATTCTACCCTGTGGACTTATAGTGTCCCTGAAGGTTTACAGCATCTCATCTTTAATGGTGAGACCAATATCATCAGCACCCAGTGTACACAATATAGAGCCTTAAACCTAATAGCTCCCTCTAAGGCGTCTACTGCTTTCTCGCATTAAACCAAAATGACGACTTCATAACTATCTATAGTACTAACATAATATTTGTTAAAATGATTTACAATTTCAAATGGTGGATGAGAGAACACAAGTAGTGTGGTAGGTGATATTCTCAAGGGAGGAATAGAGAAGCTAGAAGTAAAAATTCACAGGAAGAGTGGAAGCGGAGCCAACAGAGATCGGCTGTTTGTTGGAGAAAAGTTGGAAAGAAATTCCAAGAAAACAGACAAGAGAGAGGAAGAATATGAACAAAGAGAAAAATTTAAATACATAAGAATACAACAAAAATGCAGAACACCATTGATACATCATTGTCCTCCACACACTGATGCATAAAAAACATCCTGTTCCGAATGTGGCAGAGTGATTAGTGAATTAAAAAAATAAAATAAATCTTGCTGGAAAGTCGAACTGTCTCTGTCAGCGTTCAACAGTTTCTCAGTCCTGTCTCTGACGTCTCTGAGGATCACCAAACTCAGATCAGCCCTTGCAAACCCAGTCACTCTCCCACAGATCTGGGCTTCAGATACCTCAGGATCGGCCACCTGCAGTCCCAAGATCTCAGTGCTGCTCCTACTTGCAGAGAGAACACCAGGGATATCCTCATGCAAAGGAGCAACCCTGAGACGCAGCAGCAAGACAAGGGCCACCAGCACTCTCAGCAGGAAGACCCCAGGCTCCTCCAAACCTGCAGGCACCCCCACACTGGATCTGCAGGTCCCAGCTGGAGCCCTCAGACAGAGGCTCTTGTGGTGGTAAACCTGCTGACACCCAGCCCCTGGCCCTGGCTGGTTTCCCAAAATGGGTGCAGTCACGTGCAACCAAACCTGGAGTCTCCCCAAAGCAGTCCTCTAGGCCGTGGTAGCATCGGTAGTGGCCGTGGTTGTTGGCAGCAGGCAGCAGGTTGGCAGTAGTGGTGGCTGCAGTGGCACCCAGGACAGCAGTGTCTTCTGTGGCAGCAGCACCCAAAAATAATACCTCCAGGCGACCTCAGGCTGGCAACAGCGGAACCAGAGGCAGCAGCGATGGTAGTAGTGGTGCAGGCAGCGGTTGATTGACAGAAGACCTTCAGTTCAGCAGCGGCGACCACAGAGGTAGCGTCAGAATTCACCTCCAATGTCACCGAGGTCATGCCCAGAGGAGAGACCTCCAGGCATGGCAGCAACTTCTGGGGCAGCCCAGAAAGGAGACCTGCAGGTGACCCCAGGCTGGTAGCAGCAAAATATATACTTAATTTTTCATTTTTTTTTCTGGCGCTGGGGATTGAACCCAGGGCCTCACACATGCTAAGCACATAGTCTACCACCAAACTATAACCAAACTCTGATAAGTTTTATCGTCATGCCTATTTAAGTGTCATCACAATAGAAATATTTTCAGTCAACCCTAAGGGAACAGGAGAATTTTCTGATTACAGCTCCATCTGTCTCCATGTGATAAGGACTCCAGGTCCCAGGCAGGAGTAGGAATGGGCCCTGCACGAGGATGGTTGTTGTGGCTTCTCTAAACCATTTTTATACCAATGATCCAATTTTTATACCCAGCCCAGACCTCCCCTCTGGGTTCCAGATTCACACCTTGGTTGTGCAGTTCACACCTCCCCTGGGCATCTCAAACATGATAAAGCAAGCAGAACCGGGGCCCTCCCTCCCCACAGACAAGCCTGACAGCCTGTAGTCAGACCCTTCTGAGCCCTCTTCTGGATGAGGTCACATCTATGGCCTGCTGATCCTTGGTTGGAAAGAATCCTACTAAGCCATTTTAGCAAGACTACTCCAACCTTGACTTAACCAAGTCCTTCTTAGTAATTTTCCACCCATTGACCCCCTCACCCTGCCCATTGGCTATAAATCCCCAGCTGTTCCTGCTGTATTTGGAGTTGGTTTTGATTACCTCTCTCTTGTTGAATAAAGTCTTCCCTGCCTGCTTAACTCTTTCTGGTATAGTTTTTCTTTGAAGTCACCCATATCCCTCCACCCCAAACTTGGGCACCAGCTGTCCAGCTGCTCAAGCCACAAAATCCAGGTGCCATTTGCAAAGCCACACTGGTCTTTGTCTTTGGCTTTGCTCACTTCTCCTCCCTCTGTCCCTCCCCGAATCCTGGTGACCATGTGCTCTAGTGTCCATGACGGTGGCCTCCTCCAGCTGGTCTGCCACACTCCCTTTTGTCCCCACACCCAGCCCCTTCTGCACAAGACAGCCTGAATGAATTTCTCAGAGGAGAAATCAGACCATGCTTTCTCTTGCTTAAACCTTTCAAAGACACATCATTTCTCTGAGGTTGGAATCCAGACTCCTCACCTAGGCACAAAGTCTCAGATGATCCAGGCTAAGCCCTTGTCCTTAGCCTCACTGCAACGTTACTCCCTGTCCCCTCTGCCCCAGGGCCACCCTGATTGAGTTTTCAGTTCCTCTGTCACCCAGTCTCCTCCTCCTCTCGATGCCTCTGCCTGGACTCTGTCCTTGGCCAAACTGATGTCTTCCACTCATCTGGCATCTTCTCATCCTTCGGGTCTCGGTTTCAATACCAACCTTCAGAGACACTCCTGACCAATATACGTACAGTGGGCTCCCTGCCAAGAGACAATCTACAGAATGGGAGAAAGGACCTGCAAACCACCTATCCAACAAGGGGATAGCCTCCAAAACATGGAGCAAGCTCAACCACTCCATAGCAAACAAACACAAATGACCTGATCAAACATAGATGAAGTGCTTGAATGAACATTCTCAAAAGCAGACATGCATATGGCCAACGGGTACATGGACAAAAAGCTCAGCATCACTAGTCATCAGGGAAATGCAAATGAAAGCTACAGTGAAGTATCGTTTTTGCATCTTCAGGAGGCTGTTCTAAAACAGAGGAGAGGCAAGTGCAGGTAAGGATGTGGAGAAAGTGAGCCCTGGTCCACCATTGATGGGGATGCAAATCAGTATAGCTGCTGTGGAAAAGAGCAGGAAGCTGCCTCAAAAAGTTAAAACAGGATACCACATGACCCAGCAGTTCTACTTCCCAGTGTTTATAGAAAGAAAATGAGATCAGTGTTTGGAAGGGAAACCTGCATTCTAGTGCCCTTCACAGCAAGGAACAAATTTAGTTGTTCACTCTCTCTCTCTCTCTCTCTCTCTCTCTCTCTCTCTCTCTCTCTCACACACACACACACACACACACACACACACGGGGGAATACCACTCAACCTTCAAAAAGAAGAAAATTCTGCCATTTGTGAGAATATGGATAAACCTGGAGGACATCATGTTAAGTGAAATAAGCCAGGTCCAAGAGACAAATATCACAAAATTCCACTTTTATGTGGAATAAAAAAATCAGTTTGTGGAACTAGAAGGTAGAATGGTGGTTGTCAGAGGCTGGGGAGCAGGTGGGGAAATGGAAGATGTTAGTTAAAGATTTTCAGTTAGATGGGAGTCATAAGTTAAAGAGATTTGTTGCACATCATAGTGATGATAGGTAAAAATGCACACTTGAAAATTGCTAAGGGAATAGATGTTAATTGTTCTCAACACACACAAATAAAATGATAAGTTTGTTAATTAGCTTGACTATGGTAATAATTTCACAATGCACACATACATCAAAATATCATATCATTCACTGTGATAAACAATTTGTATTTATCAATTACACATGAAGTAAGTTGGTGGGGAAAGAGTTCATTCAAATGCCACCCACTGTAGACTCGAGATTTTATATATATATATATATATATTGTTTTTTTTTGAGAGAAAATTTTTAATAGATTTTTTAGTTTTCAGTGGACACAACATCTTTATTTTATTTTTATGTGGTGCTGAGGATCAAACCCAGTGCCCTTCGCATGCCAGGCGAGCACGCTACCGCTTGAGCCACATCCCCAGCCCTCGATATATTTTTTTAATGATGAATAGAGTCTTTTTATCATGAAGTACTTTTGTGCCATTTGATGGGTTACTATGTTGGAAAATGCTAATGCTTTTAACTAGGAAAAACGCATAAATCAGATGAGGATCTGATAAAGAATGAGCAAGTGCAGTTTATCCTCCACGCCTATGGGGGCTGCTCTACCCACACAAGGGCTCCAGGGCACAGGAAGAAGGAGTACCCCCTGGGGTCTCTAGCACTTCTCAATAGGGTCTTCTCACCAGTTTGTCCTGCTCTCTGGGGCCTAACTCCCACTCTCAAGGTGGAGGTCACACCAGCCACTCTTTGTTAGGTAAAATATGCCTTGGCATACCAAAGTCAGGAGGGCTGAAGAGAGGGCCCCTCTGTTATGGGCTGAATTGTGTCCCCCTCAAATGCATAGACCATCCCCTAACCCTCTTGGAATGTAATGATATTTGGAGACTTGTTTTTAAGGAGGTGATTAAGATTAAATTAGATCACTAGTGTGACCCTAATACTACATGACTTGTGTCCACATAAGAGGAGAAGATTAAGACAGTAATTAGGAGGGAATCCACGAGAAGACAGAGGAAGAAGATGGCCATCTGCAAGACATGGAGAAAGGTTCAGAAGAAACCAAACCTCTGGACACCTTACCTTGGACTTGCAGCCTCCAGAACTGTGAGGAAACATGTGTTGTTTAAGTCACTCAGTCTCTGGGACTCCCATACAGTAGCCCTAGCAAACGAACACATCATTCAAACTAGGTAGAGTGTTTTCACAGAGGATTACTAAACTATGTCAAATATTTAAGCACTGTTGTATAAAATACAAGCTGAAGTGTTTCAACAAAGTTTCCTCATTTGTACATTTATGTGCCAGTTGAGTCGCTGGTTGAGGTATTCATAGGTTTAAGCATATGGTATTTGGTTCATTTCATATATGTGCTTAGTCATCTCTCTGAATTCTTTTATTATTTATATTAAGTCCCCAAAAGACCTCTTCACATAAAGAAGACATAGTGAAATAATTAAATTGGATAAATAAATAATTGAATCGGATGAATGCGGCTGGAATGGAAGGTCATCAGATTGGGGTCAGGTTTGTTCTATTCACAGTGCTGTAGGAATCACGGAATGAGGCATACACAAGCTACACTCCTAATTATGTATGTATGCGTGTGTGAGTGGCATCTGTTGTGTGTCTGTGTGCACACTGATGTGTAAACTCTGCACAATGTTCTTTATTAAAAGAAGCACCATTTGAGGGCCCTGGAGAGGAGACAAGAACAGTTAGGAGCCGGGGGATCGCTGACTCCAAGTGGAATGGCATTTGTCCAGCCGTCCATGCGGCTGATGTAGACAGCAGAGTCCCAATGCCATGAGGACTAGGGGGATGGGGGAGGGGGGGAGTGTCCAAAATGACCTGCCAACGAGGGAGGAAATACCAGACCAGAGGAAGCCAGGAGGGAGAGAACTCAGACCCATGTGGAATTCCCCCCAGGTCCTTGGCTGACCTCTGAGCTGGGAGAGAGTCCAGGGAACTTTCGAGAAAGAGCCAGTGGACTTTAGAGGGAAGGAAGGGAGCAGAAAATAAGATCCAGTAAATTTCAAAATGTTGACACCTTGGGGAGCCTGTTCTCTGACCACAGTGGAATTAAACTAGAAATCAACATTTGGAAAGATCCACAAATACCTATAATGGATATTAATTGGAACCATGGATGAACTTTGAGTATGAACTGAGGGTTATATAATAATATTGAACTGACATTAAATCTCCAGATTTTTATAATTATACTGAGGTTATGTACATGGTTGCCCCTGTTCCTAGGAAGTACACACAGGAGTATTTAGGTATAAAATGGCACAGTAAGAAAAAGAGAGACCGAAAGAGGGAGAAAGAGAGAGGGAGAGAGGTAAAAAGGATTGGGAAGAGAATAACCAACCGAATGGGATAAAATGTCAAACAATTGGTGAATTGGGGTAAAATGGAACATTCTTGAGCTATTTTTTTTCAATTTTTATGAATATTTAAAATTGCATCAGAATAAAACTTTAAAAAAAGCCCTATGATCTTTTTCACTATCCATCATTTTTTTCCATTCCATTTCTTTTTAGAGTTTTCTGTGTTGGAGAGCAGAGGCAAGACTACCCATAGCGTGTGATGTTTCTCATCCCCACCCCAAGGTGCAGGGAATGGTGAGTTTGGGACAGGGGCTCTGCCACCCAGCATGGAGGGTCCACGCAGATCACACGCCCACAGCTCCCACCCACTCCTGAGCACCATCTCACTGTATTGGGCTTCTAAGTGGATGACCACCAGGCAAAGCAAATCCCAGAGCGCCAAAGGCAAGGATCAGTGTCCACTAGAGGAACTGGCAGCTATTATTGTCATCTTGTCCAAAGTTTAGAAGGCTTTGGACTGGGAAAGTGAGAGAGCAATTGTCTTTAAATAATGGGTTTGCAGGGGGTGGGGGGTGGGGTGTTAGAGGAGGACAGAGCAGTGAGAGAAACAGGTGGCCTTACTCCAAGAACCCTTTAAGAGCAGTATTTACTTTGTGGTCCTTTTCTCTCAAGATTATATTTCACAGGAGGGGAGCATGAGTGCCAGCTTTTCTTCAACATCTGTCAAGTGACAGGTACTTCAGATGTGATCTCTCTGTTTTCAAAGGAGGCACTGACTCTGAGCACTCTGGTCATCCTGTGCCACCTCTCCACCGCCTTCCAGGGTGTGGGAGAGATCCCATCTCCCATTTCACAGAGCAGAGCCTGCTTCCCATAGTAGCAGACAAAAGTGATGGAGATTTGCCGCTCAGCCTTCCTGCCTCCTCCAACCAGGTGCATGACCATGGGTCCTCCAATCAGATGCATGATCCCGCCTCCTCCCACAAGATGCATGACTCCATCTCCTCCAATCAGATGCATGACTCCATCTCTTCCAATCAGATGCATGACTCCATCTCTTCCAATCAGATGCATGACTCCATCTCCTCCAATCAGATGCATCTTCCCAGAATTCTGGTGACCTCAAACCCCTTCTAGGGCAGCTGGAGTCTTCTGGCTGCAGAGCGCATGAGTAGCAGCCCAGGTGCTACATTCATTGACCTGCAGCAGGGTCCTGGAGGACAAGTTGTGGGTGTGAGTCTAGGTCCTCCCAACCACTCTCCCAGCATCCTTTTTATTTATTTATTTTTAAATTTTTATTTTGAGTATCTCTTTGTGTGACCACTTTTTAAATAATCATGGTAGAATTCACATGACATGAAATTTTTCATTTTAACCAGTTCAAGTTTACAGTCTGGTGAAGTATTTTCTCAGTGTTATGCAGCCATCACCACTATCTGGTTCTAGAACTTCTTCATCACCACAGATAGAATCCCTGTGCCCATCAAACTGTCACTTCCCATTCCTCCCTTCCCTCCACAGTCCCTGCATACAGAAATCTGCACTGTGTCTGTGGATTTGCCTGTTCTGGATATCTCACATGAATAGAATCATCTGTGGTCTGGCGGATTTCGCTAGCATCATGTTCTCCCATGTTGTAACTTCTGTGAGCACTTTATTCCTTTTATGGCTGAATAATATTCCATTGTATGTTGTTACAGTTTGGATCTGGAATGTTCCCCCAAAGGTTCATGAGCTGAAGGCTTGGTTTCCAATTTAGCAGCATTCAGAGGCCAGCGTTGGGGAAGTGATTGGAACACAAGGGCTCTGACCTCACCAGTGGATTAATCCATTGGTGGATTCATAGCTACAGCATTATTGGGAAATGATGGAAATGTTAGGAGGTAAGGTCTTCTTTGCTTCTCTGTTTCCCAGCCCCATGAGAAGAGCAGTTGCAAGATATTCTGCCTCACCACAAGCCCACAGCAAGTGACCAAGCACCTAAGAACTAAAACCTCTGAAACTGTGGGTGAAAATAAATCTTTTCTTCTTTAAGCTGATTTTCTCAGGTATTTTGTCACCATGACAAAAAGTTGACTAACATATGTCTGTACCACATTTGGTTAACCTATTTGTCTCTTGATGGAAGTTGGGATGTTTTTAGCTTTTGGAAATTGCTGTGCAGAGAGTTTCTATGAAGACTTATGTGCAAGTTATTGTTTGAATTTCTATTTTTAATGCATAGGAGCAGGATTGCAGGGTCATATAATTTTGTGATTAATTTATTGAGGAAACATCAAACTATTTTCCCCAGTACCTTTTAATACATATTTTTTCTGCTTAATGTGGGCCGACTTTGTTTCTGTTGCTTGTGATGAAGAACCCTGACTTTTATCTTAGTCCTGTTTTACTGAGGCACAGGGAGATTGAGTGGATTGCATAGAGCTCCTGGCTGGGAGGGGCTTAATCCCAGTTAGCAATCTGTTAGCTTTTTACTGGTAAGTCTCAATGAAACAGAGCTCCCTTTAATATTAAAAGCAACTGCTTTTCTGCATCTGGAAACTGGAAGATACCCAGCCCCCAACACTGGCCTAGGCAGGTGCCAAGGGAATTGATTGTAACATTTCTCTGATTAATACAGCCTAAATGAATATATATATATATATATATATATATATATATATATATATATATATATATATATTCCTGCCTATTATCCCACTGAACCTTCTCCCCTGTAATCAAAGCTGTTCAAGCCCCTGAGCCCCCCAAAGATGGAGAAAAGTTCTGTCTCCTGCAAGGCCGGCTTTGAGCTGAGTGGTAGAGCCTTAATTCCCAGCAACATCCAGGGCAGAGAGCGAGTCCCTTTGCATTGCATTTCCTGTGAGACACGATGTGGGGGTTCCCAACAGGGGTCCCTGGAGGTGGAGGGCCCCATGAATTAGTGATGGGTCTGGGAGCTATTTTGATTATTTCACAAAGTGTAATGGAAAACCTCCACCTTCCCATAAGAAAGCTGCTCAGGCTACCTAAAATGTCAAGTTTCTTTGCTTTGAGCAGGAATTAAATCACCCCAGGGTGGTAATAAGGGTTATTGCCTACTGGTCAGAGATACTGGCTGGCAGTTATGTTTACCTTTGAATAATTTTAAAAATGGGAAAATGAATAAATTATTACTTGACAAATGCAGTTGTTTGGTAGATGAAAATGTTCTCAAAGGCAGGGTCCTTGGGGAGGGAAGTCGCACGATTTTTCGGTGGTAAGAAACTCACGGAGTTGGGAGGGTGTCCTGGCGGGGGCCTAGGGCTATGCGTCTGGCCTTGGTCCTGCCCAGACAGCTCGGATCCAGGAGCGACCTGGCATCCAAAGCAGCCGTGACTCCCTCTGCCCTCTCCAGCACACCTCTCACGATCTGGCCTCCTAAATCCCCCGAAGCTCGGGCCCCCACCCTAAGGAGTCACGTTGCAGCCTGGCTGTTCCATGCCTCCAAGCCTTTGGGTCACCCATAATTGCTTTCTTGACATTTAGCTTGAAAAAGTGACAAAGGGCTTAGCATTTTGATTTCTGGTGCTACATCCCCTTCCTGACAACAAGTAAGCCCCGTGGGCTTCCCAGGGCATTGGAACCGGTTCCTCCACCTCTCTGGTCACTAAAGACTCTCAACGCTGGAAAGAATATTTGCTGTCTACCTAACCATGAGTTATGGACATAAATAAATTAACATTTATAAAGAGGTTTAAAAAAAAACAATCAAAGGCAAGGCACCCGGCAGTCAGTGAACAACGTACAGACCTCTAAAGTGCCCGCTCAGTGCAGTCTTCCATGCTGTGCCTACCAAAGTCTTGGACCCTTTAATCCATAAACACAGGTCGGTGGACCCCACCTCCACCCGGAGGGGAGAAAGGCCTTAAGGGAGGGGAAGCTCACTGGGGCTCTCTGTGAGTTGCCTCCCTGCACCCCCCCACTAGCTCCACCCCCTCCTCCATCTGGGGGCTCCCAGAGACAGAATCGAAAGGAAGCCAGTGCTGGGTGGTCAGTTTACACTCTAAGCCTTGGCTGAACTAGCTGTCTGGCCAGGGCTAAGTCCCTCTTTCCCTGCCCTTCATCAAGCTCAGTTTTAAGGCTCTCCCTTGACAAGGAGGTAGCACACAGTAGGGGTTGTCAGCCAAGGGGACTTGAGGGGAAGGATAAGAAATGTTTTTCCTGTGATAAAAAGAAATTTGGGAAGAGAAACTCAGTCCCCTTGCTCTCTCCCTTCCAGCTTCTGGAGGTTGTTAGATGGGGCTGTGCTGCCTGATGCTCCTGCAGCCCTGTTGCAAACACGAAGGCAGACATGGCCAACACACTGCAGGTGGCAGAGCAGGAAGATGGGACAATACTGGGGTCTCAGTGACAGTGTGGGGACACGGAGCCAGTCCTGGCTCCTCTAGACGTCTCGTTTGATGAGACAGTTTTGAAGTCAGTCTAGGTTGGGCATTTGGTATCTATGGTTGAAATCATCCAAATAATATAGCAAGTCATTTACTCCAAGGGGCCTCAGCGGTTCATCTCTAAAATGGGGCTGTTGGACAAAATGAGCTCCAAAGTCCCCTTCGGGTTGGACTTTCTGGGATCCTGCACATACTACATTTTCCTAGAAGCTTCCTCAGACTTCACTGTTGCTTCAGTGGTGATTGCAATCCTCAGGGAACCCACAAGACTTCATTTCTCCCATCCACTGTGCACTTGCCAGGACCAAGGCTGTCAGCTTTTGGACACACCGTCATTTGACATTTCTGGGTCCCATCCTATAGATGTGTCTCCCTGAGTGTAAGGGCTGTGCTCAAACACAGCGCTTTGGAACTGACAACGGCCGACCTCCAAAGCCCCAACCCTTCGCCACTTTGTAGACTGCTGTGTTGACCTGATAAACAGCAGCCCAAGCCCCAGGCCCCGCACTGGCACGGGCTGCAAGAGATGGCCGGAAGGGCCAGCCAGAAGGAAGCCTGGGAGGGCTGGCACTGCACAGCGCGACCTTGTCAGAGCCCATCAGCCCAGGAGTGGGGAGGGAAGCTGGCCATGTTCCCCTCAGGGTACCCTGGTGCCCTGTCTGTAGGGGACAGGGAAGCTCCGTGAGCTGGTTCCCCCACACCCCATGCTGCTCAGAGGCCCTGTGGCCTGTGCCCTCTGGGTCAAGGAGGTGATTGATGAGCAGCGACAGGAGCGTTGGCCTGCCGCCCCAGCCAGGGAGCGTGGTTTGCTAGCGTCGTTCCCCTCATCAAAGGAGGTGAGCAGGTGAGCAGGACCCAGTGTTCCCCTCTGGCAGTGGCTGTGGCTTCATTCTGTTACCTAGACCTGAATCAGTCGCAGCCAGGACAGTCTTCTCCAGGGGCTGGGCAGGAGGCAGGAGGCAGGGGGTAGGCAGAGAAGAGAAGGCGGGGAGCAAAGAGATGGTAGAAAGGAGGGGAGAGTTCTGTGCAGCTGCAGGATTGCTAGAGGATGGGCTACAGATGTTAACTTGGATTATCTCGAATTTCCTGTGACAATCAAGACTTCCTTTCCCTGGGCCCATCTGGGGACATGATGACCTGTGACAGACACAGTGACACACCCTCACAGAACAGCATTCAACTTTCCACCAACAGAAGGTGGAGTGTTCCTACTCCTCTGTCCCACGGAGCAGCAGGTTCTTGGGGAATCCAGAAACCTGCCATCTGAGGGTACGGACACTCATGTAAGCATTTCAGAGCTGCTATTCCTCTTGTCACAGGTGCCACAGGAAGTCCATGGCCCTTGTCTCTTGTGCCTTTGGGTACTGAGGTCACCTGCTGGAAGGACATGGGGTCAGTGCCCTCTGCACACAGACAGCCCTTCTTAGCTGAGGTCTCAGTCGGAAGCTCACCCCCTGGGAGACCCCTGCACTCTCAGCCGTGTGTTCTGGACCCCAGACCAGCCCCTGACTCTCCACTCCACTGCTGCCCACAGACCCCTCAAAGGGCTGCCGGAATGTTCAAGTTCATCTGGGCCACGTGAGGACTGAGCATCTCCTGGGGCTGGGTGACTTGCAGGCCTCCCCTGACCGCAGCATACCCCCACTGACCAGCTGTGGCTACTCGTAGGTAGGTGGGGGCATCCATGGTGGGACCTCCTTTCAGTGGTCCCTCTGCCGTGGGTGTTGTACAAGGCTCCTGGGGCTGCCATAGCATAGTACCCCAAACCAGGCAGCTTTTAACAACCGAAATGGTGGGTTTGGGTTTAGATGCCTGTTAAAGGAACTGCTGAGCTACAGTCAGTCCAGAAATGGAAGGTTTGGGAGCCAAAAATCTGAAATCAGTGGTGAGCAGGGCCATGTTTCCCTCTGAAATCCTGGGACAGTTCTTCCTTGCGTCTTCTAGGTGGTTGGCAATCTTTGAAATCCCTTGGCTTACTGACATCACGTGGTGTTCTCCCAGCGCCTCTGTCTTCATACGGCTGTCTGTAAGGACATCAGGCATATTGCAGTAGGTCCCTCCCTACTCCAGTGTGACCTCACATTAACTAAACACATCTGCAGCAACTCTGTTCCCATGCAACCCTGTTCCCATGCTCTGAGGTTCTGGGGCTTAGGGCTTCAACATCTCTCTTTTGAGGGGACATGATTCAGTCCATACTAGCAACCCTCAAGGATAAGGAGACTGAGATTTTCTTCTCATTCCCTGAGTGGTCTCATGGTTAAGCTTAGCAGCGGGCAGTCCCACCTTGCATGCTCTGAAAAGAACACATTGCCCGGGAGGAAGTCTCTCTAGCTCCAAGGTGCACGTGGATGACCTGGGGTCTCACTAGTGCATGATCAGATTCACCAGGCCTGGGGAGGGAACCAGGATTCTCCCAAGTGAGGCCCATACTGCTGGACAGGGAGCCACCCAGTCAATAGCACAGGGCTAGTCCATGAGGCCTTGCGAAGGAGGCCAGACCCCTCCTGCCCCAGGGAGAGGTGGGAGGCTGCAAGGTTAATGTGCCTCTAGGCAGAAATTAGAATGCTGCAGCCTAATAGCCACTGAAAAACAGTCTCCCTGCTACAAATGGATGGTTGAACCTGCTCCAAGGTTTATACTGGCAGCTGCTGGCCAGATTCTGAGTGGCCACATCCCTGGGGAGAGAGGAAGGATGCATGGAGCTGCCCGCCAGCTCAGGGGCCCCTCATCATTCCTGCTATGTTAGCCCTGATTCCATCCAATCCCAGGCTTTCATTTCTTCTGGGAAATACCTGAGAAATGGGAGTTTGCTGGGTCAAATGGTGAAATGTATGCTTACCTAATTTTAAATACAGTATTTATTGACATTCAATCCACATGTCATAAAATTTTCTTTCAAAGTGTGAAATTTGGTGGGTTTTAGTAGATTGACAGAGTTGGGCAATCATCACTGTCAAATTGCAGGATATTTACCCAGCATGAGCTGTTCAACAAAATACGAATTCACCTATGACAGCCCCTTGACGAGAACGAGGAGCTCTGTGCTCATTTAAGCCTCAAGGCATGAGTCTGATTAAATCCTCATTTTGCATATGGGGAAACTGAGTCACAGAAGTTCAGAGTTCCTCAGGGTCACCCCGCTAGTCTGTGGCAGATATCTACTTCACACTGACGCCCAAAGTGTCTTTGACCTTCAGGTGGCCATCAGCTCTGCCCAGGTGTGGGTGACTGGCTCTGGGCAGCTGAGGGGGTGAGAGGTGCTGCCGGGAGTCAGGCCACAGTTCCCAGGTGGGAGTTGGTGTCCCACCTCCTCCCAGTGGAACAAGGGCTGAGGGCCAGGAAGCAGCAAGGAGAGTCCCGTGGAATCTCTCTCCAGGTGGGTGAGGGTTCTCTGGTGTCGGGAAGCCCCAGGCAGCAGCCGGGGCCTCACTGCTTGGTCACTGGGTGTCGGAGGAGGGACGCAGGATGTGGTTGGTTATAAACTCAATGCCCCAGCTGGAGCTGGGGGGCACTGTGGACTCTTGTCATTCTCCTGCTCCAGCTCAAAAGGACTTTGGGACATTGGGAAGGAGCCACACACTAAGCCAGAGGCCCCTTGGGCAGTGCTCAGCCCCACCCTTCCTTCCCTCTTCTCTCTGTGCCCTGGAGCCCCCCCCACCAGCCCTCCCCAGGGGGCTGCCCTGCTGGCCCTGTGAGCAACACACAGAAGATGGGACCAGAGGGCCCCATTATCTCTCCACCTTTGTTTTCTGCGTGCCTGGGCTTGTCCCCAGACACCTCTAGCTCCACTCTGTGGCTCTGCTCTGGTGCCTGTCACCTCCTGAAGACAGTGCCACACGCTCCACCACTCATTAACTGCAGGAGGAGCGTGTCCTCAGTCCTTTCAGAACCACTTCTCTGCCGTCTCTTCTGGAAGCCCTGCTCCCTGGGCACGAGCTGTGGAGCCGTAGGGTTCATTTGGTTGTGAGATGTTGCATGAGTAATTTTTTCTTTTTGAACATTGTAGTATGATTTACATACAACGGAAGGCACAGATCTTTAAACCTATAGCTTGATGAATTTTGACAAATGCATTCATCCATGTAACCTGCACTCCTCTCACGATATGGAACCTTCCCATCACCTAACCCCCGCCCCCAGCCCCTTTGCAGCCAATCCTTGCTCAGCCCATCAGCTTTTCTGCTGTACATTAGTTCTGTCTCTTCCCTAACTTCATAAATGCATTTACTTAATGACTAATAGCTTTGAGTTTTTTTAAAAAAATCTTATTGGTTATTTAAAATTAGTGTGTGTGTGTGTGTGTGTGTGTGTGTGTGTGAGTGAGAGAGAGAGAGAGAGAGAGAGAGAGAGAGAGAGAGAGAGAGTGTTTGAAGGGTTTGGTTCAAGTCTGCCCATTTCTTTTTTTTTTTAATTTTAAATTTATTTATTTATTCTAATTTGTTATACATCACAGCAAAATGCATTTCAATCCATAGTACACACATAGAGCACAATTTTCATGTCTCTGGTTGTTCACAAAATAAAATTACGCCATTCATGTCTTCATACATGTACTTAGGATAATAATGTCCATCTCATTCCACTGTCTTTCCTACCTCTGAGCCTCCTCCCTTCCCCTTCCACCCATTTGCCCTATCTTAAGTTCCTCCATTCCTCCCATGCACACCACCATCCCCATTATGGATTGCCATCCATATACCAGAGAAAACATTTGGCCTGTGGTTTTTTGGGGATTGGCGTATTTCACTTGGCATTATATTCTCCAACTCCATCCATTTACCTGAAAATGCCATGATTTTATTCTCTTTTAATGCTGAGTAATATTCCATTGTGTATGTATACCACATTTTCTTTATCCATTCATCTACTGAAGGGCATCTAATTGGCTCCATAATTAGCTATTGCAAATTGTGCTGCTATGTTTATTGATGTGGCTGCATCCCCCTAGTATGCTTTTTTTAAGACCTTGGGGTACAGACCGAGGAGTAGGACAGCTGGGTCAAATGGTGGTTCCATTCCAAGTTTTTCAAGGAATCTCCATACTGTTTTCCATAGTGGTTGCATCAATTTGTAGTCCCATCAGCAATGTATGAGTGTGCCTTTCCCCCCACATCCTCACCAATCTATGATTTGTCTATTCACTTTTTTTGTATTCTTAATAGCTGTCATTCTGACTGAAATGAAATGAAAGAGTAGTTTTGATTTGCATTTCTGTAATTACTAGAGATGTTAAGCATTTTTTCACATATTTGTTGATTGATGTCTTATCCTGAGAAGTGCCTGTTCAGTTCCTTTGCCCATTTACTGACTGGGTTATTTGTTTTTTGGGGTGTTAAGTTTTTTGAATTCTTTATATATCCTAGAGATTAGTGCTCCCTCTCATGTGTATGTGGTAAACATTTACTCCCATTCTGTAGGCTCACCTCACAGATTGTTGTTTTTCCTGAGAAGAAGCTTTTCAATTTAAATCCATCCCATTTATTAATTCTTGCACTATAGGAGTCTTATTATGAAGAGCCTACTTTTTCTTCTATTAGATGCAGGGTTTCTGGTTTAATTCCTAAGTCCTTGATCCACTTTGAGTTGAGTTTTGTGTAGGATGAGAGATGGGGGCTTAATTTCATTTTACTGCATATGGATTTCCAGTTTTCCCAGCACCATTTGTTGAAGAGGCTATCTTTTCTCCAATATATGTCATTATATGTTTTTGGTGCCTTTGTCTAGTATGAGATAGTGTGAAGGGTTTGGTTCAAGTCTGCCTATTTATTAAAAAAAAAAGTCTGTGTGTATACAGACACACTCACACACACACGTATATGTATGTATGTATGTATGTAAATATATATATATATATATATATTTTGGGCACTGGATACTGAATCCAGAAATGCTTAACACTGAGTAATTTTTATTTTTTAAATTTTGAGACAGGGTCTTGCTAAGTTGCTTAGGGCCTTGCTAAGATGCTGAGGCTGGCTTTGATCCTCCTGCCTTGACCTTCTGAGTCTCTGGGGTTACAGGCTTGCATCACAGTGCCTAGCTTTAAAATATTGTTTTAAAATGAACTGTAGGAATTCTGTGTGTATTCTGGATATTAGTCCTTTGCAACTCTGTTATGAATATTTGACTCCCAATCTATGGTTCGTCTATTCATTTTTGGTTTTTTTGGTGGTACTGGGGGTTGAACCTAGGGACTTGTGCATGTAAGGCAAGCACTCTACCAACTGAGCTGTATCCCCATCCCTGTCTATTCATTTTCTTTTTGTGTTTCAAAAAGCAGGAGTTTTAAGTCTTGAAAAGATCCAATTTATCTTTTTCTCTGTATTGATGCTATTTATGTCCTTCCTAGGAAATCGTTGCCTACAAGAGGTTGCAAAGGCAGTCCCTTATAGTTTCTTCTTTAAAGTTTGTCATAACTTTAGGCTTTGACATTAGGTGCATATAACAACTTGAATTAGTTTTGTGTGAAGTAGGGACCGAGGTTCTTTCCTTTCCTTCTTTTATTGTACAGATAATCAGTACTTTTTGCTGGAAAGACTTTTCTTTCTCCATTGAATCACTTTGCCACCCTAGTTATTTCTTACTAATGATACAGTACAGTCAGCCTTCAGTGTAGGCAAGGGATTGCTTCTAGGACCCACCCTGGATATCCAAATCCCCGAGGCTCAAGTTCCTTAGATAAAATGGCACGATGTTTATGAAACGTACACACATCCTCCTGGATGCTCTCAATCATCTCAATTTAGATCACTGATAACATCTAATGCAACATAAAAGCTATGTAAATAGGTAGTCCCCCAATGGTTCAGGGAATGAGAAGAATAAGGAATCTAAACACTCAGTACAGATATCATTTCTTGTTTAGAATATTTTCAGTTCTCTGATGGAGGAATCCCTGGATCTGGAGGGCCGACTGTATGGATACAGATGATTTAAGTGATATGCTCTTGATAGATTAGAGCCTGTGTAAGAAAAGACTTCAGAGAGTCCCTCCTGATGAAGCCAGGCTCCCATGTGTGCATTTTGAAATCCTTTTTTGACTGGGAGAGAAGGACGCTGCGACCAGCAAGCCACAGCCTGCACACAGCCCTGGCACACCTGGGTCCTGGCCACGGACTCCTCATAGCAAAGCTGCAGCAGAGACTAGGAGGGGCCGGGGGGAGGGGTCAGTGCTGCCTGGAGAGGGTGACACGTGGATGTTCTTCTCTGATCAGGGCCTGCCTTGATTTCCCCTGTTGACCCCAGCGTTCTCGCCATCATTTTGATGTGTGAGAGCGTCAGACCCTCTCTGAGGCTAGACATTTGGGGAGAAGGCTGTGGACGGTGCCCACCATTGTCTGCCTGAGGCTGCAGAGGACACTGTGCTGGTCGGTATCTTCTCAGGTGTCTTCCGTTCTTGGCAGACTCATGGCATCGTGGGAAGCCCTGGGGCGTTTGTCTCACCGAGGGGGCCTTCAATTCCAGCTCTTCCACCCACTAATGGGAGAATCCTTGGCCTGGGCAGGGTGAGATTCATGTTCCCAATTTCCAAGCAGAAACAGTGTGCCTACCTTCCCCAGAGATGTTGCGACAGGTGTGTCCGAGTATTCTGTACGTGATTCTCTTAGTCTTGCTGGCCACCGCACTCCAGCCAGAGTAGGAAGGCCAGAGGTTATGACCTCCATTTTAGCTTTGAGAAGATTACAGTGCAGGGGTGTTAATGATTCGTTTACAGCAGAGCTGGGTGCAGACCCCAGTTTGGCCTCAGGCTTGGTCCGGGCTCCTTCTGGCAACCCTGCTCTTGCTCCTCCCTAGCAAAGCCCCTGAGCTCAGAAAAGGGCAGGAGGAAGGAGCTGAGCAGGGCAGCCTCATCTGCGTGGCTGGAAATCTGTCTATGGGCCCTGACTGTAGCAGGGCCCAGAATGAATCCCTAGTTCTGAACACAGGGGTGCCCGGGCCGTGTGTGGGGAGGAGGAGCAGAAGGCCAGACTGACAGTGCGGACTTGAACTTCCCAGGTCTCCTTCAGGTCTGTCTTTATGACCACTCCTTGACCATATTCACTTCCTACCTGGACGATGGGGACGGGGAGGGGGAGGGGGCAGGCCCTGGAGTTGTGAGGATAGGATGAGGTGACACAGGTGAACAGCACTGACCTGGCCAGGGCTCCTCTGCCTTGTTCCTGGCTCCTCCTCTCAGAAGCAGAACAGCAGCCCGCTCTCTAGAGGCTGAGCAAATGCAGAGAGCCACACCTGGACATTGTGAACATCAGCCAGTGTCACGTCATGAGCACTGGGATCAGGGACAGCAGTGCCTCCCAGCACTAGGAAAGCAATTACAGTCATCCCCCACATCTGACGGGGACTGCTCCCAGGATACCCCACGGACGAGCAAGTCCCTATGTGAAATGGCGCAGTAGTTGCATAGGACCTACACACATCCCTCTGTCCTTTAAATCATCTCTAGGTGACTTGTAATACCTAAAATAATGCAAATTCTGTGCAAACCATTGTTAGACTGTACTGTATCAAGAATAATGACAAGAAAAAAAAAAGTCTGTGCATGTTCAGTGCAGATGCAATTTTTTTCCCTTGAATCTTTTTCACCCACAGTTGGTTGAGTCCATGGATTCTAAGCCCAAAGGTACAGAGAGTTGATGATGTGACCTGAAGATGGACAGGGGGCAGAGGGCCCTGGGGAGTAGCTCCCAGGTGCAATTTGAGTGGTGATGGTCAGTGGGCCATGGGAAACCCGTGGTTTGAGAACCGAGCGCACACAAGTGCCTGCCTTCCCTGTGGCTGCCGTGAGCGGAACCAGCTCTGGGGCATTTGGAATCTGCTGTGCACACACTGAGTCACTTAGGAGGGAGGGAAGGAAAGGCAGGCTGGTCCCATGTGGAAGGGCTTCCTTCTTGTTTCTAGCCTGCGTGGGCCAGCCCCCTTGAGGAGTGTCGGCCATCTCCACTCCCCTGATGGTTCCAGGACCAGCAGCTCCAAGGTACAGTATAGGCGCCAGTCCCCCAGGGCCTCTCTCAGCGTGGACAGAGAAAGGCACCAGCTGGGGCCTTTGTGGCTGTTGGCCCTCAGGCCCTCTGTTCCCCCTGAGCTCTAGCTGGTCACAGAATTTATCACCATGGCTTTTGAGTCTCTGGCACCTGCTGATGACGAGTGGCTGCCATCTTCAGACACCTGTCACAGGATCAGGCCAGGCATGCACCAGGACACTGGAACCTCAGCCCTGGGATGTGGGCTTTCAGAACATCATTAAAGGAGGGAAACCCTTCACACACCACCGTACCTCAAAGGGACAGGCGACAAGGATGCCGGAGGCACTTCTTCACAGGACCACCAAGTGACAACAGTCACACTCACAGGCTCTTTGAACAGGCCTCTCCAGCTTCCCCTGAGGTGCAGCTACCCAGCTGGAGCCCTGACCCCTGACGCTTTAGAGGGACGAGGCTCCAAAGATGCTGTCCACTTAGACGGGTCCAGGCTGCTGATGCAGTGTGGCAAAAGGCCCGGGAAGCCCAGCTCTGGCCCTGCTCTCCCATGCTTAGCTGTTCCTGTGTGCTAAGTGCGTCATTCGGTTCTTCTGAACTTCAGGGTCCTCACGTATAGATTAGGGGGAGACTTGAATGTCGTCGGGACCTGTTCCAGTTCTAAGGGGTCAAGGTTTCCTCCTTCTCCCCTGAATACTCATCAGAGTGGGGGCTTCTTATCAATGGCTCATGAGGAGCTGGGTTCTGTCCCACTCAGCCCTTGCTGCAAGCCTCTGAAGCAGGCACTGTCATGGTGCCATCTGACAAAGGAGGAATTGAGCCTCCCACATGGTCACAGCGATGGCACTGACACCAGTCACTGTGTTTTATACCATGAGTTTCTTGAACTGCAATGTTGTTGTAGGGACAAACGAGGCAAGGCCGGGGGACTCGGAACTGTCTCGAGTGCTGTATGTCTGAAGTGGCACCCCCTTTCTCCACTGAAAGGGCCTCTCCAGAAATCTTCACCCAGACTGATTTTAGAACTGTCAGCAAAAGAGTCTCTGCAAAAGAGTTCAATGTAGATAAACTTCCTATTTTCATGTCACCCTGTTTACTTGGCCACTGGCCGAGAAGATACCAGCACTCCAGGTGCTGGACACCCCTTACTAGTTTTTCACAAACGTATCCAGTATAGTACTTTGTAGAAATGTGCAAACAAGGCCTCTGGCCTTGAGTTGGGCTTCACAGAGATGTGTACATTTTTAAGATAAGTTACAAATGGGCCCATGGTAACAGCTGGCAGGGGGAGGAAAGAAAGGGGAGAAGAAGCTCTCCCCTTCTCAGGTGTTGTCCTTGAAGAGTTAACTTGCCCAGACAGTGAAAGAAAAGCTGCTTTTTTGTTAACTTCTGCAGACTGTGAACTTCTGAGCCCCTCCCCTTACATGCTGGGTGTAAAATTCTGGAACTCCCTGAACTCGTGGTTCAGGGGATTGATTGAATATAGCAAAAACTGTGCCCTCTGAACCTGGCTGCAGCCAAATAAAACTGTTTCCTGCTATTTTCGATGCCTTGCCTTGTTTGTCCTTACAACATGTCCAACATGTTTTCCTGCGAAGCTGTCTGATAAAGGCTGGGGCTAGAATCTCCGGGATGGCTCTGCTGGCCATTAGAAAATCTCCACCATCCACCTGGGAGAAAATTTTCTTTTTCAGTCTTAAATCACTTACTTTCATGTTGGGAATATGTTGGCTCCCATTCTGTTAGCTAGTCGGCCAGGCAGAAGGGCAGCATTTAAACCTGGGACTGGATTTTCTTCCCATTTCTTGCAGACAGCTAACCTGGCCTCTCTGTCAGCTCTCCGGCTGCTCTGAGAAACCACCGTGTTTCCCTTTCGATGACCTTGGCAATATATAATCACAACCTTCCTGGGAGCCCACAGTGTATCCAAAAGTTTAAGAATTTCTTGCCCATCCATCATCCCCCTTTTCCTTACATAAGGCCCTATGAACATGAAGGGTAGCAAACGCATATTTTGAGTCTATGTAAATATCCACACAGACTCCTGGTGTCAACTGAGGTGCTTGAGTCAAAGCAATAAGTTTTACTTTTTGTGCTGAAGTTCCCTGAGGCGGAGGTTCTGCCTACAGTGGAGTCCAGAGTGACCATTGCATATCCAGCAAAACATACTCTATCTTTTATAAAACTGCTTCCATCTGTGAAGTTCTCCACATCAGGGTCCCTGAGGGCTGGTCTGCCAGGTCTGGTCTCCTGGAGAACACTTCATCCATGACTTCAAGACAGTGTGATCAGGTTTTCCAGGTCCAATGGGCAGCAAAGTTGCTGGGTTTAGAGTTCTGACGACCTCATCGCAGACACCTGGGTTTTCACATAACGTGCCCTGATATTTGGCCATTCTTTCATTAGTCAACCAATAGTGTCCTTTATATTCTAACAATGTCAAAATTGAATGAGGAACCCTGAAACCAATTTTTGTCCCATGGCCAGTTTATCAGCTTCCAACACCAGAAGATCTATGGCTGAAAGAGACCATAAACAAGGTGGCCAGTCTTGGGCTAGAAAATTCAGCTATTTGAATAAATGTCCATGACCCCAGGACCTGAGTCAAGACACCTACAACCACCCCAGACTGTTCATGGACATACAGAAAGAAAAGATTCTGTGAAGTCAGAGAGCCCTAATCCAAATGTACTGGAAGTGTTTGTTTAATATCCTTAAAACCTTTTGTTGTGTTGGCCCCCACATCAGAGGATCTCGTTTTCCCCCCTTTGTGGCTTTATAGAGGGGTTTTGCCATGACTGAAAAGTTAGGGATCCATATATGGCTGAACCCAGTAGCCCCCAAGAATTCTCTACTCTGATGAAGGGGCTGGAATTGAGCAGATCTCCTGTTTTGAGGCTCAGTGGTTGTTCTGTTCTGTTGCTAAGTCAGATGGTAACCAAGGTATTTGACTTTTTCTTGATATATGTGGACTTTTAAGTTAGAGTCCAGTGCTGTCGCAAAGATGGTGTATTCAAGCCCCTGGGAGGAACTGTCATTTAGGGAAGGGAGGCGTACATAGAGCCTCTGGTGCTTTAAGATGCAGGAATTTTTTTTTTTTTTTGTTATCTCCTAGTGCAGGATCTTGGCTGCTAGGATTCTCCAACTCTTAAATCTAATGTAAATCTTAGCAGAGACTGATGACCTGGGACATCATTTGTATAAAAGGCACCTATGTCAATCTTGCCGTGGGCCGTCTGCCAAGGTTGGAGGGCAGCGGTGTGGTCCTGTGCAGGTCCCAGTGTGGCAGCCACATTGTGCCCACCTCAGTGTTGCTCTTTGACTGTGTGGCTTTCTCCTCCTGCCAGCTGGGAGCCTGCTCTAATTGTATATTGTAGCTGCCCCACTTGTGTTTTTGTTCAGTATGCCTGGGTACATGGGGCTCTGTGGCCCTTCCTGCTGGTGGCTCACAGTGTGTGGCTTGGAGCCAGGGTGGCACGTCCTTTTGGAGTGAGCACCCTATGGCCCACTACTGGCTGTTAACATGAACATGTTCCTGGTTCATTTGGGGGCCTGCAGCAGCTGAGCCCTCCTGAGGCCCTCCTGGGTCCCATGCATCAGATGCAGTTCTGTGTGTCTATGGGACCCTGCCGTATTCGTCAACCATCGACTTCTGAGCAAGTGGGAAGAAACTGAAAGGAGGGGCTAGGGCCAAAGGCGGGGGGAAAGCATTTGCTCCTTCTCTGTTCAAGTCTCAGTTTCTGAGCAGGCTTCCCCTTTTGTCTGGCCACACTTTTTTTTTCCTTATAAACATTTGGACCATTGGCTTAGTTCTAGTGAGACCCCCCTTTGAGTGACCTCTGGGTTTGTGGTGAGGACAGCTCTAAGGAGATCCATCCTCCTCTTTATCCTTTTGGTCTGCCTGTCTTTGAGCCTCTGGGTCTCAATTGATGAAAACTGTGGTGGTCACCTTAATCAGCTCACTGGCACACTGCTCAGTAAAGCCCTCTAGGATTGTAATTTTTGGCAAATGGCTCTCTGAGCCTGTCCCACAAAGGGTGCACTGATCACCTGTTGCTTGTGCCTGTGCATTTCTTCACTGACAAACTTGCACTGCGGCTGCAATGTTTGTTTGGTGCCCCTCCTCCCCCCGGCACCTCTGGGCAGGGAGAGGGGCGGCAGCGGTGGTGGCCTGGACACTCAGCTCTGAGTCAGTTGGGCCCACCTCTTTTGATCATTGCTGCCAGTTTCATAGGGCAGAGGGGCCTTAGGCAGATGTGGGGCCCAGAGAAATGTTCAGGGCTATCGAGGGTGCAAGAGGGAGATGCTGGAGCAGCAGGAGGCTCTGTTTGTCTGCAGATGCGCTTAGCTTAGGCTGGGGCTCAGGGCGGGCTCCAATTACTTCTAACTCTTGGGCACAGACAGTGTGTTTTATTCTCTTTTTTTCCCCCTTTCTTTTAGACTCTCTCTGAGGGCCTCTTGACATCTATCTTTAGACTTCTTCTTTGTTGGGGCCCTGTCCTAGGTCTGGATAATGGGCTGCATCAGATCAGGCATGGCCCAGGGTTTCTCCGTGTAGGAGGGAGTATGGTTTTTCCAGCTTATGAGCTCAATGGTGGAGAAAGGCTGGCACACAAAACTGCCTTGTCTCCCTGAGGTGTCTCCTTCAGGTCAACATGGGAATGTCCTTTAGTCCCTTGCAGGGGCATCTGGAGAGTTCTCATCTGAGTTGTGGCTCTGGTCTTGGGACATATCTCCCACCTTCATCTTGGGAGGTGAAAGCGTCTTTGGTCCTAGGAAGCCTTTGGCTCTGAGGCCATCACAGAGGAAGGAGTAGCCAGTATTGGGGGCCATCATTTGTTGCCTCTGAGGACAAGGGGGCTGAGGGGACAGTCTGTTGTCCCAGTGGTCTTTGCAGAGTTGGGTAGAGTGGCACATAAAGTCCTGGGTCCTCTTCTGGCTCATGGGGAAAACCGTTCCCCTTCCTGTGTTTCCTAGTCAGGTTCTCTGTTTATCTGCTTTCCGCTGGGTCTTAGAGACCACTGTGCTCCTGGCTAACATCTGCTTGGACTGTCCATCTAGACAGGCTCTCAACCAAGGGGGCTGTTTCTGCACTATCTCTTGCCAGGGGTTCCAACAACAGTCAAAGGACCTCAGCAATGACTCTCTCATCCAAAGACCCTTCTGGTGGCCTGCCCACATCTGGGGTGGGCCACTCTAATTCACAGAGTATGCAACCTTTGTGGAGTGAGTCTCACCCCAGTTACCAGGAAAACCTTCCTAAAGGTTTCTAACACACATGTCAGAAGGCTCGGTTTCCCTAGTGTGCCTCCCATGGTCCACCCTGCATCGGTGTCGCACACTGAGAACAAAACACACTTAGGACAAGACTCGCTTCGTCCTTCTCCGGCCGGTCCCCTCGCGGGGACTTGGGGCCCTCTTAGCCTTGCTGGTCGTATCAACCCCCGAACTGGAGCTTTCACCTGGACGTTGGTTGGTGAAATTCCACCATAGACTGTATGAGGTGCCACGGAACCGCGGAGCAGGACTCTGCACTTGCTTCGGCCCTCGGGTTGGGTTGGAACCCTTCCCTTTGTCCGTCTCATTCACACACTTTCCCACAGACATGGCCAGGACAGGATTTCTATACCGCCCAAATTCCAACAATTCCAACCAAACAGAAGGGGAGTCACGGTTTCCCCTCTGCTCGCGGACCCCGAACAGAGACTACTCGGGCGACTCCCCAGATCCGTTTCAGCTCCAACCACTTTGGAGGGTACTAGGGACCCAACAGAGGGTGATCAAGCCTCTCCTCCACCCGCTTAGGCCTCGAAGGGGAAGTCAGGTGGCTGCAAAACCAAATGGACCCGGGTCCTACCTGTTCAGGTGGGCGGTGCTCCAAAACCCTAATTCTGGTTCCTGCTGCCTGTGGGTTCAGGTTGTGCTCCAGGGTGGCAGCCCCAGGGCACTGGGTGAGTGGATCCTCCTTCAGGCCAAGAGTGGCCTGCACATGCCAAGGGGACCGCTGTCCCCCATCGCCCCAGGGAAGCCGGTCCCTGGAGACAAGAGAGGCAGAATAGCCTTCCTTACTTTCTCGGTCCCATCTGGGTCGCTAAAAATGTTGCAGGGACAAACGAGGCAAGGCACCGAAGATAGCAGGAAACAGTTTTATTTGGCTGCAGCTAGGTTCAGAGGGCACAGCTTTTGCTGAAATCAATTAATCCTCTGAACCCTGAGTTCAAGTAGTTTCAGAGTTTTATACCCAGCATGTAAGGGGAGGGGGTCAGAAGTTCACATAAAAGCAGTTTTTTCTTTCACTAAATTTTGGGCAAGTTAACCCTTTAAGGACAACACCTGAGAAGGGGAGAGCTTCTTCTCCCCTTTCTTTCCTCCCCCTGCCAGCTGTTACCATGGGCCCATTTGTAACTTATCTTAAAAATGTAGACATCTCTGTGAAGCCCAGCTCAAGGCCAGAGGCCTTGTTTGCACATTTCTTCAAAGTACTATACTTGGTACGTTTGTGAAAAACTAGTAAGGGTGTCCAGCACCTGGAGTGCTGGTATCTTCTCGGCCAGTGGCCAAGTAAAACAAGGCAACACGAAAATAGGAAGTTTATCTATAGTGGACTCTTTTGCAGAGACTCTTTTGCTGACAGTTCTAAAATCTGGGTGAAGATTTCTGGAGAAGCCCAGTTAAGTCTTTTCTGTGGAGAAAGGGGGTGCCACTGCAATGTGACTGCTCGTGTTATGAATTAACTCAGCTTTCTCCCTGGGGTTCATCACTTTTCTGTGCAAAACACATGGAAATGTCAAGAGCTGGATGTTCCCCAGGCTCCGTGGCGTAGGGCAGGCCCACTCTGGCATGAGTGGGCCCTGAGGGGGGTTTCCCATGAGTCCTGGAGGCTGCAGTTCTCACAGAAACAGAATAAAGGCCTAGGGAGCACCTCGGGGTCCCCTTCTGGTTACGTGCTTGGCCAAGTCCTGCAACTTCTTTAGGCCTCTGTTCCCTTATCTGCACATTTACATCATGGCCGAATGAACCTCATAGAGTGTCGAGAGGAATGTTCAAGAACCGCCCCTGTGAGCCCTCTTGAATGTCAGCCCCACTCCAGTTCCCAGTGCAGGGCTTGGCACGAGTACTATGTGACAGAGATTTGCTCGGCCGTGGGCCATGGGCCAGGCTGTTTTCCTGGTACCCACGTAGCTTGTTTGGTTAGGGATTATCCATGAATGCCGACCTGGTCCTGAGGAGGAAGGGGTGGTCTGGAGGTGCAGCCCAGGGCTGGGTCAGCATGGCCCGTGGTAAATGCTGATCACCTGTGTGTTCCCACGCAGATCCACCCACTGGAGGAATCTCACCCAGTGGGACTCACGATCCTGGGCAGGCTTTGGTTCCAAATTTGGGGTCTGGCTTCCCTAACTAGCTGCCCTGAAAACCCAAGGGCAAACTCCGAGTTAATAAGACGCCAGCCGAGGCCCTCCTTCGCTTTGGAAAGCGGCTGTCACCCCCACGTGCTCGTCGGTAATGGCCACCCCTCATCAAATATTTATCCCAGCACTCACGGTCCTCATCAGGGACAGAATCTGATTATTAAACTGGTCATGAGTGAAGAGGCAGACTACAAAGTGCCTGGGACGGAGGGGCGCATCAAAGTCCCACATCCTTCCTTAAAGGTCGCCTTCCAGAAGCTGAGGCCTCCTGCTGGGGACAGAACTGCAAGGAGCTGGCGGGCTGGCCTGCGTGTGCCTCCCAGACCCCAGCAGCTCTCTCTCCTTTTCCCCTCTCCGGTGGGGCAGAAGGTCGCTAGGCCCAAGCCCCGGGGCCAAGGGCCTGACTCCAAGCCTCGGGTTTATGGAAAGCAAATGGATGCCTTGCCCAGCTCAGAGACGACTCCTTTCACTTTGAAGGGCAGCCCTGGCATTTCACCAGTGCCCTCTTTGAAGCTTGACCTTTGCAAAACAGAAAGGAAAAGGAGGAAGGAACGGAAGTTGATTCAGAAGCCTTCCTGCGCAGACATCCTTTGCAGATACCCCGGGTTTGGTTCCAGGACACTGTAGCACAGTGGATTCTGCCATCACCTGAGTTATATGGATTTTTGGGTTTCCCAGTGCATATAAAATTCATGTTTACATTACTTTATTGTCTACTAGGCATTAGGTTTTAAAACTATGTACCTGCCTTAATTAAAAATACTTTATTGCTAAAAAAAAATGCTAATGATCATTTGAACCCTTGGAAAAATGGCGCTGACAGACTTGCTCAGCACAGGGTTGTCACCAACCTTCAATGTGTAAAAATGCAGCACTAGAAGTTTCAATAAAACAAAGCACAATAAAACGAGGTATGCCTGTACTATGCCCAGAGCTTCTGAAGTCCCGCTGCGTGGCTTCACTCATTACGTGGGTGAAGCGCCTGTCAGGAAAGAAATCATGCCTGGTGCTTAATGGAACCCAGGGACCAATTAACCACACGGAGAGCCAGTGGGCTAAGCATTTCTCAAGGAAACAGGAGGGAACTTTTTAGTGCTGCCGTTTCCCCTTCCCCCAAATAAAAGACAAATGCTATGCCAACGCCTTCAAGAGCGATCCTTTATTTCCTCGAAGTCCTCAAACTGACCATTTACCAACAGATGATTGATGTTCCAGGTCACAAACAATAGGTTTTCTTCTTTCAGCAAATCCTGGAGCCCTGAGAGGGCCACAGGCGGGGAGAAGAGGTGACATCAAAACCGACCCTCCACGCCCAGAAGCTGCACTGCGGCCTCCTGCACAGCCTGATGGACGTGTGTGACCTCTCTCTGGGACAGTGTCCGTTCCATGTGGCGATAGGTGATGCGGTAACAGTGGCTGGTCCTGTTGGTCCTACAGAGGGAAGAGAATGCAGGCGGGTGAGTGACACGTGTCTGTGACTGCAGGAGCTGGGTTGCCTGCTAGGACCAGACCTCCCCAAACGCAGTGGGGACCTGAGCCCAGGCTCCAGGTACCACCCACATCTCATTGGGGAAATATCACTTCTCACTAATGACCTGCATCTTTTAAATGCTTTGGGATGAAGCTGATGGTTAGGGAGATATTAGCTAGAATAATCAAGACTGCTGGTTCCTGTTGGACCAGATGCATAAGAGTCCCCTGGGAAGGAAGCTTTTGACAGATTTGATTTCCCGAGCTAAGCCCTAGAGAGTCTGATTCGGCAGCCAGGAGGGGGGACCTGCGTTTCTGGGCTTTTCCCAGGCTCCCCAGGTAATTCTGACAAGCAGCCAGGATTAGAAGTCAGAGCCAGCATGCCCCCACCTTTCCACAGCATAGGGGATAGCCATGTTTGCAAGGCACACTGCAATAATGGTGAGGCCGGAGACAGGCTGAGGGGTGTCTCAGCACCCCCCTAGGCCAAAGACGATCATTCTAGATGGACCATGCATGTCATGTATGTGCCGGGTAGACAATGACCTTGGCTTCCTGCTTCAGCATGGTGAGCTGACTTGACCTTCATGGGCGACTGGGTGGTTCTGGAATGCGTGAAAGCCACATCAGTGGGGCCTGCTATTTGCACGACAGTTGTGGAGACACACCATGGTTCATCTCATCAGAAAGACCATGAGGCCAAGGCTGGCTGGCCTGATTTCTCCCTGAGCTGCCTCTCACTGGCTGTGGGCCAGGGGTCTGCAACCTTCCCTCTCTGGGCATCTACATTTCTCTCCTGTACATTGTGACTTCAGAGTCACAGGAATCCCTCTTTTCTAGTCCCTGCTATAGCACGGTCCACGGCAGGCCTTCTGCCTCTCAGGTAATGAGACTGAAGTCAACCAAGTGGACCCCAGGCAGACGCCCTGGGGTGACACCGTCCAGTTCTGAGCCTGACCAGGAAGGGGCCACGTGCTCTCTGGGTGGCTTTCACTCATGCCAGAGCCTTGAGCAGCAGGCCTCTGTGGGCTGGCCACCCTCCACCCCCACAGGAAGACCTGGCAGTCTCCATCTTGGCCACCTGAGCACAGAGCCTTTGCCTCTGAGGGCCTCGTGACGCTTCCAGACTGTTCTCACTCCCGTTCACATCCCTCCCCTGTGTTAACACCAGACTCCTGGCTGCCCTGGTCCTGACCCCTCCCCCTCCCCCTCCCCTCCTCTTGCAGCATCTCCTGCCTCTGTCCCCTACCTGCGCTTGGTCATCTTGCTCTTTCTTCCTCCCACATACAGCCCCTTTCAGGAAGGACGACCTCCCAAGATGTAGGGGCCGGGTCTTTCTGAGATCCCTGCATTTCAGCCAGACACAGAGCCCCTGTTTGCAAGGAGCCACAGGAAGAAGTCACTGAGATGCTGTGAGAACCCAGCTGCAGGGCAGGCCAGAGAGCACAGGCCACCGTCAGCCGGCTCAGCCGCCCGCTCCCAGGAAGGAGAAAGGGACCTCATCCCACTTGCCTCTCTGTTCCTGCACAGCTCAGCCATGAGCAGGAGACTCAGGTGGACCATGAAAACCACGGACTCGCCTGCAGCTCAGGCAAGTAGAAGGAGGGGTGCCCTCAGCGCCCAGCCGCCAGTGCCTGAGCAGGATCTTTTGGTTCTTCCAGACCCACAAGGCAGCATTTTTGAGCCTGAATGCTTCTCACTCTTTCACCCGCCCTGACTCCGACTCTCCCGCAACAACAGTGACCACAGCAGAAAAAACTGCTTACTTACCGGGCATTACCATAAGCCCTTCGCCCCTGACCCTTCAGTTAAACACCACCACCCTCCAGATAAACAGCATTATCCTCTGGGGTACAGCTGAGGCACAGAGATGAAAGTAACTGGTCCCAGCACACACAGCTAGTAAGTGGCAGGGCTGGGTGCCATGCCAGGCAATCTGGTGGCATGTAAAACAGCACAAACTGCTGTGGGAAACTGTTTGGTGGGTCATCAAAAAGAATTATCACGTGGAATTATCATGTGGCCCAGTAACACCCAGGAATTATACCCTAAGGAATTGAAAGCCGTTGTCTTAAACAAAAATTTGTGGAAGAATTTTCATAGCAGCTCTGTCTACAGTCACCCAAAGGTGGAAGTGTTCATTAAGAGATGAATATGGGCTGGGGTTGTGGCTCAGTGGAAGAGCACTTGCCTAGCATGTGTGAGACCCTAGGTTCGATCTTCAGCACCAAATAATAATAAGTAAAGGTACTGTGTTCATCTACAAGTAAAGAATATTTAAAAAAGAGATGACTATATATAAACAAAATATGGTATGTCCATACAAAGCAATATTATTTGGCCATAAAAAGGAATAAAATACTGATATATAGGGAAGGAAACTAGATATGTGGGTGAAGTTCAAAAACATGTCAAGACATAATATACCTCATATTGCATGATTCCATTTATATGACGTGTCTAGACTAGGGAAAGCTACAGAGACAGAAAGCAGATTGGTGGCTGACAGGACCTGGGAGGAGGGGAAAATCGGGAGCAGCTGCTTAATGGGTACAAGGCTTTTTTTTGGAGTGATGAAACTGTTTTGGAACTGAGAGATGTAATGGTCATGCAATTTGTAAATGTGCTAAATGGCATTGAATTATACTCTTTCAAAATGGCTAATTTTATGTTATGTGAATTTTGTCTCAATATCATAAAAGCAGAAACCAAAATTGATTTCAGAGCCCGGCTATTAACCATCACAGCTACAAACACCTCTCTTTTCTTTCACACCTTGGATCTCTTCCTTATAGCTCAATGCTCTAGTTTGGATCCTAAATGCTCCCCAAAGACTCAGGTGTTAAAGCTCTGTCCTCCTCCCCTGGTGCTCGTGGGAGGTGGTCTAGCAGGAGGTCTTAGGTCACTGTGGGCATGACATTGAAGGGGATAATAGGAACCAGCCCCTTCTTCTTTCTCTCTTTTACATGCAGCCATCAGGTAAATGAACCCCCTCTGCCTTCATGCCCCCCATGATGTGCTGCCACAGGCCCAAAGCAACCAAAGCAAATTGGTTACAGAGTAAAACCTCCAAAACTATAATAAACCTTTCAACTTTTTATGATGATTTACCTCAGACATTTCTTACAGTAATGAAAAGCTGACTAACACACCAAGTTGTTCTAAGTAGTAATGAGGTTTGCAAACTGCTGGAAAGCCTAACTTTTTGGAATCACTCATGAAAGAGATGGATGAACTCCATGTTCTTTTTGGCTCAGCCTTTCAACTAACAGCAAGGACATTGGTGGAGATGAAGACGATTGGGATGTGCTTGGAGTGGGACCCACAGGGAGCAGGGATGCTTTAATAAAGGTCTTTCCTGCCTATAGGGTCATTGAAAGGTGTGCTGGGAAACCTGGATGTTGACTGGGAAAATAAGAGGGCTGAGAGGGTAAGAAAACAAGGCTATAGCCCTGGAGACTGGGGTAGTGCAGTGCAGTCCCTGCACCTCAGGGCTGGGAAGCACGCAGCTGCTGTAGTCTACCTGCCAGACTCCAAGGGGCCCAAAGCTCCAAGATGAGAAACTCCCTGGAGGAGAATATCTGGAGTTTTACAGGCAAATAAATATTCTCTTTTATGTGCATCACTGCTTCTACTCTTGGGAAAAATTAGTAAGATTTCCCATTACTAAGTTTGGGAGGTCAAATTCCATTATAATAAGATTGATGAGAGATTCTTAATTTTTTTTTTTGTGCTAGAATTTCATTGCATTGGGATATTGGCTAAAATAAGTTGGTTGCTGGCTAGAGCTTGAATTTTTTATAGCGATTTTGGTGTAGAGTCTTAGGAGTGTCTGAGCTTCAAAGGGCTTTGACTATTACTAGTTCATTCAGGGATTCCTTTAGCCATTCAACAAACAAGAGGTTCCAGGCACTGAGCTGGAAAGAGGTAAGCACGTGAGAAGAATCCAGTATCTCTCTGGACCAACTCATGTCTGGAGGCCCAGAGGCCCAGAGGCCAGGGGAGGAGGGACAGTGAGAGGGGCCTTCCAGGTGCTTGGCTGTGCAGTCAGCCATGCCCTCCTCCACATACAGCCTCAAGCACTCTGAGATTCACTCTTCAGATGAGTTTTCCTCTGGCACTTCCCATGGGCATTGGAATGCCGCTGTTTGTTTAGTACAGTGGGGAGCATTCAGGACCTACAAGGAGAGTTTTGACCTCCCTGTGTGTTCAGGGATTTGTGCTAGTGAGGAGAACACAGCACACAGAGCCAAGTGTACCCTCCCTTGGGGGCTTCTCGGTGAGCCCTGGTGCACTGCTGGGCCATGCCCTCACCTCTTCCACCTCCTCTGGCCTCCCATCAGCTCCCACTTCTGAGAGGCACAGCCTGGCTCATGAGACAGAAACATGATTCAAACCTTTTCTGGAACTTTCTCTTGGATCCTGTTTCCTACTCTAAGGTGACTGCCAAGGTCCACCCAGCTCCACCACTCTGTGCAAGTCCAGCTTCTCAAGCAGAAACTTTAGGAGTCAGGGCTGCCGGGAGCCTCAAGTGGGCAACTGAGGAGCTGTCGGAGGGTGGCATAAACCAGCAGGGGAGGATTCTGTGTTTGGCCATCTTCTCCTCCCTGGCACTAACTTTAGACTAAAGACAAGGATGTGTAGGTGCTGAGAACAGTCAAGTCTGGATCAGTAAAAAGGTCTGTCAATATTATCAATGTCAAAGAGTCCAGTCATCCTACTACTGGGTATATATCCAAAGGAAATGAAATCAGTATGTAGAATAGACCAGCACGCCCACGTGCATGCAGCCAAGGCAGGGGGAATCAATTTAAGGGCCCATCAATGGAAGAATGGTTAAAAAAAAATTAGGTGTTTATACATGTGTTCAAACACATACACATACATACATACATACATACACACAGGAATACTATTTGGTCTTAAAAAAGATGAAATCCTGTCATTTGTGGTAACATGGATGAACCTAGAAGACAACAGATTAAGTGAAATGGGCCAGGCACAGAAAGACAAATACATGTTCTCTCTCATTCGAGATCTAGAAGAGTAGGGGAGTAGCTAGCAAAGTCTGGGGAGGGGGTGACAGGCAGAGACTGGCCAATGGGTACGAAGTCGCATTTGGATAGGAGGAATAAGTTCTAATCTTCTATTTCACAGCCGGGCAACTTTGGTTAACCATATTGTATTGAATATTTCAAAGGTAGCCAGAAAAGAGAATTTTGAATGTTCTCACTACAAAGAAATGATAAATGTTTGAGGTAATGGATATGCAAAATACCCTGATTTGATTATTACACAATGTATACATGGAATCAAACATTATACTGCATGCCAAAAATATGCACATTTATATGTCAATTAAAATGTTTTAATTTTAAAAAGCTAAGAAATAAACATTTTAAAATGCAACAAAAATAAAAGGGAGTCCATTCCCAGATATTTCTCGTTTTTCTTCTTAAGGGATAAATCTAACAATGACCAAATTACTGCAAAGAGCATCATGGATCCCTGGTTCCAAGTGCACCATCCAAGGGATGCTGTAAGAGGACTCGGGGCCATGGAGGCTCCCTGAAAAGAAGGAACAAGGGGTCAGAGTTCCAGCGAGGGAGGAAATGCTTCTATTACACAACCATTTGGTTTATCCTGGCAACCAACCAAGATCTGCACTTGAAATAAAACCTTTCAGTGGGATCCAGCCCAAACCCAGCTCCTACAACATCCACAATAGTCTGCTTTTCCATCTGTGGCAGAGCAGCTACTGCATGTTCTTGGATGGCGTGCCCAACACCTCCCAGAATAGACTACGCATGACCAGTAGTCACTGCAGACACCACCTATTCATGCAGGGATTACTCAGAGAGAGAAGAGGCTGTCAAGGGGGAGGTGCCATTTGCAGAGTAACAAGACTGGGCTTCCCTGGCTCCCTCTTCCTCTGACTGCAGCTTGTGGGAGACAGAAGCTCGGTCTGTAGCCCCCATATCAGACATGCTGTGCCTGGGGGGGTCAATCTGTACAACGTTTCATGAGTGGGGTTGGACTTGGGTAGGAGAGGACAGGGACTAGGTCCATGGCCACACCTGAAAATGGAGAGCCGAATGGGGTGCAGGGTGGAGAAGAAGTTGACTTTGTAGTTAAGAGACACCTGGTTTCAATTCCTATTCTGTGTTTTGCTACCTGTGAGATGTGGGCCAGTTTATATAACCCCTTGGCCTCAGTGATCTCATCTGGATCATGAGGCTAACACTTGCTTCCTAGGTCTTGTGAGCACTGAATGAGGGTGGTAGGTGGCATGCTAACACAGAGCCAGGCCTCCATGAAGGTAGGTAGGTGGCATGCTAACACAGAGCCAGGCCTCCATGAAGGCAGGTAGGTGGCATGCTAACACAGAGCCAGGCCTCCATGAAGGCAGGTAGGTGGCATGCTAACACAGAGCCAGGCCTCCATGAAGGTAGGTAGGTGGCATGCTAACACAGAGCCAGGCCTCCATGAAGGTACGTAGGTGGCATGCTAACACAGAGCCAGGCCTCCATGAAGGCCTCCACAGGCTCAACACAGTCATCGCCCTTATTGGTGGGGAGTGCATTCCAAGACTCTAGTGGGTACTTGAAACCACAGATAGTACCATACTTTATACATACCATATTTTTTCTTATGCATACATATACATGATGAAATTTGATTTAAAAATTAGATACATTAAGAGATTAACAATAAAAACAACAAAATAGAACAATTTTTGCAGGTCAATTAAAAACTTGACAGTATTGTTATTTTACTTATTAAGTAAAATAAATATTACTGAACATGAAGCACCATGACACTGCACTGTTGATCTGATAACTGAGGAGACTACTAAGTGACTAAAGGGTGGGTAGTCTATACAGCATGGATACACTGGAGAAAGGATGATTCACATCCTGGATGGGGCAGAGTGAGATGGCATATTTTATCACACTACTCAGAACAATGTACAATTTAAAACTTTATGAGTTGTTCACTTTTAGAATTTTCTACTTAATATTTATGGACTGTGGTTGACCTTGGAAAACTGAAACTGCTGAAAGCAAAGCTGCAGATTAAGTGGGGACTCGAGTGTGTACTTGTTTGTCTCCTCTTCTTCCTTTACTTGTATGGCTTATTAGAGAGAGGAAGGGAACTTTGGGGAATGAAGCATTGTATTATTTTTATGTGTTTCTTTTTAACTTCTATTCATGGTCTTGGAATCTGACCCTGATCTGAGGATAGCAAGAGCTTCCTTCCAATAGAGCATAAATGAATGTTTAGCTTTAGCTGCAAAAGATAAATGAAAGGTAGAAGTCAGGGACAGCAATGAATTATTGCACAGAATTGGGAAAATTTAAAGTAACAATCTAGAAACTAAATAAATTCCTCCCTCCCTCCCTCCTTTCCTTCCTTCCTTCCTATTGAACCCAAGGCCTCATGCATCCCAGGCAAGTTACTTTACCACTGGGCTATACCCCAAGCCTTTCTTTTCTTTTCTTTACCTTCCTTATTTTAAAAAAAAATCCAAAGGAAAGAGGAGAAAATTAAATTCTGATAATAAGACTTAGGGTCTAATTACTCATTTTTTTCCTAGTGAACTGCTCTGGGATTTATTTTTAAATAATCATTTTATTTCTGATTAACAGGACAAAGCACTAATATTCAGCATACATAAGAAATTCAAAACAGTTAACAACAAAGAAATAAGCAATGGAATTAAAAATGATCAAATGATTTGAATAGAAATTTCTCAAAAGAAGAAATATGAATAGCCAAAAAATTCAAAAAAGGATGCTTGATATCATCATTAGCCATCAAACAAATCCAAATCAAAATGACAATAACTAAATGGGCTCTGGGGCTCTTTCTGGGCTCCAGCTCAGACAAGATTCTGAAGGAAATGCCCTCACGCAGGAAATGAGCCAGCCATTTGGCCAGCATTCCCAGAGCCTGCCTGGATGAAGGGAAGGGCTGAGGCAGAGGCCCAAGCTGCATCCAGGATAGAAGTGACACAGTGAGACAGATGCAAGTTGGTCCAGTGAGGGGAGATGACAGCTTGGCAGGGCCCGCCCTGAGAGCCACCCTGTAACCGATGGAGCTTGCAAGAACAGACATACTGGACCACACTTGTGCTCTCTCTCCATCAGCTCCCTTCCTCCTCCCCCCACCCCACAGACTCTCACAAGTAAGAGGTTCAAGGTCTTATTCTCAGAATGCTCTGTCTTCAGCCTGTCCTCCTGGGGCCTGTTCTGAGCACATCTCTCCCTTTCATTCACAGCTAGCAAGTTTCAGAGTTGCTTTTCCTCGCTGCTGCTACAGAGCTTGCAATGTCCTCCCTGAGGGATTTCTGTTCCTTGGAGTCAGTCACAAGAAACCAGACCAGATGGTTCCTCTGACAGTTGCTGCCTTGGGAAAGACGACTCTAATCCAGGCCTTGATGGAGGCAGGGCCAGAGACGGGGAGAGGGAAACCAGCTAGGCCACCCCCATCCCAGCCCAGCTCCCAGTCAACCTCACGTCGGCAACTGAGAGTTCCTTAGAGACATAGATTTTGCAGGCAAGAAGTGCCTTTTAATATCAAACACTTGCCAAGTCTTTGGGGAGGTTTCAAAGCGCCCCCAGGTTTTGATTTCTGCTCCTTTGTGAGCAGCTCCTGACAAGCAACAGTGGGGGAGGGGGTCCCTATTCTTGCATCCTACAGGCTGGACGGAAGTTCTGGGTCTTTATACGCATGAAAACAACTGCTTTGAGGGAAATCTTCTAATGGAATCTCTTAGGAAGAGGCACAGGATGTAGGTGAACCTACTACTTCTACTTCTCAACTTCAGGGTCTTGGGCCGGTTCTGAATCTCTGACTCAGGCTATCATTTGAGGATACAGATAACAAAATCATAAGGTGATTGAAAGGACCAAATGAAAAATATATGGGTAAAGTGTTGAGCATAGTTCAGGCTTACCGTTAACAGCTGGTATGATTATTTATGTAGTTAAAGGTAACAGAGCCTCTACTTTGGCCCACACAGAAAGACTTGAGTGACATGTGATCTGAACTTCAACTTCCTCATCTATAAAAACAGATCAAGGATACAACACATGCAACAAGGTGGCTGAACCTCGAGGATGTGCTCAGTGAAATAAGCCAGACACAAAAACACAAAAATCCCGTTTGATTCCACTTAGGTGAGGCACCTGGGGATTGCCAGGAGTTGGGGGGTGAGGAATGGGGAGCTATTTGGTGCAGCAGTCACATGCTGCATGATGACATTTTGGTCAATGACAGAATCCCAGAATTTCAGTTTGGGAAGACAGGAAAATTCTGGAGATGGTTGGTGGCGACATCATGTGAATGTGCTTAATGCATTGCTCTGTACACTTAAAAAGTGGTCAATTGCAAATTTTATGTTACATGCATTTTATCACAATAAAAAATAAATTCAAAGAGGAGTTTTGGCCCAAATTACCTAGTTGATTATTATTAGAAGTGGGTATTAGAAATCTCACATCATAATGAAAAAACAAAAACAAAACAGACAAACGGCTATGGTTACACTGTGACTTTTTCTGTCCTCCCCAGATGAAACAGCTCATGATCTCTTTATCTCAGCAACTAAGATGCCCTTAATTTTATACAAATGAATGTTTTTAGATTCCCCCCTCATAATGCTATGGGGTCTGACCATATTTGACAAATTCTTTTCAATTGTTCTATGGTGTTCCACACCATTCTTTTACATTTTTAACAAACTTGAAGCAATGCCTCATTTTGCACAGATTTCCAAAGCTCTGTGCTTTTCAGTTGTGCGGAAAATTTGGAAGAGATTTTATTTTTCTCTCTGGCTTAGATCTGCCGAGCTAAAGTCAACAGAGCTAACTTTAACTAGGTACTGTTCCAGGCAGCTTCCCAATCATGTTGACACTTTGGAGGATGAGTTAGGTTACAAAAACGGAAGATTGGTGGCAGGTAAAGTGCTACATTTCCAACTCAGCCAATTGATCAGCAATTATTCCATGCAGTCAATTGATGGGAAATTATTTATTCTGTGCTGAGGTAGGCCACAAATACAAACAGGTACATGATTCCCTGGATCAATACGTGAATATTCATGCAGTGGCTGCTCTGTGGGAGACACAGTGGCAGTTTGAGGGGAAAGGGCATCCCAGGGTTACAGGAAGGAACAGGCTAAACAGTCACATGCTCTGTGATGACATTTTAGTCAATGACAGAATTCCAGAATTTCAGTTTGGGAACTTAAGAAAATTCTGGAGATAGATGGTGGCGACATAATGTGAATGTGCTTAATGCCACTGCTCTGTACACTTAAAAATTGGTTAATTGCAAATGTTAATTGCAACAGTGATCCCAGAAGTTTGTATCACATAGTGGCCTGACAGTCATCTCCATTTGTGTAAGTATCCTATACAATGTTTGTACTACTGCTTGTAGTTTTGTTGTAGCCCCATTGTAGGTGATGTGTGGACTTCAATTTCTTCATCTGTAAAATGGACCACTGATACAATACATGCAACACGGTGGCTGAACCTCAGGGACGTTGTGCTCAGTGAAATCATATTCCACATGAGTGTTCAGACATCCATACATGAAAAGATGCCAAAGGATGAAGTTATTCAAGCCAAATGTTAAATAAATGGCTCCAACTGTAAACAACTCAGAGGTCAGAAAAGACTGGCAGAGGAGATGAGATTAAATCTAAATCTTCAAGTACAAGTAGGATTTTGACAGTTGAAGGGCAAGGAGCACAATCCAGATGGCAGAACTCTACATGTGGTGCGCCAGCAATAGAGGCAGTCATTGTATTCCAACCAAGAGTTGCTGAGCGTAAGTTCCAGTTAGAAGTGGCCCAGTGAGGATGTGTTCAGAGGGTGCGGGATCTACCAGGAGAGGACACGTTACACACAAGCACAGGGTGAGGCTGGTTTCGGTTATGACATATACAAAGGGTGGTTTCCCCTGCCTAGGAGAGACTGGGACAGTTTCACAAACTGATGCCAATTGAAGTGGTACTGGAAGAATGAGAAGTGAGTTTGTGACATGGATAAGTGGTAAAAGAACAAGGGTCATTTCTGCCAAGGGCTCAGACAGAATGGTGAGCATTCATGGATAAGTTTAAGGAGAAGCAAGTCGTTCACAGCGGCCAATCTGGATGGACAGAGGGTAGAGTACAGAAATGGTAGGGTGGGAGGCTGGAGGCTGGAGGCTGTGTTGGGGCCTGATGTTTTTAGTTAAGAAGTTTTAGCTAAAGATTCATCTTTAAGCAATCAGTCAAAACAAGTGTGTCCAGGATCAGGTCCGTACAGAAATCTTCTGGAAGGTGGAAGGACCTTGCTTCACTGCATAAAAAGGCTGGCCTTCAGTTAACTTCAGATATCATTCTCTGCAAACAACAGAGGACTGTTAAGCTGTTATGGTCTACCACACCATCCACTGCCTGCTAATAACTTCCCATCCAAGGACTACACTACAATCCATCCTTCACCCCCACGATTCAGGAACAGAATTACCCACGACTGTGTTATGTTGTAACTTTTATTCCTTCAATGATTAGTGGATGAAACAAGATGAATATTTTAAGACTCAGCTTCAGTTAATATTGAAATAATTACACACCAGTAAAAGGAAATTTACATACATTCCCAACAATGCTGTTACTTTGCAAATACCTCTAAGGAGCAACTGAGTCTCATTAATAGTAGTGTCATCTTTTGATAAATAGTGAGTGACAATGTGAGGGGGGAGGGACAAAATCGGAATTTGGCTCACAAGAAGAGCTTCCTCTATCCATGGTATTTTAGACTGGAATACAGCAGTGATATCTTGATTAAATATCATAGAGGTAACATGTTTTGTGAAACCACAGAATCCAAGACAAGGGACCCTAGAGATCTTCAGGTCCATGCATGAGTTCTTTCTGGCAAGTCTTATGTAGGATGACTTCAGAGGCAGCACATTCCAGGCGTCCACAGTGTGGGCTGGGAGGGAGCTCCCCTTTACACTGAGCTGACAAATGTGTCGTGTGTTTCTCTTCCTTAGCCCTCCAATCCTTCTCCCATGATGGCCTTTCAAATTCCTCAACTTACTACCAGCAAACAAAAAGCATCATGGCCCTGGGGAGTGACTGTCAGGGACTGCAGTGGTCAGAATAGAAAGGGACTTCAGAGGCAGCACATGCCACATTTAAAATCACTGTGTCCAGAGTCAGACATCTGCTCTCCATCCATCCATCCATCCATCCATCCATCCATCCATCCATCCATCTATCCATCCAATTCACTAATTAATTCATTCAGCAAATAAATAGTAAACACTCACTCTATGTCATGAATTCTATAAGTACTGAGGACCTAAAGGTGAAACACAAAACAAAAACTAGATACAATCTAGCCCTTGTGGAACTCAGTCTAGCACACGAGATAGGTATTAATCAAAGAATTAGAAAGAAATGTAAATGACAACTGTGCTAAAGTGTATGGAGAAAAGATACATGTTGCCATGAAGCTACATTATATCCATTAAGTTAAAGGCTACAGAAGGTTCCCTGTGGAAGCATCATTGAGCTCAGACCCAAGAGATTGGGAACCAATGAGGTCACAGAAGGTGGGGGTGGTGGGTAGCCTCCCTGGCAGAGGGCATGGCATATATAAAAGTCCGGATATCTAAGTTTAAATCTTGAGGTTTTCTCCTCTGAACTATAGGGTCTTGGTCAGATCCCTTGCAGTCTCTGGGTCTTGGATTCATCATCCAATATTATGCCTGGAGGAAGCTCTTCTTGTGAATGGAGGAAATCATTCTCCATGTCACACAGGGGACCATGGTGTGAAGCTCACTTCAAATTGACTACTTTGAGCACCATTGACTGAGGGTCTCCTAGTGTAGGTATTTTTTTTAAGTAGCAGAACCCTAATTTCTCTGTCACTTGACATCCTTCCAATCTGTACCCCCTGAACTACGCGGTGTAGTTTGGCAGAGCTAAAGCAAAGCGGCTCTAATTGAAGTGGGCATCATATCCCACACACTGACCTCTGCTTCCTGCCTCTGGCAGCCCTCTCTTCTAGCAGCCCCTCGGAATCCCTGAAGTTCTGAGGGGGGCAATTTGAACACCATTCTGACTTCTACCAGAGGAGAAAGCCAAGCTTATAGAAGCAATGATGTGCCTGAATACATTTGTGCATTTATAAATTTATAAATCCAAGTGAACTTGCTTACGATATGGCTGAAGCTCATTTGAGGGCAGGGCACATTCTTCTACAGAAAAAGAAATCCTTGCTCCCGCAGGGCTTCAGGGAGCAAGATACAGCAGAAAGTTGCCAGGCCCAGGCACCGACACCTGCCTCCTTCCCCAGAGCTCCTCTTTACAAGACTAGTGACTCAGCCCGAGTCCCTTCACTGCTCTAAGCCTCAGTTTCCCTGATTTGCAGTGGGGATTACAACTGCCTCCCAGTTTTGCTGTGAGTTAACAGGTTTTTAAAGCACTTTGTAATATAAATGACTATTTGCTGTTATCATAATAAAAGAGAGACTTTTGTTTTCACAAATGACCAAGCAACATGTAGGGCTAAAATTGATAAGGAGAAGTAATCTAATCAAATAATGTTCCATATGTGTTAAAAGAAAACAGAACCATAAGTAATGATACATTTCCTAATGCAACTTATTATTGGTCCTATCAAAATTCTTAAAATAAATAAAAAAGGCATTCCAAATAGCCTTAGAGAATTGGACACATGTAAGTGGCCTTCAACATGGACCGCTTGGATTCAGATGTTGCTGGAATGTTTGGTGCTCTTTACTTCACAGCTCTCACACAGTTAGGGCACTTTCCTGATGGATTCATTTTGACATTTCTCAGACCAACTATTCACCTGAAGAGCCAATGAGAGGAAACCACAGCATGGAAATTTGCCTCAGAACCTTGTACATTTAATATAAGAAAACCACTCTGAAGTTCCAAATATGCATAAAATTAAAGAAAGTTCTGGGTCTTCCATCACTCCTACAGGGTTTGTAAAATTGAAGCTACTTTGTTAATAATGCCTGAAGCAACAATAAGGAAATTAACAACATTAAGTCACACAGCTTTCGGATCCCAAGTGCCCACATGATCTCACTGGTTATGACCTGCACAGAAATCCTGAGACTGTCTGCCACCAGCTTTTGCAGATCAGGGAGAGGAAGTGACTTAGCAAAGGCCACAGCCAGAATTTGGCCTGGCCAGAACTTTACTCACTACCTTGTCAGGAAATTCTGCTCAACTTTTGTGTCCAACTTTTGTGTACCTTGTGTCCAAGGTACCTTCTGTCCAGCTTATTAATGTCCACTGCAGTCACCATCAACTACCTATAAACAGGGCTATCACAGTAACAGTTATTTAACAATAAATTCCAGGATGCTTCTAGAAGTATGCTTATGACTTTATCATGAAAAGGAAAAAAATTTAATAGTAAATATTACTTTGCAGAGAAAATATAGTGAGTAAAAAGGAAGAAAGGGGGAAAGAGAAAAACATGTTAAAGGAAGAACAATCTATTGAGAATTAAGTGCTAGGCACTTTAATGTGCCTCATTTTATCTTCGTATTTAATACAAAATATAGATAAGATGAAAAGCCAGATTAAGAGAAAATATACAGCTGATGAATCCAGAGGGTCAGGCCTGAAAAACAGAAACCAGATCTACACAGGTCTGAAGCCCTGCAGGAGCAAGGATTTCTACAGATCTACAGATGGTGGCTTGAATGAGTGAAGATGCCAATTGGTTTAGAACTGGCACCTGGGGCAGAAGGAAAGTCCTACCAATCACCTGAGAGGAGGGTGCACCACAGTACTTTAAGGAAGTAAAAACTTTCCCCAGTGTAATATTCTTACAGAATTCCTTAGGTTGGGCTTCACAGAGGGTACTTCATGAGTAATAATGGCTATGGTTTATGGATTGCTTACCATATTATCCAGACACTAAGCTAAATCTATATCCATTATCTCATTTAATAAGAATTATTTAATGTAGATTCTATCGAAACAAGAATTATTTCCCCTATTTTGCAGGTGAGAAAACAATGGCTCACAGAGGTTAAAAGTGATGGGGCCAAGGTCACCCAAGTGTTGGGAAATAGAGGTAGGATTCTGACTTAGGTGAGCTGCCTCCAAGGGTGTGCTCATAGTCCTGGTGGGGTACAATGTGTGATGTCAGTGGCCGATGTCACAGCTATCCCTATTTCAAAGATGGGTAGGTTTCACAGGCCTCCCGGATAAAACTTGAGGGAATAGCTCTAAAATGTGACTCCACAAAAAAGCAATTTGCATAGGGAAGGGGACTGAGTAAGATTTTTTTTTTTTAATGGTCTGGTTGTCCTTGGATACTACTTAAATCTAAGCCCTTTCAAGATCTCAATAAAATAGAAGTGATGCTACTTGTTTCTAAAGACTCCCTCACTTAGGAAAAACTGAAGTCATGTGGGAAGCAATGTCAGCAACTTGGAACCAAGTATTAATAAAGTAAAAGATTCAATAAAGTGGTTTCAAATATCATTGAGTCACAGTTGTCCATTTTCAATCTCAGGAAAAAGAAGCATTCTTTTTGGTATTTTCTTACTTCAAGGGATTTTTTTTTTTTTTTTCATTTCTGGTGTACTGGAGAGAAGCTTTTCAAGTTGAATTTTGTCCATTCTGAATGTTTTAGGGAAATTCAGTAAGACTGCCAAGGCAAAATGTCCAGATACCTCCATCAAAGCTCAAGGGGCACTGTGACACATCGTCAAGGTGTGAAGAAACTACTGGTGTGGCCCACATCTTTAGGTTTCCTCACTTCATGCTGAATTTTCCCTGGGCAAAGGAATGAACGCAGGCTGGGAGCGGGGTGTTTGGGCAGATTGCTAGACAGGTGATTGGAGAGCAAGTCTGTCTCCTTCCCCACCACAATCTGCCCATACATGGCAATTAGCTCAAAATAAGATAGCATGACTTAGGAAGTTTCTAGAATGAAGGAAGGAAGGATCAGATAAACTAAAGGACCTACTGCTACACATACCTAGATGTGCTGAACAACATACAAGAATGTTGACTGTTCAAAGAAGTAGAGGAGATGGCTAGATAGCTTGGGAAACACCTACAGGTACCAAAGTGAAGAGCTCCCACTGCTTCAGAAAGTGCTCAAAGCCTAGCTGTTTGGAGCACAGAGCAGTCTCACTTACTGGAACCTGGAGTTTAGATATTAATGTCCACATGAGAAAAGAAGATGAGGGCTCTGGCCCACAAGAAGCAAGAAGCTGAAATGAAGATTTCTGTTCCAAGTGGATATCCTAAAAGGTCACCTACTTGGCCTAACAGTGGACTAGGGGGAAATGTGCCCATGGCACAAGTTAGAGGAAAAGCTCCTTGTCTCTGTCTGGATTCTGAGAACACTGAGAAGGATTCTACCCTAAAAATCAAACTTCCAAGTGTGTCTCAGGTGGAATTTTGGGTAAAAAATGTACAATCCCTCAGAATCTCAAGCTGAGAAATTAACATAAAGCTGGTCCTAGGGAATCACTAACCCAAAGATAGCTGGCAGAAGAAAATGCAGATATAGCCCAAAGGATAGGGCTGGCCATATGGGTCAGGAAATGGTCCAAAGTACATATTCTCACAGCCCCAAATTACAGAACTGAGAGGAAACAACACGTCTTTTATATGCTAGAGTCACTTCAAGGATTTCAGATCAAGAACCATCTAAAAATTTATGTTTAAAATGATTAAAAGTTAAATAACCAAAAATGTTTAAAATGTTCAAAGACACAAAATAACCATATGAAAAAATACCATGAGAAAAGAAAGAAGGTAGAAAAAGGCCTATATAAAGATTTATAAAAATAAAAAATATAGTTGTAATTTGAGTGGAAGGCTTAAACAACAGATTAGACACAGTTGAATGGAAGATCAGAGGACTGGAAGACAGATCAGAGGGACTCTTTGGAACACTGTAGGGAGAAGTATAGAAATGAAAAATATGAGCAAGTTTAAAAAACCCATAACATACAATATGAGTACTAGAAGAATAGAGAGAAAACAAAGAGGCAATATATGGAGAGATATTGGCTAAGAAATTTCTAGAATTAATAAGATCCTCAGAGTCTGGAGGCATAATAAGCCCTGAATGAGGGTGAAGAAAAAGAAAAAGTGCATTGTACACATTGTAATGAAACTGCAGTACACCCAAGAGAAAGAGATGACCTTGAAAATAACTAAAGAAAAATTGGAACTTACAAAGGAATAACAAGGAAACAGACTTCAATAGTCCCCAAAAGGTCAGATGGTAATGGCATAATACCAACAAAAATGTCACCATATATTACATCCAGCTAAGCTGTCAATCTAGAATAATGGTAAAATTAAAATATTTTCAGACAAACTGAGATAGAATGAGAAAAGTCATGATTCCATATCCTCAAGAAAGACCTATGAAAAGTATATTTCAGGAAGAAGAAAACTAAATTCAAACAAGGAACAGAATAAGAAGCCAGTAACAATCATATGATGGTCGGATCACAACTCAGTGAAAACTTGGCTTACTTTCCACTGAGACTGTTCTAAAGCTGTGGTTACAGATGTCCCAGTTTCTAGGGAATCTCCATCTTTGATGGTATTCCCAGAATTTCCCTAAGTTGCTATGAGTAGCTCAGGAAAGGTGATCTCCTATACTAGTCATTACTATCAGTTCTAGCCTCCCAAAGCACCTGCCAATAGAACACTCTGTGAAATGACACAGCCAAGGGGCTAAGAGCCCTGCTCTGGGGCCACATAGACCCGGTCTCAGAACATACTAGGTCATTTCAATTTGGCAAGGCACTGAATCTCAGTTTTGACACCTTTAAATGGGACCAATGAAGCATAATTGATAGATATAAGTTTTACATCACTTAATGACTGAGAAATGCATCCCTAGGTGATTTCATCACTCTTTGAGCATCAGAATGTCTTTACACAAATTAAGATAGCTATGATGTCATTAGGCTACATAATCTTACAGAATGGCCTTTCTGTATTGGTCCATCATTATCTGACACATCATTCTGCAGCAATGTATGACCATATGTGTACAAGATCCTAATGTGGTACCCTGCCTAAAATTAATACTCAATAAAAGAAAGCAGTTACTATAATAATTATTAGTATTTAAGTTCTGTGAATTAATTCATTTATTGAGTATTACATACATTTACCTTAATAACAAACTTCTTCATCCCTGGGCTTACTTAAAAATCAAAGAATAAACAAGAGCACTGATGTTAACTAAAATTTGGGCACTACATGCTAAACATTGAACAGGCATCTCATACCATCCCTGGCCTGTGAGCATCTCCAATGCAGGATGTGTAAGTAGGTCCTCTGTCAGTGCCACTTTGGAGCTGGTTCAAGCTGATGGCATTCTTCAGTAAAACTACAGGAAAGTGCCTGGTGAGTCTCTCTGAAAGATTGTCTTAAGCATGCTTGATTTGGAAGATACATCCTGGTTGGTTTTGCTTTTGTAAATCACTCTCTGCAGTAATGTCTGGTTATAAGAAAAACCAAAACAGAGCAGAGAGAGATGACAGATATGATGTCCCCTTTTTCAACAAACAGGACACAGCCATGAAATGCAGATGCGTTACAGGAGCAGGTGATGGGTGGCAAAAGAAAGGCTAGATTACTGATGGCTCCAAGCCACAGCTGATCATTTCTCCAATTCAGTAAAAGACATCATTCGCCTTCGCCTCCAGGTATAGACAGAGGTCTACTTCAATGACAAAAACAGCAACTTGCAGAACACAGGCAAGTGTCCAAGGAGAAAGTTGCTACAGAGGGATCTAAAATCTTATTGGCAGACACCAAGCAGAGCTTTACAGCTGGAATAGTGGTTTAAAAATAAATTCCGGGTCCTTAAGCAAAAATGTCAAAGAGGGCACCACTTCACTTTATCTTCCAATAAGATGGTGTCCAAAGCAGAGTCACTTTGGCCACCACTTGTTTTCAACATTTTGATCCATTTTTCACACAACACAGATGTCTTCTCTTTCTCTCCTTCTCCCTCCTTCAGTCTCAGTGTCCTGAAATGAAGACTGAAGGTGTTCTCCAGTACCTAAAACAGGAGTCCCCACTTTGTTAGGGGCACTTTCATACAGCTCCCTATATCAGTCTCAAACTCTCTTACATGGTATTATGCTCATGGCCACAATCAGGAAACAGAGCCAGAAGGGCTGTATGGCTTGCCCACCTTGCCCTGATATATGAGGGAAAGTCTCAGGGGCCTTCCCAGGATGTGACACTCCCCTTTCCTACGATGGCTCTTGGTGACAGACATGGCAGCATAGGGGAAAAGCTTCACCTGGGTGTCAGGAGGTTTGGGTTCCTGTGACTGGAGCTTTCCGATAACCACCTATGTCACCCTGAGCAGGTCCCTAACATCTCTAGGCCTCATTCCCTCAATGGGACTAGTTGGGCCCCAAGATCCCTGGCTCCTCAGTTCTAGGAGTCTCCAAGCACTTCTGTGTCGATTTCCAGTAAGAACAGACAAAAAGCAGGCCTCCAGGGGACAGCACCTTTCTCACTCACTGTAGACCCTCACATCTGTTCCAGTCTGCCCCTCCTTGGCCACGACCATTGCAGATAACAGACAAGGGGACGGCGGCCTGGGAGACCTGGCTGTCCAAGGCGTCTGAAGTCAGCCTTTGCGGTAGCCCGTTCTGAACAAGCAGCCAGAAAGCTGCTAATTGGATTCGGCAAGCTGCTGAGTCACTGTCGTGTAAGATCAAGTTGCTCTGCACTGATGATGAGGCCATCCTGTCAGTGGCTGAGAACATGTCTTTGTGATTAAGAAGAACAGGAGTGTGTGAATGCACACCGCGGATCATCTTTCACAATTTATGACGAGTAATTAAAATCTAACAGACCACAATTAGAAAGTACTCACCACAACCTTATTTTGCCATTTGTCTTTTAATTAAATACAACCCAAGATTTAGCTCTAACTCTACACAGACTGATGGGGCGGGGGAGAAACGCAGAGTGCCGGCACCCTGATGTGTTGGTTCTGAACCTTCCTGGAGGAGGAGGGCAGAGAGAAGCAGCTTATGTGTTTCCTGTATGTCATGGATCTTTCCCTTTTAGGGATCTCTGCTTATCACCAGGGAGAGATATTAAGTGACACTGGCACTGGGTACCAGATACATGCAGGGGAGTCTGAAAGGAGGGAGCTGGGACAGTTGATTAGAGGACAGCTTTTAATCTTCCAGCACTGACAAGGTGATAAGTGGGAGAAATGTACCATTATGTCACAAAAAAGAAACATTTAGTAGGGCACTCCGGCACAAACTGGGATGGAGGAAATAATTTTTAAATGGAAGAAATTTAGAGTCCATTTCCGTGTTATCAATGGCTTATGAATGAGCAATGACTTGGTGCCTGGCAATGTCCAAGGTGATTGTGTGGAATCAAAGCCATGGCAGTGAGGGTCCTTGGCCAGGATCTGTCTTCCTGGCACAGACAGGGGATGCCCTAGGCTAGCAGAAGCTCCCACCAGGCCCACCTATGCAGCCAGAGTTAGACAGAGGACAGTATGTATTCATCTGCCTCAATATTTGGAGTTGGGCATTGGGAGAGATATTCTACTCTATAGGCTTGGGAAGGATACATGGTTGGAATTGGATTTACTGACTATCTTTTAAGGATTTTTCACCAGAAGCTTATATATAGCTCCCTATATATAAGTCTCAAACTCTTTTACATGGAATTATGCTCATGTCCACAATCAGGAAACAGCCAGAAGGGCTGTATGACTTGCCCACCTTGCCCTGGTACATAGGGGAGAGTCTCAGGGGCTGTGAGCACAGACTGGAAGGCAGTTGGCATAACAGCTCCTTCTTGCTTTTTCCTCAATAAGAAAAAGCTATCACTTGCTGGGAATTGCTTTTTATTATGTCATCAATCCTCAAGTACCCAGGACAGCAATACCTGACCTCAAGCTGGAAAATGTCATTTGCATAATAAACTAAAAGTAGAGACAAAAAGTCCAAGTCTACTGGTTTGAGTCAATTTATCAGTCACTATTGGCTTTCCTTCCTATATTGACACACCAACGAGGTTTGACTTCTATGATTTCCCCCAAATAGCTGAAATCACTGATGGATGGTTTCTTATGTAGTTATGTTTCAAAACAGTTCATAAGACTCAGTTTGGTCATACTGTGCTTGCTGCAACCCAGAAGCAAAGTGGTATATGGTGTTAGGGTCCCACTCCAGCCCCTCAAAACCCACCTCAAGTCTTATGTTTATGAAGTTCACCTTAACATGGGGGAAATGAAGCACAACATTCTTGGTTGAGTTAATTGGGAGTCTAGAAAAACAAATTTCAAAATGGTGGTAAGGAAGGACTTATAAATCCTGAAGAAATGGGTTAACTAAGAGAAACACTTTGCGATGAGTTGGAAGGTTGAAAGAGCCTATTAAGAGTCATTTTCTATTCCTTTCCCAGGCAGAAATAAAAAGTCACCAACAAACTTGCTCAATTTCCTGCCACCAAACTCAGAACCTGACCCACATTTATATCAATTGTTTTTTTTTTCCCTCTCTTGTTCCCACTCTGGTCTTAGGCTAATAACCCCATCATGAAGATCCACAATCCACTGCCTTCAAATTTTGGGGGACCTTGGCTACCAGGGATCCCTTCCCTCTCTGCATCTGCAGCCCTCCTCTCTCTTGGACCCTACTGTAACTTGCCCTACCCTAACCTCCCCAACTCTCTCATCCGAGCTCAGACAGCCTGAGCCAGTCCATCTTGAAGCATCTTGCTGGCCACTGAGCCTCATCTCTGGGGATCATTTCAAGCTTCCTGAAAATGTCCATCTCACTATCTCTAACACCTCCCACTCTCTGGCTCCCTGTAATCCTGTCCGGCCCAGGGGGTGAGCAGGGGCTGCAATCCACTTGGTGCTGTGCTTACCAGGTGGCACGTCTGGGGCAGGCCTGGGTCTGTGTCCCTAGAGAAGTGCTCCGGGTCGTCATTTCTTTCAGGGCAAGTTCAGGGATGCTGAGAAGGCCATTCTCCCCTCTGTATGCCCTGACACTTTCCATTTCACTCATGACTGCTCATTCCTCAGGTCCCTGCATGAGAAGACCAATCTCCCCCCCCTCTATGTGCTTCCTTGTGTCATAATGCCACTGCGCTGTGATACTCTGACCCTTGTTTGTGCCCTGACCCCCAGCCTTCATTCACCCTGAGAAGGCAGAGACTATGGCTCCCTTGCTCACTGTTGTGTCCCCGGGACTCTGCACAATGCTCAGTCCCTAGGCTGGCTCAGGAGAAGCCTGCTGAATGGCAGGTGAACAGACCTTACCTGATGGAACACCCCCAAGGATGAACCCCCCAAGGCCCACCCCTGCAGCCTCCCGAGAGCTCTGCTGCCTGGCCAGCTCAATCCCGCTTACTGTGCTCCTGGGTGGGGCCAGCAGACAAATGTGGGCCCTGAGTGTTCCATGTTCATTAATAATCACATCTTTCCCAGCACAGGGGAGCGAGGCAGCCTGCAGCCTGCCAACAGGTGCACCTAGGTTCTGGCTTTGGGACGGAGAGAAATCTCTTTATGGCCTTTTTGCTTCACAAACTGTAAAAATGCCAGAAGGAAGAAGTTTTCATGCTATGAACAAACCTCTAACAACAACAAACCAAAACGCCTTTCGCAGACGCCTGCAGCTCAGAGGTGTAGGCCAGGTCTGAGGCCTAGGCCCAGCTCCTCCTTTTGCTCATCTACAGTGGTACCCCCCACCCCCGGGCCCCAGAAGTCAGAGGCTGACAGCAGGAGGCAATGGCAGAGGCCCCCCTTGAGTCTCCGCCATCTCCAGCACTTTCCGTCTAGGCTGGCACGAGGGTCTCCGGGTTCCTGGTCTTCCCCACACTCACTTTGGACCTCCTCCAACCCTTCCCCCATAGCTGTCATGATCTTTTAAAAATACAAATCTCACAGTGTCCCTCCTCTGCTTAAAAAGCATGATCAGGCTGCCACCCTGTTGTTGTAGGGAAACCCTGCAGGCCGGGCCTGGCCCGCTGTCTGTCCTCCTGTCCCCTCCTCTCGCTGCTGCACTTGGAGCCAACAGCCTTCTCCTCGGATCTCCAAGGCCTGGGCTGCCCCCTGCTTGGGATGCTTCCTCAGAGGAGGGTCAGTCTCAAGTAGAGGTGAGCAGGAACTGGGGGTGCATGGCTCAGCCCTCCCCATCTCTCCCTGTGGACTGACCACCTTCTGGATGCACACTCTTCCCTAGAGACAGGAGGGGAGCAGGTTCCAGGGAAAGCTAATTAGGGAGCCTGACTGTGGCTAAAACTGAGCCGAATCTTTTCATTTTGCCATGTCGGTAATAAAGCTGTATTTTGGTCTTCACCTGTCGGGTTCCTAGGTCTACTTCTCAATTATATCTGAACTTGGCGGAGGAAGAGAAATGCCATTTATTGATGCCTCAAAACATCAACAAATGCAATCTGTCACTGTTTCAGGCTGATTATATGTAAATTAGAAAGCAGAGTGTTGAAGACCCAGTGTTTGCCCACAGACTGCACTTCATTTGTGTTTGCAGAATGCATGAATAAAAAGTATTTGGGACTGGCTGGTGATAGCTGAACTAACTTATTTTTGGTTCTCTCTGAGTCTGTGAATGACTAGCAGTGTGTCTCTGAATGAGTAACTCAACTCTCTGAGCCTCAGTTACATTACTAGGACAAAACGATCTGGTAGGTGCCACACACTTAGCAGATTATCTGGCATCCATTGAGAATCGTCAGGGTTGGACTTTTTATGAACAGTTTTAATTGTTGTCCCTGATTCTGGCCTGCAAGTATGACGTCTGGCTGAACTTGAGCCTGGCCTTCACCACCCTTGGGAAATGGCCAAGGTCGTCCAGCACATCAGCTGTGCAGTCAGCTCCCCAAACTTTCAAGATTTTTTTCTCCATGTTTTGGCTGTGTCCGGTTACTTATGAGTTCCTGAGACACACTTATTTCTACCTTTTGTTCAAAACAGGAGAAATCATTTTATATTTTAGGCAACTATGAAAAATGGGGTTCCCAATGCCAATGGGAAAAGGTCATGGAGTGGAGGGAGAAGGCAGAGCTTTGGGAGGCACAGGCTTTGGCTCTCCTAGCAGGGACACAGACAGGAAGATGTGGGAAGGGGTGAGTGGAGTAGAAGGGCTCATTCTGGAGGTAGGGACAGAATTCTAGCAAAGGGAGCTCTCCGCAGATGGTGGCTGAAGTGGCCTGCAGGCAGATTTTGAACAACATTATTTGTTACAGTCATTTCTTAAGATAAATTTGTCATCTTAAGAAATGGTCCAGGAGGAAGCACAGACTAAGAAAGGAATGAGCTCAGACTTAGGGAGAGTGGAGGCTTTAGATGTAGGATTTAAAAATCAACTGACCTCTCAATTCAATAATTGAAAAGGAGAGGCATCTTGGGAATCAGAAAACTGGGTTGATCACTCTATATTGGTGATCCATGAGGAACGATTATCCAGCACAGAGAGAAGGCACAGAGATGGTGACCATCTGCCCACTTTGTCCTCTGACTCTCGAGAACATTTCTGTGGTTCCAGGGTGACTGACTCCTCTGCTGTTCAGGGCAGAGGACATGGAAGTTGCCTCTGAGGTATCCATTCTACCTTCTCCCAGGGTGGGACCCTAAGACGTGGTCTCTAAGGTGGTCCTCCATGATCCCTGCCTCCTGGTGGGCATGCCCCATGCTCTTCCCTCCCATACTGCACCAGGGTTGGCACCATTCTCTGAAGCCACCGGCCTGGGGAGGTGCTATTTGCAAAGAACTTTGGTTGGGAGAACTAAGCTCTCTGCTACCTTCCTTGGCTGGGTCTCTGAGTGGCAGGACCTGAATGACAAGAGAAAGGGACAGAAAGCCACTGTTTGGATTACACTCAAAGTGCACGTGAACATATGGCAGGCAGATAAGAACCTGCCAATGTCACACAGATAGATGGAATGCCATCAGTACTGAAGACCAGTGTGTGCACCCACCCACACACCCTTTTAAATTTCCTCTTCTATCCACCATCTAAGGACTACTTAGCTATCATGCCACTGTCCTTGTTCACAAGGGCAGGCTCCAGCTGCTCCTAGCAGAAAGCCTGCCTGGCTTTGGGCTGGTCTCAGCAGTGGAAAAAGATAATTATGTGCTGGCTGCCTGGGAATGGAAGGTATCAAATAGATTACTTAGGTAATTAAAATAATGAAAGCAGTCATCCAGACTGGAAGATACTTTTTGTCTTTTAAATTGAAGACCCTAAAGAAGGGGTAAGGTTACCCTGAGACTGAGAGGCATCCTGCCTGACTGGTCCCTCTCAGAGCTCTAGCGGGGTGGGGGGGGAGGCTTGTTCCACATCACAGGCATTGAGGTTTCTTTCACTGGTGACCTTCCCCAGGGTTCTCTGACTGTCCCCTACAGGGTCACAGAGGACTGGCTTCGGTAAGAAATGTGTCTCTAAAGGAGCACTGATTTATTTATCCTCTTTTCTGCAACGAATGGACATTCTTTGCCTTCTTCAAAAGACCTTTTGATTCTGCTGTTTTTGAAACGAGCTAATAAAGAATCAATTACAAGAGATATACACAAACAGACGTTGGTATTTACGTATGTGGGATATCTATAAAAACCAAAAAAGGTCATTTAAGCACAGGCACACCTAATGAAGTGTAGCTGCTTAGATGGCCCACCGCAAATGTGGTGTGCCCAGGTTCATGGCCCATGCAGTACGGGGACCAAGGAGGGGGTCATGGAGTGGGGGGAGGGGCACTTATCCCCTCTGCCTAAAGGCTCTGGAAACTATTCTGAAGCTTTGGATTTCCAGGAATCTCTTTAGAGGCCATTTTCCCAGAGAATTTAGGATCATAGGAGCCAGAAAGTAGAACAGGGTTAATAACAGCTTCATTACTGCCATGGTCCTAAGTCAGAAAGCCAGTTTCATGCTTTCAAGGGCTTTGTTCTAGGATAGCATTTTGTGGTGGATGTTCTTTATGGCGTAAGAGGTGGAGACCATGGCATAAACACTATCCCCTTCCCTAAAGAGTGCACATGCTACCCGTACACGACCAGTACGGGGAGCATGACTGGGGTGATCATCACAGTTTCCTTGGCTACGGACATGTCATTGATGAATCCAAATGGACCTGACTGGGACATTAGCTCTACAATTTTTCATTATACCAGATATTTATGTTTTATACGCTTTTCTGCATTATGTCTTATGTACTTTTATTTGGCAGTAAAAAGATTCAAGATGCTGCTTGCCATGTGGTTTCCATGGTTGTGTCCGGACACAGGCCTGCCCTGGAGCCGTGAGGCACACTGCAGGAGCCCCTGGGGCTTGCTCTGGCCTCCCTGCACTTGGATTCAAAGGCACTTCCTCCTGTCTCCCAGAACAGCGATGACAGCCTGGTCAGGGGATGTCCCACTGGTCAGGATTTGGACAGGAAGCAGGGGCAGGAATCAGAAACGTGTTTGCACCCCAGCTCTGCTGCTTACCAAGTCCTGTGTGACCTGGAGAAGTGCCTCAATCCTGTGAAGCCTGGGTTTCCTTGTCTATAAACAGGGGCTACGGCAGTACCAACCTCAGGGAATCACTGTAATGGGTAATTTGTTAAAGATTGATCTGCATCCTTGCTAACGTACTGTTGGCTGTGGTAAGAGAATCCCCAAATTCTGTCAGCCTCAAAGAATGCAGGACTGTGTTAGATCCAAATTTTTTTTGGTAAGAGTGGGGTGGGTTAAAGGGTTTCCCCCCAGCAGTGGATCCTGCTCAGATTCTCTGCCTCTTTTTCAGCCCTGTTCTCCTGCACATGGTGGCTTCATCCCCAGACCTGGATCAACATGTCTACCTGCTATCCACACAGGAAAACACCCACCCCGAGCTTCTCTTAACAGCAAGGAAGCACTCCTATAAGGCCTGGTATATCACACAAATCTCTGGACTTATGTTATCATCTGTTCCAAAACCAACCCCTGTCAGGTGGGAAGTACTGTGCACTGATTGGCACAACTCTGGTAGAGAGTGGGGGCCAGTGCCCTAAAATGTAGGTTGCTACCCAAAGGTCATTGTGGCAGGGTGCTGAGAGCGAATGCACAGTAAACATTACACACACATGAAAGGTTCTTGGTAGTAGCTGGCACTCAATGAATGGAAATTATTTCTGTATAATGGTGTAAATAACCTTTTATAAAATACCTTTGTTTTTCATGTCTTCCAAGGAGAGTCACTATAGTTCAGATCTTAAATGCTCCAAAGACTCATGTGTTGAAGATTTGGTCCCCAACCCATGGCACTATTGGGAGATTGTAGGAACTTAAAGAACTGGGGTCTATCGGGAGATGTTCTGATAAGGAGGGGAGGGTGCCCTCAAAAGGAATTGTGGGGTACTGGTATCTTTTCTTTTGGTTCCAGCCATGAGTTGAAGAGCTTTGATCCACCATGTGCTCCCTGCCATAAAGTGCTGCCTTGTCATAGTGCTAAAAGCAACAGAGTCAAACTGACCATGGACAAAGGTTCTAAAGCTTCAAGCCAAAATAAAATTTCACTTTGTGAGTGGATTACCTTGGGTCTTCTGTTATAATACTGGAGAGCTGACTTAAGACAAGAGCGAAACAGCTAACTTTAAATTCAGTATGTTTTCAATGAATATTCTCTCCAAGCCTCTGTGGCATCTACCAATAATGGTCTCTCTTATGAAGCCACCTTAACACAAAAATATTTTTAGTACAAGTGTGAGCCTTCAACAACTGAATTAGAAGGAACATGGTTTTGTTCCAAGCCAGGCATGTTACAGATCAAATGCCAGCATGAAACTTTCATAAGTTTATTATAAAGCATGGCTTTCACTTTCTAATAGTCGAGTGGTTTTGTACAGTTGCAAACAGCAACAAAACTAGGAGCATTGATAAGAGCTTCTTAAATCAATACAGACACTGTGGCCTTTCAGCCACTGTAAGAAAAGGATGTGAATTCTTGACCTCATCTGTTGTACTCCTGTGCTTGAGGCTGATGTGCCCCAATAGGGTGGACTGTGGGGGATCCCAGTGGAAGAGAGATGGGGCCCAAATGGAAGAGAGAAGGTCTCCTTGGTTTCCAGTGTGGCAGTGTAAAGGATGAAAGTCACCAACTTAAAGCTGCCCCATTCTGGGAATTTTAGAGATGAGAAAAGTAGAAAGCTCAAAAAGGGGCCAAACCTGCTACTTAATAAGATATGGGAATCCCTGAAGGACTTGCCTCAAGGTATTCAAGAGGGCTTGAGATTACAGCTGGGAGAAATTTTCAAAACTCAAATTACTAGTTTTAGCCTATAAGGCAGTGAAAACTGATATTGTTATTGATCTGTTAGACCCATATGTCCTGCCCAGTCCTTATTCAGTAGTCCCCCCTATGTACTTTCCTAAGTTTCATTTAACCATGGTCAACTGAATTCTGAAACTATCAAATGGAAAATTCCAGAAACAATTCATAAATTTTAAATAACTTTTATTACAGTATACTGTTGTAACTGCTCTAGTTTACCATTTTGTTGTTAATCTCTTATTATGCCTGATTTATAAATTGAACATCATTGATATGAGTGCTAGGAACACACACAGTAGGTATATATAAGGGTTGTATACTGTTTGTGGTTTCAGGAATCTGTAGAACCTCACAGAACATGAACTCCATGCATAGAGGGGGTGTAAATATCACTCCCTACCCCACCCAAACACATATACACCTGGAGGTAACTCACTGGACATCAGGCCAAAGTATAATTCTCCCAGAAGTACTGTAACTCTGTTTCTCAGTAGGAGTGTATATTTTCTTCTATACCTGAGAATTTCTTCAAAGATTATGACTTTTTTTTCCTATTTAAAGTAACTCATATGGGATAGAAAGTTTACCTGATCAGAACAATGTTACCTGATTCCTCTTCCTTAATTGCAATGCCCTCAAACACAGTCGTAGCAAGAAAAAGCTTGGAGCAAAAGGGAAGTGGTGGTGGGGTCAGGTAAAGATAAGCAAAAGCAAGAAGGTAACCAAACCAAAAAAATAAAAATTTCTGCTAGAGGAGGAAAAACTGGAGGAAACTTTGTATGGGAGGGAAAAATTCCACCAGCAAAATTTTCACAGAGATCAGTACTTAGAAGGTACCATATATAATGGGGAAAAATAAAAGATACTTAATAAAAGCAATCTATTGGAATTCTCAAGAGTTGTCACCCCTCTTCCTCCACTCATCCCTGAGATTAACTTTGTTCTTTTGTACAAACTATGTATAGAATCAAAGGGATACGAAATCTGGGAAGAGAAGCAACACAGGAAGAAAGTGACAAAATAAGAGACGGGAGGAAAATGCGATGATTAAACACGAAGTTGTGGGAGGGTGAAAACCTGCACCCCAAAGTGGATCTGTGGGAAACGAGGCACAGCAAGCCCCCATGAGCCCACTGCATGTGAGCATCCTGGTAAACAAGTACCAGGAAAGGAAATGGGAACGAGCAGACTGGGTAGAAGTTTCAAGGAAACTTAGGCGGAAATGCTGGCTGCCAGGTACCCAGGAACCTTTGAGTTCAGACTCGGGGTCTGTCTTTCCCAAAGACACATCTACATAGAAACTTTCTGTCTCAGATGGCATGAACAGATGTCGATCAAGCCTGAGTTCAGAATCAGAGACTAGGAAATAGCTCGGAAGCCTCTTGAACATGGAGACACTAGTAATGAGAGAAGCTGCTTCAGCAGAGCCAGGCTGGGGGGCTGTCTTATTGCCCCAGGTGTTAGTATGCAGCCTCAGAGGTCCCAGACCCCAGGCACCCATGGGAGGGAGGTACAGGGCAAGTGCTCATGATGGTGTGAGCCGAGTCGGCTCCTGGAGGGATGTCCCCAGCTGTCTGGCATCCTAATTCTGTATATACTGAGGAAGGACCAACATGAGACCAGCAACACAATCAGAGCATGCAGAGGAGGCCAGGGACGCAACGCCACAGCCGCAGTTGTGATGCGGTGAGTTTCCGCTGTCACCTGAGCATCACTGTGCAGTCAGCACAGGGTAACGCCATACAACTGTGGGTCTGGCGCACACTTAGGTGGAACAACAAAAATAGAAAATGAGATTCTGGTCTTATTAGCTAATGGTTTAAACTTGTCCTCCTCAAACTTACAGTGGACCTTGATCAAAACAGAGTGAGAAATTAGTGTGCCCTTTCTCTCTGAGCACTTTGAAGATCTGTACTGAAGCTGGCAGGGAGGAGCCACTTTCTGAGTGACCATGGAGGATCCTCCTGTGGCCTGTGACATGGTCAGAGCTAGTTGGTTGTCCTCCTATTCAATCTCGGAGGTGCTTGTGCATCTTCTGCCTCAATGAAGCTCCTGGTGAGGAGAGTACACCATGAGGGACCAAGTGTGCCAACTTATCCTCTCCAAATCACTGAGTAGAAAAGACAAAAGGCCAGGGTGGGGGTGGGGAATGCAACATGATCCTGGAGGGCCACTCCCCCAAGACCAGCAAGTTCTGTTCTTGACTCTGAATTCTTAGACAATGCACTGTTTGCTTACTGGGATAAGAGGCATATCTCCAAGAGAGGTTTTGTCTTTTTCCAGGTGCAGCACAGCAATGTCACAGGGAAGAGTGAGAACCCAGGAGACGGCTCCTAAAAGTAGAGGCCTTCTTGCAGGGGCAGACCATCCTGGGTGGGAGGTTTGCAAATATCTTCGTGGGGCTGTTTGATCTAAGCAGAAGCTTTTGGCTTTTTCAAAAAAAAAAAAAAAAGCAATGGGTAAAGAGTAGGGGAGAAGGATTTTTAAAAATAATAAGAATGATTTGCTTCATCCTATGGCCACTAATTTTAAAATTCATACACAAACTCACTTGGTCCTTTACTTTGATTAAAAATGCTAGCAGTCTTCTGTTTCACAGTCTTAAAAAAAAAATCTACCATTTGCCTTATGGGAAAAAACTTAAATGACCTTAAGGGTCCAAAAAACTAAAAGGGTAGGATCCTTTAGCATGAGAGCTCCTCCAAAAGTTAGTCCTAACAGTTTCCTTACTTTTATTTTATTTTATTTTTTTTGTGGTGCTGAAGATGAAATCCAGGACCTTGCACATGCTAGGAAAAATACTCTACCGGTGAGTTACAAGCCCAGCCCCAGTTTCCTTACTTTTAGGTAACAACTCAAACTTTCACATGTATATTTTATCCTGCTTTAGAGCAGTCTTGAAGGGCCCTAATCCATGACTGAGAGGACTCTCTGGACTTCTATTGCCCTGGGACATGTTCTGTACCAGTACCCTGGGGACAGAGGCCTGTGGATTCATGGGCTTTGGATGTGGATCCACTTCGGAGTAAAATAAAATGATGCTTAAGAGCGTGCACTCTAGGGGCCTTAAAATCTTGGATTAAGTCCTGGCTTTGTTATCTGACCTTGGGGGAGTTAATTTTTCTAAGTCTTAATTGCTTCACCTTTAAATAATAGTAACAGTATCTATCTTGCAGAATTGTTAAAAGGATTAAATAAAATAATGCAAGTTACGAAGTCAGCACAGGACTGGACACAGGCCCCAAGGATTCGATGATTAAACATGAAGGAGAGAGAGAGAAGAGGAGGAAGAGAAAGGCCTAGCTTAACTTCCCTGTCACTGCTTGGAAATGCTGTGTGAACAGGTAGTATCACTGGGAACCTCCTGCCTTGACTCACTCACTGCCCTCCTATAGCCAAAGCAAGGACTACAGCAGATCTAGAAGGGACATTCTTTTTGATGAATGTTCTAGAATTCTGCTGGAGAATAACAAGATGTTATTCTGTATAACATCTGCCTGTCCAGAAGATGTTTTCACTAAGCTGGTCCCAGGTACAAGCCTGTAGGACCCCAAGGGCCCAAGGCCACAATTCCTCCTCCTAAGCAATATTTTATTTAAAATGTAAAAAGCCTACTACTTTGGTTTTGATCATAGCCTCCCCTGGGAGAAACTGGTTTAACAACAGGACAGCGTTCCCACTTTGTCAAAGTTGGAAGAGGCTGAGATAGAAGTTATGATGATTTTTTTTATACACGCAAAAAAAAAAAAACCCAAACAAACAAAAAAACATCTTGAGTAGACCTCAAGGGTATTTTGCTGAATGCAAAAACCATCTCTAAAGGCCACAGACAGCATGATTCCAAGCATATAAAATGACTAAATTAGAAAGACGGAAGACGATAAAGTGGTGCCAGAGGCTAGGGACAGTGGGAGAAGGCGGGAGGCTGTGACTACAAAGTGGTGGCCCGGGGAGCCCTTTCCCATGCTGGCTACTGTGACGGGTGACATCTGTTCTGAAGAGTCAGTGCCCTGACCCTACTGGTTGTTAAATATTTTGAAAATAACTCCTAGTCTTACAAGATTTTGTATTTCAGAAAATGAAAACAACAACAATGAAGACAAATGTACAACTCTGATGGAAGTTTTCTTTCAGGAGTCTTGAAACTTGCATTATTTTTTTCCTAAATGTAGGGTTTGTGATAAGTATTTTGAATTTAACTGTTGGAAAGAAATCTGTGACTAGCTTCGTGACTTGTAACCAACTCTTCTTGCTGTCACCATATGGTGTTTCCTTTAATAAAAACATTTTGCAGAAATAATGATAAAAAATTACTTTAAGCTTTTATAAAAGTTAGAGGTTTCTGGCAATAAAAACATCCCTTGTAATCACGCAGCTAACTTTGTGTCTGGTAAACAGGAAAAATTCTGGTCTCCTTGCCCCTGTAGTGCTAAGAAATCATGATGCACTCTGTCATTCATTCTTGGACATATTCTGATTCTCTTATTCATGGGCCTCACTTTGGACTGTAATCATGTACATTCAGAGATCTTGTTCTATTCACAGACGTTGAGGATCTCACTTCCTGTTACAATCTGCAAGAGAACAACATATTCTGTCTCTTCAGAGCTCTGGCTCCCTGTATCACTTCTGATGAGCTCAGCTGCTTTCAACAATAACAAAAAGACTGACCTGGCTGAAACACATTGGAGCATTCTTAAACACAGTGGAGGTAAAAGCAGCTGTTACCAGGGCCACAAGGGATCTCGCTCTTCCTTCTATCTGTTCCACCATCCTTAGCAAGCTTGCATGTTCCCTAGTGGTTGCAAGATGGCTACTGAAGCCCCATCAGCACTGCACAGAAAAGACAGAAGGGCTATAGCAGAAAAGGTCAAAGAGTTATGTCAGGCAAAATGTACCCCAAGGAAACCTTATCCAGAAACTTCTGTTTCTTCTTGTCAGCCCAAACTGGGTCTCATGGCCACCTCTAGTACAAGGGGAAGGAAGTTATGGGTGGGCATTAGGTCAGCCACCCAATACCATCTTCCATGTTCAGTATTCCAGAAAGGGAAGGGGCGCTCGCTTGGTTACAATAGGATCTTAATGATGAAGGATTTCTAGGTTCCTTCACTGCCTCTGAGGGTCTCTTCAAGTGTTTTGAGTATGTGTGTAAATTTGGGCTGCTCAGTTTTACTTTTGGGTGAAGCCTCTGCGTGGGCTTCCCTCATGGAACCTCAAGGGGGTTGTTGACGTCTGCTACCTATGTCATTTGGTTTCAATTCTCACTCAGATTCACAGGGCAAAGTGAAAGTGGAATAAGTCTAAAAATCAATGTCTTTGTCCCCAAATCTGACGCAGTATGGACAGGGGAGGAGGGCAGGGCATCCTGGACTGATGGGAGTGGTCAGGGCAGGAAAGGAATGAGGGAGATGGCTTGCAATTTTTTCTGTATTATAGCAGCTGAAGCAGTAAATTGGTTTGCTAGGTATTTAACCATCACTCTTAGATAACTCGCCCTTTTGGATCAAAAAAAAGAAGTGTTCTAGCACTTACGATGGTTTAAATTCATAAAAGTTGAATTCATGCTGGTCTATTTAAAGATCTGTAGCCATTTCTATGATAAATAACTGGGATACATATAACTAAAAAATTTTTAAAAATCCCTTGAGGTTAAACTGGGGATAGAAGTTTCCAGCTTTTGTTTTAAAACTAATATTATCGGCTGGGTTTTGCACTTTAATTCACAAAATAACCAGGTGGATGATTTAGTAAATGCAGACTGAATCTTCTAAATGCCACTGGTCCTGTTGGGTTGGTCTTTTCAGAGGCAACAAGTTATAAGAAGGCAGAAAAGGAGAGGAGGAGGGAGAAAGACGAGAGGGAGGACAACGTCAGTTACAAAGATGAGAATGTCCTGCCTACCTGGTAACCAGGTGACCCCCATGTCCCCAGCCCCTAGAATCCCTGCCTTGCATGGCCCCTCCCACACTGCGCCAGGGCTGGTGGATGTGGGCAACAGAGTACAACAGAAGTGATGGGCTGTGGAAAACCTTGTGGCCTCTGCCTTGCCCTGTCTTAGCTCACTCACTTGTGGAAGCCACTGCCATCCTGCCTGGTGGGGAGGACGCAAGTGAGGAGCTAAGTTCTCCTGGCACAGCCAAGTGAGTGAGCTGAGAAGTGAGGTCTCCAGAACCAGTGGAGCATCCAGATGCCTGCAGCCCCAGGGGACAATGTGACTTTAATCTTACTAGAGACCCAGAGCCAGGGTCCACCTGCCAGGATGCTTACCTGTCAGGAGAGGGTACGAGTCAAGTGTCTGCTGTAGGGAGTCACTCTGGGGGCAATTCTTCATGCAGTCATGGATAACTATTATACTTTGGGTCTGGAAAGTCCCTGAAGGCTCATGGGTTGACGTCTTGGTCTCCAGGTGGTGGTGCAATTGGAAGTGGTGGAAACTTTAGAAGGTAGGGCCTAGTTAGAAGAAGCTGGGCCCTGGAGATGGTTCCTGAAGGGTATACCTTGTCTCCAGCCCCTTTCTCTTCCTCTCGCTCTCTGTTTCCTGGCCACCATGAGGTGAGCAGCTTTGTTCCACCACATCCGTCTGCCATGATGTCTTACCACAGGCCCAGAACAACAGAGCCAGCCAACCATGGACGGAAACCTATGAACCAAAATAAATCTTTCCTCCTTCAAGTTGCTTTTCTCAGGGACTTTAATAGTGAAAGAAAACTAACACAACAACTAATCTACCATTTGCCCCCCACTTCCTAAATGGTTAAAGCCAGCTTTCCAATCTTCTTGGGAATAGCTTCTTATAAGAACATCAATGACTGTCAGGATACCCAATCTCCCTTGTGATTTTTAGAAATTACTATGTATACAGCCAGAGGTATAAAAAATTGTGCTCTATATGTGTAATGAGAATTGTAATGCATTCCACTGTGAATATAAATATGTTAAAATAAAAGGTTTATTAAAAAAAAAAAGAAAAAAAGTCAACTGAGACCACACAGAGCATGGTGCCACACCCAGGGGCAAGCCCACAGGACATGCCTGACAGGCTGCGGGTGCAGGCAACTTGCCAAACAGTGTATTTGAAGGTTTAGGACATCATAGCCATTGATGACAATCATTAACAGTAATAATGGAGCTGGACAATGGCATTTCTGACATCACACTGTTCCACTATAGGTTGAGCACCTCCGATCCAAGAAGCTAAAATCCGATATGTTCCATAATCTGAAACAATGCCTTGAGCCCCATGGCTCAAAGTACACAAACTTTGTTTCATGCACAAAATTATTAAGATTATTGTGTACAAAAAAGAATATTGTGTAAAATTACCTTTAGGCGATGTGTATAAAGTATATATGAAAATAAATGAGTTTTGTGTTTGGACTTGAATTGTATCTGCAAGATATCTCGTTATGTATATGCAAATAGTCCCAAATCATAATCTTCAACAGCTCTGAGAGAAATGAGGCCCTGTGAGGTCAAGTAACTAGAGAGCAAGAAATGATGGGGCCAGTGGAGTCAGGTGTGGGACCTGTCCTAACCCAAAGCCAGTAGCCTTCATCATTGAACTTCCCATATATTCTTTGGTCCAGTCCACTGACTGATCTGGGCAGCTACCCATGCCTGAGGGAGAAACATGGGAGAAACATAAGGAAATGGCAGTTCTCCTACTAACTAGTTCTGTGACCGTAAGCAAGTTACTTAATCTTTTTGAGTCATTCATAAATAGATAATAATTCTATAATAAAGAGTCAGGGAGAATAGAGCAAAAAATTCCTTGAGGCTAACCTGAAAATTTATATTTCTCAGTTTTGTTTTTAATACTAATAATAATGCTTTTTGAATTTTAATACAAACTGCAAAACAGCCAGGTGCTATGTCTTAGAATAATGTGCACTGAATCTTCCAGAAGCCTGATTAGTTTATCGAGTCAGTCTTTTTATAGGCAACAATTGTGAGAAGGAGAATATCTATCATTAGATACAATATGCTGTAGGTAGACACAGCTCCTTTCCACCCGTCTGTCTATCTATCAATCAATCTGTCTATCATCTTCTCTCTTTTCCACTTATTATAGAAGGACACTCCAGGTTCTGATGACCTATTCTCTTCTGGTGTCAGTTTCTCTATATAGAAGATGAGTATAATATAATACCAAAATTAAAGGATTATAAAGAATATTTTAAAAGACGCTTTCCACATGGTAATTACAATATTCTCTGATCATATTAACTACTATGTTTTGGCTTCTGGTGCTGGGGCTGAACCAGGCCCTCATGCATGCTAAGCACCTTCTCTACCACTCACTACTAAGTGTCCTGGCATCATCATCACCACCATCTCCTCTCTCTCCCTTTAGGGAGAGGAATTGCGACCTGGTGGGTCAAGACGTGGGCCACAGCCTGTGCTGATTGGCTTCTGTGTGTGAAAGTGGCTCCTCTGAAGTCCTCCTTGCTGTATCTCAGAGTGCCAAAGAGACCAAGGGCCCAAGGCCTGCTTCCTTCTGGCCTGTACCTGAGTACTGAAGAAGGTCAGCTCTTTTCCCTGCAGGAGTCGGGCTGGCCAGAGCTTTCTTAGAATAGGTATTCCAGGCCTACTGGGACTGTGTTTCCCACTGCTTGTTATGTATAAATATGCCACTAGAAGTTTCTAGGAAGAGATGGCCATCGTTCACAGTAGGTTTGGGTAATCCCAGATCCCTTAGCTATCATACCAGCTTAGCTCTTGAATCCCACAATTTCTTCTGTGACAGCAATGGAGATCATAATAGCCGGTACATCTTGTGGACTTAGGCACTAGACACTCATATGTCAATTCATTTAATTTTTCTAATAACCTAATGATGGGGCCACCCCAATCCTTATTCAACACAGCCAGGAAACAAAGCTGAGAAGTTAGCTGATTTCACAGGGCACAGAGCAAGAATGAGGCTGGAGCAGAACCCAGGATTCCCTGGTTTCACGGGCAGCATCTCTATGCTGCACAGCAGTGAAACGCTCTCGGGCCTGGTTTCCTAACTGAAGTGAAACCAGATGGGACACTCTGTCTGGACATGGTCATGACAACAAGCCCTGCTCTGGGCTATTTACTCACCTTTATACGTTCTTGGGTCAATGAAACATTTTTGGTATTTTGAAAGAGTGGGTAGTTAGAGTAGAGGGAAAAAAACCTCATCTTTTTAGAATAAAAACTTCCTTTCTCAGGCTGGGGTGCTGCACAGGTTAAGGAAAACGTGCCATGTGGGTGTGGATCCCCTGCTGAAATCTGAAATGATTCAGGACCTGCTCTATGCGTGACTCCCAGAACTCC